>NC_071405.1:51958676-54582426 GCF_017976375.1 Cuculus canorus
AGAAAACCGACATAGCTACTGCAGTCATGGATGACTCTCCCTGCTGTGCTGAGTGAATGCTTGATGAGGTTTTGTGGAGAGACCATACTGAGGGCCTGGTGTTAGGCAGGGATGTCAAGTCCAGTGGAGCTGCCTGTGGCAATGTGCTTACTTCCAAAATGTTTTTTGGCAGACCGACCGAATGTGCAGGACCAGTCCCTGGTGGAGAGGCTGCAGCACACCTATGTGGAAGCCCTTCATTCTTACATTTGCATCAACAGACCAAATGTAAGTGCCTGACCATAACATCCCCAACAACGACACAAACCGTTTTTGTGTTTACGCAGGCGCAATTCTTGCAGTACTGTCTGTAAAAGGTATCTTGCTGACTGTACTGTCGTACTCTTCCCTTCTGTGGCTGTTTGGTCACAGCTGTAAATGCAGAATTTGTGAGCTGTCACAGCCTGTTGTCCTATGTCACGTTCCATAGTTTAGCCAGCATGGAAAGTCTGGAGTTTTGAGTCATAGTGTAGTATTAGTGTTCCTACACACTGCTACCTCCTAGAGAATGCTGGCTTCAGGGGGGGTCAGGATTGTGGTTACAATGCATCATTTGGTGTTGTAATTTTTTTTTTAACAAAGTTTTAGTGTGAATTTACTAACAGCTGTCTATTTGTCTGTCTCTGCAGGACCGCCTGATGTTTCCACGGATGTTAATGAAGCTGGTCAGCCTTCGGACGCTAAGTAGTGTCCACTCTGAACAGGTGTTTGCCCTTCGGCTGCAGGACAAGAAACTCCCTCCGCTGCTCTCAGAAATCTGGGATGTGCATGAGTGACCACATGCTCCCAGGGCACTGACGTGCCAACATAATGCCATCTCCCAGCCTTTGCTAATGAGAAGGCAGCCTCCCCTTTCCAAAGCACTGAACTCTGGGCAAGGCAGTGCAGGGAGCGATGAGCCTGGGGTTTCAGTGTTTTCATGAGACTATGCAGGGAGGCAGCTGGGGCAGACAGATCAGATGGGGGAGGTTGGTTTTGATGTAGTGCCCATACCCCAAAGGAATAATGTGAAACATCTGAAAATGGTAGAAACGAAGACCTTCCTCCCGACACCCCAGCTTTCTTCAGAGTCTCTCTTCTCTAAGCATGTCCTGAGGGCTTGCCCACTGATCCTCTCCTCTCTTGTTGATTATGAAAATGAATTTGCAGAAACTTGCCAAATCCTCTCTACTGAGAGTAACCCAGCTCAAAAGGCTTCTGCAGGGTCCCCAGTGTACCTGGATCTGAGGAGCTCAGGGAAGTCAATGTGGATGTTCTAGGGGTTTCACTGGGTTTCCTATAAATAAAATCTCTTGTATGTGCTACCCTTTACAACGATACCAAGAGAAGTACCTGTTATTTCTTTCTTATGAGACTTCATCTCTAGAGCTGCCCTTTCATTCTGGCCTGGCCCTCCTTTGAAAAAGGATTCCTCTATTGTGTAGTACCCTTTGTCTAACAAGAAGGCTCTCTGGCATAGGGAACATTTGTACATCAGAAAGATGTCAGGCGCGAAGTAGTGGATTTTTTTTAATGTAATATTTAGCAGTTTTATCTCATGGTGGTTCTCAGCCAGTTCACTTTACCTTTGTTTTGCTAACACCTAGAAAACTTTAGTTCGAAACAAATCAGGGCAAAAATTTTATATTTAGGGGTGGAATAGAAGAAAGATTAGGGGTGAGAAGGACTGATACCTAGGCAAGGTAGGTATGGTGGAAGGATCACAAAAACTTCCAAGAATTTGGAGCATGTGGTATGTGTTCCAAGGTGGGTGTGAAGATGTATTGGCCAAGGAGAGAGGACACACTGCATTTAGTGAAACACATGGGCATTGCGTGAGCTATGGGCTGCACAACTGTCAGATCATGGGCTGCAAGAACGTTGGGTGTAACCAAATCCACTTGCGTCTTCTTCCTTTTGCCAAAGTCTTTCCAAGGTACTTGCTCAAGGCTTTAGTGGTGATTGTGGGATATGGAGGTCCCTCCTGTATGAGGAGTGCCAACTGCTTTAGAAGGACACTTGGGTCTTGTATCCTTTCTTCACTTTGGGCGCTGTGAGATCCATACTGGATTTATGCCCCAAGTTAAGTATTCGCATCCGTAAGTATTCTAGGATTTACAGCAATATTTTGTCTGACAGAAGAGAAATACACTGTTGTAAAACATGTTCCTTATTTTCCAAGAAACATCTTATGGCTGATCTCAGAGATGTAACCTTAAGTATCCTGGTAGCTTGGTCTCATGAGTCTTCTCTGTTATAGGGTCTATGTTTGCTTGCCCGGTGAGCATCCCAAGAGCCTTAGGTTCACATGGCTCTTTTTGTTTGTTTGTTGGTTTTTTTTTTTTGGCTGTGTATCTGAGCGCTATGCCCGTGGTGAGGGTATCGTGTCCATTTTGCACTTGAGGTTGGTCCCCTGCCACTGGCCTTCACTCTGCACCTTTGTAAAGCACTTGTAACAATCTGTAAAATAATCTGTTGTTTTTTATAACTCATTGCAATTGCAAAAATTCTTGTTTAAATCTGTATTTTTAACTAATCTGTTTGAGAAATGTTAATGTTTATATAAAAGAATAAAGCCTAATACAGGATTTTGACATTCTCTGTGCTGTCATTAGACTGGGGGAGGGTAGAATAAGCTCTTGATGTAATAATATCAAAGCTGATATGAAAGTGAGTACATAGGTTGGGGAGAAGCAAGAAGTGGTGAACTTGAAGGGACAGGTGGAATAAGGGAGGTGGAGAGCTGTCCATCTTCTGCTGCTTCCGAAGCACTTGGCACTCTGCCACAATGGGAAAGGAAAGCCAATGTCAGGTCAGGAAGGCTCTACACCACAGGCTATTCGGCTGACCTCTCTGTGTTACTTTACAGTATAAAAATTAAATTGGAAACTACTAAACCAGAAGAAGATGGGATAGGAATAGGCTTATAGGAGACTGCAGCAGGGTCTGAGGTGGGGAGCAAGAGCAGAGCTCGAGAGCTCAAGCCAGCTCCGGGTGGATTAGAGGGCGGCTGGGCCCTGCCCAAGGGATTTCACTAAAGAATGAGGCTGTCAGAATTCAGAAGAAGTAGTGGCAATGAAACTGCAGCTTCATCGTTTTGAGCTGCATCTCATTTTTTTATTAATTTGAGGAGAAAAATGGCATGTAAATTTGAGGGATTTTATAGGTACAACCAATGTTGCTGTTGATGGCAGTGGTGAAAACAGTGATTTTCCTTGGTTCTGGCTTCACTGTCCCTTTTCATTATCAGGTAATCAAATGTAAGCTCCTTGTTTACACATTCATATTCTCATTGTTTTAAAGTGCAAATTGGTACAGAATAGGCCGGCCCAGGGAGCTCAAGGAAGCAGATGTGGGGAAGAACTTTCCTTGAGATCAGTGGTCCTTTGTGCAAAATGTTTACAAGATGCTCCTTAGGCTTGAGACTCAGTCCTGCTGCTCAGAGTCTCTGTGCCCTGTCTCTTTCAAATGGACTGCTGACCTGCCCACTGGAGAAACCGTGGGATGCTCGAGCTGAATCTGGATGACATCCTGTCCTGGTGTGGCAACTGCACCACCGTAATGTTCGATTTTTGTTTTAAACCATGGGAATACCTGCAGTAGTTTTGGTTGCATTTCTAGTTCATTCCACTCATTTTGGCTTTGTTTAGTAATGAATTTGGTTACGTGGTGTACCAGTTTGTAGAAGTTTGGGAAGAATTAAAAAGACTGTGGCTTGAGCTTTTAATAAACAGATACTCTTGTAATCACATGAAGCCAGCAGCAAATTCCAAGGCGGCACACAGCTCTCCTTGACCCATGTGCCTCCCACTGCCCATTAGTGCTCGGAGTGGATGCTGCTGCGGGGCTTCACCTGTGTGCTGGGGAGAGCTCTGGAGCTGCAATTCAATGCTTCCTCTGGCAGAAAGGTTCTGTCTGTAGAATCCAGATTATCCTCGCCCATTCCAGACTGGAGAGCTATGTCCATGCTGTGCTTCTGTGACAAGTGGTGTCCCTCAGTGGACCAGTGTTGTTTAATATCTTCATCAGTGATATCGACAGTGAGAGTGAGTGCACCCTTAGCAAGTTTGCAGGTGACACCAAGCTGAGTGGTGCAGTTGCCACACCAGAAGGACAGGATGTCATCCAGAGGGACCTGGACAAGCTGGAAAAGTGGGCCTGTGAGAACCTCATGAGGTTCAACAAGGCCAAGTACAAGGTCCTACACCTGGGTCAGGGCAATCCATAGTTTCAATACAGAGTGGGGGATGACATGATTGAGAGCAGCCCTGCAGAGAAGGACTTGGGGATGTTGGTCCATGAGAAGCTTGACAATGTGTGCTTGCAGCCCGGAAGGCCAACCGTATCCTTGGCTGCATCAAAAGAAGTGTGGCCAGCAGGTTGAGGGAAGTGATTCTGCCCCTCTGTTCCTCTCTTGTGAGACCTTGCCTGGAGTATTGTGTCCAGTTCTGGAATCCTCAACGTAAGGACATGGAACTGCTGTAACATGTCCAGAGGAGGGCTATAAGGATGATCAGAGGGCTGGAGCACCTCCCATAGGAGGACAGGCTGAGAGAGTTGGGGTTGTTCAGCCTTCAGAAGAGAAGGCTTTGAGACCTTATAGTGACCTTTGAGTACCTGAAGGGGCTACAGCAAAGCTGGGGGGAGGGACTGTGCACAAAGGCTTGTAGTGACAGGACTCGGGGCAATGGGTGAGGCACTATGGGAGTGGTGAGGCACTGGCAGAGGTTGCCCAGGGAAGCTGTGGAAGCCCCATCCCTGGAGGTGCTCAAGGCCAGGCTGGATGGGGCCTTGGGCAGCCTGGTCTTGTGGGAGGTGTCCCTGCCCATGGCAGCGGGGTTGGAACTGGATGATCTTGAAGCTCGCTTCCAACCCAACCCACTGCTGCGCAGCGCCCCCTGCGGGGGGTGGAGGCGGCTGTCGGGATACCTTCCCCCCGCCGCCCATACGAGTGGTTCGCTCCGCCCTCCCCCGCGGCGGCGGTGGCGCGCTCCGCTGGCGGCGCTGGATGCGGAACTGGCCGGGCGGCAGGTGAGCGCGGAGCCCCGCGGGAGGGCGAGGGCATTGCGGGACGCGCTGCAGCCGCTTCCCCGCAGCTTCCCACCGCTGTCGCCGTCCGCAGCCCTAGGGGATCCCGAGGGGAGCGGGGAGGGAGCTCGGAGGGGGTGCATCCGTGGGAAAAAGCGAGCTGGTCCTACACCGCAGCGCGGCTGGAGCGGGGCTCTTGCAGCCTGGTTTGCAAACGGCAGAGCCTGTTATTCTCCGAGACAATGGAATAGGAAATGCCCTCCGTGCTGGGCGATTCCGTAAGGAGGAACTCGTAAGTCAAGAGCATTTTCCCTTTAGGAACCGGTGCCAGCACCTTGCTGTGCTGCTCGCTTTTGTTTCCAGGCGGAGGAGGGGAAGAAACCTTAGGCTGCGCTCCTGTTTGTGTGGAGTCACGGTAAAGAAGTGCCTGGAAGTATAATAAGCCTCGGAGGAGAATGATTTGCTGTCAGGCTTTCTCCTCTCCCTTTTTTTCCCCCGAGCTCCTTCACAGACCGCGCTGTTTGCAGACCTACCAAAAATAATATAGAATGTAACTTGGGAGCCCCATGGAGATGGGGTAGAAGCGGGGATGTGGCAATGCTGTGCTTTGCCTAGGCAAGCCAGCCATTTTCTCTCCGTTCCGCGCCCCTCTGGGTCAGCATTTCTGCTGGGATGCTCTCAAGTGTCCTTGCTGTGCTCTTTGAAGCATCGCGGATCTGCAGAAAGGACAGGACTGGGAGGCAGAAGCAAGGGGAGGGAAGATGCGTTGTGGTGCCCTGAGGGTCACGTAACCAAACCAAAGTCATCTAAATATAGACTATTTGGGTAGCGTCTCCATTTTCGGGCTTTATACTGCTTGAACCTCAGGAACTGTTTTGGATGGACACAAGGTGTACGTGTCAGCACTTATGGAAATCTGCAATCCTGACACATCAGTGAGAGCACCTCAGACACAGCTAAAATGCAGTTTTGGCAGGATCTAATCTGGCTGTGCCCTCATAGCACGTTATATAATGCTGACCTGATCCTTCATTCCAGCTATGAAATAGTTCTTTTGCTTTGCTGTTGTAGTGTTAGAAAATACATGGCCTTGGACCAAATGTAACATACCCTGCAAGTAATTATACATTCATTAAGCATCTTGCTGTGTGTTTAATAAAATGCAAAATCATCAACAAGCATCTAGAACACCTCTGTTTGGAAAATAACATAGCCTTGTCTGCACGGAAAGATCTTGTGGCTGTCCAGTGGTGCTGCCTCTGTATCGCAACTCCAGACTTGTGTTTTCAGCAAACTGACAGCTTTCGAGCTGTAAACTTCGGAGTTCTACCATGTTCGTTTCATTACTACTTTTAAAACAGTTCTAGTTTTACTGGATGGGCAAAAAGGAAAATACCGTCCACACTGGAAGAATGTTTTCCATACAAAATGCATAATACGGCCAAGATGTATTTTGATGGTGTATGTGCTGTGTGCTAAAGCCATGAATGGTGGTGAACCGAAGGCTGTCTAGCAAATGGCAAAAAAATAGGTCTTGTAGTTTGAAGTTTTCATGGAAAAACATCGAATAAATATTCTAGAGGACAAAACTCTTATTCAACCTTGATACCATTCTCTAATTCTTACAAAATCAGACCGGGTATCCAACTTCCACCTGCTTCAGAATAGTTTTGGAGATCGAGAAAAAGAAGTTTTAAGGATTTTTAGCAGTAAGTAAGCCTTTTCCACCTTGCCAAAGTAGCTTTTAGTTTTTAGAGGATCAGGACTGATGATTCGGTAAAAATGGTAGAGGCATCAGTGCATCTCAAGTCTTACTAAAACACTTGTTCATATCATCTTCCTAAAGTAAATTGATGTTGGCTTTGATTTTATCTGGTTTAGGGTGAGGGTCATAGAAGCTGATCATTTATAGCTTTTTCCTTGTCACCTCAAGCCATGTCAAATATTCATTTATGTATAGACAGGATATAGAAGACGTATCTCTGGAAATATATTCAGTCTGATCTATCTTTTATCTTTTGCAATGAGTCAGTTGAAACCCCAAATATTTCTGAGAATTCTGGTATCAGATTAGCAAGTCACAAGTATTGCTGAATTCTAAGAGAATAAACCTCTTAACAGTTTTTAATTTACAGCATTTGAGCTAGTAGATTTTCTCTGATGCTTCTTCCCAGATAGGTTTGTTAGAATTGTGACTTCCTTTTTTGGGGAAAAAATACTGTTAGAGATTTAGTGCGTGAGAGTGGATAACAAATGATGTAAAATTTAGTGAGTTGGCTGTCATATCACACAGTAGTTTTTAAACTAGGTGGGTAGTGCCATCGTGCTTACAAGATGGAAATTGATACTTTTTTTGTTAAAACCACTACTGAGTTGAATGTTTCATTTTCCATTAGAAAGGAACTGAAGACAGGCAATGCATATATTACAACCCAGATTAATTCCTGCAAATGTTCTTTGGCCTTGTTGTCCCTGCATTTAAGATACACTGCATCAAATTTCTGGGCAGCCCCTTAGCAGAAAGACTTTGACGTAGTTATTCAGTTTACTAGTAGAAAATACAGAATGCAGCTAGTGATTGGGGATTTGCAGCAATGAGGAAAGGATTTAGCAACAAGAATCAAAGATCTTGCATGCAGGATTAATGTAATTTCTCCATTTTAAACGATCCCCATCTATCTCAAGGTATAAATTTTCTTGAAGGAAAGGGATTGTAATTGACCTAACAAGACACAAAGTGAAACTAAAATGAGCAGCATGAGCCATCAATTAGAAGGGAATGTTTTTTTAGTGGGATAATCTGTTAATCTGTGGAATAATAGTGAATTATTTCTTTTGATGGTGGGTTTGCTGCTTTTCCTTCTCTACCCCAAGAGCTATGACCTCCTGTTCACTCTCTGTAACTGAGTCTGTGTAATTCATTTTATCTTTTCTCTGTTGTCTGAGCTAGAAAATAATTTTAGAGTGATTAGATTCTCTGTCAATGGAAGCCTTTAAATCTGTCATGGCCACGTGAAAATTACAGTTGATGACTTAGAAATGACCTCCTCATTTGAAAACCTGAAACCTAGCAAAATTCTGAATAAATGACCCATTAAAATCTTTTAATACCAGAAAACTCACAGATGGGGAGGCTGTGCCTTTTGTTGCCCAGAAGCCACTGAATTCTGAGAGGTTGAGCTTACTTTTAATTACTGCTATTGGCAGGACCCTTGCAGTGGTTGAAAGTAAGAAGTGCTGCTTGCGTATGCCTGAATGACCTACGCTGAGGCAGTTCTCATGCTGTCTTCCTTGTCATTGCGGTTAAATGAGAGACTGGTGTGTTTCCAGGTCAACGTGAGAAATAATGCATTAGCGTAGTGTAGCGTCAAGGAACCTTTCGTGGTTTCTGTTTCTTCCACAGCCTTCAATATTCCACAGCAGCAGCAGCAGCCCTCAAACAAGGGCTGGTCCTCATGTTGCCTTTGATGTATCCTGTAATGTTTGTCAGATCTCTTCTTTTGGTTTTCTTTGTAACTAATTTCTAAACAGTTTTTCTAAGTGGTATCTGTGAGAATCAGGAAATTAACCATGTTTTTTTTTACACAGGGGACAAAGATACCGAGATTGACAATAACGTATCTGATAACCTCCAGGAACAGCATGTTATCTTACCAGCAGAGCAGCCTTTTTTTTTCTTCATCTGTTCCTTTTCTTTGTCATGCCTGCAAGTGTAGCACCATGGTTGTGTCCTGCTTCTATTTACATTACAGTCTAACTGAATTTCCCACTGTCAGTATCAAATATCCGATTGTCATCTTTGACACCAGCTTCCCTGGATCTCTGCTTGCCTGGGTGTATTGTACCTGCTCTTAAAAGGCCGTTAAGGCCAGAGAAGGGGAGTTCTGCTTCTGCATCAGATAACAGGAGGAGAGGAGTGCTTTTTGTGATAACAATGGTTAACAATCGAAACTGGTATTCACCAAAATTGCTTCACCCAATAGCACTGAGCCGCTCTGCTGCTGTGTCAGTGTCTGTTTCCTCTTGATAGCGACTGAATGTGCAATGCTGGAGCTACCAGCTGGGCATCCTTGCTCTTTCTTCTGGACCCCCTCATTTCTTCCTTCTTTCTGGCATTAGTCTTCAAACATACCCAGCAGGTGTTGTGTTTCCCCTTCCTCTTTACCGTGGTGACTGCCTTTGCCTAGAAGGTCCTCTTGGAAGCCCTTGCTCTGTCACTCGCTGGCCCTATCAGTAGCTTGAGGCAGTTTCTGTCCCCTCTTCACTCTGAGCTTGCTTCCCCCAATGTTTATGTGTGGGTGGATCTACCAAACACACACTTCCCACATCCCAGAGCTCTAGCAGGGAAAAAAATGTGTTTTTTGCTTTTTTTTTTCCTTTCAGTTTTGACCAGCTGGTACTATGATTTATCACTAAAATTAATAGTAGGACCGGTTTGAGAGTAGGAATTTCTGACTTTCCTCAGTGTTGATGAAAAGAAGGGAAGGTGTGTAGAGAAAAGGAATAACGAGGCAGGTGGCAACATGAGGAGACGGCAGTGTGTTTTTAAGATGAGGTCAAACAGATGTGAAGCTCTGAATATCAGTTCTGTGGTGCTAACAGCAGCCAAATAACTGGATTATTTCCAATACAGCTCTTTATTTTCTGGTTCTCATTATTCTGAGTAATGTTTCAGTGTTTCTGCATTGGTTTGTGAGTGTACCCCATTTCTGCCTTATAAATGGCTGGGATTTATTGTCAGGATCCCAGTGAGCATATCAATTGTCCCTGTGTGGACCATGTCCAGGAAAGAGAGTGGAATGTGCCTGTATTTGTTGTTGTTGGTGCTGTAAGTGACATCTCCTGTTCAACGAGTAGGTGAATAGCTTGAAACCTGTGGGAGAGGAAAAGCCTCTAGGCACTGGTGCACTTCTCACTGTTTGCCAGCAGTGTATCTTTTCTACCTGCTGTCCTCTTGTACAGGTCTCTTTGCTGAGTCCCTGACTCAGAACTGCTTATCATGGCTGGAGAGGCACTGTGACAGGGGAGAGCACTGAATAATTTAGCAGTTGCAGTTCCATCCAACAGTCACATGCTTTGTTGTTTTCCTGTTATTTTTTTTATGGCTGTACATTTGCAGTGTTTGGCTTTTGGAAAAATACCTGCTGGTGCCTGTGTTACAGGAACTGTGGCCTGCTTCTCCAGTGGGATCTGGGCAGACGGCTGGGCACAGAAGCATCTTGTTGGTCTTGAGGTCTAGGCTGTGCTCAAAGGCAGCGAGAGTTTCTCAGCTCAAAACTTGAACCAAAAGTAGTTCTGATTTGAAAAGAGTGTGTGACCATACTGGTTGCCGAAGGCAAGGCTGATTTGGCTCAGGGGCATTGTGTAGGTTTTGAAGTTTTGGGTTGCCTTCCCCCAGCTCCTTTGCAAAGGGTGTCAGGGGATGGAACACTACTGGAGTTTTGAGGATCACTGAAAAACTGATGAGGTAGAAATAGATGAGAAGGCTCCAGTATTTGGCTCACTCTCCCACCACAAGCCCTGGGCTAGAGGACCAAGACCGTGCAAATGATAAACTCCCAATCAGTCCTGAACTTCTGCAGGATTTGCTGCTCCAGCTGGATCCCTATAAGTCAATGGGGCCTGATGGGGTTCATCCAAGGGTGCTTAAAGAGCTGGCTGGTGTCATAGAGAGACCTCTTTCAATGATTTTTTAATGCTTTTGGGAATCTGGAGATGTACCAGTTGACTGGAAGGTGGCAAATGTTGTCCCAGTCTTCAAGAAGGGGAGCAACGATGACCCTATGGGCCTGTTAGTCTCACTTCAGTGCCTGGTAGGATGATGGAGAAGATTGTCCTGGGAGCTACTGAAAAACGCATGAAAGACAACACAGTTGTTGGTCCCAGCCAGCACAGGTTTATAAAGAGAAGGTCCTGCCTGACAAACTTAATTTCCTTCTATGAAAAGGTTACCCACCCAACTGACCAAGGAAAACCTTATGACATAATCTTTCTGCTTTTCAGCAAGGCCTTTGACACTGTCTCTTGTAGTATCCTCCTAAACAAAGTGTCCAGCCTACAGCTGGATAAACACATAATGCAGTGGGTGAACAAATGGCTGATGGGTTGAGCTCAAAGGGCCATCGTGAATGGGGTTACATTAGGCTGGTAACCAGTCACTAGAGGAGTTCCACAGAAATCTGTCTTAGGACTGGTACTCTTTACTATCTTCATAAATGACCTGGATGCAGGACTTGAAGGTTTACTTACTAACCAAGTTCACTGATGACATGAAAGTGGGGGGAGCTGTTGACGCTCTTGAAGGCAAAGAGGCCCTGCAGAGGGATCTGGACAAATTGGAGAGCTGGGCAATTGCCAACTATGTGAAGTTTAACAAGGGCAAGTGCTGTGTTTTGCCCCTGGGACACAGTGACCCTGGATATACATACAGACTGGGGCATGAGTGGCTGGAGAGAGCCCTGCAGAAAGGGATCTCTTGGTTCTGGTTGGTGGCAAGTTGAACATGAGCCAACAGTGTGCCCTGGCAGCCAAGAGGGCCAACCGTGTCCTGGGGTGCATTGAGCACAGCATTGCTAGCTGGTCAAGGGAGATGATTGTCCTGCTCCACTCTGTATTGGTGTGGCCCCACCTGTAGTATTGTGTGCAGTTTGGGGCACTGCAGTATAAAACGGATATCAAGAAAGGATATCAAGCTACTGGAGAGCTTCCAGAGGAGGATCACAAAGTTGGTGAAGGGCTTAGAGGGGAAGTTGTATGAGGAACAGCTGAAGTCACTTGGTCTGTTCAGCCTGGAGAAGAGGAGGCTGAGGGGGGACCTCATAGCAGTTCACTGCTTCCTCACAAGAGAAGGAGGAGGAGCAAGTGCTGATCCCCTCTCTCTGTTGACCAGTGGTAGGACCCGAGGGAATGGCAGGAAGATGTGCAAGGGGAGATTTAGTATGGACATTAGGAAAAGATTCTTCACCCAGAGGGTGGTGGAGCATTGGAACAGGCTCCCCAAGGAAGTAGTCAAGGTACCGAGCCTAACCATACTCAAGAAGCATTTGGACAATATGCTCAGACACATAGTGTAAATGTTGGGATTGTGCTATGCAGGGATAGGAGTTGGACTTGATGATCCTTGTGGGTCTTTTCGAACTCAGGACATTCTGTGATTCTGTATTTTTTGTAATGGTGATATTGCTGGAGTATTGTGTCCAGTTCTGGAATCCTCAACATAAGAGGGATGTGGAACTTTTGGAATGGGTCCAGAGGAGGGCTAGAGGGATGATCAGAAGGCTGGAGCACCTCCCATACGAGGACAGGCTGAGAGAGTTGGGGTTGTTCAGCCTGCAGAAGAGAAAGCTCAGAGGAGACCTTATAGCGACCTTCCAGTACCTGAAAGGGCTACAAGAAAGCTGGGGAGGGACTGTTTACAAAGGCTTGTAGTGATAGGACGAGGGGCAATAGCTATAAACTGGGGAGGGGCAGATTTAGACTAGACATAAGGAAGAATTTCTTCACCATGAGAGTGGTGAGGCGCTGGCACAGGTTGCCCAGGGTGGTTGTGGCTGCCCCATCCCTGAAGGTGTTCAAGGCCAGGTTGGATGGGGCCTTGGGCAGCCTGATTTAGCAGGAGGTGTCCCTGCCCATGGGAGAGGGGTTGGAACTAGATGATCTTTAAGGTCTCTTCCAACTCAGACCGTTTTGCGGATCTGTGATTGCACAAGGTGACTTGAAATGAGTGAAGGGCAGGGAGCCAAAGTCCTGTACTACTGCTCTCTTACACAGATCTTTGGAGATTATTTTTAAAATAAGAGAGGAATTTAAATTCAAACAGTGTAGAGCAGGAGAACTGGCTGGGTTGACAGACGGTTTTTATGCCGGAATTTATGTTCTTTGAAAAGACAGTGAGTGGTGCTCTGCATGCCCTGCACTATGCAGGGATGTGTTTCAGGCAGTAAAGGGAGGGAAGAGAGTAAGGTCTTTAACCTAAATTGAAGTGTGTGAAATGAACTGGAGCTGAGGCCAAAATCTACCATCTCCTTCCTACTAGCAAGTGGAGTACACGTGCTTCTCCTGCATTATTTTTTTGTTGATGTTTTTTCCCCAAGAGCGTGGTAGAATAAAATGGATAACAGTATTAGCATACTGTTCTTTCTCACATGCTTATCTCTCGTGGCTCATTCAAGGCCTCAGTCTTGATTTTTCTTTTTTTTTTTTCTTTTTTTTTTTTTAACAATTAGCAAATGAATGTCCCAGCCGCATGGTTTTCAAATATCTACTGGTGAGTACAGCTGTGCTTCTGTGGGGCAGGTACAGCTGGGAATTTTGCTCAGGGACGTGGTTTAGTGTCATATAGGAATGGTTGGACTTGATGATCCAAGAGGTCTTTTCCAACGTGGTGATTCTATGATTCTATAAATGCTCCCTTGTATTTGCTGCTGCCTGCAAGTCCCTGTTAGGATCGCATGTTTGTGTTAGCACACACTGCACGTCCTTTTTGCGCTGGACTGGATGTCTGCTGCCATGGATGTCTGTGGAAGCATTCTGTGGGTACCTGGACAGGTGGATTTTGTTGGGTGCCATTGGGTGCCACAGCTTTCTGTGAGTGATGACTTCTGATATTTGTAGTATTCACGGATATGGAAAAACTCACTGACTGGGAGGCATTCAATATGTTGCAGATACTTTGCTATCACCTAGCTGGGGGCTTGGAGGTGTCAGGAGGTGTATGTTTCAGTGTTGGCTCCAGGCACTCCGTGGGCTTGCATGAAGCTTGTTTGTAGTGCGGGCAGTGCTGGGAGGTTTGGTGGCAGAGCAGAGGGGGTGGAGCGCTGCAGCTGCTCTATAAATAGACCCCAACAGGCTGAGAAGTAGGGCCTAAAGATTGGGTTGCTATGGTGATTGATCTGAATCAGATTACCTGTGAGTCTGTTTTCGCAGCATGTGCATGTGTGGCCACTGTGTGATCTTGCATGTACAGCAGGCTGCTTTGGCTAAGGATTTGGCTGAATCACGGGGGAGAGAGAAGGCAGCGCTGAAGGGCCACCATATGACAAGGACAGGGAAAGCTGTTCCTATAGCAACAGAGAACCTGAGTCAGTCCAGCTTCACTGTGTGATGATGCAAAAAGGTTCCCGGCTGCGTGGCATAATACTTCTGTTTCTGAACTAATTCTGGTCAGTCAGTCAGTTTGTTGACATTAAGGTTCATGCTACCTCCATTTTGCTCTGGAAAACAGATGTGAAAGCTAAAGATGTTTGACTGTGTCAGTACTGTTTTCAGAAGGCAAAGTGGTAATATCATTCTATAGTAGGAAAGGAAGAACTCTAAATTATTGTCATTCTTCATAAGGGCTTCCAAGGATGTCTTTTTGTATTCACAATTTGTTCTCTAGTTTTCTTTAATCTAATTTAGTCTGTCCTTTCCCTCGACCTTTACGGATAGATGGAAAGTGGAAACAGTTGGGATGCATCTGCTGTTTTATCTGTAAGCAATTTTTTATTGACTCAAGTGATGTGTGTGCTCCAGGGAGGATGCTTTTAGAATCTACCTGCAGTCCTATTCTCTGTTGAGTGATTTCTTATGCTTGGAACTATCCCCAGGCGTTTCACAGAACACACCTATATTATAGACTAACCATACTAGATAAATATACCATTGTCTGTTACAAGCATGCTTGCAATGCTTTGAAAATGCCGCCTCTTTTTTTTTTTTTTCTTTTGTGCCAAAGCTCGAGTATCTCTTTCGGAGTCACGGCATTGGCATGCGCTGCTGCCTTGCCAAGGTGGATGGTAACATACAAAGCAGCTGCACCAGTATAGCAAGTCCACCCAGGTCTGACTTCAGAAATTGTTCCGTATTCTGTCAAGCTCTTCCATCAAGCTCTGGAGAGGGGGAGGTGTTCTCAACTCACCTGCACTGTCTTCTGTGTTCCTTGTGTTAGTAGAAGCACTGTAGTATCTGGGGTACGGATAAAGGGCTTCCTAGAATTTTGCATGTTTTTAAGTATAAAGCTATAAGCAGTGTTTAATGTTAATAAAGTGTTTAAGCAGACAAAGTGTAAAATGGCTAGTGAAATGGGGACTGCTTGACTGCTTCTTTAAAAGCTTAGTACAAGCAAAAATAGTATGTTCTATACCAGAGATAGCGGCTGGAATCGCTTGAAACAGACTCAGAAGAAGTAACCAAAATTTCAGTGGTAAAGATTGCATAAGCATTATTAAAATGTCTGAAAATAAGTCAAAGCTGTCATGAATAGTTCATACTGTGCTTCAAACTGTGTTGGTTCCAGTTCTACAGTGAGTTAAGTGGGGTTCCTGGCCACGCAGGTGGGGTCCTTGCACCTATTTCTTGTAGCTTAGCAGATAGCTGACTCAGCTTATTTGAGGTATGTAATGTGAGGAAAGGAAACGTTAATCAACCAAAAAGAGCCGCTGAAACTACTCACCCTGTTTGTTTCAGCGTTCAGTTTAGTCCAGTTGGTATGGATCTTGAGTTCACGGTAAACAATGCACTACGTAAAGTCAGTCATAATGGATGTAGAACTGAGTACGGACTGTCTTGGCTGAGAATAAATAGAAATTCAGGATGTTCCAGGGACATTTTAGAACTGAAAAATTAGTTCCTTTTGGACATGGCTGGGAATCTGGTCTTTTGCAAGGCGAGATTTTAGTGAACAAGAATTAATGTGCCTTCTGTCCTGTGATAAGAATCATAGAGTCATTTAGGTTGGAAAAGACCTTTTAAGATCAAGTCCAACCATAAACCTAACACTGATAAGTCCACCACTAAACCATGTCCCTAAGCAGCACATCTACACACCTTTTAATACCTCCAGGGATGGTGACTCAATTACTTCCTATTATCCAATCTGAACCTCCCCTGGCATAACTTGTGGTCATTTCCTGTTGTCCTATCACTTGTTACTTGGGAGAAAAGACCAACACCTGCCTCACTACAGCCTTTTTTCATGTAGTTGTAGAGAGTGACAAGATCTCCCTTCAGCTTCCTCTTCTCCAGTCTAAACAGTCCACAGTTCCCTCAGCTGCTCGTCATGAGGTTTGTGCTCTAGACCCTTCACCAGCTTCGTTGCCCTTCTCTGGACATGATTCAGCAGCTTTACGTCTTTCTTGTAGTGTGGGACCCAAAATTTAACGCAGTATTCAGGTTGTGGTCTCACTCGTGCCGAGTACAGGGGCACGATTACTTCCCTGCTCCTGCTGGTCATACTGTTTCTGATAAAAGCAGGGAATGCTATTGGCTTTCTTGGCTATCTGGGCAACTGCTGGCTCATATTCAGCTGTTAACCAACACCACCAGGTCCTTTTCTGCCAGCCATTCGTCCCCCAGCCTGTAGTATTGCATGGAATTGTTGTGGCCCAAGTGCTGGACCTGGCATTTAGCCTTGTTAAACCTGAATTCTGCCTGTCTCCTTCACAACTTTATCATTTTCCTCTTAGAAACTGGTGTCCCGTTGTATTCTTTTCACTCGGTTAGTAAGTTGAATTGTATGAGCCCGATTTATATTCTAAAGGTATCCCTTCACTGATGAACCGTGCAGTATGATCCTTGTACCAGATAAAAGCTGGAGATATGGAAGAAGAGACATCATTCTGGTACCATCCTAAACTACAAAAGACCTGCAAGGGAAGCATGGTTTAACATCTGCCTGTTGGAAAATAAACTTCTGCCGTCTTTGTATTTTTTTAACAACCAATGATTTAAATACCTGCTGACTGTCATGCAGTTGAGTGTAAGGCTCACCTATCAAAACTGGAAGCTTCTGTGTGAGGAAAACAATTGTGAATGCCCGAAATTGGGCTTAAAAATGTGTTTGCTTTTTGGTTTTTTGTGCCAAAGTGGTCCTTAACAGTTTGTTGTATTCAAGTTATTCTATGACTAAATGAAATTGTTCCTCTAGCTTTGTGTCTAGAAAGAAAAAACACTTCTAAAAAGACTGAAGACTCCGAGGGGTAGATGAGACAGTGGTGCTGAACAGCTTGTGTCTCTCTGGATTAATGCTAGGTATTGATCTGACACAGATGGCTCTACACTGACAAAAAGTTTGTTACAGTCTTCCATGTTACCGTATCTGTTCTGTGCTGTGGTGCTTTTCATAAGTGTCTGTGTTCATATAGGCTTTTATATCTGGCAGGACTTTAAATTGCAGACTACTATGCAGCTTGTGCTCTAAGAAGTTGTGCTACAACCTAAAATGTGGGTGTTTGGGGAATTTTGAAATGTAGAGTAGTGCCAGTAATAGAAGTGTTGTTTTGAACACTTTTTTTGTCTTGAGTTACTGGTAGGCGGTGGGTTAGTACTGACTCTGGCCTTTGTCTTTGTGCCTATGCTACTGTGCCAATTTCTACTAGTTCGTGAGTGTTGCTGACAGCTGCCACAGTATGTGGGTAGTGTTAGTTCTCAACAGCCTGTTCATCATCCACATGAGTGCTTATGCAAATTCTGGTGTTCTCTCATATGTGAAATGTTAGCGCAGTATGTTTCCATCGTGGCCTTCACTTCTTTATTTTTCTCCTTTATTGAGTTGAGACAATGGGAAGTTTCTTCTCAAGCACTACTTGAGGATTCAACCTTCAAAGGACTTGTTCCAAGGTGTTTGCTAAGAGAAAGCACACTGCAGAAGACCTTTTCAGAAAAATCAACCTAGAGTTAAAGCATCTTGAGAGAGAGAACAGGCCGTCGATGTCAAAACCTGTACCAACTCAGCGTCGAGATGGTCTTTCAGTTCAAGTCCAAATGCTGACATGAAAGAAATGAAGCCTCTCTCAGTTGTGTGATGTCTTTCTGTTCTAATGTACCTAGTCTGTAAAATCTAGGGGGTTGAGGAAGAATGATCTCTGAAAAAGAAACAACCACCTTATTGCCTGTAGAGGAGCTGTCATCTGTAATTCTGAGATCATATTGTGTTCAATCAAGATTCCCTTAGCTGCTCGTTCCTACCTTTTCTTTGTGCTTGCACAAGCATTTTTGTGTCTGCTTGGTGAACCAAGTAGTAGAAATAACATGGTAAGTGTAAAAGTGGCAAAGAAGGAATAAAGAGTGTGTTTTAGTCCACATCAGTTCCACAATCTGATTCACCATGTAACTGCACGAGCACTTTTGCCATCACAGAGGAGGGAATGACAGTGGCCTGAAAGCAAGGTTTTAGCAGATAGGGAGAGAGAGGCAGAACTTTGATGCCTGTTTGTGTTAGTTAATAGAAATCATCAGCTGTGGTGTCTGAAACCAGTCAGGAGTAGGAAGGTGAGTTCCAGCAAATATTGATCTAATGGTCTTCAATTACTATCATCAGCCATTACTAGATCTCTGAAAAAGTAAGAGATTCAATAGGGCAAGGCAAAACCACTAAACTTGGTTGTAATTCTTCTACATGTTGCTCCAATCCAACAAGACTTCATCTTCCAAAAGATTGCCTTTGTTCTCTTATGTCTCACTCTAACTATGGTCTTGTTAAGAACAAGTAACCAGGTAAAGGAGACTCTAGAAGTCCCTGCAGAATATCTGCATCAATCTGATCTCATGTTGCAGTAGAAATCAGAAATCTTTGGAAGCGTTCTGATCTTTCTTCTAAAAAAGCAATAGCAGCTTTGATGTATGGCTTTGATAGGATGCAGCTTCAGCCATTCCAGGGACATTGGAAGCCCTGCATATGTTCCTTGTACTGATCTGCTTGGCTAATCTTCTGAAAGTGTTATGGTTTTGATGGAGGTCTTCATATTGCATACCTTGCTAGCTGCTTTGCAGGGTGTGGGAAAGATGTGTAATGAATTGAAATCATAAGAGATGTTCTCCAGGCTAGAGAACAGAAGAAAAAACACAGAGTATGGACAAGATACTGAAAGGTAAGCTAAGGTTGTGGTCATTTAGGCTCTTAGTTACTCCATACTTGTTGCACATGTTTTTACTCCGTTGTAACTGCAGTTTACTGTCTCCAACTTCACTGAGGCATAGGCTAGTCTCTGTTATAGAGGAAGAATGTATGTTTGGTTGTCACTGGGTAGTGAAGTTCCTCGGAGTCACACTTCTAGGTTACCTCATAGGAACGTTCCTATGCCTGTAACTGTAACTGAATAGTGAGTTCCTTAAAGAGTTCTGGATAAAGCTGTCTGGAAAGAAAACAGATAAAGTAGTTCTTTAAACTGAAGGCAAAAAGATACACTTCATTATCCCAACTTCATCTTGTTCCTCTCCAGTTTATCTACGCCAAGATATTTGCAGAATATGTTGGATCAAGAGCTGTTGCAGGACAGATTCTACAGTTTTTTCAATAATTTCATTAAAATGAAGAAACAGGAGCTTTGCTTCCTATGGTTGTACTTTTTCCTGTTGTTCAAAGAAGATAATTTATTAAAGTTTTGCTGCTCAGAGAAGGTAATTCATAGTGCTGTCGCTTAGGAACCAACAGCAGCTGTAAATGAGGGTCTACTGAAACCATACCAAAAAGTCTTACTGCATGTGGGGTTTTGTGTGTTAAGGTTTCTTTCATTTTATTGTTCTGTAATTCCTTACTGACTAGTATGGTTTTCCTTTTTGGTAGATCATTTATGTTCTTTTCTATGTGTTTGTGTTCTTACTGGTATTTGGAGGGCTAAAGAATAAAAATCCTCAGTGCTGTACCTGGAATGTGAAGGGCTGGGGAAAAAGCAAATATTTTGCTAGACTTCGAATGTGTTTGCAAGATGCTGACAGTTACAGTGCCTTTAACTCACTTTTGGTTGTGAAGTAATGAGAGAAGCATCAAGACAATTGCCTCTTTTTGCTGATATTTACAGGTTGTTAGTAAAGCTGGTATGCTTCTATACAAATATAATCTGGACTTTATGCTGCAGAACGGAAAGATTTTTAGTACAATAATAATAATTCTCTGAATTCTGTGATAGCCTTAGGATGCAAACATGAACTGAAATAGAAACCTTATTCTGAATATGCCCCAAAAGGCAATCAGTTTAATTTTTTAATGTAAAATAATTTTATTAGTGCTAGTAAACAGTTTGAGCATCTCTGATTTTAGAGTTATAGAAACCTTATTCTGAATATGCCCCAAAAGGCAATCAGTTTAATTTTTTAATGTAAAATGATTTTATTAGTGCTAGTAAACAGTTTGAGCATCTCTGATTTTAGAGTTTCTGAGAACATTGTAATATGTTCTGGATTACTTTTTAATTTTTTTTTCAGTAATTCAATGAAGTGTGAATGGTGGGACTGGAAAGAACAATTTTAGAGTGCTTACTGAATTCTGGATGTATGTTAAGCATAGTTATTGACAAATAGTAATACTACAATAAAATACTAATTGTGCCAAGAGGATTTTTTTGTTATAAAATGGGCAGAGAAAATAGCTGTAGGAGGCAGGGCTATGAAGAATACATGGTAAAGATAAATAGAATTGAATACAGTGAAAGAAACAGTATGATTTATAGAAGGCTTTTGCTATTGCAAACTGCAATTCCATGGAACAGCAGTTGTATAGCTTCACAGAAAAAGTGTTGAAGATTGAGCTGTGGAGATCATCCTTGCTTTAGGCTACATCCAGGTTTGGGAGGTGATGTACATTATATCAAACTGAATTTCTCTTGATGTTACCACTTCTTTAGTTATTCTGTTTATAAGACAGCTGAAGTTCAGGTGCAGGGTTTTTTCTTCAGTGTTTAACTGTAAAGAATTGCCCATTAATGTTGCTTTCCCAAGCATTGTAGGAATCCTAATTGTAGGATTTGCCTGAACAATACTTTTGCCTCAAACCACTTCATCCATAGCTCTTTCCCAGTGATACACTTCTTTGTTTGTCTGTGGTCTTTCTTAAGATCCCCTTGTACCTTTTTGAGTGTTTTTCAGCTCTCTGTGCTTTTGTGGGCATATAGTTGTGGTTTTGTACTCATGAAGAAAAATATTTGTGGATGGCCATGACTGCAAGGAACACAGAGGCTGGTTGGCAATGTAATTAAGGTCATGAAGTTACTTATATGTATTTGGTGTTCCTGATTGTGCCGTTTGACACTCTTGCTTTTCTTGATCGTAGGTTGGACTTCCTGGGTGGTTTCGAGCAGATTCTGTTCCTCAAGGCAGTTGATCACAGCTGACTGGATAACAAACTACCGGATCAATGAACAGAAATTCACTGAGATGACATAGGGAGGGGCGTCAAGGACCATGGTGCAGAAAAAGAAAATCTGCCCTCGCTTACTTGACTATCTTGTGATCATTGGAGCCAGGTAATGTCAGAGAGTCTCGGCTATGCTTTTGCTTGGGCAGTAGAGTTGGGGTAAATAGCTTAGCATCCATTGATGAAGTCTTGCTGTCTGGAATGTGTGCAGAATGCTACCATAAAGGGAGCATCTAGTTGGGCCAGGACACTTTTTTTTGAAAGATACTAGTGCAGCCACAGGTTTTTAACTTGCAGTCTTATACTAATTTTCAAGGATCTGTAGAGGGTGACTAAGAAGAGTCAATTTCTATCTGACTCCATGGTAGCCCTTGTAACTGAACTTCTTTGTTTGTACTGGCATCGGGATAGAGGGATTCACAAACTGAAAATAGTGGAAGACACACGGAAGTAAAATACTAGTCTGGAGTTACTTTTCTCACTTTTGAGGTACAGTCTGTAAACTAAGTTTAAAAAAAAATAATCTGGAACTAGCCTTACTTGGCTGTTTCACCCTAATTCTTATTTATCCTCACAGGAATGACATAATTGTTTCTTTTTTTTTTTAAAGTCTTATTAACTAGCAATAGATAAAATGTTATCCATATTTACTTAAAGCATATATGAAACTTGAGGTTAATATGTGTGCTGTTTGTCAACTACAGAGATACTCAGTAAATGCTATTTTTCTTTAGTAGGCTCGTGCAGTAACTTTCTGCCAGTCTGTTTAATGTGTGTACTCTAAAGTGTATTTTACTTTCATTTCTAAATATCAGGAGTTTATGTGTATCAGCCTATTGTTTTACCTCCCACTCTTTTTTTTCAGAATACTTGGAGTGCAATATTTAAATAGGCTAAGGGGATGAAATTACATAATCCTAAGAAATAACTATTTTTTTTTACTGTACTTATGTACGGAATAATTTAATAATTAGATTACTTCTTATTGTCTGTAGAAAAATAAGCAAGTTTTCCATATGTCTGTCACAGACTGAGAAAAGAAGGAGGGAGAAATATTAACTGCCTCCTCCAATGATGCTTATAGTGTGTGATGTTCTTGCTTAGAAATTTGCTAGCATCGCTTCTGGACTCCTACAGTTCTCTTGCTTTTTGCTGAGCAGCGGTGTCCAGATTACTAATTTTCAGAGGTCTATTGTCTCATTAGGGACTTCAACAAATATCTATTACTAGAGATGGAGTTGGCTGAAGTAGCTTCTACTGCAAAGTTCTTAGGAACTTCATGTGGCCTTTACCATTATATCTTCTTATCCACCATGCACAAATAGCAATTGCTTTTGAAGTATTCCCTTTTATTAGACAAAAATTTTCTAAATATCTGAGAAGGCTCTGTTTTTCTATCTGTAGCTAATACTACTGCCAAGGCATGAACTGATACCATAATCACTGGTACTTTGCTGATGAATTTTTAACCATTTACTGCCAAATAGACTCTTTAAACAGTAACAGCATTATTTGACATTTCCTCTTCAATGGCTGATGCATTGTGTCCACTAATATATATAAACGGTTTTTAGGGTTTCTTTTTTTTTTTTCGTCCGTACAGTATTTCAGTACTGAACTGTATACAGGGCAGTATAAATTTTGTTACCAATTGATGCTTTATTACTGAACCATTTTTACCATTTTCTTTAATAAAGTATTTGTTTGGGACAATTAGTCAGCAGAGCTATTTACACCAGTGATTTTCTTTTGTATATTACAAACATTCTGTTACTACTTGTTTGGGTTTGCTCACCTCTCAGATAAGAGAAAAGTAAGTGTTGTTTGTGTTTTGAAATGGGCAAATATGAAGTATCAAGGTGAGGAAATGTCTTGTATGAGATCCCATAGAAGAGTGAAGGTGGAGCCAGGTCTCCTACATTGAATGTAGTAAACATGATACTACATGCTAATTAGTTTAGAAAATGGTAGGAGATCTGACATTGTAGCAAAGGAGTCATAACGAAGAGAGGTTGTTCTGGGGACCTATTTTTCTTCTTTAGCTATGTGGATCTCATATGATTCTTCTCGCAGTTATTCCTTAGCTTTCACGGAAAAGTCGTGGTAGGAAAACAGTTAATGCCTGGAAAGAATCAGTTCTTCTAGTGGCAGGTTAGGAATAAATAGTCTATCTTTCTGTCTTGTGTTCCATTAGTGATTTATGGTACAAGGCCTGGCAAGTCACAGTGTTAAATAGGTCTGCATATTACTACCCAGCTTTTATAATGACCTACACTTCAAATCCAACTTGAAAGTCACACAGAGAGATATAATTATCTACAGTTCCTAGAACTTGTAAATTAAAAAATTAAAGGATGAGATCCATGTCATTCCACTATTTGTCTGAGTTCTTTCCTAGTAAATTATTGTCTTTCTCAGTTAGGAATCATACTGGATTTTCTCATTTCATTTTTCACTTTATTCATAAATGGCTGAAATCCAAGGAGTTTTCATCTGACTTTATATCTGGAGAAGAGTTGAGTATTTCTTACCCAAATGTTGCCCAGAGGTCTGTGCGCTTAAATTCGTTTTGGAAATCAAAGTTGGGGAAACATAACAATATGAAGTTCTCCTGACAACAACATACTCCTGAAAGTCTATTTCTTGGTCAAATTTGAATGGGCTGCTTATTGGGCCTTCGTAATGGTCGTATAGACTTTTTTAATTTGATCTTTCTGCAACCGTGGCCTTGCAGAAAGGCCACGTGCTAATGGTTGAGCATTGTGGCTAGTGACAGAGAAGCTGCGCTTTCCCTAGATAGTAAGGGAGTGAAAAAAAAAAGATGAAGCTCAGCCTACAGGCTCTCGAGACCTTAGTAGAGAGATACCAAAGGTTTTTACTGGCATTAGTCAACTATTTCTGGTTTTCTTTTTCCTCTTTTTTGTAGGCAGCCAAGTAGTGACAGCATTGCTCAGACTCCTGAATTGCTGCGACGTTACCCTTTAGAAGACCATGTGGACTTTCCTCTACCACCTGATGTTGTATTCTTCTGCCAGCCAGAAGGATGCCTGAGTGTGCGGCAAAAACGCATGAGCTTCCGTGATGACACTTCCTTTGTCTTTACACTCACAGACAAGGATACAGGTGTCATTCGCTATGGAATCTGTGTCAACTTCTACCGCTCCTTCCAGAAGCGAGTACCCAAGGAGAAGGGAGAAGGAACAGGGGGGCATCGAGCTCGGGAGGGGCAGAAAATCCCCAAATCTGGGGATGCATCTGCACCCCAAGAGGAAGTGAGCACTGAGAGTTCCGAGAGTAGTTCTGCATTGCAGGCTCCAAGTACAGAGTCTACCCCAGATGTGAATCGATCACCACGCAATAAGCGTCTGGCCAAAGGCAGTCATCGCTCTCGGAACAGCTCTCTGACCTCTCTGTGCATTCTTAGTCATTATCCCTTCTTTTCCACCTTTCGTGAATGTCTATACACGCTCAAGAGACTTGTGGACTGCTGTAGTGAGAGATTGTTGGGCAAGAAGTTGGGAATTCCTCGTGGAGTGCAGAGGTATGTTGACGGGGGAGGAAGAACTTCTCCCTCACTTCTTCCTCCCACTGTTTGTGTCCAGGGCTGCAATTGTCTGCATGACAAAATGTGGGTACAGGTGTGGTTGCTGAAGCGGTCAAACACTGGCTGACCTTTATGCTCTTTTAACGCAGGATCACAGTAGAAAAAGGAAAATTTTGTGATGATTTCTTTAAAACGTCTCTGTCTGATTCTGTAACATTGTATGATTTTTGTTTTTCATAGGCCTAAGGAGGCGTTATCCTTCTAAAAACTGACTAAGCATGATCCTTTCTGAAGCTGAGCACTGGTGCTGTTACTTCTGCTTTGGCATATAAGCTTTGTGGCAGTGTACGTCAGGACTGTTTCTCTGGCAAATTAGAAACAGCCAGGAAATAACAGAATTTCCACTTGGGACAGGAGGAAAATGATGAAAGTGTGCCTGACAAGCTTATGAAACAATCTGAACTTCAGTGTGGGAGAGAAAAGACTAGAGAAGCAGAAAGAGATCAGAGTACAACATATGAAGGGAAGAAGGAGGAGAGGTAGAAAACAAAGTTGTCTATGAAGCATATGGGAATGGGGGTTGGTAATAGCAAATTAACAGGAACTTGATGTATTTTTAATGTAATGTAGTAATCTTACCCAACATTATAATAACAGTTACCTATGTAACAAAAGCTGTTGCACTGTAGGGTACAAAAGGCACAATGTCTTTATGTATATTAGTCATGGATGTACATCTGTCCTATTGTGCCTGACACCTACATTCCAGCGTGATATTTTCTTTTCCAATATGCTAACTGAAAAGAGAAAATATAAAATGAATCTCTGGAGAAGGAGGGGTTCACATCAGTAGTAAGAGGGTGGTGCTGTGGGATAGCTCATAAATGTGAGTTAAGTAGCTTGGTACACTCCAAACTAAACTTGCCAGAAGCAAAAAATGACAGGGCATTTATAATTTTCATCTGTATAAGCTCTTCACATTTTGCATGAAAGGGGAAATCTGTCCTTTTCACAGACCAGTAGCCTCCTTGGGTCGCTGCCCTGGGATAATTCTAGGACAGCCTCCTGGGCTTATGACTGACTCCTGCATCAGCAGATTCATCACCTGAATCTACTGACTGTAGATGAAAAAATGATTCTGTCAGAACAAAACTTTTTTTTTTTTTTTCCCTCCAATGGAAGCATGTATTAATGGAGCTTATTTTGTCACCTGGTTTAGTCTGGTAATTACTGAGGCAGAAAAAAAGCTAAATTTTATGGTTTTCCTCAACTCTGTGAACTCATCTGATTTTTTTAAAGGGGTACCTAAATATTCCAGTGTTTGAATGGCACATGCTATTTGAAAAATTTGCTCTTATTGGACATAATTCTTAGAGAAGAACTGAGTGGCAGGTGAGGAGGGCAAGAGAAGGAATGCTGAGCATGCATCTCTGGGAAAAGTAAAGCAGCAGGTTTGAATTACCATGTAATTTGCAAGCTGTGACCTGGAAAAGCAGAATATTTTAAAGTGGTGGCAGAATAAAGATCAAACTGAATCCTTACAGCTTGCAAAAGGTTGAGCATGACTGTTAAAAACCTAGTGTCCTGTGCATTACAAGAGACTGAAGGAATAGCAGAGGATGAGAAGCATCAAAGTTCCTAAGAGGTGTATCACTTACTCAGCATAATCTCAGATTGCTCTTCTTTTGATCCCTTCAAATTTCTCTAACTTTTCTTCCTTTCTGAAGCCTCCAGAGTCATCACTCTTTTTCTTTCTTTATTTTTTTTCTTAAGTTGTCATCTGTAAGGTAGAACCTCTTATTTGAACCCATACCATTCTAAGGAATCCATTACAGTAACTGCAGATATTTAGCAGGCTGAAGGCTTTTGCAGAATGACTACAGCAGGTTTGCAGCTTTCACTATGCTGCAGAGTTAAGGGCTGAAGTGGCTGTGACGCTTTGCTTCCCTTGTCAGACCCAATTTCATGATTTGAAGTTCTGAAGGCCCTGAGCAATGCCCATCTGTGAGCTACAACTTTGCAGATTGCTTGCTTAGGGCATGGAAAAACTGCTGCTAACTTTGCTCGGGTACCTAAATACTTTCTAGACAGCTTTCAGAAATTTATATTCTCAGCTGAAATGTATCCACTTCTGCCATGAGTTATTCAGCTTTTAAGAACGATACAATGCAACTTAGGATAGGCTGAAAAAGAGTTTTACCATGCCAAAAGATCTGGGAGATGGTGGTGTGGCATATTTTTATTACCTCAGGTTTGTTTCATGCCCTTGGAAAGGTTTGTAGGACTGCTGGAAGCTGAATCCTACCATCAGCCTGCCACAATTCTGGACGCTATATGGGAGCATCCTGTGTGCACACTGAATTTCAAGCACCAGAGCAATGAGAGGTCTTCAGTGATTTGGACAAAACTGAACCCTTTAAATGAACGAATGAACTCTCAAGTGGAAATGACATACTTGTGTCAATTCCTGCCACAGAAAGATTTATGATTCCCCACAGTGGTTGTTTCAGTAAGCCCAAATCCCTACCTTCCATTCCTCTGTGTGACCAAATGTTTGCTAGCAGCATCTTTTTAATGATCAATGGATCTGCCATTGTCTTGGAAGAGCCTTGCAGAATGGCTGTCAAATGGAGCTCTTGGAGTATTAACCTTGTTGTTCTCCCTGAACAGGGATACAATGTGGCGGATTTTCACAGGCTCCCTCCTTGTGGAAGAAAAGTCTAGTGCATTGCTACACGACTTGCGGGAGATAGAGGCCTGGATATACCGGCTTCTCCGCTCACCGATGCCTGTTGCTGGTCAGAAGCGGGTGGATGTGGAAGTCTTGCCACATGAGTTGCAGCCAGCTTTGACCTTTGCTCTTCCTGATCCATCCCGCTTCACCTTGGTGGATTTTCCATTACATCTGCCTTTGGAGTTGTTGGGAGTGGATGCCTGCCTGCAGGTGCTGACCTGCATCCTTCTGGAACACAAGGTAAGGAGGGAAGAGTTGATCTTTGAAAGGTACGTAGGAAGCTCTGCTGTCTTGAAAACCAGGGTAGGCTGGGTGTTTAGAACAGCGATGCTGTCTCCTGCATTGCCTGGAATCAGTTTGTCTGTGAAGAGAAGGAATAGCTCTCCTTTTGGAGTTCCTGTTTCGAAAAGTTTTGCTCGCACTCAAAAAAGCATCTGAAGCTTGTTTTCAGACAGATTTTTGGAGGGTCATCCACTTCACAGCCATCAAACTAGAGGCCTGCAGGCTGTGATCTTTGTATACCCCTGGGGGGAGTATTATAAGTGAATGGTTGCTTCAGTGTTAATGTTCCTTTGGTTGTAGGTTGTATTGCAGTCCCGGGATTATAATGCGCTCTCAATGTCTGTGATGGCCTTTGTGGCTATGATCTACCCATTAGAGTACATGTTCCCAGTGATCCCTCTGCTTCCCACCTGCATGGCCTCTGCAGAACAGGTACATTTTTTCCTTTATTGTTTTTTTGCAAAAGATGTTTCTGTGATGTCTGAAACTTACATAGGAGTAGTCCTTGTTTCCTTCCCTGCTGTGTTCTCATGGATTGTAGCAAAGTCTGCCTTGCAAAGAACATTCTTTGAGCACCACTAACTATTGAAGTCGTAGTTAACACCACTTATTTAGGGTATCGTCAAAGTACGCTTAGTGAATGATATGTTTCAAAGCATAGTTCACGAGTAGTAGACTGAAAGGCTGTAGATCCACAATATTGTGATGAGTATTTACCACCCTCCACAGCTGAGTATTAAGGTTTGTTGGGGAGGATCCAGATATTTAAGGACGTTTGAGGGCTTTTGATTCAGAGTTTAGAAATTGTTGATTGCGATTTATTCTCCTTAGAAATATGAAGTGTTGAGTTACTTGAGCTAGGAGCCTGGGTTTACCGGTAGTCAGCTCTCTGCAGGAGTTCATTATTCACTTGGAAAGACAGAATCCAGGGTACTTCAGTGCTATTCAGCAACTGGTGCTGCAGGTTCTTGTAGTCAGCAGCTTTAAAGTGACCAGCTGTTCTAGACTTAAAGAACAAATTAACCTCCCAAGGCACTGGTCTCAAGCTTACAGATTTAAACCTTTTCCATCTGCTGATCCCTTTCTCAGAAACAACTTGAATTGCCCCTTAGGTTTTCCACGTACATTTGAAAGAATGTGTCTTATTTCTTCCATTTCCTAGACAAGTTATTCTTTTAAAATCAAATTACTTACAAGGTTAAGGGTAAAAAGCCCTTGCAAGGGATAAGCCATACTTACAATGGTGCAGACTCAGAATGAGCTGAGGTTTTGTTGCTTCTCTAGTTAGTCTCTTACTCTGAACATCTGTTTTCTTGGTCTCTGATAGATATGGCAAGTAGAGTAGATAAATTATTTCCAAAGGGCCATTCAGCTATATAAATTACAACCCTGGGAGTGGGCACAAGAGGCAGGAATTTTTATGTTGCTTTTGTGTGGACTTACTTATTTATCAAAGCCTTGTGTGTTGTCTCTTCTGCTATAAACATGCTGTAGTTAATAAATATTTGGGAAGAACATGGTGATATTAAATGCAGACTCATCCTTATTAAAGTCTTTCTTTCTCTCAGTTGCTTCTAGCCCCTACACCTTATATCATTGGTGTTCCAGCAAGTTTCTTCCTTTATAAACTGGATTTTAAAATGCCTGATGATGTGTGGCTTATTGACCTGGATACCAACAGGGTAAGGGCTTGAGGCTTTGTTTCTAGAGAACTGTTTGCTTTCATCAATGTGCCCACTGAGAAATTAAGAATGCCTGGCCTCAGTCTACTTTTGCCACTCCTGTCTTAAACTTTAGGGTTCTGATCTTTGTTGTGTCTCAAGGTCCCATTTCTTTTGCTCATAAGGTATTCTTTTTCAGTTAATCCATCTGGCTATACCATTAGAAGATAAATCCTCAAGCAAATGATAAAACTGTCTTCTTGAGTAATTGTGACCCTGTCTCTTCTCCCTATCTAAGAAACCAAATCTGATAAGAGCCCTCCAGCAGCACTGTTTGTCATGATTCATACCGGACTATGTATCCAACTTTCTACTGGGGCATGAGCAAGGCTATTTTCAAGGGAAATGTGTAGAATGTCTGCTTGATGGAAATTCTGAAGGATGAGTGTGAGTTTGTTCAAACTCCTCTTTTTTTTGTGGTAAATGATAAAGTAACTCCTCCATTGTTTGGGATACTGCAAACAATAACAACCATAAAAAAGTGAAACAAAGTGATGATGCAGATGTCTGTGTGTGGGCTGTGTTGTGGGTTTTTAAAAATGAATTATTTTGCTTCATGGCTTTCATTCTTTGGCCTCTGAAGTGGTGGAGATTCAGGAGATTCTTTATTGGAAATCAGAAATTCAGATGGGGAATCTTTAGTCTGTTGCTGTGCTTAATTCCAGGTGATTGTTCCCACAAATGCAGAAGCTTTGCCAGCACTGCCAGAACCAGAAGCTTCAGAGCTGAAAAAGCATCTGAAACAGGTAATAAGCACTTTGAGGAAAGGACTCGGATTCAGTAGAACTTAACAGTAGAACTTAGTCTTGCACAGGTCTTCTGCTATACTGGACAAGAATGCAAGTCAGCAAATGTAAAGCAAGATATGTTAAACTCAGATATGTATATTGGCACATTGGATGATCAGGTAAACATATCAGACTACTAGAATGCTCTTGTTCAAGAAAGTGCCACCTAGTCATTAACGGAGAGATCTGCTTCTCTTGCTCCCTCCCTGGAAGTGTTCAAGGCCTGGTTGAATGGGGCCTTGAGCAGCCTGATGCGGTGGGAGGTGTCACTGCCCATGGCAGGGGGGTTGGAGCTGGATAGTCTTTAAAGTCCCTTCCAACCAAACCATTCTGTGATTCTCTGAATGTGGAAGTGGGCTAATCAATAGGGTGGCTGATTAAACAATGTTATATAAGGTCTTCTTTTGAGCTCCCTGAGCTGTATGACTTTTTGATATTATCTTCTCCTGACTCAGCTATATCTGAGACTTTAATCTTGTTTCAAATATCTCAGTGGTTTCTCAGGAGGACTTCACTGTAATATTTGTTACCTCTTTCATCTTTTTTTGTCTCTGCTGCTTCCATCTTTGTCATTTGTAGGGGAAGCACAGGACTAGGAATTTTCTGTCAGTCTAAGATGCCTTTTCTGTAGAGGTGGCCAGTTAGAACATCCTCCATGTTAGAATACAACAGAATTTTGAACTTGAAAAGCAATATAATTGATACATATGTTAAGTGGTAGGTACCCAGTTGCTGGTTTTTTATCTTATGGAGAGAGTTAATTTAGAAAAGTGAGTAGTCACTGAGGCTTATAACTGCAGTTAATTTCTTAGCCAGGTGAGGGATTATCTGAAATGCTCCCGGACACAACAGATGGTTTCTGTGTTTTACTGTTGTTTAGAACTAACTTGTTTCTAGTTGGTGCAGAGTTCCAGATGCCTCCTTTACATTTGCCATGTGGGCTTTAAACTTTAACTTGATCCATCAAGCTATGATCATCTTTATTTACCCTCCATTCACAGATCTGTGTGTGAGAGGTCTCAGTCTCTCCTGTCAGGTCCTGCTAAGCCATTAATCAGCTTGGGTCATCCTGGCTGATCATGTCAAGCAGGTTTTATCTCTTAATTTCTGTTTTCCTTATGCACGCTGCATGCAGTATCTAAAGGTAAAGTGTGTTACTAATGTGATGAGTTCTGCTCTTTCTCTCTCCTTGTAGACCAGGAGAGCAAAGTGTGTAATCTCTATGGTACCCGAGTACCTGCTGTCCGCACAGATGGAAGCAATGTGTTGCTTGGATTTTTGTTAGATCCACCTTCCCCACTTCTGCCTCACCCCCTTGCAATTTCAAGCACTATTTAGCAAAACTCTAGCTAGGGCAAAGCGGGATCTTAAAAGAACAAATTGCAGTTTCCTTGAAGACATATTTAAAATTCTCAGATGGTTCAACAAGATTCATGTTAAGTGCCTATGCATTCCTATAGGCATTATCATTAAGGGGTGACCATTGGCAAAGGAAAAGGAGTGCTATTGGCTGCTGTAACAAGCAGAGAAGAATAAATTGTGGCCCACATCACTAAGGTGAATGCTTTTGTGTGCCATTGGGTCAATGAATAAAATCCAGGATATCTGCTGTTAAAATGCAGTAGAAAGTTCTTAGCTGCATCAATAAGGACAGCAGCCCTTCCACTTTGCAAAGTGGCCAGATGAGAATGTTTGGGGGTGGGGCAGTTAGACCTCTCTCCCACGATGTGCCTGTTCTGTGGTCCTTTTTATTTCCTCTCATTTGTGGTATTTGGTAGTAATAGATGTTTTTTTTTTTCCTTCCATCTGTTTCTCTGTGGTCATGTGTTCGTCTTGGCTCTGATGGGCTGCTGGTGTTATCATATGATCTTCCATCTTGCCTCCAGTGTCTGGTTAGCATGACTGCAATCACTCAGAAACAACTGCTCACTCCTGACAACAAGGTTCTTTATTTTATTCTTTTCCCCTCAATTTTCCATTTTACCCTTTTCTTTTGGACTTTTGGTTTTGTTTTATATATTTATTTATTTTTGAAATATAAAGATGATGACTCAGTGGGCAAATGGGAGAAATGAGGAAGATTTAGAATAAGTCTGAGTGTCCAGACTGATTCACCACTTGTGCTGCTCCTGTGTATATCCTTGAAGATATTATGAGGGTTGAAGAGAATGGTAACATGGAGAGATGAAGACCTCATCAGATGGGAAGTGGATGTTTGCAGGGATACTTCCCTGTATCCCTGTGGAGATATGCAGATGCTTGTGTTAAAGTGTCTCCACATTGTCCTGGGATATCAAACTCACTGGTTGAATAGCCAGGTTGCAAGTCAAGTTTCAAGGCCTCTAGGTCCCAAGATGTATTCAAATTACAGGTGGGAATAACTCTACTATAAGTTGATATATACTGTACTAATAGTGGTCCAATTTGGACTGTTTGTTTTCATGTCATGAATGATCTAGCAAAGTGGACTTCTCTGCTACCCCTTGGCTGGCTCCTAGACTGTTCCAGCATTAAGGAGATGGTTTTGACAATCCACATAAAGGAGGGCCTGGACATATTTGTTGATTCAGCATAGGAGATGGTTTAAAACTAACGGAGCATGCACAGTTATTGCAATTGCCTAGAGGGCAGGGTGGCTCTGATCTCTCTTGTTGCTCGAATAACTTTTCTTGCTGAATGTGTGTATAATGTTGTCCTTCGTTAGGCACTGGCCAGCATGAGTCTGAATACTCAGCCCATTCTTAATCTAGAGAAGTTCCACGAGGGGCAGGATGTGCCACTGCTGCTGGGAAGACCGCAGAATGATTTGCAGTCTACTCCCTCCACAGAATTCAACCCTCTGATCTATGGAAATGATGTGGACTCTGTGGATGTGGCTACCAGGTGAGGCTGAACAGCAAGGTAGTGTTGAGTCTTCATACAGTTTACACATGAGGGCAGCATAGACACTTCTATGGGTCCTGTGGTGGAAGCAGCATTTTCCATGTTCTCTGGCAGGTCCTACTTCACATCATCGGGAAAAAGGAGTAGAAATTACAGTGTTTGTCTCAGATCTATTAACTACATGACCATAACAAAGTATCTTGAAAGGGCATTTTATTTCTTGCATTTTCCTGTAGATTATCCACTCTACTTGGACTTATCTGTCTGATATTGTATCCTCAGCTTAAATCACAAGGATTGAACTACAAAAAATGCTGGAGACTTAGTTGTTACCTCAGCTAGTGGATATGAGAATGACATCCCTCATTGGGTGGGTCTCGGTGTTGAGATGATGAATGAAAACAAAATTATTTCTTGGTTTAGTGTTTTGGTTTTTTTTTAAAGGCAGCTGTTTTGTAAGACTTAGTTTTTTTTTACTGGATTACTGTTCTTCAGAGGTTTGAATCATTGTCTACTCCACACCTTTTAACATCTCTCTCTCCTCTTTTCTGTTGTGTTCTGTTTCATCTGACATATTGTCCTCTGTTTCTTTGTAGGGTTGCTATGGTGAGATTCTTCAACTCGCCAAATGTTTTGCAAGGTTTCCAGATGCATACTCGCATTCTTCGTCTCTTCCCACGACCAGTGGTGGCCTTCCAGGCAAATTCTTTTCTTGCCTCTAGGCCGAAGCAAACACCTTTTGCAGATAAGCTTTCCAGGACACAGGCGGTAGAATATTTTGGAGAATGGTCACTCAACCCTACTAACTATGCTTTCCAAAGAATCCATAATAGTAAGTTTTGATCTTGCCTTTCCTGCACTTGAATGTAATGCAGGAACTTAAAAAACCAGAAGGATTCTAGGGAAGGACTTATTTTTACACCATATTATTCCTGCGGGGGAGGGAAATCCAATTTAAGGAACATTTTTCTATTTTTATGTATGTCCTCGTGTGTTTCTACCAAGTTAGCCTTGCTATTAGCTACTTACTTGTCCAATTAATTTTACCTCTTGTCTTTGTTCGGTAATGGAGAAGTAGTCTTGCAGGCTTCTTAGAGTAGAGACTGTCCCTTCCTTTGTGCAAGTATTAGTAGGGGTACCCTCACTGTGAATGAAGACTTTGACGCTAATAAATGAGTTTGTTTAACTCTCTCCTTGTTTTGTTGTGCAGACATGTTTGACCCAGCACTGATTGGTGACAAACCGAAGTGGTATGCTCACCAGCTGCAGCCCATCCACTATCGTGTCTATGACAGTAATTCACAGCTGGCTGATGCACTTAATGTCCCAGTAGAGAAAGAAACAGACTCTGATCCCACTGATGACAGGTTAGTGGGGAGCATAACCCTAGTCACATAATAGTTACTTAAGATTGCTGGGCTTCTTCTGTTTCTCATTTGCAGCCTTTTCTCTGACCTGCCAGGTTGTTGTTTCATTTATTCTGTCTAGGCAGAATACTGACACTGAAGTAAATTGTCTCACTGCTCTGTCATCACAGCAACCTCTTAACCCTTTGCTAGTGTCTTCTCAAGCCTTCATTTAATGTCGTTCTCCATTTGTATTTTCTTGTTTTCTTTTGCTAATTGTCTGCCTCTTGACATTTGGTATTTCGTCCCAGCCTAATGCTTTTTTCTTCCGTAGTGTTCTTTCTATATTCTGGTTATTTCTATTGCAGTACTACAAGTACTCCCACCCATCCTACCACTCTTCCAAATCTTTACACAGGGCACAGAGTTACACAAAGCTTGTTAGTGCTACCCACTGCCTGAGATCTCCTGTGTATTCTGTACAATGAGAGTAATTTTTTTTTGTTATAGTAGTTTTGACTGTATTTCCCAGAGTTTTGCAATTAGTTTTGTTATCCTTCATTCTCTGCTAGCCTGTGACATCTTTCAGACTTGGACTTACGCATCTTTTATTTTCTACACAGCACCAGTGGTCTTGACAGAGTGGGATTTATTATTAGTATGAAAGGGGATGCTTTTAACTATAATTTCCAGCTCTCTTGAAGTTGTCCTACACACACACGCATGCACACACACTGAGAATTAATACACTACTCCCTGTTCAGTTATGCTTGACCTCCTTACCTTTGCTGAGAGCCTTTAAATGTCTTCCCATATGTCTCTTGACATACCTCAAAGTTATTTCATTTTCCCTAACCTTTCATGAAGCTGGCTTCTGACTCTTGCCAGAAATTTGTTTGTGGAGGCTGTAACAGCATGAGTGTCCTGAAAATAGTGCTGATTCAGATCTTTGAAACATCAGGCCCTGCTGTTGCTGTTATGCTGCCATTCATCTCTCTCTCTCACCTGTTATGGCAGTGGCAGTGACAGTGTTGACTATGACGACTCAAGTTCCTCCTATTCCTCCCTCGGTGACTTTGTCAGTGAGATGATGAAATGTGACATTAATGGTGATACTCCAAGTAAGTAACTTCGAGCTGTACTTTCACAAGGTCCACATAGGTTCCTGTTCCCTGTTCATCTGCAGTGTGGGAAAAATGCCTTCCCTAAGTGCCTGAATCAGAGCAAAGTGTTGTTTAATTGCAGTCTTGCCCTGAGATAAAAGTGTCTTCTATAGTCCTTCTTCAATATCCAAGGATAGGCTGAAAAAAGACATTTCTCCTACTTGTAAACAGTACCCTCCAAAGGTCACTGGGAGGAGGAAGAGTAGAAATAGGTGCTGCTGAACAAAACTGGCTCACTAGATTGAAAGCAGCCTGCTACTACTAGTAGACACCGTGCAGTATGGGCAGCAGAGTTCTAGCTTTCTCATGCCCCCATGTGTTGGTCCTCAGTGCTGGCTTTAATGAGTCACTCTACCCTATTGGGGACAGAAAAATGCATTCTTTGTGGCTTATATGGAGGCTGCAGCAATAGCTTCTCCTGTGAGAGTGAGAAGCTGTCACTTTTTTCAATAGACTGAATCTAGGAATAGCAGTACATTTCCTGTGTCCCAAGGACAAGAGGGACATAATCGTAAGTTGCAACAAAAGGAATTCTGCTTGGACATAAGGAAAAGATTTTCATGGTTAGTATAGTTAGGTTCCCAGGATCACAGTAGAATGTCAAGCCTTGGAGACTTTCAAAACTCAGTGAGCAACCTGCTTTAACGTTGAAGTTACCCCTCATTTGAGAGAGAGTAGGAATAGATGAGCTCCAAAAGCCCAACCTAAATTTTTATGCAAGTTTATTCTACTGAGCAGTCCTCATTTGCTAGGGATCTTTAGTTAGGTGGGCAGAAGGCTGAGGAAGGCAGTGTTCTTTAATGCAAAATGATGTGTTTGCAGATGTTGACCCCCTGACTCACGCAGCCCTTGGTGATGCTAGTGAAGTGGAATTTGATGATTTTCAAGAATATTCAGGGGATCTGGATGAACAGGCCATGGACAGTGAAAACTCCCAAGAGAACAACCAGCCTCGTTCAAGTTCCAGTACTACAGCCAGTAGCAGCCCCAGCACTGTCATCCATGGAGTGAATCATGTGTGTACTGAGATGAATTCAGACCCAAGATCAGCTTATTAGGATATAAAGAATGGGATAGGTGTTCTTTCTGAGAAGGGCAAAAGCAAATAGGACTGTGAAACCATGCACAGATTAAATTGCGTGCTCTTTCTGGACTTCCTGACCAAAGTGGAGTTTACTGGTACCCTCTTATGCTAAGACAGAGCATTCCTGTACGTAAAAGCTCCCATGCATTGAAAAATGCAACATTAACAAATAGCAGTGGTGCAGGTTGTGACTGCAGGAATTGCTTTTACAAAGTCTGGGAAGACCTGATGCATTAGAGGAACAAGGAATGGGGTGGGGAAACTCATGAATCTGTGGTCATTTAAGGAAAACATGAGTTGCTTGCATAATCACAAAACAGAGTAGTGGAGAATTGTTACCCTGAGCTAACACTTACCATTGTTTTATAGGGGGAGTAAGTCCCTAGAACAAATAACAAATACTGTGGCTGTATGTAAAATCCTAGATTAGAGCCACAAATAGTGGGGATGGTTTGGGGCCCAGTAACAAACAGCAATGACCCTGCAGACTTCCTAGTTTGAAATAATTGTTCTTGTCCTGCCCTTCAGTTGTACGTTACACAAATTAGCGAACAGATCAATGATTTGACTGGTCCACAGGAGTCAGCAGATTCAGCAGAAATGGAAGAGAAATTGGTTTCTGGATTTTCAAGCCATCTCCCTTCCTTGCCACTACAACCGAGCTTTCCCAAGATAAGCTTGGATCGTCGTGAGAGTGACAGTACAGCTGGCAACATGAGCTCCTCAGAAGGGGTGGTGAGGAAACGAGAATATGACAATCCATACTTTGAACCACAGTATGGTTTTCCAGCGGAGGATGAAGATGATGATCAGGAAGAGAGCTACACCCCGAGATTTAACCAGAATCTCAATGGAAGCAGGCAAGTTGTTCTTCTCTCCTCCCCTTCTGTACAGCAGTGTTGGGGTTTCCATCTGCTTTGTGTAGTTTAATGTTAGTTTGTTCAAATGTCTTTTGCCCCTGAAATGTGTTGTTGATCACTTCCATTTAATACTGAAATTCTGTAACCCCTTCTGGTTTGATTAAAGGCACTTGCTCAGTTCTCTTAGTCCTTGCTTTTACATAAGCAGTAGGAGCTAACAGAATTATCAGTTCTTCCTAGAAACATTCTAGTATGTCACTTACTAATTTCTGGAAACCTTTGAGTCTTTTTTTTTTGCTGAAGCTTTACCTTTGGGGGAAAGATACTGTAGTGATTGATGACATTGGGTTTTCTTGTTATTGCTCTCAGAACAGAACCCTTTCACCCCCAAATCCACCAATGCCCTTTTGCAGACAAGTTTTTAGCATGCCCTGAAAGGTAGTAAAAGCCTGAATGCAAAGATGCTTCAATTCTCATGTATTTTTTGATTTGTTTTTTTTTCCTCATTTCCCACAAGGTAACAGTGGTGTGGTGAAAACTGTTGAGGAATGAGACCAGCCTCAACCTCCCACAATCATACAACATGTTGATTTGGCATGGGAAGGGAGAAAGCTAATAACAGCTGTATTTAATTTCTTTAAAGGTCTCAGAAGTTACTCCGTCCAAACAGTTTAAAACTGGCCAATGATTCTGATGCAGATTCAGATTCCAGGGCCAGCTCCCCAAACTCTACTGTCTCCAACAACAGCAGTGAAGGTTTTGGGGGCATCATGTCTTTCGCAAGTATGTACTAATGCATTCATTAAGCTGGTTTTATTTATTCTATTAGAGTTTACAGAGAAATGGAATAAAGGGATGTCTAGCCAAGAGAATGACTTGGTTGACAGATTGTTCAGTTCTCCTGAAGTTATGTTGGGAGCCATGAGACTTAAATATTTAACTTACACTGCTGATTGCTACTGCTTTATGTATTTTTCAGTAAGAAGGGTTTTGATTTTGTGGTTACACCCTCGAGTTATAAGATATTTCAGGGCACAGATCACAAACTCTTTCCATTTCATTTAAATAAAAAACTGTGCAATTGCATGAAGTTGATACAGAAGTCTTACCAGTAGTGTACCTTCCATGCTACCATGTTGAGTGTTCAAGTGCTAAATTCGGTTTCTTAATTATACTTAACTACTTTCAACTGAATTTTAATAATAAAATCCACAGGCGTGGAAAATGAATCTGGAGTTTTTTTAATGAGTGAAAGAAGATATGAAGTTGACTCTAACACTATAGTCTTGCAGCAATTGGGAAAGCGTATTGAATGTTTCCGGTAAAATGATTGTTCCTAAAGTAAGGCTGCAAAAAAAGACCTCAAGCAAATTGAAATAGTGTATTGAGATTTTAAATTAACATCTTGAAGTGTTAATCAGTTTTTTAGTCTGCATGAGATGCTTTCAGGCTATCTGCAATTTTAACGAGATGATGATTCATTATTGTGTTCTTAAGATCTGTCTGTACTAGGAATAACTTGTTTTCTCCTAATAAATGGAAACCTTGTAATTTAAAGCACCCTTCTGTGGCAGATTTGCAGTGTTTCACAAGACACAGTGCATATTCCTCACTTTGAAACCATTTTGTCATCCTGTTTTCTTTTGTGGCCCCCACCATTCAGTTGCTTCTAAAAAGAGAATCAAACTAGAAGACACAGCCCATGTGAGGTTACCTGTTTAAGTCACTATTGCTGTTACATTTAAGACTCAAAGATACAACAGCAATGATTGTAATATGAAAACTAAGAATTACTTTTTTTGTACAGTTTTAAATAATCTGATTAACAAATGTGATTGCAATGTAGAGGAGATGATGTTATGCTTATAAGACTTCTAGGTAGTAAAGAACAACATCATTAAAGATCTGGAATAAGAAGATGTCATGAACTTCGTAAAGGAGGTTTAAGACGTTCAGGTGTGAGCAGTGAGCATTAGACATTTAGTTGTTTTCTTCTTCTGTTATAGGCAGCCTGTACAGAAACCACAGCACAAGTTTCAGTCTGTCCAACTTAGCCCTACCAACCAAAGTTGGGAGAGACAAGAATACTCCCTTTCCCAGCCTAAAAGGTAACTGTTTCTCTTTGTCTTCTGGAGCCTTTACAGTCCTTGTGACTTGGCAGTTTGAGGTCTTACCTCTAGCAGGAGTCCTGGGGGTGATGCATTTTGGTAGTTTGGGTGGTACCTGTCTTCAGTGTCAAGACAGTAAATTGTTGTGATATTTCTCAGTCAGACTTCATCCCAGCAGTTGGACTGTGTTGGGATGGTAGACTGGCTGGTCTAGCCTGTGTTAATGGATACATTGTGAATGTTGGTTTTGTTTTGTATTTTGTTTTGTTTTATTCTAAAGTACTTAGTACAAAGAATGTAAACCAAGAGGTAGGTCCTACTTTTCTGCTGCCACTGTCATCATGATTAGCCTTAGGTACCTTGTCGGAGCAATGATGCTGCATTTGTAAGTGGGGATAATGCCAGCATCTCCATGGCTTTCAAAAGTGTTTGTAATTTTTACTAAATAGAAAATTTCTGATTAAAATAAAATTATAAGCATACTTAAGTTCATTCAGAGTGAAGATTGATCCGTAACTTATGTGCATAATCTTCTCATTGGAACATCTCCCATTTGTCTGCAGCATCATTAGATAACGTGCCTGAATTGGGCACTAGAGAAATGATCCTCTTACCATGGGCAGTTGGACAGGCTGGTCACTGTTGTACCAGATATAATAACTGAAGGGTGACTGAACATGTGCTGGTGTTTCAGTGTTGAGACCTTTTCAGTTGTTAAACTGGTTTTATTTTGCCTTTCAAGTTATTCTTTGATTAGAACTTACTGCTTTTGTTTTAATGTGTTGATTTTTTTTCATTTATTTTTCCTCCTCATCATTTTCATCGGTAAAGATTACTTTAATCTGGAAGTGGGAAGGGATGTGAATGAAGGTTGGTATGATGTTTTGCTGACCTCTGACCTTGTAGAAACAAAGGCCAAAAGCTGTTCTTTGTGTTTCTGCTTTGGACTTTGTTTTTAAGACAGTTAATCATTCCCTGTGTGTAAAATGAGGAGGAACAGGACTGGTTTGGTGAAAACACTAGCAGAGACTCTGCACAGCTGTGTTTGACAACCTTTTACCAGTTGGTTACGTTTTCATGTCCAATTGTACTGGATAAGAAACATGGTTCTTGTCAGGGTTATTTCCATGGGTAAACTTAATGATGGATTCCATGCATTGGAAGAAAACAGTGATGGGGTTTGCCATTCCACGTTCATGCTTTGCGCCTCATCTTCTGCACTTTGGTGTTCCTTTCTTGACTATTGTAATCCTGTAAGGCCTTTAATTTTACTATGCAGATATGAGGATGGAATTTCCGTGGATTAGCTCAACCTGTTTTATGCATGTGCAAGTGTGTGTGTGTGTGTGTGTGTGTGTCGGTGTCCATTTATGTGTGCACGCTGGTTCACTGGGATTCCCCCTGAGCACTTACTGGTTTTTAAATGTTTTTGTCTCTGTGTGCAGGTATAAAATTGCTGCATTAACTTGATCTTACCAAGTGTGTGTGGTACCCTGTGTTTCTAACTGTAATGGGAAATGATGCTGGGACTCCATATCATTGCTGCTCTTAGATCACTTTCCATCTTCCTTTTTAATTTTTATTTTATGTGCATACATTGATATATTTTCCTCAGTGATGCAGATATCTTTGATAGTGCCCTTGAAATACAATATATGCAATCATTTCCTTGAAGATGCAATACATTGGTTCCACGATGACAAATTTCAAGTCAAGCACTATCTCTAAGATAAATTATGGCAGCCCTTATTGTCTTGGCCTTTCAAGCATCCTTCCTGGTCTAGCATCATCCGGGTTTTGTTTTGAGGGAGGGCTGGGAAGAAGATGATAGTTGGATTCTTTTGATGCTGATGGTGAGGAGAGCAGATATTGTAGTACACTACTAATTGTATATTTTGTGTCCCAGTATTTGGGTTAAATACTATAATGGAGATTATTACTGAAGCTGGCCCAGTAAGCAATGAAGGTGGGTTCCCTACAGCATGAGCTGTGCATGATATAACAATTTCCAGCATTTCCTATGCCTGACTTTGGACTACCTTTCTCACTGGGTAACCAGTACCACATGATCTATACTAGTCACCCCAATGCATTACGCTTTTACATATAGTGACTAATTTGAAGATGGTTCTTGCTGTGGAAATGCATGCAGAGCAGCCAAACTTTTCCTGCCTTTCACCTTCTGCTCTCATTGCCATCTTCTCTTTGTCTCTCTGCGTTACTCCCATTACTGTTTTCTGCCGATGTGTGATGCTAGAATATTATATATGCTGCTGCTTTTTTGGAGTTTCCATTTTGTTTTAAGTCTGTTACCTGTAATCTGAATAGGTGTGTTAGCTAACCTTAGCGTTGCTTGCTACTGTCCTGGGATCAGACTGTTTTCCTCCCACCTCTTCCACTCATCCTGTTTCCTCTCCTGTTTAGGAAACAGACGAGCCCTTGTGGATCAAAAGTCTTCAGTGATTAAGCACAGCCCAACAGTGAAGAGAGAATCTCCATCGCCTCAGGGACGAACTAGCAATTCCAGGTAATATTATTCATTTTTTCATTGCTTTTTGAGTATGAAATGTTGGTGGAGTGGTCTCATATCTGGCCAACGTTTCTTCAGAATTGTAGCTATTGAAAACCAAATAGTACTTTTTTTGTGGCCCTAAGCTTGCATTTATTATTGCCTGAGAAGATTTGGTGTGGGTGGTCTAACAGTTAGTAGTGCACATACGTATTTTTCTGCTCTCCAAAATGTATTCTCTTTCTGTCTGAGATCCAGAAAATTCTAGGTTCTTACTTTTAACTCAGTGTTGATTCTTTGAAATTGAGTCTGTTCTGAACAAAGTAATCTGGTCTGTGGAGTTTTAATGCACCATGCAGGGAATCAGCTCAGTCTTATGATGCTATCTGATCCCATGACTTCATGTGAAATGCTTTTCTCGGCCTTGAGAAGGGACTCAGAATGGTGCAAGTAAACATTACCTGACCTGTGCTTCTCATCCCTTTCTTATGTAGCAGTCATGGGTAGAGTGAAATTTACTCTGAGCTACTGGGATTGGGAGACAAGCAAGAACAACAACTGCGGTTCAGACCAGCAGGTTGCACAGGAGTTTTCTTCTTACCATTCCCTCCCCTGTGGCAAGACAAGCTGAAGCAATACACATGCCAAGGCTGCTGCAGCAGTGCTATTAGTAGTGCCATGCTTCCTCTTTCAAGGAAAGCCTACGGGTCAGACCAGGCAGCTGTGGGAGAAGGTCGTGGGGTAGAGGATTTGTATGGATCCTGAAGGTGAAGGTGAGAAGTAGAGAGGTCTCTAGAGTGACTAGAGGAAAATCTTATTGCAGCTTATTACAGGAGATAATGGACAAAATAAAATATTTCATACTACACCCATAGAACAGTTGGGGCTGCGTGCAGCAACAGGCATAGCTAGATTTGAACTTATTTTCTTGTAAACTTAGCTTAGATAGGAGATGCATTTCTGCATGTGTTCTGGCTGTATCTCTCTTACCATGCAAGGCAAGATAAGCAGAGGGCTAACTTTTGCCTGCTTCCTCTTAAATCCATCAGTGAGAACCAGCAGTTTCTGAAGGAGGTAGTACACAATGTTCTTGATGGGCAAGGTGTTGGCTGGCTGAACATGAAGAGAGTCCGACGTCTGCTGGAGAGTGAGCAGCTCCGTGTCTTTGTACTAAGCAAGTTGAATCGGACAATCCAGTCAGAAGAAGATGCTCGACAGGATATCATACAGGATGTGGTCAGTGCTGAGCTCAGTAGGGTCCTCATACCTAATGTCTGCTGAGGCTCAATTTGTAGAAAGCGCCTTCTAAAAGCTGATGTTACAGATGTTCTTGAATTACTTTTTCGCTTCCAAAATAGCGACACCAATGGGATTTTCATTGCAGGAGATCAGCCGCAAGGTTTATAAAGGCATGCTGGACTTGCTGAAGTGCACTGTGTTGAGCCTGGAGCAGTCATATGCAAATGCTGGCCTGGGAGGCATGGCCAGTGTTTTTGGCCTGCTAGAGATAGCACATACTCACTATTACAACAAAGGTAAGAAGAGTGTTTATGAGAATACAGTGTTTATGAACCAAACAAGAACCTTAATTGTGAAGGTGACTGTTTTGTGGCCTCTGATATTTCAGGAGTTTTACAGTAATTTCAAAATAGGTGAGAACTGAACCATTGTTACTGACACCTTACAAAGCTTGAAACCATTCTCTTGCATACATGTAACTGGACCAAAGCAAAATGTTGTTAATACTGATATTTGATTGAAAATGGAAACTCTGAAGCAAGATACAAAAACTGAGACTTTTACAGATGAAGTGGAAATTCTGAGAGTGGGGACCTTCAACTAACACTGTCACATCTACAGTCTTGGAAAGTTAGGGCAGACACTCTGAATAGGGAGAAAGATATTTCTACTGCGGAACCATACAAGATCTATATTTCACCAATCACCTTGCATTACACAATGATTCTTATATCACTAAGTACTCTTGGAGAGGAACATCTGAAAAATACACCTTTATTTTTCAGCTTTTTCCTTAATGCAAAATAAGAAAAACACGTCTAAAGAAAAAAGAACCAAAGATTATAAAAACTACTGCTCTGCTTAATATCTGACTCAACTGTAATCTTAAGTGATGAAAAACTATTTATATCATTGTAGCAGAGGAGTAACATCCTTACTTTATAGTTGGTGTTCTGTCTGGCTTGCACCAGGGATTTTATGAGCTGGCTTAGATGCCGTGTGGGTTACAGATGTTCCTTTCCAGTTGTTGTTAGAATGCTAAGGAATGCAAGGAACACTGTACTCATGAACAGTCCTGAATGTGGGGAATAGCTGATCTTGATAATTATAAGCCTTTTCATTTGACATTGATCCTAAGCAAAAATTATAGAGTGGCTGATGTAAAATTCCATGGGTTTAGATTGAAGTCTTGTAAATGTAATGCCATATACCATAATTTGATGGAAAGTAGAGTTTTGCCACGGGTAGCCGGACCTCTCTTCCCAGTCGATGTTCTCCGTCACCTCCCGAGTTCCTGCCGACAACACGGCCTCTGTTTCTATGCTGCTTTAACTCCGAGCTCCTCCTTGGAGTGCCCTGACTTTCTCACCTTTTCTCAGCTGCTCCCTCTTGGAGCCTCTCTTTTACTCTGAGCTCCTTCTTGAGTGGTCTTCCCTCCTTTGAGTGGTCTTTTGGAGTGCCCTAACAAACTGCTTCTTTCTCTTCCTGTACTCCCTCTAACTGCTCTGTGCCAGGTGCACCAGGCTTTATATAAACTTATCACCTCGTTAGCAGCTACCTCAGTGATTGGCCGCTTCTCAGGATCTCACAGCTGCAGCAATTAAGTTCAACTCAGCTGGCCTACCATTATCTCTTGTTTACATCATTTTACATTTACATTTCCCTACAGAGTTTACCCAGTAAATTAATTGTGGTCAAAATAGACCAAATTTGACATAAACTTTTAAAGCCTTGTTACATCTTTGAAGGACTTCTGTCATTATTGCATGATTTCTTGATTTGTAGTAAAATTTTAGCTGTTGAATGTGTTTCGCCTGTTTTCAGTGAGTTGATCTAGGTGTTTGTAGAAATGTTTCATAGTTGTTAGTGCTTATCTTAATGTTATTTAACATATAGTAGTGATCTAGTAATGTTAAAATTGTTCAGTTTGTATATGATGTATATTATTCAAACAGAACATCTCAAGGCCAGGTTGGATGGGGTCTTGGGCAGCCTGATCTAGTGGAATGTCTCTGCCCATGGCAGAGTTTCAGTTTGGGTTGGAAGGGACCTTAAAGATTGTCTAGTTCTAACCTCTCTGCCCATGATCATTTATTTTAATATGGCCAAACTAAGGACCTGTGTTTGGAGCAAGGACAGTTAGCAGTAATAGTGGGATTGGAAAATTATGTCCTTTTAATCAGTGTCTCTGAAAATGGTAGCACGTGTGAACTTCCCACTGCTTGCTTTGTCTGTAAAAAACTGGGAGGGGATGCACTGCATAAACCTGGGAATGTAGATTTGGGATGCAACTATTGTTTTGTCTCTGGATATGTCACTAACAAGACCCACAGCTGAGTTAGTGCTTCCAGTTCTGGTCATCACATCTTGAAAAACTGAGGAGGTTTCTGAAAAGACCTTCAAGGAATTGGGAAAACTCTTCTGCTCTGAAAGATGGAAGTGTTCATTCTATTGAATGTTAGGTGTTGATTATTTTCAATTATTATCTAAATGGAAAGGTGTTGCTGATAGCGGAATCTTTAATCTACTGAACAAAGGTGTCATAAGGTCTAGTGCTATGATAAATTTAGGATTGCAGGAGGTTCCTTACACAAAATGAATGTTAGTTATTCTATTCTGAAAGTTTTGCTGTAATTCAGACTGTGGAGTTTGATACAGAGAAATAATCCAAACAGCCTTGGGGACATGTGATTATAGAAAGTCTTGGAGAATGATGGAGGAACTATAGCTGACTCTTCATCTGTAACTTACTGTCATGGTTTTAGCCCTGGCCTGGCTAAATTTGGCAGCCAAAACCGTTCAGTTAGGCTTTTAACTCCCTTCGCCTCCACCCCAGGGAAAGGGGAGAGAGAAACGAGAGGAAAAAGACTTGTGGGTTGGAAACTAAAACTACAGTTTTAATGAAAAAATAATAATGAAAACAAGTGCTACTACAGCTTTAATGAAATAATAATAATATAAAAATAATAATGTCAATGATGATGATGAAAATAATTAGAAAGTAATAAAATATATGACATTGCACCCCTGCTCTACTCATTGATGACTATACATCACCACAAATACTGCAAAGCAGACACAAGGGAATGTGTCCATGGCTAGAAGGGAGCTGAGCTCAGGAACTGGATTCAGGAATGCTTGGATCTGGGGTCAGGAGCAACCAGACAGATGAGGTCCTCATGGGACATCGGCCATTGCAAAAGAGAGCAAGACCCTTGTGATCTCTCAATTTTGTACCAAGTATGGTGTTTATGGGATGGAATACTCTGTTGGTCAGTTTAATGTCACCTGCCCTATTTGCCCCTTCTCGCAGGTGCTGCCCCCCTCTGCCAGCTCGAGATTGGCCTTGGTTAAAGTATAAGCATTGGCCTTTTTGCATACCAGTACCCTGCATTATCACTTTGGGAGAACGCCGTCTCAAAAACATAGAGTTACTTTTCAGAGGGTGAAGTTACTTAGAGCAGCTGAGTTAGTCACAAAACTGACTAATCTGTCTGAAACCACAACACTTTGCTAAGTGAAATTTCATTTAGTATTATCCATTAAAAAATTACTGTATTTGCTGTCTTTTCACTATTGAGAGGAGCTTGCTGATACTCTAGAAGTGATATTCTTTGTAGTTTAGATGGAGTTTAAGTTTACATAAGTCAGCAGAGGAGACACTGGAGTTACTGTGTCAAAAAAGATTCTTAGGTTTCAAATATATAGGAAGGAGATAATTTCAAGTACCCAAACCCAGCTCTCTGGCTTTCTCCTCTACTGTTTCCACCATTGTATCAGACTATCTGCAAGCCATGGTAATCTGTGGGAACAACTGAGGGACTGTGCTAGGCTTAATGATCTAGGTGGGACCATCTGTCTTGCTTTCCTTTTCCTATTCTCATTTCCTTTTTACTTCGTGTTTTTCTTTCTTTTTCCCTAATGCTTTATTTTTTTTTCTTTAAAGAACCAGAAAAGAGGAAACGAAGTCCAACAGATGGATCTGTCACACCAATTGGCAAGGATTCTGCATCATCGCCGAGAGCGGAGCCAAAACCTGCGAGGCAGCTGCTGGTACCTCAGCTGATGCCAAAGGCACCAAGCCCTGCAGGCAAAGGGCCAAGGGAGTTTGACACAAGGAGTCTAAAGGAAGAAAATTTTATTGCTTCTATTGGTGTGTATTAAGGTGCATGTGAAGTGCAGGAGGGACTTCTATTTTAGCATTAGGTTCTATTTGCATTCTCTCCATTTTGACACGCTACATTGCTGCTGTAACATGCTTCATTTACACTTTGGATCACAAGAAACGATCATACGTATTTTCACTCTACTCTTGGATAAACTATCCAGGCAGTTTTCTCCTAGAAGCTTGCTCATCTTAATTGTTCATGAATTAATTACGCTTTTGACAACGTATATTTTTTGCTCTGTGATTGATGTTTTCAAGCAACAGGAAATGGCAAAAAGGAGACAGGGCCAGCAGGACTTTGGAAAGGGCAATTGTGGAAGGGACTACGTGAAACAAAAGGTTTCTAATCATTACTGACTACCTGTGGATTATCTAGATTGCATTCTTATATAAGTGGGACCCAGGATCCTACTGATAGTTAATAATAAAAAGGGAAAAAAAGATTTTAGTTGTAGTTTTACAGTTTCAGTGCACAGGACTGATGGATATTCCTTCTATGCAATAGCAAACAGAATGCGTGTCCTTCTAAACAGCATCCGCTAGGCTGGCCACTGGAAATTTTCCCAGTCTAATTTCTTAGCTGATGCAGCTTTTCCCTGTGCCTTGGAAAAAGTTAGAGATCGGCTTTAAACTGTTTTACCTAAAATGGGCTTTACAGATTTTGGAGGGGGAGGGAAGAAAAAAAGGAAAAAAATATTTTGGTTGGATCCACCCTGCTGTGGATTGTAAACAAGAGAAAAGTACAATCAGCGTGTGCAGGAAATATTTTGTCAAGTCCAAGAATCTACTCTTGCACCCTGTTTGGAAATCCGTCAGGGAGCTAAAAGAGATTCAGATTTCCAGCATTTCAGTTTAGTAGTCTGGGTACTTAATTTTGTTTCTGCAGAAAAGAGAAAAATTAAATTATGCTTTTGACACAGCTAAGAATAGAACAGACGCTAAGCTGGCGTTCTTTTAAAGAATGTAGAGAGATCTTTTAATTGGATTGCCAGGACTGCTTCTTTCTTTCAGATGAAATTAAAGCCTCATAGAAATGGTGATTGTAGAGGTTGGAGAGTCCATGTTTGTGAAGCCTCATAAGACGTGCATTTCAGAAGTGCTACTTAATATGTTGTGTTAACTTGTGTTGCCAGAATATTGACTTTAAACAATTTGCAGTGTTCAAGGATAGGCAACAGGTAATTTCTTACTGGTGCTTCTAGTGATCTAGTAATTTCGACTGGTTTTCTATGAGGCAAAGTTACAAGAACCACATCGTTTCATCAGAACTGATCAAAGTTTTGAAAGACTTTAATGTTTTTTATGAAGCCTTTTTCTTCTGTTTTTGTCTGTCATAAAGAACCATGAGCCACTATGCCAGTCAGTCTTTAAGAAATCGCTGTGAAAACAGTGTAATGTCCATATTCATCTCACTCTTGAGATCTAGAAGTAGAGGGAATTTACTTAAATTTAGAGAATTAGTCATGGCTAGGCTGAATTTCCCTTTGCAGTGAAGTGCAGACTAACTAACTTCTTCAGGGAAGAAGCATGTGGTAAACATTTACATGTTGCTGAAATAATGAATTACTTGTAAATAATTGTATTTAAACATGACCAAAACTGGTTTTGTGTGAAGATGATCCAACACTGGAACAGTTTGCCTGGAAAGGTTGTGGATTCTCCATCTATGGAGGTAGTGAACACCTGACTGGACATGGTCCTTTGGCAGCCTGCTCTAATTGACCCTGCTTTGAAAACAGAGATTTGACTAGACCATCTCCAGAAATTGTTTTGGACCTCAGCAGTTCCTTGATTCTATGAAGTTTGGAAGATGCTTACAGCCTCAGGTTGCAGATATGTAAAAATCTCTTGATGAATCTGTTGGTATTGTGTGGACAAGATACAAATTTGGCTGCTAGCTGTTTGACCTAGTTACAAGAGAAAATACTAGATTGAGAAGTCATCGACGTGATGAAGGAAAATCACAGAAGGCACTGTTTGCAATAGCAGTACCTAAAGTGTGTGTTAGTGTGGCGATTAAACTTCATCTCTGAGATCTAGAGGTATGGTAGCTGAATGTGCAGTTTTCTTATGCTAGAGGAATAACTGCCAGAAGCTTGAAAAGTTTTCCAAAAAGTTCAAGATTATATGTTCCTGCTTTGACCCCTTTTCTTGTTCACTTTTCAGAAAGTTCATATTTCTTGCATACCTCTGAAGTGTGTAGGATGCTCCTACATTGTAACAGGGAAGGCTGTTGGTATTCAAAGTTCTTATTTCCAAGGTAGAGCGATGGATTTTTATCAGTTGAGGATTGATCTTTGCTGTTCCTTAAAAATTACTTATTTAGGAAATTCATTGTGAAAAAGGTGCTTGTGATACTTTGTTTCCTAAAAGATTACCCATTATTTGCTTACTTACGGAATTGTCTTCCAGGGTTCATGGTCATCACCTGTAGCGTTAGCCTTTTTGTTAGGACTTTGGTGGCTTTAAAGTTGATAGCTGATAGTTTCTCCCAGTATGTTAGTGGTCAGCTTGGTTTTATTACATATTTGTGGTAACTGTTAATGAAAATGTCAGTACTTACTGAAGTTTCTATTACTACTTTTAAAATAATTGTTTAATGCTGGCAGATCACTTTATTTTGACAGTCTTTTGACACAGAAAAGATTGTAATATCTACTTTGACTGCATCAGATCCTTTCTGTCCTGTTCAGACTCATATTACAAAATCACAGGCATAGTATTTTATGCCCCTTGAGTTTATTTGAGGTTTTCCTTCTCTTCTTTGACAAAGTAATTGAGAGTGAAATCTAGGCTGCTTTTAATGTGGTAGGATATATTTTACCCTGAGTTAACAAGCAACTAAGCTAAAGGTAATTTGATAGCAGGTATTGTAGCTGTCAGGCTGGTGTTTTTTTAAAGTAAAGCCATGCAGACTGAGAACTTACAGGGTCTGATGTTTTCAAAGGCCTTTAACAAACAAATTCAGAATATTGTATAGAGACTGTTATATGTGTCAGTGTCTGCTCTGTTAGATAAGCCTATAGGATGCTGTTTGGATCCCTAAGCAATTTTATCTTATCCATCTGTGTACTTACGAAAGTTGAAGGAACATCCATCAATCATGAAGCAGATATAGAAATCAGTTGGCTAGCAGCTGTTTTTCTAGCTTTTTCTTCCTTGCTACATTTGCCTTGCTCCTGATGCCTTTAATGATAGTACTTTGGAGCCTTCCTCCACAATTGTAACACTGTACTTTGTTAATATTTTTTTTCAGTAGACATTTAGCTAAATGGAACTTTTTTTAGAGTCTGTCTTGCCCTAATTTCTGCCATTTTCAAGGTGGGATGGGTTTCTGACACATTTCAAGTGGCCTTTTAGTTGCTCATCAAGTTTTCTTGAAGAGCAGTTGAAAAATATTTTACTTCTTTTTCCTTCCCTTTGCTGCTTTTCTAAGAGTATCTTTCTCTGTAGTATTCCCAGTTTTAACCATGCTAGCGAGAGAGAACAGTGCCCAGTGTGCAGAATCAGTTCAGCATGTCAAGTTGTAATGTTTTCTTTGACCAGCAGGCCAGCACCTGGAGTGGTCTGATGTTTCTGAGCAGAAAAGATGGCTGTGTTTCAGAGGGCTAAGGAATGTGAGTGACAGAAGGGTGCAGGTGCTTCATCACTATTTTGCCGCAGGGCTATGCTGCAAATTAAAAAAGTGTGTGTAGACTTTGGACCTTTTCCTTTTCTCTGCATTGTATCCTCCTATGGAATTCTTTGACTTGGAATACCGAATTTGAATTAGTGACCTAATTTGAATTTTGGAAGTTGGCGTTAAGGATGACTGGTATCTTGCTCATTTTTTTCTTCTTCTTCCACTTTCCATTCTTTATATCCTGATAGGAACAAGTAGGTGCAGAGAAGTTCAGCTTTTTGCATGTAGGACTGGTTGACAGGCAGAGCCAAGCATTTATTGAGAATGCTGCAAGGTCAAAAATGATTTGTACTTGTAAACTTTGTGATAATTTTTAAGATTGGTTAAATATTGTGTTATCCTATGGTTTTAATTTACTTGATATTGCTGCTGCTGGTTTTGTGCCTTTTTCTTCCAATGAAATAAACTAGAGACATTAAAATGTTCCTGTTAATTAGAGCTTCTGTGATGCCTGAGTTTTGGAGGAGTAAATACCTGACAGTCTTAAAGGCTTTTCTCAGGAAAGGTGATTTAATTGCATTGTATGTTTTCATAATAGCTGTTTTTCCTTAATGGATTCACTGTATGAAGTCATCTCTAACATTTGAATTCTGTGTGTGAGAGATGATGCAGTGTTCAATTCCTGGTATTGATTTCTTGTAAGATGCTGTTTATTAACCCTTCACTCAGTAGCTATTCTAAATTTCTGCTTTTTTTTTTTTGAGATGAAGGGGTGGGGTTTTTGTTTCAAATATTTTTCCCCATTTTCACCTGTCTGACCAGCCGCTGACTCTTTCTCTTTCTCTCCTGCTTTCAATGCATCTTGGGTAGAATTGTGGAACAAGCACCAGGAGGTGAAAAAGCAAAAATCTTTGGAAAAAACGAGTAAGGAAATTAAGAAATGTAGAAACTGACTCCTCTAGCCTCCCCATAACTGCCAACTCCCCAGGTGCAGGGTGAGCTTGCATCTATGGCACATAGTTTTTATGCCCACAAGAACAAAGGTCTATCAAGAAAGCCTGCTCCATAGAGGAGACCAAACAGATCAGTTTGTCTTGGGGAAATCGTATACAAATGTCTCTTTTTCTTTTTTTTTTCTTTCTTTTTTTCCTCCCCTGAATGTTGCCTTCTTCAAAGAAGGGGAAGCAGATATTCTGCATCTTCCCCATATCAGATATCTATGGAAGCATTTTAAGATATTCCATCTCCTTTCTTAAAGGTTAAAGACTAGTTTTGCTTAACAAGTCTTTGACATGAATGTATTGATTAATTGACTGAATGTTACTGGAATGAAGAATTCTCTGTTCTTTTAAGCCATGGGATGGCAAATTTTGTAGATAACAAGGTAACCTACCTTGGCATCAACCATGAACAGTTTATGACTACAGTCAGTCTGCAACAAGAAATACTTTTGAGGGGGAGAGAGAAGGTGTATGTGAAGAATTGTATTTAGTGATGGCTATTAGAGAATTGCCTCATATAAGGAATCAAAATCTACACAAATCTTAACATCTATTGAAATGTGATACTGAATAAAATATCAAATATATGTTATCTGCAGGTGGAGTACAAGTTTTTGCTCTTTTGGTTATCACTGTTGTAAATAGGGACGTATGACGTAAGGACAATAGCCAGTTCATAATAACCGTGATGTGTAGGTATTTCAAGTGTAGTTTCTACTTTGCAAAGCTGATGCTCCTTTTACAGACTGAAGATTGGGAAGGATTAATAGCTAAAATGAATGAATGAAAATTCCTGACATTCTGGCTAGACCTGGATTTGCTGCATTAGTTTTAGGCTCCTCAGTTAAAGCGAGCATTGGGAGTTAGTTCAGTGAGAATGGGGCAAATGGGGCATCTCTGCAGTACAGCTTATTACATTTAAGATCTCAATTGCTTTCTGCTGAGGCAGGAGTGTGTGTGAGGCAAACACATAGCACATGCACACACCTGGTCTCCCAGACTGAGCCTTTTGGATATGTGCCTACATTGGGAGAGATAAAATGGCGTTTTAGTAGTTTATGTGTTAGGTTTACAACTCCATAAAGAAGGGAGGGGGAGCTTTATGAATGTCAGTGAAAACAATGGTGTTGTGGATATTGTGCTCCTTAAACTTAGTATTGCCCACTGCTGTCAAATACCCAAACTGCTTGAGTCAGTTTCACTTGCTTTAAAAGTCAAATTGCCAGAAATAGATCCGAGTTGTGTGTTGGGACAGGAAACTGTTAAATTGCTTAAAACACAGAGCTGAAGTTTAGTATTCTTGCTGTAGTAATGAGATATGAAACTTTTTGCTGCATTGTTATTCAGGACTAGACATAGTGGCCATTTGAATGAGTGGAAATAGAGTTCTAGAAGTGAACAGTGTATATTTCAGTGGAAGATAAGATTCCAAATTCTTAGAAAGGACGTTTTTAGTTATTTTTCTTATTTTGTTTAGACTTTGTTAAAATCTGTGATGATTTGATATATAGTGACTAATGCATATGGATTTAGAGGCAGAATACTATAACAAATGAAGAACACTTTCTGTACAGTACTTCACATGGAGAATTGGTGATTGGATAGTAAGCTAGTTGAATGAGTCTGCACAGCCTGCTTATGGCTTTGCTATTCATGAATTTACATACCATCTCAAACTCACTCCCACAAATCTTTGTATATTATCCTTCTCTCTCTCTCTCTCCTCCCTTCCCTTTTTCTTTCCTTTTCGCTGTCTTACCCTCTCCAATATTACATATAATGCAAACATCTTCATAATTCCCAGGTTCTTGCAATCAGTGGTTCTAAGAGATAGTGGCATTGTTTGCTTAAAGATACTGAATATAGTCATGGGTATGTAATACATATATTTCAGCTGCTGATCATGTCTTCCTGTTACTGAATAGTTGGCAGATATGGATATGGCAGAAGTGTTGCATTCAGTCTCTTCCCCTTTCTGAGAGTAGTGATGTTCTATGTACAGTCTATAACATTCTTTTCTTGCCTCGTTACTTACCTTGTTCAGTGCTTATCCAAATTTCTTTCAGGCTCTACCTCTCCATCATTCTCTTTTCCTTCTGCCATCCCATCAGAGGCCTATAGATGATATGATTCTAGAACTGCATGGGAAATCAAACACAAAGTTCTTTATCCTTTTTTTCCCCTTTTTTTGTTTTTGGATTGGTGGGTTAATGAATGCATGACATAATACTTGCTGATTCCCTCTCTCACTACTGACCTATGTGATTGCCAACTCTGGAGAGCCATTTGTTAATGTAATTTGGGAATTTTTGTGAAGTACAGCATCATACAACTTCTTCCTTGAAATTCGTACTGATATAATACCAGTTGTCGCAGTTTATATTCTTGTCATGTGTTGCCTGATTTTTGCTTAGGTAGTTGTGACAGGCAACCTAATTAGCTCAGTCCAGGACTTTGAGCAATTAGCTGTTCAAAAAAGATTCTCACTCTAAGTAAATAAGTTTCCTTTATTTTATCAAGAATCAAGAAAGTGGCTTCCAAGAGTTGTATGGCAACTGCTCTGCATGTGTTATTGTAACTGGAAGCTACTTGACCTTTGTCTGTCCTCTTTTCTCTTTTGAATGGCTAACGAAGGTACTGTTTAATAATAATTACTCCTTGACTCGGCCTTTGGAGTATTTGAAATTCAAACTAACATTTGAAAAATGGCAGATGTGTCCTGCTGACGTTGTTTACAGTGTCAAGGAGTAAAAGATATCAAAAGAACGAGAAAGCAAAATTATTTTCTTGGTACTGTGCCTGCTTTCAGTCTGTCATCTGCTTTCTGCCATATTTTTTTTTCTTGGTACAGTAATGATTTACTCTTCTCTTTGTTTAGGGCCAGAAGGTGTGAAACACTTTGATTTGGGAGAAACGGATGAGAAAAAATCCCAAATCAGTGCAGACAGTGGCCTCAGTTTGGCCTCAGGTTCTCAGGTCAGTGGCTCCTATGCTTGCTTTATTTTGGTGGTAAGAGAGAGGATTCTTCTATGCACTACTTAATTTGGGGAAGAATTCTAGCATTTGAGCATTCTTGAAAGACTTGTTCCATAACATTTCTTCCCTATTTCCTGTAGGGGACTGATCTTTGTGAACTCCTCAATTGTATGACTCCGTGATCTTTTTGACATGCAGGCAATCGTTTCTATTTGGTTACCTAAATAAAGCAAGGAAGCATAAGGTGTTTGACTCAAGACTCCAAAGGAATAAGAAGTGATGTTCTCTCCTTATGATAAAAACTAATGTGACTTTTCTTCCTGTCCTTTATATGTTTTGATTGCAGAAGAGTGATTTCGACTCTATTCCCAGTGGAGGACCAGCAGTTATGGTCCGAAGTACAAGCCAGGATTCTGAAGTTAGCACAGTGGTAGGATATGCACAAAGTGAAATCTTGATGTCATTTGCTGCTTGTTAAAGTGGGAGAGGGCATTTCATGCCTAAATTTTGTGTGGTACAGCTGTATACTGTCACGCATGCATAATGTACGTCTATGAGTTCTCTCTCTAGAGTCTCTTAGTGAGTGGAAAGCATGCATGTCTGAAAGAACATACATGGTGCTTTATTCACAGCAGATTACATCCTTCACATATAATGCTCATTGCTGTTACATATTCCTACATATTGGTGTAGAAGTTCAAAAATGTAACCTATGTGAGCCAAACACAAGCAAAACGCAGAAACAACACCAAAACCACAGATAAAATGAAAAGAATAAATTATTTCCGTTACCTCATGATCTAGAGCAACTCTGGAAAGCAGCAGACAGGCAGAAGGAATGCAAGCAGGAACACAGACACTGTGGAGCTTTGTTTTTGCTAGCTAAGTATGTGTCTGAAGTTGTTCTTTGCTAGTGTGTGTGTCCAAACTGCTGCTTTGTCTGTGTTAATCAGGGAAAAGCAGAGTCTTTCAGTCTTTCTCACAGCAGGGCCGGAATCCCAAGCACGCTGTATGGCCTTAAGTTTCACAGGCCTGTGTTATCTAAACACAGAGGTTCTACTTGTCAAGTGCACAAGTCTAAATAACAATTAGTATGATATATGTATTTTAGTTCATTCCAGCTGCAAGTCACTTGAATGTGATTGTAATCCTCCTCGCCAGTCTTCCGTTATATTCCCACATAACCTGAGAACAAATAAGGCAGATATTTTGATGCATTAAAAACAAGAACAAGCTTTCTAATATATTACCTTAAAGCATTTGAATCATATCAAAATATGTCTGCTTGCTTTCTTATCAGCTATAGGGCCTAGAGGGAAAGGCAGCAGGAATGCATTCAGGAAAAAAAAAGATCCTTCTCCCTACCACTTATGGTCCCTGGAATATGCCACAATATGGCATATTCCAGGGACAAAACCCAAGGAACTTTCCTTTTTGTTATTGTTGTTGTCAGTTTTTCTTCTGCCTAAACTCCTGCATATCTGTGAATATCTGGCTTTCCATGCTATTTTCCCAGCCTGTAACAAGAATAATACTCTTATTGTCTTTCTCTGATGGACCGAGAAATTCTATTCTATGGGCTACTGCCCCAGATAGAGGAAGAGTCTAGAAGAGCTGATTGATATTCAAGTATGTCCTCTAAAATCAAGAAAGGCCCATCCTGACAAGTAGGAAACCAAGCAAAGGCACCAAGAGGCCTGCATGAATGAGCAAACAGTTCCTAACTGAACTCTGCCATAAAAAGGAAGTGTGCTGGAGGGGGAAGCAGGAGCAGGTGATCCAGGAGGAGAGTCTCATCTTGCAGGGATAGGGTTTGGAAAGCCAGTGTGGACCCGGAGTTGAATCTGACCAGGAATATGAATGGAAACAAGAAAGGATTCTACAAATACAAAAGCAGCGAGAGAGGGGACTGGGGAAAATGTGGGCCTGATGCGGAGTGAGGTAGGGGAATTGGTGACAGATGGAAAAGACTGAGGTACTTGGGGCATTCTTTGCATCAGTCTATACCAGTAAGATTAGCCTTAAGGATTCCCAGGCTCCTGAGATCAGAGGATAAGTCTGGAACAAGAAAGACCTACCCTTGCTGGAGGATGATGAGGCTAGAGAGCACTTCAAACTGGAAATGTGTAAATCAGTGGTTCCTGAGGGGCTGCAGCCAGAAGCACTGAGGGAGCTGGCTAATGCCCTTGTGGGGCTGCTCTCAATTGTCTCTGAACACTCCTGGTAATTAGGAGAGGTTCTTGAAGACTGGAAACCAGTAAATATCATTCTTATCTTCAAGAAGGGCAAAAAGGGGAGCTGGTGAGCTACAGGCTGGCCAGCCTCACCTTAGTCCTTTGGAGAGGTGAAGGGGAAAATCTTCCTGGAAAACTTTTCCAAACACACATAAGATGAGAGGGTAAAGGAGATTAGTCATCATGGATTTACAGAGGCTTGCTTAAATAACATGATAGCCTTCTACAGTGAGTTTACTAGCTTGGTGGATGAGGGGAAAGCAGCAGATGTTGTTTACCTCAACTTCGGTAAGGCATTTGACAGTCTCTCCTGTTGAATGGACAAGCTAGCAAAGCATGGGTGAAAACTGGCTGAATGACTGGGCCTAGAGAGTTGTGATCCGTGGCACATAGTCCAGCTGGAAACAAGTCTCTGATAGCATACCCCTGGAGCCAGTACTGGGGCCAGTAGCATTCAGCATCTTCATTGATGACCTGGATGATGATATAGAGTAATTACACAGATAATACAAAGCTGGGAGGAATGATGACCACATGTGATGGTTGTGCCACCGTTCAGACGATGGAGGCTCAACAGCCTTGAGAACTGTGCAGAGAAGAATCTATGAAGTTCAACAAGGGGAAAATGCCGCATCCTACATCTGATAGGGTGGAAGAATAACCCCAGGCACCAGTACACACTGGGTGCTGACTGACTGGAAGGCAACTTTGTTGGGAAGGACTTTGGGATCCTGGTGAACAACAAGCTGAGTGTGAGCCAGCAATGCACCCTCATGGATGAAAAGGCCAACAGAATTCTGGGCTGTATTAGAAAAAGCATTGTCAGCAGGTGGTGGGAGGTGATCCTTGCACTTTACTCAGCTTTGGTGAGGCTGCATCTGGAGTATTATATCCAGTTCTGTGCTCCCCAATACAAGAAGAATAAGGACTCACTGGAGTGAGTTCATCTCTGGGCCACAAAGATGATTAAGGGATGGAGCGTCTTTCATGAGAGGAGACACCGAGAGAGTTGAGCTTGCAGTCGGGAGAAGAGAAGACTCAAGGAAAGATCTTATTCAATGGGTATAAATACCTGATGGGAGGGAATGAAGGCAAGGGAGACAGACTCTTCTTTGTAGTACCCACTGACAGACCAAGAGGCAGTCCGTGCAAAAATTAAAGCACATCTGAACACAGAAAGGATTTTTTTTTGGTTTGAGCATGGTCAAATACTGGAACAGATTATGCAGACAGGTTGTAGGTTTTCCATCTGTGGATATTTAAAAAACCTGGCTGAGTATGATTCTCAGCAATGTACTGTACATGACCCTGCTTTAGTGGGGCAGAGGTTCATCTGTAGATGATCTTAACAGATCCCTTCCAACCTAAACAATTCTGTGATTTTTCTGAAGGGCCTTTAAAGTCTTTCTTCATCTTCTTTTCTGCAGAGTAAGATTTTATGAGAAGATAATGTTATTGAAGGAGAAAGGGAAAATGTGGCCTTCAGTTGTACTCGTTCTTGTTTTGTGCCTTAGGAAGAAACATTTTAGAGCTTTTCTCTCCACAGTGTCTTTATCTACTGAAAGTAACAGCTTTATTTTTCTCCACAGGTTAGTAACAGTTCCGGAGAGACGTTAGGAGCAGATAGTGACTTGAGTAGCAATGCTGGTGATGGTCCGAGTGTGGAAAATGGTGGTAATTTGACAGGATCCAGAGGCACTGTGTCAGACAGTGAAATTGAGACAAACTCTGCTACTAGCTCTATCTTTGTAAGGGCATTACAGACTTCCCTTTTTTACTTTTCTTTTTTTTTTTTTTTTTTAATTAAATCTTGTACAGTAATCATTTCAATGTGTGTGCATGCATGGAAAAGGTTCTCTGCTCTGTGCCAAGGGCTAATCCACAATGACTTACGATATTAAAATATGAAAGATGTATTTTGTATGGATCCACATACACTTCTTCATCTCTTGTGCAATATACGGTTCTTTGAGAATAGTCGATTCACATGTCACACCATGTTACAGGTTCTAGCAATATTTAATTCCCCCTTGTTCAGTATTTCTCTGAACCAAATGGACATTTAATTGCCCTTCAGAGGCAAAACATCATTGATGGGCATTGTTCAACCTTGCTTAACTAAGACGAATTGGTTTCCCCGTTTTTTAGGAGCAGCTGTTTGATACAGGAAGAGGACGTAGGTTTATCAGCTGTTCTGTTTCTTTAAAACATTACTTTAATCCTATTTGAAGGGTAATCATAACTTTTAAATGCATTTCCCTAGTGGGAAGATCTGTATGCAGTAAAATTCAAATTATCTGAGAGCAGTTCTTGTTAATTTTGTTTGTTAAGGTCCTTGATTATTGGCTATAACCTCTAATATACATCTTACCAATAAAATAATTATATACTCAATTTGGCTAAATGAAGCTGTCAGCCAAATATGAAAACAATTTGCAGTGCGATACGGTGGGTCTCACTGTGGTCATTATTTTATAATCCCGATAAGATTGTAAAAGCTTGCAAACTGCATCTGTTAAGTACAACAGTGAAATGCAAGAAGCAGCCCCACAGGGCACAGAGTTAAATTGTCTGACAACTCTTGTATTATTTGCAGGCAAAGTCTCACAACCTGAAGCAGAATGTGAAGGATGGCAAAGGCAGTACTCCAGGGAGGTGTCCAGAGGATGGGAACCAGCGTGTCTATCTCTATGAAGGACTTTTGGGTAACCTATTTTTTTTGCGGGAAGAGGATCTTTTAGACTGAAATTCAGGTGAACTCATGTCTGGGACAGACTGGAATTTTTATATTCCCAGAGAGTTTTTAATCACTTGCTGTGTCTGTACTGGTAGAACAAGGAATCACATCTGGCCATTCAGAGTAAAGCCTCAGACTTGCTGGGAACATTGAGTAAGAGGAGATGGATGTGAGTGATATAGTTTGCATAAAATTTAGTTTGTTCAAGTCTCTTGCTGTTCTTCAATATAAATTCTTTAAAGTGTTGGAAAAGGAGGGGAAAAAACTTACTTGGCTGTCCCTGAAAGGCTGAAATGTATCACTAATGTTTAAAAAAGATTCTTCAGCCTCAGTCATTGAACGGGGCTTCTAAACTCAGCATGGTAACAGCTGTTGAGTGTATCCTTGAATTAGGGGTATTTGGGCTTTTTTGAAATATATTTCATCTGAACTTGCTGTTAATCAAGAGCTCTCTCTTCCTGTGTTTTTCATCCTTTCCATTTATCGTTCCTACCTGCTTGGAATGGTGCAGGTAGGGATAAAGGATCTGTCTGGGACCAGTTAGAGGATGCTGCAATGGAAACCTTCTCTATGAGTAATAATCTTATCTTTCCACTTCTCTGTGTGTTTGCCATGATCTGTGTTTGTGTGAGATATTCCTGTCTCTTTTGGACAGTGTTAACACTATATGGAAGAAGATATACCTCTTACAGAATAGAGATGAGGGATACTTTTGTGTAAGGGTTTGAAAAGATTATACTGTGAATTAGAATGAAAGATATGTTGTGTCTACTCTTTTACACTTTTCTTTTGTTGTGATATTGCTTGTCATTTTTTTTTTTCTAAATATGGATTAATTGTGTGTTTGCTTGTGGTATTTTCAAGGAGTGGGAAGGAACAGGAACTTATCTTAAAGTATTTGACTGGAATAATTGGAATAAATGCTCAATTTTTATATACATTGCGTAGGCAAAGAACGTTCAACTTTGTGGGACCAGATGCAGTTCTGGGAAGATGCTTTTTTGGATGCTGTGATGTTAGAAAGAGAAGGAATGGGGATGGATCAGGGACCTCAGGAGATGATTGACAGGTAAAGTTCTTTAGCAGGCCTCTTTCTTCCTCATTGTTTAACTTAGGGCTGAAATAGTAAATCAAAAATAATAAATTAATTCTACTGAACATGCTGTTGTCACTTTGTAAACCTTGTTACTACACCTGACTGTTCAAAAGCAAGGCTTTTATCTCTGTGCTGGCCAGTATCTCCTGACACTGAAATATCATCTTCAGTTGTGACATAACCTTTTTTTAACTCTTGTGGAGAGTGTGTATTTCCAGAGAAATGGGCAATGTAAGCATAATCATGAACAGATGGAATAGACAAGATCAGTAATAAAGCAAGAGATTTCTGTGGCAAGTTTACTATATTCTGCAGTAACAGAAGATATTGGTGTTTTGACATAAAGAGAAAGAATAAAATGTCTATAGAAACGGCATTTTGATCCTTCTCAAAATGTGAAGTCACTTATAGGTGTTTTTATTTTACAGTTAAACAAACAAAAAACCCACAGTGAAACCACTTCCTAGAAATATTTGTGTACTTGCTTAAAGATAGCCTACTTCTAGGATGTCAGTCTTCGCTATCTGCTTGTGGTTCTTTTTTCCCCTCAGCTCTGTTAATATCTGATTAGTCTTTGCTCTGTCTACCACCTGCAGCTGTAGGACCTACATCCATGCTATCATGTAATGTGGGATCTGGTAGCCAAAAGAAGAACTAGGTTGTGGGGTGCCAGTTTGAAAACTGTTTCTTTTTCCACTACCTACCTACCTTACTGGAAAAAGAGAGTGCCTGTGCGCTTCGTCCATTAGTTGAATTCTGCCTTGCAGCTACATATAAGCTTTAAAGGTGAATAGCTCTTGTACTGAGTTATAGGTATATTTATCTTCTGGCAGTTTTAATTGTCATGGAGCTGCAGCTGCAGAAAAGAGGAAATGGATAAACCCAGTGGACCACTGGGAACTTTCCCACTGAGTAGATGTTATTTACTTTAACTAGTTAAGAATAAATGGAAATATTTAATTAATGATCAGTGTTTTACTGGAAATACCCATTTGACTTAGTGGGTCTGTAGGTTTTATTTGTCATACACTTTACAAATAGTGATCTGTCCACTACTGGTGCTTTAGTGAATTGGATGAAGAATGCCTGTGAGTCTGCTTCAGATCTAGCTCTTCTTGCAGGTATCTTTCCCTGGGAGAACATGATCGAAAGCGTTTGGAGGATGATGAGGACCGCTTGTTGGCTACACTGCTGCATAATATGATTGCTTATATGCTTATGATAAAGGTGACTTTTTTTTCTTTTTAATAGATTATTGCAGATTAAGCAGTATATTTTGTTGGTGTTGTCTTGAACTCATGCATCTCTGTTCACAGAGCTTAGAACAGTGAAGTATAAAAAAAAGTTACGAAACATCTAATCCTAATGAAAAAATTGCTTCAGTTTGTGGAGATTCCTTGAGTTATGCTATCTGAGTTTACACAGTTCTATGCAACGGGTGTGCATATACATTGCTCTTTAAAATACAAATTTATTATTTCTACTAGTAACTTTAGAGGACATTCTTATTTTTAAGTGTATGATTATAAATTAAGTAGAGACAATCTTCTAATGTAATCTAATTGCTGATTGATGAGAGGCTCGATATGAGCCAGCAGTGTGTGCTCACAGCTCAGAAGGCCAACCGTATCCTGGGCTGCATCAAAAGAAGCGTGGCCAGCAGGGTGAGGGAGGTGATTCTGACCCTCTATTCCTCTCTTGTGACACCCCACCTGAAGAACTTGAGAACTTTCACTGTTTATATAGGGAGCTGAAACACATTCCATAAAAAATGGCTGATAACCAACCAGTGGAAGAAGTTACTGTATGTAATTTTTTTCTTTGGGGGGAGAGGGGAGTGGTGAGACAGAAAGAAGGTACTGATTTTTCCTGACAAAAATGGAATATGAAAGTAAGTTTTAAGATGAGAATTGAGTATATTTTAAATTAGTTTATTTCTGAAGAAGACTGTGACTATTAGGACATGCATTTCTGCCAAGTCTTGAAGTAATAATAACCCGTGCAGTTACTTTAATCACAGGATGCAAAAGAGGAGAGCAAATAAAATTGATTTCAAACGGGCTATCTCATGGCAGATGTTGATAGTTAGTTGCAGAGGTGAAGAGTGTCTTTTGATATAGTGAAAATAATCAGATCCCCAAGAAAAGAGTTTCCTGGGGAAAGAGATAAGGAGGCGAACAGGATATTATGCCTTTTCAAAATTATATCACTTTGGGCCTGTGATTATAGATGAAAAGAGAATACAGGGAGAGTTGTGATAAAAATATCGTTTCTTTTAGCACATCTTCAGACATGCTGAAGAGTGAGGATGGGATGAAGAATTGGGCAAAAGAAGGGTTGTGGAGTGTTGGGCTGTTTTTCGTTGTTTTGTTGTTATGGTTACTTTTTTCCCCCCGGATTATCAGTTTTGGGATAAAAAATGGTGGATCTAGAATTTGGTGTATATTATCTGTATGTAGGGTTTTTTTCAGGCAGGTAGAGTGAAGGCTTTAAGAGACTAAAGACTATATCAATGTATCTCATCTTAGGGCAGCTTCTAGTAGAAACTGAAAAGCTTGAAGATTTTCTGTTACTAGACAGGTGAATTCTTCTGACATGTCAAGGCAAGCATAATCCTCCAGACCCAACATCTTTGTATTTTAGTTTTTTTTCTTGTTTTGGGATAGCAGAGCCTAGTAGTTTTTACATTAAAAAAACCTTGAAAAATACAATTCTTTCTTTCAAATGCAAAGAATTCCTGCTAAAGGAAGGAAGCAGGTTGAGTTTGTTTTGTATGCACCATAGCACTAAGTCATAATCACAATATGAGTAAAAAGAATGTCCAATCTAGCTTGAAGTTAGTGCTCAAGCGTAAGTGTACTGTCTTGAAGCCTCTAGTATCAATGGCTGGCATTCATAATAACCTTTTGAAATGGCAGAAATGGTTTGCTTCTGAGCTTCCTAAAGCTGATCTTCAGGAGGAACCTGCTGCTGTTTGAGGACTTTCTGGAAATGTTCGTTAGAGCCCTGGCCTAGTGACCAGGAAAGAGATCATGAAGGTGTCAGAATTCTGAAAGATATCATACCTTTGTGTTAATATTTCTTGTGCCGAGGGCTTCACAGTTGACTAAACCAACTCTTTGCAGAGGAAGAGGTGGAGATGATAGACTGGCAGGTGAGACCAATCACATAAGTGGCAACATGGAGGACTGAGGCTTTTGATTTCACTAGTTGGAAGTGGAAGTTAGTTGAATTGCTGCACTGTTGTGCAAAAGTAGGCAGGAGATCTGTTGTGCACAGTATCACTTGCACAGTAACTGGGAAAAGTAACGTATGTGCAGCTTCTGCTAGTACTGCTGTGCTGAAGAGGCCCTAGCATGACTGAGCTGGAGATGAGTTGTCTTGCTGTCTTAGCAATGGAAACCAAGATATATTGATTTTGGGAGATAGCAGTTGCCACTTGTGAACAGAGAAGAGTATGTAACTATCTTTATATCTACTTCCTAGGTGAACAAGAATGACATTAGGAAAAAGGTGCGTCGTCTAATGGGAAAATCACATATTGGACTGGTGCACAGCCAGCAAATAAATGATATTCTAGACAAACTTGCCAATCTGGTAAGTAAAACAGCAATGAGTGATGTATCCATGAGAGCTACAGGGAAGGAAAAAACATTTATAAATACTCTGCAATACTAATTTAAAATATTTAAAATAATTAAATTGAATTATTAAACACTACCTTCATGTGTATAGAATAAAGACTGCGATTGGATGACCCTGTTTGTGTTATATTATGCAGTTATCAATTCGAACTGCAATACAAAAACATATAAACATGACACTTCAGTACCACGGTTCTATGCAACCCTAATGTTTTATTAATATCAATTTTGTGGACAGGAACCTTTATTCTTGCTATGACTGTAACAGGTGTTTAATTTTCTGTTGCTTTCCAGGTCATTATAAGACATTACATTTAATACTTAGTTTTATGCACAGAAAGGACACAAAATTATCTTAAAATTAACTGGGAAAAAGCAGACCAGTTTACTGCAGTGTTACTGGAACCTGGACACGTCACTACGCCACACTGTGTGTGGTACCAGTATGAATGTTCTTGTATGCTGTGATAACTTTCATAGTCACACTTGTTAAAACTAAACTTTACTAAAGAATCTCACTTAAGGCTTTGTCCAAAATTGCCTCCAGTCAGCTGTGTCAACAGTATTTCTTTATCCTCTCTTGTCTTGAAAATGCTTCTAGTGTCACCTAATGAACTTTTTTTCAATAGATCAGGAGAAATGGGTTTCAAATTTAATTTATGGTTGCATATTTTTTTTTCCCTAGAATGGACGGGAACTCCCTGTGAGACCCAGTGGCAGCCGCCACATCAAGAAGCAGACTTTTGTAGTACATGCTGGGACAGACACAACAGGAGATATATTTTTCATGGAGGTAGAAACAAGAATGATATTAATGCAATTAGTAGCTTTCAGTAAATAATATTTGAAATCTTATGCAATATTTTTTGCTCCCAGGTATGTGATGATTGCATTGTGCTGAGAAGCAACATTGGAACTGTGTATGAACGTTGGTGGTATGAGAAACTGATCAACATGACTTACTGTCCCAAAACAAAAGTGCTGTGCCTTTGGCGGAGGAATGGTCAGGAGACACAACTGAACAAGTTCTACACAAAGAAAGTATGCATCTTGTTCAATATGCACAATACTGAAGGAAAATTCAGTATAGAACAAACAAATCCTTAGTGTGTCATATTCCATGTTTAATCAGAAAAAATAGCATTCTCTCTCTAGCACTGTTTATTGAACTGCAGAGGCTCTTTAACAGCACTGATATCTGAAGCTGGCATTATGCCTTTGTCTTGTTATCTACTTGAAGACAGCAGTACAGCAGGATGTAATTTAAGAAGTTACATGTGCAGCTTTTACTTTTTTTTTTTTTGTTAGAAGGGAAGTGTCAGTATTACTAAATATTGCATTATCTTGCAGGCTTATAAAGGTAGGAAAAACATTGTAAAGCCCCTTCCACTGTAGGGGCGGTGTCAGGTCTGTGCCCATCTGAGGAACTTGAACATATATATGTCTATGTGACCTGATGAGATGCATCCCAGAGTCCTGAGGGAATTGGCTGATGTGGTTTCCAAGCTACTCTCCATGAAAAATGATTTTTCTCCATCTGAAAAATCATGGCAGTCAGGAGAAGTCCCTGTTGACTGGAAGAAGTGTAGCATTGTCCCCATATCTAAAAAGAGTAGAAAAGATGACCCTGGGAACTACCGACCTGTCAGCCTCACCTCTGTGCCTGGGAAGATCGTGGAACAGATCCTCCTAGAAGCTATGCTAAAGCACATGGAGGAAGGGGAAGTGATTAATGGAAGCCAGCATGGCTTAACGAAGTGCAAGTCCTGTATGACCAACCTAGTGGCTTCCTACGATGGGGTAACCACATCGGTGGACATGGGAAGAGCAATGGATGTGATCTATCTGGACTTCCGTAAAGCCTTTGACACGATCCCTCACACCATTCTTCTCTCTAAATTGGAGAGATAAGGATTTGATGGGTGGACGGTTTGGTGGATAAGAAATTGGTTGGATAGTCATACGCAGAGAGTAGTCAACGACTCGATGTCCAGATGGAGATCCGTGAAAGTGGTGTCCCTCAGGGGTCCATACTGGGACCAGTGCTGTTTAATATCTTCATCAGTGATATAGACAGCGAGAGCGAGTGCGCCCTCAGCAAGTTTGTGGATGACACCAAGCTGAGTGGTGCATTTGCCACATTGGAAGGGTGGGATGTCATCCAGAGGGACCTGGACAAGCTGGAGAAGTGGGCCTCTGAATCTGATGAGGTTCAGCAAGGCCAAGTGCAAGGTTCTACACCTAAGTCAGGGCAATCTGTGGTTTCAGTACAGGATGGGGGATGATGTGATTGAGAGCAGCCCTGCAAAGAAGGGGGTGCTGATCGATGAGAAACTTGACATGAGCCGGCAATGAGCACTTGCAGCCCAGAAGGCCAACCGAATCCTGGGCTGCATCAAAAGAAGCATGCCCAGCAGGTTGAGGGAGGTGATTCTGCCCCTCTGTTCCTCTCTTGTGAGACCTCATCTGGAGTATTGTGTCCAGTTCTGGAATCCTCAACGTAAGAAGGATGTGGAACTGTTGGAACGGGTCCAGAGGAGGGCTACAAGGATGATCAGAGGGCTGGAGCACCTCCCATAGGAGGACAGGCTGAGAGAGTTGGGATTGTTCAGCCAGGAGAAGAGAAGGCTTTGAGGAGTCCTTATAGTGACCTAGTACCTGAAGGGGGCTACGAGAAAGCTCTGGAGGGACTGTGCACAAAGGCTTGTAGTGACAGGACTAGGAGCAATGGGTATAAACTGGAGGGGGACAGGTTTAGACTAGACATTAGGAGGAAATTCTTCATGATGAGAGTGGTGAGGCACTGGCACAGGTTGTCCAGGGAAGTTGTGGATGCCCCATCCCTGGAGGTGTTACAGGCCAGGTTGGATGGGGCCTTGAGTAACTTGATCTAGCGGGAGGTGTCCCTCCCCATGGGAGGGGGGTTGGAATTATATGATCTTTAAGGTCCATTCCAGCTGAAACCATTCTATGATTCTATGATTGTGGTAGATTCATAGGGGAAAAGGTAAATAAGAATATGTTTTAGTAAATTAATTGTGTTTAATGGCAAATCCAAACTGACAAAATAGATAAACATTTTTCTCTATGAGCTCATGTTTGATTTTTATTTCATATATGCCTACATTCTCCACTAACATGAAAGCTCTTCTTCTCCTTACGTTTAATTACAAATATAAAGAAATAGCTTAAACCTGCTAGGAAAACTACAGTACTTCTAAAAACTCTAGTAACTCCTGCACAATGACCAGCAAACAAAATGTAAAGCTTTGCAAATGCAAGTAATATATTGAAAGATTATTGTCGTAATGCAAATGTGAATACAAAGGGAAGGAGGACAATAGCAGCATGCTACAGAAGTTACTTTGAATACTAATTGCATGTATCTTGGGCCTTGGATAGAAGATTTTCTTAAATTTTACTCTGACATGATGGCTTCACATTATTTGGTATTGAAGAGGGGAGTTGGAAGAAGATGAATAGAAGAATATGGCATAAGGAAATTGATACGAAAAACTAAAAGATAGGTATTGTAAGCATGACTAGTAACATTAATTGCTGGAAGCCAAAAGAATGAGAGGGACCGTGATATTGTTTTGAATCTTTTTCTACACTAGGAAGCTGAATAAACTTGGTTAGATTGTCACGTGAGCATGTGACAAGCCATGAGCTCTTCACTAGCTTGTGCAATGGTTTCTATGTCAACTCAAAAATGAAATATAAATACCAGCTACTAATTAGCTGTGGTTCAACTTTTATAGGCTTTTTGGCATTGTGCACCAAATGAGGCTTGTTCTTTTTGTAGAATCATAGGATGTTGCTCTTCTTTTCCATTTGTAGTTTGGAAAAATAACATTGTATTACTGTTTTATTAGTGTCGGGAATTATACTACTGCGTAAAAGACAGTATGGAGCGAGCAGCAGCGAGACAGCAAAGCATTAAACCAGGTACACCATTTTACTTGTTGGGAATGTTTGTTGTTTAATCTACAATCATTACAATTTTTTTTTTATTAATAATTTCTTTGAAGATAATCTCCGTTTACTTGGAAATCTGAGAGTAGCTTTGTACATCCATGTGTATGTAGCAAACTGTTATCATTAGCTTGTACCCATATACCTCACTCTAAATACCAACAAAACCAAAACACCTGTATAAAAAAGAGTTACGTATAAGGAGATCTAGCTGCACTAAAACGATAACTAAGGAAAGACTATGAAACTTCAGCTTCTCTTTCTCTTCATTCTTGGCTATCTACTCCTTATATTCCTGATTGAGACATAGAACTATGTTGTCCAATTGGTGTTGAGAATGGGGGCTAAGAAATATCCTTATTTGTCTTATTGAATCTACAGTGATGAATCTGCAGCTTTCTGCAGACTTTCAATGCACAAACATTTTCTATCTTGGAAAGTATTGTACTGGTTCAAGTTGAGAGGTGCAGTTAACCCAACTTCCTTACGTCAGTATAACTTCTCCAATGTAGACATTCTTCTTAGTTTAGCATCATCTGGGACAGGAGAGTATAATTATACTGATATAACTTCTCTTGGCAAACACCCCTTTCCTTTTCCTCCTGAGTAAAAAAATCTAGAAAAGTGGATTTGCAGTTTTGGAAGATTGCATGCTTGGGAAGGCAATTTTCCATTTTCTTAGTCCGCAGAGAACAGCATTTGTATCTGGGTAACAAACATGAGAGTGGCTTATTCTATACCTTCGTAAGATACTTGTTTCTTCTTTGCTGGATTCTGTCTGGAAGTTCAGGATGGTTTTGTGGTTTCAAGTTCGATTTTTGTTACAACTGTTTAATATTTTTTTTCAAATGGATGCTAGGACTCCGGGAGCCATCCTTTGAGGTATAAGCCTATTTTAGTTGTGTCTTAATGCCAAATCTAAGGGATCTACATTTTATACTCATAACTGGTGTGAGCATGACTGAGAAAATGATGTGTTTAAATCTAGTATCCTAAGTGTTCAGCATCCAACTAGCTGTTGGAGCTTGTTTTCTTCCTCCTACCATTAGTCTAATTTAATTTGAGGAGGGGGATGAAGGACCGGACTTTCACTGAGGGTAAAGGAGGCAAAAGTGTCTTTGAAAGCTATTTTAAAAATCGGTCAATAATGTAGTATTAAAAATGCATTTGAAAGCCATTCTCCAGAGTTCAGTGGTTCTGCACAAGTAATATTTTTAAAAAATCATTATAAGAACACATTTTCTAGCTAAGTGGAATGATGTAAAAGAAACAAGATGAAAATGACTAGATTATCATCTATTACTGTCCTCTATTAAATTGTCATCACTGTAACCATGTTAACTTTCATTGTTGAAAGTATAAAACAATGCCATACAAAATTATCGAGCTCACACGTGCAGGCCTAGTTTGTACTGGAGACTGTGCTGTCTGTGGTGGTGTAATTGCAGTGTCTTACCATGCAGAAATGAAAGGTGACATTCAAAACAAGCAAACACAACTCTAATATGAACTACAGTTAATACAGACCAAGCTGACATCCATGTCCCTTCATGTAGCTAGGATGAAATCTGCTATGATACTTAAAAGTCTAGTGATTCTCAGAAGGGTGTCATTAGTGAGCGAAAGCTACTGAAATGCTGCCTGCTATTCTTAGAAGTGTCCTCTTGCTATGTGCATCAAATAGAAATTATGTTTTTATTGTTTCGTATTTCCCTTTACATATGATTTGGCTGACTGCTTTCTGTTCTCTCTCTTTTTCTCTCTTTGCATTTTTTGTTGTGTTTTTTTGTTGTTTGTTTTTTTCTGGTTTTTTTTTTGTTTCTTGTTTGTTTTGATTAACATATCACAGGTCCTGAGTTGGGTGGTGAGTTCCCTGTGCAGGATATGAAAACCGGTGAAGGAGGTCTTCTTCAAGTCACACTGGAAGGAATTAACCTGAAATTTATGCACAGTCAGGTATGAGGGAAATCCCTGAGAAGACTGTGAGCATGAAGCTTTTTGCAGCATGCCTGTGTATATGTTTCCTCTTCCCAGAGTGTCAAAAGGACAAGGGATAGAGTGGTGGGTGTAAAAAAGCATATGTATTTTTACACACAAACATACACGCACATATAAGTATGTATATATGTACGTGAAAATATATTGAAATTAAATAGCCTCAGGAAAACTATAGTCAACTGAAGAAAAATGTTAATACAGGTTTCAGCTTCTTGTTTCTGGCAGTCTGAATTGTCTAAGCACAAAATAAATGGTAGCCAGTATATTAAGGGACAGAAAAAGTGATCAGTAGTAGTCTTAACTGCCATAATGCATCACACTGTAAACAGCCTGGTGGCAAAAGCAGTCAGACTTAAAGATACAGTGCCTGAATCATGAAGGTACAGAGGGCAAGCTTTTGCTTCATATTTAACGTCTTGTCTAAAATTTGAGGAATTACCTTTAGAATTTAGTTTTAAAATAAAATGGGATAGTGGGTCTTGTTGTAATGAAAAATTACTGATTCTTTTTTCCTTCTGAATAGCAGATCTTGGCATAGAGGAAACAGAACTAGAATTGTCATTTCTTCCTTTCTCTGGATGTTGTTTCTGTTGCTTCTTTTGATCCTTGTTTTTTATTTTGCTTTGTGTTTTTTTGTTTTGCATATAATATTAAACGCATGCTATGCCAGACAGTAGAATTGGAGAAAGGGAGAGAGAGAGAGAGAAAGTGTGTGTGTGTGAGAGAGAGAGAAAGAAAAGCTTCTGTCAGTCCTTTGTGGAGTGTTTTTTCCTTTCCTCCTGACTAGACTTTTCTCCCCACACAAGCTTTGTTCTTCTTTGAGGATACATCAGTGTAGATCCCACTGGAAGTGCACGTGCATCTCAAACACACATGCTCAGAACCTATAATACTTCTCCCAAGGTCACAGCAGCACCATGTGCCTCTTTGGGTTTGTATATGCCAGTATAAAGAGCGGAAAGTTGTAAGCCTCCTTCAGTTTTCTTTGTGTCTATTACCAGGGTAAAACCTGAACTACAGCTGACCTGTTGTAGTATTTCAGACCTATTTTGTGATGACTTAGTTATAGATTTTAAATTTTAATGGATGTGCTGAAATACGAAGAACTGCAAGAGGAACTCATTAGCAGTACAGAATGAATTCTCATAGTTATTGGAAATGGCAGGTCTAAAGTCTTTGAAAATTAAATGCTGCTCTTGAAGCAAGAGCTTTATATCATTATAGATGGGCATAATAAAAATTACTTTATCCTAAGGTAAGGACACACCATAGGGAATGTTCTGTTTGCGTCTCCTTTTTCTTCTTCTGCCAGAAGTCAAAAATTATGTTGACCTCAAACTGCTCATGTCTTGAACAGTCTATGGAGATGACTCTTATTTAATAAGTGAACACCCAGTTTGCAGTGAGAAATGATATATAACAAGGTAGACACATAGTCATCATCATGATTTCTTAAGGCACAAGACGAAGCCGCTTTGTGTTAAGCACCTGGTGAGCACACATGCATCTGTCCGGAAGAAAAACTTCAAATCCTAGAACATACCCTTGTCCTTAAATTCAAAGCCTGTTGGTTTTTTTTTCCTCCCTCCCTGAAAGACTGGAATGACATTCTGAATGAAACCTTGGGGAAACCTAGTACTGATTGTTGGTATATGACTGTCAGGGCTGTTATCAGTTGAATTTTGTATCACAGATACTGAGGCCTGCTACCACCAGCACTCCTAGAGTACTAGCTTTATCATACCCTTCCTTACAGAGAATGGTGTTCTGATTTGCTGTCCATGGTGAAAATTACTACATCTTTTCTGGAAGACAGTCTGTGCAGGTCAGGCTCAGAAAGTATGACAAGTGTGTCCCCCACCTGAAAGATTATTTTTCCTCTTCGTCACCTTTCCAAGGAGGCTGTAGCCATATCAGATTCCATCAAATAAGATGGATATTGAAATGAGCACAGTTCTGGAAAATATACTTCATTTATTCAATATGTTTAATTCTTGGTCTGTTAGATTTACATCGACAGCTGGCAAGGGCATTCGGTACCATTTATTGGACCTAAGACATTTCCTTGTTATCCCTTCTCAAAACAAGGTGCCTAGACAGATATCAGAAGTCTGCCATTTGAGGGTCTGTGTAGAATGGACAACTGTGGCAGTTACATAAAGGACTCCTACTTAGTTGCACTGTGAAAAAAAAATCCTCTCCAATTTCATAATCTGTGTAGCTGAAGGATGTTTGTATGCTTATTCTAACACTCATCAAACCATCTACTTTCTTAATAAAAGATCTGCTGTTCTAGATGAATTGTCCTTTCCAGTTCTCATATAAATTATATTAATTGCTCTCTAAGGCAGTCGGTTTCAGAATACATATATGAGCATGATTAAAACCAGGATCCTACAGCCACTTCTCTGTGTTGAAAATGGCTTTTTCTGTTTCTGCTGAGTTTGGATAGGGTTACTGACCAACAGATGCCTGCAGGAACTCACCAGGCACAGCTTTCTCTTCATCTTCCTTTCCTTACTCTGTATACAGGTCCTGTTCTTGGTGCTTTTCCCAAATACTCTTTTCAGTAATGCAGTTTACTAGAAGAAGGGATTACTGTTGCTCTGCTTGGTTGGGCATCGTATTCATAGTTCATAATTCATTTAGAACATAGGAAGAGGGGTTTCCACTTTTTCTTAAAAAAAAAAAAAAAGATAAATGGAGTCTATGCCTTTGGAATAGGGAGGAATCAAGTGTACCTGTGGCATTGGCAGACTATTCTGAGTTTACATCTACGAATTATAACAATGGGTTCAGTAACTCTGTCCCCATTATGAATTCAAGTTTAATAAAATGCAGTAGGCACATGCCCGTCTACAGTAGGATCCACACTGAATGCTCTGTCTTGAAGAACTACAGTTTCCTAGGGTAAGTAACTTATTTCCTTTATGCTTCTTTTCTAATTGAGTGAGAGGAAAGCATCTCTGTCCCTTGAACAATATAACAAGAAATTGCCTGTCAGCTCATATGTCTTCTGAAAATTGATAACTTACTGCAAGTGTGGCAAACTTGATAAATTCTCATCTCGCTCATAACTCTTGTGGAAATGCAGCACTCCTTAACTCAGCTCGTGAGCACCTGGGGCAGTCAAGTCTTTTAGGCAACATTTCTGTTGCTGGCTAAAGCAACCAATGTTTTGCCTGAGCCTTTCTATTGACTTTCTGAATTTTGTCCTTTAGACTGCTAGCAAAACCTAAGAGAATATTACAGAAATAGGAAACTAAGTGCAATAAAGAAAGTGTTCTGTTATTCACTTGTTTACTCTGTAATTATTCCTCAAAAAATATATTTTACCAACTAAACTGACATAGAACGTGGGTGAAAACAAAAAAGATAGGATTAAAACACTTTCCCCTGAGTGCTTGAATGTAAGCAGAAAGCAAGCTTCAGAGTTTTTGATTAAATAAATGGAAGTTTAGGGTATTTTTGATAATGAACAAAATGATACCCTGTGTCTGTTTGTTAGTTCTCTGCTAATAAAAATAATATTAAAACCCCTCTGACCTGAAAACTAACCTGACGTCTCTCGGATGTACATTGCATTTAGTGATTGCTACTGATACAGATAAGCCCGTTTCTTAAAAAAAATTCCACTTTCTTGTGTTGACTTCCTTTGCCTTTCTTGGGTAGAATATCATCTAAGATTACATGGGTGTTGCTAGTATTGGATTCGAAAGTGTTGCAGAGATTTCTTTTGCCGCCTTTCCAAGACAATGAAGTTTCTCTAGCAACATATTTTTAAAAAAGGTCCTGAGATCATGGTGTCAGAAGTGTAAAGGCACTGAAAGTATCAATCCAGACTATTGTAATATAGCCTTGCAAAGGTCTCCATAAGGTATTGGGCATAGACTTACCCTGAATGTTAGGGCAATGTTACTCTTAATGTTTCTTCTGCCTTAAAAACCAAATATATTAGAAACTGGAATATAGAATTGATTCCTTATAGCACTTTCTACAGGTTCTTATCTCTGTGTACTGACTCTTTTGGAGATGTCCATATAAGGAGGGACTGTTTTGTGTCTTGAAATAGATTGGATATTGAACAAACTCCTTATGCTCAGAGAAAAAATTTTCATGCAATCTTGGCATCTTGGTTTTGGACTGAAAAACTTAGACATGTAGTTCAACTGTTCTGTCTGTTGGGGTTCACCTGTGTAAAATGTTATTTGATTTCTAAGTGACTGCTCAGCTAGCAGCAGCCGTATGTGAAATAAGGAAACAACAGACAAGGGTCCAAACTCTCCCATCCTGCTTAAAGCAGAATACCAGTACTGACTGTTAAAAGAGACAGTTCCACAAGTAAGTGTGCAGATTATGTATCATAAACTGTAGTAAAATCTTAAACAACCAGGCTCTCGGAGAGAAGGAAGATTAGTAGTTGCTCACTGGATTACATTTGATTACTTAGTCAGTTAGGAGGATCAGTGTCAGGGTGGGAAGCATAGTGCCCCTTACCTGCCCTCTGTGCTGGAGGAGGATGCATGGAGGGGCAGAAACTAACTGGGATGGATCAGAGGCTGCAAATCGTGCCAAATTTGGGAGCCAGCTTTTTTCTCGTCCCCCTCTTCTGTTGTATTTCAGGTTTGTTGGTATTCTTTTTGCAATAACTCATTTGAGTGCCTGGAGGGGTAGCAATGTTGGATATGTCAGAGTTACTAACTCCTTCGTTTCTCTTCCATGCTTTCTCCTCCTGCAAGGAGCGGAAGGTACTTCATCTTCTGCTGTCTTCGCTTCTTAGCACTTTTAAGTTGTTGATTTCTAGCATTGTGGCAAGTTTGTCTTTTGAATATTTATTTCACCCTTTGTTTATATATTAAACTGTAAATGAACTGGTAGTGTATGCTACAACACTTCAGGTTGTATCTGCTGTGATGTTGTTTTTTTTAATTTTGAGTTTTATTTTAAAAAAAATCAAACCTGACTAATTTTATGTTACTTTTCCTCCTGTTTTTTGTAGGTTTTCATAGAGCTGAATCACATTAAAAAGTGCAATACTGTGCGAGGAGTCTTTGTCCTGGAGGAATTTGGTAATTACATTATTTTGATATTAGGTCTGTACTCACATGGCAGTAACTCAAATTCCCAGTCTTCAGATTCAGAGTTGCACTGCAGTTTCAAAGATGGGAGAGAAATATAGATTGCATGTGAGAAGTTGCCTAACAGAGAGATGGGTGACTTAACATAAAAGTTTACACATTAATTTTTATCATATTTATAAGATTTGTGGCCTGGGCGCATTTTGTTAATAGAACAAGATGATGTTCTGAGTCTTCTGAAGCAAATGAAACAACAGTTAAGCTCGGATCTGTGTAGAAACGGGACTTAGAGTTGATCTTTCTCAACACGCTATACTTTCATTACAAAGTATTACTGTTAATTGCGAAGTTTCCTGTTTGCTCTATGGGGGATTTCATTTTTGTTGTAGGGAGCAGGAGGTGTTTTGTCAGGTTGCACTTTATTTATCCTGTGGTTTTTGTTTCAGAGCAAGACTGGTAAAGGGTGGAAAAGTAAAAGTTAAGGAGAATAGAGAATTTGTGCTATTTTGGTCAGTTATTGCTGTTACATATAATCTGCCTACAGTCTAGTTTGGGTAGAATTCTGGGTTACTATTCAGTGTTAGTGTCAGTCACACTATACTTAACTAGTCTCTTCAAAAAAATGAGTGACTTGAGATGCAGCTCTCCAGAAGAGCGATACACATACTTATTTTGAAATAATCCCCAAATCCATATCGGTTTATTCTTTCACTCGTCTGTGAGACACTTGTCTAGGTATTAGGGGTATGTATAAAAACATTTAAAAAGAAGATAAAATTTACAACACTCTTTCCATAGTAGATCTGTATCCATTCTTTGGCTGTTGACTGAAATCTAAACCAGCACCTCCTTTTACCAAGACTCTCATTGTTCTTCGGTGCTGTGAATAGAATGTTCTGGCTGAGGGATTCTCTCTTAGAATATAAAAGACAGTTAATATCAGATTGCTGAAATTAATGTCTTTGTCCCTAATAATGTGTTATCTCCTTTCAGTGACACAAAATTGTAAGGTATTCAAATGATGAAGCCTTTCTGACTACTGTAGTTTGCTTGTTGTTTGTCATAAATTAATCTCCCAGAAGTTTGGGATTTGAATTTGTGAACAATTTCATCATGTTTTCTGAAAGTGTTGTCTGTGATTCAGGTGATCAGGCCAGTGTATTTAAACGCAAAAAATTTATAATAGTTTAGGTGTTCAGAAGTTGTCTGCACTTTACGTTTGTGTATTCCTTCTGTACCATATTTTCACCCTGATGGGCATAATACATTTTACTTCTTACAGAGTAGAAAAAGATTAGTGATTGGTTTTACAAAGATGAAAGTTCAGAAGCCATAAAATTACCTTAAAGAATGGCTTCAACAATCTTTAACTTAAAAAAAACTATTTGGATCATAAATAAATTTTGGATCATTATTTGAGAGGTTTTAGCTCAAAGTATTTCTTTTAATAGTTTGTTTATATTGCACAAGAAGAAGGGCAGTGTTTGACCTAAGTATTTGCAGTCAACTTCTGTTGATGACTCTGTAGTACAGTGTTTAGCCCCTAAATGACAACTGTAATAATTGTAAGAAAAATAACTTTTTTTCTAGCAAAAGCTAGAGTTATGATATGGAACATATGAAAGGGTAATTTTAAGAAGTGATTAAACATAAACTGGGAGTTGGATACTACAAGATAAAACTGAGAAATTAAACCAATTAAATTAAAAATGCCCTCCTCCCAAAGTAGAGGTCACAAGCAAGAACCAGTTTAAATGTACCAGCTGAGAATTACAGCTTGCCCATCCAGCTAATGAAGAGAAAGAAGAAGGGAAGAAAGGTGTTGCAGGGGAGCTAAGTTTTCTTCTTGTGCAGAGATGACAGACTGCCTCAGAGCTGCTTTTTCAACTGTTATGAGAAGATATGCCAGTCTGTCCTGTTCAACAGAAATTAGCATGTTAATTTGTTACTAGGAAACTAGCAGAATTTGCCAAAAAACTTTTGTGGACTTCTTAAGAATGAAGTTATTTAGCTGTGTTAATATTGTGAACATTGCAGTCAGAGTTGTTATAGTAAAAGTCTACTGAAATACTGTCTCCTCTTAGAAGGGTAGAGAGTGGTAAGCATACATACTCCAGTCTGATGGGAAATACTTCAAGACGAGATTTGTTTGTTTGATTTTGCCAACTGTGAGTGCTCCAAATTTAGTGATATTGCAGCAGGAAATTAAAGGTCTGTTTGTGTTGACGCTAGGTTTAGATGGCAGCATGAAAGTTGGAATTGTGATTTCAGAGCAGGATCCAAGCAGAAGTTCAGGAATTGTTGCCCAAAATGGAAGTGGAGATTTAAGTAAGTGAGGAAATATAAGGCTCTTCCCTCTGGAATTTGAGTTACTGCTGTGTACTTGTGCTTTACTTTCTTGTGGCCCCTTCACCGCCGCTGCTATGAAAACCTTCATTCTCCAGCAGGTAAAGTGATGTCCCCTAAATTCATTCTATGCTAAGCACCATATTTTCATTCACAGGACCAAGGGTTGCAGGATGGTGCTTAATAATTTACTCCCTTCATCCACTTAGTTGGATGTCTAGTTCAACAGTATCAGAAATATCTTTCAATGTTAGAAGAAAAGTGCTTCTGCTAATCTCTTAACTTGAGGCTTGGATCTTTTCTTCTTTTTTTCTTTTTCTTTTCTGTTGTTCTTCTTCCTTTGTATTCTGCAGCAGTAGTGCTTTGACTTCTCTGAGTGTAAATCCAAACCCAATCTTTTTACTCTTCCCAACTCAATCCTCTCAGGTGAATTTTCCCTGTGGGAAGGGTTGTGAAGGAGTACTTTACTTAAAGATAGGGCAATTTACTGACTATGAAGTAGGGAGACATTACCTTGCCTAGGTGCTTTCCTGTTTCCTCTTCCTGTTCTCAGTTATGATACAGGACTTTACAGTTTCCCTTCTCTCCTTCCCTCATGGCACAAAGTCCTCACAGCTTTCCCTTCCTGCATAGGAACAGTTTTATGTTTTCCAGTGGGCAGTGAGACTTACACAGGTGTAAAAGTCCTACCCTATTTGGCTGTGCACCAGCCTCACTCCCACCTTTATCCCCTGGTGACATGGAGTTAATTTGGAACATCTGGTGCCAACGGGTAAGGTAGCTTGGATGTACACCTCCTTATCTCCCCAACTCTAGTCACTGGTATCGCTGGGGCAGTGCAGCCTGGGTGTGCACTTCCCCTGTTTCTTAGTCCTTAATGTAACTTCCAACTCCAAGAAAAAGAGAATTAAAAAATTAAACAAAAAAAATTACATTGCTTTTTACATTCATATTCCATACTTTTTGCTGGACTTCTTTCAAGAATGACAATACCACAGCAGAGGAGAATTAGTTGGCACTGGTTCATATTTAGAGTGTTTTCTCAAACCCAGTCTGCACTGCCTACTTCTGGCCCCTTAGAGTGTGATCCGTCTCCTTCTCCAGCGTTTAGCCATATCATATCATAGTTGAAAAGATGACATCTGCATGGATAGGTTTTGGTGTGGACTTTTCCTAGTTATTCATACTGAACTCATCTGCCTCTGTTTCTTTTCTTGTCACTAGTACTATGTGTAATAAAACATTTGCCCTTCCTCTCTGAATCTGGTATGGTTTGGGTTTGCGTGATTTCTGTATTGCTGCTTCTAAATTTTTTTGTTGTGACACAGAAATTCCATGGCAAATTTCAGCTAATCTGGAAGGAAAGTATTCAGAGTTGGTATTGTTATTCCACTGAACTTAATATTTTAAATTTGCCATTTGTATGTTCTTTGTGTGGTCTTTGTTCTCTCCTGGTGATTTCCCATGGTATCTGTTCACAACAATATTTGTAGAACAAGTGTGGGTCAAAGGCACAGTTCAGATGCAATGCACGCTAATGGGATGGTTACAGCTTGCTTTTTTGTATATTCCACAATGAGAACAAAAGGCAATTTTTCTTCAGATATATTATGCTGGTTTCCTTCCTGTTTGAGGCGGTGCAAGGGAGCAAGATGAAATTTTCTGGTTGATAGATATTTTTTCAGCAGTGCCCTAATCCTCTTTATATATAAAATATTGTAGAAATCAACAATCTTGGAATTTTAAGCATATGCGTAACGGAAATCAGTATTTTATTTTAAGGCAACTTGTTCAAAGGCAATGAACGTTTTCAGTGAGTATGTCAAGTAAATGCCATCACACACATCCTAGACAGGAGAAATAATGTCTGAAAAAACTCTTTAAATAGAACTGGGAAACCGTTCTCCAGTTTAGAAAATTTTCTCCCTCAGCTCCATTTTTTTCCTGGATTTCACTAACTTAGTACAGTGTGTCCACCTGTTATTTTGAGATCTGTTTTTTAGCAGAGAAGGATGCAAACACCTAAGGGATAAAATTTTTGGGAATCGCATACTGACAAATTCCTACGGAATTGTTGGTTCATGTTTTATTGTAGTTGACATTAGGCATATTTTGTCATTAAGCATATTATGTTGTTATTGTTGCTGTCGAGCAGGAATAAATAGTATGAGAAAAAACAGTGTTTCTAAGAACCATCTAGTATCTAATATGGTTTTCCAAATAGAGGCAGTGAAATATTTTTGCCAAGCTGAGTAATTTATTATGACATTTCCAGTATCTTCAAGGACATATGTAATGCACATTAAGAGAAGGAAGAGTACCTAGAAGTGAGGGATAGTGAGGTGCCCTGTACCTGCACCTGCTGTCTGTGTGCATCCCTTCCCTTTCCTATGGGAACATTGTGCTATTTCTTTCCGGTTTTCCTCTCGTTTTTTGAACTTTTTGTTTTGTCTCTTGCCCGTCCGGTTTTAGTTCCTGAAACTAAAGAAGTGGTGAGCCACAAGTACAAGACGCCAATGGTGAGTCGACTGTGATCCCTTCTGGTAGTTCTTTAGAAGATGTATCTTTACATTTTCATGTGGCAAAAAGAATTACATTGAGATTGCAGGATTTGCAATGATAATACTGCAGTGGAACACCAGCTGCTATTTTATGATAGTTTTGCTTAAAGGAAGACAACAAAACTTAGGGATTGTTGTTTCTGTGAAACTGTAGGAGCTCACAGGTAATACAGAAAGTGTATTCTTTTTTGCTAAGATAGATAAAGATGCAAGGTAGCTGATTTGGCATGATCTTTAGCATCTTAAGATCTAATGGAACTGTTAAGATAGTGTAGAACACCATCCATAATCCACAGGACAGATGGAAAGGGAGTCTAGTTCCTGGGCATAAAATGATTGCTAACTGAGTGTATGAAGAATTCCCATTTCCTCATGGAAGTGAGCAGTAAGATGCAAGACAACAGTGTAGGTATTGATTCCTGCTATGTAGGTGAGTTATTGCTGTGGCTTGGTGTTTAGTTTTTATAACATTCTTTGAACACCAGCAGCTGATAATGGTATTTAGCACTTTTACACATAATAGCCAAATGATCAGGCTTATATGCACTTCTGGGGAAGAAATAGAAGCCGATGATTATCATCAGAACTGAAACTTCTTCATTTTTTTAAAGTCAGAAAGGAGGTGTGTTCATTTGCCGATTGCGTGGAAACTCACAGTCCTTCAAATGGACAGTGAGGAAAATTACTTGAAGAAGCTAGAAATGTTTTTCAATTCAAGAAGCAGATAGCTGCATCGTTTATAAGAAAAGCCAGTTTAATGAAAATTAATTATATTTTACATAAGTGTTTTAGTTCATGCTATAATACAACAAAACACATCGTTATGCTTATTAGCTTCACAAAGATTGTAAATGTCAGTATGCAGAAAAAGAATTTTTAAGATCATCAGACTAGCCAGTATCAGAATGAGGATATAAACTAAGTCTAAGTCTTACCTTCACTGAGTTGTGCTGCCAGTCATGTGCTAAAAGAGGATTCTCTATTAAATAATAGCACACTTAATCAGTAATCAATTAAAAGCAATGATTGTAAATCTTGCTAATAATACGTGAAACCCTCGGCTTTAAGGTAGTAACAGAATAGCTTGGTATTCCTTGTGTGAAACATGCAATGTTGGGTTTGGGGCTTTTTAAAATAAAATAAAAAAAAAAAGGAAAAAAAGAAGCTTATATTATCCGTGGATTCACTAGTGTTGGTTAAAAATTACAAGGATTACCAGTCCTTGTACTTTTGAGCATAAAAAGATAGTTGTTAATAAGAAAGAATGCCACCGTCTCATGAGTCAAGGTAAGGTACTGGGTGTTTAGTTCTTTCAGCCCCTCCCAGAAGATTGCTTGTAACTTCATACAACAGACCAAAAGCAAATATGTAGGATGTTTTTCTGAAGCTAGCTGGCCACCTTCTAGCTTAGCATACTGTCCTTAAAAATAAGTTTCTTGATAGTATAATTCTAATAATGTTTCTATCCCAAAGGAGTTTTTTTGTTTGTTATAAGACTTTTCTTCTTTATGCATCTCAGTTATAATGTAGTATGGAGATGCTCTTTCCTGATTTTGTCTGTAGTCAGACCAGTTGTCCCATGAAGTAAGACATACATACAAAATGTGCAGCGGATTTTGTAAAACACTGCATTACCTGAATTTCATTATCTCCTTTTCTAAATTCTTGTAGGCTCATGAGATCTGCTACTCCGTGCTGTGTCTCTTCTCTTATGTGGCTGCCATTCGTGGAAAAGAGGCAGAAAACAAAAGCAAACCACCTCGACCTGTTTCCAGTTGATCATGATATTGGGAATACCTACCCTTTGGCACACTGATGTGCAGTACTCCCATTTTTACTGCAGTTTCCAGAGCTCACTCCAGTGTCTTCTATGAGACCTTGATTATTCATGTATGACCCTGCAGTCTTTCCCCATAGAAAAACCTAGGACTTCACTGCTCAGTTTCCTTCTGATTTTGTCCCTAATGGAGATTTTATATAAGCTGTTAATCAGACAGTTTTGAGCATCAGCATCCAGCTGTGACTGACTTACTGTGGCCATTCCTTTGGAATTCCTTTTTTCTTAAGATGAATAACGGATTGAATTTGGTTGTTTTTTTTGTTTGTAGTGGTACTTGTTACAGATGTATCACTTTACAACTGCAGGCTTCTACTCTCAGATTTTCTTGTATGTGCACAGTGGAAGCAGTCTGGTCCTGCATGTTGTTTAAATGTAGTGTTTTTATTGTTTTCCTTCTATGTTGTTCATTCTTACCCACCAACATGGAATTCTTGTTGCATAGTTCTTCAGACCCTTTTGGTAGAGATGTGCTATTTAGCTACCATAGTCTTAAAATATCATGTGACAATTGAAGTTCGGCTATTACACTGGTCCTTCTATGGAGATGACTGCTTCTCAAATGGGAAGTAGAGAAAGAGCCTTTGAAAGCAGTATATTATGAAAAACCCTGATACCTCATGGACTGCGTGGATTTTGAAATGGGAGTTCAGGTAACATTTGTAGATATCCCAGCAGTAAACAGATGCCTGTAAGCGCAACCTAAAGCAGTTAATCACAGGGATTAGAAAATGAATAAGGAAATGTAAAACTTGGAAGCATTATTGGCAGAAGCACATGGCAGACCCATGTCTTTTTGGGTTTCTAGCTATAGTCTACACAAGATATTTCTATAGCAATCTGTAGAACATGTTCAGAAGCCCAAGGATTATGCTGTCTGCAAATATTTTAAGCTGTTGCTTTCTTCCAGTCTGTACATGTATATCAAGGAATCTTGCAAATACTGTGTTAACGTATAATGAAACTCCCACAGATAAAACTGTTCATCACATTCCTTATTTTAAGTAGGATGAATGTGAATGTTTTTTGCATCCTGATTTTGTTCTTGAACTGTATTGCACTTGTCTGGAAAACTCCTTGGATGCTGGAAGGAGACTGTCTAGAGAAAATAATGTTATATGTAAAGTACCTGGGAAAAAAAAAATGTTCTGATTCAAACTTATGTATTGTATGTTTTGACATGGAATTCTGAGGAAATGCACCCAGAAATAACCCTGTCTTGGCTTGGTCAGGGTGCCCACCAATGGAATTCGAATGGAATACATGGGTGAGGAAATGATGTAAATATTATAGTACAACATCTCTTTATAGAAACTGTACAGCTGTCTGAATGTGAAAATAAAATGTCATTCAACCAGCAAGTGGGTTTTATCCTCCTGTGATTTTCTATTTATGTAGCTTATTCTGAGATGCACTACAATGCACCATATACAAAATACATCATACACGTATATGACACAATGAAAAAGAGAAGACTATAAATGGAAAATCACATTTCTTTTCACATAAGCAGTTGAAATTTATTTTTATTTTTTTCTTCTATCATAATATCAATGTAATTTGTCTTTAAAGAAACTCCAATCTGAAAAACATGAATAGAGAAAACAGGCACATCAGAAATACTCATTTTTTTGGCACACATGCAAACAGAAGCAAAAAGTAAAAGATTTTTCATCCTTTCCTAAATATAAAGGCAAAACTGAAATTGGTGTAGCCTGAAATTAGCCTGTTCTTTATTTAATGTATTTTCTTTCTTTTGTCTTCTGAAACTGTAAATTTTCTTACAGTGCATGATGTTGAATCATAGAATCATAGAATAGTTGGGGTTGGAAGGGACCTTAAAGATCATCCAGTTCCAACCCGCCTGCCATGGGCAGGGACACCTCCTACCAGATCAGGCTGCCCAAGGCCCCATCCAGCCTGGCCTTGAGCCTCCAGGGATGGGGCAGCCATAGCTTCCCTGGGCAACCTGTGCCAGTGCCTCACTACCCTCGTGGTGAAGAAATTCCTCATGTCTAGTCTAAATCTGTCCCTCTCCAGTTTATACCCATTGCCCCTAGTCCTGTCACTAGGAAGCCTGTGTGAACAGTCCCTCCCCAGCTTTCTTGCAGCCCTTTTTTTTGTGGGTGCAAAAGGTTCCACTGCCGTGTGTGCGCAGGACAATACGGGCGATGTCCTTATGCTGTAGCAGAAAACCGGGGGGCAGTAAGCAAGAAACTGTGAGATAGTTAAGCGGAGGAGAAAACACGGAGATAAAAGACACATCTGTAGCAAGTAGAGTTCTGCTTAATGGCTGTAACTGTGGGACCTTTAGAAGCGGAAAATCACTGGGGTAGCTGCTGACGAGGCAGATAAGGGTTATAAAACTTTGCTTGTGCATAATAAAGGGATTTCAGTCAGTGCCTCAATTGCTACAAATCTAAGCTGCTCTCTTCCAGAATTAATGGCATGGCTGTACATGGTGTTTTGGTGAAATTGACTGAATTTAGTCTTTTTAAGTGTGTCAGAATATGATTCAAATGAAACTATTCCGATCCACTATTCATTTACACTTCATATGTGAAATCAATGCAAGATTTCAAAGTCTAGCTTGTGGAAGAGTTCTGCCTGTTCTTGTGGAATACCGCATGGTGGAGTATTGCTTTATCTCTAAATGTGTCACCTACAGAACTCAAAACTTTTGTGAACTAGCATCTGATGAGAGGAAGTTTCTGATAAGCATAAGACAATTTTAACTTCAGAGCATTACTTTCTATTAGTGCTATGCTACGGGAGCAATTACAAAGTCCGTTTTCAAAAAAAAAAAAACTCTGAAAGGTTCTGAATTACAAAGGACATTCTACACTTTGTTGTACTTTTTGATTTCCACTTTTAGTCTACATGCATAATGATTCTTTTCAATTAATAAAGTCAGTGAGAGACTGCAGACTTATTTCACATTCTCCTTTGTGACATTGCTTTGTGGGTATTTCTGTATCCCAGTCAACTGTAAAGGAAACTTTTTTATTCAGTTGAAATAAGGGGGGTAGAGACAAGCATAATTTGAATGTGTTCTGTATTTTGGCATCAAACCCTTTGTATCTACACTAGCTGCTCTGACCATGTTAGTTTAGTTTATTTTCTAGTTTTCATTTATCTTGAAGTGCAGTTAATACATGTGTTCATCCAGTTTTTTCACTGTCCATATTTCAGATTCTTTCCTTAATTTGGCTGTATAGGGAAAAAGGCTTGTATGACCATGCTGTGAACACAAGCTTGTTTAAATATGGGTTTGTGTAGGTATATTTGTTTATCCTTCCTTAGTAAATTTTTACTTATTAGCCACTTCGTAGACTTCTGTATACTTAACTGAAATGCTGAATTCCTGTAAGTTTCGTGGAAATTAATTGGGAAGAGGAGAGAAGTTATATCAGCTCCTCTGTTTGAAGAATAAGTAATCCAAGTTCAGCTTTCCAGAAGAGCTTCGCTCTTCTTCTCCTCCCCTTCGCTCTTCTTCTCCCCTTCTTCGCTCTTCTTCTCCTCCCCTTCGTTCTTCTTTGCCCCCCATCGCTCTTCTTATCCCCCCTTAGCTCTTCTTCCCCCTCCCCTCGCTCTTATTCTCTCCCCCCTTTGTTCTTCTCCCCCCTTCGCTCTTCTTCTCCTCCCATCACTCTTCTTCTCCGCCCCTTCGCTCTTCTTCTCCCCCTCTTCGCTCTTGTTCTCCCCCCATCGCTCTTCTTCCCTCTCCCCTCGCTCTTCTTCTCCCGCCCTTCGCTCTTCTTCTCCGCCCCTCCCTCTTCTCATCCCTCCTCCGCACTTCTCCTCTCCTTCTCCTTCCAGCTTTCAGGGTGTGCCCGTGGCTTAGGACAACATCATCCCCCGGGTGAGCTCAGGGACATTTACTACAGCTAAGTGTTCATCCACCTGAACATCGAGGTGGACTTCATCATCTTCAGCCCCAAGAATGGGGAAAAAAATGGTGGTATGTAAACACCTTCAAGTCTCATGGGGAGGTTTTCTTTAATAAGTAATCAAAGCTTGCCTTGTCTCCATCATCGTCAGGCCTCTGGGACTTAGAGTTATGCTCTATTTTAAATTAGTAATTTATTAGTGTATAAGGCGTTTACACCTAAAAGAGGGTAGATTTAGATTAGACTAGGAATTAGACTAGGTAGATTAGATTAGATTAGGAAGAAACGTTTTACTATGAGGGTGGTGGGGCACTGGCACAGGTTGCCCAGAGAAGTGTGGGTGCTCCATCCCTGGAAGTCTTCAGGGCCACCTTGGATGAGGTTTTAAACAACTGGATGTAGTGGAAGGTGTCCGTGCCCACAGCAGGGGGATTGGAACTGGATGATCTTGAAGGTCCCTTCCAACCCAAACCATTCCATCATGCTATGATTACCAGTTTGTACTAGTAGTTTTTAATCTATCTGTCTAGTCTGTCCCTATATTTGTTAAATTTATATGCAATATTTTAATAGGATACAACTATTAGGATGAGGATTACATATTAAATACTATATCATCATTTTGTATGTAATTTATATTGATGCTTCCTTCTAAAGGGCAGGTAATTCTCAAACAGGTATGTTTGTTCTTATTTAATAGCGACGGGAACGTTTAGGATTTTCTCATTACTTTATTTCCTTCAAGTACAGGAGCAGTACATCAGCTGTACACGAAGCTTGCCCTTCTGTAAAAGGAAATGTATGGCTCATAAAAATAGGTCTAAGCTTGTTAATACCCTTGATTCAGTACTTGAGGAAAAAGTAAGTTCAGAGTTGGCTTATGTTTGTTTTCATGCCATACATTTTGAGGCACAGCTTGTGTCTTTCTAAATGTGATAAGGAAATGAATGCTATACAAAAGGAGTGGAAAAACCCTCAGTGTCTTTCATTCATCCTTGGGGAAAACAAAGGTGAATGAAGTTTGACAAGCAAATGTCAAATTAATTGATAAGTTTTGCTGCAGCTGGTTTGCATGTTTAATTATCTTGTCATACAAATCTGTTTTGTATCAGGAGATAATATGCAGACAATCTCCAGGCATGATGCTTAGTTGTCTAGCAAGATGTAGCTGGTTTAGGTCAAGAGATAACCTGTCTTAGGGCTGCAAAAATGTATTGATATGCTTAGTTGTCTTGCAAGATGTGATTGTCTTAGGTCAAGAGATAACCTGAAGGAAGTCTCCGGACATGGTTGAATAGTCCAAAAAAAAAAAAAAAAAAAGAGCATTCTTTGAATATTTATGGAATCATAGAATAGTTAGGGTTGGAAGAGACCTTAAAGATCATCTAGTTCCAAGCGCCCTGCCATAGGCAGGGACATCCCACTAGATCAAGCTGCCCAAGGCCCCATCCAACCTGGCTGGAGCACCTCCAGGAATGGGGCAGCCACAACCTCCCTGGACAACATGTGCCAGTGTCTCACCACCCTCATAGTGAAGAAATTATTCCTAATGTCCCATCTAAATCTGTCCCTCTCCAGTTTATACCCATTCCGCTTTGTCTTATCCCCACAAGCCTTTGTGAATAGCCCCTCTCCAGCTTTCCTGTAGGCCCCCTTCAGGTATGGGAAGGTCGCTATAAGATCTCCTCTGAGCCTTCTCTTCTCCAGGCTGAACAGGCCCAACTCTCTCAGACTGTCCTTGTAGGGAAGGTGCTCCAGCCCTCCAACCATCTTTGTAGCCCTCCTCTGGACCTGTTCCAACAGCTCCATATCCTTCTTACGTTGAGGATTCCAGAACTGGACACAGTATTCCAGATGACGTCTCACAAGAGAGGAATAGAGGGGCAGAATCACTTCCCTCGACCTGCTGGCCATGCTACTTTTGATGCAGCCCAGGATATGGTTGGCCTTCTGGGCTGTGAGCACACATTGCCAGCTCATGTCGAGCTTCTCATTGATCAGCATCCCCAAGTCCTTCTCTACAGGGCTGCTCTCAATAACATCATCCCTCATTGTGTACTGAAAACAGGATTGCCCCGACCCAGGTGCAGGACCTTACACTTGGCCTTGTTGAGCCTTATGAGACTGTCAGAGGCTCACTTCTCCAGCCTGTCCAGGTCCCTCTGGATCACATCCCGACCTCTTGGTGTGGCAACTACACCACTCAGCTTGGTGTCATCTGCAAACTTGCTGAGGGTGCACTCAATCTCACTGTCAATATCATTGATAAAGATATTAAACAGCACCAGTCCCAGTACTAAGGGACGCCACTCATCACAGATCTCCATCTGGACTTCGAACCATTGACCACTACTCTTTGAATACGACCATCCAACTGGTTTCTTATCCACCTTAACGTCCACCCATCAAATCCATATCTTTCTAATTTAGAGGGAAGGATGTTGTGGGGGACCATGTCAAAGGCTTTACAGAAGTCTAGATAGATCACATCTATTGGCTTACCTGTGTCCACTGCTGCGGTTACCCCACTATAGAAAGCCACCAAGTTGGTCATACAGGACTTGCCCCTGGTGAAGCCATGTTGGCTGCCATTAATCACCTTCCTGTCCTCCATGTGCTTTAGCATAGCTTCTAGGAGGATCTGTTCCATGATCTTCCCAGACACAGAGGTAAGGCTGACAGGTCAGTAGTTCTCAGGGTCGTATTTTCTACCCTTTTTAAAAATGGGCACAACTTTACCCTTCTTCTGGTCACCAGGGACTTCTCCTGACTGCCATGACTTTTCAAATATTATGGAGGGTGGCTTGACAACCACATCTGCCAATTCCCTCAGGACTCTGGGATGCATCTCATCAGGTCCCATGGACTTATATATGTGCCGGTTCCTCAGGTGCCTGCAAACCTGATCCTCCTCTACTGTGGGAGGGGGTTTACCCCTCTGGTCACCATCTTGCTGTCCCATGACCCAGGAGGGGCGAGGAGAGCAGTTGTTGGTGAGGACTGAGGCAAAAAAAGTCAAGTACCTCATAAGAGCCTTTTCCTCATCTGTTGATACATGATCCCTATTTCCAACCATCAGTGGGGGTATGTTCTCTTTGACCTTCCTCTTTTGATTGACATACCTGTAAAAGCCCTTCTTGTTAGTCTTTACTTCCCTTGCCAAGTTCAGCTCCAGCTGCGCCTTGGCCTTCCTGACTTCATCCCTACACAGCCGGGCAGCATCTCTATACACGTCCCAGTTTCCCTGTCCCTGCTTACACTGCCTGTGCAGTTCCTTCTTTTTTAGTTTAACCAGCAGGTCTCAACTCAGCCATGCTGGTCTCTTTCCTTTCCTGCCTGATTTTCTACATATGGGGACTGAGCGCTCTTGCACTTTGTGGAAAGCTTCCTTAGATATTTTCCAGCTCTGTTCCACTCCCTTGTCTCGGAGGACCATGTCCCAGGGGATCCTACCGAGTAATTCCTTGAACAGCCGGAAGGCTGCTTCCCTGAAACCTAGTGTCCTGACTATACTCCTCTCACCTGTCCCATATCCCTCTGGACCTTGAACTCCACCAGTGCATGATCACCGCAGCCCAGGCTGCCACCGATCCTAACGTCACTGATGAGTTCGCTTGTATTGGTGACCATAAGGTCGAGTATTGGTTCTCCTCGGGTGGGGGTCTCTATCAGCGGGACTAAGAAATTATCCTCAATGCACTCCAGGAGTCTCCTGGACTGCCTACAGCTTGCCATGCTACTTCTCCAGCATATGTCGGGGTGGTTGGAAGTCTCCGAGTAGGATGAGAGCTTGCAAGCGCGAAGCCTCCTGTAGCTGGAGGAAGAAGGCTTCATCTGTTGTCTCTCCTTGATCATGTGGCCTGTAGTATACACCAACCACAAGGTTCCCGCTGGTTCTTCCATCTTTAATTTTTACCCACAAGCTTTCAACCTGTTTGTGGCTACTCTTCAATGACAGCTCTTCACATTCTATCCCTTTCCTGAGATACAGGGCAACGCCTCCTACTCTGTCTCTCCTGAACAGCCTGTAGCTGTCGATAGCAACCTTCCAGTCATGGGACTCATCCCACCACATTTCTGTGATGGCAACTAGTTCATAGCTTTCAAGTAGCACAGTAGCTTCCAGCTCCTCCTGCTTGTTAGCCAAGCTTTGTGTGTTAGTGTAAAGGCACTTTAGCTGGGCTGCCGGTTGCGTCACCTTCCCAGGGGACCTTCTATTACCTACAAGTTATTTTGGAGAAGTATCCTCCCTAACTCCTGACCCCTGACACCCATCCTTCCACCTCTTGTTAAGAGCTAGCTCTGTGTTATCCCCCTCCCCCTTCCTATCTAGTTTAAAGCCCTATCTACAAGCCCCTCCAAGCTCTCAGGCAAAGATCCTCTTCCCCCTCTGATTCTCAGAGGTGGCTCCCGTCTGAAGGCTGTAACCCCAGTGCCATGTAGGCCATTCCATTATCAAAAAACCCAAAGTTATTGTGACATGAGCCACAGAGCCATGTATTAATAGACTGGACCCATCTGAGCTGTTCTATGTCACCACCTGTTACTGGGAGGAGGGAAGAAAAAAGTCCCCTGGGCCCCTGCTTCCCTCAGTAGCTGTCCCAAGGCCTTAAAATCACTTTTAATCCCCCTTGGGCTTCTTACAGCTGCTTCACCGCCTCCCACATGGAGCAGCAGTAACGGGTAATAGTCAGTTGTTCTCACCAGGTTGGGAAGTTTCTTGGTTACATCCCTTACCCGGGCTCCTGGAGGCAGACTTCCCTGTGAGTGGGATCTGCACGACATATCGGACCGCCTGTCCCCTGCAATAGAGAGTCTCCTACAACACAGCCGGGGGGGGGGGGGCGGGAAAAGATGCCTGATCCTTTTCACCCTGGGCTCTTAACCTGTGTCTGTGTCTTCTCTTGTGCTTTGGAGCTCAGGGTGCAATCCTGTCCGTCTATTTCCATCTCACGCTCCCTGATGCTCCTCAGCCTCTCTGCTTCCTCTTTCAGCTCTGCTGCCAGGCTGAGGAGGAAGTCCACCTGTTCAGACCTTATGCAGCCCTCGCTGCCCTCCATTTCCAGGGCAAGCTGGTGGCACTCCGTGCACGGCTGCGGCTTTCCCGGGAGCTCAGTCTGAAGTGACACATCCCTCCTGGCAGGTGCGGAGGAAGCAGCCTTTCGCCGGGTGGACACCATGGCTGGGCTCCCTCCCACTGACTGAGCCTGGCTCTCGAGCACTGGAACTGCGCCCTCCCTGCGCACTCTGACCTCGCTAACTGCCTTCGCCAACTGCTGCGAACGCGCTCCCGGTCGCCTCGCTCCCAGAAGACCGTTTAAATCTCCCTCCTGCGGCCGCTTCCGGGACCGCCCCCCCGCGCCACCCGTCACGCACGAGCCTGGGCTGCTGCAGTCCGGATCCTCCCGCCGGGCTCCCTCCGGGCGTCCCGGGCTTCTCCCGCTCTGCCAACCGCCCCTCGGCCTCGATGTAGTGCCCGGCTGCGGCACTTACCGTGTCTGCCGCCCAACCGCCTCGATTTCTGTGGTTCTTTGTCTAAAACGGGTCTATATACCCACTGCTTTTGTAAGATGTCATGCCTTTTTTTAGAAGGGCATCCGATTCAGCGCTAAATTGCACAATAAAAATATTATTTTCATTGCTTCGAAGACTTTGTCTTTTTCAATATTTCACCGGTGAATGAGTGTTTCTCACAATGTGGGGGCTCGTATGGGACAGGCAATCCTGTCTCTGCGGGACGGGGCAGCGGGAGCCGAGAGGAGCACCCTGCGGTTTTAGCAGTGTCCAATCTCCTGTCCTGCCCCGTGAGGAGCAGCGAACCTTGGCCGGGGGGAGGACTCCCGAAGCAAAGAAGGAGAGAGGAAAATTTAATGAATTAACAGATCTCAATTGTGCACGTCAGCCGAGAAATCCCGTACACGGGACCCAGGTAAGAAAAGTTACTGTTGAGAGGAAACTGGCTGAAGTTTTCACAAAGTGAAATGGTTCCAGGTGAATGGTGACCCGAAGGAAGAAAAGTATAACGGGAAACAGGCTCAGTAAGAGAGGTTTAAAAAGAGGAGGTGAACCTGAGGATCCCTCTTCGAGCATTCCACTCGACAGTCCTTTAGAGGTGATGCTCAGGGAATGGGGGCAAGAGAGCACCCAGGGAAAATACAAGGGCCATGGTGAATTGTAAAGGTATTCTTTAACTGAATTTTGTTTGGGGCTCTCCAGGGGATGTCCTGCGCAGGGCTGGTGTATTGGGTACCGGAACACAGGAGTATTCCTTTGGTGACTTTGAATTTGCAGCGCTGTTGGGACTTCTCAAGAATAATTCAAAGAGCCTTATTGACTGAAACCATGCGATTTCCTGGGTTTTGGCGGCAGGGGTTCCCACCGTCTCGGTTTTGGTAGCAGGGGTTAAAGTCCCCACCGTCTTGGCTTTGGTATGGGGGTTCTGAGTCTCCACTAATAATCGTTATAAGAACTGTGTGCCATTTTGGTTTTGAACTTGGAAAGTCTAACAAGAAATTGAATATTGATAACTCATTTTAACTTTGATATACTTCGTAACTGTGTATATGTGTGCCTGAGACATAGCACTGCTATGTAGCAATTGTGGTTTTGAAATAAAGTTGATGGGAGGAGGTGAGCGGTCTATGTTTTGTCTTAGAATTTTTATGACTTTGTTGTTAACCTAATAGCTGTTGCACATACAGTGTGTGAAGAACAAAAACTGGTAAATTATGTCAAGAAATTTGTCTAAACACTGTGGCCACAAATAGTTTTGATCTTGAGCAATGTAAAAAAAAAAAAAAAAAGGAAGAAAATCTGCTATGTGTGTGAGTGCCCCCCGCTTTCTCTTCCCTGAATGTGAAGTTTTTTTGTCCTTTTCAGCTTCTTCGCTGAGTCCGCAGGTGTTAACCATGTTATCTCTGTAGGGGGATACTAAGTTGTGAGCAGTTTTATTTGGATAAAAATAATGAGCACCCCAGTGATTATTGGGAATTCTTAAACAGGCTTTATTAAAATATGAGGGAAATGACCCTTAAAAATTTTAATAGAGTGCCAGCTATCGATCTATCCAAAATTAATTGTGTGATTATTTCTGCAGGCAGTTTTATTTTTGTGTGTGTACATGTGGGGAACAATACACACAGGTTTAGTAGGTATGTGTGTATATTATGTGTATTAATAATGTAAGAAATGTTGAACACCTGCCTAATTGGCAGAGACAAAACTTAATGTAATTTAATAGAAAGTGTGATCAGCAGCGGAAAAGGTATTTGAAGAGAAGGAGAGAGGAGAAAGATTTAAAATGTATATGGAGAGAAGGAGAGAGAGAAGAGGTTTAAGTATCAGCGGTCATTGATTATGTGTATAAGGTTTAAGCATCAAAAGCAGCTGCCTCTGATTTTAAACTTTTAATACTCTGATCATCTTGGAACATTGATGAGATGCAACAGACTAGTATCCAGCTGCAATAAATTTGGTAGCTGTTCCTCAGGTAACTTAATTTATTGTTATTGATTGTTTACTTTTCAGCTTGAACCATCCAAGCACCAATATGAGAACCATAAGATTAACACCTGGTTTATTTTTCAAGAGATTCAAGGGAGATTGTTCATTGTTTAACAGTTTGCGTGTTTGAGAGGGTGGACTGTTTGGTCAACCCTAACCTGGAGAAAATATTTGAATTTTTTTTTTGAGAAAGTTGTTTTAAAATGGATGTGTGATCTTACAAGAAAAATTTGTTCCCCTTTTACAGCTAATTGATTTAGTAACACTCCGCATTCCAGCGTCCCTTATTAGACCAGCAACTGATGGGCTCTGGCACAGACAATAGCGAGTGGGATTTTAACAGATACTAACGAAAGCAGAGTTTAAGGGCCCAAAGGAGTATGCTAGAGACAATATCCTTTGAGATTAAAAGACTGCGAAGGAATAGAAAGCCCAATTAATAACTTTTTACGGATGGAACTATTAGTGGTATGCAAATCTGACTAGTGAAAGAGATGGATGGAATTTACAAAGTATTACAGGACTTGAGAAAAATAAAAAGATTGTCAAAGATTTGCGTCTTGTAGTAGACTAAATTAAGAATAACAGTTATGGTTTACAGTGTTAGATTTAAAAGATGCATTTTCTGTCTGTCACTAGCCAAAGAAAGTCAAAGCATTTGAAGGAGAGAGTCCTACCTCTGTTAGGAAAGCCCAGCTTACTTGGATGGCATTTGAGATGCTTAAAAGGAATTTATGAGAACTCCAGCTTTGGGTCTGCTGGAAGTGATTAAACCCTTTTGACTCTTCTCTCATGAAAAGCAGGAAGTAGCAGCTCTAGGGGTCCTGGCTCAACTGTTGGGACCCTATAAAAGGACTGTAGTTTACTTCTCCAAACAATTGAATGAAGTAAGTAAAAGATGGCCAGGATGCTTACCGAACGGTTGCAGCAACATTAAAGAAGCCCAAAAATTCACTTTGGGCTGGAAGATTCTGTGTTAGAACAAAAGGGAAATCACTGGCTTTCCCCATCTAGATTTTCAAAATACCAAGCCATCCTAGTTGAATCAGATGACATCAGAATTGAAGTAACTAATATTGTGAACCCAGCTCCTTTTCTCAGTGGAATGACAACCAAACTGCTGATGTGTGACTGCCTTGAAACAATAGAAGCTGTGTATTCCAGCAGACAAGATCTGAAGGAAGAACCTCTGAAAGGTGCACAAGATTCCTGGTTTACAGATGGAAGTAGTTTTGTCCAACAAGGCACCTGTAAAGCTGGATATACAGTTACTACGAGGAACAAGATATTTTAATCTCAACTATTACCTGCTGGGGCTCTGATTCAAAAGACTGAAATTATTGCCTTGACCAAAGCCTTAGAACTGGTGAAAGGGAAAAAGATAAATATTTGGACAGATTCTAAATATGCCTTTGGAGTTGTTCATGCTCGCACAGTGATCTGGAAGGAATGAGGGTTATTGACGGCACAAAGAAAACTGATTAAACATGCTGAAGAAATACTTTGCCTGTTGGAGGCAGTACAATTACCAACTAAAGTTGCCATCATGCACTGTCAAGGGCACCTGAGAGGTAACACACACCAGGAAACAGGTAATAGATTGGCTGATTATAAGGCTAAACAGATGGCAGAAGGAATGCAAGAAGGGCAGACTTTAGCTCTAATCCTAGATAATAGAGATGAAATCTTAGCTGAAGGAATGCAGCTAACCAGTATTCCAACAAATCCATAAATGGCAGCCTCGAGCCGGTGTGAGACGGCCCAGAAAATTATGGTGTGGAAGAAAAGAGATGGGAAGAAAGAAGAACAAGATGACAAATTAGAATTAATATTGTGTAAATTAAAATGAAGTTATGGGCTTCAGCAAAAAAATGTAATAAGTAAAAGGGAGTGAATTGTGAGAATTAATTGATAAGATTTGCTCTAGCTGGTTTGTATGTTTAATTGTCTCATCATATAAATCTGTCTTGTAAAATGTAGCTGTTTTAGGTCAAGAGATAACCTGCCTTAGGGCTGTGAGAGTTTATTAATATGCTTTGTTGTCTTGTAAGATGCAGCTGTTGTAGGAGATAAACTGAAGGGAGTCTCCAGATATGGTTGGATAATCAAAAAAAAAAAAAAAGGAAGAGTGTTCTTTGAAGATTTATATGGTTCTTTGTCTGAAACTAGTCTACATGCCCACTGCTTTTGTATGATGTCATGCCTTTTTTAGAAGGGCATCCGATCCAATGCTGAATTGTAAAATAAAAATATTATTGTCTTTGCTTCAAAGACTTTGTCCTTTTCTAAATGTTACCAGTGAATGAGTGTTTCTCACATTTGGAATTTGAAGTGTGACAATACTTGTTTTAGGACTCACTTTGTGCTATATTAATGCCTTTTATGTATTTTTAAATCTCCAGACTTATAAAGATGAATCTATGTGGGCGTAGAATATTCCGCTGCCGGGTGTGCGCAAGACAATATGGCCAATGTCCTTATGCTCGCTGACAGAAAACTGTGGGACAGTAAGCAAGAAACCATGAGATAGTTAAGCGGGAGGAGAAAACACAGAGATAAAAGACACATCTGTAACAAGGGGAGTTCTGCTTAATCTCTGTAACTGTGGGACATGGCTACCAGGGAAGACCCTGTTAATCCAAGTTTGTTACCTACCTGGCCATTAATGTTTGAATCGTTACAACAGTTAAGAAAGGATTAAGACTTAGACAAACTCCAAAAGACGCAGGGGGAGGGGTTCTGGTGCTATGTCAACACTATCTGCGCCTCCTGCACCTCCAGATGTCATTCCCTCCCCAGGGGATGGAGGGGCTCTGGATGCCAGGGGCTGGTCCCTCCCCTTCCTCCTCTCCAGAGACAGAACTGTCAACATCCCAGAAAAGCAAGGCAGCAGTTCAAACAGAAGAAAGAGCAAAGGCACAAACAGTGGGAACTGGGAAATCGGAACCCAGGGACTCGCTCTCTGTAGTTTGAGTGGTTTTGACATTAGAGGAGGGACTGCAACAGGTCACAATAAGAAATGACCCGATTAAACAACATTGGCAGCAGCTAAAGAGTCAAGCCACTGCTGAAGGGGAACACCATCTGGCCCGAGCTATAGTTTTCCCAGTTACCAGAAATGCTAATGGGCAACCAGAATGGCAAGGGCTGCCCTTTAGCCTGATAAAGGAATTGCGGAAAAATGTAGTGGGTTATGGCATAGATTCACTATATGTTCAAAGTATGTTGTAGATGGTTTTCATGGGAAATGAATTGGTTCTGTATGATATTGAGCAGATAGCAGGCTTGTTGTTAACACCCTCTTAAATGGTTTTGTTTGAAACCAGCTGACACCAAGCGGTGGAAAACGTGGCTTTAGAAAATCTTGAGCTCCCTCCAGAGGACCCGCATTTCAGGGTGAGTGTTCCACAATTAATGGGAACAGACCCTTTGGCTCAGCTGCAATTACAAGCCTGGTTAAATAATGCGATTTTACAACAGGTGCGGCTTTTGGCTTATCAAGCACTTGTTAAGGTACCGGATGTCAGAGCCCAAACAGGCATTTATAAGCATTAAAAAGCAGCCCAGTGAATTGTATATGGCATTTGTAGACAGACTGAAGGATGCACTCGAGAAGCAGGTAGACCACCTGGCAGCTAGAGAGGCCTTAATTTTACAGTTAGTGGTTAAAAATGCTAATGAGGAATGGAAAAAGATATTGTGCAGTCTGAAAAATGCTACAATTGTAGATCTGGTTCAGGCATGCCAGCAGGTGGGGTCATTTACCTATCAAGCACACACAGTGGCTGCCGCTCTAACTGCAAACCAAGAGAGGAAGAGAGTCTGTTATAGATGTGGCAAGGAAGGGCAGTTTAGACGAGACTGCTAGGTTCAATTCCAAGAGAGAAAGCCTAACATCTGCCCTTGGTGTAGAAAGGGTAAACACTTTGCCAATCAGTGTAAATCAAAACCAGTGGCAGTGCCGGGATGGACGTGGCCACTACCGTTGTAGTAGTGCTACAATCGTCTACAGTCCACATAATACTGCTGAATATAAAAGGACCGTTGGGGAGTGGATTTAGTGCCTTGTCATTAGGACAATCATCAATAACTGTAATGGGAATCTTTGTTTTACCGGGGGTCATGGATGCAGATTTTACTGGGACAATTCAAGCAATGACATGGACACTGTCCCCACCTGTGTTCATACCAAAGGATAGCTGAATAGCTCAGTTAGTCTTGTTCAAGGCAGCTGTGTTTCAAGCTGACTCCAAGGTGTGTAGCTCACAAAGTTTGGGGTCCACGGGAGTCCCTGAAATACATTGGGTTCAGTCATTACAAGCTCAGCATCCTATGTTGAAGTGCACATTGTGTTTGAAAGGGGGAAAGACAGAACATATTATCCTGGATGGAATGATTGACATGGGAGCAGATGTGACAGTGATATCTCATGCAAAATGGCTTAACACCTGGCCATTAAAAGCTGTATATGCAACTTTATCTGGAATCGGCAGGACCCCTACACCATTACATCATTTCAAAGTGTAAACTGCATACAAATTGTGGGACCTGATGGTAAAATGGCTGTAGTGCAACCCTTTGTTGTGCACGTTCCATTAATCTTGTGAGGAAAAGATGTGTTAAGTGCAATGGGAATAGGTGTTAGAACCATGAACGATGGGCATATTTTCCTGCAGGACCACCACAAGAAAGCACCCAACCATGCCTTTAACATGGAAATCAGATACCCTGGTATGGGTCGAGGAGTGGCCCCCTATCTAGTGAAAAATGGGGTGCACTGCAAGAGTTAGTGGAGAAGCAAATAGATCGAGGATGTATAGTCCCAACTAATAGTCCTTGGAACACACCTGTATTTGTGATAAAAAAGAAATCTGGGAAATGGCATTTATTATATGACTTGCAAAAGGTTAACAAAGTGATTGAGGATATGGGAACATTACAGCCAGGGTTACCTTCACCTACCATGATTCCTGCGAAGTGGCACATAGTGGTGATAGACTTAAGAGATTATTCTTTTACCATTGCATTAGATGAAAAGGACACTCCATGATTTGCCTTCTCAGTACCATCAGTTAACGTCCAAGAGGAGGTAAAGCGGTATCATTGGGTGGTATTACCACAGGGCATGAAAAACAGTCCCACAATTTGTCAAACCTATGTAGCAGATGTGTTGTCTGAGGTCAGAGTTCAATGTAAAGACTTGAATATACTAATATATCATTACATGGATGATATATTAGTTGCAGGATCTGATATGACTCAATTGGAAGAGGTTGTAAGAAGTGTAAAAAAGACAATAGAAAAACGGGGCATGAAAGTAGCTCCTGAAAAAATTCAACAAATTGTGCCATGGAAATATTTGGGATGGAAAATATTTGACAGCCATATTGAGCCCTAGGCAGTGCACCTAAAACGTAATATTCAAACATTAAGTGATTTACAAAAGGTTTTGGAGGCCATCAGTTGGGTGAGAACATAATTGGGAATTACCAATGATGATTTACAACCCTTGTTTGATTTGTTAAAAGGTAATCCCAATCTCCAATCCATATGACAATTTACCCAGGAAGCAACTAAAGCTCTTGATAAAATTGACATGATGTTACAGTAATGACAAGCTCACCGTATCATAGAAGGAAAAGAGCTCCTATTATTTATATTGAATTTTATTGAACGCAGCAACCGTTTGGGATATTAGGGCAATGGATAGGGGAAGATTTAAAAGATTCATTACGAAGTGTTGAGTGGAAATTTTTACCACACCAGCCTCAGAAAACAATAGTAACTAGGACTGAGATGATTGCAATGATAATCACCAAGGGAAGGAAAAGAAGTGTGCAGTTTTTAGGCCAAGACCCGACAATCATTTATGTGCTGATGATAAAAGAATATGTTGAGTGGTGCATGGCAAATAGTTTGAATTTACAAGTAGCCTTAACAGATTATTCAGGAAGTATTGATATCCACTTACCAAGTCATAAGTTGTTTTCCTCTTTACAGACATTACAAATAGAAAAGAAGCCCTTATGTAGAGAACAACCAGTTGACAGCCCTACAAAATTTACTGATGGCTCAGGAAAAAAGAGCAAAGCAGTACTAATGTGGAAAGAAAATGGGCAGTGGACGAATGAAGTGCATGTAAGAGAAGGATGAAGAAAGACAGTGGAATTATATACAGCAGTAAAAGCCTATGGACAGCATCACAGTCCTTTTAATTTAGTTACAGATTCACAATATGTGGCTGAAATAGTGCAACGTATAGAAAGATGATGGTAAAAACAGGTAAACAACTAGCATTTATTTCTAATGTTAAACCAGTTATGGCTTCAAGTCAAGTTCATGGCTAGGAAGGCAGAATTTTATGTGATGCACATCTGGAGTCACACATCACTCCCAGGATTTACAGTCGAAGGGAACAGAATAGCAGACGAGCTGACAGCAGGGGCAGTCCAAGCGCATGGACATGGATGTGAGGACTTTGAGGGAGTGTGTTGTATGAATTTGAGTGATCATTCTCTGTCTATTCATAAGGCTATAGCAACACTCATGGACAGAATGAAAAATTTGGAAATGGGTGATTTTTTTTTGGTTTGGAAAACTTATTAAATGGATGGGGATTAATGGGCTGGCTAGCAGAAAACCATGGGGCAGTAAGCAAGAAACCGCGAGATAGTTAAGCAGGAGGAGAAAACAAGGAGATAAAAGACACATCTGAAGCAAGTGGAGTTCTGCCTAATCGCTGTAACTGTGGGACCTTTAGAAGTGGAAAATCACTGGGGTAGCTGCCAACGAGGCAGATACCGGTATAAAAGGCTTTGCTTGTGCATAATAAAGGGATTTTTGGTTTTGACCCTTAATGCAGTCCGTGCCTCAATCGCTACACCTTTCAGGTACTGGAAGGTCACTATAAGGTCTCCTCAGAGCCTTCTCCAGGCTGAACAACCCCAGCTCTCTCAGCCTGTCCTCATATGGGTGGTGCTTTTGCAGGAGCAAGAGTTGGTAACAACCTCAGACACTTGGCTTCTGCTCTTAGGTGAGAGAAACTGATGTGGCTTCAAACTGAAGAAATTTTTGCAATGTACAAAATCTTTCTTGTATGTGATAATGGTGACTTGGCAGGTGTTCTCTTAACTGTAGGAAACACAGCATATTCATCTGAGACAAAGGCATGCCATGCAGTGTTCTCACTACACAGTGCTGTTCTCTGGGCACCAAATGCAGATCTGGAGGTTGGATTTAAAAATGGCATGAGAGCGTAAGTCCTTTGGAAGGCAGTCTTCCAGCCTGTCCACCTTCACTTCATCACTTCTAAGCACTGATAGGTACAATGCTTTTACTTTTGAGGAAAAAAATAATTACAGTGATTTGCAAGTGTTTGATTATGTCCCACTGATATCAATATAATAATTCCTTAGCAGCAGTAAGAACATCAAGGCTGCTAAACCTTCCAGAACCAAATGGCAGACTAGCTGAGAATAATTGGTGATAATAAATAGTGCTAGAAGATTCTTATACCAAAATGAATAATCCTTCTATTTTCACCACTAGGAGGAGCCTGTGTTTTAGTTTTTAAGTATTACAAGATTATAACCTTTTTATTTCGTGATATTTCCAGTGCACAAATGTAACAAAGGTTCATGAACTTTCCTTAAAATTGATGGCATTTGCTTATTCTGAACAAGTTCATTTTTCTGCTAGCATTTCTTGTTTGTGAAGCTAGTTTTCAAAATGACCATTAAGTGTTTTCTGCAAACACTGGGATTTGACTAGTGTTCCTGGCAGCTTTCAAAGTAGAACCAAAGTTACTAGATTATCTGTCTTCTGGACTGCAGATCTTCATTGTGATATTCAAAAGAATGTCCTTGTTTTGTTTGTGAACTCGGTGTCAGTTTCTGAGTGCCAAAACAATGGTACTTATTAAGTGATATTTCTTAAGATATCTCTGGAAAAAACTTTGAAGATGTTTGATAAAGGAAAGAGGTCATTACTTTAAGAAAATAATTGTAAAAAATTCCTATACTCTGATAAGTAGCTGATTCATTTAATCCCTACCATCCCTCTCTGACACTTTCAGGATGCCAGAGTTAGTAAGATAAAAATGTTTATCTGAGCATTTGAGAGCTAAGTTACTAGTAAATGAAAACTGTGAAAAATTTTGATTCCAACTGAAGTTCTGTCATAGTGATCAAAGTGTATGGAAGAAAGTGGCTATGAATCTAAACCACCTTAGGAACATTTATGATGCAAAGATATCGATGGTATTTCTAGAATCATGCTGCTTATGTCAGAGGAGGGCTTTTGGTTCTCACTGAGTGTATTGTTAGCAAGGAAGCAGTTGCCTACAATGGGAACAAATCAGTTGCTTACCCCTGTGTCAGGCACAGGCTCCTGTTACCACTGAATTTGGAACTAAACAGAGGTGAAGCTTCTCACAGAGAGCAATATTTACATCCCATCTGCCCTTTATTGCTAACTGGATGAAAGTCAGAAGATGTTGCCTCTGAGGTGAGGTCTTCCTTCCATGAGAAAAACAGATTCTGCTCAACTCTGACTCCAGCGGTATTTAGAAACTCCAAGTCACTGCTCTTAGACAAGCCAAGTTTGGTGAAAGATCCTAGCTCCTAAAAAAAGTAGGAATTCAGACCAAAAAGTGGAAGCTTTGTGTGAAGGACTTTGCCAGACAAAAGGCAGTGCCAAAGAGCCTCTTGCTCTTCCAAAAGTTGCAATTCAGCTGGAGGTGTCAGCTTCTCATGAGGGCAAAACCTTTCCAAATATCCATGTGGTAATACTACGATTCTGCTAGCAGCAATGGTTTAATGTACAGCCCTACCCTGTAGCGCCCTTGTAAGATGTTCAGTGTAAGCAACAGTCTTGAGTTCCTACAGACATTTCCAGCGTGGCTGTTTTACTAAGATAGTAGAAATGTGATGATGCTTTAAATAATAGAGGGTATATGACCCCTCTTTCCTGCACTGTGTCTGAAGGTTTAAAATCTTGATGATGGTGAGAGATGCAGTTTGACTGCAGTTGAGTGCAAACCAGAACTCTGTCAGGCACATTTTGTGCTCAGATATGTAAAAATCAACTCAACTTTTATAGCAAGGTAAGTAAAATTGTAAGTTAATTTTCTGGTTTTATGTGGTTAGTGTAACTGTGAGTTATAAGTCAATTTTCTGTTTACTTGTGAAAAATTTTTTAAAAATTCTGCAGCACAGCAGTTCTAGCATTACCTAATTTTGTTTTAAAGCATCAGTCTGACAAAGAAACATACATACAATGGCCAAGGGCAAGCTGTCCTGCTTCTATTTGCAAGAGTTACTATAGTGATAAAAATGGTTTAGAACCTACATAGAAATAGAAATCCCCTTCTCCCAAGATAGCTATGCATAAAAAGGAACAAATGGTGGCAGGAAAAACACCAGTAAAACTCTAAACAGTTGCTTCCTTCAAATATGAGAAAACTCTAGTTCTGCATTTCCATTCCTTCCACTCTTTCTCGCCTTTTCAGTTTCTCTTATTAACTCCAGTGAGTGCCAGTCTATCCGCAGTCTTCTGTGTATCCTAGCTCTCTCTCCTTCCCTTTTTACCTGTCTCCCTGTTTGGATTCCTCAGTTTCCTGTTTCTTGGCCTACCCCTCTTCAGCCAGTCAGACTCAGTTCTGCACCTCAGTTTCTCATCACATGTCTCCATATGTTTATCTTAGTGTTTTTTCATACATTTATCTCACCTCTCTGACCATCTACATCTTCCACCCTCTTTGCCTGAACAGTTCAGACATATGCCCTGGTCACTTGCTCAACCACTCTTTGCCCCCTTCCAGCTCCCAGTCATAGTCATCATCCTCTCTCTATTCTTACCAAACTCTCTGTCATCTTCTTCCAACCCTCAGACTTATTTCACTCTTCCTCTCTTTTCATTTACATCAAATTATATTTAGCAGAGTGCTGAAGATTGCTATAGAAAGAACAGAAAAGATTTCCAGTCTTAGTTCTGATGTTCTGTGACAGCTCTCAGCAGTAGCTCTTCCCTGCACTCCTTCTTCAAAATGGCTCAACCATTTATCTGATATTATCTGGAGTATTGTGTCCTGTTCTGGAATCTGCAATATAAGAAGGATATGGAGCTGTTGGAACAGGTCCAGAGGAGGGCATCAAGGATGATCAGAGTGCTGGAGCACCTCCCATACAAGGGCAGGCTGAGAGAGTTGGAGTTGTTCAGCCTGGAGAAAAGAAGGCTTTGAGGAGACCTTATAGTGAGCTTCCAGTACCTGAAAGGGGCTACAAGAAAGCTGGGGAGGGACTTTTTACAAAGGCTTGTAGTGATGAGACTGGGGGCAGTGGCTGTAAACTGGAGAGGGGCAAATTTAGACCAGACATAAGGAGGAATTTCTTCATAGTGAAGGTGGTGAGGCACTGGTTGCCCAGGGAAGTTGTAGCTGCCCCATCCCTGGAGGTGTTCAAGGCCAGGTTGGATGGGGCCTTGGACAGGCTGGTCTGGTGGGACGTGTCCCTGCCCATGGCAAGGGGGTTGGAACTGGATGATCTTTAAGCTCCCTTCCAACCCAAACTATTCTATGATTCTAAAAAGAAATAAATTTGTCTAAAACAGACTTGTAACCTAACAAGTTGTTTAAATCATTGAAGTTTTTCAGTGCTGTAGGAAACAAAAATGCGTAACAGGTAATGTCATGCTTTGCCAATGTGTAGTAGTGTTAGCCCCCCTCACACCAGTGAGGAAGAAGTCCTGTTCCCACATCTTTCAAGACTTCCCAATGATCAAAATCTACAGTACGTGGGTATTTTTAAAGCAACATATACATGAGCTGACCTACAAAGCAGAAGAAAAGTTTGTTTTTCAGCCAATTTTTTTCTGAGTTTGGTATATGAAAGCCATCAGTAAACAACAAAACTGTAATTGAGAGTTTTATTAGTAGTTAGTCTTTTCATGATCATACTTTCCTGGAGTAGATCTGCATTACTGGGGCAATTATTAGCATTATAACAGATACTAAGCAAATACAACTGTACTGAAGGTTAAATTACTTCCATCCCATCCTGGGTTCATATATTTCAGTGGTACAATTCATACTTCTAAGCAAAACAATGAAAACTAGGCATGGTATTTTTCATGTTAGTTAAATAAACCATAATTAATATAAAATCAAGTTCAGATGATTATCCATGACAAAGAAGAAAAAGAGGGCAAACATATCAATTTCTGTACATTTTCATATCCACTGATATTTTATATATATTGGCTTAGTCACTTTTTTTGGATTGTCTTCTGTAAAGCTATCCTAATACAGAATTATGCCTGAAACATATACATAGCTATGACAGTTATCTGTGGGTTTAGGGCTGCTTATTGTCAACATTTCTGTCTGTCACAGAAAGCAGATGCTAGACTATTTTTTCCATATGAGGACCTAATAAATGAAGCTGTTCTTATCTGTTTCTTTTACACTTTCATCGGTTTGACTTGTTTGGAGAGGTCTTGCTTATGTGGGCTGCTGTGTCTGGACTTTGCCCAAAGACAAGTAAAGGATATCTCACTGACAGCCTTTGTTTCCCTGAAATAGAGTTCTGTCATTCAGAAGCACTTGAAAGGTATCAGTGGGGCTATTTTTAAATGCAGCAGACTGTTCTCAGAAATTCATTTGAAAGGAGACAGGAATGGCTTGTATTTCTAAACCTGCTCTAAGACAATATGTTGGTGGCAAACCTCTCTCCTAAAGACATACAAGAAATTCTCATAAAAGCAATGTAAGCGACTTTTCTGATTTCCAGAAATGTCTTTTCTCTTGATGCTTTCATTTGAATGGCCATTGTATGACTAAATTAAGGAGAAAATACTATCAACATGTATTTTCTTGTGTTTTTTTTTTTTTATTCATTCTACTCAATTGTAGATCTCCCTTGGTATAGCCATCACAATAATCCTTTCTTAGAAGGAATGAAACCTGCAGGTGAGGTGTGCTGAAGCTATCTGGAATGTTTATCTTGCCCTGCATTAAAAAACTTTGTTACAATAATATATAGGAACCTTTTACTGTAATTTTCAACAAGTAGAATTTATTTTTTATGTATAATTTTATATAATAATTTTAGACAAACCTGAAAAAGTCAGTAAATACACCTTTCCTCTTGTAGTAGGAACAGGAAGATAAAGTCATGACTAGTAAGGCCCTTTATACCATTTTAAACATCTTGTTCGTTTAATTTGAGCTCAATCCACTTCATTATTATTTCAGCCCAATGTATCTCTTAAGTATTTTAAGCAGCAAAGAAGGAGCACAAATCATCAGCTTCTGCTAAAATTAGGTCATGCATTGACTGAAGTGATTATCTAAACTGAAACAATGCATCAAGGACTATGTTTAGAGCTTACAACTACTAAGGAAGGTGGATATGTTGCTGAATGCAATTAGTTTTCTTTGTGTTACTGTTCAAAATATGCATCCCTTAGCTGATGTGCAATAAGCCAATACTTACATCACTGAAAGAGACATTGCTTATTTAGGTTTGCTCAAATCCTGTGTGTTTGGGTTTTCCCTCAAATCAAAGCACATCTCAAAGAGTTTGTTGCCTTTACTTATACACAAAGTTACACAAAGCTGCACCTTATTCATGAAGTGTGTAATTATGCATTTACATGTAAATATGATAAATGCCAAGTCATTCCTCACGCCTTTTGTACTTGCTCCAAGAGAGTGTTTAGGGGTGCCTGGTGGTTGTCACCCCCAAAGTTACCCACCAGGTTCACCTATTGTTCAGTTCCTCCCAGTCTACCCCCAGTTACTGGCAGCGCCTCTAACCACTGGCTTGGAACTTCTTAATTTAATTAGGTGTCCAGCTCCACAATATTTACAAAAGATAATAATTGTGACCCATCTTGTGTAAGTCTCCTGCCTGCCTGTTGATCCTAAGATATTTCTAAGATATTACAAATATCATAGGCTTTTACCAACATTACTTCATTTTCTGTCTAATATTAGAATGATTTTCAAGCAATGATTTATTAGCAAACGTGACTGTGTGAAAATTTAGAACCTTTTCATTTTAGGGTATTTGTATCAGCATAACTATGATAGTGCACCTTCAGTTACAACGAGTATTGATGGGTATAGTTAATCTTAACTCGAATATCTAAATAAAATGCATCAGTACCTAATCTGCAACAATTTACACCGATGGAAACACAGCTTCTTATTACACAGGTTATCCCCTTCCTTTGTCACAGAAGGAACCATCTGCATGAGGATATTATAAGAATACATTTAGTAGCTGGTACCCTTTCTGCAAGAACAGCTCTGGTGCTAAAGCATGGACCTGTGTGTACAGCAGCGTGGGGATGAAACACTGTGTGTGTTTGCACTAACCAGGCAGAAATCCGATGCTTGTTTTGAACTCATAGCTGTGGATTTATGATAGCAGAATACAGAACAGGCTGCAGCCTGAGAAGCTCCACCAAATTCAGTCACTTGTGACCTCAGTGTGGACACCTCTTATTTGCTTTTTTAGCCTCAACACATCTGCTTCTCAGTTGTTAATAGGAAGAATCCACTACCCCTGTGGGGACCGTCAGTTAATTCACATACAGCTTTGACAGCTGCTAGGTCAAAGCTGAAAGAGAAACAGAATGAAATCCAGCATGCTTTGCCTCAATCCTCTACCCTCACACCACACTCTGAAGTGATTCCCCGCAGGCATTACAGCCTCAGGCAGTCTCCTCTGAACCCAAGGGCTCCTAGAGCTGAGGGCACCCATCGCCTCCATCAGCAAGAAGCACCGCACTGGGGCAGGCACAGGGGGGTCCAGCAGCCCTGGGATCCCCCTGTTGCACTTCCTTCTTTCTGTGCATCCTGGGGCCCTGGCAAGGACAAAATCAGGCAGCCCCAGGAGCGGGGAGGCTGCCACTCAATGCTGTGCCAGCTGGGCAGTAGTGCTGGGGTATCCTCCTCAGCTCCCACTTGTGTGCCTAGAGGGGGGCGAATTCTAAATCCTCCTCAAATCCTGCTACAACTGATTCCCGAAATCCAGGTGTAGGCATTTAAAGTTAAAAAGAAAACAAAGGAAACCAAAAAGAAACCCCAAATTCACCCACATCACTGCTTGGCAGTTCAACCTGTGAGTATCATGAAGAAAGAAGAGTTTTTTGCCTGTTAAGTAAGATTTGGATAATGCTTTAAAATCATGTTAGCAAGTAAGAAAATGTTTGATATAGGCTTGAAGGAACTGATCTTTCATCTTTGGGAAGTTTACCCAATGTTAGAATTACCCTTGAAGAAAAAGGTGGTTTTCTTAATGTATATTGTGCTTTGGCGTTTGAATTTTTTTCCCCGGGTTTCACATACTTTTTTTTTTCAAAGCCTGCTGTGGGAAACCAAAAGTCCAGTGCAATGCCAAGTGCTCTTGGGGCTTTTGTGATTACAGAGTTGGAGCACCTCCCATATGAGGACAGGCTGAGAGAGTTGGGGTTCTTCAGCCTGGAGAAGTCTCCAAGGAGACCTTGCAGCGACATTCCAATACCTTAAAGGGGGGGGAGGGACTGCTTACAAAGGTGTGGAGTGATAGGACGAGGGGACTGGAGAGAGGAAGATTTAGACTAAACGTAAGGAGGAAATTCTTCACTATTACAGTGGTGAGGCACTGGCACAGGTTGCCCAGGGAAGCTGTGGCTGCCACATCCCTGGAGATGTTCAAGGCCAGGTTGTATGTGGCCTTGCGCAGCCTGATCTAGTGGGAGGTGTCCCTGCCCATGGCAGGGGGGTTGGAATTGTATGATCTTTGAGGTCCCTTCCAACTCAAAGCATTCTATGAATCTCTATGATTCTATTAACGACATGGAATTAGTGGGGAATTAGTGAACTATACATTCTGGATCAATATTGACCATGGAACAGAAAATTGCAATGCTATATGCTTGCAAAGCATCAATAAACACCTACAATTTTCTAAAGACCCTTCTAGAACTAATCACAGAAAGTTCAGATCTTGCAGGTGCGTCTTCACCCTTCTCCTCTTTTCAGTGTTTAAGGAGTGGTTAACACTTGAAATTGTCAAAATTCACATTTTTAGGAACAGTCCTTAGAAACTTAACTAAAGTGCATTGTTGGTTTTTTTTGTAACTGTTGAGACTGGAATTTGGTTCACTCCTTCTCACTGAAATTTTTGGAAGTTAATACTAATTTGTGATTTTCATGGAGAAGCTCAGTATTATATTGCAAAACCTTATAGAATTAGATTCTAACTATTTGGCAGTACGCTGGATGAAGTCCTTCCAGAAGTAGGATCTCAGACAGGTTTTTTTGAGGAGGTATTTCTTTGATTGTCATTAGTTTGAAGACTTCAAAACAGTCAAAAACAAATTTGTTAACACTGGAAATTTATATTTATATATACATATGTATGGTAGAATTTCATACTTGAAGACCAGTTGAACAATGAAATTTCACGAAAAAGTGATCAACTAACATCTAATGAAAGCATTGGTTTGCAGTATACTGCTTTTCATGGCTGAGATGTGAAATAAATGTTCTCTTGTGAAAGTACTGCTCTTCCCCAAAGCATCGTACTCATGTTGAATAGTGAAGAATTGAGAAGGAAATGCCATTTTCTTACTGACTCTTGATTTCTTTTTGTACTTTCTCCGTATTGTACCCTATTACAGCGTGAAAGTCTACTTTCTTTGTGAAACACCTATCTGGTAATAGACTGTATTTGCTATATCATCTAACCTTCCTTAGGGTAAACTGTCCTTTGTAATCTAGGCTCTTGCAATTCAGTCTCCACTTTTCAAAAGGTGTTATCTCACAGATGGAAGAATGATACTTTCAGTTCACCACGTTCTGGTCATAAGTTCTTTGTAATATAGAATGTCTCTGACTTTTATGTGCAGTACGTGCCTTACTTTTCTAAATGGTAGTGTTGCTCAGATAATGGAAGTACAAACCAATGTAAACTTGTTTGCATATAGTTCATAATTTTTTAATTTGTTTGTTGCATAATAGCAATGTGCAACAGAAAAATGTTAACCTTGGATAAGTTGACTTTGATTTTAGAGGAGTACCCTTCTTTGTTCTGGTCCCATAATAAAACAACGGAAATACAAATCTCATTATCATCAGTGTTTTTATTATGAAGACATATTTGCTTGTTTAGTACAACTAACATGCTCTGTCAGATGTGCTTGCCCATCTCAACTGCCATATTGGAGAGAGGGAAGTAGTATTACTTCATCTCCTTGGTGTTGTTTCTTCCAAAAGGCATTGCTTCCTGGATTAATTTAATCTTCCCACCTTCTCTTGTACAGTGATCATGAAAAAGTGCTTTCCAGCCAGAAACTTCTAACAACTACTGCAGATAAAAAAACAACAAAACCAAACCAAAACCCACCCCGAATACTATTCAAACTAGTAGATGAGAAGCCAGAAATGCTATTGTGTCATTAGATTAGGCAAAATTATCTGCAGAAATACATGCATAGCATTCATAAACTTTCAAAAGCCTTCAGTAATATTTGATGATAGTATGTACGTTCATTGTATTCATCACCAGCTTCCAGCTTTTTGTTTTGCAATTTTTTTATGTGCAAATAATCTTAGTTTTGTCTTTCACTGTTTCCTCTGATGTACAAAGTTATCTCTGTAGATTAGTATGATATCTGTGATTTGCTGCAGAAATATCTAATAACCAGAATTCTATACTCGTGTCTTTTAAAAAGCCAGAAAACCAGTAGTGAGCAATTATCAAAGAAACTATTATCTACATAAAGCAGAACAGTAGCTATAGCCAGAGATTCCCAAATGGTGTGTTTTGGATGTGGCTCTGCAGAGATCTGCTCAACAGCACAGAAGTGGATATTTCAAGCGCTGTCAGTAAAAGCAGTAGGAATGAAAGTTATTTTTTATTGTACCAAGATAAGTATAATGAAAAATGATTAAATATTACAAATACTTTGTTAGTGTTTCATTATTCTGAGCTACTTGTTTCTTACAAAGAATATCAGAATTCTGAGAAAAAAAAACGAGAGAACTGCAGAAGGGGGGAATTTGTTTCAGACGTTAGGGAAGGACTGTGTTTACACAGAATTCTAATAAAATTAGACACATCTTATGTATGAAATGGGGGAAAAGTTCATCTTTAGTTCCCTGAATTTCTTCACATGGAGACGGGGGCAATGTAACTAAAACAGATGTATGAAAAGAGGAAATATCATCTGAAAACGTGCTGAGTAAGCAGGACACTAGAGGACACTGCTACCTCTTTGTACACATATAGTAATGACTTAAGATGAACAGGACTCCTAAATGTAGCTGAAATGATCCTTCATTAATTTCTTCTTTTTTTTTCTTATCAAGTTCCATTCCAATGCTGAGACAGAGAACAAGGAGAAGGATTTATTGTCAAATACATTACCTGATAGTTTATTATACCTATTTCATTTTTTAAAGTCTAAGATCTGTGTTGAACCTCTAGATGCACTGTAATTTTAACTCTGCTTGCTTGGTTAAAGTAACGCACAAATATTATTGATACTATTTAGCTCTATATTAATAAGAAGCAGTATCCTAAAAGGATTGCTGGTAGTGAGTTAAGAAAAAAGTAAGCAAAGTATTCTGTTGTTCTTACAGATTTTTTACACCGTCACAGTATATTAAAGGCTGAGACCCATGAAATCTGGACTTTAAAATAAACCAAATAAATTACCCTGCAGGAATGTGCTGTTAGCATGAATACTGAAAAATCAAACAGAAATAAAAACAAGAACTCCTCCAAGCCAATATGATGATAAAAATACTATAAAGTCTTTCACATGAATATCTAATGATTGTTTAATCTTCTATCTAACTAAACATCCATTGCTTTTTTATCCAGCTGAAGTGTTTTGATTCATACCTTGACTTGCAGATGGATTGAGATTCGCAGTTTTACTGAGGTGCTGGAGAATGAAAAAAAATAATTAAGATATTATCAGCCATTAAAAGATGCTAATTTTAAGTTGGGACTTAGTGTTGAAGGTGTAATATGGAAGCTTCTATAGTAGTTGCTTTTATGTGATGATTCCAAGGAGATTTAATGTTCCTAAGGCAAGCTTCAGCAGATGAAAATATTAAGCTTTGAGCCATGTCTGTGCTGTACATAATATAGCATGGAGCATGGAACTTGAACAAGCCATTGAGCTTGAAGTAGTGTGTCTTAATAAGCCAATGCATGGATTTGTTGGACATTTCAGAGTTCTTAGTCTGACTTCATCATTGTACTAATGCAGCTAAATTGCCCCAGTGATGGTATCGGTGCCCAGCACTGCAAGGTGTACTGTTTTCACATTCTTGATGTACCACTGCGTAAAAAATTTAACTCTGTGCTGTGTACAAATATCTTCAGGCTTGCCACACTGAAGACAATCTCCACCAATAGCTGTTACACAGGTTACTTTCACAGCTTTTTTCTGGTTTTGGTGAGCATTTAAAGTGGTGATGTATATATTCATATTGACAAACACATAGCTTCATAGCAGCTTTACTGAAAATATTTAGTCAGTCTTTCTCACTGTGTTACAAACGTGACTTTTTTTTTCCCCCCGGTCCCTTTGTCAAAAAAAATAAATTCTAAATGTTTGAAAAATGTTTCTGATGTTGCATGCACCACCTTTTACATATGTCTAACAGCTAATAACTTAATTAAAAACTTTCAATTACAGGGTTTGGCACAAAGAATAATAAAATTATCCATAGTGCAGTGTTTGTAGCTAGATCTCCATTCCAGTGCTAAGTATCTTTTCTAGAAATACTAAGCCAGAAGCATAATAATTGTCCATTTCAGAACTGTATTCATTAACTTAGTTCTAGCATAGCAGTTTAGAATGAAAAACACAATCTTGCTGGTACGTGTAATTAACAAACTTGTTGTATTGTCACCAAAGGGTTAGGATTTTTTTAAGCTATCCATTAATCTTTCTTCATTGCAGTGTTAGTGTTATCCAGAAGATTCATCTGATTACCTCTGACGTCCAGTCTGCACTCTATTTCAGCTTCACCACACTCGTTAACAGCTTTACAGGTATAACAGCCACCGTCAAATGGAGTGGGTTTCCGTATTTCCAGGGTCAACACACCCTGTTTACTGAACATGCGGTATTTGGCATCCCCAGAGAGATCCATTTTGTTTTTGTACCAGAATATCTTTGGCTGAAGAACACACAAGAGGATTTTCAAAATAGAAGGTAGTAGATGAAGACTTGCATCTTTAATTTAACCATCAAAATTTTATGCGTTATGAGGCCATGTATTACACAGCAGTGCTAATAATTTTTCAAGGAACCTCTCCTCATCCAGTGGAAATTAACGAGTCTAATAATTCAAATATTCACTGTTTTCTTTAACTCTCACATAGCACACAGAGGATATAGGTCTCTACCCCATTTCAGTGCAGTTTTTTAAAACCCCTACAAACAGGCTACAAATTCATTCCTCCAGTAGTTATTTAATTGCGCTTATTAAAATATATCTTAATGCTTCAAATCTTACAGAAGGGGAATTAAACTGCGCAGATTACTAGAGCAGAAGTGTCATAAAGGTCTGCAGATGTTGGGTGGCCAGGGTGGGATGCCAGAGTTTGGGCTGAGAAAGAATTTTTCAAACCATTTAGCATATCTTTTGCAACTTCAGGAATTTCAGAATAAAGTTCCTGTTGCCTTCAGCTGAGCAGTAAATTGGTTGGCTCTCTACCAATTCAAGTCATTGTGTTTTGTTTCTAGTACCTGAAAATGGGCCTCTAATTTTTATAAGTGAAATTTTGAAAATGAAACATCCAATATAAAACAAACTGCTTTTTTTTTATTTCAAGCTCCTTAGTACTTCTAGTGAAGAAATAGAGTTGATAGAGTAGAAGATCAAGATCTGCATTCTCCTGTTTTACTTTCAGAATTAATATAATCTGCTTCTTCACACATCAAAATACTCCCCCAAAACTACTGCACTGTTATATAGTGCATTCAAATCAGCTGAATCACTTGTGTCCTTGACCTGTGATATACAATTCAATGCAACCCAGTTGCCATGCGTAATTTTCTTTCATAATATCAGCTATTTTTTTTCCTGCCTCAATTTTTTTTCTTCTTTTTCTATAGCTTCTTTATCTTTCTGTGTATATATATTTTATTTCAGCTCTACTACTAGGGCATGAATATTGGCTCTGCTTGAACCGGTAGCTTTTTTTCATGTCATACAGGTCAGATCTGAGGTGGGATTGATAATCTACAGTTTTACAGAACTGGAAAGCTCTATCAACATAAACTATTCTGTGTGAACAAGACCTGTTGCAAAGTTTTGCAGCAGGTACAGAATTTTTTTGTTGAGGTTAATTTGGGCAGTGTGAGCAGAGAAATGTACTGCTTTAGGAGTATTAGGTGTACTGAAGGATGGGAACTTTTGTAGCCTTCAGGCTAGTGAGGAAGGAAGAACCAGCATGGTCATATTCAAAAGCCCGCAACTCCTGTATTTAACAGCTGTGAAAGATGAAGTTTTTCTTACAATTTCCTTAAAATCATGGCAACTGAATCAAATGGATACAGATGCATGAAAAAGGTCGGTTAACCAAGAGGGAGCATGGTTACTAACATTGCCATTTCATAATGAATCTAAGCTGAGGCAGCTACGGGAGGATGGATTTTGTCTAAAGTTGCTGGTATTTCTTCTATAATCTTGTTCTTTTGGATCTAATTATGTGGGTATGTTTCCTTTTTAGATTTGAGTTTTGTCTGGACCTCCATCTCCATGAACTGCAGCAAATGATTGCATTAAGACTACGTGGTGTTTTTTTTTTTTTTTTTGAGTTAATTTGAACTTTGAGCAATTGTCATAAATGTTTTGCTGTGTAGCTATCAGATCCTTGTTCAGTCACAAAGAAGGGAGAACAGCTGGAAATAAGCAGCCAGAAGGGGAAGAGAAAAGGGTATTGCGTTTTTTTGTGATTATACTAATTTAAATTTATGACAAGATTATGTCATAATATGGTTAATTCTTTCACTGCAGACAAAAAGTCTATTTCCCTTTTTTGAGAAACCTAAATTTAGCTCCTAGCTGAAATGCTTTTTATTGCTTGTTTCTGACTAACAAAGTAGTACATCTTTTTGTACTCTTTGAAGAGACTTCAACAAATATATTTAGACTGAGAAAATATTCCCATGAGATTAAGAAGAATAACTCCCCTGAAAACCTCGCACATGACAGCAGATCTTATTCTAGTTAATTTTGCCAAATAACTCAGACTCTAAAAGTTGTGTAGATGTATAGACATGACAGAAAAACTGGTGTTCCTGTGTATGACTTATGTTAATGGAACATTAGTTGCTCTTTTCTTGAAAGACTGAAAAGAACAAAATACGCATAGTGGGAAGATACTTGTTGCTGTTTACCTTCTTCATTGAGTCTATTTTATGTTTGTGTTTTCAGTGGTGTGGTGTTACTGTAGTCACTATCTGTCCTTTCCTCTGTCTCTTACATTACTGCCCCACTGGTTCTGTGCACAGCCACACAAACGCTTTCACCATGCATTCCAGGTAAGTTATGAGTAAGGCAAGAGATAATTAGGTGACCTTTACTTTTTCTTAGTATAGTCATGTTGCACTCCAGTCACACCAAACTGACATGAATTCTAAGGCAGCATCCTGACTCAATGATAGTTGATGTAATCTGTACCTTGGGGATTCCTCTTACAGCACAGCTCAGTGTGGTGTTGTATCCTGCAATCACAGAACGGTTTACTAAAGGGTGGGTAAATTTTGGAGGTTCAGAGAAGTCGTGTTCTTTGTAACTAGGTGGCTTATAAGTGGTGCCTGCAATTCAAGGAAACAAAATAGTAAGAACTGTGTTCTCATTTCTGTTGACTTGTGTACTACCTGTTTGTCTAATTTGCCTGTGTGATTTAGAGAAGCTTCAAAGCTATGGCATTTATGGTGCAACAAATATTTAAATTAGTTTAACTTTAACTGAAGCATTAAACGAGATGTATTTTAAAGTAAAAAGTCCTGGCAATCATGGCTTTTCAGCTTCTGTTAAAAATATGAAAGCCATATGTTTGCAGGAGAAGTCTTCACCACAGACAGCTTAAGCTTTTAGCCCCAGGATGGAAATACAGCCCCCTGGTTCTATTATTTTCTTAACGTAGTATAGCTTAGGAAGACAGTGTGATTAAATATTTTTGACAGATGTTTGTGTTAGTACAGGAGATCTGCCTAGATGGGGATTCTTGGTGCTAAAATACCTTGTAAGTGCTATTTACTAATTAATGAAAATATTTGTTGTAGTGGATTTAGTAATACTGTATTTTTCATTTACCGATGTATTACTTCTAGTACTTAGCAGCTTTTGTGATTGTTGTTTTGGAGAATGTTACCTGTTTTTTGGATATAGGCAGGATTTTTTGTACTTGCAGCAGTTTCACTCAATCCACACAAATTTTCACTGAAGACTCGAAAAAAATATTCATTTCCCATAATCAGGTCTGAGACGATACAGTTTGTGCGACGATAGTGATCAAAAACAGTGTACCATTCCTATAACAAGATTTTACTGTTTAGAAAGACCCTATAAGAGGTCAGACATGGTGCTCATTTTGGGTTGGAGAGATCTTGCTACAAGGAAAAGACAGGTAGTTGGGTATTTAATGCTAGCCTGCAAAAGGAACGTTATGTTGTTTCCCCTGAAGACCGGTTGATCTATTTTCTTACTTTTATTTTCCTGGCTGGTGTGATATATGCACGGACACTTGCATTCTAGGAAAAACCCCCACTTGTTTACATTTTAGCCCTACTTGTATCTGGGGAACCTGATACAGGATGTGTCCCCGGAACATGACTACTTGAAGGGGACACCCATGAAAAAGAAGTTTTCTAGTTTGACTAGCATACATACATCTCTCTTCATCCTCCCCTTTAGTTTTTCCCTGAGATTATGAAAAATATAATTCCAAACAAAAAATTAAATTCCACCTTCTCAGTAGAGCAATCTTTGCAGTCACTACCAGAGGTGGGACAGGCTAGGTCTCTCTTTTTACGTTTTCTACTTGGCATTTTATGCAGCTCTAGAAGTAGCCTTTGGGTTGTTTTTAGATTCTGCTCTTCTGCATCTGATATGCCATAGAACACTTTGGACACACAACTGAGGGTCATGAATTTAGCCATTTTCCTCAAGTCTCTGTGTTCCCAGAGCAAATAGTTTAAATTTCATACAAAGTCAGTGCATTTTCTTACCATTGTCTTTTTGTCAGCTTTCTGGACTGTGTAGCCCAAAATCTGTGCATTACCATCATCTTGTGGAGGTGTCCACTCCAGGGCTGCATTAAATCCCCAAACATCTACAAGTTTTATATTCTGAGGAGGACCAGGCTTGTCTGCAGAGGAGACATGAAAAAAACCCTTAGCTTCTGTTTCAAGATCTAAGAGCATTGTCATTTCCTCCCATGCAGGGGAGAAATAGAACTTGATAGCAACCTATAATTGTACTGTAGTAATACACTTCATTTATAAGAAATTGAAACTGTAAAATAGAAAGTTAGGAAATTTTCGAATATCCTCTTAATACTGAAAAGCCTGAAATCTACTGAGAAATAGACAACACAGTAGAATTAGTAATGTAGGAACCAGACAAACTCTTCCTTAAAATGGAGTAAGAAGTACGTGTTGTTTGGATAGGTGTGATTTACTATAGTCTTATTACTTGCTTTGTTACCTCAGTGCACATCCTCAGCCCTTCAGGTACACTGAAACTAATAGAAACAACAAAGGCAACTGGGTATGTGTTCCAGTTTGCTAAGTAAAGCCAGCCATTTGAGACTAAACTTGACTCTTTTGCCTGTTGCCGCAGTGCTTGTTAGCTTGCCCACTAGTGATATTTATCTTTTAGAAAAAGAACAACTCTCGAAGAAGGACAGCAGTCTGTGCCCATACATATGGAAATATTTAGAATTATATATATTATAAAATGAGAATAATCTTCTTTTTTCCTTCTTTTAAGGATCGTTCATGTTTATGTTGTTGTTGTTGTTTAGTCAAACACCATAACATTTAAATTAGATGAATTAAGTAATATTCCAGTCTGTTTTAACGTGAAGGTGCTAGTTTTCCATTTTGACATGTTAGATTGTTGTTCTAAGTCACAGGACCTGTTAAGGGTGTGATCACTAGGCCTGGGTAAATGGTCTTGTTCTTAAGGGAAGGGTGGCTTGGGATCATTCTAAATAGCTGAATGGAATCTGTCTCCCTTTGTAACTAAGCTGGAAAAATGAAGAAAATAGTAAGAATTGGATGGATGTAGGTTTGAGATGAGCAAATTACAAAGGATTATAATTATAGATTGCTTGTAATTTAATTACTTAAAGAAGGATACACAAACCATCTTTGACTGTTATTAGGAGAACTGTGAATTTCTATGTCAAAGCATGACGTTCTAATTCTCTTCTCACTGGCATACTCTGGAATCAAAGACTGCTTTATAATTAGATTTAACTCTTTTGTCCTCTAAATTGCTAAACACTGGAGCCAACTAAAACACTGCATGAAGTTCAGTAAGGAATATGAAATACATTGCTCTCATTCCATTTATTGCTTTTTTATTTTAAAGGGATGCTTACAAAACGGCTTTTCAAAAACTGTGGAGATCTTGTTGCTGGTAGTTGGATTAGTTCCTATGGGAAGATATTGATAAATACAAGAAAAATAGAGTCTTGGGTACAAAAAAGGGGAAGCCTTACTGGACAGATAGATTTTGAAGCCTGTGCCTTGTTCTTCCTAGTTACCTAGAACCAGTTATCTGGGAACCTCCCTTCAAAACTAAAAGCAAGCAATAAATAAATAAATATTTATTTAATAAATTATTGCATCTACCCATGAGATTATAGGTGGAATAAAGAAAAAGGGGGTACTGAAAGCCTCAATACCCGTAAGTCTTTGTAAAGGACAATCTTGCAAAAGGTAGAGATGGATACGTTTGCTAAGCAGTTCTTTATATTCTTGATCTTTGTGGTTTAATGGGATAATGCAATCTGCAAGAATATCTATTCAAAATTCCTTAATAGAATTGTAGAATATTCCTTTCTCAGTACTAACCAGTACATCTCTTGCTGGTAATTTGAACAGAGGAAAAAGTTAATCCTACTGATGCATCTGTAGCAAATTATTTTCCTCTATAGGACACTGTTTTATAGTGTGGGTTTATGTTCTGGGGAAACATTCTGCTACTTGTAGCACAAACTCATATAAGGATTTTTGCATATTATTGATTTCTATAGAATGTGAAGAAGAAAAGTGTAAATTATCTTTCAAAAACCAATTATAATTTACTTTTTCAAAGAATAAATATTGAGAGAAATAAATAATTGCAGTTAAAAATATAAAATGAAATGGAGATTTGCTTCTGTCGGTAGAAGGCATAGCGGAAGGCACCATTTATTGATTCATGTAGAGGTGGGGCAAAAGTTGAGGGAACCAAATTTTTCAGAGACTGGAGATATTTACATTATCTAAGACCTTTCTATAAGTATTTGAAAGATATTGTATTCCCATAGTAAGAGTCAGTTCTTGGTAGATCCCTAGCATGAACCACAGCAATTGTTTTGGCAAACTGCAGGTCATGGCAGTAACAGAAGTGTTTTCTCCAGTTTGTGACTCATTATAGCAGCAGAGCTTTTGATTACCTATGTTACTGCAAAAACAATAGGGGCTGAAGCTACCAGCATTACTCCTTCCTCAAGTAGACATTTGGTGAGGGAAATTAGCTGATGAACAGACTTCAAAAGATCACGGACTGATTTTATTATATCTCTGGAAGGTGGGCTGGCTTTTCAGCATGCCATTCTACAGTACTTAAGCATTATTAGTAGTACAGAAAGAGTGCCTTAATCATCCACATTTCTCTCCTGCCAAGAGAATATAAAATCTGAAGAGTAAAAGTAGTGTTGACAGAATTGAAAAGAGGTAGTACCAATGAAAAAGTGATGGAATCAAGAATCGGAGTAGATGCCTTGGTTGCAGGATTATCTGTGTATGTTACAAGCCCTTTCTCTTCTTGGCCAGGAATTAAATGAAATTTATTTATTCTCTTTCCATTGAGCAAGCTGCACAAGAAGCAAAAAGTTTAATACCTGTCCTCCAGCTCTGACATGTATTAATCTGTGTGATACAATTAGTTGCTTTTTTTTCAGCCACTCATTTTCTGTATGAAATAACTCCTTGACAAGTGTATATGTATGTGTGTGTTTGCCTTTCTACAGTACCAAACAATGGGTGGAAGATACTTGCTGTAGCATGGAAAGGATGAACAAAAGATTATTTATTTTTTCCTAATAAAAATGTATATGGATACCAAACGAGATTATTGGGAGAGACACTTAAAACAAACTAAACATGCAGTTGTGCATGCACATAAACTGAAATTCTTTACAAAAGGATATTTTGATTCTGAAACTAGATCTGGATTAAAAAACTGACAGGATAAAATCATGCAAGGAAAAGAAATCTCTCAGTAGCTAAGGTACACACACATAATCCCTCTAACTCAGAAGGTCTCTAAGACACAGGTAATATCAAACTGGGAAAATATACTATGAAAATGAAGTGACGTAGTAGCCCTGCTCAAAATCTTTGTCCTGGTTGTCTGTTGTCAACAATTATCAGAGAAAGGATTCTTGGGTGGTTGGATCATTGGATTGCCTCAGTACGGCCACTATTTTGTTTTGTATGATATTCTTAATTTTGATATTGTCAGGTTCTTACCTATGATTTGTATTGTTATTGCAACTTTATCAGTCATGTTTTCTATCTGAAGAGTCACTTCGTATGCTCCCGAGTGATGAAGCTCTGCCTTTCTGATGAAGAGGATTGTGTCCGTGTTGCTGTTCCGAATTCCCACATCTTTGGAGTCTAGAACCTGACCATCTTTCATCCAAATTATTTTGGGTCTTGGTTTACCCTAAAGACAGAAAAGAAGGATTATTATCTGTTTTTTTAGGCTGTCATAGATTTCCATTTTTTTTTTCATTTTTCTGTTTTTTAGAGATCTGTAAGTCTAGAAAGCCTTATTTAACACGCAGAGTTAAGATAGTAAATTCTCTAAATACTTTACAATTTCTGTTTCCTTGTTCCCATCTGTGTGGTTTAGTGGCATTATGCCCTGAGGATGCCATTTTGTTATAGTCAAAGAAGATACTGAAATTACATTGAGAACAAATCCAGAAAACATACATTAGTGCTGATCTGGTACTCTTTCCAAGGAGTTTGTGAAGCCAACAGCTGATCTGTTTTGCTGTGATTATTATTAAGTAACGGATGTCTTTAATATCTGAGGAGTTTATTAGCTTCCCCCCACACCCTTATTCCTCTGCCTTTTTAGAATATTTAATTCTCTATCCCCAGGCATTTTTTAAGATCTTTTGATAACTTGCTATAATCTTGAAGTCTTGGGATGTGAAACTTGCTGTGTAATTCTTTCTGCATTGTGAAAATTGTTTTGGTTATTGTCAACCTAAGCAGTCAGACTGTGTTACTATGCCCATAGAAGATGAACTTCCATCCTATGAAGTTGTGGAATCAGTAAGATATGTGGTTTATATCACTATTACTCAGCCATTTCCAGGAAAACTCGTAGAAAATATTTAGTTCTTCAAAAGTCGTTTGAGTACTTCTTCCACAGTAAAGGTCCAAATCAAGAATTTCAAGAAAAGAGAAAAGGGCCATATAGTCTTTAACTGTATTCATAGTCAATCCTCCAGAAAAAACTTGGTGGGTTTTTTCAGTTTTCTGCTGGATGAACCATGGTGAAACAGTGCGGCACAGGACTAGATGAATGCCAGAAGTATCTCAAATAGGTAGAGAGGAAAAGTGAGACTATTGAAGGCAGCAGTTAAATACGCTTAGGCTGCCCTGGACCTAAGTCTAAGGCATTGAAATAAGGACGCATACTGCCCTCCACCTTTAGTCGGCATCAGAGTAAGCACCTCTAGAGAGCTCCTCAGTTTACTGGGTGCTTGAAACATGCTCTGTAAGACTGCGTCCTCTTCCTTAGGCTATGGAGGGAGATTAGGATACTCAGACTCTTGGTTTGGGTGCCTAAAAGTCAGGAGAATAAAACCAAATCTTTGTGCTTTGCTGCAACTTTGTTTCAGGTTTGTCTGGAGTTTGCTCAGAACGCATGCAGTGTAATTTTATTTTTCTGTGGTATTAGAAAAAACTTGTTTTATAAAAGTCAGGCCAAGATCGATCCAAAATTTCCCTCACAGGGCTCCTAAGATGCCTGGAAATTTCTATTCTTTAATAGATACTCTTTTCTATGGCATCTAAATCATCAGATGTATTTTAATTGGTTTTTACATTGAGCCCAATAAAAAACGCTTGAATGAGCAATGGTTTTGTATCTTCCATTTCCCCTATCTGGTAACTGATTTTCTTACTTCTTTCTGGTGAAGAGTATAGTCACCTCAGCCCTGTAGCTCTGAAACATTAGATACGAGATTATTTTGTCCAGTTCTAGTGTACCTTCTCCCTGGTAATAAGATAAGATTTGATAATTCTTGATGGATTGAGTAATGAGGTGACTCAAGGATCCTGCCCTAAACATCGTGACAAAAATGGACGTGAGAAACCGTAGCGTTATCTTTATTTTAAGAAGTTTCTTAATGATAAATCAAGCTTTGCTACTGCTAGTGTCCAAGTGTGGTTCATCACTCACAGCTCCTCCTTTTTTGAGGTGCTGTGAGTGCCAGTGAAAGACTGCAAGTGCGTGAAGTGTTGGTTTTCATATACTCTTATATTTATAGACTGTGAAAAGCATAAACAGATAGAAAGCATGTTCCTAATGCATATCTGAGAGGATTGGATTTCTGCAATGTGTAATAGGTAATCCGAGAGAGAACAGTGAGTGACATAGTGAGTAAACAGCACACCAGAGAAACTTCAGGGAGTTTAGTGCATGGGAAGAATGAATTTAAGTGCTTTTAGATGTTTATATTCACACATATGTGATGGGCAAGAAGGCTGCACAGTAATACTATGAATCTTATCCTCTAAATAGCACATAACGTCCCTTCAATCATGCCCATGTAGTTAATTTTGAAGCAAGAATGTGTTGATTCCCCTTCTTTCAGCAGAATGTCGCATTTTGTTAATGCACTCACAGAAAAAGGGCTAGTAACAATATTGTACTTGTTGTTTCCCATGCCTATTAATCTAAAGATTGTAATAGATTTGCAAATAGCATTTATCCCAGGACAACTTGACAAGGTATTTAATAGACATTCAGTGTTAAATGACAAAGTAGTGACCACAGAGGTCACTGGCAGGGTTGCTCAGAAACTGCAAATAGCAGAAGACCCTGACACACAGTTTAGTTAGATATTATCCTGTTCTTTTGTATTCCCTAGCTAGGAGTTCACAGTAATTCCAGTATTTATGTATTTTCTCCTATATCCTTTTGGTAATTTGAACACTGCAATCATATCTAATTAGTCTTTTTCTTCAGTAGAAATGGTCAGTGATTTAAACTTTTACAGAATATAAAGTGAAATGTTCTTTTGCTTTGTTTTTTTTGAACAACCATCAGTTTTGCATTTACTAAACAGCTTTTGCTGTAATAAGAATTGCAGCTATAGCTGCAATTAAACACTATTACAAATATAATTAACTTAAAAATATATCTTGAATGAAAATCCTCTAGTTTTGTTCTTGGGCTGAAATTTGGTATTGATGGATAGATTTTAGCATTTTTTTTATTAGCCTTACCTTTTAGGAGACAGAGTTTATACCATCACAGGATTTCTGTGTCAATCAGCTACTCTAATAACTTTTTGAATTGGTTCATTTCAGCTAAATTTGACATTGCATTAGAATTCTCTAAAGTTTAGCTTAGTACATTTTGGTGAAAACTGATGACAGGATGAAATACCGCAGCCTCAGTTAGTGGCTTCACGGAAAAGAGGAGGGGGAAGACAGACTTTAACCATTTTGTTTGGCAACAGTTGAATGATCAGGCAGGATAAGCAAAGCTCTGGATTGGTTTATATATGTACTTTCTCTGGCCTGGGCAGCTGAGGGCATATCAGCAAGGACTAGATAGGAGAGCAGGGCAAAAACTGGCAAATCTCTGAGAATATTGTGGTGAGGCTGCTCTAAGCAAAAGAGATGAATTATTATGCTAGGAAGATGGTGATGTAGGGGACGTAAGACAGAAATCTTTAAAAAAACAAACTTTAACGATTCCTCTGCTATAGGACAGCTTGTCAATATTGCACAAATTTTCTTCGACTCAGACATCAAAGCAGCCAAAATATCTGTTTAATTTTTTTTAAATTTATGTAACTCAAAAATATCAGATGTAAATCTTGAGTTTTGCATTTGGCTGGACCTCAGAAAAGGGGCCTGTCTAGCAATTCTGGAGATAAGAAATGTGAAAGAGAAAATAAACGTCTAATTACGTCAAAGTAGTGCAAGCATGCAATTCAAGCCTGTGTTGTTTTACAAGTGTTTACTGATTAGATACAACTTTGTGAAAAAGCAACTTTTCATGTAACCCCGTAACCACAGGGCAGAAGATTTATATTTTACTTTACACAGGCTTTGCTCTTTTTTTTTTTTTTTTTTGATCCTGCTGGTACTGGCAAAACAAAGGAACATAGGTAATGTTTTCATTATTATGGATTATTATGTATGCCTGAAAAAATATTCCTCGTATCTCCAGCATCTTTTACATGTGAATTTTAAAACAGCGTCTAAATTTTTGTAACAGTGTCTAAATTTTTGTAAACGTCAACACCGGTCAGCAGAGAACTTTTAGTTTCCTCGAATTATGAATGTGGACTAGATTCAAGGATACATCTACTGCTACTGAAGATATCTCTGTCAGAGATCAGAGCTCGAATCTGCAATTTACAATTTCTTTTTCTATGTCTCAGAAAGCCATTTCCTGTCACACAATAATTCTTGCACTGTATTGATATTATGGTCTTACATCTGAAAAAAAATGCATGTAGTGTTTAGCAAATAGTCATTGTAGTTGCTTTTATAGACATAGAAAATGCAAAGACAGGGTAACTGGTTAGGTCAGTCTATGTGTGTATTGGATATTTTGTGCATGCAGTCCTGATAATCCTTGCCATGAAACATCTTTTACACCTTGAGCTCATGTAAACTAGTACCCAAGCTATTCTTTGTGTAAACACAAGTTCTGCATATGGCAAATTGTGATATTCTGTTTATGTACAAACTCTAATTTTTGTAGTCAGTCTTTCAGAAATGAGTGTACACACGTTTGGCAAAGAAGTTGCCCAGTGACATCATGCACTTTGGCTCCTGATGAGTAGTTGGCTGAATTCTCATGCTTTTGTGTACCTCTCTCTTTAAGTTGCATCCTGTAGTCAATAAACAAGAACAGACTTGCACTTACTTACAGAACTTATTTTTCTTCTTCCCCAAAAGGAGGGATTATAGAAGAAATTTTGACTGTAAAAAATTGTGACTGAAAGGAGAGGAGTTCATTTTTTTTTCCTTTTTTTGGGGTTTGAGAGGATTTTTTGAATCATCAGCCATACTTTACTGCTTAAGCATTGAGGCAAGGGAAACTTGCATAAGGGAAGCTACTTTAGTAGGTAATGATAAATAACCATGACAAAATAGAAACCGATACATACCTGAAAAGGGATGACAATATTGATTGTCTCACCCACTTTCTTCACTAGACTCTGTCTGAGATGGCGTGGCAACCAGATTTTGGGACGCTCTGCAGTTAAGTATTTGCACATCAAATACAAAACTTTTGATAATCTGAAACATTACTTACGGCACAAATAAAATGAAACACCAAACAGAAGAGGCTTGGATACTTGTCAGCCTAAGAGAAACATGCCAATGCTGTTTATAGAGTTATGGATTAGTTAATTCTCTAAGTCCTTTAAAATGTATTTGGCTACTGCATACAAATTTAGTAGCAAAACTCAGTTATATATTTGCAACTGAGCAGGTTTCAATGACAGTGAGGCTTGTGAAACTGTCTCACCTGAAATGCCGGCTTTGAATGGCTTCCATCAGATGTGAGCCTTCTACGTGGACTTCAGTTACTTTAAAAGCTTTCAGTTCAGTAGAAGGGATTGGACAAAGTGTATTGGAGTAAAAGAGTGATTGTAGACTATGACTGATCTATTGCTATGTTGCTCTGGCAGCTTCTTTCTACAGTCAGTCAGTTATAGTTCTTTGAGATGGAAGGAGCTGAATCTCATTGTAGCAACCTAATTTTCACTAACAAAAAAAGGTACATGTTCTTTCATCTGTTCCCTGCTTTCCTCTACCTCACTGGAAAGCTTTCTATGTTCTCCATATGTTCCTAATTTTTTTCCTAGTCATTTACAGAAATAATTTCTTAACATACAGTTGGAGTATCTGTCTTCACGCCCATTTGGTTTTGAAATGCATTACAACTTAGTTTCATTTACACAGAGTCGTTTTACTGTCAGTGAGACTCTGGCAGACACTTCACGCGAGTAAAGGTCGAGGAATCCGCTATTAGCAGCTCTAGATATCTTTTGGACTCCATTCAAATGAATTACAATCTACTGCTGTTGTATGATGCACAGGGTGTTAACTAATAACCTGGGACAATCAAGTACAGATAACTGCTTTTATTTAAATAGATCTCTTGCCACAGCCAACAAAGTCATTTTGCAGTAATGTAACAGCTTTTCCAGCAGAGAGCTAAATATTAAAAAATGTGTCTCTTAAGTGGTGACAGTGCCTTTAGAAGAGGTGAAATGTCCATGTTTTGAAAGTAAGAAGTAGGATTTTGTTTTAAGAGCTATGCTTTAGAAATATAAGACCTGGACAGTACAGCAATGTTCTCAGAATCAGAAGATTCTGGGCAACTAGCCAATCTGAAAGAGCCCTTTGGGTGTTATCCTCAGCAGGCACAGGCTGGTCAGCCCCAAAGGTTTTTCTGCATATGTACATGATTAGAATTTTGATCTGAGGAAACAGATGAATAAGATTTATTCAATAGAGATACTCACGCAAGATTTCTTGAACAGTAACAGGCTCTTTGATTATTGCTGCTCCACTCTCACCAGCCAAGTTTATAGCCTTTATACGGAAATGAAGTTTGTCCCCTGTAACCAGGTCTTTAATCAGTGCAGATGTGCGCTCAGTTAGGCCGGGAAGAGCTGGAATCCATTCTGTAGCTGTAAGCACAGGATTTGTGTATTGTAATACATTATTTTTCTAAATTGATGCTTTGTCTATGATTGAAAGTAAATTAGGGTAAAATTAATTTAACAGACAATACTACTCTTAAAAGGGAATAAACTAAGCTGGAAAAGGAACTCTGGATCTAGAACTTATGTTTACACAGGGAGTTATGGAATGTATACACTTTGTATAGTCACAATAGCTAAGGGTAAGGGAATCGTCTTTGGGTAGTTCCTTTGCCATTCTGTTATACAGAGCTAAGAGCCATGTAGCTTCTCTACGCTTATTTTCATTAACAAGAGGTGTGTGGGAGAGAACTTTGGAAGTAGTTTTAGGAAGAAAGTGAAGCCTTAATTTAATTTTTTTCTTGGAATGGGTGAGTGTCCAAACAGATTGGTGAGAGCCACATATGCTGAAAACAATAGTAGACCACATAACTGTTGGAATTTATTATTAACTTCTCAATTGACAATGTAGAACAGAATTCTTGGGGCTTTCTTAGTTATTCTAATGATAAGGTATGACTGATGAAATAATTCTTCTATGATGATGACATAGGGATTCTGATAATACCATGATGATACCTCATTAAAGGCTACAGATTGTTTATGGATAAATTATACTCTGTAAAAGCCCTAGTTAGGGTTATATGGCAATTGACACTAGTGTCAGAGAAAATGTCATGATTGAAGTGATTATAAAATTGTTATTTGAATTTTATGACATAGATGTTATGTTGTAGCATAAAGTAAATTCAGTGTTTTAAATATGGTGCTGTTATATTCTCTATTATCAGACCACAAGCATGAAATGAGATAAGGTAACAGCTACCTGAAAGCTTGACTAATGTTACAGTCATTTTATTATACTGTTTCTAAGAAATACACAATTTGTGAGCGCAACGTAAGTATCGTAGTGTGTATAGAACAGCACTGGCATTTTTGTAATACGTTTCTGTATTAGATTTTATGATGATTGTGAAATTGACATAATGTTTGATATATCTATCATGATTTTACAGTCATATTGTGGTAAGTCTTGTGGTGGTCGGCAAGGATGTTAATTATACATTAGAGTTAAAATTTAATGATACTGGATACGGTGAATTTATTGAGGTACTGCAGTGAAGGTATTGCAATTTTAGTATTTTAGTAATGTTCAGTTGCTGATACCTGGTACTCGTGCTTACTTACATCCATCTTTGCAGTATTCCACAATATAGCCATCTAATCCCCCAGCTCCGATCCGCTCAGGGGGTCTCCACTTCAAGGTAACAGTGCTATCAGAAACATCTTCAACTGTAAAGTGGGTTGGCTCACTTGGAGGAGCTATAAGGAAATACGTAGAAGTAAATTCTGAGAAACAGCAATATAACTGAGAATTCAAAAGCTCTAAAAGGAGAGATTACCCCCTGAATCACATACTACTCTCTGTTTTAATAAAATAAATTTAGCTGAAGCTCAGTTGTAAAATGTAACATTTAGTGCTTCATTTAATAGAAGTGGAGCATAAGATTCCTGTAATAGGGAGGGGAGTAAGAGGTAAAGATAGTAGAATCATAGAATCATAGAATGGTTTGGGTTGGAAGGGACCTTAAAGATCATATAGTTCCAACATTCCCCCTCATCCATGTAAGCTCCTTTATGAATAAAGTGAAAAAAGAAGAATTGTAGATGGGAGTCAAACTGTCAGCAGAAGACTGCAGAAAGTTTAGAAACAAAAATCCATACAATTTATATGCTGTACGTGCACGCTGATTGTAGCTAGCTAAAATTCACATAGTCAGAGGATGAAATTAATCATTGGCTAAATTTGACTTCACTCATTTTCCTCTAACAGTAGAGAAAATGACCTAAAGTTCTGACTACATGTTTACAGAAATGCTAGCTACAATTCGCACATTTGTAATAGAGATGTGCCTGAGAAAAATATTTTGGGGCTGAAAAATTTTCTCTTTAGTTAGGTACAGCTATTTCATATCTTTCCAGAACAGGAATGTCATGGCTCTTTAAAAATCCATAGTTCCGGAACACCACTAGCTAAATTCAGTCTCCTTAGTCATGACTATTGTCTACTAATTAAAAAACAATCAAGCAAAACCTTTACTAGAGAATCCCAAATACACAAAAATGCTACTGTGAAATCATTAATGACCAAAAGCGAATGCAAAGATTACCTGTTCAATATAACATCTAGAATGCTGGAATGTAAAATTTAGTACACGTGGCATAAAAGTCTTCATGTTAAGGAAATGTATGTTTGGCATGCTCTGTGTATATGTATTATGAACTAAACATCTTTTAAATATACATAACAGATTTTACTTTACTTTTATTTTCATAAAAATATTAAATATTTTTGATGTGTAAGTTTAATACAGGTATATAGATTGTGCAAGCAATTGAAATTGATCTTAGTTGCCAAGGTTATTGTAAAAAAAAAAAAATCTAAAAAAAATCACGGTTTCCTTTCTGTAGCTGTGCCACCATTTTTCATATTCAAATGGCAGCAAACACTGTAGACAGCACACAGGAGGTAAAGGCAGTTGGGAGCATACACAACCACACAGTACATGCTCAAACCCCCAAACCTCTTCTCTGAAGCAGTATGTGTGAAATTTATCCTTAATCAAGTAAAACTCTGCCATGAAAACTTTGGACCTTTTTTTTCAGTAGCTCCGCTTGATGGTTTTCTTTTGCTCTCTTTTGTTGCAGACCAGCTGTTTGTTTGAAATCCAGAACTGAGAGACCCTTCTTGTAGTTCATCCTCTCCTTCCGTCCCTTTCACTGCATCATCTGGTTTTACATTATCTCCTTCAGCTGGCTGTCCCCCTTCACTGTTATTTGTAGATTTAGCAATTTTAGTCATTTTAATCTCCAACTCCTTATTTTTGTTGGTCTTCTCTCTAGGGCTCTTAGCAAGCAGCCTTCCTGAGGACTCCTTTAGTTTGCCCCTTGCTCAGGGACTGCAGGAGACACTGCACTGCTGTGTTGGGAAGGATTATTTATAGAAAATCATTCCTCAAATATTTTCTTAATCAGCTATCCTTTTAGCTGTGCAGAGGACAAGGATTAAGGGAGTACTGGGTGGGATACTGTGATATTTGCACCCATAAGGGAATGGGGGAAGCTGAGAGGGACAGGGAAATTTCTATCAATTAGTTCTCCTCCTTTCCAGATCCAGCTTGACTCTCACACTTCTAATTATAACAACTAAAAATTCATCAGCAATTTCATGAAACTGGAACCTCTGTGCATCTCAGGAAGGGGAATGTGAGGTAGAGAAGAGGAAGATTACAAAGGAAAAGGTTGATTAAATATAGAATATAGAGATGATTGATAACCTCTTTCCTAACGCGTTATTTTTAGATATAAGGGCACTTGAAGAGAAGAGGTGAAAATTGTCCTGTCTTGGTTTTGTCCTAGAAATAATACAGAGTGTGGTAAAACTCACCAATTGGCATGAATGGTTGAGAGGCAGGGCTTGGCCGGGACATGCCAATAGAATTCACAGCATAAATCCTCATCTCATAAACTACTCCTTCAATCATTCGTTTGGCTTCATAGGTTAGCTCTTTTAAAAGGTCAAAGTTGAGCCTCATCCATCGATAGCTCTTCTTCTTCTTTCTCTCTAAAATATAGCCTGGAAAGGATAGCTCTTATGAAACAAAAGAACTGCAAATTACCTCACACGCAGAAAAAAAGCAAATAACTTATTTTTTTCTTTCCCAACAGCATTTTTTCCCTAAAGAGTCAAATATGATTCAGAATTATTACATGCAACTAAATTGTGTGAACCTGTGGTATTTTGCACCAGTTTCCTTTTGTATTACTTTCCTTCTGTCTGACATTCTCACCTGAACGATTATACTTTTCAGTGTAGAAGGTACGTTGTCTACGTCTGGTATTAGGCTTTAAGCAAAATTTGCATGCTATATGCTACTATTAGGGTGTTTAGATCTATGCAGAATAGAGATAGTAGCAGAGCTGGTTTAATTGGTAGATCCTTTTTGGTGACAATGTGGTCATTCAATCCTAATAGCAGAGAAATTCATGAAACAGCAGTTTAGCAAAAAGCCCTTTCAGTGAAGGAGAAATTGCCTTGAAATATGTGAGATGAAACACAGAGTTAATTTTTTTCCTTATGTTTTGGTGCAATTAACTAATCTTGACATACAGCACAAATCCCAAAGCAAAAAAATTAATTGAAGGAACAGTGGCACTTCGCTTTGGTGTGTTGTGTTTTTATTTTGTTTTTGTTTTAAAAAGGATTTATTGAAGGACTTAGTTTAGGTTTCTGTGTTCATTGCAAAGTGATGGAATGCCTCCCAGACAGTGCAGATCCCAACGGTTTCTTTCCCTTGAGCTATGTTAAGTTCCTGCTGCTTCTCTATGTTGCAGATAGCATGCCTGGATGTGGTGCATGTAAACCTCTTGTAAACAGATTATGTTTACAAGCCTACAGCAAACGGACTGTAAAGACTTATGAATTGAGCTGTGTAGGGCAGTCATTCAGTCCCTGCTGCTCGTAAAGGTTGTGACAATCATCCTTGCAGATGTCCCTTCTGTATACCTGGGAAGTATGATTAACACTTGTAGTATCTAAAGGGAGATGAAGAAAATGTTTGCTGACGTTATAGGCACAGACATGGTGCATCAGCAGCCTTTCCTGTTTACTCTGATTTTCAAGAAGAGCATAGGAGTCTATAGAATGTTTTGTGAAATGACTGGTGGATGCACCTTTGAGCTGACAGATTGTGTCATCACTTCTAATGTATAAAATTACTCCTGGCATGCTTGTTTTCAGTAGCTTTTAAACAGAGTTAAATGCTGCAAACAAAGAACCTGTGGTTGCTTTGGCACATTCCTGCTTATTTCTCTGTTCACCGCGGTCTGTGAGACTGGGAGAAGTTTCAGTAACTTGGTTTTTGTTTTTCTGCCATTTTAGATATGCATAGTTTCCTGTCAGAACTGAGATGTTTCTTCACTCTGGTGCAGCAGAATTGCATATGGAAAAAAAAAAATTAAAAAAAAAAAGGAAAAAGAAAATACTGGTACTATCAGTGACATTTAGTAAAGCAAACTATTTCCCCAAGTGCGCAGAACGTATGACAGGTAAAAGTACTGCTTTAGTAATATAAAAGGTACGTGAGACTCCATGAAAAGGTTGGATAACTGTGAAGATAGGGTGTGAATTTCTTTTCTAGATCTGTTGGTTATAGCTAATAAAGACTAGAAGACTGCCTACAATGCCATCTGTAATAATATAAAGACAGAGAAGAATGCATATGTCTTTTCCCCCTGCCTTTTTAACTTCCTTTCGAAGGCTTGCTTGAATGGATAGTGCTGCATCTTGGCTTCCCCCCCCCAGGTGTTTTCTTCTAGCTCTATTAGTAGTACAGTCCTGTGCCAACTGAAGAAACCTCCTCATGTAGTGCAAAGTGTTGTTAATGGAAAGCTATCAAAACCATTCCTTTAACAGTGAAGACCAAACAGCTCTACAAAACCAAATAATGTGCTTTGCATAGATGGGGGGAAGTTTGGCTGAGGTAATGGTGTGTATCTTTACACATGATAGTTTAAATTGTTAACTTCTTGCTTGCTTCACTTCAGAACAGATGAAACCACAAAGGGCTGGCCCAGTAATATCTTGTTTATTCCAGCACAGACAACTTCTGTTAAATTAAATAAGGTTACTCTATTCTGATGGAAGTGAATGAAGTCCAGATATCCAAAAGCAACTACAAACTCCTCTTTTCCAGGTACTATGTAGGTGGTAAAATAATTTTAGAACATGCCTAGTCCTGGCATCTTGAAAAGAAACTATAACTCCTGTGATCTTTATTTACAAAAAATTGCTGGATTTGGAGTCCAGAGGAATTTCCTCCTAAAACTGACCGAGACCCTGCATTATTTTCTTCTGCTTCTGAGAATTGCAGGGAGTTTTATCTAAAACCCATCAGGCACTGCAGAAAACTTAAAATGATATTAGTGATAGTCTTAATTGCTTCCACTCATTTCCCATATCACGTGAGAACTTTGACCTCTAGATTTAGTACTGGTTTTGAAGTCATTAAAATGATTGAAAAGCGTTTTGTGGATTGTGGTGTGTGGTTGTACATGAAGCAGAATTATGAAGTAGTTCTCTAAAAAAAAGTGTATTGCATGAATGTTTGAGATTGCAAATGACTGCAGTTGATGACCACAGATCTGTACTCCTAGGTAAGTCTAAAGGCCTGTGTACTGACCTAAAATTTCAGTCTTGAATGAGAATTTAGCTATTTTTGGCATCGCCTTGTGCTTTGCTAACATACTCGCGAAAATATTTCTGATTCAAACAGCACGGGTAGGGGGCACTCTCTCCTTAAAATTAAAGGGGCAGAATCCAGACCAGTTGGAAGTTTTGATGTATTACAGTAGCTAGTTTCTGGCCTTACTAGAATGAATAAACACAGAGAATCCTTTCAGAAGAACAGCAAAATATACAGGCAAGTCTGCTGGGAACTTCGCACATTAGCACTCCTTACCGAGTACTGGTTGCCCACCATCGTATTTAGGAGGTTGCCACTGCACAGTGCAGTAATCTTCTCCGATGTTGCTGATCTGGGGAGCTTCTGGAGGGTCAGGAACATCTGAAGAAAGCATGAGAATGACAGTTGTTACTGTTTCAGTTTCTCTATACAAGTCAATGAAATACGGTTTTTTTTCCATAGGATATTGATACAGCTTTATCAGATAGCAACAGTAACTACAACTGAGACTGTATTATACTAGTCCTTCTTTTTGATGCTTCTGTGTTAGGTTGGTTTTCCTTTAAATACCATTGTTTATTCATCTCCCTTGTTCTTTCCAGACATAATCAACTCCTGCAAAAATGTAAGATAAAAAGGTAATTCTGTTGTGTAAGACGCTTGCTCCATGATTTCCTGTTTACTCTAGAATAAACTTCACAAAGAATACAATGACTTCATGTTTCATATTTTGTTATTTTTGAGAAATTAGTAAATATCCTGACCTAAGATTTATAAAAGATGAAGAGACTTAGTATTCTCCTAAGCAGTGAATTCTAAATTTTAATACTGTAGGCAAAAATAATTCCCCTTTGTAATTTCTAAGTTTGCTTATAATCCTACCTCTTCTCTAATTTGTGGCAGGGTATAAGCAACTTAAATATTATGAAAAACCTTATAAAAATTACTGTCTCAATTGTATTCCCCCCCACACTCTCCTATGACTCATGGTGACAATCTGCTTATCTTCTGTCAGGTGCATTGTGTCTCTTTGTTCCATTAACAATTTACTGCTTGTAGAATGAAGTAATCTTTGCTTAAAATCACAAACCACAACAAAATGACAAGAAGTTTTTCTTATCAGGCAAACAAGAAGCATGTAATTTGGAAAGGAATGTCACCTATAAACTGGCAAGATCACCTGAAACTGGAAATACATAGTGGTGGTTGATCTCTTACCTTTTTACATAGAAGGCATCTATGTGTGAAAAGTGCTTCTGATGAATTTTGTGATTGATAGTATTCCTATCTTCATGATCCTTTGCTGTTTTTCTAAACCTAAATTCTGAACTTGCCTCAGTTTTAGAGAAGGGTGAGTTTCGGTGAACTCGAGATGCTTTCATGCTTTGGTTTTTTTCCCTTCCATCACTTACCAATAACTTTGACTGTGATATCAGCCTTATCTTCTCCCACTGGATTCTTAACTATAACTCTGTATACTCCCTCGTCCTCCTTTTCTGCTCCTTCAATGATGAAGACACAGTGATCTTCATGCATCTCCACACGAACTCTGCCTTCGGATTCAAACAGAAGCTGTGGGCAGTGAAAGTAACAGGTAAAGTTGTAACAAGTTGTGCCGGGGACAGCCTGATGAACCCATATGCAAACTGGTGGAAAATCCTCAAGTCATTGAATATTATCAAAATTATTAAAAAGCTATGAGGTGTTTTAAGTTCTGTTTGTATGTAAGGAGAGAAAATGTAAGCCAAGTGGCTTGCATAAATAACTTTTGGGAAAATTGGTTGTGAAAGTCTACAGGCTTTTAAGTTTCCTTGCTAGTTACTCACACCCAGTTACGTTTCAAAGAAGTTACTAAGTACTTCCACAAATTCCTACTTGGGATAGCTGCTAGTATCAATGTAAAGAGTTCAATGGATAACAGTTGGGTTCTATATAAATTCATAAAAGTTTGCATATTCAAATGTTTGAACAAACATTCTTGATCAACAGTGTCCGTAGTTGGTATCACATAACATGGATTTGAACAATTTCCCTCTAAAAATACTGTGATGTTTATTGTGATTGTTAGTGGCATGATCGTGACTTCTGTAACTCAAGAATGTTATACGGGGTTAAGTTTCTACTCTTTTCTGATCTGAGGTCTAAATATAATGACCACAACTTTGCTGTACATTCATTACACACTCCTTTCTTCTTTTTGTGCCCGTGTATCTTTAGACTTAGAACATGAACCAGTAGAAGGCATACGTGCCTAAATTGTGACTGGTACAGCAGAATCCTAACCACAGGAAAGGTTTATTGTAGCATAAAAAACATAAAACATTTTTTACTATACCAATATAGTTATTTATGTCAAAAAGGAAACTTGTTGGAAAATGAATCCTCTTTCACCATTCTATACATGTGTAGCTCAGTCTTTTGACCCATTGTCATCTTTTCCTGGGTCATGTAAGATTTTGTCCTACTTCTTTTTTTCCTCTAGTTGTTATTGAATCTCACAGCTTAGTGGGGAAAAAAAAAGGATAAATATTCACACATATATTTAAAAGAGATTTCAAATAACTCTTTGATTCCTTGCAATCCACCCACTGTGTGATGGTGATTAGAAAGAGATTTCCTTGATCAGCATCTTACTCTAAAATTACTCATCTCTTGTGCCCATTCAAAGTGTTCGGTAATCACAGTTGCGAGGCAGGGTGTTGGGCCTGATGCGCTGTTTGCCTTATCAGTTTCAATATTTACTGATTTTAATTTTAGTTCCTTCTGAATATGACTGGAAAACACTAAGTATATTTGTGTGTCTGCATAAATAATATGGGACTTACCTTGCTATCGGTATTTAAATCACTGCTGATTTCTGAGGGAGTCGTGGGATCATCATTGCTTCGAATAAGGTCAGTTTTCTAGATAAGCAAAGAAACCACAGAAAATCAGTTAAGTCTTAGCAGAGCAGCAAAGCTGTTTCTGGAAGGCAGTGGAGAAGAGTCCATAGGTTTGTTATGAGGCTTGAATACAGAGATGCTAGAAAAGCGAAGAGACAAGTGAGGCAGCAAGCAGATCTGGCAAGGAAAACTGATATGGAAGTAAAAAGCAGAAATGGAAATAGATCTATCAGACTGCCGTGAGTTAAGGGAAGAATAGGTCATCAAAACCAAATTCATAGCTTAACAAAAGTGCATGACATTGCTGCAGTAGAATTGCAACTGATTGTGAATCCATCTGTGTTCTGTGGCACTGGTTACTCATCTTGTGTAACTACAAAAATAAGAATTATTTCTTTCTGTAACCATGGGATAGTAAGTTGATGTAAACCTTTTAACACTCAAAAATATAGTTTTAACATGGCAGACAATGTTTTCTGAAGCTGTGCTACTGTTTGTTTAGGATTTCATTAGTAAGTATATGTTATGCATCCTTCAAATCAAGACTGGCTTCTTTTAATCACATGTTGAGACTTCATGCCTTAGAAATAACACTGCAGAAAGAAGCCCTGTGCTAATATGCTAATCTGAACAAAGAATGTGGCAGAATAATGAATAAATGACATTGGAGAAATTAATATAGTTGGTAATACTACTTTGTCTATATCTATACCTATGGGAAGTGTAATGATGCTGTAGAATATTATGCAAAGTATTTCCGTGTTTTGTGCTCTTGAGCTAAAACTCAGATGGTGAGGGGTGGGATGTTCTGATACAGCCAGAAAGGAAACTTACTTACCCTTTTAACTTCTAAATTCTTTCTTTGATGTTTTGTAATTACTCTGATAAGTCAAATAATAAGTATCCTACTTTCATTATACAAAATACAGTTAGCCCAGTGGTCTACTGAGAAGATATTTTCTTCAGACTGTAGAATTCTTGAGAAAGAAAAATTTAAAAAGAAGCTGCCATCTCCAGAACATGTCCATCCTATCAGCTGAAGGTGATGGGGATGACTCATCATTTATTTCTTTTTCTCTGAGGTAGGAAGTGAATGAATGTGTACGGTTTCCTACTGTCTGCACATATACATGTCTAATCATATATACTCAACCCTTTCTTTTGGAATGAAAAACAGGCACAATTCAGAAAAAGTACAGTTTGAGGTGACTCTCACAAAAACAGCTAAATCCCCACCAGCTGCACTGCAGATATTTACTTTTTTTTTCCTTGAAGTTTAAAAAAAGAATAAATATATTTCCTGTTGTGACTTCGTTGCCTCAGACACCTCTGTCATGTTACACATTACCTTGTTTACTTTCTGCCAGATGACGGTAGGTGTTGGGTCTCCTGATATGGGAACATCCAATCTCAATTTGTTACCAGCTACCACAACAATAGTATCAGGGGATTGGCCCAGGCAGTCAAGGTGGATTTTGGGAGGTTCTATAGCAAAGGTAGAGAAAATAAGTTTTAAATATAGTTTGAGTGTTCTGTATAGGAAAAAAAAAAAAAAAGAATATTCATACATTAAATTAAAAACAAGAAGACATTACTTTCTTTGCTATTGAATACATGTTTATTTTCTTATAAATAATGACAGCTGTTCTTACCTTCTCTTGGTACAAAATCAATCTTGACCTCTGCAGAAAAAAAAGAGGGATGAGGAGTTAGGAGAAATAGATCAGAAGACAGAATTTACATAACATTTGCACCCAAAAAGTTTTAACTCAGTTATTAAAACCTCATAAAGCATACATCAACAGATCAATGTGATAAACTGGTAAAAAAGCTCTTTAAAACAATGTGATAATGATAACATAAAATAACAGGGAAAAGCAATGTGCTTACATAGCTACATTGAGGTATCAGGAAAGGGATTCTGCATGCTCTTTCCTGAAATAACCATGATTAATGCCATCATTTTACGCCTCTGGAATTACCATTACATATTCTAAGATAACTTACCCAAAAACTGAAGCTTGGCGGAAAGGTTGTAAGCAAATCCCTGAGGGATGAAGGAATAATCAGCTTCGTCATCTGGTGTTACATCCTCAATAGTTAGCTTATGGATTCTGGAAACATGAAGAAATATATTCCACTCCCTTACTTCACCTCTTCAGCAGAACAAGACTATCTCAAGAGACAAGGTACAGGCTATAGGGTATTTATAGACATTACTATTTCTTCTTCCCTTGCCCTAACATCAAGTCATCAGCCACCATGGAAAAACAAGCTAAAAATTCATGCTCCCTCCCTGTATTATTGTAAATTCAAAATGGAATGCAGGAAGGGAGTACCAAGGAAGAGTTTGGCTAACATGTAGTGCTTACTTATCTTCTGAATTTTCTTGGTCTCTATTTCCTACAGTAGTTAGACTGCTAAGAAACTTGAGCACAGAATTGCACAGCTGTAGGTGTTAGTATGAGCACTAGTTTTTCTGAAGGGGTTTATACATATGTGCTATCTTAACCTGTATAAACACCACTGCTAATTTTAAAGTTATCAACAATGTGTTTCTAAATTGTTTGAATACAGAGGAAACATGAAATCGGAATGAAAATGCAAAATGAATTCTGCTCATATACCACTGATGCCATACATGCAAAACGTATAACACCAACACAGAAAGACTGCACACATACCAAAGCAAGTCTGTGACTATATGTTGATTGCATATGAGAAGGTTTTTACCTTGTTTCCTCTTTGCTGGAGTCTGGTCAAAGTCTTATATTCCTATCACTTGAGATAGTAGTTCCTGTGGATTTTAATGCAATACCAAAGCCTTTACTGCTCTCTGACACAAGACTAACCTGCCGATATGGGAGATCTTTATCCTTTCATCTGGGATCACCTCCTTTCCATTTTTCAACCAGATTCCTTTCACGTTTTCATCAGAAACTTCACACTTGAAGACTGCCTGGTCACGTGCCTTCACTGTCAGGTCTGCAATGCTCTGATAAACTTCCAGTTTTTTCTCTGATATTGTGAGAATAACCAAGACACACATCAACAAATAGGAATAGCTCTGTAAGCAAACTGCTACTGTGGATTTACTGAGGAGAAAAGGCTAGGGCTGGGCAATCTGTTTCTGGAAGGGTGAAATATGAAGGGAAATCCACAGCATGCGAGGCTTTAACAGGACAGATAACTAAGCACCTGTTACCATCAGAGTATCTGTTACATCCGGCACACAGGTCTGAGTTCTCCTTGAGGCACTTATTATCAAACCTTATGTCCTTTATTTAGTCTTTTTCTCTGGAGTGAGGATTATGCTACTCCTATGCCTTATCCTGAAGAAGGTTACCTTCAGCTTGTTTTCATTTATCAGCTTCTCTAGTTCTGTAATATTACCTGTACATACCTTGTACAATTAGTTCAGCCACTGATACTCCACCGTTAGTCTTCACGGTGTAGTGTCCACTATCCTCTTTGGTTGTCTCATTAATAATTAGATACTGCTTTTTTCCATCTTTCTTGAATCGGTATTTGAATGTTTCTTCCCGTGTCAGCTCAATTCCGTCTTTTTCCCTGCAATGCCAAATCATGTTAAGTAATTTTTCTGTGGTGGGAAGAGGAGAGTAAGAGTCAACTCAATGTTACTAGAGATTGGAAGATACAAGATAAATCCAATCTTTGTAGCATTCCAAGTTAATAAAAAAGAGGCTATTGTGAAAATGTTAGTGGAACCAGAATGCTTCTAGCTTGACTATCAATTTTCTCTACATATTTGACTTCTGGTTCAAGAGCTCATTCACAAGGAATTACTTGATTTTTATTATTTATCTGTTATAAGTAGAATTAAAGTACGCTAAGTGCTGTAGAAGATACAGGGATGGAGACACGCTTCACCAGCAGGGAATTTGCTATCTTAAAAGCTGCCATAAGTTAAATGGGACTTACTGGAGATGTCTTAAAATCTTAATTTTTCTGATGTGAATGATAATTGTTAGAAATTCATTGTTTGTGGGCATCAGTAAAATAAGAAAATTTTAGGATGGATTTAAATGAATATGTATTTTGTAGCCCTTCCCATTCAAGGATGTCACAGTATGTTGAATACAGTACTAAATTAAGCTTCACCATCCAGCCTGGGAGGAAATTTAATTATTGTAATTTCCAATCAGCATGAAGGGAAATGAGCACAGAGGATTCATGCTGTTTAGTCAAGGTCACACAAAAATACATAAGATATTTTAAAGATTTCCTGTTCATAATCCTAAATAACATAAACAAGCTACAAGAAATTTGGTTTTGAAAATTTCTTCAACCTACTTCTTTTGTAGCATTTTATATTGTTCATTATTGATTTAATGTATTTATATTATGTTACTTGAATACTGCTGTGGTTTGTAAACAGAAAAGTTTTTCTCTTTGATACTTACTCATATGGAATGAGAAATAGAAAAGATGTTACGCTTTTAACATAGTAAGAATTTTCTTTCTGTCTTCTGTTACTTCCCCTATTTGTTACCAGTGACTATTGAGCTTAACAAATGGGCTTACAGGATAGAAAAATGAAATGCTGCTTAGGGACTCATTAAAATGCTATAGCTCTAATTTCTAGGTAAACGTATGCAAGAAAACCTTTTGCCTTTGTTAGAGTCTGCTGAAGTAAATCACAAGATCAAAACTTTGAGCAAAGATGGAAATCCTGTAATTTGACTTAGATGTATCCGCTGGAACTGCATTTCAAAACGCTTACGGGTTACTCACTCCTAACTATGTTTTACAGTTATTGGAACTTCTAGTTGGTTTAAAAAAATGCTGGCCTCCTTTCCAGATCACAAGACTACAACACTAGTGAGGAGGAAACAGAGGATGCCTGTAACAACCACACAGAACACAGCTCTTTGTGTTATGTTAGGATAATGTTTCATCTGCTTGCTGAGTGGCAAGAGTCTGAAGCCACATGCAAGATGCTCTCCTAAGGCTGATATTCTCATTCATGCAGATTGGATTTGGAACAAGTGTTACAATGCAATGCGTAAACCTTTGCTGAACTTCTAAGAATGGACTGTAATCCAGAAGTTCAACACCCTGGCAAAACCAGGCACATGCACTGTGGCTAGTGGTCTAAAGCTGAACTTTTATATTTATTTTTTGGTGATGTATTTTGACAAGAGTCTCATTAAAGATATCTGAATGTTCTATCCAGCCACTGGTAAGAAAGACATCTCTTAAAATCCTATCTAAATAATGAAAATAGATTATTGGCAATGGATAATGTCTTAAATTCCTGGGAAGGGAATAGTATATTTAACTTATGTTTGTTTTACTGACTAGCGTACTGCTGATACTATGCGTGAGTAGACTGTTTGCAGAGGGTTTTACTGACACATAGTGGGGTGATAAAACTGTAAACACCAAAAAAGAACTCCCACATATCGTTTGGCTTAAATAATACATTGCTGCAGTGAAAAACTTCATATAAAGTAGTATCACAGGTCTTCCTTTGGTGACTAGAACAATGAAGTAGAAGAATCAGTCAATGTGAGTGTGTAAGTGCAGGATTTTATAGAAGTGTGGGTTTAAAGACCACTGTAGGTCATCTGGTCCAGCCTGACAAATGAAGCAGGATTAATAGGTCATGGTTTAGTCTCTCCAAGTCCTGAGCATCTGCAAGATCCAGTATCTGTTCTCAGCCTTGCCACTCAAGACCTCTCTTCTCTATCTGGAAATGCTTTCCTATTTCCTGTTTAGATTCTAAGGATAAACTGGTTAACATCTTCTGAGGTATCACTGATGTTAGTACTATGTGATAACAAGGAGACACAAATTTATTGTTATTATGACATTACTATAGCTTGGTTTACTTTGGAGCTGATAAGATGATACATCCAGCATTCCATTTTTCCAGATGGAAAAAACTGGTTAAAACTGTGTATTTTATTACACCTTTTTTCTTCAAGAATTATATTTTTTCCAAGACCATCTGAAGTTTAGAAATAACTAATCCATAGTACTGCATAATAACAACATGCATCGTTTCCGGGTCATCAAGAAAACATTCTTTCCTGATTACTATGAACAGACCCACATAATGAGTTCTCCAAACCCAAGTCTGATGGTCATGCCTAAGAGGCTGTAAGCCTTATTTCTGTCCTATATAAGTCACATAATTGCTTTTGCTCATGTGCTTATGATTTCATATTCCAGGTTTAAAGGGTGCAGGAGTTATAACAGGTGCCCCAAGTTAGTGCCTGTTACTTGGCTTAAGCTACTGGGCATTTCCCTAATGAGCCATAAAACTGGAACTCTTTCTCTGTACTGTGTTTCATGTTTTCCCTGGAGACTTCTCTACATTGTCCAAAATGCTCCCTTCATTGACAAAGGCTATGACTGAATCTCACATAATAAAACCAGTAAAATAGATATCTAAGTGCTCAGTTTTGTGTTGCTATTACTTGAAGTGTTTCTCCGACCACTTGCTGCAATTCAGGCTGAGACAGCTGCTGATTTGGCCTTGTCACACCAAATGCCCATCCCACAGATACCAACTCTGCAAGATGTATGGGAGTTGTTCAAAGGCATAGGATCAAAGTGTGGCAGCTGCACTGTGGTCTGAAAGGGACAGATCTGATTGTCCCCATCTCTTGTGACCAGGCGTCTGTAAGTAGTTCCCGAACAATAGCATGTGCGTGCTGCTGCATGTGGCTTTAATAGTGTAATGCACACACTGTGCTAGCTCTGGGGCTCTATTTAAATTCTCAGTTTCTTCCTTTGGGAGAGCAGATGAGTAGTTGGCACTTTCTGGGAATGTAATGGGCATTGAGGGAACAGTTGATAACCACGTGCTTGAAGCTGTTAACAAGCTCAAGAGAATTTCATCTAGTAGAGAAACAAAGTGAGAACAGTGTGCGTAAGACCTGGTATGTGAGCACTGCCTGCTGTGCCTGCCCAAGCAGCGTGAATCTTACAGCTTCCGCTCAGGTGGAATGCCCAGTAAGATGAACTCCATACTCTAAATATTGGTCATCTTAATCCTGCTTGCTGCATAGGCATAATGGCCAGCCTTGCAGGATCACTACAAGAGGCAGGTTAAAACAAGTCAATGACTTTTCCTCTTTGTCTCAATAGACACTAACTTTTTACCTAAGAAAAAATACTCAAACAAAACCTCCCTTCACTGCAATTGAAGAGACCAGAGGATTCCATAATGTATAGCAACTTCGGCAGAATACAGATCTAATCAGTCTGGCCAATAGTTAGCCATAGTTACTATCAAGCATTTAGAAAACTTTAAAGCTAACTGTTTGGTACAGCTGGTAGCATCTTGTAAGCACTGCACAAGAAATTCCAGAAACACTATAAAATATCTATATTTAATTTGTTTTCTGCCATCTCCTGGCCTTCCAGTCCCTCCTCAGTGTTTGACATACAGGAGAAGGATCAATCTTTTTCTGGAAGTAGTTATGAAGAATGTCTTCTTCCTTTTTATTCTACAACTCTTGTCCACAAACTCTGGTCTAGAATGTCCCAGATGTCCCAGGGAGGAATATTGTGAGATTTTTATTTTTTTTTCTTCCCCTTTTCTATTCTCTTACCATTTCACTGTAGCTCCTTCCTCAGACACTTCACATTCAAACTCCACTCTTTCTCCAACCATCACCATCTGGTCCTCCAGTGGGCGAGTGATCAGGATTGGAGGTTCTGGAAATTAAAAACACTTCTACTAATCCAGTGCCCTGAAAGACTGAAGACCAGAAGCCGATTTCACACCACTCTGCACTCCGCAGGAGGAACTGGCCAAATACATGGTGATGCTCTCTGTGTTGGAACTTAACGCTTACTAAGCTGGATCACCTTAGCAATATTATCAAATTACCTTTTAGTTTTTGCTTCACAAGACAGAACACAGACGCAAAATTAATCAGTTTCATATATGTTCTGAAATCCTAAACTAGAGGAGGCATTAGTTTTTTATATTACTTGATCTGTTCATAGAGCTTGAGGCATGTGTTTATCTTAATGGAACAAAATTCTTAAAGTAAGTTTCTAGCCTATTGAGAAGATGTAGATCACTTTCCAAATGAGAATTAATGGTAGTTATTACTACACTGTTTCCTGTGCTTCCTATAGGGAAAATTTTCCTTCATTTAAATGGAGGAGAAATAGCCACTTCAATAGATATCAAAATTTGTATGCATATTGGATAATTTCCTTTCCTACAGGATTAACTAATCTGAGGGTTGAGAAGGTGACAGCAATTCAATGATAAATGCTAGGAGAGATCTCTTCCCTTTTGCAACCATTGCTCACCTTTTACAAATAATTCTGTGAAGCTCTTCTCGTCCCCTACCACACATTCATATGCTGCATCGTCAGCCAGAGAACAGTGGTTTATGGTTAGTATTCTCTTGGTCCCAACAGCCTCAAAAATATATCTGAAAAGAGAATAAAAATGTAATTATTACAGAGCAACTCTCTTGGACTCAATTGCTGTCTTCCCCTGCCTGGCAGAGGAAAAAGGTTCCTACCTTTTTTTCTGATACCAGTGGCAAGATTAGTTAAGACTCAAGCCCTGTATCCCTGTCTCAGTGACAGCAGCAGTATTTGAAAAACTAGCATAGGAAATTATGGAGAAGTCTTCATACACGTGTGAGAGATACAAACTCCTGTGAATAGTGTTGGATGCTTTTCTAACATCTAGCCTCATAACCAACCTGACTGCCATTAAAAATGCCTTGTCATGGCTTCAGCACAAAATCATAGGAAACCAGTTTTACAAACAAGCTACACTGAATTATATCTATAGCACAAGAAAGAAATTTTGAACTCTAGAAACACACATGTAGATCAGAATATAATCTGAAGACTTACTTGCTAAGTAGGTAGATGTAAGCATCCATTTCCATGTGTAGATATAGAGAGAAGAGGAAAGAAAAAGAAACAGTTGTGAGAACAGTGAACTGACCCTGAGCCAAAGCACTATGTAGATTCTTTCTCAGCTCCTCTGTCTCTCTATTTTATTCCTTACTTTCTAAGAAAAGCTAGATTTTCCACTTTGTCCTGTCTGTAGCCCATCCATTTTTGGATTTCCCATATTTCTCATTTACCTGCCGCTTACTTGGATTTCCTGTCCATTCTTCAGCCATTTTACATCAGCATCAGGATCAGCAACTTCAACCATTAATTTAATCTTTTGTCCTTTGTCCACTTGGTAAGCTGGATCCAGTCTCTTGAGGAATGCTAAGATGAAGAATGATTTTAAGAAAAGAATACTATCTTGGTTTTTATACTTAACATTTTTTGTTTTTACATTCTATTTCAGGAAAGTAAATCTTTGTTCTCTTTCCTGTTGTTTACCATCATCTTAAACCTTCCTCACTTTCTGCATCCCTGTTTGTATTTTTACCATTTCTCTGTTCTGTTTTCTGTTATTCCCTAGTAGCATGAAAAGCATGTGATATAAACTGCAATAAGCAAAGTCAAATATTCTTTATCAGATGTATGTACTTCAACACAGAGTTACAGCTGTATCTGCCCATGCAGGAAAATGATACCGATTATCTCAGCACTAATGAACGACAGCTTGCCTTCTCTGTGTCAGACTTTTAAAACAAAATAGTTAAAATTAGATAATTAATACTTCAAAAGACTAGAAACTACTCAAGAATTCCAAATACATCATCCCAATGCAAATGAAATCCTTTAATGTATCACTGATGCCTGACTAGTTTTGGGTCTGAGGGAGTGGAGGTTGTTGTAGCTTTATGTTCAGGGAAAAATAAAGGGCAGAGCAGAAGAAACGAGTAAAATGAGACGGTTCAGAATATCCAGAGTTTCAGAGCAAGGTAGCTTGGGCATAGCTTTAATTTTTGGTAATCATCTTTCCACATGTGAGGATGGTGTAACAACTGGAATAGCAAACTCCTTGTATCTGGCTGTTGTCCAGCTCAAGTTAATGGGTGATGAACTCACAGAGAAGATATGGACACATATTTAGAATAAATACAGCTTGCCAACCTGTACTCTTTTTCTCTTCCTTCTTTATGCGTTTGAGCCGTTTCAACATCCCACGCAAATCAGTGATACCATACTGAAAAGCAATTTTCTCATATTCAGAAGGAGGAGCTTTCCTCAGGATTTCCCAGACATCAACATCAGACTGTGATTCAGGTTTTGCTTCACCTCTGCAGAAAGGGATTAGATTATCTGAATGCCGCTATTGAGAGGATTTGAAAACAAGCATAGGCTTGGCAAGCTATGTGTTGGCTTTTTGTTTGCAAAACATGCCATTTTGTTGGCATTTCTTAATAAAGAATTCTACGATCTAACTTTTTTGTTATATTACTACCTAAAATAATAAAATAAACCTGGTGACTAGTTTTACTTCTATTTATATATACATTATAAAATTATTAAATTAATGTCCAATTACTGTCCTGAAGGCTTTAATTTCTAGCAGCCAAAGCAAAAAAATATTAACTTCTTTATGATAATTAGTAATGGAAACACAAGCAAACTTATTTTCCAGTGATGATCATACACAAAACATGTGGCAAAGAAAGGAACAGAACTAATACCCCGAGAATCCCTTAGAAACAAGGCTGTCGGTTTATGTTAATAAGAAACAAGTCCTTTTCTACTCAGGGCATTTTTTTTCTCTTCACTAAAACTAATCACAAGTTATTTAAATATTTGTTGTCCATTGTAAAGACAATTATTGGAGGTAGTACTCTATAAAACATAAAGATACAGACAGGTGAGTAGTGGCAAACAAGACAATATTTACAATAGACTGACTGTTTTATAGTTTAACCAAAGAACTACTGATTAAGACAGAGTTAATGTTTGGTTTAGCAAAACCAAGCGAAAATTTGGTTGTCTGGCTGTGGGAAAGGCATTCTTTATCTGTCATTGTATTTTTAATTTAAAAGATCATAAATAGAAAAAAGAAATTAGTGTAGCCTTACCGGTTTACTGAGCGCAAGAAGCTGCTGTACTCCAGAATATTGCAGAGAATGGGTTGGAAAAACATGCAGCATCCCAATGGGCAAGAAAGAGGGATTATGTTAATACAAAAGAACCACAAATTTCATCTTTAGCAGAACATGCCTATGCTTCAGCAACAGGGAGACGGAGAACCTCATGCAAAAGCTCTGAAATAGGCTTACGAAAAATGCTCTTCACTATTGAAGTCAAACTCTTTCCCACACCTTGTGCAGTTCCACTTCGCAATCTATTTTGTAAGTGTAATACAAATTTTATAAGTGTAAATAAAATTATTCCTAATTATGGTTGATCACCTTACAAGGAAAGAAATAGGTCTGCTTCACCTGTTAAGGAGTTGTTGCCTGTTACCGTTTGCATTTTGGTAAAGAGAAAAAGGATGAAAGAAGTAACATTTCCTTAAAAATTTCTTTAGGCAAAGGAATTTCTTGTGGCTGCATTTCTGATATCACTGTCCAAGCAGATTCTAGTGCAAAAGAACACACCCTTACAGTGAAGCTGTGTTTGTTGGTAAAACCCAGCAAGCAGACAAGTTATGCAGCAGGTAATGCAAAGAAAACTGGAGGATTCTTTAGTCTCATTAGTCTTTGAGAAATATTGCTACTTAAAAAGCATGACTGTCGCCAGTCTTGACAGAAGTTACATCCAAACATTTCTGATACTAATTTAATTGCCCCTAAAAAGACTTGCTTGTAATGAGACTGCTACGTTTATTAAAGTACTGCAGTCCTGTCTTGGGCTTTCCAGCACCTTTATGGCTCTTGAACAGAAGGGAGGCAATCACTGTGTTTGAGCTGAAATATGCTATGCAATATTTTAGCTTTGGAGCGGTTTAGCACTAAGCACTAAGCCCTCACTAGCACTCATTGAATTGATAGGTATATCTAAATTCTGGACACCTTGTGATAAATGCAGCCTACAGAGTATTGGCTTTGTCATAACAGTGCATCAACATCACCCACAAATCATGTTAGGAATCCTCTTCTTTATATATCTATCATTTAGTTTGGGGCAGCTACAGATGGTTTGTAGTTTTGCCTAGCAGAAGGCAGATAAATTTAACTATGTTACCAAATAGACCAAGAGTTTTTTTTAACATAAGCAGTTTTGGGGCTGGTTGCTCCGATCATATCAATGAGCAGCTTAAAAATATTTCTAAATACACGTAAATTAGACTAGCTATATGAGTACATAAAACTAGGAATATGTAATATTTCTAAGATGTGCTGAGTTCTTTGTGCTAGTACAATTAATGTTCTGTGGAGCAAAGTGTACGCCAAAATAAACTATAAAATCATATGGAATACGAAAGACTTAACAGATTAAAATGTTACTGTTTTCCCTCAGCATTATATAAATATCGGTGGTCTCTGTCTATCTGCCTACCTCTATGTTAATCTGTACACACTCCTTCACCTGAAAATTTGCAGGTACTTTTATTCATGGACGTTTAAAAATATTTTGTATGAGCTATTTTTAAATACATCATAAGAAAAAAATCTTCCCATTTGGAATTCCACTGTCTAGTATATCTCATAACTGAGAAGACTTCCTTAATTTTTGTTTTAGCTTTTCCATTACTCGGTGTCATCCCACTTTTATATCTGGCAATACTGTTCTGGTGCACGCAAGCTGAAATACAAAATATTTGATCATAAACATGTGTTTAATCTCCTCCTTGGAAATACTAATATTTTCTAATTATAGGCTTGTAAGTTGTGTGGAAAACAGTACTAAAAGCTAAAGGTTGTAATTTGTGTAGCATTTCATTGAATTGTGAAAAAGAAAAACAAAAATTTCTTTCTCTGCCTCTGAGCAAAGATTTCTCCATCCCTGTACTCATATTCACCATTTCATATTTGTTAATACATTCTCTTTGATCCTGTAAAGACACAGAGTTTCCACAGTTAGGTTGCACTCTTCCACTACCAGCGAGAACTACGCAATGTACAAAAAGTGATAGAGCACTTGGTCTCCTGAAGTTTCTCCCACCCTTACGTTACTCCCTCTGATGTTGGGGATCCTTCTTTAAAGGAATCACTTCATAGGTTAACTATGCACTTGGGGGCATTAAGATGTAGCTTAGTGAACCTGCTGTAAACGGAATATGCAGCTGATATGTTTTAAACATATGTGGAGGGGTTAAAAATAGTTTAGTACAGATCAGAGATGGTTCCTTCCTATCTCATTACTGTCAACTGATTGGACCCTGTCAGCTGTCACCTCTTTCAAGGTCTCTGCTCGCTATCCCATTTAATAGTTCTATGACAGCTGTTCCCTTCCTCTTCCCAATGACCTCTCCTTGGTCCATGACATCTGTATGTCAACACTGGTTAATCAAATTACAGTGGTAGGAGATACAGTGTTAAATGAAACTCTCTTTATTATAATGGGAAAGTTCATTACCTCTGGATTGAGGGGCACTCATAATTTATATTTAAAAAAAGCAAAATTGGTAAAAGAATAATGTTCAATTCTATTCGAATCTGCATAATGATGGTCCCTTTTTCTATTCTATTTTAATGAAGAATACATCATTCTATGATGAATTTTCATTAACAGAGGTGTGGCCTTCAACGTGTGGTGTGCAAAGCCTGAGGGATCCAAAAATTACCTCTAAAGTGGCTATGAAAAATACCTAGGAGCAGTGACTTTATTAGTAAGCTAAAATTCACTGAACAGAGATTTGTAAGTTAAGAGAGGTCAAAACCACTGAGAAAATGCAATGAAATATAAAAGCTTTGTTTAATGAATTATATTGCTAGTCTAAAAAATTATGAATATTTAGATCAACAAGTTGAGCATTTTGGAAATGCTGGTGTTTTTTTGCTACTTTCAGAATTCTACCACTGCTCAAAACTAGTTATGAAAGTGGAAAGGAAAGGCATTGTGAAAAGGGCTCATAGTACTTCACACTTCATTCCAGCTGGAGTCACTGTACAAAATTATGCAAATATTTTCATGTTGGCCTCCATTTATTTGAAATTTTTAAAAAGACATCAACAGGTTTTTTTTTGCTTTATATTTTGTATGGAAATTAGGATGTGTACAACTACCATATTCGAGTCCCAAACCTGTTCATTTTTAATTACTCCATTAATCAGAAAGCGTGTTTTCCCTAGTTTACAATTACAAGAACATGCTATTGAGTTTTTTGTTTCAAGCGTCTCTGGGGTTCATGACAAAACGTGAAACTTTGATATCAATGTCATCTATAGAAAGTTTGATAGCCGTACTTTCTGTCTTGTCTAGCTAGTCCCCTTGAGAGTTCTGGTTGTCGTGCTACCGCAAGGCCAGAATTCACATCTAGATGGCTACATTGCGTATTGTATAATGCAGGGCTTTGTATACACCTATGTGACCTTGTTTCGCTCACTGAAATCCAGGTGAGTTAACCTGAGTAAAATATGAGGCTATTGTGATTTTATCACCTTCCATAACCAAGCTATTTTTTATCTCTGCATGAGCCTTTACTCTTTGTGAAGATAAAGCACTTCTAATTAATTGCAATACTAATACTTGAGCAGAGACTGAACACAGATTCACAGCAACATTCACCCAAATAGTTGACTGTGAAAACTTAAACTGAGTAAGTTTAGATTTGCAAAACGTGAGTGTAGTGCCAAGTGTTCATAGTAACCCCAGGGGCTGGAATGACAGAGTGATCAGCCAGGAGTAGTAAACAGAGAGAAGCGTGCTTGGAGTAATGCGATGATAATGAGAAATGGAAACTTTACTTGGAATGAAACACAATGTTTTTGTAACAGAGAAACCTGTACATTTATGGAATAAGTTACTTCAGCAATACGTTCCCTTAATATGTTTAAGGATGGATGGAACATACAGCATATATTTGATAGGCACCAGCAGGCATATTATGCAAGTGATTTTTCTGATTCTAATTTCTATGACAATTGGAATTTAAAACAGCAGGTTATTGAGAAAATCTGAAAATTAAAGAACAATTTCAAACTACTTATAAAAGAAAACCAAAGGATTCAGAGAAATATGTTGATTTGTATTGAATGTTTTACCCTTAACTTCTACTACTCGTTTAAAAGCATTTCTGACTCAGAAACTGGCAGCTGATAATTTTCTTTCATTCTCTCTACTTTGTGTCACAATCTACATGTAAGAAAGATAAAGATGCATGCATTATTTCAAACCAAATAGTTCTTATATTTAGCCCGAACCATGCATTCATAATGGAATGAAACATAAATCTTACTCTCTGTTGGCAGGAGTGGAATCCAAACCATCCAGATTAAGGTGGTGGTAAAATGAGAAAAACAGAAGTAGACAGGTTACGAAGACAGTTGTGGCAAGGAAGGATAAGAATGGGAGAAAAATTTCCACCAAAAAAGTCAAAGTAAAAATAAGAAATAAGAATTAGAATCAGAAGAGTAAAAACTATTTGCGTAATATTAATACAAAAGAGTTTATCTTTTTATATAGATCAGATAAACAGCTATATAATACATAATGCTTAGTTGTATTGTGCAATAGTAACATTAGGATTTCTAATAAAAACACTTGTCCTCCCATTTCTCTGCTGCAAATTATTGGGAATATTTAGGAGAGAAAACTCTCAGTAGCAAAGTATTATGGACAGGTATTGTAAATTGTTGTCATGTTTTGAAATTTTTAAATGAAAAGTGCTGGTGGAATTACCCTAATTCCAGCCTTCTCTAGCTAGGCGAAGATCAATCTTTTTTTTTTTTTTCTCCCCTCCAGTATAAACCTAGCAAAAATGCAGCAAATGCTGAGTATTTGAGGAAGCTGCTGTAATCAACTGTCATACTTTTTTATGAGTTAGAACTGATTTAGGAAAACTACAAGGATTCTGAATTTACATAACTTTCCTTTATACTAGTTTAAGTGTTTTCGGAGTTGTTCAGCAGGAGACGGTTACTTTATTTCTCTAAGCCTATGGATTTTTACTCACCTCTTTTTCAGTAGGGCACTAAAATTAAACTCTCCACCTTCTTCATGTCCCTCGGTACTGCATAATAGCAGAAAACCACGATTAGTTTGAGAAGGAATTAGGAGTAGCTTGTGAGACTATATCATTATGCAGATGATATATCTTTGTAGGGAAGAAGTTGATGGGTTTAGAATGACTTGGAATGAGCATAGATGTAGAAAGTGACTTAAGGCTCTTTGTCCATATTGATTTTCATATAGGTTTAAGAAATATATGTAATTAACTTATATTCTGTACTGATTATGGATGAGGTTCTCCAGGGTGTTAATTTGGTGTTCATATTGATCTTGAATGTATTCATTATCATAAAGATATTGCAGAAGATTTCCTTCAGAATCATTAGTGCTTTTGGAAAGCTGTAGCTTCAGGAATGTGGATAATGTTTACAGTGTGGGGCAGTATTTAACCAACCTTTTTGTGGAACTTCTTTTAGTCTAAAATATATTTTTTTTTCTTTTAGTATTGTCCCAGCTGTAATTGTTTCTTAAGGCTCTTTGCGATTCATTATACTGAAAAGAGTGTCAGATGATTGATGGTTGGGAGGTTAAAGGAGGAATTTTGTGATCTGATTTGATTCTGAGATGAGGTCTAATCTGTAGTTGTTCAACAAGCACCATGGCAAGCAGTGTTGTGGTGAACTGATTCGTGAGAACAAGAAGCAACAAGGAGGAGTTGAAGTATAATTCTGTGTCTTACATATGGTGAACTCAGATGGATGGCACAGTGTTATTTTTGGTGTTTTGAATCAAAGGTGTTTTAGCTGTGCTTATGAACAACTGAAGTAAATATCTACTCTGAAAACTTAGCATAAAGTCACTAAAATCACTACTTGGGGTTTAATTCTTAAAAAAAAATCACTTCAGGGGTTTGATAGAAAAGTATTGGGAGTTACAGGGGTGTTCCTGGCTATTTGTTATTCAACTTAGCAAAATGGTCTTTTTTGCATTCAGAGAGGGTTTAGAAAGTCAAAATTGATTTTCTTAATCTCAGTTGGTCTCCCATCACCAATGTTCAGCTGCTCCTTGACATCTATGTTGTCTTGAGTACAAGAACGTGCTGATGCCATCTCACAGCTTTCAGGTTGTTCCAGGAGCAACACCTTACATGTCATTATTGTTTCATACACAGAAATTATTCCTTTCAGTTGTACTGGTGGTAGTGATAGCCCATAATGCTGTTTCTGTCAATACACAGTTGCTTCAGAGAAAATCAGTCTGTCTGAAGAATTGTAAACCAAAATGTCAGGAAAACTCAGTAATGCAGGAACAAATATTTTAAAAAGTAGGAGAACAGCCTCAACAGATAAATGGTGGGCGTTCTAACAAAATGGAAGAGAAGTGAGTGCCAGACTTCTTGTGCTGCTTGACAATGCAAGGTAGCACTTTTGAATCAGTGTCATTTTGAATATGCTGGCAGAAGAGGTCTTTTTATTGAGAAACAATAATTTTTACTTCTGTGATTATTTTCAAGATAGTACAGTACTGGAAAGAGTAATTTTCTGGGAATAATGCTCAAACAGAAAAGTGTATTTTTGGCCACTTTGTTCCCTACTTTCAGATTTTCAGTGTTTGCAGGCATAAAGTGTACATAAAAATCACTAGTATAAAAAAAATATGAAAAAAGGCTTCTGGTGATCAAATATTCAGGAACAGAATCTACAGCTGGGAGAATAACTAGTCACCTTATTGCTTCCCAGGTGGTACTTATATGAGATTTTCAGGAAAGGCTGGCAATCAATAATTAGCTTTACAGAAGAATAAGTCCCTAATAATTGCTTTAACAATTGAGTGAAGTCTAATGTCAGAGTTCCTGTTTTCATTGTGGTAGAAGATATTGGGCCAAAAGGGATAGGATGGGAAATATAATGTTACAAGGATGAAGAATGTACCAGGAAACAACAGATTTTCATGTACATGTGTGTTGGCACATTTCTGTAAGCAGTGGCAGTTCTAGTCAGGATGTGCTTAGGAGAGAGGAAAATACGTAAAACAGAGGGAGCGGATGTGCGTATAATCTCAAGTTACATTTTTCTTCTAACAGTTGTGAGAAGATGCCACTCGCCATGCACATGCCTTTTCTGTAGATGAATCTGCCTCTCACTGAACTATTGAACTGCTCTTCTCATTATTCGCATTCATCTTACATTACTGCTTACTTGTATGTATTTGTCTCAAATAAATACTACATACTATTAGCAATGTTTTATTTATAATTTAAGATGCAGCTAGTTTGGGTGGGATGTGGGTCTTTTTTATCTTTTCCTTAGAAGAGAGAGGCAGTTCATTGTCAGACTTGAATTCATCTCCTGACACAGACAGTGGCTACCTGAGGAAGGCTGAAGTCATCCGTCTCCCCACTCCTGCCAGGCTCCTGAGTGAGGGTATCAAAGACAAAGCTTTAAACAATTTGGTTAAAAATTTGGCTCCATTCTTGTAAAAGAAACTGAACAATCTGAAGCTGCTCCCACTGCTCCCACTTTGAACTGATTCTAAATTCTTTTAATTGTGCTGATAAGAAGAGAAACTTTTGAAGTCTAATTTCACTGCAACTGAATAACACAATGAAGCTATGAGCTGTGTGTGTGGCTGGTCAGCTACCTATAGGTGGATTTGACTGTAGATAAGCTCTACAAACCTTTTTTAGTTCTTTTGATAGAATGATAAACCATCTCCCCCACACCCCCAATATAAAAATAACACTACCAATGATTTGTATCCTAAGTCAGAAAAAAATGACTTCTATTGGAGTGTTTTTGGTCTAGTAACTTTGCCATAATATGTAAAAACTATATCAAAAACTGGATTACACAAAGGAAGAAGAAATACTCAACAGTGAAAAAACCTCATGTTGTTAATGTCTAAGTAATAAAAAAATGCAATTTTGCAAATTTTACTAATAGAATGGAGTCATATATCAGTTCAGACAGTGTTACAGATGTGGGGAGAATAGCCTTTTCAACATCAGTGCAATACCTTGCAGTCTTTAATATATAAGACCTACATGTATCTGAGTTTTTACTTATAGTATCATCATCTTCATTCAATTAATACCATTCTAAAACTTGAAAACAAATACAATCAAAATGCCTGTATTGATGTTATCAGTGATATGTTCCTTACAGAGCTCACTTCTTTGTTTAGCAAATGTTTATATTAAGATGCACGTAGTTAGTTCCTCAGCCACACAGAATTAAGGCTAGGCACTACACAGAGTCTTTTTCTTCTCTATTAGTCAACTGCTGGAGTATTCTTTACAGATCTTGAAAAAAATTGCTGAACTTCTTTGTAGAATTATACACATTATCGGTTATGTAATTGAATACAAGCATGATTGTTGTGCTAGTACACAGTCTAAACTCTCCCAGATGATTTCTAGGAGTTATATAGTATTTTAATAGTAGAAATATTTTCTTAATAGAAATAATTTCTTAATAGATGTATCTGTCCTTATGCTTGTTTGTACAACAGCTTTGCTTTTAGTAATCTTTGTCTAGGAAAGTAATCTGATTTCCACATGGAAGTATAATCTGATCTACACAAATTTATACTGTACATACTCACGTGCGTCGGAAGGCAGAGCGAATATCCAAGTCTCCAGTTATAGGTGCTTCTGGATGTGACAAAAAGTGATGAACAAGAACAGGGAGGGCAAGTCAAAATAATGCAAAATACACCGTTATTTCTAATGTTTTTCCTGTGCAGCCTGTTTTTTCATAAAGTCATTATACTGTAAATTGTGATCAATAACGTATTGAAAAATTGAAGCATCATCTTTAAACATGTAGCCTTTACTAATTAGCTTTCAACTTTTGGTATTTCATGTGTAACTGAATTTTGTCTCATTCTTCATAATAACCTGCAGCATGATGAACCATCTTATCTCATGTTTGTAATTTCTCCTGCTGATAAACTCTGGTTTCAATAATGACTTCATAGGGCACGTAAACCTCAATGAGAAAATCTCTTGATACCAGTTGAATATTATTGCTAATAATAATAAGTTGTAATCCATCCTGTGAAAGAAAAGCTTAGTTCCTGGAAATACGTAGACATGTACAGAGCCTCCATCGAGGATGTTGCATAGAGAGAACAGGATTGCTCTGATCTAAGCTTCTGTTGTTATGAACAGGTGTACTGCTACTATTGGGATAAAAACTGTTCTCAATCACAGCTCCTAAGTCTTATGAGTCCTGCAGCCAACTAGTGAGTCTTCAGAAGTTAACACTGCTGAGTGAGTACCTTCAATAAACTTTTGTCTTTGCATATTAAGTTCATTGGTTGCAGTCCCATCAACAGAACCACTGAAATAGGGAATGGTCCAAATGCTTGACTGTGTGGTCCATGCTCACACTGTTTTAGCTGAACTCTCCACACTAGGCGGAAATTGATGTTAAAATGTACTTTCTTTTCAATTGCTGATAAGCAGTTGTGAAGGTGGCATAATGTATTAAGTAAAATGAGTCATCTAATCTTAAAGCAATTTTACATTCAAGGTGCTTCTGCATTGAATTTATGAGGAAGAAAGGAATTTATAATAGTGTAACATGTCTAAAAATTTTCATCCCTTTTTTTTTATTTTTAAGTATTGATTTTTAGTGCTGAGTTTTTGCCAAAGTAAGAATGGACCTCTCTTTTATTCTAGTGGCATTAAATATTATGAGAGAATGGAGCTGAAATCAGAATAAAGCCAGAGAAAAGGCGGGCTGATTTGCATCTTTCTGTGTGCTTTCTTTAAGAGCATCACAGTTCTGAGTCGAGTGACATCCAAGTGTTACTTCTGATGCTCTAGGTCTCTGCCAACCCATCCCAGTCCTCATGTGTAAGACCTCTGTAAGTGCACCTGTAGCTCTGCAGGTCTATACTTCAGAGGTATGCTTGCCTAGTAGCCACTATGTACCAGAAAGAATTGTTGGTAGGCATACAGGAAGAAAGAAAGTAATAAAATAAAAAACAAGGTGTCAGGAATTAATCTTACCATTGACTGTTAGGTTGAAATTAGAACTATCAAACTTGTCCTTGGTGGACACCTCACATCTGTACCCTCCTGCAAAAGTCATGTTTGCTTCTATGATTTCCATCTCAAAGGTGTACACCTAGAGCACATGCAAAGGATACAATTCGTAAGTTAGAAAATTAAATTATGAAGTAAAGAGAGAGAGCAAACACAACATATTAAGGTATGGAGAGAATAGACACGGGATGTACCCTTTTAGAATTAAGAAACACCTGAGTGTGTAACTCATTACTGTCATAAAAATTACCCCCTCAACATATACCCTCCCAAAGTGCCTCTGCCCCCCAGTTCAGTAGGAAGAGCTGAAGAGTATTATCAGTACAGGTATTCCAACGGATATAACGTTATATTAGCAGAATATGCAGGTGTACTGGTATTTGCAGGCATCACATACACTAATTACATATACATTAGAATATGGAGCAGGAACAGAGCTTTCACTAAACAAATACAGCCTGTATCCAGAATGTATACAGTACATTTAAAAATTCAGCAAATGGTGTCTAATGTGAGCAAGTCTGTTCTGTTCTGTCCAGGAGAGGGTAGTAGTGTTTCATATACCACACAGGATGAGAAGTTAAGGTACAAACTCTCCTGTATTCCTGTCTGTGTATCTTTGAATGCATTTGTGGTAAAATGCATCTTACTCAGCTATTTAGAGTAGTCTAGACACAAAAGAGAATAATAAATTCTGACAGTAATAGCTGAATGCTTGGTGTGTTAAAACCAAGACCATAATTCCATATCTGTCTGTTTTATTGTTTTATCTTAAGTGTTATGACTACCTATTACTTGAAAGAAAGGTGGAAGGAATCCTGCGGTAGATAGTGCAAAATTGCCCCACTAGTCCTCCAGATATTTTCTCCTTTCATCATAGATAAGGTATTCAAGAGTCTATATGTGGTGCTTGTCTCTTTTCTGCATGGTCGAAACATAGATTTCTATCCCTAAGCATAGCATTGCATGTAGCTTTGAGTACCTTGATATGAAAACATTCCTCTATCAGCTTACATTTTTCCCAAATTAAAGATTAGAGACTAGAAGACTGAGAACCTTACTCTGCCAATTGTACCTTGTTATTTCGGTCATAACTGTCATGTAGCTGAAGATGTTTCCCCACTTTGCTTCCCAGATCCATCCACTTTCCTTTGAACCATTTTACTGATGGTTTCTTCAGCAGGCTCTCACCTGCTACTTTTGCAGTGAACGTGATGTTTCCACCTTGCAAGGGAAGTGGGATAAAATAAGATTATGAATAGTGCTTAATTTATCTGTTATATCACTGTTATCATCCTGTACATGGAGACCTGAATAGTCAAGCAACAGGTACAGTTTACAAATATCATTTGACTCACATTTTGTACTCACCAACAGTAACTTCTCCATCCTGGGGCCGTGTCACAAAGAGCCCAATAGGGTCCAGAGGCTCTTCTGGTTGAGTCTCAGCAGTTGTAACTGAAATAAATGTCAGAACTACTAGTTGGAACTTTCTGCATCAGCTTCTGTTATAGCCTATATAGTGAATTTGTTAAGTAATCTCAATATGTTTCTTCTGTCTCTGAGATTCTTTCTTTATCACTGGTGGTCTGTTTTCAGCTGCTGTCTCTACCTTACTGACTCTAAGGATTCCCTGTTCCTGTTCTTCTTTTCTGTTAATGAACCGGACTTGATATCAGAGTTAGTTCTCTGTTACCTTCTGTGTTTTGGCTGCTTTCCACTGGTGGAGCAGACGACTCTGAGGTAGCTGGGGATGGAGCAGCTTCAGCAGGAGTGACTGTCTCACTCTTTTCTGTAAATGAATGCAAGCAAAGATTAGGGAAAGCCATGTTTCTACTTCCTTTCTGAAGAAATTTTGCCCAAGATCAGCTTTTAATATATGTTAAGAAATGTAGAGAAATTAGGTGCAAACTTAGAGGATGTTTTGGAAGGAGAAGGGACTTTCTGAAGCTGGATGATGAGGCTCTTCCTTTTGCTGAGCTTGGAAAGAACATTGACTTTTGAGTTTTTAAATTCTGTAGTCTCGAGGTGTAGAAACTTGCCAGCTGATGAATAACACTATTGTTTGTTGTTAATTTCAGTGTTCTAAACAGAAAAGGTAGTGAAAAATGATGCAATTATGATTTTTCTAAACACTTTCAATTTGCTTATTCATGAGATTTTGTTTAACTCTGCTATTGGAATGTAATGTTCCAAATGCTCTGTGTGCAGCTTGGGAAAATCTCTAGACACTGCTAGTAATCAACATGGAGAAAATATTTCAGAAATCTGTCTTCCCCTGGCTTGGGGAAGTTTCTGGCCTCTTGATTAAACCGTGACCTCACAGACAAATTCAGCCAACTGCATTTGGCACAATGGAGAAGACAGAAATATTAGAAAAGGGAGTAGGAGTGAGCAACGGGGGCAGATGGAGGGAGGTAGAATTTCTTGAAACAGAGGAGCTGCAGAGGGATTTTATTTTTTATCCTATAGGTAGTTGAACCACTTCCACAGGGCCTCGACTACCTCTCACATGTACCACACGCAGTTTCCCAGCTATTTGAAATGCCTTTTCCACCAGAGACTTCGGGTCTTGTTATGCCATGAGATGATAAATTTGAGTGGTCACAAACAGAGGTGGCTGTGTCTCAGCAAGTTAGGGTTCCTTTTCTTCATAACAAAGAGCTGAAATTATTATTGTTTGTGAAAATACTGATGTGTAATACAGGTAGTCTTTAAAAATCTAATCTTAGTAAGGTCTGTAAAACAAGACAGTGACTGTGAACATATGAACAGGAGTTCAGCCCTGCTCTCAGAAAATTTACGCCTTTTACCCAAATCTGTATTTTTGTGTTGAAACAAAACATGGTGATTTTAAATCTTTATTATTTTAATACCGAAGAATCAAATTCTACCACTTTTATTGTTAGAAGCTATCCCTCTGGAACTTGTCCAAATGAATTTCAACTCAATTTTTACTGGAAAGAACTAAGTATTATTTTAACTAACATAGCATAGATGCTCCCATAATGTGGATATGTAGCTGTTTGACACTTGATGTCTCCATCACCGATGTATGCTTGTCAGAGGTGTACTGCTTTTAAGTAACGATTACACTTCCAAATGCAGTAATTCTGTTTTTGTAGGATGTGTGCATGTAGCAGGCTCTACCTGCAATTAATCTGAAGGACAATGAGCAAGATATAACCAGTATAACATGTACCTGTTTACTTTCAGGATGACATCACCAGCGGAATCATGCTTTATGTGCTCTGACAGTTGTTAAATTGGCTTAATCTATATCAGGATTTCCCCTTCCTCATAACCCATCATGCACTTTACACCTGGAACAGAATGTCTTGTCTCCTGTTAAATATTCACCAGTGTATTTTCAACAGACCAGATCTCACTACCATCATGCTGCTAGGATAAACAGTGACAGCAAAGGAGAGGAGGTGATACAAAGAATCTGAGTTTAAGGCTTTTCACCAAAAAGGGAAATTTAAAATACCAGAAGTGGTAAATTGGGACCATTTTGGAGGGGAAAAGAGGATCCGGAAGTCAAAATATTTCAAAACCCAAGCGATTTCATGTATCCTCAGCATCTTCAGACATTTATTCATTAGAAAGGTGCAGAGAATTTGGCGCTTTGTATTTTTTTCCTGGGAAAAGCCCGGGGAAGTTTTTCAATACCTCATCTAACATCTTTTAATGCATACAGAGATAGTAACGAAGTATGTATTTTTATTAGTGCATGATTTTGAGATAGTTTTGGGGAACTTATGAGCTCCTAAAACCATTACTGCATAATTTGTAATTTTTTTTGTTGGTTGTAACAATTTTGTATTTAAATAAAACAATTTTAAGAAGAATAAAATACCAGGCCTATCTTTAGGTCAGGTTAGGTTAGATTAGCTCTGCTTTGCTTTTCAGTAGCTAAATTGAAAACTTGGCAGAGCATTCTGAAGATGTACATTAAGATTTCATCTGTCATTTCCACTGTGTGGACTTCTGACACCTGGAAATGGGTGTCTTAACCACGTGAAATTTATTCCTCAGCTTGGTATTAGTGGGTAGCTTCAAATAGCTGGGAGGCAGATGTATTCCTGGAAGAGACATTTTACAGTGTTAAGTCAGGCTAATTTCCAAGGACCTCATTCACAAAGTTTGCATGTGGGACTGGAAATAATGATGAAATCAGGATTGCTTAGGAAACACTGTACCTGGTTCCTTGACCTTGAGTTCAAATTTGACCTTAGAACTTCCAGCTATCACAGCATATGTCACATCATCTTCTTTTCCTACATTATTGATTGTCAGTGAGTGCTTGTTTCCTTCTGCCTTGATGACAAATTTCTCACTTTCAGTAATTTCTGAGCCAGCTCGCTGCCACTTCACCTTGATGCCGGCTTTTTCTGTCTCTGCTTCAAACACAGCTGTGCTTCCGGCTGTCACCTCTGTCGTCTTTGGCTTCTTGGTAAATGCAGAAACTAAAAAAAGAGAGAGGGCTCGCTAAAATCTGTTTTGCAACTGTGGCATATCTGGTGTAGTCAGCTGTTGTGGCTGTAACAGCTGTCTGCTTTCTCTTCCATCTGCCCATGCAAGTTATAAATTACAGCACTGTCCATGGAGATGTTGTGGAGTTGTCTTTGTGTTTATCAAGTTCTGTCTCTGACTGAGATGTCATATCTTTTCACATTGTCATGAGATAAAATAGAATGGATAGCAAACTCGTCTCACTGTCCATCTTCCTCTTTCTTTCCATCATAATGAGCTCTGATTTTTCATAACGATTGTTTTGATCTATGACCAGATGGTACTATATGTATTCTTACACATCAAGCTCTCTACATTACTTGGACATTCTGTTTCATTTAGAAATATTAATTCTGTCATAACAGTTGCTTAATACATCTTAAACACTATCAGGATCTATTTACCCAATAAAACTGCAGTTTGTGCAGTAATTTGCGCCCTAGTATACCACAATAAATTAATGGGTTGTCTTTAGTCCTTCTGTTTTGACTGACCAAGGCTTTAGTGGAAAGGAATGCATGTTTCTGTGGTGGCCGTTGTCCAGCTGAGATAAATCAATGGTTGTTTGCATTCAAATGTTTAGTACAGCATTAAAAGTTAAATACTGGCCTACATAGCACTCTACAACAACTAATTTTCTAATTAATTAAAAAGTGGATCAGAATATTTTCATTATATGTTGAGAACAACTTATCATGCCTATAATAAGAATGAATTAAATTATTAATATAGAGGGTGAACAAGCATAAACCATATGATCTGCTTTGGTTCATATGTAACCAAAATAGCACAATAGATAGGAATATGGAAAACCAGCAATGTATTGTGATTTTGATCTATGAGTATCCTGATCTTTCTCAAGAGTAGATTTTAATAAGCTAACTTATTTTACTAATTTCTTTACCCTGGGTTATTTATTTTTATTTCTTTAATTTTGTTTTGCATCAGGTTTCTCATTTTATGCTCATGTTTTGGTCTTAATGAAATCTGTTATCTTTCTGCTAGTTGCCATGAGCTATGTTCATGTATTAAAGTATCAGTAATTAACATTCTGATTCATACACTGGTGGGTTTTGTGTATCATTATGTAATCTTTTTTATTAACTTACACCTGAATAACCATGCTTTTATAAAATATTAGTAATTCCATCACAGTTGCTTATAGCTGTCGCCTCTGTGGCAATTTGCCTATGGCTTTTCTATTTTGACAGCAATAAGAACTATCCAAGCACTAAGGTAATGGTTATAGTTGCCATTTTTTATTCTACTTTATAAAAATGAAGGGAACATGGCATAGAAGTATTTTAAAATAGATTTTTTTATACTCATGCTCAAACAGGTGCTTTAGTCTGTATAAATGCCATATTACTAATACCATCTGTTCATTGCACAAAATCTCTGTTCCTGTAGAATTTCCTCAGACTGCATAAATTAATTGATCTCAGAGTAGTTACATCTGCAAAGATTCCATCTGATGGCCTTTGGACTTCAGTCATAATACAGTTTATATTTCTTACACTCTTTTGCAAAGTATTTGAAACTGCTTAAACATTAAAGTATCAATTGCAAAAACTTTTAGAATTTGATATGTATTGTACTTTTACTCTCTTTGTTATATAAAAAAACTAAATTACATTTTTCTCTTTATTTTTTCTTTTTTCCCCCCACATGTTTATATACTTAATTACTGAAACAATTTTGGTTTGCACTGAGCCCATAGTAGCCTCAACTGAGTCCTGTTGTATTCTTCTGCATGTTTTTCTTCCATGTCAAGATACAAGTGTGGAAAATTTCCCCTGGGAGCAGTATGTCCCTTCATGCTTTTATTTGAATTTTTTTCTAACCTCAGCCTTGTAAGTGGTATAATTGTTCCTAAACATTAAATAGTCTTGTGTAGAATAAAATCTATACGATAGCATAATACTCAAATGCCTGTTACCAGTTGCTCATCTTTTGAGATAGCATTGCACTTCAGTAAATAATGAAACAGGACATACTTCGAAGTAGTGTATCTTGAATAATTGCAGAAGAGTTATTGTAGACAGCAGGTTTGATGTACAGAATTAAAAAAGTCACACAAAGGTGACCAGGCTACCACACAGTGTGGAGCCAGGCCAGTTCTGGAACCCACTCCTGAAATACCTACTAACTGGCTCCTCTCCCTATGACGCTAGAGGTAAAGCAGCTAAGAGACATGGTCATTTTGTCTCTGAGCACTATCATAATCACTCTTCTATTTAAGCACAGAAGTACCTATAAATATATTAATTACTTAACAGCAATGTGGCCTGTAAAGTTTCCAGCTTATAAATGGCAGGTTTTCACACCCACCAAAAAGATTAGGTTTCTTACAGCTACTTTAGGTGATTCAACAAAAATAGAGTGTTGGCCAGAATTAGATGCACAGTGAGAAATCTCCACTATCACGTAATATTTCTGATTTTTGAGAAATCTAAATACGTATGTAGAAGATTACGAGTACGCCTCCTCTTTTTTTTTTTTCTTCTCTCTCCCTTTACTGCCAAAAGACTCACTTCAGTGCCAACTTAAAATGATTGTGAATACTTCCACTGAAGCATAAAATTGCAAAAGCCCGAAACCTCCCATGGAATATAAACTTGCAAGAAACTTTGTTGAGAACCCATGTTTTCACAGGTAAAGGAATCTCTAAGAGTAATTTTCCTGCATTTGAGTTTGAGAACCAGTGTGTGATGGTGTCCAGAGTCTCTGTATCCATCTCTACTCCCTTTCTTCTTTTACCGTTCATATGGGCAAAGGAAAATTAGTGATGTACAGCTGGAGACTTTACAGGAAATTACTTTGTTTCAGAAGAGAGACTGCTGAACAAGCACCAGAAAGGAATGCCATCGTTTTTCCTTCTGGAGGAAGAAAAATGGGCTGCTTAGCAGAAGAAAGAGAAGTGAGAGATCAGCTATTCCTGATTCCTTCACTGTGGCTGCTACTTTAAGTAAAACATAAATCCATATTGACTAGCAGCACTTTTTTTCTCATGCAGTTACACCAATTTAATCCAGCTATTTCCTCATCAGGAATATTCTTAAGATCTACCATTCAAAACTTCTTGTTTGTCCTGAAGGCCTCACTTTTGCCTGGTTTCGTCAGAAACACATTTCCCATGTGACAATCTCTCTCACTTCAGCATTTGGCTTCTACCCATATATGCTCCTCTGAGTTCCATACGCCTATCCCGTACTCAAATCACTCTTGGATATGACCACCGCCATCAGACTGTGGAAAACCCAATGACTGTGACACCTCTCATGTGATGCTGTGGAATGTCTTACAGCTCTCATGCCTGTCAGGCACTGACATATCTCAGGTATTATCACATATTTATGCAGACTGTAGTCAGACATGCACATAGAAGCCACTGAGCAGAGGCACCTGATGACAGATTAGCCCATGTCCTCTGCTGCATACTTGGTTAGCCCTCTGCTTCCCAGTAAGTTCTAACCCATCCTTCACAAAGGTGGAGAAATGTGACATTAGCATTAGCATATTATAGAAATTTCTGGAGAGAGAGCAAAGATGCCCATGAGTTACCAGTGATGCTGACAGGAGGAATTATTGAAAGGAAGGAGAGTAATAGCTGCTCTTTGAACCCATTTTTCAGCACTTCACTTCTCATATCCCAGACTCCTAATCAATTCTAGCTTCTGTAATGCGAAAAAATTCCTATAACTTCTGGGTAATGTAAACCAGCAAATTTCTACCCCAGACAGAAGAGGAAGCAGGCTGCATGTGGTCTGCAAGACTCCTGTAGAAAACTTTTTGGTGGTTAATGTTGCAAGTTCCCAGAACTTGCACACAGCACCTATCCTTTAGAAGTCTTGTAACACCTGAGGATGTACGCATCAGCCACACAGTTATGTATGTTACACGAGTTACAGCTTTGTTAATTAGTAATCAAAAAGCTCTATTTGGAGATCCATGATCAGGTTATAATTTGATAACAATTTATTATTATGTATTTCAATCAGGAGTATGAAGTAATATAAAATACATTTGCTTTTGGCCAAATAAAACTAGAATGAAATAATTTAAGTTCTAAAACTAATTTCCTTGTGTTTCTACCTAAAAAAATAATAAAACTAGTGTCCTGTCTTCCTGCTGCTGCCATTTATTAAATCTTCTCACTATGATTTCTCCCTTGTTTTATGACCTGCTTTGAAGCAATCTCCTTCTAACACTTACCATCAACTTAGTTTGCTTTTCTGCTTCAAAACTTTGTCCTACTCTCCTACGCAAAAGCCTAGAAAATTACTAAGCTACTACTCAGGTCACTATCTGTTTTATTAACCATTATTTCATTTGCTCTCTTGTTGAACTATTTACTTCCTGGGCTTTTATTTTCTAAGTGTTCTGAAGCAGAGATTGGTGTTTTTGTTGTCTTTGTACAGCATCAAATTGTTAGCAAGTAACTATTAAGTACTGTTTTATCCCTGAAAATAATAAAATTTAGTATTAGAAGCTAGAAGAGACATTCCTGTTTGGTTATTGTCAGAATAAGTGTAAATGAGATGTATAATAAAATAATGTTTAAATAACTGAAATAATTTCAATTCCTAGCCACACTGTCTAAAAAAATTTTGACTTGTTGAGAATCACAAGCATTAGGTGAAAATATTTTCCTAAAATTGCTGAATTTCAAAGTATGCATAAAGTATGTGAAATGAATGTGAGGAAGAAACGTGGATTCCACAGGACTGATTTTATCTAGGTAGAGTGATAGAGGAGAGCTATTATCTTGTTATTTTTATTTCTTCCTGCTTTTCATAAATGTGGCTCTGACTTCAGCTCCTTCTCATTCATTATTTGTGATATGTACAAGGAGGACAGGGAGATGAGCACTTAAGGAGAATGTGTGTTAGATAAAGCTTTTAAATGGTATTTCTGCCTTTCTGAAATAAAAACTGTTAAAGGTATACATGTTTTAGGAGAATCTAATCTGTTTGGCTGAACGCATATACTGCTAACTCCAGCAGAAATCTGTGATGAGTGTAATTAGAAAAAAATAGAGTCACAGTTTTTCTCCCACAAAGCTGAGTTATCTTACTGCACATTCTGTGCATTTAATATCAAAATATGTATCTGGTGAATGTATTGAATTAATATTATAAAAGTAGTATTAGCTTTTGAAATTCCTTTATTTGTTAAGGCTTCATGTTGAGAAATCATCTTTGCTTTAGTACTTACACTTGACATCTGGTTTTCCTTTTATACCATTTGCTCTTCCATTGATTTGGAAGCCAAACTGTGGATAAGCAGACTTCAGTAATGGAGCTTGTAAATTCCTTGCTGAGGAACTATATAAAGATGCTACACATTCTTTGGTCAGGACCTAAGTGGCTTCTTGCAATTACAGGCTTAATCAGTCCGGGATCCAAAAGCTATTGAACTACTCAATCTTATCGTTCCTTGCCTACTTCAGCAGCTGAGATTGCAAATTCCTGTAACATGAGCAACAGGCAAGGAATAGTTTCACTATCAGAGTCACCTCTCTCTCTATGCATTTATCATACTTTCCATAAAATAACGTTCAGCTTGCTTTGAATCTTAACTTATAGAAGAGGAAAACATATCTCTATGAATTATTATTATTTGTTTTCTATCACTGTAATACAATACAAGTTTGTTATCATGGAGCAGTACTTATGGTGCTAGGTACTGGCAAATGTAAAACAAGAAGCTTAGATTCAAACTAAAAATTCTACAGTCGGCTCTTTATTATGCAGCACTGATTGTTATTATTAAGTCCAAAAGGCTTTGTGAACTTCCAAGCCAGTTTACTTACACAGCCTTGATGAAATTTCCTAATCTGAACTGCAAAATCTAGACTCCTCAATTTATAAAATATTTGAATAAAAGTTGACTGATTGTCACAGGAGGTAATACCAGACTTCTCCCTTTCCAGAGAAGGCACACATTTCCCATTAAAGTCCCATTTACCTATTAAATTTGGTGTTTAGAAGGTCAGCTGTTTCCTCTTAATGTCACAAAATATTGTTAGGGAAATGGATGGACCGTTTTTTAAAGCTTTCCGAATTTCCACAACAAAACAAGCAATCAAAACTCTCCAAAAAATGAGCCTTTGAACAGAGATTAACTGAGTTCTTTTACTGAAAATTTATGTTCTTCTCCCTTTGATGTAAAAGAACTTGGCAAAAAGTGATCATTTTTAATGGTTGCTTGTTCTGCACTTAATTGCTACAGGTCTTCTAAATCCTGCTGATTTGGGGAACTGTATAGATTGTGTGGAAAGCTATGACAGCTCTTTTGGTATCATAGAAATAAATAAAGCAGTATCTTATCCTGAAGGATTTTAGTTGGACAGTTTTAAGGATTTTAGTTGGAAAATCAACTTTACTGTTTTAGGTTTTGTGGGTTTTTATGTTTGCTTGTTTGGTTGGGTTTTTTAACATGTTAAAAGTTTTGTTAAGACGGCAGATATAGACAGAATATCTCTGATCATTCTCTGTCAGGAAGTGTTTTCCTTCATATGAATTGCTACATGATTATTCAGCCTTCTTGAGCTTATGCTTAACATTATCCCATCTTGAAATGGCTTGAACTGTATAAACAACATGAAATAGAAACCCAAAGGGATTAATGTCTCTTGGGAGAATGAGAAGATCCCCTCTAGAAGTCATGGGGCATGTGACTGGTTCTGTCTCAGTCAGAGTAGGTAATAGGAGCTTTTCCTCCCCCTGCTGTGATAATCAGTGTTTGGGCTGGCATGTTCTTAAGAATTGTGTGGGACTTGTGATGTTAGACACCTGTTAGATTTCTCTGTAGAAATTAGCTGGAATAGAATTTCTCTTCAACATTAGGTAACATAGAAGCAGACTTTCATCCACAGAGACATAAAACGTTAATTTAAAGGCAGTTAAATCATGGAAAAAAAAAGTTGCAATGCCTAGATGATCATACGGTCAAATTTTGCCCACTCCATCATATTTCTTTTTGCCAGCATTGTCAGTCACATGCATTAGACATTTAAAAAGAAAATCTCAAAAATCATGTAACTTTAAAACTGGAATATGAGTTCAAATGCCTTTTTTTAAGTGATTGCTGAACCTTTGCAGTTTACATTGTCAAGGTTTTCTCTACAATTACAAGTTCTGATGTATACCTCTTTTTAATACACCATTCTAATTCCATTTGATTTCAGAAATTGTAGCTTTAAGAACATCAAATGATGTTATAGTTGTAACAAAATTGAAGAATTGGTAACACCACTGTTACTTTATAGTTATTGCCTAGAGGGAACATAAAGACTCTTGTTGGAGTTAATCATGCTTTAGTGCTTTGCAGTTCCTAATGGGATATACGAGATACGAGCTGGATTTGTGCTCTGCCTCTGAGAGTGACTGATTCAAAATATTTTGACCAAAATGAAAGTTCTTCTTAACAAGTTCTGCTTCCTTTGTTGTGGTTATTATAGAATATGCCATTGATCAGCTTAACAGGAGAATGCTGGCTGTTCAATCCTTTGCAAAGCACAAAGGCCTACATTAATAAGTATCAACAGTGATTATTATTGACTAACTTGGGAAACAGCGTGTTATTTAAAATGCATGCATCTTGTATTGTACATTCAGGTAGTAGTGTTTCTCAGTATGCACTCACATCAGTGAAGTGAGAGCTCTAGAAGTGAAGAAACCCAGATTTAGTACAATTTTCTCCAGCCTTGTGTATTGGATATATGCACACTTTTCAAACAAAAGAAACAAATTTTCCTCTACCCACACACAGGTGTTCTGAAGCTAAACTTTCCCTATCTCTGCTTCCCAGGCTGTCTTCCTCCTTCTCAGACAAACATATTAATTGCACCTTACACCCCATCCTAGGCATCCCATTCTTCCCTGTATGAAGCCTCTGAGTGATCCCTTATTTTCCATTTTTAAATTAGGACTTTCCTCAAACTGAAGAATATTCCTGATGTTTTTCTAGTGGGGCAGGATTTGCACTGGGCTCTGTGACCTTGGCTTTCTGAAAATGGTGAGTTATATTCTGGCTCAAGGGGAAAGGATGGAGGAGCGTGAGTGAAAAGTAATATGTGTGTATTCTTTACAGTACAATGCCTCTTTTTTTTTCCCTAGAGCTCTGCCATCACTGGCTGGAAGAACTAGACGGAGTAAAGCAAGCTCTGAACGAGGTGCCATTTGCTTTCATTTTCACACAAATTTCACTAACGACAAATACCATCAAAGTTTGCCACTTACACTTCATTGAAAGTATCAAGGGAGAAAAAAAAAATAAAGCCAGGAGAAGCTTATACTGCCTAACTGCCCAAGAGAGAGAGACTACAGCTTTTTTTTTTTTGTCAGAGTCCTAAAATTGACTGAGAAAGGAAATGAGAAATTAAAAGAATCTGAAAATTAAACCCGTTTCACCTCTGTTCTTTCCTCATCCAAAGTCTCTTGAGAACATTCTGTGGCTGATGGTTGCTGAACTAGTTATTTATTTCACTGCAAGATCACTCAACATCTCTTATAGTTATAACTTCATAAAGTATCATCTCTTTTTCCTCACTTCTATTTAGTTTCCACTGAAGCATCTCATTTCTCCAGCATACAAAAGTTTCTCATATGAAGCTGCTCATAGATTTTGCCTGCTAGTTATGATTCTTACCTGTTTTCTTTACTGGCTCTGGCATCTTCTCTTTGTTTCTGATGAAGATCCCAGCTGTATCTAGAAAGAAGTGTCCAAGCTAAACAGAAATGAGTCTGCAGGGCTTTTGAGACCCCCTAAACAAACACTTGATGGAACCCCCCATCCTGCTCCTCCCCCTTGATCCCTCACTGTTGTCAACTACAGCCCCTTATCAACAGCAGGACACACTTGACAGGCTACATCAGCTGGGATAAATATAGCAAAGTTCCAGGACCCAGATTGCTCAAACCACCTAAGAGTGGCTACTACTGATCTTTTGGTACAAACTAGAGCACAATCTGATGTTGCGTATGTGTACAGTACATTTTCCAGCTTAGTGTACTTAATGCATTAAGAATTCCTATCCTACTATGTTTATAAGACATTTGACAAAATAGATCTTGTAGTTACATCTCCTGTATGCTGGTTCTGTACTTACTTTAAGTATGTATCTGCTTGCATTCTTGCTAACGAACAGTCTTTGTTGTTATAGCCAGGTAAGAACTGAACAGCCCTCAGAAAAGTTTTTTTCTTCTTTTTTTTCTTGTTTCTTTTTTTTTTTTTTTTTTTTCCTCTTCTGCCAAAGATTGTTTTTTTAGAACTAAATGTGAACTTTCAGGAAAGAACTTTCTTTTTCAGACACACTTATACATTTCTGACATTTGCAGTCACAACTAGAAAGCATGACACTACTTAAATACTTTCAGTTCTTCCTCCCCATCCACCCTCCTGATCCACAGCAAATATTTCTTCAAAGTGACAAAGTCTTTTTGTTTTTACTTTTAAGTACCATTTAAAAAAATCATTCCAAGTTTCCGTTTGATACTTCTATAAGTTTTGATTTTGCTTAGTTATATAGAAAAGACCTAGGGGAAATCTCAGTAGAAAATTACTCTGGTATTGCCATTTCATGCTCCAGTCATTGCTTCTTATTCATACATTTAGCATACATCAAAATATTAATAGTAACTGTGGGCAGTCATCTTTTTATTGGCTTGGTGGTATATGCATTTTCTGTCACTGTTTTGTCTGTCTCATTTTTAGTTTTGAGCTTTATCAGAGAAGCTTCGTAGGCCGAGCATTCAGCACATTTCAGATACGACTAATACCAGAAACAGAATTTTTAAAAAAATGTGTTTTTCAGTTTTTCCAGTTTTACCAGCCTGTAAAAACCTCAGTATATAAAGGATTTCTCCTTTTGGGTGGGAGCTCAGAATAGATGAGTGTGCAAGCAGCCTATTAGTCACTGTACTTTGTGTCTGTCTTTCACATCTGGATCTCTAGGCAGACTGATAGGACAAATGTGAACGTGTAAGAATGACCACTGCTGCGTCTCCTGATTTTGGGCCAAATAGTCCCTCCCCTTCTCCTGGAGGAATTTTTTTACATATGAGTGAGGAAGCTGGACAGGGTGTGACCTATGTACATTTTCCAGGGCCTCTGTTTCTAGTGGAGCACATATTAGCACGATAGGGTTTAGACCTGCTATCCTATGCCTGAGGCACTTCACTGAGAGTTGGGAAATCTTATCTCTTTGAAAGCTTTAAAGCCAAAGCAAAGAGCTTGGGCCCCATAGCATGAAAAAATCTGTCACTCGACTATTGAAGATCATCATTCCTTTCTTAAACGTTTCTCCCAATTAGAGAGCTTACATTAAATCCCTCTTCTCTCCAGACCTGATTCTTGACACACTGTTGGAACTGCATCCAGAACCCTTCTGGGAAGAGAATTGTCTCCCCACAGCCTTAGACAACAGAGGCCACAGGAGTCAGAGCTACCAAGGATGATATGGAGAAGGAAAACAAGCCTATGCAGATTATTCAGAGGTTAACTCTGATCAGAGCCAGGAGTCTTCTTCTCAAGATAGTTGCCTCTCTAGTATGGTCCATGAAATCATGTTTACAAAGAAAACTAGCTGACTAGAAGTCATCTCTGTGTGCATAAACCATGAACCTCTTGTAATTGCCATCAGAATATACTAATCTTTCTCAGGAATCATTTTGCCTAGAGGATTAATTTCTGCTACTTCATCCTTCTCCCTCACCTATTAGCAAATAATTGTTTTTACTGAAAGCCTGTATGCTATGATTAGGGTTCTTGATTCCATAAAATACATAGTACGCTGACATATTTTGTGAGATTTGGATTCAAAAGATTGTTCAGTTCTGACAGTTTTTTACACTTAGCACCACAGGCTTTTAGTACCACCAACTAAGAGTGTACGTGGAAATAAATACATTTTTATGGATTTAAAGGAAATATATATTTATATACAAACTCTTTAAAATGCAAGTATGTAGTATGAGAGCTGGGGTTGTTTAGCCTGGAGAAGAGGAGGCTGAGGGGAGACCTTATTACTCTCTACAACTACCTGAAAGGAGGTTGTGGAGAGGAGGGAGCTGGCCTCTTCTCCCAAGTGACAGGGGACAGGACAAGAGGGAATGGCCTGAAGCTCCGCCAGGGGAGGTTCAGGTTGGATATCAGAAAAAAATTCTTCACAGTAAGAGTCATCGGGCACTGGAACAGGCTGCCCAGGGAGGTAGTAGAGTCGCCTTCCCTGGAGGTGTTTAAGGAACGGGTGGATGAAGTGCTGAGGGACATGGTTTAGGGAGTGCTAGGAATGATTGGACTCGATGATCCAATGGGTCCTTTCCAACCTTGTGATTCTGTGATTCTGTGATATATATATATATATACACCAATATTTATATATTTATATATACTCCAAGCCTGTATTTGCTCTCTGTGAGTGCCCAGTAGGCGGTGCTTTGAGACAAGAACCGAGAACTTTGGAATAATTAGATATGGGATAATGCATATTTTAACTCATTCTGAATGGTAATACATATTGGCTTAAATAAATCTTAAATATTTCATCTAAATTCTTGGAAATGTCAGTATTATTGATTTACCTAAGCACTCGTTTCTCTCTAAAATGAGAGAATTTCCATGGACTCAATACTTTCCAAGAGTGATGATTTTATTGTTGAAGTACACATTGTAAAAATAAGAATTCTATTATTGATTCTGAATTTTCCAACTTTTAATTTTCATATCTTCTTCCGGGAGAACAGAAATTACTGTTCAGTGTCTGAATGTTGGTTGCTCTCTATACTTTTGTCACAGCACTTCCATTTTTTTTTAGGACAAAAACTACAGCTGTGTAAATCTACATTAAAATACTTATAAACCTGGCATTACATACAGAAGACTTTTCCTTTATTTGGTGCTTTCTTATTGTCAGGTATTTTCCTGTAAAATTGTCAGGTGTGTGTCTGATGATATGTCTGTAAGGGGCCACTTCCATCGCTTTGAAGGTGATGGAAGGGTCCTCCTTCCTCTAGGAAAAAATGGGAATTCACCCTGCCATTGATTGGCTTGCAGAATAATTGCACTTGTATATTGCACTGGAAATTTATGGGATGATATAAACCATGTTGCCATTCAAAGGAGACAGTTATTTGTCAGACTGAATTCTAAGGGTGTGTTATTTGAGGGTCATGTACCAATAACAGTCTACGAGCCATTATTTCCTCGGGAATGTGAAAGAAGTTTATGCTAATCTAAATAATCTAATATGCTAGGATAATAACTCGTGAAAAATAAGTCATAAGATGTTGAAGCATTCACATTGTGCATCAGAAAGGAAAGCTAGACAATATACTCTGCATCTCTTTATTAATGTAGGGCCCTCAAAATCAGGCATATTTAACTCAAGTACTGTGCTAGTATTCTCCACAGATACTTTCCAGGATTCAGAACCACGTAGAGTCTGGGGAGGGCATGAGTTATTTCTTCCCCACAATGAAACAGAACCATGAGAATTATTCAGTCTGATGCAGGGAAATGATCCTATTCTGGTAATATTTTTGCAGATTTTGTGATTTTTAAAGGATATTTAAAGTAGTGTCTGCATGTTCATGGCAGAGCGAAATGAATGTTCTCTGCTATTACCCTTCTGGTTACCAGGTGGCAGCATTGTTGTAAGAGTAAATCTTTTTCTAGCATTTTCTAAATTTTATTTATTTATTTATTTGGCAACTTTTAATAACAAAACTACTATGCAAATGAGATGTATGATAGCAATGGCTACACTTGCCCAAAAATAGAAATGTACTGGATTGTGACAGCTACTTACCAGTGCTCCACAACAGCAGACAATGTCTTTAGAAAGTGTGTGAAGTTTCTTGCTGTATTCAGATGAAGTTGATGTACAAACATAGTGAAGCAACATGTAACAAATGTCTCTGGGGCTTTGATAAAAAAACAGTGAATGAGAGGGAAAAGGGTTTCCTTCCTTGTCAGAGGGATTATCTTGCAAGTCTGAAATTATTGTTCTGTGCCCCAGGCAGTGGCTTTCATCATGTGGTTCAAACTCAAGTTAAAAAATGACAGTAACAGGTGGTCTGCAGTGGCTGGCCATGTGACGTATCTTCCTGATTTTGGATAGTTGCAGCATGGCTTATGCAGAGAAATCTGAGGATTTATTATTTATAGACCAAGTTAGCAGCACCTCCTTCTAATAAGTCTATCCAACTTCCCATTTAGAGGCTAAGTTTTCAGGTGGTTACAAATTTGCCCAAGTGTAGCTATCGAGGTGGAAAATCTATATATTAGTTTTCTACTTTGGCCTTTTTTTCCTTTTCGTTTCTGTCATACCATTTGATTTCTTGTCTCTTTCTCTGTTTATTTGTCTCTCTGCCTCTTAGTTTTGTTTTGTGAAAATATCACCTCCTCCTTGATTCAGTAGTTTCTGCAGGGTAGCGTAATTACCTCTTGATTCTGGGGGCTGCAGATTTACTGGCACGAATGGTGGGATACCTGAGCTGGCTTCCTGCAGAGCATAGGTCCAGCAGAAGTCATTCATTGAAGTGCTGGACCCCATGAAACCAGGTAGGCTGTTCCCTTTGTGCTTTTGAAACACAGATCTCTGCAAAGGCACTTGGCCTCACTGACATCACTTGATTTTACAAGGGTTAAGAGATCTGGGTAGCACTGATCCTGCTTGTTTGAGCCTCCCTCGGCACAGCTGTTTTGTATCCCTACACTTTTAACCCCATATCTAGGATCTTTCTGGACATTTCACAGTTAACTTTCTTTCATTTCAGGGATGTAATTTCAACTGTCTTCACAGTAACCAATCTGACTTGGTCCATATTCTAGACATATTTCTAGATAGAAAAAACCCGCCATCTACATATGCACAGTGAGAACTTTCTAGATTTTATGCTCCGAAGAAGTTTTGACTGTCAGTTAGGTCCAGCGCAGGGGTCAGCAGAATATTCTCTGCATTATCTCTGGGCTACTGTGGGGCTTGGGCTGAACCCAAACACATGAAATAAGAGCAAAGAGCATTTATGTCCTGTGCTCCAAATAGCATCTCCCTCAGTGCATACAAAGTGGAGGGGAGAGCTGTGGAGAACAAAGAACTGGACCTTCAGAGAAAGAAGGGAATGCACTACATTAAGTGGGACAAGGAAATAAAAATAGGTAATTGAAGGGACAACAATATGTCCCTCAAGGAACAACAATATTTAATGGAGGGCTGGGGTACAAATGGGAGAGAGGGAAGAGAACTGGGAGTCAGTATGTGATAAGACTGAAACTGTAAGAGGATGTAAGATGGGAAAATTATAAATGGGTGAACAAACACATTGGAATTGAGAACCATTTCCATAAAAAGAAGCTGACTGGAGGCACATATAAGAAATGTTGGTCTGAAAGGAAGAAATAAGACTAGCTGGGTAAAAGTTGAAACCTGACATGAGAATAAGGCAACTGGGATCTAATAAATATGGAGGGATCTGGTGGCTGAGTCTAGAGATGGAGAATACTAAACAAAAACTGGGAGTGGATAGCTAGGGCTGGCTGAGAAAGGAACAGAGTGCAGAGTGTTGGTGGATTAAATAAAGTGAAGAGGGAATGTCTAGAGAAGAATTCTAGAGTTATGTTTCTAAAAGCAAACACTCAAAACTCAGAAAATTAGTTAGTTAAATTTAAAAGAAACCCAAACTGATTTGTATACGCAAATGCCCTGCTCAGCACCCAAACAATCTTCACTTTGCATAAGGCAGAGGCATCGGAGCATTCTGCACAAAGGCATCAGTGGTCAAGGGTTTCTCATACAAAGAGCACTGCTGCTCTGCTGCTCTGCTGCTAGGGAGTTAAAACAAAAGCTCAGAGGGAGCCCTTAAAGCACAGAAACTGCATTCCTTCCTACCACAAAGCCGCTTCCCCAATCCTTTGCATAACCTTGGTCTCCCCAACACCTCCTCCCACCCTTCCTTCTCCTCCACCACCTCCTGCTAAACCTTATCTGCTCTACCACATCCTCATTCTCCTCCTGTCCATAGACTGCTCTGCTCATTCTCACGTAGTGCTTTGACTCCCCAATAGTAAAAGCAACACTGTGGGGAACTGAAGGCATGAAGAAGTGGGATGTGGCTGTATGAGTGGAGAGAATGGAAAGAAACAGAGAATGGAAAGAAAGTTGCCCTGAGAAACCTGATCTAATTGGCCTGCTTTGAGTAAGGGGTCAGATGAGGCAACCTCCAGAGGTCTCTTCCAACACGAGTTACTTTATGATCCTGTGGGGTGATGTGAGGTGTTGTGAGAGAAACAAATGGGGCTAAAGCAGATGCAGTTATGAGTGAGAAAATGGGAAAGAATATCTGTGACCTACTGCTGTTTTCACGTTCTTTGGAAAAAGATCTCATTCCCCAGCTCCTGGGGACTTGACTTTGGCTATATACAGAGCTTCTTAATACCACAGACTCAACTGAACCAACCAAGGAGAAGCTTGGTGAAGTTTTAGTTATGTTACAGTTGCTTCAAAGAGCAAAGCTCTTTGTTTGCTTGCCTGTAGAATGAGATTAGTGGGTTCATTAGAGTAGCTTTGTTTATTACAAGCTTTACATTTTTAGTGTTTTAGATATATGGGCATGTGAAATTATGTAAATCTGGTTTGACTGTTGCTTAGAACAAGGGAAGGTGTTGAGGCAGCAAATTAAAACACGAAATAAATTAGAAATAAATGCAAATTCTTGGAATTGGTACCTGCAGAGTACTGTAGTCTATGTCATAGTGTAGTCTATGTCATATCATAGTCTTTTCTACCAGAAATCCATACATTTTAAGTACACAAGAGTGGGATTCCCATGGAGAAGATAGTGTTCTCAGCTTTGTCAAAGAAAAAATACTTATTGTATTGCCATCAGTGAAAAGTCCCTGCTATAAATCTACTTGCTCGGCTAGAGTATAAGCAAAATTAGAGCAATAGAGTAAATAAAGTTAATTTTACTGTCGTGTGATATAGGTAATATAGTTTGAACTGAGCTTAATGATTATGAAGAGACTTTTATTGTGCAGAGATCTGAATGAAGGAGAAAAAACTAGAAAGAAGTGGAAGGAGAAAAAGAGATTAAGGGATACAAATAGAAAAAGTAAATGGAGGCAAGGTTTACTGATGCAAAAAAACTGGCAAAGTACAAAGTATAAGCTATGTTGTAATCAAAATTGAAGACATGAATATTATAAGACTCTGGCAGTGTATGGATCTTGAAATGAGGTTATGGAGATAAAATTTCATGAACGATGAGACAAAAAAAAAGTTGAATATCCATCTGTAATATAAGTTGAATATCCATCTGTAGTATAAGTATAATCCCCTTTGAAAGAGGATTGATGATCTCTAACAGCAGTGGGTGGCAAAATGTTCCAATAAACTTGTGCTATTCATGGGTCATCTTTCAGATAATGACATGACCTACCTATTTTCCAGCCTGTCTGCCTGTCTGGTACTTGGCCACTTTGAGAGAAAATGGAATGACTGCTTCTCTGTAATTTTCCTAAACCAGTGATTTTGTCACATTAATTTTGGTGTTTTTCTCTAAAACAGCCAAAGAGCTTCTGCTTGCATGTGCAACTGAACGGCAATAATTCAGCTTGATTAGACAGCCTGCTATCCAGATCAGTTTGATTGGATGGCATGCTAACGGTGCTGTGGCCAAGAAGCACCATCATTTGGTCTTCTTCACAGCTGCAATACATGATTATTCAGAAGCTTTATGCCACAGATGAAAAACCTAACCAGAAACAGATGGGGAGTGAATATTTTTAGAAACAATATTTCAAAGCATTAGCAAGAGGAAGAGAAAAAGATTTCAACTTTGGAGACAAAAAAATTTGTAAACCTGCTCATGAAAGTATATTCAATAGTACTTTAAAAAATATTTCAGTTATAAATAGTACTGTCCCCAAATATTTTTTCCTCAAATTCTTCTATTTCTGTGTTACTTGTGGCCAAAACTAGTGTGAAATGCAAATGCTTCAATTCGAGTACAAGTAGCTGCTCTAAAATAATATTTTATAGTAATGCAGGGCTCAAATCACTCATTTAAAGGTTCTTGTTGTTTATTTTAATTTTGTATTATTTCTCCAGCATGTAATAGTTGACTATGGAAGACTTGCTAGGAAAATGGAAAACTAAGTCTCAGATCTAAGAAGGCTTTCTGACAAGCTTGAAGTGTGTTTTTTGATATCCTAAACATCTACGCAGTCAACTTGACAATTAGTTCTTTTCAGTCATAGTTTTCCTGCAAGAGGAACTGATCATTCTCCTCCAAATTATAGTGACAGAGAATGATCAGTTCTGCTTTTGAAGCTGTGCTTGTAACAAAGATATTTTTATGAAGAGAGGAATTAATCCTCTACTTTCCTTGAATATCAAGTCTGCAAATTTAATGAAGGCAAATGCCTTTTGCCTCTTTCTAGTAGCACGTCAGTAGTGGAAAGATATCACTAGTACCAAACAGGAAAGTCCTGTGTTTCTAGCTCAGCATTGAAGAATCCCTAATTATGTCAGTGTTGACTGCTGTTCTAGTCTTCTGAGAGCTACCTTCAGTGTCTTCATCTTCCATCATACAACTGCAACGTGAATACAGATGGAGCTTATATAAATCAAATTTAGTGAGTGTTACATTGTGTCCTTTAGGAAGAATATACAGTACAATTTCAGAAACAAAATATCTTCCTGAATTGTTTTACAAGTTTGATATATCCTAACCCTAATTGATTAAAGGTATCTTTGACTAGGAGAATACACGATCCTCAAAGAACAGTAACTAAAATTTGTGTTGCAAGACTGAAAATTAATTTCTGTTTATTATTCTTGTCTTGGATAGAGAATGTTCTGAAGCCTTCACCTGCTTTTAACTCTCAGATGATTTCTGGCATTGACTGATGTATTTATTGTGTTCATGAACTGGGAAGAAGAATTGGGAAGTACTATATTGTGATATTTTTTAAGCTGCAGCTTCTGGAGCTTCTTTCTGTTTGGCTCCAAGGAGACACTGTAGTGCAGTGACATCACCAGACTTTTCACTTCCACAGTGAGATTGTTAGTGTAGATAAAACTGACTGCGTTTAGTCAGAATTTCAAGAACTTGGGTCTGTAAGAAGTTCATCACTTTCAACACTTTCTGGTTTCAGTGAGGAGCAAGCTCTGAAAATCTTCACGTTAGTTAGCCATGTTACTTAGCTATGACTTCCAAACTGCCATATCTGGCATGTTCTACTACATTTAACTATTGCTAAACAAAACTCTTCTGTTCATTCTAGACCTATCTCTTCTAACCTCATACGTTTTGGAAGAGCCACGATAATATTTCCTGCTTTCTGAGTGTTGAACACAGTTAGTACCATGTTAAATAATATTAAAAGCTAAAATGCTTAGTTTTGTTTGACTTCGGTTTTCTTTCTGTGTTTAGATGCATTGGGTAAGTTTACCATGGTATCTGAGGTGTTGAATTATCTTTTATTTTGCATTTTGAGTGTAATCTATACAATGCAGTTTTAATTAATGACTATTAATTGTTTTACAACAGGGACTAAAATCCACAGTTTAAAAGCTTGGAAACCTTTTTTTTACTAGGATTTTGCAAAGACATGATTAAATGCAACTTATTTCCAGAAAGTTTCATAAGCTAACATCAACATATCACTATGGGTGTAAGCAAGCAAGAGCAAAGAACAGGAGCAGGAAAATGAGTGAAACCACAGAAGAGCATAATTAACTGTTATGTTTTAAACTGGATATAGCTATAAATGAATTCTTGGAATAAGTGAGTAGAAATTATTCAACTGGCAGAGCTTCATTTGTGTAGGAAGAAATAATGATGGATATATATATGTATTTGAAAATTAATTTCCATACTGTAGTCTCTTTCACAATAATGTCTCTTGCCTATTATTTTTTGCTAATTAGTTTGACAACATTGATGATGTTTCTAAATAAAGTAAAAAGTAGTGACAAATGGATAACGCCCTATAACCCACTGTGCTTTTTATTCAGGTAACACACGAAATCCATCTGTATAACAATGCATATGAGATTTGTTTGTGAAGTAATCAATTATTACGCAAACACCAGAATTTCATTATATCAAATTTTATTAAATATGTACATGTTATTACTATTTAAAAGAATGAGTATCATTCCAAGATCTGCAAACTTCTCTCTAGCTTTGAGAGCTGCGGCAGAGCCTGTATTAATGCTAGTTTGAAAGCTGTAAGCTAATGCAGTGTCACTGTGAATGACACAGCACCACCTTTGAAGGCAAAACTTCATCAGCTGTATTCTTTAGTTACAATACAATCAAAAAAATCTTTCCTAACAATAATATATTTGTACATTGTTTAAATTTCCCAACTCTGTCCAACCTGTAGGATGGAAGCAAAGAATTCTGTCATGTTTAGGATTTTCAGATGCTGAAGAAGGGAATTCGTACCAGAAACACCTGACGGTAAAGGCCCTCTAAAGGCAGAGAAGGGGGCACAGGAAGCAAAGAGAAAGATGGGTCCATCTCCTTTGCTGGTGTCCAGCCAGGAGGTCTTAATATATTTCTTGCTTAGGGTCCCATGGCCTCAGTGAGGATAATGCTTCCTCTCAGTGACCCCCCTGCCCATCACCTCTCCACTAAACTGGTAGGTCAGCTTCTTCTTGACTTTCTTGACCTCCCCTGTCTTGCCGTAGTTTCTCAAAGCCCGTGCCATCTTCTGGTAGGTCATTTTCTTGCGATTGCCTTTCTGGATGCCCCAGCGATGCGCCAATGCTTCTTTGTGTTTGGAGGAGAACTGGAAGGTACCTTTTTCCTTGTCCACCCACCAGATGCTGTCCTTCATATCTCCACTGCGAAGAAGGTCCAGAAGGAACTGATACAGACGTATCTTTTTCTTGCTGCCTGTGTGAGTCAGAGAAGAAAGGCAGTGGAGCATTGGTACTAGCATGGAGTTCCCGGTGAAACAGCAGAACATATAAATTCATACAACTGTTTCAGCTAGTTTGCCAGTCATGTAACTTCATTTTGTGACATTTATACCAATAGACAGTGTTACACTATGAAGACGTAGCGTGGATTGATGCACCAAGATGAAAAAACAAGAATAAGGAATTTGAAAGGCCAAACTCTTGTTCTGAAATTAATTTGCTGATTTGAAACTAATCTGAAGCCAATCTGGACAGGTTATACAGAACCTGACTTTCAGGTATTGAGCAAATGGAGCTAAATATTTTTAAAAATCAGTTTCTTGACATTATTGCCTTGGTTTTCTCATCTTTTAATGGAAATTGGAGTAGAAAAGGTGAAAGCCATTTTCATTCAGGAACCCTGAATAGGCAAGGCAGAGGAAGAAGTAGGAGTACGTGAAGAAATGAGATTTGAACTACAGACACAGTTATGGTCATAAAAGATGTGGAGAACAGGAGAGTGCAAAGAGTCAGGGACAGTTAAGCTTTCACGGTGGGATAAAATTCTAGCACAGTAGTTCTACAGTTTTATTCATTATCATCATGGTAATGTAGCACCTGCTCAGCATACATCTTGACAAAGTCCCTCTGTCTTCACTGACCTGTTTCTCCATGCATAATTCCAGGCCCAGGGTCCACACCATCATTCTCCCCATCTGATACCTCCAATGGGGGGCTCTGCCTTTCTATGTCCTCTTCATCAGAACTGGGCTGTGGTGGAGAGGAGTACTGTAGGCACATCCGGGGCAAATAGGACACCTTTGGGAGAAAAGAGTAGTAGAGGGAGGAGGTAGTGACAGAGAGAGGGGCATTGAGATAAGATGAGGAAACATCATAGGAGAGGTGCAGAAAAAAAGGATGGAGAAAATAAGAGGTATACAAGATTGTTTAGGGCAATGATGAGTGACCTAACTGTTGACATTTATAAAAAATACAATGCAATTAAGAAATACATTTAGGTAACACAACATTTACATGTGTACAAAGATGCATTTTTACAAGAGGGAAGGAGGAATAAGGTTGCAGGTCAGAACTTTCCTATGTGTTATATCTTATACAAGTGATAGTCCCCCATGCCTCCCCAGCGCTAGCATTCTTCCTAATGATTTTCTGATCCCTGTTACCTACCTCCATCATAAAACTGGTTTGAGAACAATTTTTCTTCTAACAGATTTTCTAAGACTATTCTTTCAAATTTGAAAGAGCTGAACAGTTCTGCCCTAGCATGGCTGCTTTGCCTGGCGTTGGCTCTGTTGTCCTCATCCTCTCTCAGGCATAGTACCTTCTGACAGCATTGAATCTCTCCCTATAGGACTGCATCCAACTCTGGACATGGGGTTACACGGAACTGTCAGCTTCCTGTCCTGAATCTTCCCCATCAAGAGGGGAATAGCTTTAGCACTGAGATAAAGGATACATCATATTAGCTCACATTCTCTTTTCCTAAGTGTCTATCTGAAAATTCCCCATTAATGAGAATTTCTCATCTGCAAATTTAGCAAGACAGTTTTTGTGCTAAATTCTCTTGCCCTTATATAAAGGTTTTGCTGGCAGCATTGTAGAATACACCTCAGCATTAATTCTCAGTTGCAGTCCGGTTTGTTAGGGATCATGACCATTTGCCATGAATTATTGCATCTTGTTATTTAAGAACGAGAAACCAAACAGTCTGAAGGGCAGAGAGTAAGAACCTAGTTCCTACATTAAAAAAAAACCAACAAAACAAACCCAAACAATATTCCCCAAACTCAGCAGCATATAGCATGTGATTTTCATTAAATGGGCCAGGTTGATAGTACTGGAAGGTGAGCTCATTTTGAACTCCTCCCTCCACTGAGATAGGACTTCTTGAGCCTGATTGTCTTCCCAGGAGACTTTAGGCACTGAAGCGGGCAGTGGGTGTTCACTTCATGAGTCACACCACCCACGACATGTCGGGCTTTGCCAAGTGGTGCTTTTCAGATGAGTTTTGCACCAGCTCAAAATGTCCCAATAAGGAGCATGCAAAGGGCTGGTTTTGGGGTGCAGCAGCTGGCGGTTAATGAGTTGGCAGATTGGCTGGAGCCAATCTGGCAGGAAAGCCAGGATTGGGTAAGAGTGTGTGTAAGCTTCCTGTCAGATCCCCAAGAGCGAAACTTCAGCTCTCACCGCAGAGTCACCTTTAGTTTTTTACAGTTGAGAAAGCTGTGGCCTTAGGGTTAGGAAGGAAGGGAGAGATTCTGCCATGGTAGGGAGGGAAATGAGAGGGTGGGACAATGTCTTACAGGGGAGTCGAACAGAGATCGATGCTTCTGCAGAGAAAAAGGTTGTGGAAACCTGGAGTGGTGTGGGAGTAAAGAAACTGCTCCTATTGCATGGAAGAGTGCTGGGGAGGTGGAAGGCAGAATGGTGTCTCACAAGTAAAGGGGTTGCAGCGGCCAACCTGGGAAGTTGAGTAAGCTTCACCTGCACTGTCCCCACTTTCCCTAGATGCTGTATTTTTGCTTAGACTCACTTTGTGCCTGAAACTCAGCATAGGTCTGAGTTACATAACACAGTTATGTTACACAGTCACAGAAGACCTGCTAGTATGTTTGAGATAGCCAGGTGGCTAATACAGTTCTGGAGAGAGAAAGTTTAAGCAACTGCTAGCTACTTTCCATATTTTGGTGTTGCCTCAGTGTTTGTGGCATCCATTTGTGATTTTCCTCTTTCTACAACTCTTCACAGTCTTCAAACCTTTTCTTTTGTTCTCCCTTCAGGATGACTACTCTGTTCTTAATTTATTATTTGGCGAGACTACCTGTGGACAGGCTAACAAAACTTTTTAAAGAAATCTTGTCCAAGAACAGCTTGAGCCACAAATTTCATTTCACAAAATAATGTGATATCAACAGAAAATAGAAAAAATAACTTTGCATATTCCTCCTTCATTTGCAGACTGTAACTTTGATATTGCATGACAAGCATGGATACAGCTAGTAACTGGCAAATCCAGCAGAGGATTACAGCTTTCTTCCTGCTTCTGTTTTTTTGAAAATGCCTTGAATAATATTGCCTAGGACTATGGCTGAGACACACCAGAGTCTGAACTTCAGAACATGCTGAGTACCACTTACAGGAGCTACTTTATTTTAAAGTAAAAATCCAAAGATCCCCAGCTACTGATGTCATCTGCATCTTGGTATGGGGTGGGGCAAAGAGAGCACGGTGCTCTTTACCAGAAGTTGGCAACAAAATTAAGTCTCTGCCTTTCATCCTGAAATAAAGACCATAACTGAGTAGAATGCAATAGGATAAGAGGAAGCACCCTCTCTTGGTTTTTTGGTCTTGGTTCCAAAGACATCCATAATGGAGCTAATTTTTATTGTTTGCCCTTGTTTAGATGTAATGGCTTGTCATTATGTATTAGCAGTTGCAGCGAGCAACTGAAACGACTTGCAGCTTCCCACAGAGTGCTGTTCCATGAAACACTTTTTATATTTGTAACTTTCTGTTCCTAATTCTTTGTTTGTATCTACACTGTATATTCTATTCCTGATCTTTTTCTGAGTAGTAGGTGAGAAGTTTGGTCGCTTGCAATCAGTTTCCTGTTAACAATGCTAACTTATTACTCCACTTTCCCGTTATGTTTTTGATAAATACAGTATTTGTTTGCAATTTCAGTTTGCTTTGAACAAAGAAGCCCAAAATGACAAGTCCATGCATGCAGTTTCTCTCACTTCAGCAACGGCACCATTATATGCAGTGCTGTAATCAACAAGCACTTTTTTCTCAGAATTCAGTCCCCTCCTAGTCTTGTATTCAGCACATTGCATGTAGCTTGCCTGCCTTGCGAAACTCCTTAGCAAAAGGTTCTTATTGCTCCCAATAATAACTTTGGGAATATTCGTGAAGAAACAAGATTTAAAAGTGTTCTCCATATCCACTTTGCTTAGTACCTTTGCAGTACCATGGAACCCTTTATAATTTCAGCTTTAATAAGAATTCACTGGCACTTAGAGGACTATCTTTATGGTAAAATAGAGTATAATTTTTTACAGGAAAATGACTGCCTTCAGGTAAAATCTGAGCAGAGAGAAGACAGTGTGTTTTGGCTCATGGCTTATTTACTTTCAGGTAAAAACACAAGTAGGTTTTCCTTAGCCTTTTTCCAAGCTTTTCTACTGTTTTGAGGTTCAGAATACTTCCCAGCAGTCATGCGTACCCTTGCCATGACAATACCTAACTTCTCAGGTCCAGTTCCCCTGCAGAATTTGAAAACAGTTGATTTTCAGTCCAAATTAAACAAAATGTTGAAATTCAAAAAACCTTCACAAAATGCAAGTATCTTTTTAGGCACAATTTGAGAAAAACAACTTTTCATTATCCAGATAAAAAGAATGCTTAAGTCACATCATCCTGAGAATAAGGAGTTTTATATCAAATGCTTCTGCATTAAGAACTTGTATAATTCATTGTATCTCTTTCACATAAGAGCATGCATTCCCTGATGCATTATTTTCCTTACCCTTAACTGTCATCCTAAATTCTGAGTAAGGTAGCCATACCTGATGGTTGAGTCCAATGTGTGTGGTTGGGATTGCAGAATCCAAGACATGCATTTGTTCAATCTCCATGTGCCTGTACAGCTGCTGCAGCTGGGGAGGCTGTACACTCTGCAGTTCTGTGAAATGATTGTCTCCAAAGGTCTCAAACTCACTGTGCATGTGGTGTGGATGATATTCCCAGTAATGATCTAATGAAAATAAGATCAGATTGTCTGATTAAGAAATATGACATTTACCTATCTTTCATTGGTTCCTACTTCTGTCATTGTCCTTTCCGCCCTCTCCATGCTATCCCCATTGACCACTCTGTCCCTGGTGACAATCTAGATAGGTGCCTGTAAAGTTTCTTTTCCTAATCTCATAAATGTCTGTGGCTGAGAAATAATATTTAGGCCATTCTAATAGGGAGAATACTCTTAGATGGCGAGATGGATTTCAATGACAATTTAGCACGATATGCACATGATGCTGGCATCTTTCTCAAGAAAAGACGGTAACTACCTCACATTTTCATTCTTTAGGCAACAAATTCTACTGATTAACATATTGTCATATTCTCATTACACTCTTCCTCATGGCATGGAAATAAGGAGATGGAGAAAATTTACAGAATATTATGCGAGGATAAACTGTTGTAGCAGTCTTGTGTACAGCATTTACAGTAAGGCTAAATTCTGGTGCAGATGCTTTCCTGTCTTTTTAATCTCTTCAGTATGTTTGAAATTTCTGTGAAAAATTAGTTATTTTTCCAAAACCTTAAAAAGTACTCAGATAACCACAATATTTTTTCCTGTTTTATTTACTTTTGAAATTAAATTCCATGTAATTCTCAGTTTTAGATTTCTGTTTTTCAGTAAAAGCTTCCAAAAGTTTTAGAACTTCATGTTTGCTGCTCAAAATTTAAAATCTGCTAGAGGAAATGTGAAGCATTCAACATTCTATTTCTCTCTTACATACAGTAGCTGCATGGATTATGCACATATTTGTGTGCACTCTGTTTTTTAAAATCAAAGTCAGCATCACACCTTCTGCTCTAATTGAACTAGAAAGTAATCTTCCATAGTTAAACTTCCATGCATGGCCAGAATTTCTTTATGATATTTGGTACAACAGTTCTAATTTATTTCTTACTGTTCTGAGTTTTCTTTTCTTGTATTATATCATTCTTCTCTTATATTAAATCATTTCTGTGCTACCCTTCACATGTTTTCAGGTTGCTACCATGTACCCTCACAATTTACTCCTGATTATCTCTTAACCCAATTTCATGTATTTAGCTCTCAGTGTTTCAATATAAATCAATATATTCACATCTTAATCATACTTGTGCACTTCTCCAAGCTGCCTTGCAGCTGTTGACATCCTTTTGATACCGTGAGGGACAATACTGAACACCTTCTTCCAAGTGTAGTTGTACTGAGTTTATAGAGGAGAAATTGTCTCGTTATGAAATATGGAGTTATAGTCTATCACAGGAAGGACATGTCTATGAAGGACTTGGGGGTGCTGGTCGATCAGAAGCTCAACATGAGCCGGCAGTGTGCGCTCACAGCCCAGAAGGCCAACCGTGTCCTGGGCTGCATCAAAAGAAGTGTGACCAGCAGGTCGAGGGAAGTGATTCTGTCCCTCTATTCCTCTCTTGTGAGACATCATCTGGAATACTGTGTCCAGTTCTGGAATCCTCCACGTAAGAAGGACATGGAGCTGTTGGAACAGGTCCAGAGGAGGGCTACAAAGATGATCGGAGAGCCGGAGCACCTTCCCTACGACGACAGGTTGAGAGAGTTGGGCTTGTTCAGCCTGGAGAAAAGAAGGCTCAGAGGAGACCTTCCAGCGACCTTCCAGTACCTGAAGGGCCTACAGGAAAGCTGGAGAGTGGCTATTCATAAAGGCTTGTGGGGATAGGACGAGGGGGGATGGCTATAAACTGGAGAGGGGCAGATTTAGACTAGACATTAGGAAGAATTTCTTCATTATGAGAGTGGTGAGACACTGGCACAGGTTGCCCAGGGAAGTTGTGGATGCCCCATTCCTGGAGGTGCCCCTGCCCATGGCAGGGGGGTTTGAACTAGATGATCTTTTAGCCCCTTCCGACCCAAACTATTCTATGATTCTATGACATTTTCTGGATACTAAGGTGCTGTAAATATTTTTTCCTAGTGCCAGTTTCATCTTTCTCTCAGCTTCTATCTCCTCATCCTTCCCCACTTATGTTTCAAATAACTAGGTCCAATCTCATTGAGGATTTGAAATAGGGGACAGTGACTTTGAATGTGACTTCCTTCACAGTGAACCAAGTGACATGTTTATACCAAACATAGCTGTACCTGAGAAGTTATAAGCTGTTTTAATGGCTGTTATAGCTCAAGCTTTTAGAAATTCATTTGGAGGCTCTATCAGACCATTTACCACACCAGTGCTTAGCTTTTTGTCCTCCCTGATTTTGTGATTCATGGATAAACCATGTCACTGCATGTGAAAGGGATAGAAAGATGCTTATAAAGGCACCCAGAAAGCTGTTGTATTACTTTATAATTTCTATGCTTTGCTATATAACTCTTTCTGTGGGCTACATAGAGATTTTATAGCCCAAAGTTGTAATTACAATGTACAGTAACACTTCTTCATGTTGCAGTGGTACACGAAAAGTTTGTTTTCTCTGGTAAAAAAAAGGAGGTTTTTATGGGTGCAAAGTACCCAGGTATTTTTACATTCATATCTGCTTCAACTGAGGAAATGGTGGTATGTATGTGAGTTTGAACCCACAGATCATCTAAGGCTGCATCCTGGTAGGAGACTTTAGGCACTTTCAAACTGATTTTTTTTTTGTTTATTTGAAAGACTAAGCCACGTTAACTCATGTTTTTTTTTCTGGGTTAAATTCCTGCAGATTTCTCTAAGTAGAGCCAACCATTGAGGCCCCATAGACCATGGGCAGCCTTGTGTAATAAATTGTTGAGAATACATTGCAGGAGTAGTCTATACTCTTCTTCCTTAGAATGACCTGGCTCTGCTCCTTGTGCAGAAAGTCTTCTGTCAGATGGCAGTGTATATTCTCTTTGCTAATCTACTAGAGCTAATGACATCAATGCACAATTGTGAGGATGACAAAGCCCAGGTAAAACTCTTTGAGGCTGTCAGCAGCAGGTCTTCAGCTGTGAATGTCTTACTAGCAGTAACTATGGTGGTTAAGAGAGAACATAGTGCATTTCTAACATACATAGCCATAAATATTTTTGCATGCTGTGAATGGTCTACTTTTGATTATTCTGAAATATTTTTTTATAGGCAGTTACGTTTGTGTGATTCAAGAGGCCTATTGTTTTTTTAGAGCCTATGACAAGGTTCCTGCTTCCTCCAGAACTGTTCATTTAATTTCTTTCTTGGCAAATAAATGAACCTATTGAACACTGTTTATGCACATACATGTTAATCACTATGTAATACTTAGCCTAGTCATTACTGAATTCCTTTTTTATGGAAAAAAGGTGCTGCTCTGAAAATACTATAATAGAACAGTACTAATAGCACAGCATTTAGGCACTTATAGTGACCACATAACACTAATACATTAAAAAATAAATATATGTCAGGAATTACTTCAACTCAAATTTACATCCAAATATTCAAATTGTGAAAGGGGGAAAAGTCCTTATTTCTTTCTATTTTATCTCTAATTTCAGTGCGAATTCTGTCTCTACAAGTCCCTCTGCAGATAACCATCTTGGTTAAGTTACCAGTCACGAAAATATAAAAAAAAAAAACTAAATACCTGCTCCTGGAATTATTAGAGCTATCAGCAGCTATTTACTTCTATGTTCTTTGTGAGTGGTATGTCAGTAACACATAGCAATTCTGTTCTTGTCTCACAAACATGAAGGTGGAAGGAAGAAAAAAGAAAGGAGAGAAATTCTAGAAATGGAAAGTGTCTGTTCTTTGGTTAAAGATAAATGTAATTTAAAGCCAAACTATAGCTACACAATGGAGTCATTATGAGAAATTTCATGTGAAGTGAAAGAGGATGTGAAAAAAAATTCTCTCTTACAGAGAAATGGAGACCATGTTTGTTTTGGTCTTGTACGTAGTGAAAGGTTAGAGGAAGGACAACCATGAATTCTCAACTCCCTCCCATGACAGAGAGGATGTTAGCTGTTTGGGAAGAGGACCTAAAGGCATTGTGTTGATATTCACCATGGAGGTAGATTCTCACTCTACAATTCAGAAAACATAACTAAACTCTCTCAGTCATCTTCTAACCAATGTATATTGATTTCCTCCTGTTTTAATAGATGAATAATGTTAGAACTAGCAGTTAGAATATAAAATAGGCCTAAGTAAGTTATTTACTATGAAATGGAGTGACAGGATAAATCTACATCCCACAGTGCAAAACTGTGCAGAAATTCATGAGCCAGCGCTTGAACCGGAAACATGACAGCTCTGTCAGCATAACACTGCCCAGGCTAAGGAGATGACTCTGTCAATGTGGTTGTACTTGTGAGGTCTGAGTTAGCGTCTCTGAGTGGTTCTACCATCTGCTGTGCAGATTTTCCAACTCATTTTGATCTACGAGAATGTTTCTTACACAGCCCCATATTGCACGGCTTAGAAGTTCCCGCTGCTCATCTGAAAAAACAAGCCATGAGAAAACTCATGGAGGAAATCAGAAATATATTGAAGGACACTGGAAAATTGATATCTTAATTCCCTACAGAATTTCTCTTTGTTGAACAAAATGCTGTGCTCCTAGGCAGCATAGCAGTCATTTATAAAGACAGTAGGTTCTCATTAGCTCTCATTTTACAAATTTTATGATTTTAATAATGCCAAATGTTTGAAAATCTATGAATCAGACCCCAGCAAATAATGAGAATGGCTTTGAAGCGAGGGGATTTTTAAATGATGTTTGGAGTTCTTTCTATTTTCCACACAGCATTTAAGACTAAAGTTCACATGTTTGACTTCCCCCATTTCCATTAGGGCTAAAATCCTAGCAAAATGAAAGCTGAGATTCTCAAATGATCAAATTACTTTGGGAGGTAGGATGAAAATAAAATCCCAAATGAAATCTAGTAAATTCCATGAGGCTATCAACAAAGTGAATGAGGGTCAGCATTCAGCTTCATACAAAAAGTGATTTTTACTAAGCCAATAATGTTTAGTAATAAGTTAGAGACAAAGCGGCAGCGGACTTTTGTAATTACTAAGATTGCATTAGTGTTACAAAATATGCTGTGTTACATTTACAGACTTACTAGCATACAAGCTCAGGGTAGTGTGATGGACTAATACACGATCACTTGAAGTAGCTTCTGTCCTGCATGACTCTCTCTGTGTTTATTAAAGTATTTACAAAATAGTTAAACTACAGTATACAAAATAAATGTAAACAATGGAGGTTGTGATGGACATAGGGATTTTTTTTATAGTGTGTTTTTGCTTTTTAAATTTCACTTTAATTTACTGGCAATGATATCCTACATATTAAATGTGACACACTATGGTGTGCACTTTATTACCTACTCATGTAAACATGGAATAAGGGCTGCCTTCTGCATTATGTTCTAAAAAATGACAGTAATGCACACAGCACAGACCTACAGATTAAACTATCACCATCTCCTTTTCAAAAAATTAATTTGCTAGGAGTGAGAGAGAGGTAGTCTGACAACTGAGCAAAACTTTCTATTTGTCTAGCAGTCCCCTATCAGCAAAACCAAAAGTATTATTTTGTCTTGTAGTATTTTTTTCCCTGGTACCTTTACTTTTAAGTCCATAGAGTTTTTGAGTAGCCCTGCAAAACTAATTTTTATGTATTGCCAGTGATCTCTCTGTACCCTAAGCTGAACTCCTCACTCACAGTTCTGTCCTATTTATTTCTTTTTTTTCGTATCTAACCCTGTTCTCTCTTTCACTTCACCTCAATTCACTTCACTGCTATCACTGCAGCACCTTATTTATCCATTTTCCCAATTTTTTTTCAATCATTGTGCTTTTATCCACATTGTTTGGAACACCTAGGACAGATTTCCAAAAGTAGTTTGTGACGTCACTTCTCTGCTCTTCCATGGCTCTCCTCAAGACCTGCTACTTCTGTCACGTTAGCAAAACAAAATCCAAAGTTGGGGTTCTTAATGTTTACAGAAAAGAAGCAAAATGTGTTAATTTGTGGTTTTCACTTCCTTTTGTATTCTTTGGTTGTTTGTTGTCCTTTTGGACTGTGAGCAATTCAGGAAAGCACAGGGCATATTGGATATTTAGACACAACCATCTATATTACAGGTGCTTTCACAAATACAAATTTGATTGAAATGTGCAGGCTGGGTTTAAATTGCCCCTTCAATAATCACTTATTATTGAAACATTAAACTATGGAGTTTGGGATCTTTAGGACAATCGCAACACGAGTTTAGGAAGAGACAATTTTCTTTTCAAACTGTGTGTAACCCACTTAGGTGACTTTTTCTTTTGTTCATTATGATGAGTAAAAATGCGTTAATGATCTGAGCAGTGTAGTTTAGGAACAGCCTTCCAACAGGAAAATGAGCAGTAAACCAGATGGGATGATAAGATTATGAAAGACAAATGGATGTTGTTGCTCGCTGTAGCCTAGATTTAACAACAGAAAAGTTATTTCCCAGTGCTTTTCCCTACATGGCATCTTTTGTATTTATTGCTTAATTGTCACAATTGCCTTTTGAGATAATAAATGTTATCCTCTTTTTATAGGTGTGTAAACAGGTATAGGGTATAGTGTAAAAACCCTGAATTTCCATGTGGAATTTGCTGGGTTTGACTAATGTGACTTGACAGACGCTATGAGCTAACCTGTAAAAACTGAATTAATTCTTTGTCTCCAAGTGTTAAGAATATCATAGGTGTTTCTTGAATGCAACATAGAGCACAAATGTACATAGAACTTTTTTTCAATTCAATGCCCAGAACAATCCCATTCTGTTACTTGCTGTGCCTTAAGGTAGCTGTGTTGCTGCAGACAAAACAGTGCTATGCTGTGAAGTTGTTAGATGCCTTAAATAAAGCAGTGGTGGCTCTAGTTGCTGTATCAGTGGGAGTCTTTTAGGGAAACTCCAGGATCTGAAGGGATTGCCACGAGTGACACAGTAGAAGGGTGCTTTTCCTTCCTGATTCAGTATTGACTGTGATAGCTCCTGGCTGATTTTGCTGGACCATTGTATTGCATGGGAGACAAAATTCACAAAGCAAGAGTCTCTGTTCTGTGTTGATTTATAGTCCAGTGCCCAGAGGACACGAACATACAAAGACACCAAGGCTTTGAAATCACATACATAAATTGAATCAAGAAATAACCGTACAGTATTTTTATATTGAGCTAGCTTTACGCACAAACAGCTACAAGGAAGTTTTACATAGATTTAGAGAGAGGAAGTACTTGGGTGTACTGGAAGAAGAGTGAAAGCTAAAGATAGGTGTGGCAGCATGCAAAAGAGATCAAAAGAAAGAGCAATATATGGAGTTTAAACAGGCCAAATACCAAAGAAACATAATTAAAATGAAGGGACAAATGGAGTATTTAGGACCAAATTCAAACAGGAATTGCAGATGGGAATGCAGGAAGAGAAATACCATATTGCAAATCTGTGTCCTTAAAGAGTTCTGAAAAAAGAAGAGTGTTTTTGATCTGCAGAGGAATGTAAAAACACAGTGATGATAATGAAGAAGTTAGACCATGAGATCCCACCTTTCTGGCAATACACTAAATGTCCTGGAAGCTCCTTGCATCTTTCACTACTTTCTAAAATTCTCTGTCAGAGGAACTGTGTTGCCTCTGCTGAATTGGATGAGTACCATTAAGCAGAATAAAATGTTGGTTTCTGATTTGAAAGCATGCTCCTATACATTATAGATCACAGCAACGTTTGGTTTTTTTTCTCCTTAATGTCCTAAATCTCTTTCCTGTGGCATCCTGGGAGACTTTATGCTCCAAGGAGATATTTTTTAACTTACCACCATGACTCTCTCCATCACTGTTGAGATATTGGTAGTAGTCATGGGGCTGTCGGTAGAGGTCTGACTCATAGGGTACCATATCTTCAGAGGGCTGTAAAGAGAAGAGGAATTTTTAGAACTGTAAGTTTATACAATGCTTTCAAAATTATTCATACATTTAGTGCAGGAGACATGCCAACATATTTTATGTTGCCAGGCAAAGGAAAGGGGAGGCTTCAAGTTCTTATTGAATCATCAGGAGTAAAATGCTTAACACTAAATGCTGGTTTGCAACCAAAAGGAAAAAAAAAGAATAATCCATCTTCTTAGACCCAGTCTGTGTAGCAGAACTTGTCCTGTCCCCTGTGGTATTAAAGAAGTTCTTGAGTTCTTGATATCCTGCCCTCTGACCTTCTGCAGATACAACTTAAGAGAGCTATCTTGGACATCAAGATAGATGCCATCACACTAGCACAGCAGGAAAAATATTTTTTTGTTACTGACAGACTTTTATTGTTATTCCTCCTGTACACACAACAGAAAGCAGAAACTTGTCTTCCCTAACCATGTTATTCTGTGTGTTTCTAGGAGATCTCACTAAACAGTAGCAGTTTCTAGGAGGGTAATGATGGTGACAGAGGGCATAAAACCAATTTCTTTCTCAGTTTTTGTCCAAGACGAACTGTAAGTGTTTGCTAATTCGAATCAGCTGTACAGGGCTACTAGGTATGGGCAGACAAGATATAAAAAGTCCAAATGTGGGGCAGTTGTTGAGTTGTGAGATATTGGATGCTTAGCTGTAGAATTATTCCTCTCTGTTTTCTTAAAACATAGGGCAAGTTTCCCACTTGTCTTTCTCCCCATTCCTAGTACTCAAACATTAGTGCTTTAATGTCTTACATCATTTCAATACAGGCAGTGTGTTTATTATTAGTTGTGCACAATCTTATGTCTTCATTTAATATTTGGGTTTGTCTTTTTCTGGAATGAAGAGTTTGAGCAATGTCCTTCACACAGCTTATTAAACATTTGTCCAATTAAGTTCATCACAATATTTTCTTCCAATCTCAACCAATTTTTGTGGTGTCAACAGCAATGGAGAACTCAAACATCTTATTACTGTTTGTTCTGAAAAGAAATTATTTCTGGGAGGTGAATAGAAGTATTTTTCTTCTGTCAATCACTTTAGTATAAGTAACATTAAAGAAAAGGATAAACATTTAAAAAAACATGATAACTTACGTGACGGGGTTTTTTATGTTCATATGTTTATATGTTCACATGCCTATCTATGTGTACCAAATAGTTATCATCCTCCATAAATCTGCCTGATTTTTGGAACACCAGAATTTGTAAGCTTAGGCTATGGCGACAGCATGCCTGAAATGCAGGCAAGCATATTTTTTTCTTCCTCCTTTAGACTGCTCAAGAACTTGAACCCTAAGGTAGCAGCTGCCATAAAATCCAGATGGAGGTGGTAGATAAGCAGCTGGCAAGAGGAAAAGATTTTATTTTCTGATTAAAACAACATCAGTTACCACTGCTCATTAACTCTACTGTTTAATTCTTGTAATTAACTCTTTCAGTTAATTCTGTTGGAATTTGGAGATTTAAAAATTGTTTATCTAGTGATATGATTTCTATGATGACATAGAAGAAATTAGATCAAGAAAATGAGGGACTTGCTCCCAGAGGATTAAGATGTTAAAACACAAAATAATGGAAATTACTTTGGGCCTTGTTAGATCCTTAATATCAGCTCTGTGCTGCATTATTGTATCACATTAAAATGCACAGGTAAAATTGCCAAAAATATCATGACTTCCAGAAGACACACTAACTGGCCTTCACATCCGTGGAATATTCAAAGCCCCAGAAGCAATTCTACTGCCTGTTGGCTCTCAATATAATCTCTAGTGGTGGATAATTCATGGGAATCTTGAGAAAATGATAACCCACAATGAAGGTAATCTAATAAGAGAAAGACTAAGTAAACGAATCAAACAATCTTTTAATTGTAGCCGCAGCAAGAATACCAGTGAAGGGACTCCTTTTATTTCTAGTCTCCAAAGGATGTAGGTGCAAATCAAATCTCCTTTTGCAAATCAATATGATTTCAATTGCTCCTCATCTACACAGAGATTTAGTGGGAAGTATAACCAGTTTTCCAGATTTCAGAGTGGTGGTCAAAGGAGACAATACAGCATGGATTCTCTTTGATGCTTCTAATTTTCCCCATATATTTTCTTTGTGTTGTCTCTAGCTGTGAGTGGTAATACGTACTAACTCATACTCATTCCTTGGACCTGTGGTTTACTCCAATCTCTGATAAGAAAAAATAATGAGTCTGTGTTTTCTTTCTTCAGGATTAAGTTCTGAATGGAATTTCTACTTTTCGTTATTGTTGTAAATTTATTCACCCAACTCCCCCACTTCCTTTCCATAAATATATGCTTCCTGTTAAACCATGTCAGCCTGAAGAATGTATGAATTTTTTGCCTTCATACTCAGAATTGTTAACTTCTCATAACTCAGAGAAAAACATTCATATTCTGTGAAGGGAGAGACCTCAATATCCACAATAGAAAATGGACATCATACTGGCTGGGAGAAGTGGAGGTTTAAAAAGTCATATAAATGTATATAATTTGAAAGAACAATCTTCATTTCCTTTAAACTAAAATACTAGAAACTGAATGAAATTATTAAAATTTTCTGTATCTAAATGCATCAGAAATTGTAGCTTTGATAAATATTGCAAAAAGTAAACAAATTTCCAAGAAATCAGTGTCCTGTCAATCCAGGCTTAATTTGATACATATAAAATTTCCATTTCTACAATAAAATATCTATCACTCCTCTTTACATAAGTATAGCTTGGGAGGAAGGCCAAGCATCAACCCAAAAGTAGACACACAATACAGATTTTAGGCATGGGAAGGAATGTTTGACTTTTCCTAGCTGTGTTCTTCCTTTGTTGTTTCTTCTTCTCTAAGATTTTCCAAACTTCTTCATTTCAGTCCAACATACTGTAACAGACAATGGTGTCTCACTGTCTGAGAACTGAGAATGAAGTATTTCTACCATTCAAAAGCTAATTTTACAGTTTCAGATACGTATTCAGTGAGTAGAGCTAACGTGTGTTAAACACACCCTTTTAAAAAGTGATTTCCTTAATATTTGCAGATCTGGCAGACTGCAGAGTGAGTTACAGATACTCAGGATCTAAAAAAATAGTCTGCTTTTACACAAGTCATTGGGTTTTTTACATATTCTGATTTGAAAGTCTAGGACTTAAAAGTCTCTTAGTTGTGGATTATGGGAATTTTCTTCCTTGAATTTGTTTTCTGCTCAGTGATCCATCTGATAAAATATGTATGTGCATATCCTTGTTAACCCATGCAACCTGGACCAATTTGTCCCCACAAAGGACTTGAACTGGCACCACTTTCTATCTAGGTGTCTGATCTCCAATGGTACAGTAACTAATAAGGGAAAATATATATTAAATATTTAAAAGTTTATGTATTATAAGATGAATCAGATTATGGTCTAAGGAAACAGTACAGCATGGATTCTCTCTGATTTTCTCCTCTATTCATTAGAACAACTGTTTCCAGGATCTTGTTATTATCTCCCTGCTGTTTGCTTGTTTGGGGTTTTAAGGTTTTATTTAAAGCTTTTTCTCTAGTTGGAGAGAAGAAGTTTCATTATGTTCTTCTGTTGCTTCTTGCACCAACTTTTACCCACTTGCCCCATCCTTCTCTGGAACCTCCCCACCCACACATCCATTTCATCATTTTAATTACTAATAGCATTTCCATGATACTGAACTGTTTTGTTTCCCCTGACAAAAAGTGAAGAATGGCTTCCTTTACAATTTAATATTTAACTGATGTCAATGGTCATTTGTTCTACCATTTTCATGTAAAAGAGGGACAGAAAGCACTGTTAACAACTTATAACTGTGGTCTGAATTTGATATCTCCCTTCCCACATGCCATGAGGTACAGTACACTATCTAAAACCATATCCCAACCTCAAGCAAGAAGTCAACAAACAATACTTTGTCTGTCACAGACTTTGATAAACGGAGACTTGCCTCCATCTTCCTTCTTTGCCCTGAGAATCAAGGAAAAAGATGCAAAACTACTTCAAGAAAGCTTGGTGGTCATTGATTAAGAGAGATACAGGGGACTCAACTGAGCAGCAATCTGAAAACTCTTGTTATCCACCCAGACTTTGTCAGGTGATTCCAGGGAATTATAAATTCACTAAATGCTGATCTTTCTTTGTTATCCTGACATAACTATTCACTGGCAAGTGATTCAGAAATACCACACACAAGTTTCCAATGAGGTGTGGCTGAGACAAATTTTAAGGCAAAGATTAACTGTATTTCCCTGGAAAAAAATCACAACACAGCTATTTTAGAAAAGATGAGTAAAAATATTAGCATGATCACTCATTGGGCCAGCCTCACTGGGCCATGCCAGCAATGCAGTTATGTAGAACAGAACGCTTCTGTGGGGCATTTTTACTCTCATATAACTATGCTTCCATTCAAAGCTGTGATTTCTACAGGTGGCTGCTCAGAGATTCACATTTAATTATGGTCCTCTTTAGTCAAAGGTGTTTGAATTAATAATTTTTTGCTCTGCAGCACAATTAGATTCTATTATGCACTGAAAGACACCGGCCCAGTTTGCAGAACTTTTCCATACAAAATTCCTAATTTTCAGAGAAATATACAGTATCCTCAAACCATTTGAGTGGCGTTTTCCAAATGAAGGGTAAGAGTTTCTTAGCATAGTCAAGAGGAAGGCAGTTTCTAACCCACCCTCAACTGAAAGGGGAGGGGCAGAGGAGGAAAGTATTGCTCCACAGAAACCCCTGTCTAGAAACAGACTCATGTCTCCCCTCTAAAAAAGTCCCAGGAGACACAGACATATAACGATACCATCTGGGGGTCCAACTGGCAGTGGTCAAAGCACATTTAGAGCAGTTTTTAAATACAAACCAGAAAATTATTAATAATTGGACATTTTAGTCACAAAAATAAAAAACAAATTACCCTGTCACCAGTTCCTGCAAGACATAACTGTATTTTCGCTGCCCGTTGTGTTGTTCATCTGAACAGAGTTCAGCCAGAATATTAACTGCAACACAAATCAGAATGTGGCCCAGACCTTGTTAAATTTTCACTCCCTCTATTCAATGTATGCACCGGAATTCAGCACTGAAAAAAAGAGTCTAGAAAACTTTGCTATGAGTGAATGAGTGGACGGAAAACTAACAATCAGATAGATAGATAGATAGATAGATAGATATTTTAAATGGAGATGCTGGGTTTGGGGATAGTTGAGGAAAAGGTTTGTGAAAAGGTTTGTGTTTATTTTTAATTTTTCTCTAAGCCCAACAAGTAATACATTGAGAAATCTCTATGTACTTGTTTCATTTTCTCAGTTTCTTTTTTCATTTCTCTCCTGACACATTTACAGTAGATCCACTGGGCAACTCAGTGTATTTAAGAAAAAGAAAAAAGATTTTTAGGGTCTTCTCACCCTTTAGGTAGATAGGGTATTTCAGGAACACTGATGATGAACTGCTGGCATAAAGGGTCTCCCGAAAAGAAGACATATTTTTTCAGCCAACATGGATACCAAATATGAATGGAATTCAAAGGGCCATCTTTCTTGATGGAAGATAAAATAACATGTCTTTAGCCTTGACAAGACGTGATTAGATGTGACAAGACAAAAAGGAAACTTGATACAAATCTTTTTAAAAGGACTCTTGGCTCTTCATTGTCTCTTTCTGTTTCTGAACACATATAGAATTTACCAAAGGTCATTCACCATATTAAAAGCCAAGTAAAACACCTTATCTGACTTCCCCGCAGCTTCCACAAACTTAATAAAATCTAGTTAGGGCCTCTTCTACCTATTCTTCTTAGCGATTTCCCATTAACGTTTGTTTCTGAACAACAGGTGACATTCGTGCTTCATAAATAATAATTTCCGAATTCAGCATACGATAAATTACAGCAGTGTGACAAATCTTCAGAGTTAAATAAAGGACAGAAACAGCCTGATAAGCATACAAAACCAAAAGAATTGTATCTTAAAGAAAATACTGAAAGACCCAATTAAATCTGTGAGATTTTGCCCCTCATCCACTAATTGCTTTTTCATAGCAAGTGAATTTAAGATAATTCAGTTCAAGAGAAGCTGAAGTTAGGAACTAAAATGCCATCATTACAAAAAAGCACAGAGTACTAAAATCTGCAATATGTAAAATCAGCATTCAGTAACTCTTCTCTCACACGCTGGTAGACAGTTAATACATAAACTATATCAGGGACTCCAGATTCTTAAGAATTACAACCCGAAGAAAGACTTGGCCTTATATCATAAAGATGGCACTGAAGGAACAAATTTACTGACTTGCTATATGCATACTGTACAAAAATACCATACATTAAATCTGTGAAAACAAATGGAGATCAAAATCAGATACAAGTTTAGGGAGGAAATGTTAATTTCCCATTCATCACAATGTTGACACTAGCTTTATACATTGACCTAAGCCGAACTTCCTGGCATTAAAAATACAGACTAAGCCAGAGATATTCTCAAAGAAGAAAAGCTGGTTTATTTTGCCATTTTCTACTGAGCCCAATGATTTTTATTAGGAATAAACCCCATATACTCACAGGGGGAATGAGGGGAAATCCTTCCATTTTGCAAGCTTGCAACATTCAGCCAAGTTCTGAATGAATTTTTCTTAATTCAGTTTTCAAACATCCAGAATGATTGACTTCAGAAAGTCACATGAAACAAAAAAAAAATAAAAAAAAAGAAGAAAGAAAAAAAAAAAGGAAAACGTGAGATCCTTGGACTCCGAGAAGTCCCTTCGCAGTGATGGACCTCAGGTCAGGAGAAAGACCCTAACAAGTTTTCATAGTTTGCCCTAATAGGTTCTGAGGTGAACTTCTTCCTGAGTTGTATGTGAAGTTCCTGATTTTATCGAATGTCTGTAGAAGGCAGATAGCCCTTGGGTCTATCAGTGCGCTGTGACATCACAGCTTTGAGCCAGTTTGCATAAATCTCATTTCAGGGAGCTGTGGCGCTGTAACAGGAAGCCTGCCCTGGGCCAGATCTGCCATGGGCAGGTGCTTACTGTATAATCAGCAACCCAGAGCCCGGGCCTGCTACCAATAAACAAGCATATGGGCACAGTACTCTGTGGAAGACTATGTGCTTCCCACTGGAGATGAACGATAACAATGGTGGTGCTTTCTGGTTTAATGGTGTGTCATAGAGATGCAGTCCTGACAGCTTCTGTGAGCACAGCGCAGCAGCAAAGACTTGCTTTAGTAATAGTCCTGTGCTGGAATTAGGTCGCAATGCTTTGCAGAAAGGGCTGAATTTAAGCCCATGAGACTTTCTTCATAAACATTGCAACAGAGCAGAATTATTCAGTGGGAGATACTTAGTCCTTTTACTTGTTTCTTGTGATTTCTTTTCTACCTCCTGCAACAAAAAAGTCAGTGGGGAAAAGGAGAAAGTACTACATGTCCCATGCAATTACTTGATTTCTCTCTGAAGAATGCCTTAAATAGAGAGTAGAAAACAAGATTTGTAGACTTGTATCTAAAGAGTCAAGGGCCAAAGTTTCTCTTAGAGATTTTGCTTCAGCTTTTCTCACATGGTGTTCTCTCCACTCTTTATCCCACTGTTTTACTTGCATTTGCCTGCACTGAAAAATTGCCCTTCATAGTGAGGTTCTGGCAGGGGCAGGGGTGATTGTGCCACAGGGCAGGATGTAGAAGGTGGGGCCTTGTTGCAAGGGGAGAACGTTCTTATTCTGGAAAATGCCTTCTTGCTTTGCAGTTAGTTATAGTTGTCTTGGAAAAGTGAAGTTTCTTTGTCTGGGTTGTTCCCCTTCAATTTATGCCCATGTGCCACAGGTTCTGCTTTTGAAAGCAGCCCATTCACCACTCACCTGGGTCTATGTGTGAGGGGGAATTTCAGCCACTACAGACTTCCTCCCTTCTACGGTGGTAAAACCAGACACCACTCACAAGTTCTTCTCATTCCACACCCTAAGGAACTCAACAAATGAACCATGTTAGTTAGCAACGGGGTAAGATCAAGAACATGGTGAGAGATTAACTCTTGAAGCCCCAAACTCAATTTCACCAGCATCAGTTGATACATAAGCATTTCATTCTTATTTTATTTGCATGATAAAATCTTGACTTTAACACAGAAATAAGCAAGCTGCTAAACAGTCCTCTCCTGTCCCTGAGACAGTTCTCAAGTCTCCCCTTGGATACCAGCCTGGAAGTGATCAGAACCGCCTGGGGAAAAGGAAGGAAGCAAAGTACAGTCCTGATGATAAAATTCAGTGCAAACAGAGGAGAAGGGAGTGAACAATAGCACATAGAAATCTTAAAGTGGGCAATTGGATTACAGCTGACAGAAGCAATTGTGGAAATTGTGTGTTCTTTAAAAAGGCTATTCAGAACAAAGATATGCTATCTGATTCATTGTAGACTGAAAGATATCTTAAGCAGCTACTAGAAGGTTTAACGATGCAGTGTTTTACACAGAGATGCTTCTGTTAAAGTGGAATCTAACTATATTTCATACACTGGAGGATATTTCTGCGCTGTGTTGTAGCACAGGAAATTACCTAATAAGGACACATATTTCGTATCAGCCTTACTGCACTCAGAGTATGCTAGATTATCAGTTATCAACCATGTTTAACATACGAGAATCATAAGCACGCCAAGGTTATAAATATAAATAATGCCTTTGATTCTCTGTATGATGAACTAGAACCAAATATCACGCCATAAAGCTTAAGGACCAGCAGAAAGTACAGAAGTTGGATAAACTTCCTAGGAAGGACAGTATCTCTGTAAGTGGAAAGGCTAAAAGCAAAACAAAATGCTTGCTTAAGGTATTATGTTTGTATAAGAACATCACTAGTGACAATTGTGCTAAAATTCAACATAGATACTTTCTCACTGTCACATGTAACTGGTGTTTTATACTATGTTTGTCATCACAGAATCTTCTTACTCCTAAAGGAAGTCTACCAGAGAAGATACTTTTGATCCAGATCCTTGTAGTACCTTATTAGATGACTTGCATGCAGAAAACAGATGAAGTTGCCAAACATCTTTAAAGCAAAGAAGTGATTTCCAGGGGCATTTGATGTGAACTGCTACTAACAGAGACCTTCAAAAGGCTTTTGAAGTAGGGTAGGGATTCTTCTCCATGATGGGAAGTTGGAGAACTAAAGAAAAACCTACTGAGTTGAAAAATTAGGTTTCTGAAAGACCATTTCTGAAAACATTTAACAGTCATATCAATCTGAGAGATTTTTCCTCTATGCATCATCTCATCGTGTGCAGTGTTTGTGAGTTCTTCCTCTACTTTTACCCATTTATTCTTCAAGCTATTTCTAACCACAAGCTACCAAAGCAAAAAGGATTCAACTCGCAGCCACATCACAGAGAGGTCTCGTTACCTCAAACCTTCTTTGGTGCTTGGAAGGTAATTTTTCTCCCTACTAAAACCACATACAACATCACTCATCCTGAGCCTTTTAATCAGAAACGGGTGTTTACATAGATTCTGCTACTGAGTTTTCTTGTTAAAATAAAACAAGACCTCTAAGCAACAGATTCCTTTGTACGTTCCATATTCTTCACAGAGCCATGTTTTCCATTGAGCTTGCTTAATCTAGAAATAATATGGCTTGTGAATCCTGTATACTATCCTTTAATAATGAATACCCATTCAGGCAAATTTGGAGGGAGAGTGACTGCCACTTCTCCTAAAAGAGTTTAAGAGTTTCTATGACTGTAGAACCTGTGAGGTCTGGAGCTCCAGAGCACAATCCTCTTTGTTATATATACTGCTACTGAGTTGAAGTTATGAGCTGAAATATCTTTGTTGCATTTTCCCATAATGAGAGAGTAGGAGCCAGAAAATGGCTGCTGCAAGTCCCTGGCTGAGAAGAATTTGTAACACTTTTTCTTATGTGGAGCTTCATCTTAGCATCCTTAAAAGACTGAATGTAGACTGCTGAAATATGTTCTCCTCTTTCCACTGCGATGGGTTACCACTCACTGATGTTCCCTTGTGACACCCACAGGTGTATTACCATGGCTGCATTTGAACAAAGACTTTTCCTCACTATATGGGCATCCTCTCCTAGAGTTGATGCAGTTTCCAGTGGCAAAAAGTGCTTTTAACAGTCCGGCTTTCATGAGTCCCTGAGTTTTACGTAACGGCATCTGTACAAGGACTTTTGCCAGCTGGAAATGTCATAAAAATATCATCAAAATATCAGTCTTAACTAACTTCTCTACATTGGCAAAGATTTTCAAGCATAGACTAAACTAAATCCATATCAGAACGAAGATTACCATTTTTACTGGGAGGAAGAGGAGTAATTTGAGTCAGTACTAATCCAGAAAGCCTCCTGCATTTTTTAAGGGCCATTATGATATGCAATCCTTTACAGAAATGAAAAGCACTTTATTTCTCATTTTATTAGTAATGTTTAAACTGTCCATAAAGCAGAATTCATCAAAGATGAAAACCTTTCTTTGGCAATTTATACAGCTTCAAGATCTGTTTAAATCTCAGCTATGTTTTATTATTTGCTGTATTTGAAAACTTGCTTTGGCTTTAATGCATGTTAAATAGCTATAAAATTTGATGTAAATTTTTAATGACCTTCTGCTTTGTGCAGGCAACAGATTTTCAGTTTAAGCATTCCTGCTTATTTATAGTCATCCAGTCTCTCAAAACTTTTGTATCATTTCAAGCAATTAACATGGAAGAGTGCTCTAATGCCATCTATACCCTAGAGTCAGTAGCGCTGGCAAAATGCAAGCAGTATTGTCAAACAAACCTTCGTAGACTTGTACTTTGAATCTAGAGACCAACAGGTTCTCCACCCCGAAAATCAGATACTTTAGTAGTCAGAATTAAGCTGTAAAGAAGAGGTGCATTTGAGATACGGTTCAATAAGAGCATATCTGTACAGAAAAAACGTATTGCTGAAAGCTCAACAACCACTCTGTTCTTCCTTTGGGGGGTGTAACTTCAGACTGGCTCAGGTCTGCTGCCATAGATTGAATTCCCATTTGCCACAGCTTCAGTTCCATCTGAAAAGAATCCAGTTTGTGCACTCATATATTGCTACGTGGTGTAAATTAGACTACAGTAAGCAGGGAGGGCCAGGAGATAAACTTTAGAAGTGCATTTACAATCTGAATGATATTGCTGATCCACACCCACCATTAGAGAGTATTCTTTCCCTTTCCCTAGGTTGATAGGGACCTCTGCCAAGTTGTGTCAGAAATACCTCTGCTGTATGGAGTCTGATTTGTATATTTAGGCAGCAGCTTTTTTCTGGAGAGTGCAGCTATATCTCTAGGAAGAAGTCTTGGTCTCCTAACATAAATTATACTTTCCAGACTTGCATCTGCCTAGGATTATATGTATCAGTAATCTCAGAATTCTAAAGAGAAAAACACTATTCACAAATTACCATTTCTTTAGGTAGCCGGTGGGCTTACAACTGCACTTCCTGTTCTCTGCCATCACTTTCACATGGATTTTGAGTCTGGAATTTTGGATAAACAGAGTAAATTAAGTACTATAAGCCAGTGCTTCTTATACATTCTCACAGTAGACATTTAGCTATATAAGAGGTGAAGCATGTTTGCAAGCCTAATGTCACAACTTTATGTGTATAACTAGGACAGGTTTGTATGACACACTTGGTAGTATATAATCTATAGAAACTTTTTTCATACAGATGTATTTACTAATAAGAAAAATTGGATTTGAATTATTTATGTTTCCTTCTTCTGCAGCCTTAGACCAACTTTAGTCTATGGTGCATGCAGTTAAACTCTCTAGTCTTCAAGTTTGCTTTCTTGCCTGTGGGTTTTCTCAAATGCTTTGAAATTAGCAGGGTTTGGTAAAAAGATGACATCTTTCACTAATCTTCTGGGAGAAAAAAATAACAGTCTAGAGATAAGTAGCTGTATCTTAATCTGTTCAGTATTTTAGAAGCACAGATTGCTTATTGCTTTGACAAATGCTGCATCAACCAAGTAAAGACGGCAGGACCATTGAAGTAGTTGATAATTTTTGTTTGGTTTTAGTTGTTTCGCTTTGTATTTTAGTACTCTATTTTTTTTAAAGTTGTTCTGCTAACAGCATATGGGTTGATGCTTTATTTCCTCACTCCTCAAAATTTATTTTCAACGTGGTAACTGAGAGGAATGTAGTGGAGAAACACAAAAGAGAGCAGTTGAACAATATTTTGGATCCCACTTTACACTGGAGAAAGCAGAAAAAGGGAAAAGAGAATCTGAAGCCAGGAAGGCCAGGGAGAAGGAGACTGCCATAGTTCTGGCCATAGCCCATAGTTGGTGGATGAGAGTTTAGGCAATGCAAAGACAGTGAAAAGGTTTGATCTTACAGATGTCCTGCAAGAGGAAGCTGCACATCCTTGAAAAAGCTTGCTTGTGTAGATTGTCTTAGTGTCAGAGACAACACCCAAGTAACAGTGAGAGTAAGGAGAATAGCTTTGCTAAAAGAAGGAGGTAGATGGGAAGGAAAACAGAGAGGTTTTGTTTTGACTATGTTATATTAGTGGTAGCAGTGAAACATTTTAAAGAATATTACCGAATAATAAGCTAAGGTATAGATGTATCTCAGAAAATGAAAAGAAAAAAATGAAATTATCTTCCTGTTTTAGGAGAAGAGATCTCTACAAATATGACCCAATTAACAGTGTGGAGAGCCTAGTCTCATGACTAAGAAGATTTCACTGCAGTGACAGAACAGCACTGAGGAGCTAAATGCTTTGGATGCTAAGTGCTTATAGATGCCTGAAAGGGAAAAAGGGAAAGAGGAACTTGGAGTATCTTAGCTTATAGGACTGGATCAATGAATGATAATTCCCAGAAGGAGTTAAATATTTTCTGGGGTTAAAGTGAATCAGAATCTGCACACCGTGTGCTGGAAATTCCCTAAATGATTATAGTGGTCATTAAGAAAAGGGAAATGGTTCTTTTCTGAGTAGGACATGGTAGGAAACAGAGGAGTAGACACCAAAACAGAGTCGCGGCTGAGTATTTATAACTTAGCTGACTCTGTCCCCAGATTGTAGGATTCCTGCCAGCTGAGAAGGGGACAGACTTTTCCAATGTCTTTGTCTGTTGACTGGGGTCTTGATAGTAACCATTGTGACTGATAACACCATGGGCTGAGACAGTTACAGTTCTATTAGGAATGCTACATGCACTTACGTACAGCACAGGCAAACACAGGTAGAGCTGCTGATAAAATGTGCTCTGTTGATAAATGGTGCTTCAACTCTTCTGCAGTTACCTTATTCCCTCTCCTATGTCCTTGGGCTTACTCAGGATTTTTGTCTCTTCAGTTACAGACCTTACCTGCATACAAAGCTTTAACTGTTTATTTGAAATCTAATTCAAGTACTGGTTTGTCTATTTTAAACAGGGACTAAATTTAATATAATTTTCAGTTGCAATATGCTATTACCCATGTTGTTGGTTTTGTTTAATTCACTAATACAGAAATTAAATTTAGTTTAACTAGTGCAAGTACTATGTTTAGACCTATATTTTCCAGTCACGATTTAGTGACTTTTCAACTCATGGTTTGTAAGCCTTTACAAGTCCATGGAGTATTTCTGAGGGATCTGAGAAAAATAACAAAAACCTACCTGGTTATCAGTGGGCTTAAACTGACCATGTAAATTGCATCTATGTTTGCACCTACATGGAAGTATTTTAGAGACCTGCAAGTAAAAAAGTTGTTGAACTCTGTGACCTAGAGGAACCTCCACCTTTTTTTTCTTTGTATAGCTTTTCTTCTGAGTACCATTTGCCTCCAGCCAAGATCTTTCCATCACCCCTCAGTCCCTGACTGGCTGTAGGATTTGTACTAGAATGAGAAGAAATATAGTGTTTGTCCCAAGCTGGTTTCTCCACCAAACCAATGGCAAAGTTTGCCTTTGGAGCAGCAGGCAGAGGACAAAGACCTCAGGAGTGCTGGTGCTGTTTATCTCACTATCCCAACCCACAGTATTTCCTCAGCCCTGCTCCTACTCCTTCAAGTTGTTGTTCCTTCCTGGTTTCCTAGTAATCTCTCCTTGATGCTATGGCTGGAATAAGCTTTTTCAATCTTTTATTCCTAATTCATGTAATCATAATCTTTCTGGACAGTGCTCTACTTGCCCATCCATCCTGTGTCTGGTGTTAAAGATGTCTAAGGTACTGTATATGACTCCTCTACAAATTAACCTCTCAATATTGCTTTTTGCTTCACAGCTGTTGTTCTGATCATGACATTGCTTTGCATGCTCAGTGCAGATTACTGTCAACCTAGTATAACCCAGCATTGCTGACCATCCTGCTGTGATTTAACCTTCTAGAAGCTATCACTTACATATGGAGGAGCAGCTGAGGGAACTGGAGTTGTTTAGCCTGGAGAAGAGGAGGCTGAGGGGAGACCTTATTGCTCTCTACGACTACCTCAAAGGAGATTGTAGAGAGGAGGGAGCTGGCCTCTTCTCCCAAGTGACAGGGGACAGGACAACGGGGAATGGCCTCAAGCTGCGCCAGGGGACATTCAGGCTGGACACCAGAAAAAAATTTTTCACGGAAAGGGTCATTGGGCACTGGCAGAGGCTGCCCAGGGAGGTGGTTGAGTCACCATCCCTGGAGGTGTTTAAAAGACGGGTAGATGAGGTGCTCAGGGACATGGTTTAGTGGTGGATAGGAGTGGTCGGACTTGATGATTCCGGTGGTCTTTTCCAACCTATTGATTCCATGATTCTATATGCATTGTGCAGAAGTTCTTTACTTATTATTTATGGGAATGCATTTCCACTTTTAGCTTATGCTACATAACTTCATATGTTTAGCACAAAATTCTCTTTTGTACTGAATATTTTGGAACATACTCTTTAAGTGTTTTGGAATTAAAATTATGGTGGGTATAAAATTTAAAGCAAATCCGGTCTGCAATTAAACACAAACCCACAGCAGTAGCTGCTGCACTGAGCTCACTGTGTAGTTTCCAAACAAGCTGACAGCAGTAGGAATCGTGGTTTATAAAAAGCTGCCAGCAGTGCTGAGCTGGTGAAGAGAAAGAGGAACCTACAACGGGAAAGAGAAAAAAAAAGCACAGCCAAAGGCAACTTCACTTCTCTGCCTTTACTTTTTTTAAATAGGTTTGGCTCTAAGTTGCTGTTGAGAGTGCTGTGAAGAATAGCAATAACCTCACAAACTGAAAGCCCCACAATATTTAACCATTTCTGAACACCACCTGCAAATCACTTCAAAATTTTAAGGGACTTCTGTATGGTTTTGTGCATACACGTGACAATCTGTGTGAGTATGTGAGTATGAATATACACAATGTTACCCAAGCTATTGCTCAATAGCATGCCAGTAAATAGACCTTTACTAGAACAGCTTCTGCCATTTTACTCCTCCTTTGCGTGATACTCTGAGCCGTTCTCCTGAGACTGTTTCATAACATTCACATCCACTTCAGCCTGTGAGTTCCACCGGATTACTATTCTTTTCCTATGAAAACTGAAAGATGGCTTCCCATATTCCAACTACCAGTTGCAGGAAATCATCTAAGTCATTGTTAACTGCATGGTCTTGTACTAGGTGTTAGGACTATGGGAAGGAAGGTGCTCTCGAAGAGCTTAGTTGGTGGCTGAGGCAAAGACTGATTCCTTTCACTTTGGGAAGGAAGTCTAGCTGATCAGATGTTGTTTAATCAGAAGACAAGCCCCCTCTGAGGTTCTGTCTTGAGACTTATAGTAAGTGCTAAGCCAGACGATGGAAGATCCACCACATCAAAGGGAGAGTATAACTGGAAAGGTAAGCCCAGAAAGCTGAGAAATAATACAAGAAAGGCTGATGATAAAACTTAGTTGGATTAGAGTCTCCATTGTATTGTGTCATTCTGGCATCACAGCTTTGATTCTGTGCATTTTACTTGAGATGGGATGACCTCATTGTAGAGCTAGTCAGAAAGCTTTAGGAAGAAGAAAATATCACAGAGACAAAAACCTTAGGGACTCTGCATGTTAACTGGATTTTGTGTTACACTGTATGGTTAACTCCCTGAAAGAAAGACCTTTGCACATTCATTGCTCTGAATCTGAACATAAAGAATAAAAATGAAACCATAGAAAGATGCCAGCATCTATTTCAGTAGCACTGCTAGTCCTAGGAAGAGGGCTGCCATTGGCATACCCTAGAAGAATTGAACATGTTCCTTGAGGATAAACCGAGGACATATTTAATCCACGGTCAGCCTATATTGTTGTAGTATGGGTCACAATACCAGCCAACACTCCTCTGTAAGTGGGAGGCAAAAAACAGTAACAGGACACGTGAATCCCATGACTTCCTGGCAGCTAGAATGCTGAGCACAGTTGCAGAGGGTTGTTTAAGCACCGAAACTTTATAATAATGATTTTTTTCCCTTTATCGGTGTCTTTTTGACAACAAAACTATAGCACCTTTGCTTGCAGTACATACCAAAGGGTGTTCTGCTCTGGTCCCAGAGACTTTTATATTTAGCAAACAGCTATGAGTTAGTAGTGGGATCTGCAGTGCTCTTTTTTTTTTTTCTTGCTGAAACATTAACATCAAAGAGAATCAACAGTGAAATTACTTCCTTGCACAAATTACCTCTTGACAAAGAAACGATGGCCTAATGGATATGTATTTTTCCTCTGTGTTTCCTTCAGAGAACAGTCCTCCTTTCTTTCCAATCCCATTTTGCATGGGCTCAGAAGAGACCAGGCTTTTTTTTTATGGCCAATATCAGTAGGCTTGGAGAAAGACACCGTGTAGATCCCTTTCCATCCAACAAAGACACTTAGTTCTTTTGCAATGTGCACAAGCCTGGGATCACTCCTTGACTTCCTGCTGTCATGGAAAAAAAGTTTCCAATATTTTTCTGTTTATTCTCCTGATCCAATCAGTTCTTAGGAAGACCAAAACTCAATCTACCAATTGTAGCTGTTCATAAAACCATGATTCCTGAGACAAGAATAGTGAACTGATCCTCAACACCTTCGTGGTCAGTCATCACCAAATGGTCTAGATGTGCTTTCAAAGAAACAAGGAAAAATTTTTCACCTTGACCCCAAATGACTGCAACTGGCTTGGTGTTGGGAACATCACTGATGAAAGACACTAGACTGGAATATAACCCAAATTAGGAAGTCATCATCATGCTGTTTCAACAAAATTAAATGTAAACCATTTTCAGTGTTTTTTATCAAGTAAACTCTTAACACTTCCCAGACTAATTTTCAGAATCTTTGTTCTTTACATTCTTACAACAATCAAGACTTAACTGTTGAAACTAGATATGCTAGCCTGCATTCTCACAAGTTTATAAGGTATTATAGCCTTCTTAAATCTGATTCTATGTTTATTTTGTTATGGAGAACCACCACCATTTTGGAAACCCAAAGATCTGATGAGCCAAATTTTGTCAGATCTTTGATAGCCTGTTTGCCACCTTTTCATCTAAAACTATTTATTGTTGCTATTGCTTCAGGCTGATCTTGTGACAATAAAGCTTCATACAAGAGTAACTAAAGCAGCTGCTAATTTAAGTGTCAGTGAGTTTAAGTCTCAGGGATTTTCCACTGTTATTCCTATGTGTTATAAAGCTGAGCATACATCTTAGACATTGAGAGCCCTCTCTTCTCAGAGTAATGATAAATAATTTAGAGGGCCATAGTAGAATTATCTACACCCCAGAGTTCAGCAGCATCTTTAAGATCCTCCACACAAACTGGTATACCTACATAGTCATGCACTAAGAAGACTTAGCTCAGCCAAGGGTCTGACCATGCCACTGTATGTCTCATACCTCCCCCAGGTATGAGTTTGAAGATGTCTGCACAATAATATATTATTCAGGGTAGACATGCTTTATGACAGTTTATAACACACCAACAAAACATCCCCAGGCCATATGTCTCAATCCCAGGACAATTTTCTCTCAATTCTCGCCAGCCAGCAGGACCTTCCTCTTATTTTGGCATTCTAGCACACTCCACTGAGGCTAAAACTGTTTTCTCAGCCTATCTTAGATGTACTGCATTTTCACTACAGTACTCTGTAACTTGACTGAAAGATTTGATGTTAGATTTAGGGGACACCTCTTCTAGAATCTGTAGTGAGGACTCCAGTGGTCATTTTCCTAGCAGTTGGAAATGGCTAATTTGTCTTTAGGGAATCTATTTGGAATCAATACGAACAAAACATCTGTAATGATTTTAAAGGGGTTATGTAATTCTGCAGTATCTGGCTCTATTTTTGTGCACATGGATCTCCAAGCCACTTTCTTCCTTTGCATTTGTTACATGCCTTTTACCAGCAGATGTTAGATTTCTTGTGGAATGTATGGCTATTGGGACAAAGCACTACCTTTCTTTAATTTTCTTCCAGCTGTATAAGAAAGGGCGCACATCCTGTTAAGTACCAATCATTGGACAAAAAAATTAAGGCCTCTCACACATACGTGTACACTTCAAGTATGATCTATGTTCACCAGCCTTGCACAGTTGAGGAATTTTCTTTCTTTCTTAGAATATAGCCTCTCCGTCTCTGGATACTGATAAATCCATAGATGACGGATCTCTAGATTTTGTGTGTATACTTCAGGGGAGCCTGTTGATTGTATTTGACTGGACTGGAAATGCTTCTGCAAAGTATTTCTTCAGCAGTCTTTCCTCTGGATCCAGTTTCTTCAAATTACATATAAAACTGTTCATAAAACAATCAGAAAACATACCTTTGAACAGCTTGTTGCTGAGCTTCGCTACTTCTTTTGTATTTTGCAATGGCTTTCGTTGTATCCGTCTCCTGCATATGCTTATGCTCATCTATAGAAGCTTCTATAGAGAAGGAAGTCAAAAAAGGTTTCACACAGGCTAGAAAGGTTTTTATTTTTACAAGTTTGTTATTGCCGTATTGAGAGCATATTACTTGTTCTCCCAGTTCTATTAGGAAACCTGAAGAAAGAGTGAAAGCAAGATGAAGGAAAGGGCTTTTCTTTTTCAAAGTAGTAGTATCTTTTTATGGGCCTCTTACATAGGAACAGAAGTTCTTATTCTTCTTTCATATTCTGTACTATTTTATCCAAATTAAAAAACTTGCAGGTTTGATATACACACATGGTATTGGTCCTGAGCAGAGAAAAGAGGTTTCCTGGAAAATGAGAATTGGGCCCTGAATTCCTGACTCCTTCTTTCTTAATGATCATCCATCCCAACCCTGCAACTTCTCACAAACATGTTTTTTATGCGATTATATGAATTTGTTAAATTCTGCGAAATTCTGTCACCACAACTTTTCCTCTTTAACAGACTTAAGATTTATCTAACTGATAGCTACAAGATCAGGTTTGTACTGATGGCCATACCACCTGACCACGTGAAGTGAAAATAACAACTTTACATGAAAGGACAACACTGCGGACAAGCAGTGTCTGGAGTGAACTCTGTTTATGACTATAAGGTTCCAGATTGCCCACCATTACATATGCATGATTTCCCCACATCCCACATTTTGCTAGTGCTGTTGACATTGGTGTTGATCAGTCTGTGTTTATCAAGCCTTGAGGAAGAGAAGAGTAGGATTGTTTTTAGATAACTTACTCAGGAGTTTCTGCTGGCGCACAAACAATGGACATGGTACATCATCTGATACCATAATGCAATTTGGAGGTTCTTTCTGTTATTTCATATATGTTCTTGCTGCTGATAATCAGTGGATAAACAACTTTCATAACAACACTGCACCACCCCCACCCAGCAGCCTGACAGTTGACATGATGGTTAGCCACGGACTCATAGCAGTCTTGGGTAGCCAGTTTCCAGATAGCAGCCTGCCTCTCTAGTCAATATGGGCTCTGTCACTCATGGTATGTAGTTCCAAAGGACCGGGCAGGTTTATCACACAGGTCTGCAAAAGTCTGCTTCCTCGTGCAGAAGGTTCAGAGCTGCTGTTGTACATCAACTGCAAAGTGATGTGATTTGATCCTCTGTGTTAATTCAGTTCCAGAAAGTACTGTTGGACATTTTGGGAAAGTTAGTATCATTCATCATGTAATCCAAAACTATGGACACTGATAAATCCATATATATAGCCCTGGATCTTGTCCTTCTTTACCATCATCCACATCCATTTTACCACCTTCTATGCCTTTTAGCATTGCATTTCCTCTCAAGTTCCAGGACCTGTCTGTACCTTTCTACACTGCTTCTCTAGTTGGTGAACACCTCAGATGAGGTTGTAAGCAATTACCCTGCAAGAACCATGCTAGCTCAGTATTGCTACAAACTGAGCCACACACCAGGCCATCAAAGATGTATGTGACTGCAAAGTATTTCTTCAGCAGTCTTTCCTCTGGATCCAGTTTCTTCAAATTACATATAAAACTGTTCATAAAACAATCAGAAAACATACCTTTGAACAGCTTGTCATTCTGCTTTGAAAGCCAAGAAGGAAAATTAAATGAGTTGTCTTATAATGCACCATAGATGGATTCTCAGAGGAGTTTTGCTCAGTGGTATGGAAACTGCGATGTGCCCTTTCTTATTCTAGTATTTTATATAGAAAAGCCTGTGTAGATACCTCTAAGCAGGCTTGATGAGATTTTCACAAAAGTGAGTAAAGAAATGGATGCTAGGAGTTAGAGCCACTGAGTCAGCTTGCATCCTCCAGCAACACCAACGTCTTCATCCTATGAACTTGGAACTCAGGAACACTACACTTGAGACCAGAGATCTTCAGGTTAAATCAGGGAGTGAAAAGAGGAGAAAGTGAAACAAAGACAGTGTGGGGAGAGGAACTCAAGCTCTTTCATATTCACTTCTCTGTGAAAAATCAAGCAAGCCCGTGACAAGAATTCAGAAAGCAAAGAGACATTCATCCACGTTGAATATTTATGTAAAACACAGTGTAAGATCATGGGTGATCAACCAAGAGTAAGACGGTGTGTGAAGGTCCAGGAAGTGGAAATATACTGGGAAAATACTGGGAGTATTTTATACAATGTAGCATATGATTTAAATGGGTGGTTAAAAGCAGAGGTGTTAGCAAACAGGTAATGGAATATAAAAGCATTCTCTAGAACGTGTGTTCAATGCCTCCAGCACAATATAAACACTTGGCAGTCCAGTGGGTTGAATATGCAATCACTTTGAGGCACGACAAAATAATATCAAGGAGTAACAGAGCTATTTGGTTTAAATAGTAGTCTGTTCCTCTCTGGGATGGCTTCAAACGTCAGGAGTGATCACACATATCTTTCCAGAAGGATCCTAGCACTCCTTCCTTTTACTGCTGCTCCTCTCAACCTTAAGAGAGACTCTTATTTTCTCACTGCCTCCTTCTCATTTTGTGTAGGTCTTGTTTCCAAAATGTAGGCCCAAGCTGGTTTTGGACGTGGCACTGAAGACAAGAGCAATGAATTAAGGCTTTAATCATGAAACTACCTGGAGCAGGCTGCGGAGCTTGGATCTGAACCGAAGCAGGTTGAAAAAAAAATCGTGTTTGTCAAAAATGTGTAGTGGTGTGATGGATAATATTTAATTTGGTAAGCTTAGTGCATGGTAAAATGCACACTGCACTTGTCTATGCAAGATTTCTCAAGCATATTTATTAGCATATGTTAACTAGCAGGTGTTAGCCTCAAATTTCTAGACAATCTAGACACTGATATGAGTCTGGAGCTCAAAGCACAATATGAATTTAACCATTTTTTTTGTTTGATTTTTTTGGGGTGTGGTTTTTTTTTTTTTTTCATTCTTGCAAGCAGATGCTTCAAATATTCATTTCAGTTTTGAGAGTATCCTGCTTAGGGAAGCATCTCCTGTAATCCTGTTTATATTTTAGTTATTTTTAAATAGGTATGGAGAACGTCTCATATTGATCTGAAAGTTTTAATAATAATGATAACTGGATAAAGTTGTAACAGGATACATTTATTCTGCATCTTTTACTCTACATGACAGGATTTCTTTTGTCAATTTTTTTCCCCTCCTTTTCCTGTCTTTTACCAAAAAGTTCCTCTCTCCTACCAACAAACTGAATTTAAAGTACCCTTGAATGTTGCAATGGTTTGAATGTTTATTGGTCAGAAGTCTGTGTAAAGGTAGTTCTACGCTTCAGTAACTTTCCTGTCCATCTACTGTTACTGACTTAAGGTCTTATTAAAAGTCTCATGATACTTAGTGTTTTTCATGTTAAAAAAAAAAAAAAAAAGAAAATATTTCTTTCTCTTATTGCAGGCAACGGTCTATATCTCAAAGAACATAAATAAAGTGACGAGAAGAATTCTTTTGCAAAAGTTGTATAGTTTTGGAACCAATCTCATGATCTGGCTCTTGTCTTTTGACTGTTTGGCATTCTGGGCATTTCCCACTCTCTTCTCAATGCACGAGCAGGTGGCCCAACACCACCAGAGTTAGAGTTCCAACTCTGGAAAGATTCGGAATTTTTCTATAAGGACGGGATGGTGATTCATTCTGAGCTCTCACAAGACAATCATGCAGCTGCCCCTGTTTCAAAATCAGCAGCCCCGCCAGCTTGTCTCCATCAGCCTTGAGAAAACAGGAAGCACAACGGCCACCAAAGGAAGTGGTGCATTCTTACACCCACCCCAAAAATTTAGCTGCTGCATTTTGCTATTGCAAAATGTTAACAGAACACTGCAGGGTACACCGAGAAAGAGATGAGAAATCTGCTGACCTTTGGGTGCCTGTGCAATTCCCGGCTTCAGTTTCTTAGGCCTATAGCTTAACTAATTAAACAATGTGTCCTGTGTTTCTCAGTCACTGCAGCTTAAATACCCTGTAGTAGGATGCTCTTGCCCAGAATGTGAAGACTTCTTCTTAATTGTTTTGTTTCATCCCCAAAATTTGTACAGAAAAACAGTAAGAGGCTTCTTGTCTGGAGGGCTGACAGACTGAGAGACAGAAATAGAGAAGGTGGAGAGGGCTGTGTTTTGTTCATCGTGATTAATTATGTACTCATTTCCCTGGCAACATGGCAGAAATCGGTGTTTTTAGAGTATAGATTTTTTTTATGTATATCTTGTGATCTGCTGTTTTTCATACTAAACAAGAAAAAATATTTCTCACTCTCATTCTTGAAGGGAAAGGGCTGTACCTTAATGTTTCAGAGAATAGAAGTGCCTTCCTCATATAAAAGGAGGAGCACGATGAACTGCTATCAGTAGGGAATACCATTCCTTGGCGGTGCTGTAGGGCATGGAGTAGAAACAGGAGTGGCTCAAAGAGAAGAGCAGGATGTGCCACAACAAATAAAAAAGATGAGAGATACAACATGCAAAAACATTTGAAATTTGAGAAGTTTTTTGTTTGGGTACTAAAACAAAAATTTGTTCTGCAAAATCAAAGGGGAAAAAGCGCTAGTTTATATGCTGGATGATGGGCAAGGAAAATTTTAGTAGGGGCTTTTAAATTTGAAAAGCAGGATTTGTGAATTAGAGAAGCTGCTGCAAAGAAGTACAATAAGAAGGCAAGAGAAGAATAGGAATTGAATATTATGTTTGCTATAGAGATTAGATCTAGGCACTATTTATTGCTAGATGTGTCATTTGTCCAATAAATGCAGATTTGAGAATCTAGCCCTAGAAACCAAACTATTTGAAAAGTCTCATTAAATTCACTTAATTGTTTTGTCTAGTGTTGACATTTTTGAAAGCTGAAAACTTGTTTTGTTTCAAAATTTAACAAAAATTTAAATTAAAATGTATGTAAGTTCTGTTTGAAACGAATGTTTAATTCAACTCATGATTAAATTGTGGGGGATTTTCATTTTTGTAAGAAAACTGTAAAAATTATATAGGGTGAAAATTAATAACCCCAGCTTTTATTTTATTTTTTTTCCTTTTACCTTATTTTAATTCAGCCAGTAAAAGTCAGTTATTCCCACAACTCCAAACAAACTGAGAGAAGCAGTCCAGTTCCTGAAATCTGGTTTTCAGCATTACTGGAAGATGGAGAATATTAAGAATTATATTGCAACAGTGCCAAAAGTACTATACAGAGAGTAAATGTACATTTGAAGGCAATGTCATCAGAACATTAGACAGCTATCCCTAGGAAGCTGGCTTGGTTTTACTAGAGCAGTAAAGTTACATACAGAATCTTTAAGCTGCCTTGCCCGGATGTGCCTTACAGACAAGTATCATACTCAGCAGAGTGGATAAATGCTTTACCTCTTTGTCTCTCAGCACTACCTCGTAAGGCTCACATTTCAATTGATCTTCCTCTATGGCAAATGGAACTGCAATTTTACCAAAAATAAATTGAATATTTTATCTGCTCTTCTTACTGTGAGGACTCTTCTACCCAGATTTCTGTTCTCCAAATTTTTTTAGAATGGAGTTTACAACACTTTCAGTAGAGCTTACTTTTGAAAATATTTAATTGGAGATGAAAAATTCTTAATACTTCCTTTTGAAGTAACTCATTATGTTCAGATTGTTTCTGTTCTGCTCAGTCATTCTGCAGCCTACTTCAGTTTATCTTGTAACTCCCCTCATTACGTTAACTCTCTTAACAGCACATTCTTCGGAATTTTTCTAAAGCTCATAACTGGTTTTCTTCCTACCATGAAACACATTTTCATTTCAAGTGTGCACAGAGATTGGCAACATGACTAGTTCCAGCTTTAAGATATTCGTATTCTCTTCATTTTCATCTCACATCTCTGTCTTCCTGCTGGTTATTCTCCATGCTGGCTATTTCCAAACTTCTGAAAACATTAATAAAATCATTAAGTTTACTGGATAGTCATCCTTTTCTCCTGGTGGCAGACTAGGCAAAATATATGGGTGATCCCCTTTGTTTCTAGTAAAACGCCCCAGTTCACACACTTGTCACAGATTTTCCATTGAGGGCTTTATTTTTTTATTTTTATTTTTTGGTGGACAAATCAGTGTATCCTTAAATTGCAAGATATGGTTTATCACTCTGTATCCACACACAAAAATCACTAGCTCTCTTAAATTTCAGGTCTGTATCAAATTCAATGCCTTTGGAATATTGTGCATGTGACGGACTTCTGGGACTCCATCTCGTGGCCATGTAAGTGTGAAAAATAGCCTGTCCTGAGCAAGGGAGAGGTCCTTATCATACTTGTTACTGTGAAAATCTGCCCTAGAAACCAACTATTTAGAAGCAATCTATTCCACAAATTATTCCTGATTTACTTTATTCAACTTTGATCGCAACTCACAATTTGCTTCCAGATGTTTTCCAGAAGTTTAATGATTTATCTCAATCTATTTCTAGCTTAACATTTGAGAATTTCTTTTCCTTATGACTTACCAAAAGTGAGTATTATTAACTTCTGCAGATAAATATTTCAGTTCTGAGAGGAAAATTCACACATTATCATTAATTTTCATTGCACTAAAACACAAGGCAATGAAAGCGATCAGAGGAACCAGGGGCTTTCAGTCCTCTTAAACTTCATGTGCTTGCTAGACTAGATCCTGCTTTCTGAAATTTGTGCTTAATTAGTGGTCTAATATGCAGCATGAAAATAATTTAATGTGTGAGGCAAAAAATAGAAGGAAAGGAGTGCATTTTATGCAAATGAATGCAGAAAATGTTCAGGACTAGTGAGCTAGTGCTTAGGAAACCGAGAGATTCTTGTAGTTAGACTTTTTCTGTGCTTCTTGGTGGAGGAAGCATTGATTGGTTGCATTTGACTCAGTCTTTTGCAAGTCGAGTAGGTACAAAATTGTCCTTAAAGCTAGAAAAATCACCCTCTGTGAGCAAGGGCATAACTTGTATTAAACTGCATCATCTGGGTGCAGATTTGAAAATGGAAAGAAGATTTTAAAACATGGACATGATCAGTGTTTTGAAGAAACAAATCTGTCCTAGAGGAGACTAAGTTAGCTATGTTTGATTACATTTCAATCAATTCTTCCTTACTATTTTTTCAGAGATAACTTTTTTCAAAATGCCATGCTGCTGGTATCACTCCTGCCTCTGACTCTGCCTGGGCAGTCTCAGAGCTGGCTCCTCTAGTTTTCTATTCAGCTGTTGTTATCAAGATTATAGAAGACCTCAGGTAAGGACCATAAATGCATAGCATTACAGGCCTTCACTGAGAGCAGGAGGAAGCATCATTTCTCCAGTAGCCATTCTGTAACACACGTTCCTTACTTTGAAACCATCTGATTCAATTTTTTTTTAATCCGAAACTCATTCTGCACATTTTGCTCTGTCCCTTCATTTGTTCTCCTAAGTTCACTAGCAAGGTTAGCATTCTGGTTGACCTGTATACTGTATTTTCAGTAGTCAGCAGCATCTTTTAACCCTTCATAATGTAATTTTGCTAAGCTAGAATTCCTCAGAACTAATTTTGTGAAATATGGTTCAGGTTTGTCTGGTTATTTTGTTATTTGATTGTTTGTATCAACTAACAAAACTGACAAACCAAAAAAAAAAAAAAGAATTAGAGCAATGGAGAAAAAAAATTAAAGGAAGTCTGAAAGCTCAAAACACAGTTTCATCACTTTCAAGCTAACAGTTTAGTCCATCAATTCTCCATTCAACTTCAGGTCAAAACATATTTTTAATTACATTAATTGAAGCACAATTTTAATTAAAACTCTGAGCTTTTTTACAGTTTCTACAGTGCAGAAGGAAAATGGTTTGTTCTCCTCTTACACACTTAAGATTTTCATATGTCCTCAGAAATCTTGATTTCAATTGTAGTTTTCAGAACATTCAGCGTACTAGATATTTTAGCACTAAATAATCTAATCCTCTTCAGAGCTTTATATGATCTATAACACAGTTTATAGGATCAGTGGTACTTTTGAAGCTAAACCAGTGCAGAAAAACACTCAGCTTTTCTTGATGTAATCAGAGTTTAAGTGATAAAACATCATTAGATTTATTTATTGCTTAAAGCAAATGCTTTAGGTTTGCTTTTATAAAATCAGTGTCTAAAATATGAACATTGTGGACTTTGAATGATGGAGTTTCTACATGCCAATTCCATTCTGATCCCATCAAATTTTCTTACAGGGAGTCACTTTCTTATGTCAGAATTGTGTGACAGAACTAGAGCTATGATCAGGATAGAGGTGACCTTAGGGAAAGAGCAGATATTTGTTTTACTTCTTTGTGAAATCTTTTTGCAATTTTAGCCTTATTTAAAATTATGATGGTCTAGGTTTCAATTATGTGATGCTCATAGTACCTTTTCCCTTACGGCAGACAGCTTGAGGCTGAATCAGATGACAGAATGGTTGTTGAAGGACAATGTTCTGCTTTGGACAGTGAGGGGAGAGATTGTACCTGCCTGGTAAATCCACAATTGCTTCTTCTATGGCCATAAGAAGGTAAGAACTTTTCTTACTACATAAATCTTCAGAAGATCAGGTAAAAGGTTTTCCTTAAAGTGGGTTAAGGACCACTTCAAAGACATCAGCTCAGATCCTCTGTTTTTTTAGTCTTTTCTTTTTTTTTTGTTACTGTTTTTCACTAATGAGTTAAAGATTGATTTTGGTGCAGCGTCTCCCAGAACCATTAGCTTCAGTCTCTAGTCTTCAAAACCACCTGTCCTGGTCTCTACGATTATGTGCAATGAAGCTGGGCTTCATTTATGATTTGCATTTCCAAGGAAGAAAAATAATTAAAGTTTGCAAGGGAGGGGGTGCAAAGAAACAACAGATAAAGCAACCAGAACACTTCTACTCTGCATTCATTCCAGTTGATGATAGGCTTGCCTATATCTTTCCCCACCCATGCAAACATCGACTAGGTCACAAGTGGCATGATTTTGCATTTCTGCTTGCCTGCTGATCTGGGTGAAGTAAAACAGTGGGTCTTTGCAGAGTGGGACAGCTGGGTGAAATGCCTCCTTCTCTGTTGATTCTTTCTCTTTCAAAGTGAGTTGCACTCGTCCTTATGGGAAGGAAGAAGATGGTGGTTTTGCACAAACATTTTCAGTGACTATTCTTTTCTGCGGCAATCTTGGAATTTCCCATCAGGCTTTTGTTCCTTGCAGCTCCTCTGATATACTTTTTTTCTTCCGTTTCTTTCCTAAGCCTCTAAGCTCCAACCAAATTTGGTCACTCTCTTTCAGTAATATAATTGAAATTAACCTTTGACCTATCCAGACCCTTTGGAATGCCAGGGCTGTAACAAACTACAGAAAGATGTAGAGGTATGGCTGCTGCTTGCCTCTGATAGATGGATTTTATCAGAAAAGGTAGTGCTGATTTGTATCACTCAGCCACACCAAGGTTATACAAAGAGCAGCAAAGCCCCAGGAGCATAACAGTCGGGCTGCTCTTAACCTCAACCTTTATCTCTCACAGCCAGTTTCCTTCCCACACCACAAGCACCACATGTTATTCTACACTGAAGCAACACTCAACAACTGAGGTCTATCTGCCCAAGGAATGGAAAGGGAAAAGGACGATGACATGAACACAAGATTGGTGGGCAGCGCGACAAGTAATAATTACAGAGCAATGCTCTTACAAACCAGTGCCAACCTTCTACCTGCCACAGTGTGTGAGCTTTGGAGAAGATAGGATAGGCTTTTCAACAGTCTTTTCTTTTTGTCTCAAGCAGTTATCTTCACTTCTAGGTGATGAGAAGTGAATTTGACTGACAACTGCTGAATTAAATGAGAGAAAGTCAAAGGAATCAGAGAGCGATAGCACCTGCTTCAGTCTGCCGGAAGACACCCATGACTAAAACCAATGTCCCCCCCATGCCCCAGAGGTTTATATTCATTGTAGCAGGAGGCTGGTGGCAACTTCTATAAGGTTCCATCACCAAAAGGTCACATCACCCCACATCTGATTTGAAATTTGTTGAACCCTGAGAACAAGTATGGGAACTGGTTGTACTCTCTTATGCATTTTCTGTAAATCGTCTCTACAGGAGGAAGAATGGTGCTCACTGGGGTTCACAAGGGATGAAGCCCTTTAAAGCCTTTGGCAGGGATTAAGTTCTTGAGTATATGTGCCTGAGTAAGACTATGTTGATATTTACTATTGAATTACTAACAAACAGGCTAGATTTTTGGTTGTTGAGGGTTTCATGTTCAATATCTTACAGAAATCAGAATAGTATTTCTTACTCTTCATCTCCCTGATCTGCAACATGAAATGACAGGCCATTTATAAATATGAGATAGGCAAAAAAAAAAACCAACAAACCAGAGACAGCTGCACAGACTAGCAGCTGTGACACACACAGGAAATTTAGATGGAAAGAACCATTAGTGCATTAAGACCATCGCCTCACCTGTTAGCAGGGCCAGCCCCCTTTTAGCAGCTTTCAAAAGCAGCTCCTTCCTGACAGATGTAGGTGACCTTAAGATTTTGCGCTTCTTAAATAATCACTCAAGGAAAAAGGCTTTTCAGATATCAGTCTCCTCTCACTTTTTCCAACTTCCATCCTGGGAGAGAAATAGGCCCATTCTCTGTATTTGAAAGACCTGTCAAACTATTATTTTGCTCTGGATTATCCAAATAATGCTTGTTCCTTTGTTGTCCTACAGCATCTTCAGTTACCTGACAAAGGCCATCCTAGAATAGGCATACGATGAGTAAGAACGGCTATTTTGCAGGCAATTTGTTGTGAGATGGGTGTGTGTCCTAAATGTTAGAGGAAATAAATTTCAGGCAAGATTGTACAGGCCTTTCGGCCAAAATGTACATCTGCCATTGAGCCTTATATATGACGATTTTTTTCTGCAGATCATCTGCTTATCCTTTCAGCCCCTCAGGAGTGGAAAGCATTAAACAGTTAATAAACACAAGTTCAAATTTTAGAGACTTTGTGACAAGTGTGTAGTTGGGTCATCCTGATTTCCTGCTGATAATCTGACCAATTTCAAATTAACTCTGAGGAAAATACCCAAAGTAAATGTCCCATGTGTAACTGGATAAATTTCATGGCCATTCAGTGTCCAAGAATATTCTATCCAAATTTAAAACCTTTTATTTTATCCTATTACAGACTACTAAAGATACTCAATGGAAGTTTTTTAAAGAGCCACAGCTGGAAAGCTACCAATTGCACTGGCAAAATAAGTGCTCTGAAGTCTCGTCTCACCCTTACGCCCATCCTATCGTCTTCCCCATCTTGCCAAACATAGAAAACCATGTATTTTCTGTCAAAATCTCACAGTAAACCATCTGGAAAACAAAGACCTATAAATAACTCCTCCCCAACATAAAAGGTGACTAATCTGCTGCTTCCAATAATACTACCCTCTAAACTCCCCAAATTTTCCTTTGCCTCTACCTGTCTTTGTATTAACGCCACACTGCCTGTCTCTTGAGATCTCATTCTACTACATTTATGCTCTCTTTCAATCCTCAAATACTTGCAAAAGTGTCACTTTAAGTACCTGTAAACTCCAAATTTCTTTTGTGGAAAGGTAAATTTCATGAAACTCCAAATGCTAACAGGAGACTATGATCCACTGTTAGGGGTCTGGCTTGTACTCTAGAATATTTGGTTAATTTTCTGTTTCCTTGATTCATTAGCTGGACACTTGCACTCTCTATGGCTTTCTTTTCCCTGTCGGCATTTGGGCATACATTTGGTGCTCTGTTTGAAGTAAAATACTGTGTCTAAAGGAGAGTAAATTGTTTTGAGATCGGTTGATTAAAAAGAAATAAAAAAGGAACACAAACACTAAATGCTACTACAACAAAGAAAAGTCAGGTCTAACTGTGTTACAGAGCTTAAAATCCATACAGGTCAGGGAATAATAACACAGGTAATTATTTCCTTCTGCGCGCACTGCTGGCACTCATCTTTTATCAGTTATGAGGCATAAATAAACCACTTGGTCTTGAATCTGCCCTACATTTAATAGAATTATCATGCCAAAAGTGGTGTCATCTTCACTAACTATATGCTAACTATTTCACAGACAGTATAGTTCAAGAGCTTATGACAGTTCAACAGCTTAGCACAGTTCTACAAACCTTCATATAATAATGGTACAACAGGATGTTTTCTCAATAGAACTAGGATGGATATGTTTGAAATGATGAGATACGTAAAGCACATGATAGGGAAGTTTATGCAGAGTTTTAAAGTCTGCTTTTAACTAACCACTTAGTAATGACTATGCAAGAATTTTTAATTTTGTACTCTGTTTTAGTGTGCTATAAGCCAAACAATGAAAGCTGAACTGAGCAAGGGAGATGATTTCATTTGTTATTAAAAAAGAATTTTTTCACATGACCTAAGTCACACAGTTTATGTAAGTCACTAGCTGCGGTTTTTTTAATTTACCTTATTTTCTCTCCAACAATTTGTTCTGTAGTTTGTTATTCACCTGTCATATTGGATTACAAGCTAGGCTACAAGATTTTTGTTGCATATGTATCATTTAATCTGAATGTTGATCTCAGCTACTGCTAAAATAATAATCACAACAATAAGAATTCCATAATGTGTTGAAAATTAATTATTTGTGTTGGCTATGGTACTTCATAGTTAAAGAGTAGCTTATTATTTTGAATTTGTTATGTATTTTCATGATCTTAGGGTGAGTCATAGTAGGGAAGACTGTCAGTGAATGAAGAACTGAAATCTGTATTGCTTTTCCGTATTTTCTGTTTGAATATAGCTTCGTCTGTTTGTTAGATGGTTTTAAAATAAGAATCTAGAAGAGGACAGCATTGGAACAGTATTCCAGAGAAAGAAATTACAACTTTCTTTTAATTTGTGCATGAAATTAATTATTTCCATTAGTGGATTTTCCTAGATTTTTCTAACTGATGACATAACTTTAAATTAAATTTCTGCAAGAGATCTTTGGGTATCTTTTCCTGATAAATTTGTTTACCAAGTCTGGAAGTTTCTCTTGCATACTTTAGCAAGTCTATGTGTAGTCTATGGATTAGTTTAAAGTAGAAAAGTTAAACCTCACTGGGTTATGAAAATATGACTTCAAAAAGCATTCATCTGCACACGCAAATTAAATACTTATGACATTATACATAGAAAATGTTGATAATTATGAAATTTTTTGGATGGCTTGATAATAATCTCCTTTTCCTTGTTTTGCCAGGCCTTTCAGACTTCCTCTTTGATGTAACTTAACCTCGTTCCCTGTATATTTTTAATATTTCATTTCTCCATAATGTCTTGTCTCTGGGCACCAATGTCTCCCTGATGATAACCATGGCTTCCTCTCCCTCTTTCTTCTCTTTTCTGTGTCCTTCTCATGTCTTTCTATATTGTCTAATGCTTTCCATGCCACTCTGTTCCATGCATCCTTTTCCAGGTACCACACTGTTTTCTCTCTTCAACACATTCGTTTGTTAGGAATCCAGCTACAGAGCTGAAAAGGCACACTATAGTTCAGGTCCACCTACAGGCTTAGGAATAAAGCCTGTTGTTACTAAGCACCCTAACAAAATATTTTTGCAGTGCAAATGAGTCCTCTGTGTGGGAGGCCAACTTTTCAAATGTGCAGTGTATCATTTGAACAATTCCCTTGAGGCTCTGACCTTGTAGGCAAATCTCTTAGAAACTGGTTCCAAATGGGTTTTCCTGGTGAACTGTCCAGACACTGTCTGCTCAGCAAGGCCGTCTTTTAGCAGGCCAGAATGAAATCTTGGTTGTGTCGGTACATGTATTTCATCCTAGCCCAAATGGGAACTCAGCCTGCTTCACCCGAAGTGCCAGTGCAGGAGGAGCTGGGACGAAAATCAGTGACTCCATTTTGACACAGGCAGGAAACAATGAGAGGGAGGGGAGCTTGTTTCTACAGCATAAATAACATTTTCGTGACTCCCGTACCATGATTCAGCAGCTCTGATGTCAATTTACAGTAACAAAGGAGACAGGAGATGGTCTGTGTGGGACGGAGTGTTGACAAAAGCATCTTGTACAACTTCCTCTGGGCTCCTCAGCTGTGTTATCAGGGGTGGGCAGCCGTGTAGGACAAGCCTAGCATTAGGGGAGCAAAGCCCCGGAGTGCTGAGAAGAGGTCTGCAGCAATAGCAAGAAATAAGGGTGGTAGATAAGCTTTCAAACTCATGATATTTGATCTTCGTGGGTCCAGTGGCTCTGCCAACCAACAGAGCATTCGCTCAGTGTAAGTAAATGCCTGTGCTGGGAAAAAAGGTGCTGTGCAGTGTTCAGAGCATAGCCCATTTCTGATAGTCCAAAATTTGCGGAGCTCAGAAATACATTATGAACTTCAAAACGTCATGGTCCATTAAAACATTTTTAGATCCTCACAATATCAATTAGGGATTCTCTTTTTTAGTGTGTTCAGATTTTTCAATTTTGTTGGTTTCATGTTGTCAAATTTTTCAAGGTGCCTGACCATGATGATGAAAAACTTCTGAAAGAAAGAGAAACTGAGATTCCACAAACCTTTCAGTGTGCTGAGAGGTTTGGCCTCTGAGAACACAAAACAAAAGATAAAATACAAAACAGAGTGTGAAGTTCTGGGGGGAAAAAAAAGATTTGGCAGCACTGTATCACAATGTTTCTCAGCTATCTTTATCACCATTGTATCTGATACTGTTGATATCCAATTACACTAAGTTCAGTTTTCTAGAACTCATCTTTGAGATGTTATGCCCAATTTTCTCCTCCTAAGACTTACTTTGAGGAGAAATACTTACCTACTATACAACCTTTCCTGCCCTAAGCTGCTTGGTTCCTTCTTCTAATCATTCCTTTGATATCTCTGCTAAATTTACTTCTGTTTGCCACCTTTCATTGCTGATCAAAACACTAGGAAAACATTGCTATATACTGGATTGCTCATCTTAGACATAGCGTGTGAATTGTTCTGTTTAGCCAAAACTTCAAGTTTCTCAGATGACTGGTAACAGCAAATGTTAATTGAGCTTCAGTACCAATTCTCTTTGCTATCCTTGTTCTGAATCCTCCTCCATAAAAATGTGTGCCACTAAGTGTGGCACTCCCACAATTGCTCCAGTCCTGGGCTTCTTTGCCAGCTAGAAAAGGGCTTCCCCCACCTACTCTGAAGAACCTTGGATGAACTTTGCTATCAATCACACGTTATTTAATGCCAGCTTTATACAGTTTCTGTCACCTTAGACAAACAGAAATGGAAAAACCCTAATCTCACAGTTTTTTTCCATCTTTGAGAACGTATCCCATAATGCAGCATGGCAGACTGCAATACAGCAGAAGATATTTTCCTTGGTCTTCTTACAGAACTGTTTGTACCAGCTTGCTGAGTAGTTTTGTGTCTTACCCAAATGGGGACTGCATCTCTGGAAGGAGACTGTAAACCACTGACCTCTACACTGGTGTGGCCTCTTCGTAAGAAGAAAACAAGACTAGGCTCTAATACCTGGACTTAGAATTTGCATGGTGAATACTTATAATGGATCCTCCCGCATTTAAGAAGCTGGAGAATTTAGTTCTGTCTCTGCTGGCTTGAGGTGGGCATTGTTCTGAATCACAGTATTGCTGCTTTGGAGAACCTTTTGCACTTCATGAAACTCTTCATTACAGGGCCCTCACATTTAACCCTTTCTGCATACCATGCATTAGAGTGTAAACACTAATCTCACAACTCTGCCAAGTGATGGCTACTCCACTAGCAGGGTATGTAGCACTGTACAGTCTGGAGCTTGCAGCACTCAGAGTGAGTGACAGCATAGGTCTCACTACTTGCAGTAGCTGAGAACGTGAATCTTGGCGCTAGCAGACAGAAAATGGACCTCACTAGGCAGGGATGTAGATATCACTCTGTGCAGAGAACGGAAATGTGACTGTTGGTTATAAAGAATTTGTATGTCTGCAACACCAATATTGAAACATCTGCACTGAACTGCAGCCTGTCCTCCCGCAAGCAAAGGGCAGGAAACATTGTTTGGGCTGTACCCTGGAGACATGAAGAAGATGTGCTAGATTGTAGAAATCAGGGGGTTTATTATTGAGCACTGAAGAAGACAAGAAAACACTCTTTCAGAACCCAGCATTAACTGCATGTAGAGAGGAGATAAAGACCACATATCAAACACATAAAACGTACTGATACCAAGCTTTCCAGGGTAATATTGTGGCCTGATTATTTAAGTCTGAAACCTCAGCAAAGAGCAAACTGATGCTGGTTTTCTGCTAGCAGTCTAGATTTTGCTAGACCTTCCAGCACTGGTCGTTGTGCAGTCATATAGATTTCCCTTCCTTTTCTTTTTCACATTTGTTAAGACTAAGTAGAGCACCTTTTCAGGATGAATCTCAGTTCCAGCTTCTGTAAATACTCTACAGTTTATCTGCTGTATTTCACACATCTACCCTAATGTGTTCTCTGGCTATATCTTTCCCAGACTAGGCCCATCTTTTTCCTTCTTCCTCCATCATGGCACTGATATCTGCCCAGATCAAACAGCACTCACTGGACAGTCCATTTATTCATTACAAACATTAGTAAAGTGCAGTGGTTCAGACCGAGCTCCCAGCTGAAAGCTGTGCATCTGTGCATGAAGGCAGGCATGAAGAAGTCTAGGCTAGGGGGCAAACTTGTGGTCCACACAGAGTTAATATGCTGACAGAAACACTGAGGTTTACATCTGAAAAACCAAATATAAAAATAATATGATGAGTAAGACTAAAATTCCCTGTTCTGAGCTTCCATGGGCCAGCACCCCTCCCCCAGCAATTCAGCAGTCACTTCTCCTTTTCTGCTGTGCCTTGCAGAAATGTGTCCTGGGATGAGTCAGAGCAAGACTTCCAGGCAGTAGCGTTATTGCATTTGGCTCCCACCAAAGAGCAGGCAAAAGTGCCTACTGATGGGGCCTCACAGCTCCTTTTGTACACTTAGGGGATTCTCCCTCTGATTCACTTGTTACCTCTTGGTACTGATTTTTTACTGAATTGTAGGATCACAGAGAGTCTCTGGAGGTCCCTTAGGCCAGTCTCCTGCTCAAAGCTGCACAATTAGATCATATTGCTTAAAGTTGAAGCCAGATGAACTTCTAAAAATCTAAGAGATAGCACAGCAACCTTGGACACCTCTTCCAGTGCCTGACCACCTTGATAGAAGAGAACTTCTAAAAATCTTCCTGCCTTATCAACATCCATGGTCTGTCCCCGTTTCTCTGCTTGCCCATGCTCCATCTGCCAGTGCTCAAGACCTATTCCTAGACATGTTGTCCCTCCAGAGATGTTTTTGCTTGCTCTCTCCAGAAATTCTGCTGAGGCTCTGGTACCTTCTCTTTTCAGTCAGTGCACTTTCAGGGCACCATTCCTGACCCACCCTTCTTCAAAAGTGAGATTCAGACAGTACAAGAAGAAAAAGCATGTTTAAGAATGTCCTGGGGCAGTGTGTGAGGAAGCATAAATTTCCTAGGCCAGTTAGATTCCATTATTGGCAAGCTTCATAGTGGAAATTCAGCTGCCAAAAGGTCTTCCTAAGAAAGAACCCTAGTCAGGCTAGGGAGTCCTGCAGCCAAAGCAGATGCTTGTCAGGCTTTCACAAGACACTCAGGATCTAACTCTAACTCCCACTGAGGCTGTGCCTGGCTAAAGGAAAGTCTCCCATCATGCCAGAGCGACCAAGGGAAGGTTTAGCACCATCCCTGGGCCTGTGGTGTGCCAGCGCTGCCAGCACACCACCTCTTCTTGACAGGGAGAAGTGGTACAGCCACACCAACTTCTTTCCCAATCCTGACTGCTCCCAAAACACAAGTACCAAGCTGAGCTGTAAATGTGATGGCAAACCAAGCCTTGCCTAAGCTCTCCCTGGAAGGTTCCACGTCACAACCTGTGGCGCCTGGAGATTTTCATGCAGTGTTACTCTTGGGTTTAACTGCTTGTGTCCTGTAGCTGTGTGAAAGGTCTGATCTAATATACCACGTTCTGTTTTCTCCCCTGCCCTGCAGCAGCTGGAATTCCCTGTTTGCCCATTGACAGACGCTTGAGCTCAAACAACTGCTGGGAGAAGCGAAGCGACTGCGGGGACTCCGTTTTGCGGGAGGGCAGCGCCCCCGTGTGGCTTCTCTGCAGAAACGCAGCCCCCAGGCAGCTCCCTTTTGATTCTCCTCTTTCTCCTTTACATGTATTCTATCTTTTTTTTTTCAGCCTGAGTGCTTTAGACGGGTTTTTCAGATCGGTGACCCAGCCAATAAAGTACTATGTTATCAATCAAATGACCAACTTAGTGGCTTTCTATGATGGGGTAACTGCAGCAGTGGACACGGGTAAACCTACAGATGTGATCTATCTGGACATGTCTAAAGCCTTTGACACGGTCCCCCACAACATCTTTCTCTCTAAATTGGAGAGATATGGATTTGATGGGTGGACTGTGCAGTAGATAAGAAACTGGTTGGATGGTTGTATTCAAATAGTAGAGGTCAATGTCTCAAAGTCCAGATGGAGATCCGTGATGAGTGGTGTCCCTCAGGGGTCCGTACTGGGACCGATGCTGTTCAATATCTTTATCAATTATATTAACAGCGAGATTGAGTGCACCCTCAGCAAGTTTGTGGATGACACCAAGCTGAGTGGTGTAGTGGCCACACCGGAAGGACAGGATATCATCCAGAGGGACCTGGACAGGCTGAAGAAGTGGGTCTGTGAGAACCTCATGAGGTTCAACAAGGTCAGGTATAACGTCCCACACCTGGGTCAGGGCAATCCCTGTTTTCAGTATATGATAGGGGATGATGTGATTGAGAGCAGCCCTGCAGAGAAGGACTTGGGGGCGCTGGTCAATGAGAAGCTCAACATGAGCCGGCAATGTATGCTCACAGCCCAGAAGGCAAACCATATTCTGGGCTGCATCAAAAGAAGGGTGGCCAGCAGGCTGAAGGAGGTGATTCTGCCCCTCTATTCCTCTCTTGTGAGACGTCACCTGGAATACTGTGTCCAGTTCTGGAATCCTCAACGTAAGAAGGATATGGAGCTGTTGGAACGGGTCCAAAGGAGGGCTACAAAGATGATCAGAGGGCTGAAGCACCTTCCCTACAAGGACAGGCTGAGAGAGTTGGGCTTGTTCAGCCTGGAGAAGAGAAGGCTCAGAGGAGATCTTATAGCAACCTTCCAGTACCTGAAGGGCCTACAGGAAAGCCGGAGAGTGGCTGTTCATAAAGGCTTGTGGTGATAGGACGAGGGGCAATGGCTATAAACTGGAGAGGGACAGATTTAGACTAGACATAAGAAGGAATTTCTTCACCATGAGAGTGGTGAGACACTGGAACAGGTTGCCCAGGGAGGTTGTGGATGCCTCATCCCTGGAGTTGTTCAAGTCCAGGTTGGATGGGGCCTTGGGCAGTCTGCTTTAGGGGGATGTTCCTGCCCACGGCAGGAAGGTTGGAACTGGATGATCTTTAAGGTCCCTTCCAACCCAAACTATTCTATGATTCTATAAAGTAGGACTTAAAAAAAGAATAATAATGACAATTTAAAAAAACTAAAACTAGTGCTTTTAAAATCGATCTACTTGCGGCATTTGTCATTAATAGACTAACACATTTGAGTGGCTGAATTTTTCAGTAAACAAGTTATTTGCCAAAAAGACGTGCCAAGCTGCATCAATATCTCTTGCCTTTTGTGGATGGCCAGGCTTTGGGGACTGTGTATGAGATGCATGTACCTCACACCTTTGTCTTCATGGGTGCCAGTGAACTACAGTGTGCTCATGTTTCTTTTTCTGGAAAGCTGCTTCAGTTCCATTGCCCAACTCTGGCAAGAAGACCACAAGAGACCACAACTACTGTAAACAAGGATAAGTGTTGGAGACACTGAAGTAGACTCATAGAATAGAATCATAGAATCGTTAAGGTTGGAAAAGACCTCTAAGATCATCAAGCCTAACTGTCAGCCCAACACCACCAACTCCTAAACCATGTCCCGAAGTGCCATGTCTACACGTTTTTTTTAATGCCTTCAGGGATGGAGACTCCACTACCTCCCTGGGCAGCCTGTTTCAGTGCTTCATCACTCTTTCAGTAAAGAATTTTTTCCTAAAATCCAGTCTAAACCTCCCATGGCACAACATGAGGCCATATCCTTTCGTGCTATCACTTGTTTCTTGGGAGAAGTAACAATAAGTAAAGACATTAGAGATGCAAGAAGATCAGTGACAAGTCAAGGAGAACTGGATATACGGTGACTGGCTTTGTTAGTCTACTTTTAAAAGTGATCTGGTTTTTTTCTCCTCAGCCAAGGAAATAATTCAGCAAAGAATACAGAAATAAATACAGAAAAAACATTTGTCACTTTCAGACAAATTAAGTTGAAGCATCTTCGTGGTTTGGGGAGGCAGGAGAAGGTCCCAGATCCCTGCTCCAGTGATCTGGCTGCTATTGTGACAAAGTACAAGCTGTTGGACTCAGCCTGCTGGACTCTGATTTTGCCATACTGATCTCTAGACTATCACTGCAAACTCACTGTACAGCTGCCAACTGTGAAAAAGCTCCATCTGATGCACAGTGTATTAGCAGCTGCCACCTGATGACATGAGCTACTGAGTGCACGCTTCATCCAGAATTCTTCCTGTGTTCGCTTAGGGTGGGATGTTATAAAAACTGAAAGTTTTGGAGTGATGTCCTACACCACTGAAGTCAAAAGCAAATTCCCACACATTTCTCTGAGACCATGATAGCACTATCGATTGCAGTAGCCTGATGTCCCAACATGGCTTTTTTTTGCAGTTTTAACTGCAAAAATCACAGGGGTCATCTATCAGCACAGGGAACTTTGCCACTGAAGAAAGGCTTGGGAAGTCTGGTGATTGTTATTCAGACAGTAGGAAGGTGGCTGTGGAACACAAGAACCATAAATCTTACAACTTGAGCAGAAAATGCAAAAAAAGGTCCAAAATTCAGTTTCAGGATACAGCTTCCTATGTAAACATTCTGCTTGCAAGTGAGAAAGACACGACTTTTCTTTAACTGCATTTCCAGTGCAGTAATACGTAGGATTGTGTTCCCATTGCGTGAATGCAAACAGAGCAGCTAAACCAGTGCAGGCGACTGTGGCTGACTTAATTCCTAACTCCTGCTCCAGGGCATGACATTGGTATGATGTAATGAAGCTGGGGTGATACTGTAGAAGGAAGCATCAGCAGTGTCTCCCTGGAGAACAAGGTTCATTCTGAAAATTGAAGTGAGAAGCAAGTTCTGAGTCTCAGGGGACAGCAGTAAGAGATGGAACAAAAAGCTACATCAGTAAGTTTTGGGAAATGCCTGGACTAGGAACTGTATAGCCCCAAACTAGCTCAGCTTGCATGAAAGTACATCTTTGTTCTCCTCTGACCCAGTTCCTTGAGCATGTGCAGCTCCTGCACATCTGTGTACGGACCATGGATGTTTTCCACCACTAACAATCACAACACAAGTGCTTGCGGAGAGCTGTGGTTACACAAGTGTCACCATGAAGGCTGAAAAGAACCCATAAGGGATACTAAAACTGCCAGCAAATAAAACTCTCTTAAGACTCATTTTGGAGTTTTAGAAAGCAAGCATCCTTTATAGGCCTGGGCAACATGCAGGAGTGATCTCCATCAATCATGTGCAAAAAGACAAAGGTTGGTTACAGAACATATTTCCCACTTACATGCATATGTATATTTTTTCCCAGAAATCTTATGCATATTCTATTACTTACCAAGGTCTAATTTTAATGTTTTGAAACTTTGCAACAGTCAAAACCCTTGCTAATTTGCATAAAGACTTGACGTTGCCTTTCAGATTAGTAAGTATTCCAAACAGAGGTGGTTACAGAAGAAGAGACATCTGTTTAGCACAAATTGTTCCTCACACAATACGTTATCATTTTCAAAAAAAAGGATGATGTCTGAAAAACACGGTTTTAAGGAAAACGCGCTATCAGAGGGACATTCTGTCTAACTTTCAGAAACTACAACTCATAGAAGAAACTTAACTGCATTTTAGCTTAAATCAAAATATTCCACTTTGAAATATTCCACATATTGTATCGATGCAGCTTGGGGGTTACACCTTCCAGTACCTGAAGAGAGTTACAAGAAAGCTGGAGAGAGACTGTTTACAAAGGCATGGAGTGATAGGACCAGGGGCAATGGCTATAAACTGGAGAGAGGAAGATTTAGACTAGACATAAGGAGGCATTTCTTCACTATGAGGGTGGTGAGGCACTGGGACAGGTTGTCCAGGGAAGTTGTGCATGCCCCATCCCTGGAGGTGTTAAAGGCCAGGTTGGATGGAGCCTTGGGCAACCTGATCTAGTGGGAGGTGTCCCTTAACAGGGGTGGGGTGGAACTGTATGACTGAATACTGTGTTCAGTTCTGGGCCCCTCGCTACAAGAAAGATGTGTGTCCAGAGAAGAGCAACGAAGCTGGTGAAAGGGCTGGAGAACAAGTCTTACAAGGAGTGGCTTAGAGAACTGGGGTTATTTAGCCTGTAGAAGAGGAGGCTGAAGGGAGACCTTATTGCTCTCTACAACTACGTGAAAGGAGGTTGTGGAGAAGAGGGTGTTGGCCTCTTCCCCCAAGTGACAGGTGATAGGACAAGGGGGACTGGCCTCAAGCTGCACCAGGGGAGGCTCAAATTGGACATTATGGAAAATTTCTTCATTGGAAGGGTTATCAAGCACTGGAACTGCCCAGAGCAGTGGTTGAGTCACCATTCCTGGAGGCATTTAAAAGACGGGTAGATGAGGTGCTCAGGGACATAGTTTAGTGGCAGATAGGAATGGTTGGACTCGATGATCCAAGAAGTCTTTTCCAACCTGGTGATTCTATGATTCTACGACCTTTAAGGTCCTTTCCAACTCAAACTGTTCTACGATTCTGTGATTCTAAGTGTCACCGTGAAGGCCGAAAAGAGCCCGTAATGAGTCGGCGCACATTTAAAAGCCACCGTATCTTCGAAAAACAATTGCAGCGAAGCCCTCGAGGCGGCTGCCGCACTTTTTTTCTGCTCCAACAACTTCCAGCAATTCAGCTCCACGACAGATTCCCACCACGCTCGAGCCCGGAGGCTTTATGACCCGGCTCCACGCGAGCCGCCCGCGGGACGGTGGGGGCGGGGCTGCGGGAGGCGCGGGGCCGCCCCCGCGCGGCGGCGCCCGGAAGCGGCGGCAGGTCGGGCCGGGGCGGTGGTGCGGGGGGCCGGGACCGACGTGGCCGGGCCGGGGGGGCGGGGCCGAGCCGAGCGCACGGCTGGATGGCAGCGCCCGCACGAGGCGCGGAGGCGGCGCTGGCGCACGGTAACGGCGGCGCGGGGCGGAGGGAGGGACCGAGCTGGGAGGCGCTGTCGCCGTGGCGGGGACGCGGCGCAGCGCCGGGACGGGGGGGACGGGAGAGGCGGAGCCCAGTCCGGCACCGGCGGGGCCCGGCCCGGCTGAGCGCGGTGCGAGATTGGGAGGGGACCCGCGAGCGCATCCCGCGGCCGGGACGCGGCGGAGAAAGTTTTGGAAGCGGCTTCCGCGGCGGGCGGGTCCCGTGCCCCGGAGCCCTGGTGCCCCGATCCCTGGACCCGCTTGTCCCGGAGTCGGCGATGGCGCCCCGTTCCCTGGAGCCCTGTTACCCAGTGCCCTGTTCCCTGGAGTCGGGAACGGCGCTCTAGAGTCCTATGTGGCCCGGTGTCCCGGAGCCCCGTTGTCCCGGAACCCCAGTGTCCCGGAGCCCCAGTATCCCATTCCCCAGTATCCCCCGTGTCCCCGGTGTCCCGGAGCCCTGGTGTCCCGTTCCCCGGTGTCCCGGCGATGCTTGACGCGGTGTCGCAGGGACCTCGCGTGGCGTCGAGCGTTCGGGTGGGGAAGGTGCGTGAGCGGAGTCAGCCGCTGCCTTCCCCCCCTTCATTCCTGGCCGTTCTGTGTCCCCGTGGCTCCCGTGGGATCCTGCGCGGTCTCCGCCGGGTTATTACTAAGGTTTGTTGCCTGCGGGCGTGAGCCGAGTTTGGCACCCGAGAAATCCCTGGCCCCGAGGGGTGAACACCATTGCCTGGCCCGCAAACTTTCCTGTTTCATCCTGGGTAGGATGGGGAAGGAGTCGCTGCCTCCCAAACTAGGGCGGTGTTCCATCGAGTGTTTTCACTGCCTTCCTTCCCAGCTCTTACGTTTGCTCGGGGTCTGTGATCTGTGCGGATGGCAATAGCCCCTTGCTCCTAATCCTGTGCGTCTCCGGCTTTTAGCTGCGTGGGCTGTGATGTGCGTGATTTGCGGGAGTATGAAACTCTACGAAGGGGGGATTTATGAGAGGGATGGGGGAGAGGGCATGGGTGCCACCAGGGTGGTGCATTCCCTAAAGATGGGTAGTGACTGAGGAAAAGGGAGTGCTCAGAGAAGACTGGAGACCTTTTCTCTGTCAAGATCAGGGTTTCCAGGAGTTCAAAGCTCTCCACAGGGCTAATGGAGGGAGGCGGCTGGTGGAGAATTTTTTTTGACTGAAAATTATGCTTCCTCCCTGGAAAATAACGTGGGTTTTTTTTTTTTTTTTTTTCCATGCAGTAAGACCAGGCAACCAGCTTCCAGGGAAAACACTTGTAAGGAAAAAAAAGCTTTTTTTTTTTTTTTTTCCCTTGACAACATCTAAAATGTCACTGTGTGGCAATGAGCAATTGTGCTGAGACAGAGATGAAGCTGTGTGGTCTGAAAAGGCAAATTCTCTATGATAGGAGAGGCAGTTTGCTGCAGGAATGATCATTGTGTCAATATTTTATTTTCTCTTTTCCAATAGGTTTCTGCCTTGGCATTTTAAGTTTTGTCTGTGTTTTCTCAGGCACTGCCTGCTACCGAGGTACTCCGTGAGCACTGTGAGGTGGGGGAGGCCCTGGGAGCCTCCCAGGGGGAGGGTAGGAGCTCTTCTGCTGGCTGGGTATGCAGCCTGCCCCCACTCAGATGTCTGTAAACGGCAAATTCTCATTTGTTTCTTCTTCCTGAGCTGGGAATAACCTCATGGTTATTCCAGTCCTGAGATCGCGCAGAAGATGCTGAACTGACCTGACTCCTGAATGTTTGGCTCTGAGACCTGCACAGGACATGAGGCACTCTGGAGAGTGCTGCCAGTGGTCATGGTGATCAGGTTCTGATCCAGCACAGCTGGGACCTCTGATCCCAAATGGTGTCATCAAAACTGATGAGTTATTTATGCACTAGCTATTTCTCTCCCATGCATATACCAAAATAGGTCATATGCCCTTCTTGAGAAAAAATATCTCTACAGACCTAGTTATGCCTCTGTCTTCTGGTGACCAGTCTTCTCTGACAACTGATGGGTGCTTTCTCTAGAAATTTCTCAAGACCTTTTCTAGCTGCATTCCTGAAAGAGATGCTGTTGTCTAAAATTGGGGTAGGCAAAGACTTCTTCCACCCTCTGCAACTGTAATGGCAGGGTTTTATTTTCTCTCTTTGAGTTTTGTTTTCCTAGGACTACATCTTGACTGCCTTTCTTCTTCCTCTTAACTATTTGTCTTAGGAGCAGCCAATTCGAATTTGGAGACTTTACAAACATTAAATAAACAACTTCTTGTGAGGAGCATATGAATGAGATACAGAAAGGGGCTTTAGAGGTAAAAAGTGCATTTTTTAGAGCAAGTGATTAAGATAAGTTAGAGCACACTCTCAGCATTTGCATCTTCCTAAATAATTAGTTGGGCATGAAGATCGGTTCAGATGTGTCCTGGATGATGCACCAAGTTTCTCATAGATGTGAAGCATCAGGAGTTTACTGCGTGAGCTAAGGGGATATTCTTGAGCCAAAGTTGATGGCAGTCAGGCAGCACAGGTATAAAGAAATGTACGCTTTTCCCTTGTGTAACTAACAAGAGAGGACAGACCAGTGGGCTGCTGAAAATTGTCTGACACAAGAAGGAGTTAGGTAAGTCAGTTTTCTACCTCTTTATGCCTATTTGTTGTCCACCACGTCTTTTCATAGAGGAACTTGATCTCTTTCACTGCTGGAAGAAGGATGTGAAGCCAGGTATGCAGCCTGCTTTCAGAGCCCTGGATATGCCCTTTGTCCCACGCGCTACTTCCTCTCTCCAAGATTTTGGTTACTTAGCCTCAAAGCCCCCTTCAGGGATCAGTTGGTGCAGATGTGGGCTGTGAATGTGGAGAACAAGATGGAAGAACTAGACCTGTTGCATCAGTTGCAGTGATTTCTTTTCTGGGCTTTCTCAAATGCTTTTCACTTTGTGATGACAGTATTGCAGAAGAGGCCAATTTGTGCCACTTCCCATCATTGCTGCACTATGGAGCAGCTGTTTTGATGTGTTTGTTGCCTCTTCATAGGCATGTGGTGGTTGTATAAATCCTGATTTTTTTTTTTCCTCTGCTACTCATAGTAGGCTGTTACCAGTCATTTTCTCAGTCTAATCCTGTCATAAAGGAAGAGGACATCCGTCAAGCCTGATGTGGGATTGGGAGGGGTGCTCATCTTTTTTTAAAGCTGGAAATTCTCTAACTGCAGGTTATTATGCAGCAGGCAGTAAGCAGAGAAAAGCCTATGGCTGGTGCAATTTGCCTAAAAAGTCCCATCGCCTCCCTGTACAGATGCCTCTGTGGCTGATGGCTTCAGCCCTTATGGGTACTCAGGATGGAAGAAACTTTGTTTAGTTAGGGGACAGCTAGCGTTTTAAGAGCTTACTGTCTTTTTTGTGTTTGTTTTTTTGTTTTATTCTTCCCCTCCCCCCCCCAATCCCAGAAGAAATTTGAGAGATTCTGTGGCGTAGTTTTACCATAGCTGTGTGTGTCTGTTTGCATAGCTGTGAGGGGAGCCAGCAGGACTGGCAGCATCCCAGGTAAGTTCATGTGGTGAAGTGGGGCAAAAGGTGGCATCTATGGCCCATCAGGCTCTCCTTGCAGTTGTTACTGGTACTCCAAGCATCACTCCAGCACCTGTTCTTTTCAGTGTCTGAGTTGAATTGGTGTGTGGAGTGTTATAAGAGATTAAAATGTCCCTTGCTGCCCCTGTCCCTCCCTGTTGTTTTGAAGTTCTTGTGCTGATAGTGATTTACAGCTGAAAACCTGCCTCCTTTTGCAGGGTCCTGTTAGGATCTCACCAGCTTACATCACATCAGTTGTAGGGCTGTTGGGACTTCAAGAACGGATCTGGTCTTTGCAATGAAATAGCACCTGCACCATGTGTTTGTTCTTTTTCAAAAATTAAAATTTGTTCAAAATTAATGAACAAGCAGTGCTGGAGATTCTGCATCATACATAACCTGTTGCAGTGTACCACCACTTTGGTATTGTTTATATTTGTTTCTTCATATGGAGGCTGAATCTTGTTGAGCTGACGCTACAATGTGGAAGAAGAGTTGAGAACTTTCCCCCTTTCTTTGACTTTTAATGTATGCAGACTGTTCTGTTCTCTTCCTGTTATCTTTTTAAGACTAAACACACCCAGGTCCTTCAGTCTTTTTTTTCCAGGTTGTTCTTTTTGTTTCCTTCTATTGGAATGTCTCTAGTTTTTCATCTGTTTAACAAAGGAGGGTGTGTGAGGTTGAGTGCAGTCTGCTGGCTGAAGTCTCAGGTGTGTGGAGTGGAATGGTGACAGTGCTCCTGTGTCTCACCTGCCATGTTGTTACTAATTTGTCCCTGGATGTAATTTGCCTGCTTTGTAGCAACATAAGCCTACTGGCTTGGAATTAATTTGTGAATCAATGTAATGCCTGTATGCATTGTTTTTTTCCCGGCACATCAGAGTTACTGTTTTGTCCTATTGATTTGGGGAGGGAGTCCCCCTTAATATACTGTTTTGTACTGAGTTTTACTGAGATTGGTTTGACAGTATAATACAGATAGGTCTAGGTATTACACTGCACTAAGATGCCACGATATCCTGCTCTGTTGAGGGATTTGGTTTTCCTTTGTCTATAAGGAGAAAAAAAAAAAAAAAGTGATGGATTTTGTATGGATCGGTGGAGGTTACACTTGATCAGATGCTATCTTGCTACAAAAAATTGTAGTGTCTTCCTTGGTTCCTTCTTGGATCCTCCCTGTTCCTGGTGTCCAGGGTCACTGTGCTTGGAGCTCAGTGTCCTCCTTCACGGTAGCAGTGAGATCCTATCCTTTGACTTTCTTTTTAACTGCTCACTGCAGCTGAGCCTTCCTACTGCAGTGATTTAGTTCTGAGACTAAAACCGGAAAAAGGCCAAGCCTTTAAAAAAAAAAACCAGTTTTTTCTGCTAGTTTATTCTGACCTTGCTCATTCATGGAGTCAGACGTGAGCATGGGGAGGGGATGGAAGAGGGACAAGGGACAATACTGCACTTTTCAGTTATAGAGAACCCTTAGGTTGGTTCCAAAACCCTGGATTTTGTTGTGATAGTTTCAGGCCCCTTTCTTTCTGGCTGTTACTTAATGCTTTGCTATCTTTATCACTTTCTTATCTTGTAGGTAACTACAAACTGATCATTTAACTTGATCAAGAATCTTTCAGAGGATTGAAGTTACTGGTCAGTAACTTCTTAAGTCTTCTGTCAACTTTTTTTTTCTTTTTATAAAGGTAGGTGAGGCATGATGCTTCTCCAGCCTGCTGTGGTCTTCCCATATTCCTGTACATTTTCAAAAATGGTCACTAATGCTTCAGAGATTACTTTGACTGGTTTCTTATATGCTTTCAGGTGAATGCCGTTTCTCCTTCTTGATCCACAGCTGTTCTGTGAACATTTGTTGAACTGTTCTTTTCTAACCTCTTTTCTCCCATCTGCAAATTAATTTATCTTGCCACATTTTGCTTTTTCTTTCGGAAACTGAAGGAGCATTTGTACTTTAGTTTTTGCATCATTTGCTTTCTTTTCCTGTTTGCTAATGAGAGTGTGATTATCTTTATTTTTGTCTCCTAACATGCCTGCTTCTCTTTTTTTTGTGATTGAAGAATACAGCTGTGCTGGTTTTGACTATCTAACCAGTATCCATCTAGGAAAAGAATAAAAATAGGACAAGTATATATTAGATTTTCCAACTACTCTTCCAGCTTCTAGCTCCTCTTAGATGAGAAGATTTCCTTAGTCTAATGTGAGCTGTTTAACCACAATCAATCAATAAATTTGTCTTTCTAGTACTTGTCCTGTCTTTGTTGAATCCATGTAAAATTTTCCATCATTTCTGGAGAAGTACTACCACACAAGTTACTGTGTGGTACCTGGTGAAGTCACATTTGTTTTTTTTTTTTTTGTGTTTTGAAGCCTCACTGGCTTTGTGTGATGGCTCTTAGCACCTATATCTGAAGAGACCGTGAATGATATGCCACTGTTCACTGTCTTTACACCACTCATGACTTTACGGACCTCTGTTGCCTGTCTTGCATCCTAATTTGTTTTGTGGATGCTGTTCTGTGGCAAAGAGAAGTCCTATTTGGTTGGCAATAACTTTCTCTGAAGCCTTGGGAAACTCAAGGGCAGAGGTGCTTGAAGTCCTTGTCCAGCCCACCTGAGGGGAGATGCTGAAAGCCAGACTTTCAGAAGATGTCTCATGCAATTTCATACACCTGGTCATAAACAGCCTCTCTTTTAGTGCTGTGTTGAAATTGGGAAGAATTTCAGATGTTCCTTACGGGGACACTAAGATGCTGAGGGAGGGGATGGTGAGACTGAGGCCTTTCCTCTGGGGTGGAGGGAGGGAGTCTCGGGCACGCTCTTAGAACTGCTCTCCTCTGTTCTTTCCAGAGATCGGACAGCCTGGCTGAGACTACTTAGCGATGACAAAACATAAGCTTCTGTTTGATGGGACACTTTCCTTGTTTATGATCGTGGCCTGTGAAGCTCAGCAGCTCCTGAGGAGTCAAGTTGCTGCTAGTTCTGGTCCTCAGTGTGAGAAGGAGGCAGAGTCTTGGGGAAACCTTTTCAGCAGCGAACGGCTGGATGCCTGTATCTGTTCCCTCATCGGTTCATTCATGGTGGGGCTGAGTGGGGTCTTCCCCTTGCTGGTGATTCCGCTTGAGACAGGAGCTGCTCTGCGGTCAGAAGGTAAGCCTACTAGCTCCATTAGCCTTTCTGAAACCAAAAGTCATGGATTGTGACTGAATAGCACAGTGATGAACAGGACCTTGTAACGGAAATACTGTCCATTACAATAGGCAGTCCATTTCTGGTTGTTTATTGGCATGTCTGCCAATTTGTTATGGAGTCCTCAGACAAATGCAAGCCCTGAGTGGAACTTGTACAAGGAGTATTGCTTGTTTCGCACCCTGCCTGGTCCAGGACCTTCCCATACACTGCCATCCCAGCCAAGTGCAAGGACTTTTTGATGCACTCCAGTTATTTGCTCTCTCCATTGAAAGCTTGCTTTGCAGATGCTTCTAATTTAGATGTGTCTGTGCAAAATCTCAGCTGGAGGTGTTTTAGCTTGTGGCTGAGTTGTGATTGGTTTTTTGTTTGTTGTTTGTTTGTTTTTCCTAGCTGGATCACAGCGTTTGAAGCAGTTGTTAAGTTTTGCAGTTGGTGGACTACTAGGGAATGTTTTTCTGCACCTGCTTCCTGAAGCCTGGGCCTACACATGCAGTGCAACGACAGGTATGGAAGCCTAATGAAGCAGTCTCTGTTGTGCCTACTGCTACATTTTTTGAGTCTATTCGATCTTGAAAACATGAGACCAGTCAGGCTGGGTCAGCCCAAAAACTGGTCTAGGCTGGTATTCATTTTGAAATAATGTGTAAAAGCAAATGCCTAGGAAAGAACATAAGAACAATAAAAACCATATAATACTTTATCTTTGTACTCTGCAGTCCTCCAAAGATTTTTGAGACTGGAGGCTTCCTGAGTTTGCCACGATTTCTTTGTTTAGTAACTTGCAATGGATTTCTTGTCTATCAACTTTTTCTGTATTGCCTTGGACTCCTGTAAGTCTCTGTTGATTTTCCTTTATCCTTTCTGTAAGGAAAGGGAATGCTTCTTTAACCTGATGGGAAGTTATGAATGCTTGTGTGGTTTGGTACACCAACATGTGCACCATCTCGGGTAGGGATTCTCCCCCATCAGAAGCATCTTGTCTATAAATCTGTCCCTGTAACAGTGTTAGTGCTAGACCCTCTTTTGTGAGACTAACTGGGGCTTCTCCGCTGGGTACTTAGATCTATGGGAGCCCATGCCTTTTCAATCTTTGCTCAAGGAGGAGTCATGGAAAATTGTCCATAAAGTCGTGATTAAGGTGTGCGGGGAACGAGCGGGAGAGAAGAAGGAAATCCAGGTGATGGAAACCTGTGTTTACCAGTGAACCACTGTTTGGGTTGGGATAGAGCTTGTGGTTTCAGCGTATCCCCTCTACGTCACAGATAGCTAGAGTTGTTGAAATTTGTAGTGATTATATCTCTCTGCTTCAGCAAACTGATAACATAGAAGGCAAGTGCTGCTGCATCCTGCCTGTTGAGAAACAAAGTAATCGTTTCCCACTGAAAGTGTGAGAAAGGGAAGAGGATGCCATGGGTTTCCCGGACTTGTTTGCACCTATGTCCTGGGATTTCGGTTGTCTTCTTCATGGCTCTGGAACTGCAAGCAGAACCTGCTGTTCTTTTTTCTCCTTTCTGCAGTGGTTCCCAAATGATTTGGTTGTCCTGCTCTAGCTTATTTGCTTCTGCCAGACTGTCCTGAAGCCTAAAGGTTTCCTTGACTTATGTAAGCCATATTACAGAGTCATTTTGTTCTTCCACTACAATGCAATCTCAACCAAGTTGAATGGATTATTCTCTCACAAGCTTGGCTGTAATTGAAAAGAAAGTTCATAGCTTTGGGCTTAATAATTTGCCCAGGTGTGGCAGAAAGAGGAAGGTGAGTCTGTAGCTTCACTCATGGCAGAGTTCGTGTCAGGGCTTGCCGCTCAGTAGACACAGATGCAGGATTTTTGTTCAGGTAATCTTCACTTGTCTCCGGAGCTCAGGGAAATTTCCAGTGTTGACAGGAAATACTCTGGATTGCACTGTTGAAGGAAAAGAGGCGGGGACTCTCACTCTGACGGTCCTGAGATGAGGTTATCTGTTGGATCAAAAATGAGCAAGTTAAACTAATTTGCTGTGAGGTATGTTCATCCCTTATTCCTCACAGAAGGTCTTTCCATTGCCATATCTTGTTTCTTGTCTTGCAGCTGCTGACTGAACTGATGTGGGGTGAGTTCACATGTGGGAAACACTGTGTACTTGATAGTAACATGAAGATTTCTCTCTTGTCCCTCAGGAGAAAGGCAGAGCTTTCAGCAGCAGAAGCTTCTGGGTCTCTGGGTGATCATTGGTTTCCTGACCTTCCTGGTGCTAGAGAAGATCTTCCTAGAGAGAGAAGAGGAGCGCCCTGGTGTGGTAAGTTAGCAGCCAGAGGGGAGAGTGCTGTTATGTTTGGAGCTCTGTACTAAACACTACGCTCTATCTGATAGGCTCAACAGATGATCCTGGAGTTGTGAGTAGCTTGTCAATGCCCTTTGGGAGCTTTTTGCCACTTCTTTGCCACTGGGCTATAGAATGTGTTTCATCTCCAGGCTTTGGTTTTGTGGTTTTAGATGAGATTTCTCACCTGTGGGATGGTTTTGTTCTTGATGTGGTATGTGTAAAAGGGTGCTTCTTGTTGCCTCACAGTGCAGATGCCACAATGCTCTTTGAAATCTGTCTCATTTCTGGCAGTTGTCAATATTAAACTGAGGTACCAAAACTGCTGATTTGCGTTGATGGAAAAAAAGATTAGGGATGAAGATTAGATTTCTGACACTGGTTCATGCTTATTCATCACTGACAAAAAGGCAGTGACAAGTTGTTTTCCCCTAATTTAGGGCTTTGATTCCAAAACACCAGCTGGAAAGATTCACAATGGAAGTGGCTACTCCCTGCCTAAGGTGGCAGGCCAATCCCAAAGAGCAGGAACAGGTTCAACTCAGTGTAATGGCTCCTCTCTCCAGTCTTATCCAACAGATAACAGAATCAAGGTAAGAGACTTGCAAACTGACCTTCATACCTTAGGTTTCCATGGCATGCATTTTAAAATTTAGACAGGAGAGTGAGTTATCCGTGGAAAGAACTGTGCCTGAGTGAAGGACTCTGAGTTTGAGTGAGTTGTGCCTAGTTTTACTCTGTCAAAGTGTCTGCCGACATCATAGCAGGGAGGAAATAGTGGACTTGGAGAAAATCTGCCCAGCAGCTTATGCAAAAGAAGCAAAGTCACTGTTGTGAAGGCATAACTGTGATGTGCATTTTGGCTGAATTCTGAGACCAAAGTACAATATTTTCACATTTTGTTACTCTATAGTCATTGTATCTTTCTTTGCTTAAATTTCTGTGCAGTGATTTCTCTGTTCTGTAGTGCCCGCATTGTACCAATTGTGAGCTTCACATTTCCTTTTAAGGCACCTTTCAGAAGCATTTTGACAGTTGAAGCTGTCCACTGTAAAACTTAGAAGTTCATTTTCTCAGGTTAGCAGTTTGTTGGCTGCCAAAAAGGGCTTCTTGTCTGCTCTGTCTCCAGACCTCTATTTCGCCGTCACTTCCTTTGCATTGGACCTTGTCTGACCCCACAGTGAGCCTGTTCAGGGAGCTAAACAGACAAAGAATTCACTTTCTCTTTTTTTGTTCTTCTTCTCCTGTTTCTCCCTCCCATAGGTTTATTTCTCACCTAATTTAACTTATTGAATTACCTTGGCATATAGACAGGCAGCGTGTAGTGCTGTTATAAGGGAGATCAGCAACTTCATAGGAGTAGAAGTGGAGGAGTGAAAGGAGTACTGTAGTGTTGGGCAGTGGCTAACGTTTATGTTGGCTTAGCTTTCAGTTTTATGTTACTATCTTTGCATTGCAGAAACCCCTCTCTGAATGGAGTTGACAAGCAAGAGAGTAAACAACCACTTTGGTGAAGGAAGACCTATAATTTTGAGTTTGAAAGACCATAAAAATGTGTGTTTTGTAGGGCAGTAACTATGAACAGAAAGTGTGATTGCATGAACTAGCTCAAACCTGGATATGTGGTCAGAGGCTCTTTGGTCTTTCTATTTCAAGCCTGTTTTGCTGTGGCTTTATAGCTCTTACTATACAATGTGAAAGATACGGTGAAGTCACTGGGTATTTTTTATATCTGTCACATTCATGTAATCTGTACAGCGCATTTCACAAACAGCAGGGTACCATATTGGTGTTTCTAGAGGTGATAGTGATGAAGAAACCAACATTACTGGGTTATGAAATGTCGTGCCATTATTTTAGAAAGGTTTATATAGGAACTACATGGTTAGTCTACCACTGTTTGAAGTAGAAATGCAACACTGGTGGGGGATGCAGTTGCTCAGGGCCTGGTCCTAATGTAAAAAAATAATGTAATTTATACGAATTGATATGATCTTACAGAAGATACATTCTTGTCAACCAGATATTTTTCCCTGCCTTGTATTTGGTCATACAGTTGCTTGATAAAGATAGTGATGCTGGCAAACATATATAAAATATAACCTTCTCCCACATTCTAATGAAACTAGTACTGCATGAAATCAGCTTTACTAATAGTAGCAATACTAAAAAAATCAGTTATTCTGTGTTATAAACGGGCTGAATTAATGTGCCCCCCCAATCTGTTTACTGTCAGTTTATGATTTTTCTGAGTGATTATTTATAAAAACAGTATATCTTCACGTTTGCAGATACTGCTGTATTACTTATATGTATTATATGTATTATATGTATTATATACTTACAATAATAATAATAATATAAGTATTATATACTTATATGTATATAATAATATAAGTATTATATGCATATAATAATATAAGTATTATATACTTATATGTATTACTTATGGTTGGACTCCATGATCCGGTGGGTCCTTTCCAACCTGGTGATTCTATGATTCTATGATATGGCATGTTGTGGCTGCAGGAGGTCAGTGATATCGGCTAAACTGAGTAACTTTATCAAGAGAGATGAATTTTTAACATGTTTTTATACATGCAAATGTTAAGGAATGGATTAATAGAGAATGCAGATAATATTTACAAGATAGGGACAGTTTCTAGGAAGTCAATGCTTTGGAAAAAGCTGTGAGAATCACAGTAGGAAAATGTTTGAATGCATTCTTCCGTTATGATGCTACAGCCAGGAAGATGGGCGAGTAGGAAATAGTATGTAAGAGAATAGGCAAGTTCTATCTTTCCATATAGCAGTAATGAAAAAGCTGTCTGACTTTTTCCAAGACCGTTATTCACACACTCAAAATACTAGTGATAATTTGTAAAGGGGTGGGGAAAGAGGTGAAATAATTATCTTCGGTTTGCAGTATGTAATAAGAAGTGGTATTCTTTAGTCTATAGGTCTGTAAGTGTGATAGATCAGAGTGCCTTAAAGTATATAAGTAACTCTGTAAGAGGCATGACTGAATTTGAATAGGTAAAACTATACCAAACAGTAACAGACTAGAAACCAAAGAAAATTCTGTAAGTGAGGATAAATTGACAGTGGATCAACTTACCTTAGTGACATTGTAGATTCTTTGTCACTTGTGGGCTTTAAGCTGTTATTTAAGCTTCTTTCTGCAAAGTACACTGTAGCTTAAGAAACAATGGGCTTCAGGTAGAAACTAAATGAGATTCTTTTGGTTGTGTTATGCAGGAGGTCTGTGGTGAGCCATGGAGAGCCCTTTTAGCTTTAGAATTTAACACATCTGTTCAGTCTTACAGACCAATGTCAATATGCGTGAAATAGAAACTAATGAGTTAATTTGTGTCATTTTAACTTTTTACTTTCTACGCATATAATCTGAATATATTAATAGTCTTTCTGGTATGGAGTAGGTTACCAAAACTACCAAGATATTCCTGCATTGTTAGCCTGTTTCCTTGGGCAACAAGATAAGCAGTCACTCCATCTGTCTGTCCATCTGTTCTGCCCTTCATTTTCACTAACTTTTGAACCCGTAATTAATTATATGAGTTCAATAGAGGATAGATGTCTTGAGGGCAGTCAAATTTCTGCAAGTTTCATGAAAATCAGCGTGGTGGTAGGGAAGGAATGCAAACTAGTGCCCTGTTGCAAAGCTCTGGCAGAACTTGGGTGCTGTGTGCTGCTTGGCAGGTCGACAGGTAAGTCTCACTGCCCCTACCTGGTGGAGAAGCGGCTGTCATAGAGTACAGGATAGAGATGGGACGTGCAGGGATAGAGCATTGGCCGGAAGTGAGCAGAGTAGATGCTTGCAAAGAAAAGGGAGAGAGCCATAGGATACCAGGCTTCTTGGGTTCTACTAAGTAACACCCTTTTCTTCAGAAAACAAAGAGAAACATACTGTTTAAACAAAGTCAGTCACTCGCTTAGTGATTAGTAATCTGTGATCAGTTGTCCTTTGTCCATATATATTAGAAATTCTGCTCTTCAGCTGCTGCTGTAATAATTTGTCCTAGCCTGATAACTGCAGGTGGGGAAGTACCTTTGCACCCAGACATAGATCAGTTCTGTTCTGCATTGCAGCCTTTATTCTTTCAACAAGTAAAAACACTGTAGAGTACTTTTGCCTTGCTTATTTTTTCTTTTTCCCTGTGGCACACATGGTCCTTGCTGATTTGTAGAAGCATGTTTTATTGCACAGTGACATTAATTCTGAAGCATGAACACTTCATCTGGCGGTGCTCTTTATGAGCAATGAGAACATCCTATTAGAAATTTGCAGAATGTAAATGTCAGAGGCTCATAACTGTCAAATCAACCCAATTTATTTCTGAGCACTCCAAGGCTTTGCTTCTTTCAGTGACAGCTTTTGCCCAAGCCACTGACAAGAAAAAGTCATAATGTTTTAATCATGAAGTCTGTTTTCTTCCTGGGAAAGCATTTTTGTGTAAAACTTATGTGAATAATTATTACTAGCCTGTGGGGAAAGCACACTCATGTAAAATCCCAACATGAAAAGGAGAAATTTTAAACAGTCGTATTTGACTGAAAATGAGGAATGAGAAGTAAAACTGCTGTGTTCGTGGGCCTGCCTGCATGCATATCTTTGTGTTCTTCTTACAAAAACATGCAAGGAACTTCTTCTGCATCAGTTGTGGAGATGTTACTTAGGTTACTACCTAAATGTGATCTATAGCTAGGCTTTGGTTAATTCATTATTTCCAAATTTAATAGTGAATGCACTTTTGAAAATTTAGAGCTTATAAAGATGTCCCGAGATTGTGAGTAGAAGTGCCCTGGAGAAAGTTGATACTTTGCGGGGGGAGAGAGAGAGAGAGGTGACAGAAAGCCCCACCTGAGCGGTGGCGTTCAAATGGCAGGAAGAAAAGATTCCCCAAGCAGAGTTTGATAGAAATGGGGAAGAGCAGAAAAAACAAAAAGAGCTCATGAAACCCATCAGCACTTGTGTTTTTCCAGCTGAGCTTTGGCACATGATGCGGTGGTGAAGTCAGTGTTTAATGTCTCACAGTTTCTAGACAGTCTCTCCTCTCTACTCACTGGAAGCTGCCCTATATCTGGAGCTAATGTATGCCAGCTTAGTTCTTCCAGTCTAGGGACAGGCTGATGTATTGGCTAACACCTGGTTTGATAATAATTTAAACTGCAGTGCTGCATAGTGAAATTCATATTTCAGGACCCACACACAGTAGTTTTTTGTTAAATCCCAAAAAACTCAAAAGCAAAAGAGCTGAGGTAGTATCCTCATGATTCACTTTAGGTCACATACTAAGAATTTGTCTGGGCATGACCATAGTTACCACGACAAGGAAGTCTAACACAGAGATGGACTTGTAAGGAAGGAAGCTGCTTTATGCTTATAGTTTTAAAAAATGTGTTTATATGCAAATGCATATAAATGCTATCCAGCCTTCTAGTAGGTGTTTTTTCAGCTACTGTCATCACTATCTTCTCTTTTTATTCTTTGGTAAGTGAAAGCAAACCCACAAGCACAAGCATTTTTAGTACAATGCTTGAAGATTTGTTTAGGTATAAAAAGCAATTTCAGTAGCATTTGTTCTGTTGCATTGTTCTTGTTGGCTTTTGAAAAGGGAGGATTTAACAGTTGGATATTAAAGTACGTGACTAGAAAACAAGGTCAGGTCATATTTGAAGCCATTCACCTGTGTAAATTAGTTTGTGTTACCTAAAATTGGTTCAATTTAGAATTAGATGTTCTTGCATTTTGGGTTCCTCCTTTTTCCTTCTCCTTTTTCTGTTTCTAGAGCTCTTTGTCATTTGCATAAGATGATTATCCTAATCTCAGACAATACTTGCGTACCATAAAACTTGCTTTACTCTAAAACTGAACATAACATTTAATTTATACTTGAGAACCAACATAGTTAAAGATCTTTACCAGAAGTACCATGTCCTGACCTTTCCCGTGTGGTCGTGACTCTGTGTAACCTGTGTCTAAGCCATGTGCTTTCTTTTATCTTATGTCTCTTACTTTATCAGGGGCTCTTTCTTGTCTTTGCAGATTAGCGGATACCTCAATTTGCTGGCTAACACCATTGATAACTTTACACACGGCTTGGCAGTAGCAGCCAGCTTCCTGGTCAGCAGAAAGGTAAGGTTTCTGTCACCAGCTGTGCACTGAACTGAAGACGCCTGTTCTCAAGTGTGCTGCAATGTGCGGAAAAAAAAAGCAAATATGTGAGGAGTTCCTTCCTATTTTCTACAAGTTTATGAGAAAATGGAGATTACAGTAAAAAGCAAAACTATCCTCACCCTCTGATGCAGAGATTCTTGAAACTTGGGACATGCTAGTCATTTGTGCTGGCAGTAGGGGAAGAGTTAATTCATCTACTCTTTCGCTGAATGAATAACAAGTCTTAACTTGGAGAAAAAGGGGCCTTGAGCTCCTGATGAGAGTCTCAACTCCCAGAGCTGGAGGACTTATTTCATAATCACCTTCTCTCCTCTGGTACAGGTTGGATTCCTAACCACGATGGCTATTCTCCTGCATGAAATCCCACATGAGGTGAGAGGGCTTTGCATCGTGCCATCATGAGGGATTACAAAGGTGCTTCATGTGCTAACAGGAGGGACTGGTCTGGCTAACATTTTCTTTTCCCTTTGAAAACTATTCCCTCTGAGAGATTGGAAACGTGAAAAACTTTTAAACAGTCTTGTTGTGGGTGGCCTTTGTGACTAGAAGTTTGTATTAATTGTCAGCTGTTGGTTTTCTTAGGTTGGAGACTTTGCAATCCTACTTCGGGCTGGCTTTGATCGCTGGAGTGCTGCCAAAATGCAGCTTTACACAGCTCTGGGGGGGATTCTAGGAGCCTGCTTTGCAATATGTGCTCAGTCACCAAAAGGAGCAGGTAAGGCTCCCTGGGACGTCTGAAGGAATAGGAGGGGTGGGGCTGTCATTCCCATGTGTGTATCTTCGTTCCCTTCTCTGTTTTATTGCATGATTTTGTCTCAGTAATAACAAAAGCTTTCTGTGTTTCTGCAGGGGAAACAGTAGCCTGGATCCTCCCTTTCACTTCTGGAGGATTTCTGTATATTGCCTTGTTAAATGTTGTGCCAGATCTCCTAGAGGAAAAGAATCCTTGGTAAGTGTTACCTCTTGTTCCGCTGCAGCAATTCTTGCTGCCAGGGAGCAGTGATATATAACACTTCACCATACCTGTTCTCAGAGCACCTGAAAGCCAGCTTTCCAAACCCCATGGGCAAAGATAGAATCTAGACTGGGGTGCTAGCTATTGCATTTATGGGACTACAAAGATGTATAAAATGTGACTCACTATAGAATGTGAGATCCTTCAGCTGGGTCAGTCCCAAAGATTATGCTAGCGCCATGCGTAGCAGGACTAGCTAGAGCAGGTCATTTTGAAACGTGTCCAGTAAGGTGACCTTTCCCTAGTCCGGCTTGTCAGCTTCTAATGTACTGGTTTAGGAACTGTCTGAATGAGGGCCCCGTAGACATGTGTGCATCTGATAACCACAGGTGAACTTATGCTTCATATGTTTCTCTCATCCCTTTTTTACCCTATCGGTTGCTTTGGACTTAAGCAATCTCCTTTTGGCAGAACACTTGCACTGTGTTAATGATGCTTCTTATTATTTGGTTTTTAGCCTCTTGCTTATTAATTCTGATTAGATGTCGCTGTGTGAGTAAAAAACTAAATTTTCCTCTCTTCATCATTCGGAGTTTCTCAGCGGTGTTAGTGATCTCATACAGCTGTTGTGTTCTCCTTATGGTGGATTTGAAAGGGCAAAGAACAAACCATTTGTGAGCCTCTACACTGCAGCCTATTAAGAGGCCTGTTAAGGTCTGTGGTCCTAATTTTGCTGTTTCTTTCCTAGGAACTCCCTGCAGCAAATTCTGCTCTTGTGTACAGGCATTACAGTCATGGTGCTACTCTCGCTTACAACTGAGTGACCTCTGCGCAGACCTCACGATGCCTCCCAGAGTCACCACAGTGACTCTGAGCTGTTAAAAAGCAATAAGGAACACTAATATTACTTCCTATGTGTATGTGTGCAGATCTGGCTGCTAGTATGAGAAGCAGGTGAGAGAGAGATCTGTGTATGCAGGACTTCATTCCCTGGCTTTCCTTTTTCCCCGTTTAGGTAAAATCCACGCATCAGGGCTTCTGAGTTTTCTTTGAGGTTTTTTGTTTGGTTGGTTTTGTTTTGTTTTTTTTTTATTTTGTTTTTTTATGGAACAAAACATACAGTGAACAGAAATGAACTGAACAACTGCTCCCCAGTGAATTGATAATTTGGTTCATTCTGATGGAACTGCACCTCCCAGGCTCTCGTGTGAAAACAACAGAGGTGTTTCCTGTAGGTGATGAAGAGGAAGGAGTTTTCCTACCACTCTAAGGGCTGGAGGCAGAACACCATGGCACAGCAACAATATAACAGTTTTAGCCACAATTCCCTACTTATGAGAAGTTATGGTGCTATGACATAGAAGGGACAAGACCCTTTCCAACTTGATCTCCAGCTTTTCATTGACATCAGTTGTTCCTGAAGGTAGTAAGTCTCAGCAGTCCACCTCTTTGATCTGTTTTGTATTTGTTTATATTGAAATCAAGCCAAATTCTTGAGGCACTTTAGGATGGGTAACTAAAATTAAATGGCTCAGCTTGAAGATTACTCACCTCAGTCCTAACCACTTCAACAACCAGAACAGCCTAACTGTTTATTTGAAAAATGGTCAGTAAATGTTTCTTCTTTTGCCATGCTACCAGCTCACCTACATCTGGAAGGAAAGCCGTGTAGCTGTTGTGACTGAGCTCTTTCTCCTTGTAACCTTTAGCTGAACACGGCTCTGAGTCTGCTCTCAAAACCCAGCTTCCCCACCATCTGCCCCATGTTTCAGAGCCCTCCTGAAGTGTAGCATGTTAGCCCTGCCTGGCATGCTATTGCAGCCCTGGGCTGCCATGGCAAAGGTTTGGGCAGTAGTTGGATACTGCAGACTGGTCAGCAGCTGAAACCCTGGTTAGCTTTTCCTCTGTTCAGTGTAGACAGTTTAAAAGCATGCTGTAACCAAAAATACAGATAGTAGCCTCTTTTGGGGCTTCTTACCTCACAGCGGAGTTAGCTTCTTACCTCACAGTGTTGGGGGTGAATGGTTAAGAAATAATAGTGACAGACCTTAAAGGCAGGTGCACAGCAGCCGAGAGTACTGGAGGGATGTTGAAATGGAAAGGGCAGACCTGCTGTTCAAAATGTTTTTTAAAAATGCATCTGGAAAAGCATTGTGCTAAGTAAGGAGAGGAGGAGATATGAAAGGGTGACAATAAGTATGCTTTAAGAGGAGATTTCTATTGTGTGATGGTTGGGATAAAATTGTTGGCTGTTTGATACAAATAAATGACATTTCTAGCACTTTTCCTGCATCCCAGCTCACAGGGCTGACCAGGCCATTGTTGGACAGGGATATGTTGTTGCCACAGAGGTGAGCACAGTTACTAGAGTATCCCTTCTGCAGAGCTTATCCTGGCTTTGCTTAAATCTGGTCAAAAACTGGTCTAATTGAACCAGACAGTCATTGGAAACAAAACAGGTACCGCACTGTGAATTACACCAACTCAACTCATTTTTTTAACAGCTTTAGTAAACCAGTACAGCTCTCCAGTCTGCAGTGGGGCCTTCCTTATCAAGAGGGTGATTTGGGTCAGAACAAGGAGGCAGGTATGTTGCCCACAGCAGAGGCATTTACTTCCCTAAGAGATTCCTGAACTGTTGACACAGTTCTTTTTTTATGACAGCTCCTGTCCTACTTTTCAGAGAGCGCTGGATGGAGAGCTCAGGCTTGCAGCTCTCTCTGCCCAGGAGCTGCTGTCTACAATTTTTGTAGCTTTCCTTACCTTGGGCTTACATCAGTAACTAGTTTCACTGAAACAAAGAGGAAGGCTTAGTCTGATGTTGTTTCTTATTTTATTCCTCTTTACAAAGTTGCCTTCCTTTGCCAATTGCTCCTTCTGTCATTCAGTTGTCAGAAAAACTGAAGGTAGCATCCAATTCCTGCTTTCCTGGAAGGAGGATTAATCTGATTAGCCTGCAGGGACTGGTGGAGTATGCTAACCCGCCTTACTTTGGGGTGTTCTCTGCCACCCCTTCTCTAGGGACTGAAGTAGGGCTCTGGAGGAAATGGCTTTACATGGAAAAATGTCTGCTGTTCTTGAGATATCTTTCTCAAAATGAGGCTGGTATTTAAGATGGGACAGGTGAGTGCCCATGAGTTGGCGTTGTTACATCAGCACTGAGCCTTGCCAGGACTGAAAACCACAGTCGAGACTTTGTGCTTAACGTTTAGGAATGCAAAGTGGATGACAGTGAAGAAAGAATTCCTGAATTTTCTCAGTTGCTACCACAGGCCTGGAGAGTCTCTGTGGTTCTTGGGAAGATACCCTGGTAGGAGTTTAGCACAGGGTTTGTGGGAGGGAGGAGCTTATTAGTTTTCCACTAAGTCAGCCCTGGCGTTGTGGATGGAGAGCCTTGGGAGAACATGGAGCAACACTCCGCCACATTTGTCACTTTCGGAAATGCAGAGAGAATTGTATTTTCTAGCTCTATTTTTTCAGCTGCTCTTATGCATTTTCCTGCTTCATCTGTATTGATCTGCTCTGCATGGAGACAATAGAGATGAAATAAATGGTTTTCTGTGTGGGTTTGTGGTTGTTTTTTTTTTTTATGTTGAAGCTACAACTTGTCATTGAATTACAAATTCAAATTTTGTTGAATTAGAGCTCGAGAAGTCTGGGCTCTGTCTTGCCCTTCTTCCTACTCCTCAGACTTTCACAATTGAAAGAAAACTTTCTAATGTGGTTTGCTGTGCAGTTCCTACTGCTGTGGCACCGTAGGCTGGGAGCAGTGTGGTCTGATCATAGTCCTTGCCTGCTAGTCTGGGTTCCCTGAAAAGCATCACCAAGTGAGTTGCTCCTCTTTGAGCAGAGAGCTTGCGTGGTAACTGACTATCCAGAGAGTTTTGCAACCGTACTTTGTTGTGTTCAGTGATTTTTATTTTTATTTTTTTCATTTTAAATCGTCAAGGCCTATGTGGTATCAGCTGATACTACATCGGTTGTCTGCCATGTGGGACAAAGTCACACGTGTCATAGTGTGTAGGAATTGCCCAGAAAGGAGTAAGGGGATTTTCTCTACTCTTCAAAAACACAGTTCAGAGGATGTCTTATCCCATTCTTTAATTAAAATATTTTCAGCCTATAAATACTGAGTGGTAGAACATGGCTCTCAGTTCTTACTGGAAGTCTTCTTTAAGAAGAAGGAAAACCATAGCCCAAGAGCTGGAAGAAGATGAAGGGGGGTAGGTGATCAAGGGCATGTTTTCATAATCTGGGGGATTTGACAGCAATGTGCACTTTGGAATCTGTCCCTTTTTTTGTCATAATGCTGTCTCTGGTTGTGCTGGTACTGAGTCTCCCTCCACCATCCTTTTTTCCTTCTCAAAAGCTATTAAAAATAACATGGATTAATCATCTGCCCTGGTTCGCAGGCTCTACAAAAGAGCGGCTCTAACACAGTTGCAGTAGCACTGAGAGGAGAATAATTGGAAAGAGTCTCGTACATGGGAACTTCTAAGGTGATGGTCTTGCCAAAACCCCTCTCTTCTGAAACTATAGCCCAAGAAACAGATGTTAAGAGTAGGATTGCAGAGTTAGGAAACATGAATGTTTGGATATTTCCAGGAACGAGCTTTTACAATTGAAGGATTTTTTCCATGTTATCTAGAGCAGCGATTGTATTAGAAAATTCTTTTGACAGTAGCCCTTTCAATTTGTCTGCCTTGAAGGCACTAATGTGCAGCTGCATGGACGGTAATCCCATCTGTCCAGTGCGAACTGCTGAAGAGGATCATGCTGAAATGCAGATAAAACAAGCTTTCTCTGTGGTTGCTGCATGTTTCCACCAGGCATAGCGCTCTGGGGAGAGATGTACTTCTCTGTTCTGGGCAGAGTCCCTGGCAGAAACGCTTGGGAGGGCATTTAGGTTGTGCTCTATGTGGATGAAAGAGCAGGAAGTGACAAGGACAGCCGAAGGGAGGATCAGAATCTCTTTCATTTGAACAGTTGCTCCTGGGAAACAAAGTACTTCTAACAAACAAAACTAAGGATTTTAAAACTGGTCATTAGATTTAGACTTATCGCTATGCTATCTAGTGATAAGGTAGGGTGAGGGGTAGTGGTTTTAAGCTGAAAGAGGGGTGGTTTAGATCAGATATTACGAAGAATTTTTTTAGTGTGAGTGGTGAGGGACTGGAACAGATTTCCCAGAGAAGTTCTGGGTGCCCCATTTGTGGAGGTGTTTAAGGCAAGGTTGGATGAGGCATTGAGTAACCTGACCTAGTGGAACGTGTCCCTGCCCATGGCATGGCATTGGAACTGGATGATCTTTAAGGTCCCTTCCAACCCAAACCATTTTATGATTCTATGATCATTTTATCTGGAGGCCAGAACTGGAAAGCCAATGCCCAAAACACTAGTGTAGGAGACTGGTTGTGCTGCTCCTGGAGGAACAAGTCGGACCGAAAGCAGTTTTGTGCCCTTGGAAATGCTGCATTTAACTAATAACCTGGATTTAGCCTGTTTCTCATTGCATAAAATAAATCGGTGTTTTTTCAGCTCTTCAGGTCTTATTTTCCATTGACCAATACTGAAGGCTTGAGGAGAGACTGTAATTGAAATGGTAGCAGGTGCTGCTGCCAGCAGTGTTTGTACTTTGTCCATGATTTACAAAACACTCGATCCTGTGGCATCTGCGTGCCAGCTGGGCCAATTACTGCCCTTCTGCCCTGCAGACAGGCCAGCCCTGGGCTGTTCTGGTGAGGGAGGGGAGAGTAGGAGGCAAGAGGGGGGCCCTGCTCACCACCTGCCCACAGTCCCTCCTGCCTGCACGTGGGGTTGATGGGCTGAGACCAGCAGGATGAGGTTTAACAAGACTGAGGGCCAAGTCCTGCACTTGGGACACAACAACCCCGTGCAGCACTACGGGCTTGGGGAAGCGTGGCTGGAAAGCTGCCTGGCAGAGAAGGAGTTGGGGGCGTTTGTCGACAGCCCACTGAACATGAGCCAGCAGCGTGCCCAGGTGGCCAAAAAGGCCAGTGGCATCTTTACCAGAAATGGTGTGGCCAGCAGGACCAGGAAACTGATTGTCCCCCTGTGCTTGGCATCCATGAGGCCGCATCTTGAATATTGTGTTCAGTTTTGAGCCCCTCGCTACAAGAAGAACATTGAGGTGCTGGAGCGTGTCTAAAGAAGAGCAATGAAGGTGGTGAAGGGGCTGGAGGACAAGGTCTTATGAGGAGTGGCTGAGGGAGCTGGGGTTGTTTAGCCTGGAGAAGAGGAGGCTGAACGGAGACCTCATCACTACAACCACGAGGTGGGTGCTGGTCTCTTCTCCTAAGTGATAGGTGATGAGACAAGAGGGAACAGCCATAAGCTGTGCCAGGGAAGGTTCAGATTGGACATTAGGAAAAAATTGTTTTCCAGAAGGGTTCTCCAGCAGAGGCTGCCCAGGAAGGTGGTTGAGTCCAAAAGTGGTGGGGTTCAAAAGGCGGGTGGATGAGGTGCTCGGGGTTTAGTGCTGCGCGGGTACGGTCGGGCTCGCTTGGCGGGGCCCCCTGAGCCGAGCCGGGCGGGGGGCACGGGCCCGCCCGGGGGCGGGGCGGCGGGCGGGGGCCCCGGGCCGCGCTGCAGGGGAAGCGCCCGCCCCCGGCGCGGTAAGATGGCGGCCGCGGCTCAGGCGCTGAGCGGCTCGGGGCTGCTGCTGGCCGCCGCCGCCCTCGCCCTCTTGGCCGTGGCCATCGGCACCGACTCCTGGTACGAGACGGACGCACGGCGGCACCGCGAGCGCTGCCGCGGCTTCGGGCACAAGCGCAGCGACCCGCCCGGCTCCATGTCGGCGCCCAGCTCGCACCTGCCGCTCCGCGCCCGGCCCCCGCGGGCCCTACTGCCCGGGCGGCCCCCGGCCCCCGCACCGGCCGTCGCTGCAGCCGCTCTGGACTCGCACTGCGGCCGCCGCTTCAACTCCACCGTGTCGGGGCTCTGGAGGCGCTGCCATCGCGCGGGCTATGAGCCGGACAGCGAGGAGCTCATCCGGAAAGGTGCGGCCCCGGCCCGCGGGACAGCCGTGTGCCCCCGCCGCTGTCCGTGGTGCTGACGCGGCGGGGGGCCGGGTGTGCGGGAAAGGGGGGCGCGAGGGCGGCCCCGCACAGCACCGGCCCGCGGGGCAGCCACGTGGCCCCGCCGCTGTCCGTGGTGCTGACGCGACCGGGGGCTGGGTGTGCGGGGAAGGAGGGGCGCGGGGGCAGCCCCGCACGACCCCGACTCCATCACGGCGGCTTGTGTGCTTAAAATGCTGCAGTGCTGGGTGGGACCGCTTCCTCGGGCAGCCCCTTTTGTGGCCTGACACTCGAGCAAGGTCTCGGTGGGCATTCTTCTGACCCTGGCACTTTCTTGTTATTGAAATGTGCGGTGTCGTTTGCAGCTCTGTGATGTTTGCGGCAAGGGGAAAGGGACCTGTTGTGCCTGTTTTAGCATGGGGGAGTTCTCGCTGCAGTGGGTGGATTGCCAGGCCTCCACCGTGGCAGATGTCGCTCAGGCTCCAGGGGTGACGGGAGAGAAAGCTGTGCATCTTCTACTGTTGTGGCACACGCTAGAAAGCCAAACAGTTCACAAAGAAAGATCCTGGACTGGATGGTACAAATAAGGTAGTGGGCTAACCCATTAAGTCAAAATAAATGACTTATAAAACAAGCTTAGAAAGAGAAATGTTGCATGTGGTTAATGATAAATAACAGGACTTATTGTTCCAGCAGGTACGTATTAGCACAGGGAGAGTGGGAGTTGGGAGAAGTGCTTCCACTGAGGCACAAAACGGAAATGCTATCTTAAGAAAGTGAGAGCAGTTTTTCAGCGTGGCTTCCAACTGTGACGCCAGTCCTGCACAGCAGAGGATGGATAGACTGGCACTGTGAAGCTCTGTTCGTCTTTGTCCGTTCTTTCCAATGCACAGCAGTGACTCTTACTTTTAAAAATTGTAGTGCTGTGATTTGCTTCTTTCTCTATTTATCTTTATCTAATTTCACTAAAAGGCAGCTCATTAATTTCTTTCTATTAATCGTGTCCATCATGTAAAATATGTATCTATTTTTTGCTTCACATCAAGGCAAATGCTTTCAGCTCCCATTGAGATAAGTGAAGACTGAGGGAAGGGATGGGAAGAATACTAGTTTGGTCCTCAATACTTCTGTTACTGAGGTATTTTCCCAACACTACAATGGTCAGACAGAGAGGCAAGAGTATGCATTTTGCATACACAAGGGCGTTACAGGGTGGTGAATGATCTTCCTCAGGGCATGATGTGTAAAACTGGAGGGAATGTAAATCCGAAAGGTTTTCCTTCTACTTCATTTTTTAAGTCAGCTACTCTAATGAAGCACCTTGCCTTTCCCTATAAGCCTTCCTTCCCTCATATTCTTTGCCTATTAGGTCTGTAGTTGCTACTCTACAGATTTATGACTTATTTTATAGAGGGAAATTATTAATAATAGTTCGTGTAGAGTCAGATCTTTAAATAGATATGGCTCTCTTCTTATCCCTTCCCCTGACCTGCTTTACTAGCAGCCTTTCCTTGCCCCTGCTGTGTCTATCTTTCCTCTGACAACTGATTAAGCAGCCTTTTCCAGCTGATGGTCAGGTGTGGCTGTGGATGAGCTGCTTTCTCAAGCACAATACTAGATCTGGGGTTTCCAAAAAGAGAAAAACCTGTGTTTTTATTCTAGTGTGAGCTGAAGATCACTGCTGTGCACCTCTGAAAGCCCTACTTTCTCCTCAATTTGCAGTAAGTTTTCAGCTAGCTCTTTGGTGATGCTGTGTGATGCCTTCTTATATTCCTAATGCTCCTTAAACTAGAGACCTTTGTAGCCTTTTAGTGAGAGCAGAGTAACTTTTTTTTTTTTTTGTGGCAATCCTGTGGTAATTTTGGTTTGAGGTTATACTCTTCATTCTTCTAGTGCCTCTGGAATAAGGTTTCTTTCCTTTCTGGGTCTCTCTTGAATTCTAAGTAAATGACTAATTCCTTAAGTACCCTTATCCATTTAGATAATTCCATAGATTCCTAGTCCTGCATTTATCTACTGTTATTAATACAAAGCAGTTCTGTGGAAAATTTCATGCTTGAGCATTTCAGCTGATGATGGATATACATGCATACAGTTATATATCTAAAAAATACATTTTTAAAAAATATAAAATATACTTCATGTATTTAAAAGGAAAAAGGAGTAAAATGTAGCACAAAACTGAGAGGTGGGAAATGTTTAAATGTGAGAGGGGAATGATATGTGGTTTTTTTATTAAAATTCAAAATTGCTATTTTGGAACTGTGAAAAAATAGATTGTTTCACTTTAAAAATACAATTAAGAAGGCAAAAGAAGAGGTTATGTACAAACTAAATGGGGAAATGGAGATTATCAAAAAAGACAGCAGCCAAAGAACTGAAACACTTGGTCAGGAAACTAAGAGGATCTGTGTGTAGGGAGGGACTCTGTGAGTTTAAGAACCTGAGCACTGCTATACATCATTTTACAGAGCCTGTGCAATGTCAATTGCAGACTGGATAACTGACACTGCAACAAAAACCTTTTTCCGTGGAGAATTCTTAAGTAGTGAGGTCCTGCAGAGATTTATTGTATGCTGTTAGGTGGTCTTCTCTATTAATATGAAAAAAACAGTGCTTACAAAGTGGTGACAGTAGAAAGTGATTAATTAGGAAAGATCCATTATAATGGGCTGCTTTGGATAGCTTGGTGGGTTCATTTGAACAACATGCATTTGAACAGCAGGAAATTGAAGGAATTAAAAGAAGAAAAGGTTCATCACTGTTCGTGAACTGAGGATTTTATTGCTTTTCAAGCTTGCCTTGGAAAGACTCTGGGGTGAGACTGATACATCTCGTGTATACTGGGCAGAAATGACTTCTTAGTACCACAACGTAGCTGAGAAAGTAAGAAAAAACACTGGATGCTTAAGCAGAGGAGCACAACGGTTTGTGGCAGTAATGAGGCCCTTGAGAGGAAACTGCTCAGTCCTGATGTCTGTACTTCCTGTCCTTTCCAGCTGATTATAGATTGGAAGAGTTACAGGGATGACAGTGAGGTCTGTAGAGTATTTATTATAGTGGCATATTTAATCAACTCAATCTGTTTGGTCATGGCCATTGTAAGTGATTGGTCAGTAACTATGATCTGTAAGAGTTGTCATGGTTTTTAAAGAAAGTTTGATTTAGCAGATGTAGTGGCCTTTGGGTGGCAGTGTGGACAGAGCAATCCCATAGCTGTGATGCTCTCGGCAATCCTGGGCAGAAGTGGTAGGAGCAGGACAGGGAGCTTCAGTGGCCACTTGGTCTTGGGGCATGAAGGAGGAAAGGGCCAGAACTCATGTGGTGGCTCAGTGTTAATGCCCATGGCCGTTCCCTGGCCTTGGCCATGGTGAGAAGGAGAGAGTCTCCTCTAGCTGTGTGGGAGCCAAACGGCTTTAAGATAGGGCTGGGCTAGGCAGCAGAACTGAAAATGAGAACACTTCCATTCCTTCTCATAATGCTGGCACATAGGAAGTGCAGAGAAGAAGACTCACTTGTTTCAAAGTAAGAGAGAGATGAAAACTCCACTGACAGAAAGTCAGGGTGTACTGAGCCCAGGATTACAAACTGAGTGTGTCATGACAGGCCTGGGTCTGGGTTTCCAGATGTCTGGAAGTCCAAAAACTCTTTCTAGACAGCATCCTCTGATCTTTTCCAGCCTTTGTGTTCAGTCAGGAGAAAGGACTCCTCCAGGGACACTCACGTGAAGTGTCTCAAGGGCTGTGAGAGAGTGTGGGAGGGGAATATATTTGCAATTGCAATCCTGAGGGTAAAAGAAAACACACATTGAGAACAAGGTGTGAGAAACACTGTTGGCCGTGTGAGTGTACAGGCATGTAGCTTGGCCATGGAAGTGTCAATGTGCTGGACGCAGTTCATTGATTCTCGTGTTTATTTTTTTAATCAAGAAAATTGCATGTGCAGTGTAACTTTCTTAGTGTTAATGCCCCTAAGAAATGCTAGGATCAGGCTGTCTGTGTAACCTTTTCCTTGTAGATGTGCTTTATGGTAAGCTAATGACATGAGCACCTGCCCCTTCTTTCCTGTATTCTCAGCGTGTGCCAAAAGTTGTCCTGTATTCTCAACGTGCCATAAAAGACAGCGGTCACTTATTTATTCACCACATCGCTCTGTTCTAATCAAGCCCTTGCCTGAAGGCAAAGTTTTTAATTTTGGCAGGCTTTCATGGTGCTTGTGCTGAGTGTGTTATGAACGAAAGCAAAATCACTTTGCTATCAGGTTTCTGAAATAGAGGGCAGGATGCTGTCCCTGTTTTGTAGGCTATGATTTAAGGTATGTACGGGCTTAGGACAAAGGACTTATTATAGTACCTTTGAAATCCCTTTGACTTCACAGTAAGTTTGAGACTGCAAACCTGATTTTGATTATTTTTTTTCTTAAGTAGTTAGAGAATAGGGTGTTATATCACTTTAAATGCAGTCCCATGGAGTACCTGGCAATATTTGAATGCATAGCATTTCTGCATATTAGAATTAGAGATTCTCTCAGAAAATGGAGATCATGAACTAGACACTGCAGATGCAAAATCTGGCTCCTGAGGGTTGCCTGGGTGCATGTTATCATTTTCTGGGAGAAAGTGCATAAGCATTCAGCTGAGAAATCACCCTCAATGCTTCCCTGATCCCCTGACTCTTTTGCCTGTGTGCTCCAGCTTTTCTAGCAGACCTGCAGAGAGGGGCCTCCCTTTTTTTTTGCCTATGGTGGCTCACACCAGAGCAAGTCCAGCCTGTACTCTCAGAGAAATGGGAATCTTATTGAAAAAGTGACTTGTGGTGACGTAATCCAAGGCTATCATCAAGCCCATGGATTAGAGGCCAGCACTGAGCATAAACCCTAAAATTTGCTAGCTCCAGAGATCTTCATTTTGCAAACTTGCTGTTTTATATAAATTGATGTGCTACCTATGTAAAATTAGCACTTTGAATACTGGGGAAGAAAGGATTAGGAGTAAAATTTTTAAACCACAGGCAGAATTAATTGATATTTGAAAACTTATAAATAACCAGATTTGTATAAGAAGGCAGAGCGGTTTTACTTTTAGTCTATGTGTAAACTCTTGTAATAATACAGAGCAAAGATTTCCTCAGTGACATTTTTGCTGAGGAGTCCATAGCTTTGATCATAAGGGATGTGTGTCTCTAGTCTTTAACTTTTCTTTAAAGAGCTACAAAAGTAGTAATCTTTGCTCTTATATAAAATACTGTTTCATATATAGTACTTCTATAATCAGAATAAGTAAGTTACTTTTAACTAATCCACTGCCTTGTAATCTAAAATCTGATGGCATTAGTTTGTGCTGTAGACATATTTCTCAACATGTGTAAATCATGTCAATATTGAAATTTAATTTAGTCAATAGTTATTGAAACTGAATTAGATACTGTGATGTGCTGTTTATGGCCGAAGTTCTTAATGCAGGTGTTTACAGAGCTTTTGCAAATGAACTGGCATCCTCTGCTGCTGGGTTACTTTGCTGATCCATTTGCTCCAGCAGCACTACAGACTTGTTCTGAAATAACCGCAAAGAGGGTGCGCTGCTCCACAGGATGAGGATGAATGGCTGGAGGTGAAGGGCAGCAACTCTCTGTGATGCTGCCAGCGCACGGTGGTATCAGGGGAGGTGGCTGGGAACCACAGCAGGGGAAGCACAGCCGAGGAGGGGAGCCTGCTCGAAATGCTTTGCAGCTCAGAGGCCTTTGGAACTCTACCTTTGAGATTTCCTCTTTGGGGACATGTTCTTTATAGGTCTGCTTGTTCTAGCCAGTAATAAATGTCACTGTTTTGTTAATATGGGGAAATTCAGATCAGCTTTCCCTCCCTGTCCCGATGGCTGGAATTGGCTGGGCTTCTGGTGTGCAGCTCCTGATCTTGTGAAGTGAGGGTTTCCTCTTTGTAGGTCCTTGCAGGAACAAGGTCGTTACAATCCCAGTGGGGACATTGCTAGAGAACAAAATCACGCTTCCCGCTGCTGCGGGCGTAGCACAAAGCCCGTTTATTTGCCCGGGTTTTCTAGGGTCTTTTGCAAAGCTGATCACTGACCCTGCAGCTCTCTGCTACGGATTGTTCACCAGCTTAATTAGCTGACTGGCCAACTGATTGTTTCTGCATGGTTCTTCTGCCCCAGCAGTCAAATAGCAATAATGGCTCTGTGACCATTGTTTAAAGGGAACTTTTTGTACTATTTAGCTCTTTTACCTTTCTGGCTATTCACTAGAATTTTACCTTACCGTTCAAGTTTATTCTCCCTTCTGGCCCCGGCTTTATTTGTAACAGGGAAGGCAAGGCACCTTCCTCTCCCTCCACCCCCTCATATCTTCTCTGTTGTCGGTTGTTTTCTAAACTAAAAATCCCTTTCAAGAAGAGTGTGCCTATAGGTTCACATTGGCATCTGGGCTACACTTTTCTTTAAGCTGTGGTGGAAACAAACCTACTTGGTTTCTATTGCTCGTTGCAAGTAAAGCAAAGAGCCAGTGGCTATTGGAGTGAATTCAAACTTTTCTCCCATGCAGTTCATTTCCCAGCATTCATTCAAAATTTTCAAAGGGATTCAATGCTGTCTTAGAGACAAAGCAGTCCTATCAATACTCGGCCATGTTCTTGACTCCTCAGCCATTCCTAAGAGCTAGTACTAGTTTCTCTAGAAGGCTTCTGGAGCTTTGGTGACAGTTACTGCTTACTTTCAGCTGTTCTTTCTTGGGACCTGCTCCCTGTTTGATGGTGTTTCTTTGTGGCAAGGCTTCCTGCCCCTCCTAATCCCCGGAGCCTTTGAACTAAACAGCTCTTTTTTGGTTAGGGTTGCTTTGCTACTGAACTAAGGCTTCTCCTGTGTGAGCTCTGCTGGGCCAGCCAACTGAGCAGCAAATGCAAGGCATGTGGGTTTCATGCTGTTTCATGCTGATGTCTCTTTTACAGGAGTTATTCAACGCTGCACTGCTGTGAAGTACCACTACACCTCCAGCTCTCTGCCTCGCAACTTACCCACCAACATTACAAACACCATCCGGCAGGATGAGTGGCATGCGCTCCGTAAGTAACCCAAAGCAGCATACAAGATGGTTTGGATTGCTTAATGCTCTAAGGCCAAGTGAGGGCTCTGGATCAGCTCGCTGTCACTGGATTGTAGGGATAAATATGTATTTTTTAGTGAGGAAGGGCAAGTTGCTGACACTAAATGGGACGTGAGATCTGGAGGAGCTTATGTGGTGAATTCAGGATGTGTGTACTGTGTTGGAAGGTGTTACCATATTTTGGATCTGGGACAGACAATTCCTAGCTGGCTTACAGCAAAGGTGCTGCATCACCACTGTATTGTCTCTATAGGTCTTGTTCCATTTTTCTGTCTGTACACCAGTGACCTGGTGCAGCTCCTTGGGAACCAGCTCTTTTAGGGAACATTCCGGTTTGTCTTTGCAACCTCCTGTTACCAGCTCCTGGCCCACAAAATGCCTCATGCCTAAGTCCTTCTCATGCAGATGACTGACCCTGTAGCCTGTCACTGAGAATTATTTAATATTTTTTTTTCTGCTCCTCCTTCTTCTCTCTCTGTTTTTTTTCTAGTTCTATTGCCTCACATATTTCTGCCTAGCCCCTGTCATGTGAGCCTCAGTGCTGAGGAAATCCAGCCAGAGTCTGAACTGGGAGGAGACAAGACCAGCACTTGTATTATGGATGACAAAGTGCTGTTCATATCACTGGTGCCCAAGCTTTTTTTTTTTTGAGCTTGTTACTGGAGTTGTTCCCATCATACTGTATTGATCTGCTGTCTGCTTCTGTCCTCCCACTATTCCTCTTTTCAGTTCACACTCTCTGCCTTCCATGTGCTCATCTTTTACTTCTCTTCAGCATCCCCTCTCACTTCTTTTATTTCTATTTTCAGCAGACACGCACCAAACTGCATCCCAAAGAAACACATCACACACTGAACTCCATCCCAAAGAAACACATCACACAACAAAAAAAAAAAGTCCTTGCAGTGCTAATATTTATAAATTGTTGCTGAATTCATAATGTACCCATTCTGTCCCATATTGGGGAGTATTTGGCCAGCATCCCTCTTGATCAGGACAGAAATGCTCTCTACTTGTACAGTGCCCAGCAGACAGGAGTCCAGTTAGCTGGATTCCCTTAATTTCAGTGTGATGGGCAAATTGTCTGCCTCAAAGAAGGTACAGGAGGAGTCCATGGCTGAACTATAAACTTTAGAACCAGCAAATCTAAATCTGTCTGGACTCTTCCCTGGATATCCTGTCTGGGTGCCATCGCCTTCATCTCTTCTTTCCCTCTTTCCTCCCTTTTCTTTCCTCAGACCTGCGGAGGATGACAGCTGGCTTCATTGGCATGGCAGTCTCCATCATCCTGTTTGGGTGGATCATTGGTGTGCTGGGCTGCTGCAAGCAGCAGGAGCTCATGCAGTACGTGGCTGGGCTGCTCTTCCTAATGGGAGGTGAGGGCCTTTCGCTTCTACTCCTGAAGTCATGGCAGTCAGTATTGCTGGCTGGGGAGAGGCTCTTAAAGGCTAAGTCAGGCCACAGCAAACACATGAATCGATTCTTTTGGTGCAGCAGGCCAGCAGCACAGCACAGTTACCGCTTCCAGCAATGGGCAGGACCTGTGCTTGCAGGGGTATTTGCGTGTTTCTGAGTAGACCCTGCTGTATGTACACAAGCCTTCTGCTCTGGAGAGCTGGTGTGTAGCCACAGGGACCGTGTGCACAATGAGCACAGTCCTCTTGCCTGCTTCAAGTAGGTGGAGCCTGCAACTCCTGTCAGACAGCTCAGCTCAGTTTTCCCTGGAGTATCTTAAAAAACAAAGAAATGAATCCACGTACACCACCTTTCTGCTGCTCAAAGATGCTCACATCTTTGGGTGACAACAAAGTCCAAACCTAGCGAAGCCTGGAGAACATTGGTAAGGACATGAGCTCAATTCTTGCCAGGGGTGTTACAGCTGTTCCTCCTGGCTGTGAGTAGACTTTCTGGAAGGCCAGAGGTTTTTCTGAATTCTAATTGTTCAGCTCAAAAACAAGTGGTGTTTTGTCTTTATTTGAAAGGGGCATAGTAGCAACAAGTGCAGCAAAAAATTCTTCACAGAGTCATCGGACACTGGAACAGGCTGCCCAGGGAGGTGGTCGAGTCACCTTCCCTGGAGGTGTTTAAGGAACGGGTTGATGAAGTGCTTAGGGACATGGTTTAAGGGAGTGTTAGGAATGGTTGGACTCGATGATCCAGTGGGTCCTTTCCAGCCTGGTGATTCTATGATTCTATGAAAAGGGTGAGCCACTGAGATTGCAAGAAGAAAATGGGTGCCTTTCAGGTATGGAAAATGAGGATTTACTTAAAAAACAGCTTGCTACCCTAGAGGCCCAGTGTTATCATTTGTAATGGCTGCAGTCAAGGAACTTGTTGATATAACAAAATCTCTATCTATTAAACAAGTACGTGTGACACTGATTTAGTGCCACATTTTAGGTGTGCGCGTAGGTGTGTTGTGTGTGTGTGTAATCTTCCCTTGCCATAAGTGAGCCTTCTCAAAGAGTGTTTTTGGGAAGCTGCACAGAAAACAGCCCTGCTGACATGGTGTGATACTAGAAAGATGCAGTGAGTAAAGTATTATAAATGGAACAGGTAGATTGGTCCCTTTCGAGTGCTTCTGCACTTACTGTGATGGGCATGCTGTCAGCAGTAAGAGCTGCCATTAGCCCTTAGGCACAGATCCAGAGCTGGAGAGAATGAAATGATCACCTTGACCTTGAGTCTAGCATACCAGTGTATATCAGACGTACTGGACTGCCTTGTGTTATAAGTTTCTTTGGCTTTTTTTGCTCCTCTCTATAGGTGCTTAGTGACTGTGTAGCAGATGACAAAAACCTGGGCACTCTCTATGGGCCTAGGCAACAGCTGGCAGGAGCCTGGATGTTCCTAGCAGAAACCAAGCCATGCTGCGCTTTGCAGCCCTGGGCTTCAGCGATTTACCTTCCATAGGAGACACTGCCCACGGACTGTCCAGAGTTTGATGACAGTCATTGGAAATAAATAAAGTCTCAAGAGAATCAAAGCATGATGAACTACAGATGACTGAATTTGAAACAGCTACAGAGAGAGCTAAGGCAATATTGGTTATTTGTGAAGTGAGTTGTCCTGTAGTCCTACATATTTTGTGTAATTACCTGTCTGAAGGCAGTGTAGAACCCTCTTGCTTTTCTCCTGCAGGTACATGCTGTATCATCTCGCTCTGCACATGCGTAGCTGGGATCAATTTTGAGTTATCTCGCTATCCTCGCTATGTCTATGGGCTGCCAGAGGACATCAGCCATGGCTATGGCTGGTCCATGTTCTGTGCCTGGGGAGGCCTGGGCCTCACCTTGCTGGCTGGGTTCCTCTGCACGTTGGCCCCGTCACTCAACACTTCTCGGGCATCTGTACAAAAACCCAGACAAGAAAATGGGGCCGTGTGACCTTAGAGGGAGTGAGGAGAGACTCTGGAAAGCGCAGCCTGGGCAGAGCTGTGGGTTAACACCGGGAAGAGGTGGCACGTCAGCGTGTGGAGAGCAGTGCCATAGCTATGGAAATACTAGCCTATGGAATGCTGCTACAGCCTCCAGCCGCGGACAGAGACATTGCAAGTAACTCCAGGTTTGAATTATTGCTGATTTGCTCATTGATGGTTTCAGGGGGACAGTTCTTTTGATTTGTTTTTTCTTCTGTTTACAAGGGATTAAGTCCAAGGCTGTGTCTTTTTTTGTGCTGTTTTTTGAACTGTACCTCCATGGTCCTGTTATTGTCCAGTTGTAAGGGATGTTTACGCACCAACTCTATTGCTGCAGGTCTGTGTAATTCAGACCCAAAATAGGGCAAGGAGCTATGTGAAGTTGGCTTGAACACTTTTGCAACAGGCGTATCTAGTGTTGGCTCAGGCCATCATTTCCCAAAAGAACCTTGATCTAAGCTGAAGTTTAGGCCAAAGAATTAGCCCATTCTTAGTATTAACTCCTTTGAATCAGAAATCTGTGCTATTCCATGCTAGGAAGCTTTTTACTTACTGCTAAAGCTGTTTCCAAAAGGAGCCGGCTGTAACTGAGCAGCAAGACTCTCAAAACCCCTCTTACTGGCTTGAGGAGAGGAGAAAGTTTTCCTCAGCTTCTTACACAGGTAACGTTAGTCATTTGGCTAAAGAATATACCCTCATTTTAATGGGAAGATGTATGCACCATGCAGCTTTTAACAATTCCACTAGAGGCCAGGGTATGTTTCTGAAAGTATGTCATAGTTTGAGCTGCTGGGATCAACTTTCACCCCTGCAACTAACTTGTGGGTGCACTTCCTGTTCTGTGAAAGGAGATGAGCAATTCTTCCCTGAGCTCAAAAAGCAGTACTGTTACAATAGCAGAAGATATACACCCCCTCGAATACTGAAGTCCAAAGGAACCACAAAATATGCTTTCCTCAGGAACATGTGGCTTCTGCTCACTTCACCACTTATCCCTTTCTAATGTCAAAATGCCCCCTGAGCACAGCGTGTCAAGAACATGCATGCTCCACTGGAATGAGCTCCCTCTCCAAAATGAGCAGTAAGGACCTCAGAACCAGTGCAAGTACTAGGGCTAACTCAGGAACATCGGCCAAAGTACTTCGGGGTGCATTTTTCCATCTATTCTTTCTTCCCTCACATCCCTGCCCCTCTCCCAAGTGTCCAAAAACTGCACAGGTAAAGATGAGATGGCCAGCATTTGGAGATGTTTACATTGTATTTAAAATACAATACAGTGGCATGTAAGATACTTAATGCTAAGTGTATTTATGAAAAGTGTAATTTTTAAATGGAAGTTGTAATTCTCAACTGGCATTAAAATACTGAAAGACTTCCTCAGTGGATGGAATCTTGAATTCTTTCTGACTAAGTACCAGACTGATTCACCAGAGTTCACATACAGATCAGCAGTGGTATTAAAGCCTCCAGCATCAAGTTTAAACGACAAAGTTAAAATATCATTGATGTGTGAATCATGTTCACTTCTCCCTTTCAAAATGAGCATTAGTCCAAAAGTTTCAAGGACTGACAAAGCTGTACAATCTGTTCATTGGTTGCACAGGTAAAACCAGGGGATGCTGTCTGAGCTGCAGTTCATCAATTTCAAAGTACACTTACTGCAGAATAACCTGTTGGTCCTCATCCAGAAGCAGCAGAGCAGGATTTAATCCAGTTCTAGCAAGAGGAGGCTCCAAAGGAAACATGACGGGCACTGTGGACAGCAGGTTCTCACCTTCCCTTTGCAGATGTAAAACCACTGAGCAAGGGCAAAAGCCCCAACACATCACGGATTTGTTTTTAGAGGGAAAAAATGTTTTATTTTTTCCAGACAGAAAGTGAGTGGTACAGTCCAATCTAGTCCTGTCCTCTGCCAAGGCCACAACCTTGACTGGGCAGAGATCAGGCATAGTACTGCAGATTGGTTTTTTTCTTTGCTTGAACTTCCAGGATTCCTTCCATGTAGTCCTCGTGGGTGAGCTCTGTAGCTCCACGGCGGAGGGCAATCATCCCCTGCCCAACGAGACAGGATTTAGAAAGGGCATGTGAGCACTGCATCAGTTCAAAGTGACTACTCAATGCTTGCTTTCATATTTCTCTCCTATCAGTGCTGGCTGCTGCAGAGAAATACTTACCGCTTCAACACACACAGCCTTGCACTGGGCTCCATTGAAATCGTCTGTGCAGCGAGCCAGTTCCTCATAGTTCACATCAGAGCTGATATGAGTGAGAGGGGGGGAAAAAACAAGTCTGAGAACATCTACCAAATAGAAGTGAAGTATGGCGCTTCCTTAAAACCCAACACTGAGCTCTCAACAAAAGAGCACCTACTACTCCACAAGCCTGGAGTACTATCATGAGTGGCAAACACAGCCCCAGAAGGCAATGCCTCTTCCATACCTAACATTCATTTTGCGTGAGTGGATCTGCATAATTCTAGCTCTGGCCTCCTCATTAGGCATTGGGAACTCAATCTTGCGATCTAATCGTCCAGAGCGGAGCAAAGCTGGGTCCAAGATATCAACCCGGTTGGTTGCAGCAATCACCTAAGTAAAAGAAAGATCCTCAGTCTGAGGAACCTGGAGGACAGGCCTCTCCTCCCCAAGGATCCACCAAGCTTCTTCCCTGGACATTGCTTTCCATCCCCTGCTAGAGCACCCCAGACCTCAGTAGCACTCTCTGCTAGATCTCAACCTTGACTTGTGTGTTGGGCTGGAAACCATCAAGTTGATTAAGCAGCTCCAGCATGGTCCTCTGCACCTCCCGATCACCAGCCTTCTCACTATCAAACCTGAGGAGGAAACATGGGTAAAATGATCCGTATGAACCTGACCACTCTGCCCCTAAGTTTTTAATGACATAAAAAGACAGAATGACTGCAGTTCACACCCCTTAGCCAAGCCCTTCCAAATTCCTCCTTGAAACTACAGGAGGTCCTACCTTGGACTGTGACTGGAATAACTGTCAGAGTCTCTGTGTGCCTGATACAGTTATCAGAAAATAGTTTTATACAGCAGGAGATGATCAGATGGATCCTGAGTCTCATGTATTTCACTCATAAGCCCAAGTATTGTGGCAACTGCTGTCTGTGACTGGCTTTACACTCTTGTTTCTCAATAGGCCTATGCTTTAAGCTAGGCTTCCCTCACATACACAGGCAAAGGGGGCTGATAGGCCACCCTCAAGAGCCTACACCTCACCTTTTAGTGCCAATGGCATCCAGTTCGTCGATAAAGATGATGGAAGGAGCTTTCTCCTTGGCTAGAGCGAAAGCGTCACGTACCAGCTTAGCTCCATCACCAATGAACATCTGCACAAGTTGTGGACCTGCAAGCTTCAGGAACGTAGCCTGGCAAGTAAAAGAGAATCCTGTGCCTTGTTTCTCAACAGGGTCAGTACCGACTACTACAGAAAGCCCTTAATTAAAAGAAGCAAACAGACAAGTAAGGCCCAGCCTTTGTACCACCAGTTTGTATATATGACCCCAATTCCCCTGGAGGTGTTCTTACTCTTTTTCAGGTACTATTCTACAGCAGAATACAGTTTCAGAGGTTCCTTTTACCTTGGTCTGGGCAGCACATGCTCGAGCTAAAAGCGTCTTCCCTGTTCCTGGAGGCCCATACATAAGGACTCCTTTGGGTGGCTGTATACCCAAGTTTTCAAATTTCTCCTTATGATTCATTGGCAGGACAATGGCCTCCACGAGCTACAGCAAAAGAAAAATATTAATAGATAAACCCATTCTCCTCCACAGACGTAGACAGCCTACTTTGAGCTGAAATTCCAGCCTGAAGTTCAAAGACTTCAAAATCCTGTCAGACCAGAAACTAAACATAAAGTTTATCACCTCTTGGATTTGTTTATCCAGACCCCCGATGTCACTGTACTGCTCTGTGGGTCTCTCATCCACCTCCATGGCTTTCACACGTGAATCATATTCAGTAGGTAGAGTCTCCAGGATCAAGTAAGAATCTTTGTTCACACCCTGTAAACACAAGTCCTTTACTTTTAACAGGCCCATCAGATAGCAACTAGTAAACACACAATCAAAGATGCTTCACTAGACCTCAAGGATGCAGGAATAACCAGCTTTGACAATGGCACTCCTCAAACACCACAGCTAACCTAGCACACTGTAAAAAGAAGGCTAATTTACTTACAACACAAAAGATTGGGTTTAGAAAGCTTACTAAGGTATATCTGAATTTTCAGCACCTAATTATATGTATAAAGAAGCCCCCTCTCCCAAGCTTCTTCTCCAAACTACGAATATGACTGAACCCATAATATCTATTTATTAAAATTTTAGTACAGAAATGGTCTTGGAGAAACCTGGACAGATTTCTCTCCTTTCTAAAGGGCAAGACATATGCAATTTTCTGGCCAGCATCTTATCTAACAGTCAACAACAGCATCACTTACCACTAGGTCTCCAGGCTTCAACTTCTCAGCATCAACCAACCCGATAACAGGCAGGAAATATGTCTGCAGGAAAGGAATCAAAATAAGCAAAATCATCTGTACTAAGATAGGGTCCTTTTCAGCACTCCTCACATGTCACCTGGGCACATGGGTCTTACCTGTCGTGTAGAGGTCTTGATCACAGCACATTTGCCCTTTCTCTGGGAATCCAGGTCAATATTCGCTCCATCCTCCTCCTGGTCATTGGGGTCAACATCCAGCAGCTGAAAAACAGAGTGAGAGATTTCATGACAATGTAACCAGACTGGCAGGATGACCCCGGGGTTAATGCTTCAAAATTGAATGCAGAAGGAGAAATAAAACTTCCTATTATCCATCAGCAGTAAAATCCTGAAAGCATTAAAGCTCTCCTATAAAAATTCATTTCTTCCTTTCCGCATGAAGCAGCACACAGTAACATGTAGAATGACGCGATAAAGTCCACAACAAAGTAGTAGCTAATAGCACTGATTTCTCCTCCCATTACAGCAGCTAACATTAAGCCTTAAATTCATGAGGTTATAAAACAGCAGTACAAACCAATCCCCTTTTTAAGCAGATCAGCAAAATTACTCAACTACAAAATGAATGTGATGTAGTAACAAAGCCATCACTTTTCATTCACTGTCTCAGAAGTTTCAGAAAGCACACACCAAATTTTGTGTGCCCAAGTCTACACTAAGCGAGACTGTGTCACCCTTCGGTGGGCTGTGTTACATACAAACGAACAACAGCCAACACATAAGGAATGACCCAGACAAGTGAGCAAGTGAAGAGGTCTTCCAGGTCAGAACTAAAAGGAAAACCCGCAAGTCCTGGCTCCAGGAGCATCAGTAGTTCTAGAATACGACGTGACTCAAACTACTGATGAGTTCCCTTACCCTTCTCCCTCCTGATACACACTGCACACACTTCTCACATTGCTGTGGAAGTGCATCACTCTCACCTCAATAACGTTAGAGACAAGGTATGGCAGGGTTTTGTTCACTTTGATCTTCTCACTGTTCTCCTTGATCTTGTCTTTCATGGCCTGGAGCTCATGGGTCACTCTCAGTACTTCGCTCTTCATGATCTGGAATCAGGACGCAAAAGAAAGAGACAGGAATATTATCAGAAAACTAAATCAAGAAAAAATTGACACATTATTATGAAACAGTTATAAAAAACATAAGTCTGAGGAAACAGTAGGTATAAAGGGAAATGTAGTTTTTATTAAAAGAGGAAATGCCAACAAATCAGCCAAAATTGGTTAGTCCAGTCCATTCTGGTCTCCAAATAATTGATATTCCTGAGTAATTTCTTCCCAGTGTCAGTGGATAACCTTAGCCTGATCAACACATCAGCTGACAGGGTTGCAATATGACCTAGATAAGGATGGGACATCAATAAGGCCACTGTGGTTATCCTTTTTAATATATACAGATACACAGGTAACTAGACATACACACATGTACATATCTATACGCATCGACATCCATACACGCATTTTAAAGTTTTGTTTTGATGGAGGTAAAGAATTGTGTGCTGAAAGTGATGACATGCCACAGCTTAGGAACAAACACCTAGAAAGACCGTAAACCAAGAGTATTCCAAGAGTACACAATCAAAGTAAACTGAAAGTATGAACAGGGAACAGCAGAACTGCAGCTTGTGTCTACCAAGAGCAGTGAGATTAGTGGGATTAAGAGCATCTTTGCAAAGAGATGTACCACCACTGCTTCCAGCAGAATAAAGAAAAACAGAGGTGCCATTTCTATAACACTATTCTACTCTACAGGACCACGCGTATTGAGACCTGCATATGACAAACAAACATACCAGCTGTCTCTATCAGGGAAAAATACTTTTTGTTCTCCTTAAAAGCGAAGCATTCAACACTAGAGTAATAGCCAGTACTTGTTCCCCACAGAGACAGCCAGGTCCTTTGCAGTACAGTGGAACGTGGGCTCACAGGACAGCTCAGATTGAGAGAGACCTCAGAGGATCTCTAGTTCAAAGCAGGGTCAGCAGTGGGCTCTCACTAGGTTGTTTGGGGCTTTGCCCAGCTGAAATCTTGAAAACTTCCAAGGACGGAGACTACAATTTCTCTGGAACAACCTGTTCCACTGCCTGACTGCCCTCACAGTGACAAGGTCATCTGCATACCCCTCTGGAACTTCTCATTTTTTCAATTTATGGCCACTAATTTATGGTTTGAATTAACATTGGCCACAGCTTCAATAAAATAATAAGATATAAATGCTTTCGATAGAAAAAAAAGAAGCAAACCAAGCACACATCAGTAGCATGACAGAAAGCTCAAATTCTTTCATCTTTATATATTAGCTTTCCTGCGGCTTTTACTACTACTGTAGTCAACAGCTCAAGGTCTGTATGGAGATCCCTCAGGGGTCCATATTGGGACTGGTACCATTTCACATCTCCATCACTGACATAGACAATGGGATTGAGTGCACCCTCAGCCAGTTTGTTGGCAACACCATGCTGAGTGGTGCAGTTGACATGCATGAGGATGCCATCCAGAGGACCCAGACAAGCTTGTGAAATGGGCCTGCACAAAACTCACGAGGTTCAACAAAGCTCCAAAGTCCAGCACCTGTGTCAGGGCAATCCCAAGCACAAATACAGGCTGGAGGATGAAGGAATTGAGAGCAGCCCTGAAGAGAAGGACTTGGGGGGTACTGGTGGATGAAAAGCTGGACCTGAGTCAGCAATGTGCACTTGCAGCCCTGAAGGCCAACCATGTCCTGGGCTGCATCAAAAGAAGTGTGGCCAGCAGGTTGAAGGAGGCAATTCTGCCCCTCTACTTCACTCTGGTGAGACCCTATCTGGAGTTACTGTACCCAGATCTGGAGTCTGGGCACAAGAAAAACGTGAGCAAGTCCAGAGAAGGGACATAAAAACAAGCAGTGCAGTGGAACACCTCTCCTGTAAGAAAAAGCTGAGAGAGTTGGGGTTGTTCAGCCTGGAGAAGAGAAGGCTCTGGGGAGACCTTATTGTGGTCCTTCAGTAGTTGAAGCGGGCTTATAAGAAAGATTGGGACAGGCTTTCTAGCAAGGCCTGTTGTGCTAGGACATGGGATAATGGTTTTAAACTAAAAGAGGGCAGATTCAGACTAGATAGAGGGAAGACATTCTTTCACAGTGAGGGTGGTGAGGCACTAGAACAGGTTGCTCAGAGACGTGGTAGATGTCCCATCCCTGGAAACATTCAAGGCCAGGCTGGACGAAGCTCTGAGCGACCTGATCTGGTTGAAGATGTTCCTGCTCACTGCAGGGGGGGATGGAGTGGATGGGCTTTGAAGGTTCCTTCCAACCTGAACCATTCTATGATTCTAGTAACTATAAGGGAAAACACCTATAAGAAAAGAAGTTCTGTACTCACCATCCAACAGGAAGTACATTTATACCTAAGACTAAGGCCCCCAGCACAGGTCAGTGCTGTCTGGCTGATGCTCACATACATTCTCCTCCCTTTCCTGGATAGTCACACAGTTACAAAAGAAAAAGTTTGTGAACCCCACTGAAGCAACCGTGGCACCAAACGGTCTCAGGAGAACTAGTTATGCCTGAATCTTACAAAATTCAAGGACAAATAAAAAATTCTGCATCTGGGAAGAAAGAGCACCTTGCAACGACACAGGCTGGCTGGGGAGTAGCTGAGCTGAACGGGACCCAGGGGCCTCGATGGAAAACAAACACAAGCCAGCAATATGTGCTAATCACAAGGGTGGCCAACAGCATCATGAGCTGTATTAACAGGAGTGCAGCCAACAGACGAAGGAAAGTTATCCCCCTCTACTCAACACTTGTTAGATTCTGAACACAGCACTGCAATGTTGGCCCAGTTTTGCCCCCTTCTATATAGCAAAGACATTGATAAACGGGACTGAGTTCAGCACAGGGACACCAAGATGGCCAGAGCGCTGGAGCCCAGGTCCTGTGAGAAGCAGCTCAGGAACTGGGCTTGTTCAGCTGGAGAAGAGAACTGCTGGGGAAGGTATCAAGAAGGCAGAGCCAGACGCTTCACTGAGTGCATGGTGGGCAGATAAGACAACAAAGACTGATATAAGAGAGGTTTAGGTTGTATTTAAAGCAAATCAGTCAAGCCACAACACAGAACGCACAACCTCTGTCCTCAGAAGCTTTGAAGATCCAACTGGATAAAGCCCTGTGCAGCCCGGGTTATGGCTGGCCGTGGTTTGAACAGGAGGATGGGCTAGACATCTTCTGAAGTCCCTTCCAAGCTGAACTACCTGATGATCCCACCTTAACCCAGGTGGGGTTAAGGAAGGGACAGGCTTCCTCTGCACCTACGAGGGCTGGGAAGACTCGTGCACCTGCAGCCAAAGCATCCACGCTGCGAGGGCCCTGCAGAACAACCCTCCCCCAGGATCCCTGGGTCACAGCTCTTTTACTTTACTACTTTCTCCCCACGTTCGGGGCCGGCTGCGCCTCAGCCCACGGCGCCTCAGCCCGGGCCCCCCGGCAATACCTTGATCTCGCTGTCGAGGAGCCGCGTTCGCTGCACGATCTCCTCCGTGGACATCTTCAGCACCTCCTCGCCGACGCCATCCTGCGGGGGCACAACGGCAGCGTCAAACTCGGCCCGCGCCAGCCCCAGCCCCGGCCCCGGCCCGCGCCGGCCCCAGTCCCAGCCCCGGCTCCCACCTCGGACTCATCCCACACCGACGCCATCTTCCCCTCAGGCGGCCAGCGTGTTCCGGGCGGCAGATTCGCCACCGCTCGTCCTCGGGAGCAGGGCGCGAAAGCAGCGAGACAAGCAGCTCGAGGACCCCGCAACCCTTTCTTTTAATTCTGCTCCTCCTCTTGCCTCTCAGTACCCAAGCGCGTCCCCTGCACCCGGGAGCGCGGCCCAGGGACTCTGACGAATCTGCCGCGAGGTAGGAAAACCGGCGTGGGTCACGTGACAGCGACCAAATCTGCTGAGCGATGGCCCTGCCGCCATTTTGGGGCGGGGCAGAGGCGGGAGCGGGGCCAAGGCGTGGCAAAAGGGGCGGGGCCCGGTTGATATGGCTGCGTGGCCAGTGTAACGGGAATGGTCAAGAGAGGAGGCGTGGCCATGACGTGTGTGGGCGTGGTCATGGCAGGAACGTGGCCGTGACAGGGGCGGGACAGGAGGGCAGGATCGAGCAGGGGATACGGGGGCGTGCCAATGCAGGGGTAGTAGCCAATGCGAGGGGAATAACAACAGAGGTGCGTGGTCAGGAGGCAGAGGGAGGGTCCACGGCTGGGGTGAGGTGTGGGGGGCGTGATCAAGAGAGAGCGTGACCAGGACAGGGGCGTGTTCATTGCAATGTGAATGGCCGGTGGAGGGGCGTGGCCAAGGGGCGGGAAGCGTGACCACGCTGGGGGCGTGACCATGACAAGGAGAACGGTCAATAGAGGGGCGTGGTCATGGCAGGGGTGACTAGGCCACCCCCCCACCCTGAGGCGCAGAGGCAGCGGGGACTCCTTCCCGTCGGTGCCGTTTATTGCAGTCAATCCCGGTACAGAGAAGCGAGCCGGGATGAGGCGAAGCCGCTTCCCACCCCGTCCCCGCCGCCGCCAGGCGCGTCCCGAAGGGCCGAGCACCCCCCGCGGGCTGTCAGACGTAGCCGGGCTTCACCGAGGAGCGGCGGCAGTTGGGGCAGCCGCGGGTCCCGTTGGTCTGGAGGCACCTGCGGAGGGACGAGGTCGGTTAGGGGCGATCGGAGGCTCCCCGGGAACCACGGAACGCAGGGTCGAGCGCCCTCCCACCGCCGGCGGGGATTGGGTCTTTATCCCAGCCCTTCCCTGGAGGCACTTCAGCAAATTCCTCCCCCCCCCCGATGCTGGAGACAGAACCACACCAGCGCCTTTGATACCGATTTTGGTGTTGCTGTGAGGTGTTTCAAATTCTAATTTTTTAGAACTAGTTGTTTTATTAAACTCCTGTTTCTTCCAAAAATAAAATGGTGGTACAGCTAACTTGCTGCACGGTCTCAGGCTGGACACCTTCACCTTCGTGCAGCTCTAGGCAAGAGAGAAAGCACAGCGATTCGGGTGGAAAATCCAAACCCGTTCCCTGCAAGAGGAATTAAATACAAATCTGTGAACGAGGCTGAGCACCTACAAGGGCGTTGGTGAACAATCACTTTAGAAGACAGAACTGTGAGTGGGATGACTATTATGGCTAAATCTCACCCTTCAAGGTCATGAGATTCACAACATTGCAGGGCACAGGTAAGCAGGACAAAGACCTGGGGAACAGCCTACATAGGACTGTCCTACTCTGGGCACGAACAGCTCTTATGACTAATGTTGGGACAAGGATCTTTAGTAGTTCCAGCTCATTACTTGAAGTGGAAGAAGTGGGAGCAGGGCAGTGCCTGGAGCTGGTTGTTCTTCTCCCCAATGGACTCTCCACACATGCCACAGTACAGCTCCATCTCCTCCACACATTCATGGAACTTCACTACATGGTCACGCAATTCTCGCTGCTGCCCCTTTGTGCGATAGATCCTTTCACACAGGCAGTGGAGTTTCAGCAGGCCAAGCTGCACATGAAGGGTAGAAACATAAGAAAGTGAACAACAAGAAGAAAGAGAGAAACATCAGCTCAGGAAGCTGCCCGAGGGATAGGATCAGTCATCAGGACATTAGTGTCCAGCACTTCCTGCTGTTAACCCTACTTCTCTGTAGTATTAAAGAGGTCAGCAGGTCGAAGTACTCTGCAGCTTCTTTTGTCAAGATGGTTTTCCTGAGCTATCTATTAAATACATTGCATTTCACTTCCCTTTGCCTCCAGCCAGCACACGGTTCAGCTGCTGCTCAGGGCAATAGTATTTTCAAGAAGAGATCCCTAATCCTCTAGCTCTCTACTTGTTTCATACTCCATTTTTACTGTTTCCCATTCCCCTTTGTTTATCCCTCGCTGACTCCTCCCTCACTTTTCAGACTTGCACACTGATGATTATCTGTGCAACTGCCCACAACTAAACACTTAACAACAAAGCAAGTCCCAAGCATCAGCTGGATAATATGGACATGTTAATAAGCAATAACAACTCTGGATACTTTAATGTTTGGCTTCTTACATTGCCTGAAGACTACAGACAGTGCTGAAGAGAAGCTTTAGGATCCTACCTTGTTCCCTAGTCCCTCTGCCAGCTCCTGTGCCTTTTCAATGCTTTCTAGAGCCTGTGAATGGAAAGCATGCATCATCAGTTCTCAGTCTGATATATCAAAACCAGACTTGTATGAATGTCCTATGAGAATTATTAAAATAAAGAGGTAAAGAGGTACAGAGTAGGATTTGGATAAACAAGCATCCCTGCAATGCTGGAGATGCAAGATAGAGGTCTTGCAGATTTCCCTCCCCTCCCAAAAGTTCCTTCGTAATAAAAGCTTGGTTTCTGAAAGACCACATATAATCCAAGAGCTACATTTCTGTTCCAGCCACACTGTGCAAGGTAGGGGTATGATGTTAGCAGAGACTGGTGTTTCCAAGCAGAGGGAATACAGACTTATTTAAGCTCGGTCACACATAGTCGTTGAGGTTGGTATGAAACACAAGCAAAGCAACCCTTTTTCACATCCCACCCTATTGGTTCAATAATCACTGGGCAACTCCAATTTCCCTTGTACAAGAGGGGAGGAAAGGGATCAGCACTACAAACACTACACTCTTCCATCTTTTCCCTGCTGTTCATCTATCCATTTTGTCCTACTTACACATGGTGTGATGTAGGAGTATACTGCTATCTATCTTTTTCAATCTGAAGGAAAGTATTTAGCATAGCAGCTGTTACACCAAATGAGTGCCTACTTTACCCTAGATGCCACAGTGTTCCTCGCTGTTCTGATCATCAGTCTCTGTTTTCCACAACTATCAAGATCTGGTTTGGATTTGTCCAAGGGGAAGAAAAGATCTCCCTTGTGACGCAATATTTTTTAGGAGAAACATTATTAAATTTCTACCCTATAGTTTGTCATTACTGTCATTCTAGGAGAAAATGACCAGAGGAGATGAAAGAATGCACCTTGAATGCAGAGAAGATGGCATTCATGCTGCTGTGGTGGCAGCAACAGCCTAGAATAAGGATCTTGTAGAAGAGGGAAGCAGGAACTGAAGGCTAGCAGGTACAACATAACTGAGAGCTGTGCCTAGGAGAGAGACTGCGTACTTGAAAACCTTGAAAGTAAATGACCATGACTAAGAATCGAAGTGAAGCATGTGGGGTGAGGGAAGAGATGCTGAAAAGTCCACAAGACAGTTTGTCTTGAACAGGAATATGAGACTGCACAGGAGTTCGGGCAAGCAGGCTGTGACAGCAGACTGGGAGGAACTGCAATAGTACTGACTACATGCAAATGAAAGAAAACTAACTAACTAAGGAGACCATGAAAATGGAGGGACCTAGGACAAGAACAGGGAATCTGCAAGTGGAAAGTTAGCAAGCTGCTTTATTGGGTAACTGATATTGGGATGAGTAGCATGAGAAATGGAAGCTGTGACTTGCAAGTTGAGAAACAGGCCTGGGTGAGTATCCAGGGCTGTGACATTTGAGGCCATATTTGGGGCATAAGGCCCCTGACCACCAGGGCAGACTTTCCTCTAGTGCCTGAAACAGAAAATAAGATTCATCTATTCACTCTCTTCTATTGTGGGTTTTGGTGAGGTTAGGACTTTGTGCGAAGCCCTCACCAGGCTTATGATATCAGAAGGTGCAAGTGGCTGGCGTGTGGATCAGCAGATACAGGGGTTTGATGAGTGCTCTAAATTTTTTCTTACATAGAGGCCTACCAGGTGTGTCCTGTCCCATTCTTTTGAATATAAGTTATGAGGCAGAGAGGGGATTACACAGAGCAAAGTTTAAGTCCACAGTTTCTTCTTCCATTGCAAACCTAATAGTTAGTTACTGAGATTGCAAGGCAACTCAGATGCTAACAGCACCTTGAACTTGTCTTTTCTGACAAATTGAACTAAAATTCTTTGTGTCTCATATGAGTGATAAGAGTGAATCTCCATCATACGTACACCCACAGCAAGCGTTCCAGGTTGTACAGCGCTGGTTCAAGGCTAACATTTAAGCATCTCATTCTACAGCCCAGTAACGTTCCTGCAGTATGCCCTGCTGCATCTAGTGCTATCTAGATTTTAACACACATACCCTGCCTAAGCATTTTCAAATAAGTAACTTCATCCTCTTGTACTATACTGACCAGTTGTCTATTCCCAAATGATTTTCTGCTCTTGTTTCTCCGTTTCATATCACAGTTTTTATACCTTCAAAAGTTTCTCTAGGAATTTGATGCCACATTTGTCTGAAAAGCACATGGTGGAGCTGTAGAGCTGTCTAAATGTCATCACTATCAGAATAATGAGCTTAGTCATATAGCTAAAACGTAGGCAGTGGAATCTATTTCAGAGCATGGGCATAACCTGATTGCCTACAATGGCAGGAACAAGCTTCCTTCCCTCAGGGCTGCTTTTTCAGGGTAGAGTTTTATGTCGTCAGCAGTGACAAATCAGACAGTTCTATAAGTTCGCAGTCTGACTCAGAATGGATGTTCATACTGTTAGAAATAAATTCCTGGGTGAGAGGGACTATTCAGAGAAACATAGCCAACCTTGCTGGCAGAACCAAGGGTTGCAGGTCTCTACTGCAAAGACTATACGCTCTGATCTTGTCTAACAAACTTCTGTAGAAGCAAGCTTGTAACTGACCTTGTCCAGCTCCTTCTGCATCATCCAGCACTTAGTCATTCCTAGCAGCACCTGGACCAGGCCCAGGCGGTTTCCAATCTCTGTCATGATGCTCATGGAGGAATCGTACCGAGGAAAGGCTGTCTGCAGAAGCGGGGAGGAAAACACATGCTTTACTATAGCTTGCTTTTCACATCCTCTTGCTATCCCCTCTGTCCTTCTTGGCAGGAAAAAGCTGTACCTGAATGTCTTTGCGACTGCGGTGGATATCTGCAAAGCACAGCAGACACAGTGCTTGCAGAGGCCGGTCACCATGCTGCAGGGCAATCTTCATGGACTCCTGAAAGAAATTGCCTTTGGTCAGTAAAAGAGCTTGTTCCTGGTTCAAAACCGCAGGGCTGGGACTGTGCTCTCCAGCCACCGAAAGGTCAGCACCAAACAAATGGCATAGTGTTTTTAAAGCAAGTAAAGACTTGTTCACATATTCCCCATCAAGGGCCACTCATAGCCCCAAACTTTGGAGACTTTCTGGGATACTGAAACCACCACTCTGTGACTGGGGGGCAGCAGGGACATCTAGAGTCAAGTGTGAACGCCATGGTATCTCTCTTCCTCCCAGTTCTGGAGGCAAGATCCCCCTGCAGAGACCTCTGACAGCTCTGCATTCTACCTGTACCCTATACCTCACAGCAGTCCATAGCATCTGCCAAGCGCCCCAGCTTCCGATAGGCCACTGCCATGTGATATTGGCTCATTGCACGGTACTTCAAGCTCCAGCCCTTTCCATAATCATTCACCAGTTCAGCTGCTTTACATGGGAAGAACAAGGCTTTCTCGTAGTCCTGTAAGGCAGCCAAGCAGACAGAAACCAGTTACAGCAAAAAACGAAGCAAAAGGGAAAGGGAAAAAAAAGCAACCTTTTTTTAGTTACTAACACTGCAACAACTAGTGGTTTTCTGTACACCTTTCAATTCCTGCTGCTTCTCTTCCACATGCTGTATTACACTAGATATTTTCTCTGCATATCAAACTGTGGAAGTTGGAATTGCCATCTAGTCAATTCATATTACCCTCTGGGTTAAGGACACTAGGTCAATGACACAGCAAATGAATTTTATATAGCATGCCATCAGCTTTAATCTGCAGGAACCATTTTTCTTCCCCTGTAACCAAGGGCTGAAAACTTTCCATGCTCTTACATCACCCCTGCTTTCAACATTTACATGGAGTCCTCATCTTCTCTGAATGGTGAGTCAGGATCTCCAAGAGGACGGTTATTGCAGGAAACAGGAACAAAATCACGGCCTTACCAAATCCACCATAAGTCATACAGAAGACATTTTACTTCTTAAGCATCTTTCTGCATTGAAAGTGTTTTAAAAAGAAACCTGATTTTACAATAAGTACATGAAACTATTATCAAAATATCTAAAACTATTCTCAAGTAAGTTTCACAAGACTGCAGAAATGAAAATGTACCCATATTTTTCAGTTCTCCAAGATGCACAAAGGAAACTAGAAGTTTTTAAAATTTCCTTTTTCCTTTCCTATTTCATACCTTACCAGTTTCCAACACAATGTTCTTTTCTTTGTTTTTGGTATTATGAGGGAAGTTTAGTGAAAGTTTTCAACACTGCAGTTGGCGAGTCTTGCATTAGTGACAAAAATCAAGACTTTGTGAGGAAAACCTATTTTGTTGCTCTTTTTAATAGAAGTTGGAACTAGCAATTTACCCCCATCTTCAGTTCCTGCCTATTTTTGCTCATGTAAGTAGCTACTTGCATAACATAGTGGTGGAAATAGAGAATTCATGAGTTCTGGCTGCCAGCCCTGTGTGCAGACAGTACCTACTCTGATGCGATATTCTTTGAAGGTATGTTTGGTCTTTTCAACACGTAGCTTTTCTGCTCTGCTATATGAACATCACACTAATCCTTTTATCCTTACTGTGAACAAGAGTACTCAAATGATGATCTTACAGAGGAGAGATTTTAGTTTACCACAGTCTCTCAGTACTTCACTTTCTATAGCAAAAACATAAGATGAAATTCACACATTTCCAATTCTTTCCTGAATTTATAATGAGGCAATCGCCCTTCCATCTCTTAGGTTACCACACCTTTATTTGGGTGTAGAAGTTCCCGAGGCTGCAGCAGACTCGACACTCCAACATCTTGTCATCGTTGTTGTGTGCGTAGCGTAAAGCTTTCTCAAAGCACTCCAAAGCCTTCTGGAAGATGCTGAGGCCCAAGAAGGCATTGCCCATGCTGAGGCTCACCTGGCCATTCAGCTTCAGGCTCACAGTGGTACCCTGCATGTTCATGCACGTCTTACAGTAAGAGATTGTTTTCTGGAATTCACAGAGTTTCTCATTGCTGCGAGCCAGGTTTAGGTAGCTCTCTGTAAGGTAATCCGGGTCTTCCAGCTCCCGTGCTGTGTCAATCTGTACCACTGCAAACTTTAAGTAGAAAAGATAGTGTTTATAAAAACGTGTAGTTTATTTACACACAGCTCAAAGACCCACAGAGCAGCACCCTGTACTAGAGAAGCAGCTTATCTCTGAGCTGGGCAGAGAAGTCAAGCAGCACAGACTCAGAAGCACTGTATACATTGAGCAGTTTAAATCTGGTGGTTTAAAAAGCCTCTGAGCAGTCTGAAGGAACCTCTCCCTCTGTCCACACAGTCTTTGGGGCAAGGAAGATGAACCAGGCTGGTGGTTAGTAGAAAAAAACTGTTGAATGGCCCTGAAGAGAAGCAGATGAAGAAGGAAACATTTGACACAATGTAGCTCAGTTTTCTTTCACTAAATTTAATTTAATCCACTTTCTCTGGAATTCTTGCGATATTAATGTGATCTGTTAATAAAAGAAAGTAAGGAAGCTCCTTCTTTCATCAATTTTATACTACCAAATGGCAGTATTGATATTTTCTGTTCTATAACCTTCAGGATTCACTGCATAGTCCTCTTAAATGACTTGAAGTCTTTTTATTTCAGACTGCCAATCGGTATGAGCAAGGACTCTCTTCTGTGTTTTGTGATGTTAAATAAATACTTCACAATTTTCTCAGAATGATTTCATTAGAGATTAGCAGTTAGGTTTATGGATAACAGTTCTCAAGGGCACCAATTACTTCCTTTTTGTATAATGGCAGCAAATAATAATTTAAGCTACTAGAACATTTTACATACTCTACCAAATAAAGAAACCAACGACATAAATTGTGTATGTTTGGGTATATATGTTCTCAGTTTCCATAGCACTCTAGGAAAGCTGCTATGTGGAGCCAGAAATGTGTATTAGCTCACGCTCCCCTGCATTCCCTTACCTTTGTACAAGTTCTTCATTATTTCCTGATTGCCACAGACTCGTTGCTTGGTGTGAAGTAATTTTTCTCTCCAAAACAGGTTGAGCATCGTAACCCTTCTTAAATCACAGTTAATGTCATGCCTTTAATTGTGACCCATTTTCTCGTGTTACTTCCTCTCTCAATAGCTTATTGCTAAAGTTCTCCTTCCTCTATCTTTGACTACTTGTGGTGTAAAATCAGTTTGACTGAAACCATTTTCCCTTCCCAATACTGGGAAATACTACAATTCACCTATTCTGATCCCACTTTCTATTCTCTTCTCAGGTAACAAATCAAGGTTCAGGTATATTAAGCCCACACCTTTGCCTGTTCCTTGTTTTCCACGAAGCCTCCAGCATTTCCGTCAGGTAGCCACATCTTACCCTTTTTGCTTTTCAGTCTGATGTTTCTGCCACCACCTAATTACAATCACTTATCAGAATTATTTTTCTTCAAATGTTTTCTGAGTGTATTAATACTCTTCTTCTTTGTTTGGTTTTAAGATAGGGCTTCGACACGTGTGTGGGTTTACTAGTGAGAGGTGACCTCCCATTCTAAACAGAACTACCAAGTACTTTTCAAGTGAGATGTGGGCACCCCCTTCACATTTTGTGCTAAATGCTGAAGAATTACCAGTCTAGTAAGAGGTAACCAAAAACATCAGGAGAATATCAAGGTCCTTTAACAAGACCTTATTTCAGGCTTGGTTAGTTTCTCTTCTTGCCTTGTCTTCCAGATTCCTGAGTCATCCTCCCAAACACTGCCTGCTGCTCTCTAGATGCACCCTGATACTTCTCAGGTCTACACATAAGCTTCTTTTCATTCACTTAAACATGTTTATCCTCATGTTCTTGAAAAGTAATTTCAGCTTCTTTTTACCACTCTTCTATCAAGCCCCATACTCTTCTTTCTTTTATGGTGTCCTGACAACTGAGAGCCCCTCTCTCACCTGAACTGCCAGACCCCTCCTGGAATGTCTCTCACACCCACCCCGTCACGCCCTCCCACACCCACCCTCCCACACGCCACCGAAAAAATCATCTTCTTTCCCCTCTTAATCAACTCCCTTACAAATAAATAATTGTAATTTAAAAAGTGTAAGATCAGTATTAGATATTAAACAGTAATTGAACGACAAGATAATAGACATGTCTCCACAAGACTGCTGCTTATTCTACAGAATCCACTTGGAGAGCTCTTTTTACAGTGATGTGCACACTGTAAACAGCTTCAAGCGGAGCAAAGGCTCTGTTTTCATATCTTTTGCTGAAGCCTGATAGCATGGTGTGCCTCCATGTGGGGGATAAATCAAGAAAGATTCCCATGATTAACTGAAGAACTTCAATAATCTGGGAATCCTGAGGGACCAGATCCAATGAAAAGTAGTATCTTGTGGGCTGGAGCTATTGGTCAACAGAGTGATTACAGCAGTCTTCAATATGCACTCAATAGCTGGTATGTTCTACTATATACAAAATAAATTCTTGATTTCACATTCTAGTCTCCAACCACTCTCTGTAGTGGGTGCAACACAATGGCATGCATTCATCTCCAGTCCGCCTTACCTTCAGCATATCTTTGTATCTGCCCATCTCTGCATGAGCAGTGATGAGACAACCCAAAACCCGAAACCTGCCAGCAGGATCCGCAGACTTCTCCAAAACCCTCGTCCAGACTCGCAGAGCCTTTTCAGTCTGATTAGACTGGTAAAGATGGAGTCCTTTCTCTATTTGTTGCTTTGTCTGGTCCTGACCCATCTCCCATGCATTAAAAAGCCTCATACACTAACCTCTAAGGACAGAAAAAAAATAAGTGCATAGAAAAGAACACAACATAAAGCACTCTAATAGAGGGCAGCTTGGAGCCGTAGAAGGCCAGCCACGTCGGTGGGCTGGAGTTGTAGTAAGCAATGGCAAGAAGTGGTTGCTCAGCATTGAAGGTAGAATTCCAAGTCCACTAGGCAGACATCTTGCTTGCTAGGATTCCACCAGTGTATTTGCCCATCCAGTCCCATAAACAAAGAGGAAAAGCACAACAGAGAGAGAAAGAGAAAAATCTCAAGCAGCAGGAGTGAAACTCAATCTGAGCAGCCAGTGCTGGTCTCCTTCGCATTGGCTACAGCTGCGCCTGCCAGTCTGGCTCACGTGATTCCCAGGAATGCTAGTCAGGCTCCCCAGCTCACAAGGTCATGATGAGCCACCTACCCACCCCTGCCTGCTGTATGCAGCTTATAAATACCCTAGCGAGAAACAATCAGCTACAGTCACAGGGATGTCTCTGTTGTCTCTTTCCTCTCTCTCTCTCTGGCCATGCCCTTTTACGAGCACTGGTGGTGGTGGGCTAACCTGGGAGGTAGCAGCCTCAGCTAGGAGTCATAGCTTTAGGAACAATACATGCTTTAAAAAGTAAGATATGAACTAGAAGGCTTCAACATGTACAGGTGCGCAGTATTATACTTGTAACAATGTGCCTGATACTTTGCTAGGCACAAAATTCAGCCTTCTTTCTTAGGACCTCACCTGATAGTATAGACTTCTTCTGTGGACAAAGGTCAGTTCTGTTACCGATTTGCTGCAAATATGGCACGGACTTCTAAATTTCAGGGACAAAAAGAAGTTAAACATCCTGAAAAACTTTGTTCATGACTGACTTGCTCACTGCCATCAGATACGTGTGACAGTCCTCCAAGAGTTTTCAACAGAAGTTGTCAAAGGCACTTCTGAAGTTCTGCATCCAGAACTTTCTGTTTTTACTATGAATGACAATCATGACCCAAAGCAACAGGTTTCTGCAGCTTCTGACTGCATAAGAGAATTGTTAGCCTAATTAGAAGATTTTTTTTAACACTCTTACACGCTCTTTGAAAGAGTAAAAGTTAAGCCAGTTCCTCTAGGAGTCAAGTTTCATATCTTCACTGATGTGCTGCATGTTTAATGGACCCAGTCTTGGTTATCTATAGATGTACTCTGTCCTTCATAAGAAGAGATACCAAACTTGTCGTGGGGGGGATGCCTCAGGGAAGTCTAATGTCTTTCAGATATAGAAGTCCCAGACACCTGTTTTGAAATCCTTTTACAGGTCAAAGGGAAGAAATGGCAATTCAGAGTTATAACAGACCCACAGGCAGAAGAAGGCACGTCTCCAGTTGCCTTCCCTGCTTGTATGTGAACTTGGTGGCAGCGCTTCCCCAAGCAAAGGTAAATACCAACAGAATCATCACACAGGCCACCAGCTGGTCTACCCTGGCCCATGTCACGGCTGCCTAAGGAAACACAACCCTAAGGGAGCCTTTCTGAGGTAATATCCCTAAGGAAACCAGGACACAAGAATAATGAATCACAGACTACCCAGAGGCTTTACATCACAGCAGTCATGACCTTAAGACAGTCTATCCATGCCTTCATCCAAAATTTCCTCAGAGAACTACCTTAAATAAAAAGCATTTTAAATGGTAGAAAACTCTCGCTACAATCAGATAGATTGTCTTTGGGGAGCTTATGTATTCCACATTTACATTATTTAGCGTTGTTTTTCAGAGTGCTAATGTTCTAGATGATGTTTCACCATAGACTCTGTACTCTCAAACTTAGGAAGTAGAAACAGTGGAAAAACCTACAGAAGGCTGAAGAAAAGTAACACTGAGGCACAACTGGTTAATGCGCACAACTTACTTCAGCAGCACTGTTAAAATTATTACCCTAGGTACTTTATAGATTTTAGGGCTTCCATAAAAGTCTGATTCAGAACTTAAAGAAAGAAAAAGTCTCACTTCCCTGCAGTAATTCTTATAACTCTCTGGAAGTGGGTGGTGAGATGGACACAAGATGCAGAAGACGAGTCCCCATCGAAAGCACAGCTTTCTGGATGTGGAGAAGTTAAGAGGCCATGGATAGCAACCATTGGGGTCTGCTACATAAAAGAATCAAGCTCAAGAAAGGGAAAAAAAATAACATTCTTTTCTGGAATAGACTAATTTGCAAAATTAACCTGCTACAAAAAGAATAATGTCTGTAACTACTGATGCTTCTGGACCAATTCACCAAAGCACTGTTCCCCTCAATATTCACTCTCATATTCCACAAAGAATAGGCACAGTGGGAAGAGGATGCCTTGTGGTCCAACAAAACTCATCTAACAGGAAGGAAATTACCTGTGTTTTGTTGATCAGTGTTGCTTTTGAGTTCTCCTATAAAACAGTGCTTAGTCTCTTAATCAACTCACCTACTGAGATTGAAACTCATCAGAATTAAATAAGGGCTAGATCCATCAACGTCCAACTGATGATTTTTGAAAAACAGAACATACTTTTGTACAAAACACACCAGTTTAAGCCAATGTGGCTGCCTAACTAAGGAGGGGTAAATAGGTAGAATCACCAACACACTGACTACTCATGCTGCTGCAGAAAGCAATGGCAGAGTGATCATCAGTCTGTGGCTCAAGATAGCTCCAGTTCATACAAGATTCAGGTATAAATTCTACAGTAAATGATCCAGAGTTTCTTCTCAGAAACTGCAAATACTTGTAAGCCTGCAAGGTGCATAGAATCCCCAGATTAGGGCATCTCACCTGCCAGGCAGTGGACCTTTACATGCAGAACTGCTAATCATGCAGTCACTTCTTCAGAGTGACCATAGAGCCCCTTGTCCTCTTCCTCACTGCTCTTCATTATGTATCCCTAGTGACTCCTGGCCATATAAAGAGAGCAGAACACGGCCGTTAGAGTCAGGAAGATTGGAGACTGGAGTCAAGATATGTAGTGAAAGGTGGAGGTGGATGCAAGAGGAAAAAAAATTCTCCTAAAATATCAGGTTCTTAATCTACAGGTTCTTGTATTTTCTACCGATGTTGATAAATACAACAACGCACATGAAATTTTGGGAGATTAATACACTACCTCTCATTTGTTGTTTAATTGTCTACTGATTGGTGATGACCTTTTAAATTAAGGAGAAAGCCTTCAAAAAAAAAAACCAAAACAAACCCTACACACCCAGAGGATCTAGCATCAGTTCTGTAAGATCAGACTTGCAGAGCTTTGACTGCATAAGATGAGGCTAGATTCTTTACACAAGCAGGAAACTTCCATCCTGCCTTAACAACCCCTTTTTCTAATTCAATTGTTTCTCTCCATCCTTCACCTCAGACACATCTGAATTGAAATCTCTCCAGCCTCCCTTCTCAACAGCTGCAAATTAACTGCAGAGATCCAGGCATAGTCTGTAACAGATGGCTTGGTGCCTCACTCCGCAATTGGTGTGCTGCAGGGAAAGGAATGCAGCACTGAATCCTGATGCTTGCAAGTGCTCTCAGATTTACAGTCATGTAGGAAGCAATGAGGTGAAACAGAGTATATAGATAACAGAGGAAAAGGACACAGAGGAGAAACGTAGCTGCCCTGAAAACGCTTGCAGTATCCAAGATGCAGAAGGAAGGAGTAACATCACTGAACTTTAGGAGCTTTCAGAAATGTGGCAAAGTCATGGCCATTGTGGTACTTTCCTTCTGAGAGAGGCAATAATAATGTCAAACTTCTGGCAAGTTTCTAAACACACTATTCTTTGCCTAAAGCAAATATTTATTTTACAACTAGTTTTATTTGAAATTATTAACATCTTTTAACATCTTTTAGTTCTAAATAAAAAGCAGATAAGTTCCATGTATCCCAAAACCTGAGCTAGTAAATAATCCCAGCCCATCCGGGGTTTCCCTGTGCAGTATTTCCAGAACCAGGAGCACTGGGACTGCAGATACCTTCATGTTGCAGAGCCAGGATGGGCTCAGCAAGCTTGGCTGTGCTCCTGGAAGGAGTAAGGAGGCAGTGACAGGTATGGGACTCACAGGAGCAGTATAAGCTCATGTCTGTCTAATCCCACATGGCACCACGCACATGCGCTGTTCCTACACAGCTGAAGCCTGATGTTATGATGGTTACACAGCCCTTAGAACACCATGAAACAGTGCATGGACAGGCAAGTGGCAGCACCAATTCTGTGAGGCTGGATATGCCTACATCTCACTCCCTAGCGTATTACGTATTTGCGCTATTCAAGAATCCCAGCTTTTCTAGATCTAATGTCTAAATAGGACTTGAGTGCAAAATTATAAAAAAGGGAGGCTATGATTATTTAATCACAAAACCCTTTCCAATTCTACTCAAAGTAGCTCATCAACATAGAGGTAAAAATCCAGACCTATGTTGTACATCCAGAACAAGGGGTATCGGGTGATGAAAACTTCGTGGCTCACAGCTAAAAAAATGGAAGATTGTTCTCTGATCTCTCTTTTCATCTTCCCACAACTGGATCCCAAAAGAACCTCAAGTTTAAGACACAAATACAACACACAAGGACTCTTCTCAAACAGTTTAATAGCAAATAAACAAAGGAAGGTACCACACTTGGCATATACAAAATGACTTGTTGTCAGTGTGTCTGTGCAATTAAAACAGCTTTAAGTTGCCCTTTGGGACAAAAAGAAAAAAAAACACACACACAAAAGGAAGAAAATTCCTTTAACACATACTCGCTTCATTCCAAACTTGTTACAAATCTTTTCATTTTTAAATCCACTACACAAACTCTGTGATCAGATCAGAAAAGCAACTAGTGCTCCTCTGCTTTTTAAACCATTGAAGTAAAATCTGTAATTCTCTACAGAGTACAACACAATTTCACACAAAAAGACATTTTGTTTTGCAAATCAAAACAGGAAAAAAAAGGAACAGCTCAAACAAGGTAAAGAAAAGCATTTCTACGACTGAACCACGACTTCGAGTTGATTAAATCCCGTTACTGCAGAACAGACTCTACATTTGGTCATAGTGGCAATTTGTTTTCTCATCACATTGTTTTCTAGTAGAAAAGGCAAAAAACTGTACAAAACCCCTAGTGTTAAATACAATGTTTGTACCAATAAAAAAGCCCACAGGTTTGTCTCCAAAATGTAAATTTTCTTTTTAAATTATTCACAAAAAGCAGCCAAAAATCAGAAAGGCAGCTGCTGCTCCACTATCTCAAATCCATTAAAACCACCACAGAACAATTAAAACAACCAAAGGAAGAAAAGGAAAGAAGAAAGGAAAGAAACATCCAACGTTTGGCATTTTGGTTTTCTTCAGATATTTTTCCACAGGTTTCCCCAAAGTTCCTTATGGAACCAAATGTGCACGTACAGAAACGTATTGGCAGCTACTCAATACACTGCAGGGTATCAGTGCCCCCCACTGCCTCACAGCCCTGTGCATTCAGACTGTGGGACTAACAGCAGCCAGCCCACAACATCCCAAATAAACAAGTCTCTATCCTCTTCTCATCCAGCCTCATGCTTCCCTCCCAGGTGTATGTATCGTATTCAAACATGTTCTGTCTTATAAGCAGATTGAGGACTGTCTACACGAGTCTAGCCAATATCTATTGAGAATATAGTATCCTCAGCAAACACAGGAGCAGGATAGAAAAAAAAATTCCTTTCATGTCTTTGCATTATCCCAAACACTGGAAAAAAGTAAAATTTCTATCCAATCAAACAAAATCTGTTTTCCCAACAAAACCCCTTCGCCTGGGATTTCATTTCACATTACTATCAAATGTTAAGATACCTACGCTAGCTTGCCTCTCCTCCTGACTGAAACTTCATCACAGCACGCACTCTTCAGCTGCCTTCGTCTAGAAGTTACATGCCAGTTTCTACCTGTGCAGCTAGTATATAAGGTAGGGGGAAGCCTGCTACCCAGAAAGCAGTAACCTGTTCTAGTTCATCCTGCAAGTCAGAAAAACTGCTTAGCTCATTACCCAATTAAAAACTAAACAAAAACTAAAAAATCTCCGTAGAGATTCCCCAGCTAAGGCCCTTAAGAAGAGAGCTGGGGATGGTACCCTGTTCAGGTAACAGCTTCAGAGGCTGTTGTATTGTGCTTGTCACTTGGGAAAAGAGCCAGCAGTTGTAGGACCAGGTTTACAAATGCTTTCTCTGGGATATTTCAAACACTTTATTTCAAGAGTGAACCTTGATCCTTCCAGGATCCTACCATCAAGGTCTGATCGATGGTATTAAGCTGGGGCTGGACTTCACAATAATGTGTCCTGAATTATACAAAATGCTCATAAAGAGTGTTTCAAAGGAGCCCTTGCTTCAGATAACTTTGGAAACAGAAATATTGTGAAGTTTCCCCACCTTCCTGCTCCCCAGTTATCCCCTTCCACCAAAGCTTCCACTTCAGGAACAGTGCAACCAAGCCCCTGGGAGCCTCTGACAGCACTAGAGATGGAACACGGTCCAGGTGCTCTGTCAGGCAGACAGTCTAAGTGCACAGGTAGATGCCCTCAGGTGGCTTCTGATCAGATATTTGTCATACCAAAACCACCAATTTAAAGGATACCTTTCAAACCCATGAAATTGCTCAGTTTTTGCACAAACTATAGAAAACAGAGAGGTGAAGGTGATATATACGAGGGTGTGAAGAAAACAGCGGGAAACATGCAAACCATCTCTGGGCACTATCTTAGTTTGAAAGATTAAAACAAAAACATCACATTTTGCTGAGGAGATTGTAGTTACAAAAAAACCAAGCATGCTGGAGCTTAACAAAATACAACATCAACTTTGATCAAATTTTCACTGCAGACTGATAATCACACAAGGAAGCAGGGGAAAAAATAAAAAAGAAATAATAATAATTAAAAAAAAAAATCAATAAATGCCAGGGCAAAAATGTAGCTACAATCACAAGAAAAAGTAGTTCAAGTGTTTTCTGCTGATGCCACTCAAGTCACAAGTTTGAACTCATAAAAACACATGCTGTCTCCTCAAGCACAGAAACCAGATCAGCAAAATGTGACTAGAAGTCTCCTGAAAGATTGAGTCACACCATATAATTGACTTTTTCTTTGAAACTGTGTTTTTAAAACTAAGCACACAGAAAAAACTAAGCCTAGAAAGTGATTGGCTGTATGTTCACAGAAATACAAATACTCCACAAGGTATGCTAGCAAGGCTGCTCTGAAGACAATTACAAAGAATCAGATTCACAAAATCAAGTGGTTATCTTACGAAGGTCTAGAAAAATAGAAATTCTTTTATATTCAAATGCAAGTTTAAATATTCCCCTTCAGCAGTCTTTCTAGCAAAACCAATTTGGCAGCACAAAAAAAAAAAAAAAGAAAGAAACAAACGTAATAAAAATACACATCAGCATCAAAGGTCAACACAAGGTCAAAGGTGAGAGTTCAAGCATCAGAGAAGCTGAAGAGACAAGGATTTGGACGATGTACTTGAACGCCACATCGACATGCTTTAGGCACAACGATGAACAAACGGCAGGAATCTAGAAAAAAAACAAACCAGAAAGAGGGAGACCCACTGAGTTACACAGAGCAGTACATCCAAACACAGAGAGAGAGAACAAGAATGGGCACTGTACAATGAAATCTCCTGGGGAAGGGAGTTGACAGGGAAGGGTAGCACATGCCAACGATGGACAAGTAAAAGTTGAAGTACATGAAGGACACCAAGTAAACATCAAACTGCCAGAAACCAAATGAAAGCAGGTGTGGATTTCCCCTCTCAATACCCAGTCTGTGGAATACTCCTGAGCCTACTGACACATTGATTGGCATGCATTCACCTTGCTCCATGCCCAGTGTCTCCACTAGCTCTGTTTAGGGAAAGAACAGAGCAAGCTCCCTCCCCAGGAGACCAACTCCAAAAAATATAGTTCCAGGGCTAACATTTGGCCACAGAGACTGAGGACCATGAGAAACAAGACGGAGGACAAAAGGGTTTCACGGGTGGTTTGGCAGCAGAGACTTTTCTTGCATCCTAACATGGGGAGTCCTTAGGCAGTGGTAGCCCATGTTCTTTCCTTCAGCTACAGTCCCTTCTCATTCCCTAGGAGCCCATGAAACTGGAGGTGGATGATTTAGAACAGGGGAAAACAAGAAAGATATTATACAAGAAAAAACCACCACACATTACAGAAGAATCCCTTAAGACTTGACTGCAAGCTAAGACTTGTCCTAGCTGAGCATTTTTCATACCAATAGAGCTGCAAAGGGATTTTCTGCTCCCAACCTCTTATATAAAACAGCCCCTAGCTCCCTGACTTTGTGAGGAAGGGATTCTGGGCTCTGAGAAGCTCTACAGTCACTGTTGCCAGTTTGGTAATTTGAAAAAAATGTGTTTCCTGAAGCTTTCTTGAACAGTGTATACAAAAAATAATTTTTACATTAAGTGACAGAAATACCTTTGTTTCCACCCCTCAGCTCGTGAACTGCAAGAGACAAGAAACATTTTGGGAAGGATGTGGGAGGCAGGGGAGAGTGGAAGTAAGTTTCTTCTTTTTAATTCCTTCCTCCACATCCCACCCCATGCTCCCCTCAACGCCCCTTTATCTCCCTGTTTGTGGCCTTACTCTTCAGCACATCTCAAAGCTGCTGGTTAGAGACTACAGCAAGGCAAGATTTGCATATTATAACATTTATAGTAAGTTTGAAAATAGCAAATGTTGCATTCTAGTTCCAAAGCAACAAGCAGCACACTGGCCACTAAACCTGCAACACACCACTTACTAGAACTGCTGAGATTAATTTGCTCTTCATACTTTCCAAATCAGGGAAAGGACTTAGTAAGAAGCTTAAACCAACTCTAGCAAACAGAGTAAAATGCAACTCTTGCAGTTATTTCTACAGTGCTAGAAATACTCTAGATAGTTTGCAGATAGCTGTAAGGTTTCAGTCCTAAATGACAAAGGCAAATTCATCATTAACTGAGGTGTGAGAAACAAGAAGAGGCATGAAATCCAGTGACATCTCAGCATGCACTATAGAGAATCTTTGTGTGATTTGCTTGAGGTTTTATTGATAGAGACTTTTCAAATATTTCACTCAGTAACTTTGAAGAAAAGAGTAAATTTCATTAAAGCCCTGAGGAAGGGCTTACCTACAAAAGCAGAACCATGATATGCTGGATAAGAACTTATGACTTGGGAAAAGTTATTCCAGTTTGTCCCCGTTTTATTCTCACAAGCACGGTAATTCTGCCTTCTCTGTTTTGTATTTTGTAGTGGGTGTGCTCAGGGATATATAGTAACCTTATGTTTAAATGTTTGTAACCAGAAGCTTTCCAAACATTTTATGTTCATATTCGCACCCATCATTTGTAATTTGCTCTATCCAACTTGCTTTTAAATATTTCCAAATGAAAAAGGAACAATTTCATTCTGCTTGGCTGTTCTTCCCTAACTTACAACCATCAACAAGAAGAAATACTTCAGTTGATTCTATCACACAAGCAGAATCTATCAGAATCTGCAACCTTCAGTATTCTGATGAAGAATTTTTCCCCCATAGAGGCATCTGCCAGGGAGAAGTTTTATGATGCGCCCTTTTTGCAGATGATAGTGCTCACAGCTAGCAAACTGCCTCATAATTAAAATACAAAAAGATATTTGCCATCATTGTCTCAGTTACTTCTGAAAAACTCCAATCCCCTTTCTGCTTAGGGTTAAAATTTAATCACTATATATCAAAGGCATTTTTTAATAATGCAAGCTTTGTATTACTGGAAGAAAAAACTAAACTACAAAGAGATATCCTATTTTGGACTGCTGATTATCTCAGGAACTGAAGAACCTACTATTTTGTTTACTATAGTACTTGACACTAAGTAGCATCAGACTAGGACTTCAATTGTTCACAATACTTTCATCTTATTACAGCATATCTAGTAAAAATCAAATGTCTTCTGAGAAAAAAAAAAACAAACTATGAACTAGGCTATTTTCATCTTGTTTCTAAAAATATGTGGAGTTCCATTTCATCAGAAGTCCCACTGGCTTTTGTTGTAGGAAACTCAGATTCTTTGGTTTATAAGCACGTAGAATACTTTGTCCATGTGGCTTTGTCCTTAAGTCAGTCCTTCTGCCGTTTATTTGAACTCACTCAACTCATCCTACTATCCAGGAAATAAAGCTTTTGACACTGATTTGATTTGCACTTGAACGACAGCATGACAGGAATTAAAAATAAAATAAAATTTAAAAGCCCCAAGTCCCCCACAAATCCCAGACTTTCCTGCCAATGAACAAGGAAGAAAACTAGCTTAAGACCGTAAGGCAAGAAAAACCTAAATCTCCAGAGTGAGCAGCAGCCAAACAGACACAGAAATGTTGACTTTATCTGATCAGTTCTGTTATCAGAAAAAATTCTGCCCAAGTCACAAACTTGATACATTTATTAACTTTGGCAACATATACATTGGTACACCAAGAAACAGAAATCTGAAACAAGTACACAAAAAGGGCAACATCTTCAGCTGGTGAAAACTGATGCAGCTCTACTGAAGAGAGTAGAACTGCATTGATTTGAACCATCTGAGGATCACATCTTTTAAAATTTAACCTGCATAGATTTCTTTTTTCTTTTTGGCAATACTTAGAGTTATGCCAGTAAGGCACAAGAGCTAGCCCGAGTTAGGTGTCTTAAGGTGATTACGCCTGGGAAGACTCACTGATCAAACCAAGCCACAGTGTAAACTGGTGAATCTCCTAAAATCAACAGGAATTGCACCAGTTTGCAGCAATGTCAAGCTTGATCTGTAAGTTACAGTATTGAGTACATGCTATCGGATGCAAAAGCTAAAGTATCTAATTTTGGGCAACTGAAGTGGCTAGTAAAGAGGCCAGAGCACCAGGTTAAAAGAAAAACAGGACAAAGGTCTCAGATAGTACAGTGGGATAGGATGCAAAGAAGGTAAGTGACTGTAGAGACCCCAGAGCACAGTGCTCTCCTCCGCTGGTTCACAGCGTTTGTCTCCCCCATTTAGCAGTTGTTGGACTGCAAACAGGCCACTGAAAATCAGTAGTTTCAATCATGCACATCAGTATGTGTGTAAAACAATCACATTCAGGATTCTACAAAACCCTGGCCTTTTTTTTTTTTCCAGTGAAATAATTTAGGTAATAAATATTCTCCACCCTGGAGCGGTATAAAACTTCTATAAAAATAGAAACAACATTCTTGGTTACAGCAGGTTGCACTTGGAGCAGTTGCTCCCAACTATGTTTTTTTTCTTTTTTTTTTTTAATTTTTTTTTGAAAAGTATATTATTTATTAAAAAAATCCCATTATCACCCTGGAGGCCTTCACACTCCAACACTCTTCTCAGAAAACCAGGACACATCTTTCTCGTCGTGCAGAATTCAAGTTTACATGGCTCACTTAAGTGTATATTTACTTTTCTAGAAAGATTCAAATAATTAACATAGAAGGGTACCACATGCCAGCATAACTGGGAAATTTGGCAATCTGGCCTTTGAACCTTTGCCACCACAAAATGATTTGAATAACACTGATAGATTTATCTGTCAGCCATCTACATGGACAGACTGGCATCAACTAACTCTTTGATTTTCAATTCAAGAATGGAAAGGGATTTTCTTGGATACTATCAGTCAGGTCTTGTGACAACCACTTCTGAGGTTTGTTTGAGATCCCAGGGGATGCAGTACCTGGGAACGCCAGACCTTCCCTGACATTCCCAGCAGACCACCGCATATGAGTGTTGATTCTGAATGTTATCTCGGATTTGATGGGTTTAGTGCTCCTCCTGCTGGAGCAGAACAGGAAGTCCCAACCTTATGTCTGACCCACACGTTCATCATTTAGCAGCCGGCTCCCACATTGCAGCATTAGCTGATTAGCTGATGCCCTGGGAAACAGCACCACAAACCAAGAATACAAAGAAAAAAAGGAAAAGAGAAAATGAGGTAAATGGAACTTCTGTTAAGAGATGCACAGAAATTGTAAATGTCCTCTTGTCACAGAGGTGGATTTTGGTGGTTATAAAATGGGGCTCTACTGATTTCTCGAACCAAACCAGGCCAGAGTGTCAAAAGTCCTTTAAGCCCCCTAAAACCAGTGTATAACAAAGGCCCTTAGCAATGCACTAACAATTTCACAAGTGTGTGGAAGTGCGTGTTCATTGAAGGAGTGTGTTCAATTTTCCTTCAATATAGAAGATAACAACTAGTACCAAAAGGCAGAATAAGACTGAATGGCTCAATGCTCTGCTCTGGTTTCACAGCTCCTGTGTTAGCTTGTTTGTACTGGTACACAACACCGTAAAGGAAAACTGCAGTATAAAAAAATACCTAATTACTAGACCAAATCACTGCACAAACTGGTTTTTTTGGGGGGTGGTGGTTGCTTTTTGTTTCTTTTTTTTTGTTTGTTTTTAAAAGCACCCAGGAAGTTACCTTTGCAATGCAGTTAAGACTGAGAAATCAAATCCTATGAGAACATGTATAAAAGAGGAGCCTCAAGAGCTGTATCAGGGTTAACTCTCAGCTTTGTATCTCAGTATAACAGTCATTTTAAGAGACAAACAGCACTTACATTATTCTTATTAGAATGAATTCAAGGTAATACCTGCAAAAAGGACATTATTCAACATAAATGGGGAATGTGATGAACTGTTATGAATAAAAAAATTGTCCAAAAAATTCTGCAGGTTACTAGGGATCAAAAGTTTCTTGTTTCCAGCCCTAGACTAAGCTGTCTCTCTCTATCTAGGTTTTGCAGATAGGTATAAAGTACACAGGATGAAGTTTTCTTAAATACAGAGAAATTCACTGCATCTCATTAATATTTAACTGTAAATAGAGAAGTTTTCTGGACAGGGACATTATGCATTAATTTTATAAAGTGCTGTGTACATTCACAGTGCCCTATAAACACTACATTATATACAGTGAAAAAATAAAAATCACTGCAGTTTTCCTCTGGCTTGTTAATGTGTTCCCCCTTCTAGCCTGTCTCCTGCTTTAGAGATGATTTACTAAATCTCCACCATGGTATACAGTTAAGGAAGTTTCAAAGACTGGATGGGGCATGACAAAGGCGATTTGGAGTTTGTTCCTTGCTCACCCAAACTTGGATGGACTCAGTTCTCCTTCCCCACCTTTGTTTCCATCAGCTGTTCCGTGTTATTTCTGCTTTCCCTTCTCTCCCTCATGGCAGTGTGGTGTCAGTTCTGCTTCCCCTTCTCCTCTCTATCCCAAGGCAGCGTGGTGTCAGTTTCTGTTGCTCCCTTTAACCTTACCTCCCCACCCCCAAGGAGCTGGCATTGGTCCTTCTCAACACTCACTGGGTACAAACACAGCAAACTTCAAATAAGAGGGAAAAAAAAAAAAGAACAAAACAAAAAACCTCAGCGATATGGCACCTAAACTCCAAAGTAAAACACTGGAAACAAAAGCACAAACTTGTCCTCCATCCGAAGCGGTATTCTCAGTAGAGGCTGCAGCCGAATCTTCAAAGGAAGATGTGCCAGATAGAAGGCATGGATCAGCTTCCAGGACTGTAAAAACACAGCCTTAGGGCTTCGAATCATTAAGTGCGCTCCTCTCCAACTTACCAGAAGATCCTTTTCACTCCAGTCCCGGAGGGGAGAGGCGCTCAGTATGGCTTGCTGTCATTCTTAGAGCGCTTGAGCTGCACTTTCAGACGCTTCATGCCAATCTGAAAGCCATTCATGGACTGAATGGCAGCCTGCGCAGAGACAGGATTGTCGTAACTTACAAAACCTAAAGAAAGGAAAACACATAATTACACCACACCAAAGCTGTCCAGAACAGCTACTCACAACAGGAAATGCAGGTACTCACAAGGTTAAGAGAGGCCTACAATAAAATGCCACTTTCAACAGCTGACAACTGTTTTAGAGTCTTCATAAAACCTTCTTACTAGGTCTGAGAGCTACTAAGGGCTCTCAGACAAAGCATTGCTTTCTGATGTATGGAACTTTGGCCAAAAGATATAGAAAGTTCAGGAAATTAAAACAACATTTTCTAGTCTTCCAATAAAAATGAGTTCTGCTGTTTGTTTTGTAAGATCTCATACCTGCAAGAAAACCAAACCTGGAAAACGTTAATCTATACATGAAAGCCCATTAGAGATACAAGACTGATATCACCCTCTTGGCATTATAGGAATAGATTTGTTTAGAGTGAAGTAGCTGTCAAGGCAGAGCGGCACTTACACATCTATTGTTTAAGTCTCTCTTGGATAAGAAGCTGTATATCATTCCAGGGAAAGAGCATCGTCAAAATAAACTTCTCCAGGGTTTTGAATGAACCCATTTTAAATAACTCCAGTAAATGGCTGGTATCTCTACCTGAGATGATCATCCTATATGCGGGTGTACAGCCTGATGCTCAGAATAATCTTATGTTCCCACAAAGCATCAGACTGTTCACATCATTTGGCTCAAACATTAAAAAAAATCCAACAGAACAGGCACAAAGTTATAAAAACCACAGAGAAAGGCTCACCTCTCCTATTCCATCACAAATACACAACAAGCAGAGCAAAGTTAGGATAAAATATGAAACCAAGGTTAGGTGGTAAATAACAGCTGAAACAGTTCTACTGTTAAGAGTTTTCAAGAATTAGGATGAATCTTTAGAAATTGCCTTCAGAGCATTTACAAAACATCAGGGTCAAGTCCTCCTATACTATATGATAGCCATAATAATTGTATATTAAAATACTAATAGAAATAATTTATAATGATAATGTAGTAAGGAGTATATACAGCAACATGAAAGATTAGGGGAAGAGAAAGAACTATGCCATGACTACTGTCTGCAAACATGAATCATATTAAATTATCTAGGACCAAAACAGTACACTGTGGCACAACAGTATGAAACTAGGAAAAGCAAAAAGTCACAATAAAAATCAGAAAATACAGTTAATTGATGGAAGAGTTTATTTATTTACTTTTTAGAGATATAGAGGAAGAGTCACTACTTGACCTAACAGCTAGACTAGACAAAATACTGGAAAAGAGACTACTAGAAGGAAGTCACCTTTCTACAGGTCATTATTAGACTCAACGTACCAAAACACTTGCTTAGATTGGTCTGCTTGTCAATGAAAACCTTGGCAGAGACAACATTTCCGAATGGCATGAACATCTGCAGCAGATCCTGATCTCCAAACTCCTGGGGGAGATGGTAGATGAACAGATTGGCTCCCTCTGGACCTTCAAACAAGCAGGAATGTCAAATCAGAAAAAGCATGGATAACATAGGCCCCCTTCACAACAAAAAGGTGAAAGAGTCATTCAAGCCATATTTTCTAGATAAAACAATGAAACTGCTGTTTGCACTTCTGTGGAGTACTTGATTCCAGAATAAATCAGCATGACCTTTTGGTGGAACTGATCATTCAAATAATTCTAGCCCTTTCTCGACATTTTTGCTTTAATTTCTGTATTATGCCAAAACTGGTTCACACATCTTTGCTCTAATGAAAGCCGAAAAATAAATTTGACCTCCGCATGCCAACTAAAACAAAAATGGTTATGCAATGCTTGCAGCCGGAAGAAACTGAACAGATTTCAAAACAAAATACATGCAATCACATTACAAGTAATCTGACATTCTTTTCTAAGAATCCTCCTACATTCTGCTAAAAACTCACTCCTACATTCTTCGTTACTTTACACAGCTGCTTAAATTGATCCTGAATCTGAGGAGTGAAGATAAAAGCATTAAGTATCTGTGGGAAGAGGTGAAGGACACAGAAAACAGAATTAACAAAACCACAGCTGTTTCTTTGACGGTGGGTATCAGGCTGTAGACTCACTCTCCTGTCCTCCAAGAAAAATGGAGGAGTATGATTACTAAGCATTTAGGACTAGACAAATCCTGGGAGAAACCTCCTGTATAAAAAGCAATTCTGGACAGCTCTTAACTTCAGGATTCTAAAAAATGCTCTGTAATAAAAGCTCTGTAGACAAGGTAGCCACAACAACTAAGCTTGCCTTTTTGAAAACCCCTCTCAAGCAACTTTTTGCCTACCTTCTTTTTGACTTCCTGCTGCACCAATGCTCTGCTGTGTTAAGAGACTCTGGTTATACAGTGTGGGCAATGCAGCAGCAGCATATTGCTGGATTCCAGAATAAGCCTGTGTGAGGGCTTCCATTGTGCTACCTGTCCCATTTGACAGACCACCACTGCCAAGTCCTCCATTTAAGGCTGCCATTCCTGTACAAGAGGAAATAAAGATGACTAAGTACTTCAACTGAGCCAGATCAATTACCTTTCAAATACTCTGCACTATCACAAAAAGGTGGGGAGCAGAAAACCACCCCAACAGAACTAGCACAACCTGAGGAGTAATAATCAGTTCTTCCCCCAACTCACCAAAACACAGCTTACCTGCTAAAGAGCTAACATTGAGGCCTGCTGTAGCCCCTGCCAGCGTCTGCAGTGCTCCGAGAGAAGCCATTGGATTAACAGAGGAGCTGCTAGTGGAGCTAGGTGAGGAACCTGCTATTAAAATAAGATAATTAAACTTCAAGCAATTATTTTTTGTCCCGATAATTCGATTCAAGTTATTTCTGTGAGGAACAGATCAAGGCAACGCAGTATACTTCACACAAAAAAACCCGAAGCCCACACAACCTGACTGATCATACTGCTTCCACCTTCTAGTCCCTTCCTAGATTGCTGAAGAATTTCTACCTCATCATAACATCTACTCTTTGTAGCAATAATAATATTATTAAGCGTAAGATGCCTCAAGTTTCAGGCAATACATGGACGTTAGCTAAACTAAGTACCTCAACATAAGGTGACCAGCAGCAATGCCCGTTTCCTCCTGACTAAAGTGAGTAAGAATTGCTACATATTAATATCTATCCTTGAAGCATCACACAAGGTGAAAAAGACCTGAAAAACAGATACTAGGGACATTAAAGAAAGCTCCAGTCCAAATGACCACACAGTTTTCCCGTACTGCCAGAACAGGAACAGCAGATGCCCAGATTACTATGACACATGAAATAATTTCCCATTCAAAATCCTGCTGCTGGGGCTAGCGCCAAGAAAATTCTTGGAATGTACATCCAAAAATATATAGTCTATCCTCTGCTGACTGTTCCATTAACATCTTCAACCACATTTACCCAGTAAGAGAAGTCTGTGCAGTACTTAGCAGACTAACAGCCTACATGGCCTGCCAAATTCTACAACAGGCAGAGTTAGTTCTACAGAAGTAGACCTCAAACTGACGAGAAAAAAGTTTGCGAAGCTAGTGTATCAAAAAACAGAAGTTCAAATTTCAAAGCTCATCTACAAAGATTATGGACATGATAAAACAATAAAAGAATAGTATTTTTATGGTTATATAGCAGTGGTCTTCCCAACAGGTTCGTGGACTACCTAGAAGTCTGAAGAAGGTAAATAAGAAAAACCTATGCAAGTTGCTATTAACCCAGATGTTAAATTTACTGCACAAAATGCAGCACAAAATATTTATGGCTTCTACAAATTAAGATACTGAAGACTGATGCTGCAGAGGCATCTTGTAGTCTTCTTCCATGAGGAATTTATTTGTCTGACCAAGCGGGTAACATAAAAACCCTGAAATTATCAGTTTCCTTTGTGTTTTTGTGATTCTTAGTTATGCTGTGTACATCTGTTAAAACTTTGAAAAGAATTGTGAGCATCTTTCAAACAGACTCACACTCCACACGCTCACCGGATCATAAATATGGCACAAAGTCTCCACTGCAGTGGAATATTGTAACTATTTAAACAGAATACTGGAAACTTTTTTAAAAAACCGCAGCAAAAGCAGCTGTACCTAACAAAAGCAGCACGAGAACCCAGGGAGCTGCACTTCATATCACTGCTTAGTTTTGTTCTGACAGAGGAAATTACAAACCTCCTTTAGGAAAAGTTCTAGACAAACTCTCTTACAAGTCAGAAATTAATGACAATGACCCAAACCATTTTAATACAGTTACTCTGAAGAAAAAGAGACAATTCCTGTCTTACTATCAGTGGCATATTACATGCTAGAAAAACATGCGAGAACAATTCACAGCATAACCATCAAGACGGTAGAAAAAAAACCATAGCTAGCTGAATAGAAGTTCAGAAATTATACAGCTGCCCCAATTTTAGAACATGACTTGTTTCTGCAACACTTCATTGTTAATCTGTGTAGTTAAAAAAGACACTACATTTGATACATAAGAACATCATTTAAAAAAAATCACAATAAAATAGTAGTGGAAATAAAAAGAACGAAGCCAAGGCTAGAGAGCAAAGTAAAAGAACAGTGATTCTTCCCCTACTTCAAAAAGGTCATGATTTTAAGTAAATTCATTAAAACCACTACAAAATACTGAACACACAGTTAGTTTAGTTGAGTTTATCAGCAATCTCTTTTAAAAAAAGAGGAAGAAAGTCTTTAGTACTGAAAACACCAAGAAAATTTAACACTGGTTTATTTTCTTTATCGTATGTACATAGGAATTTCTGTACTGAGTCAGCACCACATTTCTGATGATCTGAGGCAGGTAAATAACAGTAGAGCAGAAATACAGGGCAATTACAGGAATACTTCCTGAGCATAGTCTATACACCAATGCACCAATTTCCAAACCTAGGACTTTTTCAGGCAAGGGCAAAGAAATAGCCCTTCTTATTTTTGAAGTGCCAGCTGAGAGCTTCACCTGGTATCCTGTAGTTCTTGTCCTGAAATATATAATGATGGCCTTCCCTACTTGTCTTCATCACATCAGTAATTATTTGTAGATTTCAGTCGTATCCTACCCTCATGTCAGTCTTCTACTTTTCAGGCTTCATCATTGCTCCTAACAGGGAAGGAGTTCCACAGTTCTAGTCATCTTTCTGTTCTTCTGTTTTTTGCATATTATTTTAGATCAGAAAACATCACACAGTAATGGAGATGGAAAACCAACACAGCCTTATACATGTTCTTAACTCCATTCCTAATTTTTAACATGGCTTCTGTGCAGTTTTTGGTGGGTTGTCATTTTTTTTCGCTTGCTACTGAGGTTGTTTTCTTGGATCTATCTACTGAGTTATAGCTCGACAAAAGGCTCACTCTAACAGAACTAGCTGAAAATACTTGAAAAGGTTTTAAGAAAATTTGAATATGTAGTAAAAAATAGCTAGGAAAGAAAAAAACTTGGACTAAGACATCAACTACCAACTTGTGGAGGCAGGTAAACTGAGGGAAAGTAAGACAGCTCTAATTCAGCCAACATCCAAGCAATGAGCTAAAGAGCACTAAAATTCATGGAATGAATCTGACTGAACTGTACCAGAATTAGTTCCAGTAAATGCAGGAAGAGTACGATGTCTCTGAAAATAATTTTGCTGGAGACACACTAATGTCAGTAAGTCACTTCATCTTTGCTGGAGCTTTGACAGTTGTCTTTGAAAGGAGGAGAAATGGAAATACACACCAACTTTTTCAACCATTCTATTTTGCACTGGAGCAGACAATTCTTATTAATGTCTGAGTCAAAAAGATGCCAGACAAAACACTCTAATCCTGAAATGCTTCTGTAATGTTTTCTTCAATGTCCCTTTCACAATCTAGCAGTTTAAATGGTTTATCTGAGGCCACAGTCTCTGTAACATGGATGACCTATATAAGGATGCAGCAGCAGACCATTCAGTTCTAAAGAGTATCTGCTTTACTGCAACGTTCAAGATTTTGCACCATCCTGTTCTACATTAAAATACACAATAATAGTATGAAATTCCTAAACAAAAATCACCAGAAATGAGTAGGAAGACACCACAATAAGCACAATAACAATACTTAACATCTCTGAGTTCAAACGTTCTGACATGTAACCTATGCATAGTCCACAGACTCTGCACTGTGTGGACTTAAAAGTTCCCCAAACACAAAAGCCATGAATGCAGATTAAAGAAAATCAAAAAGATAATCATGCATAATGGTTGTCTGGATTTTTCCACCAATTATGCAATTTGAGAACAGTCTGGGAGAGATGTCCAAATAAACATCAAGTGAACATTTGGATGACAGATGGATAGAAGTCAAGCCGGTAGTCACCTCATCTGCAGTTAGGTTTAAGAGGTCATCACAGTAGCTGTTGCCATATGTCTTACAGACAAGGAAGACTAATACAGAACAGTGAACAGCTATACACTAAGTTCTTTCAAGGTCTAGATATGGTTCACAAGGGATATTCTGAGTGTGTGGAATCCAACAGCCTCCCATGCAAATACACACAGTGTGAATGCACGTACAAATATTAATCAAGAGAGAATTTCAAGTTTGCTTTTATAAGAGATAACAGTTGGTTCAGAATAAAGAGTTAAAAAGCTTTATAATTACAAGAAGTATCATGAGATTGAATGCTGTCTGCATACACTGAGACTTCCCCTCCCGCCAACTTAAGTACAGTTTTAAAAGGTGAAGCATATTAATATCTCTAATTAAAGCATTGAAATTGCTTCAGTTTGCTGTCAGTGACTACATACAGATCACATCCTCCAGAACTTTTTATTCCTTTTGAACAAAGCTAATCTCTTCAAAATTATACTTAAGTTTGAAAAGCAATACAATAGTGACTGCTTCATATTACAAGCCTGTGAAGAGCCAAAATTCATGGAGGGGAAACCAGTCCCAAAGAATCACATAACAGTAGCATAAATTCAGTTGAAAGATACCTTTGTGGATCATCTAGTCTAATGGGCTGCTCAGAGGTGAGCTAACCTCTGAGTTACGTCAGTCCGTTGAGTCCTTCTCAATTGCAATTCCTTCTCAATTCCTTCTCTGAAATGATAGTAGATTCCACAGTCCCTGGGGCATCTGGTTCCTGAGCTTATTCACTCTCATAATTAATTTTATTTTTCTTTTATATCCAGTCAGAATTTTCTCTCTTGCAACTTGTGTCCATTGCCTTTGCCCTTTCGCTGTACACTTCCGAGAAGAGGTTGTCTCTGCCTTTTACAGCACGTGCCATTTGAGCCTCACAATCTGCCAGTCCCTCTCCCTACTTCAACAAATCGGAGGACAAACTTGCTCTAGTTAGTAGACAGGAGAGCCAACAAGGAAATTGCCTAAATTCCAGTCACAGCAAATTGTAACCTGACAATTCCAGCTCTGCTACTGCATGGACAAATATGGGAGAAAGTCTCAAATATGTTCACCTCATGCTCTCTCAATGACGAAGCAGCATTTGTGGGTTGTAAATGCAGCTCTTCTATAGCTGCAACTCTTCATTGTTTTATTTTAATTATAAAACAGGATACTATAGTTGGGAGTCAAGATACATTTTGAAATTTAAATCTTTTAAGCACTGCAGAACACAATGATTTTATGTAAAAAAAGCTCTGTCCGACAACAGAACACTCTTTGAACCAAGTTCTTTCCTGGGGATTTCTCTAAGTAGAAAACTGTGCAAAGCACTCAGTTTAACTCCTGATTGTGTGACATAAGGTTTTCTAAACAGCTTTTCCTTGTAATCTCTTTATAATCTCTTAGTCCAGTTCCTCTGTCTTCCTACGCAATACAAAAAGCTACCTGTGGAAATTTAAAGCACCCCGAGCTCCCTCTGGTCTCTCACAATGACAGGTGAAGATGTCGACTCTGTAGACAGGATTTCAAAACTACATAAGCAATCTACTTTTTAATGAAAAAACAAAAACCCGAAGTCAAACCCACGTACCACACTGCAGATGCTGGGAAACGTACTGATTTTTATGTGCAACTTACAGACTCAGTTCTAGACAACACTTTCCAATAAATGAGCTAGGAGGTCTGTCTATTCTATGAGGTAGTTACAATATCCTTGTCTTCATTAGTGTCAAAGGAATATAAACTCTACTGTTCTAGTGCACAGAATGCATTACTTCATGCCTACGGCATCTTCTATCTCTGTGTCCAGAGTTAACAGGGTACATCTGACAATACTTGCCTAAAATCATAGGTAAACCTAACATATGTCAAGATTATAATAACGTGACTAGAAAGAGGTCACCTACCTTTCTGCTTCATGATGACCTCAAAAAAATCTTTTTACTCTAAATTAATCCGACAATTTGGATGAAGGAACACAGCAGGAACAAAGAAGCCTTTGCTAGTGACCAAGATATTTACACTAAACAAAGATATTTACCCAGTGAATCCATCGTAAAACTGCTTAGCTATTGGAAGAATCAACATGAAAGTGACAAAAAGGGATAGACAAAACAGGTGACATCTATCCTGAAGCAATTCCTAAAGCATAAGAACTCATTGCAGCATAGTCAGTCTCTTACCTGAGCTGGTGAGCACGCTCAGGGGGCTGCTGGAGGAAGTCAGTGCAGCGGTACCACTTGGTGTATTCTGAGCTGCACTGGCTGCAGCTGCTAATGCAGCCAGGTTCTGCAACTGCATCGCATTCAGTCCTGCAACACATTGAAGAATGCACAGTTTCTCCTAAAACAGTCACCATCATCCAAGCTTAACAGATCCAGCAACCTCAGCACATCACAAGGGAGTAATGGGAAGGAGTATAAAAACAGCAGGCTTAATATTAGTTACTGATCTTTTCTACATTGCAATTCTTTGTTGAAACTAAAGAGTTTCTCTTTGCCCAGACAGAGGAGTTTCTGTAAAAGACCAAGCAGTAATGATCCGAGATGTAGACTCTGGAGAACAGAAATTTTCTAGCAGTGTTCTATCCACATAAGAGCATAGCAGCTTTAATTGAGTTAAGCCAGGGTCTGATAGCTCACCTGCAAGCCAGAGAATGTGTCTAGACACTACACCAATAACCTTCTCATCTTGTGTCCCTTCACAATCTTTGTATGGGAACAGCAATAACTGCAGAATTCTTTCAAGAAGGCCTACTCACCACAGTGGCCACAAGTCACACCTTTAACCCACCATCAGCTGAGTATCAGCACATTTTGTTTGGTCCCCTTGGCAGTCAAGAATCAACAGTCAATTGAGACAATGCTAGGAGGCAACTCCTGACCACAAGATCAGCCGATGCACACACAGACCAGTCAGCGGGTCAAACAAATCAGGAAGGAAAACTGGAAACATCAGGCACGTTGTGGTTAGCGGGGAGGAAGGTATCCTTGCATGGGTGAACTTTTACTGGCCAGTTTACTCATCTGACTCGCCTCAATTTTGAGTCATGTTTTTTTAATTAAACCAATTGGTCAGTACTGAAACTGTAGTTTGCCCTCCTTTCCTCCCACAGGATTAGCATTAACATAGATCTTCTGAATTCTGTATTCTAGCCATCCTTTGGTGGGTTAGCTCCATTCCTCCAATTCTGACCTTCTTCCCGTATTTCCTCTTTTTGTCTCTACCTTTGCTTATCCTAACTATTCCTCCTCTTTTTATATGAATTCAGACAATCCCTAGTAATTCTTCCCTATAAATTAAAACCAAAATTAAATTAACCACCATTCTGCTAACAACATCAAAACGTCCTAGGCAGATGTGGCACCTTATCTTTTGGATGCTTAGTAAGTACTTGGTGACAAGGCATGCATCTCAAATAATGAAAAACTCAGTTTTGTAATTAAAGTATGTAAGCAAACACTCTCAGAACATATGTGACAATGCAGTATAAACTATTTATTTTCCAAAAACTTTTGACTACCATTAGCATAGTTAATTCGGGTATTTTATATCTTCAGTTGTTTGCTCTTTGTGACACTGTCTGTTTCTCTAACTATGTCTAAAGCCTGAAACAAGAGGATTATGCCTTTACTTAGATTCTCAAGGTGCCATTGTAACACAAAAGCATAATGTTAAAACCAGAGTTGTATTTTTCAGTTTTATTGCGCTAGAGAGGGTTAAAAGTGCAACTGTTATAGCAAGTGAAGAACAGAGCAGCTTGCTTCCTTTCTGAAGCAGTTTGGCATGCGCACACTGCACCTGTCCTCTTGTCATCACATTGTTTTCCCATCTGCTTTCAAATAGGGTCAAGATTAAATTTTGTCTACAGCCTGATATAATCCGGGATCTAACTACTTACTTAATTTTTCTTTCTATGAATTTCAAGAAAGGAGATTAACTGAGATATTAACAGGAAAAACAAACTGAAACTCCTTCTGTGAAGAATCACAAATTGTAATACATCTCTGAACACATTACACAACATGCTGTTTGTATGACCGAGTTCTCAATTTAAGAAAAAAACAAACCACCTTAAAAACAGTGAAGACAGAATTACCTTGGAAACCTCACAGGTAACCTCAGCAAATTACCCCCTTCCCTCTGCCCTAATCCTTATTGCACTAACACGAACTGTTGTACTGTTTTTCTCCTTTTTTTACCACTCACTTTTCCCCCCACAAGAGGGGGAAAACCACTACCATGTGCATAACAAAATCTATTATAGATGACCACCACACAGGATATTAGTGAAAGTGACTAAAAAAAAAAATGCTTTGGACAAGAGTCTTGGATCTAAAGACCTCTGAAGAGGTCTAACATGAAAAAAGTAAACATAAGAAGCTAAGGCTAGAATTGACCTCAACTATAAATTAATGTTCTTACAAACAAAACCATAACACTTTCCAAAACCTTGTACTTTTATTATTCCCCACCCTGTGAAGACAGAAGACACAATTAATTTGCAGCCCGAGTGCTGCTCTACTTAGTGAATATTCTGACTAGCTGTCCACAGCAAGGAATTTTTCTCATACCTTTTAAGCTGATATTTCCCTAACAGCAATGATGTAATCGTTTGTAATTCAAACAAATAACCTGAATGAAGGACTAGTTCACGTTCCTACCAACATCGCATTTTCAACTTGAATGTATTTGATAACAAAGTATTTAAAATGGAAAACCTAAGAATCCATTATCACTGAAACGTACGCAATAACACTTGAAAACACAATGCTTCAAATAGGCATCTGTTTAGATGAAAATAAATATACAGAGCCATCTTTCTGTACCTATAATGGAAGATAACGCCAGAGGGGAGATCACCAGCAGACCACAACTTACCTGGGGGACAATGGTTAACTAAGATCTAAAGGGAATATCCACGCTTGTAGCAGAGGATTCCTGTCATTCCAAAGGAGTAGGCAAACTCAGGCCTACTTATTTCAAATGAGGTTAATATGTCTACAGCCTTCTGGCTGCTTTCTTTACCCTCCTCTTTTCTGTGGGACTGAACTTGTCTTCTGGTGATAAAAACTCACCTCCCATTGGGTGGAGGCTGCTCAATGTGTTCAGGTTCCCAGATGACGCAGCTGCTGTCTGCTGAAGGAGCTGCAAATAAAGCTAGACATTACACCAAAAAACAAAACAAGAGTGAGAGTGAGGGCTGGCTCCGCTTCTGGGAGAAACTGCATCACACCACAGCCAGAGCGCCGTCACAAAGGGAACTCCCACTGCCCATGCACCACATTGCAGCAAAGCATAAAGAGAATTCCCCTTACACAATACAGCCAGAGCACCACCATAGTGAAAATCCACACTGCCCATGCACCGCATTGCAGCCAAAGCAACAGCACAATGCCTTCCCTACTCAACATAACAAAGGTTGAGGGAAGTTTATAGCTAATACAGCAAGACAATCCCGGCAGAACCAGTAGTGAAAGAGAAACCCTATTCAAAGCATCTTGGGCAGGATTGCCACCCTTAAGGATATATTACCTCAAGCCAGACTTTAAGACACTGCCAGCATAGGACAAATGGCAAACACCATACTAAAACCAAAGGGCCACTGTAAGAGGGAAGACCCTACACTCTTTTTAAGCACAGCAGCCATGAGGCAAATTTCAAGCCTCAAATCAGAAGCTATTTAGAGGGATTTTTTATTCCATTCTCCATTAGCTAGATGGTGTTTTAAAAAAAATCCAATCTACCAAACCCGAAGCACTACTAAACAGAAAGAATGCCCCAACTTCAGCAGAATATCATACCAAGAATGAGATGAAATTTTCCTTTTCTGTTCCCTAGACCTTGTATTGCATGAATACAGTTCTCACAGCTACTGTGGCAATCCACATAAGCTAGAGCACATTGGTTTATGAAAAGCTCACCCTTCAGGGACCTAGCAAAATTGACCTGAATCACTGACAAACAGCAGAGTACCTTCTGTTGTGTCATTTTTGCTAAAGACAGTAGTTTCTCTCAATTTTCTGGTTTTGCTTGGGTGGTTTTCTTTTGGTTTTCTTTCTTTTAATGTGTAATAGCAGCTGTTTGGTGCTTCCAACCTGATTATCTTTTCTATTTGAACAGCACCAAGTACTATTCTAGGTTTCACTAGAAAGCGATGAAAGAAATAAAGGCTACAAAAGCAAAAATGCTTCCATGAACATGAAAACTATGTCATCAGATAGACATGGGTATAGGTAAACATTGAGGCCATAACATACAAAGAAAATATTCCCAGCACAAACTTGTTCTACAGAAGAGAGGGGAAAAAAAAAAAAATTACAGTGGGCTTTAAAGGCTACAGTGACTGGGGTTGAAATCCTCATTTCAATGTACCCTGACTAGCTGTTAAAACATAACTTAATTTCAGCCTCCTCATACACAAAATGGGGATTAAGAATCCTGCTCCTATTGATCAGGAGCCTTCTAAAAATCAGTACATTGAACACCACAAGACAGTCAGACTCCGTAATGCCTGAAGAGATGGAAAGAACCAAATCAGAAACTCACTGCTAAGTACTGGGGTCCAAGTGTGTTGAGACCAGCCAGGTTTCCCCATACTGAGGCAGCACTGATCTGTTGCATTTGTTGCTGGAGTTGCTGAGCAATTCGTTTCTGCTCTTTGTCCTTCTGCGTGTCTGCAAATTTTACCACAATGGGAGAAGAGCAACCCTGCAAACAGTAATTCAAACAATTACACACTTGCTATCCCTAGCAGACACAAAAATCATCGCATTAAGACCTAGTCATTAGAAGCATTCTCCTCCCAACCCCTAAACCTAGATATATACATATTTAAACAGCACATTTCTTGAAAGGTTCGAAGTCTCATTTGCTTTTAATTAACGTATTTTCTCTGCAAATGAAATTTCTAACTTGAGCTCTAAAAATAGGAGAACAAACACAAAGGCCCAGCAGTAGCATTTACAAAGAAACACACTGCACTTATCCTTGTCTCTGCTCTCTAGTCCTCGAAATTCCATAGTGACTGCCTGACAAATTACATCTTCTCCTGACACCCATTAACTTGTTTTACCTCCATGGTTTGTGCTTGGTGCATTGCTTTGATTGCCGTTTGTGCCATGGCTCTTGTTGTAAAAGTCACAAACGCACAACCTGGGGAAAGTACAAAAAAGAACCAGGTGATTCACGACATCCACAATCACCGGGATGAATAAAGAAATGAAAATGCCTATTAAGCTGGCAGGGGGAAATCACAGAAAGAGCCGAAATGCCACCTTGAGCTGCAAAAGGGAGTTCCAGTGGGGAACTTTGAACTACCAGAAAAGGTTCTTGCTTACCTCTGCTCAGGCCATCTGGGCCCCGTAATATCCTGCATTCTTCAATCTGCCCAAAGGGGGAGAACATCACTCGGATGTCATTTTCATTGCACTTCTTGGATATCATCCCAATAAACAACTTCCTATCTTCTACTGCTAAGAAATCAAAGGATAAGAGTATTACCAGCAGATATAGGCTTATTAGATCTTATTTAGTCAAGCCTCCTCCATCAACTGCAGTTATTTCCCTTGTATGTAGGATAGGAGTTGTCAAAACCAAATTCCTAATAATGGAATCTCTTCAGTTGAAGAGGATGCATATGAGATACCCCAATGTACCTGAAGCATGCTTGCCCTACGATGTTTTACGTTTACATTTTATTGACTGCTTTTCCCTTGCAAGCCTGCGAACTGCAAGAATGTAAGACAAGGAAAAGATACGTCAGATTTAGCTCTTCCCTCTATCTCCCACATTTAGTTCCTGGGGAGTAAGAGAAGACTTGTATGTACTTTATCAGACTGTTGTCATTCTCTCTCCTCCGTCTCTTCTGCCTTCAGACTACCAACATAGCTATCTAAACAAGCAAGTGAGACGCAGAAAGCTTCTTTCTAGGCTTCCATATCATGCCAATTACTTAAGTTTAGAGCTGCCTATTTCCTCATGCTCCTTTCTCAACAGCAGAAGCAACAGCAGTTGCTAAACCAGAATAGTTTTAATTCTGTTTCAGATTCACCCATTCTGATATGGAACAAAAGCATGAAAATAACACCTCAAATCAGAACAGCCTGCATGCTACTGTATTTTGCTCTGATGCTACCAGATACATGAGAGCTGAAGAATACCTCTCAGACTGCAGATTATTTTAAAACAAGCAGTCCAGAAAGACATTTCTCTTAACTTTGCAGTTGGTGGTTACTAATGTCAGTTTAAGGTCACTTGAAGGAGTAGGGTGTAACTGAACACAGAGCAGAACTTTATATATCTCCTTTTACTTGAGCATGCTAATTAACCTCTGAAATACTTATATTTGGAAATATAGAAGTTGGCAAATACAACATTTGGCACAATATAAAATGTGATGAAGGCTGTAGCATAATTTGAAGTTTCAAGAGAGAAAGTGTTATATTTAGTAAAATGGTGAGGGGAAATCAACTTATTTGCTGAGTCTTCTATGGTGTTGAAGCGGAAAATTCCAAACTATTCCAGCTGAAATTACTTTGACTATTAAATCTTAATGTTGTACCCAGTTCACTTTCAAGCCTTCGCGGCAGAAAGGTGCTTACAAATCCTTTTCACAGTCCATTTTAGTTCAAGAGATCCAGAATCCCTTTTATTAATGGCAAATTAAAATATTCTTTTAACTGATGCTTTCTCATTTGTATTTTCATGTACACCTCTTACTAAAACTCATAATAGCCACAACCTTAAAATTCCATTAAATACTTTTTCCCTCTTTCCATTATTTTCCCAGGATATTTTTGTGTCTGTATAATGCAAGACCAATTTTAGTTTAGAGAAACTATTCTGTTCAACTAATAATACTTCAAACGAATTACTCCTTTCTAGATACATTTGTGCAGAAGCACATGGAGTAAAGTGCAGATGGAATAACTCCTACTATATGTTACCCGTACATCCCATCTTTTGTTTTCAATTATCTTAAGATGCATGCTTTCAGGAATCAGCATTATCTTGTTCATCGTGCAACATTAATCTTGTAGCAAATCTGCTAAATGAAGAAAAATAAAATTCAGCCAACCACAGAAAGGCTGTAATTACTAGATGCTAAACGCTTTGCTTTTCTTGCAGCAATACATATAGACTCACACATATCTGAGCTCGTATGTATACGAACTCATCACGGAGATATGTCGACTAATGATCATTTACCTAATGGTACACGCTAAATGTCTTAATCCACCCAAAGCGGCCAATGTGCAGAAATATTCAGTTTTGTTTTTACTATACTATTGTGAATTCTCAATCTCCCATATATTTTACAATAAGTAGTTTTGACTGCCATCCTAGATGCAACAGGCTTTGCTTCAAATTCGTCAAGCACTTGAAAAAGCTTTTCCAGATTTCATAAAATGGTCTGGAAATTACCTTAAAGATTATCTAATTCCGACCCCTCTGGCATGGGCAGGGATACCTTCCACTACATCAGGTTGCTGATAGCCTCATTTAACCTAGCCTTGAACACTCCCAGTGAGGGGGCATCTACCACCTCTCTGGGCAACCTGTTCCAGTGCCTCAGCACCCTCAAACTGATGAATCCCTCCCCGTCTTTCCCACAGGACCCCTTGAAGTACTGGAAGGCTGCAACAAGGCCTCCCTGGAGCCTTCGCTTCTCTAGGCTAAACAAGCCCAACTGTCCCAGCCTGTCCTCATATGGGAAGTCTTCCAGCTCCCTGATCATGTTCATGGCCCTCCTCTAGACACGCTTGAGCAGGTCCATGTCTTTCTTATGCTGGGGCCCCCAGAGCTGAATGCAGTAGTCCATGTGTGGCCTCATGAGAGTAGAGCAGGAGGATCACCTCGCATGACCTGTCAGCCCTTCCTTTGACACAGCCCAGGATACAACTGGGTTTCTGGGCTGCAAGCACACACTGACAGCTTATATTCAGTGTTTCATCCATCAATACCCATCCTCCCCCCAAGCCCTTCTCCACAGAGCTGCTCTTAATCCACACATTGTCCAGCCTGTATTTGGGACTGCTCCAACCCCAGGGCCTGACCTTGCACTTGGCCTTCTTGAATTCCATAATTACACGAGCCTATTTCTTGCACTTGTCAAAGTCCCTCTGTATGGCATCCCTTCCCTCTAGAGTATCAACCACAGCACTTTGCTTGGTGTTATCTGCAAACCTGCTGAGGGTGCACTCAGTCTCGCTGTCCATGTACCCAACAAAGACTTAAACCACCTTAGTACAAAGAAGAACTCACTGGATGTTTCCCTAACTGACAACATGGTTCTACCACAAGCAGCAGCAGTGGAAGATACAGAGTCATGGAATTTTAGAGACATCACATACACTACCTACTATACTGAAAATATATCTTTTTCTTTCTTTTTTTTTCCTTAAAAAAAAAAAAAATCAGGTCTCCAACTCAAGAAGACTTCACCAGAAGATGTTCAACAAAAGTAAAAACCTCAAGCTTCCCTATTAGGATGAATGATGTCACCAAACTCAGATTTCAGTACAGCTTACCATTACTCTTTTCACTGTCAGCCGGTTTCATCTGGATAGGATGGTGCATCTAAAATATAAAAAAAATTATTTAATCTTGGATGCAGTCACTTTATACTATACGAAATACATCCCGTAAGAACTGTGGAAGAAGTGGTAGCCTAAACTGCCTCTACAAAAAAGTGCATATGTAATAATACATATATTTCTAGAAGAAAAGCTTTCCCCATGATATGCCATCATTCTTCTTCAGAAAGTATTATAGGAGCTATGCCCACCCACTACTTTACTACCATATCGTTCTCCCAAATGATCCAAAATTCCCTGTCATCATACAATTCTCATGACACTGCTCTTCTGAATTGTTCTATAAAAACATGATTTGAGGGCAAGATAACATATGTTTGTACATCAGTGGTGCCAAAGCTCAGAAAAACAACACAGTTGCAAAGAAAGGATGGCTCTTCTCTTACCCCTGGGAGGATCTTCATGTTGTGAAGAGCATTCTGTGCTTCTAGTGCAGCTTTACGTGTATAAAATGTAACAAAACAGCACCCTGCAAGTGAAACAAAACACTAGCAAGAAAGAACACTATGAATCTTGACCTGTTGCATAGAAATTGCAACCCCCACTTCTACCCCTCCAATGTAAAACATAAAACAAGTAGAAGACATTAGGCATTCAAACATGAAGGTACTACTGATCATGACTGTTTAAAAAAAAGATTTCGAAGCTTAATAAAACAGGATACATAGGAAAATAGGATATATTCATAACCAAACATCACTATATTTTTTTTTCAAATGGTCTATTAAATACATCTGTCAAATAATTGTTGGCTACTTCCATTATCAAACCCTATAACCATTTGCTAGTACCAAAAATTTATCTACTTTCCCAGGAAATAAGATACTGCACTTAACTGAACTACAAATCTAGGTACAGCACTTAGTTAGGATTTGATGTACACAAATTACAGAACTTAATTTCATATTTAATCTGAAACTGTGACACTTCCAGCAACATTTTGGTCATATCATAACACCACAATGATGCCCTGGAATATTAATTTGCAGTTTTAATCCATTCTTCAAGCATTCCCATTACTTCTGAGCTCTAGAAAAAAAAAAAATTATGATTTTCCTCAGCAGACAACTGGATCACGATCTAAGTAAAGAATATAAAACCTGGGCTTCAATGCACACCTGGTCACAGAACTCCAACACACAAATCAAACAGCTAAGATTGTAACTATGTGAAAGCAGCTGAGACCCTAAATCTCCCATAAGTACAGAAATTCTCACCTTTGCTTTGAGGAGGGTTTTGGCTCCTGTCCCTCAAGACATTGATTTCATAGACAGCACCATACTGTTCAAAAAGTTCTCTTAGATCCTTCTCACACCAGCTCCGTGGGACCTGACCCACAAACATCTTGATAGCATCTAGATCAGGTTGGTCTGGGTGATCCAATGTGCCATTCATTTTCTTTGAGCTATTAAAAACAATAAGGAATTTCTGGTTTACATTTTTCAACAGATTCTAGATGCTACTGCACCTAGAAGCAGCATTTTTACAGCAAGATTAAAAAATATTTCTACATATATAGAAGTGTATATGGTTAAAACATAAATATAAAGAGAGACTCTTGTACATTCCTATTTCTGCATAGCAAAGAATATTCAGAAACATCATTCATGTTCACTGGCAAGCTGTGTACTTGGAAATCAAACATTCTCTACACAGCTCTTTAAAACTACTAACATTTGTTCCTACAATGTAGTCAACAACATCTGGGATTCAGGACACAAATCTGCTGGGGTGACTGAGAAATATCACTAATTAAACCACGTAAAATTTTACAGAAAAAGAAACCAGAACAGGAAGGAACCTAAATTCAGCTTACCCACAGACTACTGATGTTATTGGTAACCAGTGAAAATGAGTATAACATTAATTTTGTTGTTTTAAAATGTGACTATCTGCAACCATTTTCCAGGGTGAAGATCCACCTCAATACAGTGAATCATGTAGCCATACAAACAGCTTACAACCTATTAATAAAACTACGTTATACTCCATCCAGCTAACCAAGAGCCACACATCACTTTCTGTATTGACTTTCCATTGTTTGCAAAGTGTAATGTGAGGTCTTGTTATCGGTAGTCACAGTCTGGTATACCACAGGACCTATCTCTGTAGAAGACATACTGTAACGTAGAAGGCACACTGTAACGATATCCTGTTGTAGCTATAGTGATTAGTAGGTTAAAATTGCTGCCCCTGCATCACCTAGAAAGGACATGGAGAATAGTACAGTAACTGTACAATGATTCCTCCCCAGCCCCAAACTCTTCATTGAAGAATACAGGTGGCCTTCTTCCACAGTAGTCAGCTCTCCGTCTCTGCTTTTTTTCCTTTAAAGATAAGCCATTCAAAATCTATTAACTTCACACTACAGTAAACTGTGTTCCTCTCGCTGTCCACACACAATTGTATTCCCATTCAACAGAACTAAAAAAAAAAAAAATTCCAGAGCAGGTAATGTTTATTTTTTCCCCTCAATACGCTGCTGTTGAGAGCCTAAGGAAAAACTGATGCTGTCAAAGCTCATAATTCAGTAACTGTGAACATCCTCAGAAACAACAAAGTTTCTTACTAGAAGGGGGGGGAATTATCACAAATTCTTTCAGTCCTCTTTACCTTTCCACTTTGAAAGGGTCAGCACCTCTCAAATATCCAAGGCCTACCTCTACCTTTAACAAAGAGGCAACTACCTCTTCTTTCAACGTCTTTTAATTTCAATGGAGAACCACTGGAAACCATTAACCCTCTTCTAATGATAATTTTCACCCCTGCCTTCTATGCCATGGGTAGCTGCAAGAGCATAGCTTGGCTCCTGTTAACTGGGCAACTCTTAACACGACATCAACAGTATAGAAGGAATCTTTCATTCCTAATTAAAAGGCATAGTCTAGAGTCATTAACAGGCAAAATCAGACACTGTTCTCCCAACATTTGATTAAAATTACTTATTTAATAATATCAGCACCTGTAGAACACTAGAAACAGTGCTGCCAAATAGCTTTAATCCTCCCTAGCCCTCATTCTCAAAATTATCTGATCCTTTTTTATGCCTGTCCAGAATCCCATATATTTTGTCAACGCCCACTAGGATTTCTTCAAGAACACAAACGGCAGACTCTACTATCTCCCCCTACAGACAACAGAGACTTCAGAGAAAGCAATTCCAACAGTTACTTTAGCTATAAACTTAGACATGAAGACAAAATACTTACACAGGGCTAGCATTCAAGGAGCAATGGTCCACCATCATCTCTGGGAGGAAATCCAACTTGAACGCAGCCATCACCTCAATCTGACAAACTACTAACACTAAATCAATGTATTGCCTAACCCTGAAACAACACCACTTTCCAAAAGTCCTGCAGGTCTTAACACTCAGCCACACAAAAAACACCCAAACCACAGAAACAGAAGCTCAGGGAGACCAGCAATAGACACCACAGAAACAGGCTGGACTGGGAAAGGGACATGGAATCCCAGATTAAAAAGGGGATGCGACCATGTGAAGGGAGGCTCAGCTTAATACACAATGAAAATGCTGATGCACTGGACTTGTTTTGTGCAATTTTCCCTGGCGAAGCAGTACTGAGTGCACTGTCAGATAAACAGAGTGTCAGATCCATGAAGATAGCAATGGGTAACAGAGCAGAAAGAATACAAACTCCAGTCTTTCCATCCCCAACTAACTCCTTGCCTCCCAAAATGGCAGTCTAAGGCCTTGAGGTTCAGACAGAGTCCTCCCATATCACCAATGTTAAGGTGTGAAGTCAAAAGGTTCCTTCACCGTAAACATTTTCAATGGCCAATCACACTCTTTTCACCTTATGCACTATTTCTTACACTCTCTTAACTTCTACGGAGAAAAATTCCAACTGAAATATTTCTCTGAACCTGATTAAAAAAAAAAATAAAGCTAACAAGATTTGATTACTCAAAAATTCTTTTATTACCACAGAACATCAAAACCTACTCCTTTTATGGGTGCAAAACACAGATTGTTCTGGAAGCAATACTTTGCCCATTGTGCATGTATAAATCCAGCTATATACAAAGCCTATAGATGACAAAGAAAGGGGGAAACCACATCAATTTGTTGAAAACTGTTTTATAATCTTTGAAAATGCCGATCAGAACACCTTAACTGCTTCATCACTAAAACAGGAATAACATGTTGATCAAAGAACTGTGAGATGTGTTATTTATACACACAATACAGACCTCTTGTTACATTTCCAGTACCCAAACTAATGGCGAGATAATCCAGATAATACTGGATGCACTGGGAAATGCAGAAATACTTGATTGCAGAGAGCAAGTGCTGCAGAGGCAGCAGGGTGTGTCTGAGGAGGGATGATTAATTCAAGTCCAATATGAATCCAAATAAGCCTTATGTGTACAGTCGATATAACCACGAAACAAACTCTCAGACCATCAAGGAACGCATGCTGGGGCTGCTGTGATCACTTCTTTCTTGTCTGCCAGTGCCTGCAACATTTACTTGCACTTATTTAGGGTGGCCAGTATATACGGCTTTCTTTACTCTTGTACAGTTACAGCATGTCAATTATTTTTTCATAAAAAAACCCATTTCCAACCTCTGAGAAAAAGATTTCCAATCTTCTGCCTACAGTGAGGCTAATTAAAAGGTTATTAAAAAGAGTTAGGCCTCATAATACAAAGAGATATGCATGTTACTGCAAAATAAAGAAAGGACATGAATTCAGCACACATCAGATACTCAACAGTAAGCGCTTCATGCATGCTTTTACCACACAGTAAGTGCAAGAAAGCTTATTCTTTAATGAAAAAGGTGTAAGCTGCCTGCCAAGCACCACTGTTAAAAGCATGCAAAGAGGCACTAGGGAACAGAGGTCAATTTGTTAGCTTTCAGTAAGTTGCTCATATCTACCTTCAGACACAACTTAAGGGATTCCCATTTGAAAAATGCCATGTTATGTAAAAAACAATATTCAAATGTTAAATTGAGCCTGGAGCCTACTTCATGGATTTCTCTAAAATGAGCCCACAGAGAGAACTACTTCAGATTTATATAACCAGGAAAGCAGAACATATGGCGAGGTTCTGGCCACTGTTCACATAAATCTATAGACCAACACTGTAAATTCTGGTCTTACCTATGAAGACCAGAACTCATTCCTTCAAGTCTTTGAGTAATCTTCAGCTTTTTTAAGCAGCCAGTAAAATACCCCAGCAGCCACACTCACTGTAGGTTCAATGAGAGATAATGCTGGCAACAGAAACTCTAGAAAATGGGTTTTAAGAAGGTTACTGAGATTGGTTTACTGAAGAAAATCACTAAGTCGTTATGCTTTGATCCTACACCCACTCTTTCACTCATCTCTCCGCTCCTCAAAGTGGAAGTCCTACCTGCTAGTTCCATTAACATAAAAATGCCACAACTTACAGGCATTGTCACAGTTATACTCCATGTTAAATTCGTTCTACCGCTTTGATAATTAAAATGTTAGTTTTCTGCAACTATCCTGCTACATATTAATTTTAAATTCCTGTTATACTTGCTCTACTTTCTCCTGCAATGTGCTCACTTCATTTAATGAACAGTGACAAAAATATTTCAAAATATTTGTCAAGAATATATGCCGCTATGCACAATTTGGGTGACAGCAAGAATCAACATGAGAATAGTGAATAAATATCTGAAGGTACGTTAGCAATGACCCAGTACCTCAGGGTGCCATACTTCTGCAGTAACAATGGCAATTTCAGTGACAGAACCCTACTATACAAACAGGTTTGTTTTAACATTATTTAGTTGAAGGCATCAAGCTAGTGAAATTAAAAGATTTATAGACTTCACTTGTGAAAATATGAGAAAGAGAGGAAAAAGATAGTATTTTGCTACAGAAATAAGAATTAAATGAGGACAGAGTGTTTCTTTGGAATTATAAAAAAAACCCTAAAAGTCATCCTAGCCATTGTTCACAAAGAAAGAAAAATAAGAGAGCTAAATACACTTATTTTTTGCTCAGATGTCAAATTCCTGCTGCTGGCTTCCAGATCTATTCTTTGACTGTTTGTATTCAGAGGATAACAGAAACAATGTCTGAAATTCCAAGCCGTATGGACTGTAGCTACACATTTAAAAGTGTTGCTAATCTGACAATATGAACATTAAAAACTACATACTACAAATGAAATCTGGTTTTTTATACTTCTGAAGCCCTAGATTATGCTGCAGAATATATGGCTATATGCTCCTAAATGCTGAAAGTTTTGCTTTTATTTTTAAGTTTACAGAATTACATCACATCCGGGGGCACAAAACCTGAAAAAAAACCCCTCAAACCACAAAACAAAGAAACTGTCGTATTTTCTTTCCTAAGAAAGCCTTGTTCATTTCAATGAGCAATTAACTCTGAAAGCTAAAGATAATACCATCTTTTATTTTATACAGTCTGAACCTCAGACAACATATACAAATCTGAAGCTGAGGGACTACCAGGATGGTGAGAGCGAACTATGGGAAAGGATGCAGGCTATAGGGAAATCAGACACTGTCAAGCTTTAAAGGAGACAGGTCATAGAATAAACTTCCCCTTGTATTATCTGTGCATACGCAGATCCCTACAGTGCTGCTGAGTTGCAGTTTTGTTTTCAAACAGATAACCCATAGGTTAGATGCATCAAAATACTACTAGCCAATATTTTAGCATTTTATTGTTATCATGTAAGCATGTGGTCAGAATATTTTCTGCTAGATTAAAATCCAAACTGCCCATACATCACTGCATACAAAGAGCTCCAAATCTAGTTGCCAAGGCTGCAGTTTCTTGCTTTGCTAGTCTCTATGACAGTTATATACTGTGAGTAGACATATCTGACATATTTAGAATGTGGAACGTACCAATCAAATAACATGAAGTTTTGGGCTGCCTACAGATTAAATTAACTATAAAACATTTTTATTTATATGATATTTTTGTAGAAGTTCCCCGGTGGAGAAAAAGGATTGGAGGAGGTGATAAATGCTTTCATCTCAGAAACTGCAAAGTTTCACTGTGCTCTCTCTTATGCGTTTATCTGAACACATTTCCTATGTACCCTCCAGACCTAGATGAATTCTCACAAGTTAGGTAAGTAGATTTTATTCTAAAAATAGCTTGTAATAAGGGTTTTTTTCCTTTCCCTTCCTCAAAATATTTCAAGCAAAAAAATATTTAGGGTAAGTCAATACTTTATTGACCTATTTCTGTGGATTGTGAACAAAGTTCTATTTACCTGTAGCTTCTACTCCAATTAATTTTGGGAAAGCTTAAAATAAATGAGTTCTGAACTTCTGTATGAGGGAAGAATTCCCAGGACTCCTAGCTCTCTGCCAGCCAATGCAGCAGCAAGTCACCTATCCCTCTGGATAACAGGATATTTTTTCTGCACAAGCACTCTTAGAAAGTGAAAAAAAAAAATGGCAGCTAAACGCACCATTTTATTTGATGGTAAAGACAAATTATTCAACATATGTTATATAAAACCTATTTTCTAAAATGAGGGAATTAGGTTATTTCTTTGAAAAGGAGACAAAACTTTGCGCCTGTGAAATCTCTTATTCTAACGAATTCTGAACACTGGAGCTTATACAAAGATAGACAAGAAACACATACAGGTACATTTTCTTTTAAATTGCCTATGAGCTTCCTCAAATACACATGCTTCCTTTGAAAGTTCTAATGCTGTTCTTCATGCCATGCAACACTCACTCGAAACAATCTACTGCCATGCAATTCACAAAGCAGCTGTAGTTTCCTATGTTCATATGAGTAAAGCAGGAGACTGGCAAAGGCAAATTTGAAACTGGTAAGAGGGAACACTTCTTAATAAATTCATAGATAAATATTTAGTGGCAGTGACTTTTGTAATCTGGTTTGAGCACACGTGGACGCTTGCAGGGATATATTGTTTTGCTTCTGCTTACTGCATATACGTATAAATCCCAACTGCTTTTTTTTTTTCAAAAAGATAACCCGTGGGCTATACTGCACAGAAGAATTACCATCTTCTACCCAACATTCAGAAGGAACAACTAAGGAATCTCAGACTAATCAATAATTGCTAAAATTTTAGACCCATTTGTCTAATGCATATAGTACTCAGCAATATCAGAAGGAAAACACAAACTAGATTGTGTACAGTGTGGCAGTTCCTTAGTCACAACTTTTTACCTTTCTAAATAAACACATCCACAGCAAAATCATCATGTGATTGGATTAAACCGCAAAATTTACTGCTTCTTTGTGGCAACTCAGATCACAATTTTGAAGTGGCGAAACAGTATATAAAGTTTTATACCTGTTTAAAAGTCTGTCGTATGAAGGGTTTCTGAACTAAGCTGGTCACAGAAGACCTATCACTTGAACATGCTGCTTCAGAGAGGCATCAAGGGATTGCAAGCTATGGTAGAAGAGAGGGCTCTGTTCCTGGCTCTGTACCAGTCTAATGCAAAAATCCAAGCAACTTCCCTTAGCTCTTAAATTTCCATTTGTCACACACGCAAACCAGAATGCAGTGATGCTTTCCTGGGAGACAAAGAACTGAATGCTGTTTGCTATACAATAAACTTACACATGGCAGCGGTAACCCCTAACCTAAGTATGCCAATACATACCAAAATCAGAACTGAAAAAAACAAATAAATCCAATAAGTCTCAAGATCCTTCAGTGACTTCTACCTGTACAGCTGTGCAGACCACAGCCAATAGCCAGACTATTTCAGAGCTGCTTGCAGAGGACAAGAATTAAATGTTCTGGTTTGACCTCTCCCTCACGTAATGCTAAATGATAAGAAATTTAATGCCTCAAGACACTCACTGCTCTGACACACTTGTTTGTATATGAACAGTGGATACAAAAGTTTTCAGGAAGGCATGACAGTACAAGGTTTGTGCATTTTTTCCTTTAGAAACAGGACAACAAAAATCCAACTGAGTTCTCTACAGCAGATATCTATGATTTCTATTAATCAAAATCCTTCTAGATTGGAGCAAACAGTGCACAAAGAGACCAAGTACCTCCTGTTTGCTCCCCATGCTGCACACACTAGTGTAAAGACACTTCAAAGGGCATTATCAAAGTTGTCTAGAACACCAAGTCTTTAGACAGCCCAGTGACTTCAAGCCATCATTTTGCTGGAGCTACAAACCAAGTCCGGGAACCAACTAATGCTCTGGCAGAAACATCTTTGACCTTACTGTAACAGCAAAAACAAGTAAGGAAGATCTGTATCTACAGTGTTATCCACATACCAAGGTGATGCCAAACAGTTCTGCTTTGACTGCCACACATTGATATCTGACCAGTTTAGACATCTCTCTTGCTTTTATTTCAAATAATAAGCAATGAAGCGCACTGTTATCAACTATAACAGGTCACACATGACTATCCTCTTAAGCAGCTAGTATTTCCAAACTAACTTTTCAAATGACTGCTAAGAAAGCAAAAATCTTAATGACTGATACAACAGTGTTCCTTCTCTAAGGAAGAAAGGAGATGATATTTCATTCAAAGGGTGGTTGAGTTTGGAACTACTTGTTGGCTCAGTAGTGCATACACAATAAACTTACACAAGTGCAAGAATAGACTGGACAAGTACTTGGAAGAGACCCATCAGAAGCTACCACACAAACCACAACAGGTTAGGTTCTCCTGAGCTGAAAACAGAGCAGCTGAAAGACCACTGACTCATTTTTGTGGTGAAAACAAAGTAGATTATTAGCCTTTACAAATGGCAAAGATAGGTCTCAAACATGCCGAAGAGCAGAAGCAAGCCTATGTATTTGTGTTGAGACAAACCAAAAAGCACTATGGAAATAAAAGAACAGTTGTCCTGTTAAAACTACTCAAGAACTGAACTACATACATACTTAGGTAAATGCTACTTAAAAATGCTCAGGTATTATCAGCTTTAGTACACAACACCAAACGTATTCACTCACCCCTGCCCCAAAGGACACAACAAAAACCTCCAACTTCAAAAAGCTACACCTGTGGACTTCAGGAAATGCTACAGTACAGATAGTAACCAGTGTATACACTTACCCTCTTTTTAAAATGCCTTGCAATTGCTTTCAATAAGCCATCATATAAGCGATGAAGAACTTCAATCTGTGGTATGTTCAAATTGCAGGCAGTAGCTCTGAAACATGAGAGCTTATCTACCAGGAAACAGGTTACAACACCTGTTCAAATCTGAGAAGCCAAAAAATCTGCAACTAGGTCCTGCTCTGCCAGTAACTACTACAATAACAGGATGGCTAACAGAAGCTGTCTTATGATCCTCCTATAGCAGATGAATGAAGTTAAAGTTTAAGACAGTGGCCTCCAAACTTCTTCAGTTTTCATCTCATGTCTGACTCATTGCCTCTTCATCTGCTTGCCAGAAAAGGGACAAATGAGTGTGCTGTGAATATATTGACAAGGCTGTAGTTATTAGAATTCTGCAACATGAGTGACCCACAGCTCTGCAGACAATGATAGCCTTCTCTATGGCAAAACAGCTGCACGATGCTACCCCGAGATTTACTTTCTTAGTGCACAGCTGTCAGCTAACACTGCAGCATAAGGCTGCTAACCAGTGCTTGACCCTTCCCTTGCAGCTGCTGCTACTTCAGTGATGATACTAAAGGATTGCATAGGCATTACCGAAAAGAGGAAAAAAAATGGAGCAGGCTGGCCACAAAACCACCTCCTGATGATGAAATCAAACACCTACCTTGACCATAAAATATCTCACCACCCTATGGCAACAAGTAATAAGCAAGCTGATAGCCTCCAAAGCTCTCTGGTTTGAGATTACTCAAATATTTTTTGCATTATTTTGAGGTACATCACAACTATTATCTCCAGAATCTGTATCTATTTAGCTCTTTTTTACAACTCCAAAGAACTTCAAATATCACAGTTTGCAATAGTACCATTTACAGAGTGACAAGCAACTTCATTTAGGATTTACCTGGATTTTTTCCAAAGGCTGACAGTATCTACGTGCTACGTTTTCAAGGACAGTACCTGTGCAGCATTAGCATAATAGTCTACCACATTAGCACAGTGAAACAAATAAAAAAAGATGTCCATGAAAGTAAAATCTTCAAATTAAAATATTTTCCTAGAAATTCCATCCACTCTTTTGTACTTGATTATTTCCTTCTTATACTTGTTCCCCAATGATACAATGAAAACTCCATTAATCTTCACAGAAACATAACAAGAAAGATACCTGGATTGCTTTCTTGTTCTCATAGTGCAAGACATTTTCTTCTGATAGCATTAGACTTCAATTTTGTTATTAAAAGTTCCCAACAGTGACCTTCAGAATAGTGTTCTGAAACTTATATCAAATTTGTCTTTCCCAGCTAAATTTTGTTTATCGTGCATACCTCCTATTTTTTTTTTTTTACCAAACGAAGGAAATGGAGAGGAAGACAAAAATCAGCGTTGTCAGCTATTTCTTGGTAGTAGTGAATTTCAAAACAAAATAAAAAACCAAAAACCCACACCACAGTAAAACTTACTGTGATATGAAGAAGACACCAAAGGCCTGGCTGAGGCACTGTATGAAAGACACTAGACATGAAGCAAATAAGCAGATGAACAAATTGCCAAAAGACCAAATCTTGAATTTGATACAATTAATACATGACAATCTATTAGAGCATCTGTACTTGTAGAACAGATAACAATATGCCTTAATGCAGACTCCCTGAAAAATTAATTTTTGCAAATCATAGACAAGGAGTAATCATCGTGTTTACCTCTCTTCGCAAAACATTTTATAATTAATAATTGATATGAGGAAGAAGCACCGACGTATAAATTTGTTTTTAAAGCAGAAACATACAGGTTTCTTCCCTTCATTCTATGAAGACATATAAACATTAAAAACAATAAAAAACTGTCAAAGATTTAATTTTTTTATACTTATCTGTAGGTTGTGGGTTTGGGGTTTTTTGGTAAATACATGTGAAATGTGTATTTCAGGTACTGCTTAAGGTCTTCAGGAAGTATACAAAAGACATTTCAGCTAAAAATTATCTTTTTAAACATCTGCCAACATTCCAGTACATGTAGTTTGGGAAGCACTTTAAGTTTTTATCATTACAGTGCTAGAATACAACAATGCTGCTATTTTGCAAGCGAGAAACTATGGAAATCTTCGGTACTTGAGAGATCTGAAAGACCTGCAGACACCTTGGCACTGTAGACAGAAAAAAGTTCTTGAGAAAATAGGAAAACTGGCTTGGTCATAACAATAGTAAGAGGAAATAAAGGCAGCAGTATGACACAGAACAGGAGACAAGGCAGGAAATGAGAGAATAAAAAGTGAGGATGTGCATTTCTATCCTGTGAAAGACAGTCAACTACTAAAAGAAGATGGGATGGAACATTTAAGGTTTAAGGCAAGGTTTGAAGGGTTTCCCCCTTCCCCTGTTTTTGTTAACTGACTGAATTCAGACTATAAGACACACAATGTATGGACGATAAATCACACTTGCACTTCAAAGCTTAAATCTTCAGCATAAGGGAATAAGAATACTAATGCTTCCAAGCTATCAAGTCCTGAAAGAAGAGTAGTACTGATCCACTTACACTGTCTTTCCCCTCTTTTTCTCCCCAGATGTTGTCTCTGAAATTACAAAAGTGACGGGTTTTGTAATATCAGACTGAAATTTACCCTCAGGTATTTCAGCTTTTTGTGTAAGAAACAGATCTGCAACCAATTCTACGTAACAGAATCCTTAAGATCCCCTTCAACTTATGTACTTTGTAAATGCAAACACAAGACCTAGAAATCTGGTTTCAAATAAGCCTGTATTTTGCTGTCTTTTCCTATATTACACAAATCTGCAGCTCTGTACCTAGTAAAAGAGATGCACTAGAAACAAATATTTTGTCATCTCTGCAATATTTGCTTCAGAGATTTTTAAAGAACCAGTTACAAATTTTAGGTTACTTTTCTATCACTGAAACAGGCCCAGAAGCTATTTTTCTGCTAAGGAGCTGGAAATCCACTGAGTGCTGGAAAGCTCTGAACAGTTCACCTGTCTGCAAGCCAAACATGCCAGAAACCACTACAACTGGCAAAGCAACTACATTTACACACAGAATCGCTGTGTGGTTGCATATTGGACCCAGGTGAGACTACAGAACCCACTATACAATACCACTGTTGAAGACTGTTGTATTACTGTACATGCAAACTACAGTGAATCAAAAATGTCTTTATCTGCAGCTTACTGCAAGCAACATATCTTGTGATCTTGTGCATATGGAAAGTAAAACTCTAAAATAAAAACTGTTCCAAGTAACTTTGTTAACATAAAAAATATCATGTGTATTCTTAACTCAAAAGGGCAAACTTTATACTAAAGTGTATATATATATAAATATAAATTATTTTAAAACCTCTACTCAATTAAAGGTCTTAGACTAATAGTCAGGCTTATTTAGAAATCTTTCTGAAGTATGAAAGAGGCTTTTTCTTCCCCTGTCAAGTTTCAAGAGATCTTTTGGACTAAACAAAGCAACAGGTCTCAAGTTTCATTGTCCTCTGCAGTCACCAGAACAGCCATGAATGCCATTTGAAAAGTCCTGTTATTTAAGTAATCAGAATCTATGCATTCTGAACCTGTGTTCTGTAATTGGCAGAATCCCAATTCTGCCAAAGGGTTTGAAAAACTAGGCCTAATCACAGATTAGCCAGTCTACAAAGATACAAACACTTGACAAAAAAAAAAAAAAAAAAAAAAAATATATATATATATATATAATTACCAGTATTCTCTTTCCTATCTTCCATATGGTCCTAGAGGGGCAGTAAAGGAGCAGGAAAGGCAAAGTAGAGACCACCACTCATTAGGAAATAAGTGGTTTTGCAATACTCACAGTGCCTGGAGACCAATGCTCTCAAAGTGGTACTTCCAAACACAGAGGTCAAACACCAATTCTCTAAAAATAATCTTAAAATGAAGGTGCTCCTGTATGTCTTAATCCAACTGTAGCTCGTTCTACTCTGATGAGTAACACATGGAGAAACATGACATCCTGCACTTTAAAGATAAATTTGATTTTCTGATATAGATATGACTAAATCCTTTCCAGTGCATTTATAAAAACTGAAGCAAATGTCTGACCATGGCAGAAAACAAGTGTTTCCTCAAGACAATATCAAAACTCATCTCTCCCTGGTTGCCTACAGACTAAAGCACGCTTTACATTTTTCTGCCATAGCAGGAGATTCACCAGAAGAGCAACAATCACCATACTTTGAGCATAATAGTGCTTAAAACAGCAGTTACAGGTCAATTGTCCTTCAAGGTTAACTGAAACTCTTAAACTATACAGTTACAGTTCGATCTATTATTTTGCTACTCCTCTGATCACACAGTAGATTATTCCAACTTGCTAAACCAGAGAAATAACAACTTGATTACAAAAGAGCTTTTCATTGGGTAGCCAAGCTGACTTTGTCTATGATGCAGTCAAACTACCATGAGAACCAAACATAACCAGAGAATACAGGACTACTCAGTTGGAAACTGAATAAGAGAGGAAGAGGGAATTGTCTCAGCTGTCTCATGAAACTGCACCCTTACTGGACTTCAGGCATTAAGGAGATCGCATCAGATCCTCACATTTGGCTCCAAGCATTTTCACACTACACTATATTCTTGTTCTGCTGCACATAATCAAACTTGTCTCAGCCCATAGAGAGTTGTTCCACTAATACTTACCTTTAGGTTTTCATGTGTTTGCATACATACAGAGTTTTCCAGATTTGTTCTGGGCAAGAAATTACTATGAAAACATACATTTTTACCTTGTACATAGTTATGTTTCTAAAATGATTAAATTACAGATGGGGCTAAAGAAGCCTGTTGACCTGGTACATGCAGTCTTAAGCTGTTAATACTCCCAACCCCTGTTAGCAGTACAAAGGCAGGAAACTGAAAAGAGTTTAAGGTTCAGGGAGCACTGCTCACCGCAGTGGAAAACGACCGCTTTCATCATTGTAAGTAAAAACAACTTCTCTCTAAATCTTTGAAAGGAAGCTCTAATACACAACTGAGGAATACAAACTGTAGTTGGTTCATACCTGCAGCTACGCACTTCCCTGTAGCCGTTCCAGTCTTCACTCTAAAAGACATGGAAAAAAGAGACATTGTTATTATCTGATTTTTTTAACTCAGGAATACTCAATCATTACAACATGAACTCCACCCTGTAAAAGGCAAAAGACTGTGAAACTAAAGCATATGTCTAATAACAGAAGTCCTCATGAGGTGGAAACAAGTAACAATCCTTATTAGGCTCAAAAATGAAGTTGCACATTTGAAAAAGATAGAAAATAAATGAAAGGGTGCAAAAGAAAGAAGTGCAAACACAACATGACTGCAAACAGAAGTCCTGTAGCTTCCTAATAACATTCAGTGGATTTATCCTACCTGTCTGGCTTTTTGGCTCTTATGACAGAAGCAGAGTAACCAATAGCAATACCCACAATCCTAACTCCTGTGTTAGATTCTTTTGACAGCTGTAGCACTAACAGATGACAATGAACCTGCAGATGGGAATTCTAATGTAAGATAACCATAGTCAAATGTACAAAAAAAGCTCTGAATTAGGGAAAAAAGAACTAACAACACAAGTTAAAAATGTCATTTCTACATCTTAACCAAATCATCAACCAGGAACCATACAGACTTTCTGTACTAACACCTCAAAAGCAGCGATGCTGCTCTGTGATTCAGGGTTCTCTTTTTGCAGATTCCATAACAGACCTACAACACAAGCCAACACATCCAAATACAACCTCTGGGTATTTTAGTTGCATTTTTTTTTTTAATAATTTCTTCTCTGCTTCCTCCTGGGTTATTTTGCAGAACTCATAGTAGTTTAGCAGCATTCTGTTTACTTATCTATAGGCACCAAATAAAAAACTGCATTCATCTGCAGAGAAGGAGAATTATACAACGCTGTTTGAGTTCTTAAATTTTCACTGCTTTGCAGGTCTGTTCATAACTTTTATCCAAACTTCTCAAAGAATATAGGAGAAATATAGGAGAAGTGATCCATATCTTCTTCTAACTTGTCTTGTAAGGTATTTGGAAAGTTATCACATGTACCCATGCCTTCTTTTCTGGGGGGAGAGCTCTTCGGATTTTTTTTATCCCTGTTTCACCATAATTCAACTGTTCTAATTTCTTCCTAATTTGTTAAATTGATTTAATAAAATATTGTACCCTCTAGAGGAAGACAGAACTCTAAACAGAACAACAAAAAATAATTTTCTTATAATAATACTTAAGAAAAATAAAACTCAATCCACAAATCCCAAGAAACATAACTCTGTTAGCTGAAACGTGTATTCAAAATTATTAATGTATCCTTTCTAGAATATTATAAAAAACTGATTATTGGTCAGGGAATACTTTACATACTTAATTGTGTTCTCTTTCACAATATGTTATGGATTATGAAGCTCTTTCTAGGCAAATATGTTGCCCAAGGACACTTCCTTCCACCTCACCCAAATTCCTTTGCTTTTTGTAAGTTTAATTAAAGAATATTTGTTTATGGCCAAAATATGGTCTCAAGAGTCCTGCTAAAAGGCCTGCCTTCAAAACATCATGTAACACAAAATTTTTAGTTTTCTTCCCTTTAAAACCCAATCTTTGCCAGATATCTAAGCCAAATGGAAGTTGCTGCAAATGCTGTTACATTTCTTTGATAAGCAGCTTTCAGAAAACAATTCACTACACACTTCATTGATTTTACAAATGCTTAAGAATATACTGTTGAACAACCTCTCAAAGTTAAACGGAAAATCTTCCCTTTGCCCACCTAACTATGTAACACTCTAGAGAATTAATTAAAAAACTTCAAAGGAACCAAAAGCACCACTAATATAGCCAAGAGGAACCCATAACTCTTGGATACCTTTGCGAAAAAATATACACCTCACTGAATCAAGGCAAAATCTAAGACAATAAAAACTTTAAAAAGCAAGCAGCAAACCTAACTACCACCTGCAGAAAGCCTGGAAGAATGCTCTTAAATCATGTTTCTCAAACTAAAATTGTTCCAGTATGGTTCATTTAATTGCATACAGAACATAAATAACACTGAATACTTAATCCAAGTCTACCCATCAGACAAACTTGGCCCAAAAGCTAAAGAATCTGACAACTGTATTTCTCCTCAAAAGAAATCGGGACCTGGATACCTCAGACCAAGGTATGTACAGCTGGCATGCTGCTAGCAATGCGTGTTTAGCATAGCAATTTCTGTAACTAACTGGCATGGCAATAAACTCATGTGTAAACTGCATATTCACTCGAGCCCAGCATCAGACACTGACTGAATTGTTCTCATAGTTGCATGTGTGGGTTCATGATGGGGACGGCAAAACAATTAAAGGTGTTAATTGGGACATGTCATCACAGCTTCTGCAAAGAAGAATCTTCGTGAAGTTGCCCCCCTTACTGCAGCTGAGTATAGATGCCACTTCCAACTTTTATGTATGACACCACCTGACCATTCTATGTTGAAAAATGAAGGTTAGATTTAACACTTAGCCCTGCCAGATCCAGGACAAAACACACTCTTGCTGATGAACAAACACTTGTAACTTCTGGTATGTAATGTAACATAAATAGAAACACAGCTGGTAATGAAAACAAGTGGCTCAAGCCAATAAGTACTAGACAAGGGATATGAGCCAAATAAATCTAGATACTGCTTTGATACTTTGTGGCAAAACTTCAGTCTCATCAGCACCCAAGACCACCTGTAAGAGAACACCAGATCATTTAATGGATTCTGATCAATGAAATTACCGTCACAGTCAGTACTTGTTCAGACCAGTTAGTTCTGCTTTGTCATTACACCTTCCAGGAACTAATGTTTGTAGGATGCCAATATTACCATGCACAATTAAAGAGGCTAACAGATAAAACAGACTGCATAGCTGAACCTCCGATATATCCGTCGCCAACAGTCTCTCACAGAAATCAACATTCAATCTTGGACTCACTGCAAATGTATATACTTTCAAGTACCAATATGGCCAATAATAAAAAACCTGGAAATATAAAAATACTTATCTGGAGGAAGTGCATAAGGGAGCTAATGATGCAGAGTAAAGGGGCAAGTGTACTAGATAAATCAGATTACAAATAGAGAGGCCTATACAAATCAGATGAACTTTATTTACTGCAGAGCTTGGGCCACAACCCACAGAAAGTGTGTCACTTTCTCGCAAACTCCTACAGTGCCAGAAGTGTTCTAAGGAAGCTGCCATGTTTTCTTATCTACTGCAGCCTTTACACCACCCAAACACCTCAGCACCAGAAGCTACTTGCTGAATGCAAGGCAACAGCTCCCAGTCATTGCAACTGCTCACTTTATTTTTGCAGAGATGTCCAATACTTTTTTTCCCCAGTGTTGCCAGCACAAATACTAATATGCATACAGGTTAACAGACAGTCTGTACAGTTACTAAGTAGACCAGCTGAATTACTCACATCCGCATGCTTGACTATCAGAATGCAAGTCGGTTCAACTTAGAATATAGCAGGAATAAAAGAATTGACAAACAGAAGAGATGCACATTTTGGGACCACTGCAGATTAAGGAAAAAATACCAAAAAAAACCACCCCCAAAAAACCCAACAAAAACATTATAAATGCCATGCTTCAAGTTACTGTAACCATACTCAGCAATTACAGCTTGAACATTTGCAAGGTTGATCATTAGTCTTACAACCCATAATGAAAGTATCCAGAGAGACACTTTAAGAATGCAGAACAATCCAGTGGTCTACTGTTGAAAACACTAGGCTGGGGTTTAGAAGATATGAGTTCTATTACTGACTATGAGACTGAATAGCATTGAACAAGTCATTTCACAGTCCTAAGAGTCTCCATTTGTACACTATTATCATCTTATTTAGGTGTTCTTTGTGAAATGGTATTTTGAGAACTAGTAACAGAACGTATTCAATGGGAGTCACACAGTACCACCACATTGTTACAGCAGCATCTCAGCTGAAAACCTAGTAAATAACTTCATAAAAAGTTTCCACAAAACATTTGCTTGTTAATTAAAAACAAAGAATCTCACCAACAAACTTTAAGCTTGTTCTATCCTTGCAGATTAGGGCATTAAAGGACTCTCAAGAGCTGCAAATATAGAAGGTACACAGCAATGCAACGTTTTATTTACTTCCTGAATAAGGATCCAAAATATTCGGAAAACACACGGACCTGTTTTGCTCTACAGATACTGTACACACCACAGGAAGGCCTATAGCACAGAGTTTTATTTCTTCTTTTGCATAAAAGGCTGAAGTGTAACAAACAACAAATACTCTCAGTTTAACCACTAAGCCTACTTCTAGAAGCAACACCACTAGCTGAACTTTACCAACCTCATCCATTTCAGCCACAAGATTCAAATACCAACACTTTTACTCACCTATCATTTAATGCAAGAAAAAAACTCAATGAGGAAATCATCCCTATACAGTGTTTAGACAGACAGTTTGCATAGCGCTGTGGTAAGTCTTATAATGATAAGGATACTTACACACTTATTTCGATTGCACAAAAGAGAATAGATTCAAATCCAAATAGAGAAGATGGATGTATTGTATCTCTCCCCACAAAGACCCTCAAATGCAACTGCTATTCTGTACTACTACGCCTAAAATACTAAGAGAGGGCACAGTGCATATGACCATTTTCAGCACCTGCTGCCAGCTTCAGAAGGAGAACAATTCTGAAGTATCCCAATTTTGAAAAATCAGAATCAAACTGGGTACAAAATCCTGAGTAGGCTTGAAATTCTGTATTTGCAAAATGTTTAAGTATAAACATTCATATTTTATTTCAAAGAAGCACAATTAAGAAATACCAATTTACCTTAAACTTCTATGTGTCTCTTGCTTGGCTTATATTAGACAAATACTTGCCATGAACTCCAGTGTGCAGAATCTGCCACTGCCACGCCTGCAAACCAAAGAGTAAAAACATGCTCAATTTTTTTTCTTTTTCGTAATAGGCTCATGGTCAAATCCTTTGCAGAAGTAAATGGATACAAGTCTCAAATTACACTCATTTAAATCTGCAAAGAACTGGAGTCTATGTTCTTTCAAAGAATTAATATTGATTCAAATCACTTTCAACAGCAAACAATTTTCATTAACACTTCACGAGATTTAATATTGGGTCTGTAGAGGCTTTCAAAAATATTTTGTGCAGGTTCTTCTTCATCAGAAGGAAATACTAGCATTGCTGTGAGAATGTTAACTTAGGAATGTCCTGACTTTTGTTCAAATACCCAAATGAAATAAAATCTAAGTATTTCACTGCAAAGCAATTCTTCCTATGGTACTACTCAAGCTCTCTGAAGGTTTTTCATTTGTTATCATTTGCAGGATCATTTGTATATATTTTAGTTTCTTTTTTGCCATTTTAAACCACCCTTCAATATTTTTATACAGTATCTGAAGTATCTGTAAGTAATACAGAAAACCCAGGAAAAATTTCCACGTTAGTGTACAACCTAACACCTATGAAAAAAACACTGATGCATGAACACATGCAGCACCATGAAGCATTATTTTTGGCTGTATACCTTTCACAAATGTAATGCCACGCTTAAAAGGAACTTTGTCTGAAGAAGAAGCCTAACTTGCATTCTTAGTTATGAACATCTGAAGACATTTAATAGAAAGTCTTTTCTACTCATATCAGCAGCCTTTTACTTTACAAATCACCCTCATGGCAGATTTCCTGACCCTGAAACACCCCCTCCAGGGTGCTCGCCTGTGGTGGTTAATGCTCACTGACTGTTGTGCCAGCGCAGCTTCACTTGCTCCTGTCTCCTCCCAAGGCCTTAGAAGCCCTCCATGCTGTGCAAGGTTGGATTCATCACTCCATCTTAGACTTTAGTCGGGTGGCAGGAAAGTAGGATGGGAAGGTTCAATAGTGTCAGTGCACTAAGAACTACAAAGACTCAAGTGCTTGCTTGTAGTTTTAAACACCTATTTTCAGATGTTTTTCATTTACAAACTTCTCCATCAGTTCTTTCCATTCACTTTTCCTGGAAGGCACAGTACAATATCAGCTGGTTTCCACTGCGAGCAGGAGGAGATTCCAAAAACTTCGCGACAAAAACAAGTGCTATAAATACAGTTCGGTCTGTATAAGGACCCTAAATAGACAAAGTCCTCTTACATATCTTCCTAGATTTTCAGGGTTTCTACGTTCTGGTTGGTAGATTCTGGATTTACCTTCTAGAACACTTCACAAATCAAAACCTCACATCAGGAGGTTTTAGAACCTGGCACTTCTATCTCTCAATCCTCACACCAGGAAAGCCTACCAATTTCTTCCCAAACAAACAGCAAGCTTCCCTGTACAGCAGCACCAAAACAGAGCACGTATCAAACGCAATGCAGAGTGCATTCATAAATAAATATACTATGACAACATTCAGTACCTCCCTGTCTAGAACCAAACGATATGTGCCACAGCAGATAACACATGCAAACTATTCTCATTTTTTGGGTCGTATTACAAGATAAGAATGGATATAACCTCTCCATGAAGATTAGATAGAAATGGGGTGAAAATACGAAGCAATAGATCAAGACATTCCTACTGTAGATCCAGTTTAAGTGGATGTTCTTGCCAAATGAATAGACCATAACTCTTTCCTCACCAGCTATCCATGCCCACCTCTTTATAACAAGCCTGAGAAAGGAAATGGTTCAGGTATGATCTAGCTTAACAACAACAACAGGAAAATAATAGTTTTAACCCAGACATGCTTCCTGATTCAATTCCCTGCACAACCACACAGATGTTATTGGCAGCTCAAATGAAAGGGGAAATGCATGAAAGATGGAAAAAGCCTCTTTTAGAGCAATACTAGCATATACTCATACTAATTACTCATGGAACTACGTCATCAATTTTAGTCACTGAATTTTACATAATTATCTATCTACTGATTAATCTTTCCTAAAGGCCTCAAGTGATAAATTTCCATTAGTTCTGTTAAGAAAATGCTATGCTTCTAAGAAAAGTATGCATGTTTTTCCATACAATTCCCCCTTACTGTCCCAATTCTTTGTCAGTGGACTGCCTTCAATATTCAAAAAAAATGTCACTCCCTATCCTTGATTAAACTATATGATTCGGCTATTAAACTCGTAAGTAAATATTTTTCAATTCTCACTTTTCTTTTATTCTTTCTGGAGTTCAATACCTGTAGCTGGTGTTCAACAGCAGTTGTAAGTTTAACTAACCTCAAATATGCACCGGACTTAACTCTAAATTCCTGTAACCTTCTCACATGTCCACCTTAACCTAACTTCATTGTTCAACAGCATGATTATGACATTAAAAAAAGGACTTATTTTCATAAAGAATAAAAGCAATAATGTAAGAAGGAAATAAAAAATTAACCCTTCTTGTGGCATTTCAGGACATTCAAAGTATCTGAAACAGAAGTTAATTTCTAACTTGTCTCCGATCTTGTGAGACCTTTTCTGCAAACAGGATAATAATGCAGTTAATCCAGAATGGATTACTGAGTATTGCTCCTTAAACTCAAGTTATATACAGCAAATATGATTTCCTATCCTTATGCATTTAAAGCATTGTATTTTGCTACATGAATCACTTGAACTCCTGGAAACAGGCAGAACACTATTACCCTTTTTGCACTAGTGGGCAATAGATGCAACACAAATTTACTATATACATAACTCAAAGCACCAGCCTTTGAAGAAACACAGCAAGCAGCTTATCTTAGCTCTGAACAATGTCACTCTTACATACCACCTCTAGAAAGATTTTTACAAAACAGAAGATTTAAATCCCCTAATGTCATTCTACAGCCACACTTTATCTTCGACGTACTCAATGCAGTTAGTGAACACATTTCTCCAGTGTTCTACCCATTTATCATGACATCTTTCACAGAATGGACAACTAATATTTTTTAAACATGCAGAAGTAAACTTCCCACAGGACTTTGAAGCTGCCTAATTGTATTCCTGCTACAAGGCTAAAAGCAAAAATTAACTACAGTACCAGAAAACACTTTAAAGTACAGAGATTGTACAACCCCAATCACTGGCATCAAACAGTACCAAGATTCGCTTTTAACTGGTATTGCAAACTGAGAAATATTTAGATTTTGCTTTTGCTACTTTGTTTTGGCTAGTATAAGTGAAAGGACGTCAACTGAGGAGTCAGAAAGTAGACAAGTGGGAAGGAAGAAAGAAAGGCAGAGGCCTTTGAGAGGATGCGAGAATTGGGAAACATATCAGGGCACTTAAACCAAGCTTAACTTTCAGAAGCTGTATATTCACAATGAATTGCATAGGCTTTCCAGATGAAGACTGAATAACTACTGCAGTGCATGCCTGTTAAGGATGGATCAGAAAATAGCCACATAACAAAGTTGCTTGAGTTCAAGCAGCTCAAGAATAAGATGATCCTCTGTCACCCACCGACTGCAGTTCTCCACCTGCAGACACAGGGTGATTTGGACATTGTTGGGCAGCTGAGATCCTTCAATTTGCTTCCAAAATTTGCTTGTTCCTAATTAGCTTCACATAGCTTTCCAAGGAGGAAGTACACTGAAGACACTGCAGTGGTAGGAAAAAAATAATTCAGACTGAGTTACAGAACATGAGTCTCAAGAATGATTTTAACAAGATATTGCCTGCTGTTTCACAGTGTAACAATGTTTCCCTCACTCCAATTCCAGAAACAAAAGGCCTGATGTCTATTTGCACTGATATTCAAAAGGCAGCAAAATTTTTAAGTGGACAGCATCCCCTAAAAGATGGAAAAAGCATCCTGTAACCTACATCCCTCTTTATCCCTCTCAAAAAATATAATGCCGATGGTAATGGATGATCCAGTTGCTGCCACTATTTTGAGACCACTTCTCCTACTAAAAGAGCATCGTATCAACAGTTTACTACACTGTCAGGCAGCTAACAGGCTTCCTGCACTATTCGTTCACCTGAACTACTACTTAAGAAAAGCAACTGTGAACAGTCATCTCAATGTGTGCAGGGCCTTAAGACAAAGTTTATGCAAACACATAGCCAGGGCAGTCCTAATTACGAATTTCCAGTTCATCCTAACAAGGTATTTTGTACAACCCCATCCCTCAGCACCAACTCCTTATTCCAAACTAGGCTGGTTAAGGCCTAGCTCCTTATTAATCCCCCTTGTCCATAACAAGCAAAGACAGCACTCAGTTCTTCCAGGACAGGATCTAGCTTTCATTAATCTTCATGTCAGACAGTAACAACAGACCTTGTATGGGAAGATACGGGCCCTGACTAATCACTCCCAAAGCAGATGGGACATCAAAATCCTCATCCCAGAAGACGGCAGGTCTTTTGGAGGTTAAAACTTTATTTTTTGGACGCCACTGCCACCCACTACATACTCTCCCTGCAAGACAACTGCCTGCCTCCCTCCCCTCCTGGTCCCTAGACTCCCAACTTGGATGAACAGCATTTTAGAAAAAAAAAAAACCATCCACAAACAGATCACCTTTCACTTGGTATGCCAATCCTCCCCAGAGATGCAGAGACAGACAGACAGATGTAGCAACGGAGACTGTAAGCCCTAGCTCTCAATTCTGCTCTGTAAATGCTGAATGCACACGAAGCCAGCCATACTACCTAGTTAGCTAGCATGCTGCTGCTTGTACAAATATAGAAAGGAGAAAGTGGAACAACCATTTCAGCAGAAGAGATTCCACTAAGCTCTCAGAGAGGGAGGAGCAGGGAGCTGAACGAGCCAAACTGCTTTACCCATACATGGTCTCTGAAAGACACCACTGCTAAGACAAGTTCCTTTACACACACACACATATTCACTGTCACATAGTGCAGGGGAATAAAAGAATTAAAGTGTACAATCTTAGAGGAGTTACTGTTTTGAAATGGGTTCCAAGTCCATCTTGCTTGAGCCCACCTTAGTAATGCAGAAACATCCAACACACTTCAACCAACAGTATATGGGCAGCAATTCAGACACAAGACGAAAATCTCCCTTCCCTGGAATCCCCACATCCACCAGCATTTTAAGAACTCCTGAACAGGCCAGGTCTTCCTTGTTGGTTGTGAATACACATATTCACATGCTAAGCTCTTGGTTTGATAGCCCACCCTCCCTAAATGAATTACAGCAATCTTTTTAGACCCTCCTCCCATTTTAACTATGTTCCTAAACCAGAAGGTATGACCTTTTCCCATTGGTTAATATAAACTACTACCCTGACCTGCCATATTATGTCTGCCTTCCCAGTAGACCTTTTTGCTAGCATTTAAACACAAACAAAACCTTTTTCTAGGCATTCTTAAAACCATAAGAAATCCACTTATATGCAGCATCCTGTCCCGTCCCTTTTTTCCCCTACCTTTTCATGTTCTAGCACTGAAAGACAGCAAAATTAATGTAACAAAAAACCTGAATCCCTAGGTATTCAAAAAAAAAACACCAAAGGGGGGGCATAGTCTGATTTTTTCAGACTGACTACTCAAAAGCAGTTATGTTTATATACAAAAGCATATTTTTTCATAAGATATTGATTATCTTATCCTGCTGCCTATTCCTTATACCTAGTGCATCCCACATAGTTTTGTATCACATGATTACAAAAGTTACCAGAAAAGTTCTCATACAAATAAGCGAAGGTGCAGCTTTCAGCTAAATCAGGAATGTAGTAACCCATTCAGAACTTTGAGAAGTGCATTACTCAAGTAGTTGTGTTAATGTGACCTGCAAGTGGACATAAAAATGCTGGTATTTAAACCAACAATCTCAATATTTTTTAGATTTTTCATGACTGAGATAATGGTGTAGACTCCCTGCAAATTCAGGAAGACATCAGCATACTCCGAATCAGCTGCATACCTAAGCATATCCTGAATTATTTTCCTCACAAAAAAAGGATCAAGAATGCATGTCCTAGTCCTGCTCTAGTGAAAGCAGTCATGAAACACCTATTAAATTTGGTCTCGAATTAAATGAAAACTACTTTAAAATCTAAATAAATTCTAAAGCAAATACTGCATCAGAGAATCCGTGTCATTGCATTTCACAGTGTGGAAGGTGCTAACAGTACCACCTACAGCCAGTCTCTGATAATGATCAAATTCTGGCACTGAATCCACAATCCAGAATGTAATATGGTGGCCTTACAGCACAAATTTCAGAATATTCTCACTTATCTTTTCATAAGTCGCCAAGCATATGATCAGATTTCTAAGTAGTCAAAACTGCTTTAGCAAAGTAAACATACAACACTTTTTCCCTCCAAAGATTTTGCATATTAATCATTTTCAATGCTAGCATCACTTCTAATGTCACTTACAACTTTGTGAGGAATGTTGTTTCACTGAAATTGTGCTAGAGCTTGTACAGTCATGACAATAATGGACTAGACAAAAAAACACACAAAAAACCCAATTATTCACCAGTTTGCCCTGTCAAGATTTTTTTTTTTTTTTTACTTTCTTTACTTTTGTTTAAACAGAAAACGAATTTTTGGAAGGCAAATAACAAGGAGGCACAGGTGAGCCGGCAAAAATATTTTGAGATGGTGCTCTGCTTAGGAATCTAAGACTATAATTACTCTTCCAGTCTTTTGTGCGTACATGAAATGCAAGAGCTAGATGTGACATTCAAAATATGTTCTCTTTTCCTGAAAGACCAATATTTCATTGTTTTCTGAACAATCATTTATCAAAGCTTTATCTCTGCAAAGTCTTAGGAGATAATGTCTGGAGTCCATCTTGTAAATCTCCACGTATAGCAAATTATGAAACATGCTATCATTTTTCTATATAGGCTTGGACACTGTTTGCCAAATATTTAATTCAAACCACAGATTTCATAAGTGACAAACTCATCTGCTTTGAAAAGAAAATAGACATGAATTTTTGCTTTCCAGCAGATTCTGAAGGATTTACGGATAGCAGGCACATGCAGGAATATTTTTTGAACTGCATAGCTTGAGGCAAAAATAGCAGAGAATACTCACAGATTCAGTGAAAACCTGAATTCTAGGTGATGATTCAAGGGCAATAGTTTGACATGTGAAATACCGAAATGTAGCTGATAAGAACTACATAATTTTTTATGTAGTATGCAGTATGAAACAGCCTGCAGATACAAGTAAAAGCTCACAGAAAGAATAATTTTGAGGGAGGTGAAGAAAACACCAAGGTCCTAAAAACCTCAAATTAATTTCAAGTAAAACCAATATAATACAGCACAGAACTCCACCTGAGTTTTTATAAGAATTGGGAGAGAATTCAGTTTTGAAAGAACACACAACCTGTGACTCAAAAAAAATGTCTGCAAAGGAAAGCCTGCTAGGTATCATAAAAGCATGACATTGGATACTCAAAACACTCATCTTCTGTCGTCAAGATCATTCAAAATCTCCTAGAAGTGTGCTGCTAGAAAGGACAAAGAACCCAAACTGCCTGCTCGTTTGCATGAAGTTCAATAATATATGTCAGTTATTCCAAGTTATATTTACAAGTAATTTAGTTAAAACAATGTGAAAATTCCAGAGAGAGATTATTTTAAGCTCAGTTCACACAATAGTCTACCTGGAACTTTACCACCACAAGCCAAGCCATCAGGTCAGTTATAAACCTAAATAAACACCTGAATAAATACACACTCTTTACAAAAGCTTGCTGATTGTCAGTTTGCTGCTAGTACTCTGCCTCTAACAGAGCAACCAGTAAACCAGCTTATCTTCTCTAAACAAACAAACAAACAAACCAAACCCCCCCAAAACACAGGCCATGATATACTGAGAATACTGAAGACAGAAAGGTGAAATGTATGCATGGGAAAGGAGAAGACAACTTACAGACGATGATTCCACTTCCAGCACAGACCTTTCACACACATGTACCTGCAGACAAACTGTATCACTTAAACTCATTTTTTTTTGCTGAGAGTTGAAAAACTACTGAAGTCTTCTACTCAGCTATCCAGTTGCATACTGTTCATCCTCAGAGAAGTTAGCAACAAAGCCTTTGTGCAACAACACACAGAGCTAAAATGGCTGGAAGTTTTATGCTGCTCAAGATGTCAGAAAGAGGACTTGCTTTACCTGGGACGATGACTGTGCCATCCTGCACTGCTGTCAAACAAGTAACTCTGCTCTATCACAGTTCAGACTTTTGAGCCATTTATCCCTACAGCATAGCATTTTCAGACTAATTTCCACTGAAGTTTTAGAACAGTTTACATTCTCTCCCTTGCTCTATCCAAATTTCCTGCTTTCACCTAACATATTTTTTAGTTTTATACGCTTGAATATACTATCAGGCACAAACAAGATGATGTTCAGTTAACATTGGGGAAATCTCTTGAAAAAGTTAATGCTACAGCTTTCTCTTTTCACTGTAATGTCCCAAACACAAAGTGTCTTGGCAGGAGAATCTAAAACAGATGTAGACAGCAACAGCAGACAAGATGGTAACTTGCATCCTTTCGTATATTACAAGCATCTCTAATGACAGGACGAAGGGCAACCAAACTACTTTTCTGCAATCAAGATAATCTCTCTTGCCTCAAGGAATGTTGTAATAGGATCACAATTCAAGATACTGTGTTGTGATACTTCAGGAGAAACACCCATTAGAGGGTCTAGATGATTTTTCTCAATTTACAGCTCCCGTTCTAACAAACTCTGAAGTATTTTACTCTGCTTTGATTTATACCAGTTGTTTCCCCTGCCAAATAACTGATCCATGTATAAAAATTATAATTTCTTACCCGAAGTCAGTTACCAAAGCAGTGAATAACTGCACAATCTTGGGGAATGGTAAACTAAAGGACGAGAAGCAACACTGAACTCAACTATATTGAAATAAAACATTTAAGGCACTCACGGTAAAACCAATAAATAAGAATGAAGAAACAAATCTGCTGGACTACTGCTGCTGTTTCAGTAGCAAAACTCACATTACAACTTGGAAAACTGGACTGCCTCACGGACATATCACTCAACAAGTCTCTACAGTGAGTTCTTAGATAGCAGAGTTAGAGACTAATAATCAGGAAATCTCAAAACCAAGGAGAATTTGTATGACTTCCCAGCTAGCCTAAAAAAATATGTGGCAGAAGACCCAGAAGACAAACAGATGAAATAAAGAACACAGCAATTGATAGTCAATAACCACATTTCAGAAAAAGATGTAAGAAATAGTTTAGGATCAACCTATTCATAACAAAGTTTCTTACTAAGTTCAGTGTTTTACTTAATGCAATGCAAGTTTAAATACTTGAAGAACCACACAAACATCTATCCTTTATGAAATTCAACTAGTTCAGGACAATCATGCTTGCAGAAATGTCAAAAGAATAGTTAAATATATTATAAATATTTATTTCATGTTAAAAAGCCATAATTTGTTTCATCTAATGATTCTTCAATTGATGTAAAGGTTACTTAAAGAACCTTGCAAATTATGAGTTCATTATTGATGACATACAACTACTGCATATCTATGATATAGACACCTTTCTTGCTTTTCCCTTTAGAGCAGTAGTGCCAAGCACTGTCTTCAGAATCCCTACTCTTAGCAGAAGAAATAAGTGTTAGACACCTTCTGCCCACCATGCCACGATAATCTTAAAAGCACACCAAGTTTTGAAGAACTAGCAAAAAGCTGGATCCAAGAAGAAGTACACAGTACTACGGTGAAGATGTTCTACTAGATCTCCCATTGTGAAAGAAAGGCCATTTCTTCTCATTATTGTAAGTCATATAGTTTTAAAACCAAACTACCTAACACAAAGATCTTTATGTTTTAGTGTTCATGATTTTATGACAGTCAGTTTTCAATTGTCTGCTCTTCCACAGACACTGAGCTATTGCTTGCTTCCACATGTAAACACAATCTCCTAAGCCTGCCTCTATTAATTTGTTTCATAAACAAAAAAGAAGCAAAGACATAAGGGCAAGCATGTAACTAAGGAGGCAAGAGCTGGGACTAATTTTTCTCTGATGCAACATTCCCATTTGTCAGGGAAAGGGAAAACATAGTTACCCAAGAACAATCATTCAGAAAGGGTGAACATACTCCACAAAACAGCACAAGCTTTCTCAGAATAAACATGAGCAATAATTCTGAAAGTGATCACAGGCTGGAAGAGAATAGTAAGCACCTTAGGGAAAAAAAAATCCTTTACATCATTGTATTTTAAACTCCCTGTTTGGGGATTTTACTGACATATACATCTGTTCCCACATCCCCGATTAGAGGTAAGAATTGTGCTCCTGCCCTAGAGACTCTTCAACAGCAGGAATGCTACTGATAGTATTAAGCTGCAGGATGCAAACTGCACCCACCTTAAAATTTCATAGCTCAGTGTAAAGACATAAGTAGTGTTTTTGAACGCCTACCAAAGCAGCAGCACTTCCAAGAAAGCTGCCTCCTAAAGGCTTGGGAGAGACACCACTCTAGGAAGTACAGTGTCTCACAGTATGCAGAACTCCCAAGCACACAGCTGGAGAGAAGAAAAAAAAAAAATATGTGGTGGGTTTAACACAGATAAGCAATCTGAGTACGGTGTAGTAAAATCTATCTGATGAACTAATCTACAGAAAAACAACAGAGAAGACAGCAAAAGGCATGAGGACATAATTTAGCAATTACAGTGATCACCAGTACAAAAAGTAAGACTGGACAGGCAGGCAGACACACAGCAAATAAATAAGTCCAAACTCTTGGAGACCACAAGCAAAGCCTACTTCAAGATATAAATCTCAACCAAATATTTCTTTAAATCCAGTGATCTTCTGATGAAACACACCTAATGACCACACTCAAGCTGTAACATTTGAAAAATGCTCCCCGACAGCTTCTGGCAGAAAAGAGTGCCTGTGCCTTAAAGGTAAAAATGTCTGGGCCACAATTCCTCAGGAATTTAAAGGAGTGAAGGCTCCACGCTTTATTACAATGCTGCCCCTCCACTTCCTACTCATAAACAGCCCTATAAAAATCTCATGCTGTTATCAACTTTCAATGCTTCTTCACGTATTTATCATTTTACGATCAGTCTCTGCTGGTTTTTATATTTCTTTTCCTGCTTCATTCCAACAGCTTTCTCACACTGGAGTCTGCAAATCCTCACTCTGTGCTGAACTCCAATTCCTCTCCTTGTGCTTCCCGCACACCCTGCTCGCCTCCACCCCCATCTATACCGCGATCCCTCCCTCCCTCACCGTGCCTGCGGCGATACATAACCGCACCACAGGTTCCCGGCACCACCCCGGGGCGGCTCCGTGCCGGCCGGACTGACGGCGGCTGCAGCCCGGGGGGGCCGCTCCCCGGGCTGCAGGGCCCCCACGGAGCGCCCCCCTTTTCCCCCGGGCCGCGCCCGAGGCACTGTCAGCACTCGGATCGGACACAATCCCGGCGGGGCAGCCATCACCTCAGGCCCAGGGCGCGGCCCCCCGCGGGCCGCGGCCCCTCCGTGTCGCGGGCGGTCGGGAGCGAGGCGCCCTCCCTGCGCGGCGGGCTGCGCCGCGGCCCAAGCGACCGAGCGGCGGGAGAAGGAGAGCCGTTACCTGCGCGAGAAGGAGAGCCGCTACCTGCGCGAGGCGGATCGCGCTCCCCGCGGGCGCCGCTCCGCGCCTGCCCAGCCCGAGCTCCTCCTGGTGGCCACCGCCCTCACCTGCCCCCGCGATTCGCCCGCGTCCCTCTCGCCTCCCTGCGCCCCTCTCGCCTCCCTGCGCCGCCTCAGGCCTGCTCCGCAAGATGGCGGCGCTTCCGGGAGACACCACTGGAGGCCGGAGGCCGGGGGGGAGGGGGCGGGACGGCACCTCCTCCTCCTTCCCCTCCCACCCCCAGCCAGCCGGCATCGCCCCGCTCCCCCCCCAAGCTCCCCTGTGTCGCGGCGCTTAGTGCGCTCGCCCGCCATGGGGGTGGCGGAGGTGCTGGGAGCCGCGGCGGCGCGGCTGCTGTTTTACCCGACGCTGCTGTACACAGCAGCGCGGTCGCTGCCGCCCGGGTCCAGCCGGCCCTGGTTCCACCGCATCGACGGCTCCGTACTGCTGGGGGCGCTGCCGCTGCGGGGCCGCAGCCGCAGGGTAAGGCAGGCGCGGCGGGGCGGGGCAGGCGGTGCCGGCGGGGCGTGACTGTGCCTGTGCCTGTATCCGCAGCTGGTGGCCGAGGAGAACGTGCGCGCCGTGGTCACCCTCAACGAGGAGTACGAGACCCGCTTCCTCTGCTGCTCCGCCCAGGTGAGACCTCCGGGAAGCGTCTCTTGCCCCTTGTCCCGGCGCCCGAGAGGCTTCGGCCGCCTCCCGCCGGAGTCTGGCGGCGACCGCCGAGTCTTCTGGCTTCTTCCCGCCTCGGCCGGCCTTTCAAACCAGTAAAACGTGAGGATGTTACGGTTCTAGTGGCCGAAGGGAGCCTTAGATCCACACGCATCGCTATGCGAATACAAAAATGCGTTTTGTTTCGGGAGAAGATACTAGCTCCCCTCCTTTCTTTTAACCAAACCGCATCTTTTCAGTTCCCTTTAACTTATTTCTGACAGCCAGCACTAAAGTTTTCATACATCTGATTTAAAGGGTCGTGGGAGCAAAATTAATCTTAATGGAAGATTAATTGACACTAGGATAAAGCAGAGAGCTGGTACCAAGCATATTAGACTAAACGTTATTAAAAAGACCAGGCGTTCCGAACTGGACACACAGCATGATGAAACTTGAATGTTTGAGAAGGCCAGGCTGGAAAAAACCACCTGTGAATAAATGAATTGACAACTGAAAACAGTCACGAGAGCGCAGAATAGACAAACCAAAAGCATCCTGTTTGTCTGAAGTTCAGAAAACCAAAGAGCTGTATAAAGATCTGCCTGAATGACAGAAGCCAGTAATACTTTCTTAATTTGACTCCTGTATGCCGTGCTGATTAAAATGATATGCTTAGAGAAAATTATAAGGTCTGGGCCTCCTTCATTGCCCCAGGGGCTGGCATTCAAAGTCTGCTTACAATGCTGCTGAATTTCCCAGCTGCCTCAACACGTTCTGGGTTTTCTTTCTGAAAAAAAACCCAACCCATCACCACAATATCACAACACTTAACAGATTGTATCTGCTGTGTCTGTTTCAGGAATGGGAGGCAATGGGAGTGGAGCAACTGCGTCTCAGCACTGTGGATCTAACTGGAGTCCCCACCTTGGAAAATCTCCACCAAGGTGTTGAATTCATACTGAAACACCGAGCCTGCGGTAACAGTGTCTACGTGCACTGTAAGGCAGGACGCTCCCGCAGTGCCACTGTGGTGGCAGCATATTTAATTCAAGTAAGAAGGGTTCAGTACTCAATGGGGTTTATTTTCATACACTCTGGGCAAGCTTTCATACACTCTGCCAGCCTTTACAATTTCCTTTTGCTCAAGAAACCCAAACATGTAGAGATACATTAATATTCCATGATTTTACAGAGTCTGGACTGGAGACCCACTTGAACAGAGGTAGATAGCAAGGCTCCAAACTTACACTGCGGTTTTGTAGAACATGGCAAATGCCAAGTAAATGAAGAAGCGAAACTTAATTTGCTGAACAGTGGTCTAAGCTTTCTTTGATAATCTAATTTATCTTTATGCACCTTGTTCATCTGTGTTTACAATACTGTCAAGATAATGCTTCGTGGAAATGAGTGGTGAGGCTGCAAAGTAGCTGCCACTGCAAGTAGTCTTTTCATCTGTATATATAATCTGCCCCTGCAGCTCAGTTTTTAGCACAGACACTGGCAGAGATGTTCTGATTTTATGGGAAAGAGACTGATGCCGCAGCAAAGCTCTGGAACACATGGTCTGCTGACAGCTGTTGCTGATTCTGGCAGCCCAGTCAGACTTCAGGAAGCTGTTTAGTTTACTGGGCCATTAATGTAGTAAGTTCTCAATGAGTTTTGAATGTTTCTGCTGTTCTTAATTCATTTATAGAGGAACAGATTGAGATGGTAATAACAAGTCACTTATGAGGGTAGGTCCACTGAGCAGGTAAACATCTGGTTTTGTTGTTCAGATTTTTTCCATGGTTATCTTAAGTGGCAAACTATTCCAAGCATTTTGGTAAATACAATTAAGGATCAAGAGAAGGGGCTTTGGTTTTCAGAGTTTCTCTATAGACCCAACTAGGTAAGCCAGCAGTTGGAACAAAATCCTACCTGTGGCTTCTTCTGTTGGTCTTAGTGCTCCCGGGAAAATTTTTCCTTAGTGCTGAAGGGAAAATTTTCTCGCTAGGTGCTGAAGTGCAATGGGAGTAGTAGCATAGGGGCAAGCTGCCCTTTTTCTATGGCCTGGTGGAACTAGGACAGGAAACTATTCACAACATGATGGTAATATGAGTGAGAGAGAAAACGCAGGTCCCAGGCAGCAACCATGCCTCATGAACTGAGGGACTCTTCCTGAACTTGCATCGACATCCAGGCCCCTCTGAAGGGAAGATGAAGTAAACAGAAGGGACAAAAAAGCAGGTTATCTAACAATCCTAATGCTGCCTGTAGCCTCCAGGAAGGCTCCGTTAATTGGTGCAGGTTTGGAATGTTTTTCACTTGCAGGGTTTCTGCCTTTTCAGCTGCATCACTGGAGCCCTCAGGAAGCAGTAGAGGCTATCGCCAAGATCCGTCCCCACATCCTTATTCGGCACAAGCAAGTCCGGGTCCTGGAGACCTTTCACAGGAATGTGATTGCTGGGACTGCAGACTGTCAGTAAGAATTATCAAAATCTTTGTCTTGGCTGCTTAATCTTAATGATCTAATGAAGGCTTACACATGGTACCTGACCATCAATAAAGACATTTCTACATAAATTACAGTAAATCATAGAATGGTTTGAGTTGGAAGGGACCTTAAAGATCATCTACTTCCAACCCCCTGCCATGGGCTGGGACACCTAGCTCAGGCTGCCCAAGGCCCCATCCAACCTGGCCTTGAACAATTCCAGGGATGGGGCATCCACAACTTCCCTGGGCAACCTGTTCCACTGCCTAACCACCCTCATTGTGAAGAAATTCCTCCTTATGTCTAGTCTAAATCTGCCCCTCTCCTGTTTATAGCCATTGCCCCTAGTCCTATCACTACATGCCCTTATAAAAAGGGGAAGCTGGGCTGTTTCATTAAAGCTTGCTTTCCTTACAGCTAATCCCTTAGTTCTCTTGGAGCCCCACAGTTCTTCTCTCCCATATACAGCATCAGTACTGAGCTGAGATGCAATCCACAGGAAGTTCTATAATATTTGCAGCAATGGAAAAGAAAAGTTTGTCTCAGCAGAGACTTTATTCAGGTTCTTACCCAAAGGGTTACAGTGCCAACAGAAAGGGGTAGGATGAAGTGGTCTTAATGTGTCTTTCATCAATAGTATGATTACAGGTGGAGATTCCTGTACAATAAAGGAAGCCAATGCTCATAAAAATTATCTCCCTCTTTATGGCAGGTGATGACAGAGCAGTAAGCAAGTTCTTAGTTTGTTACCACTCCTCTAGGAGAAGTGCTGTATAATACTAAAGGTCTCAGGGTCAGCTCTGAAATCTGTCTCCTGTAAATATTTCTGCCAGTCCCTCCTTCTGCAGTAGGGACATAGGAATGTTTAAATGGGGATGTCCATGGAGGACATGGTGCACATCTAACTGTGACTGACATGGCAGCAACACACGGTCTCCCAGGGAGGTAAAACTAGCAGTCTGCCAAGGAGGACATTGTCCATATGCTATAGGATTTGTCATTGGCAGACTGGTGCCAGGCTAAAAACCATTTGCTGCAGTTTGGGCCTCAAATACAAGCAGCTTATCAAGGGATCAAAGTAATAGCATTTAGTCCATCCTGAATCTAAGATGCAGCAGTTCAACTTTAACAGTGCTATGTAAAAGAACAGGCCCAAAGCCAGAAAGCCTGTACTTCCTCTGCACAGGTACAGAGTATGGGGTCTTTACTGGATGTTGTCAACTTGTAGTGATTGGGAGTGATGCTGAAGTTGGCGGGTGCCTCTCAGCTGCACAGCAGAACGCAGTTGCTGCCCTTCCTATCACTGGGCCTGCTTTTTCTGCTTAGGCCAGGACAAACTGCAGGTTAGTGAGCAACACTTTGATGCCACTTGTGACTGTAACAACAGAGGTGGCTGGGTTAAGTTTAAAAGTATTTGCATCACCCTTTTTATAGCGGTCACGGAAGACATATATGCTGCCATTGCAGCTGGCAATTTTCCAGAGGGATGGTACCGAGCTCCAGGCATCTGGCAGACATAGCCGGGTGAAGCTATCCAGTAGGGGATTATAGCATAGCAGCGAATCCCCCTCAGCGACAATGAATACCACATCCTTGTGTACAGCAGCATGCATGCGCCCTGCAAAAGGCAGGACGTATGGCTTCACATGGCATTTCTCTGTGTTGGTATCATAGCACTGAATTAGCCGAGAGGGCTTGGTAAAGAAGTCCAAGTCATTTTCCTCCCCACCCAGCAGGTAAATGACACCATTAAGGTTTACACCTGCAGCTCCAGAGACTGCTACTTCCAACTGGCTGGTCTCCGTCCACACATTGTCTCGTACTCTGTAATATATGACAGCATTAGAGAGAGTGTCCTGTAGAGTTTTCCCCCCCAGGGAATATATTGCATCCTTGCTTGGCACAGAGACAAGGGTATGTTGGAGCCGGTCACGGGGCAGAGGAGCACACCATTCCCAGTCTATAGTCGCATTGTTGCATTTCCACATGCGTCGTGGAATGGAGCCACCAACAACGTACAGGTCACTACCGTGCTTGCAGGCTGCGGTGATCTGGTGACACAGGCTGTTCTGGCCACTCACGCTTATGGAGTCATCATCGGCACAATGCAGAGAGACAGCAAGTGAATGTGTACGTGATGACTCCTTTCCGATCAGGTAGATGTGAACGTTTTCTCCAATCACCTGAGAGAAAGCAGGAATGTGTCAGGAGAATTTGACAAGTTTATACAAACATCACTGGTGCCTAAGACCAAAATTTTCAGCTTAGGACCTGCCTGAGGTGTGCGACTTACTTCCCTCATCCTGCCATCCTATAGTGTTCAGGATTCAGAGCCTCAAAGCCTTAGGTAAGGGCTGGTTACATCACTGATGGAGTAGAGTCATAATAATGGGAATGCCATCCTCAGATTTCTGAATGGTCTCTTTGGTAACTAAGTATCTGGTGAAATAAGTTACTCGTGGCATTGTTCCAATCACTAGTGAAAGCAGCCTCAGGTTAAACTAAAAAAAGCTGAGAGTGGGGTTGCTATTTATGAAAAAGAAAGTATTCCTCATGCAAGCACCATGAATTTAAAGGCATTTGTGTTTTGCAACTTTCATGTCACACCTGTGAGCAGAATACCCTGCCTTGCTTGGAAAGTGCGAAACCAGCAAGTGCTACACCAACCCGGGAACAGAAGGTCTTTTTATACCTTCAGACTCGATCGCAGCGTCTCTGAAAAGCCTGCTCGCTCCTCCTTGTTGAAGTTGATCCAGGTTTCTATGGCAACTGTTGGATTCTGAGAACATGGAACGCCATCTGCGGTTTGGGGACAGAAAGGCATTTATCATATCTAGACAAAGGTGTACGTGCTCAGGAACATCCTTTTCTTGCAATTCCTTCCCCCCACTCCCACCACAAACCATACTTTCTCAAGAAGGAAATAGATAAGGAGGTTCATAGATTTTGGCAGGCATGATGAACACTGCCAGCCCGACAACTGTTGTATTTATACAACAGTTTGTATAAATATCAGAAGACAGAAATGCCAGGTCTTAAGCACTTTGGATGAGTTTCAACAGAGGAACCCATGTCCAAGAGAAAGAGGGCAGGAAAGAAGACTTAGGTGCTTTGTGACAACAAAAAAAAAAATTCTTATATTTAAGCATTTATGCAAAAAGATTCTCTTATTTGAGAATTTCAACAGCTGCCTTTCTTTCGGGCTGGTCCTAGAAACCTATCTAGCAAAAGTCATCTGCAGAAATTGTCCTTCTCTGAGTGCTGTCAGACAACTGACTCTCAAGACTGAACATCCAGTGTTGCTGCTGTCCTCTTAACATTTGGAAATCCCCAATGAGCTACTATAGCTTTCTTTAGCAGTATGACAGTAGGAAACAGTCAACAGACTTCATCAGATTTCAGTTTCTAGACATAACTGGAAGTTCTGGTTGTGCCACAAACCATCGCATCACCATCATCAGTACATTACCTAGATACCTAGAGATGATACAATGCAATATCTGTAAAGACTCTCATATGCATACCGTCAACTTTAAAGGCTATTTTATGGACAGATTTGCCAGTATCCCAAAGAGCCAGTCATGGTATGTTTAGTGTTGTAACAGCATACAGAACACATGACACACAAAGTATAGTTATTTACTCATTTACAAAATTATGTAATTAAAGTAAGAAAGGGGCAGTCTTTCTGGTCCAGCACATTTGAATGTAGGAGCTGCTTCTATATTCTTGCTTCCTTATGATACATAAATACACAAAACCAAAGTTATGACTGTAGCGTCATGGAGTGATTTCCAAGTTCTGGCAGTACCTAACACTACGGGCCAACCATGTCCTGGGGTGCTCTGAGCACAGCAGTGCTAGTCAGTCGAGGGAGGTGATTGTCCCACTCTACTCAGCACTGGCACGGCCCCACCTTAAGTACCATGTGCAGTTTTGGCTACCACAGTATAAAAAGGATATCAAGCTACTGGACAGTGTCCAGAGGAGGGCCACAAAGCTGGTGAAGGGCTTAGAGGGGAAGCCATATAAGCAGTGGCTAAAGTCGCTTTGTTAGTTCTGCTTGGAGGAGAGGAGACTAAGGGGAAACCTCATTGCAGTTTACTGCTTCCTCACAAGGAAGGAATGATAGGAACCAAAGAAATGGCAGGAAGATGTGCCAGAGGAGGTTAAGGTTGGATATTAGGAAAAGGTTCTTCACACAGAGCATGGTGGAGCACCAGAACAGCTCCCCAGGGAAGCAGTCACAGCCCTACACCTGACAATATTCAAGAAGCATTTGAACAATGCCCTCAGACAGATGGTGTGAATGTTGGGGTTGTCCTATGCAGGGACAGGAGTTGGATTTGATGATCCTTGTGGGTCCTTTTGCAGCTCAGGACATTCTATGATTCTATATTAGAGCAGAAAAGAATCTCTAAGGATTAGTGGCAGTTGGACTAAGTTTTTGGTGTGTTGACACACCCTTCACAACACTGCACCATCGACCCATTACTGTGGAAGGGCATTTCCTTTATAAGAAGGGTAATCACTGTATTACCCAAGATGTTATAGTGCCTCTATTTCAGTCAGCTGAGTGCCTAGCCTAAATAATCCAAACAATTATATACAATTGTTAATAACATAAACATACTCTAAAAATACAGCTTCTGCTAAGCCTTCTTACAAATGTTGAGTTCTTGCATTAGTATGTTAAATGATTACAAACTAAGGAGAAAAAAAAAAACTGAATAAAATGTTCATTTCTGGTAAAGTTTCTTTGTTTTACCTTAATGCAAAAAAAAAAAAAAAAAAATTGTTGAAAATTACTAAGTTATGTTTAGAAACCCTGTAATACTTCTGACCTGTTGACTCAGGAACAGCTGAGAATTACCAGCATCCTCTGTGTCCCTTTTCTATAGACTAGATGTGTCATGTCCAGTAACAATTAATAGGGGTTTTTTTATGATTAACTTATCCAGAATGTTTTGCTTTACTTAGCTTAGCTAAGCCTCTGAATGGACAGTGATTATGCAAGCTTGGATATTTCCATCTTTTTAGTTCCATCCCTGACAAACTCGTTGAAAGTCTCTTTCTACATCCACATCTTGACTAATCTCAAGAATTCCTTACCTGTAAGGATGTCTGTCAGTAGGCGAAGAGGCAGGTGTAGAAACTCCTCTGTGTCTTGCAGCTGAGACAAATGTGACTTCGCACAGTGTTTGGCAGCTGTGTAGAGCTCCATGTCGCTGTGTTGATCTGCCAACCACATGACCTGCAGACAGTTCCTAACCTGCACTGTACGGGCCAGAAAACGGGAGCACTCTTCAAAAAGGGCAGTCAGCTGATACATGTCTGCCACTTCATAGGTTTCCTGCAACTCCTCTGCCCTCAGCTTTACAGTCCCATGGTAAATATAGTCCACAAGGAGCTGAAAGACGCTCTCACTAACGTCCTGCAGCTCAATCACCCGGTTGTGGGCCTCCTTTAGATTGGAAGTGAACATAGAACGAAAAAAACAACTCTGAGCTGAGAGGACCAAACGGTGCAGCTGGAATTCTTTGCCTTCCACTGATATTGTAACATCAGCAAAGAGCTCATCCTCCAAACATAATTTCATAATACCCTGGGCCACACGGCCTGAGTGGGAGCGGTCAGTGAAGGTGTAGTTCACAAAGTAGTTTTCTTCTGCAGAGGAACCGCCAGTCTCTTCTGAGGAGTCCATGGTGCTGCACAGATCAGACCTCCAGCAATCTGTAAAATCACAATAATTACATGGTTTCTTCTCTACACCAACAAGATTATGCTGTATTTCAGGGAAAAATCAAGCATTTTGGTAAGAGGCCAGCATATTTTAGACTGAATATAAATAGTGAAACCAGAAACTTCTGCTTGAGTTTCAGAATCTCAGGCAACAAACGAGAAGTTGGCATAATTAAAATATAGAGCAAACTTCCAGTATAGTAAGCGCCACATGCTAGCAGAACTGGGAGACGTGCATATCTTTTCACCGCTCATTTCACTGACACAAAGAAACGCAGCAATAGTTATTCAAGTGGAAAGTCCAGCAACTGCCCTAGGAAACTTATGAAGCCAAAAGAATGTGACAGCACCACAGCTGGTCTAGATCGAAAAAGGATTATAGTTTAACAGAAAGCACAGACAACAGTTCATATCATTATGAGGAATTAATTACCATCCAAAATCAACATGATGAATCTGTGCAGTGGTATCAAGTAAGGTGAACTTGTTTTTAACAAAAAGACGCATCAGAAGTCTGCCAGACATAACTACCAGTCCTTACAGCTATCCAAATGAGATAACTGATGGTCCTGCTCAGTTTGTTAATGTGCCAGACACCTTCAGCATGCAAAATAACTTGTTAGATGTTGTTAACCACTCCTTCCCAAGCAGCAAGAACTCGATTTAAAAGATGACACCTCTTAGTAACCAGAAATTGTTTGCAGAGCTCCAAGCAATTTGTGGGTCGAAACAGCTTCTGAACCAGAGAAAGACTGCTGTAAAAAACAGCTCTTAATATTAACACAACTCTTGACAGCATTAGGAGCAAAAAGATGCCTGCCTCTGTTTGCTTTAAACTTATTTTTACACCTTAACTATTAGCCACGGTGACAGATTTCTTCAGTTAATACTGACCATGATTCCCAGTATAACGTTTCCCAAACATAGCATTTCTCTCCAGGAGATTCATAGTTTCTCATTCACGCATTATTTTGTCAAACATGCATTTTCTAACAATAGCTCTGCTTGATACAGGAGGACTCCTAAGTTCTTTCTGCTCAAATTCTTTTCATAGGAAGCAATGTCAACATCCTTAATTGGCTGGGCATGTCTGTCCCATTCCTGATGACAGCCTGCCTTAATTACACCCTTTTTGGGACTTTACAATAGTTCTGGTCTGTCTCAAAAGCACCTATACATTAGTCTGCAAGAGACTGAGGAACTGCAATTAGCATAGAACACATTGGTACTGTTTTTCCAGCTTTATCAAGTACAACCCTATCCTGCAAATTGGCTCTCACTTCAGCTAAAGCTCTTGATCCTTACAGCCAAGGTGCTCAGAAGCTGCAGCCCTAAATGCTAAGAGGACCAAGCAGAGCAGAAGGATATGGATGGACCACTCTGCCCTCCTGGCACAGCAAACCAGCTGCCCCCACTGTCCTGCGCCATTTCCTGAGAACTGGTGCCAAGTCACGAGAGAAATGCCAAGCACAGCTACAGACTACTGTAAATGTCAACTCCTTCTTTGTAAACACAAGGTTCCCCTTTGCATGCATGGCACCGCAGCTATAAAGAGAGGTATGGGAGCAACAAAGTGTCCCATAAAGCAAAATCTTACACTCCACGCACTACCAAAGCAATGATCTGCCGTGTGCCAGGCTACAGGTGATGACACACCTGGAACACTGACTTTCTCTCTTGCTCCTGACAGGTTCGCTAATGCCATGCAGGGCGTGGGATCGCGGAACCCCTGTACACAACTGACAGCGACGAAGCCGTTCGGGGGCGGAGAACGAACTCTCGGAAGAATAGAGACCCCCATTAGGACTGCTCTAAGGCTGCGGAAGCCGCAGGAGCCGCCTCAGACCGGGGGGCTGCCGGGCCCCCGCCTCCCAGCCGGCCGCACCGCTGCTGCCCCCGTCTCCTCGCCGGCGGCACCGCCGCTCCCACCGCCCCCGAGTCCCCTCTGCACCCACCTGCGGCGCCTCCCTTCATGCCGCCGCCCCGAGCTGCCCCAGCGGCTGCTCCGCGCCCCTCACCCTTCGCCAAGCGACGCCGGGCACTTCCCGCTCCCGCCCGCCCAACCCGGAAGCGCCTCCGAGAAGCCCCCCCGTGCACGCGCGCTGCTTCCGCCCGCCCCCGGGAGGAAGAGCGGCGGCGGCAGCGGCTTCCGCTTCCGGCGCGTGCCCTTGCCCGTCCGTGTGGCCGCGGGGATGTTGGCGGCGGCGCGGGGCCTGGCGCGGGCCGCGCTGCGAGGTGAGGGGCGGGGGGGGGGGCACAAGGAGTGGTTGCTGTTACAAAAAGGGGAATGTTTTTGGTTTAAGCCGTAGCTGAGTTAAGCTTCATCTGAGCAATTGTGTTCTTGGAAAGCCAGACAGCGTCCCTCTGCCAGCGCGTTTTCTTTCAGACAGTGTTTTTCCAGCCCCTCTTCTCTCTTTGGAGAGGAAACCGTCTTGTGTGCAGCATGGTCTGTGCTGAACTGACGTGTCTTCTCCTGTAATTCCCTCTGTTTGGAGGCTCTCCCGATCTCAAATGCAAGGTCAGGCAGAGCTGGCTCCAAAGCTCCAAATTCGCAAGAGCGTTGATTGTCCTCAAGTTCGTAATAACATTAAGATTAGTCGTTGGAAAGTAATAACATATGCATAAGATTTCTGGAAAAAAATTATCTATATTCAGACTGAATATCAGGAAAAAGTTTTTCATAGAGAGGGTCATTGGGCACTGGCAGAGGCTGCCCGGGGAGGTGGTTGATTCCCCATCCCTAGAGGTATTTAAAAGACGAGCAGACGAGGTGCTCAGGGACATGGTTTAGTGGGGGATAGGAATGGTTGGAGTCGATGATTCAAGAGGTCTTTTCCAACCTAATGACTCTACGATTCTATGCAACTAAGTGGGAAATCCATTCTGTCCCAGCTCTTGTCCTGCTGCACACGATGGATGGAGATCGCTCCCTCGTGTTGCCCAGGCCTGATGAAGCGTGCTTGTGTCGTGAAAGCCCAAAACAAACCTTGGAGAGTTTATTTGCCGGTATTTTCGGTATTCAGTGAGACGTGTGCGTTTCTCTCGGCAGCTGGTGCAGGCCCGGCGACGGTGCAGGCCCGGCTGGCGGCGACCTCGGCCACGGAGACGCGTCGTGAGTGAGCGGGGCCGGGCGGGGGCTGCGGCGGGAGCGGGGCGAGGGCAGTGGAAGAGCCCAGGGTGTGCGGTTGTGCCCCTGTCACTGACTGCCCGGAGGACGCCTCTGTGCCGTGAAACGTTCTTGGGGGGGGGGGAGGGGGGCGTGTATGTTGGAACGTGGCAGGTGATGACACACCTGAACTTAATGCAGAACAGCAGCTGTGTTGATAACGGCGCTTGCCCCGCGTTCTTGTTCGCATGCTTTCCCGTGGACCAGCCTGTTTGTTCTGTGCAAACAAAAAAAGTGAGCCGGCAATGTGCGCTCACAGCCTAGAAGGCCAACCGTGTCCCGGGCTGCATCAAAAGAAGCGTGGTCAGCAGCTTGAGGGAGGGGATTCTGCCCCTCTATTGCTCTCTTGTGAGACCTCACCTGGAGTATTGTGTCCAGTTCTGGAATCCTCAACATAAGAAGGATATGGAGCTGTTGGAACAAGTCCAGAGGAGGGCTGCAAAGATGATCAGAGGGCTGGAGCACCTCCCATACAAGCATAGGCTGAGATATTTGGGCTTGTTCAGCCTGGAGAAGAGAAGGCTCAGAGGAGACCTTGTAGCAACCTTCCAGTACTTGAAAGGGGCCTAAAAGAAAGCTGGGGAGAGACTGTTTGCAAAGTCTTGTAGTGGTAGGACTAGGGGCAGTGGCTATAAACAGGGGAGGGCCAGATTTAGACTAGACATAAGGAAGACTTTCTTCACCATGGGAGTGGTGAAGCACTAGCACAGGTTGCCCAGGGAAGTTGTGGCTGCACCGTCCCTGGAGGTGTTCAAGGCCAAGTTGGATGAGGCCTTGGTCTAGTGTTATGTGTCCCTGCCTGTGGTAGGAAGATTGGAACTGGATGATCTTTAAGGTCCCTTCCAACCCAAACTATTCTATGATTCTGTGAAAAATGTTCCTGGTAGCAGCTCTGTAGCCTCTCCTTGATCTGAGTCTTGAGGAGTGCTTGTAATCATAACAACAACAAAGGGTGACATGACATCCTGGGTGACATGAGAGGGCTGCTTAGGTGCTAGCACGTCAAACAAAACCAGGATTATTTTGTCTAAGAAAAAAGATCCTTTCTAGGCCCAGTCTGAATGTCATGAGCAGTATCTAAATTCAGATTGTTCTGTCATCTCTTCCTTTCTCTTTTCCATCTTGTTATTTAGTTCACCATCATCTTATTGGACTCTTCTTCCTGCTGCATTTACAGTGCACAAAAGAAATTCTGTCTATCACTGACATAAACTTCTTTCCTTATCAAAGCCCCTCGTTCCCTGATGTTTTGTGTAGCCCAACACGGGTATGTTGCTATAGTCTATTCTCTGTTACAGCATCCTATATATTCCACTACACATATATGTTAGGTTTAGCTTCAGAGTTACCACCAATAAACTTTTCAGGTTACCAGAACTTGAAGCTGCCTGGCTTCTGCCAGAGCTACTGAGAGGCAACTAGATTGGTTAAGGGGATTTTTAAGTCGGAGTGGGAGTTATTACTCCTCTTCCTGTTGCGTTCTATATTCCATGCCCTAATTTTTGGAACTTTATTTTTCCCTTTAGCTACTGTCAGACCAAAAAATGAAGTAGAGCAGAAGCAGCTATGTGCTTTTGGGGAGTATGTGGCCGAGATCCTTCCTAAGTATATCCAGCAAGTACAGGTAGGTGCTGTTCAAGAAATTGTTTTTGTGGGAGGGAAAGGATCCAGTGTACATGCTGCTTGTCCGTTAGATGTTTTCAGAAGTTGTTCTGGAGAAGAAGGGCTGTCAGAAGCACATGAAAGCTACTGCTGTTATTAAGTGCCTTTATCTGATGTCATTATGTGTCTGCTGTACAATAAATTCTCTTTTTATAGGTGTTCTTCTGGTTTCAGTGTAATGTTCAGTCCCGTTGGTGTTTGTAGTTATGCCCTTTCCATTGTTTTCATCAGGTGACTTGTTTCAATGAGCTGGAACTTTTGATCCATCCAGATGGGATCATTCCAGTTCTGACTTTCCTTCGAGATCACACAAATGCCCAGTTCAAATCCTTGGCGGACTTGACTGCTGTTGACGTTCCATCTCGGCAGTACCGCTTTGAGGTAAGACCTGCTCAGAGGTGCAGAACTCTGAGACTTTCACTAGTGCTGATGGCTATTGCAGCTCTGATCGTATTTTTTGCGTTCTGCCAATGGAAAGAAAATCCACTCCGAAACGCTGAGTTTTGTTTAACCTGTTCATCATGGAAGCAGCAGAACTGATATTGTGTGGGTTCCTAGTCTGGGTTTCCTTTTGTGTTTTCCTGAGAGTCTCTTCCCTTTTTATTGTTTTCTTTTATTTTTGTTTTGATTTTACCGAAGTGTCTAGAGACATCTTCCTGGTCTGATGTGAATTTGTGCTCTTCCTTCTTGGGCTTAGGCCTGTCAGCTGCTGCTGACGCACTTGCGCATAGGTTTCCTTTAAATCCCATTGATCTTCTTAACGATTTTTCTCTTTAAAAAAAACCCAAACTAAACAAAAAATATTTAGTTGCTTTAAAAACATTCCCTTGTAGCCAGGGCCGAATAGAAGATGAGGCAGATTCTGAGAAAGCTCTCAGAAGATTTGGGCGCTAAACTCCCACTAACTTTCAGTGGATATTGGAGATTGGTTTCCCACAGATGCTTTTGAAAATGTCTCCATATAGCGTTTCAGCTGCAGAAAAATTGTAGCTGGAAGTAGGAATAGAAAAGATACATCTTTGCGGAAACCACAGACTCAACATATTGTCTTCTCATCTGCTATTAGAAAGCTTTGTTCATAGTAGTGTTGCGAAGACATGATGGTAGTTTAACCTAGGAAGATCTGTAAAAGTCAGTGTCAGAAAATCCTTAGGGCTCTTGTGCTGTAGGAGGCTGACTACGATTTATGCATTCTTGTAGACGAAGAGATATCTGTCTTCCCTTGTCTAATCTAGGCAGGCCGTCTTTTGGACAAGAGAAGGGAATTGGTAGATTTTTAATTCCCGGCAAGTAACACCGTTAATAAAAGCAGCTGATTTATTTCACCCCTTTGGTTTATGCTGTGGTATTAAATCACTTGCCAAGGGCTACTCAGAAAGCCAGGGGTTGCAGGTTTGCCTTATCTATATTAGCTAATCAGTTGTCTGTTGTTTTCAAATAGTGCAGCTCCTTCTTGCTTTGCAAATAACAGCTTTGACTTTGAATTCATGATTAGGTAAAAGTCCTGAGAGCTGTAGAGAGTTTCTTTAACTCAAAGGCTTCCAGTCTCTGAAGACATTGAAGATTTTTTAATTCAGGATTATTCTAAAAATCACGGTAGTAGATTCATAGAAATGATAGAAATATAAACCTTAACGAATTCACCTTTTCCAGCCATCTTCAGAGAGGCAGCATCGAAAAAGGCTGCACAGTTTCTTAAAAGGTCCTGGAATTTTTTTCAGTCTACTTGTAGTAAGTATTCTCCCACCACCCAGAGGTTCTAATAATTGTAATAAGCAGCCTTTTTATTAGTGCTTCATCACGAGAAGAGTTAGAAATTTTGCCTGGTATCCAGCTTCTTCAGGATTCTGCTGACAAAGAATATTTGAAATAGTCTTTGTGTGCCCTTGCTTAGCCATTACTGTGCTGGTAAGACACACATAAGTGCCCTATGTGACCGATGCCTTCTTTTATTCTGCTTCAGATTGTGTACAATCTCCTGTCTCTGCGGTTCAACAGTCGTATCCGCGTGAAAACATATACTGACGAGCTGACGCCTGTTGACTCAGCAGTGTCTGTGCACAAGGCGGCAAACTGGTATGAAAGAGAGGTGAGTGCCCGTGTACTTGGGAACAGTCTTTGTGGAGAGGGACTGTGTTTTCCTGATTAAACTGATTGCCAGGGTCCTGAGGAAGAAGAAGGAGAAGTCTTTCCCTGGCTGCCTTTTCAGAAAAGGAAATAAAAGGGTGTTTGATTTGCTTTTGAATGAGTTCCAGCATTCATTTCGCTGGCACTGCACAAAGCCAGGAATGTAACTGAAATTTAATGGACATAATACATGGAGGTTGGTTTGATTTTCTTTTTTTTCTAATCTAATTCAACTTGGTTCCTTTTTGTTTAGGTTTGGGACATGTATGGTGTTTTCTTTGCGAACCACCCTGATCTAAGGCGAATCCTTACAGACTATGGGTTTGAGGGCCATCCTTTCCGGAAGGACTTTCCGCTCTCTGGTTATGTGGAGGTAGGAGATGTGCTAATGTCTAAAGTTACCGATTATCGCCAATAGTCTTATCTGAGATTTGGTACAGAGATGTGATTGGTTTGCTGTCCTTTGTCTGAAAGGCACAAAGGATGTTTCACTTGTCTGTATTCCAGAGGAGTTTTATAGATCTCTTGCATGGAAATTTGAAATTGTCACAAAGTGTTGTCCATAATAAGGCAGCCAAGGCTGGAGACATTGAGCAAATTGCATGTGCTGTAGACACCAAAGACATCTGTCAGGCAGAGAAAGTGCTTCTGCTTTTAGCGTGTCTTCTGGAAGATTAAACTTTCCTCTGTAAAAGTGGAGATTCCCAGAGGAGTAAGGGATTGAACTGATCATAATCCAGTTGGAACTCCAATTTGTTGAGTTTTTGTAGGCCCAGATAATAAAACCCTAGTTGAACTGACTCTGGCTATTTATCAAATATTCACCTCTGTTTGTCAAACCACAAGTGAAATGAGTGTTTGGTGTCTGTCTAGTTTCAAATGACTGTCTTGCAGAAGCAGTCGTGTTTGGTGCAGTTCTAAGACCAAGTTGAATCTCAGAAGAAAACAGTGTGGTTCTGCAGACAACAGAGGGTTCTAAGAAAAATCAAAATAACAGCAAATTCTTCGAGAAAGGACCAAACAGCATCTCCTGAGCTGTGGTTTGGAGGTCTGGACTGGCACAAGCCAGTCAGAAGTGTCTTGTACTCACCTACACTTCGCCCTGTTTGTCTTTTGTCCCATGTTCTGAGTGTTACGCTAAGGACAACTAAACCCAAACAAGCTGCCATTTCATAAAGATTCATGAGAGTAGTCACAAGCTACGCCAAGTGGACAGGCCACCTTATTTCAGTGGCTCAGGAGAAATTGCTTTGTCGTATGACAAACTAAAGGTTTTCTTCCATGTAGACTTCATGCAGACTGTAGGCTGGGTGCTCCTAATTCAGGGTGGTTAGCCAGGACACACTTGTGGTACATGGTAGTAAAGGAGAGGGTTTTCCTGGAGAGTCCAGAGGTGTTGGTGGGATCTGAAGGGCTCTTGTTCAATCATGAGGACAACTGAAGCGGTGGCAGAGGGCTGTGGCTTATCCATGGCAGGAGAAGTAGGATTCCCTGTACCAAAGAATGGCCTGGTGTAGAGTTAATAGCAGAAATGCTATGGAGACTTTATGAAAATGACTGACCTTTGTACTTTGCGCTGTTCTAGGTGCGGTATGATGATGAAGTGAAACGGGTAGTGGCAGAGCCTGTGGAGCTATCTCAGGAATTTCGCAAGTTTGATCTGAATAGTCCTTGGGAGGCATTTCCTGCCTATCGTGCAGCGCCAGAACCCCTGAAAATAGAAGCAGGAGCTAAGAAAGAAGATGCAAAATAGCAGCAGAATGGAGTGGATGCACAGCACCATCCTTTCTGTTCTAACATAGTATTTATAAAAATAAAAATTGATGTGAGATTCTTGCCTGGTGTGGTCACATTAATGTTATTTTCTAACTACATGGAAAGCACAGAATGAGTGATGCTAATTTACAGTCTTGATAATCCAACTGGTAGGTGTTATCTGCTGCTTTGAGTTGTAAGACACTGGATTTGTCTTTTTGGTTTTCAAATTGACTGTGAGTCTAGGCATTCCCCGTGGCTAAGAATCTTTATATACAGTGCTCCTGCTGTCTGTCTCTGTAGGCATAAATCATAACCTGAGGCCTCACTAGGAGACTGTATTGGAGCAGCTGCATAGTTGAGCGGTGGGACAGCAGAATCTCAGATGCAAGCTGGGTGTCGGGAAGACTGTAATAGTATAGCAAATGGGCAAAGCTTTTGTTAACGGTTCTAATACATTTGTTATTAGGATGACACAAGATGGGCCTGGATCCAGACCGAAACAATTGTGGCAATATCTGCATTGTTTTGTTGGAAATTAGGTCAGTGCTTGTTCTCCTTGCAGAAGAGGGAGTTGCAGGTAACCCCTCACATGCCACTTCCTCCGCTGGCTTTTTCTTCGCAACAAGCAGAATTGCTTTCTCCAGTATCATCCGTTAGTGCTTTTTCCTGCAGTCAAAACTATCTTCCCTTGTCACATAGATGAGAATCTCTGCCTTTTTGTCACTGTTCCAATTATTTTGAGCTGTATGATATAACAGCGTTACTGCTATCTTTACTCTTGTGGAAAAATCTCAGCTCTCCAAAAAAGCTGGAAAAATACTGTAGTTCCATTCCACCCACCACCTGTTTGAATGATTACATTACAGCAGTCATCAATTAATAATGTCACTTGTCCTTAGTCCAGAAAATGTGTAACACAGTTCTGCATCAGAAAGCTGGCTGACATCATTAAGATCTGAAAACTGTTGTATAAGAGATTTCATAAAATAATTCACAAGCCGTTTATAGACATTCCTTAATTGCTCCTTCAGCTTTTAAATTGTAAAAGCACCAATTAAAAATGGGGGTTGAGATTCTGGGAATTTGATCTGTTTGCAAGAAAAAAGAGCTGACCTGTATGTTAAGAATCAGATTTCATGTTTGTTTGTTTCCACGCCAGCCTGGTAAGCATGAGTTTCTTCAATACTTTTTTTTTTTCATTTTATTTTATTTCAGGCTGCTGTAGCCAGCAGTGTTTGAGATGTGACTTAGAACAGTGTTCTTTAGGTAAAACTGAGAGCATTCGCCACTCACCTTAAATGTTATAGCTCTCTGCAGGAAAGAGGAAGGAGAAGGGAATGCAAATCAGAACCTTGGGGTTTTATACAATTCTTAGCTCCACTGTAGATCTGTCATCAATTTAACTGATTAAATAGGAAATGTACTTCTAGTCCTTCCTACACTGTGTTCCACAGCTGGTTCTGTTTTCTGTTGCAGTGGCTTTTTTTGCATGTCCATCCCTATTGCACAAGACAGAAAAATTCCTGGCACCACTTCTGTTACTGTGGAAATTCTTTATAGAGCACGTTTCCCCCACACACTCTCCCTCCCTCATCCCAGGTTGCCTGAGGCAGCAGGCCAAGACTTATGGTCTGCGTATCATGAAAAAGATGTATTTCCCAGTACAAAAAGTCAGAAGACTGATGGTAGCCGGAACAGAAGAAAACCTACCATTTAAACATGATGTTTGTGCAGAGAGAGAGTTTGATTGACGTAACATCAAGCAATATTAGACAATGCCCTGTCAAGTTAGACAAAATGTGAGGTTTGCTGAAGAATGTGTGTACTGGAGTCAAAGGAGTCAGACCTGTGGGGACAGGCGCTGGCTCCGCAGGTCTTTAATATGTGGAATAGTTGCTAATAGACCCAAATCTCTTCTCATTAGAGAAGCCTGGGAGCTATAGGTATTTACTCACCCGGACGCCTTATCCCGGGGACAAGAGGTTACATAGCTCATAACTACAAGTGTTGGCACGCTACCTCTTTCATTGTTCCTGAGCCCCAGGGGCCACCCTTGCCTATGGAACCTGCTTGCTCTGGGTTCCTTTGGCAGGTGGGTACTTGCTTCATTCTCTGCAAGGCTGTGGTCAGCTTGTTCGAACATGCAGCCATCTTCCAAGGCTGTGGTCAGCTTGCTCGAACATGCAGCCATCTTCCAGATCTTCTGTCGCTGCCTGATGCACACTGCCAGCCTCCACAAGTCCTGTGTGCCTGTGTTGGATTTCCCAGCTGTAGGAGGGTGTTGGATGAGATGTAAATCAGATGTAGCCGACTTACAGACACACTGTTCTGAAGAGAAATTTTCTGGTACTGGAGAAACAAATAGACTTTAGGTGATGACTCACAGTCACCATGTTGAGCTTCTCCAGATGACGTGGTTTTGCTAGTGTTTTCTGGAACTTTGGCATCTTTCCCTACAGATGGGCGAGCAGACTCTCCTCTCCGAGGATGTGGCTGTTATTGGTGGCAGGGTATTCACCTGTATCATGGCAACACTGTCTGTTCATAAAGGTCTGTATGGACCTTTATGAACCATCTCCAGTCAAAACCCTGATGGGGATTTAAGCTGAGCCTTGCTCATCTGCATGCCCCGTATCACCCATCACACTGCATCGTGTTACCTCTTCTCCAGGCTAGGGGGGTGATCCTTTTATGCAGTAGGTGCAGTGGGATGGGGCCCTCCCTGCCGCTGGTAGGCAGACTTCAAGCAGGGGATGCAGCTCGCAGACTGAAAGAAAAAGATGATGAAGTCATTTTCACAAGGACCAGCAGGACCATACCTGGAAAATACTGGTATGATAAGAAGGTCTCTGCTGATTACAGACAGTCTTTCCCTCAAGGTTCTCTTCTTTCTTCACTCCCTGTGACCTGAACCTCACCATCCCTGGGAGCCATCTATGTCCTTCTTTCTTCTCCTCTTTCCTTAGCTGCCTTCTCCTCATCATCTTCCTCCCCTGAGCACCTTCCAGGCAGGCCCAGGCTGGAAACTGTGGTCTCCACAGGTTCCGGACAAGATGTTTGAAGCAAGAATTTCTGCTATTCTATAAGCAGAATTTCCCTTTTGTGAAGATGCCCATCTCAAAGAAACCTCCCTCCCCCAAAGGCTCTTCCTGGTTCTGTATTAACCACACCTTGTACTTTCTGCCAGTGCTCTGGACCAAATGTGTCTCTTAGCACAGCCCATGTGGGTTCCTGTGCCTGTCCCAGCATACCGATGTAATCTGCAATGGGGCAAGGAAGCACCAGGAATTTACTGTGTTTAGAGAAGGTAACTTCAGCTGTATGAACACTGCTGTGTATATGTTTACGATAGAAAAGTCAAATATCTGAACAAGGTAACAAAATAAAAGGTCTGTACAAACAATGTAATGGTGAATGGAGGTGCTAAAAAAGCCAACAAACAGACACAAGGATTTACAGCCTGCAGGAGTCTGTAATGTAAGGTTCACAGGAGTTCTTCCCAGCAGATGCTGTCACTTGTGACGGAGGTTAGGGTGGCTGCAACCTCACTACTCTCTTCCCTCAATAGTTTCTCACTCCATTGCTCTGGCTCTCCTGTGACAGGCAAAGCTTCAGTTACCTGGAAAAATTTTGCATCAGCGTCCAAACAGTTCCTTCAAATTTTCATCCCTCATATCTTGCTCCCCTTTCCCATCTTTTTGCTTCAGGAGGTCATGGTGGAAAGCAAGAAAACCATCAAAGTGCCCCCGCAGAAGCCTGGCTTGATGCAACATTTTAAAACTGCTCCTACAACAGACGGTATGACCAGAGGGAGTTTGGAGGGGCAGGGTTGTGCACACTCAGCTGTGAATACCTGCCAAGGACAAAATCCCTCAGGAGGAGGAGCTGCACTGCATAACGCTGCACTGCAGGGACTATGTGTGTCTATCAGAAATTCAGGCTTACTTCTGTGCACCAGATAACTACTGAGGCTTTATAGACAATTAAAGCATATGTTTATCACTACGCAATTGCCTTTCTGTGCAGGACAGTGAGGCAATTCTACAAAATTCTCCCAGCTCAAGGCAACATCTATGATAGCACTGATGCTTGTCTCTCACCTGCCACTGTATTGGTCATATAAGCACAGCCTCTGGGCCTCCTTTTTTCTCTCTCCCTAGGGTATCCCCCTTTAGGCACTTCAACTGCAAGCTGTTCCTGGGAAATTTTCTTTTTGATCAAGTCGTATATGGCCTTTGCAGATGTTGAGCAAAATCCTGGACTCCTCCTCATGTCACATTATACATGACAAAGGGAGACTATGTCATGGCCCATGAAATGCAGGGTTTTTCAACACAGTGACTTCTAGACAAAGTTGTGCATACATTGTGGATTGCAAGGGATTCTGGCACAAAACTGAAGGCACGTCAATCATACTGCACAGATGGGTCAGTAGTGTCTGCCTCTTGATTAGCAGGTGATTTGCATGTGATATCTTAATAGGAGATATTTCGTCCCTGAAGAAAGGGCTGCAACTAAAGCAGAAGCAGAAGAAAATAATGAAAACTTAAACAAGTGTAGCCTGTCTTGAAGATAGCCAAGGCTGTGACAGAAACACAGGTCTTATTTCGATCCAAACTGAGGGCATGAATGGCTCTAGCTAGTGAGGGTCCTTCCTCCCCTGAAAAATGTAGGAACGTTTCATTCTGTGCTGCTTTTCTCCATAGCTAGTGTGAGTCCACATATTGCCAGGTGCATCTACAGATGCTGAAAGTTTCAGAAGATGTGCTGCTTTTGACACTGATACCTTACTAACCGGAACATCACCCCTATCCTCAGTGAAAAAAATATCTGAGGACAGTAGTCACTACAAATCAATACCCTGTAACTTGCTGAGAAAGGTATGTTTCAGCTCCACCTCCTCTCTTTTCTAGGCGGACTTCTATCTCCAAAGAAGACCTTTAATCTAAGGGAGATGGTATTGTTACTTATTTATACATACTATTAGGTACTTGTATAACTCTGGCACCCCAGAGACACCCAGGACAATACTGTGCTATATAGAGTAGAAATACAGAACAGCTTGACTGGGGATTAGGCACTACTAAAAGTGCAAAGAAGTGTAAAGGACAGGTACGTGCTGTGAAGGGAATCAGACGAAGTTTCCTCTGTGTAATCAACAACACCCAAGGCAGACTGTGCTCATCATAACCCAGAAGTCTTGTTACAAAAGAGGATGATGAGATCTTAAAGCCTGGCAGACTCTGATGCTTATTGTTTGCTAGGTTAGTATATTGCATTCTCCCCCTGGGAGGTTTGATAAAGGATGGAACAAGTGACGTTTCTCTTGCCTGCTTGTATATTTTGGCTGCTACTGCCCTCCTATGAATCTGCACAGACTGACGTCCTTATCTGTTTTTGACACTTCAGGATTGTTTGCAGATTTTCAAATTCAGATAAAAAGAAAACTGAAAACAAAGTTAAAGAGCTGAAGTGCCACAAAGCTGTGACAGGGTTGTTGTGCAAAAGGACCAGGAAGTCCACCCTTCTTCATATGTAGTGAAATTTCCTGCCACTACTAGCTTCCTCAAATAAACTGTAGTGATAAATCAGACTTTGGAAAAACAATTCTGCCAAAAACTTCACAACAAAGTCTTCCAAGTTTCCAAAATATGATGGAAAATATCCTTCAGGGTCAGCAAGCTGAGCTGCAAGCCCTTCCCAGGGCTCCAACTAGAAACACAGCAACATTAATCCGTTCCAACAGAGGCCACTGGGACCAGAAGCAGCAAGGGAAGACGTCACAGTAAACAACTCTCAGTCCACGCACGGCACTGTCCACAGAGCGGGTGGCAGCCGCTGCCAGGCTGGGCTGCTATGGCCAAGGTGCAGTGCAATGCCTGGCTGATCCTGTGTGTGCTTGCTGGATCCCAGAGGCTGACAGGTAGGAATTGCACCTGTTAGCAATGTGGCTTCTTGGCTTGGCAAATGCTCATGCAATGAGTCCCAGCTGGGGCTGTTCAGCGGGGGCAGACACTTGTACCTATTGCTAAATGAAGACCTGCTGCTGGTTTTGGTGGCAGGGGGAGGGTTTTCTTGGGCCTCTGCCGAAAAAAGCCTACTCCTATAATAATTTTTGTAGATTTTCTAGATTCTTTTTGTAAAAAAACCCACACCCTGCTGAATGATAAAGTAAATAAGGGACCATTTTTGCATCTCCAAAGACCATTTATGTTATTATTTCAATACATTATTTGTTTTGTTTAATTTTTGTTCTACTCTACTAGAAAAAATCTAGCACTGCGTAAACGTGTAAGACAGGTACTAATAATGGCAGTTTGGCAGCTATTCAAGAAAATCCTTGACTTTGCAGCCAATCAGATGTCTTTGAATAAAGGGATCTGTGACCTTATCGGATCAGTTAGCAGAGAGAAGACCGGCAAAGAAATGATGCAGTATCTTTACCTGAGCTAAAAGCCTTGCAGGCACATCCATGCAGGAGTAGGAAAGAGCAGCTACATAGCTATGTCCTTGCTCACATTCCAGTGCCACAGCTGGCTTGGATCAGGTAGCCTGCAGCTGTGTGAAGAAACAAACCTCCGCAGCCTGAGGGATGGCAGTGCACTTCTTCAGGCAGTTCGTACATCTCCCTGAAAAGCTTTAACTAAGAACAAAAAGTCGGAATTGGGGCTTGGTAGTAAATATCACACACATAGAAAATTAAATAATCTTTGTGCTTTTTATAAGAAGCTGCTGACTTTAACTCTGGAGTACTCAATATAAATTCTCCCTCTTTTTTATGTAAAAAAGCATTTATTCATATGAAAATGAAAAAATGTGTCAGAGCTTACTATTTTATAGGAGTGTTTTCTATTTCATGTTTCTTGACTTGAAGGATGAATCTATAATAAGTAGAAGAGGGTCTTGGCGACATGACTATTCTGATCAACACAGAGAAGGGAGGGGATGCAGCATCCGTCTCACATTCCTGGACCGAGGCTACTTTTGTCTCCTTTTTTTCACAAAGAAATAATAAAGGCAAAATAAATACAGTGATTTAATGTACTAGAATTATTAGTAAATGAAAACTAAATAATTTTAGGATTAATGTGACTCATATTAAGAAACTCCCGCTCCTTTGGCCTCGTATCCAGTTTTTTTAACAGTTTAAGTGATGTCGGGTGGCCCAACAAGAAATTAGCTGGACACGAGAAGAGCAATAATGGATCCACCCAGGTTTCTTTTTCCCTCACGCTCTGCACCCAGCTCAGGTAAAGATACTGCAGATGCTCGGGGAAGAAGTATAAAACCAAGATAAGCATCAGGTTATGTTTCCACCAGCAGGTCAAGGAGCCTCCCAGCACCCTCCTGCTGCTGGGCAGCATCACTTTCTCCAGCAAAAACTGCCAAGCAACCAAACCCCACTCATATTTGGCATGAGGGGCTTCCTTGCGGCCTGTCAAAGCAAGTGCCTTTTGCCATACACTTTGCTCTATTGGCAGGATTAAGCACCGTCATATCCAAAATTTACACGTGCCTCATTCAATCTCCCCTGCTTCTCTTAAAAAGCTTGTTTTGCTCATCAAAATCTCGTGGCCAGCATCTGTCATGTTTTGCAAACTATGAGTGTGAGCTCAGAAATATTGAAGACATTATTGACAACCAAATGACAAAAACAAACAGGAAGGGCTGTGGTCTTGTGCTAGCAAACTCTGCCTGATGTCTTCCAGATGAACACCCTCGCAGCAGGGATGATGCTGGCGCCAACACACCTCATCGTGGCCCAGAGGATGCTGACATCATGTTAGAGGTCTCCTGGGTGTTGGGGGCCCATGGGCCAAGGCACTGTTAGTGCCTGCACTACCACCTGCCTGCACATGAGCACTTATGTACTGCTTGTTCTCATCCCAGTTGGATTTTGGGGACACCTGGAAAACACCTTGATTATGCCCTAATTACATTTGTGCACCTTCTCATCATGAGGTGCAGTTGAAGGGGGCTCTGACCCCCTCCACGGCACCTCACAGCTCTGGGGTGGGACGAGGGACTCCTCACACTCAAGGCAGCCACACCGGGGAGCTGCTGCAGGCAGGACTTCAGGGGAATATGCAGGGTGGGAGTCGAGAGCTGGATGGGTTGCACTGGGAAACCAAGGCATGGGGCCAGTCAGAGAAGGGGCGTGGGGCTGGCGAAGAAGGACATGGAGTGGGACTAGGCAGGCTGTGGGCGGCGAGTCAGTGAGTAGCTGCCTCTCAGTCTGGCCTGAGATTTGGCAGCATTGCAGATGGCTTTATAGCTTGGTCATAACCGGTGGAGGGTTTGTGCTGGGCTTCTCGTGCGCATGCTGCTCTTCTCTTCCAGATGCTCTGGGGAGGGCTGGATATTCAGGCCAACAGGACAATCTGGCTGAGAGATGAAGAGCTGGCCTCCTTGCGCCCGGTGCAGCGGTTCATGCAGATTTTAGAGGATGAAGTTCCCAAAACACCAACAGAGATCGAGCAACACCTGAGATATTATTCACTGATGAATACCCCTTTGCCTCCAACAGAGTTTGACCGTCTCCTTTTCACCAGTGTTTACTGTGCCTACCAGATTCGCTCCATGCAGGGTCTGGATAAAAATATCTGGATCAGTTTTTTCTCTCAGCTGGTTGATGAAACGTTTCGTGATCTCTGCAAGGGGTTCTGCCCTGCAGATACCACCCTCCTCCTGGCTTCCTGGCCTTGGAAGGAGAAGCCTTCACATTTAGCATCCCTGAAACATTTCTATCGTTCTAACCCTGCCAGGACAAAGAGAGACATTTAATAAGGGATGTTATGGTAGGAAAGGACACACCTGACTTCATCTGCATCCTTGGTTATTTAGAATGCTTTCCACATTATTCAGGACTGTGTAGAAACACACACCTTTTAGCCCCGCTTTTTGCTTTGTATTGGCAACCCTCTAAGGATTTGTACACCAGCTTTTATTTTTAATTTCATCAGGGCAAAACTATAAAATACATTTCAGCCTTTCCTGATTTTGGTTGGGTTTTTTTCTGTTTTTTTTTAGGTTTTTTTAATTTTTTTTTTTAAGTGAGCTGTGCTGAAAGGGGCAGTACTGTTTAGATGTTTCTCTGTCTTGATAATGACGCTTACTAAGGAAATGCCCTGGCAGGCTTTTTTCCAGGATGTTGCAGTGGTGTTCCATCTGTCTTCATTGAGATAATTCAGTTCAGCCTCTTTATATTTCCCCTGTGGTTTCAGCCAAGTACAGTATCTTTTCTCCTCTCCAGCAACCAACTTAAGCAGATGCTGTTGTGTTTCATGATATAGGTCACACTTAATTTCAGCTTTTTGCTCACGTGGCATCACATTTTATGTGTCCATAGTGATTTCCCATTGCATGCATTAATTTTTCTTTAAAAAGCAACGTGAAAATGTATGTATTCCATGAACCTTTCTAGTATTTGCATATCATATTTACACACGTACATAGCTTTGTGTCAGCTATCACTTTGGAATACACTCCCTTATATCTCATTTAAATTCTTAAGGATTGTGACCTAGTTATTTCTTCAGTATATTCCTACGAAGTTTATTTGTACAGCTATGGCACTTCACAAGCCAAACATAACAAATACAAAATCTCTGTCCTCAAACAGTTTCCTGTATTACTCATTGCAATGTGGAATCAAATAAATTTAATTGTCTACTAGGGAGAATTTCGGTATTTTTGTTTGTTTCTACTGGGTTTCCCACTGCCATTATAGGTACCCTATTTTTGAACATTCATAGCATATGCTTAGATGATGGGATCCATAATTCCTTTTCTATCATTATACTCAATTCTCCATGCTCAACAAAGCAGGCATGCGTGACATTTAAAGGGGGAGCTGCGAGCTTTTGACCTACTTAATCATTTTCCAAGTCACTGTTGCCCAACAGATGGAGAGGAGAAATGGTGTGGCAGGAATAAGAAGCCTGGAAGCAAGATGCCTCAGAGAATGGTTTTTCAGATCAGGTTGGGGCTATGACAGGAGAAGACAGATTTATGCAGTTCATAAAGCAGGTTGGTTGTTGCCTCAAGGATGTAGGAATTGAGATTGACACTTTATTCGAAGTATCACTTCTAGTAAACTTGTGTCCCACCTAATGTACCTCCACTCTTACATACCTCCAACATCTTCCCTTCATCCTTTTCCTAAATATGCCCTCAGTCTTTAATGTCTAGGATATGTATGGAGTGATGGAGGCAGAAAGAGGCTGCAGAAATGTTCAGTTTGATAAGAAATCATCAAAAAGCTGAGATAGGATGGCACTAATGCATGACAATATTGTCTTGCTGGATATGGGGTCCAGGCTACATGAATGTCTGGATAAAGGTTGAGGGAACTGGCTTGGCAACTCAGATGCAAATACACTGTTTTGAATCCAAGATTTTGTTAGGATCAATTTAAGAGCATTGTTGAGCAGATTATAAATGAAACTCAAGTGATGTCAAAAAGTTTCATGCATGCTCAGGATGATACACTTTTGCACTTAATGTATTTTCGGAGACAAATTAGAGTTTAGCTCAATTGAAACAGCACCAATTGCACTACAATGAAGCCTCCAGCCTTCTACTTTCCTGTTACGCCATCAGTGGTTCCTGCCATCAGTCCTGACTGCTCTGTGAAAGCACACCAGTGCTCTCTACAGCAGTGCCATGGCTCGGTGGAACAATGTGTAAATAATCACTCAACACAGATGCTGAAAACAGCACTTAATATTATCTTTGATCCCATTTACACTAGGTCACCAAACAGCGCACGGCAGGTTAGCCATACCCTTGTATTTCAGGAACTCGTTTCTGGAGAACATGATGCCCCTGCAGTCAACACTGCTATTGCATGGCATGATACTGCTCACACTCACACACTACGAGCCTGCTGCTGACCCAAATATTAGGAAATTTTAGAAGAGATTTTTTATTCTTCTTACTCACTGTGCTTCTGAGCTTTCAGAGCATGGTCTGTGCATAATTTGAGCCCTCATCCTTTACTACAGGGTTTAGAAGCCTACTTTTTTGTTTATTTCTAATTATATTAGTTTTACTAAGTGGAAGCTGATATTCTCAAACACAGCTTCTTGACTTCATCAATGTCAGATTAAGAAAAACACCAAATATTGTGAAACTTGCAATGAAATCCTAAGAGTTATCAACACTACACACACATGAATGATTAAAAGAGTGTACACAGGGAGACTGGCTCAGTAACACATATTGCAGCTTGTACGATCACCATGCTTCTTTCCCTCCAGAACCGGCACCTCAGCCAGTGACAAGCGCAAAAGTCTCACAAATAACAATACATTCCAATCTGAGAAGATTTTACATCTTTTGTATTTTTATTACATTCATTTTCATTACATTTATTCCCTCCCCAGATATGCAAAGCAAGTCATTACATCCTTTGCTTTCTGGATGCTAGGGATCTGCAGTAACATTACTGCAGTGGTTCCCTGACCCTCAGCATCTCACTACACTGCCCCACCCCTGCCCCTAAACTACCTCATGCTTTATGCTAAAATCAAACACCAACACAGGACACACACATACAACCGGTAGAGACCTTTCTATGGATGAACGGCAGACACATTAGTGGCCCTACAGGCAGGGCACAAGCGTGCAGCACATGGAAAGCACTGGACACATGATAGCATGCTCAAAGTAGAAGATGATATCTGAAGAGGAGCTATATCCAAGTTCATGGCACCTTGGCTTTTCTTATCCTCCTTTCACATCTGTGTTTAATTATCTGACCCTTGGGATGAGCTGGCACCTGGAAGCCACTTTGGCTGAGCCTCTGAGTAGATGAGGAAGCCTGTGAAGGTGATGTACTTGCCATGGTTACTGTAGGCACCATAGCCATCGTGCTGATGGCTGTAGAGCCAAACGGTGTCCCCATACTGCAGAGGCAGCATGATACTCTGGCTCTGCATCTCTCGCCTCTTGGAGTGGTTGTCATCATAAATCATGGCCTGCACCTCATTGTGGTTCTTCATAAGTTTCACTGACATAGTCTTAAATGGCATTTTGCCAATGGTGAAGGAGAAATAGTATGCACCAGGTATACGGCACGAGAAGATGCCAGTGGAGGAATTGAAATCTTTTCCAATGTTCACAAATTCTGTGTCAAATGTGATTGGCTCATGCTGGGTTTGCTTGTCATCTGTCCCCAGGAGACTTTGTGTGCGGGCAACAGAAAATGCAGACCGGGGGTCTTGTTCCCTGCCTGGCTGATCAGATAACACGTGTCGCTGTAAAGCTTTGTTCTGCTCCCCGGGAATTTGCTGAGTGGTGTGATGACGTGGACCCAGCTCTTGAGAGCTAAGAGCATTCTGGGAGAAGGCAGAAGTGTCTGGATAGATTAGGTAGCCATTGAAAGTTGTGTAGGGGCCCACATTGCTGTAAAGGGCATACTTGGGATCTCCATGTAAACGCAGCCAAACTGTGTCACCGTAGTCAAGCTGAAGCATGGCACTCTGGCTGGCTACCTTCCGTTCCTTGCGGTGGTGTTCATCATACACAATCACTTGGACCTCATTCTTGTTTCTCATCAGCATGACAGACAAGTTTTTCTTTGGGTATTTCCCAACAGTGAAGGAGAAGTAGTAGGCTCCAGGGATCCGGCAGCGGAACAATCCAGTCTTCGGATCAAAGTCATTGCCAATGTTCACATACACTTTGTCAAAGGTAATGACCATTTCAGAGCTTCCTTCCATGCTGCTGGTTCTGGCCACAGAGAAAGCAGAGCGAAATTCAGTACTGGTATCTGCTGGGAAGCCATCTATAGGCAGAAAAATCATGCAGCAAAGGAAGCCAAACAGGAGCCGAACCTTCGGTGTCATCATTGTATCTGAAAGGAAAAAGAAGCATATTTCAACAGGAATCCGATTAATTTCCAGCTCATTCTCCAGTTGAAATGACCTGAATCTTGCTAAATCGACACAAAGGTTTATGTCAAAATATTGAGAAGTTTCTAGTGCATTCTCTGATCTGTATGTGGGACCATACCTCAGTTCAGATCCCAGCACCATTTTGATATTTTCCTAGTGAACGCTGGACCTTGTACCCTGTACTCATAGAAAGAAAAAGAACCTTCTTTCAACGCTTGGCTATCCTACAGCTCGTCTGCAAAACACTGTGTTGTTCACAATGCAGAGCCACCTCAGAGCTTGCTGGGGCTTTGCCACAGCTCCCTTTTGTAGTGCTTTTTTTTTTTTCATAAGATCCAGCATGAAACAAAGCCTTACACAGACCCTGTATTATACAACTGAAATACAGCTGAAGGGCAGGGAGAAGACGACATATGCTGTAGAGATTCCCATGCAGACGCTGCTGCCTAGTACTGCACTAGCTGTTTCACAGGATGAGGAAGCTGGAAGCCAAAGAAGTTGGTAAGACCCCATTATTCAGACAGACTTAACCATGAATCTGTGAAGAGTGTAAAAAAACTAGAAGAGGAGGGAATGCTTAGGGAAGGAAAGAAGACAGTGGAAAAAATGAATGAAATTAAAAAAAAAAAAAAAGGAAAACAGGAGATAAATAAAAGGCAAGTCTCTCAAAGTATAGAGCCCCTGAGAGAGAACTAAAATACCGAAAACAGGAGAACAACTCCATACCTGGAAACAGACCAGAGAGAAAAAAAACTCCTTTGACCCTTAAAAAAGAGGGATAAGTTAGAAGCTAATGGGATTTTCTGCTTCTCGTTTCTGTGGTTTTGGTTGGTTTTTTTTTTTTGGACTGAGGCCAAAAATCATCTATTAGAGCTTTCAGGCAGAAAACAAAACTGCCAGTCATTCTACCAAGAAGCTTCTCTCTCTGTCACCTCTCTGTGCTTATTAAAATACCATTCAGACTGGAAGGCAACTGCTTGGTTTGCAGTTTACCCCATCTGTCACCCCAGAACTGGTGCCTTGCCAGCCTGCAATGAATTCACAGACCAACAGAACAAGGGCAAAACATGGTACTTACTGGCAGGAGGGGTGAAGACAAATCCTGAATTAAAAAGGATAATGGGGTAAATATTTGAATCAACTGGAATGGCCTAGTAATTGAAGTAAAGCACAGATGGGATCCACAAAGACTGCTAGGTAGCAATGGGATCGTCCTTTGGGAAGATGTGATGCCTTGAATCACTCACTAACAGGAATTCAGCTTGACCTACAGTCCCTGGTCTTTCACACTTGAGAATAAAACCAAAATCTAAAACCCAGCTCTAAAAGATACGAACCCAAGAATGGATTGGGTTCTCACTTAATTACATGAAAGTGACACACGAGCAAAACCAAAAAGAAATATCCATCCATCTCCTAACTTTACATTAGATCACTTGTCTCACAAACATCTCAGTATTTTCCTCCATGCCCCTGACTTCCAATATTTTTCCTGACTTAGTCTGTTTCTGCTGAACACATCCATGGGACTCCATGGGCTGCACTGAAGGATGTTCAGATTGCTGAGTGATGTCATACTGAGGTCACTCTTTGTCATCTTTGAAAGGCTGTGGAGATCAAAGGGATCCCTGCTGACAGGAGAAAGGTAAATGTTGCACCCATCTTCAGAAAGGACAAGTAAGACAATTTGGGGAACTGCAGGCCTGTTAGCCAGTTAGCACCTCAGTCTGGTCCTTGGGAAAATCACAATGTGCTCTTGAAACACACTTCTAGGCAAAGGACATGACAGTTAGTGTGTGTTGATCAACTGAGGGTAGATCATATCTACCCAAACAGATTGCCTTCTTCTGAGAAGAGACCAGTGGATGTCACCTACGTTTTAGCAAGGCTTTTGTTACAGTCTCCCAGAGCATTCCTGTATCCAAGTTGTGATGCTACAATCTTGATAAGTGGACTACTAGATGGGTGAAAAACTGTCTGGGTTGTCAGGTTCAAGGGCTTGTGTTTAATAGTGAATTTCAGATGTCCTCTTTAACATTTTTTATCAGTGACTTGGAGAAGGAGAAAGAATTGTTTTGCGGAATAAAACTCTATAACCCAAAATGAGTTATAAAGCAGGTATGTTTATTTCCAGCGCTGGGGTGCAAGGGGGTTCTCCTCCTAGCTTGCACACCATATAGCTTAACAAGCAGCTACTTATACTGTAAAGACATGCATAGGTATAAGCGCCTACTACATATTCATACCCTATCCCAACTTCGTATTATAATTAGATCTGAAAGTTCGTTCCAATCTGTGTAGTGCCTCTTGATGGTCAACGGCCGGGGTCTTAGGGATGAAGTAGGAATTCTTCCTTGGGATGAATATATTTCTTTTTGAACTTTGTGCAGACTCAGTCTCCTCTGGCTGTTTTCAAACTCCTGAACCAAATGCAGCCAGCTTTCTGCATTCCAATGCCTACTTATCAGTAAAATGCTGCCAGCTGGCTCCTTCATTATCAACTTCCAAGGTCTTCAAGGCAAACAATGCCAAGCTCTAATGAACGCTCCCAGCCCCCCTTGTCTGCTTTCGCACATCAGAATGCCCACTCATCAAAGCTGCAGATGACACCAAATCAAATGGATTGCCAATAAACTTGGAGGCACAGCTGCTATTCAGAGGGACCTAGACAGCCTGGAGGAATGGACTGAAAGAAAGTTCAGCAAGGATGAATGCAAATTCCTATATCTGGGATGGACAAACCCCGTGTGATGGTAAAGGCTGATGACTAACTGGCTGGTGAGAAGTGCTACTGAAAAGGACCTTTTAGTCCTGGAGAACAATAATTTATACTTCAGTTAGTGCTATGCCCTGCAAGTAACGAAGGCTAACAGCACACTGAGTTGCATCATCAGGATGTAACCACAGGCAGTGATTGCTCTCCTTTACCCAGCACTTGAGTGACTCCAGAAGAGGGCAGCCGAGATGGCTGGGTCTGGAGCACCTGCCCTATGAGGAGAGGCTGAGGGAATAGGGCTTATTTAGCCTAGAGAAGGGAAAGCTTTGGGGGTTCTAGTAGCAACCTTCTAGTACCTATGAAGATGTTACTGAGATGACAGAGCTAGGTTCTTCACTAATGTGAATGGTGGCACAATGGTCATAAAATCCGGAGGGGAAAGTTCAGACAGGATATAAGCAAAATAATTTCATACTAAAGGCAATTAAGAATGAAACAGTTTGCCTAGAGAGACTGTGAAATATCCATCCTTTGAAGTCTTCAAAACCAGACTGGATTCAGCTGTGAGCAACCTGGTCTGCACTCAGTGTTGGCTCTGCTTTCAGCAGGAGGCTGGACTAGAGACCTCCTAAATCATGATTCCTGATTCTGCAACTGATTCCCATAGCTGCTGCTTTCTCATGGTTGAAAATTCACTTGCTACTAATCCTAATTCCACTTACATGGAAGTAACCAGCTAACTGCAGGTCTGACAGACAAAATTCCATCCAGCAAATTAATTTTAGAAAGCATTTTCAATGAAACTACTAAGCCATAGCTAATAGCCATGCATATTCTTCCACACTTTCTTTATTTTTCCTCACTTTGCCATTTAGTTTCTGAGGTCCTCAGGGCAAAGATTCTATCTTCCCAAGTCTGTGCAGCATTTGATCATCGCTGCCATTTAAACGATACTAATAGGCCCTAACATCACACCAAGAACTAAACGCCGAACTGTCACACAGTGAGCTCAGCCTCTGGTTCAGCAGTATTATTTCTGCCGAGTGCAGAGTGCTACATCTAGCATGGCAGGCTCATTTTATCTTCCAACTCAGAAAAACAAGCCCTGGAGGCAGACTTAGAAAGGCTATTAGATGTTTCTGATTTATACTCATCTATTGTTATTCCAGTGATCACCGTGGTGTGGCTGCATGGAGAATCAGGATGACTGTGATGTGGCTGCACACTCTTGAGACAAGGAATGACAGGAAAGGATCCGGCATTTTGCATTTTTAGCTACACTAAACAGCCTGTTTCTAAAGCACTGACTGTGCTCCAGAGCTCACTCAGTGTATCTGGAAACCAGGAAATATACTGCAAGCATCTCATTGCTGTCCAAAACCACACAAAAAGACAAAACAGTTTAATAAACTCTGCAGTGAATCTGGCCTTGTGTTCCTTCAAATGACCACTATCCTTGTTTTGTTCCAAAGCTAATTTCACTGTAATACAGTCACTTACTAAAGGCTGGATCACGCAGTTACAGTTGCAAAGACCCTCTGCTGCTGCAGTCCTTTATTTACTCATCTCTTCCCAATAACTTTCTGGCAAACCACTTAAATAAGGCAGTTAATTATACTGTGTTTCCATTAGCAAGTTGTTTCCTTGACAGCTCCCACTCACCACTTTCAGGACTATTTACGCTCTTTATCTTTTTAAAGTAATTTAGAAAGTACCTAATAACTGCCTCTCACACTAAACCCGACTAAAAATAATTTGCCAGTCATTAGAAAGATTCAGCTAGCTGAGGGCTGCCATAAACAGGCAACTCACAACAACTCTTAGACTTGAGTATTAGCATAAGTTAAGTCTGAAAGATAAAGCTTCCAAAACGCTCTGCTGCTACCTCATCAAATTCTTTTGGTGCCCAAGTCTTTTACTGGGATAGCTTCCTTCCAGCAAGGAAGCAATAGCACCAGGGATGCGAGGCTGGCCACAGGCAATTGGTACCAGCCTAAGTTCATGCTACGGCATAAGTTTTAAAACTGCAGAGTGAGGTAAAAGACCTAGGCTAAAAGTCAAAAGTGGGTCTTCAGCATGGGTCATGCACATGTCATACAGAGCAGCTGTGTTATTCTCATTACATTTACATAGGACTCAGAGCCCTTTGTCCCCTCCCCCACCATTCCTTACTGTGGTAAGCAATGAAGCTAAGCAGACTCAAGGGATAAACAAGGTACGTTACTACCTTTACACTTAGCGGTACCAACAGGGATAGCAGCTCACAAGGAAGAAGTCAAGCAACTAATTTTGGAATAGGAGGCACAAAACACATGATGGAGCTAAACAGTTCTCAAAGGCACTGAGATTAAATTAATGGCCTGAAGAGATGGGGCTAAAATGGTAGAGACTCATGTAGCAGAACAGGACTTTCAAATCATTTTTGAAAAGAAAGAGACAGAATTCACCATCTGCACGACCCAGGAAACTTTAATAGCTTTGTGTTTGCTGGAGGTGATTTTTTCTGCCCTGGAAGAGAATCAATCCACCAGTGGAAAGACAATTAGGTTTACTCTTCTACTGAAACCCATGTATTTACAAAAAGACTTCCAAGAATAGAGAGGTCACCCATTTCTAGACTTGCAGGTCAAATCTTCTTGTAAAATTCACATGGGTTTTCTTTTTATTCCAAAATATTAATGAGCTAGATTGCCTAGTCCTACGTTAGACGGGAGTCCTTTAATTTCAGTGGGAGTTTTACCCAGAAACCCACTAAAGAATGACATATGAAACAAAACTGAAGCAGTGCAGTTGGATTAACTGTTAGTAAAATTCTTTAAATCCCATTAACAGCAAGAGCAAAGCCCTGTTATTCCTAGCTCTCACTCTAATATTTAAGGACAGCCACAAATGTTTCAATTATTTGAATCAGTGAAAGTCTGTGTAATGAACAGCCTTCTTAGACTACAGTTAGCAAGACATTTTTTCCCTTCATACCACATACTGCCTGTTCCACTTATCCGATAGAGATTAAGAACATTGGATAAAGATGCAAATACACCACTTCTTCCAACATTAAAGAGAAATTAATTGTAGCAGATCCTCAAAAGCAAAATATGTACAGAGAGTACTGCGTGACAAAATCAAGGATTCACTTATGGCTCTGGCATTTCTCTGCTTTTGGTGAATGTGGGGTTTTGTACTTTGGAACAATCATGAGAGGTAAACCATTGTCTAAAGCTATCAGGATGCTTTTTTGGAAACTATAAGCCAGACTTTGAATGACAGAACTTAATGGCATTAGCATAGAAAGTACTTAATTTTAAATGTTTCTTTGAGTCAAGGGAGTCCTTTAACAGAATAAACCCGCTTCTGTGTATTTAAAGATCTGTGGAGAGCCAAAAATTCTTTTGGAGTGCCTCAACTCCAGCCATACTCAGAAAAAAGAAATGGAGAGACTGTATTTTGGCACAAGCCTCTAATGTTAGCCAGCACTTCAGAACATTAATTAAACCCGTTATGTCCCTACTAAAGCCCTAACAACTCTGTTTAAGCTAAAACGATGATACATAAGAGCATGTATATTCACTGATTAAAATGTAAATATAATAGTTCTGACATTAAAATTGTTCTTCCTGTAACAGCATCCCAGGAAATTTATTTGAAGTGCCAGGGTGACACACTGTGTCTTCTCTTTTGGCTACTATGTATACTTTAAAAAATATTAATTTACACAGACAAAGTGGTGTTTTAGTAGAGAAAATGGCTGAAAAACCCTGTGTGGGAACAAAAAATTATTCTAACAAACTAATGCTTTAAAATGTAATACATATATTTTTCACATCCTTTCTAAAAGGAAAAATTACACAAATCCAACTCTCCACCACACACACACTGTTTGAACAAACAAGACTTAAAACTGTAAAGCAAAAAAACCATACACTAACACTGATCATGAGTGGAAGAACAGAAACATTGTTAGTGCATTGGAGTTTAAACTCTAGTTTATAAAATGTTTTCAATACTATAAAGTTGTCCTGTACACACAGTTAAACAAACCATTGATAAACCATCATTGAAATCACACCAGCAATAAGCAGTGGAAAAAACCAGCTATTGCTCGGAACGAGTTCAGTGGTAAACGAACGCCTAGGCCAGAGCAGACTGGAAACCACAGCTTGAGAAAACCAGGAGTCTGTTATTGCAGTGTTACTTTTAGACATAAAACACCATTTCAACAGTAGGAATTTTTGCATGGATCCAGTTACAGTTACAGCAGTGCCAAAGTTAAATCATCTCTCTTCCCACCCCAAACCTAATTTCCTTTCTTAGTCTGGTTTATCTGTACATTTCTTTCTCCCGGCATGTAAAAGCGATACTGAGCCTGTGGAACAGGGCTTTGTTGAAGATCCCACCTCTCTAGGAGGAACTGGATTGCTGTACCAGAAGGCAGATCACACTGGCATAAAGGATTAACAGAGACCGTCTGGCCTGGAATACCAGGGGGTATTTTGATAGGTATGAGAAAGCAACCGACACTTTGGCAGCATATATCATAAAAATCTCAGTTAAGACTGAGAGAGAGGAAGGCCCCCAAAGGCTGCCTGGCCAGTGCAAAAACCTAGCTCTAGAGAGAAAGACACTCAGAGAAAAGAAGGTAATTTCATTGTTCCAGGTGGCTGGGCTAGAAGCCATGTAGCAGGAGGACGTTTTCACAGAAGTCCTGGATTTTTTGCTTTGGTTCTGTAGGAAAAACCATACAAAGCCCAAGCATGTTGCCAGACAGACTGCCCCAGCAACAGACTCACTGGAGTGACAGACACCTTATGAGAAGGCATGCTGAGCACAAGCAGGGCAATTCAGGCTATTCCAAAGGCAAATCATAAATCACCACCTAATAACTAACACAACTTAGTTATAAGGATGATTTTATTTTAAACTTCTCACCTGGTTCAAGACATTTAAACTATGGTAGTTGGCAAAGAAGCTGGTAGCCTGGACTCCATAGAACAGCTTTTAAAGGATGCTTACAGTCCAGAAGGCATAAGACATGAGTACTAACAAGCAAATGTATAAGATTTCTTACTTTTACTGTGCTATTATAAAGTCTGGGAAAAAAACCCCAAACCTTGCAGATTTAAAGGTGCTAAAATGAGTCACCAAATAAGATGGTTCCATTTCATCATCTGACCAGCTGGTTCCCAAGAACCAATGAAGCACAAAGACTTGAAAGGGTTGGTAAAGAATGAAAAAGCTGTTTAGACAGCCCCACTAAACACAAACTTGTGTTTATGTTCTCCTGAAACGGTGGTGTAGCTCTCATCCGCAGGGATTTTTTTTTTTTTTTTTAAGAAAAAGCATCTCTGCATTATAATCAACAGGGTAAACTGAGCTGTGAGTGACCAAGTTGAAACACTATGTGGGCAGAATGACACTAGAATCAGTACTCTGGAATCACCTCAGATTCTAATTCCTTTATTCTTTCTGCTTTATTATTACATACCGTGGCTCAGTTTTTCTACCAGACTTCCTTCCACTGAAGCAAAGTTTAGCTTTCAGGACAAACTCTACTCCTCCTGTTAACAAATGAAAGTTTAACAACAGTTCAGAGACTACAGTGCAGGTAGCTACAGTACAGGTAGCTATTGCTTGTGTTTTTTTAAACCACATTTTCCTCCATGTATCTAAGTAGTATGTTCCTTCAATGCAGCTGAATGAGTATTTTCATCCTCAAACCATGCAGACCAGAGGAGGTTCCCATACTGTTCTGAGAGCTGATGCCCTAATTGTCAATTTTCTTTCAGTCCTTTGTTGTAGCAAACAGAGACATTAAAAGACATTTCATCAGGATGAGAGTAAGGATTCCAGTTACACACAGGCCATACTTGGCTTTTCTCTCAGTTCCATACTGCCGCTTGGATCGACATGTCCACAACTGTCTACAACTACCTGAAAGGAGGTTGTGGAGAGGTGGGTGTTGGTCTCTTCACCCAAGTGACACGTGATAGAACAAGAGGGAATGGTGTCAAGTTGTGTCAGGGGACGTGCAGATTAGGAAAAATTTCTTCACAGAAGACACACCCAGTCATCCAGGAGACCTGTCCAGTACAGCACCATCAGGTGGGAAATATCTTGCAGTGTTTCTTTTGTGTTCTCCTCTTGTTCCCTCATTAAGAATGAAAATAACTGTTGATAGTAGGTTTATTTGTCCAGGAGCTAATAGGAACCCGTGGAACCTGCCACCCATGAAGATGCACTAAATGGGAAAGTCATTTTGAGTATCTATACAGTACAGGAATCAAAACTTCTGTGTTTTATCTTCCTGTTGAAGACTATTGTACATGAGTCTGTGGAAAATATAAGAGATATCGGAACCTGTGGTGTACTTTCATTGTCCTCCCTTTAATGGTTTTACATCCCTTTAATGGTTTTACACCCTCAATTTCATTTCTGTGAGTCTGTGCTCCTACACTTTGTTTCGCCCAATATATGATTTTAATTTAACTACTATGAAAGGCCCAAATAAATAGTATAAAAAAAGAAGTTTTAGATTCTTTCTTGTCTATTTTGTTCTCCAGCTGCATAGCCACACCTTCTCATTGTCTCGTTCCTTTGACTAGGCATATAATTCTCATTTTTCCTAGAATTCTGTGCCTGCAGTTGTTGCTTATAATCCCTTCCCCCACCCACTGGAATGCTGTCCCCCAGTCACTGCTTTAAGACCTGGCACGTCATCCACCTGAGCAAAACCTAGAGGGTTGTTGCTGGTTTATCTACAAATCACAAGTTAGAATGAGCCTGTGAAGTCCAGTAGACATCCCCTAAGGGAATTAGTGGAGAGCTGTGTTCCAGCTGGCATTACATGTGACAATAAAAAGCATTTTTGCTTCTTAGTTATGCCAGAGCTCACTGACTGCAAAGGGCAGATTTAGCACTGCAGCCAAAGATGTTCACATGTTGGCTAACTCTGTTCCCCTTAACAGAAAACTTACAGAAGGGATGAGATTCGTTTCCCTTTATTTGATAGATCCACTGGTAACAGTATGTTTCATCAATGGAATCATAATTGCTTTGGGTTTTTTTAGTTTATCAAAGGCTGCACTGTGACCTACTTAGAGAAAATGTCAAAATACTATTGACTGGTATTTTCTGACAGTAGGCTTTGCAAATCCATCTAAAAAAACTCTATCTGTACTGGGGTCTACAAGAATGCTGCTTTTCTAGGAAGGTTTTTCTTCTTGACAGGTAAGGCAGGAAAGCATGCTGTTTTTCAACATCTGCCACCACACTTAGCCAAAAAATCACATTAATTTCTTTTCATGCCCTGCTGTTTCATTACTGTGAAGAAACTCAAGGAACACTGAGAACTGCTCTGCAGTGCTGCTCTTCACTGCCAACATTCTGCAACATCTCAATTTGGAAATTAACTGAGCTCTAGTTTAGTGAAGAAAGTGATCAAAGGCATCCGTGTATCTTCCCTCCCTGCTCTGGCATCTTCCTTTCTGCTGCTCCTCCTGCTAGGTCAGGACACAGGCCTGGAGCTCAAGAACTGAGACGAAACAAACATCATGTGCTCAGCAACAAAGCAGAGGCCAATATTATTCCAGGATAAAAACTTTGCTCTGCCAAACTCTGTATGGAGAAAGGAAGGTGTCAAAGTACACATATGCTAATGAATTTTTTTTCTGGTTCTATTCTCTAACTATCCAACGTGACAATCCTATTGCTTTCATACCGAATCATTGCATGTGACTACACCCTTTTGTTGCCAGACAATCTCCTGAGACTCAGACTTCCAATGGGTGGTACAAGAGTTCTTGATCAACAATGAAATTCTGCAATACACATAGTGCTCTTCAGTATCAGTTGCTTGTCATGAAACAGGTTTATCAAATTCTCATCCCAGTAGGGGTCTTTCTTTTATATCTACATATACAGAGCTAAAAGTAGCAAAGTAAACTAGCAAAGGCAGTCATTGTCATGTTTGTTAATACTGACCCTTCACAATCAGTAATGTGCAATTCCCCACTTCCAGTAGTCTTTCTTGCCAAATGCCTTGTAACGAGATCTCTCAGGAATGCCCATAGAAGACTAGAACCTGGGGCCTTTTAATTTTTTAGCCATTTTACTAACAACTGTTTCTCAGAAGGCTGTAGGTGGTGCAAATGAGACATCTCAAGGCTGTGAATTGATAGCAGATATCTTTAGGAAAATGTCAGTTTCTGCTTCCACTTTTAAAAATCTGAGTATATTTTAGCCCATGAATTTAATTAGCCTGTCACCTTCTTCAACAGGGAGCTATGAATTTCCTTCCTTAAGCCCTGTACAAGTCAAGTTTTCAGAGGAGTGCTATTGAACTGGGATTTTTCTGTGACAATCTGACGTAGAGGTGCTGCCGCCCACAAGGCAGAGTCTACTGCACTGGATGGAGGGACAGAGAAGCACTTGCTGAACAATCTCCTCAATACACAAATAGTTTTACAAAGTTTTCCATATCTATATTGTTCCCAGCATTTAAAAAAAAATGCCAGTCCCCTCATAATGGCAGCAGAAATATTTGTGTGACTATTTCTGTGAAACTCCATCTGCACTGGGAAGCTGCTGGTAAAAGGCTTTGCCGTTACCATCAAAAAGTGCTGCTGGACACTGCTGTTCATTCATCAGTTCGTCACTCACAGTGAGAAAGGTCTCAGAGCCTGTCAAGTTTTCACAGATTCCAGGCTCATCTGCGTGACCAGCCAGTTTCCTCCCAGGCAAATTTGCCTTTGACAGCTTGAAGTGCTGCCTCTGATTTTTGCTTATAGGAAAGGAATTTTTCTGAAGCACTGAAATAACAACTGCAGCACCCCACTGGCAGGTTTTAAGTAACTTTTCGACCCTAACTGGACATAATATAAAAGAAAAAAAGACAATTAACATGAAGGATATGGCTGCTCTGAACAGTTACGCAGTTACTTAAGTTAAAGCAGGCTAGGATATGACTACAGTGCATTAAATATGCAGTTCATACAGACAGAAGTGCCATTTGCAATAGCCAACACAGTTTCTTCGCAACCACACTGAGAAATTTCAGCCATGCACACTAAAACCAAATGTTTGCATTCAGTTCACAATTCAAGCCAGGGCTCCCTCTACCCAAATTCTTTCAGTTCCCTACCTTCCTTCTAGCTGCTTCTAACATCTTTCCTTTCCAAGACAATTATCAACAGCTTCCAACAGGAGATTATCATCTGCAGAACCCTCTCCAGCATGTTCAGTAGTTTGCTGCCCAGCCAGATTTCCTCCAAAGTTTCCTACAGAACAACCTCTCCACCTTGTTGCCTCCTCCTATTAGTAAAAACTATATATTTTACATTAGATATCCTCTGCTTTATTTCCTTTCAGAACTACTTTGTTCCAAAGCTGAACGTCCTTTAGCATCGGGTCACAGTAAGCCTTCTTCTGGACACCCTTTCTGTCTCCCAAATAAAACTGGGTTTTATATACTCACATGAGAAGTAAAGAAAGCAAAGGGAAGAATGAGAGAAGGGGAGATGAAATAAACTCAGGCAAAGCAATACAAGCTAATGCGAAGCACTGGTCAGTCCTTGAGTGGAAGGGATGTAAATGTACTTTGAAATATCTGGGGCATCAAGTGACTGACTTTCTAAGCAAATTATTATTTTTTCCAAAGTGTTCAAGCAGCAATGGAAAATGAGGGCAGGAGAAAAAGCAATCAGAGCTAATATAATGTCACAGTTTGTGCTCACATGTCCCAGAGTAAATAAAAATATGAGGATTTCCATCAGTTTACAGATAATTCCAATGTAAGAGTGTTTAAATGACACCAGATTATAATGCTAATCTGCTGCAGTTCACTGAGCAACAGCTCCAGGAAAACAGCCTAATAAAAGTGCAGCCTAATTCTTCATTTTCTCCCTGTCTTGTTCATTCAGCACCAATTCTCTCCAGCAGTAGCTCTGCAGCCTTTCGGTCCCAGAGAGTACCTGTTTTCACAGAAAAAAATCCCTACTGCCTAATTGGTACAAAAAACATTCCACCCCTCCCAGTGTGTCTTTAACTTCTCTAAAAGCTTTTCTCTTTTGTCTGAGTGGAAAGGTCTAAAGCCTGGGGAGAGAGAAAAATCTTTCTCCTTTCAGAAGATGAAAAAATTCTTTGGTTGGACTCAAAACATGTTCTATTCAGCATTTTACGTGCAGCTCTCCACCGCAGCAGCCGAAAGAGATGATAGTTGCTCTCTTATTTTGTTCTACCTGTCTCCTCACAGAAATCCAGTGTTTTTTCACCAAGCACAGGGAATTGTCTATTCCATTTATATTAAACAATATATGTTAAACCACGAATACTACAGGACCTAGTTTTCCTCTCCCTGGAGAAATACCTAAAAAAGTCAATTGTAGAACTATGCTTTATTTTATTCTTATTCTGAATTCCATTATTTTACTTCATTTTATCTCTAAAAAAGCATTTCTGGACTATGGTCTTTCACTCAATGAGTAAAATACTAGAAGAGTTTGTATTTTCAGTTCAGATCATTTTGCTAACTGCTAATCATCATTAATTTTCCTTCTTCCATATAATTGTTTCCAGCATTCACAGACACAGTCAAGCATCTGCTCCAGGGAAATCAGAATGTCCCATTCCGTATGTCTTCTGCAGAAAAGCAAGATGTCTTTTCAACCATCAGTAAGCTCTTGCTTTTCTTTCAGGCTCTTTTCAGAAAATGCTGCACGGTGTTCATGGTGCTGTCCTACCCTTGGATATCAGATGAACTTCAGACCAGGGGCCAGCAGGCAGCTTATTTCATTTACATGAAATGAACATGTTGTCTTCATAGAATGATAGAAGAATGGTCTACAAAATAACTTAAGAAGACAAATATTCCAAGGTGCATTTCCCATGATAGGATCACTAACCTAATTTCATTCTTCACAGATAATTGTCTAACTTGTTCTTAAAATAACAGAGCCTTCACAACCTCCCCAGACCAAATATTCGACAGTTATTATTATCCTAGGTCCTAGCAAATTATTCCTCCGGTCTAAAATAATCTTTCTTTCTGCTACTTTGTTCTTTCTGCTTCACCCACCATAAGCACAAAGAAAAGGTCATTCCCTCCTCTGTTTTGTTTCTGCAAACTGCAATTTTCCCCTGACAGCTTTCCGGTCTTTGGGGTAAATGATTTCAGTTATTTCAGATGTTGCAGGTCACAGTTTTCTGGGCTGTGATGAGCCCTGCTGCCATTCTCTGGCCTCTCTCTGACTGAATTGCACCTGTTTCAAAGTATAACAACCAAAACTTTACATAGCCTCCAACCTGAGGCTTTAGCAATGCTGAACAGAGCAGGAAAATTGCTTCACATGTCTTACAGGCTATATGTCCTTTATATATCCTAGCAAGATTTCTGTCTTCACTTGCAACAGCATGACATTGACTGTTCAGCTTATGATCTGTCATAACACTCAGATTCTTTTCTGTAGAGTCACAACCATTTACTTCTTTCTTCTGCTTATGAAGTTGACTATTCCTGCCTTATTGTAGTACCTTGCATCTATCCTTACCAAATTTCACCCAGTTCCTTTCCTAGCAGTTGGTCCAATTTGTTGGAATAATTTTGAATTCTAATCTTTTCCTCCAGCATATTTCAAGTCTCACAGTTTTATGTCCCTGGCAAATGTGACACACCCACTCTTTATATTACCACACAGATCATCTAAGAAAACACTGAACAAAAGCAGATCAGGACACATTGACACATTGATTAGAAGAGATCTTACAGCGACCTTCCAGCACCTGAAGGGGGCCTACAGGAAAGCTGGAGAAGGGCTATTCACAAAGGCTTGTGGGGATAGGACGAGTGGGAATGGGTACAAACTGGAGAGAGGCAGATTTAGACTAGATATTAGGAAGAATTTCTTCACCATGAGAGTGGTGAGACACTGGCACAGGTTGCCAAGGGAGGTTGTGGATGCCCCATCCCTGGAGGTATTCAAGGCCAGGTTGGATGGGGCCTTGGGCAGCCTGAGCTAGTGGGAGGTCTCCTTGCCCATCACAAGGGGTTGGAACTGGGTGATCTTTAAGGTTCCTTTAACTCTAACTATTCTATGATTCTATGACACAGCTATGATATCAGTTTTAAGCATCTCTGAAGGACTAGCGCAGTCTAAAAGCACACGGATTATGAGCTCTGAATTTTCTGATATCTCTTAAAGAAGATCTTCCTGTTCAGAAAATCATGTATACCCAGTTCATAGCCTCCTTCACTTGCTACAACCCTGCACCTCACTAAAGCAAATATTTACATCAATGAGTAACCATGGTCAACTTTTACTTAAAAAAACCCTGCAAATTAAATCTCTTTTAATATCTAACATGAACAAAAGCCAATTGTGTTAGAACACGCTGGAATACTGAACCAATAAATGCGAAAGATGAGACCAGCTCTCTTCATAGACTTAGGGATATATTAGAAATGTCATAACTTATTACATTCATTGTAGTTACACCAGAAGCACACACTGGAATGGATGCACGAAGGCAGCTAGTTGATTTCAAAAGACTCAACAGCTTCTTTGCATCTGCCCTTGACCAAAGGATTGCAAGTTCCTTTCCTCAGAGCTTGAACGCCAGCCATGGCCACAAGCAGGCACATAACAGATAGTAAGCCTTTGTGTACACAGGAATAAAGGTGATCTAGTGTTCCTCCTGACAACAGTGACTTGACTCTCTCATCTGGCTCTGGCTCTCATTCCAGTAACCGCTACCATAGTCTCCCCACGTTCCTAAACCCAGCATGGATGGTTTTCAAGGCACTCTGTTTGAGGACCTGGAACAGCAGAAAACATGCATGGGATTAATTACCAGCTGGAGGGTAAAGAGGGCAGAAGAGAACTTCATGAATTTGTACTGTTTCCCAATGGGGCCCTAGTAATCAATTATTAGCCTCTGAATTAGCCACTTACTGCTCGCTCAGTGATCACCTCCTGATTCTGGCTGTGCTACCTCTGCTGGAAATCCCAGACCTTTGATTAGAGGCAGTGGGAATTCCTCCTTTGTTGTATAACCTGTCTGGAGGACTCATACAAGTAGAGAGAGGTTTTACAGGGACAAGAAAGCGCTCAGGAGGAGAAAAGGAATGGACAAGAGAGCCAGCAGCACAGCAGATGTGTATTACTGACTTATCTCATTTGAGCATCAGGTGAATTTCCTTTCCTGGGATAAGGGCAAAGGAAAGGTAAATGAAAGCTGCAAGGAAAAATGAAGTCCTGACTTTATTTCTGGGCAATGGGATGATCTATACCAAATTTCTGTGTGTCAATCAAGAAGTAAGAGCTGAAGCTTTTAATCTCTACTGGGTGAAATTCAGCACCAGTCTTTCAAACATTGCATGATGAACCATCAAATCGCTAAGCCTTAATGTGTCTTCCAAGACAGCACAAAGCCCCTACAGACTAGTCAGTAAATTGTACTCTAAGGCGAGTGCAACATCATTTTCCTTACCTTTGCAACTGGGAGTAGAACATACACATCATACTTTGGGCATTCAAAAGAATGGGTGAATGGAAGCATTGAGGAGTAAAACATACCAAATCCTAACATCTGACTTCAGATGCTGGTAACAAAGTCCTAGACCTCAGCATTTTTAAGACTCTAGCAATTGTAAGCCCTATTTTTTGCTCCATTGTCACACCTTAGAGTCAATGTAGAGGGAGATGTTTCTCATCTGGGAATAGTTTATTCTCAGAGGTATTCTCCAACTTGGAAAACTACCATCAATATCAGATTAGCCCATTTCAATGCTCTCTGCCTATAAATAACCATGAGAAATGTTAGCAGATTGACAGTAATCACTTGGAGGCTCACTGCAGGTTCACCTTCTGCCGCCCTCTGTTTCTTTTGGTTTTCATATTACTGACTGCTATGCACAGAAGGTTCAAACTGTCTTGGCCCTTTACACCTTAGACATACAATATTTCTCTGTGTTCATTTAGAGTATTCCAAGAACTGGTAATGAACAGTCTGCCTTGCTGCTGTTCAGAAATATGTTGATTATCGAAATAGCTATCATACACCTACTTGGCTACAAGGTCACAGTACAGTTAACTTTTCTTTCTGTAAGTATAGCTGCTGCCATTGTGGATCCACACAGCCTCCTGTACTTGGAAAAGATGAATGGCTCTCAGTTTATCAACAAGCACCCTCTGGACATCACAGCACAATGTACAGCTGATCACCATAACAAAAAATAAATAACAACAAATGGGATCCCAACTTTTGCAACCAAATCTCTAGTTCAAAGGTATTTAACATTTGCATCTGTTTCTTCATCTACAAAACAGCAGTCGTCTACTACACCAACAAATGATCAGATTTAAATCCATTCAATGTTGAAGCCATGGGTTCTCTGTTATGGAAACCAAACATGTTTTGATGGTGTTGCTTCTTCCAGATGGAAAACAGGAAACTCATTTGTAGAGCCTAGAGCCTAGTCCACTAACTGTTCAGTACTCTGAATTATGGCTTTTTACAGAGAAACAGAAGGAATGTAGAGGGTAATATTGCCCAACTGGGAATCCTCATTCTTCCCTGACATACCTCTTACTGCTATAAATTAACCCTTAAGAACAGCTAGACAAGCAAACAGCTGCATATGTGTACACAGGATTGCAGCCCCATTGGTAAAGTATTTCAAAGTCTTCTTACACATCATGTCCCTGGAGAAGAGAGACTGCAGAAGGTTGCAATAGCATCAGAATGAATAATTGAAGCACGTCTCATTCACTGTGTGCATTAACTGAAGGGTCACAACGCTCCCTTCTAGTCAGCTGGCAGTGCAGAAACTCACCAAGCGTCTGATAGAAACATCATCTGGAGATGCTGACCCACTTCCCTGGGAGCTTTTAGGGAGTGGGATTGCCCAACACACAGAGAAGGATTAAGCTAGATTATCTGACAGAAAATTGTACATCACCGACTCAGTTGCATACAGTATTCTTGGGAAAACCCTTGGGACTCAGTTCCCACAGGAAACTAGAGATCCATGCAAGATTAATGGTATTTCCCACCTGAGAAACTGCCCCTGTGGGAATTTTCCAGGACGCCCTTCCCAATGACCAGCAACCGCGGCTCCATGCTAAGTGGGGCCAAAATTCCCTATCGTCTAAACTCTAGCCACTTAATACAGGGAATAAAGCCGTGGGAACGGGGTAACTCGGGTATTTCTCTCTATTGTCTGGCCCGGAGGGACGTGGGCTCGGGCACCGCAGCGCATCCCGAACGAAGGAGCCGCGGCTGCTGCCTCGAGAGCCCCGACGCCCCGCGGCTTCCCCGCATCCCCCGCGCATCCCTCCCCCGCGCATCCCTCTCCCCGCATCCCCCAGCGTATCGCTCGTCCCGCATCCCCCGCGCATCCCTCTCCCCGCATCCTCCGCGCACCCCTCGACGCGCATCCCTCGCTCCGCATCCTCCAGCATATCCCTCTCCCCGCATCCCCCGCCCCGCACCCCTCTCCCCGCGCCCCCTCCGCGGTACCTGCTGCTGCCACCCCGCGGGGGCGGCTCCGCAGCGGGGGCGGCGGCGGCGCGGGGCTGAGCTGCCTGCGCACTGACAGCCTCGGCCGGGGAAGGGGGCGCGGGCACCCGGGGCTCCGGCGCCGAATCAGGGACGGGAGGAGGGCCCGAGGGTGGGCGGGAGAGGGGAAGGGGAGGAGGGCGAAGGGGCTCGGAGCCCCCGCGCGGCCGCAGGGGACCGCCGGAGCAGCGAGTCGCCGGCGTGGGAAAAGGGGGTGGCGGTGGCAGAAAGCCGGGATGGGCGCCTTCCCGGGAGGGGAGGAAGCTGAGAACAGTCGCCGAGGGATTATACACCTGCACGGCGGCTCCTGCGGCGGCAGAGGGAGGCGGGGGAAGCGGCAGACCGGCGGAGAGCGGCGGCCGCTGTGCGGGACGCGTCCCGGTGGGAGCCCCCCGCAGGGCAGAGGCGGTGGGGGTGAGGGAACGGCTTTAGTTCGGACTAAACGGTGTCACTGCGGGAAACGATGCGCTTTTGGCTAGCTAAGACCACGTTCCTGCCTGACCTTCTGCTGTGGAGATGTCTGAGTCCAAGAGCTCGGCTGTAGACCGACGGTGTTTGGTCCAACATAGATCGTATCTGTTTCGAGAGAGCTTGGCTTGCCTTAGATCATCACCTGACAACAACAGGGCTACTGCGTGTTCCTTTGAAGGTCGGCATTGATTTTTGCTGACAGCAAAATAGCAGGCTTTTCACAGTACTCTTCTATACTGAAGAGCAAATTCGAGGTTTTGTAAAGTATGTTTGTCAGCTGTGTAAAAATGGTGTTGGCTTCCACAAAGAAGATGTAAAGATCCGAGAGTTTAAAAAAGGCGTTCTAGCTCTCCAACACCAAAAGCCTTTCACCTGAACCCAGCTGCTGTGGGAGAAATTTAGATGCCAGTATGCTTATCTCAGAGTACAGATGGAGCACCTGGTAATGCTGCTCTTAGAGCATGGTCCAGTCTTTGGTACCTTGTGTTGGCATGCTCTGCTTTCCAACCTCCACCTCCACTTACCCCTCTTGTGGCAGGCATCAGAATTTGCCCTGTTGCAGCAAGCGCTGGACTTGTGCACTGACACATTTGACTCAGTTTTCACATAACCTCTTTCCACTCCTCTCCTTTCCTCACAAGGTGTCAGAGCTTGGGTGTATCCACGTGCCGGTCACAAGACTGATCCCCACAATAGACAGTGAGAGAATGAAAAAAAAAAAAAAAAAAAAAGGAATAGCTTTCCTTAGAGAGGAACAGGACTGACAGATGGAATACACACAGAAAGTAATTTCCTTTTTAGTGCAAGGATGCGATTTATGGCATAAGAACTTCCTTCCACTCTTTTCCCCAATAGCATGTCTAGCGTGGTGTGCAGCTCATCTTAAATACCTGCCACCATGTAAATCTTCCCTAGCCCTTTCCCCACCAGTGGCTACATTTGTCCCTATGTTATATTTTTCTTCTTCTCCCCTCCTACAGAGCAAATCAAAGGGGATGATAACAAGCAGAAGGAGACATGACAGAGTTAGACTAACCCTCATGTGGTTCTGGTAACAGCTGTCAGCTGAAGACAGTATTGTGGATGGGCTCACATCCAGCTGGTACTGCTGGCTAAACACATTCTGTGCTCTCTTAACAGCTTCTTTACATATTTCAAAGGGCAAACTACTCAACACCCCATTTTCCCCCTCCTGTAAGAACGAAAGGGCCATTGACTCCCATTAGATGAGAATGCCCACCTTGACCAAAACCCAGACAAATGTATTCCTTTTAATCATGTAGTGATGATAACAGTGATGAGTGATTTATCAAGAATGTGATAGAACTGCCGTTCTAAATACATACATTGTCACTGGGCTAAAAATGATTAAGTACTGAGATCCTCAGTATTATAAACTGGGCATATGCTTTTCATTGTCCTGTGTAATCCTGATGAGCTGTGCTCTGCTCTGCCTCCGTGAGTCGTGCCTCTGCCTCCATGAGGTTTTCTTTTTCACTGGGGCAATACTGCTACATGCCTTCTACCCGGTAGTGATCAGTGGATTTAATCACTTTCCCTGGAAAATTGTTGAAACAAAGCAGAGCTGCCCTATGTGTGGGTCTCTAGGAAGGAGGCAGGAGAAGGTAGATGTTTTGTGAAGGAAAAATAATACACTTCCCAAAAACAGAGAAGAGAAGAAGGAAAAGTGCTAGACCTTAGTGCAATCTCATACTGTTGCCTGCCCTGCAGATGAGTCTTCCCCATAAGGCCATATCCTTTAAAGCCCCATGAATGTACTCCATAATTCTTAGGCAAGGCTGCTGCCCATTGTCTTTGCTTTCTCAGTTTGGGGTTCTTTATTGCTGCATTCTTGATGAGATAACAGGAATGGCCCATGTGACATACTGAAACTGTGTTCCCATTCTCCCGTAATCAGGCCCCAGGCTTTTTGCTGCTAGGTCATTTTTGATGCGGCTTTATTGCAGTGCAGACCTGGTCTTGATATATGCATACTCCTTATTATCAGTTACACTGCTTTGATTGTACACTTGGTAATCAAGATGTGCCATATATTAAAACCTCAGTCACTGTAAAGATAAGGAATACAAGTCATGATTCAAACAAGCTTAAGGTTTAAAAAGAATACTTCAAGAATAAGTAAAAACTCACTAATAGGTAAATCAGATTATAGCGGCACAGAGTAAGGCTAAGAAAAATAAACCAATGCAATCAAAATTTGATGTGGTAACAGTTAATAGTGAAGTGCCTCAAAATTCTGTATTGGACTTCTCCTGGTTTGTATATATATTACTAACCTGGAAATGGAATGATCTGATGTTAGCAGATATCATCACTTGGCTTACAATGAAGTCTCTCCACAGTAAAGAAAAGATATCATTAATTACTATCATGGGTGAAGACCTAACAGGATTTTTTAAGAGTCGACCCTCAAATCCCTTGCAAATTTTTGGAAAATTAGGGATTTGTTGAGCTATTGCTTGGTTTGCTTTTTTTTCACGCTCTGTGTTTCTGAATAGTGACACTGCTAAAGAGAGATATGTACATGGTTTCCTTTAGAAGAATTCAAAGCTTGAGTGTTGAGGTCATTGATTGTATCAGGTATCTGGATTGTGTTATAATGGCAGAAAGTCAAGAGAGGAGGTATTCTGGTTTTGATGAAATCTGGAGTAGGTTTATCTAGAGAGGTAGGTGAGAAGGAAACTATGAATGTTTCTATAGAGGAGTAGCTCCATGCCATGTGCATGAATGGGGAAGGAACATTCGGTGTTGGATGTGCTGTGTTTTCCTTTTTTTCTGGCTGAAAGAAATTTTGGGTGCATGTGGTGCAAGCCAGAAGAAATGCAGTGTAAGTTATGTTCTTGTGATTGAAGTGTAAACCTGGATAGGAGCAAATTAATATACCTGAACGATGGGGTTGGGAATAATTGGCAGGGGTCACAGAGAAAATGATCTGCAGCGGGAAACCACAGAAAAGCAGAAACCTATGTAGCTGACTGGCAACTTATAACACGAGGTGAAAAAAACATCTGGAAAACACTCAAGTTATCAAATAGGTGTTAGAATTTCAGCAAGTCACCTACTGAGGAACTTGTCTCGCAAAATGTAGGAGAAAATCGCATGAGATATCTGATGGGATATCTTGCAAGAAGGTGAGCAATAGCTGCCAGTGACTCCATGGCAAAAAAGGCAGATGAAACCAACAGCACAGTGATAACAGGGCAGCATACTGCAATTTTGCTGCACTTAAAAGATGCAAATGCTGATCTTTTTTCACTGGAGAAGCTGCCAGGAAGACACAAAATGGACAACAGAAGGAGGAGTTAAGAAAAATATTGTTTGAACTCAGGATGTGACACACATAAGGTGTCAAAGAATTTAAAGAGAATAAATATTTCATTTGTTTATCTCCTAGTGCTAGAGCCTGAGAAACAAGGATAAAAAAATGACAATTCTTGACAATAAAAAGAAATGTGGTATAACTGACAACACTGAAATGTCAGGGTGATTCCCATGACTGCAATGTTGAGGGCTCACATAACCTCTGTAGGAAGGAAGATGTGGTTATAATTTCATAAAGTTTAAAGTTCTGCCAAGCATTTCACTATTAGCAAATGAAAAAAGAATGTAAAAAATCCTCCTGAAAGAAACTAAGCATTTTCTCTTATATTTGAAGGAGTTATGTTAGAAATCCCACTGGGACACCTGCAGACATGTATATAGGCCTTGTATATACTCACCACCACCACAATCAAACTCAGTTAGGAGAAACAAGCAAGCAAACACGCAAACCAACAATATTTGCTTTAAAACAGTTTGCCTAACAACTAATTTCTATCCAGCTTCTGAAGAAAAGAACAACATCTTTCTAGGTATCGTCTTTCCCCTTTCTGTTTCATTCTTTGTTCCTTCTCCTTACAAACGCTCTGCAAAATTTAATCTTCGTGTATCAATAGGGTAGAAATAAATATCATAATCAAGTCTTAAATGGTTATATTCTATAGTGTTGTTTCAGTGTCAGCTTCTAAAGATGAGGATCAGTTAGTATATGCAGGTAGGAAAGATCAACAATACCATTGTACTTGCATCCATTCAGAAGCCCAACCAACACCTCACTATTTGTCAGTGGTAACTGTATAAACGGATAGTCAAATATTTCCTTAATGCATAAATATCATAACTAAAATAGTATCTTACTGACAGCTAAGTTCAGAGTTTTCTGTCAATAAAATTTGCCTGAAATTATTAAGAACTCATGGATCTTTTTACAAAACTATTTTTTATAGAATTATAGAACAGTTTGGATTGGAAGGGACCTTAAAGATCATCTAGTTCCAACCCCACTGCCTTGGGCGTTCATTTATATCCAAATGAAGACAGTATAATTCTATATTTTAGGTACACAATAAAACCATATCGAAGTCATCCTGTCCTCAGAGCATACCTATATATATACAACTTTGATTTCGCTACAAGTCTCTCTGAATTAAATTCTGAATTATGTGGGTGTTTACCAACAACAGCTAAAATTACTTTTCAAATCTGAGCTGCTTTCCTGAAAATCTGAATATTAAACTCTATATCTTCACCCCAAAAGACTACCCAGAACAAAAGAGTCAAAGAAGCTGAGAAGTCTTTACAGAATCGACCAACCTTTTCAGTAACTAAGTTCTTCAGTATTTCAGTTTGACAATCTGACTATTTTTAGAACCCTGCCATATTCCTCACACCTATGTGGATTTAAGATTGGATTCTTAACAGTTTTTAAATTATGTAAGTTGACAATTTTTTATTACTATCAACTCTCCTCTAGGCATCCTTGGGATTCAAGGTCTCTCCTTATTAGCTGAAATTATAAAACAGATACCCTGCAAAGCTATTTTTACTGATAACAACACACCTGGGAATTTCTGAACCTGTGTAACTGAACAAAGGTAAGCAGTCCTGGTCTAAGCAGTAACCTCTAACCTTTTCTAATTTTACCTTGTCCCCCAAATGTGTTCTGAAATGTTTCAGGATGACTACTTAAGGTGTCATGTGGTGACTCACATTAGGACACAGATTTATCTGGAGAACAGTCCAAGGGAAAAAAAAATAATGTGATTAATCGCCTGGATGACTTCTCTGGTCCTGTTAATTGTGCATTTCCACAGACTGTTGTCCTGGCATTTGTCAGAAATCAGGTGTGGGCAAAAAGGGCCTGAGGCAGCATTCCCAATAGAAATTTGTTTGTCAACGAGCATCCTGAAACACATACACAGCATCCTGGACATATCATGTTGGGTCTTTTCATAAGGCTTATCTAAATTTTCTGGATGTGCTTACATAGTTTCTTTGGCTGTGTTACATGACCACAAAACTCCTTGTTCTCCAAATCTGATCCCAGGCCAATAATCAGCATGCATAAGCACTCCGGCTTTTCAAGATAGCCTTTTTCACTTCAACAGTTCTCAATTTAGCACTAGCTGTGTCTGTTGAAATAAGCTACCAGTCTGCATGTGTGATAAGTCATGTCATTTTGAGTGAATAATGACACAACAGAAGTGTCTGCAATAAATCACCCCTCTACGTTATCCTGCCCACTCAACAGAACGTAGTCATGAAGTCTCATTTCTTGAGTGATGTTTTCTTCACTATTTCTGATTTCAAATAGTGCTGTGAAATGGAAGACTTCTCTTTCCCTTCCCTTCCCTTCCCTTCCCTTCCCTTCCCTTCCCTTCCCTTCCCTTCCCTTCCCTTCCCTTCCCTTCCCTTCCCTTCCCTTCCCTTCCCTTCCCTTCCCTTCCCTTTCCTTCCCTTCCCTTCCCTTCCCTTCCCTTCCCTTCCCTTCCCTTCCCTTCCCTTCCCTTCCCTTCCCTTCCCTTCCCTTCCCTTCCCTTCCCTTCCCTTCCCTTCCCTTCCCTTCCCTTCCCTGTTAAAACTTACTTTAATTGATCTCCAGATCTCCATATTAAATCCCAAGGCACTCACTACATGTGTGTTTCTGAGAAGCCTTCGCAATCAGAGGGCAGCATCATCCTCAACTAATTTTTCAGAAAAGATGAACTGCATATTTCTTGAAGATAACCACATTTGGAAACCACCTTCTCTCTCATTCTGGAGACTTTGGTGCTATGGAAGATGGTTCCAAGACACTTTTATCACTCAAAAAATAGTTTTCCTTCAAAAATTTCCTACATGACTAATACCTGTGTTAAGTTATATGTGTTCAAGAGACGAAAGAAGGTACTTTTGTCTCTCCATCTGTGCCTGCTGCTTTGACTGCAATGAGCTTCACTATCTGAGTAAAAATATTACCCTGATATTCAGATCTCTAATTGAAATAACAGGATGAACTTAACACACATTCTATTCATTTGATTTTATGAATAACTTTATTTTCTTGTTACTCATTGAGGCAAAAATATTGAAGTACAAGCGGTATTCCAGTTTCTTCTAAATGCCCTACGTAACTGGGCAGAAAATGTCATCATGCCCTACTTTCTTTCAGTTCTGCTACCTCTCAAACCCCAGAAGAGTATTTTTGATTTGTTTCTCTGTAGGAAAAGGAAGCTTGATCAGATTTCTTCCATTCAGTATACTTAATACTTCCGTGCATTAGGCTGTTTAGAACACTTACAGTTCTTCTCAAGATCCCACACCTTCACATTGAAATGTTTTATTCTTTACCCAGTATGCTCCAAGCCTGCTGAAATCTCACATGTGAATCATCAGACTTCTGGCTATATAATTTCCTAAGCAATTCAGACATACAAAGAATGCATACAAAGAAGTGATAGAAATTATAGTGTGCGTACTTTTACTGTGCGCTGCTTAAAATGACAAAGAACCTGGTATTCCTCCAGAATGCCAAGTGCTTAATACTGCATTAACTGGATGTTTACTGCAAACTTCTTCTCCGTTAAAAAAAACCAAAACAGTTTCTCTTACAGAAATAACTAATACCTTGAGAGAAATGTCTTTCCCATTATGCTCATTGTAGATGACATCTCTTGGACATCTGCACTACTGTTAAATCATTTGGAAATTATTTCATTCTACTGAACTAAAAAATACCCCTCTCAATGTATGCAATGAAACACGCATGCGAAGCTACGCATACTACTCTGATCAAAACTTTATACAGGCTGACTTAAATGTTTCTTCCTGATTACCAACACTCTAAACCTAGCTTCCCCTAGAATACTTCAAGCTATTGTTCCAAATTACTTAAATACAATGGCCTATAAAGCTCAGCCTCCCAAGCCAAATGTCTTCAATGAATTAAAACCAGCCCACACAGTAGCAATCAAATGTCTCCTGTGCCTACTAATTGCAGCAAGCAGTCATTCTTGAGGAATTTTATCATTAAGCTACCACAACCAGCATCTTCTTTCTCATCACCCAGCTTTACTTCTGTATTAAAATTCCTGTCAATTGCACAAAAAGTCTGTCCCTCACTAGAGTGCATCAAAGTTCAGAATAAAACATTACACATCCAGTTCTTCAATATGTGTCTCCCTGGTTAAATGGTTTTTTTGCCTGCCAGGGCCAAAGGGAATCTCCCTCTAAGATCTGTGTTTTATCAATTGTTTCCCTTTCTTTTAGATTTCTGGAAACTCTTTTTCCCTTTCTTGCTACTCAGAGACAGTTGCTGTGCAGAGGAATCCGTGTATTTCTTCTGTTATGCCATCCAGCCCTCTATGTAACAGGAAAGCTGTGGAGAACAGCAGCTATTTTATGTGGTAGAACCCCTTGTTAGAGGTAAGCTTTCAACACTTATCAATACAAATTATTATGTAGTTCAGTGATTTATCTGTAACATTAATATAGTGTATTCTAATGCGTTTATATGAAATTCATGTCCAAAGGTACTCACACATCACAAACCCAGGCTTGAGGCAGATTTCTGGCTGGGCAAGTGGTTGAAGTGATTGCTGTTCAAGAGAAAGAACATATTTTATTGTCTGAAGTCTTGTGCTTTCTCTTTCATTTACTCTTTTCCCTTCTCTTGGCACATGGTCACAAAGGTGTGTTTGTTGGTGACTGATGCTAGGGAGACGGGGTGACTCCTGTGTGTTCTTTGTTCAAATAATTTGCCCCCACACTGACTTCTTGTTTTTCTTTGCTTTAACGACACAAACAACTAACCACATAATTAAGTCTGTATGACTTACATGACTAAATATGCTTTTGCTGAAGAGTTTCATGCTGTTGTAAACACTTGAACTTTTTCCCTAGCTGTGGGAACGTACAAGGCATGCAAGCCCTAAGGCCTACACCTTGAATCCTGCATGGCCTGTCTACTTCATGTCCCAGCTGCCAGTTGGACAGCCTATTCTTAGATCTTCTCTGCTCTGCCAATTCTTGCAATAAAACTATCAGTAAAGGGGTTTGCCTGTCCTTGAGCCTGCTGCAAAGGTTCAATTTTCTCACGTAACTCAGCCCTCCTAGGGGAAAAGAGTATAAGAAAAGCCAAATGGTCTAATTAGACTCAGCCTCACAGTCTGGAAAGGACAGACATCAGACCTGCTTACAGCAGGGAGTGAAAAGTTTCTTTCTCTATCTCTTCAGGGGCCCATACTTTTCCAAACGGGGCAGAGTTTAAAAAAAGAGTCAGAGAAAGAAATAAAGGACAAAGAAAGGCTACTCAGCTCCTCTTTTGTGCTTTCTCTTTTCTCCTCAGTAGCTGGGATTTGTTCCCCTTGGTGGGTCTCCTAGTGAAGCAGCAATTCAGCAAGCAGTTAATAACTGCAATGGGATCCAATGGCTGGAAGGTCCAAGTGCTAGTCTGGTAGCACAGGAGAAATAGTCACTAGCTGCATAGCTTCTGGAGAGGGCAGGCTATGATCCCACTTCTTCAAAGAATGAGGTCAAGAGTGAGGCAAGCAGAGAAAACTCAAGTTTTTCTGCATCTATCTTGGCACACCTGTTCTTTATACCCTACTTTCCTTTCAGCAGCAAAATATAAACAAGGACTATAAATGCCATGCAGGTACTGTCTCTCTGTTTGAAAAATCTTGGTCTCTGATATATATGATTAGTAGCATGCTCATTCTGCAAGTAATTCTAAAGGCCTCTATGGAGACTTCTTGTGAAATTAGAAGCAAGTCTCCCTAAGTAAGAAAATCAGAATCCATTTCAAAGTAGAAGTGATTATAAAGCTTCCTTTCATAGTCTGTACTTAAAGTATGCTTGCACTGGACAAAGAGATAGAAAAGCTGAGGATCCTGGAAGCTTCATGGAAACTCAGTTCAGTCATTTTCTTTATAAATGCGAATGATATATTTTATTTCCCTTTCTAGCTTTTGTCTTTTTAGTGCAAGGATTTGGCTTCACATTTTTACTGCAGATTTGAAACAGGGATAAATGCTTGATATAGCACAAACCCTAATGCTGTATGTCACAAAATGTGAGTAATGATGATTTATATAGCCAAGACTTCTCAAAATGGTCAAACTTCTGTGTCACACCCACTGGAATGTCAGAGCGCTATTAAAGAATTGTAGGTAGGTACTCCAAAGGGTCAACCTTTAGTAACAAAATTGTTTCAGAAAATGACACATTCTGAGGCTCAGAACTATACATGTTAGAAAAATAAAGAGGGCAACTTAAAATCTTTGAAAAGGTTTGAAATGTGACAAAACTATATCTTTTATCTGTTTGGCTTTTGTCTGGCTGAAATTGAACAAAGAATAGTTTGTAATACATTAGCATCATCTGCTGGCTAGTATAAGGAATACAGTTTGGAAACCAATACTAAATATAATACATAGCATTATTGTATTTGGCAAGCTATCCACAACTGGCAGGACAGTTCAAACTCCTTTTTTTAAAGTAAGATCTCACATTTGCTTTTCTTTCTGGAACTTTGATGTTCATTCCTCTGGTAAAGCAGGAGAATTAAATAGGGACTTTTTTGCCTAAAAAGTCCCAGCTTTGTGTAGCAGAAAGTGATATGCAATAGCTGTAGGAACAGGAGACATTCTGAAACTGCAATATTGGCATTTACTAAAAGCGATTTAATTACTTTAGTGGTAGAACCATTTGAACATCTGTATGAAGAAGCACAGAAAAATAATTCACAGTCAGAAGGCAGCAGTCCCAGTCACCTTAGAAAGGAAAAAGGAAACTAGTTTATGTCAGAAAAACATAAAGTGTGGTGGGGGAATAGAAGTCTTGAATGTCTTGACTGTTACGTATGTCAGATGTTAATTTGGCGGATTGAAAGAGGGTTGCACTTCCTGTGCACGGAGAAGACTGTTAAAAAAACCCATCAGCAGAACTCTTAAGGGAGTAGAGTTCTGAATCTCTTCAAAACTGAACAGATGTTGAGAATCATGAACATCTAGAGCAGACACAGATCAGATACTGTTTTGTCACTGAATGTATTTTTTTGGCAAGAGCAAGGCTGTGCTCTCAGCAGAAGGCCCTGTCTCTCAAGGGGCAGCTGTGCTGGAGACTGAACAAGAGTTACCACCCTGCGGTGCCACGTGCCACGCTAAAGACCCTTCATAAGCTGAGGCTACTGCAACACAAGTGTCTCCTACTACTGCTGAGGCAAGTGGAGCCTCAGTACTGCTGATTCTTGTCAGAGGAACTCACATTTTTGGGTTTTGCATTAATCACCTGTCTAAAATTGGGTAATTCTGAGGGTGAAGCTCTTCATTCTTCCTTCATTCTCCCTTCATTCTTCATTCATTCTTCCTTCTTACAGAGAGTCACTCAAAACTGGAATGCTTGTCCTTCAACTTTTCCTAAGTCATCCATTCTGCTATGGTTCATCGGGATTCAGAGAGAAGAAAAATGTAATTTCAGGAACACAGGGATGTCACTGTAGAACAGATGATGACATCTTTAGTCTGCTATACTCTGTGACAGAAGACAATTACTATTATATTTTATACTGTGATTGCATCTAACCTGTCCCACACAGCATAACCCCCCCCCCAAAACAGTATTTATTTGAAATACTTTACTGTCTGAATGAAGCAAAAATCAAATCCATAAATGCTGGAAAGGAAAATGGTGTCTTATAAAGTCATAAACTTGTATTATGTAACACTGCACCACAGCCCTAGGTATTGATCAGCTGTGTCTTGAGATGAAGCACTGCCATCCTTTTAAATGCTATGAACATACATCAACAAATACATAGCCTTTTTCTGTATCTTGCATGAGGAATTTTGACTGTATAAATATAGAATGCTTCAATAAAGTTATTTTTCTGTGTGTTTTTAACTTCTAGTTCCCACAAATGTTTCTTATTTTTCATATGTTTATTTGTATTTATGTATGCTGATTTTAGCATCTGTAGGAGTTGAGAGTGGTGGGTATCCAAATTCTGATCCTTTATTAAGTCACCCAGAGATCCTTGAAAGCCTCCCCAGCCTTGACTGACAGTTGTGATTTAACCTCAGCCGGCAACGAAGCACCACACAGCTGTTCACTCACTCTGCCCCCCTAGCAGAATGCAGGGAAAAGAAGCAGAAGGGTGAAAGTGAGAAAACTCATGAATTGCTACAAGAACAGTTTAATGAAAAGAAAAATAAAAAGAAAGAGAAATAAAACCAAAGAAAGACCAGTGATGCAGAGGAAAAGAATTGCTCACCACAAACCAACCAATGTCCAACCAGTCCCCGAGCAGTGACATTCTACGCCAACCTTCCCCCTAGTTTTTTATTGCTGAGCATGACATCATGTGGTATGGAATATCCTTTTGGTCATCTTGGGTCAGCCATCCCAGCTGTGTCCCTTCCCAACTCCTTGTGCACCCCCAGCCTACTTGCTGGCAAGGCAATATGAGGAACAGGAAAGGCATTAATGCTGTGTGAGCACTGATCAACAGGAACGAAAATATCCCTGTATTATTAGCACTGTTTCCAGAAGAAATCGAAAACATAGCTCCATACTAGTTAGTATGAAGAAAATTTACTCTACCCCAGCCCAAACCAGCACACTGACTTAAAGAATTGCTCTTTTTCAGCATTTTTGCCATTCCTCCTATTTATACCTCCCTTCCAAAGTTCATAGAAGCTTCACAGAGCCTCATTTCTTTTGAGTTGTTTGTATGCACCAACACAACAGGCAGACAGTCACAGCCTTAATACACTTAAAGAGTCCTATTGACAATACAGAATGACAATACAGAAGTGAATTCAACAAACAAATGATTAGAAGTGAAGAATAAGGAAGGTCAAATAATAATAGCATGAGCATGTTCTGGTGGTTGCCTGTGGTTCTAGGAAGTTTTCTAGTTGCCTAAATATACTTAGATGCTATTATTTTATACACGATGGCAGAGGTGAATTGCCAAAAGGGAGCTAAAGGAACTATATTTGACTTTTTTAATGACCCATCTATCATGTATCAAGGTCAATGTAACAGAGCACGGAGATACTAGTACACGTTCTGGAATAAAATAATAGAAGTTGGAGACAATGGTAAAGTGAAGGGGCTAATCAGTGATGGTATATGATAGAAGTACCATTATAGAGAAGGGAAGTTAGTTATAAGTTCATGCAGTTGAGGAACAAAAGTAGAACTTGTCATAGCAGAGGAAGATTGGCAAAGGAGATTAGCAGTTGAAGCAGCAAGCAGGGAAGATCATGAAGTCATCAGAAGTGTAAATGACTCTGAGCATGTGTGGCCACTGCAGCAGAGACTGTGGTCATAGCAGAACAAGAGGACTTCTTTTGACATTTGGTCAAAAACTAGGAGGACAGATCTCAGAGTGCCTGAGAGGCACCTCAGGCTGGATCACCATTAACTCGATTATGAGGGTAAATGGAGCATGACAGCTTGCTGCCATATAAAAATCATGGTGTATATGAAATATATATGGTATATATATCTAAATGGCTAGGAAAGCAACTGAGTCTGTGTGATTGACAATGAAGGAATGTTTCAGTCTTGATCAGCTCAGGTCATGAGCAAGCCAAAGAGAGGGCTGTGCAGAGGAAGGGGCTGAGGAGATGGAAGGTAGATTTTTGATGGGAGCTCGATTTTTGAGTCCCTGACTTGAAACCATGCCACAAAGAAAAGAGATTGTGTTATGGAAAAGAATCCTGTTGGATAATAGCTGAAAAAGAAGGAAAGGAAAAAAAATTATTCATATGGTTCGTACTGTGAACTAGCAGAGAGAAACATTAGAGAATTAAATTAAGGTGACAAGGGATGGAAGGATTTCAAGAAGCAGGGAACAGTGGTCTTAAAGGCTCAAGATAAGATGAATGGGGTAGGAGTTGAGACCCTAAGATTTCCTTAGGACAGCTGATCATTTGAGGCTAGAATACAAAGGCTCTCCTTAAGCCCCAGCTGACACCTCTCTATCTTTTCTGAGGTCATGATCTAACCATTCAGTTCTTCCTTTTCTTCAGAAAGGCAATTAGCATGAAAGAACAAAAAGAGAAATAGCTAAAAATATACAGTGAATCATGGAAAATTATATCTACTAAATTTCACAGTGTACTGCTATTGCCATAGTAACATGGTTGCTAGATTACTGTTTTTTTTGCTGAATGTTCCTGTAAGCTTTGCCAATTTTCAGTTTGATTTCAACATGAAGTTTAATAAAGAGTAAATCAGAGAACTTGCATTGCCTCCTTCTGTCTCTTTTTTGCCACCTCCCTCTTTTATTCTCCTTTCAAAGAGATAAGTTTTTTAGGGAAGACTTTTCAAAGGCATCTTTTACCAAAGGTGTAAATGGACTTACAGTAGGATTTGCACAAACTGTTAGGATTCTGACTCTTGATTTCCTCTTCAGTGAAATGTAATCCTCTGTTGTAAAAGAAGGTATTCCTTACAGCTGCTTGCTTTGTTTGTTTTTCTCATTCCATCTGATAAAAAAGTGTAGCTCATCAGCGGTACTGCACCACATATCACAGAGCAAGAAAGTTAAAAATAGCATAAGAGGGAACATGGAAAGAACCTTTCCTATATGACCTTCACTATTTTCCAAAACTAATAGTTTCCAACTTTGACAACAATCCCCAGCCTGAGAAGGGTAGGAATTATAAAGAAAGAAGGAGACTCAACCAGTGGACTTATATGGTGACTGTTGCTTTTGCAGACATTGCAGAGGAGCATTTCATGTGTGCTATGAGGAGCAGAGCTTTGTATTCTGCCTCCAGGTATGTATAACTTGTTGTCATATTTTTCTCTTACCTTGTAGAAATTTAAAAACTAGCATAGGTAATTTATAGCGTCACGACAGAAGATGATCTGCCTAAAAATGTTGGGAAAACTTTGTGAGTTAAATTTACTATTCCTGTTGACACCTGCTTGGTAATGCACAATAAAACACATAAAATGTCGCTGTTACAGAGCAATGTTGTTGGCCTTTTCCATCCAGAAGTGAAAACATGTCTAAAAGAACGATATCTTTCTGGCAAGTGTACAGGCTGATGAGCTAAGAGGCATCTTCTGATTGGTATCCTTTGTCCAATGAGTCATGAAACCACGATGGTTAGAACCAGACCATATTTTAGATTTTGGAAACAGACAGATGATCACTTTGTCCGTCTGACATAGCTCATTAGAATGTGAAAAAGAAATGCCTCTCATTTTTCTTTTAAGAGAAGAAATAGGATGATTGTGGACATCTAGAAGGACCAACAATGTGCTTATTGGAAAATCAAAACCATTCAGGGGAGAACTCAAGTGACAATTGAAATACCAGCTTGTTAGAGACAAGGGAAAAAAAACCTGGATGTAAAAGCAGGAAATTACAGTTTGGCTTGATTCTCGAGCATCTCAAGCCAAAGGCTGACCAGTCACAGAAACAACTTTATGAGTCATCAGATGCAGAAAGAAACTTCTGTGCTTGCCATCAGCACACACAAAAATACAAAAAGGATGTACAATGGGTAGGTAATCTCTCTTGCTTTGTGAGAAAAATATAACAAGTTAAAAATAGAGCTGAAGGTAGTACTTCTAGTACAAAAAGCTTTTGGAGTCAAAGCTCTTAGCCTCTTAAAATATGACTCAATCTTCTACATAAACTTATCTTGGGTAATACAACTTTAATTCCTGCTGCTACATCATATTTTGACAAGCATGTGGTTAAATCATAAACTACTGTTTCATCTACCAAATGGGTCAGTAATTTCCTTCTGTCGCTGCTCCCTCCTTCTAAATGGCAAAGAGGAACTCAGTAAATTCTCTGAAACTGAAGGTGTATTTTCTACTTAATAAAAAAACCCATGCAAACAGAAATGAGTATCAGGGAAGACCTGATAGGAATCAAATACAGTGCAATAAAACAGGAAGAGAAAGCAGTTGTACAAAATATGTAGTAATCCTTGAAAGATTCTCCATAAGGATTCTTCTTTTGGTGGAGGAATTTGGTATTGCTGTACAAGTGTACAGTTGAAGATGAAGAGAAACTATGTAAAGCAGGAGTGTGATTGGAGACTGACTGAACTCTGGGATATGTTACAAAAATTCATAAAATACTGGAAAGGTTTAAAATAGAGAAATCTCAAAGTTGTAAGCAAGAAGAATATTCAAATGTGAGCTCTTTCAAAGGAAAATCATGCTATACACCCACAAGAAGGTCAGGTCTGAAACATTAAATTAATTTTTGATATTGAGTTAGGAAAATATATTTCATATCTTTTATATTTACAAGTATATTTCTAAACATATTTACACTAGTCACTTTGGGGTAAGCAATCTCAAATTTCCTCACATCTACTCTCAAAGAAAGTTCTGTTAGCCTTATGCAGCTGATACATAGCAGCTTATTGCTTCAGCAGCTATACACGTGCTCTTTCCTAGGGATGAAGTCTAAACATCTTAACACACGTAGTATACCACAGAAAGAACTGGCCTGTTTCAACATCACACCTAACCTGAAGATCTCATCACCCAGACAACTGCACATGGGTTGCTGTGCTGAACAAGATGAGTTTGCAAGGCATGACCCCTGAGCATATAAAACGATGAAGCAGGGGTGAGATTTTGAGAATGTTCTCCCACGAGATTGAGCATTGGAATGACAGGACACCATGGGTGTAGTGCTTTCTTTCTTTCTTTCTTTCTTTCTTTCTTTCTTTCTTTCTTTCTTTCTTTCTCTCTCTCTCTCTCTCTCTCTTTCCTCTTTTGATGCATGCCTCATAACCAAATAAACAGTGGCACATGACCTCATTTAAGTCTTAATTCTGTGTCTGAGTATCTGAGCTAAATGTATCCATATCTGTACAGCCCGTATCAACCCAGAAATCTAAAATGAGCATTGGATTCAAGTTCCCTTTACCTTTTAGGTGAAGGAGAGGTCAACTTGCATTTAGATTAGTCTTTCAACTCCCCTGCACAGTAAATATCCATTAATGCTGCAGGATGATCAGCTGTCAGGTGAAATTAAAAATCTCCCAGTCCCTCCCAGGCTTGCAGTATGGGATGCAAGTCCTGTCCAGTACTACCAGGAAGGATTGTAGGGTTAAACTTCCAGTCATGGCCATCTGTTCATAATGAAACATAAGGAATTTGGAGAAACATGCCAAATGCTAATATTTCAAAGTGTATTAGATGTGAACAGTTAAGATTCTCACAAACTTTGATCATCTGTGCAGCTACATAAAGTTGTTGCAATCCCTCCCACATACTGTCTGTTTCAACGAGTATTTCTTGTCAAACTAAGTGCCCAGATGACACAGAGTGTGCTGTAAAAGAAAAGGAAGGTTTCCAAGAGAATTATCATGCTGATAGACCGGTGCTCCTCCTTTGTCTTTTAGAATTATGGTGACTTTGAGGGGGAAATCCTGTTTATGTAAATGTTGGTCAGCATAATAACATTTCTCAAGTCACACATTATGATTCCTATGAAGGGCAGAAATGAGGATTTGCCTAACCGGAATTGTCCCCAACACACCCCAAATCTTAAACTGTGTGGCTAGTTGGGTTCCCCAGGGCTCAGTACTGGGTCCAGCTCTGTTCAATGTCTTTATCAATGACCTGGATGAAGGCATTGAGTGCACCCTCAGCAAGTTTGCAGATGACACTAAGCTGGGAGGAAGTGTGGATCTGCTGGAGGGTAGGGAGGCTCTGCAAAGGGATCTGAACAGGCTGGACCGCTGGGCCGAGACCAGTGGCATGAGGTTTAACAAGACCAAATGCCGGGTCCTGCACTTGGGGCACAACAACCCTATGCAGTGCTACAGACTGGGTGAAGAGTGGCTTGAGAGCTGCACTGAAGAGAAGGGCCTGGGGGTGCTGGTTGACAGCCAACTGAACATGAGCCAGCAGTGTGCCCAGGTGGCCAAGAAGGCCAGTGGAGTCTTGGCTTGTATCAGAAATGGGGTCACCAGCAGGTCCAGGGAGGTTATTCTCCCTCTGTACTCGGCACTGGTGAGACCGCACCTCGAATACTGTGTTCAGTTCTGGACCCCTCACCACAAGAAGGATGTTGAGGCTCTGGAGCGTGTCCAGAGAAGAGCAACAAAGCTGGTGAAGGGGCTGGAGAACAAGTCTTATGAGGAGCGGCTGAGAGAGCTGGGGTTGTTTAGCCTGGAGAAGAGGAGGCTGAGGGGAGACCTTATTGCTCTCTACAACTACCTAAAAGGAGGTTGTGGAGAGGAGGGAGCTGGCCTCTTCTCCCAAGTGACAGGGGACAGGACAAGAGGGAATGGCCTGAAGCTCCACCAGGGGAGGTTCAGGTTGGATATCAGAAAAAAATTCTTCACAGAAAGAGTCATTGGGCACTGGAACAGGCTGCCCAGGGAGGTGGTCGAGTCGCCTTCCCTGGAGGTGTTTAAGGAAAGGGTGGATGAAGTACTTAGGGACATGGTTTAGGGAGTGTTAGGAATGGTTGGACTCGATGATCCAGTGGGTCCTTTCCAACCTGGTGATTCTGTGATTCTGTGATTCTGTGATACTTTCCCTGCAAGTTACTGGAAAGAGGAAGTGGTGAACCAGTAGCGTTTTCCATTTGACCAACAGGGCCAAATTTCAGGTTAGAGTAATTCAGATACAGACCTCTGAATTTCTGAATTAGGGACTGTTCTTTTTTGTTTTCTTTTTTTTTTTTTTTTTTAATCTGGTTTTCTTATGTGTCAGTGAGGAGAGAGACATCTGCTTACCCATTTAAGAGGTATCAGCTGACTAGTGAGTCAGCCTGGATGTCCTGAGCACAGAGCCAGCTCAAATGTAATTCTAAACTACTAACCCAATGAACCATGCTGCCCTTTGTCCAGCTAAGCGAGCAGAAACTGGGGGAGCAACCTATCTGGAGGTAGTGAAGAAGTGGAAGAAAGGAGAAAATTCCATGGACACAGTTCTGTAGGTCTCTAGGCCCCATTATTTCTGCTACTGATAAAACAATTTCTTTGCTAAAAAGATAGCAAGCTGAAGAAAGAAATTATTTAGTATAAGTTGGTAACCTATTATATATTTGAACATTATGTGATTTTAGAACTAAAATGTAGGATTAGCTTGAATAACAACTTTCAGCTAGCCTGTGCCTGCATACTTACGTTTAAGTAAGGACTTTTAGCAAAGTTGCAGTTAGAAAGAATGGGGAAGAATGTGACTGTTTCTAATTAAGCCAGATAACAAGGACTAGTGCAATGATAAGAGAAAGAAGAACCAGCTAGGACCAGGTGCAACTTTGAAGAGGATCCTAAGGAGTTTAAGAGCATGCACAAGAGCTGGAGTTGAAAAGTTCAGCTGTGAGGGAGACTTATGGCCTTCATCCTGAGACCCTTGAAGAAGACCCCAGAGGGCAGAGTGTGTGTGCCAAGGGGAGGAAACTTATGTAAATAAATGCCAAGAATGGATTATAATAGACACACCTATTCCAGGAAAAATAATGAATGTGTAATGTGTTTCCTGGAATCTATATGAATATGTATAATTAACCAGTATAAAAATCACATAACCAGCCTCAATAATTGCACACATGTTAGGTGGAGCTATATCCTGTGTGCCTGGCGTTGCATTAAAGGATACCTGACTTAATAATCAAACTGTCATTGATTATTGAGTCTGTCTTTTCACGGCATCAAAGCCGAGGGTTTTTCTTAGTTTTCCTCCCATGTTTTAGATTTCTTTGTTGCAGAGGAGCTAGTAGAAATGAAAAGCAGGTTATGTGCTCAATGGATGTCCCTTACTGACATTCAAAACCACACAGCAAACAGATTACCTCTTGAACTGCAGGATGATTACTGTGAACTACATTTGTAATTGCATCTCGTGTTTTGTTCCTTTCAGTCTTCCAGTTCCTTGGGTAAATAGGTTGCAAATATATGAGACTCAACATGATCCACAACGCTTCCATCATTGGAGGACAGCAGTACATCCATGCAGGCAGATCTGCACAGACACACAGAGAGTCTGTTTCAACACCAACGCATATATACAGTGTTAAAGTTGTTCTTGTTTAAATTTCATACACTGAATCAAAGAAGTAGTTAACTTCTGAGTTATATTACTGTTTTTATCATGTGGTGGATTTCCAATTTATTTTCCTGGTAATGACAAGTTCCCAGTGATATGAAGTTAGTTAATCAGTCTTCAGACAAGCTCCAGCAATGCTTTTTGAATTGCTATTAATTTTAAGCAGTTACAGAATTTACAAGGTTTATGGTCTGATTAAATACTTGAAATGTTCACAATTTAAGAACGGTATACAAAAGGAAGCCTATAATTACTATGATTTAATTAAGAAATTTCAGCCTGGAGAAGTCCTTGCAATTTTCGGTGTTAGAGATGTTTCAGTATTGAATTTCTCATTGTGCTGGTTTTGGCTGGGGTAGAGTTAGTCTTCTAGACAGTAGGTTGTATGGGGCTATGTTTTGGATTTGTGCTGGAAACAGTGTTGAAGATACAAGAATGTTTTAGTGACTGCTGAGCGGTGCCTTTTCTGCTCGTCATACCACACCACCAGGGAGTAGGCTGAGGGTGCACAAGAAGGTGGGAGGAGACAGCTGGGATATCACACTCAGCTGCAAAACTAGTAGGGAGGTCTGTGGAGGGGCTCAGGTACTGCCTGGATGTCAATTGATTTGTGGTAAGCAATTGTTTTCCTTTGCATCACTTGTCTTTCTTGGGTTTTATTTCTCTCTGATATTTTTCTTTCTATTACAACTTTTCATTATTGCTACTATTATAATTATTATTTAGTTTCAGTTTTAAACTGTTCTTATCTCAACCCACGTGTTTCACCTCACTTTTACCATTCCATTTCTCTTACCCTATCCTGCTGGGAGGGGGAGTGAGTGAGCAGCTGTGTGGTGCTTAGTTGCCAGCTGAGGTTAAACCACAACACTCATTCAGAAACTCGTCTAACTACCAAAAGTGTACTATTAATCAAATTCAAATTCTAAATATAGAGGAAATTGCAAGGTAAGAAATTTTAATCTCTCTTAATTCTTTAGTCTTCAGAGAACTGTAGTTTACTCATAGGATTTTCTGACCAGACTATGTGCAATAGCAAAGACTTGATGAGCCATTAAGTACTTTTTGTCCTATGCTTATAGAGGTCTAAATTTGCCAGAACAAATGAACAACATAGAGCCTTCGGCAGAGTCTAATGTCTGCCTGAGGAGAACCAGATCTATGGCTGTTTCCAGGCTGTAGACCTTTCTAACTGAATTTGTTGACTAGAGGATGTAGTCAATATGTTTAAAAATTTCATCCAGAGCAAGTTTTTAGAGGAGGCATCTTCACCAGGACAGTTAATGCTTAGAGGCAATATAATCCCAGAAGATTTCCATTGGGCGTAGTGCAATTTAGCAAAAGATTAGGTGAGAATTTTCTGAGCTTCAAGTTGAAGAAATAAAGCTTTATTTCTTTCTTTGGACTTTAAGGGGAAGATGCTTGTTTCTATTATCCCCGTAAACACTTTCTGACAGGAGTGGCCAGTGGTGCTGTGGCCCAGCAGTTTCTGAGGACTTTTGCAACCTGTGCAGCTCTGTGAGGTGGTTCTGACCCTATGGAGCAGCCAGGGGATAGGGTCAAGGCACAAACCCACCAGTGGCCCACAAGGCAGAGGCATCACCAGCCAGAGCCCAGCCCCACAGCACCAAGGCAAGCAAGCAGGGAAGAGCCAGGGAAAACAGCTAGGGTCTGAGTCAGCCCTGACTGACGGCTGAGAACCCAGTGCACTGGGCAAACTCACAGTGACAGAGTCACCATGGAGGTGATTCTGCCCTTCTGCCCCCGTTCTCGGCACTGGTGAGGCTGCACCTCGAATATTGTGTTCAGTTCTGGGCCCCTCACTACAAGAAGGATATTGAGGTCCTGGAGCGTGTCCAGAGAAGAGCAATGAAGCTGGTGAAGGAGCTGGAGAACAAGTCTTACGAGGAGCGGCTGAGAGAACTGGGGCTGCTTAGCCTGGAGAAGAGGAGGCTGAGGGGAGACCTTGTTGCTCTCTACAACTACCTGAAAGGAGGTTGTAGAGAAGTGAGTGCTGGCCTCTTCTCCCATGTGACACATGATACGACATGGGGGAATGGCCTCAAGCTGCACCAGGGGAGGTTCAGATAGGACATTAGGAAAAAATTTTTCGCAGAAAGGGTCATCAGGCCCTGGCAGAGGCTGCCCAGGGAGGTGGTTGACTCACTATCCCTGGAGGTTCTTAAAAGACTGGTAGATGAGGTACTTAAGGACATGGTTTAGTGGCAGATAGATATGCTTGGACTCAATGATCTCAGAGGTCTTTTCCAACCTGCTGATTCTATGATTCTACAACAAGACAGGCCCACAGCTGAGCTGGAAAGTCAGTGCCTGTAGGCATAGCTGCGGCAAAGCTGGGAAGAGACACCTACAACATAGCTCAGGCCAGGACTGAAAGCCTAGACCTGAGATTAAAAGCAGACCCCGGTGCCCAGAGCAGGGCTGTGGATGGGGACCCCAGGTAAAGCCTGTCGGAGCCATTAGGGGCTATTAGTGGCTGGCCCTGCCAAACAGGTGTTTCCCTGAAAACAGATGTCCTTTTATCAGCACTTTACATACAGGCAACAGAAGTTCTGTGGCATCCTTCTGCGCGTTTGTCTGGATGGCTATCAGTCTCCCAGCCTTGGAAACCTCTTCTGTCTTTCACAATGACTCACAGTAAGAGCTGGTTGCGAGAAAGCGGGTGTCACATAAGGGCACATATTGAACTCTTGCTCACAAGAATACGAAAATCCGCTGAGGCGTAATGTATTAGACTGGATCAACATTACCTAGATTACAAAAAAATGTTGAAATGAATCCTGAATGCCTAAGGCAAACACTACTTGTTTTAATAGTGTGGGTCTGAACAGCACACGGATGTTGCCTTCTTTGCCAAAACTAGAATACCCCAGGGCAATCGTTTCCCGAAGAAAAATTGTTAACTGATCTTACAGGTGCATCCCTTCATAGCTGACACATTCTTAAGACAGATAACATCCAGCGTGAGAGTTTGTGTCCTGGTGTAGCCCACCTCCCATCCAGGTCAGCAGCAAAAACTTGGCAGCTTTTAGTCCCAACATTCCCCCCACCCCAGGCACGGGAAAGGGAAATGAGAGAGAGAGATTTGCGAGTTGGAAAATAACACTAAACCAGTTTTAATGCAGCAATAATAATAAAAAGAAGATAATAATATTAATAAGAAAACAGTAAGATATGCACAAGTACAAAACCCATTCAAACTCCCCTAATAGCCATATGCCACTGCTGACGCTGCCAGGCAGGTGTGGGGAAGCTCCCAGACCTGGACCTGTGGCAGGCAGGATCCAGACTCGTGGACAAGCAGATGGGTTCAGGGGCAGAGAGGTGATGCCTTCCCTGAACGTTGTCTATCAGAGGACAGAGAAAGAGTGTGAGCCCTGACCCTCAGGATCTCTAAGCTTTTATTCCGAGTATGATGTCTATGGCATGGAATACTTTGTTGGGCAGGCTGGGTCACCTGTAAAATCCACATCTCCCAGTCTCCCAGCAGATTCAACACCCCCTTCCCTCCCATGCTACAACTCTGGGATGGCCTTGATTTGTAGAGGAACAGGTGTGAGCAGCAGCCTCTCTGCACACTATCAGGCTGAAAAGCCAGAGAAAATGTTCTGCTTTAGCCCAAATCAGTGCAGCTTGCTTGGAGTAAGATCTCTGGAATTAAACTTCATCTGCTGGCTGAACAAAAGCAGCAGACTCCTTCTCCTGCGAGCTTTGTCTCCAGTGCCAAAAAGAAGAGGTGTGGCTCCAAGCAGCCTCCCTACACCAAAGGCTTTCTACTTTCTGCCTTCAAGACCGCTTTGTCCAGATTGCACAGTGGGAAGCAGACCAGGTGCAATAACTCTGCCATGAGCGTAACCTGAGATCACTTCTGCTCTCTCCAGGACTTGCCCAGCATTACAGACTGCAGGCTGTTCCTTACCCTTTCCTCAGTCTTTGCCTATTTTTTGCTGAGCTGTAACACACATCATGGTACCAGAGTGACTGAACGGATGAGACACTAGAAAACTATTTTCTGGATCCACAGACATGGGGAAAGCACATCACACAGGGTATTTAAGCTTTGGAAGTGTTGAAAAACAGGGTCTGTTTTTGTTACGTGGAATTGTCAGGAAATAGACTAAACATGGTTTTCACATTTCTGTGCTGCATTTCTTACCTCATGCAGTAGGTGGCAGGAGCCAATCAAAAAATTTGGCTGCAGTTTTTGTAGAAGGACATAAGTTGATCAGACTAATCTTTGTTAGATTCTCATGTTTAATTTAAAATATCCTTACAACAGCACTTTTTTACATTTTTGTAGGTTCTTAATGCACCTAATATTTCCCCTGTTGTAAGGTTTATTTCTTCTTAATGCAACTTGTTTTATTAAAAGATTAGTCTTTCAAAATGGTGTTGATATTTCAGGGATTTTTTATGAGCTCTGAGTTTTACTAGACCAGTTTCATAAATTCCTTAACTTAAACTACACTTAAGGTTCTAAGATCTGTGAAATATTTACTTCCATGATATTTGCATTTGATTTCATCAGTCATACTACAAACAACAGCAGAAGCATGCTTGAGGCATTAAAAAAGAGAAACAAAAACCATATCAGAACTAATCATAAGAAGCATAGGTCCAAATATTCAGTGGCAAAGGATGAATCCCTCCCATAAATCAACCTCCCCAAGTTTAATAAAAAATAAAATACTTTACTTTGTGACTAACAATCCAGATTCTTAATGAAATATTTAATAATTTTTTTAAAAAGTGATCAGAAAACTTGTAACTATGAGAAGTATGACAGTCTGCTCTCAGAATTAGTTGCCCATTACGTCTTGCAATCCAAATTGTCTAGCACAGAAACATTAAACAAGGTTTATGAGAATTTCTTCTTTGAATTCACCATGGTCTCAAGTTGTGCCAGGGAGGTTCGGATTAAATATTAGGAACAATTCCTTCACTGAAAGGGTTCTCGGGAACTGGCAGAGGCTGCCCAGGGCAGTGGTAGTGTTACTGTCCTTGGAAGGATTTAAAAGAAGAGTGGATGAGGTGCTCAGGGATTTGGTTTAGTAGTGGACAGGTATGGTTGGACTTGATGGTCTTTTCCAACCAGACAATCGTATGATTCTATGGTCCAACTGGAATTCCAGGGACTATGCAATACACCCAGTCCATCGCTGCTTCCTGAGAGGACACAAGTGTGAGTCAACAGTGTGTGTTGTTTGCCCAACCAGCTGAACATGTCAGCTTGTGCTTGTAGAGTTTAGGGGCTTTAAGGCTGAATTTCCATGGGAGAAGAGCATGAGGCTGCAGACACGTCTTCCTTTGTACAGGAGTGTGGCCCAGCACTTACAACCCCCATGTGGCCTATGAAACTGCAGATCTGTCCTCTATCACTGGAGAAATTGAACTGTTTTGCTTTAAGATATCAGAGAACAGGAGGTTAACTCTGCACTTGTGGAACCAGGCAAGGATCAAAATTAGTGCTACTTTGACTGAATCTAAAGTCCTGTAATGCCACTATTTCCAGCTATCACTGCCTGGATTATCAATTATCTCAGGTGTAACTCACAGAAAAGTCTGGCTAAAAGGAAGAGCCACCAGCACCCCCTTTTTCAATGAATAAACAGAAGTTCCTATCCAAGTGGATTATCTGGGGATTGACCGTTTCTGTAAATTTGCCAATGCAAGCATAGCTGATAAATCTAGTTTAATGTGAACCAGGAGTTCAAAATAAAGTTTCTACTTCTAAATACAAAATTTTAAAACATACTTCCTGTTAAAGATACATGTGTCTTTGTAGATAAGCAAGCCCACTCTTATCAGCCCTCCTGGGCCTTCGACACAGCCTTTGCACCCTGCAAGCGCTTTGGCTGCCTGTGCCCATGGGCAGCTCTGGTGTGTGCAGCTGTAAGCTGGCATGAGGCGGCTGTGCAAGGAACTGTGTGAGACAGAGCTGTGGAGAGCCTCACCAGAGGCATTGTTTTAGGCTCAGGCCCTTCCTCAGTCCTTGGCTGAGCTATGTTGCATCTATGCAGCCTGGCCACGTACCTTTCTGGGCCAGATCTACTGATCTGAATCCCTGGGTTACCTTTTATCTGTTACATCCCTAATGACCTGTCTGGCAACCACTGGATTGTGGCCTGACCCTGCTTAGTATTACTAGACCTGCTTGGGTCAGGGTAGGACTCAACCTTTGTTGGCGAGAGCACCGCCCTGCCTTGCTCTGCTGTCACCCTCAGCTCTCGGCTCATCTTCCCTTGCAGAGCAGCCCTCTTCTGCTGCTCCTTTACACCAGATCACTGTAGCGAATTTGTAAGAGTCTTTCTAGTGAGATAGTGAAATACAAATATAATCCAAACTACAGAAAATGCAGTTACTTATATCTAATAATTGACATTGTTTCAACACTGTACCAGAGCAAACCAGTGTTAATATAACACTTCAGAAAGCGCTCATCTTGGACTGAGTCTGCTAAATCTCTGTGATAAACTAAATAATCTTGGACTGCATTGTTTTCCAACCCGGAGCCTGGTACTGTTTTGGTTATTTTGTTGCACATCTGCTGAAGGCAGAAATGTATTTCATTTACATTCTCTCTGGCATAGGAAGGTACTGCTGTTCTCATTCATATGCTACAAAGAATCTGTGATATATTTCATCTAGGCAAAGAGGAGCAAAAGATTAATGTTTAAAGCCTTGATTACTCTTCTTCTAACCTTTTCTGTGGGGGGAAGAAGCATTTTTGTTTAAATCCCATATGGTAAATTTATTAGAGCTTCAATGTATAATTAGCATTATTAGCTTTATCAAGAAAATGTAGGAGTTTTTGGAAGAGGAGAGAGTGATTTGAGAAACAGTTGTAAACAATGTGATACAGTGGAATAGGACTGAAGGCAGACCCCAAAATTATGCATGGTAATGGCATTTCTCCTGGGACGTGCAGTTAGTGACAGTCATGCTTATTATGCAATTGAATATCTATTTTTTTTTTTTTTTAATTACTTGTAAGCTCAGGAAGCTATTGGCCACTGGCTGGTATACTGAGTCAAACAGGCAGTCTCAAAACTCCAGCTAGGTAGTTCATCTTTTAACAACCAAAGTTCAAACAACCAAAGTTCAGCATGGGCAAGGATGAGCATTGTCCAGAGGGTTAATTCTTCACCTCATAGGTGAAATACAGCCTGTTTTGGCCTGACCAGATGGATGTTATCTACTTGAAGACTTGGTACCAGTGATCTGTTTCCTTCTAATAATTGCAGGCTGGGTACTATTATCTCAGTTTTACTCTTTTTTACGCAACTATATTAAGCAACCACATATTACAAAACCTTTTGTTTCCGGAGCTAAACTAAGTAGTCTTGTGGTAGGACTGGGTGTGAGGCAAATAAAACGTTCCACAAATAGGCCTTCACTCTACAGATCCTCCCCCAAAGCCTTACATACATATTCAATTTCCTTCCTTTATCACTCTGTGAAATACCCTCTACCCCACAGTTTCCTCTTCCACTACTTTCTCAAAATTGCAGTTTGCCTGGATACAAGAATTATTTTTTAAAAGCATTTTCAAAACTCTTTTCTTTCTAAAGACCTAATGGAAGGGGAAAACTATTTTCTAGTGAGTCCTGAAGGCGGCCTAGAGTCTGCACTGACCAAACATCACATTTTTAAGAGTTTACTTTCTTAGTCTAGCTGTGATCTCACTCTGTGGTCCAAACTTCCCTCACCTGTATTCAGGCTCTCTCGCTGTCTCTCCACCTTATCTACCTACATAGTTCCACCAATTCCAATTGCAAAACAAAACTTACTAATTTAGCCAGATAGGTACAATTTTGTATTGAACAGTCTATTGTAACTCTGTTGTGTCAGACAGAGAACATTTCTTAAACTTACATCATGAGGTCTACTGGAAAATCATAAAAATTTAGGAAGATATTATTTTTGTGGTTATGAGTCATTATGTAGCACTCAGATCATGTGAATATGGGGAAAAAAAAAACAGAAGAAAGCAGGGCCACATGCAATGTATTTGTACCATTGGTTATAGACAGATCTTTGTAGAAGCAAAACTCAACCCCCCTACATTCTTTTCAGACAGAATTTTTTTCTGATTTAGAATAGTTTCTTATATCTATGTCTACAAAACTGAAAGGCTAGTGGGTGAATTTCACCTTGTGCTTCCATCAGGACTGCTATTCACACAGAAAGAGAATGAATAGAAGACTGACTTCAGACATTTTTGTATTTCTAAACTATCATTAAAATGTCACAATCCCACTGCAGTTCTGTTCACTTCAGGATTTTCTCTCTTATCACAGCAGTCGGTAGGTTTGGGATCTTTGCTTTTCTTGCCACTGTGCACAATTTAACACCATCGTCAGAGGAGGATAACGATTGCACATTACAGAAAGTTTTGTGTTTTCAGCTTCATATACCAGAGTGTAACTGAATCTGTTGGTGATTTAAATTATTCCCTTAACTTTTCAAGATTACAGAAAGCTGTCTGCTCTTCCTCTAGTAATAATTACAGACTGTCACAAATCAGTTCACTTTCTCTGAGAAGACTGGAAAGGCCATATGTACAGACAAAGGCAAGAGAGAAAGGACTGATAAATTTTTGCTACACTTTCACATCACAGTGCTCTGCAAAGTCACTGACCAATTTCTAAATTGAAATCTATCCTCAACATTGGTATTAATTAGTCATATTATCAGCCAATGGCAGAGGCCAGAAGCTTAACAGATCTTGGAGAAAAAAACTTCTTTCATGCTGTACTGGTGGTCTCTCCAGATCTGTGCAAAGGCTGAAGAAGACTGGATGTGTGGCCCTGCCATCCCACGGGCCAAAGGGAATAACCTATGGGAGAGCTGGGAAGGCATGTTCAGTGAAACTAAATGCACCAAGCTGAGACTCAAGCTAACTTCCTTGGGAGCAGCTGGAGGAGTAGCCAGAATAATTGCAGTGAACTGGGAGGCATTTGCTTAAATGTTCTCTGTACCATTATCTTGTCTCTGAACTCAGAAGGCATTAGACGTTGTTCTCAACCCCAAGGTGGCATGAAGGATCCAGAAGACATCAATACTCATTCATACAAAAGAATAGTCATGGGTGCTGTCTTGACACCGTGAGAGAGGAACCGCCCAGTTGCTTCTCTGCCCTTTAGAGGAAATGGGAACCCCTCTCTACCTTGCAAGATTATGGCAGGGAGCAGCAGCTCAAAAATCCTATTCTCTATTTCAGTGGCAGGGAATGTCATTGTTCCCTTTTCTGACCTTTTCAAAGCCCTGAAACACTTCCCTCTCTATCTGTGGTGGATAAACAGAGGAGAGCAGCAGAGCATGAAGAATTTGCAGGAAGGTACTGTTCTGCAGCTTGCTGTCATAGCTATAAATGGCAGCGAAGTGCACCGGTGACCAGACATGTGTGTATTGGGGCAAAAAGAATGCCACAGGTCATCTTAGAGCTTTCAGATCAGTAAAGGGACTTTTTTCTTTCTGCGCATTTAATGTATCTGAGGTCCAGACTAAATATGGCTCATGAGCAGTTTCCAGTTTCTGAGACAAGAAAGCATGCTGTGACATTTCTTGTCTTGCATCGACACTGAAGATACCTGAAAAACAAAGAACTTCAGGACTTTCAAGCTGCAGCCTTTTTTTGGCACAAATTAATTCTGAACAGGATAGTCTTGAAATAATTGGGAATTATTTTTAGAAATTTAGCAGGAATGTGAAGCATTATTTCTAGACTGGAGTTTGGACTGAGCCTCCTGCTTCTGGACTCACTGTGGCCTAGTCCACATCCATGAGCTCATAATGTTTTTTAACTCAATTTTCCCAGTAAAACACATACTTTCTTTTTATGTGTAAGGAAGGCTAATTAGCCAGTGCTTGAAAACTTTGTTACCTGTGTTGTCAGGTTGTCTTCCTTCCACCTCTGAAACTGTCTTATCTATTTGTTTCCCAGCATCTGTTTCACTGTAATCGTCTCTATTTTTCCCCAACAGACAGTTCATCTCTATAGCCAAACTCAATGTTGTCAGAAGACCATTTCAGAGCTCATTTCCAGATCTGTTATGATAAATTTATGGTGCAGATTTACTTTCTTTTATATTTTATTTCCAAATTCAGGCCCTAACTCATCTCACACAAATTCTTTCGATGCCTAGTATTATGCAAACCGCTCCTGTTTGCTTGGCGATACAAAGCTATGCATTATCACTTAGATTATTCCTGGAGTTCTGGTTAATGGAAGGAGTCCTCCATTCCTTTACAGCATTCACTGTCCACAGCCTAGACTGTGAGTCCTCTGCAATGAATGCCTGTCATTGTGGAGGTGAAGTAGCCTCTAGTAAGTTGACATTTGTTTTCTGTGAGCTTAAACCCCAATTACAGAAAAAGCCCTTGCATTCTTTCCTCTGTCATCAAACATTCCTCTTGTATCAGATGAGTTCATTTATTTGCATCAAAGATGTAAGTGCCAGCTATATGAGGATCTGGTTCAGTGAACTTTTACTAACATATTTTTATCAAATGGGTTTGAAATAGATGCACACACTATGATGGATGCTGCCCCCTTTCCTCTTCCTCCACCTTGTAGCATTTTATCAAAATTGTACAGATTAAGCTTTTGCAGTACATTTTTTTCCTCCCTGCTTCCTACTCACACAGAAATATGAGGCTATTTAATTTTTTATGCATATATTTATGGACACATTTACTTTCTTAATTAAGCCATTATTTTAGTTTAAGAGGATGCCATCACTATAAAAATCATACTAAAATGTTAAAGTTACCAGGTAGTACTGAAAGGATGAAAATTATTTACTTCTTGTCATTAGCAGTGTTTGGTTTTCACTCATCCTCGGGTATGCATGCTGAAAATAGACCAGTAAGTTTCACTTCTGCTTAAGAAGTCACTTTTTTATTCTTTTGCACTAGAGCAAGGCCACTTTGAATAGGCTGCGAACACAGCAGAAAATTACATTTGCATTAGATTCTCCATGGAATTATAGCATAAAAGCTAGTTCCCAGAGACTGTTCTGTATATTTTGGATTTTACAGTATCAAAGACTTGGTGTTCTACCAGCACACGGAGTTTATCGTCCAAAAGGTGCATCCACCTGTCTAAAGCTATTATGTTTCATTGTACAAGTGGAAAGAAAACAAAGGTAAAGCAAAATATATTTTAAAAGTCTCCCTGTCTTCTGTGTTTCTGGGTTGTGAGACTGAGCGTCTACATGAGAAGTTCCACTTCCTTTGAATGCTACAGAGTACATGCTTGTACCTCATTCAAAATAATCTCTGCCAGGTTGATAGTATCATATATTCAATTTGGCTTGCAAATGCTAAATCTTGGGTAGCAACCGGGCTGTATAGGAGGGGCTTATTCAGTCAAGTAAATAAAAATGGCAATAACATCTGTGAGTTTTGGTCTACTACAAATGACTCATCAAATCTCTTTTTGTGTTGAAATGCATTTCTGATCTTAAGGAAGTCATGGGACAGAGACTGGTGTTGCAGATATAGACTTGATCTAAAATTAACTATGTCAGGGACTGCCTGGAGCAGCATGTCTTCTCTTTGGTCTGCTGTCTGCTCTCTGCATGCCATGAAGGCAAAAATAATAGAGAGCCACAGGTGAGAGGAAGTGATTACTCTTGAAATCTTTTCTTCTGATTTGTGAGTTTCACAAATCTTTTCACTTTCTTCTTTGCCTGTGCTGAAGCTGGCCTTTATGTCTTTGCAGCTGAGTTGGTTCTTACCACAAGGACAGTGCCAGAGAAACTATTTTGAGTCATCTGCATTCAATGATAGCCGCTGCCCACAGAATCCAAGGAGCTAAAGTAGCTTTAGAAGCTTCTGTGTAGTTGAGCAGCAACAAACTACCCTGGTGCTCAAAAACTCTTGTTTGTGAAAATAGATATAACAATCCCCTCACAAAATTAATATTGAAATAGATTTGTCTGTGCAGTGGCAGTCTTTAGTCTTAGCAAGACTGACAATTTCACATGGCATATAAAACAGCGATCATAGTGCTTAAACACTTTTTTTTTGTTGTAAGAATATATACTTGCCCTTCCATAATGGCTACTAAAAGGGTAAGCTTCACCTACTGCATCCATCTTATGAGCTATATGTTCAAAAGCACATTTAATAAACTAATTTTTCATATCTTTACATAGAATGGAGGTATCACATGCCTTATTAGGTGCTTTTGACATTGGGAAGACAGATGGAAGAGTTACTTAACACACTAGCAAATGGTGAAAGCAAAGGATCTGCCCCTGTCAGATACACTTTCAGCAAAGGAATCTTCCAGAAATACAGATCTGAATGTTTTTGAGAACAGCCATTTTTATTTTCTTGCCTGACATCTCTTTTGCTGTGGAAGAAACTGCTTCAAGTTTGAAAAAGAATTAGTAAGGACTGGTTCCAGTTTGGTTGTTCGAAATGAACCTACCAAGACTGCAAGAATTACAGATTTTCTCACAGTGAAGAAACTTTTGCATTTGCCACCAGCTAAAGTTGTACATATGATGCTGAAGCTACAGGGACACAACTTTTCTGTAGAATATAAATAAGGGAGGAAATATGGATTTCTTGAGTAGAGTGATAAACAGATCAATACTACATGAAAGAGATATTGATGGGTATGAAATTTATGTAGTGAAACCTGCTCCTTTTATAATATCAAAATTAACAGAATTTCACACTGGAACTTGCACAGAGAGATTTTATTTAGCATAAACTGAAATTTTATAAGAATGGTCAGAAGAAGGCAGAGAATTAGAGCACAAACTGTTTTGATGTCAACATTTTAAGGAAGAAATTACTAAGGTGGACAGTTTACTAAAAGAAGAGTAATTGACTATCCTAGTAGCACAGAGAAAAGAAGTAACTGCTGACATATGAACTAGCCATCTAGGATAAGGAAAATGTAATCAAATGAGAAGTAATATTTCACTCTACTTGGAAGGAGCATTCAGATAAGATATAGGGCAATTCAATATGATACACATAATTGATTCTGAAGAGAATAAACAAAGGATTGATCTATAGTAATGAATACCTCGAAAATTTGGAGAGGGGGGCTTATTTTGAATATGGCAGAGAAATGTATTTCTGCCTAAATTGAATTATATTCTAAAGTCACGAAGCCATCGGAACTATTGAATGCTGTATTCTGAGATAAAATCAGAGTTTGCAAGGCAAAAAAACTGGAAAGTCATGAGGACTGACAGATTCAGACATCCAGTAAGATCTGCTGGATCCAGCACAGCCTTTCTTTGTCAAGGTGTCCTCAGAATAATGAGAAAGCTGAAACACCACTGAAAGAAAGCTAAGCATGATAATACAAAATTCATGTTTATTACTATGTCTTGTCTGCAACATGAATATGGATTTTACCTTGCAAGACACCTCCAAATACTGTATGTGCACGTAAAAAAAGGAGGAGAAAGAAGACACAAAAATCTTATCTGGTAGATACACCAAACCTCTTAGTAAAACATAGAATTAGAACAAATTTTTCTAAGAGCTACAGAATAAGTAGAATACGTATGATTTCTCATGAATCTATACTTTGTACCCCTAAGTACTACTTCTTTCCCCCAGCAATAGCCTTTGCTATCCCCAAGCTCAAAGGTATGGTCCAGAGACTGATTGACTGTGAGCTGTTTGCAGACAAACAGAACGTATAGTGGTTCTACTTTGCTATTCTCCTGCCCAGTACAAGACACATTGAAAAATAATTATATCCTTCCACTATTCTTTTAAATTTACAAGATATCACACCTGAGTCCCAAATTACATAATAATCAGTGGGAGAGGCAATCAAAGAACTTAGAGAAGGAGTTGAAAAAAATTTGGCTCATCATAAATATTGTAACATCATCTATTGTCCCTGTTCTTAATTGAGAATGTCAAGGATTATTAGGTACACAGGGAATAAGAATTGATTCTACAAATTCCTGACTGTAGGAAAAAAATCAGCAGCCTACTCTGCAAATTCCTGAGATTCTTGGAACAAATTGTATGAACAGCAGTGAAAATGCTTCCTATTTAACTGCATAACTGTATGAAAAGCTATAATAAGTGCCAATGGTTTGTGTTTGTCTTTTTGCGTTCTCTCCAAAGATCATTTTTCACTCCAAGGACGTTACTGAAAAAAGCTGACTGTGAATGAATGTCCATACATCTACTGCTTGGAGGAACAGGCAGAATAGGAAAGAGAGGGTTTAACGTAATCAGTAGATATCTTGGCTGTTACTCTTAGGGAAATTTAAGGAATTTTGTAGTGCGAAGCATGCATCATACCATCACCCTTTAATAACATTGTTTGACTGACCAAGAATACTTTCTCAATAAGTAGATTTTAAGTTGTTTACCTTCCAGTTAAACTGAAGTCTGTTTCAACGTACATGAACTTTCCGTATGTCAAATAACATGTTAATAAATTACTTTCTACTTCCCATGGGTCAGTACTTCTGGTTCTTTTTGCAGCTGATTCAGTTTCTTACTTTAAAGAATATTTAACTGAAGAAGCCTTTTTTATCACTCCTGAATTCCCCCAAAAGAAAAAGATTCAGGATTTACCAGATGAGCCACCAGTGAACCCAGTTCACAACTGGTTAATATTATACAAAGGAGAGCATCCTGTAATTAAAGCTTCAGCCATTAGTAGTTTGTATTAATAAAGGACGCTGATACCTGCTGGATGACTGGATGAAGGAGTCATTCAAGGCAGATTTTATAGAGGCGATACATGTACTTTCAGATGTCTTGCCATATATCACAGAGCTGGAATTTGACATTGCAATTGTACAGGTGCTAGTAAATCATGACCTGTCATCTCCAGTGAGAAGTAAAGATGACAGCCACCATGGGATGGGGAACAGCCTACCTTACGTTATATATAGTGAATGCAAACTGCATTGAAGACTGATTAAGTGGTGCAGTGGGTACTCTTCATTCTCCTCTTTTACAAAGAATGGTAAATTGATAGGACAAATGTCATGAAGTGTTCGAATTTATAATATCAGCAATTAGAGCAGGGTACCCATGTACCCTATATAACAAAGCTAAAAAGCCATTTGGAACATCCTGAGTCTGCATAGAAGGATACCATGGTGGCATGACACAGCTAGGTTTGGCTCAGGGAAAGAATCCTTTTGGAAATTATGGCCACTGTGTTGCTCAGAGCCTGAAAATGGGATTCCCCACCCATGGGAATACCTGCATAGCTGAAGAAAACCCCGACAGTAAATCTCAAATAGTAAATCTCAACAGGAGTTTCTTGTGTGTGTTTTGTGTGCAACAAAAAGTTCTGAAAAGTCTCCACTCACAAACACTGAAACATATGAGCATGAACTGGCCTGACAGTGAAATACATCTCTTTTAGAGTTTAACTCATGCCTCCTTGGCAAAGCACAGGACAGGGATCTTCTTCTGCAAACATGCATTTAATTCCTACTCTCTGTGCAAAACCCTTTGGCAGCCAAATCTGGGAAGCCGGCCCACAGGGGAACATAAAGGTGTGAGACAGATGAAAGGTGCGATGCCAGCTCAGACGGATGCAGGAGAGACCTGACAGGGAACATTTTCACTGGAACAGTGCAATCTAGGTTACGCTGCTGGGGATGAGAGTAGCAGGGTGCTACTCAGATAACAGAACAGCACCTGATGTAACATAAGCTCCCATCATGAACCCATCCAAGGTGAAGCCATGCAGATCCCTTTATGGCACTGCCTTGTAGTGGACCTTTCATATTCCTCCCAGCTCTCCAAATATATGGAGCTGATGTTGTGCTGTCCCCATGGCCGCTCGGCTCACTTGGCACAGGCATTTGTGATGTGTTGCCAAACCAAAGGGCATTTTTTCCTCTCTTGTCTTGACTCGCTGCTTCAGTGTCCATGGAGCACTTGCTATGTCCTGTCCCACTCGCTTACTACTGCTGTGGTGGGGCTTAACCCTCCCCAGGCCCAGGTGTAGGGCTGAGGTGGGACCAGAGAGAGAGAGGGGAATGTGATCTTCCCCTCTTCTCTAAATTGTGTGGCAATGTGAGGGAAGGAAGAGGCAAGGATTAAGAGGTGAAAGGGAGAGGAGAGCCAACGTCCTTTTTCCAGAGAAGAGAGAGGGAGGTGCTCCCTGAGCAACGGGACAGTTTCTGCTCCCCTTCCCTCATCACTTGGGTGGAAATGCGCTGCTGCCCCACAGGTGCTGCCCAGGGAAGTGAGGAGGCCGGACTGGGCTAGAGCGCGGTGAGATCCTTGTGGAAGTGGCAAGAGCACTGTCTAGTTTATGGGGATATCTGGCAAAGTGGGTGCATGCACTCTGCACCCCTTCCCTCAGGGGACATGGATGGCAGGAGGAAATCACACTTTTCCTTCAAAAAAAAATCATAGAGAAAGACAAAGACAGAGTTTCATTGCTGTTCCTCCCCTCTTTGTGGTGCTCTTGGAGCAAATTTCTCTGACGAAAGCCTGAAGCAAGTCATGCCTGGTCACCCTCCTGCCTTTCTGAGTGGCTTGCAGATTACTTCTGGGCGCTAGGATTTTCACTTCATAAATTCTGAAGACATGTCTTTTCATTGCTAACCCTGCAACAATGAAACTGAAATAGTGTCACTGCTCCTGCTGCCCTTGTAGCAGGCTAGCCACGTCTGATTGAAACAGGTCACCCTCTCCTGCCTGCTGCGGAGTGCGCTGGGCCAGGATTAAATGAGCTCTGTTTATTCGGCGTGGCAGGCACCTTTCCCCAGCTATGAGGAAAATAGGAGTGTTTTTTGAGAGATACTGCAGATGCTATAATAATTTGTGGTAAGAAAGAAACACTTCAAATGGCCAAGAGTGGGTAGATATTTTGGAATGGACTTTAGTAGGTTATTGCAAATATTAGAATAAAACCAGGCCTGGCAAGAGAGTAGTTCGAAATAAGATGACATAAGAAGAGGTAGCTGCTTCTTATTAAACAAGTTTCTATAAAAAGGTAATTGTCATCTGTTTTCCGCTGCTTTCCTACTGAAAGGATAACATGGCAGAGTTATGGTACAAGGCAAAACACAGTTTCTAGACCAAGTTGAATATTTCACTGCAAACTTTGTGCAGCTGATTGCCACAGACAAAAACACGCTCAGGGCTGTGTTGGCAAAACCCATGAAATTGTTGATTTACAATCCAGTTTCAACCTCTCAGCACAATTTACTTGGCTTGCAGCTTCATCCCTAAAATTTCCTTCCTGAGAACCTCTTGCATACGGGCATGTGCCATACCTTATGCTATAGAGAAATGTACCCACTTGGCAAAAACACATAAGGATGTCAATATGAATGTTGCATGTCTGGACTGTGTTCAATGAGCTGGAGAAATCCATGCGGTGGGAGGACTGGCTTTCAGCCAAAATTGGAAAAGCTTTGTATTGATTTCTGTTGGTAGAGGCTAGTAATTTCACTCTGTGTTCTAGCAATAAGACCTGATACAGGCAGGGTATCTTGTGTGAGCCTACATTTGTCTTTGGGTTTCAGCTCTCCTATCTGCCCAGCTGACAAGTGTTCAGTTATCTGTGGGGGAAAAGGAGAAACCAAAGGGGACAAGTTGGTAGCAAAAACGTTACCTTCTGTGCTGCTGATTGTAAACACTAGCGTGTCTCAGCTGTTGCACTACCTGAGAACAAGATATGCCTTCGAAGAACAAGAAAAGGTAGATTATGACCATTATGACCTCATTTGAACCTCAGCTGATCATAGAATCATAGAATGGTTTGGGGTGGAAGGGACCTTAAAGATCATCCAGTTCCAAACCCCCTACCGTGGGCAGGGACACCTCCCACTAGACCAGGCTGCTGAAGGCCCCATCCAACCTGGCCTTGAACACCTCTAGGGATGGGGCATCCACAACTTCCCTGGGTAACCTGTGCCAGTGCCTTACCACCCTCATTGTGAAGAATTTCTTCCTCATTTTAAATCTAAATTTTTCCCCCTCCAGTTTAAAGCCATTCCCGCTCGTCCTATCACTACATGTCCTTGTAAAATGTCCTTCCCCATACTCTATCAGCCTCTCCTCACAGCAGAAGTGTTCCAGCCCTCTGATGATCTTCGTAGCCCTCCTCTGGACCCGTTCCAACAGCTCCTTCTTACCTTGAGGATCCCAGAACTGGACACAGTATTCCAGGTGGGGTCTCACAAGAGAGGAATAGAGGGGCAGAATCACCTCCCTCAACCTGCTGGCCATACTTCTTTTGATGCAGCCCAGGATACATTTGGCCTTCTGGGCTGTGAGTGTGCATTGCTGGCTCATGTCGAGCTTCTCATCAATCAGCACTCCCCAAGTCCTTCTCCACAGGGCTGTTCTCAATCACATCATCCACCATCCTGCATTGAAACCACAGATTATGCTGACCCAGGTGTAGGACCTTGCACTTGGTTTTGTTGAACCTCATGATATTCGCATAGGTCCACTTTTCACACCCTCTGGATGACATCCCATCCTTCTGGTGTGACAACAGCATGGTGTCATCTTCAAACTTGCTGAGGGTGCACTTGATCTCACTGTCTATATCACTGATGAAGATATCAAACAGCACTGGTCTCAGTATGGAACCTTGAGGGACACCACTTGTCACGGATTGCCATCTGGTCATTGAGCCATTGACCACTACACTCTGAATGCAACCATCCAACCAATTCCTTATCAGCCACCCATCAAATCCATGTCTCTCCAGTTTAGAGAGAAGCACGTTGTGGTGGATTGTGTCAAAGGCTTTACACAAGTCCAGATACATTACATCTGTTGCTTTCCCAGTGTCCACTGCAGTGGTTACCCCATCATAGAAAGCCACTCAGGTGATCAGACAGCACTTGCCCCTGGTGAAGCCATGCTGGCTGTCTTGAATCACCTCCCTGCCCTCCATGTGCTTTAGCATACATTCTGGGAGGATCTGTTCCATGATCTTCTGAGGTACAGAGGTGAGGCTGACAGGTCAGTAGTTCCCAAGGGCATCTTTTCTACTCTTCCCTTCCCTGCCTGATTTCCTGCATCTGGGGACTAAGCGCTCTAGTGCTTTATGAAAGCATTCTTAAATACTTGCTAGCTCTGTTCTGCTCCCTTGTCCCTTAGGACCATTTTCTAGGAGGTCCTATTGATCAAGTTGTTGAAGAGCTGGAATTTTGCTTTCCTGACCATATCTCTCAGGACCTTGAACTCCACCAGTGTGCGAACACTGCAAACCAAGCTGCCTCCGATCTTGACGCCACTCATGAGCTCAGTTGTATTGGTGATCATCAGGTCCAGTGTTGCACCCCCTTGGGTAGGGGTATCTATTACCTGTGTTAAGAAATTATCTTCGATGCACTGCAGGAGTCTCCTGAATTGCCTACTGCTTGCTGTGCTACTTTTCCAGCGTTTGTCAGGTGGCTGAAGTCTGCCAGTAGGATGAGAACTTCTGCTTGTGAAGCCTCCTGCAGCTGGAGGAAGAAGGCTTCATCTGTAGATTCTCCTTCATCAGGTGGCCTGTAGTATACACCAACCACTAGATTTCTTTTGGCGCCTCAGTCTTTTAATCTCAACCATAAGCTTTTGAACTGTTTGTGGATATTCTTCAGAGACAGCTCTTCACACTCTATCCATTTCCTGATATACAGGGCAATGCCTCCACCCCTCCTCCCCGGTCTGTCTCTCCTGAACAGCCTGTAGCCATCAATAGCCACACTCCAGTCATGGGATTCATCCCATCCAGTTTCAGTGATGGCAATTAGGTCATAATGGACATTCATGTCTTGCAGATATGACAATTTAGTCCAATTTTTAGAATTATCTCAAAAAACGCAGTCTTCAACGCACCATGGAGAGTGAATTGCTCTGAAGCTGGCTATGTCAAATGACGGAGGATGTTCTTAGTGGGGGAGGCAAACCTAGACTCCTGTAGTTCCTGCTGTGTCTAGAAGCCTGCAATCTCAACTATTTTATTCCTGTGTTTTTGATGGCAATGAGGGTGGCCTGTGTGGGCACAGGAGGACTTTATCTTCATAGATATAAATAAGCACTGTGTTGGGGCTGCTGTCACCCACACTAAGCTTCCTTCAGACCTAAAGGAACACAAAAATACTGTGCTACTCTCTTCTCTCATTTTGGCCATATTCTCATTCTGCCCTCAAGCCTAGATCAAGGAAGCTGGTGAAGATTTAGCAGGCTAGGCATTCACAGGCTGTGGCGACTTTTTACATAGAAAGAATTTTTGTGGGTTCTTTTTCCACCCGTCATTGTGCTTCCACCAAAGATGAGCTGTAGCTGTTAGCGGGTCTGACAGCTGTAACACTTTCCTCCCATTCCGAGCCTCAGCCTGGAAGAGTTTAGAGAAGCAATGTGGTTTCCTAAACTTGCCATGATATGCAAGAGATGCAGATTAATTTATTGATTTTATTTGCAATTAGGGCAAAATTTGTCTGTGAGATTTTGATTCTACTCCTTGTATCAAAGACTTTTGTTATAACACTTTGAGTGCTGGCAGCAGTGTAATGGAATGTCTAATTGAAAACTGTCTGTATTTCTGTTCTGCTTTTCTGTATTTTTAGGCATATATGATTGCTTGCCTGAATTGTATGAAGAGACTCCTCCATGCTCAGCTGGAGCACATATTTACCTGGTCATGACCACTTGGCAGTAGGAAGTTCAGCTTTCTCTGCTGGGCACTGCCATGCCACCTACTTACCCGCCCTCAGGGTGGCACTCGCTGCGGTGCCTCCAACCCTGGTGCCCTGGTGGCGAGAGAGTCAACAAGTGCACCAAAAAGATGGCTTGTGGCACCTTGATGTGGTGATTTAGTGCACTGGAAATACAGGGTGCAATTTTGTGATATTTAGTTTCCATTAGATGTGTGCAGCAACAGGATTGTGATCATTGTTCTTTGCCTGACTAATTCTCAACTGTGTGTCAACAGCCTGGCTTCTACCCATTCTGAAAAAAAACCCCACCTGAATCATTATTTCCAGAACTTTATCAAATCTGTTTCTCAAGGGTGAATAACTTGCTGTCATTCATCCTTCTGATACCTGCCTGTTGCACAATTGAAACAAATAATGTACCCAGACATTCGTTGAGCAAATCAGAGATCACTTGGACTGACCTATATTTCTTGAGAAGAAATATAGAGTTTTCATGTATGTATAGAGTAATAGAGCTAATAGAGTTTTCATGTATGTATAGCATCAGGCATTTTGGCAGTGCTGCCTCCCTCGTATCAGTCCCTTTCAAGATAAAGGACTCAAAAGATGCTAAGGCTAAGCAGTTTAGGAGTTATTAGAGGGTAGAACAGTCTAGAAATGTAGCTGTAAAAAGTCTCAATATACTTCATTGCAAATTCACATCAAATTCATATTTCTTGTCCTTGCCTTCAAGGCTGTAAACAACTCTGCCCACGCATCTTTCTGCTTACAAGTCCACATGCTGGTTTTGCCAGTCTTGTCTCTCCACTGTTCCTTTTGTGTCTCTCCTACACAGGACTTTGTGCTGGGATTCCTCCCCACCCCAGGGCTTCCAACATCTATGAATACAAATGCATACACATATTACCTATCATTATACCTTATATATTTATGTATTCTCATATGCATATATAAAATATGATCACTCTTTCAATTGTTCCCTAAAACTGACATCTTTCCTCAGGGCAAAGGCTCAGCTACTCCCTTCCCTTCGTGATACATGAATTTATCCTTGAATGAGAACTTTTCATGTGTGCTTTGTAACTCTGGAGAAAGGATTGTATTTAGGCTTTCTAAACTAACACATATGTTTAAAGTGACATGAGTGTATACGATAAGGCATGGTAACGGATGCCAGTGAGTTGCTCACAGTCCCTGAACTTGGAAGGACAATTAGTAGCAGCCTGAAGCTACAAAACCAAAACAGCTTAGGCTACCTACCAGGGATAATCCTTAACAGACGTTTCAAATCTGTATGTAACATTTTGGTAGTAGAGAGAACATGCTGGTAAGTGCTTCAGGAGGGATTTATAAGATGAGAAACTTGAGTGCAAGAATCTGTGGAGTGCTTTGCTAGTGACATGCTGATGATGCCAATCCTGATGGGGCATACTGGCAGGAAGACTACAAAGATATATGATATCAGCATTTCCCCACATACACCTCTGCTATAAAACTAGAAGAACTGCTGAATGGTCATTAGGGGTTTTTTTCTGTTTGTGTGGAAGCAAAGTGATCTGGGGCTTCCCACTGCAAGAACATATGGTTATAAAATTCTACCTGAATGCTTTCATCTGACAGTAGAAATAATGCATAAACTGACCAAGAGATTATTACTAAAAAGTACTTCCTCTTACTAATCTTCCCTTTTCCAGTCTGGTTACACTTAAAATATAGATATCCTTACTGTTTGACCAATATGGTCATTTATCTTTGTGACTCAAAAAAGCCATTGCTTTTTCATCTGTGTGAGCCTCATAAAGGTAGTGAGTAAAACAACAGCAAAGTCAGAAGTTAAGCAAAATGACAGGGGAACTAGTGAAATAACTGAAATATGCCTAGTCTTGCAACATGAGGTTCACTGCAGGTCAGGATGACAATCCCCCTTTAAGGGCACTGAGAAATAATCCAAAGACTTTTTGAGAGGATGTTGTGGCTTTGGCTCTTGCAGAACTGTAATACATTTAATTTTTGTGAAATTAAAACCATGTGAAAATTTGGAGATGAGCTCCTCTGCATCAGTGCCCTCAAAATTTTGGTAGACCACTATAAAATTACAGCTTGGTTTTGGTCCTCTTAATTTATGTTTCTCCTCTGCCATCATGCAATGCTTTTCTACAATTTCACGAGGAGATCTGTGCATATGTAATCTTTGTTTCAATGTCAATTTTCCATTGAAAATAATTTTAGAGTTGCAAAGCTAAGCATCCAGAATTAGAAAACATAAGATTAAACCAATGAATTCTTCTTCCAGAATATGAGACTCCTTCTGCTCTCTCTATTTACTCTCAAGATCTCTTGCTTTTAAATTATGTGTGAAGTGTGCTCTGGCTCTGTGGGGAAAGATGTGCATCCCCGTGGAGCTGCAGTGAGTCATTGCCAAGAAAAACTGTGCACAGATCTCCCAAAAACTTGACATCTATTTTTGTGTAGAGTAGAGAAACTAGAATGAACTGAAGACGATGATGTAATAAAGTACATCATGAAAGCTTTGTCCTTTCTGGGAAGTCAGAGGAAATTGTGGGATAGGTAAAGTGATCCTCTGCAGTGTTTGCAGAGGGTATTATGCAGCAGTCAATGCTGTGTTTCTGGCACAGGATGGTTTCTGCAGCGACGTATCCTGCTGCATCTTGGCCCAGTCTAGTCACAGTGGTGCACATTGCAGTAGTTGCGTTATGTAACAAGGCAAAAGCTCAATTTTACACCTGTTGGTTCTCTGCTCCTTGCATCCAAGTGGAATGTTTCATGTTCCACTGTGTTTTAAGAACAGTTTCACTTAAAGAAGTTGTCACATGTACCAAAAGACAGTAAGGTAGGAAACTTAACTAACAGTTATCTAATAGCAGCCAAGCTGCTGAATTGGCATATCGGGAAGGTTGGTTCACTTGCGTATGTGAAAAAGGAGAATAGATAACCCTTCAAAGGATTTAACCCCACCCCCAGCTTGGTCAGAAGCTAAACCAGGCAGTTGTAGACCCAGTTCCAATCTCCCTGCCATAGGCAGGGAATCCTTCCACTGGATCATGTTGCTTGTAGCCTCATTCAGCCTGGTCTTGAATACCTCCAGGGATAGGACTTCTATGAATTCTCTGGGTAACCTGTTCCAGTCTCTCCCTACCCTGACAGTAAAAAATTTCTTCTTAATGTCTAATCTAAATCTCCCCTCTTTCAGCTTAAAACCACTACACCTTGTCCTGTCACTGCACTCCCTGATAAAGAGTCCCTCCACAGCTTTCCTGTAAGCCTGCATTTAAGTACTGGAAGGTTGCTATAAGGTCTTCCTGGTGAAACAGGGAGTAAAAAGGTTAACCAAAAGAGGCATTCAGCAACAAGAATTGAGGGCATCCTTCAAAACAAGGACACCTTATCAGGACTGCCTGGTGCTCAAGCCGGAGCTATGCTGCTGTGCTTCAGTGAGAAAGGCGACTATCCAAGGCTAACCAGTTCTGTGGTTTGAAACACTGCCATAATAAGTTCCTGGAAATAATTGTAATAGTAACACCCTTTTAGCAAACTAATTATAATAGCCTAATGAATATGTATGGTTTTACACTATAAGTAGCTGCTTGTTAGACAATACAGTGTGCAAGCTAGGAGGAGAAATTTCCCCTTGCACACCAGTGCTGCTGTCAAGTGTGATTCTGCGTGTCACTAGAGCCTTCTCTTTTCTTCGCTAAACAAGTCTAATCCTCTCAGCCTGTCCTTGTATGGGAGGTGCTCCAGCCCTCTGATTATCTTCGCAGCCCTTCTGTGGACTCACTTTAACAGACCCATGTCCTTCCTGTGCTGAAGACCCCAGAACTGAATGCAGGTGAGTTGTCATGAGAGTGGAGTGGAGGGTGAGAATCACTTCCCTTGACCTGCTGGTCACGCTTTTGATGCAGCCCAGGATATGCTTGGCTTTCTGGGCTGCAAGGGCACATTTCCGGCTCATGCTGAGATTCTTACATGCCAGCACCCCTAAGTCCTTCTCTTCAGGGCCACTCTCAATCCAGTCTCTGCCCAGCCTGTATTTGTGCTTGGGGTTGCCCCAACCCAGGTGCAGGACCTTACACTTGGCTTTGACTTCATAAGGTTAGCACAGGCCCACCTCACAAGCCTGTCAAGCCTCTCTGCAGGTGCCACCCTTTTTCACCCTATGACCTATGGCATTCCACCAACTTGAGTATGGCCTTGGTCTCTATAAGAATAAGTACAAATAATGGCTTTCTTGCATACCAGTGCCCTGATACTTTGGTGATAACTATAAACACTAGGCAATACCATTTGAAAAGACAGATACTGTCTGAAAAACATGTTCTTAACTTTCAGTAAATGAAGTTTCTTAGTAAAGCCTTTGCTGAAAAGTTAGAGAATTGGTTCTGCTTTAACTGAAATCAGAGTGGTACTAAACAGTATTATTAAATTATTTGAAAGGATTTAAATTTCTTGCAGACCCAGGCAATGGAAAAAGGGAAACCCATAACCTACCTATCAGTGTCATCAGGCATATCAGTTTCTGCAATGGCAGTCAGAAGAGAGTGAAATCTGACTTCTTCCTGGAGGTTTCCACTATCTCTTAATGTATAAATTTGTCTCCGTGGTGCAAAGCAGAAAGCAGTCTGCCAGAGGATGTGTGGCTGGTCTTACTGTTCTGAAAGTAGTAAAGGAAAAATATACAGGTTCTTATAAGAACATTTGGGTTTTTTTGTCTTGTTCCCTGAACTAATCAGCAATTGCATGGAAGGTGCCATATTCCAGTGACATTTTTGTGGCTAACCAAACATCTTTTTAGGGCCTGCCTCTGGGGAAAGGGTAAACATTGGATCATAAAGTTACTTTGTATACCTCCTAGATAATGCTTTTTTGCCAGTATTTGAAATGTTAGACAGAGGTGGCAGATGGAACAAGCCATTTCAGAGTGGCATGAAGTGTGTCCATCCAAAAACTGCAACAGCCAGTAGTGGTAACTGCCACTGTAACTGCTGCTTGTGCTGATTCTGACATTCAAGATTTTACATTTTGGTATAGATGGATAACCCACATGATGCTACCATTTTAGTACGTTACGTGGTTACACACAGTAACACCCTGTGTCTCTGTGTTCCAACTGTGCACCTGTTTTCTACTTTATCAGCTTCTCGTGAACCATAATTCATTCTTCATGTGAAAAACTTTGAGAGTCTCTTGGAATAACTGAAGAAATGCCAGCTATTAGAACTACTTATGTGAATTACTTTACATTATCACAGCATTGTACTGCCAATTTGATCATTAGCTGAGGCCTATGCTTAATGCTCTGGAGACCAAGATATAATGTCCCAGTTAATTGAGAATGGAGAACAATGTGATATCTGCATGTTTCTCTTGCTCAAAATGTGTCTGGAAATTATTTAGTTAGTTGATGAATTGTATTGTCAGCTTGCCTTTATGCCGATCTACATTTTTGGTACTCCTTCCTCCCTTTCATCAGGTTTTTCTATAATCAACACTGTCTTAAAAGTATTTTGTGTTTCTTACTTGAAATGTCAGTTCATTTGCCTACTCATTTCAGACTCTGAGGTAAAGGAGAGGTGTCTCAGCTATGAAGTCAGGATGGTCCTGTGTAGCGGGTTTGCTGACTTGTTCAGAAATCCTGGGATTTTTGACTTATGAGCTGTGCTTAAGCAGTCAGTTCAAGATAGCTCAGGCCATGCTCACCATAGAGAGTGGTAGCCCCCTCCATCCTTTCTGCTTCTGGAAGCATTCCTCTCTCTCTCTTGATAAGGCACTAGCATTATCATAAACTAAATAAGGAAAGTCATCCTGTTAAAGCTTCTTCCCTCTTTATACTCCTCCACGCCCTCCTCTTTCTTCTCTTCTGTCTCCTTTCCCTCTTTCCTTGTTTTGCCTTTCCATGACTTTCTCCTTCCTTTTTCTGCCAGACCAGTTACCTGATCTAGCTCACCATGTACCTGTGTGTAGGCTTATACTAAGAGAAAGGACATAGTGGGAATGAATGTTTAGTGATGTGGAGGTGGGCAGGACCATCCTTTTCTGTGCTGGTATGGATTTAGGTTACATTAATATGACTGTGTAATCACAGAGACAACAGTTATAGGACTAATGCTTTTCTATCCCTGATATCTGTTGAAGAAGCAGAAAGCTGTAAGAAGTGCTGTCATTTGGAATAGGAATCAAGATGCTCTTGCTTTTGAAACCTAGGAGGAGTTTCCAGGATGTTGTGGAGTGCACACATTGATTTAGCCCTGACTTTTGTCAAACTGCATAGGCAAGCCCGAAAGGAGGTTCCCTAGAGTCAGCTGGGATGATTGTGATGGTGTGAGGGTGACCAGCCATTTTAAAACATGATAATTCAATGTATTCAATGTGTATTAACAGGCTTCTTCAGATTTTCAATTTGAAAGACAAACTTTCCTCTGTCCTGGACAAAACAATGACAAAGGCACGTGTTGCACAGCTGAACATTAAATAGTGCCCAGAATAATGGGCTGGAGCCTGATCATCTCTTTGAAGGATGACACTGAGGATCTTAATCTTCTCATACCGTTTTATTGCTTCAGGATTATTTATTAGATTTTCAGAGCAGCGTGGGTAGGTGTGCATATGTTGTCGAAGGAGTAATCAAGGACTGAGGAAAAATGAGGAGACTACCACAACAATCATTAGGGAAAACTGTGAATAATTACAGATCTTTTTGCCATTGAAATGCTGAAACACTTCATGACTCCTTAAACCGAAGCACCCAGGGATATAGTGAAACTGATGGAGTAATTAAGAGCTAAGTGTGTTTAAGGTGTTTACATACCAGAATGATATGTACATACTGCTTGAAAGACTAGCACTGTTTCCAGAGTGGGAGAGACATACAGGAGAAGCTAGACTCAATTAAGAGTAATACTTATGCTGGCTGTCTTTCCTGATGAGCTCTGCTGTGTTGTAATCAGCCTTCAAAGGGAAGTATTATTCCTTATATATGGGACTTTAAAAGCTTCAATGGTCTGGAGGGATCAATTTGAAATGTACAATAGAGAACAATCTCACAGCAGCAAGGAGCTGGAATGCATCAGCAAATGACTGTTTTCTCATTCTCTGAAATTACAAGCTGCCCACAGATTTTGGGAGATATTGTTAAACAGTCCCTAACAAAGTGGTTGCTTCTGTAGCTAGTCAGTTTGCTCATCTAATCATGATAAAGGCATGCAGAAATTAAATCATTGGCTACATGTCTTAATTTGTCTCAGCTCGCACACAGCAGCTAGATTTTTGCCTCAGAACTACCATTGCTATGTAGGGACAGGGAAGTCTAAAACTTGGAGTACTAATTCCCAAATATTTAAACAGATTTTTAAAAGAGGTATGTATCTAGCCTACCTCGCTTCCTCTTGTTCCTCAATCACAAAGTTTATACTCTGTAATTGGAAACAAATACTTGAAATTCTACATAATGCTTAAACAACTAATTGACCTGACACTCTGTACTTCCCGTGTGCTTTGCTGAGCTATGGTTTTTAATAATTTACCAAAAGAATGGTAATAAACCCTAAAATATTAATCAGGCTTTCTACAGAACATGTCGGAGAGTTTTATTTAAGTTGGAAGTGTGTTAATTTCTCAGACAATTAGTGTAACTCTGCCAACATGACCAAATCTGGTTTGTGAGTCTGCTATCTTTCATTTCAGAGACTTTTTGCTGATGTAGTATATTACAGCATTCCAGCATTAACATTCCTCCTGCTCCACTGGGATGGAGCCTGCTGTGTCAGAATATAAAGTGTTGAGTCTAATAATGTAAATATAAGAACATAAAACTAGCCATACCTGGTGAATAGTCCATATAGGTCAATATTCTACATTCAACCATCGTCACAAACAAGAAGTGCCACTTAGGCCAGAAGATAAGTCCCGTGAGCTTGGGGGCAATAAGTGACGGGACAACATAAATGCCTTACAGTGATAAATGTCAAAAATTCTTTCCTCTAATTAGAGAACCTTATTTGGTAGGGAAGCTGGGCATCTTTTGATGTGTTTCCCTATTAGGGAAAAAAAAACCCCCCTGTTTTAATTGTGATCCTAATTGAATTATATTGATCATTGAAATACTGTATAAATGATAGTTTACTGGAATACCCCTCTTTAATTCTTTAATGCATTAATAGCTCCCATTTAATTCAGAGGTAGTAGTCAACTTCTATGGTTTGAAACAGAGGCTGAATGCTAAGAGCATTTTTAGAGAAATTAGTGAATATTGACTCTTGGAAAAAAGTGCCTTGCAATCCCAACATCTATCAATCTGGTTGTGTCCAGAAGTATTAAAGATAGATCTTTTTTATTTATTTACTTTTTGTGTGAATTCCCAAGAAAAACTACTGTAAGAGGAATGATTGTATGTGTTCAGTAATAAGATAATGCCATCAAACAAAATCTGACCAAGTTTTGTCTTCCCGTTATCTTGTGAAATTTTGAGAAAGGCACCTGTTTATTCTTTTTCTCAGCAAGATAGCTAATTTCATGGATGGCAGGCATCGTAACCTCAAAAACTACTACTCTGTTTAGGAGGTTGAAACAACAAGCCCTAGCAGACATCTCCTAGAACTCTGGAAATTGAATTATACTAAAAAATACTGAAAGTAATTCAACTTTTATTTAGTTGATCCTTTCTCCATGTCCTTTATGCATGTTCACACTCACCTTTCTTTTTTGGATAGTCAGATACATTGCCCATGTTCTGTTCCCTACCCATTCTTTCTCAGATTCCATAGAACAGTAGAAACACTATTCTAATTCTGAGATAAAAGCTTATAACCAATAAAAAAATTCTTTCTTTTCATGCACATAACCTGAAAGCTCAGCTTGTCTGTCAGTAAGTATATAGGGACATCAGGAAAGGTGGTGAGATAGTAAAGTTTGAAGCTCCAGTATTCAGTGGATGACACCTCATTCTAGGCTGCCTAATATTAAGGGAAACCATCACGATCTCATAGTTTTCAGTTGCCCTAAAGAAATGAGCAGCTGGCTCCAGCTGAAGTTAGATAAGAAAGTAATGAAGCTATGGAGAAGAAGAGCTCAAATAAAAACACTATTTCCCAATAAAATCACTCCCATTGAATACAAGCCTTAGGGTCCTCTTAGCCTGTATTGCACAATCAATAGCTGTGGAGGTGAAAAATGTTAATTATCATCTGTGGCTGACAAGGAGATTGTACTGGATAATATTAATGTAAAACTGGCTAGTATGACTGATGTAGTTCTAAGATACAGACTGGAACCATTGTAAGTATTAATATACAGGAGTAATTAATCATGGAATGAAATTGAAAGACTGAAAAGGGCATAAATCTTTGAATATGCAAAAAAATTTGCAAGAAGTGGAGACTGATTAACTGGTTTATATCCATTAAAATTGGGATAAAAGTAATTGTGATGGAAGTACCAGCTTAGAGGGAGATTAGTGATAGAGCTTCTGCGGGATCAGTTCTGGGACCAATCTAATTTGTAGTTTTCCTTATAATATTGACACAAACTGAAATTTAGGCTAATGAAATTACTGGTGGTCCAAAGTAGGGAGATATCATCAGATGACAAACTGGGATATGGTACAGAATGAACCAAATGTCCTAAAAGATCTAAGACTGTGGAAGAAGTTGATTTTTAATATTTCAAAGTATTAAGATCATATATGGAATTAATAACTGGAATTTCTTTTTTCCATGGTTGGAGTTCATGAGTTAGAAACGATAAAGAGGGAAAAAGAAGCAGGGTATCTGTAAGTTGCGAGTGTAACAGAACTATAAAGAAAGTAAATGTAATCTTAGGACTTAGATCAAGCACGTGTAAGAAGAAATAAAATGCTAGCCGTAAGGTACAGGGCATGATTGTGTAGACTTCTAAGCAAGCATGTTTAGTGGACAAGAATTAAAGCAGAATGGATGATGATGGGAACAGAAAGTTTATAACACAAAGGAGATTAACAGAATTTGTCTTGTTCGGACTCAGTGAGAGAAGGGTGAAAGGACAGAGGTTCTGGAAACCCATAAATAGAGTCTGGGGAAGGTGGGCATGAGAGAAGAGGTCTTCCAGTGAAAGGGCAATGTTGGCTTTAGAGCAGATTTCCAAACTTCCAACAATCACAGCAGTGACATTCTGGGACAGCCTTTCAAATAGACTTGTGGGATAAGAAGAACAAATGGCTTTAAGATGGACTATGATCAGTTTAGAAGGCTGAATTACATGCTTCCCACAATGACTGTGATCACTAACAGCCTCTTTATCTCTCACCTGACATTAACAGGTCAAATGAGTTTTTCCAGCAGCAGTAGAACCAATGAAACCTGGTTTTGCAGAGGTTTCTGTCTTGAGGCAGGACTTTCCTATAGACCCTTTGATGTCTGAAAAGAGGCTACTTGCTGCCTGTTCCCCAGTAGGGGCATTCCTGCATTTCTCTACTCAGCTGTCTAGTTTCACAACACTAATAAGGAATCTGTACCGTGTTATGAATTTGGGAGAAACTGGCTAAAAATTTTTTGAAAGAGTTGTGTGACAGTAGGAAGAGGTTGACTCATTTTCCTTAGAAAAACAGGTCAAACCCCCAAAGGTGTTGAAGGAATAGTTTTCCTACGCTAGGAAGGATTCACGTGGAAGGGTTAAGCATCACCAGACCCAATTTGCTTTCTAGTGAAATAAACACCTCACTGCTCTGACAGACTTTAATCATGGGAAGTGTAAGCCTACTACTCCCCACTGGAGTCCTTGTTCTGTCAACCTAGTTTGCTCTTCAAATGCACAGGAAGAAACAATCTATTCCATAATAAAGCTGAGTAGTTTGCTTGCTTAACAGAGAATGAGTAGTACTGATGGTTCAAGCTTTATTTTTAGGGACAGGAAATACCATATCCAGGAAATACAAGGTGGAAGGAGAAAGAATTAATAAGTTACTGTACTTGGTTTGGGTTATTTTCATTCTGAATGGAAAATTATTCCTTTAAAAACCTGGATTTTGGTTTGTTTCATCTTCTCTTGGTCTCTAATTTACAAATGACTGATTGCAATTTATGTTCACATGATCCTAGCCTAAATCCTACAAAGAGGCTTGTTGTCATTTTTTGTGCTTTTAAGTGTAGCCTCTGACATTTTTCAGAACTCCTGTACTTTACATCAGGAAAAGCAGATGGTTAAACATTACTTCAAAAGGACTGACATTCAGCACAGACACTGAAATTTTGAATCTTGAAGACATGTATTTGTGTTTTTTCAGATTGCCACCCAACATGTCTTCCTGCCTCTTTACCTCTGTGGTGAATACTTTCGACTATAGGTACATAAATGTAGGACTATTGTGTGGGAGAGAGAGTATGGAAGGAGGAAGTAGTTAAAGGAATTGTTTGAAGGGACCTAAATTCATTCTTTTGTTGGTGTAACTGTGGAATTTAGGAATGGTAGATGAGCATCAAATTATAACCGAAAGAACGCAGGTGGAAAACCAAATAAATATGGTAGGGATGGTTGTGAATACAGGCTGTATGTTCCTGGTTTGAAGATTACCAAGCACCCTGAAGAGTTGTTTAATCAGGTCTTTATGATCCGGAAATGCAGATGATCACCTGAATCCTGAGTAAGCAACCACATCATGTATACAGCACACAGAAATGCTATACACATGGCAACTGGTGTAAATTCTGCTGCTGGCTGTGAGTTAAAGCCAAAGAAGTATTCCTGCTCACACAGCAAAGGTGCTGTGTGGATGGAGATGATATGCATGTTTTGGACTGCAGTTTCAAAGCCTGTCTCATTAAGAGCTGTTCCTGTTCCCACTAGAGTTGTGGTAAAAACTCCACTGAGTTAATTTGCTGTAGGAGCATGGAATGACAGATTCTTTCTGAGGACAATGAGATTTATTAGTAAATTTGCACTCAAACCAATGTAACATGATATTATTAATGTTTAATGCCGCATATCTTGTTTACACAGTAGTCCAAAAAATTTTGAGATGCTAAGGAGCAACAACAAGCCTTTTAATTATTCTTTTCTGTCATTCACTTAGAATCGTGTTGGAGCGCAGCACTCTAGTTGTGGAAGACCTTCTAGGAAATACTGAAAAATACTCTACAGACACAACAGACTACACTGGTTCCAGTTGGTGTCAGAGTTTGATGCTGTCGGTATGCCTCTAGCTCAGGCCTTTTCTAGCCCTTTAATTCTAGTACCTTTAATAACAGCTCCAGTTCTTGAATAAGCTTTGTATCCACATTCCATCCTTGCATATCAGCTCCCCCAGAAATATGCTTTAATCAAAGCCTTGTCTCAAAAAATCTAAAAATGAAGAGAGAGTGGTCATTTTTCTTTCAAAGATAATTGCCTACATGTAGGCTGTAAAATGTCACATTACCATACAAAGACCCTTTAAGAAAACACAGCCCTGTTGGAAGCACATTCTGTTAAGGAATTCAGCTGCCTTCTGCATTTAATAACATTTAAAACTAGTTCTGGGAGTCTGAAAATGCCTTAGCAGTGCCCAACTTGTAAGCCCAGTCTTGAGATGGAAACAGAACACCCTTGTCAGGAGTACGGTGTTCCTGCTTTGCAGCTGAGAAACCTGAGATATGGCAGTTTTAAATGGCTTGGTCAAAGTGCTGTGACAGAGCTGGGTAGGCAGATTTGGGATATTGCCTGCATATTCTGTGGTTTTATTGAAAAGTCATTCCTTCCTGCTGATTTCTCAGCATTCCTATGTCTTTCTAGAAGGATTCTGCATGAAAAGATTCTTTTCAAGTTCATTCATTCCTGCCACAGGGCACTACCCTCTGCCAGAACCTTCTTGGCCATATAATTATCCCTGCAACTGCCAGCAGTGTGCTGCAGAGGGTTATGCAGCAGGAGACGATAAACTGCTAAAGAGATCCTGTTTTCCTATGGACAGTAACAGAAAGGAAGGACAAGGAGTAAAACACAGGAACATCACGGAACGAGGCATAACTGCTACTGAGCTCAAATGTCTTTTGCTGGTTTTGAGTTGATGGCTGCAATGCTGTAGATGCAGCTTAGAAATGAAATTAACTCTCCAGAGCTGTAACTGAACATTAATTAGAGCTCCTTTGCAATAAAATGGGATCTCCTTATCCATTTTAAAACTGGATGAGTCAAAGCCCAGAAAAATGAATGAAGAAAATAATCCCTTTTTTGGCAGACATACAGGCAGGATGTTAATTAATAGGGCTTTTAATTTTTATGATTCTTTGACAGTGTCCTTCAAACCCCTGCAGGATTAATCAGTAAAAGGCCTAAAGTTCTATTACTTGGAAGTCTTACAGAATACTTTTACTGGGTATGCAGTAGCCAGGAGGAAATGTCCAGACAGGAATATGTTATCAGCAAGATGTGAATACTACACTTTGGTTTTTATTCTGCCTCTGCTCTTTCATTCTGAGGTCATGATTTTTCAAGTCAGAAATTAACATTAAGCAATCTGTCTTCATATTTTGAGAATTTTGCTGCACAGAAATCTTGCTACTTTTATGTAGAAACTCTTCACATAGATTTAAAGGCCAACTCTAGGTACCTAGGTTTTGTTATTACTGACACATAATTTTTCCCCACAGTCCATTCAGATTAATGATAACATTACCTGAATAATTGCCATGTGGCCAGATTTAGTGTTGGAGAAATAATCTACTACACTGGCTCGAACAGCTCTAGGGCATTAGAAGCTTCCAGGCACCAGGGGCTTCCCCTCTTGAAGATTACTCTTCTTGAATGAATAAACATCATGCCAGGTAACTACCAGTACCCTGTGTGCAGTGTGAGGTCCCTTTTATTAAGCTTCTTAGAGTATGAGTATACTCCTCAACTGACTGTGATGCAGAGATTTCCAGTTCATGACAACTGTACTAACCCTGGAACTAGATTAGGAACTGGAAGAGGAACAGGTCTGTGCCCCTCCTAATAAAACCTGCTAAGGTAAAAAAAAACCCCAGACCTGTGAGGCTATCCAGTCCCAGAGAGACTCCTCTGCAAACATATGAGGAAAATTTAGTTTTCCAGACATACTTGTCCCAGAACTCTATATTGTGGGGCAAGAGGTGTGGAGTGTCTCAGGAGGAGTAGTAGAAGGAAGATGAAAAATTTTTAAGTCACATACGCATCTGTGTGAGAGGAGGAAGGAGTGAAGTCTCTTTGTTCACCGGGTGTATCCCAGCCAGGATCTATCTACACTGCCCTCAAACTTGTGACATGTTCAAAGATGCATCCTAGCTAGGTTTAAACTGCCTCATTTTGCCATTAGTCCAGTGCAATAGAGAGCACAGCATAATCTCATTTTCTTCAACTCCTTAGTTAGGTTTTACTCCTATTCTGACCTCCACTCTGTCAGAGCGATATTGCATGCTGCACACAGAATAGGTAATTTTAAACCCGGGCATATGTCTGTGCTATACAGTAGACAGTGGGATCACTGTATACTCAGTGTGGCAAGAATACCTTCCTGTTGTCACTCATCATGTTCAATTCTCTCCATGGGAACTTAATCTGCCACAAACAGGAGACAACCAGAGTTCTGTTGTAGTACATTAGGAACGAGACTCACCGTGCCCGCATCCTGTCTGATGTGTTGCTGCTGTCTTGTTGTTTCCTATCTTATTTCCTCTTGAGTGCTTTTTGTCTCTTTGCTGTTCCTAGTGTGGCATATAGCTGGAACCTGCAGTGCACAGGGTCACTACTGTAAGATGCCCAGCACAGTTTGAAGCATGATGAGATATTGTGCTTGAGCTAAGCCCTTCTTATGGTAAGAAGCTCTTCTTCTGATCCCTGTTTGTTTGATCCCAGCAGCATGAAGCTTGACCTAGGTAAGACCTCTTTCCACTGGAAAATACTGTATTTAAAAAAATGGATTACACCTGAAAATGAAGAGCCAGATTTTTGGTCAGTGCCCAATAAGGCCCTGTTGAACAAGAGTAGCGACATGGATGTGGTCTTCACACTAGGCTCACAGCCAGCTGTGGTCCCTGTGCAATCCTTGCTTGGAAAAGTGCAATAGACCTAATTTCTGATTGCTGTCCTCGGCTTGAGGAATATGTGGAAGATAGTAGTGCAGAGAGCTAGGACACAACGTAGTTTAGCAGCCCCCAGTTAGAAGAATGCTTTGAATGGAATCTGTGGACAGGGTACCCTGAAGATTTTTGAACATGAACTGACTCCTGCTCACTCCAGGGTTAAAAGCTAGAAAGGAGATTATCTGCCTTTGATTCTCCTGCCAAAGTGAAAGCTGATGCAGTCAGGCAGAGCCTTTAATTTCAGAACCAGATCCTATTTTCTGCAGAACAGCACCTGCAGAGTCAATAGTTTGGCTAAAATGGCGAGACCCTCATTGCTTGTATTTAGGTATAAATGTATCATCAACTAGAATCAGCTTATTTGCAAATGGTATTTTCCTAATACAGGATTGTACAGGCCCAGTGGGGGGAAGTGACTGTGTAAAAGATTATTCTGACAGGGCACAGGTCATTGTTTTATTTGCTTTATAAACATCAGGTTGAATGAAAACTACCATCTGCTACTAATGAAACAAACCCATAAACCACTTCTTCAGATCTCTTTAGCTCTAACAGAAGCCAGATTATTCTTTTATTGCAGTATTTCTGCAGTGGGATAATTCCTGGTTGTTTTCCTTTCTTTGAATCTGGATTGAGAGCTGAGATGAAGATATCTAAGTTTTACTAGAAGAGAGGGAAAGTCCCTCAAAGGTAGTAGCGAAGATTAAGGAGGAGAGAGAAGAAATTTTTCCTCATAAAGGATTGTATTTACTATGAAATTATTGTGCTAGTGTCTTCCGCAAACTAGATTCAGCAATGAGTGGGAACAGCATCCTGAAGAGAACAGTAATTTCAGAAACAGTGTATCTGCTACATTGCTATCAGGGAGCTGCAAAAGAGTTTGGGCTTTTGTTTTGGTATATGCTGGAGTTGGTTTTGCCTTGGCATACAGTTTAAATGAACATGAAAATCTTGATCTCACTTTACAGGAGGAGATCATTCAGATTTACATGAAGATGAACTCAGATATAACCACTCTTTGTGTGATAGTACCAACCATTTAAAGACTCCAAAAAAAAATACAGTGTGGGAAGTCATTGTCTGAGAATGTCCCTATTCTCTACCTTTTCATAGATTGTCAGACAGCCTATACACTAATATTTTACTTTGCAAGAATTAGTGTTTTTTAAAAAATAAAGCAGATGGTAACAATCACTGTATTTATGAAGCTCGGTTTACAAAGACTACAGTTCCCCATATGGAGTATCACATACATGTTCAAATGGAGGATCCTTAGAGTACAGCCAAGCAGGAACAGCCACATATACCATACATTAAGTACAGAAGCAGTTTTTCAATAACCCCAGTAGAAGCTTACAAGCTAGTTTCCAAACTGCTATGTGAGATCTAAATATTCTATGTGCCAATAGCTTGATGTATTAGTAAAGCCCAGTAGAAACTTACAAGCTAATTTCCAAACTGCTCTGTGAGATCTAAATACTCTACGTGCCAATAGCTTGATGAATTCCCCTCCATCCTGTCTTGTCCCCCAGCTGTTCTGACAGCTTAACAGTTAAGACCCGCATCTAAATAGGTTTTATATAATGTAAGCTAGAAATAAAACAATTATTTTCCTAGAAATAGCAAAATAAATCTGGAACTCCAATAGGAAGTCTAAAAGAAACACCTGATGGAGAAAAATATTTTCAGCCAAGCAGATTTGCTAGGAGTTTCTTCTTTCATTGAGAGGAAAAGAGCAAACAATTGAATGGTTTTTTCAAGCAAGAACATGGAGTTAGAAAGTTATTTTCAGTCCCTGCATCTATTTGTCAAACTTGATTGTATTTGCACTAAAGAAAGGAGCAAGAAGGGAGGCCACGATGCCTCATAGAAGGTGTGGGCTAACGGAGAGCTCACCTTCCAGGGAAGAATGTGGGCACGAACCATGGGCTATTTAAGGCAGTTGTGGTTTGATATTGTGCTGAGAGAAAGCAAAATACTCTGCTTCAGCTTCATGTTTTGAACGTAGGATTTCACAGTGGGAACAATGAAATGTTACATGTTTTCACTTTAAGGAAAAAATAGCAGGAATATTCTCTGGCATTTCTGAAAGTCCCATTTCTCCACGAAAAAACCCACCAAATCCCAGTATGTTTTTAGAAAATTATCCAAAGAGGAAACAATTTTCTGTCCAGCCTTTATTCCAGTAGGAGGCTGTTACGGCAGCTAGGAGTACAAGTGAGTGAGAAGGGGCTCTGGGGAAACCTCTAGAACTAATAGGCAGATCTTAGAAAAAAGTTTGGTAACTTAGCAGTCCATTACACACACACACACACACACTTCATGCCCCTGCAAAGTAAAAAAAAAAAAAAGTTAAAAGGCGAAAAGAGGGCTGTAATCAGATTTTGTCTGCATGGTATGAAATCTTGTAGACACTGATGGAGTGCCAGCATAGTAACCCAAACCCACTGGGGCTGTTTTTCTCGGAACAAAGCTCCTTTCAGAGAGCTATTATTTCTGTTTGAGAATATTGTGCTCTGGCAATGAAATCTTCATGTGTTTTATGTGTTTTGCTGTTTGTCAGTGAAAGTACTTCATCACACATTTGTCACCTGGCAGGACTCAGGGTCAGCTCTCTTCTAAGTGTCTAACATTATCACCTTTTGGTCATCTGTGAATGACAAACTCACAATCCCATATTACTGTCAGTGTTGTAGGTATGCTGAAGCATTAAAAGCTCTTTCTTGTACCATCAAAGGAAGAATTAACCTTTTGATCTACTTTGCAGCATTCTGAACGCTGCGTTGTTTGTTTCATGTTAATGAAATTCAATCTTTGTGCCAGAGCAGAGCCTTCTTAAGTCTTAATTCTTCAGAGGCTGGGAATGGAAACCTGATCTCAAAAGTATGGTCTGGAGCCTTGTTCTCAAGGTCAGTCAGCCTTTTCTGAACAGAAAGGAACTATGGGGAAAATAATATAAACTGTCTCTGTTTTATTTTTGACCATTTATTGGATAGAAGAATTGTCCCCCACCCTTCCAACTTTATTATTAGGTCTGTAGCAGTCCTAGAAACAGCCTCTTGCCAAACAGTTGTCTTGAAGCAGTCCTGTGGAAAGGTCTTCTTAACGCTGCATTAGAGAGTAGCTGGGAGGTCTGTGCTGAATGAATTATATTAGAGATTATTCTGTATGTTTCCAAGCTGTTTATGAATTTGGTTCAGCTCTGTTTATCAAGAACATGTGTAGAACAGGATTATTGGTATCTTTCATAAAGGATACTGATGGATGGTCTTTCCTCCAAGAGCTGAGAAGAATGACACCAGATTCCTTTACTGATCACTAGAATAGTACAGCTGGGCAGGAAATATGCTGCCATACTCCAGTTGGAAGCGCAGCATTATTTCTCAAAGCATAGCTTGCAGTGTTATGCCATGTAATATGATATATGAGGTAAAGACATTGGTTTGCTGTTTGCTGCACTTTTCCATACCCATTTTACTTGTTTGGATTGCTTGTGTGGGAGACATACAACTTCCATGATGTCAGATTGAGTGTCTCATTGCTTGAAGCAGATCAGTTCTGTGCTTAGGTGGGGAAGGCACTAGGCTTGCAGAATGGTGACCTTATAAATCTTCTTGATTCCTTTTTTATTTTTGATAGGCCATACAGTAGACAGCTTGCAGCTTATGCACTCATAAATCCTTGTGTTTGCAACAAAACTACTGAGATGAATCTTTCATAAGATAGGGTTCAGATAATCCCAGAAGAATTTGGAAGCTTTTCTGGAAATTCTTTTGGCTGTCAGACTGGTACAGATAGGTGGCTCGGTGTGCATGCGTGTAAGAGGGAGAGGCAGAAAGAGAGGGACTGAGTTTTTATTACGATTCTAGGTATCACCTAGTTCTAGACAAGCTGGCAGTGCTGAGAGATTAGCTTTCATCCCAATATATTGGCACTTGCAATTCGGACTAAGCACAAATACGGAGGCAGAGCAGACAACAAAATTCTTTGAATAGCAGCAAGACAAAAATAGGATTGTTTTTGTGTCTACAGGAACAAACAGCAAGACTCAGTCTTTGCCTTACAATTTAAAATGTAATAAATTGCATGAAGTAGGGTATGGCTGTCATATTACCCCTTGGTACAGACAGAAATTGAAGCCATAAAGAGGGAAAGTGTCTTGCTCAAGATGATAGAGCAGTTCTTCAGCAGAGGCTGGGAATGTAAACCTGATCTCAAAAATATGGTTTGGAGGCTTACTGTCAAGGTCATTTGGCCTCATCTGAGCAGCAAGAAACAGCAGAAAAGAGACTATGAACCATTTCCCATTTAATTTTGAACTGTTTGTTGAACAGAACTGTATTTTTTTTCCCTTACCATTAATACTGCTCCTTCAGCAGCGCTTTGAAAAACAAAATGGAAAATCTCTGAAATTGATAACTATTTGTTTGCCTAGTCCCACACTGTATCACTATATTTTTCTTCATTCACTTCAGTGTGAAAAGAGACATTTATAACTTGTATCAGTACTTAATTCATAAACTGTAGAAGCAGGAGATACCCGGAAGATTAAATCAATAATGTGTGGGATTGTGTTATTCCCAGCACAGTTCGTTCATATGTAGAAAACTAAACCCCAAATGTGCAGAGGATACCAATTCCTTGTCTCACTGATGACAAGATTTTGCAGCCATATTAAGAGTACGTCATTTAGATTGCATGGACCAGGGATGCAGAGCAGAGGAGCCTCACTTACTTTAATTCCTCTTCATGCCTCTGGGAGGCAAATTCACAAGTAGAGAGGCTGGATGTGATAAAAAGGGCTTCCACTCATCTCTGCTCTCATTCTGACCCAGGTGTGGACTTCTGTCTCTCTTCACTGAAGCAAGGCAAGATCATCGCTGGGAAAGATTAGTTCCAAAGTGAGAATTTCAGTAAAAATAAGGAAAAGTTTCCATCAAATGTGCTTTTTAATGACAGAAAGTATAGTCCTTTTTATTCTGGCATTTGCCTGACTTTTTGGCCAGGTTATATTTGCTTCCTTATTTTCATCTAACATTTCTATTTCTTAAATAATTATAGAACTTTTACTGACTTGTCTTGTACTAGCTACTTTGAAAACATGTATACAACTGCAACTCACACCTGAAAAACCTCAGAATAAATAAGGATGTTGTGCATCTGAACAGTTTCACCCATGTGATAATGTAGTCCTAAGCTAATCTAAGTTGCCAAGGTGCTAAAGGATCAAAGTTGTTTTTGATGTGCCCCACAAACCTGATTTTTCTTTGCATCTCTTTACATATTGACTGTCTATTGGTCTTCTGTAAACTGAGGCATTCGAGTAGCAAAAAGAAACAGAGAAACCAAGGAAAGAATGCTGTAGTTGAGAAATATTTTCAAAATAAAAATTATATCTTTTAGGCCATTTACAATAAAACATTTCCATTGTAGTTACAGTGGCAGTCATAAAGATAACTTTCTACGTGATTAAGAATACGTAACTGTATAGTGAGTGTAGCTGTCCTCTGTTTTCAAGTTACTTGAATACTAACCTAACTTGGTGTGAATATTTAACCTTTCCTGTTAGCTTTCTGAGACCTTTACTGTGGAGTTGATTATTTGCTAGTATGGATGAAGTGAATATGCTTTGGAAGAGAATATAGAATATTAGAGAAGGAGGACTATCTAATTCCATTATTTTCCCCTTAGAATATTCTTTGCTTCTTTTCATTTCAAAAGATTATACTATCTGTATCAAACCTTCTCCATAAGCTTGGAGAAGCTGTAAAACACTGTTGCACCTTGAAAAGCAAGGCCTAATTCTGGGATGCAGAGTGAGAAAAGTTTATTCTCAACCCATCTCTTTATATTTTTCTTGACACAAATCATATAGTAACTAAAAATCTTATGTCCAATCACAGTTGTTAGCGTATACCTATAAACCAATCAACTAACAGATCATGCACTGATCATGCACCTATTTACTGTTAGCATAGTGTTTCGCTACTTTCCCACTGCTACCAGCAGACAAGGCAAATTTCATATAAGCGATAACTTTCTCATTCTAAAATCTAGCAGGTAAGTATTTGAAACACTTACCTAAGAAATGTCACAATGCTCTATACACTCTGTTGTATGTACTGAATTCTTGCCTCCTCATCCCATGGTTTTGTTCTAACAAGCATAACAAGGCCCTTCTCCCAAGGCCGCTCTTGCTCCATCGACATATTTGAGCTTGCTCTGGAAATCCCCATAAAAAGCTTAGTATTTCTCCCATGTTATCTTTTCTTTGCAAGGTATACCACCACTTTTGTCCATTTTGGAGTGTTTTTTTGGCACGATTCTCACAGAATATGTCAAGTCATCCATTACTAGATACGGTACTAATAGTTTTTTTCCAGCAATATATAGTGGGAGCTGTTGCCTAGGTCCATGGTTTTAAGATTTCTTGTTTTTTTCCTACAGAGAGCAACAAGAGTAGCTTCTTCATGCCAGTCTTAAATCTTCTGAATGGACTGAATCCAATACACATGTCTATAAGTTCTGTTCAAGTTCTGCTCTAGCAAATCTGTATTGCTTTCCAGATGGATTTTTAAAATATTGTTACCAGGTAGTATTCCCATATTGTATGTACAAAGGAAAACCAGACTGGTTTGAATTTCATATAGACATCTAGGGCAATATTATATATTTTGTGAGATAACAATGGAGAAATACACATTCTGTAAGCTAGATAGTACTGAATCCTGTGTGATGATTAGTTTGGAAGCAAGTATTAATCATCTGCATGATCTCATCTCAGTCTTGTCATTATTTCATATTTACAGTTTAGACTAAATAACTTAATAGTTTTTATGCAATTTGTCTTTTAAAAACAGCAATGAATCATACATTCTAGACAAAATCTTTATCATGGAAACTTCAGCCTTTGCATTATACTTTCTAATGAACCTAGCCTAGTTTGTTTCTTGTCTGGAAATATTATAAATAATGTAAGCAAACAGTATACATTTATATTGAACCTCCTCCCCCTTTCTCCTTCCCTTGCCTTTCCTCATCATCCTGGTATGAAATCATCTATTTTCTACCATTTCTTCCAGTCATGGTATGAAAGTATTTTTATTTTCATTCTGATTAAGATACATTTCTGAGATCTGATTTTTTACATTTTTTATTTACTCAATAGCTCTTCTCTGACTAATCAGTAAATACAGTTTTAACTACCAGGTGATATTTCATGGGTGCCAAAATTTTGGACCAAAATTATAACAATTGCTATAATGAGAATTAATTTGCCATTGTATGATTCCGTAATAGGTTACTGTGTTTTATTCTTGGCCACTGAAATATTTCTGAAAAGTTTCCTTTTACTTTTTGGCTTTGTTTGTTGATTTGTTTTGACCAGAGAGGGAAAAAAAACTAATTTTAAAGTTTCTGGATTTTATCAGATAATTCCACCTGTTTGAACTACTGCAGAGGGTTCTAATTAATGGTTTAATATTTCATGTAAGTTATTCTTCACTATAAACAGAGAACTGCTGCTTAAATATTTCACTTTATTATCAACTACATTCAGGAAGTGTTCACTCTTTGTTAAGTGTTTCATGGACCCAAGACCTGAGTACTCTAATGTATATCTGCTGAGATATTTTTCCTCAGCTATTACTTACAACATTTTAATAATAATTTCTGTACTCATTGTGCCTATTTCATAGTTTTATTTAGTATCTGTATTTTAGTGATAACGACTTGTAACCAAATCAAACCATAGAGATATTAAGGGTCATTTTTATCTTGTTCTCCCATACAATGATTTTTGTTTAGTTTTTCAGATTTTTCCCCTCCAGGAGAAGCCAGTGAATCTTTATAGATGGCTTTGATCCTTATTTAAAAGTGTATCCCAAAATAATTTCTCAAAAATATGAAGCACTTAGCATTGATAGCTAAATTGTTAAACTTCACTTCTTCACTCTCTCCGTATGCTGTTCCATACGGGGAAGTCCTCCTTTATGTTAACCAAAGAGCTTATTTCTTATATAAAGCCTTTTGGATGCTGTTTCACTTGTGTAAGTATTATTATGAAGTCCTCGAGAGCAGCATTTTAAGACTCATTTGCATTATAGAAGAAACTCTATAAGACTCTGGATTTGGAAAGATCCATGTTTGGTTTAAATTTTAAAATTGCATTTTTGTGACAAGTTGATGATCAGCAAACCTTTTGTCACCAGACAGTGAAGTGTTCTTACATCCAGAGAGCCAATTGTATCTCAAATGTTTTACAGCATTTACCAGCATATCCATTTGGTCAAGAGTCTCCTCTGTTTTTTAACAATTTCATTGTCTTGCTGAGGTCACCTACTACCTCTTTCATTTTACTAGGATCAGGACATTTTGAAATCTGAATAATACTACCTCTCGCAGCATAACAAAACTTCTTGATTTGCTTGTTCACTAAAGTTTATTTCTTAAAATACTCTAGATTTTTGAATAGCCTTGCTTTTTTAATAGACTGTTTTTGTCTTTGAAGTACACTGTTGTTGGCTGTAGACAGTTGTATGAAATCATACAAACTCATAACATCTATTATTTCTTCCCCACTTAGAGAGTCTTTGTTTGCCAAGCTGTCTGAGATTTTCCTGATACCAAATGTGTTTGATATTATCTTCAACGTTCTTAATCTCTTCGAATAAATCTGTATCATTCTGTGGTCATCTCGCATTTTTATGGAACCCATAGTGAGGTACTGGGAGGTCCTCAGACAGCATCTGTCCCCCAGCCAGAGAACCAAAATGGGACAAAATCAATACTAGGACATATGAGGTTAAAATTAAGCCCTACTCTTTACCTGAGAAATTATTGAGCTTTCTTGCATACAGACAATGAAATCATTTTTGTGAATCATTATGTATGATACAGTAGTGAAACTTTATTTAAGTGGGGTTTGTAAACAGCAACAGGGGGAAAAAGTGTTTATGAACAGGAAGCTCTAAAGTTCATTAGTATCTAGTGTTTTGGAAAAAATATCTGGTTAATCACAATTGACAAAGACCACTGAAAGTACTTAGAAGGTTGAAATGAAAATATTTAGCATTGATTAGTAATCACTGTAGTGGTAATTAAACATAATTCTGTCTTGAAGTGAACGTTAAATGGGTATGTGGCAAAAGCTATCCATGATTTTCTTTGTAATAGCTTCTCTATGCCTCTTTAGGGTAGCGCATATGAATGACAAATTTGCTTTTCTCAACTAAATATGATTTTAATGAAAAGTGCAAGATGCTTTGTTATGCAGCTGTGGGCTTGTCAGTTAGTTACTGTCAGATTTCTCTGGGAAGTTCAAACATGAAGCACATTAAGTGCCTAGTAAAGACCAAATCTGGGTAAACAATTTGGGTAAATCAGCAGAGCTCATTTGACTTCTGTTAAAAATCTGGCTAGGTCTGATTCTCTGTGATGCCCTTGCATTTACATATTTAAAAACTGGGAGTTGCAGAATCCCATCTTAGCATGACAGTAACAGTTTTTCCCTGTTAAATGTAAAACATTGGAAAATTAGGTCTCAGTTTCCAGTCAAATTTGGGAAATGGGAACAGCAGTGGGAGACAGCTTTTAAATATATTACAAAGTAAAATCACTATAATGCACTCTTCATTTATTTCTGTTGTATCCATTTAGCCCCAGACAGAAACAAAGTACCACGTGGCTGCTCACTTACTCCTTTCCCTCACCTGGTGGGATGGGGAGTAGAATTGGAAAGAAAAAGGTAAAACTCATGGGTTGGGACAGAACAGCAAATGAAGAGAAAAATAACAAAAACAACAACAGCATCACTACTACTGCTGCTGCTGCTACTACTACTACTACTTCTGCTACTACGAGAATATACAAAGCAAGTAATATACAGTGCAATTGGTCACCACCTGGAAACCTGGTGCCCAGCCCGTTCCCAACCAGTCCTCCCCCCCAGTTTGCATACTGAGTATGACATTACATGGCATTGAATATCCCATTGGCCAGCCTGGATCAGCTGTCCCTGTGTCCCCTCCCAGCTTCTCATGCACCCCTTGCCCTTTTGTTGGCAGGCCAGTATCAGAAGCTGAAGAAAATAAACTCTATCCAAACCGAACCCAAGACAATTTTTCATCGCCTTCCTTCAATGTGTGAATAGTCACACATGACATACAACTATATTTAATCCTTGTTTAAGTCAGCTTCTGTCAACATAAGCTGTAGAGCAAGGCCAAAGCAGTAAAACCTCACCCAGCAGTGGCATAAATTACATCAATAAAACCAAGACCAGTGCTGCAGACCTGACCTAGGCCAAGGGTAGGGCAAGCAAGGAGGGCATTTTTTGGTGGGCTTTCTGTTCATGGGACAATGCTCTTTCCAAGCAAAAAGTCAGGTAACAAAGAAACGTCTCACTCTTGTGAGGGCAAATCCCTGTGGATGACCGAAAGTACTGTTAACAGAAGGAAGTATGACTCATAAGTTGGATTCAGTAAACTGGATTACCAGCAGGGTGACTCTGAAGTTGTATTACCGCTGTTCCTACTACAGCAAAGGCACAAAGTGCCAGGAACTGTCAGCCTTTCTAAGTCTTAGTAATGTTTTTAGCTCTGTACACTGGTAAATATAATAGAGATGTTATGAATTGAGAGTCAGTTAATTCTTGACCCAAATAAGTAAATGATAAATTATGTTGGTATGGAAACAGTGTAATGGATTTCCAATATCATGTACAGTTATTATGGTATATATAAAGAATAATTGACTGTGTTAAATTTGAGGGTTTGTTTTTCGTGTTCTCCTACGTGAAGAGCACGTAGAAGAGCAACAAAGCTGGTGAGGGGGCTGGAGAACAAGTCTTATGAGGAGCGGCTGAGAGAGCTGGGGTTGTTTAGCCTGGAGAAGAGGAGACTGAGGGGAGACCTTATTACTCTCTACAACTACCTGAAAGGAGGTTGTGGAGAGGAGGGAGCTGGCCTCTTCTCCCAAGTGACAGGGGACAGGACAAGAGGGAATGGCCTGAAGCTCCGTCAGGGGAGGTTCAGGTTGGATATCAGAAAAAAATTCTTCACAGTAAGAGTCATTGGGTACTGGAACAGGCTGCCCAGGGAGGTGGTCGAGTCGCCTTCCCTGGAGGTGTTTAAGGAACGGGTGGATGAAGTACTTAGGGACATGGTTTAGGGAGTGTTAGGAACGGTTGGACTCGATGATCCAATGGGTCCTTTCCAACCTTGTGATTCTGTGATTCTGTGATTCTGTGTGAAACAGCGTGGAAAACAATTACCTGATGAACGACAAATTAGCAAGAAGAAAATTTCATAGGTCTGAGGGATATGCCTAAACTCCAAGTTTGGAACAGCTGATTTCGATACAACTCGAAAGCTGAATGGAGATTTCTCCACTTCCATCCAGTATGTGACATTTCACATAAGGATTTGGGAGTAACATATTAGAGAAATCTATAGGTGTATGGAATTGGCCAGAAAGTGCAATTAAAGCAGGTTGGTAGAAAACTGTTTCAAAAGAACATTTTTTGTGTTTTTACAAATTTCAGAAAACGCTCCTCTGGAAAAGGGAATAAAATGAAAAATAATTTCGAATAAGTTCATGTCAGAATTTTGACATTTCATTTAGCGTAAGACGTTTTTACTTTAATATTTTTGTTGTTTCCTAAACTTTAGCTACTAGTGAACATTTTATGTTACTACTGACGTCTGTCATGAATAGATAAAAGAGCTATAAAATAGTGAATTGAGGTTGCTACTTTGTAATGGTTGAAATATTTTATCTGCTTTCTAGATCAGAGTATCTTCTGTTTGCATGATAATGAAAGTTATAATAAGAACAGACAGCAGTTTGATCTGGAAAAGGTGTTTGTTCCAACAAGTTAGAACTTAATGTTCTTACAGATTTTTAAAATAAAGGGGCATCTATACTTCTTTGGGAAACTTTTTCTGACTTCCTCTAGAATTAAACTGTAAAATAAATATAGTATTTTTCTAGCACAGCATAATGTCAATGAGACAAAGGTTAAGAGGAATTTTGCACCAGTACAAATGCTGCCTTTGCAGCTCTTCTCAGCTTTTCTGCAGGAGGCAGACAGCAGGAACAGTAGGGAGATGAAACACCGGTGTCTTTGCCCGATCAGATGCATTGTGACCCAAGCTCAGGCATCCTGCATTTTGACAACCTGCCTGCTGTTGTAAGAGGTGGAGTGTGCTGCACTTCTGACTCCAACTGCACTGCCCAGCTTTCCTCAGCCCCACGGCTGGGCTTTGGAGGGGTGGACGTTGTTTCTGTTTATCAATGTGCATGACCCAGCTGATCACTGTGTTGGGGAAAAAAGTTTTCTTCTAAGGTTGCTGCAGGGTGCAGCAGGCCAAGCGTTGCTTGCCCTGTACTACCGAGTTCTGAACACACCCTGCTTAAATATTGCAAAGAAAGGAAGACGGCTGAACAAGGTAGGAAGGAGAAAGCTACAACAGATTTCTGAACTGCCCCAGATTAGGGTAAGAGGCAAATGTTACTGTTGTTTTGATGAAGGAGAAAGTAGTTCTTAAAGCATCAGCTAGCTGAAATGCAAATCAAGCCACTTGTATAATTCTGGGAAAGAGAATAATATTGCAAAGGAGAAACTTAACCTTGAAGATGTTCATGGCTTCTGACAATGGTGGCTATCAGAAAATGACTAGGGGATCTTGTATGGAGCTGAAGATTAGACCCATCTAAGCAGAAGAATCACTGAAAGTGCCGATAGAGAAGATGTGCACAAAACTAAAAGTAAACTGCTATTTTTCTGAGTGATTTTTTTGCCAGCTACTAGTAGTGGCTCTCTACCCTTGCTGCAAAATAGTTCATTGCATCCTCAAATGCTTCATTTTCTTCCAACAAGTTAGATTACTTGAGGGCATATATTTATCTTGGTACGTGATTATGCAATGCATTTTCTAGTGGCTAGAAATTAGAAGTAGTATCAAAATCTCATTTGGTAACCAAGGAAAGAAGATGGCAAAGTTCATATGCATCTTTTTCACTTGCAGAATTATTTCATGCAGATCAACAGAAGAACGATAATGGCAAAGTGTGTAGAGAAGTGTGTATCAATGCTGTTACAGATCTGTGGTTACACGGAAGATTTCAGCCTCGGCTACCACCAACTGTCACAACCATCCTCTCCAGCATTACACAATATGCCTTTTCTTTTATTCAGATCAGTGTGAGCAAGGTGCTTTTTTAAGAATTGTGTGTGCCATTTGTAGGTAAAAGACTTCTACAGTTTAATCTATTTATAGATAACACAGTTAATGTAATATTGAAAACAAGGAGAAAAGCAATACAGACAGCAGCAGATGTGACACAAATATATTTAGCAATCACATTCTTATCTAACGTGCTGTTCATTAAATGCGATAGTTGCACACAATTACTTTTTTGCTTCTGGCTTGTGCAGTCATTTAGTCCCTGTTTAATTTTGCAGACTTGGTAGTACTTACTTGTGACTTTCCTCAGGGACCTTAACCCAGTTTAACCAAATGTCCATAGTACTAGCTGTATTTAGTTGGGGGTTTTATATTGTTTCACTTCCATTTCTTGCACGGCATGTGTGTGCTTCTTGCAGATGAAGGATCTGCACAGTCCTATCTATTTATTGATTACCAGATTCACAGTGCTTAGTGCTTGGGAACAGGAAGAAAAACAGCAGAGTCAGTGGCAGGTGGAACACTTTGGTTCAATTTCAGTTGAGGAGTCTTTGCCAGTTAAACTCATCACATCTTTCTCTCTTTTAGAGCATTCTGAAGTGATCTGCTAGTATAGGTTCTTTGGAAAGGTACCCCATCCAAGGCTGTGTACTGAACAAGATTGCCAAGACTGCATCCAGCATTGTGTGTTTTTCTTAGCTATATAAATGCTGTTTGGTTTGTTTTTTTTTTTTCTATATTAAACACCTGTTTCCAACCTGTATGGAATCCAGAGCTGGAGACTGATTACTAGAATTAACCCTGAGACCCATGAGAGGAAGCACAACTGGTTATTTCAGCAAACTGATCTCTTTCAGATGGTGCTTTCTCAGCAAGGGGCTGTACGCTTGGTCATTATTTCTGTTTTATAATAGACCAGAAACTTGCTATTAATTCTTTGTCCCAAAGCTCATCTATGTATAACACGATACACGTAAATAATACAGGGGAAATATTTATATCTAGAAGACTTTGAGATAATGATGGTAGGTATGAGGTGGTACCAGTAAAGAGAAACTTATAGATACACAGTACTCACAGTTAAGGACTGTATATTTTTTTCTGTATTTTCCATTTTGTGCTTACATGCTAAAATACAGATAAAGAGGGACATTTTTTCTTGTAGTAGAAATATTTCTTTATAAACTACAACATGTGACATGGTAAGATGACATTTTAGACTTCGTATATGTCAGAAAGATTCTGAAAGAACAGTGAAGACAACAGCAAGGAGAGATTTTGTTAAAAGCAGCTAACTGCTTTCTGATAAGTAACAAAGAGAGGAGCTCCTTTCAGCTTATCACTACAAGAAACAAACCCTATGATCTTAAACAGTTTTCAACATCTGTGTTTCAGTAGTGGCTGACAGAGAAGTAAATCTGTTTTTTATCGAACTCATGAAAGCTGATGTAACTTCACTGTGGTTAACCTCTGATTGTGTCAAGGACAGGGCATTCCAGTAACCTCAGGATGGAGAAACACGACTCAGAAAGCTGAGCAACAAGATACTATAAATAGGGAGAGGGAGGAAAAATTAGCTGAAGAAAACATTCTTCTTTCATTTTATGTTATCTCTTGAATGTTCAGAAAGTTTGATTTTAATGAAACTGTGTCCAGACAAACGATTATTTTCTTCTCCAAGAAAAGACCCATAGGCATTTTTCTGGCCTATGTGTACATCAAAATTAGTTGCATTGCTTCTCTAAGTATAAGAGCCTGTTCCCCATTTATAGATACTGAAATTGAAGTGCAGTAAGTTGTAGGTTGAAATTTTTCAAACTTCTCTTGAATTCAGGAACAAATTTTCACTCACTGAACTCCTAATGACTGTTTGCAGCTCATTGACTCAGTTTGTAGTTGCATCTGTTCTGCATTTTTGCTAATATGGCTCACAGTCAGGCAGAGGGTCTTTTCCCCTTTACATGAATTTCATTTCAGAGACTCAAGTCATGGCAGAAAGATTTTATGTCCGTTATCAAATCAGTGATATGTGTGGGAGAATGATGCACAAAGTGACAGGTGTGAAAACCTTTTAATGATTCAGCATGACCAGGAATCTTATGATCCTGCAAACAGCAAATTAATGTAGCAAACAAAGTTGTCCCAATCTAAGAAAAACAGGTAAGTTTTGTCCAGATTGGGAAAGACACCGTTTTTTTGATGTTTCCCATAAGCTGGAATTTATGTTGAAATGATAGCAAATACAACAAATAGGATTTCTGAAATGAAGTACAATCCCTGGCAGCTGCTAGCTGAAATTGGTATGGTGTTCATCAGGCTCAGTGCTGCCCACCTCCTGACCAGCAGCTGTGACTTTCATGATCATGTTAAGTCTTCCCAGGTCTGCTTTCTTCCCAGGTCTGGATTGTTGTGATGGGTCTGCCCTCTGGGTTGCCCTGTTGTTTCAGAATTTCTAGGCCCCCAAGACAGCTGTCTGTCTTTCTTGCAGGAGCTGGATGGCTGGTGGTTCCCTGGAACCACACCCCACGATTCATCAAAGATGCTGATCCCGGTCCTGATACTAGGCTGCTCTGATGAAGCCTTGTGTTGTTGAAGAGTACACAACCAGCTTTTACTGGTACTATGATTAATTGATACTTCCAGAGACACTGATACACAGACACATCGTTATCTTTAGTGCCCTTGCTGTATAATTACCAGACATAATTCAATATTTCTCTCACGAACAAAGCATTTACCAGTTATGCTCCACCTGCCCCTTTGGCAGCTTCCACAAAACAGAATAGCTGAGCAGGCGTGCCAGTTCCTTCCAGGCTTCCTCCTCGAGCCCTGGCACACAGTTGCAAGGCAGAAGTGATCTAATGCCTATTACTCAATTTTCTTCAAACATTTCATCCTTATATGAGCTTATCCTGTCCCTATATTGACATTTCTGTCCTTGGCCACCTGTGCCTGCTGCCTTCTGTCCCTTCAGTCAGATGGCAATACTGTATTTCCCACTGGTGCATATGCTCACATTTCTTCTCATCTCATTATCTACTCCTTCGGTTTTCTGTACCCTCTCCTGCCTTCAAACCACTTTTTCTGTATTGCCTGTCATTGAGGAGCCACAGCTTCCTCTTCCTCTTCCTCCTTCAGAACCCAGCAGGCAGCCTTTTCACATGCTATCCCTTTCTCTCTTGCTTTTCAATAAATCACTCTCTTCTGCCTTCTTCCCAGTTCTCTTTCTATTAAACGCTGTCTCGATATATCTTACCTTCTCTTTTACCATTTGTCCTGAAGCCATGACAAAGTCAGCTTTCCTTTTATCTTGCCTCATTCATCTCCTTTCCACTTAATAACCACAGCTCTTCTTCCTCTGGGATTTGTTCCACCCAATTTGTCTTATTTCTTAAGGCTTATTTTATTCAGCTATGAGTATGTTTATGTGAGCATCTAAATCTAATGACCCGTTTTTGAAACCATTGGTAAGCTGAAGCCTCAGTGATAACAGAGTAAAGGTCTTAAAAATACCACCTTCCTGCAGTTTTCATGAAAGTTGATGGCTGGGTGAAGAAGAAAGATCTGCACTTGCCTTTACTGCTGCAAAGGCTACTGAAAAGGCTGCAGCATATGCTCAACACCAGGAAAAAATAGGTCAGAGTTCATATTTTCTTGGACAACAGAAAATGAAATCACAAGACAAATTTGTAAGAAATCAGACATCAGGAATTCTGTTGCTTGCAGAACTGCTGATTTTTCACTCTTTCATGTGAACTAATATTCAGTGTTTCATTATTTAAATTTGAGGTCTGCCTCTTTTTTTTTTTATTTCAAATTTACTTTTATCTTGGTTGATTTCCCGAAACAAAATGCCTCACACACATTTTTAGCCACTAAGGTTTCTGGTTTTCTTTATTTGTAAACCTATTCTTTCCGTTTCTTGATTTCATCTTCTTCAAGGTATCACTGTTCGTGTCTCCAAGTTCTCCCTTCTACCATACAAAGTCTTCTCCCTTAATGTTTCTTCCTTTTCTCTTTTTTTTTCTGTCTGAGAACTCTTTTAATGAATATTTCTTTAGTTTTGTAGCTGCTGGTGACTGCCATTGTTCCTGAGCATTCTCTTTATAATCTGTCCCTCTGTAGCTGAGAAAATTGAAAGAAGACTCATTTTTTTAGAAGGAAAGGGAATAATACAGTATCTTTCTGAAACTTCATAAAATTAATTAATAGCCACAGTGAAAATTCAGCTGCCCTTTTATCAGCCTTGATAAATTTTTATATAAGTGTTCACATTTCTGTCACATGCACAAGAAATCTTTCTCTTCTTACAGGTTGAGACGAAAATTTATTTCTGAGCCACATAAAGTTATTCTGCACTAGACTTCATGCAATGAAAAGATTGTATGGCTTACAAGTTATAAAAATCCGATTTTGCTTATTTTATTCTCAATGACCTTTCATTAGTAGCTAATATTTTAAAAAAATAGTGGGCAATGATGTTCTAAATAGAAGAATATCAACACTGAGCATGGAAATACTTATAGTAAAAAAATAACAAGAGCGAAAATGAAAAAAACCCAGGATAAATTGTTCTTCTACCCTAGACTTTCAGCCGAATTGTTTCAGAAATATCAACAATGAAATAAAGTCAGCATTTCAGAAGTAAGATCATAAATCACATAATTGTGGAGAGAATGTCTAACATCCCTAAATAAAAGTACAACTGATGTAAGAAAACAAGGATAGAAGCCTTTTATGATTGAGTGACAGATAGTAAGTCATCTCTCCAAGAGTTTTTAACCACTGTATTTCAAAAATCCAGAGACCACATACAACTGACTGCATCAGAGTGAAATTAAGATCCTTTACTAAGTGAAAATTTTATTTTGCCCTGAGCAATTTCTGCAGAAAATCCTATTAGCAATTTTCAGCCTGTGAAGTATTACAGGTATAGCACAACATACAGCTTCATTGCCACAACTAGTAAGAGCTCCTTAGTGACAGTGTGTACAGTTTCAGAGCAAAAAGAAACCAGGCAAATAGCAGTAAGGAAGTCACACCTTACTTGTGTACTCTTAGATCAGAGCATGACTCTTACACTAACATGAGATAAATGGGAACAGCATACATGACTGCAAATAACCTCAGTTCTGACTAGTAAACGAAGAGTTCTGAAATATTATTCTTGTTGCCTGGATTTTAGTCTGTATGCTATGCCTAGGTTAGAACAAGAAAGCTTCTCAAAAACTGTTATTTAACAAAAAAGCCCACAAACCTGTTGCGCAGATAGCAGTTTATGCTTTAAATTAGTAATAGCTGACTGCCTTGTAGTGTACTACAGTTCATGCAATTGCTGCTAAACTTAAGTGCTTTGGTCAAATAGTTGCTGTTAAGTCACAATCTGCTTCTTGTAACTTGCTTGTAGGGAACTATGAAATTACCATTCTATGATAAAATAGCTTATGGAAGTGGATTGAAATTTAGGCAAATAGTAACTCTGATATAATTGCAGAGAAGTCTAGAAAGCTTCATCAGGTCACTATTTTTCTACAGACTGTAAAGACATGTAGTTAAAATGTGCCTACTTCAGTTAAGAGAAACATTGACAAAATGAAACATGCAGAAGAAAAGGAAAGCAATTATGAGTACATTCAACGGCAGGTTGTTTTTTTAAAAAAGAATAAGATCTACCTATTTTTTCAATAAGAATTTTCCAAATATAAACCTCTCCAGTGAAATCCACCATATAATGCAGACAGCCCGAATCAGCTACTGGGAGAAAAGTGTAAATTGCTTCATATCATGTTAATAGCATTTTTTTACCTCTATTATCAATGTTAATTATATCCTCTAGACCATTTTAGTGAAAACACTACAAGCGCATCTACCCTACTGCCTTAAATTCTTAGGTCTCCTCCAAACCGCCCTTGGCCTGGATTAAATGTCAAACCTTTCCTCACTTGGTTTATTTTGCTTTTCTTCAATTGTCTGTCTGCTGATGATTCCAATTTGGTAACATTTCTTTTTAAATATGTGGATTTTATTCAATAAAAGACCTCCAGGAAATCAAGTGAAATGTGACCACTTAGGGGGAATATTTTCCCCCAGATCTTCAGCAGCAGAAAATAGAAGCAGTGTAAAACTCTGCCATTATCTCATTAAAATCTGTTTCTGCTTTTAGCTTATAACCTTACTAAATTAGCATTAGAGGAACAGACCTTTATGTTAAATCCATTGCAGAATCGTGCCAGCAGGACGAGTTGCATTTTAGTGCTCCCTCATTGCCTGTTTGCACAAAATTATAGCAAAACCCTGAACAGTAAATTAAAACTGAACACAATCTTTATGTTTAACTTAGAGTACTTGAAAGCTTAAGCTTCTGTAGAACTCCCATTATTATTGCATAAAACATGTTTTCTAGATTTAAAATCCTGAATGATTGATTAATTAAAAACACTTGCAATAATTAACACGCATGCTAGAAGAACAACAAAATTGCCTGTGGTTTATTTTAGTGTACATACAAGAGAACTTGATATACTGACTCTCTTCCAGGACTTCTGACTCCACAGACTAACACTGTCTGGGTGCCTGATTTTAAATTATTCCCTGCAGTAGGTTTTTCTCTTACAGGGACCTCTGTCTCTTCGAATAGAGTCCTGCCTTGTCTGTATTTCACCTCTCCTAACTGTGACCCAGCAGTCTGTGACCATGTTCTCCTGCTTACTACCCCTACCTTTTTTTTGGAATCTTTCTTTGTCATTTTCACATGTATTAATGCATTAATATAATATAATCCAATACAATGCATGAAGACACTGTAGCAAATATAATCTTTGTCTAATAACTATTGCTGCAAACTACAGTGTGACCCATATTGTTGAAAGATGTTGCCAAATGTGGTGAATTCAATAGTACTTAATAGTATTTTCCCCTTGTGTCTTTGCATGCCATGTACTTCTTTCACAACAAGGGTTCTCTGGGCCATAACCCTACCAAGGGCCATAATGAGATGAGTGTCCATATGTAATTTAAGGCTATAAATTGCTAAAAGGATATATTAAAAAAATCACTTTATAGCAATGCATCCCTGCCAGCTCCTGTTTACCTGATGGTCCAAGCGAGAACAAGGGTTACCCAAAACCCATTTAAATAGTAAATATATAGTGCTGGATTGCAGTCTTTTAACAAAACCTGCTCAGTAAAACGGATTTAATTTGACATTGACTGGAAGGTAAAATGACTGAAAAGCCTTTAATTTTTCTTACAGTTATAATTAACTTTACGGTCCATATCGGCTTGTACCAGAAACGGGGCAAGGACTTTAATTTACAGTTCATTTTGTTCTTGGTCGTATCTAGACTGCTTAGGAACATACGATTGTATGGAGATCAGGCAGACCACTGAATATGCTTCGGTATCATCACAACATCTCTTTGTAATTTTCATTTTGAGCTGATCAGTTGATTTTGATGAGACCTGCAAGAGACACCATAGAGTTTGTGGGAGATCTGTTTATTTAGAGTGCGTGTGTGTCTGAGCTCAATGGAAATTGCCTACCACATAAAAATGGCAGAAGGTGTATTCTGAGTCTGCGGCTCCCCTGAAAACTCACCGAGAGTTGAAGAGGCAGGTTCACCCACAAAGACTTAGTGGATCTAGCCATTCTACCTGTTCCTAGTGATGCAAATTCAGTGTAGTGCTGTTGCTAGGTGTTCTTGTTACTTTTCTCACTCAGATTGCTAACCAAGGAACCACTCCGTTTGCGCATGGATATGCTACTTGTGGAAAAATGGTCTATGGAAGACAAACTTGATGACTTTTAAATATGTGCATTCTTCCAGTTAAACTCAGCACAGCCTCCCTGAAATTTGCAATTTAATAACAGCATATGTTTTTAAAAGAAAAACGTTTCTTCTTTGTAAGTGGAATTTCCTCTTAAAATTACCTCTGCCCAGTGCCTCGTACAGGCAACAACAATCTTTTCTGTGTGTGAAGATGGAAAGATTTTATGTGACTACAGATTATTTTTATGCAATAGAGATAAGGTCTTTAGAAGTTGGAAAAGAGAGATCATGATATTTCCGCAGTGTCTATCATTTACTTCTAACTTTGGAAAAGCCTAAGTTGTCAGGTATAAGATACGATGAAATTAGCTTTTTCCTGCATGTGGAAATAGACCATAAGAGTTACTGCAAGCTGGCTCGCAGGCTCTGAATTTATCTCCTGCTTTATTGTGCACTGATTAGCCCTTGTGGACAAGCCCATTAGTTTCTGTTAGTGTGTTTATGGTTTCCCCAGAACACTTTGCAGCAGGACTTCTGATGATGGAGTCACCTCACTTAACAAGTGAAGCAATTTGAAAAATCAGTTCTATTGCATTTAAAAACCCAATCCAAACCAAAACTTTCCTAGAATAATTATTTATCCTTCCTCACTCTTTTCCCCTGGTAGCACAAAAAATTACTTTAGACCACACTACCATGTAAGTTTTTGTAAATGTTTGTGTAATTGCATAACTCAGTCATGAATAATGCAACCAAGATAAACTCTAAGTGATGACACATTTTAATACTGAACTGTTATGTATTCTATGTATCACATAAGGTATGATTAACTCTCTGGGGTTACATAGAATTCAGTTGTCCAGACTGTAAAGGTGTTAGACTACTAGGCTAGATATATGCTGGTATTTCAAATAGGCAATTGGAAGCAATTTATTTGATTAAGAAATTAGCATTTCCAAGCTTTGGCATGCTGTGATTGTGAGGGCTGATTTAGCAATAAATTGAAAAACATGTTTATTTGGTAATGTGCAGCTCTAAAACAGGCAGGGAGAGATGGGTAAGACTAATATTACATGGAGTGGACAAGGTAAGTCTTCATGTGCTCTGAAATGCATCAGTAATGTTTTTCTTTAACCTAAGAATCTGTATTGGATGTACTGGGTCAGTGGAAAGGTCCAACTAGCCCAGTGTTCCATATCTGGCACTGGCTGTACAGAGATGGCTAGGGAAGAATAAGAACAAAGCAAGCAGGAATGATACTTCCCCCTGATACATTCCTGCTCTCCAGATGTTTTCAACTCTGACACTCCTTGGGCTGAATGTGGTTTTGAGGTGTTTAGTAACCCTTAGAAGACCTCTCCATGAGCTCACGTGAGCTTTATCTACAATGTCTTTGTGGCAATAAGTTGCACAGGTCCACCACATGAAGAACCACCTTTCTTTTTTTTCACTGCTGCCAATTCTCTTTTCCAGACTGAAGAATCCTAGTTAACTGAAATAATTCTCCAAATAGAAATCTTTCCTTTCACTTTTCAACATAACTGCTAAATTAGACACTTTTGCCCTTTGATAACAGAAATTATTTATTAGCTTTTTGAACAGTTAACCCCACAACTTCAACTGCATGGGAACATTGCATTTCTCTATATTCCTGTGTACCAGTCTGCCAGATTCTGAACTGGTGCGTATCTGTAAGTTTGCTGATTTCAAAGAAGCTCTGTGATCCAGGATTTGTCTTTCTATTTATTGCCAGTCATTAAATTCAATGGGTGTTTGAAGATTTTTACAAACTTTGCAGCTTACCTTAAAAATAATCGATGATTTAAATGTTAAAAAAGTTCTCTCTACAGAATTAAATGATAAAGACAAATTTGTAAAATGAAGTAGAGCTGTGTTTTCTCCTTTTTGAATTTAGGCCTGCTTCCCAATTGGATTTGGTTTAATATTTCTGCTTTGGTGAGAATTGAGATTATGAAAACTGTATATGCCCTATACATGCCTTATATAGCTTATTCCATGGATAGTATGAGAACAGTGAATATTTCAATAGTGAGTACTTGAATGTGAGTATGACAGCAATGGGTAGAGTGGACAAGTAACTTCTGTAAAGCAAAAGTCCTTTAAATTCTGCACATTTAGGAGGAACATTTAGTAGCATTCAAAGTAAATGTGAACTTTTATGAACTAAAGCAAATAAGGATCATAAAATAAGCAAAGTGAAGCTAACTAAACTCTTTATACAAGGAGGCTGTGAGAGAAACAGGAAGAGGTGTAGGCACAGCCTGCCTTTTAAAATACTATGTTAAAAATCAACATGCAAATTGTTTATGCAGGAGTCAAAACCAAACCAAGCAAACTACCTCAGAGCAGGGCAGCATTCCACCCAGGGAAGGCTTGTTACATCATGCCTTAAAACTGCCAGTGAGAGCTTCAGGAAATAGTAGCATTACAGTCAATGTTGCAACAATCCAAGCACCAGTTAACAAACCAACATATGGAACACGTAGCTGGGTTTATTTCGCTTTGTAGAGTTGGTCACAGTCTTATTGCACCTTTCAGTATATAAGTATTAATTCTGATCTACATATGTGCACTTTCCAATAGTTTGATGAGTCATCTGAGGCAATCATGTAGTAAAGAGTTTGTGTACAAATTCCAAGCAAGATAGCATTTAACTGGATGCAAGTCATATAGCTGACTTTTACATTCAAACCTGTTACACGACAAACTATATTTCACATTTAAGATATTAAAAAATTCTGCTATTCCAGGTTGCCTCCTGAGTCAAATTTTATGCCTCTATGAGAGTGGATTTTAGCTTCTTTTCAGTCTAGTAATCTTTGGGCAGCCTAAAGAATTTGCTGACATACTGCAGTTGCCTCTCCTTTGGGTATCCAGAGGCTCAGTTTCAACAGCTGCTTTTGCTAAAGCAATGAAATTAAAGGTTGGTTGTGGTATAGACTCTCATACTTCACTAATTAAATGCCTTAAATTACTGAAAATTGAATGGAGACACTTGTGGGAGGCAGGTTATTTGGTAACTGTGAGATGCAGAACCTTCTTAGGCTTTTCTATAAATTATCTAGTGATCCTTAGAAATATGAAATATATTTCTGTGTTGCAGAAGCAGAACAAATATATTTCTTCACAATAGCTCTATTAGTCTCAGCTTACAGAGGACTGTAGAGCTTCCAGCATCATTTTCAGCAGACACAGGGAGTGCTGAGAGACTACTGCAAGTCACAGTACAGGCAGAGAATTGGATGCTGGACGACACGCTTCCAGAATAATTGCTTTTGTGCTTTTTCATAGTGCCAGCTTTGGACACTGGTCCTTATGCTGCTGTCCATCAGTTACTTAGACAATCAGCTGATTTACCAAATAAAATTATGTTCTACCAGTTTCCTTCAATTCTGCACGGGCATAGGGTGCAAAACTTTTCTAAACTATTTGTCACTCATTTCTCAGCATGGAATCTGGGCCATATCTTCCTCTTGATGTCAAAGAACAAGACTAATTCTTTATTAAAGGGCTGCCAATAGCATACAATTAGCTGGAAGTAAGCTAGACATCCTCCTGCAATGAACTGCCTTCTGTAGTACCCAACCTTTTAATTTCAGAGACCTTATCTTATAATAAATCACACATGGTATGGCGGTAAAAACAGCTGCACGGAACTCAGTGCCGTTCACATTTACATGAACACGGGGATTATACCTACATTGTTCTGCATCAACATTTCTGCAATGTTCCTTAAGAAAGACAGGTAGCCTTCCCTTGGTGTGCACACAGCAGCATTTTGGGAAGTGTGGCCCTGTCTTCTCTTTCAACTTTTATGACAACCCAGTAGTAGTAGACCCCACCTGATTATAATACCACATTATAATACACAATGCCATCTGTGTAACAGCTAATATTTTCAGCCGTTTACCCTGCAGGATCCCAGAGTGTTTTCCAAAATAATACACGTGTCATTTACTCTGCACTGTATGAAGCTTATTAAATAAGTAACATCTGAATCTTACAGCTGAGTAAATATTCCACCCATTCAATAAAACCTAAAGCCTACACAGGGTGGGTCTAAGTACAAGCTGAAGCCAGTTTGCATTATCAGAGAATAAAAAATCTACTGAAATGAAATTTGAACCAATAGATCTGTTAACAGCCAGAAAGAGCCCCCAGGAACAGGGTGTATGATGAAATGTTATGATAAAGAAGTGGCTCATCTGCATTCACTGAAGGTTTGAATTTTAAAACAAAAATTTTCAATGTGATTACCACCCTCCCTCAAGATACCAAAACAAGAACAAGTTTGTCTTACCAATGAAGAAATAAAACTTTGCAATAACTTCTCACAAGAATCCAGTGTCCAATATTACTTAAAAAGAAAATAAAGCATTATTACTTGCTACAGCCCATTGCTGTCCTCTGAGAGCCACCATCTAATGATCTCGGAGCTTTTTAGCAAATGTAGGCTTGCTTCCTTTGAGGCAGTTGTTATCTTGCCATTTTGCAGATCAGAGAGGAAAAAGGTAATGATGAACAGATTAACAAAGCTGATCAAAGTTCACAGAACAAATTGAAAGCAGAGCTGACAGGAGAAATATCTTCCCAGTTCATCTACTGTAGCTGTATTCGTATATATTTGTAAGGTATAGCTAACATTGCTTTTATCCTGCCAGCTTGATATGTACAAAATGTGTCAGGTTTTGGGCAGCTGGCCTGCCAAAGGTGTGGGTTATCAAGCACAGCTACACTTCTGAATACAGTGTTCAGTTTTGGGCCCCTCACTATAAGAAAGACGTTGAGGTCCTGGAGTGTGTCCAGAAAAGAGCAACAAAGCTGGTGAAGGCTGGAGAACAAGTCTTACAAGGAGCGGCTGAGGGAACTCGGGTTGTTTAGCCTACAGAAGAGGCTGATGGGAGACCTTATGGCTCTCTACAACTTCCTGAAAGGAGGTTGGTCTCTTCTCCCAAGTGATAAGTAATAGGACAAGAGGAAATGGCATTAAGCTGCATAAGGGGAAGTTTAGATTGGACATCAGGAAGAAATTCTTCACAGAAAGGGTGATCATGCACAGGAACAGGCTGCCCAGGGAGGTGGTGGAGTCAACATCCCTGGAGGTGTTTAAATGGCAGGTAGATGAGGTGCTTGGGGACATGATTTAAGAGTAGACAGGTACAGTTGGAGTCGATGATCTCTAAGGTCTTTTCCAATATAATGATTCTATGATGCTATGATTCTGCAGGATAGCATTGTGTACTTGTCCTTCAGAGTAATGAGGTTGAATTTTACCATTTACTTTGTATGACTTTTCTACAGTAGCCAAAAAATGAATTGCAAATCTGGACAGAATGTTGGAGAAGAGTGGATTGAAAAAAAGTATCAGGATAGGAAATTCAGATCTGTTTTACAGTGCTGACGGAGATAATAGGTTCTTGGCCAAAGGGAGCAGTTGGTGTTACTGAAAGACAGATTGCATGATTATCCCACGAAACTAGCAAAAGCCACTTCACGTGTTTATCTTTCAGTCACTTCGTGTATTTCTCATTCTTGAAGGAAGCAGACTACTGACAGTAACAAAATGGCATGAAGGTTTCTCTCCACTACCCACCAATAATAATTTATGGCGATAATAGCTATTTGGCTCATGTCAGCAGATGTTTTGAAGCATTTAAAACTATTGCAGTAGAGATTTGAAATGTCCATGTTCTGATTAAGAATATCTAGAACCGTGTGTTACCCATTCATGACAACAGCCCCACCATTTCTAGAGGTGAAACAGTCAAAGGTTTCATATTTTCATAGCTGTACTGGTGCAGTGAGGTATGGTTGGCTGCCATGGAAAACTCAGTCATTGGCAGATGAGACATTGAATCATAGAATCATTGAAGTTGGAAAACACCTCCAAGATCATCAAGTCCAACCATCAGCCCAACATCACCATGCCTACTAACTACTAAACCATGTCCCAAAGTGCCACGTCTACACATCTTTTTAACATCTCCAGGGATGGTGACTCCACCACTTCCCTGGGCTGCCTGTTCCGATGCTTCACCACTCATTCAGTGAAGAAACTTTTCCTAATATCCAATCTAAAACTCAGCTGGTGCAACTTGAGGCCATTTCCTCTCATCCTATCACTAGTTAGTTGGGAGAAGACACCAACACCTGTGTCACTACAGCCTTCTTTCAGGTAGTCATAGGCAGCTATAAGGTTTCCCCTCAGCTTCCTCTTCTCCCGACTAAATAGCCCTGGTTCCCTCAGCTGCTCCTGATAACACTTGCTCTCCAGCCCCTTCACCAGCTTTGCTGCTCTTCTCTGGAAATGTTCCAGCACCTCAATGTCCTTCTTGTACTGAGGGGCTCAAACCTGAACACAGTATTCCAAGTGTGGCCTCACCAGTACAGAGTACAGGGGATGATCACCTCTCTGCTCCTGCTGGCCATGCTATTTTGATACAAGCCAGAATGTTATTGGCCTTCTTGGCCGTCTGGGCACACTGCTGGCTCATGCTCAGTCAGCTGTTGACCAACACCCCTCAGGTCCTTTTCTGCCAGGCAGCTTTCCAGCCGCTCTTCCCCAAGCCTGTAGCGCTGCATGGGATTGTTGTGACCAAAGTGCAGGTGAATTTTAATCTCATGTTTGCACCAGTTTCATATCCAAATTTTACTTCAGAATAAATAAAAAGTTTGCATGCATTAGGTAGGTTATTATTAGTACAAATAAAACAATACTACATCAATCAAATACAGATTTGCTTGGAAAACAGAACTAATTTAGACCTCTTTTGGCAATGGCCAAATCAGCGACTGCTTTTGTAGAAACCAGGTCCTAAACTGGACAGTGCTCTGCTGCCTTTCATGTTGCTAAAGGTCTGGCAGAAGAGAAATTTTCTTCAAACATTGGCTAAATACTTCATCTAAGAACTATCACACTTTTCAAAAACAGTAACTGTACATTACCAATGTTGAAAAAAAACCTGGCTGATTGTGAGAGGTGCTGTGAAGTCATCACTTGAATATTAATTTAAGAAAAGTGAAAGGTTAGTGATGAAAGTCAGTTTCAATCCTCCATATTATGCAACCTAACATTTTTCAAAATTGCTAGAGAAATCTCAATAATTTGGCTTTTCTAACTATATTGAAACTTATCTTCCTTCTTGAAGGTTAGCAGTAATTGACTATCAAAAGAATCCAGAGAAAATTAATAAATGAGGTAGCTAGTTCCAAAACCTGGTAACAGTAACATAAACTTTGTTTCTTCCCAAGGCTGACAGTTTCCTGGTTACAGTGGGACACCAAGGGAGCTAACACCAAGTGGGAATGCTGGATGTTAGAAGCAAAACCTTGAACAACCTTGGCATCTGGCAGAGAACCAACACAGACAGGCATACCAGAGCAGCGTGTTCACAACAGCCCTTCGTTCCCAGCAAAGAGCCTTTGTTTCAAACCAGCTGGAGTTTTCTTCCAGGGATAATGAAGTTTAATAAATAAGAAAGAAAGTCCTGAATACTCTAGCAAAACCAATTTCCAGAGTAGCAAGTAGAAGTTTTACCTCAATTGCAGGAGAAAGGCTTGTTCTAGTTTCTCCTGGTGGAATTGAAGGATGTATTTCTTTTCTGGCATATACTTTCTGACTGTGGGGTAGTTATTTTATTTTATGATTTGCAAAGTCATGCTTTATATTTATTTGTTAGCCATAGTCTTTGCTTTGTGCCTATGTTGCTAGAAAGAGGAATGAAATTCTGATGAAGGACTTGCCTGGAACTTTTTAATTTCCAGGTAGGATACAGTACCTGGTTTATCTGGCACTTGCTAGGCGGTAGATCTTTTTTCTTACTGTACTTGCTAATGAGGGGAAAAACTGGTCATTCAAGTTACATGTGAGACGTGTGATTTGAGAATGGGCTGATAAGTAAATGGTTCTGATAAATTGGTTTTGCTTGCTTATTAAATATTTTTCCATTTGTGCCAAATACTGGTAGATGCAATAACAATTAAATGCCCTTGGGAAATTTAATAACTATTTTGATTGTAGCTACTGATGTAATAATAAATTAACAGAAATTAGTCAAAAGCAAAACAAAATAATTAAGTTTAATGAAAGCTTAATTGAATAACATGTGTTTGTCTTGTCTGGTTTTGGTTTACAGAAGTTTTTGTGTCCCGAAGTCAGTAGTTTCATGTGACAAGTGGGGCTGGTGCTTCAGTGTCCTCCGGCAGGTGTTTTATTAGCTGAGCTTCCCTTGAAAGTGTGTGCAAAAACTATTTGCAAAGATAATGCTGAGAAAGAGGGCAGCTGGAGTCTTATTTGAAAAGGCAATAGTATTCTCCTTATAAGCACAGATAAGGAGTTCCTTGTCTTTATTTCAGGCTGTGAGTGTAAGTTTACCTTCACAAGAAATCCATTGTTTTGAAAGCTAATGGAGCCACCACACCCCTGTGCGCACACAGATGGAACTCTCTGATAAGTTCTTGTTCTCCAATGGACGTGAATGCCTAGAAATTATCTGATAATGCTACTGTTAAAGTTCCAATATTGAAAATCCTACAAGAAATGATAAATTTATTTACACAAAATTATTGGGGTAGGGAACTTGATCTGAACAAAGAAGCAAATTAGCAAGTAGGAATTGTAATGATCAGACCAATACAAAGACAAATATCCAACCAGAATAAATTACTGTAAGTTAGCAAGAATCCCAAATTCAAAGGCCAAGTTCTTCTTCAAGCAAAAGAGTGACCAGATGGAAAAAACCAGGGACAATCATGTAGCTTTATTTATTTGCCTGTGAGTGTACACAAACAACAGAAAAAACTACTCAGAAGAAACATTGTTGCATAGTTAAGCTTTCAATAATAATCACTACTTTTCTCTTCCTTCTGGCAGTAGAAATAGGAGGTGAATAAAGCAAGGAAATTTTCATGCAAGAGTGTGTTGATGATGAACAAGCATATTTTCTCTATAGAGGGAAATAGAGTCCAGAAGAGAGAATTAATACAGCTTTAATGTACTCTGCAAATAATGCAGGCACCAAAACTCTTTTGAGTGTCATGCATTCAGCTATTATAAAATAAATTTGATCAAGGAAACCTTCAAATATTGTAGCAATTAACATCTTAGTAATACCACATTAATATATTTAGATGTAATCACTACTCAGCTCTAGAAATGCTGTCTCTCCTAGTCTTTTAAAGTGGAAAAATGATCAGTTTTTCTGTCTGCAAGGATGTGCTAGCATTTCCACAAGTAAGAGATGCATGGAGATGATCAGAAATATAAGAGAGACTTCTTTTAGTTTTCATATACACCTACACCAGAAATTCAGTTTCAGATTAAGTCCTACTGAAACAGTAGATTGTATGCAAGATATGTAGCATCTTTGGGAAAGCTGGTTGGAAAAACATAGCTGCAAAACTAAATTTGTTTTCATGCCAGTTCTAAGGATGTGAAAAATCTGATTTTTAAAGTTATATATTCCCCCTGCTCCTTATATAAATAGCCTGGCTAAATACAAGTAGATTTTTAGAGGAAAAGCTGAAGGCACATTCTTATCACCAGCATAATCCCAAACAAATTTGAAACTCTTACTCCAAAACTTAAGGTATTTGAAAGAAAAGCAATGCAGCTTTGAAAATGATGATCTAAATGGCTGACAGCTTATGAAATTGAGTATTTCTTCTATAAGCAACTGCAATGGGATTATAAAATGGGAAGTGCTGGACTGACTTCAGGTGGCCTGCAGCTAATCCAGCTTCTAATGCAAGTTGCATTGTTAAATTTTAATCTTGAAGCAGATTTACTATGCATATATTTGGATGATCCAAAACAGATTTTTTGGATAATTTGCATTTTACTTAGTCATCTTCATGGACAAACACTTATGTTTATATAGCTGTACTACTTGTGGCTCAATTCTAAAAATCTATGCAGAGAAGCTTCTTTTGTCTTTGCACTAATAGTACCGCCTTTCCCATACTATGAACTGCTCTGTTGAGATGCACAGGCTGATGCAGTGATAGTGAAACTGTCACTGCTTCATTCATCCAGAAGACATACCACTGTGTAGCAATATTTTCCACATAACCACAGGCATCACTGACATTTATTGAATATCCACAATGTGATTTTTTGATTATGTGACCTGCCCAGATCATTTTAACAATGTTTGCACTTCGCTCCTTTTGACCTTTAATTCTTTGCTTGCTATAAACCAGCTGTGTGAACAGAAACGAAATGGTATGCCACATCAAACCCTGTCAGAATCCAAAGTGAAGCGTGGTAAAAGTAGAAGTGTCAAGAAAGAATACGTTTACCCTGATTTATATAAACACTTTATTCAAATGCTTTGGATACAGATAAACAGTCCTTGTGCAATATTTATTATGGTTTCAACTGCTTTAAGCTGGAAACTGAAAGTGTTCTGATAAATGGAGCAGAAAAGTTTGTTGAGTAGCTCGGTGGCTGCAAGCACTTCTATATGTTATGCTGAAGATCTATCCTACATCTCGTAAAAGCAACGTTTCAGTAATTCAAATTTTTTTTGGTTTTTGCTTTTTTTTTTTCCCCACAGAGGAGGAACTATTACACTGTACTGCACTTACAATGACTGGCTGTACTTGCTAGCATTTCCTGGAAAATGAAAAATACAAGTGTTAGTTATATTCTTTAACAGACATAGGTGTACGTCTGAGTTAAAATGTTTTTAAAAGCTTCTTATAACATTACTAACACATGGTTTTTTTCAATTATATGAAATTCTGTTTTACCTGAAGCCGAGACTTAACAAGTGCAAGATCAGATTTCAAACCAGTGGAAAAAGCAAGAAAAATTCTGAGGGCTAGAAAAGAAATATTTGATGAACCCTTAAAAAGATTCTTTAGAATCTAAGAAATTTGGTCTTATATTAAATAATCGATAATATTCTTAGACATTTTTTAAAAAGTTGTATTTAACATTGGCACTTTCTGTAACTGCTTCGCTGCTTGCAGCTTGATTTTCCTTTAACCCTAGTGACATTTTTTCTTTAATTCTTATGTGCTGGTTGAATTTATGTAGATAAAAGCATACAGTTTCCTGTCTGGGTACCCACAACAAATTCTAAATGAAGGATAAATGAACTGATTTAGATGTCTGTAGACTTTTCTAACTCATCCTCCTTCCCAATATGTACAGTCTTTATTTAAGACGAAATATACACATAACATCCTCCCACCCCGGTTCCATTTTTTCAATATAATTTCTACATTTGTTTCTTAAATATACTGGACCTAGAGCTGTTCCTACCCATGCCTTATATGTGAAAATAAAGCTTCAATAAATTATGCTAGAAACTGTATTATTCTTTGCAGCCAACACAGGAAAAAAAATATGGTGGTAACCTTCTCCTGTTTGGATTTTGGTTTTGATGGTACTTGAGTTCTACTGTTTTATGGTGGTCTGCAAGACATAAAGAATAGCTGGCATGAAGTAAGCCAGCTTGTACCCCCAAGCGCATATGGAAGAATTCAGAGGAGCAGGTGGTTTAATTATTGTTGTCACTTGCAGAATTGAACATCTTTGTAAGTGAATACCTTTGCAAGGTACAGTCATACTGCAATAAATAAAAAGCGTTCAGAAAACTCAAGATGATCAAACCCCCAAACTGGGGTTTAATAAACATAATAAAATTAATATAAATTAAGGAATATATTAATGAAAATCCCCAAACAGATTCCAGAAGTATTTTTTAAAATGCTTTCCGCCTCTGGTGATTCTTCCTTTCAGGCTTACTTTTACTACTATGACGGCTAAAAATGAATTTACTTCTAAAGTTTTTGAGACCATCATACAACTCAGAGAGATAAGGATTTAAGAAGGCAGGTATTTTTATAAAAGTTCATGGTATCCATTAAGACTAATTCACGACACTGGGGTTTGGAGTTAGTGAAGAACAGGAGACAGCCAGTATTGCATAGAGAAAGAAACAGTTCACAAAAGCAGATTTTTTTTTTATCTTGTGAGGGTTAAATGTGGACTCCAGTACGTATTTGTGGGGCAAAGTTCATTTTACCTGAAGTTGCTCTTCAGAGTTACTTCTGAGACAGGTGGCAGGTTGTCTCATCAAAGCAAAACTAGAGTTGCCCTGCTGAGATTCCACCTGCTCTGTAAAAGTGCTACCACCTTCTAGCCAAAGGGAAAGAATTACCTGACTCCAGCAGATTTTGAGTCTGTATCAGTTAAAGGCAATTAATTAGGGTTGTGAGATTAAGCACTAGAAAATGTACATTGGACAACTAGAACTAGAAGCCACTGCCTTAAGACTGAAGAATTAACGCAATTTGTTTCACTCCTAACCACAGGAGTGAAAAAGTGGCCTATGTTCTAGTATAAATTTCTCTTCGCAAGGCTTTCAAAGCATCCACAAACAAAGGCTCTGACCCTTGGTCACCTGACAGTGGGGTTGTTGCTAGAGGTTCAACACGTAACAGTGAGTTTTTTGTGGTGAAAAAAAAAAATTAGTTACGGGCCTTTTAGTCTGGTTTGGGAAACACACTTCTAAATGTACATACCTGCTGCATTTGGCATTTGTAAAAAGAGCACTTCCCTCAGTAGTTTTTCATCTCTCTCACGAATCATTTAATTTTCATTCTCCCATTATGTCAGGGCTTAGCACTGCTCAGGGCACCAGTTCAACAAAATAAAAATGAGGCTGATAGCAGCAGCTGCTATAGCATGGTTAGAACTGGAATACAAATAAAAATAACACATAACTGCACAAGTTATGTGCAGATTGGTCACATCTCATCCACTGGTATCTCCAGTGGATACTGGGTCAATCCTAGTATTATATAGTTTTCTCTGGGTTAAGATAATATGCCTATACTACAGAGTGCATTGGCCTTGAAAGCAAATAAATGAGCTATAGTATATTCTCATTGCACTAAGCAATCTCTTGAAATGTATTTAATTTCACACCACAGAAGTACAACTGAAATCACCACAAACATATGAATGAAACAGCCCATTTGTTGCAGCCCTGATTTTTGTCCGGTTTGCAGACGTTGTATCTCATAACTGTTTGCATTCAAAGTACATTAGTATTTTGTGGGTTAGTAGCCAGATTTATGGCTATAAAACAGTATTTTCCCACTGGATAGGGAAGACTTATCGGAAGAAGCCCTTCAGCTTCCAGATGTCTCCCTGGGCAATTTTACTTTCTTTCAGAACCTTTCTTTAGGTGAGATCCCCCAAACAAAGTCAACACAATTAAATAAGTGATCTGAAAAGCTGTGCCTTAGTTTCTAGATCATCTTGATGCAGCTTAATACAATAGAACAGTTTAGATTGGAAGGGACCTTTAAAGGTCACCTATTCCAATACCACTGCAATGAGCAGGGACATGAACTAGATAAGGATGCTCAGAGCCCCATCCAATCTGATTTTGAATGTTTCCAGGGATGGGGGGGTTCCTTCCCTTACCTGCACTGCATGCACTTTTAGGCTTCTCTGCTTTTATTTAGACTTTTCAAATGTTTTGTGGCACTGCTTTTGTTTTCGTTTTTCTTTTTCCATGAAGGAATTGTAGGATAGCAAGTTTAAGGTTGTTCATGATATTTCAGCTTTTATTCCTTTTTTTCTTATGCGTGCCTTAACAATAGTTCATGAGTGGATTTATATCACAAATGGAAAATACCTCCAAGCTCTTTTGAAACATCAACTGTTTCTTTCTTTTACCTGTGTAAACATTGTACCTAACCCAATGGGTTTCGGAATCCAGATCCTTGGATAAGTTTGTAGGCATGACTGCAACATAATTGTTAATAACTTTCACAGCAACAGGGGCTAGCAGCAGCAACTCAATACTTGACACTCATTGGCAATCCACTTACGATTTCAGTTTCTAAACTGATCCGTAATGTTGTCAGTTAGGTACTAAAATCTTAGGAAAAACAGATACATTAATTATTTTTGCATATCCAGATCTCTCTGGAAGGTTGCTATGGGCACAGAATATTATCATTCTTCTTCCTGTCCCCTAGACAATGCCTGCAGCAGCTGTGCTCCAAGCTCCATGTTAGCAGGGAGCTGACCTGTAACATATGAAGTCAAAAGAGAAAAACCAAGAGACACTCCCATAGACCTTATAATCACATTTGTGAATGTCTACTAACTGGGGAGGGAAGGAAGAAAGAGGCCTTGCAGAACAATCTGGAGAAGACAAAAGTAAACAAGTACATGAGAGAACACTGATATGCAGCTCTCAGCTCTTCTGAGACTGGGAGAGAAACTAATGAAGATGCGATAGTAACAAAAGCTGGTGAAGGGGCTGGAGAACAAGTCTTACGAGGAGCGGCTGAGGGAACTGTGGTGGTTTAGCCTTGAGGAGGCTGAGGGGAGACCTTATTGGTCTCTACAACGACCTGAAAGGAGGCTGTAGGGAGGTGGGTGCTGGCCTCTTCTCCCAAGTGATAAGTGATAGAACAAGGGGGAATGGCCATAAGCTGCACCAGGGGAAGTTTAGATTGGACATTAGGAAAAAATTCTTCACAGAAAGGGTCATCAGGCCCTGGCAGAGGCTGCCCAGGGTGGTGGTTGAGTCACCATCCCTGGAGGTGTTTAAAAGGTGAGTAGATGAGGTTCTTGGGGATATGATTTAGTGGTGGACAGGTACAGTTGGAGCTGATGATCTCTAAGGTCTTCTCCAAACTAACGATTCTATGATTTTATGATTCTATGAAAAAATCCATGCCAACCAGCTCTGGCTTTTACACAAATCATACTCCCGCTGTGATTCCTGCTCCACATGCTGCCTTCCTGTCCCTGCTGTTTCATCATCCAAGCACACTGAAACATTCTGGGTGCACATCAAGAACTTTAAAAGTGTGCATAGATTTCGCATGTGAACGCTTAGGAAACTGTAGTCATATTAAACACCCTGAAATTCTGCATCTACCCAAGTTCACCTGCATTTATGTGCATTTTCAGCAAGCGTGTCGGCAAGCTGCAGAAGCAGAACCAAGCCACGTGTGCTGAAGCAGCAGTGGGACTGGTCCGGGATGCTCAGACAGAGCAGGCCTCTCCCAAGTCCCTCTCTCACCCAGTGGGCAGAGAGCAGCTTTTTTAACTCCCTTATCTTAAGACCTTGCTTGTTTGGATGGGACCTTGGGCAGCCAGATCCAGTGGGAGGCATCCCTGCCCATGGCAGAGGGAGTTGGAACTGGATGATCTTTAAGGTTCCGATGCTGTGAAAAGGCCAAACTCAATAATCAATGCCAATTGGATTATTAAGCAGGTATTTCAGGTATTTAACAGGACGTTGGACACACATGGAGTTACTTCACCTTATGTGTATCCATTGAGGCTGGTTACAGGACTTTTATACTGGTTAAACATACATATTCATACAGATTACGGTAAACATTGGTTACATACTCTGGGAAATATTGGTTAAACATACATAGAACTCATTATCATATCTTATCACTTGCTCTGTATGTACATCACAGTTGCTTTGTGTTTTAAGAATCCTCTGATGTTCTTTATCTTATCTCCTTCCTCATTGTGTCCTCTTGGTGAGCTCAGGTTTGTTCTTTGTTTCGGCCTTTTCCTCAGCTTGGAGCATCAGTCAGAGATAAGTTTCTTTAAGACACACAAAACTTGATTTGTTGCTTTTTTCAAACTAGTAAACAAGCTAAACTCCTGTTACAATCACTTTCTTTCTCACTGCAAGCTGGCCAAGATTTGATTCTTATTATTTTTATTATCACTTAAGCCAATTAATTCCCTTAACATAACAATTAATTCCTTCCTTCAGTCCCTTCCAACCCAAACCATTCTGTGATTCTGTCCTCTGTAGGAATCATTATACCAAAGCATTAACACACACAGAGCCACTCCTTCCGGCAAGCTAAGACGGCAGGGGCTCGAGGGCAGTGCTTGCCATGGCTCCCATAGTGGCTGCAGAACCCAAAACCTGCAGCGAGGGGCTGCCCTGCATCATAGAATCATCAAATCATAGAAGAATTTGGGTTGGAAGGGACCTTAAAGATGATCTAGTTCCAACCCTCCTGCCATGGGCACAGATACGTCCCACTAGATCAGGCTGCCCAAGGCCCCATCCAGCCTGTTCTTGAACACCTCCAGGGATGGGGCATCCACAGGTTCCCTGGACAACCTGTGCCAGTGTCTCACCACTCTCATGGTGAAGAAATTCTTCCGAATGCCTAGTCTAAATCTGCCCCTCTCCAGTTTATAACCATTCCTCCTCGTCCTATCACCACAAGCCTTTATGAATAGCCTCTCTCCAGTTTTCCTGTAGGTCCCTTTTAGGTACTGGAAGGTCGCTGTAAGACCACCTCTGAGCCTTCTGTTCTCCAGGCCGAAGAACCCCAACTCTCTCAGCCTGTCCTCATAGGGAAGGTGCTCCAGTCCTCCAATCACCTTTGCAGCCCTCCTCTGGAGCCGTTCCAACAGCTCCATATCCTTCTTGAGGATTTCAGAACTGGACACAATACTCCAGATGAGGTCTCACAAGAGCGGAATAGAGGGGCGGAACCACCTCCCTCGACCTGCTGGCCACGCTTTTGAAGCAGCCCAGGGTATAGTTGGCCTTCTGGGCCGTGAGCGCACATTGACTACTTGTTCTATGATCACAGAAAGCCACCAGGTTGGTCATAAAGCCATTAGGTTGGCATCCCCTCCCACTGCCTCATCCTTGCAGGAACGAGGACCAGAGGGCGGAGGAGGCTCAGTACGGGCGCTGCTCCTCCGCCCTGAAGTCCCGCTCGGTCTCCCCGCACCCGGTGCCCACGTGCAGAGCGGAGCGGGGTGGGAGATGCCGCACCCTGCCCGCAGCACCCGTGCTCGAGAGTGGGGTTCGCAGCGCAAGGGCGGGTGATGCTGATGCAGAGATGGGAGAAGGGGGGGGGGGGGGAAGAAACACCCCCCTCAGCGCATGCGCGGGCAGCATCCCAGTCTCCCCAGCTCGCGCTCTCATAGGCTGCCGCCCCTCGGCCGGGCGCGCGCCCGCGGCGGGGGCTCTTCCTTAGTGCGCACCCGCGGGGGCGCGCGCGCTCGCTCTCGCCGGTCCCCGGCTGTCACTGCCGCGCTCGGCCGGCGCTTCTCCGCCCCTCCTCGTCTTCCCGCGTCCTCATCTCTCCGATAGAACCCACCCCGGTACCTTCCGTGCGGATCAGGGTAAGAGGGATGCGGGGGCTGAGCGGGGAAGGGGAAGGAGGGGGCGGCGAGGCGAACCCCGGCAGCCCCGCATCCCTCCCGCCGGGCCTGGCGCTGCTCGGCAACCGCCGCGGGGAACGTGGGCGGCGGGGACGGCGCCGGCGCCGGTGGGGCCTGAACGCGGGGGGTTCCTCGTCCCGGGAACCGCGGCGACGCCTGGGCTCGGCAAAGGGAAATAAAAGGGAAAGCTGAGGTTTAGGGACGGAGCTTTCGCCCCGGCGGCTCGAGGAAGTGCTCGTCTCACAAGGGTGCGGCGCCGGCTTTTCCCACGGCGACCTTTGCCGTATTTCGGAGCTTCGAACGGCTTTGGTCTAGGATCCTGTTATTGATGAACCTCGGCGGTTTTTACCTCCGATCAAGTTAGAGCTTTAATGTCTACTCGAGTCTTCCACACATGTGTGGGAGAGCCTGCCCGCTGCGCCCGAGGTGCTCTCCAAAGAGCACCTGGGACTCTGCTTTCAGAAACTCACGATTCTCACGATACAAGAAGGAGTAGACACCATCGTACTGTAGTCCAGATTGTACCAAAAAGCCTATGGGTGTAGACATCAACTGGCCAATCTTTTATCAAAGATCAAAGTCTTGCTTGTGGCAAGACTATAAGCCCCTTGGGGCAATACCTGTCCTTGTGTCATCGCTGCACACATGGTATAATGTGCAGTAGTGGTCAACCAACACATAGTGATCGACATGCTGTGTGGATGTGGAAAACAGCCATGCATTAGAGCATCTTTCACTTTGTGAGCTTATATTAGCCCTTAGTGCTCATATATTAGCACTTAGTGCTTTTTATTTCTGTGTGTTTACTGAAACATACATGTCTGCTGAAGCCTGTGTATTTCAGTATACACATGTACATTTATTAATATATATACATGTACTGCTACCCCAAAAATACAATGTTTTAATATCTAGGCATTAGCTGAAACTAATAGAGTAAATACTTCAGAAAGTGTGTTCAACATGAAAAGTTTTTTGATTTTTTTTTTTCATCATTCTTCACTGTAGGTGGTGAGAAACTTTAGAAAAGTCTGAACTATGAAAGCAAATAGGTGGACAGTATTGCCTGTGGTGCTGCTGCTTGGGGTGGTTTTGCAGAAGGCTGTTACAATTCTTTCCATTATTAAAGAAAGCTAGTTATTAGGAGTTGGTGGCTATACTTTCATGTATTTCCAGTAATGTCTGTTTCTCTGGTTATTAGAAGTATGCTTACTGCCAGATTTTTCTTGATACTTCTAGGGTTTCATATGTAGGTGTGGAAGTACCTTAAGCTGGCAAACTAGCATATTGCAAAGTTTGCATATTTTTCCCAAGAACACATAGTGAGACAGCCTTTTTTCAATGTTGAAAATATAATTAATAATTCATATTTTCTGAGCAAGCAGTTCAGTGGCGAGGGAAGTGTAGGAATCAGTCTGGAGTGTGGAATCATGCAAATTCATTCTTCTAGTGATGTAGTTGCCAGGATGTTTTACAACTGGGGAATACAGAGGGTCAGATTGGAAGTTGTAGCTTTCTTTCTGTTTTATGTCTTTGTTTGTGTAAAATTCTGTCAGTTTCATTAGCTGAGCAACTGAAAAGATAGTAGTAAAAAAGATAGTACTAAAAAAATATGTTAGCCTTACTTGCTGGAGTAGAAATGGAGCTAATTTACCTTCAGTGAATTAAGTAAAGGTAGTACTGAACCACATATGGACTTCCTCTTGTTTTGGCATCTGTGGTTTATCATCACTTTATTGGGACTGCAAAAAGAGAATTGATTGTATAATGAAATGTTTATATACTATATATATTGCAGACCATTCATAGGATTAATCTGAAAAATTATATTTTTAGTCCATTTCTTTCTCTGTAAATGTATAGAGTTGCTGCTTTATCTATCAAATCTGTTCTAAACCAAATGATTTTCCCAGTCTTGGAATTTGTGTACAGTAAAATGTAATAAGTGGTAATTTTATAAATACATTATCTGATCAGTCTGTTCATTGACATTTAAGAGTATAAAGATGAAGAAGATTTGGATTTGAGTATTTAGATCTTGTTTCAAAGTCGGAATTTAACATAAAAAGTAATTACTGTAATCTTAGGCTGGTCTGGAGGGGGAGCTAGTGTCAAAGCAAAATGTGAATTTTTTTCTAGTCTCATTCAGAAGCTTGCTGTTTGGTTATAGAATATGCTTCTAATACAATAAGGAAAACAAGTATAGATGATGCATGCTATGTATGATTGCATTAGTATGCATCTCTTTTATAAGATGAATATAATCTGCAGGTAAAGTGATGTGTATTTTAGGGAAATTGTGCATATGGTTTGCTGTTATGCAGCAAAAACTATCTTCAAACAACTCTGAAATTGCAAGATCAAGATCTCATAAATCATGAAGTGCCAGAATTAGGGATTCTAATTTGACCTGTAAAAATATGGTTAAATGTTACACTTAGCCTTACAAGAGTATGAGGAGTGAGCATAGAGTATAGAGTATGTTCAGTGAGCAATAATGAATCTTTTTTCTTGGCATCGAATAATGTGTAGCTCAGTATTTGTTATGTGCTGTTCATGCTGTACCTTATTCATTTCCTCCTTTGCTGTTTCCTTACCTTCCATCTCTAGTGTTTGCATGTTTCACTAGTAGTATTTTCACAGAAGTCTCTGTAGGAGTGTTATGTGTTCCTTTGTGTTGAATATCAAATGTAGGACCTTTATAATATGATTACTCAAACCAGTCTATCAATGTTTTCATGCTCTACTTGTTCTAAAATGCTTTCTCAGAGAAGTCTGTCTCCATATGTAATTCACTGACAATAACCTGGCTTTGCTCCATTATTTTTAATAGATCGCTTAATAGGGATCCATAGATGCATGGATCTAGAAAAGACCTCACTGCTTGATTTGTAGTATTGCGTCTGTTGATTTAGACTGCAGGTATAAATACTTAAATCTGCTGTGCATTAACCCCAAGATACTAAGTAAAAATTTTGATGAAGAGTGAATTGCCCGTTGGAAGTGTGGTGTGTATTTGGTGTTTTTTTGTTTAGTTGTTTTTTTTTTTTTTTTGAGATGGTTTGCTTCTGAGGAACCAGAAGAATCCTCTCTTTTCCTGCAATACCTGTCTTATTATCAGCAAATTGGCAACATTTGGAGTGCATGTGGCAAGGCTCTTATGTAATACAGTGTCGCTATGTAAACTTTTTTTGACATATTGTTCAGTAATATAGCAAGACACACAAAGGCACACAAAACAAGATTAAATCTTTAATTGTTGTGAAACAACTGTAATGTTTTTTATAAACTGAGGGTTAGATTTTTTGGTGTTCATCTATTAAAAAATAATTCTTTGCATATAAATAAATATTCAGCATGCTAGATTAAAAAAGTCAGCAACTCTGATGGACAGGACACCTGTCATGTGGGGTTGCGTTATACCATGCAAGTCTTTAGAAAGCAAAATATAGATATTTCAGCCTGTGAGACTTATGCCACTTGAGCTAGCGGAGAATGTGATAATAATAATTTGTAATCCATCTGTGGTCTAAGTGATATGGTCTGTGAATGGTTTTAAGTGTTTCGAAGTAGTGATAAAACTCTGGAATCTTGAGTTCTATTCCAGTCTCTGAGAATAAGCGTGTTTCTAGCAAATGCTGATTTTTTTTTTTTTTACTTATTCCTTCTGTGATACATACTTAACTATCTTCCTGTCCCAGTCTTTGCTGCCCTGTTCTGAAATTTTATTACAATCTTATTTTCCCCATATAAACAGGTTGGGTTTGTTTTTTTTTTGGTAAAGGCTGCTTATCTGAGATCCAGAACTTCCAGCATGTTGCATCTAGTTAATATATTGCTTATCCTAGTGTTTTTTCAATGTTTGAATCCTATCTAGCTCTTTGCACTCCAGTTTACTCGTCTCAAGCTATCCTTAGCTTCACAGCTGGTTCTCTATCATGGTGCTAGAATCGGTCCTCTCTATGTGTCCTCTCAGTGTTCTGCCTTGCTACCGGTTCCTGTTAAACCTTCTGAAATTTTCCAGCTTCAGTGTTATACTCCATTCTGGTCGTCCTGCCTAGCTGATCTCTCATCTGAATACGTTTTTTCCTTACCAACCAGTCTTCTCACCCATCTCAGACTTGATCTGTATCCCAAATTCAAGATTCTGTTCAGTGTGCTAACGGTATCAGCTTTTTTCCTACATTGCAGTTCCTTCTTCAGTGAAGTCCTATTGGTCCTCCTCTTTTCAACCCTTTTGTTTTATGTGGATAGCTTACCTCTTCATGCTTATTGGATCACACGGGATATCGCTGAGAAGCAATTTAGATGCCAGTAGTCCATCCTGGTACTAAGGAAAATGAGCAGGCCTATCTAGAGATGAGCTTGACTTAATGGGGAACTCACGTCTGAGTTCCAGTGCAAAAATATTGTATACGGGCATTGGAAGATGGGACAGTCTATGAAGAAGAAATTTAGAAAACTATCCTGGTATGTAGGGATGACAATAAGAGAACCAATGCTCACCTAGAGATGACACTTGCAAGGGAGGTCTAGGGCAGCAAGAAGAATTTCTTCTAGTACTTCAGTAGTAAAAAGCTGGACAAGTAAAAGATGGCCTTGTTTATGAATGTGATGTGTCATTTAGTGACAGTGGACACGGGTAATGCTGAGGTACACAATACCCTCTTTTCCTTAGCAGGTCTTCACCAACAAGGTCTGCCAGGCCTCTGCTTAGAGGCAGGGTTTGAGGAGAGTAACTACCGGCAGTGGATGAGGATTGAATTTGGGATTAGAGAGAACTCAAATCATTAAAGTCCATGTGGCCAAATGGACTTGGTCTGACGATGTCAATAGAGCTGGCCAGAGTCACAGTGAGGTCACTGCCCATCATCTTTTAAACATCTGGAGATCAGGAGAGCTTCCTGATGACTGGAGAAAGGCATATGTTACACCATTCAAAAGAAGTCCAAAATAGAATCCAAGGAGCTACAAAACTGGCTAGCGTCCTTTTCATCCTTGGGGAAATAAGGGCGTGAGTGTTCTTGGAACATGTTTCTGGGCACAAGAAGAAGGAAGTGATTAGGAACAGTTGGCACAAATTTGTCGAGGGTAAATCATATTTGATTAGCCTGATTGCCTTCTATGGTAAAATGGTTGAATTTTTGGATGAGAGAAGAACAGTGGATTTCATTTACCTTGACTTTAGCAAGGCTTTCAACTCTTTCTCCAACCATATTTTTGTATCCGAAGGTGGACATTACAGTCTGAATGGATGGAGAACTAGATGGGTAAAGGAATGGTTGGATGGATGGATTTAGAAAATAGTGATTAATGTGTCATAAATGGGCATCGGTAATAAGTGAGGTTCTGCTGAGGTTCATCCTGAGAAGGTGACGGAGCATCCTCTTGTGCTTGCAGATTGCACTAGACTGGGGGAAATAGTTGAAATATGTGAGGACAGCACTGCTGTTCAAAGGGACTTTGGCACTGTGGATACAAGGCCCATCTAGAGCCTTATGAAATTCAGCAAGGGCAAATGCAAAACCCTGTACCTGGGAAGGAAGAGAACCTTGCAGTGATACAATCTGAGGACTGACTGCCTGGGAAGCAGCTGTGCTGGAGAAACCTGAAGTTCTGATGGACAGCACTCTGACCATGGGCCAGCAGCAGCATGCCGCTGGAGAAATGAAGGGCAACAACATCCTGGACTGTGTTAACAGGAACATAGCCAGTAGATGGAGGCAAGTGATGATCCCTCCCTACTTGGTGCTAGTTAGACCACATCTAGAGTACTGTGCCCTGTTTTGGGACCCTCAAAATGGGTAAGATGTTGACAAACAGAAGTAAATTTGGTGGAAGGTTACCAAGATGGTTAGGGAACTGAAGTACTTGCCCTGTGAGGAGATGCTGAGAGAGCTGCATTTATTCACCTGTAGAAGAGGTGGCTTCAGGGGATCTAGCAACGACCTGCTGGTATCTTTGAGATCACTAAGATGTAGTCAGGCTCTTTACTAAGGTTTCATGGGAGGACATGAGGCAGTGGTCATAAATTGAAACAAAGAATGTTCAGTCTGGGTATAAGGAAAACCTTTCTTTCCATCAGCATAGTTAAGCTGTGGAAAAAGTTGCCCAGAGAAGCTGTGTAGCCTCTGCCTTAGGTTTTACAACTAGGTAAATCTGAGTAACCTGTCCTGATCTCGTAGTTACCTTTATTTTGAGCAGGAGGCTGGAGTAGGGACATATGGAGGTCTCTTCCAAGCTTAGCTCCCAGAAGCCTTATACTGGAATGCAGTCACTACACACAGAGTGTATAGGTGACTCAGCTATAATGTATCAAAACAAAATCAATAACAATAATGTTACAGTGAGCTTGACAAAAGCATCATTTGTGTGTCAGGATATGCATTTTGCTGTCTCGTAGGAAGATGCATGTGAAGCTTAAAGTTTGCAAGTGATTAAACTTTTTAAAGAAAATACACCCTTTTGCAGTGGGGCCAAAGTCTATTTTTCTGTGGCTTTTCTTCGAATGGGGGAAAAACATTTTGTGTATGATGAAAACATTGAAGTAGCTCAGCTTTGAGATGGAGAACTGGGACCTTCGGTCATCTTGAAAAGCCTTTGGCAACTTAAAAGAAACTGAAAAATGATTCTTGTACAAGGAAGTATCTGGCGGCCTTAAAAATAGGTGATCTTTTTGGGTCATCATTATATGTATGTAAATTCATATTATGCATCCTTTCAAGGTCGTGATTCTGACTATCTGTGTCAGAATTCTGAGTTCCCCCTGCCCCAAATACATGATATACTGATTCCCTCATATGATTATTGTTTCTTGCTGCTCCTCCCTCCCCTTCCCACGTTTGTTGAATGGGGATGGAGAGCAAATAAAAGAAGAGAAGCAGTCCGAAGATACAGGGAACCCAGTAACTGTTTTGGTAGAATTTTCTATACAAGTCTTCAAATCCAAAGAGCTGCCTGTTTAAAGAGCTACTGTTAAATGACAGGCTGGGGATCTTTTTTTTGTTGCTCAAGTATGAGATACTATTTGAGGAAGTCTTTGACCATTTTCTGAAGTTTTTGCCCATTTATGTGTATTTGCTAAACTGTAGTCTTCAGGGGTCCTCCCTAAGGCAAGTGGTGATTTCTGTAGCAAAGCATAGTTTCCAGTGAATCAACCACTTTACTTACTTCCATCAAGTATTATATATTAATAGAGCATAATTTACATATTTTATTTTCAGTTGTAATATATTAAAAATAAACACTGCAGATATTGGTCATTCTAGAATTTAGTGAAGTTTGTGCTGCTTTATTGTAGCAATATTGATTCCAAAGATAAATGCTTTTTAGGAATCTGCTTTCATTGTATGTTTGCTTCATAACTTTATAGTGGTAAGGTGAATATTTTTTCCTAGTATTAGAGTTTCTTTTATGAGACAGTTAATAGCAATGAATATCACTGTGATATTATTAATTCTACAAGGTAAAGATTGTTTTTAGAAGCTTGTGGAACATTGCTGTGGAGTTAATTCTGACGTGCTGTGTATTAGAGCTTGCTCAGTGCCGTAGTAACTTTTTATGGTAAGTCTGATTTTTATGGGTACCAATACATTTGTCAAGCTTTTTAGGTTTGCAGCTTCTTTAAAGTCTTTACCTATCAGGAGATTTATGTTCGCCAAGTGATCTGATTAAAAAATTTGAGTTTTCAGATTGCCTGTAGCCTTTGTCTTTAGCTTCATGCCTCTATTTGTGATGATAAAATATGTACTACACCTGAAATGTACAAATGCTGCACTTAGTTGACATTTTGTCACTTTCAGGGTGTTGGCTAAGCAGCTTACTCTTTGTCAGCCGGTATGGATATTCACACATTAGATGATTGTATGCTTGTGACTGAACAGTTTTTGCTGTTGCAGTGTATGAAATATGTTCATGGTCTCTTTTCTTTCTCTCTGTGTCTTTTTTCCCACTCCAAGTCATGTAAGACCGGGCACGTTATGTCTTTAGTTTTTCTCAGCTGCAAGCATTTGTTCCTTGCGGGCAAGGCTTGAATTCAGAGTAAAAATCTTCCTTTTAAAAAAATATATTAATTATTTTTTCCCCTATTTATGGTTTTGTTTCCCTGAGACACATCTCTTTGAGCTAGTGTCATGCCTTGGTGTGCTTACATAGTCTCTGCACTTCATTTTTAAGTGGTCGGTTTTCTTTTAGCTTTTCAAAAGGTTTGGAAAGACTTACAGTTAACAATCTTGATGTCTTTACATTTCTTTTTATGAAGTCTATTTCACAGTTCTGATTTTTTCTTGTTTTTTTTTTTTTGTTGTTGTTTTTTTGTTTGTTTGTTTTTTTTTTTAACATTGCAATATCTTCCTTTTTGATCTGTCCATTACTTGAGGTGTTTTCAAGTTGAAATGAATCACACATTTCCCCTGATGAGGCCCACAGTTTAGGACAGAGTGGCATTGGAAGATATTCTTCATTGCAGATGCCTAGTCAGTGCTCTGGATTTTGGGTTGAACTGCTAGACATTTTCTCTGCAACTTTTGCTGTCTTTTAACTTCGGTGAGATGATGCTGGACTAAGTATCAATACTGTTAAGTTTGCTCTACCAGATTGTAAAGATGGGTGGCAATTTGGGTAATATGACAGCTTACAATACACCCTGTGACATCTTCAAACTCTGCAGATGTGAATAGGCTTTGTAATACTTCCTAGGGAGCAGGGGATGTTTTCCCTTAGCAGGCTGTTCACGGTTTCTTCAGATGTAATTTTTTTCCTTCAGCGATAGCAGAACCCTTGGAATGCACGTGAGAAAACCCTTTTATCATTCTTCTCCACTTGATTACAATGGATAGAGTTCTTACAGGATGAGGGATTAAGTACAATGTAGAGCAAAGAAATGTTGGTCTCTCAAGGAGGTAGACATACACATAAGATACAAAGTTCAGCATAATTTAAAATGCTTCTTTGATTTTCCTGTACAACATATTGCAGTGTCTTGCATAGGTAATGATAGATAATAATTCTGCAGATTCTGTGTCTACAGAAGTGCTGGGAAAATATTGTCTCTATTCAGTTGATTGCTCTTCAGATCATCTCTCTATATGTGTGCACAAAATCACTTGCCTGCAGTTTATCCTCAGGTGTGCCGAACATATCTCTGATATACCCCTAGTTGCTTCAAGCTACTGGGCCAAGAATAGGAAGTATCCAGAGTACTGAAAGGTCATAAATCCATGTCCTGTGGATGTAACAGGATATGCTGGTATCTCTCAGTCAGAGATGTTTAGATCCTAGACTCTCCACAGAGTCCAAGATAGCATTTTACAGAACATTGATTTTTGCTTACTTCCAAGTCTGCTGTTTTCTGAAGTCCTACAAGAGATAAGAACATGCTGTCCCTGCTTGCAGAGACAGCTACAATTTTGTGACCAACTATATTTTCAGTTAGGGGTTCCAGGACTCTGCCTTTCATGGTACTTTTGCTTATGTAGATTGTGAATACATCTCCTATTCCAACTGTATCAACCTCAGCTTCAATATCTGAATGTTGTGGCTGTGTACAGTGGGCTTGCTCATTCTTCATGAGTCTGGCAGGGGAACTGACAGATTGGTATGCCTACCTAAGTGAATTACTTAGCCAGATGTGTGTCTCTGGTGTTGGTCTGTTCACCGTTACAATTGATTCTGTGCTGAAACAAACTCCAATTTTATTTTTTTTTTCTATGTGGCAATTTTTTCTCATTGATCTTACTTTGAGGGTTTATCTGTGCTCTCCGCTGTTCTGATGTTTAATCAGGGAATACTCATGCTAATTTCTTGAGAAAATGCTCTGTATTATGGGGATACCTGAGTCCAGTGCCCTTTTATAAAGGTTTTATTTCGTTGTTTTTTTTTTTGTTTTTTGTTTTGGCAACCTGCTTTCTTTCTTTCCTTATGTAAGTTACGTTCTTGGCTTTATCTAGATAGTATATGGAGGGTCAGCCATTGTGAGGCCACTCTGAATAATCTTTGAATGTTCATGGCAATTGGGGAAAGTGAGCAGACCCTACTCGCAGAGAAATCTGCTGCCTCCTAGGAGCCCGGGTAAGGGATTTTGCTAGGAAACTTCTTAGTCTGGTTAGGCCATCAGACTACTACCCATTACTGCTGTTCCATGTGGGAGGTGTCAAAGCTGCAGTACGTAGCCCAAGGGTCATTAAAAGAGATTTTAGGGCCTTGGGATGGCTAGTGAGGGAATCTGGAGGGGAGGGTCTTTGCTTAGGAGCTTGCAGGGCTCATTGGTAGGGCTTTAACGTAGATGTGAAAGGGGAGGGGGATAATTTCAGGCTTGTCTATGACAAGCTGTGGGAGGACACACAATAGCTGGAGGGATGGGGTGCTGGTATGGGCCCTCCACCTGGTGCCCTGGGGCATGCTGCAGCACAGTTGAAGTCCTGTGGAGATGAGTGGGAGGCTCTTGAGGTAGTAGGTGCCAGGAAGGAAACTTCCGCAGAACACGTTAAGGGAAATAAGGGGGCTCCCACCAAGAAGGTGATGCACCCAACAGCCCATCTGAAGTGCCTCTATACAAACGCGCAAAGCTTGGGCAACAAACAGGAGGAGCTGGAAGCTACTGTGCTACTAGAAAGCTATGGTCTGGTTGCTGTCACTGAAACTTTGTGGGACAAATCCCATGACTGGAGTTGGCTATCGATGGCTACAGGTTGTTTAGAAGGGACAGACCAGGAAGGAGGGATGGAGGCACATGGAGGATGGGAAGGTGGTTAGTGGCAGCCAGCATGGCTTCACCAGGGGCAAGTCCTGTCTGACCAACCTAGTGGCTTTCTATGATGGGGTAACCACATCAGTGGACACAGGAAAAGCAAGAGATGTAATCTGTCTGAACTTCTGTAAAGCCTTTGACGTCATCCCACACAACATGCTTCTCTCTATATTGGAGAGACATGGATTTGATGGGTGGACTGTTGGGTGGATAAGAAATTGGTTGGATGGTTGTACTCAGAGAGTAGTGGTCAACAGCGCGATGTCTAGATGGAGATCTGTGACAAGTGGTGTCCCTCACGGTTCCATACTGGGACCAGTGCTGTTTAATATCTTCATCAATGATATAGACTGTGAGATCAAGTGCACCCTCAGCAAATTTGCAGATAACACCATGCTGAGTGGTACAGTTGCCACACTGGAAGGACGGGATATCATCCAGAGGGACCAGGACAAGCTGGAGAAGTGAGCCTATGTGAATCTCATGAGGTTCAACAAGGCCAAGTGCAAGGTCCTACACCTGGGTCGGGGCAGTCCCGGGTTTCTGTACAGGATGATGTAATTGAGAGCTGTTCTGCAGTGAAGGACCTGGGGATGCTGATTGATGAGAAGCTCGACATGAGCTGGCAATGTGCATTTGCAGCCCTGAAGGCCAACTGTATCCTGGGCTGCATCAAAAGAAGGGTTGCCAGCAGGTCAAGGGAGGTGATTCTGTCCTTCTGTTCCTCTCTTTTGAGACCCGACTTGGAGTATTGTGTCCAGTTCTGGAATTGTCAACATAAGAAGGATATGGATCTGTTGGAACGGGTCCAGAGGAGGGCTACAAAGATGGTGGGAGAGCTGGAGCACCTCCCGTAAGAGGACAGGCTGAGAGAGTTGGGGTTGTTCAGCCTGGAGAAGAGAAGGCTCCAAGGAGCCCTTATAGCGAAGTTGCAGTACCTGAAGGTGGCCTACAATAAAGCTGGGGAGGGGCTTTTTGGAAAGGCATGTAGTGATAAGACTAGGGGCAATGGCTATAAATTGGGGAGAGGAAGATTTAAATTTTAAATTGGGAAGAAATTCTTCACAATGAGCATGGTGAGGCACTGGCACAGGTTGCCCAGGGAAGATGTGGATGCCCCATCTGTGGAGGTGTTCAAGGCCAGGCTGGATGGGGCCTTGGGCAGCCTGATCTAGTGGGAGGTGTCCCTGCCCATGGCAGGGAGGTTGGAATTAGTTGATCTTTAAGATCCCTTCCAACTGAAACCATTCTATGAATTGTATCTATGTATATAACTACCTGAAGGGAGGTACTGGAGTGAAGCTGAGCTTAGAGATTGTGTAGTGTACCTTCTGGATTTCAGTATGACAGGTCTGGCAACAAATGGTTTAATAAGATAACTGTTTTAATAAGGCAGACTAAGAAGAGGAATATAGGTAGCAAGTAAATCTTATGTCCCTTCAGATGCTGGGCACCCTGTGTTTGTGCAGCATCAATTGAAGGAACCTGGATTAATTTTTTTTTCCCTGGTGCACTGTGCAGAACAGATCCTGTCTGTGAAGAGAAGCTCTCTCTTCTGGTCATTAGAGCTATTAAATAGTTCCCTCACAAAAAAACAATTCTTCCTAAAAGATGTTTTTATGAGTTCTTGTTGCACTTTCAGATAAAGGAAAGACCATGCAGTTTGGCATTATCACCACTACCAAGTGGGAGCTGCTTGCAGGCTCCTGTGTTAGAATTAGTGGGCTGAATATAGCCATCAACCAAGGAATTTGTGCAGCACAACACAAGCCTATACCTACTCAGATTAACTGTTGTGTGAATTGTGAACTCCTACATGTGCAACTATCTCTCCATCAGGACCAGTATGGGAAGGTACAAGAGGATGGAGTCAGGCTCTTTTCAATGGTGCCCAGTGACAGATCAAGAGGCAGTGGGCACAAACTGAAACACAAGTGGTACTGTCTGAACATGAAGAAACAATTTTGATTTTTTTGCGGTGGAGGTGTCTGGTACGGGTACCACACCATCTTTGGACATACTCAAAAGCCATCTGCTCTGTTCCTGGTCAACTGGCTCATGGTGGCACCACTGGAATGGGGAATTGGACAAGATGACCTCTAGAGGTCCCACCCAATCTCATGCATTCTGTGAATTATTGCAGTGTTGTGGTTTTACATTTATTTTCTCAAGGGAGGAGGCTCTTGTGTTGGTGTTGAACAATTTTCCCTTTAGTTGAGCTGGATTCCAAAAAGATGGAGTTATGCCAAGACCAGTATATAGACTACTTATCTCACAATCATGCAAGTCACTAGAGTTCAAACTGTGTAGAGGTCTTAATTGCAAAATGGCTTCCTGTGTCTCAGTTATGCTTCCTACAAGCATTTTTTAATTTATTGCATAAGCATCTAGGAGTGATTCTGTATATGATTGATTAGACTTCTGATACCTATCAACTGCTTTCCGTTGTCATGTTTCTCTCATAGCCCTGTCTTTTTTTTTTTTTTAAATTTACAGAAAGAATCTGAGGACATATAATGTGCTTTGCTGTGTGTCAGATGCGGCATGGAAAGCAGTAGACTTGAGAAAGATTTATATGTGTTATGAAGGTAGAGAGCAGGAAACTATTAGTCCAAATGAAGAAGATTTGAATGTGTAACAGATTTCTAATTATTGGTTGACAATTTTTGCAATTATGGTTACTTTTTGTTGAAATATTTGATAAATGCATTAACATGCAATATGACTTGATTTTTCCTATGCTTTTGTCATAAATTATAGTAAGTGTAGAGGAATTTTTGTTAGGTTGGACCTATTCACTGTAGTCAATAAGTTGTTCAACAGCTAGTAACAGCTTTGCAAGAAGTGAGGAACTTATGGATAGCAGTGCAGCATTTCTACAGGAATGATGTCATGTTGTTCAGGTAAGTAGAATGATTGAAATTAATTTTTGAAATGAAGAGGTCTCATTAGTTTGTCTGGAGATATAATTGCAGTGTTTTCTATTAGTTTGTCTGAAGATATAATTGCAGTGTTTTCTATATTTGTACTTGAGAAAGTTGTTTATTTTTTGAGGGAGTTTTAACTGAATTCTCAGCTTAAGTGCCTGTGGATTTATGAGGAGCTGTTAAAATTAAATTGCACTTAGTACTTAAGGATACTATTGATTTTGGACAGTAATTTAGGCAACCCAATATTTTGAGTTTTGCCTGTCAATAAGATACCCTTTTATCTAATTTTTTGTGTCAGGTTGACATCAGTTAGCATTTGGAAAAGATTAAATAAAAGTAATTTTTGTCTGCAGACTTTGTTAATGAGATGTGTATTTTTTTCTTCCCATTTTCGTTCTCAAACTGATCCTTAATCAGTACTTTTATATAACATACATTTTACTGGTTTGTTAACTTTGGCGATCCTTTCTGTAGCACTTTGACCTGGCAGATTACAGGTTTGCTGTTGGTTAAATATCCTGCTTTCTCGTGGAATAAGCCCTTTCCTTAAGACAGCGCAGATTTTTGAATAAATTATATATTTTAGAAGACAAGCATAAAATTAGCTATGATAAAATGTATTAAAGATTTTCGGGTATTGTCAAGTCATGCCATATTGGTTAAGGCATCAGTATATTTTAAGTGTGTTTTGGTACAAATTGTTTAGGAAAATAAATGATTAATCTTGAGTAAGCTTTTTGTTTTTATTGATCTATGCTATTTTATGTATTTATAAAAATGTGATCTAATAGATGGAGATATGATTTAGTGTACCATTAGAAGTGTAAACCAACATATCAGTTACATGGTTACTTTTGAAACTAAATATGAAAAATAGGAAGCAGTGTTTTATCTTGTTAATTTCAGAGTGCTGTCTTAAAAGTGCATATAGATTCTGAGCAGTCTTCATCTGATTTTGTTTGTATAGCAAATGTAAATATGGAAACACTTTTTCAGTCTTCAAATGTTTATTAAATATATTTTCTTACGACAGTGATGTGAAATGTTGCAATATGTGCACACTGTGTTAGACAGCAAAGGTGCATCTTGTGAGTTGGTGAAGCTTCTAATTTCCTATTGAGAAGTTTGTAAATAATGAGTGAAATTCATCAGCCCCTGCAGCTTGAACCTGTGTAGCCAGTACAGTTTTTTTGTTTATTGAGGGTGTTTCCATTAATTGGACTTCTAGGGCAGTAAAGAACAGCTTGTGTGCCTAATGTTCCCCTGTACCATTTCTGTTACTCAAGTGCTCCTCGAAGTCATTAATGAACAGGAAATGTTTAGATTGATAGCCTTTGTTAGTGGCATTTCTACTGAAGTCTCTTCCAAACATGTGGTACTGTTGTTGCTTAAACTTCTTACCTTCCTTGGCAGAAGCAACCACAAGGAGATTGATGATTTCTTTATCTGGTGATAGTCTTAACTGTGCTTTTTGAAATTGTAAATGCTTTGGAATGGAATATGCTTTGTACAGTTCTTTTCTTGGTTGTTGCTTGGAAATGTTGCATCAAGGTGATGTTTATTATAAACTGTCTTCAGCTGGTATTGAAGGGTATCTAGAATTTCCAAGCACTTAGATTATGGCATTTTTCTTACTTATGTTAGGTCAAATGTGGTTATAGTGGAAAAAAAAGTGCTGTGAACTTTGAGTTCCCATCTGAGAATTCTTCAGCTGTGTTTGGATGTGCTGTGTGAAGACTTAATGTTATTTTGAAGGTGGATAGTCTCAGGTGTGCACAGTTAGTATGAACTAACGTTTAAGAAAACTCAAAATACACTGTGACTGTTTGGTTTTTTTTTTTTAGAATAATCAGTGTAAATACTTTTTGTAGTGTATTAGTAGCATGTATATCAGTGTGAAAAGTTTCCACTGGAATGTGATAAACCAAAATGGAATATTGCCTTTCCAGCTGTGATTTCTAATGGCATTTTTACTATTGCAAGGGCCTGTCTTCCCTAAACTGCACTTATTACGTATGTGTAATTTGTGACAGTTACTCCATCAGCATCTGTAGTGTGTGGAGAAAAGATATTTGGAAGGAAGAGTCATCAGTTCTCAAGGATACAGTTTGAGCCTCAACAAAACATTTTCATCTTGCTCTTTTTTCAGCTTTAGACTTTGTTTCCTGATGGAGACTTATGAAGTGTTGTGACAAGTTTGTCCTTCTTTATCCAGTAGTCTCTCTAATGCGTTTAATGATGGACAATGCTGATGTCAAACTGTATCTCTGTAAAACTAAGCATAGAGTGAAAGCAACTACTAAATGTGCTTTTACATCAGTCTTAATATTACATCTCAATGTTTGTTAGCATTCTTTCAGTGTCTTTTCTTTCATGCTTCTTTGAGTCCTTCCATATACTGCCTTTTCCTTCCTACTGTCCTCTTACTGGCATCAAGATTTAGCAGAAAACCCAATTTCCTGATTCCATATTTCTTGGTGTTTGATTACTGCCTTGTCTTCTTTGCATGGTGTCTGTCAGCACCTCTTGACTGCTGTAGGAAAGGGTGATATGTGGCTGAATGAAGCTGTTCTTGCCAAGCAAAATAGAAATGATGCTTCATGTATTTTATGAAGTTCTTTGTGTATGAAACTAGCTTATACGTATAGTATAGATTATATATATCCATATTATACATATACAAAACTACCTAATTATACTAGATTATATCTAATACTGGTCACATAGGGTGGCTTGTACCACAAGCATTGAATAGTGTAGGGAAACCTGAATTGATACCAATATATATGTATTTTTGGAATGAATGAAGAACTCTTAGGTTGTGGAGCCTTTAATACACAGTAAATTCATTGCAGTGAGTCTGTTGGCTTTCTTTCATACATTATAAACCTAAAGTGATAAAAAGATGAAATTCAGCTGGATTAATCTCAACATGTAACTTCAAAAATGATATTTGCATTTTATCCCTGAGTTGGGAAGGTATATGTATAAATTTCTAAAAATTTCTTTAATAAAATATGCATTGGAGAAATAAGAGAGTAATGGAAGATTGCCTATAGTAAAAGTGGGCAATAGGAAAATAACAGAACCACTTCAGGGGGAACCCTTGTGCATACATTTAACAATAGTCTATTCTTAATATCGCACTGTTTCAGTCTGTTTGTATTGAAGCATGCTTAAGGGAAAGATATATCAAATTTTATAGGAATACCAACAACTTAAAAGATCTGAAACCTCTCTGAAATGAAATGTGCCATAGTACAAGTACATGTTTTTTTCCCCTAACATTTAGGCTCTATAAAGCTTAGTGTGTAGTATTGAGGAATAGCTTCAAAGGCATTTTCTGATGTACTGAAATATATAAATGGCATATTTTTTGTGTAATAGTTACGTTAATGGAGTTATATTAAATACAAATTTTCGGCTTCCTTCATTGTCGGGCACCATCAGCCACCTAACAGACAAATTTCAAGAAGGTCATTCAGATTTTTCTTATTGAAAAATCCCTGACCGCTTGTTTGATCTTAATTGCAAAAATCTGAGCTTTGATAGTCTTCCTGACCTTTGTTTGAAGATCTACCTTTGATTAGCCCGTGTCTGATAAATATGAAGCTGCAGTGCTGTCTTGCCTCAAGGGAAGCAGTGTTGCGTCTTCCTTTTTTCTCAGCTTCCTGGATGCTGAACACTGCTTGCATCTGTTCATAGCCTTCCTATGGAGCAGCAATGGCAGCAGCATGAAATTCATACCACCTTTGAAATCTGCACAGCTGTTGATAAGGTTCTGAATCACAGCAGTGAAGTTGACCACAGTCTTATTAATGTCACCTTACTGCTATTTGTGCAATCACTTAATAAAAGTAGAGTCACTCAAGCTGTTTGACGATAGACTTTGGAATAAAATGCTGTGGTTTTTTTAATTGCTTCTTATTTGAAAAGCTTAAAATGAAAGATGACATTTGGTATGAATTCTTGTATAATTTCCATAGCAATATCAAACTGTGTGCTCACCGTGGGCAGGTTTGAAGAACTTATCTTTTTAAGAAGGAATTAAAAAAAAAAAAGAAGGAAGGAACAGGGTTAGGCATGTAAGACAATGATAAAAGATCCTGTTTCTTTTAATCTGCTACTGCATAAATTGTTTCAATACATACATAAAGGATTCTTAGTAATTCTGTTGATATTGGTATTTTTATTGTGTGTTCACTTCTCTTTTAGTATAAATTTCTCTGACTCTAAAAGACTCAGTAACAGTATTTGTAGGGGTAGCCTGTAATTGTAGGGGGTAGTAAGGTGTACAATTTTTTAATTTTTTAAAAACTTAATCTCTTTTATATATGAAGTTTGATAGGCTGAATTAAATCCCACAGCTTAAAATAATCCCTCATAATTAGTACCAAAGCCCTCTAGCTTTTTTTTATGTAAATAAGAAACAAAATAGATTTTTTTTTTTGGCTTACAGCCATGTTTCTTTTTGTTGTGTTTTCAACGTCACAGTTGTTTTTCAGTGACATGGATGGTAGTGTCTTTCTTCTGTGAAGCTTGCTGATTACATCTCACTTTTTTCACTGTCAAACATTGTATTCATAGCCTTGTCTTTTGATAGGATAAGCTTTCTCTTTGAACTAATTACTGTAACTCATAACAAATAGTCATGAGGCTGTACTGCAAAAACAATTTCCTTCCTCAAATTCAAACACAGGTTTGATTCTCATTGAGTTTCTTGACCTTATTTCAACAAAACGGGTTTTGCCAGCATTTCAGTCTTTATTTCTTCTTCGTGTTATCTGTATTCTCACTTAGCAACTTTCTTAATTGGGCTTTCATGAAAGTTTTTTTCCAGTGTTTTCTTTCAGGAGCCTGTCTGGAGAGTATTCTCCCTTTGTGATTTCCTTAGGTCTAGGTTTGCTCATAATTTTGTTAGATTTCTAAAGATAATTACTATTTTCCTCTTCTCTTAGTTTTGTGTGCTCTTCTAGACTTTATCTGCACCTAGTTTTTGTTTCCTTAAGCTGGTTTGATTTCGAATCCCTTTTGGTTGCATCAACACTGCTAAAGCAGATCGTTGTCATTGGTATTGAAGACAGGTGGAGTGGACTGAGATTTGTCCTTCCTGCTAATCTCTTATCCTAATCTCCTCATCCTTCAAAATAGGTAGCTACATGTACACTACCATTTGGATGTTTTCCCAGCGATGTGATAGCCCTCAGACTGTTGCCAGAGGTTGGAAGAATACAGTTGGTCTTTATCAAAAGTATTTCAGCACTTGTTCTAACATGATGATTTATTTGCATTTCAGTGTCTGGGAAAGTTTCAGGCCATTAATATATTAGATGTAACCTTCTAGGTTGACTTTCGTAAAGCCAATAGTCAAGCTAGTTACCAGCTGGAGATTATCTCAGTTACATCTACAGTCTACTTCCTGAAAGGCCTATCCTGTGAATCATTAATATTAAATCTTGTGCCTTGAATGATTGTACTATAGCTGTTTGGAAAACAAAACAACTAGGAAGAAATGAACAACTTCTTTCAACAATCCCTCCAAACCCTCATCCACTAAAATTTTCTTGTTTGATAATATATAGAAGATTTACACTTTCTTTCTTACTGTAACTTTCTCATTTTAGTGTTACATGGAACGTTTGGCTTCTGTTGCATCTGCATCTCAGAACAAGTATGCAGACCTTAAGATATTCAAGACAAGGTTTTCTGCTCCACCATCTATCTGTCCTTCCTGACCCAAGTGTGCCCTCGGATACCACTAAATGTATTGTCTGTTGATTCGTATTTTTGTTTACTTTGTGAGGTTTCCAGCGACTCCTGCTTTATTTATAGTTTTTGGATTAGTTTACAGAGATAAAGGAAGCTCTGAAGATAGTCTAACATTTGCCACCCTTTCATCCCTATGACCATTTAACTAATCATGCTTGCCACTCATAATTTTGGAGCCATGATCTAGATTGTCCTTTGTAAGTCTTCTTATTTTATTAAAGGGGACAGTCTTTGCCTTTAATTTGCTCACTGGTTATATGAATGACAGCAGATTTTTAGCTTACCAGGCTGGGAAGCACAGATGGCACTTCACATGGCTGAGAAGAAGTGGGGCTCTAGGGAAAAGAAATGTAACATATGTTTTCCTGGATTTCAGACAGCTACGAGTGGTCCATTGCTTGCAGTGTTTTCCCGAATTTGTACTACATGGACAAGTAGTTAGTGTATTGACAATGTCACTATAGCATATATGAAACTTTGTAAATTGAAAAATGTAGGGCTGAGGACACTGAAGAACAGTGATCTGTCCTCTAGGAATATTGGGATGTGCCAACTAGGGTCATGTATTTTTTTAAAGAAAAGAGAAAATGACCCAAGTGGTGGAGCCAATGTGTTTTGAAAGAGGGGAGTAGGAAAGAACTTGAGAACAGCAGTGTCATGTTGGTTTATTGCATTCTGGATGACCTGCCTCCTAGCAAGTGAATAGGTTAAAAATGTGTTTCTGTTGGGATGGTATTTAATAACTTAATTCTTAGTTTGGCCCTTTAATATAACCATGAAAGAAATTGGTGGATTATATACTGTTCTGGGTACTGTTTCAGTTTTGTAGAATGTTCTTGATTTATGCCTTAAGGAAATGCCTTCCCCTGCATCAGATGGCTCAAGGACCTATCCAACCTGGCCTTAAACACTTCCAGGGATGGGGCATCCACAGCTTCTCTGGGCAGCCTGTTCCAATGCCTCACCACTCTCATCATGAAGAATATCTTCCTAATTTCAAATCTAAATCTTCTTCTCCCAAATTTATAGCCATTCCCCCTAGTCCCATCACTACACACCTTTGTAAAAAGTCCCTCCACATCTTTCTTGTAGCCCCCTTCAGCTACCTGAAGGTCGCTATAAGGTCTCCTCGGATCCTTCTCATCTCCAGGCTGAACAACCCCAACTCCCCAGCCTGTCCTTGTATGGGAGGTGCTCCAGCCCTCTCTGATCATCTTTGTGGCACTCCTCTGGACCCACTCCAACAGGTCCCTCTCCTTCTTGTGTTGGGGGCCCCAGAGTTGAATGCAGTATTCCAGGCTTGCTTGATTAAAGTAGAATTTCATTGAACAATTTTATGTCCTTCTCAGAGCTGTGATAATCAAAGCTTGTTTGAATGGGAACGTGCTCTACAAAATTGAGCCGCTGAAATAATTGTGCACTTCACTGCAAAACAGCTAATTTCTGTAAGTCTTTATTTTGTGTGCAGTGGAAGTTAGATGGCTTTGATCCTTGCATATTATTGAGTATATTTCAGCTTTTCTTTAACTCTTTGTAATAATGAATCTTAAACTATATACTACATATAGATAATCTTTATATAGATAATTTATATATGTATAAAAGATTGTTTCCTTTTGTTTCCCTGGGATGTATTTTCTTTACATATTTGTTTAAGGAAACTTGCTTAGTATCAGCAGTTAGCAATGATACCAGACAGAATGATGGGTCTAAGAGAAAAGTAGTTCAGTTTTTAAGCTAAATAACTGTTTCTCCATTCTCTTGTGGTGCTGCTGCTTCTTGTTCTTGTGTGTTTTTATATATTTTAGGATGCCACAGTTTAAAATTTTTCAGAACGTTTTGTAGGGCATAGTGAATTGCTTAGGTGGGGCAATTGCTGGTAGGACTCTGGCCTTTGGTACTGCCTGTAATGCTGTTGCTTTCAGGTAGGTCAACATATGAATTCAGTAATAGCTCTTTTCATTACATGAACTGTAAACATTTCCACTTCATGTTTACTGTGAACCAATCTGCCTAAATCTGTTTTTCCATACTTATGGCTCACTTAATATGTTACCTTCTACCCCTTAATGGGGTTGCAAATACAGATTTGTAAGAAGATACACATAAAACCAGAAGTAACCATCATTCTAGATTGTGCTCTAATAGGTTTACTGTAGTGCTAGCTCTTGGAACAGACAGGCCTTGTGTTCAGTTTTTCTTGGCTTCCTGACTCGCCTTCGGGTGATAGTTTTGCCTCTGTTTTTGTGAAACAGGTAGCGTAACTGATTTGATAAAAGGTGCAATAAAAAGAACCAGTTTAGTTTTTCTGGAAAGCTAAAACCATGATGTTACTTTCAATGCATGGGCCGGTTTTTGCATTTGTTTCTTTTTCTTCTTCTTTTTTTTTTTTTTTTTGGATTTCTGAGCTCCTTTGTCACTGGAAGACCTATATCCTTTTTACTGAATGCCACATTAGCAGAAGTATACCCAAACTATCAGTCTGAAATGGAAACGAAAGTAAGCTATCTCACTCTTTCCCCCAGACATTCATGGGTTCTGACCCTGTAGGTCCTGATTATTTTAAATAATTTATAACGTGTAAAGGAAATTACAGAATCCATTTTTGTTGTTATTATTACTGTTGCTGCTTTTGAGATTTTAAAAGCTGCCAATTCATCTTAATTCATCTAACAGTACAACTGCTGAAACTTCTCTTCAAAATACAAAATCACCTAATTTTCATTCAAAAATAAGACTAATCTGGCGGAATTCTCATTGCAGTAAAAGACAATTATCTGAAGCATTTATCATTTTTTCTTCACTCCTGTTCCTGATACTATTGTTGCTTTAATTGGTTTCCTATTTATTTTTCTTTCTCAATTTCATCCCTTTCCTTGAAGTCAGATTCACAAATTAGCTTTTTCAGCATCCAATTTGTTGCTGTTTCAGAGCCTGATATGTGCAGTTTTTGATTGCTTTTCTGTTAAATGGCCAAGAATCAACGCTTAATTCAGTGTATGCAGCCATTCTGAATTACTGAGGCTACTGTTATAAAATGGTGTAGTAACTCCGTGCCTTGATAACCCAAAAGGTTTTGAACAATCTGCTATGTTATGTACAAACATAAATAAACATGTCATACAAACCAAATGAATTTGTTTACATTTGTTTTAAAAGTAGAGCTTATTCTTTGTAGCATCTACTTCAATTTGAAGAGTTTTCTATTTTAGTTTTTAGGCTCTTGATTCTATAACTTTTCTACGTGTTTTTTTCCTAAAGCCTGACTGTATATATATATCCCAAGAATGAATCTGTTTTTTTCCCCCCTCATTGCTTTTAATTTCTTTTCACAGGTGCCTTGAGAGTCTTAACCTTTGTTGGTTTTTTTTTGGCAATCAAGCAGACAGTTTCTGGTTTTTGGACCTCAGTATAAATGGAAGTTTTATAAGAGTTTTGCTGCTAGTAATCTAATCGCAAATAATAAAAAATTCTGAGCAATATTTTAAATGTTTTCATGCGTCTCTTGAATGCTACTTAATAGTCAAAGGATGAAAACATAGATAAAGATAAAAAAGGATAAAAACTAATGATCTTCTTTTCTTCTACTACTTCCAGAGAATTACCTAAGCTTCAAAATGAAAGTGAGGAAGAAGAGTCTCCAAAAGTGTTAATTTAAACAATAATTACTGCTGATAAGTAAGTACTTACAATTACTACTGATAAGTAAGCAACAGGAGAAAAGATAGTTATTAAAAGTATTGCTAAGATGGTAGCATAAGAAGATTGTGAAAGTTTCTTGAACTTTCACAGCTAGGCAGATTAGACTAACAGCTCAAGCAAATTTGTTGCAAATGAGACGCTTTTACTGTTCACTCAACTTCAGTAATGTTTGATAGTACTTTATTTGTCTTCAGTTTGACAGTTATTTATTTATTTATACTGTTGTAATTCTGAAGTGCTTTGTTAGCTTAAGAATTTAATGAAGGGTTTAAAAAAAAATACGTTGGATTTCAAAAGATGCTCCAAGGACCTCATGGCAAGGGCAGAACAAAGAATATGATGGTAGCTTTCCCAGCAGCCACTTTCCAGTTAAGTTACTTGAAACTGGGTTAGCTCTTGTAACAGCTTACTGTTGCTGAAAGGGGTTGCTTCCATTTCCTGAACTCTGCTCTCCTCCATACCCGACTCCTGCTGAAGCTGCTAAACTGATTTCTCTCACAAACCCAGCAAAAAGGCTAATTTTTTTTCTTTATTTGTCGGCTGGATCAGCTCAGATGAGCATACAGAAAGTGTTAAAGTGGTGCAAAGGACGACATGAGACTCTGTAGGCAGAAGTAAAGAGCATGGAGGCATAACCTGTCCCTTTAGGCAGCAGCCAGTCAGTGGATGCAGCTTCTGTGACAACTTTAGGCTAGAACTGTATAATCTCGCCAGATCCCACCCAGCCCTTTATTTTAGGAGTGGCCTGTATGCCAAATACAAAAAGTGATTCAGAAAGAATGACTCGTCCAAATCTTACTTCTTATCAGAATTGACTGGTCCCTTATTCATGATGTTACATAGTACATCAATTTGTCTGTTTCTTAGTTAAATTTTTGTAAATTAGATTTTTTTTTTGGTTTAAGTGTGTGCCTGGATGCATGCAATATATGCTTGCTTATACTTAGTTTATATACTTAATTTCGTACTGTGTTCATGCTACCTTGATTTGTCTGTAAACTGTGGCAATGTTTGCATATTTGTATAAATGTAGTCTTTCCTTTAGCAAGAACAAAACACGGTAGTTGAGAACTGCATAAAATCTCTTTTTGTCTTTTCTATTCAGTTTGTACAGGGAGATAATTAAGAAGATTTGTGCAAGTCTATAAACTGCAGGGTCTGAAGCACTAGTTAAGCCAGTGGTTTTGTGTGCATTGGTCAACTAATAAAGGAGATTGAGCAGTGGAGGAAAGCTCGTTTGAGCTTAATATCTGGATAAGATCTAGGTAGTGTTGGTAGGTTTAGGCAAGTAACTAAATAAAGAGCAAGGTAAAGAACAAAGGCAATATCTTTTCCATATTACTTGAATATGCAGTCTATGGATTGTGTTGGATTTCTTCTTCCTGTCAGATTGCATAACAAACTGGATTTGCTACTCTTTTCTGCTATCAGAATTTTGCTGGGAAAAACTGTATTTCATCCATCTACCTATTTAATATTTTTTTAATTGATGCTTCTCACATGTAAAAACACCCCCATGGTAGTCTTTCCCTTTTTTTTTCCCCCCACATCATGTTTCATATTTGGTGTAATCCATCTATGAACTGCGGTTTTGTAGTTTATTCAAAAAGAGACTTTTTTTTATTACCTTCTAAAACACTTTCTTATCCTTTCTTGGACATACAGTGTTGGATTTATCTGTGATAGACTTCTGAGGATAAACTAATCTCTATAAAATGCCTTTATATTTTGAATTTTAAGGTTTATTGTAGCAGTATCTGAAATTTTGTATAGATATACTTTATTTCTACATATATAAATTTATGCTGATGGAAGAGGAAAATATCTTTTCAGAAGAGTATGTTGCTGATCTGACTGCCCTTTTTATTGGGATCAAAGCTGGACCACCCCTCTGTGTTTCTGGAGTATCTAGTATCTTGCTTACTGTTCCCCTCACCTGAGGATCAATGAAGTCTGTTTCTTGTTTAAACATTTGGCTTCAATGCACTGTTTTGTTCTGGTAGTCATTTAGCATGGATTTTTGCTTGAACGATGACTTATTGCTTGGCTGGGTCTCTGAAATATATTCTTTATTAAAAGTGCATTCTATATATATAAGTCAGTTCTGATGCAGCAGCACAAACAACAGTCCTTCATGTCTTTTTCCTTCTCAGGAAAAGAGATTACCAACATATCCATTGACTTGTATGCTTACTGCAGTGAAAAATGATACCAGGCTGAGAGACTGCAGATAAGCTGGAAGATTGGATTAGAATTTAACACAAACCAACAAATTAGAATGAACTGGGAAAAGTGGGATACAAGCCATTAAGGGCAAGCTTAAAATACTGCTTTTAAATCAAAGAATAATAAAACAGGTAAATGCAGAATGAGCAGTGGCTGAGAGCTCTGAAGGAAAAGATTGAGATTCAAGAGCTGACCTTAAGTCAACAGTATCATGCAGCAAAAAAAGTTCTGAAAATGTATCATACCAGGATAAATAAGTGGAAGCATTGTCATAAATCACTGTGTGATTTATGCTCAACATAGAGTAGATTTGCTCAACATAGAGTAGAAATGTAGTCAGCTAGGTCATCGTGTTCAGTTTTGAGCCGTGCACTTAATATGTGCAAATAGATGAAAACCACGTTGCTGAACTGGAAAGTGCAGAAGTCAATAGTACCGAACATCAGAACACTGGATCCATGTCCTGTGAGTAAAGATTGAAAAAATCATAGCTGATTTAATACAGAGAGTAAGTGCTGCTGTTCTAGGTCTTTTGGAACACCACAAAACCTAATAAGCTTACATTTTTACCATGGAGATTAATGCAGTGTGGCTTGTTGAGTACTGCAATAGACTGGGAAGAGCACATGTCTGTCTTTGGAAGATCTTAAAAGGTAGTAAGATACATGAACATGTGTGTTCTCATCTTAGAGGAGGGGGCTGGTCTAATAATCTCATAAATCATGAAATGTAATAAGGTTAATGTCTACTTTCTAGCTTTTTTTTTTTTTTTGGTCCCAATTGGCTGTCTGCTATCTCTTTTGTGAGTGGGGTATGGAAGAGAAACTTTTTGCAAAAGGTACCCAGAAGCAGCACAGAATCTCTTTCTGCATGTTTCAATGAGTTTTTTATTTTGAAAGTTCTAGCTTAAATATTTTTCTTACAATGGATCAAGTAACTTTTGATCTTGAATGCATCTAATTTTAACCTTAAATATTCTAAATCTAAAATGCTGACTCTAAATTTGGCAGAATCGTAATCTGGTAGATAGTATTTGGCTATAAATAAATTAGTATCATTTTTATAGTACCTTAAAAATCTAATTTCAAATATCATTGATAATCTGTAGCATTTTTAATGTCTGAGATTAGACTGGTACACTAAACTAAAACTAAGTGTTGACAAATGGTTTAAGGAGACAAGATCAGAGGAAATAACGAGACAAGAAATCTGTTTTGTCTGGAGTATATTTTCTACTTCGCAAGTTCCTGTGGATGAGTAGATGAGGAAACACAGGGGTTTGTTTTTTCTTTGATAGGAAATACAGACAATTGCTATAGCTAATTCAGATGATGAATGTATATGTGAGTTATAAATTTTTATCTAAAATTATCATTTAAGATAAAATGATAGACCAAGAAAGTTAGTCTTGCCCAATTTTGTTGTTTATTAGAAGAAATGATAGTTGTCTTGGACATAAAAGCAAGATACACATAAATGCCAGGCTATATCTACAATATAGAAATATTCTGCAGTTGTTTTGGCTATTTTTTTAAATGATGTAATCATATTACACTGATAATTCAATACTTCTTTATTGTGTGTATGTTTGTATTATGTTAAATGATGGCAAATAAATACTTGAGAAGTTGGCAGAAACTTTTAGCATAGGAAAATCTTCATTTAGTTGTTTTTGTGCTTCAATCTTGGGGTTTGTTTTGGTGACCTCTTCTGTTTTTAAACAAATGTTGAAATATCCCATATCTAAAGGGAATGAGAAAAATTAGATGCCTTGCCAGTATGTAGAAAAAACCCTGATCAGGACATAGGTTAATTGTAAGGTGATTAACTTGAAATTGTTCCTAATGATACTGTCTCTTAATCAGATTGATTTTTTCCTACAGGTATTTGTTGTAACTCATGTTAACTGTGTTAAAATTGGTTAATGGATCCAAAAAACTGTCAGTGTTTGGGGAACTTTCAAACTCTAACGCAGTGGAGTTCTTGGTCATTATCTTTGCTGACTCTTGGGGAGAATATATTGCTCCTAATAAATCTCTAGAGGTTGTCGTTTTATACATACACTTATTTTAATGATAGAGATCATTAAATTCCTATTTAATTATTTAACTAATTAAAACTATTAAATTGCTTGGCAATTTGAACTTGCTTGAATTTTTATTTGGATAAAGCCAAATGTAGGTCTAGAGACTAATATTGTAGATTGCACTTAGAGGTTAGAGACAGTTATTTTTGAATAAAGCAACAGTAGGAGGAATGCAGGGGAGGTGGTATTACTGTTGTACACAGTGTTAATGGATCATGGTGGGTATATCGTAGCTAGGCTGGCGGTCTAGTCTTCAGAAGTAATCTTGGGAAGTATGTAGGGGTTTAGAAGAGAGCCATAAGATCATCCAGATTCTGGGGAAGTATATCTCATTTCAGAGATTAAAGAAACCTATTCTGTTGAGGCGTTACTTGAGATGTTTTGAAGATTTGTACTTTAATCCTATATAAAAGAGTATTGGTAAGAGTTAAAACCGCACATATTTGGTAGTTAACTATTAGAGCAATTTATATGGGGATAATTCATTCTCTCTCATTTAATGTGTTTGAATCACGTGAATGGCTTTACTGAAAGATATGCACTACCTTGGACAAACTATGCGTTTCTGATGCAACAGTTGGAAAAAGTTTTGGTGATCATTGTATTTCACTGATCAGTTTGTGGGATGTCAGTTTGTGTTGGAGATGGTATTAATACAGTCTGTATAAACAAGTTCCACGCCCCACCCCTCCATTTTCCTCCTGAAGGCTTTTAAATTAAGCCTAGTCATACTTTGTTCAGCAAAAATTTCAGAAAGTACTGAAACTACTGCAGTTACCCTTCATTCAGACTATGTAAAAATAGGTTTGTAAGTGCCTGAACTTAAATATTTAAGGCTTTTTATTAAAAGCATCCTTATGGAATGGCCATGGTTTTTAAACCAATTTATTGAAATATGAAGAATATAGATTTGTAGCAAAATCCACGATTAAATATTGTGCTTGTAGGAATAATACTCACTTATGGTAGCTTTTGATGTCTCAATTTCAAAGTTCAGCTTTTGCTGATAAAGCCAAATCTAGTATTTAAACAAAATTGTTTCATAAATGAGAAGTTCTTCACTAACATTGTTTCACTCTGTAGATGCCCCTGTTGTGAAATAAATCTTTCATTAATGTTCTTCACAGTGTAGTTTGTCAGTATTTGGCTACAATTTCAATTGTCTAATGTTTACTGACTGGAATCAAGCTCCTGTCTTTAAAATTAACCAATGTGTTTCAGGTGACTTTTTTTTCTGGTGCAGTCTGTGTAATGTAAACTGCATAGATCTTTTAAACACATGTGAATTGTAGAATTGTGCTGGTTGGAATGTATTTCCATTTAGTCCAGCCCCTCAACAGTAGCTCCAGTTGGAGTAGCTTGCTCAAGTCTGGTTTTGTATTTCTTCAGGAATGGTGGTTCCACATCATCTGAGATGTACTCCAGTGTTTGGGAGTCTTTGTAAGTTTGGAATTTTTTTTTTCTTTCTAGTGTTGAATTGGATTTTACTGTGTTCCACATTGTGTCTCTGTCCTCTTGGCCTTCCACTGGGCAGAAAAAAAGCACGAACTCACCTGCTGAGTACTGGCAGGAATACCTCTGGTTATATCGTAGTTATACAAGAAGAGAACCAATAAAAGGATGAAAAGTTGGATAATAAGACGACTTCTACCAGAAGAGGAAAAGAGCACAACTAAATGCTGGTGCTGCTGTCCATGCTTTTGACTTTCTGATGTAGTTTCATACTATTCCTTTTTGGAATACATTAGAAGTGTTACTACCCGAAAGTAGATTTCTTTGTACTTTATACGGAATAGGGTACCATAGTAACAGGTGTGAAAATTCATTCACTGAATGGGGATGTATCAGAGGATACAGATTGTTAGGGAAAGCAGGAAGACTTTGGATACCAGTGTGAGGCCTGATGAATGCATGAAGCGAGTTCAGGAAGGTAGATTGCATTAATTTTTTTATTCTTGAGGAAGCTCAACAGTCTCCCTCCTTTCCCTGGAGACATCTAATAGTTGTAGCTCTGAGTATGTGATAAGAAAAGGAAACAAAGGAACTGGCTTGCAAAACATCTTAAAAACCTACTTGGCCATAAAAAGCCCATGACATTAAATAATCTATTTTATGCTGGCAACCAGGTAGGATTTCTGTTATGGATTACCAAATCAGTTCATTGCAGACAAAAATACATCACAACCAAGGCTGTAAAGGTAAACTATGTTGGAGATCTGAAATACCGTTTGAAAGCAGGACAGTAATTAGTTGTCCAAACTGGCTGATTTTTAAGCCAGATTTGGGAGGTAAACTGGAAGCATGAATGGTACAAAAGACATTTTTTTTTTTTTAATTTATTTTCCTTTCTTGTGCAGATGCCTTTTCCATGCCATACTGTCATTGGGTTAGAAAAGTCCCTTAAGATCGTCAAGTCCAACCATTAACCTAACACTGCCAAGTCCACCTCTAAACCATGTCCCTAAGTGCCACAACTGTGTGCCTTTCAAATAACTCCATGGATGGTGACTCAACCACTTCCCTGGGCGGCCTGTTCCAATTCTTGACAAACCTTCCAATGAAGAATTTTTTACTAATACCCAATCTAAATCTCCCCTAATACAACTTCAGGTCATCTTCTCTTGTCCTATCACTTGCTACTTGGGAGAAGAGAGCAACACCCACGTTGCTGCAACCTCCTTTCAGGTAATTGTAGAGAGCGATAAGGTGTCCCTTCAACCTCTTTTTCTGCAGACTAAAAAGCACCAGTTCCCTCAGCTGCCTCTCATAGGATTTGTTCTCTATACCCTTCATGAGCTTCATTGCTTGTCTTTGGATACACTCCAGCAGCTCAATGTCCTTCTTGTACGGAGGGGCTCAAACCTGAACACGCTGTTCAAGGTGTGATCTCTCTGGTGCCAAGCATAATGCTTTCCTTGCCTTCAGTATCACAATCACCAATTTTGGCCTTTTTTGTTGCACTGTTTCAGTGTTTGTATCTTCAATAGTTCTCCCTGAAGCCTTTTGATAACTGTAAGCTATGATGTATAGTATACACTTCTCTTGAAGCTGGTGACAAACCACTCCTGAAAAAAACTGAACTAATTTGGAGAGATTCTTAAAGGAAAAATGTAATTGTGCTTGTGTTATCCTCCCCACCACCCCCACTTCCCTTTTTAATGCAAACAAAATAGATGTTCAAGGGGCCTTTGATTGAGGTAACAGATACCTGAAAAGCTGACTTTGATTTCAGGAAGGGAAAACAGAACTTGGGAAATTATTTTCTGAGCTTCTCTGGTGGTAAAAAAGCTGCTTGGCAAACAGGTGGGAGGCACGATGTATTAGAGGCAGTGCAACAAGACTATTTGGTAGGATGTGCATATGAGATGGAGAAAAGGAGGAAGGATTACCATTGGTTTTGCAGATGGAACTGAGACCTCGTTTTATTGCTCAGGAAATAAAAATATTACAGAGTATTACAGAGGAATCACAGTTCCGTTCTCAGTACCATATTCCCCTCTGCCAACAGGTTATCGACATACTCATGCCAAAGTCAGCATATTACTGGTAACATTTTTGTCACAAGTACTATGTAGAATACAATGTATAAATGTAACAGGAATATTAATTTCTGTGAAATCCATCCTTGTCTCAAGGCATTCCCAGCTCCTTTTCAGCCAGTCAAATGCATATTCATGGATCATGTTACACCTTCTGATGCAGTAATTGTATCACTCCTTTCTCTTCTTTAGACACCATGTAGAATTTCACCTGTGAGGCTAAAGGTAGAGTGCTTCAAAAGGACGATTGGCATTGCAATTCTGCTGCTGAATATGTACCTTTCCAGGAAAAATGCTCATGTTTTCACAAAGCCCTATTTTTAAAAGACTACTTTTTTGTACTTTGAAGCCCAGCCATGTTATTGATGTTATTCTTTCTTTAACCATAGAAAAGTACTTCTTTCGTTTCTGTGCTTAAGATTGGTTTAGGAAGGCAGAACTGCAATATGTGTCTTTGCTCTTGATTGATCACATTTTAGAAGTTCCATTTTCTTTAAAATTATCTTTTTCCTGCATGTTACGGTTGTAGTGCTGTGCAGGAGGTCATGTTTTTAGTGGCTCTTTAGATATGATGGTAGCTACTTACTTTTTATTTCCCTTCAGGGGAAATCTGGTGACTGATAGGTGTCTGGGGTTGCAGACTTCCAGAGAACAATCATTCCATTTTGCCCCATTGTCACATGACTTTGATTTTGATGTCAGTGGTGTTATGCGGCAGTTGAGTTTGTCATGAACATTATCTGAAGGCTGCGAGGAGATTGCCGATTGTCCTGGAACTGTAACAGTGAATGATCTTACAACTTGGTGCTTTTTTTCATAGACCCAAAAGCACCGCTCAGGACTGTGCAGCTGGTTAGTGAATGCTTGCAGTAGTTGGTGGGTTTTGTGCACCATCTGTATCATGCATCCTTTCTTCTTGATTATCTTGTCTTCATTTTGGCATGATTTGGTAGTTGTTGAAGTCAAACAAATGTGGAAAAATTGTGTGCTATTGTTATGTGTGCATAACACTATCTAGGAAGAATTCCTGTTTCTTCTGGAGGGTGACAGAATGAAAACTGATGTGGTAAGCCACAGGTTTTTTAAAAAGAGGACACTAAAAATCAACAAAAGGAGTTGTGGGAAGTGGACACTGAGTTTTTGCAATTGCCTGAATGCTGTGATTAGCATCCTACAGAGCACTGTAAAACAAACCATTAATCATATCTTCAGGCAGTGATACAGGTGGATCTGGAATGTCAGCTGCATTGTGCAACTTTCTGTGGTTACAAGGTTTTGTGAACAGGAGCCAGAATATTTACAGAAACAATTGTATGTACGCTGTGATGTGCCACTGTTAGTGGCAGTGTGACAGCTGGTGCTTTCCGGAATAAAACTATTTCCATGTATGTACTACTAGAATAGGTTCCTAAGTTATTTTGCTTAAAATATTTTATGATGGTTCTATTTCTCTAACTAAACCATTTTTATTTAAAATGAACATTGATATTACAGATACTTACACTAATTTTGTCCCAGTGGTTCCATTACACAATTCGTCTAGTTGTTTTCAGTTTGCTGATCTCCATGTTTTCTTACTAATGTTGTTTCCTGTTTTTCCTTTGATAGTCCAGAAAACTAATTTCCATGTAACTGGAATCTCTGTTTTTTCAATCAGTAATCATTGCTATTAACTAATAGATAACTCTTAAAATGTGTTATGATACAAAATGATTTGTATGATGAACCTGAATTACTAAGCTCTGTTGGAGAGGAAAAGTTAATGCTGATACTTCTGAAGTTATTTTACAAAAAATGAAGATCAAACATTCATTTTACATCGGTGCTTCACAGTATATTTGAAATAGTACATTTCTGACAACTGCTTCTGTTCTGAGGCTTACAGTTTTTGGTCAAAAGTAATGGCATCTACATGCACTCTGGACATGCTGCAAAATAAGTAAATCAGAACTATTCAACTGACCCCTAGATTTTTCATCTAGCACCTTATAGTTAGTTTTGACTGTTTCAGTACAATAGCAGTATTCCAGGGAACATTGGTAGGATGTGACCAGTGTAAAATAGTTTCTGAGTTTGGGAGCATTTTACAGCAACGTATATTAGAGTGGATTGTTATTTTGGTACCTCCCTAGAGCTGGGAGAATAGCACAAAGCAAGGTCGAGAGAAAGGAAGACACCAGCTCTGTTCAGAAAATTAGTGGAATTCAGTTTGTGCGTTCTCAATGGCTTCAGACAGTGTCTGAATAGCATGCACTCTCCACCCCTCACTCTGCTTTTATATCTTGCGCATGCCTCTTTGGAGTGATGATCTTTCAGGCTTTAACTCTGCAAACGCCTCAAATTTGGCAGTACTTAAGGTTTTCCCCATTCACCTTATACGATTGTTGCTTTGCTTCAACCTTTTTATAATTTAGTAACAGTTGTAAATGTGTTGTCTGGAGATGGAGTTGATGGCAGAGAGCACAAGTTCTTTTCCTGTTGCATGCCAAATATAATCATTGGGTTCTGTGTGATTTCCTGAAATCTACAGATTTTCTCCAGCTCTGTGAGTAGAGACTCAAAATAGGCTGTAAAGAAGCCTCAGAAGAATTAACTGGTAATTTGATACAGAAAATAATCAGAACTTTGTTGCAGTTTCATACTTCCATACTTGTACGCTTCTTCCAAATCTCCTTTCCCTGTAGACACTCAAGTCATTGCCAACTACTTCTGTTAGTGTCTTGTATTTCAACAGGGTCTTAATCTGTGCCATTTCTTTAGTGAACTTAAAAGCATGTTATATTCTCATACACATGCAGGAAAGGATTATTTTTTTTTTTTTCGTTTTTAATCTTTATTCTTTTTAGTAGGCATGGTGTAAACGAATGCTTTTTCCTGTTTTCTTTCTGCACACCTATGCTTGTTTGGTTTTTTTTCTGAAATGCAATTTATTCTGTTACTCTGCGTAATGCTGTAGCTTCTTTTGATTTCAGTCTAATTCCTGGCCTGCTATGATGAGTAATGAAGCTAGAAAGACTGTGTGTGTGAAAGACTGTTTTTCTTTTAGCTAGAAAGACTGTTGTGTTTATGAATTTGTTATCTTTCTTCAGCAGCTAAATTGCTTAGTGTGACTGTTTTTTTAGGGTTCTTCAAGGAAAGAAGAATTTTACCATTTTTTTTCTCCCTTCTTCCTCTGGACCAGTTCATGCAGTCAAATTCTGGAGAGGATTCTAGGTTTTTCTTGTTGCATGGGGTTTGTTTGTTTGTTTGTTTGTTTTAAAAATCTTTCCCCACTGGTTATTTATTTATACAAGGTTAAGGATTGAACTATAAAATACATTTTTTCTAAGTGCATAGGGAAGACAAGTTATTTTATGACAAGCTAAGAACCAGATCATCACTAGAATTTAATTTAAATTTATTTCTTAATGTCAAATATGAGAATTGTTTTGGGATAATTTTGGTAGAACTGGTTTCAGTGAAAAGCGTTTGGGAGAGCCTAATGTTTTTCTTTCTTTATTGTCAGAATAAGTTGATTGTGATACACACTTGCTCGCTTGCTCACTCACTCTCACCCTTAGTTTTACTGTTGATAATAGTCTGGACATTTTAAAAGGGCCTTAATTTGTGGAATAATCAGAAACATGAATACGTAAAGAATGTTTTGATGATGAATGATTGTAAGGATTTATTTGATTTCATGAATATACATATAAACTAATGTTTAGCAGTTTTGGTCTATAATGCTTTTTTGTTTTTGTCAAATGGAGGAAATCTGAGAGAAAAGGGCAGGAGAGAAGAAAAAGCAAACCCTTAAAACAATAAAATGCCCCAAAGCATCCAACAAGCAAACCAACAAAAAAAACTAAGGAAAAAAGCTTATGTCAAACTGTTCTAAAAGCCTGCAGTGTGTGTGAGAAAGCTTCCTCAACAAAATTGTGAAAAGATGGCCCATAGTGCTCCACGGTAATGTGCTTCTTTCATAGGGTATAGCTTTATCTTAGTTGGCTATAGTTCTATACTAGGACTGCATCCTATTCTCAGGTATATATTAAACCGACTTTGTGCTGTAACTGTTGCTTGTATTGGTCTCTGTACCAGAAAAATACAAGATAGATTATTTAATAGAAACTTATTTTAAAAGAATTCCAAAGCTCGTCTTTGAGGCAAAAGATCTGTGAGCTTAACTTCTGTATCAAGCAAATCTGGAGAAACCGTGAAAAAAAAGTTATTGGATAGGTGTTTAAGTGTGGTATATTCAAGAAGAGCCAGTGTAGAGGTGACCTGATCAGTAAACTGGGCTCGTCAACATCACTTTTAGAAAAATGACAGTCTGCTGTGAAAAGAGAAACAATCTTTTTGTGAATTTGTAACTCAAGAAGGGAATAGAAAAACAGGAATGTATGTCTTTTTTTAATAATAGAAACATTCTGTTGCAAGGATTCCTTTTATTCTGCTTAAGGAACTGTGCAGGGCCATGTGTACTTCATCATAATAATAAATTATCTGGAAAGCTAGACTTTTTCTGAGTAGAATCTGTACAGGAAACTTTAGCATTATGTTTTGTTCTAAATAATCTTGACATAATATTTATATATTAAGTATTTTTTTGTGCGCTTTTTGTACATCTGTGCATGCAGCATTTCAGGAAGAGATGGCTATTTGTGTTGCTCAGTACAATATGTGGAAGCCTTTCAGAATACTGTGTAAAAAGGCAAAATGCCCTCTGTTATACTCCATGAACATAAAACTGAATTTGATCATAAAGAAGTTTTTGCACCCTGCTCCCGCCCCCTATCTCGTTCTGTATTTGATCAATATTGTTTTATGTGCACCAAAACAGCAACTGGCAAGTTTTTCAGTTTATTTCAATTTGATCTGGTTCAGGTATAACAAATACTGCTTTATGTTCATTTCTGGACCAAGGAAAACTGAGATTTTTGGTGAGTTTTTAGATGGAGTTAAATTCAACTCACTTCCTTAAAGGTATAATTCAGAACAATGGCCTTGAATGGTCCCATTTTCTTGGTTATGACCTTGATATGGATTGCTTAAAAAAAAAGAATCGTGAAGCATGATTTTGTCTGGCAGTTGTTGCTGTTTATTGCACATATAATTTCTTTTTATATATTGTAATATGAATATTCTAATATATTCTTAAAAGCTTACCCTTGCTTTCAATAGCACATGTTTTTGTACTTATGCATAGCTGAGTTTCCTTAAAAATTTAGTAATCTGAAACAAATGAAAATATTCTTTTCGTTTGTAGATCTGGTTGTCAGTAAACCATTATTTTTCGTTGCATCAAGAATCCCTTTTTGCAGTTTGGAAGGTGTTAACAGACCCATTAAAAGCAAATCAGAACTGTATGTTGATTTTTTTAAAATCCTGGAGTTGAATTTTTTTATCACACAATGCTATTTTAGATTTCTGTCTACTGTCATTGCTATAATAAGTAAGGTGTACTGGTATATTTAAGATACGAATTCCATTGCACATGTATTTTAAAGTGTTTAACTTATGCATGACTGAAAAAAAAATAGATTTTTCTGAAAGAAATTCATTGTTTGTGTTCCTTTTGCCATACAAGTTGTGTAACTACATAAAGGGATAGCCTAAGATTCTACTCCAAATAAATGTATTGGTGGCTACTAACAGTCTTGAAGTAATTTATGTGGTATTAAGCCACTTTCTCTGATGTAGATTTTGAAAACATAAAACTGTTTTTTAGAGGAGGCATTTTAGAGGATAGCATTTTCAACCTCTGGGGAAATTGTTATTGCTCAGTGTCTCAAAAATTAGATCCAATCTACAAATATTTTCAGGTTAGTATTAAGCTTCATTTCAAGTTGATGCCTTTATGAAAAATTTCAAAATAGTACATGTATGTGGTCTGAGTTTATACAAGCTTGAATAAACTATGAACAGAAAAAGCAGAGTTAGAATTGCATGTGAGATTATTACAATATGCTTAGCTATTTTGATTCTGATGCTTTTACAAGTAGATGTTTAAAAGTTATGCAGGATGGGGACAAAGAGATTGTGAAATACAATTCAGCCAGAATTTTTGTAATCATAAGGAATCCTTTTAGAAGAAAGAATCCTAGGGCTTTTTTATTTGGTAGTTTTGTGTTAAAACTGTGATGATGGATGGAGAGTGGGGAAAAAAATCAATCACCACTTCATCGATTTTATTTGCCTAATTTTCAGTTTCTGTCTCTCCATGTACTGTGCTTCTGGATATTTGAATAGCAGACATTAAGAATTTTTAGAATCTAAAGCAAAGTTCCCTGAACTTTAAAAGCAACTTTTAGTATCTTAATCTACTCCTCCTTCTCCACCTCACCCCTGCCTGACTGACTTGAAATCTAATGCTTTATGATTACTGAGATTGATGCTTTGGCAATCTGTGTTTTACTCTATATAACATGGTTAGAAAATAGATGAGGTACTATTGCACTGAGAATGCATTGTTGGTATTCTGTATCCCCCTCTCATCCCGGTAAGCATATTTACCGAATAGTTTGTTTATTTGACATCGCTTACACAAATGCATGTAAATAAAAAATGAATGGTTCTTCTCCAAATTGAAGACTAAATATCATTCTGAAAAAAATTTGAACTCACTCAGACCATTTCTGGGAAATTAAAATGTGTGAAATCACATAGGTAGTTGGAGAGTCTGTTTTGTTTGCTTCTGAGAATTTTTGTGTATTGATTGCAGAGGATGCTTTGAGTATCTATGGATGCTTCTCTGGATGCCAGTTGCAGGATCAAGATTTAAGTTAGGGGTGTAAAGAAGGAACAATAAGTCCCTTGAGTACAGTAGGACTGAAATGTACCGACAGCAGCACCCTGTGAGCAGTTCTATTTATTAAATTGTTTTGAAAAGTGTAGTCTGCCTATGCTTTGAACAGTAAATATACACATGGAATAGTATGATTTGTAAATTAAAATGTGAACACAAAGTATTCACATGCACAGATTTCATTAGGATATAAAAATCACAGAAAAATAAGTTTACCTCTTTTAAGTCAGGAGGCCAGCATGACATCAGTTTGTATGTATGCGTATTTTATTATGATGAGCATAAGTATTTGATTCATCTGCAAGGGATTGCATACCTGCAGAAAGGACATTTTAAAGTTCAGCATAGGAACTGTTTAGGAAGAAATAATGATGTTTCAAACATTCAGTATATATTATAATAATGGTATTTTTTCTGTAGTACTTAATGTTCTCAGATTATTCTGCCTTTCAAAGAATATAACTTTTTGGGAAACTGCTGGTTGGAAACAAATAATTACAAAGTTTCTTTGATCTTGTTTTCTGAACAGCCCACTTTTTGGAGCTTTTAAATGTGTTTATCCTAATAATGCCCTGATATTTCATAGAAAAGCATAGCAATTTCTGTGTTTACAAAATTAATTATTGGGAATTTTCAAGCAGTTTGTTGTGAGGAATGGCTAACTCACAGATTAGAACAAAGTCATCAGACAGAACATGTCTTGTAGTAGTTTGTTTCCTGTAAGCCCTGATACTTATAAATCAGTCATTTTATAAACCACAGGTAAAAAGTTAGGCTTCATGTTCTATTTTACCATTTTACCATCCAAATTTACCAGTGTACCATCCAAACAGCTTCCATAACATTTCTTCTGTAGAAATGCTTAGGCTGTATGTACGACTGGTCACACATTGTGGCTTCTTTCTTTCTGCATTTGCTGCTGCTTTTTTTAAAAACAAGAGTATGAGAGAAAGTAGTCCTAAAAGTAAAATTTCTATACTAACATTTAATCTTTATAAACATTGACATAGTAAGACTTAGTTTTGCAGAAGGCAGCCCTAAATTCTCCAGCAGTGTAGTGTTTTTTGTTTATCTGCAAACTTCCACTTGTGCTTCCTACTTCAAAAAACATATGCATGCACTAAATATCATTCCAAGTAACTCCCTTATAATTACTTTTGAAATTGTAACAACAAAAATAGTCTTCCTAACTTTGGTGCTTCAGAAGTTCATGTCATTATATTTGGTATCTTGAAGACTATAAGAACAGTATGAAAGCTCTGTCAGAATGGTCTGAACTTGTTGATTTGCTGTGTTTTGTTACAATATCCTTCACTTTTGTTCTTCACTTACTCAAACAGATTTTCAGCAATGATCATGGCTACGTGTGATTCAGGCAGAAAAAATCAGTGGTAAAATAATCTGAGCTTTTGTCTGAAAAGCTTTTCCTTCCTTCTCGAATATCAGTAGCAGTTATCTGTGGAAGAAGTGGAAGCAAAGAGCCATGATACTTCTAGCTTACTTTCTGAGCTTCCAGAACCTGGGTTGCTCTAAGGCAGATGCAGTAATATTCATGGATGGGTTTTTCTAGCAGGAATATTTAAGTCTATTTTTTTAACATATCTAACTCTTAAACACATTTTAATTGCAGTGAATTTCACAATTTAATAGTGCCTTCTGAAAATCCAAATATGTCTCATCTGCTGGATCTCCCTTAATTTCATGCTAGTTTAATTGCTAGTAAAGCTTTTTCATTTTCTAAGGCATGACTTCTCTCACAAAAGTAATGCTGATTATTTCCCAGTATATTGAGTTTATCCATGTGCCCTCTATTTCTGATGTATATTATAGTTTCCTCTCATTCACCTGATGTATAGAAGTCCTGTTTACTCTTCTGTTGTTTCTGAGATCCTTCTTGGAGCCTTTTTGAAAAACTGGTGGTCATAATCTGAAATTTTCAAATGGGGATAGTAGACTGATTTTATTTTTCTCTTCATTGATTGTTGCTGTTCATTTTGTGAATAACTTCAGCAGTAGAGATGTAGATTCTTTATCTTCCTCCTTTCCTGTGGACCTGAACTCTTAATTCATCCAAACTACTTTATCGTTATAGGTTGTTCTGTCCTGAAACTCACTTTGCTGAAACAATAATCTGTCAGACTGGCACTAGGTTTATTACCTGTGGCTGGGCCTTAATTAGACACTTCAGCAAACGAGTTCCCAGGCTGGTGACTGCCGCAGAGGTTGCTCAGAACCATGGAGAACTCTTTCAAATAACAGCATGGGGAATCTTTTAATTTTTCTTCATATGATTGGTAAAATTAGGGTGAGCTATTTGGAAATAAGGGAAGTTGAAGAGATGGGTCAAAAGAAACATACAGTGAAAGTAAAACCAAGAAGAGGATATCTAGTATAAAAGTGAGTGGATAGAAAAAGTGTAACTTGCAAGTTCAAGTAATTGTGAGGTACTAATGGAGGACTGCTAAACATAGGAGCAGCTGGCCATGCTGTAGTCATGTCCTTATTACAAAAGTGTTCAGCACAAGAAAAAATACTGCTTTTGTCCCAAATAATGAGTCTATATGCGATGATTCTGTGAATTTAATGTCTCTGTGGATAGGGTTGTAAGCTTGCCTAGGAAACAGTAACAAAAACTCATGATTGTAGTTTTTTCCTAATGCTTGACCTTGTTAGAAAGGATATTTCAAACCTTGCATTATGTTCCTTATTACTAGTCTAAAATACTTGAATGGATTTCACTAGAATTACATGTGTGAAATTACATGAGAAATATGCAAATTTAGCTTTTAATTCCTTTTTTTACAATACAGTATTCATACTGCTTTAATAATTACAGACTACATGACAAATTAATTGTTCTGATTTTTATAATGTTTAGTTTATAAAACAGAATGCTCTTTGTTAAAAAAAGATCAAGCAACTTCCTTTTGTTTCTATTGATGAAGTTATATATAAACACATACGGAAAAAATGTCCAACCCATCTTGAATGGTGAAAGAAAACAGCTCACTAGTGAAGGCTCTAACTGTTAAGTTTGTGACAGTCACCATAGTTTGTAAGCAAATTTGTGAATTAGTGGTAGTTATATTATAAATAAAAATCGGAATTCTGGTAAACAGTGTAATCTTAATACTTAACATAAAAGGAGTTAAACAAAAAAGCTCATACCTTCAAACATATTTTAAACTCCTCTGCCAGTTTTTCTTAATGATATGTCACAATGATTTCAAATGGAAAAGCTGTTGGCAACTTTATGTGAGGTTTTGACTTGCAACTTTCACAGTCCTGTTTCATTTATAGCCTTAACTATTGTACAAAGTACTTTAGTTTTGCAGTCTTCACTTTTAAATAAAATAATAGATCTTAGATCAGCAGTGCACTTGAGCCATGGTGATGTTGAAGATCAGATGCAGGAAGTTTTGGTGGCCTGGAGCTCTATAAAAACTGCAAACCAGTGTAAATTAGACAACATGAACGTATATGCTAATGCACATAAATTGCTTCCAGTACTGGAATTAGCTTATCAGTTATACATCAAATGTTTTTATTGGGCTTTGTGTAAAGTTTAGTGTCCTAAAGTAAAAGTTTATGTACAAAAATAGTATAGTGTTTGAAAGAAAATCGGAATGCCAAGGGGAATTTGTACAATACATATATTGTAGCACAGTGGAATTAAACTAAAGGCCAATACTTTGTCATCTAGCAATATTAGTATTTACACTCCTCAATGAAATGTTTCTTGTCCTTACAAAAGTACTTCAGAAAACACAGTTCCATTTAAATTAGAAAATGTTGCTACAGAGCAAGTCTGATTATTTAGATATGATCACTTCAGACATTCTTTCCCTGCATGTGGCCCACTCAAAACTGTATTCTGGTGTTTCTGCTACTGCATTGTCAAATCACTGAGTCTTCAAGACTCCCATGTGTAACAAGGAAGGCTTTTAGCTCAGTTCTGTGACTTCCACCCCCAGCTTCTGAATACAGTGTAGCCTTGACTATGCTTTGCGTTTGCAAAACCTACTGGTTGCAAGTAGCACTCCATTATTCTTATGAGTGCCAAATGTCATGCGCTTTCACGTAAGTATTACAAACTCAGCAGCTTTCTCATCTACCTGTTTTTCATCTTGCTTTATAAACACCCAGCTGAGTTGTGAACAGGCTGATGTTAAGTTTCTTGATTATTAGATTTTGCATGTTACTTTTATGCTGGCCAAAAGGAGAAATATCTTACCTCTGATCTTGCTTCTGATGTTTGCAGCCAGTAAAGAATGATATGGGAAAGCTGGTGGGAGAGAAGATTTAGTGGAGATCTTGCACCAGCAGGAATGGAAAGATAAAATTTTAGCTAACGATTGTCCCATTTTTTTTTGTCCAACTTTATTCTGTCCCAAAGTTATCTAGATTATGCTACAGATAACATAAAACTTTAGTCTCAGAGAAGCATTGAAAGAGGAAGCAAAACTTTTTTATGTCTGATTCTGATAAGTTTAGTTATTAATGCAAAGCTGTAAAACATCGTAACATCTTGATGGTGGGGGAACAAGTCATTACTTTGTAATTTCTTGGCTATGGAACTACATGCAGTATGAAAGATTTTACCTTACTGTTGAATTTTCTAAGTGATGTTAGAGAATTAGCTGTTTTTTTTCTTTAACCTCTTAATGAGAAGTTCACCTTGATTTAAAGAGAAACATTTGATAAAATTTGGACAGCATTAGCCTATTTTTAAAATCAGGCTTTTTTTTTCTTTGTGGATTGTGGAGGAAAAACAAAAGTTTGGATGATGTGGCTAAAAGATTGTCTGAAAGATTAGCAAAATCAGTAAGCGTGTTTTGAATACATTTTAACTAGGTCATGCTAGAGTGCCTTGGGGCACTTATTTTAGAGAAGTAATGACAAATCTGTAGTTTGCATGCAGTCTAAATGCAACTCACATTTTAGAATCACATCATGTGACGAGTAGTGGGGTCATGATGACACAGGGGCTGTTATCTAATAGACATTTCCAGCTGCTGCAAGAAGCAGAAGTGAAGTTCAGGGCTGAAGTTCCAAGTCTCATTCAAGGAAACCTCTGGGCACTTTATCTTTTCTGGATATATGTTGTACTATGTGGCTATCAGTGATGTTAAGATTTTGGTATGCAGCTTAATGGTCTTCTTAATTCTAGAGGTTTAGTGATCTGCAGAAGTATTTCACAGAATCTGGGGTATTACTTTCTGTGGTCTATTAAGAACATAAGTTCTAAGATCTGTTATGAAAGGGGTGGGCTGTTTTTGTTCGTCAGCTCTTGCCTGACTAATGCAGGGAAGAAACCCCAGTGCTTTTCAACATCTTGATCAAACTACTATGTATATTTTTGGTGCTTCATTTTAAAGAGATTGAGTGACCGAAAATACATTGCCTCATTAAATCATCTGTTCCAGTGGCTGATTCCTTTAGGTGTTACACTTTTACAGATTTAGGAATTCCTTTCCCCTTCCTCATGAGCTGGATTTATCTTGGTTAAACTCCTAGTCCATGGATTTTGTTATGCCTTTAATTGCAAGTATAAGAAGTTTAATGTCAGAAATACTTTCTCTCTTAACATAAGTTATGTCTTGCTGACTTCCACAGTCTATGCTTTTACTGTGTTGCTTCCACAGATTTCCACTCTTCTTATTTTCTTTTAGAATGAGGTTTCTGCAAGGGCTGTCAGTAGATTAAGATTATTAACTTATTACTCTGGAGGAAGATCATGCTTAATGTTACAGTTGATGTTTGATTTTTTTTTTTTTTTTTCATTCTTGACTGTTGACTATACTAGGTTAGGGTTGTATGGAGTCAATACAGGAAGTAAACAAGAATAAATAAACCTCCTTTCTTTTATAATTGTCCTGTTGATTTGCTAAGATAATTTTTATCTTACAAAGACATTTGGTTATTTCAGATAAAACAAAATAACGCCTTACTTTGCTGTGTTTCTGGTTAATGTATTATCTTAATATTAAAAGGGACTGTGAAACTGAAGACTGCTTTATCTGTTGGTGATTAAAATGAGTCTATGCGTGTAATTTCTGTGGAGGACTGTATTGTTTCTGCAATTGACTCTTTATCTGAGAGAAAAGTCACAAGTTACTTTTTGTCTGAGTGTTTGACAGAGAATCTTGCATATATTTGACAAGTAAGCTGCTCTTTTCCTTTCAAGGTACAATACCCTTTTTTGTTTAAAATTGCATCAGTTGTCAAAAAAATTAGAAATTACTGTATCTTTTTTCAAGCTTTCAAATGTAAGGTGTTACAGATATTGTAAACACATGTATTTATTACTGTATCCAAAACAAAGGAGTGCTTAATATTTTCACAGTATTTGGTTTTATTATTGATGTACATCTTCTATCTAGTTAAAAAAAAAAAATCTTATTTCTGATTAGTCCTTAATTCTGTTAAATTGTTTCAATGTCAGTGTTCTGTGCATACCTTCAACTTAAAAACTTCAAATGCTGTGGGTATGAGTCACTGCTGTTGTGATAATTGAACCACTTTGTGAATTGTTGCTTTTAATTTTTTTTTTCCCTGATCTCTGACCAGAAGCTACGTAGTTGATTAGCCGTAATGCTTAACTTTATTCTCCATTGCTTCTACAGGGGCACGAGACCCTGAGTTGGCCATAATTTTGATGTGGTTCTGTCTAGGCTTTCTCTTATAATTAGCTCATCAAAGGAAACCAAAGTTCTTTAATTAAGAGTGCCAAGTTTTATTGGAATAATATTTACCATAATTAACACTTTAAGTACTGCAAAATCACTGAGTAGGGAAGACAGAAGAAAAGTAAATATTTTTAATAACTCCTTCCTTGCACACCTTGCCATTGTGAGTATGCTGTTGCTTCCACTTGGTCACAGTAATGTCAGTGACTTAGAATAATAGAATGCTTTGGGTTGGAAGGGACCCATACAGGTCATTCAGTCCAACCCCACTGCTGGAGCAGAGATATTCAACTATACCAAGATACTCAGAGCCCCGTCCAATCATCTTGTCACCCTTTGCTGCACTTGCTCCACTGTGACAATGTGATTTTCATACTGTAAATACGAAGAACTTCATCCAATGTTTATCTTGTATAAGACAAGCTATGGGAACTTTAATAGTGAACTATTTATTTGATCTCAAAAACCAAATACAGAGTTACAGAAAGTTTTTGAGATTTTTTTGTTTTAAACTTAGATTTTGTTTTAAGCTTACATTAACAGTGATGGGCTGATGGAATATGCCAGTAATTGAGCCTACTATACAACATACTATATAAATACTAAAGTAAAAAGAGGCTTAATGCCTTAAGGTAAGGCAATCTAGGTAACCACCAAAGGGATACACAGAAGAGAATGAGGAGACACTAAAGCATTTCTACACAGTAATATTTAGTCATGGTCCTTGAAATATTGATTCGTAGTTGCTATGACAGAGCTTTGAAAGAGAGTTGAGTAGGTAGAAAGATGTAGTCAATTCAGTGTCAGCTCAAGAAACTCTCATAGGTATTTGTGGAAGAGAGGGTATTCTTGGGCAGCGTAGGACAGGAGAAATATTAAAGAATATGTCCCTGTCAGTGTTAGTAAATTCTTAAAGAGGCTAGATAATGAGTAGTCTAGTGAAGAACCTTAAATATCACAAAATGATCTTTCTTGTGGCGTGGAGAGCTAGAACTTCATAGGGAGCCCACAGTGGTGTTCAAAGACCTGAGGTTATAAACATATAAAACTAGGAGTATGTTTTTTTTTTTTTTATTGGTTTCTGCTGAGTGTAAATGAGAGAAGTGTGGGCAGGTATGTACCAAAGAGAAAAAATATATTAATCTGGATGCAGTTGGAGGAAGACCTAGCTAACGTTTGCTGGTTTGAGCAGCGAGATGATAATGTAAAGGAATACAATAAGGTATAAAGTAGTATTAGAAATTCTGTTGGAGTGAAAGAATTAAGACCCTATTCAGAATTAGTACAGAGATTATTATTCTGGATAAAAACCCAGGTATTTGTGGTAGGTAGATATCACTGATGGTAGACGAGGCTTATAGGAAAGAAAAGAAATGCATACATTCCTTAGTTACGTTTGTATAGAATTCGGATTGAACTTAGACTTGTAAGGAAGTGGAGAATTATAGTTACTGTTCTCTCAGCTTCAGTTTGCCTGCTATAGACCTTCTTAAGAACTTCAGAGAAGTAGTAGCAATCTCGATTTAGTGGCTTCTGCCATGATTTCATTGATGATAAATTGTTTTAGGGAATTTAAGGCTGCTGCTTGTCTTGTTACTACAGCAACTCTGGGGCTGTCAATCAGCTCTCAGTTTATAATCTGCATATATTAATTTTCTGTTGTTGACTTTATTTTGATTGTATCAGCAATCACTGCCTATGACTGTAGCATAAATTAGTTATACAGAGTGACTACCTCTGTTTGAAGCTATAAACAAACTGTAATTATTGAGTTCCTAAAAGAAGAAGAAATTTGGTCCAACAAGATTGCTTGCTGGACATACTGAGTATTTGTCTGTTTCTTCCTCTGCCTTTTTTTGTGAAGGTGTTTTAATTTCAAAATTTTTCAAAGTTGTGTTCAGATATGAAGATGTTTGCAGTTAAATTGAGAAAAGTTTGTGTTGGCCAGCTGAGCATTTTAGAATACCAGCTAGAAATTCATTCACCTTTAAGGTTAATTTTTCCACTGCTTTGATTTTCTTGTCTGTATTGTAATATGTATATAATACATATAATATCTATATGCTAATGCTTCTAAATTAATGTTAAGATGACTCTTCTCAATTTGATAGTCTTGCTTTTAGACTCTACCTAATTCCTCAGGTCCTGGTAATTTACCTTCTTTGTAGCTCTGTAAGTCTGAAAAGTCATCCAACTCCCACACTCTGTTACAGAATCCCTCTAAATGAATTTCAGGAAGGATAAATCATGTTGCATCTTTCTCCTAAGTTTATTCTTGTTTGTTATTATTTTGTTTTCTAACCAAATGAAATGAGTGGGCCAGTAGCTTTCACATAACTATGGAAGTCCTTAGTGCCATCGCTTCCTGTCAGAGAGTCTTCTGTGGTGAAGATCCACAATTATAGTGCTTAAAAGTTTCAGTACTGAATAAATCTCCACTTGCAAGGAAATTGAAATGGGTGGTGAATTGAATTAAGACAATGCTTCGTTTGAGAATAATCTGCTGATTGTATCAGATGAGCAGATCATACTTATTTATGTAAAATTATAAGGGAGTATATGAAGAGAAAATTACCCAAATTGTTCACAGTAATCCATACAGACATAAAATTAGGCTTTTACACAAAGAGTAGTAAAGGTGAAGGGGTGGGTGTAGGAGTAAGTAGTAAGCAAGTCTTATGGTTGTGTCTACTTACGCCCTGTGATATGTGTGAATAGACGTTAGGAAGAAAAAAGAAGTAATTTTACACACTAATTAATTATACATGTGGAATACTACCAAATTAATGTCCTTATTCCAGAAAAAACAGGGAATAGATAGTTTTTATGGACAGAAAAATAAAATAATGTAACTGAAAGTTATACATATAACTGAAGTTATGGTTGGACTTGATCATCCAGGAGGTCTTTTCCAACCTAGTGATTCTTTGATTCTGTGAAACAGTGAACTTGAATAGAAAACTAAACGAACTTCATTTTGGATACTTTTCGAATACAAACATTAATAACCCATTCTGTTAATTGTTTTCTATTTTCTGGTTGAAGAAATTAGTATATATAACTTGTATATTAATAAAGGTAATTAAAAAGTTATGGATGAATGAAATCCTTTTTTAATTGTTTCCAGTCATTATTCTAAGAAGTTTGGAACTAAATTGAGTAAAATCTCTTGGGCTTAGTATAGATGAATGATATAATTATAAAAAATTACCAACCCTAGCTTGTTCACGATAGTATATGAAGCAGTGGGACAAATTTTGACAATTAAGAAGATAGCCTGATGAAAATGGAAAATGAGATAAATGCAACATATATTCGCCAAAGGCTGTTTGATCTGGATTGTTCTAGGTTTGCTTATGAACTGCTTCAATAAGGGAAAGTAAATTCCCTAGTGAAACATAGTTTGGGACAAAACTGTGTATCTGGACTACCTTTTAGCATTTTCTTGGCGCATAGGAAATGATATATTTAGAGAACATGTGGATGAAAAGTAGAATCACTCATTGGAAAAGGAAGTGGCTGAAGGGATGAAACGACAGTGACTTGTACTGCAAGGAAGAGTATTAGACTGGAGGAGAGGCACTACTAGTGCACCAGATTACATCTGTTAGTAATCTTGGGTATTTTCAGTAGTGACAATGTCACAGAAGATAATAGATTATAATGAAGTTCAGGTCACAAAGGAGAGAAGTATTATGATGAGGGTCAGGAAAATGTGCAAAAAGAATTTTTCACTTGGGGTACTGGAGCGATAGAGTGTGATAAGTTTAATAACACAAAGTTAAGAGGATTAAAATAAGAATCTCAGTATATTAAGATGTGAGCTTATCAGTTTAAAGAGATATATAGATTCAGAAAAATTGGAGGTATTATGTCTTTGCAAAATGGAGGCTGACTGCCAGAGTAATGTGTCTATGAAAAAGACAAATCCAGTCGTAGGATATATCACAGAAAGCAGGTCTTAGAGAAAAAAGGAAATACTTGTTTCATACAAGACACTGGCAGCATTGTTTGTGTTTATATTATTCAGATTCTTGATGTTCTGGAAAGAGTTAATGAGAATGGGAGCTGTTGCAGGATGGGGAGATTTTGTAAGCCTCTTGCAGTGAAGTGCTTGTGAACTAGCATATAGGACTCCAACTAGTGTATCAGTCTGGGAAGGGATATGGCTGCTTTCTGTAGATACACCAGTGTGTACAGAACAGGGCAGTAACTGAGCTCTCTAAACTGAGTTTACACTAATGCAAGAAAATACAAGTATAAATTAGCAAAACATAAATTCAGTTTGGAAATTAAAGGAAGCTTTTAAGCTTTGGAAGAGCGAATTTTTAAATGGCCTTCCAACAATGGGGAAAGGAAATTGTCTTTTTTTTTTTTTTTTAGGTGGAACTCAAAGAGGTTTCTATGGCATTGTCCTAGTTCCTAGTATTTCAGGTAATTTAGTGTTTGACTGAAGAAATCTTACCCATATGACCTAATTCAGATTATGAAGATGGTGTTTCATTAATCAAATAATATTTAAGCCTTTGTAAAGAATGCGTTGTATACACCATGAATAGTATTTGCAACATTTCCTTATTTGTACCAAACATGACAGCTTAATTTGTTACTTTGTCCTTTGATCCTTAGTTTTATTTTAATAACCTAGAAGGATTATTTCTTCAGGCTCTAATCCTTTGTCAGAGGCTTGTGCCATCAAATAATTTTTACATAGGAACTGAAATCTGAAAGTTGTGTATTTCTTTTTCTTATTTAATTTTTGTTAAAGCAGGGTGGGTTAACATTACTTCAAGTAGCATGCTTTCCTAAGAAGATAATTTTTGTTAGTGAAATCTTAAAAACTTAGTTTTTTACTTTACTTTTAAGAGAAAGTAATAAAGATGTAAAGATTCAATCTATGCTGCACATGCAATATAATGTGCTTTTTGAGTGTTTCACATTTAGTGAGAGTCATTGGGATAGCCCTTAACAGTGAACGTAATGTTTCATACTGCGGAAAAAGAATTGCAGATAATTCAATCTGTTGCTGTATATATAAGCTATAGCGATGTATGAGTTTTGCTTCACAAGTAATTTTTTTCTTTTCAATTTGCATAAGGTACACTTTTTTTGGGTGAATCTGGGTCAGTTGGTGGTTGAGCCAAAAGTAGACTTGATTAGATTGCTTTGAACTGAATCTGGAATAACTTGAAATGGTACATTGCCATGAAAAAGCATAATGCTATTCTGAGGCCATAATTCTGACTAGGAAGCGGAACTACACAAGAAGAAAAAGTTCACTCCATCACTGAGTTCGTTATTAAAAGCGTGTTGGGAAGAGTCAGTTAATAGAGACCTTATTTAAATCATGGAAGATGTCCTCTCATTTGAAATGATGGTATTGGGCTATTCAACTTTCTAATCTGTAACTACTTTTTAAAGCTTTAAAGTAACCAGAAGGCATTATGGGGGCAAGATGAGGAAAGATAGTATGTATTTATTTTTTTGTTCATTAATAATTTTTGTTATAGCAAAATAACTTTGACATGGATGCACATTTCTCCTGATGCTGTTGGAGCTACACCTCACTCTCTTTTATTATGATTTTAATTAAGTTAGTGTTCTTTATTATTTCCTTTAGTCATTTGGTAAACACTGAGTTGCGTTACACTGAAGCAATTTTTTTTAACAAAACTTTTGCTGTTAATTTGACAACAAAACATTTTTATATGCTTACAATATATTGTGGCTGTTGTGTAGTATGCACAATTTGATCTCCTGATTAAGACATTGAAGCAGACCCTTATTTTTATGTAAATATTCTATCTACTGTTTAATGGAGTCTAAATGAATTTGTTGCACTAACCACATTTTTATGTGCTATGCATGTAGCAGTAAATAAATTTTAGTTCTAATTCCTTTCTCATTACATTATTTTCCATTGAAGTGATGCCCTAAAGCCTGTGTATTCCTAATGATTTATAATAGCAAGTATCTGAACTTTTTTCTTCATTAAATAATACTGCACATTTTGTATTGATTTTTTTGTAATAGAGATACAAGATTAAATTAAACCTGAAAAATAGCTTATTGTATGTGATACTCAGCATTTGCTTTTAACATTACTTTGTTTTAATTTTACAAAACTTTTTCCTGATACTGGTTTGATTTCTATGGTAGCTGAAACAGGAGTTTTGAAATAACAAATAAATTTATAGAGTGATAGAAAACTTCTGCATTTAAATAGAAGAAGCTTTGATGTTAATTACCACCGATATGTCTGTTTCTTATTATTTTGAGAAGATTTCATAGCCATCTGTAGTCTCTTCATCTTCTTTCACAGGGAACCAGGAACTCCCTTGCATTCGTATGTGGAAGATTTTCCACCATTTATGCAAGTCCATACTGCTTTATTTCGTAACAGCTAAAAGCTGTATCATTAAAAGCTCACATTCAGGAGTCCCTGAAGGTTGCCAGTTTCATTGTCACATCTCCACCCAGTACTGATACTGGCATTAAAGCTTCTTTTGCCACCATACAGTTGTATGCTGTTGCTTTTACTGAGTTTTTGCCTTTTAGTCCATGCTTAGGACATATATTAGTGCTGTGACTGGGATTTCTTTGGATGCTTGCCAGGTTCTTATAAGTGCGAGAAGATTTCCCTGAAAGATCAGATTGAAACCCTCTTAACTGGATGTAGTGATGAAATTGAAAAAGAAAATTAGCTCGAAAGATTGCTATAGAGATAATTTCGAGAGATATTGGGGACAACAGAGGAATACATTCTTTTTCACCCCAAACACTCAGGGTAAGCCTTTTCAAAGAGATAGAAGAAATATCTTATAACATCACCTTCCAATATTATGTAATAAGAATGTGGTCAGAATCCATTCTTAGGATTCCCTGGAAGGCAGACAAGAAATAATCTAAAATTGCAAGGAAGCAAATGCAAATTAGCTAATTGTCAATAAACTATGTTTTCATGTGTTCATGCACTGGAAAGTGCGAGGGACCCTGTACGGGTAAATCCAATCAAATATAAGACAAGAAATCATGGTAAATCTGAGGGGATAACTAGTAAATTCAAATACATGCCTTCTTCTGGTAAAAGAAATGTAACATTCTTAGATATAAGAGAAATAACATAATTTAATAATAACACTAATAATTGTTATTTAGATAACTTGCTGTTTCCTGCTTAATAAAATATAGCCCACCTTTAAAGTTTGATGGGCTCTTATGTTGATATTCAGTGTCAGATGGTAATGACTGTGTATATCATGATTCATCTTGCGTTTGTATTATTGGGTTTGTGGGCTGCTGCTGACTTTTCTCCAACTTTCAGTCTAATGCTTTCAGTCTTGGCAGTGCTGAGCTTAGTTTACACTATGGAAACTCATAAACAGCTATATATAGAATTAAAAAGGATAAAACCCTTACATTACATCTTGACTTTCTGTCAAGCAGATATCTGGTATGCATCTGCATGTGTAGGTCTTTCAGAAACCTGATACAAGTTCTAGAATTTGAACAGTTTTAAAAATGTGATGATTTTTCCATTTTGTTCCCTTATTCATTCTTTTATTTCTACTAGTGTTTTATTATTATGATTTAATTTATTTAAAGATCTTATATGGACTTCAAGATACTTAAATACTTTGACATTTTGTCTTCCCAGAACAGTATGACATGGAAAAAAAATATAAAAGGCACATTATGGTACAAAGCCAATAGTTAGAACTCATACATAATTAGATACACCATTTTTGAGATGCAGTCTGACTGTTTAATGTTCGTTCAGAATGTTCTTTCTATTTATTCAGGTCATTTGGTATCTTTATTTTATATTTAACTTTACTGTGACCTAACTTACAAAAAGAACAATGACATCATTAGAAATTCATAGGAATTGGGTAAAATATACTGTCTTTTGCACATTATGTGAAATGTAGTGTATATTAAAATATTGTTTCAGGATTCTATTTTCCTTAAAATATGAAGTCTGTTAATTGTTTTAGCCATAATTTTACTTACTTTTAAGACTTGAAAAACAGGTTTACTATTAAAGAAACTTAAATTCAAAGTGTCAGTACTTTAAAATCACTAGTATAAAGTAGTGTGAAGGTGCTGCAAGAACAATGTACTTGAAAATGATTACTGTAACCCATCAGCTGCTTGAGATTTGTGGTGATGTAGAAAATAGCATGCTCCTAGTGTGGGATTCTGACAACAGTTTTAAAGAAAACTGATCTGCTTATAACTTACCTTGTGCCAGATACACTAGATTGAGAAGCCTGAGAAAGATACTACAGATGTTTTCCATTTCATTAGTAATAATCTATTTTCAAATAGTTAATCTTGTGTACCATCTTGCTAGTTTTAGGTGGAATATTTCTGCCTCTTTCAAAAATATACAACAAAATGCCTCTGCAAGACATTTTTAATACTATGATAGAATTTTTTGTATCTGGAAGTGTGTCCTCCAGGCATATCTTCATGACTGTATAAGTTCAGAAGTTACTGCAAGTTGGGAAGTCTTTTCTTTAAACTTGAAATGAGTTGGAACAGAATAAAAAGCCCAAATGAAATGAAATAGAAGTTAAGGTGAAATGATTGAACAGGAAGAATAATTTGGGAGAAGGTGGGTGTGGATAGTGTCCCAGGGGAAATATGATGGATTTGCAGATTTAAGAATTGGAAATACAGGTTATTTTTGAAATTGTGTGTAAATGGCTTTTAGGAAAAGTAGAAATGTTACATTGAAGAGAAACAGGAAAAGAAGTGAGAGTTATGTAATACGGTTTTGGACATGCTAATTAGTTAAATCTTAGAATCCTTTCTATATAGAGTGAGGAGATCCTGACATTCGGTGAATGATGCTTTGCCAAGTAGAAAATGAGGTGATTTTGCATTTTTTTTAAATGGTGCATTGTTTTTAGGTGAGAACATATTTTCTCTAGATCATTTTTCTTCATTTTTGTAGTTTTAATAATAATACTTACCAAAATGGGTTCGATGCTGAAGAAAAATGTTTCAAAAATTAGATTTCTAAAGTCCTGTTGGATTTTTGAATATGTGAGTATAGCAGTGCCACATAGGTTCTACTTGAAATCTCCCTCTTTTCTACCTCTCATATGTTTGTTTGAGGAAAAATGTGTTGTCTTGCAATTTTAAAGCAGGAAACAAAATTTTGCATTTAATTTTTAGATGGGCATTTCCGTAGCCACTATACATTTAAGAGTAAGATATACTATGGATTGTTTGTTTAGAAATGTTTGCTTACACTCTTTGCAGGGCTCACAAGTTGCTTAATTGGAATTGCAGCCGCTAGTAGGTCAATCTACTTGCAAATAGCAGGATATATTGTTAGAATGGCTATTACTCTTCTTTTACAGGGTGGGAGTCATTATAAGAATAGAGAGTTCATAAAAGTGAAAAAAAAAGATGAATTTGTAATTGAATGAAAGTTCTTGGTTGATAGTAAAGGAGACTAGCAAGTGTCACAGAATTATTTTTAACTGTTTTAAGGTGTGAAATGGAACAGGTATTGGTAAATATTTTCTTTTCTAAAAAATAGCTTTTCCTCAGACCATTTTAAATCCCAAATTAATTGGATAATCTTTCTGTGGTTTATTCTTGAATTCAGCATGTTTTGTGTAGTGTTAAAAACTTTTTTCTTCCATTCCTTGACATTGTGTGTTGTTGTTCCTGAATGTTAATGACAATACATATTAGCTTATATGCAATCCAATACATTTCTATGTATCAGACTTATAATTTCAGATTTTTTTTTTATTCTTTTCACAGAATATAAATGAAGAATGATGTGATGTTAATAATTTCTGTGTACAGCCCCACAAGGATCTTCTCTAAGATAAGAATAATTTTTCTCCGGTACAATGTGATAATGCAGAGGAACTGAAATTGTCCTCTTTTGACCAGGCTAAGAACTTAAAATGTGTGTTATTTTGTGATCAGAAGCAGTTCTGGAGTGAATTGAATTTCTGAAAATGCGGCCATGGACTGGTTCATGGCGTTGGATTATGCTCATCCTCTTTGCTTGGGGAACTTTACTGTTTTATATTGGTGGACACCTGGTACGAGACAGTGAGCATCCAGATCACTCTAGTCGTGAATTATCCAAGATACTTGCTAAACTTGAACGTTTAAAGCAGCAAAATGAAGATTTACGGCGGATGGCAGAATCTCTCAGGTAATATCTAAAAGTAGTTAAAACTTTTCTGAAAACGGTTTAAAGATGAAATACCAGAAATTAAATTGAAAGAGTTGTTTCTGGTTTTTTTTTTGTAAAATCATGTTTAGGATTTAAAAATATCATTATTTTAATCAGTACTATAACTGAAAATATATTGCAAAAACCTTTAAAGAAATAATATACATATCTACTTTTTTTTTTTGTAATATAGTCATTATTTAACAGTCATTATTTAATGGTGTTGAAGTGTTTCTGTTACGATGACAGAGTTCTGTAGGTGGATAACTCCTCAACACCAGTTTCAAACATGTCTAATTCTTATGACATTCAAACCAGTTGGAACAGCTTAGTGACTTCTTTTACACTTCAGTATGCAGTAACTGGAAGAGCTCATTTTAAAAGTGCTGACAACATGTGTACAGCTTGTTGAAGATAAATGTGGACTTGCTGAAGATGAGGTTCATAGGCTCCTGCACTACATGAATTCTTTTAACTAAAGTTTTTTCCTTGCCCTGCTGCCAAACTTGTAGCAATGCTTGTGAAATAGTAGGATCATCTCCCTTTTTGTAATTATTTGTTACATTTATAGAAGGGTACAATTACAATTTAAAGTGTTTTCTTTTGCATTTTCAGACAGACAGCTTTTAAATAAATTTCTGTTATGTTCTTTCCAAAGAACTTAGAAGAGAGAGCTTCTTAGCCAGGATGTGTGCCAGAGTCAGATTGGACCTAAATATCTGGACTTCACCACACACAACTTAAAGTATCGATGGATCCTTACAACTAGTGCAGTGACTTCATATGTTGTAGGATAATTTTACAGAATGGGAGAGTGATGCTTATTTAAAAAATCTCTAAGTAAGCTGAATTAGCTCACTGTCTCTTTCACAACTACATAGTCACAACCACCAAGACGTGTGTGGCAGTGGTCTGGCCAGCAGCACCTGTGCAGAACATGGAGAGGAGGGGGCACTAGCAGTTGAATCTTCATCATGTCTCTTGGGTGATTCTTGCATGGCAATAAGAAATAGATTTTGGGCTTGACTTTTAATACCCTTTAGGATCAAATGCCATTTTGGATCTTCTACCTTGCTATTTTGCTTCATAAATCATGGGAAAAAGTACAAAATTGTACAAATATCTTTAAATTCCTTACTAGGATGTTTTATGGTTCTAGTCCTGTTCTTATTACCTTCTCTTTAAGTCAGTTTGTTTCTTCTCTTTTTTCAAATGAAGTCACACCTATGGACTCTGTAGCAGCGAAACTAATACCTTTCCTCTTAATATCCTTCTGATGTTTCTTCTGATGCGTTCCCTCTCTTTCATGCGTATTCAGTGCTATTTGATCTGGTAGGCTGAGTTGACTTCCCTACCTTATTGAATTTTCTTTTTGCTTCACTCTGTTCCTCTGTTCTGGAATGCACTGCACATATGGCTGCATGCTTGTTGGGGCTTCTTAGCTTATTAAAAACAGATGTCTTAGTTTTGAATGTGTCTGCCCTTAAGTAACACCTTGGCATTCATGTGGAGAAAAGCTACTGACCCAAGTGCCCTCTACAGTAAGCATAATCTTCACCTTGAGTAATATGACCATGAACGGCTGTGTGGGCTGTAGTTTTCTAAGCTCAATTTGTTAATCTAGGGTAACAACTGCATTGGCAAAAATTTTCATGTATTTTTGTTGACAAAGGGGTGTATTGTAGAGTATGCTGCTATGAAGAAACTTATGCAAGATCCTGTGTTTGAATAAATAAGATATCTTTAAATTCCTTTAATATTAGATGCGAATAGTCAGCCTTAGGGTTTCTAGCCTCAAGGGGAGATGTTTGGCATTGAATGTAAAGTTTACCCCCCTATGTGCCTTCAGCCCCTCATGTTTTGATAATGTGATGTATTGCACAATCATTGAAATATAACTAGTTCAAATTACACAGTGACTAGAAGACAGTAAATGTTCTTGATTTTACTTGTGACAGGGTACCCTTCCTCTGGGAAGGGGGCAGTAGATACAGGAGATACATAGGTACAGACTAAGATTTTGGCAGTGATGATTTTTCTAAACCTTTCTCTGTTTTCCTAACCTGTTTTTATTCAGAGAAATATTACATTTTCAGTGGCCAAGTTTTAAATTATACCTGACATTGTTGGTAATTTTCCATGATTTATAGAAATAAAAATATTAGTTTAGTTTTAATCTGAACATATTGGAATAGAATATTCCAAAATTCCTTCTGTATGATTCAACTAATTGCTGCAGATTTCTAGAATTAGATAAGATGATCCAAAACTGTCTTAAGTGGATTCTTGAATATATTGCTGAAAAATATTTCTGAGACTCTTCTTCAAAATGGTTGCATGTCACCACAAGAGAAACTGAAACTCTTGCATGAGAAGGCTGTTCAGATCGGCATTTCAGGCTAACTCGTCTCCGGGTTCAGTAGTCAGTGATGGCCAGCAATGAGACAGCATGTGACTGGAAGATATTCAGACTTAAATTTTTGCTGGAAATGATAGGGGACTGGTCAAGTACTAGACTTTGAGGGAAGTGATGTATCACAATGTAGAGCCTTTTTATTATTTTTTTTGAGCAAAACCCACGATACTGTTTTTACAGAAACTTCACACATAGGTTTGATAAATACCCTGGTCAACCTGCATCGTTAAAATATTAAGTCATAAATGTGATAGAGAATTTCAGTATCTCATGTCTTCGGTTGCTAGACAGAGCAAATGGTGTTAAAAATAACTGTTAGCTTTAAAATCATTCCATTTGTGGTTTTATAGAAATATGGTTGTGTAAAATGAAGCCAACAGTTCATGGCTTCAGTTCCTGTGTCCTAGAAGAGATCACTGCTGCTATGAACATAAATTAAAGAAAGAAAAGCAATTCTTAACATCAGAAATTGAATTAAAATTAGAAAGAAAAGATTATTTTTGCTCCAGTTAATATCTTAAAGCGAAGACATAAGTTGTCTTAGGCTTTACTGATCAAAGGCAGAAAGGCTGGAACTATTATTTGAATTTGATCTAATTGCTAGATGTTTTGGTTTCTTACTGAAAACTCAAATTACTGATACTGCCTATGTAATCTTGAGTGCTTAAAATGACAGTCTACATCAATGTAGCACATAAAGGTAAACCATATTGTCAAGGTGGACTTTGTTACACTGAGGTAAAAAATTGGTCTTACTGCCCTTGTCCACTAATATTTTATATCTAGAGAACTAGAGGGTTTTTGAATTCCAACAGAAAACATGGTTTTTGTGATGAAGGTAGAGAATATATTATGGCACACAACAGGGTTAAGCTAATGCATGAATTAAGCATATTTCAACACTAACTCTAACTTCAGGTTCTTTTGGGGGGGACTTTAAACAAAAGGAGAGCACTTACCTAGAAAATTGTAACAATAAACATGCAATTGATTAACGACACTAGTTAAAGTATTTTGACATAGATAAAACTTGCATGGTAAGAAGATCTAAGTTAACAGAGTTTATCTTGGTGTGCAAAAATGCTTTGTGAATGGTACAAAATGAATACATTATCTAACTGTCATTAATAATAGCTACTTAGGGCAGGGAGGAAGAGACAGAAAGTGTGTATGGTTACAATAATTCAATAGTTATTAAAGGATAAGCTGTAAAAATTTCCATTGTGAAGTTTGAGAAAACTAGTATTTCTTCTTTAATTATATTTCTGTGTTCACGTGATTCCTCTGACTTCCTGCCTGCCTGATAAAGAAGGTGTCATTTCTCTGGGATGGTTGAAAGCAGGAGTGGGGCTGCACTTAGTTTCATCCAACCATCCATGGGTGTCAGAAGTGATTTTTCCACTCTGAGATTTGAATGTTCTTTTGCTGCCAATTTATGTAGCAGCTCCTCATCTCCAAAGACAAGAAAAACAAAAGAAAACAAAAAGCATGCTTTATGAAACATACCTTATGTGCGTGCAAGATCAACCATTCAAAAGCTGAGAAATGTGTGACAAAGCCTTGTAAAGTATTGCTTAGCCCTTTTTTTGTTGTATGATATGTAAGTCATATTCGTAAGTCATATTTGATCTTGTAATCTTTCTCGTAGTTGCTTCCTTTCACACAGGCTGTATGAGGAGTAGAATTAAGGTTTTTAGGCAGTAAGAGATCCATTTGTTTGTGTGTTTGTTTGCCCAAAATTTATATGTTTGATTTCGCAAACTTCATTTAAAAAAAAATTTGTAGTTTATTACTCATATTGGTCAAGAATAGTTCATATTTTTTTAAGGATTTTGGGTAAGGTTATTTTGAAATATTTTTTTTCTTAGAATGTACATTCTCAATAGTGCAAATTGGAACAGTTGCATCTTTTTAAAAATTACCTGAAATAAAAATATTTGTTTAAGAACTGAGTACATTTTTGTGTTGCACTTCTGATGACTTGAAATGACTTCAGGCACCGGTTAGTTTTTTACAGTGCATTTGAAAAAGCCTTTGGTGAGAAATTACTGTAATTTTTCTTTTGCCAATATTGTGCTTTGTAAAAACCTTACTTGTGGGCTATAAAGAGGCACAGATGTATCTTAGTGATGCAGAAGATAAATGGAATTAAAGCTGTTTTGTATTGCCTGAGTTTATAAATTACGTGCATGAATATTGTAGTATAATGAGATTTGGAGAGTTACTGTAGTCCTTACATGTTTATAAAAAATATTATGTGAACAAATCTGGGTTGATTTTTAGAAGCAGCCTAGATCCCATTAGTGCAAAATGGTAATAAAACTGAGTTTTGTATAGATTGTTATTTTACTATTCTATATCCAGTAGAATTGGAAGAGCCTTTTCAAGAATACTTATTACAGATGCCATAGATCTCGCAGCAAAATGGGAAATCTTTACTACAATGTTTGTAGTTATTTAAGGGAAACTCAATAGGAAGTAATAATCAAATCAAAGTATTACATAATGTTGCTTCATTGTAATATAGTTTTATCTGAAAATTTTATTTAATAGTGGAATTATGGTATGACTTCTAAAGGCTGTCACTGTTGCGTTTGGATGATGTCAAGCTTTTGGGAGGAGAGGAGCTTAAAATTACTACTTTTGTAATGTCTGATGTTCTTAAATGGACACTGGAAAATTTGTGTGTAACTGTGCCTTAGATGTCCTTTTTTGCAATACATTAGTGGTTTATAGTGTGCTTCTTTGTGTCTTGCTGGGTGATAGTAAGATTTTTTTTCTTTTATTGTGTATTAGTGGTATCCTCTCTTGGAAGATAAGCCTGACAGTATAGGAACCAGTAATTTCACAGTTCTCTTCAGGGAAACAGAGAATCTTGGTAAATGTGTTCATATTGTGTTTGTATTACATCACATTCCATATATATTTACTTCCTAGAGTTTATTAATGATTACATTTTGTAGAACCTGCCGTTCTTTTAGTTGATAAAATGTTTCTTGTCTGAATAGGATCATGTGTTATAAAACAGAACAGCAGTGGAAAACGGCAAAATGTAACCAAACAAATAAAACCAAACATCAGTATTTCTAGACATTATTCTCATGGTTCTGAGTGTAGCTTCAGCAAGAAGAGGTAGGGTTTTAATTTTGAGAGAGCACTATATTTACTGTAATGTAGTTGGCACTGTCTGGGATAGAATGCAAACTCAGGATCAATTAATCATAAGCGTATCTATTAAAGTAGTTCTCTCCATTACTCTGCGCAGTTGTTGGACCCACTAAGCCTGTAGTAAGCATTGAAAGGGATTTAGATTCAAGAATACGTTTGAGCTGATAAAAATTTAAATATTATTTTGAAGTACTGTTTTCTGTTACATGTATCTATTACATGTATCGATCAGTCATTGAGATAGGGCAGCAGGCAAGGTGATTGCTGCAGCTAGGTGCAAGATCAAGGTAGAAAACATGCTCTGTGGAGCGAGGAAGCCCAGCAACGGGGAGCGGAGGGCAGGTGGATCCTGACTCTTGGTCGCAGCAGCTGTCATGTGGCAGCTGACATGGGAAGAAGGTCCTGGAAGCAGCCACAGGAGATTTAAACAGCCCTCTAGGAAAGCAGCGACCAGGAGCATGCAAACAGGGGTGCACCTCGTCCAAAGGTGAAGGCAGGGCACACAGTCTCTGTGTTCAGGAGGCAAACACAGTTGGTGAGAGGGAGCCCAGACATGGTGTCCACCAGGCAGGAGGATGCATCCTCTGTGTGCCAGAAGGGATGCATCAGCCCAGACTGAGCTCCCAGGAAAACATACAGCAGTCCAGGTCTCTGGCTGCAGGGAATTCTGTCAGGCTATGTAGCTTCCTCTTCTACCTTCCCACGTCTTCTCCCCTTAAAAAGGGGTTAAACGCTATGCTTTGTGTGGTATACTTTTCTGATGCTTACATTAGGTATTTTTTCCTTACAAATATTCAAGTGAAAATAGACTTTCTGTCAGTTCCTAAATTTTTATTGGTATTTAATTATCCAGATCAGAGAGACTTTAAAGTTAATGACATTTTGGTAGGATCTTTAGAAAGCTGTAATTTCTGGTTTAGGGTGAAGATGTTCTCTCTAACCACTTTTTTCCTCTATGCTAGAGGGATCTTTCTTCTGACAAGGGGTGTTCCTGTATGATACCTTTAAACAGAGCATGTGTGTATGGAGTGAACATTCCATTCTTTTTATGCTCATATTCCACTACAAATGAAGAACCATCTTCATGTTCTGCAAGAATTCTGTATTCTTTATGGTTCTCAAGACTTTTCATTGCATATCTACTTCCTCTTCTTTTCAGGATCTCTCATAAAAATCTTATAAAAGGTGTAATTATTTTTGACCCTTGGATCCACTAGAAGTGTTGTTTCTCTAGAGATGAAAGGGGTTTTTTTTTATTTTTCCTGTATTAATTTTTAATTTGTAAGGCAAATAGAAGATAGTGTCTACTTTCTATACTTTATTAATTTCTCTAAAGATGGATGTTTTCAGTTTATTAATATGTGGATTCAAGTTGAGATAATGAGGAAAACTCAGTAATACCCTCAATGCTGATTTATGGCTCATAGATTTCAGGATACATATTTCCCTGCCTCTCCTGTGCTCGCATTCCAGAGATTTCATGAATGAGCGTTAACAGTATCTAGTGTTGTTTTAGCTGACTGGCAGTTTAGAATACCAGAGTTATATTATAAAATTTATCATGATAGCACATTTAAGAAGCTAGGATCTTGTTGCAAGTCCGGAAAAGGCAATGAAATAATCTTCTGCCAGTATGTAGGAAGACAACTTAAAAGTGAAGTTCCGGTGCTGGAGCTCTGATCCTCTTAAGAATATATGGCCAGGACTCAAGACTGGACTGTATTTTGTGTGTAAATATGAAAAGTAGCCAGAACTGGAGTCTTGTGAGGGTGCATCCCTCGATTAGGCTTTGCTTGTGAGCCGGTTAGTCCAACAAATGGTCTGAGTTAAGCTTCTGTGAATACTATTTTCACACGTAGAGCCTAGGATTGCTCTTGTCAGTGAGTAGAAATCTTATAAGCAGTACAGTTTAACATCAGATTGAATCTGTATGCTGCCGCTGAGTTGTGCATGTTTTTTCTCCTATGGGATTGAGATTTTAAAGATTTTTGTTTATATGTCTAATTTCTTCTTGTTTTAAGAAAATGCCAAGAAGGCTTATCAGCAGGAAAGAGTGTGGGACAAAAGTAAGAGGACTGCTGAATTGTTAATGCAGATAATTTATGAAATAGCAGTTACATTTATAAATTATATACTTTCTTCATTTTCTATATCCTAGGATACCAGATGGTCCCATTGATCAGGGACCAGCTGCAGGAAAGGTACATGCTTTAGAGGAGCAACTTTTAAAGGCCAAAGAACAGATAGAAAACTATAAGAAGCGGACAGAAGATGGTTGGTAGATAAATTTTCTTTTATTTCTAAACCAAATTTTGATATTCCATACGACAAATGTATTGGTTTCTTAAAGAATAATTTGGCTGATGATACTTTAATGTGTTTTTTTCATTTTGTTTTTATTTTTAAAAAAATAGGAGGCCTTGGAAAAGACCATGAAATATTGAGAAGAAGAATTGAAAATGGGGCTAAGGAACTTTGGTTTTTCCTCCAGAGTGAATTGAAGAAGTTGAAAAATCTAGAAGGAAGTGAAATGCCCAGACGCATTGATGAATTTCTCTCTGATTTGGGTCATCTGGAAAGGTACTTGATTCTGCATATATGATTAGTTGATTCTGCATGTATGTTGTAAGGATTATGGATTCATTTAAGTAGACTACTGATATACTGCTTAAAAATCTCTTAGGATTAATAACTGGTATGTGGGCTAAAATATCATGTCTGAAGCATGAACATAAAATTTTTACTTATACTTCGTGGGATGTAAAATATATATCCAGCTTAGATATATAAATTACATATACAGATTAGAATATAACCATTTAAATTGATATATATTTAATATTTTTCATCAGAAGATCTGGGTTCTGGATGCCAGTTGTATCTGTCTGCATATGTGTGTATGTACGTATTTGTAGATATAACAAAACCATTAAAAAAACCTTAAAAATACTTATTTCATGTATCTGATTGTGTCTGTCATAAATGCTAGAATGTAAGTTACATTGATCATTGGGATATTATATAATTGGAATGGCTTTAAAAATGGGTAATATCTTAATTTGAGGACTCATTGTCATTTGGAAAAGTCGCTTCTTTTTGTAATTAGAACGTCACAGAATATTTCAGAACTGATCCTTAATTACATTGCCATTGTTATATTATTCAAAGATGTGTTGGAATTACATTTGTAGTTGTTGTTGACCTTCTGGCCTCCCCATTGTGAAGTACATTTTTTGTTATTGGTGGTGAACAAAATTAATCTAGGAAGTGTTAAAAATTCAGTAGGATCTGTCTGTAAGCCTCTTATATTTTTAACTCTACAATTCCACTGAGAACATAATGGCAATTTGTGTTTCATTGATAAACAGTCATAAGAAAATACATGAATTAACTAAATATACCACCTTAAACAAGTATCTCTTTCCAAAAAAAAAAGAGTTCTCCATATGTGAACATCAGTAGTAAAGTGTGAGCCTTCGAAAATAGTACTGTGGTAAAAGGAGAAGCTGGTAAGAATTTTCAGTTACTTGAAGATATGTAAACACTGTTTAAAACATAGTTTAAAAATAGTATGATTTTTATTATTCATGTGAGCAAATAATTTAGTCCATTAAGTTTTATAATTTAATCTTCTACAATTCCAGAATCCAGTTTGGCACAGACTGATGGAGTTTACAGTGAGAAGGGACCAAGTTATTGAGAGTTATCATCTGTATAGAGTAGGCCATTACATTTCATCCAGTTATTTCTCTGCTGAGTACAATTATGTGTGTTTGACTGAAGTAAAACTAGTGCTTGGCTGAGCCAGATTTTTCCAAAAGGATGAAGATCTTCAGTTAAACGGTCAACTAAGACGGAAGCTGCTGTGTCCTTGGGCAGTTTGTTTCAATGGTTACCTCCACTCAGAAATATTTGTTCAGACTCTAGAGTGTTTATTTCCTTTTAGGCTTCCTGGTCATTGATTCTTGATGTACCTTGTAGACTGTCTGTGCCAGAACTGGAGCAAGTAGTCTAATGCTGTATTTACTGATGTCCATCATGGGAACAAAATCACTTGTGTACACATTACTGCTCTGTTTGTTTATATAGCCGTGATCACATCAGGCAGTTGCCATGGTGAAGCATTGGATTACGTGTGTTTGATGCCAGGTTTTTATGTCCCTGCCTCCCAGGGTGAATCCTTTTCTTATTCCTTTCCTTTGTACTTCAATGACTATTAATTCATTAAGCCTGGCTTGCAAATTTTTATGTTTCTGACAGCCTTGTCTTCACAACTCTCTGTGCTTCAGGGTGAGATGAAACCTATACTAGATATGTATACTCATTTGCATTAAATAATAAAAGTCTATCTTGTAGACCCCTGGAAGTTATGAGATGAATCCCCTGGTGAAAGTCTGAAACCACTGTGGTACTGGAAGAAGTTTGTATATCATGTAAACAATCACAGCTGCTCTTCGATTTTATTTTTTTTCTTTACTTAATTATTTTCTTGTTGAATAAAACTGTTCTTTGAATTGGCACAGTGGTTATCAAAAGCAGTGTGTCCTGGAGTCTGAGTCTTAGTAGTAGATCTGTGTAGACCTTCCTGTGTGGTGAGGTTCCCAAAGAAGACGGAAGTTGTTTAAGCTAAAAACAAACAGCCAGAAACTAGGTTTTATTAGAATAAAAGATAATTTCTTTTTTCTTTTTTTTTTTTTTTTTACCATATGGAAATTCAAAACAATTGCATAAGAGAAAACAGATACAAAAATGTTTCTGCAAGTTTTCAGCCTGTGTTCTTGGTGTATTTACAACATTGACTCCAGGCAGTAAAATTATGTTGTATTGCATAATGTTCTTGGTTGCCCTTAGTCCTGAGGAAGTTTAGTCTTTCACCTTTGATGTCAGGCTATCTGCTTCTTTCCCTTTAATCTTTGAGTCTTCCTGCATGAGTTGCAGGAAAACTCCCAGCTCCTTGTGTGTTCCTCCTTTGGCTTTGATGCACTGCTGCCTCTGGGGTGGTTTTGTCCCTTAGGATGCACCATAGCTCCCTAGGGAAGAAGCAGTTTCTTTTTCCCTCTGCACAGTCCATATGATCTCTTCCCCTGAAAACAACATAACATAAGTTTTGAATGAGCAGATCAGATGCTCTCATTCACCCTGAAAGTTACAGCTTTTTGGTGTTTTTTTTTTGTTAATGATGGGGTTTTATTTTGTTGAAGTACATGTGGACTTGTCGATTAATTTTTTTTAAGGGATTTAACAATTTGTGACAGTGATGTCTTAAAAAATGTTGTTGCCTATATATCTTAGATAAATGGAACATTGCATGTGAAGGTTACTTATTTTTATATATATACATAAACATATGTTTTAGATATTTTAGTAAATATAATGTAATCACAGAATCACAGAATCACAGAATCACAAGGTTGGAAAGGACCCATTGGATCATCGAGTCCAACCGTTCCTAACACTCCCTAAACCATGTCCCTAAGTACTTCATCCACCCATTCCTTAAACACCTCCAGGGAAGGTGACTCGACCACCTCCCTGGGCAGCCTGTTCCAGTACCCAATGACTCTTACTGTGAAGAATTTTTTTCTGATATCCAACCTGAACCTCCCCTGACGGAGCTTCAGGCCATTCCCTCTAGTCCTGTCCCCTGTCACTTGGGAGAAGAGGCCAGCTCCCTCCTCTCCACAACCTCCTCTCAACCAATATTTGGTTGAGAAATATTTGTATCGTTTGTAAGTACTTAAGCAGTTTGTAATGCCCATCTTATGTGGGCAAGCATGTAAAGGAGTGGGTAGAGATCAAATAATCAAATAGCTATGTAAGGCAAGTGGCTAATATCTTTTGTTTTGGTTTGTGAGGAAAGCCTATTGTGTCATAGGGAAGACTTTTTTAAGAGATGATAGACTTAAAGCCAGTTTCTGTGGCTCTGTATAAGTAGCATAGAGGAGTTCTTTGTTAATCTTGGTGCTGTTATGCAAATGGTTTATGCAAATGGTCATATGATGGCCCTTCTCTTGTTGGATGCCTTAATCGCTGTTTTTCCACTGTGTCATAGGGATTGTGTAGATTTTCTCCTCGAGAGCACAAGTCTTGGCAGATGTTTTTGCCCACTATTTCACTACTGATTCTGTTTAAGAAACAATATAGCCCAATGCAGACTTCCCTGCATTGTGGAATATGTAATTGTATTCTTGTAGTTGCCATAGGAAAGAGGGTTGTTGAGAGTAACTTCATCTTAGCAGTGGAAAGACTATTTGATACAGAGTTAACAAAAAAGAACAGATTAATCCTCCAGTTGTCATGGTTGTTTCCTGTGATGTCATGGTTGTTTGCAAAGTGGCTGTTACTGGGTTAGTTTCATTCCTTACCCACCTGGGGAACAGCTGTCATCAGGGCATTTGTGGTATCTGGCCAAGGTTGGTTGCATAGTGTTTGGGCATATTTTCACATTATTTCCTTTGAATTTGGTGGAACACATCACAGTATTTTTCTGTAAGTACTTATTTGTTGATGTTAAGTCTCTAGCAGCTTTAAATGTATTTTTGTCATATGCCTGGAATAAATGTGTAGACTGATCTTTAAAAATGACTTTAAAATGCTTGCCCTTTCCGCTTTATTTGCGACAGTCAAATGCAGATGAAATACATAGACAGATTCTTTAATCTAGTCTTCTTTCTGGAAGCAAAATGCTTTTAAAAGCAGCTCCAAAAATTAACTTATGATAAAAAAAAAAAAAAACAAAGAATTGATATTTTTGGTTAATAATACAATGAAAGACAAAATTTGACCTACTAAACATCTGCAATGCCAATGTGTGATTTTTTTGTTTGTTTGTTTCTGCCATTTTATTACTCACAGTAGCCTCTAATAATCCTGTGCAAGCCGATCTTTTCTCTCCACTTAATTACCTTGGGTTCATGGATCACTGGTCAATTTACTTTTTAGCTCTCCATGTGGAGCCTGACTATGGTCTTTGGTATAAGTCTGTATCTCTTCTAAATCTGTATTAGTAAGCCATTATGACCGTCTGTCACACTCAAAAGAATCTAGCAGATGTAAACCTCAAAAATGCACATTTTCCAGCAGTAGCAATCAAAGAAAGAAGGTTTCCGTGACTGAAAGTGTATTAAAATTGCACTACCCTATAATAATATCTGTGTGATAACACCTGTGAATTTTTCAGTTCCTGATTTATTTCAGCGTTTTATAAGAGTTATCTTTATAAATTAAAAGATTTTATGTAATATCTGAAAACTCTTGTGTGAATTCATAAGATTTCACACAAATTATTTGATATTCTTTAGGGCTTGTACAGAGCAAAGCTGCCTTACCCTAAAGTGTTGAGTCACTGAGGATGTGTAAGGACTCCCTCATCATTCCCTTTACCTCAAAAATGTTGGAAAATAATAATAATATTTCTTGTATAAGGCTTATTATTTAAACTTAGCTATGGGCCTTCACATTGTCATGATCACCATGGCCAACAATATAAACCCCAAAATTTGGACAACACTTTTTTCCTTAGAAATAGGAAAAATGACTTAGCTGTTGAAAGGGAAAATGTTCTTTGTGATGGTGTCATATTTTCAGTTATTTTATGCCAATATTTGATAGAAATATATTTCTATAAATTAAAAGGAGAATGTGCTGATTACTTATGTCACAAGTACAGAAAAGATTTTTTTAAGGCAAGGGAAAGAGTGAAAAATGGTTTGAAATACAGCGATGTTTGTATGGCTGCTTTAAGTGATAGTACAGGATAATTCATTTTTTAATGGTTAGACCTGAAATTTATATTTTTTTCTTTAAACATCCACCACGGTTGCATTTTTTTAAATTTTTCTACTAACCTGTAATACTTTATATAAAACTGGAAAACACTGCTTTAAAAGGAGCAGACTCCTTATCTGTTCAGTTATTTGTATATAATACATAGTATTAGATCTATTGCATCATTAATTCTGTTCTAAATGTCCCTGAAATGTTTGTATGTTATTTTGAGTAATATGTGTCTTTAATACATAGTGATTCAAGGCTAGTTGTCTGATGACACTTTAAATGGTTTATTTTTCATATAAAGCCAGACTATGGTGTTTCAAGATCGGTTGCCTCATAAAAGAAAATCTAGTTTATATAATTTGAGATTAGAATGTAAATATGGTACTTCCAATTGATTGACCGAGGAAAACATTACTGCTGCTGAACAATTTGGGTATTATAGTTATTACAGCAACAGCAGACGATATAGTAAGTCAGTGTAAAACACTGGTAAGTAAGTTGGTGCTGTTTGGGCTGTTTCTCAAAAAATTCCTGGCTATTATTAGCAAATAAATGTCATGTACCATTTTTCTTATCATGACAAGGAATTTTTTAATGTTTTATCTGGCCATCAAAGTTTTATAACCCTAAGAGGAGGATCTCTAGTGCATTCGATAACCTCAATTTAATATTTGATAGTTCCTCAAAATTCACATTTTGTAGCTCAGACTTGTAATGTGGCCACGTCTGGTTTCAATGTTTAATTTTATTTTACTTTTTAATTTTTTTTTTTATTTTTCTACGTGATTATTAGTAACATGCAGGCATTCTAAGCAGGCAGAACACTTATCTCTTTCCGGATTCAGAAGGAGCCACAGAAAATACTGTTCACTAAACCCTGCAATAATATTCTGTATTGAGTTTTCACTAGTAAAAATAGGATTACTGTTGTATCTGTGCTAAAGGCGTTTCTAGTATTATATCCTATATGAACATAGTAAGATGATTGTAGGGGACAAAGTAACAATGCATTATAGTAGAAGCTGCTGTAGGAATCACTATTGCGTTTCCATGTGGGGCCACTGGATAATATATTTAGCATAGAACTATTTCTTTTTAGTTTCCTTTCCCTTCTAGCAGGCCTAAGAGTTTTTCTAAACCATCTGCTTAATACTGTAATTACTTATGTGTATAGACCATACGTTAAATGGAGGATGCAGTCAGTCTTTCTTGGCTGCTGTTTGGTTTGTGGAGTAGGAGGTGGCATGAAGAAACTGGATTTGAGGCTGTAATTGAAATATCTGTTTAATTTGTCTTTGATTTCATATAATCCTCCACTTTAGTAATGTTAAGATTGTTTCCTTTTTTAAAAGATTTTCTTCCGTTGTTGTTTACAGGTCTATAATGACTGACTTGTACTACCTCAGTCAAACAGATGGAGCAGGAGATTGGCGAGAAAAAGAGGCCAAAGATCTAACAGATTTGGTACAGAGGAGAATAACTTACCTACAGGTAAGAAGGTGTAGCTTTTAAATCAAGGTAAACAGGAATTTATTTTTTAGTATTTATTTGGCAGTTAGCTATACCCTTGTAATAGAACAATTACCTGACAGTTTTAAGGAAATGTTTTTTATGTATGAATGAATTACATACAAAAGAATGTAGAAAGTTTGTTTCAAAAATTATTTTATATTTATATGGAATGATAGTATACATTCTGTGACCAGGCTATGTATTTGTTGCTTGTTAAATAAAAATACACCTTTCCATGGAAAAAACTCCGTATAAATTAGGCAGCAGACATCACTTTGTTGTCTTCCTTCAACTCCTTGTTTAGAATTGTTCCTTTTTCTTTCATTTTTAATGTCACTGTCTGGAATATGTAGAAATTATTTAAGAATGAAACCAGTACCAAGTCACAACACTTGTGCTGCTAATATTTCATATCTGTAGCACAACTAATTAAAGCCTTTCAGAAAGTGTATTATATCTTTGAGTGCTTCCAAGGAATGTAACTGTCTTTATCTTCATTATCCTGAGTAGGAAAACTGATGATGAGCATAAGCAGGTGATTTACAGAAAGTTGTGTCATTGGATTCAGAAGTAGAACTAGGTCTAATATACTTGACTCAATTTCCATCATAGAGGCAATTTTTGTTTCTATTTATAAATTTACTAAAAAAGAATCAATAATAAAATTTCTGACTGAAACTGAGCTTTTTTTTATGTATGTGCATTTAAAATATAAAATTAATCATTATGGGTTCATCTTGTAACACTGAGAAACGCTTAAGAATATGAATAATTCTCTCCTTTTTTTCTGATTTTTTTCAGTCCTAGTATTTTTATATGACAGAAGAAATTACAATGGTTTTTGGTTTTAATAAGTTTTTGGTTTTAATAAGGTATAAACTGGAGAGAGGCAGATTTAGATTGGACATTAGGAAGAATTTCTTCACTATGAGAGTGGTGAGGCACTGGCACAGATTGACCAGGGAAGCTGAGGATGCCCCATCCCTGGAGGTGTTCAAAGCCAGGTTGGATGGGGCCTTAGGCAGCCTGACCTAGTGGGATGTCCCTGCCCATGGCAGGGGGGTTGGAACTAGACAATCTTTAAGGTCCCTTCCAACCCAAACTATTCTATGATTCTAAGTCGTCCCAGGTAGATAAGAGAAATTATAAGCACATACATACATTATGCAGCAACACATCAAAATTATTTGGATGTTTTATGAAAAAAATAGTATTACCCTGTTTTTTCTTTGTCCTTTATATTAGTTGAAACATTTTAGTTATATTAATTGCTCATTTTTTGTTGTACTAAAATGTGAAATAGAAATATGTGATGAGCCTTTTCTCACTGAAGTTTTTTTTCTTACATGTGCTTACTGTGTTTCTTTTTATTAATCTCTTTTCAGGCTAAACATACCTAAAATTTTCAATCATTCTTCAGGTGTGAGAATTTATACCTTTAACTTTCTCTTCCTGATGTCTTCCCTTAACGTTAATTTTTCACCAGGCTGTTAGAAGTGAGCATCCACTAGCTGACAAATGACGATAGACTATTAATTTATAGAATAGCACCAAAATGTTTTTTTCCTTATCTTGCTTTTTTTGCAGTCTAAGGTATTACTTAGCTAAGAATAGGTCTCCCTTAAGTTCAGGTCACTATGGAGATACTGAAAATGATGCCCAAGGTATTTAGTTCAGCTGAATTTTGAAACATGAATATTTTTTCTTCCACAATTCTTACTTAAAATTTCATTATCAATACAAGATTTCACTTGTCATGATTCATGCTTAGTTTGACTAATTTAAAATTTCTTAGACAATTTAACAGCTTTGCCTTTTGCCAGTTCTTTGATGTTTCATGCATGAAAGTAGTAGCTCTCTAAGATAACTAGAGGCTATTTCTCTGTGTATTTGCCACTTCTCACTGCTTTTTATAATCTGATTTTCATCTTTGACCACACTTTTTCCCTTATTCCGTGACTGCTTCGTTTCTTTGAAGGTTACTAACAGACCAAAATGAAGAAAAGTCAATAGCAGGAAAAAGTCCGTAGCAGGAAAATGTGGAGAGGATTGTTTAGTGCCTAAGTATGTTTATGGATATCTTTTACCTCCAGGTGTATACTATTACCATCTCTCCTATAAAAGATCCAGACCCCAAGGCATGGTAATTCTCAACATCTGCAACCTTGCTTGAAGTCAGGGTGAGAACCTAGCTAACTCTTCAACGATAGAGGATATTCTTTCTTGTGAGCAGTTACAGTCTTTAAGATAGGTCGTTCACATATACAGTTACTACCATCTCTTAGCCTTTCTATTCTCATTCTTCTGTCTGAAAAAAATTGCCAATACAATCTCTTGCCTACAAGCCAGAGTTAAGCATTTGGTGCACTTCTAAAGATTAAAATATCTTGTCTTGAATGGTTGTTGCAAGTAATCATCCAAAACTGAAATATATCTCTGACTATACATTTGGAAGTCAAGTTGACTTATCTTCTAGTGTGGGTTTCAGGATTTTGAAGAGTACAGGGCTGACTGTGAGTATGCGGTGCAAGACAACCCATGGTCTGAAATTATGCATATATACGTCTATTCATAGTATAACTGTATAAAAATTAAAATAAAATAACAAATTCAATAACCCTTGCCCCCTAGCTTCATGGCAAAAAGAACTATCTGGAATGTATTTGTAAAATTTTTTAGAGGGGAGGGAAGAACGAACATATAGTTTTCTTTCTGGTACATGTTGAACAGTGACAGCTGCATTGTTTTGGGGCATCTCCCTGGGAAATTATTTAGCTGAATGATTGTGAATAGTGATGACTGCTACTTCATTTGGATGGCATTAACATAAATTTGATTTAATGAGGCTACATTTAGCTAGTTCCCTGTACTTAGAGAAACACTTAGAAAGCTAGGAACTTACATTTAAGCAAAAGACCATATTTTCAGAGATATTCATTATCAAACAATTTAAGAGAATGTGCAAGAAAAGTCAGACAAGGGCTTCTGTAGAACTGTATGTTCTGGGAGTGGTAGAGGGAGTAAATGATTATGAAGTCAGCAGTTTTTCTTCCTCATTCCTTTTGAGCTTATTTTTTCTATTTTAGGAACTCTGTGATTCAGCACGCAGTCTCAATAACAGAATATTTCTGCACCAATTTTTTTTTTAAAAAAACACTTTGTTCAACTTTGAAGGTTAAAAATATAAGCAGGTGAGAAAGGTTACTAAGTACTCAACATCATCATCAATTATAATAGTCATAATTTGCCATATTAATACTATTTATTTGGAGTTGTGTATGTATGCAAAGAAAAGAAAGTTGCATACAAGACTTTATTCTGAGATTTCTGAATTTCGTGGTTTTTTTGGTGATTTTATGTCGCAAATTTTTCTGTCTTGAAGTTTATTAAATTCTCTTCCTCACGCTAAAATTAATGATATATATTTTTAACAAGAATACTCATGCTAAAATGACAACAGTAAAAGGCTCTAGGAACTCTGAATTATGTGCAAAGGGATGTGCCCTCCACAACTATAAGTCTTGAAAAGTGGAAACGAGCTGCAGAACTTTAATTATATGTCTGTATGGGCACTGTTCTAGGAGAAGAGATGACTTCTATAATGGACACACCTTGTAGCGCTTCAGTTTTCCTGCTGTAGACTCAGCATCTTTAGGTTTATTTGAAAGCTTTCTGGCATTTACTCCAAATACATAGCATCCTGATAATTCACTTACTCAAGTTAAAAAATGTCATGAATGCCAGTTATAGTTTCTGAGTCGGTTTAGGAAGTAGACCTAGGAAATAGGGTTGTATTAGATGACCTTTAAAGGTGTGATTCTCTGTATGAATAACACACTTTATCTTTTCAAGATGAGACTAATAAGGAAAGATTAAATACTGGCAAAGCAAATGGTTGAAAAAGGCCATATCCTTAAGCTTAAGTGAGATGTGTTCCTGTCTGCAAGTGCTATTGCATACTTAGGTAGTACAGCTCCCATCAAGATTTATGGTTATGAATTCATATTCTTCTAATTGTCTTAAACTTGATAACTAGTCTATTATTAATTTAGTTAAATTTCAATCATTTGACTTACATACACTCACTCATTTGATTATCAGTGAATCAGTGCCACTAGTGGTCAACAGAATTGAAAGGTGATAATGACAGTCATGTGGTTGTCTGTACCTAAGGGGAAGTCATTGAACAGAACGTTTAATAGATTCTTTTCTACATCATCATCTGTTTAACATTCTGCGACCTTGTACCTGCCTTCCAGTACCTGAAAGGGGCTACAAGAAAGCTGGGGGGTACTTTTTACAAGGGCATGTAGTGATAGGAGAAGGGGGAATGGCTTTAAATTGGAGGGGGAAAGATTTGGACTAGACACAAGGAAGAAATTCTTCATGATGAGGGTGGTGAGGCACTGGAACAGGTTGCCTGAGGAAGTTGTGGATGCCTCATCCATGGAGGTGTTCAAGGCCAGGTTGAAAGGGCCCTTGGACAGCCTGGTCTAGTGGGAGGTGTCCCTGCCTATAGCAGGAGGTTGGAACGAGGCGATCCTTAAGATTCCTCCAACCCCCTGCCATTCTATGATTCTATGATTTTCCTAATGCAATTTTTTTTCTTTGGAAATTACAGGGGAAGGTGGAGGCAAAAAAACTCTTAGTGCAACAACTGGAGAAGACTGAAGTCTGAACATACCGTTCTTTAGGCAGCAAAGAATCCACAGGAAGGATCTATTAGCTAAAAATGCATAGGAAGCATATTTGATTAGCTTTCGTACGTCCAGAGTTGCTTGAATTATCTTGAGAAATGATGTCACTTAAGTAGTTAAGAAAAAATGAAACTGTCTTTAAAACATATTTTGTCAATTAAGGTTTCTGTAACTAGCCTACTTCAGGTTTCGAAGTTTGCTTTGAGTTGAAAATTTCTTATAAAACTCCATAAGATCTACTCCCTGGTTAGAGAACAGTAGAGAAGAAAACATAGGCATATGAACGAACCTAAGCATTTTAGAAGTCAGTCTTTATGGCAAAATAAATTGAGAAGTGAATCGAAAGAATTAAAGAGAAAACAGCAGACAGCAAACCAAGACTTTTTATGAAGGGTTAGAAAGAGACTGAGTAATTTCTGTCACATGAAAATCTGAAATTGATTTGACTTGAGACATGTCTTGGGTCATCTTCATTAAATTGCTTAGTAAATTCAGTATCTGAAATTATGGTATTAGGATAATAACCACTTAATAAAGTGTGATTACAGCTAATACGTATATGAGATTTTCTCTAGAATTTCTATATAATGGATTGAGAGAAAGGATATAATAAAATTAGAAAACTTGAAGAGGAAAGTATTGTGGATGAATGAATACATGAACGTGACATCTCTGAGAGTGAAGACTAAATAGTTGAAGATTTTGGTCGACTAAGAGAACTGGGAAGGGGATGTGATATGTAGAGGTCTACAAGATCCTGAGTAGCTTGGCGAACTTGAGTAGGGAACAACTGTAGTCTCTTCTAAAGAGGATATACTTCAATACAAGACTTGTACTGTGATGTTTTGGCAGAATTCAGTTTAAGGTTAAATTTAATGAGGCTTACGTATTTGGAGCAGTCAGTAATAATAGCATGCAATCTGCTTCAGTCTCATTAGTCTTCATGTAAAGATTTATAGTGACAGCGTTCCTTTGGTGAACCATAGGTACTAAATATAACTTCTAAATAATTTTATTTAAAGACTAATGTTTCCTGTATGATAGGTTTCAGTTAAAATATATTTTTAATGGATGCAGGAGAACAATTTTAAATAAGTCTTATAAAGTAGCTACCCATATTAGTTATTCAAAAGAAGCTATTCAAGGATATTGCTTCAAACAAACAAACCAATGAATGTTAATTAAATCTAAGACTAAGCACTACTATTTCTCTCATTACTAATGCAGTTTTTGTAGGTCTGCAATGTAATAGTTGATTTCCCAGCTCCATTAGTAAACGAGATGTCAGTCAGACTTCTGTAACTCTGCTACACCCACATGGCTTCTGTACCTCATTACAAAAGTTGTCACATACTATAGAAAAATCAGGGAGATAGATTTCTTGCAGAAAAAAAATGGATATACTACTTTCCTTCTAGCCTAGGCAGGAGAGGTCATTTGCAGCCTGGAGAACTGTAAAACTTCTTTAGGGAAGAGGAGGCCAGAATTTGCCAGTGCTTACAAGTGAGAAATAATGGCATATTGCCTTTGTTTGTATGAGAGTTGAACTGTATCAATTTAATAGAAACAATGAATTTTGTGAGAGCAACAATCGATGTCCATGTTATGGCTGATGAAAGACCATCAAATCGGTTTTGCCGGTTATAAAAATCCAGTTTTATTTTATGTGATGTGTAACATTCTTTCCCACAGAAATACGTAATTGTAACCATTTTACAGTTCAGAAAATTTGTTACTATTTTCAGTTGCAGTTTTCATAGAAATAATTCTGAGAAAAATAAAATGTATGAACTCTGGCATGCCTAGATAATCTAAACCTGCATATTGAAGTAGGTTTTGTGTGCTTCATCAGTTGGGTTGGTTTGATTGGGTTTTTGTGTGTGTGTGTGGTTTGTTTTTAATGCAGTTGTATGGCTGTTACATTACAGGGCTTGACAATCCTGGAGCCCTCTCTTGATTGTGTAGACAACTCAGTCAGATATAGGAGTTTGTGATGAGCAGTGTAGTTAGGGATGAGAATAGAGGGCATTGCTGATTAAAACCAGAGATTTATAATTTTTTTTTTTTTGGTAACTTTGTGCCAGGAGGAAAAGTCTTCTGACAGTCTTCACAGGATTTAAAATTGACTGTTGCTATCCTTAATCAGTTCAGTACCTTTACTGGCCACTTTGGTTGGCACTTTTGGCTTATGAACACTCAAGCTATTCTGATGCATGCAACATGATTTTAATCTTTTGTTACAGGAAATCCCAGCTGAAACTGCAATATGTTCAAGTACCTTTACTTTCTTTTTCTTTTTCTTTTTTTTTTTTTTTTAAGTTCTCAGCAAATAATTTAAGGTCAAATGCTGCCTTGTCTTGAAATTAGAGTATAGCAGGTCGAAAAAAAAAAACCACAGCCATAAAGAAATTAACTTCACTAGCTTTCTGTTTAAATCACAAACTAATATTACATATCTGTAGATTTAGGGAAGAGATGTTTTCATGGAATTCTTTCTTTGTGGACTTGCACATAATATGAGAAAAACCCTCTCTCCTAAAATACTGTGGGAAGTAGATTATTATAGTCTCAAAGATACCTGTTAGATGTAGTCTCAAGTTATCCACTAGATTTTTGATGGCAACAGTGATTGTCTCAGGAACAAAAATTTGGAATGGAAATATTATTTAATTTATTGTTTTTCATGGCTAGTTAGGCTATAATCAGATGTTTTTTCCTTAATATGAAAAACAAATCAAATGCTGAAGTAACACGTTTTGTAAAATTTTGGGGTTTTTTCTTTTTGGGTTTTTTCTTTTTTTTTTTTTTTCCCCCCCCAAATCTGGGCTGTTCTGCCCTCCTTTACACAACTGAATGCTTAAGCTAAATTTTTTATTAAGCATTTTAGGACTCAGAATATCCAGATTATCTTTAGGATAACTTGATGTAGAGATCTTAGTTCTCCAGACGGTGATTGCTTGTTTTAGGGGAAAACCTGATTTGTTGCAAGTTTACAGATTATTGGTTATTTTCAAATTGTTTTGATGCGAGAGGAGTAGAATTTATATTGACACTCCAATATCAGTACTCTTGCAGCTAATGGAAAACTAATTTTTCATCCTAGAGATTTTATACAAACCTGTTTGGAATGTCTAGAGACATGCAAGTATGAATGTGTGAAGAAAAGTAATATTTTTATAGAAAGAAAAACTTTTGTAGGTTATGTTGTTGTGTTGTCCACATGCTTAAAAATATTTATTAGTTTCTACTTTTAAACAGATCATTAGCATCATATAGAGATTTGCCACCTGTTTTGTTGTTTCTTGCGTTGTGGAAGTGTAGGAAGCTGCCTGGCAGAGGAGGACGTGGAGGTGTTGGTTGACAGCCAACTGGACGTGAGCCAGCAGTGTGCCCAGGTGGCCAAGAAGGCCAATGGCATCTTGGCTTGTATCAGAAACAGTGTGGCCAGCAGGTCCAGGGAAGTGGTTGTTGCCTATTTACTCAGCACTGGTGAAGCTGTACCTCAAATACAGTGTTCAGTTTTGGCACCCCCAGTAAAAGAAGGACATTGAAGCACTAGAGAGAAGGGCAGTGAAGCTGGTGAAAGAGACTGGAGAACAAGCCTTATGAGAGGTGGCTGAAGGAACTGGGGCTGTTTAGTCTGGAGAAAAAGAGGCTGATGGGAGACCATATCACAGTCTACAACTACCTGAAAGGAAGTTGTAGTGAGGTGGGTGTTGATCTCTTGTCCCAAATGACAGGCAGTGGGATGGGAGGAAATGGCTTCAAGTTGTGCCAGGGAAGGTTCCGATTAGGCATGAGGGAAAATTTCTTCACCAGAAGGGTTCTTAGGCACTGGCAGAGGCTGCTGGGGAAGGTGGCCGAGTCGCCATCCTTGGAGGTATTTAAAAGATGGGTAGATGAAGTGCTCAGTGATATGGTTTAGTAGTGGACAGGTACAGTTGCACTTTATGATCTCAAAGGTCTTTTCCAACCAAGCGATTCTATGATTTTTTTGAGAGATTTTTTTTTCAGATTAAAATACTGTCTTTTATCAGTGTGCTCTGTTATGTATTTTGTATTCTTTATTTGGTATGTGGCTAAATAGTCTGGAAGCAGTCCATTAATAAGCATTTCTTTTATTTTGTATCCTGCAGACAGGTAGAAATTTTCTTGCCTTGGATGACATGCATGTTTATTGCAAGAGAACTAACAAACTTGGAAAAATGCCAAAGAAAGAAAGCATTCAAACATTGAGAATCATGTTGATGAAATGTGAAATCTGAGTATAAATGTTAGCTTATTCTGACAGATTTACAAATGAGAAAGTAATTTAAAATCTTGAAGGTATTCTGTTTTACATTAGGATAGTGAAGTATGTTCAATAACTGTTCATGTTCACAGTGAAGAATTCACATAAAATTTTCATGGACCTGAAGCTTACTCATCCATTTTAGTATGAGATGTATTACAGCAGGATGGCTTGTGTGATTTATGACATTTGTCAGTTTTTCAGAAAAGAAGTATGCCTTTGTGTATATCTTCTCTTCAGCTTCACTTTTTCATCCATACTTGCAGAACCCGAAGGATTGCAGCAAAGCTAAGAAACTTGTGTGTAATATCAACAAAGGCTGTGGCTATGGCTGTCAACTTCATCATGTGGTCTACTGCTTCATGATTGCTTATGGCACTCAGCGAACACTCATTTTAGAGTCTCAGAATTGGCGCTATGCCACTGGTGGCTGGGAGACTGTATTTAGGCCTGTAAGTGAGACTTGTACTGACAGATCAGGTACCACTACCGGACACTGGTCAGGTAAGACAATAACTCAAATAATTTCTCCTTGATTTTTGCCATTTCATTCATGTTGAAATATTTTGATACCTCTTTCTTTGGTGTTGTACAGAGCATAATAACTATGACTGCAATGTATACGTAAGCATATTTTAAGTCTTATTTTGACATTGTATTGAAAATAATTATCCCCAATAAGATATCTCTGTGTTGGTAGAGGGTTTTTTTCCATATTAAAATTTTGTACTTCAGATTTAAATTATAATCTTTCAGCAGTTTGCTGTTGTGTTATGTGCCACATACCAATACAATTTTTATGGGAAGAGACTATCAAATAGAGGCTGTTGTTGAACTCTAAAAGAGTGAAGCATGTTTCAAATATAAAGCAAAAGAAATACAGTGAAAATGATATCTGATAATAATTCATACACCACAAAATAATGAAATAATTGAAATAATTGTTAACATAAGCTGAACTGACTTGAAATTCAGGTTGTAAAAACAGCAGCAATGTTAAATAACTTTTTGTTTGTAGAGCAGTAAGTTGACACATTCTTATACTAGGCTGAACAGTTTTGCTAGAATTATTAGATAGGCATTCATCTTTGGAGGATCAGATAGCTTTGTCTCAAAGTAAACTATTCATTTAAGTGGAATTCTTGCAGTCAATGTCTTGAAGTTATTAACATAAGCATGGTTTTATAGTTTTTTCTATCTATTTAAAATATTTTTCAAGTATTTGTCAAAATTGCATTGGCACACAGCACACGAGTTGGCTGGCAAATGCTAACTTTTTACTCTCAATTTATGATAAATAGTAGTAAGTGCTTCTTAAAATTAAATTTCTGCACAGATTTTTTATATGAGGAGTTGTCAGCTTTGTAAAACATAGATTTTATTTACTTTTCCTCTTTTATTAGGTATGCTTGGTTTTTTTTAAGTCTGTAACTGGTATTACAGTGGGAGTTACAGTAAACACAAGGGAGATGCAGTTGATAAAAAAAGGATACAACTGAGTGTTCTTAACCACGACTGGGTATATTTAGTGGGATGTCTTCATGACAAATGGAGATTCTTGGAAAAAAACATGATTAAACAATGTTAATGTTAATTTAACAATATTTAGTATTACTGACAATTATAGTCCACGTAATTATTGGATGAATAAATAAGCTAACAAAAGGCAGAGAATGGACTAAGCTATGGACAAAAACAATTTAGAGTGGGAAACAGTAAAGGAGATGTTGTGCCGTTTTTTAGACTATAGCTGTATTATTTATCAGTACTGATGCAAATTTTGACTGTTAACGTGTAGCACATTACTCTTATCCTAGAAAGGAATTTTGGCTCAATAAGCCTCTACTATAGGACAGATTAGAAGGACTGACACTTTTTATTATTTGTATTAGTTGTGCCTACAAACTTAAGAACAGACTCAAGTTCTTTCCCGTATGTCCTGGAGGACATGTTTGGCAGCAACAGTTGTGACTTGAATTTCATTGGGACATGTAAAAAAATTGTAGGGATTTTCAGTAGATAATTGTATTGACTATATTAATCAGTAAGAGATAGTGCACTGATGAGATATTATTTTAGCATACGGTTTTCTCATTAGACCTACAGGAGCTACAGCATGACTTTTGCACACCAGTTTCATCCCAGTACTGTAGAGACAAGATACAGTTTGTCAGGAATAGTAAGCAGAGCTTACTTAACTCAGAGTTCTGGGTTGACGGAAATGTCTTCTTCCCTCCCTTGCAGCAGCTTCCCTCCCGCCTCTATCTTCATGCTTCCTCTTCTTTTGGCTCACCTGATACACGGATTTTGGACAGTGTGTAAATTTAGGTGCCATTATTTGGCCATTATATTATTTGGCCATTACTAGGGAGTAATGGCCAAATCTCCAAGTCATCCAGGGACTGTACTCCATACCCTAGAGTCGCAAGAAACATTCCCCCTCCTTCCTTTCTGACAGATACATGATTAAGCTATGTTTCCAGAGAACTCTTAGCTAGTCACTGGGCTTGGAAATCAATTAACATCAGTGCTCAGAGGAAAAGAAAAATGTATATGTTGATTCCTTCACTTCATCTGTCTTTGAAATGGTGGATCATGTGGCCAGTCCCATAGCTACTTCATCAGGGGAAAATTGTTCTGATAAGTGTCTCAAATTTCAGTTGTCATTCCATAGTGACTGTGGCTCTCATAGTTTCCTGAAGTGTTTAAGTCCTCAATCCTATTATAATCAGAAGTGATACCACCGAAGTATTTCTAGTTACATGTAGTGGCCGTGTCTGTAGTTTCATCAATTGTACCACTCGGAATGATTGCTTTATAGTTATTTTACTTCCTTCTTGGGAGTTCCCTTGTATGCTAGAGTTCATTGGGTTTTTTTGAGAGTGGTATGTTGTTTTATTTGTGTTCTTCTTTTCCCAGAAAATTGGTAACATTTCTTATTCATGTTGGATACAATAGTACTTGCAGATCTTTGTTATCTGGCTGATAAGCAGTTTTGTGTTGTGGAAGATACGTAGAGGAAAGAGAATTGCCTGTGCAGTGGACAAGTCAGCCCAGGGCCCCTCTGAGTCCAGTCATAACAAGAAATAAACTTTGCAGAAATTTTTGATCCAACACGTTGTGTGTATGTGTCAACCAGATCCCATAGCTTCTACTGTTGTCTCTGTGGAAAAGGTTTCATAAATATTTTTTGTACTTCAAGATATTCCTTCAATTTACTGTTTGTAGCTTCTTAGAAGGTTCGGATAAGATAACCTTGAATTCAGAAGAAGGCAGGACAGAGACAAATGTTATAGAGAGCTGTACCTTAGGATAAAATGCAGAAGCAGTACTTGAATTTCCAAAGCAAGCACACATATCTAGTTCAGTAAGCTAGTCTTTTGTTTTCTGTAGATGATAAAGAACATTTCCAAATTCTTATTTTAGATACCACACCAAGAACAATGCTGGATAAAAGCAAAACCTTTTCATCATGAATGTAGCCAAACAAGTTCCCTAGAGAGTGTGTGCAGTCTCCATCTTTGGAGACTTTCAAGACCTGTCTGGCTGAAGCCCTGTTCTGATCTCGTGGCTGAGCATAATTTGAGCCTACTGCTGACCTATAAACTGTGTGATCTGGACAAACTTAGTAAATGAGTTCTACTCTGGTAAAAGTTGATTATGACTAATAATAACTTTGTCTTTTATCTTAATGAACTGGCACTGTCCGTTACCAGCTGCCTTAGAAGAGAGTGAAAGCACAAGAGCGGCAGGCAAGTGAGGGGTAAGCTCTGTCAAAGAGAAATTCCTGCCAAGTGTCAAATCCTCCTATTTTGGTTACACGTATGAATCCTCATACATGCAGGTGAATCTTTCATCTTTCTCCATGGAGTTGATAGTCAGAACATAACGAAATCTTTAGTCTTCTTAGTAGGACACCACATATACAGCACAAATGGAATCTTAAAGATTCCTAAACTATTAAAGTCTTGGAGATCTCAAATTGACTTTTTCAGATTTACAAAAGCCAATTTACAGATTGGTGTGTAAACATACTTCTGTGTGTTATGTATTGAACCATCATTTGCACATTGAATTTATGTCTGTTCTTCAAAGCTTTAAGATGCAACAAAACATTTCTTTGAAAATTCTAGCAGTTTCTGTGAATGAGAATTTTTTCCAGAAATTAATTCTTAGAAATGATTGAATGCTTTCTAAAAATAAGGAGACATGTAAAACTGCCATTGAAAACTTCAGATGAAGTTTTATTCATGTTGGCAAAGTTGGCAACTGAAACCTCCATCTTGGCATAGTTCTGGGAAGACAGATCTATGTGACCCCAGAGTTTAGTTGCAGGCAATTTTGTGAGCCTTGCATTTAGCATAATAAGGCTAAAATAAGGCAAACCAGTGTTCTGGAGCACTTATGCACACGTGGCTTAAAAAGACTGCGTATTTTCATGAAAATCTGTTAAAATAGACCATGATTTCCTGCACTATGGGCTCTTGCTGATGAAAGTATAACTAAGGTTTCCCTTTAGCTGCCTACATTTTTTTAATATTAGATTCTAGATTAGCATGAATAGTTTGAAGGCAGAACACATGAAATATCTTGATGTGATCAAAATTTTTTTAGATTAGTGAGTGCCACTAGTTTGAGTTTTGATGTTCTAGAGATGAAAGATATTCAGCTATGAAAGGCAATCTGTCTATGGTTAGCCTACTGGTTAGCCATGGACTGTAAACTGTGTTAAATTCTAATCTTATGCAATGGGATAATCACTGAGGAAGAATCATATTGACAGTTTTATGTGGCTTCAGTAGCCATCTTCACTGGATACTTAATTGTTGGTAAATTTGTCTTGCTGAAGATTTCTATAGATTTTTATATGTCTTTCTAAATTTATATAGATTTGGGTTTCTTTTCTTTCTTTCTTTTTTTTTTTTTTAGTTCTCTGTACATTTACATGGGCAAATAAGTTAGAAATTCCTAACTGTAATTATTTGTCTGCAAAACTGTTGGGTTTTTTTCCTCTACAGCTTCTGAAATCAGCATGGGGTTTTCTAGATTTTCAAAATAAAAGAATAAAAATGCATTGACATTTATAAATTCCCATTTCTCACAAACAAAATGTTGCTCGTATGTAGTGTACCTACTAGGCCGTATATGCAAAACTTTGTAATTATATATAAAAAATATTCATGCACGTGAATAGTTATAATAAGGTATCAGTGTAAATTACAGAAATAGGCCAAAAAGTCACAAAATTATATAATCTTAAAGAATTATTTTCATGTAATTTGCAATCATGTGTAGATAATAACTTAGTAACTTGTGCCCTTCCTTTTAATTAACCTCTGCTCAACACTTTTATTTTAGTTTCATTATCAGCACAAAGTTTTCAGGTTTCTGAAATCTATCCAACAAAACAATGTAGATAGTAATCTCTTCTGCAAAGAATTAAGAGTCTTATATGAGCTGACAACATATATATTTTTAAAATATTCTTATTGGTCTAGTCCTCTCCTAATTAGGCATAAAAGCTAAGTTTGTCTGTTTCAGAAGAAATCAGCTTGTTTTTGGAATTTGGGAAGTGGGGTGAATTATAATGATTAAGCTGATATTAGTCTGATAGCTAAAGATTAAGGCATTTTCTCATCTGGGCAGAGAATTAGGGATCATCTCAGTCCTTGTAATCTCTGGCAGAAATTGTTCTTTGTGCTTGAGATGGCATTCCTATAAGTCAAGTTCAGTTTTTTCTAGCTTAGATATGTTAAAAGACTGAGAGTTCTGTTGCAGTTTTAGCAAATACAGCAGTTATTTTACACTGTGGCATATTTTTTCCTTTTCCTCTGTTTCACTCACTTTTATAATGTCATTCATGTGAGAAAAAAAAATCTTAATAAGATAAAAGTGTATGCATGTTCTTTTTAATTTTAAAATTTAAAATTACTCTTGCCTGAAATTGTAGCTTACTTGTAGTTAACTTTTTCTTGCTATCTATGGCCAAACTATTTGTAAATAATTTTGGTGGGAATTGTTAGAAGAAACATGTATGACTTCCTAATAATAAGAGCTAGTATATAGAGAACTTGCAAAGACATATTTATAATTATTTTTAATTAATTTTCTTTAAAATAGTTATTTATATAGAGTATGATTTTTTTTTATAGCCACATCATAGTGTTTTATCATCATTGCAACATGCTAAAACAGGGTAGGCCTCTTCTTACCATTTCTTACTTGCTGTTTTATGATGTTATGGTGGCGTTCCCCAATAATGCATTGAAGGAGGGCTATAGAATAACCAAAGAAAAGAATGGAACTGTACAGTAAATGGGAAGAGAAATCAGATGGAGAGAAAGGGCAGATTAATATATGGTTAGAAGTAATTTTGCATTACATGGTGTGGAAAGAAGGGATGTGGAGATGAAGAAGTCATGTACGTGTTTTACGTGCTCCTTCCCATAAGGACTGCAAAGGTGTCAGATGAAAGATAACTTGAAAAAGGAACCCTGAAACAAAGTTTCCTGGGGTTACCTTTGAATATTGACTTTTCTGCATTTAGCAATGATTTGACAAATGAATGCTTTTAAGGCAGGGATACCCAGAGTGGAAAAAATGGCAGAACTCTTTATTTGGTGGTAGTGCAAGCTTTTAAGTTTTCATTGAACTATAATCTTAAAATATGAATTAACTGATATGTTTGTATGCATAATTCAAGAAAGAGGATACTGTGAGTACACAAAATTAATTTTTAATTTATTAAAGCCAATCAGGCAACAGTAATCAAAAGGACTGAATGAAAATTGCAAAATCAAACCATAAGAAGTTCTGAAGAATTAATTGCAATAAAAGTTTAATTCCATGAGCTAGATCTTTCTTGACAGTGGTTTTTCTTTTATGTAAATCAGATTATTACTTAGTATTAGCCTAAAAAAAGCCTTTAACTTGCATATAATTGTTTTAATTATGTTTTGCTCTCATATTTCACTCTTCAGTATAAAATCTTGCAGAAAAGAATTCATCCATTTCTACTTCTAATTGTCAATATCTTTTTTTATTCACTAGCTTTTGTTATTTTTTAATTAAAGCAAATTTATGTTACTGTGAAGCATACTGGAGAATGGTGTGAAAGTAGTCTGTCTTGTATTTTCCCTTTCTTTCATTTGCGTTAATCTTGAAATCAAGCTGTTTATAACTTTGTAGATTTTTGGATGTGGTGCTGCATTGTAAAATGCTCTATATGAAGACATTTGTGTATGTGAGCATGTAACTCTTAAAAGGACCTTGGAATTCTAATGAGATAGGTCTGAGTTTTTGGAGCAATACAATAGCCTAAGAGAGATAAGTGTAGTCCTTTATATGTCCAAGAGGAGGGTTATTGAAGAGTAGTAGCAAGAAGTTATTTTTGTGCTGCAGAGCAATGGCCAGGCTGCAGCACACCAACTAGTTTTGTTTTCTGGCCTTCAGAATGGATATTGATAAATACGAAAATATCATTAGAAAGAACTACACTGATTCAAGGCCAGAAAAATCTGTCTTACAGAGAGAGATTAAAGAACATAACTAAATTTAAAAACTATCCAAGTTCAAAAAAGCTGGTCCTGCTGCATTTTATAGGCATTTCTATATGGGAAAAATTTCTGCTTTTAGAAAAGAGCATGTGGCTGGATAGTTGAGGTTGGGAATAAGGTCTGTTTTTTGCAGAATGATTGCCTGACTAACATAATAAATTACTCTTGGGATATGGTAGATTCTCTGTCAGTAAGTCTTCATTTAGTTAAGATTATATGTGTTCTTGAAAACCATGGATTATCTCTCTTCCAGTCTTTTAATATTTTACATATGTGGCATAGAATGTGACTGTGGTTTCTGTGACCAAGTCGAAGCTGTGGTCTGGTATACGTAAACAGGCTACGATGACAAGGGCTGAATAAAGCCATCAGCAACTAAGTAGCTATGCCTTGGATAAGCACAATTAAATTCATTTATTTTAAAGTCTTTCACCTGCTTTTGCTCAAGAGAGTGAAACAGTAGAAAAACAAAAAGGAAAATAAGATTATATTTTTTTTTAAAACATCTGTTTTACTATTTTAAGTAAAATATTATTTATATATAATATATAATAATAATAAATTATTATTATTTAAGTAAAAAATACTATTTTTTTACTATTTAACACAAGGTATAGCTAAAGAGTTAGATGTCGTCTTTGAGCACATGCTTATCCTTTTTCACTTTCAAGTATCAAATCAGTGCAGAATTTCATGAAAAAAACTGTTAGTGGAATAAAAGAATCAAAGTCTTAGGTATGAATGGATGTCAAATTCATTAACCAACTAATCTTACAGAAAAGGAAAACTCTTTAGAAATATAGAAAGATGGAATGGAGAGGGAGCGAGATTGATTTGTGTTATTGAGCCTCCTTTACCATACATAATGTGTCACTTGCAAATCTCCTATCAAGAGTTAGAGGCAGTTATAAATGCTGAGAAAAGATATTTTCTAATGGTTAAAAGTTGATTTTGAATTTAAGGTGTTTGGGACATTTTGAAGTCTGTAAGTAAAAAATATTCTTGATACATAATATTCAGAAATAAAAATTAAACTGATAGAAGTGAATTTAAAATCATGGAGAGGGTAATGAGGCAAAGATTTTTGTATATTCCCAAAGCAAGGTGTGGGACCTTGCACTTAGCCTTGTTGAACCTCATGAGATTCACACAGGCCTACTTCTCCAGCTTGTCCAGGTCCCTCTGGATGACACCTAAGAGGAAATAAAGAAGAGAAGAGAAGGGTTCTAGTTTTCAGGAAGGGTTCTAGCAATTCACAGGCTCTATCTTGGACAAATTGGCAGAAATAATAATGAAGAATCAGTTTAAGGAATACACAGAAAAATGTTACAGTGGAGAACAGTAGCAGAGAGTTTTGTAGTAGGAAATGTCTCATAAATTTAGTAGATTTATTTGAAAGAGGTAAAAAGTATGTAGGCATGGAAGACTGAGTTAATTTAATATCTTGTACTAAAAGAAAGCATTTCAGAAGGCTTCCCCTGATGCAAACTACCATGAGGCAGAAGCTCCTGATGTATAGAAAATTAGGTTAAAAATTGAGGGGTAAAGTGTAGAAATTAGTGATTAGTATTTATTAGAGAAGTAAGTCACCACAGAAAATGATGCAAACTTGACACTTTAACATTTTCATCTGTCAAAGAGACAGAATGTGGTATGGCAATAGTTCTAATGATAGGTATTTTTGTTAGAGAAAGTGAAAATTCTTTGTGAAGAACTGTAGAAGGCTCTTGCAGTTGTAAGTGACTGCAAAATAAAATAGCAGTTAAAAGTCTTTGTTGATAAAGACCAAGTAATGGGAAAGAACAACTTGGAACTGTACGTGCAGTGGTGAGATCTGTCTATATATTGCTATTTAGAAGGTGGGGAAGCACATCCAGAGGTCAGCGTATCGCAGTCAAATGTTTGCCTAAAAACTTGGGCTTAAACTTAGTGCATGATTTGCTTTTCACTATTTCAGCTTCAATATTAGGGAGTGCCTATTTAAATAGTAATGCTAAAGGACCTGTGTGGCTCAATTTGTGTACGGTGACAATAAGGTTTTTCATTTTCAGATCACAAATTCATATCTGTGGTTAAAAACCAGTCTGACTGGGTGTTTGGTTGCATATCTGAAATAAGTATATGGGCTTCTGGAGCCACTGCTGCTGTTGACCTCTATTTTGGCAGCCTTCCAGAAACAGAAAGAATTAGAATTCTGGGACATGGAGTAATTTCTTGTAACTAGCTTTATTTCTTTCAGTTTTAAATAGAAGGATGTTTGCCTTTGGTCTTCCAGTGGGTTTGGGGGTTTGTGCGTGTTTATTTTTGGCATGTTTGATTTTTTTTGGGGGGGAGCAATATTTGTAACATCACCTTACAACTTGTGACGCAGAGTTCAATCGTGCAATCCCAAATCTGCCATACTACCCTAAATTCATTTGTATTTTAACAAGTTCTTCATAAAGTACATCTGTGTCTTGTTTCACACTATGATCAATCAAGCCTACAATATTGAATGTTGATTCCAATTAAGCCATTTTTATAGGCTAAGTGTACTGTTAGCTCTCTTTTAACTGTATGAGGAGTTACATTAAAGCTGTTCTTTTTTAAGGAATTGTTTTCCATTTCATCAGCATTTTTTTGCAGGATGAGAAGCAAATAGGGAATACACTGCTTTTAAACAAAGCCATTGTAAGGTAAATTTTCCAGTGGCAGAAGCAAGAATGTATGCATTTATTTAATGCTTGATGTATATAATTATGCCATCTATCATATAACATTCAAGGAGTGAAAATGAGGAGATTTTATACAATGAGTTCTCCTTATGTCATTGTTAATTTAGATCAACATTTGATGTCTGTATAAAATGCAGTTGTGCATAATAGTTTCATGCATGGGCAGGACCATAAGGAAACTAGCAAACATATTATTCAATGAGAGTTATTTAAATATGTTGAAATAAATGAAGATAACATGGAACAAGGAATTTTTATTAATGAATACGTGTGTCCACTGAAATAATGATTTTCAAAATTTCATATGAATTTTTACCTTTTGAAGCATGACTTTCCTATTTTCCTAAAAGATTGATGTTGCTCCAATATACTAGCAAAACTAATACTAGTCATTTAGTGATTAATTGCAAACTATTCTCACAAGCATTAAATTATGGATAATAAATCATAGATTGGTAAACAAATGCCAAGTTTCCATTACAAACTGTAAATCCTTCTTGCTTTACTGTCACTCTTCTAAGAACTGTTCCATAAACAAAAAGCCAAAAATTGGCCTAATATTAGAGTTTATTGGATTTAAGGTAACCATTCTGTACTTGAAAAGTTGTGCTGTAGTGTGTACGTGAGAGAATTATACAAGCGTGTTTTGTGTTCAAATGAAAAACATCAGTGTTTTTTTTTTTTAATTCCGATAGCATTAGGTAAATCAAGAGTAAAATTACTTCAGAAATGTGTTAGGTCTCAACAATCTTTACAAAGTTTCAAGTGTTAATCTGAGTGGTTTGTTTGGCTGCATAAATTTAAATTCAAACTGATGCGTTCTCAGATCTGGGGGAAATTATCACCTGCATACAAGTTTCAAATTACTTCCTAATGCATTACACTAGCATTACAATGTCAGCAATGTTATGGTGAAATAATATTACTTACTTTTAAATAAGCTTTAAACAAGAATAATCTGAACTGGCAGCTATGGGGTCGAGTTTGAGTCATGAAAACATTTCATCCAAACCCTTGCTACGTCTTGAAAATGATGACTACCATTTCCAGGTGGAAGGAATCCTATAGCACCTCCAGCACTATGGATTATCACTCTAATACTTGAGAATACATCATTTAATATGGAGTCATCCTTTCTATTAATGCAGATGCTATTAATTCTCTATTAGGAGGCTGTAGTTCAAGGCTGGAAGTTTCGTTCATTTCAGTATAACGTCACCAAATCCTAAAGGGTTGTTGCCTTTTTTCATTTCAGTAATGACTTAAAATTAACTTTAAAATGTCAGCTAAATAGTCAAGTTCTGTTTCTTGTGTGAATTCAGAATGTCATCCTGAAAAGATGCTTTGTTGCTATGTATTTTATTAGACAATAAGAATCAACTGAGTAGGCAAATGGCACTTAATACAGCTTTTCCACCATGTGAAGTAACTGAAAGCTATACCAAGACTTTTAAGGCAGGAGTAATTTATTGTGTTTCATATTTCTCTTTCTCAATCTTTAGGCCATCAGCCCACTGATTTCTTCCTAGTGTTGTGAACAGATAAGAAATTTGGAAACCTGCATTTTATTACATTGATCTTAAACCTGCATTGGAAGACATACATTTTTTGTTAATGTTTCAATATGAAACAGTTAATATTTAATATTCCAAGAAAAAAAACATTTACTATAATCTCATATTTTTGGCATTACATGTCCATGCCTGCCATCTGATACATTATGTAGAGAAATCATTAGACCCTATTTTCTTTTATCTCCCATTACATAAGTCCTGGAACAAACCTCAAAACCACAAGTATTTTGTTTGCAAGTGTCCTTAACACCTGTAAGAAACAGTAGTGACTTTATATTGTTAATAGTGTGCAAATTAATAATACTTTATTACTGTAATATTTATGGAGAAAAATTTTATATTTATATACGAGTTATCTTTCTTTTTAATTGACACTTACATTACATTTTCCCCTTATTTTCTTCGGAAAAAAACAAAATTCTGTCTTCAGATGGGCATGCATTCTGTGACTGAAGACCAGAAAAACTGACTTTTCCGTTGCTGCAGGGTTACACTTCTTTTTTTTCCCCTTTTATGTTAGTAGACCATATGACGTTGACTGCGTCCCTGTTTCTCTCAGTTTCTTTCAGATGCACTGTTAAGGTCAAGTTTGCCTCACTGCTATAAATTTCCAACAGCATAGCAGTTTTATTCTCTGCTGTTTTGTTTATGGTTAACTAAAATATCTTTTTCTCTACGTGCAGCTTGAGGGTTGTATTCCATCTGGACTTGCATATGAAAGTATTTTTATAAATTCATTGCAAGAGTAGTCTACAAAGTGTTCAAATTAAGACAAGACAGGATTGAGAGTTCAAGTTATGAACCAGTAGCTTAAAGAGACAGTAAATGTCTTGTCTTAACTGGGAGCCCTTCTCCACTAGATGCCTGATCAGCCAACTCGGAATACTGAGTTCCATTCTCATGACCTGTTGAAAACTTTTAGGTGTCCTAAAATATTGCTTTGAGTTTGTCTTGGGTTTTGGATGCTTGTACATGATGAAGACGTATATCCAATGAGCTTGTGCATGCCAGAGGTCAATCGCTGCAGCTGTTGAAGGCTTATTATAGAAGTAAGGTGTTTGTCTTCTATTCTGGAAAATACAACCTGATAGTCAAAGCAAGTAGTTAGAAGTCTTTTCAGGTATATAGTAATTAACATTAGACTGAAACGGAGAATGAGCTTCAGTGGAATTGTTTCAAATGAAATCCAACACAAGTTTCTCTTCACTATTGCTATAAAGATCTTTTCTGTATGTTTTCCAAAGTTATTTCAGCTATCCTGATGTAAGATCTTAGTTTTAAATCAACTCTGACTACCGTTTGCATGGATGACTAAACTTGGATAACGTGACAAAACCTCTTTGTATCTATAAAAAGTGTATTTACCTTTGCAAATACATTTTATGATATTTACTGGTAGCCAGGAGGCTGGAGCAATTCTTAGACAGGTACCCCTTTCATATAGGTTGTTTAGATGAAATGAGGCATTGTTCTAAAGCAGTTTGAATATATAAAGATAAAAGGAAAAATTAATTACTACTAAGCATCTTGATTTCTGCTTAGTTTGACAGTCTGCTGAAAATGCCTTCACTGGCTGTTATATGAAGACATTTTGTGCAAACACACTTCGTCTGTAAACTTTCCAGCTGACTTGCTGGATACCTAAACAATTGAGGAAGGAAAACATCTTTACTTTTTAATGTTCTCTTGAAGTGACTTTGCAATTGCCATAAAAAGCTTCTAATAAGTGATAAGTTCCTAATGTAATGAAACAGAAATATAGTTCTTTATAATGCAGCTGATCTGAGCTTCCTAGAAAGGGAACGGAGGCTGTAAAGGCATCAATAGATGCTACTGCTTTAGTTTTCTTAGACACATAGCTATTTCAAACACAGAAATCTGTACACTCAATTCATGCTTTCGTTAGATCCAAGAGGGAGAACATTCATGGAATTTCATTACTTATTTGGACAGTAAGTTTATCTTTACATTGTGGTTTTGAATATGGGTAGGGTTTTCAAAGAACCAAAATGATGTGGGAAAATAAATACTATTAAAAGCCAGTGGAAGAACTTGTGTTACAAAGATATGTTGATAGTTCAGGAGTTCTGGAAGTTAAGGGTTTTGCTGGAGCAGAAATAAAGACTCCCAACAAAGTTTTATTTTGGGGGGGAAGGAGCTGAGAAAATAGTATCTTTGACAAATAATTATTTTAGCCTAGTTTCTGGTGTGTCATCCTAACGTAGTACAAGTTCTGAATACTGTATGAATTTTGGCCAGATTTGACTGAAAGAAAACGGTCTTGTTAAGATCTTTTAAAAATCCTCAAGATAGGTAGACTGGGTATGTGTATACAGCTGCTGAAGTCATTATTCAGGCCTACCAGCAAGTTAGAAGCAGTGACTGATCATAGATGTCAATTTCCAGCAGGCAAACAGGATGGAGAGTGGTAAGAGATATAGGAGTATGTGAGTGGTTGCAAGAATTGTGCAAGAGAGAAAAGGAAATGTTGGCATGTTTGAAAATACTTTGGTTTATTATCTTCTGAAGCTACCAAGAAGCAGCTTCTTTGCCGAGACGAATGGGACAAGGCTACCCATATAGCGTATAAAACCTGAGGGGGAAAAAAAAAAAAAGACTGCTTTCAGTTTCTTTAAAACTGAATTGCACTGAACATATTCAATACATACCTTCCTGAAGAGGTTTGATTAGATAAAGGATGATTAAAAAAAACTAAGAAGTGGAACAGTAGAGAGAAAGTAATCCGAAACAAAGTTCAAAAACTTTGTATTAAAAGTATACAAAGCAAAATCTTAGAGAAGAAGTACTTAGATATACAAAATATATTTTGCATTGACTACTTTAAAAGAAGATTTTCTGTCTCATATTAATTCTGTTTTATAATTCAACTGTGACGTAAAGACCTTTACTAGGTGACTCTAACAATGTTTCGAAATGCCCAAAAGATAATTGTAGAAGATCTAGTCTGCAAGACTGAACACACCATAACTTTGCAGAGTTTCCATTTTTTATTTTGTCTGCTTTGCAAAGAAAACCATCAAAATATTGTTGAAGCTGATGAAGAATGAACCTGCAGTCTTTCAGTAGATAATAGTAGCCAACAAGACAATGAGGAGCCTTGTGAGAATTTAGTACATTCCCTCTCTCCATATCCTGTGTTAATCTAACAGCATTCGTAGCACTCTGGCATATCTAGTGTGATTGAATTTAGAATTGATCACTCAGTTGGGGTGAATTTTCAAATTGGTAGTAAGGCTTTCATGTTTTAGAGCTTAGTTAAATAGAACTGTGATTAGTCTATGCAAGTTGATATCAGCATAAATAAGTCTATGTTATGGAAACAGAAAAGCAATTAAGCTATTCCATTTTTCCATGAGGTTATTCAGCTTTGTTTCTAGAAACACAAACTGACATTAAATTGAAGTTCTCATTAACAGAACAGGAATGTCCTTAGCACAGTGTTCCTTGGCATACTTTTAAGGGCAACTTCTTGAAAGAATAGGAGAATGAATAAAACGTTCAAACAGTTTTTCAGTTAACTTTAACTAAAAGTATTAATTGTTAATTGAAACAAGGCTGACATTTTGTACTGCAAAGTGATGAACACAGTGAAAATGCCCATCCTAATGCAGTTGCAAGGCAGTGTTCATGTGGCTGGAAGTAAGGTAACATAAAATCACAGAATTCCAAAGGTTATTTTGAGCCAAAACATTTTTTCAGGCTTCAAAGAAGTTGAGGTTAAATGTATGAATAGCAAAAGTTTCTAAATTAGCTTTAACAAAAATTAAATTTGAAAAGGAGGCAGGCAGTAAGACTATGCCAAATCATGAAAAATTATGTAAGTCCTGTGTGCTATAAAGTATTTGCTTAAGGCACATTGGGATATTGCAGGGAAGCAAAGTTATGCTTTTTATTACACACAGAGCTCATTTCAATATTTAAAAAGTAATTAGTGGGACTCCTGGAAATTGGAGCTGTATCAGTGATCTATTAGCAATGAACATTTCCAAAAAATGGTGATTAAGAAGTTGGTGATGCAACTGACATGGGCCATCTAAATAAAAATCAGTTTCTTTACTGTCTGTGATTTTTCCTCCAGAGTATATTGTTATGATAAAGAGTGTTATCAATATTTCAGTAGTTTCTGACTAGTACAAAAGCACTCAGTTTTTGATTACTTAGTGAAGGAAGAGTAGATTAAGTTGCTGAACTTGGGAGGACAATTATTTAGGTTAATCCAAACTAAGAAATAGTACCTGGTATTGTGGAAGTATTGTATATATGGAGGTTAAACAAGCTGTAAATAGAATTTTGGAGGCAAATTTTGGCAACTCTAAAAGCAAAATAAATCACATTGGAAGAAGTAGGTTGAAGTATTGCTGAAATGTAAATGGCCTGTATGTATGGCCTGAAATGGCCTGAAATGTAAATGGCCTGTAAACTCTTGAGGTATCTTCCAACCTAAGTGATTCTGTGATTCTGTGATCAAATGTCAAAGCTGGAGCTGCACTGAGCAGGGAGTTGGGACCTGATTGACATGATGATAATGTGATTTGAACTGTCAACATGAGAAAAATATAAAAGTGTTGGTATGGATTATTACCTTTTATGGCTTTTTAATTATTTAGCAAAATACAGTTGGGAAGTAGAAGAACTGAAGTATTTTAATATTTAGAGAATACATAGCTCAAAACTGAAGAAATGTGTGAGTGAAAAGATGATTCTGTATTTTCTGCCCAGCTTTGCTATCTTCAGTTGAACACCTAAAATTCATATCAATCAAGAATGTGACTCAAATGTTTTTGTAATATATAAGCTTGCCTCTCAATCTGACTGAATGTTGGTTATCTACTGTGTCATTTATTTTCATGGCAGCTTATTTCTGTGTAAGCTAAATCCAAGATTTCCATGAAAGTTTTTTTAAACTATGCCTATTGAAAACAGGACACGATCATTGCCTATTAGAAATCTTTCAACAAACTGTTGCAGAAAGTTGTTTACTCATTCAGGTTACTAAACAGTTACTCTTCACTGTTTTCGTTCAGGACAAAAGCAAACAGTTGCTCTGTGTTTTCCTTTTTCTGCACCTACTGTTTCATACTTTCTAAAGTGAGTGAAGACCAATAGAAAGTTATTCTTCCCTTTTCAGGATGATAATAAAAGTAATGAAATCTGGAAGATAGTAAAAAAGTTTCCTAGAATTTAGTACACATCTGCATGTTGGATTAAGCAGATGTTCTAATTGTGATGTCAAGTGGCTGTGCTGTATGTTTGGAATAAGTTGATTTACACTTGATTTGCACCTTGCCCACTTCTAATCTTATGCAAAACATTAACAAAATATAACATTATTGAAAATAGTGATGACTGTATTGGTAGTTTGATTTTTTAAAAAAAAATAATTGCATGCATTGTCTCAGCACAATACTGTTTGCATCAGATTAGTCAGTGGTTTGTAACTGGGAAAAGTCCTGAAGCATGATGGACTTCAGTAACGATTTCAGAATTTCAAATTGTAATAACAACATATTCTAAATTTCACATTCTCTGTTTGTGAGTATTTCATCTTAATAGCTTTCCTTTTCTTAGCCATGCTTTCAGTAATAGTTCCTTTGTCGGGTTTCGTTGTGTTCTTTTACAAAGTAAGGAACTCTTAATCTACTCTGTGAAATAACTATATGATATTTTCAGTTTCTTCTCAAAAAGTAGCTTTCTGCATCTCAAAATGCAGTCATTAACATGTGATCTAGTAGTTAATTTTGCACAGCCAAATTGTTTGTTTAGCCTTACTGAAATACATTATTTTTATTTCTGATTTGGATTTACAGCAAGTCTTGCAACTTCATTACTATTCAAGCAATGTATCATGTACAGTTGAAAGCTGAAATCTGGGATTTTTTCTTTCACAATTCTTGTGATTTTCGTATATTTTAATCTAGTTTGCTATATGCTGAGAACTTTCCTAGTTATTGCTTGCCTATCTAATTTTTTCCAAAACCTTGAGATAGTCTGTGGAAATTTTTAGAAGCATTTTTAGAATACTATGAAATTATGCATTGTGTGCTTTTCAGGCTAAGAGTAACAAATAGTGGGTCAGATCACTCTGTCAGCATTATCAATAGTAACTCTGTCCGAATGGCTGTCTTTACACAAGAGCAATTTTAAAAAATGAAAGAATTAAGTTTAAAAAATTGTCAGTGATACTACACTTAATAAAATTTCATATTTTTATATACACCTTAGCATCGCTGCTTTTTCTCCTCAAAGGAATTGCAGAGAATGTACTTATCTAACTTAAGACTGGAGTCTTCTTTCTTTTCTTGGCTAAGATGGCTATTCCTTGTTTTGCCACCCTGTTCCTTCCCCCCTTCTCAGTCAAGGAGGAAAGGGTAAAAAGTATGGAACCTCAAGTGTTCTTTCATACAATTCCCAAGCTATACATTTCTTATCCAAACTTTTGACTAACGCTACCGATCTGCACCAGATTTAGCATTTCGCTGGCTTTGGGCTGCTTTTCTGTATTGCAGCCTTCAGAAGATGTATTGGTAAAATATTATCCATCTTAGTCTAAGAAAATGTAAATGCTCAGTATTTTTACTAAATTTTTCTTGTGAGATTTAATAGACAATAAAAATATTAATATTAAAAAGTATCATTCATACCTGCAGTACACATTCTATGGAAATTCTTCTAAAAGATCCCTTTACAGTGGAGTTATGCAGCACAGTGATGAAATGTCAACATATAGATACGTCTACGAAGATGGATTTTCCAAATGTATTCAAAATTGAAAACATACCTGATCATAACAAACATTTCTTATTCAGATAACTATATCTTTGAGAGTAACTGCTGAATTTTGACTAGTTTTGGTAGACTGATGTTACTGTAGCATTCTGGCAACATATAACTTAATCATGCAGTTGTCATATTTCTAAGATTTTGTCACGGATATACAGAAATTATTTTTAGTGGATGCAGAATTGTTCTACCTTAGGGATTTTTAACTGTTCTTAGAATAAGACTTGTTATCCTTGCTCTGAATGTTTTTTTCAGCCATTAGGTTTACTTGGTTGTCAACGGATAGAGGAGCTTGATTTGCTTATATTTATAACAATTTTCTTTCCTGGCTGGTAAGCACTGTATAGAGAACTAACCATCTTTGCCACTAAACACTGCAGACAATGATATTAATGAAAATATGGTGTAAAATTTGGGGTTGTCCTATGCAAAGGTAGGAGTTGGATTTGATGATCCTTGTGGGTTCCTTCCAACTCAGGTCATTCAGTGATTCTGCAATATTCTTTTGGAGGAAATGAGCACGCTAGAAATCTTACCTCGAATGTTCAATGTTTCAAAAATGTAATGCTTTCTATTATGCAGTCACATATGATAATTTATTTCAGTATATGAAAATAGCTTTGAATTATCAATTATGTGGACACCTATGTTCATGTGATTTGTAAGAAAGCTTAAACAATGTTTACTGGCTATTGAGCCTTGAATGAAAGTCCTATCTAAAACATCTGTATATTCCACTTTAGTTAGTATTTAGAAATTAACAAATTATTACTTGTGTAAATAACGTTTGTATAGTGCTTGACTGTTTTCCTTGATCTCTTTAATTAATTCCTTATCTTCATAGTTTAAGTTCTTCAAGACAGGAACTATCTCTGTCCTTTCTCTCCTTCTGTCAGTGCTAATTCAGTGCTTCTAATGATGTCTGAAATGCTGAAATTTACTTCAATAAAATGTATTCAAAATAGCATTAGGGGTGCAGAGTTATTTTGTTAAAAATTTCTTATGCCTTAAAATATTTTTTCATTTATTTTTTAAACAAGTAACTGAATTTAAGCATTTTAGATAGTCTTTTAGATAAGTCTTTCTGAGTAAGCCTTAGCACACAGTAATGGTGTGGTTGTATATAATAAGGTATGAGTATATAAACAGGAACACCTTATATTTTATTAACTACCAGCTGATAAGAATTCAAAGACCTTCTACTTTGTTCTACTGGAGTGGATTTTTAGATACAGTTTAAATCTAGTTTAAATTGTGAGTTTTATTAGTTATTTTTTTAATACTCTTTTGAAAAAATAAAGCAACAGTTAGATCATCTTTTTGACAGTTTACCTGATACGTTTGGGATGTTACTTGCCAATGTTAAAGCTTAATAATAAATTAAGCTACTTGACTCATCCTAGTATATATTTTAAAACAGGTGAGGCTAATGATAAGGATGTCCAGGTGGTGGAACTTCCCATTGTTGACAGCTTACACCCACGGCCACCTTATTTGCCACTGGCTATCCCCGAAGACCTGGCTGATAGGCTAATTCGTGTACATGGGGATCCTGCAGTGTGGTGGGTCTCACAGTTTGTGAAGTACTTGATTCGCCCACAGCCTTGGCTAGAAAAAGAAATAGAGGAAGCCACGAGGAAACTTGGTTTCAAGCATCCAGTGATTGGGTGGGTATTCAGTTTTCTTTTTAGATGTCTGTGCTGTAATATGTGTATGTTGAGATTCCTGTTAAGGACAAATTGTATTGTGATGGTTATCCAAGAGCCTCAAGCATTTTGTGGGGAGAGAGTGTGCTTTCTAGATGAAGCTATTCTTTTTTGATTGTGTATAACACAAGTTGATTATAAATACTTCTTCAGCATACTTGCCTACTTGTAGTTGGACATCTATATAAAAGGCAGCTCAATAGAAGGATTTTTTAATAAGTCCTTCCATAACTGGTAATGTAATACAGAATTTCCTTCACGTAGTTGCCTGGGTCTTCTTTTCAAGTGTCTGTAGTCTTTATGTTTGAGGACAAAAGGCTAAGCCTACTTTTTTCATGCCACAATCCACAACTGATTTTATTGTTGATTGCATCTGAACATGGTATGCACCTTTCCTTTCCCTGCTGATGTCTTCATTATTGTTGTTTCTTATCAGTAACTGTGAATTGGAAAGGTCTGTATGGAGAGATATGCCTATAAGCACCTATGGGCAAAAAAGAACAGCCTGGGGAAGAAAGGTTTTACTGTTATGTAACTTGAAAAATTTTGCTGCGTCTGCGCTATAATCTGTGAATATTGTGTCCTTTGCCAGAATTTTCCTTCAGTCTTTAACCTTTCTTTTTGTAGGAGTACACAACAGGTCAGTCCAAATATTAATTAGCCTCTGACCATTGAGTTGGTGGGTCACTTCACCACTGGCGTATCTGAAGCTTATTAGATGTCAAGTACATGGAGAAGATGCATTTCTAACTACCTTCATTCAAACCCTGCATTGCATTTGGTGTCACAATGATGCAAATATTCGTATTTTGCCTTTGGACTATATTGACTGAACATTATCCAACTACACCAGATAACCTTCTGCATAAAAGGAATACCTTGTATGCTGTAATTAAATCTCCTCCATTCTTTTCTTTCAGTTACACTTTGCCTCCCTTGCAAGACTATTACATTGCTTTTAAGTACAAACTGTCAGCTAATTCGTATTGTCAGTGTGTATTGATGGATATCAATAGGTTTTAAGCCTTCCTTGTTTTATGTAGAGTTTCAATTATATATGCATTCTAAAACCACAAGCATGAAAATTTTAAGTTAAAATTTCACTTGCTAAAGTATGTATTATTTTTATAAATTGAATTCTTAGTTTCTGCCTTTTTCTAGTGTTCACGTCCGAAGGACAGATAAAGTTGGAACAGAGGCAGCATTTCATCCCATTGAAGAATATATGGTGCATGTTGAAGAGCGATTTGAACTTCTTGCTCGCAGAATGCATGTTGATAAAAAAAGAGTGTATTTGGCTACAGATGACCCCTCATTGTTGCAAGAGGCAAAATCCAAGTAAGATGACTTATGTTTATGTTACAGTTTGTTCCTTCTGGTTAGCTTTACAATTTCTGACAATTGTGGACACAATCTTAGTATAATTTTTTTTTTTGTTACCGTTTATAGATATAGGATTGCATTTTAGCTTCCAGTGATTTTAATTTTTCTCTCAGACGTCCTCTTTTTTGGATGATTTTTTTTCCCCAAGTATGCTTTTCCAAGCTTAATGGTTAAAATCTAGAAGAGTTGAGTAAGATACCTAAGACTATTTAAAAACAAACTAATGTTGTAAAACGGAGGTAAAAGTATGAACAGTAAATACACCAAACTTCTTATAGAACATAAGTATTAAAAAGAAACTACTCTGAAATAGTATAAAAGCTGGTTAATACATTAAGAGGTTTCAGCTGTCCAAACAATACCTTTCTGTGAATAGTTGCCAGCGAAATTTTTGTAAATTGGTAGAAAAGCTTCTGATGGCTCTTTCAGAAATATTTCTGTATTGACGACCTAGAAGACTTTCCCCCTACATGTTGAATAATTTTAAAGTTTGTCCTTAAATATATGAGGGATTTACAATCTGTAACATTGTCTCTGTCCCTCTTTTGCTTTTTGTCCTCTTCTAGCTCTCCAGAACGTGGTGTAAAGACCTACCCTAGCTATAGAATATCCCAGCACGTCATAGAAAATATAACTGTTCAAAGCTGGAAATGCACAGTATGCATCCATTTACCTCTAACATGTCCTGTATTTTCCTGTAAAAACTCATTGTTAAGTTGTATGCTTTGCAAGGTGTTACTGAGATGACAAAACCTTCCGTTCAGTAAAAGAAAGCATATGCCTATGGAAGAATAAAGTTTCATATTTAACTGTATCTTTCTTGGTTTATAGTGTTTATCATATATAAACAGTTTCATAAATGCTTGTTGTCATGACTGTGGAAACTTGGGATAAGTATTTCAGATGCATTGAATTTAAGCATATTCATTGCCATGTACAAGTTAGTATGTTTTCCTTCTGAGTACTATTTCTTTATCTGTTGACTGAGAATGCCTATTTCTGTTTCCAAAGTTTTATCTCCCTTGAGCAGCTGAATAATTTTTTTTTCATTTAAGCTAGGAAATTAGTACTTTTTAAAATCAAGGTAACTATAAAATGACAAACTGAACCGTTTTATTCCTGCTAGCCATGCTTGGAAAAATATATAAGATATTATACTGGATAACAAATTTTCTTTGGCATATAGAAGGTAAGCAGAAAATGTCATTTATAGTAAAGGAATTTTCTACAGCATTGCAAACCTGTGTATTTCAGCTGTGCTGTTTCTTTTTATCGTATTAATAAGGGGATACTGTTTAAAATTATGGAGTTTTGAAATAACTAAATGAACATATACAACTCCAGATGATGGCAATCTAATCTTTCCTTTTTTTTGTATATGTAGAGACAAGAACAGTAGCAGAAACAAGTATGATAACATAACATTTAAAGTGCTAATCTGAACAGTGAAAAGATGGGTGATATAACATTGAGGATATTGTATTTAATTACATGGTCCTAAGTAACTTCAATTACTGTCTATAACAACAGAATTAAATATTGCTATAACAATCTTAGTTATGTGGTTTTTTCTTTGTGTTCAATTTTCAATCCTTAGCACTGTATTCTTTAGCTTTGTCAATAATAATATGCTCTTCCTAGGTAAACGTGTTGTCCGAAGTTTTCAATAGCAACAAAAAATAATAGTAGAATTGTGACTTGCTCTGTAAAACAATACTGAATTTTATTAAGCATTGTGGTTTCTGTGGCAGTTCAAGGTCCATTCCAAATCAAGCTTTTATTGAAATATCTGATAAGAAGATAGTGCTCGTTAGTACAGCAGACATTTTGTATGTTTTCTTAATAAAAGCCATAGAGTCTCTAAGTAGTGAAGAATTCTTTGTGTTGCCACTGAGTTTTCAGGTCATATTTAACACTGAAATGTAATTTCCTAAGTTGCTTGCACCTTGCTATTGCTTTCAGTCGAGTAGAAGGCTTTTGAAACTTCCTGTAATTTTATAGAAAGTAGGATGCAATTTGATGTTTCAGCATTTAAGGGCATCTGAAGGCAGGTTAAGGTCAGGTTTTGGGAATAAAGAGCCTTTTCTTCCTCTTCTTGTGAAGAAAACTACAAACTAGTTTACACTTCTGATGAAAAAAGTTCTAGTAACATTGAACTACTAAGCTTTGATAGAAACAGCTGTCACATAGTACTGTGTAGCTAATATTGTTCATTATTTGGTCCAGTAATATTATCAAGTACTAGATAGTATCTCTTTTTACATGAAAGGGATTGGCTGTCAAACAATGTTGGCATTTAAATAATGAAAATATCGGCAACGTTCACATGAATAGGCATGTTGTTTCTATTAAGAGAAATATTTCAGGCTCTTCATAGTCATGAAATCAGAAATGTTTGGCTTAAGTTTCAGAAACTTCCCCTGCAGACAGATGTCTGTCAGCTGCAAGTACAGTAGTAAAGGGGGTGGACTCTATACTGTCTGTTTGTAGAGTGGTGTGGTTTGCTTTGGTTTCCGAAAGAAAGTGATATATTTTTCAGAATTAGCTTGATATAGAACAACATGGTTAGAGAGGAGAATGGCTGAGAGTTCAACAGCTGTGACGATTATGGGATTAAAGCACTTGACAGCTTATAATAAGCATAGATCATGGCATTTGTGTTAGATAAGTGATTCATTAAGGATGATGTAAATTGATTGTTCTTTGGCTGATTTCATAGTTTTCAAATGCAAACTTTTGAATATCTAGTATATGTATTTCTAGCTTACAATATTATTTACAGCATCTTCTGTCTTTAAGGTAGAGTATTCAAAATAATGCAGCTGAACATGTACATAAATTCTTAAAAAAACATACCTGATATCTTTCTGATGTATATATGAATCCAGTTAGGTCTCCTTATATAAGAGACCAGAATATATAAGCACCAGAATTCAACAAATTACATTTTTTCTTTCATGAAGTTTACCTGTCATATGTTTTTTTCTGGTTTGTTTTTTTGGGTTTTTTTGCAGTAATTTGCCTCCCTTATTATTTTGTTTATTTCAGCACCTATGAAAACTTTTTTTTCACTGTTTATTTACTTCCACAATAGCAAGTTAATGTCTCTTCTCCCTGTGTTCTATCTGTAGTTTAGCTGGTACAACCCTCCTTGCTCACAAGTCACAATATGTCTGAGGTATAGAATTTGGTACCGGTACAGAGTCCTGATAAGCAGCTCATACACTTTCCAATTATTTTTAGAGCAACACCTGAAGAAACATATTATTTTTTACTCTGTCTATTTATGCACATGCCTACACTCTTCTTTCAGAAGAAAGAATACTTTTGTTGACTGTTCTGGATACTTCACCAGTCCCTACAAATTAAGAACAGGAGTCTGGGGCTCCTCTTGATTTGCACCTGCTGTACAGAGTAGTGATTAAACTGTAATTACATGACTAGTTGATCCACTTCTGAAACAAGCTGGAACTTAGTCTCATAACTGTGCTTGGTTTATATCCTTATCTGAGGTTGGTAGAAGCAGCAAGGAAAGATTTTAAACTCCCTCTTCCCTACCTTCTTCTGATTTCTTCTTTTACACTTTTCCTAAGGAAAAAAAATCCTTCCTGGCCTGCATATAGGTTTTGAGAATCTTTCAGGTAGCTTTAGTAGAATTAGATGTTATTTTTAGATATGTGATTTGTGGGGGATATGTATCAGACTACATATATTCAGTATGATGAAAACAGTATTATGCCTGTTTCCATTCTTTGGTTTTATCTTCACAGTCTGGTCCTTTCCTGTTATAGAGAAGAGAATGTGTAGGTAATTCCTTTGGAAAGCTTAGGAGGGGTCCTACAAAATACTGTATTTAAGGGATTCTGCCAGTAAGAATATGACATCTTATTATTTATAATTCATTTACCACGCATTCAGAAATCCAAGTAATAGGATGATGTCTGACTTCTGCTTAAAAAAATTCCCCAAAAGCTTGCGATGTCAGTATTACATTAATTATGATATAAGAACAGATGGAAAGGCGATAGAAGGAAGCAAGAGCTGACTATAGAGCTTTAGCAGTTTCATTTCCTTTATTCTTTGTAGTTGCTGTAAGAATAGCATTAATAGAATCTAAAGCACCACTAGTGAGTGGGAAGGAGAATTAAGCCTCACCTGATGCCGGAAGACAGTGGGCCACATGTGGCTAAGCTTGAAAGGAGTGTAGGCTTGGCCTTTTACTGTGTTTTTCTTTATGCTCTGCTTTCAGCCTGTGTTGGAGACAATAAGGTAGACTAGAAGGTTCTTTGGTCACTTGAGCATGGCTGCTATTATACTTACATTTTAGAGTGTGTAGAAGAAACTTCTTTTGCGAAGCGTGAATGTAGTATTTTGTGTGTGACACAAAATAAAAGTGCTTGTTTGAAAACTTAAATACTAGACTTGGATCACTGGTGTGAAGAAATGCGTTCTGAAACTGTTGGTTTGGTGAATTTAGATCAACTTCAGAAGATGGAATTGAAGGCTAGATTTAAAAGCATCTTGAAGACTGTTTCCACATAGCGGGAGGAAGGAACAAATTTTATATGTATATATATGTGTATATGTGTATATACAAAGGCTTGTAGTGATAGGACAAAGGGCAATGGCTGTAAACTGGTGATGGGAGGATTTAGATAGACATAAGGAAGAATTTCTTCATCATGAGAGTGGTGAGGTACGGGCACAGGTTGCCCAGGGATGTTGTGTCTATTCCATCCCTGGAGGTGTTCAAGGCCAGGTTGGATGGGGCCTTGGGCAGCCTGACTTGGTGGGACGTGCCCCTGCCCATGGCAGGGGGGTTGGAACTGGATGATCTTTAAGGTCCCTTCCAACCCAAACTAATCTATGTTTCTATGATTCTATATGTGTAAATAATTCTTCTGTGGTGTTCTCTTGGTTGGTTGGGGTTTTTGTTTTGTATTTTCATTTAAGTTACTAAACTAATCTTTTGCTAGTAAGAAGTCAGACTCTTCAAGAGAGGTTATTTTGTCTCTACTCAGCATGTGGATTCTGATTTTTGAAATGTGAAGGAAGTAATTAATTTTAGAACCGTTGTTGATGCTGAAAACTTGCAAAGGGGTGTACGAATATCTTATCTGTGTTCACTGTCCCTAGAAATTACATGTTCTGTTAAACTTTCTTCGTATTGCTCCCCTCAGCTGTGTCACTGAAATAAGGCCCATCTGTTCCTCGGCTAGTTTTCACAGCAAAGTATGGCATATTTCCATTTGGTCTGTACTTTTTATTTTAAGGAAGTGCTAATATGATACAAGCAATGAAAACAATGTATCACAAATATTGTGTTGTCATCTGTAGTATTTTGAGAGCTGGTTATGTATTGACAAATGATGTTTGACATGAGAAAGTAAGAAAGAAAATGATCATTGTGGTCAAGTGCATCCTAAAAAAACTACTTAATCCTTATGCTTTTCTGATTTCTCAGAAGAGGTCTTATCAGTTATTCCAATGGAACAATGTTTCCTTATTCTTTTCCTTTTTTAAATTTATTTCTTTTTGTCTTGTTTTTAATGCCCTATGAACTTTACCTGACATTCGTGATGAGATACACCCATTAAAGCTGTCATCCTATTTCTGGGAAATTGACCGTACCTATATTATTTTAATTAGAGCAGATGTTTCTCTAGGGAACATAAAATTCTATTAAAATCACTATGGAGATAAATTAAAATTTTTCCTCAAATGTGGAAGTTTTGCATACAATTTTTTTTTTTTAATTTTTCTCTTGAGATTTGCTCTAAGGTTGTGATCAGCGGCATAGAGTCTTGGAACAAGACTTGGAAGCTTGTAGCTAGTGGTGTTCTCCAGGGGTCAGTATTGGACACAATCTTTTTCAACGTATTCATCAATGACCTGGATGAGGAGATAGAGTATACCTTCAGCAAGTTTTTTCAAATAAAAATATTTTTACTTGAAGTATTAGTATTTTGTTAATGATAAGTCAAGAAAGGTGTATTGATATGAAACTGTATGTTTCTTTTATTACATTTTGACTAGTATATTGCAATATTTGTTCTCCACGTGGCCTTAACTATGAAAGAGGGGTTTTTTTGTTCATTTAGATTCATTTATTTAGTACGTCCTTTCTACAGGTGACTGATATTCTTGAGCAGTGTCATAATCAGTATCTACTAGAGATTATGGTAAGAAACAAAGTGTAGTTCTAGTAAAGACACAATCCCGTAGTCTCTTTGGTCACAGAGAAAGCAAAGTGATCTTGAGTATATTTCATCTAAAATCAGTAGCATTAGCAGAGTGTGGCATGTTCTGATATTTTTTCATTTTTATTGTGTCAGATTTCAGATAGACTTACAGCATCTTTTTATTAAATTTTCTTTTTTTTCTGGGTAAGGAGAGGGCATGCTTGAAGGCAGCAATAACATTCTGGAATGTTCAGCAAAATTGTAATTCATTCCCTGTTAAGCAGAGACTCACTTAAAACAAATCAACAGCCTTGCAGCAAAGATGATACTTCATTAAAAAAAAATAAATAAAAGGAATAGAACAAGATTTGCTGTTAACAATGCATTGTATTTTCACAGGTATCCAAATTATGAATTTATCAGTGATAACTCCATATCCTGGTCAGCAGGACTTCATAACCGATATACTGAAAACTCCCTGAGAGGTGTTATTCTGGATATTCACTTTTTGTCTCAGGCAGACTTCCTGGTCTGTACATTTTCATCCCAGGTAAACTGTAATACAAATACAATGTAGAATATACGTACCAATTCTAAATCTTAGTTTTCTCCATGGTCCTGTTATCTTTTTCTTCACTGCATGTATATCATAATGAAAGAGGTGATCGTCTCCTAAGACCTAGGGCTGTACATCTTAAATGCTTAATACATGTGTGTTGATGTGATGAGAGTGCATATTCTGAAGGGAGAATTATTTGGTCTTAGATAAAATCTTAATAAGAAATCTGTGACATTTTCTGCTATTACATTCAGATAGGTGTGTGGTAAATGTTTACTCTGAATAGAACAGTTGGTATAAACATAGAAGAAATGTTTAAATATAGGTACAAATGGCTTGGACAGAATATACTGTAATTGAATTTAAGTGTTGGAGTCATTTCAAAAAAAGAATATATCTTAAAATACATTGACATAGTTAAGATGATACAGGCTGATGCAGACCTCTAGAGGTCGTCTGGTACAAGCGCTTTGAGGGTACCTCTGAGGTACATGATACCTTTGAGCTCCAGTCTGTCTGCATTTCCCTGTATTTGACAATAGATGTGTTTGGTGGATGACGTACTTGGTTTTCCAGAATTGCAGAAAATTCTACTGAGTCCTAGAAAATCCTGTATTAGACTGTTAATTTCACTAGCTGGGACCATCTGGTCCAACCGTCTACTTAATTTATTTTGGGCAATTTCTTGTGCTTTAGTACTTCAACGTCCTCAAAAATCATTTAGCACCAATTTTGCTGACCGCTCAACAATGTGAATATCTACAGTATTTTCACATGTTGTGCTTTCTAAGGTCTGTTGCAGGTTTTCCCACTGTTCAGAAAGCTTTCTCTTTTATGGGTTTAAAATTCAGTCTACTGATCTCTAACATTTGAACTAGTATCCCTGTCCTTTCATCAGTAAAATAAACAGTTTGGTAGTTACTTGGGCATTGAGCAAAATCTGGTGGTTCATGACCGTCTTTTGTCCAATTTATATGGAAAGAAAGTAAGGATAAGAACGTAGTCTTAATTTATTTCCAGTTCTTTCACATTAATCAGTTCTTTCATATTAATCAGTTCTTTCACATTAATCAGTTGTGTGCTGACTTTTTTCCATTTTCTTTTCCTTACCAAAAAGTTTCAGAAGTTAATTACAGGCATATTAAAAGAGAATTACAATATATGTGTATAGAATCAGGCACTTTAGGAAGTCCCCTATATTCTTATTTATGCTACCAAAAATAAATGAATACAGATATAAGCCAAATAATACGTATTTCATTAAAATACTGTTATTGATGAAATTGGGCCCATCACATGATGTAGAGTCAAGAGGAACAACCTGCCTCAGCACTGAATTTCAGTAACATTGCATTGAGATGTATAGAAAAGCCACATGGTAGTTACACAAATCATAACAAAGTAGCAGAATTAAGACTGCACATTTAAACAGAGAGCTTTTCTGTCTCTTCAGTCTTCATTTAGATGAAATCGTAGCTCCCTCTGCCTGACATATTTCTTCATAATCTCATTTTCTTCCAGGACTTATTAGTCTTTGTATTTTGCATTGTACATGTAAATATACATGTGGCAAAAAAAAGTGAATCTATGAATAAAAAATGGAAGGCTGGCTTTTACTGTAATTCTGAATTTGGGTTCTTTGCCTACTGCCTTCAAAAACTTAGTTTAATTACCCAATTTGGGTGCTATAAAGGAAGCAGTTGCTGAGAGGAGAAGTTGTATGCTTTGTGTCAGCTATGAAGCACACTTACACTCACTAAAAATCATTTCTACTGAAAATATTTAAATTCTTTCACAGGGAGAGAGTGTGTGTGTGTCACTAGTACTTTAAAATAATTAACTTAGCCTATCCTCTGAAAGCTAGTTCTGAAAAGGTTTTTCAAAGATCAGAAAGATAAAAAGAAATCTATTACATTTCTAAAGCAAATGCCTCTCAAGCTAGGGAAAATACAAATATGTCTAGTTTGACTGATCAAAGTTCTATTCATCATATCTTCAGAGGAAGAAAAGAGAAGTAAAATCAAGCTTTACTGTATTTACATAGACTGAAAACCATAAAAAAACTCAAATGCTTTTTCGTATTGAAGAAATCTGCTCTGTTGTTAGTTTATAAAGCTTTACCAAGCGTACAGAAAATTAGAAAAAGATACAGTAATGTAAATTAGAAGTCCGAAGGGTCACAGTGGCCAGATGAGACATGTGACAGAGAAGAGCTTTCTGGCAAATTGTTCAACAGAGCTTTTTTTAATTTAGTGCCAGCCTTTTTGTGTTTCTGGCAACTCTGAGAGACACAACATTATTTTGATCTGAGGACCTGTTTTCAGTCTGAAGAAAATTCGCTTCACAAATTGTGGTACAATGACACTTCAAAATTATCTTTCTCCTCACCAACATTTTATCTTGCTGGAATTCAGTTTCATTTAATTATCTTCCAAGTTGCCAAGAGTCGCAATTCTATTATTGTTCTAGTTATTAAGAGTATTTAAAGTCTTGGACTTCTGGAACTGCTTGATTGTAAAAATTGGAACTTCCTTTAGAAAAGTAAATGTAAAGCCTCATTACTACAGAATAAATTTTGAAAATATAAGTCCTGAAGGTTCAAAGGGAAGTGAAATGGAGTTTTTATTGGTAGCAGAAAAGGAAAATGAATTTGCTGTTACATTTGATTGGTTGTGTATGATTCATTTTAAAAAGCGGGATGGTTAGTGTTCATACAGATGTTTTTGTTTTTTACTGAAAAGTAGACCGTTCTAATTATTTATCTATTTATTTATTTACCAAATCTGATCACCAGAGTACTTACTAAAATGCTGCAAAACTGCAGGCTTATTGTGTGTAAATATTCAAGGTAGGGTTGTTATTTTGCTGATTTTGTTGTGTTTCGATGTTTGTTTTGGTTTGGTTGTTCCCAAACTTGATGCACTTGTGAAATGTAATTGTTACACACTGGTTGCTGACTTCAGTGGTATATTGCAGGCATACACAGTATTTATGACTTCTCTTCTGTTTTTATTTTTAAGGTTTGTCGAGTTGCCTATGAAATTATGCAGACATTGCATCCAGATGCTTCAGCGTATTTCCATTCTTTGGATGATATCTACTACTTTGGGGGACAGAATGCCCACAACCAGATTGCTATTTATGCTCATCATCCACGAACTGCTGATGAAATTCCTATGGAACCTGGAGATATAATTGGAGTTGCTGGAAACCACTGGGATGGTTATTCAAAAGGCATCAATAGGAAACTGGGAAGAACAGGCCTGTACCCGTCCTATAAAGTTAAGGAGAAAATTGAGACAGTCAAATATCCTACATACCCAGAGGCTGACAAGTAGATTAAAAGGAAGACATTCGGCAGCAATTCTCAATTTTGATTGGTTCAAACCAGTCAACACACTAACTAATGGTTTATATGGGACTCAAATTCACATTTTAACGTGCAGTTAAAATCAAAGCTTTTAGCAATGAAACTGGATGAGAAGCTGGGAACAAATGGATGGGCTATTATCTGAACTTACTCAAACATTTTTTTGTTATATGCACTCTCACACATGCACACACAAAACCACATACAACAGGAAAACTGTTGTTTTATACTTTTTGTCTCTTTTCAGGATTTGTCCTAGTCATTAGTCTTACATGAGCTTTGGGCTCTTTTCTCTGCCATTAATTGACAATAATGTTCAGACTTATAACACTGCCACATTGTGTAATTTGAGTGACATAAACATATTTTGTATGTGCAAAATTTAAAACATGGTGCCTATATTTGAATAATTTGTGACCTTTTTAGAAGAGCCATGCCTATTTCATAGTGGGCAAGAGTCAATCTTCAACTGGTGTTACCGTGACCATTGAACTTGCTTCAAACAACAGATTCAGATTTCAGACTAGATTTCTTTACAGATTTATTTTTAGCATTCCATTGATTACTTACCATTAATAAAATAAAGGATACATCCAACAATACAATAGTCAGTGTCTGTTAGGAACTTTTGTAAAACAATGCCATGAACAGGTTCTTTAGTACTGATAATATTTCTGGACATTGCCTTCGGGAAAAAAACAACCAAGAAGACCCCCAAACAATAAAACCCGAAACAAACAACAAAACCCACAAAGTAAAAAGTAGGTGGAGTTTCATTAAATTTAAACACTCATTGTGTAGTACTGCTGCTTAATGGCACAGTGTTGCTCAGTTCTGTGGATGATGGGGTTTGGCAGGATGAGTTCAGTGGCTCAATATTTTAAGTGTAATCTCTAGCACTGTTCTTAAACCTTTTTCATTTATTGAAAATATTTTTTTAATGGTATTATAAATGGCCATTTATCATAAATGGCCATTTATAATTTTTTAATTGAATATAGTTACTTTTAAGTAAAACATTTCAGGTTATCTGACTTATAGAACCCGTCAACCTAGTGTACTTAAAGAGAAAGTCTTACAATTTACCCTAAAGATAGTAGATTCCAAGAAAATATATATGAAGATGAATTTTTATGCATGACAAAACTGTTAGTACTTCTTAGTGTTTTGAAATCTGTTGTTAGTCTGATCTCTATTAAGAAAAGAGATAATTTACAAAACAGTTTTACGAAGAAATTTGAAGATTTGGGGTTTGTGTGTGTGTGTGTATATATATATGATGTACAAGATATCAAGAGTTTATTTCCAAACAGAAAGAATGTTAATAGCGTTATACAAGTTCTAGTGCGATCCAGTGTGGAATACTGGAAGTGCAGAAAAGATTTACTATTCAGACACTGAGAAAATGCCACATGAGTAAAGATAAAGAAATCATGGCCAGTAGATCATAACTAATCAAAAGTTAAAAGGGCATCTAATTTTATTTATGAATAGATCAAGGACAGTGTTGACATAATGAATGGATGTACTTGACCACGAATAAATTTTTGGCTGAAAAGTAAAAGGGAATTCTAGCGATGTGAAATTCAGAAATAGTGGTGAGTAAGATTGAACTTCATTGGAAAAGGAATTAACAAAGTAGTTCTCCCTGATCTTAGTTGCAGGATGAATCCTGTATATCCCTTCCGGTTTTGTATTCCTCAATTGAGAAACTATTTTGTGTGTTGAAAAGGAACAGCGATATCCAAGTTGATATCCAAACAGCTGTGTAAAAAAAAAAAAAAAAAAAAATTCCCTGTTAGTTGTTTAAAATAGACATATCAGTAAAAATGATCATAGATGCCGGTTGGGATTTAAAGGTGGATTGAAAGATAAGCGCGAATGAGTAAGAGTGGCCAAGACATGCTAAAGACAATGATATTTTATGACTAAAGATGCCTAGAGTTAACTGGTGTTTCTGTATTTTGGAAGTACTAAGGAAGCTGTTCAATGTTTGATTCCTGTCTAAGTGATTCTGATAAATTTTCCATTAACTTAGCTGAACTTTTGGTATTTCAGAGGCACAAAAATAGGCTGAATTGTGACTTTTTTTTTTAACTTAAATTTGAATTGTACATATAAAGCTATTGCTACTTTCCTCTTCTACTTGGAGAAAAAATCCGAACCCACAAACATTTCTTCCTCAACCCTTAGTTCAGTGCATTTTATCTTTCGGGAAACTTATTCAATTATTTCTCCATGTATACTACATTATCTATTTGATATTTATAGATTTTGAAAATGTTTTATTTTTGAAGCTCTTTACTTATAACATCAGAGCTCATGATTTCCACCTAATTTCTTAGAATGTCATGCAGAAATAATATTCATAAGTGAATTAATGTATGAAAATTCCTCCATACCCAGGTAACTCAAGTGAAAATATCACTGAAGAAGATAAATAACAGAACATCTAAGATGAGCCCAAAGGCGTGAGCAGTCTTCTGATGTAGTAATGAGAGAATTGAAAACACTGATGTAATAGAAGGCATACCTATATAGTGTGGTAATTCCTCAGCAGACTATGTCTGACAAAATATTGGCGATGTACATATGCCCCCTTATACATTCTAAGTACCTAATGAATAATTAGCTCATCATCTTTGAGAAAAAATCATGAAAGGGTGTGAAATTGTAAAATTATTCTTAATAATTAAGAAATGTACTAATGTAGATGGTATGACCTCATTCCCCTGGGCCATATGATCCTGTAGTGTTTATAATGCAATGCTACTCAGAGGAAGGAACCTAGAAATAGGTTTCTTACTAGATGCATCCGTTTCCAGAGATTTGTTTTCTGTAAGACTACTAGTTAGTTAAGTCATGGAATCCTGCAACCTTGGGACATTAAAACTGAATTTGTTTTCTGTTAAACAAGATGCATGTTAGACACTTCATTCTCAGTTACATTGGAGTCCAAGTATCTATGGGTAAAGGAAAATGAGATCCCCAGATTTTTATTGTAGCTCCCAGAAAAGTGAAATAACAGGGAAATAAAAATTTTGTCTTAAATACCTGAAAGACGGTTGAATCTCTTCAAAGCTGTCATCTTGTTAAGATACTAGCCAAAATGCAAGCAAGCAAATATACATCGTTTCTTCCATTCACCTTGTATCTCTGCAGTCAATCCAGTCATGTCATTTTTGCCTCGTACCTCACACCAAGCCTGACATCTGTGAAATGAAGACAGCTCGCATACTTTCTTAAACAAGCTAATGTTTAATTAAATTCTTTTTCAAGAAGCATTTGTGCATGTGTGTGTGCGTGTTGTGTTCATATGTACCCTTTCCTTCTTTGCTATTTTACATTATCATTGTCACATTCTCTGCAATAACTTATTTGCCAGGTAAATGTAGTCTCTGGAAACTGATTATTCTACTTGCTTCTTACCACCTGGGCTAAGAAATGTATTCTGGGTAGTTCAGTTAACTAGTCTTCTGTGACATGGGTGCACCTGGAGACTGGAGGCAGCAGAAGCGGTTTGCTGCTACCACCGCAATTATACCAACCTGCGTTCTGTCCTTGATTTTCAGTCCAGCCTACGTGGACTGGAGATGGAATTCCCAAGCCTCCTCTAACAACATCCTGTACCTGTGAACTACGGAATATTATGGATTTATTCATGAGGGATGATGTTTTAATTCAAAATTTGCAAATATACCTTCAGAGAAGTCTTTTGTCTAATCCTTCTACCACTGAAATTTAAGGAAACTTGCAAATACCAGGAAGATTTTATTCCTTTACCGATTTTTCAGAAAAGAGAACTGAGGATACTTTCTTACGGAGCTAGATAGGTTTTGTATTTCTTTGATATACAATTAAAAAACGAGGATCTTGTTTTCTGAGCTAGAAAAATAATAGAATGTAAAATAGAAAATTTTTGTTACAAATTCTTGATGAGATTTTTCCGTCATGCTGGTAGAGTAGCACCTAGTATTTGGATCTTTGGCAAAACGGTGGCACCTACCATTTGAAACTTTTTCAAAACAGTGAATTGAACTTTTGTTTCTCCAGGTCATAAGGTTCTTTGCAATGTAATCTTTCAAGTGTCTGAGGAATCCAGGTAAAAATCATTTGCTTAGTTTGGGAGGTGGGAGGGAGAGAGTCTTGCAAGAAGACATTACAGTGTACTTTTAAATTAAATTGCTATATCGGTTTATAAAGCCATAAAGAAACCTATCAGTGCTGGGTTAAGGACCTCTACCAGTAAAATTATTCAGATTTGTGCCAGAAATACTGCGAATTTGCAATGCCTCTTTTGATTTTGCAATACCAGTCCTAGTCATGTGTATAAATGTTGTACTGGTCATATTCTGGTCACTGGCTGTTACTGTATTACAGTTTCATTCATATTTGGGTAGCTTGGGAGCAGGCTGTCGAAGAGCACGAACTTTGTTTGGTTTACTTATTGTGTTGAGTTAAAATTGCATTTAAAACTCAGAAAATTTCCATTTCCTTAAGGCACCGTTAGACTTTCAATTTTAGTCTACAGACTTATCAAGGTCTGCTATATCTATCTTATATGTAGCTTATTGGGAGGAAGACTGAAGCAAAGAAAGTTATGCATAATTAACAACTGCAAACAGGTTGAGTTAGACTTAATAGTATCTTGTTCATTTCTAAAAAGCTTGAAATGTAGCAAGATACAAATAAGAGGATAGTATAAAATTTCCAAGCCTGCAAAAAAAATTGCTAGTTGGTTTGTCTGTGTCACTGGTTGCATTCACTCTGGACAAGATTATTTCAGACTCTAAGTATATAAGGCAGAGGTCTTCCAGCATTACCACATGCATGTGATAATCCCTTCCACTGGTGTATTTGCCAGTCTTTACCCCATTTGGTACCATGTACAAATATGTAACAACAATTATGATGTTTGCTCTTCTTCCATGTTTCTGTCCTTTGGCTCAGCTTCCTTGTTAGCAGAATCCTATTGCCACTACAATTCAAGCAAGTTTGGATGAATGCAAAGGAATGGTAATTGTTTGCTTGATAATTTCTTTACTATTGCTCAAAATTAACTTCACGCTCTCAGGCTGAGTCCTAAGGAGACACTGTTGAGGAAAGAGCTATCTCCACTGGACTATCCTGTACTTGTTATATAACTACTGACCCATACATGTACTGGTTTTAGTTTCAAATTTGCACGCTTCTTCCACTTTATACAGACACAAGGTTTTAGTTTAGTACATTTATGAAGGATTTTCTTGAGCATGGTGAGGCAATGTCCCAACTATCCTACATTTTCTTCAAGATGTTTATTGAACCCCACCCCATTTCCTCTGTTGTCTTAATTAAGACATTATCCAGTCACAACATTTTAATGGAATCATCTAGATTGATGTTTCCTGAAGACCATGATATTTTTTTGCTCTTACATTAGCCCCAACACCTACTTGCATTTGAGCCTGATCTACTGCGGTTTTATGAACCTTCTTCAAACCTTTCTGCTTCAAATGCATTGATTTCCTTGCATGGTGGCTAGTGGTCATTACTTGACCAGGAATCCAAGGGACAGAAAATGTCTTTATTTGATTTTTTCATAATAACGTGAAATTATACTTCTTGCATGTTGTTTTTGGTTGTTTTTTTTTAACTAAATGGATTTTCATGTTTTCCCTAAATGCTATAGTCAAGGACAAAGAGAAAACACCGTAATCAGATGTGTGTAATGAGCGTTTAGGAGGCTTACAATGCAGAGAAGTTCTTCGTCTAATGAGATTTACAGGTCACACTGTGGCAAGTTTCTTGACCAGATGAAGAGGTATTCTCATAGCATTCCCTGTTCATTTTTGGCTGGCACTTACTGTACACTAACACCTGCAGCTTAACATGCAAGCAATAGGGATACAATCTGAATGCAGTCATTTTACCAGACCGTAAGAGGCAGGTCATTTTCTACTCTTCAGTCTCAGAATCATTTATTTTAGCTTAGTGTTCCTGCTCTTTTGCTTTGGAATTTTTTTTAATTTTTTTTTTTGTGTAATATAGTTGCACAATTCTCAATTATTCCACTACAAGGAGAGCCACAGAATATTACCTCTCAGCTGTGAGAGTCCACTGAATGTAGAGATCGCTTAACAGTTTAGCTGTCTACGGAAGATCTGTCTCTTAAAGAAGCTGAGTATGTTTGCTGTTATTTTTCTGAACAGTAGTAACCTGGAAGAATGGAAGGAGACCGAAAAACAGGACATCCTACCTCCTTCTTTCTGAATATGAAGGAATCGGGCATCTGTTATGTCCAATCAAGATGCTGGAAAGCGGTTGACTGGTTGATGAGAGTAGTTTGCTTCACTACTTCAGCTTATTGCTGGAGAAGGAACTGTGATGAGTTTATAATTTTAAAGCTGTGGTCATTTTGTAACATAAAATCTATAAAATTTAATTTGTTTTCACTTGAGAATAAAATTGTTACATGCAAAGAATAAGTTCAGATTTGCGAGATTAAACTAATAGTGATTCTTTTTGCCTCAAATGCATTAATGTTTCTTAAAATAACTTTTTTGCTTATGACTAAACTTCAGTTATTCAGCATTGACAAATTTTTTTTAGACTAGCTTGACTATCTTTAATCTGTGTGTCACTAGAGATTATACAGAGGCTAGTACTAATGAACCTTCATGTATCAGATTTAGGATTGTTAGATTTGATAGATTATTTATTCCTTTTGTTTATATACAACAGGTGAAGAATGTTTTCTAAATGATTAAAAATGATAGGATATATCTGCCTACTAAAAATGTGCTTCTCTACTGCTTCTGATGTGTTTTGTCTGTTCTTTATTACACTAATTCATATTGGCTCATGTTCTCATGTTTCTAAATGTTTTGCTCATTCCTTTTGTCTGATGTTTAGATTATAGGATTTATGATCCACGAGTCTCCTTTTTTGTGTGTTTTTCCACCATTCTTGTCACAGTGGGTTTCTCATCATTCAGTAGGATCTTTAGACAGTGAATATGAATAATAATCGTAGTAATAAAATAACTTAAACATTTCATTTATAATGCTAAATTCAATATAATTTTGTAGTGTTTGTTTTTATTTCTCATGTATTAATATTTTGTTATATATATTCCCTATTTGCCATCATGTGTGTATGAAAAGAAATTCCTGGAAAAAAAAAAAAACAAATCCAAGCCCAAATATTAGAAATCAGATTCAGAAGGTATTCTTGATTCATTCCTACATGCTGATGACTTTTGTTATTCATAATATGTTTATATGTTTGTTTCGGAAACAGCACAGTAATTTAAGAAATTAACCTCGTGTACTTTGTTTGCTCTCATTCATTCTATGGGTCTTAATAACTGAATACATGTATGCTAAATCTATTTCAATGTGAATTGAAACAGGTTCATACCTATGCCACTGCTGACTGGGTGGTATATAGTAGTCCAAGTGGTTTGGAACTAAATATGCATGTATATGCTTCATTTCTGTGCTTTTAAAATTGGATGTAGGAGACTAAGTATAAGAACCATTGTAATACTGGGCGTTTGTCACCTTTTGTTGAATTGGCTAGAGCTTACTCATGCCCTTTTTCATTTTCAAGATAACACATTGCAGGAATATGCTATGGAAAGACAGATGCGTACATCATAGATAGTTATGTATGTAATAGGAAGGTATAAAATCTGTTGAAGGGTTTGAAGAAACCTCTAGAAGAGGATGCTACCAAGGTAATGGTTGGCTTGACATGAAGTTGTTCTAGTCTTTCCTTTATCCGCCAATATGATTGACTGGAGATCGTCATCATCATTTCTTCCTGGGCTGTCCCTTAAGGATGCATTTAACAGACATATTATTTTGTCATGACTTCGTGCTGGATGGATATTGGTTCCAGAACATGCTGTTTGTTTCTAATGAGATGCATCCTGTAAATGCAGGTGCTCTGCTGTACTACCTCTGTAGTAAAACGGTCTGTTTTTTCTCGGTGCAGTGTTTAGTTGAAGTCGGTCTTTCTTCAAAATTTCCCTTGAAGTGCTTCCTTTTGGTAAAGCCCTACACAATGGTTGAAAAGGAAATAATACCATTCTTTGTGGATTTGAGTCTGATGTTTTATTTCTGAGATACCTGTAATTTGCTTTGCTGACCTAGAAACCACGAGGTAGATTTTAACTTCCTTTCTGTGTCGGGTAGCGTAGAAGTGCTGGCTGTAGCCAACAATTTGGTGCTGAAAGTAAGCTTTAAGTCTCTACAACTATCTCTGGCTCTCACTGCTGTCTGAGAAAGAGACCCCCTGACAGTAGACAGATGGAGTCCACGGACACTAGTTTGGGGTAATTCTATGTGATACACTTTTTCCTACCAACACGACCACTCTTTTTCCAAGTCTGTTTTATCTAGCTTTGTTTTAGAATTTATCCTGCAGTTGCAGAGGTACAAGGCAAGAGTATTTTCTGTACTTGAAAGATAGTTGTAAATGATTTTTCTAAGCATGCTGCTAGTACAAGCCACAACAATGTCCATTAATCTCTTCATTTATGCAGTATCTTCTCCAGCAGCTTCTCTACTGGTTAATTTCTGTTTCCTACTGATTTTCTCCCTATCTCTGTCATATACGTAGAATGGTAGTCTACTCTGTTCATTCAAATACCTAAAAAAAAAAAGATATGTACAAAAAAATGAAGCCACAAAATTACATGCAATTTATTTTTCAATACATCTGTTTTTTTCATCAAATTTTATCTTCTTTATATAATATTTTTAACTTTAAGTTCTCAGAAGTAAAAAATTTATTCTACTATTGTTCAGACTTCTTAATCCTGAAACAATGAAGACAAAAGGATTTCTAGATGGAGTGAAGCTTTTCCAAAAGTAGTAGATCATTTAGGCCTAGCACAAACATAACAAAAATAAAATTCTCATTAAGTTTCTAAAAATAGAACTGCATGAAAGATTATTCTGAATGCCAGCGTAAGAATACACAAGACTATATTTTTTTCCTGGTTCTCCCCTGTTGGTCTAACAAGCTCATCTAAATTGCTGCTTTTCTATGGGGAATCAGCATTAGTTAGCATCTGTTGAACTGGAGAGCCTCTTCATGTACAATGCCTATCAGAACAACTATATAAAACTTTATCTCAAGACATTTTTAATCTTAATGCAAAATTACCTTGATGTTCTCTTATAAAATACAATGTTTTTGCATCTTGAGGTTTTCAGGTAACCACTAGTGAGTAGTATATAACATGAATGATGGAACTTTAAGGATATCCATCTGAAAGAGTAGGAACAGCTGTCTGTGCATAAGGCAATATGCTGATATGACATGTTGTTATTCATTTGAATTTTGGTTACAGGATCACTGTTTAATACAGAGCAGTATGGCTAGCAAATGATTTGTGAAATTATTGTCCATTTTAACTGGGGTGATTTTATTAAAGAACAGTAGCTATCACTAACAACAGTTTTCCATATATTGTTTTGGTTTGAGGTCTGGCCCTTTATTATTATGGCATACACTCAATGACTGAATAATGAAGAATGTAAACTCCATTCTACTATTGCAGACAGATTCAGAGGGTGGCTGATTCCCCCCAGCAGACAAACAAATTGCTTTGGATAAACTCCTCAAATCATTTAAATTAAGAAAATAGTTATTTATTATATAAGAGGGCTCATATGGAGTTCAGAGAAAAGTCTCTGCTCTAGACTCTTCAAGCTTTCTGTTCTGGGAACATAGAGTTTTCAAAATATACATGAGAACAGTAGGCTGTACTCATGTTCCCCCATTATAGGTATTTGTATGAGGATCTGTTAATTTTATGTTACTCTGATCTTATACTTTTTCAGAATGTATAACATTTGTGAGGATTGTATTAGTATACAACTATATAACACTGGTACACTCCCTAAGCAAACAAGAGTTTTCCAAATTTCCAAATGCTTTTTCCTTCTGTATGCATTGTTATTAATGCTCTGGAATTTGATGCATGCATCGTCGTATTACCGTGTCAATCCTGAAATATCTCTAGCATGCTTGCAATGGCAGTAATTTTTTTTTCCAGGAATCACAAATGGAAAGTCCCTAGGAGAGCGATCTTTATTTTCAGCAGTAACATGATTTAGTTATGTAGCTTTTTGCAATGAAAGGAAACCAGGATTTTTCAAAGATGGTTGGTATCTGTTTTCCTGAGGGTGCCTTTTTGACTCCAAAGTCAGGTATGCAAATGTATGCATTCCTTACAATTCTCTTGCGTCTGAGATTTCTCAAAACATTAGGTAAAGCACTTTATACTGGTAGTTCATACATAGACAAGACAAATTTAGTTCACATTTTTTGAAATTCTCCAACAGTTTTCTGACAAAAAATGGTGATTTTTTGACTGGCAACAAAGTATTAATTTCACATGCTGTGCTCAATAAAAGGTTCATCTGAACACCAGGAAAAAGAAAATCTACAGAGATAACTTAGATATGAAAATAAAGATTTTTTATTATTATTTAATTTTTTTTAGTTGCAACTGCTGATGATAATGGCTATAGTTTCATTTGCAAACTTTGGGCCATTCCCAGGATTTACTTCATGTGCACTTGGCAGCAGTTAGAGCATTCTGTTCTTTAAAAGGCAGTATCTTTTTCTTCATACTCTGCAATGAAATTTCTAAAATTTTACCTTTGCCGTGTGCTTCATGCATGTGTTGCCTTTCTTCATCTTTTTGTGATACATATATATTTTAAGACTGAAAGGGAACAGACTTTTGAAAGCTGTGCTATCAGAACCCAGAGTACCCATGCACATATGCTCTGTGTTTTCATCATTGCAAGGTTTCCATTAAATCATAACCAAAGCTAAAAATACTGATAAATATACACTACTCAGATGTCATAGTAACCCTAATCCTTACTTGGTTTTGAATTAAGCTGTTCAAAATTTGTCTCTTTTGAGAAATTTTCGAACTAGATAAACAGTATTGTACAATGGTATAAATGGTCAAAGATAGCAGTGCTGAGTGTAATCCTAGCACATTCAAAAGTTTTTACCAGCTTTGCTCATTTGCAAGTACAGGAAAATAACATTTCTTTACAGACCCTTTGCAAAGCATTTTGAATAAGTATTGTTCTGGGTATGTTTTCTGGCTAGTCATTCCTTCCTTCAGTACTGAAAGAAGACTGATTTCTTACCTCGTTCATTTATTGTTTGGGAGAAAATGACAATTGCATAGGAACTAACAGAAATGGGAATGAAGAAAGAGAAAAGTTAATTGCCTCTAAAAATCTAAAAAGATAAATCTAAAAGATTTATCTTTGTAACATGCTGTTCCCATATGAATTTTTTCCAGCTTTCACTTTTGCTTCAGACTTCTTTATATATCATGAAATCTATAGTGGGAAAGAAATGAGAGTAGAACGTTTCTTTTACACTGCACGTAAATGGCTGAAGTGTCCTTATGAACTGAAAGGTCTCAATTCTCTGACCTTAGGTGCAGGAATGCAGCCTCAGTGGAATATACACCGCAGCCATACATCTGGAAGACGTAAGCTACAATATCGGTATGTATTTTTTAATTATTAAGGATTTAATATTGAGAGAGTTGTGCATCTGCTCTTCTCTCAATAGCTATTTTATATATTTGTTCTACTCTTCAGCGTGTGATCAGTGTCATGGATGCTTTAGTTATCAGCCCTTGCAGGCTGATGCTGTGTCAGTTCTTTCCTTCATAGTGGTGGTTAAGGGATGGAGTAGCTAGCAGTGCTGTTCCCCAAATAAACGGTTCTCAAATGTCTAGTGACATTTTCCTTTTTAGCTATCACTGACTTAGGTTTATTTATTCATGTTCTATAATGTGTATCTATATCGTTCAGTCTATTTTATTTTTAGACTTTTTGTTTTGGGATAGTGTTGTTCGAGCAGACTGACTACTTCTCTAAGAAACCTTTAGTCACTCAGTTTAGGATCTGTTCCTTTATTGTAGAGGTATTCATAGACAATGGTGACCACTTTAGATGTGCAGATGGCAGTGTAAATGATGGATGTTTGTTACCATTTAGTCCTGATCCTTTTGGTTATAAGATATCTTTAGCTTCATATTTTGATCTTGCCAGAACTTGGAGCCTGTTTGCTTGGAAGCAATATTATTTTTCCTTCTTCATTAAATTAGAAATAACACTATCATGAGTACCTGAACTGCAGGTCTCAAGATTTTGGACAAAGTATAAAGTTTAGCTTCAGTTGTTGCTAAAGTAATGTCAGCGATTCTATTGCATTGTAGTCATATGGCTGAGAGAAGTCATAGAATTTATCCTCCAGCTCAGCAGGACTAAGCAATGCATGTTAGTGAGGCTCAGAGAGTTATCTCCTTGAGTATTTAACTCCCTGGAGGTAAAAATTAGTTTAATCTTTATCTAAGTTTGGGGGAAATGTACTAGATGCAACTCAGTAAGCATTTGGCTTTGTTGTACAATAAAACCCTCACATCCAGGAAGGATCCTTGTATTTTTGTGATTAGAGAAGAAATCCCAGCTATTTGTTTTCCATGTGGCTATATGAGTAGCCTGTGCGTCCATGATACGAGAATTATGGTCTCTTGATGGAAGACCAGGCTTAGACAATATGGTAACTGAAATAGTAGTTGAAATCTATCAGTATGTTTAATGAGGGCTTTGGGGTTTTATGTGTGTTATTAAGAGGTCTACAATAAAAATCTAGTGTTCATCAGACTCACTCAAGTGAAAAAAAAGGGGATAAAGGAACAGGAGGGAAACAGAGAAGTTGACCACTTAGCCATCCCTACTTTTAAGCACAGAGATAGTGTGCAGAGCGCTCTGGTGGCTGAGAGTAAATGTGACTGAAGCAAGCTGTTAATTTTTAGTGAATAAAGCTGCTTATAATAAATAGTCATTTATGACATGAACTATGTATAACCTCTCTAAATGCTGAGCTGTGCCTGTAGGTAGGGTATAACCATCTATTACATTTTGTTAATTTTTTTACTGAATTTATCACAGTCTCATATTCAGATTGATTCACCACTTTTCCAGTATCATTTATTCAACTGCATTGTCATTTACGCGTGCTGTGGTTCTCTCTTTATTTCATTATTTTCAGGAACCATGTTGGTCTCTAGAAATTGACACTGATAAGGCCGTAACAGGTGGGAAATGAACCTAATTTGAGTATATATATTCTGAACAGAGGCTAATACTAATTAACCTAAGAGTTACTAATAAAAATACCATCAGATGGTGAACTCTGTTTGCTTTTACCCTGATGTCATTTAGATTAGAGAAGTGTCGGGACTAACTCTCAGCTTCCAACCTGCCAGTGTGTAGTACAAGCCTTAAAGTATGTGAAACACAAACTTGTGTTGGAATTCATACTGTCACCATTTATTGACATTAAAATTTTTATAAGTTTTTAGTTCAAAATATTAATATTATGAATTAATATTAATTCATAATTAATATTATTATTAGTAATAATAATAGTAATGTATTTTTTACTATTAAAAAATAATGTACATTTTTTTAATGTAAATGTAAAAAAATTTTACATTTTTTTAATGTAAAATTACATTAAAATGTAATTACATTAGTAATTTTAGTAATGTACATTTAGTCTATTTTCAATCCAAATAATTGGCCATTTCTTGTAAAAACAAGGTAGCATTTATAACTTAGAAATGAGAATAGGAAATCTAGCAGAAAACATTTGATCTACTCTGATATACTTGTATCCTGATTGTACAGAAAATGAATCCTGTTAAAGACAAAAAGAGGAGGAAGAATTCTGAAACCTGAAGACTGATAAAAGTGCACTTTCTTTGAGATAAAAAAAACTTGTTATTGTTTTTTGCTCCTTATTTTGAAATGAATTCAAGTGGCTCATCTCATTTCATTTGAAAGAGAATTCACATTTATATTTCAGCTTCCAAGAGGTATTAGCCTTTTTTTATGTTTTGGTATTAGTACATTTTGCTTTTTTAGTTAAAGGCATAGATACTCATTCCCATTTCAGGACATATTAAACCCCTGTTGGGGAATGATTCCGCACAGTATCACGGCTCAAAGAAGCAGGTGTTTGACTAATGTTCAGTGAAGATGAAAACATTTTGTAACAGATGTTCAGAGAAAAAGAAAACATAATCACTATTGCTGGGTAATTATAAATTAAATGAGTTCTACTTTACTTGTGCCTAAGTCCATAAGCACTGGGAGATGATAAAGCCGTAAGAAAAGTCCTCATCATCATGTATGTCTATATCTCTGCTGCCTATACTCTAGTGGAATATACTCAGACATACCTGAGATACTTTTAATACACTATTTAGGGTAACAGCAGCAATCTAACTATAGTAATGTGAACCCCTTAGCCTAATTAAGCCTTCATTCATTTTAACCCCAGATTAAACACATCTACACAACACTGAAGTCCTAATTGTAGATGCAAACGAAAAAAAAAATACTTTTAAGCTGACTGTGCATTCAAGAGCTTGCTAGTTCTCTTTTGAGAATATGTCTTGAAGACTAAGATCGACATAAGACACTCTTACTTTTTAAATTCCTAATGGCTATCAGACCTAATGAAAGCTGTTTGGACCATCCCAATATAGCTATCTGGTAGTGCTTAGATGCTAATTAAAGATACCTATCATCTGAAATGGGGGACCTTAGTGAAATCCGTTCACAATTTTAGCCTTCTCTGCTGGGAAGATATTATAGTCTAGAAATGATAGATTAATTAGCATATCATAAATATGGGGGAGGGTTTTGGGTTTTTTTCCCTTGGAAATTAAAATGACATCTTAGCAGACAAACTTAGCAAGCAGCATCATGTCCTGTGAAGGGGACATAAGTCAATGTTCTGTTTGAAAACTGGAAAGTTTCTGAAATTTGTTTACATGTGTCAGCTGTCTCTAGAAAATAAATTCTAGGGAAGGAGTCAAAGCTATTTAATGTATGTTTTATTTTGGTTTGAGTAGAATCTTTCTCCATGTCTGTGCTTCCTTCTCCTGTGACTCTTCAAAGGATAAGGTCTAATAGCATAAAATGCTTTCTTTTTGTTTGCTACCTGTCATTTTTTACCTGTTATGCCTTGATGGTGGATCCCTTGTAATATAGAAGTTTTCAGCATGCTCCATTATCCCTAGTTCTAATTGCTTGGATGCTCCCTATTTGAATAACGTTAATTATGATTATTCTGAGCATCATTCCTGCTGCAGAACAGGAAGCCCTAAGGAAGGTACCTTTCCCCCCCTTTTTTTTTTCCTTTTGGTGGCAAAGGCTTACCTGACAAGGATAAGATTCTTATTTTAGTGGTACTTCTCTCCAAAGCATAACTGGGGAGCCCCCGGTCATAATCTCCTCAGTCCAGAAGGAACAAAAGTGCAAATTGATTTTCCTCCTTTATTCTCATCCACTCAAATGGTATTGCAAAGAACATGTTCCAGCAGGTTGACTGGGACTGTGTTTGAGTTTCTGATCATTGTATTCACCATTCAGATGAATCTGGCATAAACAACACAGGATTAGCAAAGTCCTCATTCAAAGCTAGTTCAAACACTACTGGTATCTTCAGTCATCTGTGACAGGATCGTCGAAGTCATACCTTCTTGAATTTAAAGTGGAAATGTGTTCTCTGAGACCAGTGTGAAGGTTTGGGGCAAGGTAGACTTGCCCTTAGTGAAGGAGACATAGGTAAGGGAAAATAAAACCTTGTGGGCATACAGAATTCCATGAGTGGATCTGACTCAACAAATGCTGATCGAGTTGGTTAATGTAATTTTAAGTTCATTCTTAATTGTTATTGAATGGTCATTGTGTTTTGGGAGAAGCTTCCTAGGAAATAGGAGAAAGCAAATGTAATTCTTATCTTCAAGAAAGGCAAGAAAGGGGATCTTGGGAGCTACAAACTGATCAGGCTTACATCAGTCTTTGGGAAGCCACGAAGCAAATAATCAGGGAAACCATTTCTAGACATATTGAAGACAGAATGTGATTTGGAGTAGTTGGCATGCATTTATGGAAGGAATATCATGCTTGACCAACCTGACAGCCTTCTGTGAAAGATTGACTTGCTCAGTAGTTGAGAGGAGTGCTGTGAATGTTGTTTATCTTGATCTTAGTAAGGCTTTTGGCACAATCTCCAAATTACATCCTCGAGACAAATTTATGAAGTAATTTATGAATAAAGAAGTAGGGTGTACAGAAAATTAGCTGAACTGCTGGGCTCAATGTTTTTTTATGAGCAGCATCAAGTCCAACTGGAGGCCAGATACTGTACCCAAGGGCCAATACTAGGAACTCCTTCATTGATGACTTGGATGATGGAGGCAGAATTTATCCACAAGTTTGCAAGTGATACAAAAGTGAGAGCAGGAGCTGACACAACAGAGGCTGACGGGAATCTCATGAAGATCAGCAAAGGGAGGTGCCAAGTCCTGCACCTGGAGAGGAACAACCCCATGCACCACAGCAGGGCTGGGGACCAACTGGCTAGAAAAGATCTTGGCAGAAAAGGACTAGGTGTTGCTGGAGGACAACAAGCTGAATATGAGTCTGCTCATGCAACAACAAATGTCAACATCATCCTTATTTGCATTAGGAAAAGCATTGCCAGCAGGTCAAGAAAAGTGATTATTCCCCTCTACTCAGCACTGGTGAGGCTACATCTGGAGTGTTGTGTTCAGTTCTGAGTTCAACAGTGCAGGAAAAACATGGATTAGGAGGGAGACCTAGGAAGGACCAAAAAGATGATTAAGGGACTGAAATATCCGCCCTGTGGAATGAGCTGGAATTGTTCATCCTGGAGAAGATGCAGGGGTGACCTTCTCAATTCATATAAATAGGTGATAGGGCAGAGCAAAGGGCACTGCTCACAATGGTGACCAGTGATGTGACAAGACACAATGGACAAGAAATTGAAAAATAGGAAATGCATGTGAACATACGAAGCAGCTTGTTTACTGTGAAAGTGGTCAAACACTGGAACAGTTTTCCCAGAGAGATTATTTCATCTCCACCCTTCAAGATACTACTAACCTGTCTGGACATAGTTGTGAGCAGCCTGCTTCAGTTGACACTGCTTGGAGCAGAGGGATTGGACTAGACGATCTTCAGAGGTCCCTTCTAACCTCAGCTACACTGTGATTCTTCTAGTCTAAATACTGTGACCTTTGTCTTAGACATATCAATGCAGAATTCCAAGTTTGTTTTGTAATGTGTCCATGTTAAGTTGGGCCAATTTGTGAATAAATGATGAAACTATTTTGGAGGTAAGAATTACAGTTGCTTCTGTCTGATGAATTAGTTTCAGTAAGAGGGATTTGATAGCCAGAATGCTTCACTGAATTCCCCTGTGCAACACTGTATTTTTAAAAGCTCTTTTTTTATCCGTGTATTAACTCTGCTAATGTTAGTGATACCTCAAGCAGCATAATTTGAAAAGGATTTTTAAATGTTCAAGTGATATTTACAGGTCAATAGGGAGTAGGATTTTTCCTCTTAAGTTGGATTGACTTTGCAAAACTGATAATACTAAAAAAATGTTAAGATATTACTTTAATAATTGAGAGTGGTACATGAAGCTGTTTATACACAGGAATTTGGAGTAAAGAATTATTTTTTTATATAGTGGCTTTTAATAAATAAAACTGCAGATAAAACTATAAGTTGAGTGTAAGGAAAGCAACTTACTCAGTGTTTTGAGTGTGAAGAAAAGAAAGGCACAGATTTTTTTAAAACAAAAAGACTATCTTCCCTAACCAAGGACAGATTAACGCCTGCCTCAGATCTAAGAAAGATCTTCACAATCTGGAAGGTCTTAAAAAACAGGCTAGAAAAGTTGCTGAATCATCATAGGACAGTTGTTGAGAACAATGTTAGCAATGGCTTGTTGCTGCTCTGTAAGCCTTTGTGTTTCAAAAAAAAGGTCACTTAGGAAATTTTTCTTCCTGTCAGTGTTCCTTTTGATGGTAGCCAGCCTAGAAGAAATAGTCACTGATGAAGACTTGCATAATACACTCCTCAGTATGGTCCTGGAAAATAGTCAATTAGTAAAAAATATAGTTTTTACCTATGGTCATTGAAAGACATCAGGCAACTAAGAAAATTGTATGTAGCCAGATTAGTTTGATAATTTGTGTAGCATGATCACCCAAACTGTGCATAGCTCCACATTAGGTTGCTTCTGCTTTTAGCTGACAGATGTAAGTGGGGAGCTTGCTTACTCTGTGGACTGCGATGTTGTTTATGCTTGCTGACACTCTTGACCACAAGAGTATTTCATTGTCTACTGAATGTAATGTATCTGAGGGAAGAGATCTAAGCAGTTCTGACATTTCATGCACTGTATTTTTTTGCCTCCCTGAGCCAGAAATCCTAAGCTCTTAAATCATTATCTAAAGCTAGGGCTTCTACATAGACTCACAGAGCTGCTTCTTTCTTCTCGCCTCACAAATTTTGCTTCTTCAGTGGTATTAACATATGCACTCATCTCACTATTTTGGTCAGAGTAAATGTCTCAGCACTAACTATCGTCTCCCTGTCTGCTTTCGGCTAAAACTAAAATGATCAGGCAAAAGAAATAGAGAGTTCTTCAGCGTGCCTTTTAGTATTTTCACTTAAGTTTTCACTTAAACATAAGAGTTGGGATTTAATTAGAAAAACTTCAAACATGCTTGTTTTGCCTGTTATAGGAGCCAGAGCAGTTGCCAGGAAGCATAAGTAGAAAATGCAGAATGATATTTTCAATGGATAACTGAAGTAATAAGATATTAATAAATGGTGATAATGACAGTTATAAGATTATTAAAGGGAAATGGAAAAGGCTTTGTTTGGTATCCATGTGTTCATAGAGCTCGTTGAGTGTAGGCTTTTTTGTCTTCTGGGTTTTGGGGACTGTGTACACACACACCAAAAATAAATCAGTGCTTTGAAAATCTTTTAGCTTGTACAGAGAAACCTCAAATAAACCCCATCAATAAGTATTAAATAACAGCTTCGGAAGTGAGAATATTGTGTTGGACCAAGTGACCAAAAGCATATTTATTACACCAGGTGTGTGTGTATCTGTCAGACCAAAAAGCCTGAGTTCTTTCTATCATAAGCACATGGTAGGAGTTGAAAAACTTACATTTTCTGATAAGGCTTCTAAAGGACTTTGCATTTTTTTTTTAAGTGCTAAGGAAGAATAGACCACATTAGCCAGGAAGTAAAACTGAACACTCAACTACTAATTTAGTTATGAAAGAAACAAAATAAGAAATGCAGAATAATTATTAGGAGAGCTGAGAGAATAGACTCTTTCAATTGCAGGGGACTTACAATGATCATGTAGTCCAGCTGCCTGACCATTTCAACACTGACCAAAATTTAAGGCATGTCGTTAAGGGCATGGTCCAAATGCCTGTTACACACTGACAGGCTCATGGAATCAACTACCTCCCTAGAAAGCCTGTTGCAGTGTTTGACCATGTTCTTAGTAGCAAAATGCTTCCTCATGTGCAGTCTAAACCACCCATGGTGCAGCTTTTAACCATTCCTGCACATCCTGTCACTGGATACCAAGGAGATCCGCACCTCCCTCTCCACTTCCCCTCCTCAGGAAGCTGGAGAGAGCAATGAGGTCACCCCTCAGCCTCCTTTACTCCAAACTAGATAAGCACAAAGTCCATAGCTGCTCCTCATAGGACATTCCTTCCAGCCCTTTCACCAGGTTTGTTGTCGTCCTCTAGACTCATTCAAGAACCTTCACATCCTTCTTAAACTATGGGGTCCAGAACTGCACACAGTACTCAGGGCAAGGTGTCAGCAGTGCCGAGTACAGCAGGATAATAACCTCTTTTGACTCGCTGGTTATACTGTGTTTGATGTACCCCAGGCCAAGGGTTTGCCCACTTGGACCCTAGGGCACACTGCTTGTGCAGCCTGCTGCTAGCCAAGATCGCTTTCTGCAGCGCTGCTCTCCAGCCACTCTCTCCCAATTTATATTTGTGCCTGGTGCTGCTCTGTCCTAGAGGCAGAATCCAGCATCTGGACCTGTTAAATTTCAAGTCCAATAGAGCATAGCCCAATGCTCCAATCTATGCAGTTCCCTCAAGTGAGTCAACAGCACCTCCCAGTTTGGTATCACAAATAAGCTTCTTTGCTAATGGTGCATTCAACTCCTGCATCCAGATCATCGATGAATATGCTGAACAGAACTGGCCTCAGAAATGAACTCTGAGTAACACCGCTGATGACCAGTCATCAGCCAGATGTGAGGCCTCATTCACTCTTCTCTTCAGCTAGTTCTTCACTCAGCACACGGTGAACCCGTTCAACGTCACAGCTGGACAACTTGTCCAGAAGGATGCTGTGAGAGACAGTATCAAAAGCCTTAGTAAAATTCAGAAAAACTACATCCACCGCCTCCCTTTTATCCACTAGGCAGGTGACCTCATCATAGGTATTGCATTAGTTAAATAGGACTTTCCCTTTGTGAACCCATGTTGACTGTGCCTGATGATTACATAATTCTTTAGATGCCTTTCAGTAGCACTAGCTATAATCTTCCCCATAATTTTCTCAGGAACTGAGGCTAGGTTAACGGGTCTGTAGTTCCCTCAGACCCTTTTTGTAGATTGAAATAACCTTGGCTAGCTTCCAGTCAGCAGGGACTTGCCCAGACTCCCAAGACCTTTAGTAGATGATTAAGAGGGGTCCTGCCATAATATCTGCTAGCTCCTTCAGTACTCGGGGATGAACCCCATCAGGCCCCATGGACTTCTGAACATTCAGCTGATACATCTGGTCCATTACAATTTCGGTGTCTACAAATGTAAAATCACTGTTTGCATACAGTAGTCATCATTGAGGTTTCTATTTCTTCAAGGCTTACATACCTTATTGTTTTCACGAACTTCTGAAAACCTTCAGCTAGAGATAGGCCTTTTGTAAATCTTTTAAAATTCTCATTGAGTTATAAAATGTTACAAATTTCCCTTCTTTCATTTGCACTTCTGAAAGAGATTTTTGTAGGCTGCCAAAAATTACTACATGTCCATGCTGCTGTTGCAGTGGAACAATGTGTATTGGGAACATTCAGGACCTGCAGGCACACCTACAGCCAAAAGAATGATGCTGAAAGCAAAGTGTGATTGAGAAATTATTGATCACCTGACCTAACAATACATCCATTTATTCTGAGGCTTCTTAAAGGGTAAAAGAAGAGGGGAGAAAAAGATCTATGTAATTCCTTCTGTTTCTTTCCGTTTGAGCACACTATCCCATCGCTCACTCTATTATGAAAAACTTTGTTCAAAATTGAACATTATTTTTCTTCTAAGTCATGTTCTCAAACACGAGGAAGCACTACTTTTGTGGTTGCTCATGTGAATTTTATTCTTTTCTTTTGAATCCCTGTATTGTAATACCATTGTTAATTACATGATATGTGATTATTGTATGAGTTCCACACCATTTAATACATGAGGTTTTTATATAAAGGACAATAATAAACCTTGATGAGGAGATTTTTGGGTTTATGAGGTTTGCACGTGTAAGGTTTTATTTTCAATCCAACATTTAACATAAAGGAGGAGGAATAACGTAAATAGAATATAACTCTGTGTTTAAAATAACAATTCTAAGGGATGAAGCAGTGTGAGGAAAATGACAACTGTAATATTTTTTCTAGGAAAAATAATCACTGTTCAGTTGGAAGGATTACTCCTTTCAAAAAGGAAAATAGTCTAGAAATATGATGACCTGAGTGCGAGGGACTCATTCTGCATAATTTATTTGCTACTTTTTCAGGTTTAGAACTGTGCAGAATATTTTCACAAAGTAGTGTGAAAATGTAGGAAGAGGTAGGCAGGCAAGGGAAACCTGTTGGGTTTATAGAAAAAAATTGAAGGCAGGGAAAGGAAATATTGAACAATGAGATAAAAGAAACAGCAATCAGTGTGCTTTTAAAGGAAAAAGAACGTGGCAATAGGGTAAATTGTTACTACAAACATTTGCAACTAATCAGGTGTTAGGTCAAATAAGTATCAGGATCTTAATTTTTTTAGGAATATATATAGTAAGTGCAGGCAGGTTGAAATTATAGAAATGTACAGAAAAGTTAAACATGATCATATATGGTAACACTTTTATGTTATTTATTAAAAAATACATTCAATGAACTACTTGCAGGAGCAGAATAAAAAAAAATTGTTTTTCCTAATAACCCACAGCTACAAAGCAGAGAAGACTGAGACTGTGATTGGTAAGACTGGAGATTCCTCAGAAGGTGGGTGTGGTCAGTGGGTAAGACCAGTGTGTGATGGTGTCTGGTGCTTTAATCTTCAAGTTCAGTTGTTGATATTAGTGTTTATGAGACAGAGAATGCCAGCAAAGCAGTGGATACACAGTCAGGATTCCCATATTTACTTACCTGGTCATATTTAGCCTGCTAATAATGAAAGATACCTGTGAAACACCTGGTGGAATCTAAGCAGAGAAAACATATATGTGGAGAGGCTTGGTGCAATGCTCTGTTTGCAGTAATTAAAGCAAATTTGCATTTACCCCTAATTTTGACACAGATACTTTGAATTTTGAATAACTGATGAATAAATGCTTGTTTCTTTCTGTTATGCAACTCAGAATGTGAATGCAAAAGTATTTAAGACAATGACCTGAAGCTACGCCACAATGGTGTCTCATTCAGCTTTCAGTCTCTATTGTGAACTTTGGAGGAAATATGCCCATAAAAATGGACAGTGTTTGAGAGGAGAATTTGGTTTCCTTATTTTCTTAATACTGTATAATGTAAATTGACAGTGAACACAGTGTACAGTAATGACCTATGTATTTGCACAGCTCCTTAAGTGAGATTTTAGTTATACCTTTTATATTGGAATTTGTTTTATCTTTAGCAGTAACAAGGGCCTATTGTTTTGAAGTTTTATTTACTGTATGTTAATACACTAGTAGTATTACAGAGATGTTGATGATTAGCTGTCTGCCTCTGAGGTTCATCGTGTTATTTGTTACAACTGAACTCCATGTTCTGGAATAGTCCTAGTGCTTGGATATTAGCGCGTCATGGAACAAACCCGTGTGTATAGTTTTCATTTGGAATAGAGATGGATATATATATGTGTCATTCATATATGAGGTTCATTAACAGTCTCTAAAAATAATCTTTAAAGTCAGAACACAAGTATATGCATTACCAGGACTACATAGAGCTGTGGTTTGGAGTTTGAGAGAAATAAAAACATGGCCTGTATTAGGCTCAGTAGCTCAACATGTATTTATGTGCTATAAGAATTCCAAAGGTTCTACCTGTACGTGATTCTAGACAGCATTGTCATGTAGTTATGTTTTCTAAGTCTGTTCTTCTCAAAAGAGTAATCTATTAGTAGTATTCATGTAAAAAACCTAACCCCCCAAAACCTGTAATAGTTTTAAACACATATTTATTTTCCAAATTAAATCAGAGGTACAAATCTATGTGTATCTATTTCTATGCAAAATGCTTGGCCTTAGAGGGCATAATAACTGAATATGTGAGGTTGTTTTAAAAACTGTTAGGTATTGTCTCTGATGTTTTATAAACTGCTGCTGATACTGCAATGACTTGTGTATTACAAATTAAACCCAGTTTAGGATAATTCCTTTCTTTACTGTTCAAACCTATCAAGTCAGTGTAATTGTCACAGCAGGGTACTAGTGATAGGGTAAGAATGTTCAGACTCACATTCTCTGGGAGGAGATATGATAAATGATAAATAGAAAAACTTCCAGAAATTCTAATGTAATTCATGGATTTTGAAGAAAGAACATTTTTAATATTATCCATTTAATATTCTGCCCCTTGGTCATCTTCACTGGATTAAAATTTAATCCAATTTATATAATTTATATAATAACAATATCATGCACAATACACTTGTAATCCACAAATATATACACAGTGTAAACAGTATTATGCTCTGTGTTTCTTTTTATCTTCCACTTGAGGATATCACAGACCTACAAATGTTAAGTGAAAATAGACTGGTTAAATTCTGCAGGATTTTTATTTTATACCTGAAAATCCCATATTCTTTCCGTATTTCATGTTATTCCCTTTTGTAGTCTCTTCCATGAAAACCAAGATAATCCTGGGCACTGTAATATGCAGTTGTTGTATTTTCTGATGTGTAAATGGGTGAAATCCTGGCTTCACTAATATAATATAATATAATATAATATAATATAATATAATATAATATAATCCCAATAATAGGGATTTTTTACCGTTGCATATCCCAGTTGAAGTGTCAAAGATGCTTTTGAGGTTGCTTCTAATGTGAAATGAAGATAATCCTTTCCAGATAAATACCTCTAAGTAAAAATAAATGTATTTTACTTTGCTAACAATCATGTAATCAAAGACAATACATAAGATTAGGCATCTTATGGCTGCATGGAAGTGAAAGAACTGATTAAATACAATTCTTCTGTCAGTCTATATGTACAGGACAGACCCAGCAGCATTTTTCAGCTGTGTAGACAGACAACATTAAGCTTGAAAATGGAATGCTCTATGTATCAGATTGATATGAGAAGAAAGCCACCTTAATCTTCTGATTTTAGTTTTTCTTGGATACTCGTTAATGTGGCATTCTTGAGACAGGGCATTGGGATATTAACCTTTGGTCTTTTAATCCCCCTGATTTTTGTAGCCATAGCTGTGTCCTCTGAGTAAATGTCAGTTTTATCAAGATTATTTAGACTGCAACAACTTTGATTTCAGTCTTTAGCATGTGTAAAGCATCTATAGTAGTTGTAAAACAGAAGCCATTTTTTTTGTCCATATCTGAATTGATCCTCTTCCATATGAGGCACTATAAATGTGAAAATTTATTGAGATGTAGAAAGAACAGTGGTATTATAAACATCATTACCGACTTAGATACATTTTCTCTGTTCTTGTTAAAAAACTGTTCCGTTTTTTTCTGACGTAAATTAGAAATTTTAAGTGAGTGATTTGAAGAACAATCAGAAGGTACCAATGTTGTATTCAAACAGCTTAGATTTTAGACGGAGGCTCTGGTAAGTACTCAGAATAGTGTGGTAGTGCCAACGTATTTCTGACCTTTTCAAGCTAATAGTCTTGGAAGTCACTGGTATTCTGGTTTTGTTACTAAATCTTTCCCCTTCCATTGTGATTAGTTCTTCTATCACCTTTCCTGGGACCAAGATGAGGTTGATTGGCATGTAGTACTGTGTACTCTTTCTTGCCCTGCTTGAAGACAGAAATGACATTTGCTTTCCTCCAGTGTAGGACCAGTAGGGTCCCTGCCCCATTCCGCCGTGTGTCTACGTATTCCCTAGTCTCCCTTTTGCTACTTATGCACTTGTAAAAAACTTCACCAGGTTCAACATCAGGTAGGCTTTGGCTTTCCTAACTGTGCCTCTGGACAGCACCTCTATATTCCTCCCAGGTAACTCATCCCCGTTTCCACCTTCTGTATTCTTCATTTTTGTCTGAGTTTTGCCACTACCTCCTTGTTCATCAATGCAAACCTCTTGGAATATTTTGCCTGGCTTCATGTTCATTGGGATGAACTGCTCTTGAGTTTGGAAGAGCTGATCCTTTAATATCAACCAGCTTTCCTGGAGCCTTCTTCCCCCTAGGACCTTATTCCCTGGGGCCCCCTCAAGCAGATACCTGAAGATGCCAAAGCCTGTTCTCCTGAAGTCCTAGGCTGTGATCTTGCTTTTTTCCCATACTCCCTCCTCTCAGTACCCTGAACTCCACTATGGTGTGGTCACTGCAGGCAAGGCAGCCTTCAACCTTCACATCCTCTGGTTTGTAAATGAGGTCCAACAGAGCACCTTGTTTACAAACAATGCCTCTACCAAATCCATTTAGAAGGCAAGATGTGCAGTGTATTATTAAAGGAAATAGCTAAAGTTGAAACATCACACGCACAAAATCCCCTATAAACTCTTCAGACCTCTTTATTCCAATTCCATTTTAATTTTCAGACCTCTGTGTGGTTCACAGGGCTGTGTAATGAATACATGTCCAATAGGACATCAATTGATGAGACAGAATTTAAGTACATCTTCTGGCTACTGTTACCAGAATAGTGCTGAAAGGAGCTACTTTGGGGGGCTTTTAGTGCTCTTTATTTGAGAGTAGGAGAAGATTTGTATTTATCAGTCATGTATACACCTAAAGTTACATTTTATGTCAAATCAACAATTACAAGACAAGTAGATAAGAACTTTTCAAGTCATCTAAAAGCAGAGAATTTTTTTAGAGCTCTTTTTTGTATGGAATTTTCAAGGCACGTTGTCAGATTGTACATAAAAGATAACACTTGGCCATGTTTTTTTCAAGTTCAGATAGGATAAATATCCCCCATACTAAGGAGAAAAGGTAAAATGATGGAGCTGAGGCAGACATGCTGCACACAATATGAGATATGCATGGAGAGAAACTTGTACCTGACAATGTAATTTGACCAATGGAAAGACAGACAGTGCATGATGAATTTCAAGGAGGTCCGTCTGCATGTCAAATCATCTGCTTTGTGAAACTATGAGAGTAAGCAGTGTCTATGTAACTGTTCATTATGGTTTTGTTTGTTTATTTTTTAATTCCCATGATTTCCAAAACAAATTTCTCCTGACTGATTGATGGGATGTTACCTAGGATGAATGCCTCATGGATAAACAAACCCTTTCAGATATAGTTAAGTGCTGTTTGCTCAAACTGTCTACCGGTACTATTAAGTTTGCAAGATTGCCTAAGATACAGTACTCGCTAACAGTAATGGAAAATTAGAAATTAGAACGCAAATGTCTATTGAAAGTTATTTTTACTGTTTAGAGGAGTGGAAGCCAGACAGACAAATGTTCTAATTCAGTCTTTGGATCATATATTAAAAAAAAAAATGAAAAAAAATTGTTCATTACCCCACGCCATCCCCTTACATTTGTAGTAAAAGAAAGAGAAATCTAGAAATTAATCTAGAAATGAGTTCTTCAAAGATTTCATCATAAATAATAATGAGAAGACAGAAATATTATAGTAGCCATTGTCATAATGTCTAGGGTGCCTCTGTCCGAGGTCCTGAAGGGCCATCAGTGTGGGTAGGGTATCTAGTGTTTCATTTAACTGTTGTGAAGTTAAATGGACGTGGTTCTGCACAATAAACTTTCTGACAGTCTTGATCTAGCCTGACATGCTTCCATTGAGTAAGCACAACATTTGTTCACAGTTTCATTTATGAAGAATGACAAAACATGTTTTAGAGAGCAGCCGCAAAGGCTCAGATGTAGCTATATGGTTTCTTAAAATCTACAAAGCAAGCAGAAGACGATTTATGGTGCACTTGATTTATTGATTTTAATCTACAGTGAATTGACCAAACACTTTTGTCCTGCAGTGCACCCGTTAAAGAAAATATAATTCCAGAGAGGTATATAAAATAGATCATGGAAATGTTTCCTTCTGTTTTTTCTTCTTGGTAGGTGTGCTAAAGAGTTATTCCTTTCTTCAAATGGTTCTCACACTGTAATATATGACTTGCTTTATCTCTACTACATAAGCCAGGCAAACTGCCCATGCACTAGCAGAAACAAAACAGATGACCTTTCTGAAACACTGGAATGTATAAGAGCTGTTTATCTGGCACTTGGTTTGTGTGGCTGTAGACATTTCAGTTGGCATAGTTTTGTGAGTTCACACTTCTTTTTCCACATCAAATATAGTTTATGTTGGAAATGAGCAGATAGTGACAATACTGAGGCTTTATTAATCTTTAAAGTGATGAGATTCAGGATTTTTTTTAACTGGGGCAACTATGGATTCTCACATTGAAGGCATTGCAAGCCAATTAGAATCATACCAGTAGTTCTTCAGGGGGCAATAATTCTAATAAGGAAAATCATGGGAGTGTAACACTTCTAAACTATACTATTAAGGTTCTTCTAACAGGACCCAGTTAATGATATGGAAAGAGGACAAAAAATAGATGTTACATTAGACTTAGGAAAGTCAAAAGTTGGGCTAAAAATGGCATACACACTCACAAGGACATACTGGGGACAAAGTCCTCTTCCCATCTTCTCCCTCTCAGTAGATTTTATTTTTTTGACATGCTGATATAACTGTTTAATAAAGATGCAACTGTGGAAATAAAAAAATAGCATTACCCTGAATAAATTTGTTGGAGTTTCAGCTGAGGGACCTAACTTCTTTTTCTATCTAATTCAACCCTGTTTCTTATTCATCAATACTTTGGAATTTGTATGACTTAGACATGACTTAGAGAAGTTGTTTCATTTAAATTCCTAAATGGGATTGTATGTGTTGTTTACTGTCCTCTAACATCAAACAAATGTAATAATGTAAGTCTGAGTGATGACAAAATATTACTGTTGCATTGTTGAAGGTGGATATTCTTTAAAAAATATTCAAGGGAAAATAATTAGCCCACATCTAGGGACTGATGCACAGTGAAAAATTACTTACGCATTCAATTTTCTTCAGTGAAAAATTACGCATTCAAAAGTTCTTGAAAGGCATAATAGGTGTAATATAAAATTTTCTCAGAGCACTGACACATGCCGGAGGGCAGATTAATGAGAACTGGATAGCCAAGTCACCTGCCTGGTTTCTGTACTGACAAATTGCTGGAGTTCTAAGAAATTGCTGGATGACCCTGTAATTTTTCATTGCCAGGAGTACAGAACCTTAGACTTTCCTTGCCTTCCTGTTCAATACAAAGGGTAACAAGAGAAAAGCAGTCTTAGCTGCAGGGACACTGTACCACTTCTGGTTGTGATATAAATATAGCTGTCACATTTTTCACCTGACATAATAATTATGTGTATCCAAAGAGGAGGCACTTGGTTTGCTGTCGAGTATTGTGGCTCCATATTCAGGGCTGTTTAGCAAGAGTCGGATTATTATAGAAGATTGCAAATAATGACAAAATTGACACATGACGTATTTTGATCAAACCATTGCATCTCTCACTAGTTTTCAGAGCTCTTAAATAATTAATAAAGCTACACTGGTTTGAAGAGGCACACTAGTAAAATGCTTCTGCTGTTGTTAATTTTGTATATGCCGTTTCAAAGATAGAAAAAAAGACTTAAACTCTTGCAGGTTTCAGTGATGCTTGCTTCTCAACTTTTCACAGATGTCTCTGATAAAATACTATGAAAATATATTGTCTTCACTTTGCTACCTCTGTTGAATTCATCACTTGATGGGGAGAAGCCATGATTGAGTACAAAATAGGGAATTTAAACTGAATTGTAGGACATTCATTCCCACCATACAACAGAATGAGAATCTTCCAGCATGCAGACTGAATCTGTCATGCCAGAACAATTAATCTAGCTACTCCAAACAGTCTCCTTCTCAGAAATTCCCCAGAAAATGAGCAACAGGCAAAATAACTTGTGCTGGCAGTGTATTCCTTGTCACCCTGTGCCTCAGTAAACTTGCTGTCTCTGCTTCTCCAATCCCCATCACACAACTCATAGGCGACATGACAGCCATCCTTCAACCACAATTCAGGTGATGGGTGTAGATTTGTCTATGTGAGAATAATGTTTCGTTGTCAAGCCATGACACAGGGACACTCTTAATGTACCATTACATGTGTACCTGTTACACGATCAGCATAAGATATCCACAGGCATGTGATCGATGTGGAATACTCTGATATTTTCAGAGTAATTGTAGCTTAACTTCACCTAGGTAAGAGGGAATGGATGAGGAGTTCTGGCTCCAGGTGCTTCCACCAAAGCCTATGTGGCTTGTTTGCTCCTAAAGTAATTCCCCCTATTGTAGAATATAAGACCTGCAGAAAGTGTTTTCTTTTTGTATTTACTAGGAGATCTGAAGACAGTGGCTTAAAGGAAGCAAATTTATAACTGTTCCTCTCAGCTCAGCCAGAGAGATTGCATCTAGTTCAGTTCTTGCCTACAGAGCTTGTCTCAGGTCAATGCATACAGAAATTAAAATTCCCAAATGTGACAGATGGTATTTGTTTTGTGTGTATGTTCTCAGTTGTGCACTGTGTCCCTTCAAGTAGTAGCTGGAAAAGGAGAGCCCGTGGAAAGACAGCAGCGAACAGGTGTGGCTTTGGGGAGCTATGGGGCCTGTTTTGGGGGAGAAAGTTCCAAGGCTGACAGGTCTGGCAGGAGAGTCACAGTGCAGCCTGGGAGGCTGCACCCAAGAGGGACAGAGACCACTCAGAGGAGCAGTCGGCAGGACCCAGATGTAACCAAATGAACTTCCTTAGGATCAGAGGAGACTGGCAAAGTTTGATGCAGTTCAGAAAGCATCTGAGCTATCCAAAGCTATGCCTACAGCAAGGAACTGTCTCCAAGGACACAGAGGGCAGAGGAGAGAGCTGTTTATGAAACAGTTTTATTTTCACTCTGTCTGATGTAGTCACTTGGAATTCTTTCCACTTTAAAAGCTGGGTTACTTATATTTTTTTATATAACTTGTCCCTTCTTCATTTTAAAAGTCTTTTGTCTTCATTGGTTATCTTGTTATAGCAAAAGATAAATCCAGATCAAAGCTCTAACCAGTACTATCTTCCTACAAATCAAAAATTTCTGGGCATTTATTATATTATTTTTATAGTTCTTATCTGTAAAGGACACCTTTGGCTATTCTTTGGTGTGGCTTTCTGTTGGTTTTGGTATGATGGTGGAACTAACAATAACTTCCTGAAAGTTAAACCTTTGCTCTGCAGTTTCTACTATCTTAGTGCTTCCTTCTATACCAACGCTGTGTCTGGTTTCAAAAAATGCGTGTTTTTTCCTTTTATGGCCTCTGTATTTTTCTTAGCTACTCTTCTGCTATGTGCTTAAGTGAGTAAAATATTTGACTCAGCTTATTTGAAATACACAGTTCTTTCTATATAGTGCAAACAGAAGAGACCTAAGGAATATATTAGTAGTCGACTTTGACTGATTGTGGGCAGCAATGTTCTTCCTGTGCTGCACAAAATCTGCTAGAATATGTGGATTGTGAGAGGAAATGGAGTCTAGTGTCTTGAAGGTAGATTTCTCAGCCATCTGTGGGGCTAGAGAAGTATTTATGTTGTCACTTAGGACTACAATGGATTTTTTTCCTGGCTCATTCCAATTCTTGCTGCTCAGCTCTGGCTTTTCTCACACCCACTTGTAGCATTCACAGACTAACACAATCACACTCAAGGGATACAATCTGCATGCAAAATTAATACCAGTTTTTTTAGTTCATGACATTACTTAGGGCTTTAGGGAATGTGGTATAGACACTTGTTATTAGCAGGTGCCCCAGCCATGATCAGCAAATGATACTTCTGTTTTTTCGCTGGCAGGTGACCTCAGAACTACAAGTGTTCAGTGCATCTGTCCCTAGTGCTTGCAGACCGCATCAGTGTAAAAACTGTCATTTGTAATTGCTATCAAATCAGAAAGTATAGTTGGAGGATCCTTGCAGTCCTGTCTTGTTTTGAGTCATGTTCTACTCCTGAAATGTAGCAATGGGTATTTAGCCAGTTAGTATTTGTTGTTCTCTGCAAAGCTTTCTTCACAGGACCTTTCAAAAAAAGGCTCTGCCTTATCTTTAAGTATATTTTTGCTGGGCTTTTCTCATCTAAAGAAAATATGGCAGGAAGATAAAGAATTACAGCTATAAAACACACGGATACAGAGACAAAAGACAGGGAGTGAATCATCAAGTGTTAGCTGTTGATTCAGACAAGCAGGGCAATATGAAGAGATAGTGTCTCACAGTCTTAAGTGTCAGTCTTAATGTTGAAAAGCCTTAAAGCCAAAGGTATGAAAGGCACATCCAAATGCTATACCATCTCTATAGTAAGAAGGACTTGGAAGACATTATAAGGGCTTGACAACTGCTGACCTTGTCCATCATGGCCAGACTACTTTCGTATGGATATGAAAGAATGATCTTGAAAGAATGAATGAGTAAAAATCCATGAGAGAAGGACTGTGAGTGAGTGAAATTAGTTTTGGCTGAAAGAAAATCCTTCTCCTTCCTTTATTGTCTCTCACTGAGTTTAATCACAATACTTGTGCAACAGCAGCATGTAAGTTAAATTCAGAAACACAACCATTTTTATACTATATTAGTAACAGTGCTATTATGATATTTAAGGGAGGCAGGAGAGGAGGTTCTTAATATTTGAATGCTGAAGAAGTGTAAATCAAAGCTTAAGAATGAAGAAGAAGTAGGGCACCATTACTTTTTGCTTTCCTTCACATGTCAGCAGGTAGGTAAGGAGGTCCTGTCACTATTAATTCAATATTAATAAAATATGTATTCTATGGAGAGGTGACTGCTTTTAATAACAGTACTTACAATTGATGAAGTTCACTTTTGAGGAGAAGCAATGTTATAATTCCAAAAGTGCATTGCTTACGGTTCTATGCATTGTTTGTGTAGCACTTCATTGTCTTTGTTTCCTACTTTTCTCAGTTTGAACGTAGAGTTAGACTGTAGTGTCAAATCCACAGTTCTTAGTTTGCTTTTGTGTCAAATACCCGTTTAAAGTAGTTCTTTTCAGCCACAGCAACAGAATGTTCTTGCTGCTTAGCATTTGTTGAGGCTTTAAGTGTGTGCTGTTTGTATGTTGAAAAAAAGCCATGCCTGCATTCACACACTGAAGCAAGAAAGAGACAAATAGGATCGTGAACTGGGAAACACAAGGGTGTTATATCTATACCACCATCCTAGGCTGAGTTTCCCCCAACTACAGTGGGAAGGACACTATTGTGCTCAGCCTGGCTTTATAAAATGCATTATGTTCTTTACAATGTCACAGACCCCTCTGTGCCAGTGGGAATTTTGCTTGCTATGAGCCATTAATACTGAGGTCACCATCTGCTGGTTTCTGCTTCTGGGTGAAGGCAAAAACTGTCTTTTTTCACATGAAGTTGATCTGCAGCCAGTGTTTGGGTTTTAATGTCTTTATTAAAGGAAGAGAAAGAGCTTGCATCAAATGAATAATTATCCAAGAGGCTTTGTGCCCATTAGTGACACAGGAAAAGCTGTCAGACTGTGCAATCCTGAATCCAGTAGCAGGAGATTATAGCATTTGTAAAGGTTACAGCCCAAATTCTTCCTCTGTAGATGCGCTGATGTGGTCTTATACAGAAAAGTATAGCCCTTAAAATATTAGTCACTGCCGCTCAGTAGTATCTTCTACAATACAGGGTATAATGCTGCTTTCTGATATAATGTATGTGTCTCCTGTATACGTCATTTTCACTCTCTTTGCAGAGGTTTAAAACAAAACCGTTCTTATTTTCTGTTGTTGCTAACTATAAAAGATCTGAAGCAATAGAGAATGAGTTTGTCTAAGTCCAAATGTCAGTGACTGTCATTAGCTTGGAGAGATGCAGTCTGCACTGAAGTATCATTAGCCTTCTATTAAATCCAGGACTAAACACTCTTGAAATGGATATTAACAAGGAGCTTGCAAAATGAAATACTGGACAGTCCTACCACATTTTCTGGGAAGGAATTAGCAAAAATTGTGCTTCACAGCATAAACCAACATGATTAAACAAGCTACATTCTGTTTTATTGTTGCAATGTACTTGTAGCAATGATGTTATTTAACCCTGTGATACAAAATTGTGTTATATGGAGTTTGTAAGGTTTTTTTTTTACGAGCTGCTAGTTTTTTTATTATGTTAAAAATATTAGAGAGGTTTGAATTATCTGTTTCCTACAGAATCTGCAGTTTCTCATTTTCTTTTTGATATTAGTCATCATATTACTTAAGAGAATAAGGGCCATTCTAAGTAGAAGAAAAAGATGGATGTTGAAGAAAGAGAAGTTCTGGAGGTGAAAAGACGTGGTAGACTACATCAGAATTAGTAGCTGAATTCAAGTGAAGATTTCTGTGGTGTAACAAAAAAGAAAAAATTTAAGGGAAGAATTTGGACACTTTTTCAAAAAGGCTCCTGTTAAGCATTAGAGGAAACATGCAAAAAAGGTATAAAAGATGATTGGCATCAGTAAATAGGTGTTATCTTTTAATAGTGAATAAATAAGTAAGAGTGGTTAATAGAGTTACGGCTGATGTTAGGGTTAAGGTAGCTGGGGATTAATTTCTGATACCATGGGATATGGCCACAAGTTCTTAGTAAAAGGAAAATGGCCAAAGTACTAATACACACCATGGCTTTTTTTAGCTGCGTTTGAGAGCATAGACTAATATCAATTTATGGCCTCCATAGACTCTGTTGGGTAGAGAACTGACACTGATTTGATCTGGAACTACAATCCATAAAGTGTGCTCTTTTGCTTTCTGACTGCCTTATTGCTGTGCAGTACAGCTCTGGCAGCTAACCAGTCTCAGACCACAGTCTTTAGTTTTAATCAAAATTGTTTGTTTGTTTGTTTTTACCAAACAGAGGATCATACTTAGTACACATGTACATGATGTACCAGATCCCCATGACTTCTGTTTCTTCCTTTTGATACTGCAGCTATGTTTCATGTATGTGAGAAGATAGTTCTGTGCATTGTTCAAGTTGGTTTTCAGATGTATTTAGCAGGACTAGTGTTATCAGGGAATAATGTGCACTTTTATTGGTAAACTGAGTGTTTTTAATATGGGCAGTGAGACACAATAAATATGCAGGTACCTCATACAGCTTTTTGGATTAAATCAGCAGCATAACATCTTTCTTCTGTATTGTAACAGAATGTTTAATTTAAGTGTGAGAGCTGCTTTGAGATACATTTTGTATGGAAGATCTTTCACAAAATAACATTGCTGTATTTTTACACTGTCAGGTTCAAGGAGCAAATGAAGACCCAGTAGATATATCACAAAGACTGCTTGAGGTGAGAGCTGAATAAGGTAAATAGCAGATCCAGTGTTCAATCAGCTGGATGAAACAAATACTGGTTACCTGGGACAAAAAATGGCAAAAATGTATTTTTTTTTGAGTATTATTGTGAGTTGTACCCTCAATCTTAATCTAATCTTTCCTATTGCAGTTTCTGTTTATTTTAAGAACGGCCTAGTTGAAGTTTTAATGTGTCCCCTATTCTTTATCAGATAAATGTTTATTGACTCATTATGGGAATTTTACAAGTAAAAGCAATGTTGAGGATTATTCACTATTTTCCATTGTGTTCTAAAACTGCTTAAATGATCAACAAAGAAATTTTAATAGTTCAGCTGACATTTAGCTTTTAAATGTTGTCATGAGACAAACAAACTTTTCTTGTAATGACTTTGTGGAAATCCCAGCTGAATAATGCCAGGGTTGAAATGCATTAATCTATGAAGTCTGTTTGCGTATTTGTTTAGACAGATAAAAATGGGTCGTTTAAATAACGTAGAGGCTACCAAATCTGACTATTTTTACTGTCTTCCAGATGTCATTCTCAGAAATTTATTACCAGATCATTGCTAGTAGAGGTCAAGAGAAAGATTTTCACTGGTATCATACAGAGCTGCATTTTGCCTTTTGCGCCAACAGAAATCGTTTAAGATGAATGGAGCAGACAATAATAAAGCTCAGTATGTCCCAGTTTTGTCACTGGCTGAAAAGCAGTATTGCTTCTGACTTAAGATAGAGCTGCTGGGGTTTCTTCTAGTATAATGGTTGGGTTCTTGTTTATCTGCCAAAGTCTGAGCTATCACTGGGAAGTGGAAGACCAGAGAGACAGTTATAAGTCACCAGTAATTGAAACATCTCTACATTGCATGGTATTCCTCTCAAATGCAGGAACTAAGATGCAAATGATGGAAAACCATTGTTGCCTATTCTTAGTTGGTGTCCCTGATGATGGTGTAAAATGATGGCTTTTCACACTTCACTATTTTTTTATGCTATGTGTATCACCTCATGGTCATACAGTTGCTGATATCAGTGGTAGTAATGGCAGGACTTACATTTTTATGTTTCGCAGAATCACAGAATGGTTGACATTGGAAGGGACCTCTGGAGATGGTCTGGTACACCCTGCCCTGGTCAGGCAGGGACACTTAGAGCCAGGTGCTCATGGAGAACTCCAGAAGGCTTTTGAATATCTACAAGGATGGTGATTCCACAGCCACTCTGGATAACCTGTGCTGGTGCTCAGTCACCCTCATTGCGAAAAAGTGTTTTCTGATGCTCAGACATAACCTGCTGTGTTTCAGTTTGTGCCCCCTTTTCTCCTATCCTGTTATTGAGCACCATTGAAAGGAGCCTGGTTGTGTCTCCTTTACATTCTCCCTTTAGGTATCTATATATAATTATAAGACGCCCCCAACCGAGCCTTGTCTTCTCCAAGTGCAACAGTTCCAAATGTCTCAGCTTGTCCCCATGGGAAGATGCTCTAGCTTCCTTAATCATCTTCATTGTCTTTTGTTGGACTGTTTCTGGTATGTTCATGTCCCTCCTGTACTGTAGAGCCCAGAATTAGATACAGTACTCCAGGTGTGGCTTCACCTGTGCCAAGAAGAAGGGAAGGATCACCTCCCTTGACCTGCTGGCAATACTTTGTCTAATGCAGCCCAAGATACTGTCAATCTTTGTTTCAAAGGCACATTACTGCCTCAGGTTCAACTTGGTGTCTGCCAGGAACCCCAGATCTTTTTCTGCAAAGCTGTTTTCCATCTGGATGACCCTCAGCATGTATTCATGCCTGGGGTTGTTCCTCCCCAAGTGCAGGACTTGACAATTCACCTTGTTGATCTCCATGATGTTCTGGGCATCCCATTTCTGCAACCTGTTGAGGTCCCTCTCAACAGCAGCACAATCCTCTGACTTAACAGCCACTCCTCCCAGTTCTGTGTGGTCAGTGAACTTGTTGAAGGTGCAGTCTGCCCCATCATCCTGGTCGTTAATGAAGCTGTTAAATGGCTTTGGACCCAGTATTGATCCCTAGGGTACACTGGTAGTTACTGGTCTCCAATTCAACCTTGAGCCACTAACCACCACCCTCTGAGCCCTGCCATTCAGCCAATGTTCAACCTACCTCAGTTTTGCTTCACCGTAATTTGCTTCAGATTTTCTTCATACTGAGAATGTTTTGTCGCTCAACTCTAAGTGGAGCTGAAGCAATATCAAGAGAAACTGTTTGGTCTTAATACATTTAATTTATCCTTGTAGTGGTTAGGTAATGTAAATGAATGCTTACATCTGTTACTTTATAATTTTGTGCAAATTCCTGTAAGAGTTTTCTTTTAGATGACTGCTGATAGGATATAAAAAGCTCTTGCTTTGTATTTGATTTTCTTTATTTACCTGTCTACTTCACTACTGAGTAGCGTTGGGTTTAGTTATCTTTTCTGTTTGCTGTGGGAATAGGGGAAACACTTGTAGTACAAGCTCATACTTTCATTACCACCTGTAGAGACGAGAAAGTAAGCTTCTGCTACTCATACTGGTTTGGGCTTATCTAGCAGTTCATGCTAGGTGTGGGCAACTGGATGTTTTGAGAAGTCTCTAAATCATTGAATTTGAGCCATTTTGAAGTTATCAGAAGAGAGTTCTGTTCAGCAATAAGTTGCATTGAGGTCAGTATCCTCTTGCTTTTTCTCAAAATATTGGGCTAACTCCTGTACTACTTGGTGGATTGTGGTTATTGGGAGTTTCTCGTTTCTGCATCAGGATGAAATTAGATACCATAAGCTTGATTGTAAGCTTTGCTGAACAAAATCTGGAACCTCCAGTGTTCAGTATTTGTGCTTTTCAAGTTAACAAAGAATTCTGATGATGGAATTCTAGTAGGAGAATTCTCAGTCTACTCAAATGAAGAAAAAAAAATGACACAAACCATCTCCAAAATAGTAATGTGATTTCTTTTTTGGAGGAGATTAAATAATAGTTGTGCAGGGCTTTTTCATTCCTAAACCTTTCATTTTTCAGTGTCCCTTTTATAGATAAATGCCTTGATGTTACAGGCATTATAAAAACTGAGAGAATACTTTTTTTTTTCCTGAGAAGTTGCCTTTATTTTTATTAATTTTCCCTGAACCCCAAGTGTTTCTGGACAGAGCGCAGAAGACCTCGCTTTCCATTGCCAGTTGCAGAAATCCAAGTTTCATCAAATTACCAAGATTTCTGGGTGCATCATCAACCCATTGAACCTTTTGAAATTTGTCTACAATTTATAATATATCTCAGTCATTACATTGTGCAGGCTGTATTCTTAAGCCTTTTAATGCCAGAGAATCAATGGAAATACCACAATTAACATGAGAATACTTATTTTTATACCAATCTTTTGTCTATAAGAAAACCTCGGAGCTGCTAGTTTTGTTTGTTGGCATTCATAGCTCTTGTATCCCTGGCTGATTGTGCTGTACTGTGTGACACAGAGAGCTTTTTGTTGTGGGGAATCTTCACATATTTTTCCCAGGCAAAAAGACAGCAATATGATGTCATTTTAGCTTTTTTGAGGAACAGATACAGTAAGAAAGGCAAACACAAAAAGTGGAACTGGGGGGCTCACAGTATTAACAAGTAGCAGTGAAGCACCTGTATTCTATTCCTAGCACTGTAATTGTCTTGTGCTGTTGTGAACTATTAAATTGACTTTGTTTTGTGAGTGCAGTATCATTTATAAAGTGGGGGTGATAATGCTTAGCACCACAAAGGGGCAGTGTAATTCTTTTCTAATTAATATTTATTAACTGCTGGATCCTCCATTGCCCTGCACCTTTGCAGTCATTTACATCTGTGCAAAATGAAGACAAAGTGATTAAAAAGTGCTGCTGTATTTTTTACCCACTCTGTCAGTGTGAAGAGCTGTATGAGGACTAAAGCAATAGAAAATCTTTCTCAAGTAATTTTCAATATAATTTTGCCTGTGGGCATAGACTTGCTAACTCAAGAGTGAAAGCACCTTAATAGATATATACACACAGTTCCCTTTCTTAGAATATAGTGTGCAAAATGTTACTGTGGTGTTAGCTAAGGGACAAACTTGCAGGATGTTACTTCACAGTAGGCTACTTGTGTGCATGTTCTTATATGCCAAGGTAATTTATCTGCCACAGAAAAAGGATTAAAGTGTATTTTTTTTACTATGAACGTGTAAAAATTAATACTCTAGTTAAACTTTGCAATAACTCTTTCATGCCTTCAGCTACTTTAATGAGATAAGCGATCACATATTTTTACTTCTCTTGCTAAAGTATTGTAGCAAGTGTTTTAGGGATGATGAGGACCACAGGAGTTCAATGATTGAAAAAAAAGTAAAAACCTCTGGGGTTTGGTCCTTTACCTGCTTTCTTCTCTTTCTGAGAGAAGCCTTTGGGTGTAACCATACTAGTAATGTTTACCTCCTGGAGATTTTTGAGGTGTCTCTGATGGTTAATAAATCACTACTCTGTCATGATTCTTAGTCAGGCTGCATGAAAGACAGCAAGACAAACTGTCATCTTAATTAATTGATGAAAATGAACGAACACACACACACTACTCAGTAACAGAAAAGCAATCAAGTTATCACAATGAGAAGATACATTTTTTGTCATTTGGCAAGACAAATTTGCAGAGCGTTTTTGGCAGGCTGACTCTAATCAATACCTGTTTGCCATGCCTAGTCCAGCCTTTGTGGGAACTAAATATCAAACTTCTTTTGAAATCTTGGTGATTGGCAGAAGGTGATTGCAGCTTTATTCTTGCTCAGTTCAGGTTTCATGTGAAAAATTATGAAAAATAAGAATTTTTATTCAGTTTTTATGTACTTTGCATGCAGCGGTGGCCAGAATCACGTATATGTTAATCACAAAATTGCTTTAGTGCACTTTCTTATTGCCTCTTTGATTATGGACCTGTCACCAAGAGCCTGGCTGTTCAGAATATTTTCTGATTAATCATGCTCTTCTCATCAGGTACTTCACTTGTAGGGTATCAGATAATGATCCTCACTGAGAGTTAAAGCTTTCCCAATAAATAGAAACTGTGACTGTTGAGAACTCCAGACAGTGTGGTATCCATTAATTAAAGTGGTGGGAAACTATTCAGTCTGCAGCTTGTCTATGGAAGATTAGCACATTAACATATTCAATCTTTATGCTTCCAAGCGAAAAGATGTAGTAAGAGGAACACCAGATGAGGTGATATAAAGTAAGCATAAGTTTGATCAGGAAATATGAGCCATTATTATATGAACGCCCTACCCTGCAGTCTCTGCAACGATCCTCCATCTGCTGCTTTTGCGTGAACAGGAATGTGTTTTCTTTTGATTTCTGTTTTGTGTTTGCTCGTAGAAAACATAATATAACTGAAATAATACAACTGATCATGTCATAAACACAAGGACAGAGAGGCCTGAATCTTATTCAGGATCCTTTCTTCTGCACTGCAATATTTGCTCTAGTTCCTTGTCCAGTATGTAGCTCAAGAAAGAGTATTTCTACTGTTTCCTCCTGGAGAGTCTTCTACGGTCTGACACCATGGGTAGTAAGGCATTTTTTTTTACAGATAAAAGTGGATCAGTGAAAAATTAGCTTTTGATGTGCTTTACTACAAAAAGTAAAACATGTTCCAGAAGGGAAAACTGAGTGATTTAGGAAAGCAGGAGGGGAAGACTTAAAAGCTATTTTTGTGCCTTGTCTGCTACATAAATGCTTTGAAGATTAAAATTTTTGTGTTGTATGCACCCTTGATATTTGCCCTCTGCAGGAATCCCTCCTTGTTCTGTAAGATGCAAGGGCATAAAAAAAAATCTGTGACTGCCAATTCCAATGATGTAGTGATGGGTACATGATACATTATATTTGTATGTAGATTATGTACACATAATATGTACATTATATATGTATATTATATGGACATTGGAAAGACAACAGATAGATGAGTCAGTAATCAGTCAATATAAATAATGGCAGTGATTTGGTAAAATTTTTTAGGTCTTGAGCAAAGTGAGATTTACCTCTTCAAAATAAGGGTTTATCCTAGTAGCCAATTTATTGAGGTTTACCACGTTACTACGTAGTGCTTGACTTGCAGTATTGTTTATGAGTTCACTTGTAGCCCATGGCAAACGTAAACCAAATTTGATATATTTTAGTCAGCAATGAAGGAATCTTAAACTGGATCAGATTTCATTGTATAGACAGCGTAATAGGATAAATACACACAGTATGGTTCAGTTGAGTCTTGGTAACCTGTTAGACCAGAGCAAGGTGACTCTATGCAGTATTCCTTTTTCTGGTCTAAGGTGTAGACCACATAGGAAACTGAGAAGTGTAATACAATAGGCAATGTAAGGCTCCTGAATTTCAGGACACTGTTTTTTAATCTCTGCTTTTCAACTTACTTGAATCGTGACACTGAAAAAAATCATTACACACTCCACACTTTACTTTCTCCAAATGTTGGCAGTGGATAATAATCCTCAGCTGCTCTTTATATCCTGTGATTAAAGGTTGAATTTAAAGGTATACCCTTCTATACGGACAAATTAATTCAGAATTTGTTATGTACCAGATTTTTTATGAATAGGTCCCTTAACTGAGAAAACTCTTCTGTATAATGAAGTAATGAAAAACTGAAATGCCTTTTAAGTGCAGCCTAAGTGCAGCTAAAACTAGATATTCGTTCAACCAGATAAGCGAACATTACTCATGAGGGTGAAATTGAGCCCTAAATATCTGGTCAGTGTGAGACTTACATACTGAGTTAATTCTGTTAAGAGTTATATTTTGCAGCACAGTGACTTCCTGAAAGCATGGCAAACCTTTCCATGCACGTTTCCTTCACCAGCACTAAAACCTGCTCTGCTCTAGACATGATGTTAATACTTCAGTCAAAGCTAATTATTCCCTTGTGCCAAGCTAGGTAACAGCGGTGTCAGGCACAAATGCTTCTCTCTACTCCTTTCTGGGGGAGGTGGAAATCATGCGTATGATTTGTTTCTGTTCTCATAGGCCATGTAGAGGGAAAGCCGGCTTGTTTCTTTGAATGTACATCTTATAATGTCTTTTCCTGAGAGAAGGAAGGCTACAGATCTGTGCCTGGCAGTTTGAGCAGAAAATGGTAGTTCTCTGATAAGTCTTCTATTCTTTGAGAGGTGATTCTCAGGGCACACAGTATCATAGGCACAGTCCTATGATATTGCTAGAAACCCTCTGACTTCTGCACCAGATGAGATTTAAATTTCGCCATTCACTCTTCTTCTTCTGTGGACTGCTGCCTCTGGACTTTCTCTGGCACGTGGCAACATCTACCATGGTCACTGAGCACCTTACAGGTAGGAACAGAGACTTTGAACGTGGGAATCATGCGGAGCAAGGAGAAAGAGTGGGTCAGATCTATCTATGGAATAAGATTGCCGTTTTCTGAAATGGAAAGGAGTGACAAAATAAAACCCCAGGGGCAAAGATTTAAGTTAGGAGTTATCATTGGAAGTAGTATTTAATTAAACTTTTTATACTTTCCCTTAAATATTCCGAGTTTCAATTAAACTGCTGTAAGTTGGAGTTTAGTGTTTTAATTATACTAACACATTTTAACACATTTTATATCAATTCACTAAAGTCTTTATTGTAAAATTGCAGTTAAATTTAATCTGAAACTCAGCCTTAACAAAATCATCACTTAGCAAATCTCTGCAGTCTGTCCACGTCAGCTGAAACAAGGAAAATATTATTTCAGCTGCTACATTTGAGGTAGGAATGGGTTCATACAAACCTCTTGAGAAACATTCAGGCTCATTGAGTCTCTCAGTATGCCATGATAAGCTGATTCAGGGAGTTAATCTCATTCAAAAAAAATCAAAGAGTTCAGATATCCTCTGCATTTTACAAACAGAGGATCAGATGACCAGTGCTGGCAAGTAGGAGAGAAAAGACATGACTGAGAATGAAAGAGACACAGATCCTCCTATCAATAACACTAAATTTGATTGCCTTAGTCATGTCACAAAACCACCAGTACATGAACCGAGTTACTGCAATCTTATTCATTGAAGTCAAAGTGTGAATTATTTAAAGAAAAACGTACACTAATGAATGAAATCCTTTTGAAGTTTTCCTCCCTTTTGATGAGTTTTTTAGATAAGAATTACACTTATGCCAAAATAATGTCATCAAGCCTTTGTTTTAATTTACATTTCAATCAAGTCATTATGTCATAAACTTCCACATGCATAGTTCAGCTTTTCAATCATAGTTTTATTTCATACATTGTAAAAAACAATTACTAGAAACATTCTAGTGAAACACAATATTCAGTGAAAAAGCTGTTCCTATTTTCAGCATAAAATGAGATTCCAAGGGACACAGTATTACAGTGGTATGATATTATATGTGTTATAGTGAAGAACTGCTTATTTAAAATAATTTAAATCAAATAGGATTGAAGTGATTTGTTGTTTTATTAATGATGTATGTAAAAGGCAATTATTGAACTACACACTTGGGAACTATATCAGCAATACAACACAATATCACACGCTTGAAAAATGTTAATGAACATCTGCGAATACCTTAATACCCTTCTTTATGTAATACTATAATTTTAGTAACCTGGGCCCATCCACTGAAATGTCTGGGTGCATATGGGTGTGTGAGTTATAGTCATATATCCCTCTCTGGGTCAAGTGGTTCCCCTATATACATGGGTACATCCACCTGCTGCAGATGTGGGTGTTCTGCTTCTGTGTGGACCCATGCCACTTGCTACAATCTAATGATGCACAAGCTGGGAAGAAAACACCCTGTGAGTTCATATATGCACACCTAACACGTCGGTGTCTGTTTGTTGCACCCCACAGTGACGGCTCTCGAGCTGCATGTGCACCCCAGGGCATCTGGGAAGCAACTGTTTTCACTCCAGTGTATATCTTGTTTGCTACAAATTTTCATGCTACTTTTATCCTTCTTTTCAGGCTGATTCCTCCTTTGTTTCAGAAGTTTCTCAGTAATTCCCAAGTTACAGTTTAATCTGGTTGACTGTTGTCCTCCTCTTTAATGTGACCAGGTTTGATGGTCCTCACCTTTAGCATGACTGGTTTTGGGCAAATAGCCTCCAGATGGTTTTGTGTATTTGATCCATACACTCACACCCACATTTACATTCTGATCTTAACAGATGTGGTTATCCAAGCCATTTGCCAAGGTTGGCCCATGCAGGCATCCCTGCAGCACCCATATATGTTAAAAGAAAGAATATTTCTGGTATCCTACACAGCTTATCACAGTTATCTCTACTGTCGTGACCGGCTCAGGGTTTGCCCTTTATTCCACTGAGAAAGTCAACTGTTTGTGTTTGTTGTTTATGAATCAACGAATGGTCACATCTGTAAAAAGTGTTGAGAACAGTGAATATAGAATGACATTAGTATTAACTGTGACTATTTTTATAAATAACATACTATATAATATTTCATGACAGAAGTGGAAAAAGTGGAAAAACCTGTTTTATGCATAATCATTCTGAATTGCTCATTTTCATTGCCCAGAGAAGTGGGATTGTTTAGTCTGGAGAAAAGGAGGCTGAGGGGAGGTCTTATTGCTCTTTACAACTACCTGAAAGGAGGTTGTAGTGAAGTGAATGTTGATCTCCTCCCAGGCAGCAAGCAATAAGACAAGAGGAAATGGCCTCAAGTTGTGCCAGGGGAGGTTTAGATGGGATATTAGGAAAAAATTTTTCACTGAAAGGGTTGTCAGTCACTGGAACAAGCTGCTCAGGAATGTGGTTGATACCATTGCTGGAGGTATTTAAAAGGTTTGTAAATGAGGTGCTTAGGGACAGGTTTAGTGGTGACTTGGCAGCGTTAGGTTAACAAGGTTGGACTTGATCTTGGAGGTCTTTTCCAACCTAAACAACCCCATGATTCTGTAAATAAGGCCACTATCCACATGTATGAATTAACAATATGTCTAACTTTTAGCTGTGTACTCCTAGCTTGTAAGAGTATAATATCTGATAATGAATGAATAAATTTAAAAGTGTACAGAACCCATTCACTACCAGAGCTGAAACTTACCTTGGCTTCCAGCATTGATAATGATCCTATTTGCGTGTTTGATGATAACATTGAATTGGCCTCTTTCAGATATTATTATGAGATCTAACTCAATTTGATGCACGGGTTGTGCCAAAGGTTCCAGAAAGTCTGTATTTTAAAAATTAAACAACTGTCATGTATATTGAATTGCTGCCACTGTCTTCTATAGGTCAGCCAATGACCTGCGTACACAGAACATTCGAATCAACTTGGAGATACTTAGTTTTGCTCACTGATAATGTTTTCTTAACACATGTAGATTTGGGTAATTTTTTCAGCTTTAATCATATTTAGAAAATTAAAAGTATGCAAGAGATGAGATTCTTCACAGCTGATACACCTGGGCACCCAGAGGCAAAAAGACGCACCTTGAAGATGAATGTTTATGGAAGGACAGGCAAGTTATGGAACTTCTCTATGATCCTATTTTTCTCATAAGTATGCAAAGATTCACTGATCAGCATTTGTGGACTGATTCCTCAATATTTAAGGAAGCATACTTCATGGATGCTTCAATTATTTCCCTTTTTGTCTTTGTCTATCAGATCATTACTTTGTGTCAAAGTTTCCCACTGATATTAGTGTGAAAATCCTAGTTAAATGTATTGAAAGAAGTAAGCGAACACTTTTTTTGGTTTTGTTTTTAAGAACACGTAAGAGAGAGGCGAATGGCATAACTGCATTTCTAGGAGATGCTACATAAGCTTATAGTTTAGAAAATCTCCTGCAACCCTATAATGTAGTCATTTGATCTCATTACCAAATAATTGGAGTTTCATACTTGTAATTTATACAAAAGAACATTATTAAAAAAGTGAACAATCAGGAGGGACCATGTGACATTCAAAATCTTTCTAAATCAAAACAAGAAGGCAATCATCCAATGTTCCAGAAATATTAAATAGTTAATATTAAGTAGTTAATATTAAATAGTTATTATTTATATTTTTATTTCATATTCTCATATTTTCATTTCATTTTTAAACATATGAATTGGTAGTTGTTTCCTGAAAGTAGTGTTATGTTTCCTATGTGGTTATGAAATTGGTATCCTCATTGATAGTAATGATTGAGTAAACCATATGCAAATTGGTAATTCATAGTTGTTGTTTTGAATCATAAGGGGGAAATGGAATGGTTATTGCTGTAGCTTAATTTTAAATTTATAAGTCTGGGAAGCCCTACAGATTAGTGCTTTCTAGAAGAACGTTTTGAGATGTTCTATTTGGGACTCAAAAGCTGGTTAAAACCTTGACGCAGGCTTGCCCTTCAGGATCAAAAATTTTGAATGATTCACCTACTGTTCTCCCCTTGCTCTCTGAAACTATAGTAGTTCCCAGCCATTCCTAAGTGTCCTCACTGGGCTGCTTCACAGCAGCTTCCTCTGTGACAAATTATTTGTGGAGATTTGTTTCAGGAGTTACTTTTCTTCTTCTTTGAGGTTTTTTTCTCACATTATTTCTGTTTTTTTCCTCTTTTAATGCTTTTACAGTCAGTCCCTTTCCTTTCCTCATCACCTTTTTTATTTTCTTGTTTTTTTCTCCTTTATTTGCTTTGCATGAACTTTTTTTTTCTGTTAAGCAAAAGAACTTGCAGATTTCTTTGCTTTATTTGTTGTGTGAATGCCACAAATCCTTTTTAGCAGTCTCTGCAGATTAAGGAAGAATTTTAATGATAGTAAATATACTTTACTATCACATCATGTATTTTCCCAAATGCAAAAATACAGCATGAAAATCAGTAAGCACTGCTTCTAAAATGTGCTTTCTTTTGTGTATTCCTTGTGTCATCTGCTTAAAGATTTTCATCTGCACTCAGTTGTCCTGGGTGGCAGACTATTCAGATTCCCTCCAGTAAAAAAAAGGTTTCCTGAAAGTAGTACTGGACATTTGAAGTCTTGTGTTTTATCCCAGGACCGGTGAAGAAATCATGGACTGATATGGGAGGATTAGCACAATCCCAAGGTTGGAAAATAATTATTTAAAGATAACATGTTTTTGTCAACAAATCTACATGCAAGGTGCAACTTTGCCTGTAGATTTGTAGACAAAATTGGATCTAATAGCATTTAAATTAACATTACTTGAGTAGGGATCCCAGATGAAAAGAAACTTGAAGTCCTAGATCCTCTTCATACTCCATGTATTCACTGTTTTCTTTCTGCTGAAAAAATTTCTTTCTGAATTTTTTTTAACTTTGATTCTCCAGTCACTTAAATAGCATCATAAATGAGTGACTCCATATTTCTAATTTGACCAATGATTCAGGTAACATATGGGGTGTTAGGCAATATGTGGTCAGTAATTCGCTACGTTCAAGAGCAGAGGCAGTCTGAACTTCTTCTTATTGTGTTAAGCCAGCAGAAATTTCATAGACCTTGCTGTTGTTTCTTATAGTAGCTGGAAGGATGGAGGCAGTGTTGACTTTTCTGCTGGAACATCCCAATGTCCTTTTTATTACTTCTTTCTGTGAAGCAGGGGTTTTCTGCATTGAATGTTTTCCAGATTGCACAGAAGCAGAGGTAACAAAATTTAAGTCAGGGTGACCTGGTAGGAAAAGCCCAGGGTAGGAAGCCAAAATGTGAGTGGTGTTTCTTACTCTGCTACAGACACCTTAAATAACCTTCAACAAGCCCATGAGTTTTCTATAGCATTCCTCCTTCCCTGATATCTAACCCACAGAGAAAATGTGAGATTAAATGCATTTGGTTTTGCCCACATTAAGTACTTCTTGAATAGGAGGTACTATAAAAATGAAAAACATTATTTCTTTGACATTTTAAAAATGAATGATAAAGTTAATGTTGATTTTTTTGTTCAAGTTTATTTGTAAAAATTAAATTGATAGTAATGGCTGAATCAGTACCAAACTGATTCGGACTCTGAGTCAGCAAGATAAAGTACCTGAGCTTTAATTTCCTATTTCCAGCACTTTGGATTGGCTTTCACAGAGAGGAGTTAATAGAATATTCATTGAACAAGCACTGTTAAATATTGCAAGTAACAATGTTTTTTCGGTGATGAACCTTTTTGACTCCAGATATGTAACAAACCTTGCATTTTATTTTCAGTATAAACATCAGCTAAGCTTGAATAATCCATATTTCTGTAGCCTACATCTGATAAAAATGATCAATTTACTAGAACTTTTTCCTGTCTACTGTTTAATCAGTAATGCAATAGCAGATCACTACAGACCTGACTCTCCTTCTGGATAACTGGGTTTTACATGCCTGTATGGCTTTGGGCATCCTATATATTTAAGCAAACACAAAGCGCTTTTTTCTCCTTGTTCTGCTATGGTCATCTCTTTCTCATAGGAAATAACCTTCAGAGTCATCCACTAAGAAACAAATCCATATGTTGTATAGCTGTTAAAGGGAGAGGGAAGGTAGCCTGTTACTTAGGACGGTGGTTGTAGTCTCTTCTCAGGCTTCTCTGTAAGGGCAGGCTGTTACTAAAAAAAAATAATTCCCCTTTTACAGTCTCACCTTTGCTGCATTCATAGATTTTAAGGAAGATTAGCTTGGTCACAGCATCTACAGTGATGGAACTGAATAGATCTGTGGCTCTTAAAGCCTTAGTGGTCTGTGATGAGCAATACAGGACAGGTATGACGGATGGCTGGCTGGTAATTTTGGTGAAGCTCTGAAAGCATTAGCTATATATCTCTTTTTAGTGTATCTGCTTGCCTGTTTTATCACTAATATAGACACGGTTATGATTTGCATTTTCTGGAAGAGTAAATGTGTAATGCTATAAATTATTCATTACACCTGTGTATTTCGATCAGAACAGGAGGCAATAAACAACAAGAAAAGCAGTAATAAAGGCAATGAAACCTGTACTAGAGTCCATTCTTGCCAAGGTACTAGCAGATCTAAGAGAGTGCCCAAGTTGCCCATAAACACTTTCTGCTTCTTTTTATTAGAAAAAAGCATTTCCATTAAGCAGAGATCTCTTATGGAACAACTTAAGGTTTAAGCAGAGTTGATGCTTTATGAATGGTACAGAGTTACATGAATGTTCCATGTCACCATTCACATATTTGTTTCACATCTAAATCTTGCTGAATAAACTTATTCCTCCAATTATCTTTATTTAGTTTTGGCAGAAGTGATTTACATCAATTTAGATGCTTATTTAAATACCAAATATTTACGAAATGTATTTATAAGTAACAGTGAATTCTTTTTTTTGTTTTATGTTTTGATATCAGGTCAAAAATCTTGCCTGAGTTTCAGTATGAATCTTAATTCAGGGGTCATATTCTGTCTTTGAGCGTATGGCTGTCATTGCTAATGTCTATATTAACATAAAAATATCTTAACTGGCATCAGGTTAAAGTCAGGCTGTACAATAATCTCTGGCATTCCTTATTACCTTTTATAATATAAGAATATTAACTCCAGGATTCAAATACTGCAAAACTGGAAAAAATAGAGGGTTTTGATCCCCAAAGGTTTGCTACAGCAATTATACACAAATCTGAATAAAGAAATTAAGAGAAAAAAAGGACACTTTATAGTCAGGAATACATCCATACTTTTTCTGACGTTGGAACACCATAGTATCTTATTGATTTTATCAGAGAAATGTATCCTTAAGTGGCAAGCCTTGCTTTCCCAAAGTCATATAAATGCGATATAAATAATAGGATTTGGAACAGAAGTCAATTATGTTTACACTATGATAGGACAATTCAGATTGGAAAGCAGCACAGGAGATCTCTAGTCTATACTCCTCAGGACAGGGACAGCTATAGGGCTGGACACAGTTGCTCAGCTGCATCTGGAAAACCTCATAGGATGGAGGCAGCCTGTCTGAGGATCGTGTTCTACTGTATGGTTGCCGTCATGGAGAAAAGTTTCTCCTTATTTCCAGTCTGAACTTCTCTTGTTCCAGCTTATGGCTATTATCATTACAGCATGCAGAACTGTGAAGAGCTTGTCTCTTTCGCATAACCTCTTGCAGGTGCAGGCAGGCTGCTGCTAGGTTCTCCGAAGCCACTTCTCCAGATGAACCAGCCCACCTACTTCAGCCTCTTGCTCACAGGACAAGCAGCCCCCAAGCATCATGGTGACCCTCTGCTGAATTCACTTATCTTTCCTGACAAACCAGAACTGGACATACTAAAGTAGGTGTAGCCTAACATGCTCAGCCGAGGCAGATGATCAGTTCCCTTGATCTACCATCTGTGCTGCTGCTAACACAGCCCCGGGTGCTGTTGGCTTTCTTTGATGCCAGGGCACGTTGTTAAGCATGGTGTCCACCAAGGCTTCCAGGACCTTTTCAGCACAGCCACTTTTTTGCTTGCCAGTAAGCATGCTGTAAGTTCAGATCACAAAATGGAAGACTTGAAATATTTTATTCCAATTTCCAAATAAGACATTTTGATTAATTTTTTTCTTTGAACAATGAAAACACGATTACATTGATCTAAGTTTGCAAAGAACTAGGGTTATGACAGAACTGAACATCATTCTGTCTGCATTTTTTAAAGCTGTTATAACTGCTAACATATCCTTCTTCTCAGGAATATCCTCTCTCAAAAGGTTTAAATAATATTATTCAATTTATTCAATACAGTTTGATTGACATGTCTGTTATGTTTCTCATGCTTTACTGAGAAAATATAATAAATAAATTGCCTGTGCAGCAAGAAAACCAGTAAGAAGGCAAAAAGCAAAGCAAAAATAGTAACTGCCAGCAGTCCAGCAGTTGTCCTTTGACAACTGACTTGTAAAACAAGGACAGAATTTCTGTGTTTAAATCATACTGGTAAATAAATAAATGAAGGTCTTATACAGCATTTTATACAGGATACTGTGGACTTGGTATCTTGCTGTTTGGCCCTTTATAATGAGAAAGGACAACAGATTGGCAGAAGCCAGCGTTAAACCATGAATTAATGATCCATAATGTCTTTAAATCCCATTGTGAGCTAATGTTAGATTGTCATTGGTTAAATGCTTTCAAGGACTGATATTAATAAAACTCTAAAGTGAGAGATGTCAGTTCCCTAATGGAATGGGGGCATTCAAGCAATATATTTGAAGACTGGTCAGCGAGCTAGCAAGAGCAAAGTGTGTGCATGGAAACAAGGAAAAAGGAAGATCAGAGGATCATCACTTAATCCTTCCATCTTAGAATGTCAAAGATGAGAGGAAAAAAAATCAGTTTTCCACAAGAACAGTTTGTCTTGCTGGGCCAGTGTGATGCTGCAGTTGCAGGAACAAAAGCAACAGGGGAAAAATTTTATTATGATACTGCTCTGAAAACAAAATAAAGAAAAAGGAAAAAATCCTTTTCCCTAATTACAAACCAGAAGTTGTTAAAAGTATCTTTATGTCTTGCAATTCTGTGATAACATTCAACCCACAGGGGTTTGAAGATGACTAAATATTTTCACTGCCCATCCTTAAGAATCAGCATCCATTTCTGTCATGTTCCACTGCAGCTGCTTAAAAATGGAGATTGGAAATGAAGCAGAAACAACTCTTTAAATGAAACTACAGTGGCAGAATGTGATGGAATTTAGCCAGTTCCTGGGATAACTGGATTTTTTTTTTGTTGAGACAATACTTGAAGTCATGTACTACTGGATCTGTACAATTTCAGAGTGTTTATCTTTCTTTTTTGTCTTGAGGAGGTCAAAATACATTTGGGATAGAACTATACAGTCAACAGATATGCAACCTCTTTCTCTATTTTTTTTTTTAGTGTTGCGATCCATAAGTGCTTAAATTTTCTTTTAGACAGAAACCAATCTCTGTGAGCTGTTAGCCATGATAGAAAATGAGATCAGTATGGGGGCAGACGATATAGTATTAATAGCATGCTGCACTGAGGCAGCTATGTGATAGTTTTGAAAACCAAATGAGATGCTGGAGGCTTTAGGATTGCTGGAGAGGTATGAAGGTGGCTTGTATTAATTCTCAATAGAAAGTGTGAGGAAGTCGGAGGTGGGAGAAATTTTGATATTTATACTTAGGGTATTGTTGGAAGCACTGCCTAAACCTAGTTCTCCTTCTGGACATTAAAATTGCTCATGTATTTACAGGAATTGGTAGAGTCTGTACACAAGAGCAGCTTGCCATCTACTGCTACAAGAAGCAGTTTCATTTGTGAGACAGGAATGGACAAAATGCTTCTATTTTGAAATAAGAGCTGTGGAGATTATGGTTGGGTGATCTAGTGGTAATCAAGGATGTGCATGCAGTTGCTGTCTGCTAAGAGGATAATATTTTTTTAAAGAAACAAACAAACAGGAAAAACAGACCAAAACAAAACCATGTATTTCATAATGCAGGGCCTGATAACTGCTTCACCTTGACCTAGGAACACACATCAGTACAAAAGCTGTTAAATAAAAGAGTTGCATCTTTTCGCTGTTGGAAGAGACAATCAGCAGGTAATGTCCTGCTGGCGGGCATGCAGGGAGTTTTACAGTCTCCATATGTAAGTCAGATGATGTAATACATCCTTTAGAATCCATTGTCTGTGTGCCAAGGAGCACTCCCTCCTCTAATACACAGTGCTACTCTGATGGTTTTAGCTATGCCTTTGTCATGGTTTGAAGGTCACATCATAATATAGCGTTGATTACATGATTATTCTGCCTTGACGAGTACCAACTGTACATTGATGTCAGATTTCTTTCTTCTAAAGTGAAAAAGATAAAAATCTCATATGTGTCCACAGTGATCTATTCTAAACCAAACAGGAAATCCACAATGGCCGAAAAGGTAATATAGTGAAAACCCTGCAGGATCTTGCTCCAGCTAAACTTCTTAGAGAGATTGATGTTCCTTTGAAATTATTTTATTGGTTAAATGTAATTACATGAAGTACTCCATTCCTTGGAAATTTTCAGAAGATGAAATAATGACCGATAAAAGGAATACATTAGTCATTATCTTGATTAGTTTTCACATAAGAGATTGTAATTTTCTGTTAGGAAGTAGCATTTTCATGAGTTGTTTAAAGCAATCAACAGTGAATTTTTATTTTTGGCTTAACACAGAGGACGTTGCATACTTCTGGCAAAATGCTAAGTGTTTCTTGGTGAATCCAGGTTAAGAAAAAAAAAAGGAGGGTGTTGCTAATAAGAGCAACAGTCTGTGATCATTGATAGAGGATCATCATGGAAATATTTTAGAATCATAGAGTGGTTTGGGTTGGAAGGAACCTTAATGATCATGCAGTTTCTACCCCCCTGCCATGGGCGGGAACACCTCCCACTAGCTGTTTCTAAAGGCTTTTCTGTTTCAATGTAATTGTTTGAGAAAATCCTGAATACTGCAAGCTTGCACTTCTTGTGCCTATTCTGTGTGAAGAAGAAAGCTCAATAGTTCTAGCATTCCCAGATGCAATTTGCTTGGGTTTTCATCATGGGAAGAGAGTTGTGGTTTATTATGGTGACAGCAGAAGGTCTCTATACTGTGCCAGGCATCAGTGCAGAAGGTGGCATGTGGTTGTCATAGCCAAAAGGAAAAGAAGACAGCATGGATTAAAATTGTTTTAGGCACTTTTAAGAATGTTTTGCAAGGCACTTTAAACCATTTAAAAGTCAGCAATGGCCCATGTGCTTATCAGAAACCATCACTTCAGAGATGATCACAGAGGCTCATGAGACTGGTCATTATCCATGTCTTTCTGCCTCCAGTCCCTTTTTAGAAAGACAGAGAGTAGGAATTCTGTAGCAGATGTGCGATGGCTAGCAAAATATTAGGAGTGACAGAGAAGTCATTTCTTTACCCTTCCCCAAACGGACTACCAGGGAAGCAGTGAAGAAAAACAGTTGCTGCTGTTTCCCATACTTCAATTTTCTTTGTGTATAGAGAGCAAAGAAAATAGAAGAAAATAAAATGAGATAGTGTGAGAATTAGGAATAGGAATCCCTAATTGTCAGCTAGAAGCTGACGAACAAGGAGGGCCAAATATCAGCTGATGACTGTGAATATTGAAACATATGTCCATTCCTAGAAGATGTGGTTTGGGTGCCCACTCCACACTTCACCTTAGTGAGTAAGAAAGCTTAACATAGCTGAGGATCGCATGTATTTACTGAGAAATCTTTCATCCTGTCTGCAGGAACTCTTCAACTCCACATCTGCCCATCCCTAACCTATAAATTCAATCCCCAAATCCAGATCTGTCCTCTTCTGCATCTCTTCAGTCCTGTTATTTTTTATCAGAGCTGGCTGTCATCTTCTCTTCCCTGGCCATGTTGGGCAGAATGATGTCTGTGTCTTCTCACACCTGATGTGGTGGTGCAATTGAAAGGCTCAGAGGACATGTCCCTATCACTCAGGCAAGGAGAGAGGTCAGGCTTGAACCAGAACTGGCCTGGTTCTGCTGCACCTCTCCGCTTTTCTCCAGCCCTTGCTCCTGGGAGAACAGTATGACTCCAAGGAGGAGCTCTTTTCCCTGCTTTGGGGTGGACACTTAGTCAGAAGTGGGTTTCCAGAAGAAAAATGGAATTCATAGGAGAACTGGAGAGCTGCTCAGCCAGCTGCAGCACATTGACGTGACTCAAGAACAGCATAGGCAACACTGTAATGAGCAAGACACTGCCAACTGTTTCTTCATCTGCCTTGAGAGCTTGGGAGTAAAGAAACAGAGGAAAGGAAGGGAAGTGCAGCCAAAGGCACTTAAATATCATTAGAGTTATGTAAATCAGGCAAGTTAAAAAGACAGATCTGAAGTGTTATTCCCCTCCTGGGGAGTTCTGGGGATAACCAAAAGGGAGGAGGGATGTCTTGAACAAAGATGAATTAACATTTTTTCTACAATGTGAGATTTTGTGGATAGACAGGAAATAACTTCATATTGATGTCTTATTTTTCAAGGTTCATAAATATAAATATAGAACATAATCCAATAAGAATAATAATTTTCAAAAGCTTCATGCCTAGCTTTAATATTTTAACTTTTAACATTAAATGCTGAGTTTTGGCCCACAGAACAAAAACACATTTATCTGGATTTTTTTTGTTGCTCTTCCAAAGTATTGAAAGCAGTTTACTTTTAATTGCACATTACTTAAATTATTTTAGGTTGTACAAAAGTAATTTAAAGCTCAAAGTAATAAAAACAGAGCTATTAAAGACTACGAAAGATCATCTGCTTCCCCAAATCTTATCCAAGGGCAGGATCCATTGCACCTGTAGGTCCCTTCTCAGGGGAACAGAAGGTCCAATATGCAGACTGGATTTATTTTATAGGGAAGTCTGCTGCCTACAAAAGTCTGGGGCCTCTCGGTTAAAGGAGTAGAAAGAAAACTTCTAACTCAGTTTAGGCCCATGGATTATTATCCATTATTGATTTTCCAAGTAGGCAGTACTGAAACTCCAACAAGAAAAGTGAGCTGGTGGGAAAGAAAACCAGCTTGGCTGAGCAGAGAGCTTTGGGTGGATCTCTGAAAAAAGATGAAAGTATATGAGCTTTGGAAGAAAAGCCAAACATCTCAGGAGGACTACAAGGATGAAGTGAGATCATACAGAAGGAAAATCAAAAGGGCTAAAGCCCAATTAGAACTTAAAATGGCCAGTTCTGTGAAAGATAATAAAAGATGTTTCTACAAATATATTTAAAACTAAAGCAGGGCCAAAGCGAATCTTCATCCTTTATTGGATGCAGGAGGAACAGTAGTGACAAAGGATTAGGATAAGTCTGAGGTACTTAATGCCTTCCTTGCCTCAGTCTTTAATAGTAAGGTAAGCTGTTTTCTGGGTGCTCAGCCGCCAGAGCCAGAAGACACGGAGGGAAAGCAGAACAAAGGTCCCATGATCCATGAGGAAATGGTTAGAGACCTGCTTGGCCAATTAGACATTCACAAGTCTATGGGGCCAGGTGGGATCCACCCGAGGGTATTAAGGGAGCTGGCAGTGGTGCTCACCAAACCACTTTCCATGATCTAGCATCAGTCCTGGCTGACAGAGGAAGTTCCACGTGACTGGAGGCTGGCAAATGTTACGCCCATTTACAAGAAGGGTCAGGGGGAGGATCCAGGGAACTCCAGGCCTGTCAGTCTGACCTCAGTGCTAGGGAAGATCATGGAATAGGTCATCTTGAGTGCTATCACACAGCACACACAATACAACCGAGTGATCAGGCCCAGTAAACATGGGTTTATGAAAGGCAGGTCCAATCAAACTGACCTAATCTCCGTCTATGACAAAGTTACCCACTTAGTGGACAAGGGGAAGCCTGTGAATGTAGTGTACCTGGACTTTAGTAAAGCCTTTGACACTGATTTTCACAGTATTCTGCTTGAGAAACTGACTGCCATTGACCTGGACAGGCATATTCTGCTGGATTAAAAACTGGCTGAATGGCTGGGCTCAAGGAGTGATGCTAAATGGAGGAAAATCCAGTTGGATGCTGGTTACAAGTGGTGTTCTGCAAGGCTCAGTGTTCAGTCCAGTTCTGTTCAATAACTTTATTTATGATCTGGATGAGGAGATTGAGTGTACCCTCAGTAAGTTTGTGGATATCACTAAGATGGGCCAAAGTGTTGACCTGCTTGAGGGTAGGGGGACTCTTCAGAGGGATCTGAACAGGCTGAATCAATGGGCTGAGACCAACAGGATGAGGTTCTACAAGGCCAAGTGACGCGTCCTGCAATTAGCAGAGAAGGGCATTGGCAGGTTGGTTAACAGGCAGCCGAATATGAGCCAGCAATGTGCCCAAGTGGTCAAGAAGGACAATGGCATCCTTACCTGTGTCAGAAACACCATGGCCAGAAGGACCAGGGAGGTGATTGGGCCCCTGCACTCAGCATTGGTGAGGCTGCATCTTGAATACTGTGTTGAGTTTTAGGCCCCTCATTAAAATAAGGACATTGAGGTCCTGGAGCATGTCTAGAGAAGGGCAGTGAAGCTGGTGAGGGGGCTGGAGAATGAGCCTTATGAGAGGTGGCTGCGGGAACTGGGGTTGTTTAGCCTAGAGAAAAAGGAGAAAAAAGAGGCTGAGTGGAGACCTTATCACTGGCTACAACCACCAAAAAGGAGTTGTAGTGAGGTGGGTGTTGGTCTCTTATCCCAAGCGACAGGCGATAGGGTAAGAGGGAATGGCCTCAAGTTGTGCCAGGGGAGGTTCAGATTGGACATCAGGAATAATTTCTTTGCCAAAAGGGTTGTCAAGCACTGGAACAGGCTGCCCAGGGAAGTGGTTGAGTCACTATCCCTGGAGGTATTTATAAGATGGGTAGGTGAGGTGCTCAGGGATATAGTTTAGTAGAAGACAGGTGCAGTTGGACTCTGACCTCAAACAGATGATTCTATGATATATCTGCTAGCAAGGATGATGTTCAGTGAGGGTACAGAAGACCAGTGCAAAGCAGCCTGCCCTCCATAGCTCTGCTATAACGAGTGTGCACGACTGATGAGAGTGATCAGTTCTGCTCAGTGCCTGGCCTTCAAGGGAGTTTTGGTGAGGTAAAGATGGAATAACTGTATTTATAACTGTGTGTCTCTAAAAGACCCAGATTTTTTGCAAAGAGGTTCAAAATCAGGAGAAGCTGAGTTGTGGTTATGCATGAAAGACTAATCAGCAAAGTGTGGGCAGATTACTAAGTAATCCTCTGGTCCATGTCGCAAAAGGCAGGCAGTAGCGTGTTATGAAAATCTAGATCAGTATTTCCTGCATTAAAGATTTCAGCTCATGCCTCTTCCCATTCATTAAATGTGAAAACAAAAAAAATCTTATCTGAGTTAAGGTGCCAAGGATGGAGATATTGACATGTGGAGATGTCACTTCCTGCATGTAACCAACTTACTATAGCAGTGCCACCTGCAAAGAGGGGCATACTGTAATCGAAGCTCTCGGCAATGTGCAGAGAAGTAGCAGATGAAGAGGCAGGGAGCTGACAGAAGAGCTGGGAAGCATCCAGCCAAGGGCAGTGCAGGTTTTTATAGCAAAAGAGTGTGTGCATAGAGGAGTCGGCAGCTAACAGAACATAGAGAAGCCCTGGGCTCAGTACATGGAAACATTTTTGCCTGAAACTGCTAGTACATCTGCACTGCAAAATACTGTCCCATAGACATCACCAAGAAAGCAGGCTGTAGCTGCTAGGAATTCTGCTTGGTATGACTTTGCTTCTCAGTCATACTGCTTGCCCTGTGCATCTTCTTTTACTGCTTGCCCTGTGCATCTAAGCCAACTAAAGTAAAGGTTCACCTTACAGTCTCCTATGCATTTTCTGCAATATTGTGAATTCACAAAGCATAGAGGTTGAAACTAGTGGAGGTTATGACCGCTGACAAATCCAAGCACTTATTACAGGCAGTGGTTTTAGCATTATTTATGGGTAAGCCCCTGGCTCTCAGCAGCAAATTAAAAACTCTTCAAATCAAAGCAAAGTGATGGCTTCAGAAACTATTAATAACAAAAAGTCTATCTCATATCAAGTGAGGTTGTCTTAACAATGTATCTTGGTACTAAAAATATGCAATTTTTTTTGCCATCTTGAGGAGATGTTGGATTTCAAACATTTGAGAAGTGATGTGCTACAGTACCTAGTCCAGCGATTTTCTGTTAACCCAAAGATATTCAGCTCTAGATGTGTAGTTAAGGAGTAAAGACTGGATGGAGATTTCTGGACTTGTTTAAATGGGAAGAGCAGCAAGTGAGAGTGTAGGTGCTGCAGTTTCTGAAAGTAGACAACTTTTTGGGTGTACTTCAGCTGCTAGTTCACTTGAACAGTGAACGCCATCTCCAGTACAGCCCTTGTGAATGTGCAAGAACGAGAGTTTAGAGAGATGCAGGGCAGCATTGTAGCCTACTTGCTGGTTTGGATACACATTATTCTTCTCCAATTCTGCCCACTGAACCTGATCAAGTGACATTTCTCATCTTTTTTTGCAGGAATAGATTAATCAAATTCTGGAAGTCTTAAGTAAGTGTGAAATCCATAGGAATTAGTAAATTAATTAAGTAAGAAAAAAAATACCTGAATGTTGAGAATTTTAATGACCAATGAATGGATTTTTTTTTTGTATCACATCGTGGATATTGTGTACACACTGCAGTGTCCTTGAGAACCTTCTGCTCTGTGGGCAGCAGTAGTGTGACACAGGTGTTGTAAATCATGCATCAGAATTAGCCTGTCCTAATTGTACATGGACTCTGAGAGGACATTGCTTGTAAGCTCATATTTAAACTGTGGTTTTTTACCAACAAAAGTGGTCGTTCTAGATTTTTCATGAAGTTGCATGAGTTTCTCAGGGCTATAATCCAAGCTCTATTCTGCTGAGTTTGGTCAGCTTTTTAAGTTCTCTTGCTGGCAACAACCATCAGTTCCTTGATTTTCCTTTGAGTTTGTTTTATCTGTCTTCTTTACAGTGCTCTATAAGAACACTGACTTCATGGCACTGAGTTCCTTGGCACGTGATGTCTTCAGCTCAAGTTGGAATGTTCAGTTTGCATAAAGGAAGTAAAAACCATTTCACACCCCATTTAGAAATGTTGGTTAGAAAGTAGAGCAGTATAATACAGAAAGAGTCCGCAGAAGAAAACATATATCTCACAAAAAATCATTAAAAGCTAAAGCAATACATATTTAAATTTCAAGAAACTCTTCTCTAAGCGCTCTGGAAAGACAAATTCACAAATACCTGGAATATCTGGAAAACATAGAAACAAGCAAATAACATAGCGCATCTCTTGTGGAGACAAGGAGAGGACAGTTCCAAGGTACACAGTGCAGCTGGGGTGAGGGGTAAAGAATTATATTCATCCCTTAGATGCAAAGAATAAAGACCCTTGTTCCAGCAGGTGACCAGCTATCCATAAACAAGTGAAAGGGAGATTGTGTCTTCTTTAGCCATGTCAGGTGAGGACCTAATACTGTCTACTCCTGCTTCTTATGATTAGCTTATTTGCATTTCTCTGCCTCCTTCCATTCAAGAGATGGATAATCATGAGCTCTGTTTGCCTGCTAAATTTAAGCATCTGAAAGGATTGCTAGTCTGTTTCAACTTGATCATGTAACGGTTGTAACTGAGCAAAATGCTGGGCAGTATTTGATTTATGGTGTTTCTTCACTGTTTTTATCTTTTGCAGATAGATACTCTGTGTGTCAGTATACTCTTTTAATCAAAGTTCCCTTTCTCTTGATCCTGTGAGTGCCTTGAGGTGCTCTGTCTCCTGAGACAGGCAATTGTGTGGTGATGTTAGTGAAGCGGAAGGAGTGCTCTCTCTGAATTTTTCTTTCTCTTTTGAATGCTAAGAATTTGTTAATGTGTTCTGGCTTTTTTGCATAGCTGCTGTGATGCATAATCCTGTCTTAAATAACTGTCTTGTGCGTTCTTTATATTATGGGAAGGCACGCAATCATTGGATTTCTCTTCTGGCAAATCTGGCGTGTCAGTCCTAGTGAACAGGCGTTTCCTGTCATGTTGCATTGTTGTGACCTTGAATTCACAGTCTTCTCTTCAAAGACAACTGTTTCGACCCTGGTTGAGAGCAAGCTTATATTTTGTATGAAAAAGGTGCACGTAAGAATTTTTTGGAGAACCAGAAATCTCAGCTTTCTTTAGGCTCAGCTGGAGGTTAAATACTTTGTTCAGTGGGGCCTCTGAGTGAACCCGAGACTCCCTGCTTAATTACTCCAAAAGCCAAATCTTAAGGTTTCAAGTCTCTTTTCTTCTTGCTATTCTTCTTTATTCTGTCTCTCATCTCCTTTCTTCAATTTATCCCCTTATAATAGGAGTTGCATCTGTATTTTTCATCTGTTTATATCTACTAATTTTAGGCACAGGCAAAATAGAGGGTGGCTGGCTACTTGGCTTTATGCCAGCATTAGATCTGGTGCAAGTGACAGTGGCTGCTGCTGAGAGAGGTATTGGAATACATAAGTTGATAGCAACAGTTGACCAAGAAAAACAAGGTAATGGAAAAGCAATAGGAAAAAAAGTTGCTCACCTCAAATGTTAAACTCTGCTTTTCATTCCAGTTTTGTCTTGTCTGCTCGTGTAGTGAGCCTGCCCCTGTTTTCTCCTGCTCTAGTTGCACTTACATTGCTAAGAATACTTAAGTCAACCCTGCTTATAGGATTTTCTCCAGTAATACTCAAGGCTAGTTTTACTGGAATTAAAGAAAAGCCCTTGCTCTTTTGACTTGAATGCCTGTTGGATCTGGGTTACAGCTTGTTAGAAACGTATGTCTTGATTTAGACTCCCATTAAGCAAAGTATTGCCAGTGGGAGTCCTCTCTGCAGGATTCTTCAGTGTCTAAAGAGATTTTTGATGATTTCATGTCCTAGTATCCTAGTATCTTAATACATCTCAATTGTTTTACTGTTGGTTTTCTTTCTTAGCTTAGCAGGAGCAAATGGGGAGAAACTTTTAAATAGTCTTTGGAACCTACTTTTAGTTTAGATATTTAAAAAGCTGAAATGTAAATAAAAATGCAGCTACTTGTTTTACTTCTATTAAATTCTAGGCTGATCATATAAACAAAGGCTGTTCATGCTAATCCTGTAGGCTAAATAATAGCTTCTGAGCTGTGCTCTGGGCTTGTCTGTCCTCTGCACTGTTATTCCTTTGGTCTTGTTGAACACATTTTGCCTCTGGTTATATTCATTTTAGTTGATGCAAGAGTAAAAGGAATGAGATTTTCTGAAGATGGATGGAAAAGATTGTGAGGCTCAACAGGAGGCGCATTTGTCTCCTATAAATTTATGATGAGGGCATAGCACCAGTTAGTTGCATCATCTGAAGCCTGGTTCTTGAGCGGTCTGCCGTCTTCTGGGTAGTTTTATAAGTGATTCTGTCTTCAAAGCCTCTGTGCGTTTGTGAGCTGTAAAGATCTGTAGCAATGTTTATCAAGTTTATTTTTTCCTCACAGCAAATAAGTCTGAATCAACTACCACTGTGCACTTAGCAGCAACGCAACACTTTTCACTTGCAGAACATTCACCAGACAAAATTAGCATCTAAAAGCAGTTGTGTTACAAGTAGGAATATATTTTATCCAGAAGAACCCCAAGTGCAGAAAACCCCCATATGACTCAAAGTTAGCATAACAAATTGCTGGCATAACCAGGTCTTTCATCTGTTGACACCCTTTATGAGGTATCTTGCCCACCGGCAGTTTTCTCCCATTGACGTGGTGCTCTGAAAATCAGCCTAGGCTGAGGCTCTTAGCTTATGAGTGTGTGTCAAAAGCTAGGCATATAGAAATATGTTTATGCTTCCATCAAAGTTGGTGTTAAAGCAGCTGCAGCCACCCTGGAACAATTCCCTAAGTATTTACTTAGCTTCTATGTTACTTTTGCAGTCCATGCTCTTATAACTGCCCAAATGAGCTAGTTTAAACCTACATTGGGTTGCATTATAGACAGCCTAAATCTCTCTCTGCAGAAGAGTGCTTACTTAGTAATTTAGAAGCTCAGTTTACCAGAGGAGTGAGCTGCTTGTGGGATTAGGATGTTGCCTATCTCTACATTCTTGTTGCTGAGTGTTGGCCCCTGGGTTTATCAGTCCTTGTGATTTGTGTAGTAGAAAAAAAATGCTTGCATTAGAAATGTCATCTTCATCTCTGTGTGTAAACATGTTACTGTGTCTATTATTTCCCCCAACTGTTGATGGTTTGTTTGTCATTTTCAGTGATCACACCCACTGAACTCCAGTGTGCAATAAATTACCTGCTCATTAAAAATAGGTTTCTTTGCCAAATTTTGCAGGGAAGCAACCTGGCAGAAATTTATACTTAGCTGATAAGAAATGTCAGAGCTGAATATGTGTTAACTGCCGTACCAACAATAGGCTTACCTCTGTAATCGTGCCTACAGCATCACCACAGAATCACCTCAATTCAAGACAGAAAAGATTGGGGTAGACAGATCATGTCAATTCATTCCCATGGTGTATTATAGGATTCACCTGCCCTTCCCATAATGGCTTCTCAGAGCTTGTCTAACCTAATATTAGAGGAATCAAGAGACTGAAAATTTCACTATGTCCCTTGGAAAGTACTTCTGCTCTTGCAATGTTTTTTTCTGATGTTCATATCACATTCCAGTTTCCTCACTTTCATTCATGTTAATATTATTTTATTATAAATTATTGTGATCTGATATTAAAAAAACCAGCATGGAATCAGTGCGGTATTTAGGTACTACTGCAGAGTAAATGTAAAACTTAATGGATGGACTCTGTAGATTCTGATCTTGTTTGTTTTTTTACAGCTGATATAAGCTATCAAATATAAACTACCACAAGGGATCCTAATGTAAACTAGTGATACCCCTAAAAGTGCCCAGAGATTAAAAGACTGACTTTTTGTTTGTCTGTTTGTTTGTTTGTTTTTCTGGCAGCTGCATGCTTGAGTATTTCAGACAAAAGCAAAGGCAATGTGACAAAGTGTTGTCAATACATAAAATTAGTGTGATGAGTATTGAAGAGTAGTGTGGTTATCATTGCTATTAATGTGACCATCTGGATATTTCTCACGAAGTGGAGAATGGTAAGTAGTATATGGATAATCTAGCAAAGCTCAAGTGCTCAAATCGGCCCGTGACTACCTTTATGTCTGAACAGGACCACATGATCTGCAAAACCAGCAGTTTCTTTACCAGGTCCACCAATAATCATGTGATCCCAATGTTTATTGTATTTGTCCAGTAAATAGAACAAAATTGCTACTTTACATTTATATCACTATTGAGTGTTGAACTGAAGGAACCTGTGCATATTTCTTCTGCATATGCTTTTCAGAGGTGTATGTGTTACGTGTTGAAGTATGGCATTGTCAGTTTGTGCAATGGAATCACTGTCAGTTCAGATCATCTTTCCAAACAATAAACTTAGTGGAACAAACAAGAGCATGCAGTCTGAGGAGGAGATGGGAATTATGTATCATCAAAGTGATGTGTGAATTGCTGTGATGTTATTAGATTTTTTTTAAAGGCATGAACAGGAGCGTTAGTTGTTTTACATGTTATTGTAAGAGCTGGATGAAACCTGCAAAAAGTTCTATTTAAAGCTATTACAAATGTCATTTAGGTGCCAAGAGTCTGCATAGTCTTTACTCCCTTTACTTAGACCTAATTGCCTTCTCAAATATTCTTTGTTGTGTAGCTTTTGCCTTCTGCCGGAATAAAGCAAATGCAAGCCTGTGTGTTGCCACAGCAGGGTTTGAAAAATGCTTGGTTTTGCTCTTCCTTAATGGGTGAAATCAAATTCAATTAAAGTTTGTCCACATCTTGATCTAGAAAGCATAAAATATGCATAACTACTGTGTGCCTGATTACTCTGCTCTCTGACGTCTGGAGGTTTGTTGTTATAATCTTAACGCAAGTTCTGTCTGTTACACAACCTAAGGTTTTTCTGGTGATTGCATCCAGTGAAATACTTGGAACAAGAAGTCCTGTATGATCACCCTTAGGTAATGATGGCCATCCCTAAGCTCAGTAGTTTACATTCACAGGTGCTTTTGAAACTGTGTAATATCTCCCTAGCTGGCAACTCCTCTTCTTTGTTAGTTACAACCAGAGGGAATCACTCCGCATGGTGACAGGGTCAGCATGAGTCAAGTCAGGAAATCGGCACAACGGCTGCTCCGACCACTAGAAACTACTTATTCTTGCTCTTAACAAACTACAACCAACAACACAAATACTTGATTAGAAAATTAATGTGCTCTTGTATGTGTTTGTCGTTACTGTTTGTAATCCCCATCCTCCTCCCAAATCCTACAGTGACAGGGGCTTGAGCACTTGCATTTAAAGCTTGCTTTTTTCAGAGGGAGCAGTCCAATAGAGAACTGAGTCTATCACTCTCCATTTGTTAAGTACTGTAGGATGCCAATCTAAGGGGAAGCTATGGACACTTCTAGTGAAATCCATTTCTGGCAGCTGTGATGCTTCTGTAATGCTGCCTCTGGGGCAACAATATGTCTTGAGCCTGTTACTGCTATAGTTGTCTTTGCTTCTATGCAGGTATTTCTGGCAACTGGCTTCATTGTTTAACCCCCAGTCTATTTTCAGCTCTTCCCATCTCCTGCAGGGCTCTTTACTGTAGCTAAATCCTTTGTTGGCGTCTTCCCTTCTCACTCAACTTATCTCATCTTGATCCTTCCTTCATTCTGCTCTCTGACTCCCAGCCCTCATTCTGCTCCCCCCCCCCTCCCTAAAGTTTACTGCGCTTTACAGAGAGTCCTCCATAAAAGAATGCTGAGTTGGGCCACTTCCTTATCAGAAAAATCTGTAGCTCCAACTCTTCCTTTTTGTGTGTCGGAGGTGTGAACACTGTTGTTTTCATTTGCATCTGGTTTCTGAGTCAGATGTTTCATCTCTCTGTGTTAGCATAAGTGTAGCGTTAGCTCTTTCAGAAATTGTCCTCTCAAATCCTTCTGTGGGGAAGGAGAGGGAGGAGAGATGAATAAGTTTGGAGGAGGGGTATGTGCAAGAAATCACTGCATATAACCTTGCAAAATCCTATAAACAACTGAGTGCTGCCAAGGCAATTCTCTGGGTATCATCTATGCTCCTCAGTAAAGAACAAGCCACGAGAGATGCCAGATTACCCTTCAAGCAAATAATCCTGGAGTCAGGAAGCAGATTAATTTCTTTGTCTTCTACCAGAGAGAGAAATTTTCAAGTCAGAGAAGGGCAGGAGCAGTGAACTGTCTGCATGGTAACAGTGTCTGAAACATACAGCAACAGCCTGGTTAAATAACATTGTTAAGGTTGCATGGCTAAACCTGTCACAAATATTTCCAGAATGAAGCATGTGCCACCTTAATTCACCTGTAAGCATGTATCCTTCACAATGTACTCCTTAATTGCATTTCTTGTAACATTGTTCCCTGTACGATATTGCATCCACCTATGCACAGCAGCTAAATAATGTAGGGGTGAATTAGGAGCAATTAGGAGCATAGTAAAAGAGAGCTGCTATAGCAGGCAAAGAGCATAAACAGGGGTCCATCTTGGGACCATGGCTGCCTAATATCTTCATCAAGGACACAGATGGTGAGATCGAGCGCAGCTTCAGCAAGTTCGCAGATGACACCAAGCAAAGTGGCGCAGCTGACACACCTGGAGGACAGGATGCCATCTAGAGGGACCTGCACAAGCTTGAGAAGTGGGCCCAGGTGAGCCTTGCAATGTTCAACAAGGCCAACTGAAAATTCCTGCACCTGGGATGAGGCAACCCCTGGTATCAACACAGGATGGGTCATGAAGGGATTGAGAGCAGCCCTGCCAAGAAGGACTTGGGGGTACTGGTGGATTAAAAGCTGGATGAGAGTCAGCAATATGCGCTTGCATCCCAGAGGCCAACTGTGTCCTTGGCTGCATCAAAAAAAGTGTGGCCAACAGTTTGAGGGAGGTGACCTGCCCCTCTACTGGTGAGACCCCACCTGGAGTTACTGCATCCAGTTCTGGAGCCCTCAGCACAAGAAAGAGATGGACCTCTTGGAGTGGGTCCAGAGAAGGCCACAAAAATGATCAGAGAGGTGGAATGCTTCTCGTATGAAGAAAGGCTGAGAGAGTTGGGATTGTTCAGCCTGGAGCAGAGGAGACTCCGTGGACACCTTATAGTGGCCTTTCAGTACTTGAAGGGGGCTTATAAGAAAGATGGGAACAGACTTTTTTTAAATAGTAGGGCCCGCTGTGGTAGAACATGGGGTAATGGTTTTAAACTAAAAGGGGGTAGATTCAGACTAGGTGTAAGGAAGAAAGTATTTACAATGAGGGTGATGAGTCACTGAAACAGGTTGTCCAGAGTGATGGTAGATGCCCTATCTCTGGAAACATTCAAGGCCAGGCTGGACTGGGATCTAAGCAACTTGATCGAGTTGAAGACATCCCTGCTCACTGCAAGAGGGTTAGACCTTTAAAGCTCCCTTCCAACACAAACCATTTTATCATTCTATGATCCTGTTTGGAGGGTCACATTCTGGAGCAGAAACTGCTAGTCTAGGACAAAAGGAGATTGCGGCTTTAAACTGAACATGATGTGTCTTAAAGTGTGTTGCGGTTTTGTTCTCTTCTTGTGTCTTAAACAGCTAGATCTCAGCTTACAAACTTTTACCTCCTTTTCATGGACCATCCTCTCATTCCATAGAAGTCTTTTTCAGCATCTGCCCTGCCTATTTTCACTGTGTATGTGAAATATCTAGTTGTTTTCTATAACAACTGCTGTTTTCATTGGGAATATTAAATAGAAATTGGATTTGAAATAAAAAATTAAAAACTGTCCTGTTTCAACTACTGTTTCTGTCTCATACAAAGGCAGCTTTTCACTTAAATGATGCTTTATCAGAGGTGATTAATAGTTTTTTGAGTTTTACTTCTAGAAAATAAGAGGACAGGGCTTGACTTGCCGAAGTATTGATGGTGTAGAGATGTAGTTGAAATCTGGATCTATAGACAGATAAATAATCATACAGTTTGAAGAAAATGGGAGATGTCTTGTGTCATGTGATGGGATCGACTATGCCCTTATCAATCTTACAGGTGTTTGTCTAACTTGTTCTTAAAATCCTCAGTGACAGATCCTCCCAGGCAGCCTAACCATGATATTACAGTGCTGATCTGTGTTTAAAAAAAAAAAATGCCAAGCATTTTATCTCAAATATTCATCTTACAATAAAGGATAGAGCAAGAAAAGCAGGCTTAAAATTGTCATTGAAAGCATATTATTCCTTTTCTGGTGGGAGAGGGAACCAACCTTTTACCTACTTGGAGACTTTTATCTCCCCTCAGCCTTTTAAGGCTGTATGGTGCTTATCTGCTTTTCATTGGTGGTGTATTTTAGCTTCCTATAATTTTCATTTCTCTAACTTGAATGTTCTTTGCCTCGACTTTATTGTGCTTTAAGTGTCTTCCCCTAAATGGGTAGAAATATTCCTAATGAGGCTTTATCAGTGCTCAGTGTAATAGAAAGGTAAGTTCATTTATCTTGCAGGCTCTTTTAAGTAGGGTACAGGAAAGCAGGAATTTGCAGTAGTATCTCATCTTGGATTTTGACAGGAACCAAAGAGCTGTTCCACTGAAAACTGCTACTGTTTTCAGAAATGGGTGATACCATGTGGCTGAAAATTTCCAAATTTATTCAGCTCAAGAGAAAAAATATACTTCAAACAAAATAGTTGGAATTTGGTGATTATAGGCAACAGGAAGGCTCGGGTAATTTTGAAATTAACTGGTCTCAACTCTAACTGCAGTAAATCTATATGCAGCCTAAGTGTCTTTGCAGGCCTTCAGGCAGATTTTCCTTACCCTGCCACAGAAATCTTAAATAATATTGAATGAAGGTGGTCAGAAAGCAGGTACAATGACATTAACTTCCATGGGAAACTGCTTTAGTGTTTGAAGAAAAATATTCTGCCTAGTTAATTGGCATCCTCATGTCTTGCACCACAGGGTGTGTTTGTATTTTATGTATTTTGGTTTAATTTTTTTGAGATCTCCCATGAAGCCAACTAAGTCAAAACTCTCCCACATTGTATTCAGTGCTGACAGAGGTGTAATCATGTAACAGCTGCTTTCAACATAGTGAAGGTAAGGTGTGTAACTCTTTCATATATGAATATAACTCTTTTACTAGAAAATAAATCCTCAGTACTGGTCAGTCAGTATAAACATATCAAATGTCATATCCAATATCTGGTTACCATATTCTGAAAGGCGTTGGACTATTAGAGAAAGCCAACTGTTGACTCAGAGGCTCAGTAAGTCTAATGAATATTTTAAATAAAAAGCAATACTTACTGTCAGCTGTTTCCAACAGGTTTCTGGTTTCAGGTTGACAGCCTGTGTATGGGGTTAGTGCACTGTGGTCCTCAGCGCCTCATTGGTAATTTACAAGAATCCTAGTAATACTTTATTCTGTGGTTGAAAATGTCTGCTGTTTAATTCTTGATGCCTGCTTCCAAGTGATTATTTACTCAAAGCTGGCATAAGAAATAGACTTATTTAAAATGTTATCAACAAATTCTGCTGCCCAACTTGTGTTAAACCCCATCAAGTGGAACACTGTATTAGTTTAGGGTTCTGGATAGTTTGTGACTGTGGTCAGGCACTGTCAAGCCTTGTCACTGTGAGATTCTAACAAGATTGCTCTAAGCTGCTAGAGAAACTGTTGCGTTATTGTTATGTCATCATCAGTGTCAAGAGATATAAGATTTGAGCTTTGAAAACAGTGGCAGGGAAAAATGAAGGACATACATAGTCTTAAAGGTGTCTTACTGCCTCATTCAGAGCAGCAATTATCTTTCTCAGACACAGATACCAAGACTGACTGGAAAAAAAAAAGAAAAAAAGGTTAAAATTTTCTCTAATAAACAGGTTAGACTTCTCAGTGATGATTCTGACATCCAGAAATGTGAGCATCACAGAACCAGATGCAATTTAGCAAGTTTGAGGAGATCTCAAGTGTTTCTCCAGCAGCTCAGATGTGTGTTCAAGAGTACTGAGTTGTATAAACCTTTGCTGGATCACTTATTACAGAACATAATTTGAGTTTTGCTAAGTAAATAGAACATTTTTCTTCTTCATTTAATTGTCTGTCATCCATCTTTAGTTGCTATCTTTGATGTGTCTGAGCAGAAAGCATTTACCATGGTTCTTAATGATCCTTTATTAACTAAATCAGTGAAGTTCTGAAATAGCTCCAAGATAGCCCCAATACTGAGGGAAAGCATGCTAAAACTCTTGCTTTTGTAAGTGAATTGCTATTACCTAGTCTTCTTTACTGTTCACTCACATGCTTGGAGTAATTGGAGTCCCTCATGTTTTAAGGAGATTGCAAGCATGCGCTTTGTTAGACAAAGGATGATTTTGCTTTGTGTCGGACACAGGCATTACTCTCCTACCTGTTAGTGGGAAACTGCTACCTCAGGACATACTTGGTTGCCTACATACCCTAGTCAAGGTTCTGCTTGAAAACTGCTGAAGATAATTGCTTAGCTGTGGATTCCTTATAGCCAGTACAATTTGAAAACATTGTAGTGAGGAGCATCAGTGTTCTACTGTGTCTGGATTAATTTGACAAAAGCATGTAATCTTTGACTTGATCTACTGTCTGAAAGTTAGAATTAAATGGACTGTTCTGATAGTCTTTAACCTGTTCTACTCATAGTGGGAGATATTCTGTGCAATAAGAAAGCTTTCTTCAGCAGAGCTTCTTGTGAAAGATGGAGTTCAGCAGGGCTGTATATTCATGTCTACTCAACTTCTCTTTTAACTACTCTGAATCTTGACCTTAGCCTGTGACATACTGAGGGTAATTAGTTCAGCCCTAGAGAAGTTATTCAAATCCAAGTTTCATGAAACCAGCTACCAGCAGATCTACAGGGTTTCACTGTCTGCTTTATAGAATCACCCAAACACTTTAATCTTGCAATTAGTATCCAAATGGCAAGACCATATTTCAGCTTGCCCAAAGCTAGCTCTGCAGCCTTCTTGTTGTAGTTGCAGCCTCAGAGATGCACTGTTCTTGATAGTTTTCTCTCTCCTAATTGGTGGTAAATACCATGTGTTTCTGAAAAACAAGTGTATCTTGAAAGATAGTTGCAAAATTTTCTTTTCCATGAAGGAGTACTATGCTTAGTAGCTATCACTGATTTAGATCTTTGGCTCTTTTCACTTGCCACAGGCTGAAGACGGAAATTCCAGAATGCCCAAGCAAGTCTTCTATGTTAGCTTGCTTGTGGTGACAGGTCATCTAAGTGATTGTGCAAGGACAACCTGAAGTCCTCCCTTACAGAGTGCCAGATTAGTAAGTGTGAGGGGTAAGCTTTAAGACATCTGGAGACACGTATTTCCCTGTGCTAGCATAGCTCTTAATGTGAAACATATGGCTAAGCTAGAGGTCAGAAGAGGAAAAAAGTTCAGAGAGATTCTATTGCCACATCTCAGTCATCTAAATCTCACAAGTTCAGCTTGTAAGTATGTGTTTATGTGCAGGATCACAAAACTAAATATGCCCGTTTAGCAATGAAGAAATGGAAATTGCTGATAAATAAAATGAAGAAGAAAACTACGGGGAATTAGCCTTTTTTTTTTTTTTTCTTCCTTTTTGCTCCTCTGACTGTACTGAAATGGACTGTTTCTGCCAACATTTTAAAACAACAAATGAGCTCTATTTCTTAAAAGAATGCAAACCTGCACTCTTAAGCAAACCCTATATTGTTTTGTCTTGGCAGCTCTATGGTGTCTGTAAAATAATTGGTTGAGCCAAGCCTAGCTAAGACTGAAGTGCCGCCTACGTTCCAAAAACACCCTTAAACAGCAGAAATCTGAAGTCCAGCACCCTGTGCTAAAAGACTGAATGGCCTCTGGAAACAACTTCTGCCCTCTTCTGCCTTGCTTTTGCCTTCTACAAGAGCAGCACCAACACACATGTGAGATGCCCTGTGTGTGGGTGTTATGCAGTTGTGTAGTTTGGACTCTAAACAGAGAAGCTGAGTCTCTAGAGCCACTGATCTTTCCTCAGAGCTAAATTCAGGATATATTTTATGTTTTGGAAATAGTAGTATAAAGTAACAGGCTCAAGCAAAGCTAAGGAAATAATATCAAGATAGAGAGGAGGCATTTGTAGAGCAAACAATGAAAAACACTCTAGTGAGACTGAAAGAGGCTTTGTACACTTTGCTGCATACAGTTAATAACAGATAGTTGTATGCTTTGCTGTATTGGGACTTTATTGTACAGCATGAGGGTCAGTATTGTATTTAAAAATGAAGTGGTGGGAGACGTATTACATGGGGAGAGGTAACAAGACGCTAATCTTTCAGAATATGTGAAAGACGTCACCCCAGGAGGACAGCAGACCTGGCACAACAGCTACTCCACTGTTTCTCTGTCTTGTAGATCAAAGCAGTTCTGTTGATGTGGTAAAATAAAAAAACAACTTCCCTGTGCAGCAGTGCTCCCTGGTGCTGTAACAGTGACTGCCTGCATGCTGGGTCTGGCTGCAAGGACCTTTATTCAGATTAAAGAATTAGGGTGATGCAGAGTGCAGCTCAGGATCTTGAGAATACAACATGCTCCTTAGTTGTGGACAGATTAACTTCTTCCTTTATTGATGGTGCTGTCTGATTTTAATTTCAAAGGTTAATTGGTTGTAGACATATGTAGCAACTGGATTTCAGTCAATAAGGCAAACTTTGGAAGCTGAGAGGCTGTAATGCATTAATGGTATAGGTGGCAGCAGCATTCTGCTAAGTGCAATCCTGTTGCTTCATCATTATTATTAAATAGAACTATTTGTAAATTGGCTTGCCTTCCTGTGGAGTGACTAGTTTTAGGGTTTATTTTTATCTTTTAACTCTTAGCCAACCTTGAAATGTAAATGTAAAATATTGAGAGTTTGGTATTCAGCTGATTGAGTGCTCTCAGCTCTAGAGGCTGGTCCTCGGTTAGACCTCAACTCCTAGGAGGTGTCCAATAAATGTGTTCTTTTTATCTTTTACTTCTTGGGAGGAAAGGAACTAGGAGATGTTGTGTAAGATGTCTCAGCATCAGAAGAGAAACAGAATCCTAAGATGGCTAAGGTCATCTGTCACTGAGGCAGGGCCTTCAAACAAATGTAGATTAATACTGAATAGCTGATTCAACTTGAAAAAAAATCAATGTGTTTTTGTTTTGCATCAGCTCGGGTCATATTTTTTGTTTAGACTTTACTAAAGGCATTTGTACATCTATGTACCTTTCAAAAAGTTCCCCCAGAAAATTTCCCTGAAAAAATAGGGTTTTTTACTGAAAATTTCTTCAGCCTAACCTATAACTCAATCTAGCTTCTCTTAGGGCCTTATAAAAGTATTCAAATGTCTGTCCGAAAATCTACAGTCTAAATATATAAGTAGATAAGGAGTAGGGGGTAAAGGAACCACTTGCAATGAAGCAAATCTAGCTATTGTCTGTAACATGTCTGCAAGATAAACAAATGATATTTATTTGAAATTTTACTTTGTTTAGACAATCTTCTACACTTGATGCCAAAGCTTTTGGGCCTGAACCCAAACCCCAAACTCTCCAAAGATTTCCTACAAGTAGCAGAGGTAAAAATACCAAAGGAGTGCCTCCAATAAGAAAGTCTAGGATGACAAACATTTTCTGTGCCTAAATGTGAATGTCAGAATGTCCCATATAAGCACTAGTTCTTAGTGCCCCAAACAGTTATGCTTTGTGATATAATATGCTTATTGTATAGCTGAGAGAAGGCTGAAGAGCAGCATAGAGGAACAACCTGAATTGCTCTTCTTGTTCTGGGATGGCCTTACAGACACCTGTGAATGGCAATATTGCCTTGAAGGCTGAAACTGCAACTATTGTATTTTGATGTGGCTGAGCAAAATAGATTGTGAGAGACAAGTGCTTTTGAAATTTATTTGGAACAATAAATAGCATTTACATGACTCTTCCATGAAATACTGCTGTGACATTTGCTGTTTGTTTGGGTTTCTTTTAAATTGTATCCTTACCTAACCTTTTCTGAGACTGAGACATCAGCTGCTTTGGAGAGATATCTCATACTTTCCTTTCCTCCTCTGAGCAGTAGTTTTATTATCACACAAGTGCTATAGAGACATATAGCATTTTCCAGACAATTCCAGATTATTACTTGAAAGGATTTATAGTTTGATCCTAGATCCTGCACTGGCTTTTTTCAGGACCATCCATTGGGTCTTGCAGAGCTTTGGCAAAGGGAGTGAAGTGTCGTTACGTTTTAGGGTTTAGTAAATACAGTATAAAAAGGTAAAACAAGAATAGCAAATACTGCCCACAATTTAGCCTCCACTAAAAGACCTTAGCAGAAAAGGAAAACAGCAATGAATGCATATGAAATACTTATTGTTACCTCTGTATCTTTTTACTCCTTCATTTAAGCAGAACACATATGCAACACAAATTAATTAATTTGTAAGCTAAAATCTAGAAACAGTGGAATAAAGAGCCGTGTGAAGATGAATGGTTGAAAGCAAATTCCAGGAAGAAAATAGAGGAATAAGACTCCAAAATTTTGATTGTTGGATTGTATCTATGCATCATGAACAATAGAAAGTCACATGAATTTTAATGTTGCTTTTTCATAATATTTTAGTAATGATCTTAACATTTTGGTTTGAGCCACATAAATGTTTAATAATCTTACACGCTTTTTTAAATTTAATATAAACTTTTTTGACGTAACAGTTGACAATATGACCCCCTGAAGAAGCAAAATTTAGGCTACAAGTAAGAACCCTGAATTTGTATAAGTGATCATTTTGGAGAGTCTGGTTCATGATTTTTTTGCCGCATGGTTTACAACATCGGGAAGTTAATTAAGAAAATAATTGCTGTATGAAGTAGTTGCAACATCCTCCACCAGAGAAGGACCTTGAGATTAAATTAACCTACAAATAATAAATATGTACAGGGAAAATCTTTGTAAGGGAAGGAACCAGTAGAAAAAGTGCTAGTAGATGTGGATATAAGTTTCCTGCCAGGTGTTGGGGGGGGGGGAAACAGTCACCTACAGAATGCCTTTCCCTGCTTTCTTATCATCTTCAGAGTTATATAGTCCTCTTTGCACATCTTCTGGGCTGCTCTTTTCCTAGCTCTGCTATACTATGTTTGCTGGGGTGCATGCCCCTACCTGTCAGTGCCTTGTTCTTAAAACTATTCTCCATGAAGTACTGATATCATTGCCATCAAGAAAACTCTTCAACACAAGAGTAGAACCTGTCCTCTTCAATGCTCATTTCCAAGAGTTATTGATATAAACAACCACCTGACATCTTTAAGGTTTCTTAGTTCTTTATAACCTTTCCATCTTTACTGGTTTAATGGTTCCCATGGCTACTTTGAACCATTGCTAGGCTACATGTGACCTTTCTATGCTACCTTGATCTCCTCTGTGCAGAAGTTCTCCTTCTGCAAAAGGCTGATATTCAAGCAAACTGTAAGTGACAGTGATGACCACTTGCATGTGTAACAACAAAGTGAACCCTTCCATACGTTTTTGTACACTTCATAAGGGTATACGAGCAGAATATATATTCAACTACTGCTGAACAGTTGGTGCTGAACACTGTTGGGCTTTCTTTCAATACGATCGACTGTCATTGTCTGTTGAGAAGTAGGAAATCATATGACTTTCTTTTTGCTGCAAGAGATCACTGTTGTGACGTGTGGTATTATTTCCCTTTTTTTTGGTAATGACTTATATTTGCATACTCAGAATGACACAACACGTTGATTTAACACACACTAATTCTCCTCTTTCCTCTTTGCCCATTTACCCAAACCTGCTCCTGGCAAATAACTTTGTGAGGATTTCAAATACTTCAGTATTCTCTCTTCTCGTCCCTGCTACCATTTCACCTTTCTTCCCATATCTTTTCTGTTATTATTTCAGTAAAGAAAATATATATATAAGTTATATTATATTGCCAAATATATTTTTGTTGTTCTCCTTTGTCAGTGAAGAACCAAAGGTAGTAGAGGAGCAAGGAGTGTTTGTGTTAGCATGGAATCATTCCAACACACCATGTACTCAGATTTCTAAAGCTTGTAGTTTAAGTCCAACATTTAGCATTCCTTCTGTCATATGGTGCATCTGAATTAGTGAGGGAATTAGGAGAAAGATCAAGAGAGAGATTCCAGTGTTTGTAAGCTCTGCTTCAAACCCACTGCAGTAAAGCAGAAAACCTGCTTATATAGCTTTTAGGGCTCATATAGGAAAGAATATAATACTCTATTTCGTTTTTTTCTCACAGAAATGTCTAGGGTTGCATTTGGCACAAGCGACATCACTGGGCTCTTTTAAAATTGAGGCTAAAGCTCAATGGACACATGAAATGAACGGGATCATTTTTGTCTGCCTCTTTCTCTGCATACAAGTTGCCTGTGTATTTTCCAAGTGTACCACAAATAACCATGTTGTATAACATCTCTTGCCATGGTCAAGTAAAAGATGGCAGGGCCTTTAACTGCCCACCCAGATTTTTTTGGTGGTATTAGTTTGAGAGGATGTTTCATGAACAGTTTAGTCTGTAATCTGGTCCCTATGTATTCCAAGTTGCATCATCCACAACATTGAACAAACGCAGAGATATTATTTACAGTTATTCTGCTTGTTAGCTTGGTCTCACCCTGAGCTGTGACGGCGGTCATTGCTGTGTTTGGAAAAAAGCAATGAGGGAAAGGTTTATGAAATGTGAGCAATGAAGCAGTAGTTGCAGAAAAAGCAGTGGCAACTGACCTCTTGGGTATTTCCCCTAAACACAAACAAAATTTTTAGACGGAGGGTTGTTTGTGTTGTGATTAAAATGGACTATTTTCCCTGTCCTTTTCACACCCTCCTCCTAATCCCCATAGTTTCCTTGGAAAAATACTCTATTTATCACAACTAGAAATTTCTAGAAATGTATTAGTTCTGATCAAACCTACCAAGAACATTCTCAAACCCAGGAAGAATTGTAGGGGGAGTTTGAGACAATTGACTACAACAATTTTTTGTTTGTTTTGCATGCTTATAGCATATGATGAACCTAACTATGTGATGACTATTTTAGAGAGCTTCACCCACCCCTCCCTTTTTCCTCTCCCTTTAAATGTCTAGTATCATTCTGGTATTGAATGGAAATACTTTAAAAATCTTGAAAAATGATGTTGCAATGTCAAGAACATTTCCTGTTCAGATCTGGTTGAGACTGGAAATCTTGAAGGAAGGTGATGTAAGAAGTAGACCGCATAATGCTCTGATGGGATGTGAAGTTTCCAAGATGCCTGTGTTCTGCATGCAGCTAATCCATTTCTATTGGCATCATTGGCTGCAGATTAGACAGAGTGTATCTGCACACACACACTACCTTTTATAGGGCAGAAGTAGTCCTATGGAGCTGACAACCTTCTCTTTTGCTGCTCTGGCCCATACAACTCTGCATCACAATCCCGTGTGGGTCATTTGAAAGGCTTAGCTCTTATAGAAGTTAATGTAATTCTTAACTATATTAAAAAAAAAACAAACTACTTTTTATTTATTTTGTGGAGGAACATCTTATATCATTAGCTCTCAACCTGTATTAGTCCAATGAAGGCAATTAGTTTTCCCTATGGCAGAAAGCCTACTCGGTATTTGGCAGCTGCCCTTGGAGCATATCCTTGGAGCAGATGGCTGCTTGCCTGCCAAATAAGATACAAACTAGATTTCCAGATGATTGAATGACAGTGGCAGGAGAGCAGCAATTCATCTTGACTCCTCCTCTATTGCAAATCTGTTTAATCAGTGAGAACGGGACCACTCACCACTAGTGCATGAGGTTTGCTCAGCCAAGATATCAGCAGATGGGCCCCACTGGGAGAAGGTGGGATAAGTTAAAATGAAATGTTTTGATCTTTGTAAACATTTGTTTGATAATGAATACCAAATCTGTCTTCTGCATGAGTGAATTGCCAAGCCTGATTTAGTCCATATGGAAAGCAATAAATTAGTATAATAGATGAACAGTCCTGATACCCCATCTCCATCAAAGTCCTGCACTCGTTTGTAACTAGGCTGAGCACCCATGCAGGAGGAGGATAACTGTGGACCTGTATTGTGCAGTGGATTTGTTTATGATCAGCTTTTAGGTTCAAGCACTGACTCTGCATTAGCTGCATTTGTGTATCTGTGATCAAAGTACATGGGAGTGCACTCTGCTTTGCCCAGAAGGAGAGGCAAGCGATCTAGTAACCTGTCCTTCTCTTACATATTGTTTCTTTCTTTTTGTATTTTTACTAAGATGCATCTTTATACTTGAACATGTTTTTTTCAATGTAGTGAAAGGTAAACAACTGATTGCTGACGGGTAAAAGTGAGAGCTAAACTAAGGGCTTTAGTTCTGTCTCCAAACCCTTGGAAATGACCGCAGACTCACCAGGTACTTGTGAAGTGGAGCCATGTTCCACTTGGAACCTCATGTTCTAGGTAGATAACTGAGGAAAAAAAGCAATGAAAACAAAATTGATTTGAAACCAGAGTTTGGGAAAAAAATAGAAATGTTTTTTCCCATGGTGGAAAATAAAGTACAGTAGCACCACTAGTATGCTCAGTTGAATGAACATGATTCCAATGACGTTAACAGAGTTATACTAGTACAGCTGTGAAGGGAATCTGGCTTAGCACAGAAGTCAGGGATTAGTTCTTCAGTTGATGTAAGCAGATGTGGTTTCTACTCATGAGGTTACGCTAATCTGCAAAAATGGAAGGAACTGGCCTCAGGACAACTACAGTCTAGGGACTTATTTTGCTGTTCTACATTCAAAAAGCAGGTTTCTCTCTATCTTCTCTTCCTTTCATATAAATGACAGGGAGAGAAAGATTTGTAAACCTGCACTAATTTAAAGAATCTATTTTTTAATGTTCTTTTCTGCCAGAGATTGGTTGTCTCTATTTAATGTATCAATGCGTATATAACTTTAAAAGTAACTGTGTTGCTGTGCAGAAAAAAAACCCCAACACATCTTAAAAAGACAGAGAAAAATATTTGTTGCAGCTGTTTCTAAAAATGGTTTGTCAATTTTCTTCATTAAAAATGCATTACCTTCCAAAATTATTCTTTGACCTCAAGAGGCTTAAAGATAAAGAAATACATATAGCTATTTAATTTTTAAAGAAGAAATCCAGATAGGATGAGGCCAAAGTCAGCACAAAGCTTTTCAGTAGGTCAGCAACACTCAAGTTTGCTCTTCCATGGGTAGCAGGGAGTGGGTTGCTTGGTCTGGGTGGAGGAAAGGCAGGGAGAGCTCGGCAATGTTCGAGGTGGATGCAGAGCCTGGACAAGAGGAGGACATCTGGACAACTACAGGAGATCTATATTGGAGATAGAGTTAGGAGATTACAGCAGGATGTCAGAGATTAGCAAAGGTATTAATAAATCAAAGCATTTAACAATAGCTAATGTGGAAGGTGAGGAGGAGGAGTCAGCAGGGTTTAAGGAAGGTATGTGAGGTTTTGGGGAGCATCTCTCTTCTTTTCTCCACCTTTTCCTATATATCTTTTTCTCTCCTGCTCTTTCCTCCCTCCTGCAAGGAGAGATGGTGTGATGAAGTGGCAGGGCCAAGACGAAGTTCCACAGAAGAGTCCCAGAGAATCATGCTTTCTTCTGCTTCTGCTCAGGATTGGGCTGCAAATGAAGGTGGCAGCAGTTGTTGCTGTTGTGGGGCTGCCTTAAATATCCCTCAGCGACAGCAGAATTGTGCCAGCAAGAGGCCTGCTGTGACTGTCACAGAAGAATCAGACAGCAGCGAGGCAGGGTGGATTGCCACCCCAGGCTGTAGAGTGGGTTTTGTGTATAGGTTCTCTGGATGAAACTTCAAAGTTAGGCTGTGATCTGAAAAAAAACTAGAAGGGTTTCAAAGTTTCCATGTCTGTTATTTCTCACAAAAAAAAAAAAAAAAAAGAAAAAAAAAAAGCTCAGTTTAGAAGTTTATAAGTAAAAGAAGATTCCTTGTCTTGCTGTTTCTTTGAATGTTCAACTTTTTCTCTGGCTTTCACCTGTTAAAAAGTCATACTGCCCTAGATTTAGACCCTCTAAAGCTCTGTCTACTTTTTTTTTTTTTTTTTTTTGACAGATACCTTTTTTTCCTAGTTTCTCCTAACAATTTTTTTATGTTAAAAATCTTAAAGTAAGCAAACTGATTAGCAATTCCGGTTCATTTATCTAACTGAGAGAAATCCGAAGACCACCCAGTGTGTTAAATTTCACTAGTTTTTCTGTGTAAAATATATATGGCCATCAATGTATCAGAGATTTGGAGAAACTAAATAAGACTTCTGTAAAGACTCTTTTTCTAGTAAAAGCAACACCAGGGGTACATCAGTGTCACTCCATTGCCTGAAAGAGAATAGCTACATTGATTCAGAGTCAAGAAGAACACACTTTAGTTTACTTGTCTTAGCTGTATTGGCTTTGAATTGGTATCACAATAAAAAGCCACTGGTAGCCTAAAATTACTAAAATCACTGCACTAGAATCAATAAGCCTAACAGTCACTACATAAAGAAAATGCATCTGAAGGTAAGCCTGTGCCCTCAGAGAATCTGTTCAACCTGGAAATATTAGTGGGTCTATTTCCTGTTTTGCAAGGTTGATAAGAGGTTATTCATTTTGCTTTTAATTTCTCGACACAGAAAACGAGGCACAAACACATCTGTTTACCACATTGCTGTGTCACAGATAGTACTTGAACTAAAACTTCTGAAATTTCTATTATTACCTTCCTATAATATCTCTGGTATCCAAGGCCTGAAACAGGCGCTGTCTTGGTATATGCTGCCTGCCTACACTCAGTATGCATGTGTCAATACACTGCCAGTAAAATCTGTTTTGAGAGCAGCATACAGGCAATATACAGACAGGGAAGACAAATTTTTCAGCAAAGCTTCTTTTCAGAAATCCCATGGAACCTTTAACTGCCCATGAACTTTGTTTATTTATACATTCATTAATTATTTAGTTTTAGTCCTCCTTCCCTTTTGAGGCAATAATCCTATACAGTTAACTGACACAAATGGAAACCTGGACATGGATCACCAGAGTGAATTTTTTCTATGTACAAAACTATGTGATTATTTAGTGATGGTGGATGAAGAATGGACAGAGCCTGGATGCCCACTCTGTAGAGGAATCTATTATGTAAAATAGGGAGGGATGGGCATATGTCTATTAAATAAATAGTTTTGTCTTTCTCTTCTTTGTCAGATGAGTGCCAGTTACTAAATGGTCTTGGGACATACTGTGCCTCCTTGGGACTAAGGACCTGATTATAGCTAAGATTAGATTCTGCACCTTATCCACAACTGCCTTCATGCTCATAAATGAGAGTTTCACTGTGTCTAACTCTTCAGTTCCTTTCTCTCTCATAGCAGATTTTTTGTGTCAGTGCTGAGCTTTCTTCCCAGATTCCTTCTCTTCCCTCATTTGCTAATTCTTATTAGGATGAATCTACTTTAATGGACCTGTTCTGGCCAAAGTATTCATGTTTGCTTCAAGCAGTCTCAGGTCTGTTTTAATTACTCTCCCTTAGGTAATTACTGTATATTCATGCTCTTCTATTCTTCTTTCCCCGCTTCGTTGATTTAAGCTTGAGAAAAGAGGTTTTGCAATTTTGCAACATCAAACAGAGGTCTGTTGATCAACTAATATCATTTCAACTCCTTGGTGAATCGTGCTTTTCCTCTGAAGTTTTCAAGGTAAGCAAGAAAAATTCATATTTCGTATTACAGCAAAATTGTTCATCAGTTCACAGGAAGAAGTATCCATCACTTCTACCTATTTACAAAAGTTACGCTTCTGTCATTTTTGTAGGGAGCAATAAGAAAGGACAGATAGGAAGGATGTCTCAGTAGAAGTTTATCCTCAAAACTGAGGTCTAAATTATATGGAAGTATTTGTCTTATATTTTCACAGCCTCTTTAATAATAAAAAAAACCAAACCCACAAACAAACCCCGAACACCCACTCCCCAACTCCCCATGATAATTGCTTTACAGTGGATGCATAAGAAAATAAAAAAAATTAAATGTCATTTAAGGCTGTTATTATCTGCTGAGTTAAAATCTAAAGATAGCCTTACAAAAGGTGGATATTTGGTATTTAGATCTAATTTCAGTTAAAACTGAATCAATTGAGACTGGATAGATTGTTGGAAAGACTTTCAGATTGGCGAAAGATGGAGCAGATTCCATAAATAACCTTAACTAATCTTCTGCTGTCTATCTTTGTGTGGTGTGAATTGTATTTAAGAATTCTATTATAATGTGCTTGTAAGAGTTAAGCCAGAATGATGTCTTGGGGTATTTGGGGCATTTTTATAGTTAAGAAGAGAGAAGCTGTGGTTTGTTTTATGCAGATTTTGGTTAAAAGGGATAAATGTTTGCAGATATGGCTTATGTTATTCATGTGGAAGATGATGGTATTTTCAGTTTCTTGTAGAGCTGGAGCTTATACAACTATAATAACAGATGCACTATAAATAATTTTCTTTAGTGCTTTGTGTTTGCTTGACAATTCTCTGATCTGTGACCTACTATTAGTATTTCTTATAGGAGCCTAAATTAAAAATATCAGTTCTGGAAAAAACCCTCTACAGCCTATTGAACTGGGCATTTTATGGCTGTAATTAACTAGAAAGAGTGTACTTGGGGGAAGAGAAGTAGAGGCAAGGCAGAGGGTTTTGATTCATACCTAAGTTCTACTGCTCTCTTTGCTAATTGTCCAACAGTGAGACCCTGCAGCCAGTAGCTAGTCTAAACCTGTTCTTAAATATTAGAGAGTAGGCTGAAACTTGCATAAGGGGCAGGTAAGCATATACCTGATCACTAAGATCTTTTTCTTTTAATCTGCCTTCTTAAGCATTTGGTATTGTTCTCTGTTAGCTGTAGAATACTGAGCTAGATAAACCAAAATCTTGAATCAAGTGTAACAAATAATAGCTAATTGGTAACATGATTAGTATGGATCCCTGAATCGTATTACTCTCTATATAATAGCATCCATTTTGTGCTCTTTGGAGCCTCTAAACAGAGGGAGGAGTTCATCTTATTCTCAGTGGTTTGCCCTTTTTTATTATTTTACTTAATTCATCTATAAATTTATGACTAAATGTTTGTCTTAAATGGTAATGCAACAAGGCAGGTGGGTATTTTTTCAGTTTAAAAAGCTTTTCACTCCAATTAATCATTTTAATTCTGTACCTAGTGTGATGTAGGTAGTAGATGCCAGCAGCCGCTCTGGTTGCACTGCTCCACTCCTGACTATGATGCATTCTGTTTTAAAGACTAGCCTCTTCTCTGGGTTCTATCATTTCTGATTGTAGTACTGAAGTATTTGCACTGTTCCTTTATTCCTTCAAAAGCCTTATTGTAGTCTTGCTCACTCCTGCTGTGATGCTATAATTTGCCATTTGTCTCAAAAGGTTAATTATTTTTGCAAAGAAATGCAAAATTTTCACAGGTTGTTTGCCCTTTCTTTGAATCTTGAGCATCGCATCATGCAGTGTGAATACTTCAATACTGCAGACAGTGCGTCCAAAGGGCTCTCAGCTGACTGGAACTTACTAAGGGAATAGGGGTGACTTTGGTTTTACCTGTATATCTTGTAGGGGTTTGGATGTCAGCAAATGTCACAATGAATGATGTTTTTTCTGGTGTTTATTTGTTTGGAGACATTTCTAGATTTTGTTATTTCTCTCCATAGTTTGTCTTGTGAATATTTTTTTTTTTCCTTTTTGCGTGGAAGGTAGTGAGGTTTGGGATGATTCCTTCAGTAACAGAATTTCCCTGTGATCACTCTGCTACCAACAATCATTCAGGTACCTGATATAGTTTATATTGAAATACCTCTGGAAGTCAGTATAATCCCAACGGCATTCATAACAAGTGATGTCCGCTAAATGGAATTGCAAAGAAGAGACACTGTTCATAAACCTCTACATGTTCAAATCTATTTAGTGCTTCCTTTTAAGAGCCCCAAATGAGAAAATGCTGAGTTTTGTTAAGCTTCACAAAGTAACATCTTGCTCCTTAGCCAAATGTAACCAGGTGGATCAGTTTTAACAACATTGTTGGAAACAGTATTTTGATATGCTTAACAGTTACTAGTTTAAATGCACATTTTTTTTCAGGGTACTGCCTACAGGTTTAGTATCTTACTGCTTGTATTTTTTGATCTCTACTCAGTTAAAAGAGGCATGGTTATGTGTCTGATTGCCCTTTGAGTTATCTGCTTGGATGACAGGAGTTAAGGTAGAGAAACACAAGGAAATACCTGGCAAGGCTCTAGAAAACCACAGGAAAATTCTGACTTAAACAAGAAGCTAAGAAAACGGGTTGTGAGAAAATTGAAGCTGATAAAGAAATAACTAATGTCTTTCTGTCTAACCGAACTCAGAGATGAGAGCCCACTGCTCTTATCCAAATTATTATTGAAAATTGAGATTTTTTTTGAGAAAGTTTGTATAAAAATCCTTTGTGTTAAGCTAGTATCCAGAATCCAGGGATCCTTTAGATCACTGAATAAATTCTGTCTTTGAATGAAAGCAGAATTTTTACCTAGCTAACATTATATTTCCCCATAGAAAGAGGTCTAAAAAGTAGTGTATGTATTATCTTGCTGCCAGGTCTTAACACAATTGACAAATGCGGTAGGACTGTGTTGTTTTCAGGCAAAGGAGATACAGAAACTGTTGTTACCTAATGGGTGTGCTTAGGACAGACTGAAAAGGTTCAAGGCACAATTAGACCTGTAAAATCCTTCCTGTATTATTCCTCTGGTACTGCAGAACATGGTTTCTGTACTGCTCATATTTCTTATGCCTTCATCCACATGATTTTTCATCTTTTCTTTATGTAAACATTATTGATGGACTATAATGTCTTGATTTGCTTATTTGCTTTTCATGACATGCTAGATGTTATTCCCAAAAACATATATTGGTCTCCTTATGCTCCTTCTATTCAGTTGGACAGGGTTTTTTTCAATTTTTTTTTTAAATACAGAATGAGCTTCAAAACATTTAGTGGGGCGAGACCTCATCACAGATTTGTCACACCCTCAAATACTTAGAAATGTACAAATTATGCATTCCTGCCAGTATTCATAAAACCATGGTTGTACATCATTTCTCCTGGCTCCTGATCCACTGAGACTGATTTAATCCTTTTTATTATTTCCTTCATTTGGAATCGCAGCATTAATCAAATATTAGATGTCTCCCCTGTACCCATCTATTCTGCTACTTTCCCCCAATATGAACACTCTAATGCACAGTGATCTTAATCACAGAACAAAATACTGTTGCCTCACATTGCTTTTTCTTTACTGAGTTTGTTTATTCAACCTAAATACTGAAGTCTTCTTTTGTATTACTCATGGAAAATTTTATTGCTAATGCACCGTAGTCATGATCAACCCTATATTTGCTGTTGATTAAAATTTCAGGTTTTTGAGAAAAATATATACCACACCCATCCGAGATTGGAGGACAGCCAATATCACAGAACAGGGAAGCTTGATTCCCAGTAAGGCTAAGTGCTTTGGACAGATCTCCCCAGGTTTTCCACCTCTGCAGAATGTAGAGAGAATAAAGCATTTCCAGTGCTGCCACTCTAGACCTTAGAGAAGCTTTTGTTTGAATTAGAATTTTGAACCATATATGAGAATTCATTTACTCAGTAAATTAAATGCTTTTATGTGAGCCTGGGTATATTTAGAGCTTGGTTAAGAAGCTCACACAGTACTTTCCCCCCCATCCAATTCCTATTGTCACTAATATCTAGAAATCTTAATTGAAATTACAGAGCTGACAAAATGGGATAGTCTGCAGTCAGCTGAGTTGAGAAATTACTCTCTGGTCCTGGGCCAGCAACGGAATCAACAGTGTTTAACCATTTCTAATAGCATAGGATTGGTACTTTAAGGTTTGAAACAAGATTGTCACACTTCAAAGTTAAAGTTAAATGCAAGTAAGGAGGGGTGGAGAGGGCAGGAAAAGTCCACTGCACAGGACTATGTACATTCTATGTGTGGTTCTGAATACTAATGCATTAAGAGACAGGGTGCTTTTTATTTAAATGCTTATTTCTTCTGAATGCATATTACTTAAGAACTTATTTTCAGAGTTAACTCTTGGAGAAGCGTCTATCTAAAATGAGGTTCTAAATATTTAGCAATGCCTTGAAAAATTTTGAGGTAGATGTCAGGGAACTGCAGAAAATACTTGGTACCTAGTGAATCACTGTAATCTTCTGATATAGAATTGATGCTATGTTTAACTTTTTGTTGACAACTTTAGTGTTTGAGGTGCTGTGGCCAAAGTGAGTTGTAAAATGAAGGATTCTGACTTTACACAGGAATTAAGCTATTTTGTTCCAACACAGAAGGAAAAGATCTGAATGACCCACTTTGGAATTCTGACCTATTTAGTTGATATAATTTCATCTGTGCCTGTGTAGCCTGTGTAGCATTTTCTCTCATGCCTCCACACTCCCATCATAATGAGTACATCTGTCTGCAGTCAGAGCATGGGACAGAACCCTTCTAATTGTGTTCCGAATCTCATTCACTGTATAATTCTGATCTCTCTGTAGGTATGTGTGTGTGTGGCAGGGGACAGTCATGTGAAAAATTATTCTGCCCTGATTTTTTTGCTTTTAGCTAACATTTTGGGTCAAGAATTCCTTTTGAACTAATTCTCATCTGTCCCCTAGAGCTCAATTTAACTTTTACAGCAAATACCTCCTCTGTTGTACCTCCTGCTCTGAGGTGTTTGCAGCAGTTAATATCTCTGTAAGTCTCAGTGAAATGAGAAGGTTTGTTTCCGGTGCTACTCCCCTATTTGAACTCTTATTCAGATACTCTGCAGGCTTCACCAACAGAAGGTGCCCTCCTGCCCCTGGCTTTATCACACACTTGGTATATTCAATCTCCCCCTCACTGATGTGGTTTGAGGGCTCTAGCAAGCTGTTGCAATCTTCCTAAGGAGAAAAGGCCCTAGGGAGAGACATACTAGACTGATGGTGAGACAGAGAAGGCTTTTAGATAATCTGTGTGCTAACTGTGAAAGAAGAAAAACCCAAAGAAGTTAGAATAAGCGGGAAGGGTCTCCAGAGACTAGACAGTTGAACTTCTGAATGAGCTGTAAAGTGTGTTTTAGCTCTTCCATATATTGGCGCTTGAGATGGCAACTGTTCTTGAAGATAAGCACTCTGTCTGCCTTCTGGTGACTTCTTGTGTTCACCCAGAATGCTACGGAAGATGTGAAGAAAACACAGTTCTCAGGCTTTGCTTCAAGAAATTAGGGCACGTGGGTTTAATCAGCTCAGAATCTCTACTTCAGAGGTGAGAATGCCTTGTAAGTAAACATACAAAAATCTCTCAATCACTCTTCCACAGAGGATTATACAGATTTGAAACAGATTCCAGAATTTAAATTATGAATCTCAAGGCTGTTTGAAAAATCAATGTGTCTGTATTGTTCTGGTGGATAGTGAGGAGTCCACAAGTTCTGTGTGAATTGTTGCCTGGTGTTCTCCCTATAAGAACCTCAGCATGGGTACAGAGAGGGGCCAAGTAAAAAGACTGTGCCAGCGGAGAGGTTATCTGAACATGAAAAGAAAGGAAAAGTGCATACAGTATCTAACTAGTAAAGCTGTGACATTATCCCAGTCCCATTTAGGCATAGAATATAACTGTGAAGGTATGGGCATTCGTTACAATGGATTAAAATAGATACTGATGTAAGAAAACGGATTGATATGTTGCATAGAGGAGTATGAATTAAGCGTTCTGCTTATGCTTTGTGTCATAATATGTGAAGGCATGGTAAAAAATGAAAAGGAATTAATGACCAACACAAGCACTTTTTTCCCTAAAAAAAAATAAATGTGCAATTTATTTTACCAATAGTCACTTGGGATGGTAGTCTCATAAAGCCATACAGTTAATATTTCACTATTTCTCTTTAGAGTAAATGGATTAGTGGAGAACTGTATGAAAAATTTAGTTTAAGAATGGTAGTGATATACCTAAAGCCATACATTACTTATTAAATCATTCTTCTTGAATTCTAATCTGGTGTCATATACAGGAGATGTATAGAAAATGGACTTCGCTGATATAGTCAGACAATTGACTCTGCTCTTGTCCAAATTCAATTCTTATTTGACTAAAACAGTTCTGCTGGGAGACAGCAAAGCTTTTCCATTGTTTTCCTCCTCCAAGTCTATACACTTACGGAGTCAGGTTCTCATGTTCTGTGAGGTGTTTCTTGGGGGTAGAGTGTTTGTTCTTTGTTTACATGTTCAGAAATCTTAACTGCTTATTTGAAGCAGCCTTTATCTTTCATTCTCGGTGTTTCCTAAAGATTTTTACGTACCACTTTACAGCATTTTTTCCTCCAACTCTGCTTTCTGATGCTTAACAAGAATTCCCCTCTAGATTGCAAAACTACTACTACAACCACTCTGTATGCCTTCTCTTGTCACTTCAGTCAGGATCTTTTGCTTAATTGTTCATCTTACCATACATTCTATGCTTTATCTGGGCTTGATAGGCTTTCTCTTTTTGCCTTTTTATTGGGAAATTAATTTACACGTAATCCAGATGTAGATTTTGCTATGTTGTAGTTTTGTCTAATGCTTTAAGGAGGTGGTCTTCCATACACCAGTCTTGCAAAAGTGAGTACAGCTATTATAAAAATGCACAGATTATTCTGTTCAGGTACAAGGAAAAGGAAGGATTTCTATATCTGTAATCCTTTTCTTCTACCCTTCACTTCTTTTTTGTCAATCAGAAAGAACTCCCGAGTTTTGTTTCAGTCAGAAGCTTTGTAATAATGGAAAACCAGTTCCTTTTATGATCCAGAAACCAGTTTCTTTAGTAGAAATAAGAATGCGAATTAAGACCATATACATGGTTATTTAGGGCACCCTAATAGTGTAAGATTGCTATTATTTTTAACTCCTTTTTAGTGTTTAGAAGGCTTTTGGCCTCACTGACTTGCTTACGATCACAGCAGTACTCTCTGCCAGTGTCACTTTACCCACTTCCAAATAGAGCAAAAACAGTTCTTTGTTTTGAACATGGAGACTGTTTAACACAGCACACTACTGAAATATGTGTATTCTGAAAATGAATTACTCTTAGAATTTCAATAGCGTTCAATTTTCATTAAATCTGTCCTAGATGAAATCTAATGTGATGTATTCTTTCATGAATTTGAATCCTAAAAGTATTACACACGCTGACATCTGAAACTTTAAATCTTCCATCAAATGTAACAGTATATAGATAGATTTAGCCAGTAGTTTGGCAAATTTTAGAGGTGCTTCTAAAACAAGAACTTTGAGGCTGAGAGTGGCAGTTGAATTGCCCAGATTCAATGATGTTAAGGAAGCTGAAGGAACTTTTTAACTCCTTTCTTGTAAGTGATTTTATAAAAAGAACTTTTTCGTCTGCTGGTGATATCCTTGATAGATCTGTTATACAAGTTAAAACATTTATCAAAACTGCCACAGCTCTTATAACCCATAGAAGGAGTACTATCAGACCTTAATTGCAATAGCTGTGTAATTTCAGAACTTCCCTTCCCTTGTTCGCCTGCTCTCTGACCCTTATGTCAGCTTCTAATTTCCTTCTGTAATTGACTCTCTTTTTGTAGTACAGGAAATTATTGCAGCAGGTGCATTTTCTTGATACAGTGGAAGATCCAAACAGTGCTTTCAAATACCTAGCAAATTCAGTTGTATTTAACAGTCAGTTTTTTTGAAAAAAAGTAGCTGAAACAAGTTTCAGATGAAAAAGGAATGAATTTCCCTAAAATCTTGGGGTTGTGGGTGTTTTGTTTTTAATATATAAATCTCAGTAATTACTTAAAAAACTACCTTCAAATTTGTGCTAAAGACAGCTGTTTGTTTCTACTCATTTCAGTACTACACATTAATGCAAGCAAAACCTAAATTTACTCTGCTTCAAGGAACACCTAATCAATTGAGGCACGGCATGAAGAGAGAAACTGGAATAGCCTTTGAGTGCATCCTGAGAATATTTGTTTATTCTCATCCAAAGTGAAGTTTCTATATCATGTATGTTTCTATGTAACTTCTACATCACCTCTATATCTCTTTTTCTTAAAGAGAGTTTGGTTTCAGCATTGTCTTTTCCAGCTTTCTCTGCACACCACTGCATCTGTTGACTGATACAGGAGACAGTGAGTTGTGGATCTATTCACAAATGCCCTTACCTTACTGGGTAATCAGCAACACTAAAGGTCAGTAGTTGGAAACACAAAACCCTATGGATTTTGATTTCAGGCTACTCCAGTTGGAAATAACTTTTAAATAAATCAAAATATCTGTTAAGAGGTTAAATGTTGTTGGTATAAATTACCTACTGGTTTTACACACTTAGTAGCTACAAACTTAAAAAACAAGACAGTTCATTCTTCTCAAACTAGAACCAAAACAGCAGCACCTACAGTTTTAAAGGACAGGAAAGGAAGTACACTGACAGGAAAAGATTTGTTGTATTTTTTTCATGTCCTGTTTATGCCTGGGTTTGGGGAAACAAACCCTAACACAATGTATTTGCTTTAGACTTCGTACTATCTGGTAGTCCGTAAATGTTTTCTGCTGGCCATGTCTTCTGTAATTTTTTATTAAAATGTTTAGGACACTGGAGAATAGAGGGCCAAGACCTGGTCTTTACTTGGATGTTTGAATCACAAAAATGATCTGTCTGTATAGTCTATTCAGAATTCAAGATAAACCCAACCAAACTCAAACCTCGTACTTAAAACACCTCCACCTTCACCCAGGGGAGAGAGCCCATGGTGCTGCAAAGGGGGATGGCAAAGGGGAATGGCACAGAAAGCATATGTGTGTAGGGAAAAGCACAGGACTGTAAATATTATATAGTCCTATGGCACTCACTAAATACAGCACTTCTTACCTTGCCTTAATTCTCCCTATTTTATTTTGAAAAATAATCTTATGACAGCTGAAGGGGCAGCCCTTTGCATTGAGGAAAGAATCAATTGTTTTTCAAAGTTTAGAAAGCAGACATATACTTCATATCTCTAATCCTCTCTTAAGTTTTACTAGTTTAGTTCCATCCTGGGACTGCCAGAACAGGCATGGGCCTCCACTTCCTTGCACTTAGCATCTTTTGTTTCTCATGCTGTTTTAACCACTTCAGGCCTGGGTGGGGATATGCACCCCTCTAGAGAACAGTCTACTTACCTTAACCTATCTCTCTTGATTTCCTTTCCTTTCAAGGGGTTATTCAAGACATCAGTTAGTACCATCCTTGTTGAAATCAATTGTGGCTCAAAGAACAGCTCTCTCTGGAGATCATGTATCCATCATCAATTTCATTCTCATCAACTAGGTCATTTCAAGCTACTCCTTGAACTATTAAGGTAAGTGAAAAGTCCGCATGTTTACAGAATTTTATAAAATTTCTCACTCTTCCATGCCTGACAAGATGAAGTTCCTGTCTCTTGAGAGAGTATTTAAATGAAAGACCTCATCCAAATAAGAGTTAAAAGAAAACAGCAAAATCCACATGACTTATCTATACAGTAATCTGCAAAATGAAAACTTAGATGTTGCTAATTGTACACTTAGATGTCTGCAAAAGAGTACAGGAAGTTGTTATTATTTAATAAGAAAAAAAACCCTGTGAATAACTGCTGAGCTGAATCTGTCACATAAAGGCTTTGTTTTCTTTGGATCAAAACATTCTAACAGCCCTGAAACACTGTGTGCTCATCAGACTCTAGTAAAAAATTGCTAGAAATCAAATAATTATATCTACTTCTTGATTTTGGGGTGGGTTTTTTTTGTTTGTATATTTTGCGGGATGACAGGGATATCTATATCTAAAAGCGTTCATCTTTAATACCAACTTAATACAGATAAGCATTTAGCATTCTGGGACCATGGTCCATTAATATGCCACTTAGCATAAGTGGAGAGTATTCTAAGACTGTACAGTATTAGTCAATAACCTTCCTGAAAGAAGTGTGTCATACTTGGAGCAATCTGCCTCCCTTCCTGAATTCAAAGGAAACTACAGGACATAGCATAGACTAGACATGTACATTTAGAAGCTGAAGTTGCACAAGATGAGTTTGTATGTAGGAGTCATGATTTAGGCTAGTTTTGTCCAAGATCAAGAAACCTCATGGTGCATATGGCATCAAGTGTCATTGTTAAAGTAATTCATTATTCAGTGTCACAATCCATGAAGACTTCACAAAAATCCAAAAGAGCCATCCCTAAAAATGATGAAGATATGGAAGATGCAGTTTAATAACTTCATGCTGAAACTTTAGTCTTTGCCTCCAATCTGTTGGAGTGCTTAGGATAGTCTAGAGATCTCTAACAGGTAAACACTGTCTAATCAAATGAAATAAAACTCTTAATCCCTTGAAAAGACCAGATGGTTTCTCCCCTTTTTTGGAAGATGGCAGACTGGCTTCAGGAAAATGAGGCTCACAGCCTGAAAGTTTCATCATACACAAGCTCATTGCCTTTTAATTTTTGCGAAAACATTGGTTATGGAGAAGATAGGAGATATTTCAGTGTGTGAGACCTGCTGCTTTTACTATCCATTATGTATCTGCCTCCTGATAGTAACTAAGAGAAGAATCTTTATAGGGCCGGTAGCTCTTTGAAATCATGAAATTATTTTAATTCCAGTTTCTTCTTGACTCTTCTCAGGCTTTTCTCCCAACTACAGCTGAAACAGGATACTGAAGGTACTTCTGGAATTCAAAAAGAAAATAATACTCATTCCTTTTCAATGTCAATGACAGAGCTTTGTATGCCTATCTTTAATGTGAGGGATTTCAGATTTGCCCACTCTGAATTCACACTGATGAAAGGTGGCCCAGACCAACTGCCAGAATGATTCAAAGCAATTGACATGCAAATAGGTGTTTTTTTCCCTATCTATATATATTTCACTCACAGAAAATAACTTCAGATTTGTATAGAAGCAGTACGTTACCTAGCTTTGGTGGTTTGAGAGCTCAAAAAAAGTTATCCTAGTCTTCCACTGGCCTCTATGTCAGCTAGTTCTCAAATACCCCTGAAAGAACAGGTACATTCTTTTACAAAGATGAGTAGGTTTAGTAAATAGAGTATAGACAGAAAAAGAAATACATTGCATTCTTCATAGCTCGAAGAGAAATGGATATGATCAAGTCTTCAAGCCAAGAGTGTCTCTGAACCAGTGATGGAGTGGGGTGGGCAGAAGTTTAGAAAAGAAGAAGTAGCAACAAAATAATAGAAACTTAAATGGTAAATGTGTTCTCTAAGTTGTTAACAAAATACCATGAAGAACTAGAAGCCACTTCACTGAGCTTGAAATGTGCATTCACATGCAGAGTTGTGGGTCGAGTGAGATACAGCTGAATGAACAGATTTGGTAAAATCTCAAAAGGAAGAGGAAGGGAAGAAGTAATACACAACCAACACAGAAATAGGATGCATATTTTGTCTGATGTGATAGTGTCTCTTTGGACTGACTAAAAATTAGAAATGGTTATTAGACATGGCTTGAGACATGCTGCATAAACTGAGCACTGGGAAGTAACAGAAGAGATTAGTTTCTCCTGGGAACACATGTAATGTGCATCAATCTAGCTAGATTTCTTTCTGCACCTTCTTTGTTTATAATGCAGCTGCTCCCAGCTGTCAAAGAAAACTCTGTATGATAATCTTTAGGCATATCATTATTAGTATTCCATATATATTGAAGAAAGTATGAGCTGACAACCTACTCCCTGGTTAAGATTTCTTAAGCTTAGACGAGAAAAGATTTCTTATTCAGCCTAAAAAGAAATTATACTACTGCAACTAATGTCCAGTCTAGAATTAGCACATTGGTAATTTAAAGATTTAGAGATTTAAATGGCATATTCTCTGTATATAAAGAAAGTACTTGTCCCATCATATTAGCTGAAGATAAGCAGTGATCCAAAACTGGCAATAAAATTTACCTTTTTGTGCTTGTATCCCGTAGCTACATACATAGGCTAAATGTTGAATATACTCCTTTTGTAGGAATGAAAAGCCATTGATGTCTGAGGATGGGGAGCAAATACCCATAAAAAAAAAAATACCCATAGAAGCTACAGTTTTTTTGACTATAGCATTGTATTAGGAAAAAAGACTGAAACGGTAGTTTGACGTGAGTTGTCATTGTTTTAGCTAAGTATTTAATTCTCTCAGTCAGAGACTCTTTGTAAGGATTATGGTATTCCTTGAATCACCGGTATAATTGACAGTGACTGACTGTTATGATGGCAGACTCTGATAATTAAATTCCCTTGTACACAATCTAGAAAGACCCTGCAGGAAATACAGAGATGCTCGATAGACAAAACAGCAAAAGAGGTCCTTGGCCAAGGAAGAACAGGTAGAGCACTTCCATTTTCAGACTGTCACTTCTTTTTTTTCTACTGAGTGTTACATTCTAGTAGAAGATTTTCTTAAACTCTCAACCTTTTATTCCTATCTTCATTATTTCCTAAGAATTTTCAAGGAGAACTCCCTTGAGATTATTATGTCTGAACACTTTTCAGATTAAGAGCTTTTGTTTAAATAAACTTTCCCCTTTTCATTAAAATCACTCTGCTCTGGTTAATTAAAACCAACCTTTGTAGTATAATATTGATTACAACCTCATCTTCTGCTCTGCATACTGAACAGGGACACCTGCTCTAGTTCAGATTGCTATAAAGAATATTATACTTTAACTGCAGTTTAAACATGATCTCAAGTCTTTTGAAATTGGGAGAACTACACTGGCTGACTTTCAAGTACAACTTGCTAAACATTTTGCAGTTATTTCCATGAAATATCTGAGATACCATGCTCCAAAGAACTTGAATCAAATGTGAAACTGGTTGTAAAATCATTGAGATGGCCCTGAAGGAAAATGTATTCTGTTAATGAATGCATTAGACATACAAATACATTAATTTCCTCTGTCAAAAAATTAACTCTTTCCTAGTTAGTGTTGTTTCTGTGCAAAATCAAGGTGCATAATCCTTGTGAAATGAGAATACTTCTAGTCAGAGAAAGCATGTTTTATGTAACATACAGCTCCATTAATTATCTAGCTATACTAGAAACTCCTCTTTCTAAACATGAAAAGAAGTCAAATACCTTAAATACAGTAACTTGTGCTTTAACACAAAACCTTGCCCTGACTTTCACTGAGTGTGTGTTTGAGGCATGTGTGCTAGCAAGTCTTACAAAGTATGAGGAAATGGAAACAAAAACCTACACCAAAAATGCACCAGAAAAACTTATGATCAAGCCCTTACTTATGCTGAAGAAAAATTACAGAAATACCTTCTTTGTTTTAGCAGTATGTTCAGGCTCCACCTACATAAAAGTATAATCAGACTCATCCCTAGTTGAGTTCTAGGGACCCTAGGCAGCAGGAGAAAAATGTTCTAAGTGGGATCTTATTTCCATATACTTAAGAATATTTCTTATTAGGACAGTACACAAATAGTGTAGATCATCAGCTGGTAGTGCAAGTTTAGTCAATGGTGCCACTGCCAGTTCAGATAAGTTAGGGATTCTGCCCACGATTCTGTATTTTTCTTTCCCACCTGCCCTTCTGGAGGGTTTGGAGCAATTATCTGCTTTGGAAATTAGAACAGTGAGGTGCAAGTCCTGTATCTCACTGACGAACTGAATAGCCTTGAGCAAATGGCCTGGAGAAGTTTCCAAAATGAGATCATACTGTGCTTGTCACTCTAATTAAATGTAAATGGTATAGCACTAGTTTCCAAGGTAGCAAAGCTAGGAAAAACATATCAAAATGAGCTGGACTGTGGTCTGCAAGTGTCAACTTTAAGTCATTATGTTTTGAGGTAAGGGAAAGACTACTGTATTCTGCTCTGCATTCTTCGAAAGGAGTTTTTAAAGAAGAGATTAGCAGAAGGAAAACAAGTCATGGCCATAAGGGTCAAGAGGCAAAAGGAAAAGTCGTCTAAGGTGAGGTGGCTATTTAGTTTCCTTCCAAGCTCTGCTTAAACAGTTAAACCCACCAAACAAGCAAAAAAAACCCACAACAAAACAAAAAAACCCCAAAACAAACACAAAATCCGCCACACCAACCAAAACACCAAACAAACATATAAACCAAAACTCCACACCTTGCTGCTTATCTACCACCTCATGACAGTGTTGCTCCAAATTATGGATAGGATGCTAGATGCTATTTTAATGGTGCCAACCCTTGCACTGTACCCACATTTACAATAGATGGCAAATGTTGCACAAGTACCAGAACTGGTTTTGTTCAGGAAGTTTCCATCTGTCAAAGTTATTAAAGAGTAGAAAACCTGATCATCTTACTCTACAGCAATGTAATGCAGAGTCATGTAACTTCTCCCTGCCGTCCTTCCTGCAGTTCGTTAGAGTTGAACCATATGCCTCAAAATTAGTGACAGGTTTAAGAATCATGACTTCTAAATGATAGGAGCTGACTTCATTGCTTCATCTCTTACCCTAGAGTCAGACCAAGCGTCTTGCTGGAATTCTTCTGACAGTTCAAAATATTATATCTCTCGGAGCTAATACAATGTGACCCATTTAAAACACCTAAATAGTAATTTTTCATTAAAATTGCTCCCTACCTCATTTTTTTTTATTAGATGCATCTTCAAAGATAGCTTTGTGTGAAGCTAAATAATTTCTAATTTTTAGTATAGAACTTTTTAAAACAGATACAGCGGAAGTGGTAGTGTACTTTGCACCTACAAATGTGCTTGCAAAACCATCAGATTTTCCCTTGAGATGTACCATAAAGTGCAAATATAGATTCATTTATCACAGTCTTAAATTCTAGATGTTTCTTTAAATGCTGATTTTTTGCAAAGGCTTTAATTCCCCATATGGAGGCACTAAGCACCAGTCCATTTTGTTCCTGGCAAACTGAAGGAAAGCTTATTTCAAATTTCCAATTAAAATTCTTTCTTGCTGTGTAAGGAGCCCTGATGGGATTCCTCAGGGTAGTTGGATGGGTTTCTGATTGAATAACAACTGGCCCGATTGCGTGAATATTTCATCTGAATGTTGTGAACTGAAAAGAGCAATTAGCAGCAACCTGAATAATAAAAAGCACTACTTTATCTTCAATCCTCTCTTCTCCTACAGCTGATTCAAATTAGGTGCTTAGCTACTGTGGAAAACAAACAAACAAACAAAACACCCAAAACCCAACAAACCAACCCAGAAACAAAAACCCAAGCAGAAGTCACTACATAGGAAGAGGAGATTACTACAGTGATCACCGTTGAAGTCAGAAACACTTTGCCTGGAGATGGTGATTGTGTATGTGACAGTGTTGCAGAACTGCCCTCCTGAGGCATGACTGTGATCCCAATTTGCCATTTATTCAGTATCTTACATTAAAGTCAGTTTCCATCCAATCTCTCCTAAGGTAAATTTCAGTCTAACTTCTGGTCCTGCATTTATAAATATCATCACCAAGTCTTTTGCTAGAGAACCACAGTGCCCATAGGTTCACTGGGGAACACTTTCTAATCTGGTTAAAAGGTCTGAAAGAAACAGATTAGCCATACCCTCCTAGCTCTAGTCACAGGATTATGGGGTTAATTGCCCACACTTAGAAATGAACATTTTGGCTAGGACAATTAGGAATGTTCCAGCTGTGTTTGATTCCCTGGTTGGATTATAGATATTTCCTAAAACACATAGTCACATGAGCTGCTACTTAGGGTGAAAATATAAGTTTGTGAAGCCTCATATTGAAATTAAATGCTGAGAGTTGATAAGGACGTGTATTTTCTTCTGATCTGTTCTGGAAAGCCACTATTGATAGCTTTGACAGGTTTTGTATGCACCTGGCCCTTTGAGTGTCTGCTTTTCTTGTTTCCTTAACTGCATCAAAGTCTCAAAAGTAAAAAGATCATGAGAAAAAGTCTAAATTTGGCCCAAGTTCCACTGTTTCAAAAATATTCCTAGTACTTGATGACTGATAGGACCTTGACTACTGGAAGAAAATAAGTTATTAATAATAACCTTTACCATTAATTTTTTTCTGATCCATGATTTTAATCAGAAATTTAAATTGTCATCTTGATTATCATAATTGCAACAGCACAGTGACTAATTCAGAATAAGTTGTTAGTAGTACTAATGTGTTCCTATTACAGAGTTTTCAATGACTGTATCAATATCCACAGTTCAGAATAAAAATCCTCCTTGCGTTCCACATCAGGAAGAACTCAGATTAAGGTAGCAGAGCTATACTAGGAAAGGAAAAAAAAAAAGAACATGATGGTGATTTTGTACATAAAATGGAGTGAGCACAAAGTACTACATGAGGATCAATGTTGCAAACCTTATATGCAAGGATATGGGCTTATTCTGGTGGTTGTAAACTGTTCTGGTGCTGTCTGTCCCTTGTCAGCCACAAAAGAATGTCTTTCACTTTGTCTTATTAATATGGTACCATCTCATGGGCTGATTCTTCCACAGAAGAATGAGCCCCTCTACTTAATTTCAGTATTCCTCAAACTGATTTTCGTTTGCAAATAAACCAAAATCATATTTAAACATTTAATGATGCCATTCTTCTAGATTTTGGGGCCTTCTTCTTAGTGGCAAAATTCACAAATCATAGAACCATTTAGGATGGAAAGACCTTTAAGATCATTGAGTCCAACTGGAAAGCTAACACTGTCAAGTCCACCACTAAACCAGATCCCTGTGCACTTCAGCTACCCATCTTCTAAATATCTCCAGGGATGGTGAGTCAACCACCTCCCTGGGCAGCCTCTGCCAGTGCTTGACAACCCTTTCAGGGAAGTAGTATTTCCAAGTGTGTAGCCTAAACCCCTGCTGGTGCGACTCAAGGTGATTTCCTCTCATTATATCATTTGCTACCTGGAAGAAGAGACCAACACTCACCTCACTAAAACCTCCTTTCCAGTAGTTATAGAGAGCAGTAAGGTCTCCCCTCAGCCTCCTTTTCCCCAGACTAAACAGTCTCAGTTCACTCAGACACTCCTCATAAGACTTGTTCTCTAGACCCTTCACCAGCTTCGTTGCCCTTCTCTGGACACTCTCCAGGACCTCAATGTCATTCTTGTAGCGATACACGTCAGGATGCTGTTGGCCTTCTTGGCCACTTGGGCACACTGCTGGCTCATGTTCAGCCAGTTGTTGACCAGCACCCCCAGATCCTTTTCCACTAGTCAGCTTTCTAGCCACTCTTCCCCAAGTCTGTAATGGTGCACAGGGTTGTTGTGGCCTGAGAGCAGTGCCCAGGACTTGGCTTTGTTGAATCTCATACAGTTGGGTTCAGCGCATTGATCCAGCCTGTCAAGATCTCTCTGTAGTGCCTTTCCTTCCCTCGAAGAGATTAACAGCTGCTTATAGCTAATAGTAATAATATAATTTAAGATCTATATCTATACAGATAAACTCATAATAATATAATTTATCAAATAGAATTTGAAGCATATTCTGCATATGACATTAAATTTGCAATTATTTTTTCTTTTTCTACAGAATAAACTTCACAGTTTAAGGGTGTTTATTAAGAATTTCCCCCCTTGTACAGTTCTTCCTTTTTTTATTTTTGAGCTACTATCCTCACATGAGGAGCAGTTTTCTCAAATGTGTTCTGTCTGAATTTCTTGTTCTATTTTTGGTACCAAACAAATCAAATTCTGAAAACAAAATTCAGCAGAAAATAGTATGGTTTGGATTTAAGTAAAAGCCCTTACAATAAAACATAAAGTTTTATGAAGGTTTTGGTGTAAGTCTGAGAGTTGAACTCAGTATTGCTGGTAGTAAACAACAAATTTAGTCTTAGATGCTGGAAAATTTGAATTTATAAACTGGAAGCTGTATTTCAGACCAAGATCTCACACAAGTTAGTTCTATGAATCAAGCACATTTCAAATCACCCTTCAGCTGTAACACAGATCTCAAAATTCCACCAACACTGAAAACATTCAAACTGGATTTGGATTCTATACCTACAGACATCTTCAGAACAACATTCAGGAGATATTTAACCATGGATCCATTTTTATTTCAGGCTGTTCACATTTTAGAAATATATCTTAGAATCAGACTTTTGATACTAGGAAAAAGAAAAGAAATACTGGTGGGCAGGCAGGAGGTCAAATTACAAATTTAATATTGAAGCCAAATATTACAAATTTATTTTATCTCTGTTCTGAGATTTTAAAAAATAGGGAAAATACCTGGCCCTAAACTCTTTTAAAAGTGTATGGGCACAAACTTGATGTTAAACCTGGTATTTGAGCTGTCTGTGACAACAGGTGTCTCGGTCTGTTTAACTGAAGATTTGATGAAATCTCATTGCTGCTGTATGCACTGATGTCAGTCCAAGTCCAATTTTGAGCATTCAGATTATGTAGTTGTTTGGTGGATGGAGTAATCTGGGGGGCACATGGTCATAATGTTTGTTTTAAACTTCCAAGAAGTATGGCTTTTTAAGAGATATTTTAATGGGACTAACGGAATCATTACCTTAAGTCTGATTCTGTTTAACTATAATTGCCCTGGACACGGTAACAAATTCCTCCAGTATAAGAAGACTGTCTCTAGAGGTAAAGTTGTTGCTTTACTGACAAATAATTTTATCTCCATGCCTCAGCAAAGATTTTCCTGCTTCAATTTCATACAGAAAACTTCATTTTTCATATTTCATTTTTCATGTGGAAAATGTTTTCATCAATCTTTATATTTAAGCTATTCCACAGAAGTTTCACTTTAGAAATACAGGGGAAAAAAAGCATCCTATTCAACATTTTTGAGAGTAGAGTATTTTGATTTTGGTCCAAAAGAACACGTCTAAATTAAACTCATTTTTGAAGTAGTATAAAATTCATAAGAGGTCAAATTAGGGTGACATATTTTGATTTTAATCAAAACCATAATAATTTCAGTTGCCCAAGACCTCAGAGTTTTCCTACATGGATTTCATTTTACAGGAAAACTAAAATGCCTTACTTCATTTGAAATGAAAGAAAATATACTCTTTAGAAGTCATAAAACCTCCCTCTAACAAAAAAGCTAACTTATTCCTAATTCTTTTATAAAAAAGAACTTCTGCATTTATGGCATTAGATTATTGTTTCAAATACCTATGAACATTCACAAATATAAATTGATATAAATCATCTTTTTCACAATTTAGTCATCAGAAGTATCCTGCAAATGACCATCTACAGGTATATATTTTTTAAATCTGTACTTCTTGCATTTTTCCAGGTATTAAATAACCTGATTATTTCCTAGTTGAACTTAGAACTCTCAAAATTGCAGAATATGCAGGCCCAGACTTGCTCCAGAAAGTCTCTCCAGTTTTACATGACTGCAGTAAGTAATGTAGTCAGATTAACCATATTGCTGCCAGTAAAATTTGTCTGCAGAGGCAGATGCAGGTTACAAATACAAAAAATGCCAGAAAGACAGCCCCCTCTGTCTTACATGCAGAAGGCATTAGACTCACTAGACTTTAGACTGTAACATTTTTATTTGTAGAAATGAGTTAGGGCCAGCTGGACAGCTGCAATTCCAGAGCCCAGTTAGAAATTCTAATGCAGTACTTAAGCTGTCTTTTCACTATGTATATAGAAAACTCGGCAGACTGAATGGAAGATACACATACTTCTTATCATCACTTATAAAAATAAATTATACTAAGCTTTTGTTCTCTTTTTGTAAATAAGGGATGTAAGAGGAGTTAATTTAGGAAAAAAATAGTCATCACACATTCTTTATTTCTCTACTTCCCTAATATACAAAATTAGTTCAGTTAAAAGGAAAAATTATGTCGAATGCTGAGCTCTTAAAGCTGTCATGTAAACATTTCCAAAGTTCCCAATGCACTATCAGCTAGATTCACTCCAGGACCCAACTATTGAAGTATCACTTTGAACACATAAACCTGCGATTTAAATGCTCAACACCCCTGGCTCAGCTGCCACTCTGGAGATAACTAAATTTGTGTGACACTGGGTTTTCCACTAGGCAGCCACAATATAGCACAGCCTGAGTCCTGTGGGGATTAAGCTGTTTGGTGTTGTGTGCCTGGGCATCATCCACCCTGGGCATTTTTCCTCCTAGCTTGAAGAAAAACCCAGTGAGACATTTGCAGTTCAGACACTCCATTTGCCTTTGACTTTCCAGAAAACACGCCCTGTCTAAGATGTTCTCCTTTTCTTCAGTATCTCCTTCACTGAAGTACTGATTTGCACAATTTGGTGAACAGATCTGGTCACCTTTCTCTCACGAGAAGGTACTCATCATTAGTCTTCAGGTTTTCTCCCACTGTGGCCCATCAGCTATGAAAGTCAGTGTGTTTCACCTTCATCCCATTCTCAAGACAATTTCTATTCGTACCTTCTTCCCAGCTAGCTAGCCCTCCTCACGGCACACAGCCCTATAACAATATGCAAGTTCGATTCTAACTCTAGAGGCAACCTAGACAGCAGCTACACTGGAGTATCAGTGAGGACTGTGTTTTGCAACTGTGCCCTCCTTTTCTGTCCCATCGCCTTTCAACAGCACAGCTCATTTACTTATTTTTATACACAGACACCTTTTGACAGGGTGGAGACGCTGGATGGGAAAAAGTCTCCCGATTCTCAGTCGTATGAACACACTCAATCCATAAAACATGTATTTCAAACCCCACTGACTTCAATCTGCCAGCTGCAAAACACTCCTGAACAGTCTAACAATTTGTAGAACACTAAAAGCCACAAAACAAAACTGTGTCACAACTGTCACCAGTTCCTAATCAGCTGCAATAAGCAGTGAATCAGGTGACAATATCCAGATAGCTCAAAGAAAACAACCGTTACCTTTTAGGATGCAAATCACTGAGCAAGCTTGGTAAAATATCCGTTTGTCCCTGTTCTCATTAAGTATGGACATCTTTATGAGGTATTTAAAGGGTCTCATCAGACCTAGTGTAGCTGTAATGCATTTGGCACAACTTAGAATATAAATCAACATTTGGAATTTTCCCAGATCTCCACATCATTAGTATAGGAGTCATATTTACAGGTTATATTGTACTTACATAGATTTCATTGTTCAGTAAAGGGAAGCCTTTCAATTTCAACTTCCATAACAGTACTTAATTTTATAGATTTTTGCTTAGAAGTAGAAGAGCTGAGAAGAAGATAAAACAGATTTACGTGCTAGAGTGCCTTTCCCAAAACTAGCGATTTGATAATATTTTTAGGCAGGGGTAGTGAAATCATATCCCAAGGGGGTGTAAACTGTTTTTCAATGCTTTCTGGACTTTCAGAAGAGGCATAATATAGTGAAACACAGGCAAAAACACTTTCTGAACTATCTTAATGTTTAGATTATGTGAATTCTGCATGAAAGGCTGTCATGTACCTTACATGCTTCAGATCGCCTCCTGTGCAAACAGTATTTCAGATGAGATAGCTCACAACCTGGAGTTTATTAATAATACACCAAATCAACTCCCCTCCTGCCCTAAACCTAATAAAAAAGACCCAAACCTATTGAAACCACACTGACAATCTGAAACAGTGACCTGTCCCTCTGACATCAAATAAATTGCTTTTTTAGCATGCTGTTCTGCGATTTTCACTTCAAAAAAAGATTGGAGTGTTCCCAAAGAGCTTTTCAATTACAACAGAATTCTTAGTCTAGTAGCTTAGAGACAGTAGGTTAAGAAAATACATTTATTACAGAAGACCTGAGAATGCAGTAATTAACTGGTACAGATGAATCATAACTAGATGAAATCTTAAATCAAGTTGCACGCACACAACTGTATTCCTGTGCCTATACACACAATACATAGAATCATAGAATCACTAGGTTGGAAAGGACCCACTGGATCATCGAGTCCAACCATTTCTATCAGTCCCTAAACCATAACCCTCAGCACCTCATCTATGCGTCCTTTAAACACCTCCAGGGAAGGTGACTCAACAAACTCCCTGGGCAGCCTGTTCCAGTGCCCAATGACCCTTTCCATAAAAATTTTTTTCCTGATGTCCAGCCTGAACCTCCTCTGGTGGAGCTTGAGGCCATTCCCACTTGTCCTGTCCCCTGTCACTTGGGAGAAGAGGCCAGCTCCCTCCTCTCCACAACCTCCTTTTAGGTAGTTGTCAAGAGAAATAAGGTCTCCCCTCAGCTTGCTCCATGCCACAGCAGCTCTCATCAAGAGTACTTCCAGAGAAATTGTCTGGAAAACAATATCATAGAGTACACTGATCATGCATATGGAGTTTGTTCCATGTACAAGACGCATATCTTGCTGAGAATGCCCACAAAGTCCCTTACCCTTGAAGCACTGATACGGCTGGGAAAGGAGTATGAACTTTAAATTAGTACAGTAGTCTCAGAAGTCAAGACCTCTTCTTTTTGCTCTTTTATTAGCATTCATTTTATTTGTTATAGTAGTTGTCTCAGAGCTGATCAGAAACAGGGCACTGCTTTTTGCTGAGATCTTTAATACAGAGTAACTGAGGCAATTTCTGCATGGGGAAACTCAGGACAGAGCCAAGCTGATTTTCCAAAGATTTGCATTTGTTACATACTGCAGCACACTATAGACAGTCATTCAGAAATAAGCTTCTTTTTGTTCAATTAACCTAACTCATCCCAAATGTAATATATTTACCAGTGTGTTATAGCCACAAAAACTTCAAATGAAAGTACAGCATATATAATCATCTTCCTTCCCAAACACAGCCTTTAGTTGTAGCCTTGAGATTATCACATTTCAAGTGAAGTACAGTTAAGAGGAACTTGTGATCTATTTTTTTTTTTTTTCAAATTAGAAGCAGAAGCATTAGGGGTTTATTGCCAACACCGCTCTCAGTTACGTACCACATTGCCAGTTTTCAACAAATGAAACACTGTGCTAGCAACAGGTTATGGTGCAGATTGGGTCTTGTCATTTAAAATTCAACACAAACACCCCTTTTCAGGTATTCTGAGGAAAAGAAGAGAACAGAAGAAAAGCACGAAGGGCTATGGTTGCAAAAAGGGAAAGCTGTTAAGCACCACTATCATTTTATTTTTCATTGGTCCTATACGTCCCTATGTTCCCCATTCTCCTTCCTTTTGATAGTGGCCACACAGCATGACACAAATTTAGAGCCTCTCATCTTGCTGCTACACTTTTGGCAGGAACACATATTGTGTCATACTTCTCTGCAATGTCTTGCGTTCTCAGAACACACCTTTCGCTCACAAACAGCTTAGAAAATAAGGTGTCCCTCCTTAAACTTAGTATTGAAATAGTACATTTTCCTTCTCTATGTAGGAGACATAAGTTGAAACCTGCCCAGTCCCAGGTAAAGATGTGAGTTCAGTTCTTCTCCCAGTATACTCTAACTAGTCTAAGTATTATATATACTCTAAGTATTCAGGATGCTTTGAGTTATCTCAACACCTCCTGCAGAAGTTCTTTCATTTGCCATAAAATATTGAAATGGGAACTGACAAACAACAGGGTCTTAAAAAAAAGTCTTCCAGCAACCATATTAGAGTAATGTTCCTGACTTTTTGCCTCTTGTGAAATCAAACTAGAGAAGCAGAGATTTAGCCAGAGACTACAAGACTTTATGGGGCAGGATACTGTCTCCAGAGCAATACATCTATCTTTGTATGAAGTTAAGTAGAGAAAAAAAAAATATTCTTGGTCTTGTATGTTTCAGGTATTAATTGTTAAGTCTAAGTAAGGCACTAGTGCCTAACTCTTTTTTTGATGAAACTAATTTTAGATGAGAGCTTACAGCTATGAAGTTGGATGGGATATTTCCCCGAACCTGGAGGATAGATAAGTCAGGAAAGAATGTTTTAAGAAAACAAGCTTAGAAAGGTTCCTGATGAATTTTCTGGTTTGTGTGAATCCCATCAATATGCTGCCTTTGTACACGATAGCCTGAAAATTTACCCTGAGCTCTTAATAGGTTTGTGTTAAAAAATTAAGCTCTCAGTAACTGTAAGATGACATACAGGTTACTAAGTCTTACTATTCTAATGGTAAAGATGTGCAAAACAAGTATTTCCCACCATGTGCACTTATCTATGCAAACCATTGGTAAAGAAACAAACAAAGAAAACAATCAAAATTCTAGTTTTGTTTTTCCACAATGCAGAGAATAATCTTGATTTGTAGCTATTTAATTTGGTTCAAATTCAGATGCTTTCACATTATTCAAAGGTGTTGGGTGAGCTTAGCAGCAAAATATGAGAAATTACTAGTTTTGTAGTTTTTATCTCACCTAATGAAGGGCTGAACCTGATATCTAATGGAGATATTTGCTTTAAAGATTTTTTTTAAAGCCCAAATTCCTCAGTAAGTACCAAGGTAACATAGTCTCTCTGCAGCGAATGCTCATTTGTGCCATTCGAGACCACAGACTTTTGTACTTTTCTCTGGACTTCATTGCTCACCACAGTGAAGTTCCACACCTTCTGTCATGAAGGCTCATTGCCACAAGTGTCAATTAAGACCCCATAAGATACTGTATGTCTCAGTAAATTTAAAATCCAGTTTAATCTTAGAATGTAGATGGAGGATAAACCCAAAGCTTTGTTTGCTTCTTTTAAATTCACTAGGGGACTGCGTAATCCTACCAACATTTGAACAATGCTAATCTGTAGAAAGGACAGGTGAAAAAAACCTTTTTGCTTTAATTCCTTTACTTCTGAGCATTGTGTTGAGAACAAGGATTAAGTGAGAAACACATATCCAGTTTTATTTGAATTTAAAGTGCACTGTAGCTTTTCCATCACAAATCTAACAAAACTGAGGGCATGTGAGGAACAATATTTCACACAAAACCAGTTTAATCCAAAATACTCATAGCTCCCCAAACTTATGAACAGCGCTGGGGAATCCTAAATGGCTAGATCTTGTTTAGTCAATGGAGAAAGGAATTCAGCCATTCTGTCGTCATACATGGTATGTATTTTTCCTCAGCCTTCGCAAACACAGCTACTTCAATCAAATCCTTTCTCCCTTCTTGAGCAGAACAATTTTGTTACCTCTTGGATATGCATCTGCTACACACTGTGTTTCTCACCCTGCTTAAAAGCAACATTAGTTCTTTGTCTCAAGAAAATGATTAAATCAAACTGTCTATCCTAATGAGCAAATAGAACAGCTCATTTGGAGCTCTGCTTCCAAACTAATTTGCACAACCAAAGTCAACTATTCTTTTCTTTGGTGTCTTAATTAAAAGTCTCAATCCCTCTGATTTCACACCAGAAAAAACAGGAATGTGGCGTAGGGACATGAACAGGTTTATTTTCTGTAGGCACACATGATTTATAAAGTCTATTTTACACACAGTATCAGTTGCATATGTTCTTGCTAATAATTCCAGCCTTCTGCTGGAATACTCAACAATACTCAATTATAGTTTTTAGATGATCCAAAATCCCCTGCTAAAATACATTGGTTTGGGCTATGATCTGGGTATTTTTGTAGTTCTGTCTTCTAGCTATAAACAGACAGTTGATACCTTAATCACTTTAACAAATCCATATATGACAGTACTGATCTGCCATTGGTAGGCTTCCAAGACCATCTCAAAGAGAAGACTTCTCAAAATGAGCCAGAAATTTTGTAAGATGCTTACTACCTTACTACAGAGAGTAATGCTGCTTTTCTGCATCATGCTGTCCATTATAACATGATTAAAATTATTTTATATCCAGTGTCTAAGCATAAATTGTTTCTTGTAACAAGGTTTTCTGTGTGGTTTTCATCTCATTACTAAATATTTCAACCACATGTAGAGCAACATTTAAATAATGGCCCTGAGTGAAAAGTCTTTGTTTTCCTCCGCAGGATTACATCTATTAGAATTTGCTAATCTAAACCTGAACGTGTAATTACAGTTCTACAGAGCAGGGAGCAGAGGCTTCTTCTTCAGCAGACTCATTCTCAACCTTTGGAATAGGCCAATGTACGCCAATTTATAGACAGATCAAAATGCGTTACGTGGGATCACCAGATAACTAGCTAACAGGGTGAAATACAGGTAACAGAATTTTAAAAGTGTTTGAAAGTAGTTTTTGCCTGTAAGCCAAGTACATAAATCAGTCAACCCAAATGCAAATAGGGGCAGGGGGAAATATATATAAATTTAAGAATACTAGAATACTACCAGAACCAGAGGACCTGTCATAAAACCTACTTCAATTTTAGCCTCTTTCTTGCTCAAGTCACTGCAATTACCAGGGAGAAACTCATGTTTATTGTACCCTTCTGTGGCAGGGTGCACAACAACCTCCTACAGGCATTCTTTGGATTATAACTTAAAGCATGCAGTAGCACCACTTCCAACAGTTTTTGGCAAGTATAACATATTCCCTTTTACAAGACATGCTGGTGGCCACTCTGCTTTCTTTTAGGTGTAAGCCAGTGCCAGGACCAGAGAGGCCTTCTTTATCACTTTCCTAAGGGTAGTCAGTATTTACCAAATGTGTATCCATTTCCAGAATTTGCTCATTAACAGTACTTTATGCCTGAATTCAAACACTAAAAGCTACTCTAAACTTACAAGAAGCTCTCCATAAACTGATACAACAATTGAATGTTACTCCAGGGCTTGTACAGATGTACACTATTAAAAAATAAAGAACAGAGTTAAATGAAGAGTAGAAGAGATATGAATTCAATTAATTCAGCAAAGAAGTTTTGAAAATGCACCTATTCAAGCTGCTTAGTAATGTAAATGCCGACAAAGCATTTTAGCTAACATCCCTATCACTGACTTTACTCTTACTGAAAGTTCACTAATGCAGAAGAATCATCTTCCCTTTGTTGAGTCTGAAGTTTCTGTATAAAATGCTATCTAAATTAAACACTAGGTAAGAAATGTCACTGATCAGAGAATCATAAAATCATAGAATAGTTCGGGTTGGAAGGAACCTTAAAGATCATCTAGTTCCAACCTCCCTGCCATGGAGAGTGACATCCCACCAGATCAGGCTGCCCAAGGCCCCATCCAGCCTGGCCTTGAACACCTCCAGGGATGGGACATCCACAGCTTCCCTTGGCACCTTGTGCCAGTGTCTCACCACTCTCATAGTGAAGAAATTCTTCCTAATGTCTAGTCTAAATCTGCCCCTCTCCAGTTTATACCCATTGCCCCTGATCCTATCCCCACAAGCCTTTATGAACAGTCCCTCTCCAGCTTTCCTGTAGCCCCTTTTGGGTATTGGAAGGTCACTATAAGATCTCCTCTGAGCCTTCTTTTCTGCAGGCTGAACTGTCACACCCCGAAGGAGACAGATTAGGACCCAGAATTGTATCTAAACATTTAGTTTATTACCTGTAACGTTACAATTCTAAGTCAAGAATATTAAGCTTAAGTCTAACCAATATTAAAATCCTATAAGGATTTGTGAGGGACTACGACCTGTACGGAGTTTGATGATAAAGTCTTTAGATGTTTCCCTGAAGAAGTTGCTGCCAGTGAAGATTCTGCAAATGCTCTGGTGTTCGGTGTTGGTAGATTGTTGACATTGGTGGGAGATCTCAGACCAGCTGAGAGGGAGCTCCAATTAAGGCTGGCTCCTCTCATTCTCCTATAGTCCATTCTGGAGTGATAACATCTCGGGTACCAGTTGGCCCATATCCTTTACTTTGGTCAGTGGCGCCTGATGGTATGGGACACAGTGGATTGCTTAATCCCCACCAATGTGTAGGAATCCAGAAAATCCAGGGTCTTAAATCAGGATGTTTCCATCACAAAAACTCGTAGTCTACATCACCCAAGTGCAACATATGTAGATTTCTTTTCACAGATCTTATTAATACTTTTGAGGATCACCTCTGAGTCTTTGTTCTGAAATCTATGGTGTAAATCTGATAAGGGAGGGGATGACCAGGTGCCAGTTTAGTCATCCTGATAGGCAAACGAGTGGCAGAGACATAATGGCTTGTTCTCCCCTACTCATCCTTGCTGCATAGGTGGGCTTTGATACTGATGCTGATGTGGAGTGGCCACCAGACCTCTGTCTGGCCCTTCTCCACACCGAGACTCAGAAAGACAGCAGCCCTCTGCAGCAGCTTCAAGAGAGGGAGGGATATGTCTTGAATAAGCCCAACTTTCTCAGCCTGTCCTCTTACGGAAGGTGCTCCAGCCCTCTGATCATCTTTGTAGCCCTCCGCTGGACCCGTTCCAACAGCTCCATATCCTTCTTACATTGATAGCTTCCAAATATAAAATGCATGGGAAACATCTGAGTTGATTCTTATGCTGAGAGATGGGGAAAGAAAGAGGTTGAGTTAGGAATCAAAAAGAGGTTTGAACAGCATTGTATGCCTTCAACGGTTCCAGTTACAGTCACTCTAAGAAAACTTACAGCACTTGGAAGGCCTTCCAGTATCCAATATCACTGTCAGAAATAAAGAAAAATTAGTGATGATGCTATGGCAGCATCACTAGGCCTACTGAAAGCAGTTCATGTTGGTTGTGAAGAACAAAGAAAAAAATTTAGTTTAGGTCTATGTCCAAACTTTCATATGGTAAACATAAAGTTTACCAATATTTCAAGACAGAAGGAGATGACTGCCACTAACTTCTACATGTGTTTTTAAAACAATTTGCCATACTCTCAATTGAGTTATTTTGGTGATAAATTGGTTCAAAAATCTGAGAGTTCATGTGCAACTCTGGCAAGAAGTTGGGAAATTTTGTCAAGCTCACATATTCTGATGGTATTTTGGATTTTCCGGTCCCAGAAATAATCAGGCTTGCATTATCCTGATAGGAGAGTTTTACATAGATGCTTTTAAACTACAAAATTGAAGCAAGCAGTCAGCAAAATAATGCACTCAGAATACGGAAAGGTTTTCTAATTTCCCAGTTAATATGAATACTGAATAGTGAGACCATTTTCAGCTTATCTGGCTCTATTTGCAACTATTTAAACTATAATAAAAATGAAAGGCAGGTAGAGAGGCAGGTGAAGCATGCATGGGAGTGAGAGGTTATAAAAATTACAGCTGTGTTAAAGTCCTTCATCCAATTAAGCACATAAACTGGTGCTGCAGTTTTCATCTGCAAAAGTTAGTTTGTTTAATATCAAGAGATCAAGAGGAACGTTACTGTGAATCAGCTCTCTCCATCCCTGAACATTATGATATCTCTGCAAAATCAAGTGGTCTTGCCCAGATTTCTGCATTTTTGTTTCAGTTCAGAAGGAATGAGCTTGCTCTCTCACTTTGGATACTCTCCTAGTCTACGCTATTCAGGCTTCTAAAAAGCAAACAGTTTAAAAGAAGACTAGCAGATACAAGCTTGAAATGAAATGCTGCATCCATTCCATTTTAGTCCTTAAAAGAAGTACACACCAGGATCTAACATCCCAAATATCTGCCCTACACACTTTTTTTTTTCAAAAGCCGCTTAATACTACCCGTTGTCCAAAACCACAGACAAATTCTTCAAAAACTTGTTCTGCTTGACCTCCTTGAATCAGCTCTTCTTGTATTACCTGCTGCACCTTCCAAAATTACTTGGCCTAAGTTCTTGCGTTGACCACAAATAGCATTTTCTCCTAATGCTATTTTTGACAAAGATTTCCTCTCTCTCAGACTTGAAAATAAGTTAATAAATCTGTGGCCAAGTTCCACTCTAAATCTATTAAATTCTTCCTCCCTTCCTTCTAAGGGACTTGGATACAGAAGAAATTTTACTCCATCCTGAGCTTAACACTTACACATAGTCCCCAGTTATTCAAAGCTGTATTCAAATCTTGTATTTCCAACATTAGTTTTAATTCAGATTGACATTAACAATCTTTCCTGAGTTCTTTGACCTTTCCCTCCAGGAACTCACCCCAGCTATCCCTCAGGGAATACAAGGAACAGGCCATTATAGAGCTGGGACAAAGTGCTCCATTAAAGCTTAATGCCCGAATCAGCAGTATGCCAGCTTAACGAGCTGACACAAATTATTGTGACTTTCTGGAAACAAGTAGCCTTCTTATCTCAGGAGACCAATGTGAAGTGACATACTGAAGCAGTACTGACATTTCCATCATCACTGTTGCCAGGGCTTGAGCTAAAGGACAAGAGTACCACTGATATGAACCACATGCAGCACCGGTACGTAAAGCCATGAGAAAACTGCAAAGTCACAGCAATGAGACATCACTTTGACTCTCTGTGAGTCATGGGTTAAAGTGACTGAAGGAAAATTTAAAAACAAATTGTGTTTGTTACATAAGACTTTATATGGGGCTCTGTGCCTTCTCCCTGCATAGGGCTGGCAGCATGAATAAAGCCTGGGAAACAAAAAAAGAATAGAAAACTAAAAAGGAAAACCTGTCTTTTTCCCCATTTTCACCCCTGATCACCTTCATACCATCCCCTCCATCACCTACTTCTGTACATATCTCGATCAGACTAGAGCTTTGGTAACAGAGAAAGAGACACGCATTTCTGGATTAATAACCCTCTCCTACCAGACACTTTGTTCGTTTCAATCCAGCGTCAGTTTGTAATACTTACCAACCTACAAGATGCTGAGCACTTGGTACAATATCCTATGGCTATCCCACTGAGCAGAAGCTGTTCTAGTATCAGGCCTGACACAGAGAAGTTCACTTCAGTGTGAGAGCTGTAGGAGATATCAATGATCTACAGGTATTCAGATTAAGGGCCATATGGGCAAGAGTCAGCCTCTTTGTGCCAAAATCTCTCTTTAAAGTAAAGAAGCTTTGCATACAAATAGGAAAACTTCAGTTTGATCCACTTTAGGTTTATGCTGGTGTGCCTCCACTAGTAGGACAGAACATAGGAGAAATGGACAGAAGGAAGGAAAACGAAAATGCATCAAAACATAACAAATTTTTTTTATATGTCAACTCCCAAATGGTTTTAACTTTATTCCTTTTACGTCCACCCCCATTCTCTCACCTAACTTCTCACAGAGAAACTCACAACACCAGAACATAGTGCTTCTGCCAGACATTCCACTATGCACAGCCAGAAGCTGTTTGGCCACATAGTGTAACAAAAATCCCACCCAAGCGAAAAAATCCCTGCACCCCAACAAAAAACAGTCAACTAAGCTGACTGTAGCAGAGAAGTAATCCTACTGCAAAGAAATAGACATTAGTACTAACTTCGAGTATCATCTCTATGGCCTCCAACAAGCATAGCCCCCATTGTGCAATACTTAGACCCCAGTACTGTCTTCAGTCACTTGCCTTCCTCAGTTTTGGTCATTTGGTGACCTATGAACAAAGACACTGCTGATGCACTGAGAAATGGGACAACTGAACAATTTTTATTCATTTTTGGCCATTTCAGCTCTGAATAGATGCTGCCAGCAGACAAGAAGGCAATTTGAAAAGCAAGCTGCAGCCTGTCTTGGGTAAATATGGGAAAATAACACTACGTTTTAGAAGTCCAATCTGAATTCAACTCAAAGCAGAAATATATTTCACTGCAGTCTACTGCAGTTCATTCTGACACCATGAACTCTACTGCTCTACTGAAAAGAGCCACGGTCTTCCTGGTGTACTCCAGTCCTCCATGGACCCAGTGCTGACTGATACATTTGTACGGCTTTTGTTCTGTAGCTAGTGGGAATTTAGTCTTCTCCTAAATAGCAAAATCATTCTGTGCTATTCTGCTTGATCCCTGCTTCCTCCTGGGTGGTGGTTCCGCAGCACTTCTCCCAAAGCATGAAACTGTAATTCTTCATTTAAAGTGATGTTTGCCTCAGTTTGTTAAGCATGGGTTTTACTGTACTATAAGCACACACAATGCTTTGCAGAATAGGGAAAGAGCATTGTCTGTTCTGTCTGGCATATATCAAGAAATTCAAGTGTGTTAAACAGAATGCCTGTTGAAACAAGGGAAGCCAACCTGTACTTGATTTCAGTTCTGATTTTCCTCATATCTGCAACCATACAAAGCTACCATTCAGCTGTATCCCACTGTACAAAGAAAGGATTTACTGACATGGAACAATTGAGTATTCAATATCTGTACATCACCAGGTTTTAAATAACTGAGCTGGGGTATCAGAAGCACTCTTCTTGTTAGCTTGGCTCTCTACACTGATCAGTGTACTGTGATAGGCAGGCAAAGCACAGTGATAACACAGCTATGCTGGTGGGACTGTAACTAGCACAGGTAGCTGTGCTTGGCCCCTCACTGTGCTATGTCAATGTACTTAACATGCTTCAGCCACAGACTTTGATGCAGAATGGAATTAAGCAGGCATAACTGAAGCCAAGATGGTTATATCAGTCCAGGACTAGCATCACAGGAGAAAGTGAGGACAGCTAGGGCTAGATAATGCTGGTCAGAAAGTATTGCCATAAAGCACTTCTTGGGAATTCACTGATTTGCAGAAGGTTTTCTTGGTGAGGAAGGCAGAGTTTGAATGCTTTTTAAATTTGCATCTTGAAAGCATTTCAAAGTCATCTAAACATTTTGTTTTGACATATTTAAAAAACGAAGAAGTCTCTTTCTTTGGTTTAGAGTGATTGCTTTGAAATTGAAGCAGTTAAAGTATAAATAAAATATTTGGCTTCAGCTTATAGTTTGCGTTAGATTTTTTTATTCGAAAACTTCAAACAAGTCTCAGTTTAATACAGAAATATCTGATACAGTAATATTTTGAATCTCTGGCTCTGCCATCCCATAATATCCAACCTAGTTCAGTTTGTTAGCAAAGGGACCAGATGCAGAAACTTTGCTGAATCACTGCGCTCTGTGGAAAGATCCATACTCTCACATTTCTCAGACAGTAAACCATAGACGGTGGAAAAAAAGCTCCATCACAATGCTTGCCCTGATCCAATCAAGACAAGTTGAGCCTTGAGCTGTCATAAGGGTTGAAAAGTAGTGGCTAGGTGGAAAAAAGCAGGGAATGGAAGGACCAAAGGTATATTAAAGGGTGGGTGGGTTTTGAAATCAGAAAGGAGCACATGAAAGAAAGTTTAAGCTGAAGCTTTGTGTCGTTGCCCAAGGAGAGAGCTGTTCCTGTCTGTGCATTTTTTAAGAAAGTAAGACCTTGTACCACAGGACTGTGCTTGACATGCTACAGGATTACAATATTTTCATTTAACTTATTTCCTAGTCTGAATGACATTGGAAAGGAACACATCTCACAAGAGTGAGTCCATAAATCCAAATATTATTCTTAGCAATTTCCTTCAGCCTTCAGTAAATTTAGTGCTAACTAAAATGTTGCCAAATTGATAGCCCCGAGAAATTAAGCCCTTAATTTATCTAAGGGGAAGATACACCAGAGGTGGTATAATTGCAGGCTCTCTACATTGCTTTGGTGGTCCTGATGGAAAATTTCTAGGGCAGAAGAAGGCATTCAAGTCCATGGCCTCTATCTGTCTACAGCATCTGCCAAGAAATGTCTAACGCTTCCGCTTTTTGTTCTCATGGAAATTCTGCTCTAGAAATGGAACAGAATTAGTTTAGCCATTCCCCTAAAGACCCATTAGAAAAGAATGAACTTAAATAATTGTTATTCAATCCAGATACAAACTGGTAAAGGAAGACTCTCTAGTACATTAGTGAAGTTCACACCTCAGCATACACGGAGCTGTATGTGAGGTAGTGGGGAATATGTGGCCCTACACTGGCTCCTAATCCCAGAGTTGCTGCCTTGAATCCACTGACAGCTTTTTAAGTCAAAGTGCAGAATACGAGATGTGTTCCTGCAAAAGACACATCATCAGACATGTTGCATTCAATGAATGGATATCCTTCCTCTATCTTTCTCTGTTTTCTGAGCACTTAGGGGAACAATTTGCCATACCTGTACTCCCCAGTATGGAAGAAATTGTATTAGTTACGTCTTTTATTTGGAGGTGGAAACATCTGGGCATGTTGTTAGAGGTAGGAAGCAGCATGTGCAATGAGATCAGCAAAACCCTCACAAACCCTGTGGCTAGCCAAGAGTCACTAATGGGCACAGAAAAAAGTAGGCTTGTCCATATTCCCTATGGTCTTGAAAGATACACGATGATTTCCTGGATGAGCAATTAATGCTGCAGTGGGTACTACTCCAAAACTTCGGAGCATTTCCTTCTGGTTTTCCCTCCTTAGTCTGAGCCAGTCTCTCTCAGATTTGTTGTGTTTTCATCATTGAACATTTACTCATTTAAAGTTCTTGGTCATCTAGATACACTTCCTGATTCATTTGCATTTCTGCATGCACACTTTCCAACTTGTTCACTTCCACACGTAACTTGACCACTCATATGTGGCAGAAATTTCAGAAGTACCTGATTTTTACTGGGCCTAACACAGATATCTCCTTGCAATGCCTTCTAGATACTTAACAGTTTGGGAAGCTTACCCTGAAAACACATGCTGAAAACAAGCTCTTTCCTTCCAAGGAACTTCTACAGTAATCTTGCTGTTCCTTGGTTCCCCAGAGAAGCAGAGGAGTCCTATCTCCTTTTTACAGATAGCATTTAATGGGAATAAACATCCCATTATTTAAAAACTGTTTTGGTTCTATAGTGATCAGATAATGCTAGATGTACATAGCCAAATTCAAAGTAATGCAAACACACATTTAAATTCCTATCTATGTCTTCCCTTCTCTCTTCTTTACAAAACATTATTCTGGATTTATGATGGTAAAAAATCCATTGTAACATGCTTCTGATGTCCAAGTAGTTGTAAGAAGTAGTAAGAGCTTTAGCAGTATATATCTTGCCAATAAAGCTTAGGGAAAACTTCTCTCCCTCTCTTACAAGCAGGTAATGACAGGCACTGGCTATGATAGACAGCAAAGGTTGTGGAGAATAGCAGCAAACAAAATAGCTTCTAGGCCCCAAACTCCTTTATCACTTGCCTATGATGTGCTTTTTGTTTTCTAGGAGCACATTAAAAGAAAACAGGCAGTGGATGGAAATTAAGTTTGGAGATACCTGATATTTGACTCCCAGGGCTCACCAATCAGCACAGCTCTCTATGGACAGTGAAGCTCAGACCAATATTTCAGCTGTGATTGACCATCCTAACCTTGTAACAAGGGTCAATGAAAGCCCAGGCCCTCCTCCCCAAAAGGACTTTCAGCTTCTGCTTTTCAGATTGTAAATTTCACATGCAAGCCATCACTTGACTAGAATTTCTCCCCCTGATTATTTCACCTTGTAGGACAAGGAGGATTGTACAATAGGACCACTAAGGTTACTCAGTGACCAATAGAAATTATATGAGATCTGACAGAGAAAAAAAAAGACTGTGCCTGTTACTCTTTATTTAAGAAATCAAGAAAATCAGCTATGATCACCTTCAAAATAGTTCCCTTCTGAATTGACACAGAGCTGCATATGATGCAGCCAATGTTGAAAGCAATTCTGCAGATCATTTTCTGAACGGCTGTTGAAGGTCTCTGTCATTTTCTCTTTAACATCTTCTATCAACAAGAAATAGGTTCCTTTGAGCACCAACTTGATCTTTGCGATCTCTTCACCATAAGCCTCAGTCCATAACTGAAAAGTTTCCATTGTGGGTTTCTTCAGTTTCATGAGAAACTCAAAGTTAACTCACTATTCACTCTTGCACACTGGCATTTTCCAAACAAGTATAAGAAAACATTGATATTTGAGTACGCATCCACTAGTACCGAGTGAAGCGATCAAATTGAGCCTTGCATCACTGTGAGAGGTTATAACATGTTCTATAACCATCTCTTTGTCTCTCTGTTCTTACTCTAAGTTCCCAAGCTATAGGGTTAGTCTCAGTTTTTTTGTGTTGGACCTCTTTTGTTACACCATATACTTCTTAATCCACAATTAACTTTTTGTGCCTATGTCCCACCACAGCTTCAGATCACACGCTGTGAAGTGGGCTTACTGAGTTCTTTGATCTCTACCTGGGAGGAATTTTCCCTTCCCAGCTCAATACCACCAAGAGGATTTAAACTTTATCTAGAAATCATATGCATTTCTGTGAGGCTTTTATCTTCTGTGGTTTTTTGCTGCAATGAGCTTAATCCTCACACTGGAGCACAGGACCTGTCTTTTCTGATGGAGCAAAACAGTGGGAGATTGTGAAATGATTCTGTCATTGACTGACTGCACATGCACAATGGAATTCTAAGCAGTCATTAAGATGCTAAAAGAGGAAAAACATATCATGAGGAAATCACACTAGTTTGGATTTTTTTACATAGGATTTGAAATAGATCTTATTGCTTATTCCCTGTTAAGGATACTACCATACTGCCAGAAAATACCTTCTTTTTCTGTATGGAATTTCTACTGCTTCCTGATTCTGTTAGATTTTTTTCTGTAAAGCCACATCAGCTAAGGTCAGGGCTTTGATAAGATATCCTGGGGTGGTGGGAGGGGGGCAGGAGACAACTAGGTACACAGAGGTACACAGCCTGTTTTCTCTCTTCCTTAGTCCAGGAGCAACACCCAAAAGCAATTCTCTACAGCATCTTTCCAGAATGTTTTAATCCTACTTTGTACCTAAACTTGTGTGATGTTGCTGCACACTGTTATAAAATTGCTGTTCTCTAACTGCTGTATCTCAGTGGCTACAGCAGCAATCTCTCTGGAGCTGTTGCAGGAGAAGTACATTATGTACGATATTTAGCTATCTTTACCTCCCTTTCAAACCACGATACTTAAGCGCCTCAATAGCTCTGGTGCATTTTCCCCTTCATATTACTGCTTTGATTAGGGAGCTGTTATTATGCAGATGTACAGATTGGGACTCAAGATACAGAAAAGAATGAATTATCTGTAGCCACACAAATAGGGAGCTTGAATCAATGTTTTTAGTTCCCAGCAAAACACCTCAAGAATTCTACAATGATTCAGTAACAGTCAACTGAGGATTTTATAATGATGTTGACAGCTAGAGCACTTGCACTCTGTTTTTATCTGCAGGGAACCTGGAGATCTTTGCTGCATTTATTTCTGTGTGAAACAACTCAGCATGTCATGTGTTCTGAAGAATTGTTATTGAAAATTGTTCAGGATGTCTAGTGTTTGCAAATATGACTGCAATTAATGGGTTACTCTTGGCATTGGGCAGAAACAAGTAGTAGTCTTGTAAGCTCACTCAGAGAAGCTCAGACTCAGAATGGACAGATGAAATCAGTACACTGTATTTCTTGTCCTGGAGTGGTGTCCAAATTTCAGAGAAAAACAGGCAGCAGGAAACCTCCTACTATAAGGCCCTAACTCAGGCCACTGAATAGAAAGAGACAAGAGAGCAGTAGGCAGTCTGAATTCTTTCTCCAGTCTCTGGATTTTAGATATCACTAAGGTGGGACTGAAGGAAAGAAAAGTTTGGCAGGGAAATAACTTGTGTTGGAAGTAACTGCATTTCAGTGCTCCAATGCAGCTGACTTTGAGCTGACAACCTTTGAGAACTGCCTTGCATGGCTATATAGTACAATGGCCTGAATGCCAGGTTTTTTTGTTGGCAACATTCAGAGTGTAGTCTGCATCCATTGCACACGCAGCCTCTTTCTGCATCAAGTGTCCAAGTGTTCATAAACAGATAAATATCCATAATGGGTATGTTTAGGCTAAGCCACACAGACTGAATATTTGGGCTAAAGGGTGCTGCAACACACACTTTCCAACAAGGCTGGGAGGCCACAACTATTCTCAGGACACAGCTGAGCCCAAGCTGTACAGTGGACCACAGCAGACTAGATTTAACTCAGGAGCGTTGCACTGTCCCTTTGCCATGCTGCCTTAAGTCCCTTGTCTTGAATATGCTTGTCTCCCCCACAATGAAACATAATTGAAATAAATGCACTGATCCTAAATGGATTCTCTTGATTTTAGACATAGTATGTCATCTCCAAATGAAGGGAATGATGTAGAGAATACATAGTCTGTTCTTCTTCCCCAGACAAAAGATACCAATGTAAAAAGATACAAAAGAAAGAGCAGACAGCACAAAGTGGAGCATAAAAGCAAAACAGACTGTTGTCTGATAGTCTCTTCATAGTTCTGAAAGCAAGCATCTAGTGCAGGCTTCTGGCACAAGCTGGATACATACTAAGAGTTAGCTTGTTGAATTATTAATGCTTTTGGTTATAAATAATGCACTGCCTGCATATATCTAATTTAAATAGACTCATAAAGCCCAGTGGATTAGTCACTGCATGCTGCCTAAAAGTAAATCATCTAGCCAAAGTCTCTTGTCTATTACCTGCCCTCAGCAAGGCTCTTCTAGAGGATAACATTTTGAAGAAATATCCTCTACTTTTTTTTGTTGTTGTTGATACAGTGAGAATATTTTGTATCTAAGAGCATAAGAGACTCATATAGGAGTGCAGCACTGTAGTAGGACACTGTCTGCTTGGAACCAGAACACTGTCTGCTTGGAATTCTTCCTGCATAATTTTCTCGTGTGATTATCCAATGATGACTGCATTGTTCTCCCTAACAAGGAGACTGCACATCACATACTGCAGACAGAGTGAAAGAGTTGGTAATCCTACCAAGGAAGGAAACTGTACCTCAGGACATTTGCTCTTAGGCATTATTTAAACAATGAAAAAAAAAAAAGTATGCACTGAAACCTTAAATGCCCTGTTTAAAGAAAAAAAGACTATATCCCTCGACTCTCTGTGCTTGAATTTTGTATATCAGTATCCACCTCCTGAATCTTTGCTATGACCTGCAGACCCACTGGGATAGTACTGGCTCAACAATCCTACTATCCTCAAGATAATTCCCAATGTAGGCTAGAATCAAGGAAGTTAGGGTGATTTTCATTTTGTGGTATCCCACAAGAAATCCAAGGAGGATTTGTACTTCTGAGATAACAAAGACTTTGTAGGTGGGCTACCAGTTTTACCATCCTTTCTAGGAAGGGTGTTTAAATTAAAAATAAAAAAAATGTCCTGCCTTTCATGAGACCCTTTGCAAGATCCTCAGAAACACTCTCTATTTGAGATCATGAATGCCCAATACAACCTCAGTTCTGGGAAGGACAATCTAAGTTTCAGAACTGCACTCTGCATTCTTTGCCCCCTGCCCCAAATCCATACCCTCAGTTTGAACATGTCAATGCTCAAATACAACACACAGAGAACCCCAAAGAGCAGGCCATTTTCACCTGTACAAGTGTACAAGTACACATCTCCTCAGCTAGTGAACCAGGTCTTGACAATCATACACCCGGCTCTTGGTTTCTAAATAATGAATGCTGAAGGTCACCTAGTGTTTTCCCCATGAATCAGAAAAGGAATATTCTGATGAAGTCAAAGTTCCATTTTTACTGAAATAAAATATATTTAGAGAAAAATCCCCAATACTTCCTCCCTTCCACATGTGATTTATTTCATTTTAGCTTAAAAAAGATGGGGGGAGAAATGTAATTTTAGCTTATTTTGTCACAATTTTTCTTTTACCCAATTCTTTCAACACAGAATAGGACATAAAACATTACAGAAGTCATGTCTTGTTAAGCATTACCAACATGGTGATTACACAGCAGCTTAAACATTTTTCTCTTAATTCATAAGAGTAAGTGTTATTTAATGTTGGAAATCTTTTTATATTTAATATTCAAGCATTGCCTGTTTAGAAGATTAGAAGTTAGAATTGTTTAGCCACCACAAACAGGTTTTGGGCTAACTGAACTAGCTGACTCTGCTTGAATGGGGGAGGTTGGACTGGATAGACTCAAGAGGTCTGTTCCAACCTCAAATATTCTGTGATTTTCTGGAGAGAAAGAATGGTTCATAAATACCCAAAGTGAGTAAGGCTGGTGTTTGGCCATTATAGATATGCCAATCTAACACTGAATTTGGGATTCAGAATTTTAAAGGAAAACCTCAGCTTTCAATTTAAAACAAAACAACAAAAAAACCACAAAATAAACAGCGCACCCACCCACAAAGAGAACGAAAAAAAACCCAACCCAAGAATTCTTTATGGAGTTAACCTATAAAATGAAAGCTAATAGTGCCTCTTGCAGGTTCCCAAGGCTGCTTCTGGGGACAAGTAGAAGCCTTTCTTGCTAGAAAGGCCCCAAATAGGTTTGTGGATAGAAGGACAGCTATGTAGCCATGCAACCTACCTCGAGAGACTTGGAGACCTATTCCCAACAGAAAGTTCAGTACTAATTTTTGAAACAACTTCTCCATCTGCCAAGAAACAGCAATGCCCCTCCCTGCTCTCAGAGCAAATTAGAGGCATGGAACAGTCAATGTATGTACAACCGCTGTGCTCATTAGCATTGAACATTACACATTCACAGCAATCTGACACTTAGAGACATAGCGTCATCAGGAACACAGGGGATCAATCTTTCCCTGAAGAAAAAGGATGAGATAAACCTTACCAACAGACAGTGGATTAATTTCTTATTGAACTACCATTAGCTATGTCTGCTTCTTTTATTACAGTCCCGAGAATTCTCAGCTGGACTTTATCTGACCGTCACAAAACATACCACGGGCCAAGAGTTTTAGAGGTCAAGGGGAGAAAAATCTTGATTTGCAGGCCTCTCCAAAGGCTAAGATCAACTTCTATCAGGCAATACTGGCTAGGAAAACGGATCATGCTGCAGAATTCTACTAAAGACATTTCTGTCCTCCAAAAAAGCCCCAAACAATACATCCTAAAAGTAAAGCTTCATGGAGGAGGGAAAGAAAAAAACATAGTCAGTACAGGCTTTAAGAATGAAAATGTTCTGCAATATATTCAGAAAAGTTTCCCTCCAAACAGAATAACCAAAGCCTCATCATAAGAAGTAAAACAAATAAGCAAAAAACAAACCCATTGCTAATAATCAATATCAAAGTTGTGACAGTAGAAGGGAGTATTGAAAATCAAGGGTGAATGGAACTATATTGACAAGTCCTTCCCACTCCAAGAATGTACATAAGTATATTTAAACTTACACAACATATTAGGCATTGTAAAATAGCACAATGTATTGTAGCCAATCCACCCAAAGAAATTGCTCAAATGAAAGACAATGTGGCAAGGGAATAATTAGGCAGTACACCCTGACCTTTGTTGTGGCAAGGGTCTGAACGAAGAAAATCATGCCAGTTATTGTTTACTTCGTAGCTGGACATTTGTTTGACATCCACTGCCTACAGACACATGGTGTTTCACAACTGAACCAGTGAGAAACCAAAGAAAAGCACTGAGTGTGACATAATGGTTATCTCAATTGTCAACTAACTTTTTTCTTGATAGCTTTTGGATGTAGATTGCTTCTCTTCTTCTCTTTCCATGTTCTCACAGACAAACCTAAACCACTCAGGAAGCTAATGTTAGTTGCAGTTTGATGCTTGTTGCTTCCTAGCAATTTTAACATATAGATTTCTGGCTTTGACTTACTACTATCCTTCATTCCATGTGTTTCCCAACTGTCATCTGCTACTAGTAATTTCACTTTACTTAAAGCAAAAAATAATCGCACAGAATTTAGAATTAATCACTGCGAATTGTAGTTATGGATTCATAACAATGATCAACAAGATCTCCAAAGATTTATATTGATTCTGCAAAACTTTGAGGTCTGTCTAGGACAGTGCATCTGCCTGCAAGATGTGTGATTTTTTTGCAAGCAAAGAAACTTAAAAGAACTTTCATCTCTTATAAAGTTGATTTTGCAAAATGGTGTCTTCTGTGAACTTAAGATACAGAGAGGAATGCTTTAGAGACTGTACAATGTTTTCAGCAGGATGGTATGATGATCTTGCCTCAGGCAAGTTTTGCTTTTTCTTCCCACTCAACCTTACTGTCAGCTCTTTTCTCCATGTGCTGCCACCTGCTCTCCTGGGGACTGGAGGTTACACCCCATACATGAACTGCATGTGGTATATCTCTCCTTGGAAATATCTTCCAAATTGTGCCTGGCTTCCCTTCCTGATGCCTCTCAGTTCTTGACCAGTTTGAGTAAGAGCCCACATGATTTCATCAGTAAGAAAAACAGCGTAAAAATGCATACTTTAGAACATATGAATGAAAGTGAGTGACCTGGTTTGCACTCCAGTATAACGTGTGGATAAACTCTAACATCCTTATTCAGTGCTTATGTTTCTTTCCCAGGCAAACATCATGCTGAAATCACTGGGCAGGGGTGGGTGCTGGTGTCTGTTTCACAGAATCACAGAATCACAAGGTTGGAAAGGACCCATTGGATCATCGAGTCCAACCGTTCCTAACACTCCCTAAACCATGTCCCTAAGTACTTCATCCACCCGTTCCTTAAACACCTCCAGGGAAGGCGACTCGACCACCTCCCTGGGCAGCCTGTTCCAGTACCCAATGACTCTTACTGTGAAGAATTTTTTTCTGATATCCAACCTGAACCTCCCCTGATGGAGCTTCAGGCCATTCCCTCTAGTCCTGTCCCCTGTCACTTGGGAGAAGAGGCCAGCTCCCTCCTCTCCACAACCTCCTTTCAGGTAGTTGTAGAGAGTAATAAGGTCTCCCCTCAGCCTCCTCTTCTCAAGGCTAAACAACCCCAGCTCTCTCAGCCGCTCCTCATAAGACTTGTTCTCCAGCCCCCTCACCAGCTTTGTTGCTCTTCCTCCAGAAGCAATGTGTGGAGAACTTGGAAGAAAAAGATTCCTTTTGGACTCCTTCCACAGCCCTCCTAGATGACAGTATCTATTATATACCACTGTTTTGTTCTTCCCTTCACTATATACTGTTTATGTTTGCAAAAGATTTAGGCATAAACTGATACATGGATTTCTGGATCAACAACTTCTTCTGGGTCCAATTTACATAGATTAATAACATTTCCTTATCTCAACAACATAAAGGTGGTTTTATTTTAGCTTCTTTACTAAAAAAATAAAAACAAACAGCCCAACAATAACAACAACAAATCCCCCCAAACCCAAAACAAACAAAAACCCCAAATCACACAAACCTCCTACCAAACAAACAAAACTACCCAAAAACCCCCAGATAATTTGAAAGCTCTCAAATTTCCTGGTAACCTACCCTGTTAATCCCACCACTCACTAGTATAGACAAGTTATGTTCTCATATCCCCAGAGGATTTCAGCACACTGTAGTGAATTCAGCCAGCTTCCAGGGTATGAAATGTTCCTCTTTAAGAAATGCTCTGCTACTACCTTCAATTTTTCATAGATGTCTGAGTTTCTGCCAACCAGGGATTATCAACTCGATCAACAAGACACTTGTGGGTAACCATTAGACAGAAGTCACTGTCTCCAGAAGCAGCAACAGGTGTCCTAGTTACTACTTCTACCCACCATCAATACCACTTCCCTCCACCCTCAACAAAAAGCTAACCCAATACAAACAACCCCTCACCTCTTGTTAAAAGAAGATACTGATCTTTTCTTCCCTTTCCTTCTCCTCAAGTGTTCTCCCCTTAGTACAAATGGAGTTGGTTTACTCTATTCCTCACTCAGTCTGCAAACATCAATAATACAGAATAAGATTCTCAATTGCCTGAAGCAATTTTATTTTCCGCTAGCTGCCCACTAAATAGCAGTTAGGAGCTATTCCAGACAAACAGAGTGCTCCATGGCCTCAGGGGACAACGCACCACATTATCCTTCACAGTCACTTCTTTAGTTCCCCTACAGATTATCTAAATTATCTATAATACAGCCTTCTTAATTATTGCTGTATGAACAATGCAGGACTATAAGAAATTTTAAAATTTCTACAGTGCGTCGCTAACCTCATCATCAGCTCAATATATTCATTAATATTTGGAATGTTCAGACGCAGAAGTATAGTAATTTGTTTATTCACTACCGTACTATTTTTCAGAAAAAAAATACCATGTTTCCACAAACAAATCAACACAGAATTGAAGTTGGTTTTGCTGTAAGAGACCTTTTCAGCAAAACATTAAACACGAACCCAATTTCAAGTGTTTTCAGCGGTGTCAGCTTGTTCCTTCCTAACATTAAAGCAAAAGTCAATCTTCTCTGATTAAATCGTGTCTTTTCCTAGGACATGTCTATTTGAAATAGATGGAATGTGAAGCCATTACTAATTTACCTGAAACACAAAACTCCAAAAGGCTCTTTTCTTCAATTTATAAAAATACCTAGGTATACATCTGGAAAAAGCCTGCATGAAAGGGATGGACTTCATCTGAACTGTAAGGGGACCAAACTGTTAGTACTTTAAACAAAGACTGTAAGTGAACTTGGAAACTGATGAGTGAGAAAAAGCCAGATGACTGCTGAGGAGCACAAAGCTCAGAACAGTTTCTTAGTGTGCAAATATGAAAATTCTTTCTCTTATGTAAATTATAGGTCAGAGGATGGAAATCAAATCAGAAACAAAGCAATTTCCACTAGGTAGAATTAATGGGCAACTACAAAAATACCACCTTCTTAGATCTATGTGTCAGACAGAGATACCAGCACAGGATCTGTAGAGGGAAGTCTTGCCTTCTAGAGGGAACTCTTGTCTTCCAAATTATTTGAAATATTTGAAGAAATCAGCATGAACCACAAAACAGTGGATGTAACCAAAAAATTCTTTTTTTACAAACTCCCCTACCAAATGCTTTCAAGAAAACTAAGTAGCAATGGACTAAGTTGGAAAGTCCAGGGATGAGTAAGCAATTGGCTAGAAGATTGAAGGTGCAGGATGTGGCATATGAATAATTGGTCAGTACTTGCAGTGGAGGGAAGTGATTAGTGGAATTTATCGGATTTGTGCAGTTCATTTTATTCATCCATAACCTTGAAAAAGGTGCAAGTAGTAAGGCAAGGAAGTGCACCAGTGATGCAAAGTACATTCAGAGGAGTAAGGATGAGACTATAAAACCTGAAGGATCTCACAAAACTGTTCAATAAAATGGCAGGTGAAACCCAATAAAAGTAAGTGGATTGAATCCCTTGGCTTGAAAATCATCCATTATTAGGAAAACGAAACCATTCAGAAGAGGGCAAGAGGGATAATCAAAAGCATGTACCGGCTTCCATATGAAGGACAACGGGCAGAATATTTCATATGATAGCGGAGATTTAGGTAGGACATGACAGGTATGCAAAATCATGAGAGACATGGAAAGCCTGGATAGGGATGGCTGGTCTTTTCCAGTAATGAAAATAAAGGGACCCACGTTCAAAATCATCATGAAGACGTAACCCTAGAATACCTTCCTAAGGGAAGCTGTGAATGCAAAAATGTTTGCATGAGTTCAAGAAGAGACAGATGCTTAGGGGTGAGATCCACTGAGCATTACCAAACAGACAACCATAACAGAAATGGGAAATCCTTTAAACTGAAAAAAACCCAGGAAGTTTGAAGACCATGCACATTTGTGTTAAGTCTTGTATATACTTGCCTTATTTTTATTCTTACTTAGGTATTTGTATACAAGCACTGTTAATTTTTGTTGTTTTAGTGATTAACTGTTTCACTTCAGAAAAGTGGTTTTAGACACCCTAACCCAAACATAATCCCTTCTCCCTCTTCCTTGTACTATGTCCCCCAGGGGAAGTTGGAGCCTAAATCCCTACCCCATGCACTTCAGTAATCTGTGCTTTCAATCTAGATTTCCACTGAAGAAAAAAAATGTAAGTTTCCATTATTCTAGTGTCATTTCCTTCAAAACGAAGATCAGCCCTACTTTGAACATAATGCCCCATCCTCAAGACTATGCAAAACTATTTTAAGTATTTTTACCTTTATATTACAACTGTGCACTCTCAATGGGGCCTTTTTCCTTTCTCTTCCACCCCAAAGTATCAGCAATTCTGCTCTCTGACACTGTAATTTCATCAAGGTGAATAGTTAAACTAGTATAAAATTAATGAAATGGAGAAGAGAGGGTAGCCCATACCATACATTAATTACTTCATCTGCCACAGTGAATTTATAATGCAGACCTACAGTTTAATGGTGAAGAGGAGAACAATACATAGTTTATAAAGAGGGAATTAGAGGAAGCATAACAGTTGCCTTAGCTGAAATTTGACTGTGAACACTACAAATAAAGACACTTGCTCTTGGGAAAAAAACAACAATATTCTTCTCTTTTTCAAGACATTAACGCTGCCAGGGTAACTCCGTCAGTTGTGTTGGATTAATTTTTTTTATAAATGCAAAAAAGGGGGGGGAACCCCATATATGTAATTTTTTATATATTAATTATATGAAGATATATAAATTTTTTTTAAAAAAAGCTACTGCTGTTATTTAAAAACTAGTTATGAAAGTACAATAGGAGAGGAGAAAAGTAAAAAGAAATACTTCCAGGGACAAAAAGAATAATGTAACCTTTCAAAATTTGCTAAGGCTTAAGATTTGTCAACTCAGATGCTGCTTTCTACCTCCATTTAATTAGATTTTAGTTTTCTTTTTACATCCTTTTCCTCTACAGATTCTGAGAGGTAATTATTTCAATATCAATTGATTTGTAGGAACAGTCCCAAGTCAGAATTAAGCAGCTTATGGAAGTTTGTCTTGCTCCTGGTTAAACATTCCTGCTATGCAACTGGGTAAGCTGTTTGTGGTAATAAAATCCAACTGAAATAATGGAATTGTGGTTGTGAGCCCAGACTCAGTCTGGCTAAGGGGAACTTCTCAAATGGCTCTCATTGGTGTCAAGAATTTGAAGAAAGCCTTTCCAAATACTCAAGCAGAGGCAGAGAAACAAAGTAAAAGCTCAATCCCCTCCCTCCAGTGTGCCTTTCATCAAAACAGTATCATATATTTGCATGTTTGATAAACACAAACAGTGAATCTTCTTTCACTTGTGTTGCAATAGGATATTAAGTTCACAAAAAAAAAAAAAAGTGGGCTTTGCATTCTATGTACAAAATGCCAGTCCTCTCTAAAGAAACCTCCAAGTAGGTAGTTTTCACTTTCTAGTGTAATTTCAGAGAATTTAGCAAGCTAGAAATAAAGATACTAAAGTCATAATAAAAACAATCCCAAAACAGCTGATATTTTTGAAGGGTGTGTTGTAAATTATTTGCAAGAGGCAGAGGAAGGCAGAGAACTCAGAAATTCCAGAAACTTACCCTTATGCTTAGGCTTTTCATCTCTTTACCTGTCTAATTACAGCTGACATTATAGAAAAAAGCATAAGACTATACATTTTAATAACATTGGTTATTAAATGAAGTGTAAGTTGGGACTGGTCAATAATAACTGTGAAAGAACACAGAATAAAAGTGCTTCAATAACACTTGCAATCTCTTACATGCTTGTTTTGGGATTCCTGTGAGTCAGCTTGCTCAAGGGCTGCAGCAGCAGCAGGCTGCTATCACTACCGTTTTTCTACAAAACATAAATGGCTGCTTACATTAGAAAGCACTCAGCATATCTCAGGGTCTGTAATCGTGGACTTCACAAGACACATCTATAATCCATTCACTTATATACACATTAAATATGCCACAGAAAGCTACTGCCTATTAGCAGAAGTGCAAGAAAACACATTCTGTGGACCCATGCAGACAGAACATTTTCTCATCGAGGGGGGAACAAAACCTTTGCTCTACGGAGAGCAAAATTAGAAGACAGGATTGCACAAACGAAACTCAGAAGTATTATTGCTACAGCCCTGTCTTGCACCTTACTGGGACGCTTAACAGACTTCAACAAGAATCTTATGCCCTGAAACTGTAAGGAATAACCAGATTACAATGGTGTCTCACAAGCTCTGCAATTCCAATCACGCTTTTTGGGATTCAGATATTCTCATTTTTACTCTTACTTGAAAACTAGGACTCTACATTCTGACAGCCCATGTCCACATAACAATGCTATTCTTCCAGAGCCTTCTTAGGAGCAACTGTACATTCCACTAGAATTCTGGATTTTGGAGACCTAGCTTCTCACCAATTGAAAATTATGAAACAGCTCAAGTAAGACTTGGAGAATATTCTCAATGGGACTCCTAAAATAAATCATGCTGCACACGTGGACACCACACACAATATAATCAGAGCTATGAAAATAAACAGCTGAACATAACTGCCTTTCAGAATCTTTTAGTCAGTCCTTTCATTCCTGTAGGTCCTTCTTCTTTTCCCTGGGCAAGCCTGCTCATTCCTCTTAAATGTGTATGATTGATGTTGCCCTTCTGTAAAGTTTCGGCCTCACTTAGTGACCTTTCCTTTCCTCTCAGCACAAGTCAGTCAGTATTTTTGGTTGGCTGCAGCCCACCTAAAATCCTAACTATTCCTCATAGGCTAACTTGCTAGTCAAGGGCAGAACTGCATTTTAAGCTAGCACCATACAATCCATGACTAGAAACATCTAGACAGAATCCAGGATACAGTGTCATTTATAAATCAAATCAACATTCACAACCACAAATGAAGTTTGCAAACTGATATATAGCCAATACAGTGTTTCTGCCTAATTTCCTAACCACCCATCTGAGATGTACAAACTGACCTTAAAACAATTCCAAAAATAGGACAGGATAAATCCCATACCTGTCACATTAAAAGCATTGTGCAAAGAAAACCATTTACAACACATAAGAGGCTATTTCCTTGACCTTTTGAAAATTAGAGAGCATCACATATTCTTTGCTACTTCATACTTTCTTCGGAAAGTGCATATTTAGAAGTGCATAATTCTAACCACAAAAACTGATTATTTAAGCACTGTTCCTACTGTTGCCTGTGCTAGACTTTCCTAGCACCAGAGCAGACTTGGGGAAGAAGCTGGCAGAGTGTCAAAAACAACTGCCAGGAAAGCCACAACCGTAGGGCGTATGCTCTTTCAATCAGATTACTCCTTAGCCAAATTTCTCTTCAACTTAAGCTGTACCTTCACTTTCCTGTGGAATCATGGTCTTCTGCTGTTGACTTAGAAATGGTTTCTGATCAGAAGACCTTGAATGACCAAGTCACTACCACTGCTCACTGGGGACTTTATTTATTTATTTTAAAATTATTCCCTGTTGGAATAGATATCAACAGTTAGATGAAAAATATGGTCTTTGGTAGAATGCTGTGGTCCTGGAGTAACAAGCAAATTTATATCATTTAACATATTAATAGATATATATTAAAATATCCAGCACCTTAGCTGAAGATGGTTGGAGAGGTAGTTTTATTTGTTTTTCTGAAAAGGGCTAATAATTAGTGAATGCAGGCTGTATTTGGGCCTTGTATACCTGACAACAAATTCTTGCCCTCAGGTCTTTTTCTTTTATTAAAATACACTCATTCTCTTATGACAAATTGCCATTTCTTTAGGCAGGGAAGGTTCCTTTATGTTAGAGCTGGTCAGTGATTGCTGGAACAATAAACCTTATTAGCGCTTTTAAGTATTACTGCAATACAAGCACATAACAAGGCTCCTATTAGACTAGCCACATGCAAGTCTTTTTTCAGGGGAAAAATGTGGGCATTTTTACCTAATGTCTAATAATTTCATATACAGTGCAACCACCAGTTATGTCTGACATTAAGGGTAATCTTGATATGTTTATTGAGGAATGTCTTCCAATTTATAACATCTGATTGGATAATAATCCAATTGGGGAACATTTTATGAAGCAATTTTCTGATTGAAACTATACATTTTCCTAGCAATTGCCAGAACAACATGAGAGGCAACAGGCAGCACTCAGTACAAAATTGCTCTCAATTACCCATAGCCTGCATGCTCTAAATTGGATTGCTTCTTGGTCATACCAGGTGGGCAAGAGAAAGCAATAACAAAACAACTCACAGTTTTAGGCTCCAGGACTAGCTCATGTAGGTTTTCTTCATCCACAGCTCAAAAAGTGTGTGTGCGGGAAGACCTTAACAATATTCCTCTTTACTGCTTGAATCTGAAAAGCTGATTTCACTGAAAACCAGACAAGCTTGGTGTAAACCCTGTTTCTTCTATGTGGTCATTTCTTACTAGGTAATAAGCTGCACAGGTGCCCATCTCTGCAGCTGAGGCACCACCTGCCCCCTCTGCCGTTCCTAGGAAAGGCAGGTAACACCTGCTTGCCCAGTGAGTGAAAACCACTGAACTTTTAACCTCTGCTAGTTGACTACAGTGCAATACTGTTCAACCAAGCTGAGCTGGACCTTGGTTTTCAAACAACCTTGCTGTGAAGCAATTGGTTTCATTATGTCTTGCTAGCATAACCAGGACAAACCCCAAATGAACAGTTACAGATTTGATTAACCCATGTAATAGGGTCAGTCCAATATTCGAACGTTAAAAGGTTCGAGTGCCTTCCTCTTGCTGAGGTTGTGATTGTTAATGTAGTTGTTCTGGCATGGAAGCTGCTGGGTAATCCCCACTGCTAGCTGTGAGGAGTCAGCTAATGCTGACGAAACCAGTATTGCTATGCCACCTGGGCACTGCTGAGTGGCCAAGTATCTTCCTTATCTAGAATGGAATAGGATGGGCTTACTTTGTCAGAGAAGTTGTGGTTAGTGTTCTCTTTTATCTTGACTTTTGGCTCATGTGATATGTGGTTTGAGACTTTCTGGTGTGTAGAGACCTTTAAGAACTGTTTCAGAAGCTGAGAGATGTTTAATCCAGACAAGCAAAAATATAAAGCCTGCCTACAGGTTCTGAGTGTCAGATAGGAGTAGTAAGCAAAGTGCAAATTTTAAATTAGAATTATTTGCATGTTTACTCCATAAGTTATTTGATTTAAATTTGCTGGGCCTTTCACTTACTCTACAGAATAGTTCTGATGTTGTACAGCTATGAAAAGATGGATGGTAATCCTACTTAATAATTCTGTGGGTAAGAAAGATGAGACCTGGAGGGTAATAAGTGCCTGAGTGCTTCTTTTAATTTCCTAGGTTTTATAAGAACATAGAGAGTCTTTTGAATACGTATCTTATTCTCCTAGTTCTCTCTTTTTGCTTGTTAATTTTGAATAATTCAAGTAAAGATGAGTTACATCTATTTATCAATATTTGATGTTTAAATCATCCAAGTACAATGTTCACAGTACTCTCATGGTTGAGCTTTCTGACTAACATGAGTGCAGTTTCTGCACAAGATATATCAACTCACAAACACAGTAGTGTGAAGTGATATATATATAGTGTTTGTAATAAGACTGTGCTATCATACAAGGTTACACATCAGATTTTCAAGGAAAGAATGTGATAGAAGTTACAAAATTTTTGTTAAAGAAACAGTGATAATTGAATTTAGGATTGAATACCTTAAACTATATAAGAACTCAAAAGTATCTTCAACATTCCACACGCACTACTACATTTCCGTGTTGTGTTCCTAAAAACATGGTTCACACTGCAAACTGTTCCACATGTTTTCTGCTAGACTGCTTTGGGTGTTCACTGAAAGCAGGACAAAGACAGGCTATGACAACACAAGTGATTATATGTATGTGTGTAAATACAAAATGAACAACTTGAGCCTGAGTGTCATTTTCTCTGACCTCAAAGAGTATTAACACTTAAACAGTATTTGCTGATGAAGACTGAACATCAGTGCTAGAGAAGCAACTAATGGTTCTAAGATGTTTCGTTCTACTCATCCTCCTCTCACTCTGAGACTGACTGGAGGGGAACGCTTGCTCTATGAGGAAAACAGCCATAAAACTACGAGTAATACAATGCTACATTTGAGTGACAGGGCTGCTTGTTGGATAGAGCCATGACAATCTGATCCATTATCAGAAGCAGTGCTTGGACGGTCACTGGAGAGGATCGCTGAAGACGATCACATGAGCAAATGAAATATCTGTACCTTTATGAGTTCATAAACAGAAAATGAAGTTGAATAACAAAAATTATAAATTACAAAATGTAAGTAGTGAAAATAATAAATGTTTTAAAGAACCTTAAAAATATTACCCATTATTTATGGATTTGGTACTCCGTTTGTATTAAAGTTTTACTAAAAACCTGTATTTTTGAAGAAGAATGGAGAAACATAGTGATTCAAGATTCCTGCTGATTTTAAGAAGTAAGACTGAAATGAATACTATTTATTTCTTACAACACAGAAATAGGGGCTTGGAAGGTTAATGCATTGAAAAAAATGCCAAAATACAATGTTTCCAAATTAAAATGTCCTCTTTTATTTGTAACCTACAAGGATAGAATGGTGGCTGGATTCCTGAGCCTCTCTGACTCTAAGGAATCCAAACAGCAGACTGTTGCTTGCCTATTGGAGGAGCTTTCCGCCTAGAACTTGCTTGGACTTGGATCCCACATCTTTTTAACTCTGCACTTGGACTTTTGTTAATTGCTCATAAACTGGGTATCTTGGAAATACCAGACTCGACTGCTTCCAACTGGCTTTCATGCCCTAAACCTGCAGACCCTGGATATTTCTTCCAGCACTTTCAGGCTTCTAGTGTCAGATGCATAAAAGAGATTTTGGAAGCTGAGTCCAGTGCACACAGTTTGTGCACAACAGGATCTAAGCCGCCTGCTAGGAATCAAGGTGTTTCCATGCTAGAGACATTAGTCAAAATGTTTTATTTGAAACATCTTACATCCAATAAAGATTTCAACAAAATGCTTCTGGAGATTTGCCAATCTATTCTTTAACTCTCCTGTCAAGCTGCTAAAACAAAAGGTGAAAAAAGAATGGTCTGCCTACATCTTGATTCTCATGCTGCCAACATAAAAATGTTTAAGCACTGCATCTTCTGAGAACTTTGCTATAGTATGAAATGCCCTATTCTGTGGATAAAGTATTTCAGATACAGAAAAATGAAGTGATTTTCCCACGGTAATAACATTTCTTCAGAAAATTGAAAAAAAATATTAACATACACAGCTGGTCTATTCTGCTATCACAGGTGAAAAAATCTTGGGGTAGAAAATTTGCCTGTCTCTTCAAAAAAGAAAAGAACTCAGAAAATCTGTAATAAGTTTGTAGATTTATTTCATAATCTGCACCAGGGTCCAATGAACATAAAAAGATCATTAAGCGGAAAAGTGTTTTTAACTGATATGTTCCTGGATTGATCCATCCAAATTTGACAATAACAATGACAGATTAGCACTTTTAGGGTTCACCTATCATCTATAGGATTGAATTATAGGTGATGACATCCTGAATGAGAAATGTGTGCTACACTTATCAGAGATGATGTAACAGAGGGAAATGCAGAAAGTCACCCTCTGAAACTCATTACACTCAGGTATTTTAACAATTTACTTTCAGATCTAAAGTGCTTGGGTAAAACATCAAAATTGCATCCCAGATCTCCCTGTGGTTAACCTGAAGACTTATCAAAGGAACGGGTTGTTAGGTAGCACTGTGTTAGCTGAAATAAAGGTAAACTGAAAAAAAATATATATATACTGTCTGACTGCCTGAAGTAGCATCATGAAATATACTGAAATGTTTTATTGATTTCCCAAGACAGAAGTGTAGTTAACTGTCAAAATCAAGAATAAAATCTTTGCTTGGTAAGAAATGAATCAACACACTGATTACTCTTCAAAATTACCAAAGAATTCTACATATTTTTCTTTTTATCTAGGCAATAACACTTTATTTTAGATTATACTAAAGAGAGTATGAGTCAGAGTGTAGCAGGATAAGTGCGTATTTTCTTAACTTGCTCCATCTTTGGTGCTTAGAAATAAATCTCACTTCTGTAAGCTGCCAGGGATGTAGATACAGGTATATATCTTATGTTAAAGCTGCAAGACCTGTACATGATGTTGTAGACCCATGTGTCTCAGAAACATTCCCAGGTGAATATGGAGTTAGGTGAAGGGGCTAAGACGACAGAAAAACACTCTAATCAGCTTGTTGGTCAAACTCATGAAACCAGGAGTGTGTGCTCAACCTTATGCAAATGTTCAAGATGAACATAATGCCAAGAAACATCAATTCAGTCAAACGTGAGCAAATAGATGACCTTAATCATGTGAATATTTCTATTGGGATCAACAAACTGGCTTGTGCTGTTGCCACAAAGCATACTACAATAAATATTCTTGATGAAAAACAGAAGGTGATGCTACAAAGAGCACAACACAACTAAAGATATTCACAATTAAGCTACAGACATGAAAATTAAGAAAGGGGAAAAATGAAAGTAACAACAATCTTTTAGTTGACACTCCCAGCATTTTACCAACTTCCAAAGCAGTGCTTGTGAATGATTCATGATGAGGCAGATATGAACATTCTTGACATATCAGGCCAGGAAGCACAGGGTATAGAGAAATCCAGGCATTAAAATTCCAGTAGCCTCTGCAATAGCCAGGATATATAATTCCTGTTCCTTTATTCTAAGGCAATTATTGATCTGGAGACACTTTTCTTTTACTAAAAACAGGAAGGATAATTTTATGCTTAGATCTTTTTCCTGTAAGAAATCGGCACTCCAGGGCAAGAGATGAGTTCTTTGGTAATCTAGGTTCTTATGCCCAACCACCTCCTTGCGGCTGGCAGAAAGAGTAGGTGACATGGATGGGACATCTATTACATGAGTTTGGATTGTCACAACAGTCTATGTTTCAGAACAGCCCATTTAAGATATGACAGTGCCATAGTTTTTTCTAAACTGATTTTAGAGATAAACTCAGAACAGGCTAGTGCCAAAATGAACACCCAGTTCTTAGCTGCCCTGACCATTTCTCAGCTCTAATTGAAGGCCAGGCCCATCAGTGTGAGCAATGTGAAAAATAACTTGCCAGTGCCCTTTTTAAATGTCAAAATTCTAACTTTGTTTCTTGCATATTCTTAAGTACTTTAAACTAAAATTACCCTTGGTATCATTTTCAGAGGATTAGTCTCTCTGGGAACAGAGATTTTTCTTTTGACCTTTCCATTTATCACTGAAGAACATATTTTTATTCCTGACACTTGCTTGGAGAAGGTTTACAAAATTTGTCCCTTTCCATTGTTACATTGCACTTCCTCCTCTAGTGATCCTAGGAGCTACACATGTATTTGGTGGGGTAAAGGCTGACTTACACCACTGACTTTTTCACTAAAAGTACAGCTACAGTACTGGCTCCAGATCACTGCAGGACAGTAGAATAAATGTAGGAACTGACGATGCCATCTTATGGTGGAAATGCAAACGCAGTCTGACAAAAATGGCTGTTTTCCCCATGGGTAGATGAATGCCTAAGGATGCAACTGGTTGGGGGAGGGATGATAATTACCAATCTCTAGCCTGTTTAAGTGTTTAACAAGAACAAAATTATTTTATACACAAAAGCTGAAGACTTTATTTGTGATGACAAGAAAATATAGAAAAGTACAAGGCAAGGGGAGAGGGAAACATTCTTGCATTCTCTTCTCGTTGACTTGCTTTCATTTCCTTTTCCTTCTTCTTTAGCTCCCTTAGCATAGAAATAGAACTCATTTAACATAGATGACACTGCAAATGGCCAATATACCAGTTTTCTCACCAATTTGCATTAAGCAACAAACTTAAACCATCTGTTATGTTGCTGTTAGATATAAACTGGTCATTGCAACCAAGACTAAAAGATTACTTCAGTGTTGGACTCCATTGTGTACGAAACATTTCCACACATACGGTAACAGCAGTATGTCCTGGAAGTTGGGGTGTCCAACAGTTAGGAGTGGGCCTGTCAGATGCCCAGAAGTTGAGAAGATACTGTCCAAAACAGCAGAGCATGAGGACCACTAAATGCAGTAATGTGCATCCATATCAGAAGAAGTCTGTGAATACACCCTGTGTGTTTCTATGGGAACTGTATGCATTTTTATCATTGCACTGTTGCTACACTGGAGCTGTGACCTTAATAACTGGCTCCTGAAACATTCCTGGAGGAATACTGAGGTAAAACAAAAGAATTTTTACTAGTCAAAATTAATAGAAACTTTTAGGGTTTCAAACACAGCTGAACTTCCACTCCTGTGAGGTATTGTTCCTGCGAAGGCAGCCTGGGGGCATATGCTCGAGTTTGTGGTTAACAGAACACGGCCCTAATGCTGGTACAACTGTGATCTCAGTGCTCTGTCACCTTCACCACTTCTGCTTTTGGAGATGAGAAGCTGGGTTCCAGCAAGACCAGATCACTGGAGTCATGACAGCTGCCAGCTGGTAAACATCCTTATATATGGTGGGCTGTGGTTTCACTGTTGTATTTTTTTAGTGCCGGTATTTGTTCTGTTCCTGTATGTATGATTTTTTTTCTTAAAATGCAGTGAAAATTTCTACATTAAAACAACATCATTAGAATTTCAGACAAATCTTGTCTTGTAACAGCAAAAGTATTGTGAATTTAAGTCATCCTGAATGATTAACTGTAAAGTGAACACTATTAAATCTTCAGCTGGGAAAGTGTGGGAATATGCATTTTTATAATAATTTATAATAATCTAATAATTATAATTAATATAATATAATATAATATAATATAATATAATATAATATAATAATTTATAATAATTTATAATAATTTATAATAATTTATAATAATATATTTTTATATAATACCTATTTTTTTCTTTTAATTTTTATTTTCCTCTTGGTAAATTTAACTCAAGCCAGTGCCCTGAAAAAGAGAGAAATCTTGCCTGGGAGGAACTGTATACATGCTGAATATTTATATAGAATGACAATGACATTTGACTTCAGATTTTCTTTGACAGAAAGCAGTTCCATTCAGCTGTGACCCTTATCTCTTTGTCTTGACAAACTGAGGAAAATATATTACTCGGACCAAATGTGAATCAGGCTTGAATTCCTAAATCTGTCCCCAAACACTACTGACTTAAATGTTATACGTCTTGGAGGATGAATGTGTTTTAAGAGATGAATTTTTTTAAATTGTAAATGTTGTTATTCTTGCTTCTATTTGTCCATAGAACAATGTACGAAGTGCTGTTCAAACATACGCATAAATTTAGTCTTTTTTATTTTTCAAGAACCTTATTATTCAAGGAGAGTGACATAAAAAGTAACAAATAGGTTGAGGATAAGAAGGGCGTGATACAGGAGAAAAGTGGTTGATATGATCATTGCACTCTGGTTTTTAAGGCTACATTTAATAATAGTGCCTTTATCAGACTAGTAAAATTTGTCCTGCTTTTGAAAAATACTCTACCATATCTCTGAATACTACTGGTCTGCTGGAATCACAGTCTATTAGGGTTTGGCCCAATCACGTATATGATTAGGACAGCACTCCCTCAGGAAATCTGGAAAATAATATTGATGACTTGACACACCATGATCTCTAGAGTCAAATCTTAATGAATCCCTCTGGAGGCAGCACCTGAAGTAACCGCAAGAAATGAAATAGAAAGCCACTATTCTGAACACACAAAAAAAGTCCACTGTGCTTTATAAGTCCAGGAATATTAAATTAAGTGTTCATTAGTTCTGCTGTAAAACTGTTTAGTTTTCTCTGTGACTTCATAGCCTGATTTCCTTGTGTAAGTATTTAAATATCACACTAAAATAATATTGGTGCTGAATACTGAGGCACTCAAGGAGCCACCTGTGTCAAAATTAGAGTAGCTTGTTCAACTTTCGCTTGCCATTTCACACATAGCTGATTCTTTCAAGTTACCGCATACCAAATCTTTTATTAAAATACACTATTTGAATTTGATGCATTTAAATATAACCGTTTGCCTAGAACAAAACATCGTAATTTATTTATACATACTACTGTGTCAAAGATAATATTCACAGAAATCATTTTATGAAAAATCTGCGGTAAACGTCTCGGCAAGAATGGCTTTTACTATCCTGCTTCAAAAAAGGTTTCTGTAGGTTTTTACATCAAAGGATCACTAGCTTAAAAATCCAAAACAAAACCTAAGCCTTAGCTCATGAATTTGAATCTGACTTTCTCTTGCTCCTGAACGGTACACACTACCCACTACACCACACAGCTTTGCTACATTTTTCTTGTTCTCTAGCGGTGATGAATCTAAGTGTCTGTGTGTTAGCTGCAAAGTCACAGAGGTCACATAAATAGCTACAAGATAGGCAGGCAATTATTTTTCTGGATTTTTTTTTAAATTAAGGTGAAACAACAAAAAGTAAACCAACCCATCTGCAATCTAAATCAAGGATTGTTTTCCTTTTAGCACACGTACAGAAACCTTGCGAGGAGAACATTCTATCACTTTTGCTCACTGCATAATACCTCTGGGCCCTTTTATGTCATGTAAATATCAGAAGGCAAAAATCCCAGCTCCCACACATTATTACTGCAGTACTTGGAAAGTTATTCCAATGAATCAGAGACGTGAAAGAAATGAGAGAGATATTCGTGTTCATTCAAAGGCTGTCCCACAGCTTCTTAAGGTTGTAGGCTGATTCAGTTGACTTCCCTTGGTTTTTCATAGCTAGCAGAGGCCTTGGATGCTCTGAGACTCTCATAGGCCAATCAAAACAAATTCTTAATAAACCAAGAAATCTTACCTTTGAAATCCAGAGAGAATCATGCTGGAGAGCAGCAGCCAAGCAATATTTTCCTTTCTGACAAAACAGCAGCAACTGTCTTAAAAGAATTCAAGAGATGTCAAAAAATAACATTTTCTCATGCTCCGAACTGGAATTTTTCTCCCCGATTACCTCCACAGGATGAGCTGTTTTGTGAATAGCAGGGAAAAAATGGTGCTTGTTTTCAGCAATGAGGAGTTAAACAACTTTTTGCATCATGACTATTCCAGCACCTGATTCTATGATTCTATGAAACGTTACAATACCTTCTCACTTCAAATTTGCTCAGGTCAGAGGTCTATATTGTGGTTCTCATAGAGTCAGGGATACAGATGGCTCACCCAAGAAAGAGCTCAAGAGCTAAGATAGCTCAATTTAAAGCTATCCATTGACTGAGATCAATACCAAAGTCTGGAGACATCGTTATACATTGATTGTAACGAGTTACAAGTGTTTTGAAAAAAAATTTAAAGGGCAGTAAGAGGCTGGGACTTATGGAAAAGCGTGAGTGTGTGTGGAGTATACCATTATTCTGTGAGTCCAATAATAAGAGAGGAATAATGCATTCTTTAGGTAAGAATGAGGAAATAATATTAAAGAACAATTGTAGATTGGCTATGACAAAGGTGCCTGTAGAAAGAAATGCATTTGCAGGAAAGATTTTTGGAAAATCAAGAATCTCAATCTTTTCTCTTTTTCATCTCCCTTTTTGCCTCTCTTAAAAGGTGACCTCTCTCCAGAGCTATTTGCTGGAAAACAGGTATAAGAAGAGAAGTGCAGGGAGCAGAGAGTTAACTCCTACACATTGGCCATGACTTCGGGAATACCCGTTTTGATCATGAAGAAAGGAAATATATTATGTCCAGAGTCTCACAATTCTGTGGCATTTTGCTTTAAAGAGTACATGTTCTGACTCATCAAATTAATAATCTGGAACAACTAGCCAAACAATGTTCTTCATGCTTTGCTTAAGTTTCAGCTTATTTTTGCAGTGCATAACATTACAAATTCCAAATATCTGAAGCACTTCCAGCACAAGTTAAAAATTATCAATTTTCCCAGTTACCTCTTGCCCTAGGCTGGCCCACCACTCAGTCTTTCAGTCAGTACTCCTTTAGCGGTTATCAACAAGCCTGCCGAGGGATCTGTGAGGTCTCTGCTGAGTTGTGAATCCTACACTAGATCTGCAGGGGGATACATCACTTGGTTTTGGTGTGATGCTGACCATGAAGCTGAAAGTAAGGATGTTTTGTACAGTGTGTTCTCACATGTGTGTTAACAATTAATATACTTAACCTAGTCATTAAGGAAATAAGAACAAATTTATACAATGCTGCTTTGGGAATTAGTAGACTTTGCTCTGATAATGTTGGGTGTATATGGTAGCATTTGCTAACACACTGATAAGACAGACTTGAAGACCTCACTGTTCTATGTCCATGCTATGCAGAGAGTGACAAACACACAACAGAAAGGAAGGTAGATGTGCTGAGTTAGCCAGCGTGCACCAGACAGTCTTTCCATTGTAAAAATCTATTCCAATAAATCAGACACGCAATTTCCAGGACTGGCCAATTATCAGCCACGTTTAACCTGGAGCTCCACATTCACTCTGCTGTTATTGCCAGACCCTGAGGCCAGGATCAGATTTATTACCTGAGAAATAAATATGCACTGAATATCTGGTATATGCAACATGCCCTCAGGTATGAGACAAAGCAGTCCTTGTTAGGTAGCAGAATCAGGTAAATAAATGCTTAGCTCAGTTGGTTCTCTCATGCACAGAATTGTGAACTGTGAACAGCTATAAGCACTGCAAGAGATGATTGTTCAAAACTTTTTTTGACTCTTAGCTATCTCTTGTAAATTCGTAGTATAGGCATTGGAGTCAAAACAAATATTTCATTTTTTGCAGAGTGCCTCTGTCTCTAATGTGAAATTTCCATTTAAGTGGCTGATGACCAGCCCAGTCTGTAGGATGCCTGCTGATTTAAATAAGTTTGTGCCAGTTTTAGCCTAGTCTTTCAGACAAGGGGCATGAGAATGTATGTGGGTAGGACCTCTCTGGAGAGTGGGAATAAACAGATCTGAGAGTTTGAATGTCCATAATTGTCATTCCCCCTTTGAGGAAGCAATCAGTTGCCTCCTCCAAACTGCAGTTGTCTTTTGTTGTCTGCACACATTTAAACTCAAATCCCTATTCAAGGATAAAAAGGGACATGATCCTGCAGGGAGGCTTGGATTTTTCAAATCTAGAAAGTGGCCATGGGCGAGTCGAGTAGTATTGATGCTGTAGCCCTGAATCCCACTTTTTTGGTAGATAAAGTTTAACACCTACAGTGTATGTGTATAACTGGAAACACCTTTAGGTTAAGTTTCAGAAGAAAGACCTAATTGAAAATATTTCTTTTCTACATGACCTCCTTTGGGCCAACTACCTGCTCGTTTCTATATGCTACAGTAACAGGGAGAACTGGGCCTGGAGGGAGACAGTCCACATAAGAACAAGGGGGGAGAAAAGTAGGATGAGAACAGATTAGTTTGGACAGCAATCAGACTGGTCCCATTGCCCCTCTCCCCTTCCTTTTTATCTTAATTATGTGGTTTAATATAATCTCTTCAGTTTGGGGAGGTAATCTGCTTGTCTGTGAGTATTTGGTCTCAGGTTCAAGGTTTAGTGTTCTGTTTATTTCATTTGGTGCAATTTATGTCCTTTCTTCTACCACAATCTTCTACATGTTTAAATTGATATTCTCTGTCTATATTATGTGGTGACACATTTCCTGTGGGATTATTTCCATTTCTCCAAAACTCATGCAAAGAGGGCATAAAAGGCTGTCAATGTTCAATGATGGCATTCACACTGATTTTCTTCAGTTAGAAGTGACTGTCTAACCTGCAGAGCAAAGAACAGTCAAATCCTAAGATTCTCAAGTCAATATTTTCCAGTGACCTGTAACTGCACTGTACTTCATAGTATTTGACCGGCTTTTGGCACCAGTGACATATCTGCAGAATTCCTAATACCCTAATCCAATTCCGTTCTTCAGAGCTCATGTAGCAACCCCGTGTTGGATACAGGAAGACTAGTATTGACGCTGAGTCGCGGTAAAATTTAACATATATAAACTCAACAGATGTCACTAGTTTAGAGCGTGTGTGTGTGTATATACATATATGCATGTGCAAGTGCATATGGGTGTGCATGCACTTGTGATTTCAGTTAAAAATTCCACTGGCTTCACTGCAAGTCTAGTAGTACTGAGAAAGAAATGGTAGTTGTTTAGAGTTATTCAATGATCTGCTGCTGTAAAATGAAAACAGCAGGTTTTTAAAGCTAAAGATATTACCAATAGCAGAGGTTTGGTGAGATCAGAAGCAAAGTCTCTGACGGCACCTGACTAGGCACAGTATCTAGCTTCAAAGACACGAGGGAAAAAGAGGTCATGAGGCATTAGACTGATGAAAAGTAGCAGCTTAATTATGAGGGAGCAAAACAGGTTATTTCAGCTGAGTTCAAACCAACTGAAAATCTGCTTTAACATCTTTCATTCTTTTATCCAAGAACTGAGACTGAGGGTACTTTTAGATGATTCATGATCAGGTATAACAGTTCCAATTCACTGATCAAACACGTCTGTACATTAGTTTCAATTTAGGATTTACAGTTATATGAACCATATATTCCCTAAGTAGGGAACTTTCTTCCGGGGCAGGAGAGATCTCCTGCTTTGCATATCTGGCACTAACAATTGGGAAATCAGCCTTCCCAATCCTGGGTAGCTGATATCTGTTGGGGAAGTAAAGGGCAGCATCCTCTTGGGGACAGACCTGCCTCTCCTTAGTGTGCAGTGTGTTTGTGTGGCATATCTATGATCCTAACCTCTATGTTGTGGAACATCCTACAGAATACGTTACTCTATCAAGTGCCAGTCCATGGTCTGATCTGTCACCCGTATCACTAACAGCAGCAGTAGCAGCACAAAACAAGACTAGGTAGTCAGTGCGAAGGAGAACATGAAGCACTGTGTTTGAGATTTTACACAGACCTCACTGGAGGAGTTATGGTTTGTGTGTGAGGTGAACAGACTGAAGTGGGCTGCAATCCAAAGAAGGATGTGGTGCTGAGCTGGAAAGGATTGTTGACAGCTCTGTTGCTATGGAGTGCAATGCTGATATGTAACATGGATGCAACCTTTCCTTTGCAACAAGTCAGGAGACTTCGACAGCAGGGATACAAGACTGGTCTTTTCTCTTGGCTGGGAACTTTGGGATACTCATTCATATTTATTCTTGTTTATTCTTTCCTTTTAAAATAGGTCCACTTGTGTAAAGTATACTACTACAAAATGGGAACTTAACATGAGTAACATTGTCAGAACAATGAAGGGAAGCAACAAGGAGTTATGACTCCAATAATGTTTATTTTACTACCGGCATGAGGTATTTCTTCTGAAGTACAAGTTTTTGTCATTATGCTTTTCCTAGATTATTTCCAGACAGTTTTATTTTCCCATAAAATAATCATTTCACATTCTCCATTCTTCAGTTACATGCTGTTACTATAAAAGCTATAATCTTTTACTTTTTTTGTGTAAATCCTTTGCATCTGAATAGTTCAAATAATTGTAAATGGCAGGTTATCCTACCTTTCTCTTAAGATATGGAATTGGAAATATTTGCCTCTACATTTGTAATCTCAACAGCATTTCACCAAATATCTGAATGTTAGGTTTGGGTCATGTTTGGCTACAGGGACTTAAAGAGAATGTTTAAAAGAATTTTAAAGTAGTCGCTCCCGTCTTATCTACGTTCACTCATTTTATTTTGTACTTTTCCTGAAATGTCTGAACAAAATCTTTCATCTCTACCTTTCCAACAGATACAACTTTTCACATTTTGTGTGACAAGGAATTGACTCTGTAATAGCTTAGCCCTGCAGTATCAATCATCTCCACAAACATAAAATTTGAAATTACACAGGTATTATACACTTTTATTTTTATTAATGTATTTATTTCCTATTCTACTCCACAGAAACACTGGATTATATGTGGAGTGACTAGCTAAAACAGTTAAGTTGTTGTTATCCCACTGAATAAGATCTTTTGGGTTTTGAAACTGTAAAACTAAAAATAAATGAGATAAATATGGTATAGGCTAACACTTGACAAGTTTCATCTGATCAAAAATTTAAGAAAGAATAAGGAAAGAATGGATAGTAAAACAACTCAGAACAACTTTTATTTTCCATCTTTCATGCAAACTGGCATCCTCAAATGTCTATAAAATCTTGAAGTAGATGAACAACAGCAGACTGAGAGGCACAGGCAAGTAAAATAATAAAAAATTAGTTGTGCCTATATTCTCACAACAAAGCCACAATAAGAGAGATGTTAGATGATCAACAACTCCCATTTCTTTAAATCTTTAAATCAACCAGCGATTCTCGGACTACTTGTGAGAATATGAAACAGCTCTTATCACATCTCACTAACTGGAGTGCCTGCCTTTCACATAAATGCCATATTTAATCATATAGAATGCATTTCTTAGGGTGAGGAGTGTTGTTCTTTGTAATTCTTCACAGTCTGTAGCCATTAAGAAAGACGATTTGACTACTAAATCAGCTGGTCATAATGATACCAAAAGGGTTGTTCTAGAAGTAACAGAGGAAAGCTTTAGAAGTGTCCAGTTTCTTTACGTGTGCAGAGACTCAGCTCGACTTTCTAAATTCAGAAACTAGTAATTGCTTATGTCCCTTTCAAATTTAAAAAAAAAGCTTACTTTTGATCTACTGTGCCTTTCTCATACAGCTGTGCACCATGCTAACTGTCGCTTTATCAGCTACCCTCCAGCTTGTTCACGTTACCAGAGAAGCATTGTTCTATGCAGAACATGCTCTGACGCTTTGCCAAAGCCTAAATTTGAACAGCTCTAGTGAAGGGATTTCCAACGCTTTCCTTAAGAGGCTGATAACACTGTAATTAGTCTTTCTATTTGGCAAATAATTCTAGCTTTTCAGCCTTAGTTTCCCCTTTCTTTGTTTAATAGATACTTTCTTTCCTGTATTCACAAGTAATACTTTGCACCTTTTTAATATTGCCCTTCCAGTAGTCGCAGGCAGATTTTCTACTTATGCTTCCTCAGTTTGTAGTTATTTTATGCACACTTATTTCTTTTAACCTTTTCCCCATGAGCTTCCTTAGCTTTGAGTATGCCTTTAAAGTAGCTAAAAACATTAGCTTTTCAGAAGGATGCATGTGCATCGCTGGTCATGGTGACTTTATTAAGATTACATAAAGTGCATTCCACTGAAGACATATTTCGTTAAATAATTCAATGTTACCGGAAAAGCAGCTCCTTTCAACAAAATCTTCTGCAACAACATCACCAGGCAATTCTTTGTTTCCTCAGAATTCTCTGAGGACACTTACAAGAGGAAAATTGCATTGAGCTAAGGTTTAAAAGGCCTGTACTGTCCCTGTTATGAATTTAGAATAGGAAGAAGCAATAACATGACATTTCTGACACACATGGTATTTATGTAGACTTTTATTGAAGTATAGAAATGTTCAGTTACACAGAAAAAATAATGGAATAAAATACAGTTTTTTATTTAAAAGTTAACATATAGAGACCAGAGAAAAAAACAGTTAAGGTAATTTAGGGCAAATATTATTATTATATTACTTTAATTTTTTTTGTTATAGATTTTTTTTACCTAGAAAACTACTCAGATATTTCAAACATCTATTGGAGAATTATTGTGCTATACTTGGAGATCTAATTAATTTTTAGACAATTTTCTGAAAGTATGGAACAGAAGGATTTGAATCTTATTTGAGTGGAAATCTCAGTACAGCCTAAATTATAAAGTTATTCCTTGCACTTCTGCCCTAAAAAAGCCATGTTTCCATGTTATTTATTAGGTAGGTGAAATCTTTAATTTTCCTTTGGTACAGCTCTGTGTTTGCATGCCTGTATGTGTTAGTTCCTAAACAACAAAAGATGTAGTCAGATCTTTGCTGTTAAACAGCCACCTGTACAACGTATTCTAACTTATTTTATTAGTGATCAGTACCTAAAGAACAAAAATAGAAAGAGCAAAAGAAGACAGACTTTATCTTCCTGACCGTCGTGTTTAAACTCCAAACAGATACAAAAGTACACTTCTCAAACCACCATCTTCACCTAGCTAATGACTCTTTACAAATTGTTATAGAAATAGTCTCTCTTGTCCATCTAAATTAACTCAAAGTTATGTTTTGTGTTCTAAGGATAAATTCCAGTCACTGAACAAAATCTTGTTGCATTGAACAGCAATATTCAAAACCCACTTATTTGTAAGCCTGTGTTACATGATTCCAACTATTGGGAGACAGGCAGAAGTGCTGGAAGAGAACCTGTTTTTCCTGAAGAAGCAAAAGGTGACATAAGGAGGTTATTCTACAGCCCTAGTCAAATCATGAACATCACACCTGTTACGTCAGGAGCTGCTATGGCAACAGAGGTTATGGGAAACAGCAAAAGGTGTTGCTTTCAGAAGCAGCAGAGGTATCAGCAAATGGAAAGACACCTCATCACCTCTATCTATGCACTGCAGACATTCTGCTTTACGACTTCTTGTTTCTCTTTGCGAGACTCCTTACAGCGAATTCCCAGCTTTTAAGCGTCGCTCATTATTCAAACAGTACTGTTGCCCATTCAGTCAAAATATCTGCTGACATATTGAGCTGATATTCCTGGGAAGAAGAAAGTGATGAAACAAGACAGTTGCTTCTTTCATCGCATTTTTTTTATTATTATTTTCAAAGAAAGAAAATGAGAAAATCTTGCAACTCTGAATGAAGAAGGAACGAGCATCATCACTACACTGATCACAGTGTCATTGATCAATTTCCACATTTGTCCCTTTGACATTTTCCATGCTGCAAGAAACTCTGCCTCTCTTCTACTCAGGAATTACACTCATAGTTACTTCTCCTGCTTGTTATCTTCTCTTTTTAACCTTCTTCTTGCCCTAGCACATTTAACATCTCCTCATCCCGTAATTGTAGGATACCTGGAAAAATTGTTTCACTTTTGACTATATATCCCTTAGTACTGTGTGGAAACATTTATTATTTACACTTGTCTCCCTCTAAAAAGATGCTTAATTGCTTTTAATTGATTTAAACTCTGTCTGCTTTATACGGATATATGACTACCTGTGGATCAAAGCTTGTCTTGATGGCAGTCATGAGAATGTGAGTGTGCACCAGCCACAGCTAAGCCAGCTCCGTTTCTAAGCAGTGACAGCATGTTGCTTTAAAAAAACAACAAATAAACAAAGCAGTAAAATATAAAATTAAACTTTGCCCCTCAAGTAAGGATAACTCGAGGAACTGCAGATTTTAAATGCTATTCCACATGCACGGTTCCTCTTCTAGTGAACCTTCCAGTGGATCTTATACCTTGGCTATACTCAGAAAGAACAAAATAGCCCTACTAACCCTGCTTGAGGCAACTTTGGGGATAGTCTCTTTTTTTTTCATTATCCCAGTATAAAATTAGTAACACATTATTATTGGTTTTTTTACTTGACTGAATAAAATATATTACTTCAATCTGAGATGAAGTAAATGATGTATCAGGAATTAAGACAAAGCTATGCAGAACAACGAAAAACAGACTTTGGAGAAGTCCAGTCTTTAACAATATATTACAATGGCAATACACATGATTCATAAAGAGATTAATCACCTCTAACAAAGAACTGAGACATTTATTCCATTCTGTCATTATTCATATAGGACTTCTAAGCCAAAATGTAAATTACTTATGCTTAAGATATTTTAAATACCTTAAAATTAAAATGACTACCACTTAAAATATCACTAATTTTATTCTCAATTCATCTTGACTTCCCTTTGACAAGATGTCATCCATGACTGGAATTCGCCTGCTTAAATACTGCAAATATTGTTTGTTCTTACTCCTACGAACAGAACATCGGATTTTATAGGTGGGAAGAGAGAAATTGAAATCTATACGCCCAAGATAATGATACCCTGTGAACACTATGTGGTGTTTTAATAAATAAACAATTTTCTTACAAATAATAAACAAAAATAAAGCCGTGAAGAAACTCAGGCACTTTCCTTGTACTGGAATAATTGGTGTGTTTCAGAAGCCTCACTGATTCAAAATGGGCATACCCTTTGAACACATATAAAATATTTTGTGACAAATATGAGCAAATACAACAAACCATATTTTCTTTGGCTCAGTTCTGTCAGCACTTTGTTGGCTGATGGTGAAAAAAAGAAAAAACATGCCTGTCAAACTCAGATTGTGACAGAAACCCTGTTCACCAGTGTTCTGGTTTTGGCTGGGGTAGAATTAGTTTTCCCTATAGTAGTTAGTGTGTGTCTATGTTTCGGATTTGTGCTGAAAATAGTGTTCATATTAGAGGGATGTTTTAGGCACTGCTGAGTCAAAGCCTTTCTGCTTCTCACATCGCCCCCCTGCACAGTGCTTGGCTGGACATCAGTGAGTGGTTGGTGAACAATGGTTTTCATTTACATCACACTGTCTTGGTTATTTTTTCCCTTTTCCTTACATTATTGTTGTTGTTGTTGTTATCATCTGGGAAATATCCATCTGGGAAAAAGATGGGAGAAAGAGGAAGGGAAATTGTGCTAGGAAAAATGCATCTTAAATTATCTATTTTATTGGAAACAAGAGCATATACTTCTAGCACAGGTTTCCTCTTCAGTATGTCCCACCATAGGTTTATACAATCATTGAAGACAAATTTCTATGACCTTTTTTTTTTATTTTGAACTCTGTCTTTGGAACAGTTCCAGTTTCTGATTAAATCAATGGACCTACACTCAATAACTTCCTAAATTTAAAATCAGTCTCATGCCTAGATATGCATTTTAGTACTGGCACTTGCTAGGCTGTTTGAAGCTTATTTGGGAAATATAGTTCACACTAACATTGCAAGAACTACAGATTGCAGAGACAAACCCTTTCTAGCGGTAATCTTGCTTTGACTTAGTGTTAATTACACTGCACTTACTATTTCTGTTAATTAGTTAATCTGTCAATTGTTCGGTTCAACATATAGCACAAGCTAAATCAGTAGTGTATATATACTTTTCAGCTAATACGTATTTAATGTGGAAAGCCTGTGCTTTTCTAAATTGATGGTCATGACTGGATCTCTGTATTCTTGAAAAAAAATTACTAAAGGACTAAAATTTAAAAATATTTTGAAGTGTGCACCCTCAGCAAGTTTGCAGATGATCCCAATCTGAGTGGTGCGGTTGTCACGACAGAAGGACAACATGTCATCCAGAGGGACCTGGACAAGCTGGAGAAGTGGGCCTATGAGAACCTCATGAGGTTCAACAAGGCCAACTGCAAGATCCTATACCTGGGGGATGGTCTTTAAGGTCCTTTCCAACCTAAACCATTCTAAGATTCTAAATCAATACCCTAAGTTAGATTTTCCAATGTGACTTGAAACATTTTGGTTTTCAACGGCATGTGGGAATCCAAATGCCCAAGTCTCATTTTAAAATGGGATTTCAATGTTTTAGGAAATTTTGCTTCTTATCAAATAGCTTGTAGTCTGTTACATTTATGGTATTGTGAAGTTGGGAAATCGTCTGAGCCTACCGTATGTGTGGGTATTGGAGATTTCTTCTTTGCCAGTTTCTCCTACATATCACAGCATTTGAGGGACATATTTTTCATATTTGAGGGAAATATTTTTCATCTTCCTTCAGGTCTTTGAAAATCTCTTTTGAGGAAGAAAAGATTCGGGAGGAATTTTTATGAACATTTTTGTTTTCCTTGCATGCCAACTAACAAATGTGTAAAATAAAGGACTCGCTATCAGTATACAGATACATTATAAATTGAACCAGTCATGGATTGGAGTTCTAAGACAAATACTCAGCCACATGACAAAAACCAGAATCAACCAACTCCCATGATTTCTGATATACTGCCAGCTAGAAGCCAGAGGGCATTATTTTTCTCTGGCAGACAATATTTCAGTTCCAGTAAATACTCATTGACTGTTAATTTTCTGAATAGCCGTGGAGCTATTATAAGTTTTACAAGTTTGAGTATGTCAGCAAAAAGCTGTGAAAGCTAGCTCTTAATATCACACATGGACAGCTTAAGTCAGCACTGCAGTTACCACTACAGGAGACTAAAGTAGCCCAGAATAAGCTAAGCTAAATTCTCAAGGAAATTAAAAAACAAGAAAGAAAGAAAGGAAGGAAAAATGCTTTTACCACCCCTACATGCTTGCCTTGTTATTTGATTATGCCTTGTTCTCTGGGCTCTACAGTTCTTCTCCATCTGGCCTGCAGGCATCTAACTCTGATTTCAACAGAAGCAAGACAACAGAGCAAGACACAAGCTCTACAGTTCTACTTCTGAGAATTGGGCCCAAAACTGTTTGGAATAGGCAGTCATTTAAAAGAGAAACCAAACCAAACATATATTCAAAGGTCTATCCCACCTAGATGACTGAGGCCTCTAGACATTATCATAAGTTTAAATTTGAAATATGTTGTTATAATTCTTGACAAGATACAAATGGAGACATAAGTAACCAAATTAAAAAAGGAATTTTGTGCAGATGCCGTAGACATAACTGCTTTAGAAGTACTGCACTTCATTGTGCATTTTCTCTCCAACTTGTCATTTCCCTCATCCTTTCCAGGCACTTGTTTCTAACAAAGCATACTGCAGAATACAGTATAACCTGGGTATTAAGAATCATGAATATCATATTTTAATAACAGTTCAGCCCGTCTTCATGAGTGGAGTGAGTAAATCGGTTCATACTGTTTATACATTTGTGTAATGAATTATAACTATACCTGGACCAGAACTTCATCTAATGTCTAATCTAAATCTTCCAGTTTAAAGCCATTCTCCCTTGTTCTATCACTACACGTCTTTGTAAAAAGTCCCTCCTCATCTTTCTTATAGGCCCCCTTCAGGTGCTGGAAGGCTGCTATAAAGTCTCCTTGGAGCCTTCTCTTCTCCAGGCTGAACAACCCCAACTCTCTCAGCTTATCCTCATAACAGAGGTGCTCTAGACCTCTGATCATCTTTGACCCGTTCCACTAGTTCCATATCCTGTTCAGGATTCCAGAACTGGACATGGTACTCCAGGTAGGGTCTCATGAGAGCGGAGTGGAGGGGGACAATCACCTCCCTCAATCTGCTGGCCACACTTCTTTTACTCGACCTGGGCCACACCCGGGATATGACTGGTGTTCTGGGCTGTGAGTGCGTTACCAGCTTGTGTTGAGCCGACAATCAATCAATCAGCACCCCAAGTCCTTCTCCACAGGGTTGTTCTCAATCATGTCTTCCTCCATCCTGTATTGAAGCTGTGGATCGCCCCAGCCCAGGCGTAGGACCTCACACTTGGCTTGTTGAACCTCATGAGATTCACACAATCCCACTTCTCCAGCCTCTTCAGGTCAAGATCTTGAGGAATATGAAATATATGGACCATGAATTTTATACTGAAGAAAGAGAGAACGATAATAAGCCAGTGTTCTGGGAATGGTTGGGATTGTAGTTGGTCATCACGCATTTGTAAGAAGAGTTGGTAAGAACAAGTTACCAAGAACAAGTTGCCAGGGCACATTCATCAGAGAATTTGGCAGTCAGTGACTGCTTCAGTTTGGTGGTGCACTGTGCAGTTTTTTCTTTGGGATCACTTGGCATCCATGGGGACACCGTGACACATGTCAGAGGATGATAGATAGCCTTGGATCAATGATCGATTCTAGTCTACCATTCCACATTCTCTTCAGCATGATATTATACTTCTAGAAATTTCCATTGGAAACCTCAATAATTTTAAGGCACTAATGAAGTAATTTCTCACAGGGGTACAATATTACTCTCACCACTTTTTAAGAAAGATAAAACTCATACGGACAGTCCCTGTATTTCAGCAATAGAGCAAGATGAAACTTTTGAACCTAATATTTTTTATACCAAATCCAAGCCAACTTAGGTCAATTGACATATTTAAAAAAATTCAGGCCCGTTTTGTGAAATAGTTTGAAATCACTGGAAGAGAGAGGCATTTACAAAAATCCTAATAACTGGAGTCCAGGGAATTGTAATTTTTTTCAGAATTCACGTTTTGCTTTGAGATTAAGTTAAATTTAATTTTTAGAAAGTAATTATAAATAATTATATATTCAACGTTGACCATAATCAAAATACAACTGTGATTTTTTTTTTATTAAAAAAAGCAGAATTCACACAGACATATTTGCAACCATGCTGAAAATTAACTCAGATCAGGGAAATCTCCTACCTAGCTCGGACCTTCTCTGCTGCTGGCAACACAGTAAATAATTTGGAGCCAATGGAGACCGGAGTGCCATTAATAATAGAAAAAAAAACCCCAAACCTGGAGGCAACTAAATAGTCACAGAAATGTTATTTTTTTCTTTCAGGTATGAACAAATGTATAAATTGACTATTTACAAATAAGGTCTTTGGATTTTAATCAGAAATCATTAAGAATGTGACAAATTTCAGCCATCACTATTGCACTTTCTGGACAGAAAATTCTTCATTGACTTCAGTCTACATCAATCTGGTGAGAAAAACTCTGATCTTCTCCCATCTGTTTTTTGATTCATGATTGTCTTGGAGGTAAGACTTCTCTCCAGGGCCTCCTTTGATTAATTTAAAATAATATTATCCTATGAAAGCATCCTCCAAGATCACCCAAGTAACATGAAAATAAAATTCCAGTGACATTTCTAGTAAACAAATAAAGCAGTCTGAGGCTGTGGAATACCAAGGTCTCAATGTGCTTTCATAGAAGGAGATTCTTATATCAGAGAATAACTCAGTGTTGACCATTGTGTGAGGAAGTTAATGGTGCTTGTATTGCCTCTTAGACTTATATCACTTGTTAAAACTCCTTCAGTGAAAATGGCAGATATAGGCTATATTTACTATTGATGAAAATATACATCGTCACTTGTTTTATTGTAGAATGAAACAAAAAAATGCTATTTTTTACAGAATGACGCTCCTGCTTTGGTTTCATTGACTTTAGGACTCATTTAGTGAATCTAGGACTTAAAGGACTTAACAGTCATTAAGACTCCTCCCCAAAAATTTTTTACATTCCATTAGTAGGAACACATCAATTAGGGTGTTTTTTTTTAAATCTTCATAGATTCAGTCCAATCTTTTAGACAGTTAGGAACCTCAGAACAAGGCTGGAAGGAAATCTCATGCAATCAAACACTGTCCTGGAAGGAAAATTCTAGGATGAACGAAGCTTTCATATGCAAAGTGTCATGAGAATATCACACAGGATTCTACTGGCAAAAAGAATGAAATTAAACCTAAAAATAGAAACAACACAAAGTTAACATTAAGAAAGTCTGGGATGGCAGTATTAATTCCAGATTTGAGTGATCATTTTGAGAGGGGGTAGCTACTTTTTCTAAAGAAACATACCTATCACTGAAATAAGTTCCTTTCTTATGTGAGGATTCCTACTGCATTTGTGTTTATGTGTTCCTCCTTCCCATTGTGAAGTAATTCAAGAAAATGAACATCAACCACTGTATAATAGAAGCCAAATGAAATGATTTTCCACGTGGTGTCTGATAATTAACTAAATAAGGTTCCCTCAAACAAGCAAATCTAACTTGTTTTTATGGCTACATTAAAATGTGAATCTTAAGCAAAACAAGAACATAAATCTCACTAGAAGATGTTATATTAAAAATCAAACAGGATTTGAGTAGAGAGAAGGCTTTATTGAATGCCATAAAACTTCTTCAGATGCCAGTGGAAAAATTATGATAATAAAATCAGCTCCAGTTTAATGGCTTGGTAAATGAAGAGAACATTATGTGGAGTCCTGCAGGGTGCTTACAGTCCACCCCATTATCATCTCCTCCCCACAATCACAAAGTGCTTTCTCTAAATGTCTCGCTTTGAACTGTTTACTTCAGGGGCCACTCCTCTCTTCCCCACTGACAGAGGTTTTGCTCAGCAGTGCATCCTCTCAAGGAAGTACAGTTCTGGTGAGCTAAAACCTGAGGCAGTCAAAGGCTGCAGCCCTTATATAAATGCATAGCTATCACTCCACGGAGATGGCTCAAAGGAGTACACATAGCAGGCTCAGTCTGTCTGCAAGATGCACGGTAAGATCGTGGTTTGTACACGGAGGAAGAGCCCATTAACAGAATAATATCCTAAATTAGGATTAAATTCTGCACACTACATACAAGAATCTCTTTTTTCCCTGAAGGAAAAAAAAGAACCAGCATATAACCATCTGCAGAAGTCTTATCATAAAGTGGGGGAAAGACTCTGTCTAAAAATAAGAAACAAAAATAACATGATGTCTCTTCTGACACACAGCCTGTGAGACTGCTTTAACTTCTAGTTTTCTAGACCAAGAAGGAAGGTTTAAGTGAGGGTGTACCTTCATGATTATGCCCCTACATGTGTGTAAATTCTAAATTAAGAATTTAGAGTATATAAACCCAGTTAGAGAAAAGCACATTGAAAACATTCCCTGCATTCCTCTCTCTTTATTTCATGGAAATCTCTTTCTTATATACTAGTCAGTTTATCATACAAACATCTTTTATCAGAAACAATCTAAAATAAGAAGTAGTTGCCAGAACTTAGAATTAGTTTTATTTTTTCTAGAAAGAGCTTTTCCAATTTCCATTTCAATCCCAACTGTCCATTTAACATTCCCAATTAAAACAGCAGCTTTAAGTTCTCATGGATTTATTTTATTTTTTAGGAAACAATTGAATATTTAACATATATGGTGAAATTAGGCAGAGCAGATGCTAAAGAAACTTCTATAGAATGAGAGAATGGTGCATGAAAAAGAGGTAACATTTTCTAAGCCGAATCTAGCTGTTCAGGACACAAGAAAAGAACAAAATTAGAACACACCATAACACACATCCTGTTCAGTTCAAAGCCATTTTCCTTTTAGTCTAGGCTGGCAACTTCCCCTCCAGAATGTGACCGTCCAAATAGGATCTTAGAATCCTAGAACGGTTTGGCTTGGATGGGCTCTTTAAAGTTCATCCAGTTCAAGCCCTCTTCAATAAGCAGGGACATCTTCAACTCCATCTGATTGCTCAGAGGCCCATCCAGCCTGACCTTGAATATTTCCAGGAATGGGGCATCCACAACTTTCCTGGACAACTTGTTTCAGTGCCTTTCCACCCTCATTGCAAGCAATTTCTTCCTTAGATCTAGTCTGAATCTATTCTCTTTTAGTTTAAAACCATTACCCAGTGTCTTATCACAACACAGCCTACTAAAAAGCCCTTGTCCATCTTTTTTATAAGCCCCTTTCAAGTACTGAAAGGCCACTGTAAGGTCTCCTCAGGGTCTTCTCCAGTCAGAACAACCCCAGCTCTCTCAGCCTTTCATCATAGTAGAGGTGTCCTATCCCTTTGATTTTTTTTCTGTGGCCCTCCTCTGAACCCACTCCAACAGGTCCATGACTTTCCTGTGCTGAGAGCTCCAGAGTGATATGCAGTACTTCAACTGGGGTCCTACCAGAGCAGAGCAGAGGGGAAGAATCACCTTGCTGAACCTGCTAGCCACGCTTCATTTGATGCAGCCTAGGATGCGGCTGGCCCTCTGGGCTGCAAATGCATATTGCTGGCTCATGTCCATTGTTGGCTCATGAAGGAGGAGAGGAGTTTCCTTTCCCATCATTCAAGCGGCCTGCAAAAGTTACGTTTAAAACAAGACATTGAAATGCAACGTGCACATAATTCTGACATTATCCACAAGCCTGTATTAGTAGTCTATGAAACTTGAGGTTTACTGCAGCTCTTCTTCAAGTGAGCTCATAGGACATGTGAAGCACACAGGCATGAACACATTGTTTTAAAAAAGGATAGATTAATATAGCCTAGAACCAACTAGACAGCACAAGTCAACCCTATTAAAAATCTTAAACATCTTTGTGTGGGGAAAGCTGTAGGTCATGTGCATTTGAGGCATTGATGCATAAAATGAAGTGTTGCCCTTCTGTCTTCTCTGCACCATCCCTCTATATTTTGTGAATTACACATAATGCAGGCGAATAGCTTTATGCCCACTATTTTCTTGTCTCTGTGCTTACATTATTTTCTCACAGAGAAATTAATGATGGTGGTGTTTGTTCAGCAGCCCAGAATGAGAGCTAATCTGACAGCTTGTGTCACATACAGTTTGTAACAGAATTATTAAAGAGAGAGACAAATCTAAAGGATAAGAATCAAATATTACAGATTGAGGAAGGGAGGAATACATATCACTGTGCAGTAAAACTGTGTGAGAAATGAAGAGTTAAATTATTCCTTGAAACAGGAGGAAAGAGCAGAGTCAGGTTTTGACTTTGCAGAGTTTTATGAGAAATACTGGGAAACGGTCATTCTGGATATCCTCCCTACCAGACACATTTATCCACGCCAAATTCTGTGTTGCTGTACACACATGTTATGTCCCCAGATTTGTGCTTTTATAAGAATTTGTTGCTAGCTATTCAGCATAGGCTGAGTGAAAGTGAAATCAGGATGAATATAACAAACAGGAGGAACTAAAAGTCATTGTACATCAAGAAAACTATGATATAATTGCCATGACAGAAATGTGGTGGGAAGACCCACATAATTGGAGTGCTACCATGATTGGCTATAAACTCTTCAGGTGGCATAGGCAAAGGAGGAGAGGCAGTGGTGTAGCCCTCTATGTCAGAGAGTGCTCTGATTGCTCAATGATGGTGATGATAGAGTTGAGTGTCTATGGGTAAAAATGAGTGGAACGTTCAATGACGTAGATATCGTGGTAGGAGTCTCTTATAGACTGCCCAGCCTGGAAGAAGAGACTGATGAGTTACAAGCAACTGGGAGAAGTCTCGTGATCTCTAGCCCTCGTTCTTGTGGGACACTTCAGCTTACCAGATGTATGCTGGAAGTATAATACAGCAGAAAGGAAACAGTCTAGGAGGTTCCTAGTGGGTGTGTGGAAGACAACTACTAACACAGCTGGTGAGTGAACCAGCTAGGGAAGGTGCTCGCTGAACCTGTTGTTTGTGAACAGAGAAGACCTTGTGGGAGATGTGACAAATGGAGGACACCTGGGGCACAGCAATCACAAGACTATAACAGTCTCAATTCTAGAAGCAGGGAGAGGGTTCAGCAGAACCACCATCTTGGATTTCTGGAGGGCACACTTAGGATTGTTTAGAGGGCTGGTTGATAAATTTCCCTGAGAGGCAGTCCTAAAGGGCAAAGGAGCTCTTTGCCTGTTGCACTTCAAGGAGGAAATCCTGGCGACGCAAGAGCAGGCCACCCCCATGTGCCAAAAAATGAATTGGCAAGGAAGAAAACCAGCTTGACTGAGGAGAGAGCTTTGGGTGGGTCTTGGAAAAAAAGAGAAAAGTATATGAGCTTTGGAAGAAGGGGCTGGCATCTCAGGAGGACTACAAGGATGAAGTGAAATGACGTAGAGAGAAAATTAGAAGGCTTAAAGCCCAAATAGAACTTAAACTGGCCAATACCATGAAAAATAATAAAAAAATGTTTCTACAAATACATTAACAACAAAAGGAGGGTCATGAAGAAACTCCATCTTTCAATGGACGCAGGGGGAACAATAGTGAAAAAGGATGAGGATAAGGCTGAGGTACTTAATGTCTTCTTTGCCTCAGACCTTATTAGTAAGTTCAGCTGTTCTCTGGGTCCTCAGTCTCCTGAGCCAGAGGAGAGGGTGAGCAGAACAAAGCTCCAATGATCCAAGAGGAAATGGTTAGAGACTTGCTTGGCCAATTAGATATTCACAAGGCTATGGGACGAGATGGGATCCACCGGAGGGTATTTAGGGAGATGGCGGAGGTGTTTACCAAACACCTTTCCGCATCTAGGAGGAACAGATCACCCTACAAGCTATGCTAGAGCACATGGAGGACAGGAAGGGGATTAGTACCTGGACTTTAGTAAAGCCTTTGGCACCATTTCTCACAGGATTCTGCTTGAGAATCTGGCTGCCATTGGCCTGGACAGTTGCACCCTCAGCTGGGTTAAAAGCTTCCTGAATGGCTGCGCCAAATGAGTCATGGTAAATGGAGCTAAATCCAGTTGGAGGGCGGTCACAATTGGTGTTCCCCAAGGCTCAGTGCTCAGTCCAGTTCTGTTCAACATCTTTATTGATGATTCAGGTAAGGAGATTGAGTGTACTCTTAGTAAATTTGCAGATGACACTAAGCAGGGAGGAAGTGTTGATCTACTTGAGGGTAGAGAGAGTCTACAAAGGGATCTGAACAAGCTGGATTAATGGGCTGAGACCAACAGCATGAGGTTCAACAAGGCCAAGTGCAGAGTCCTGCAGCTGGGACACAATGACCCCACGCAATGCTACAGGCTTGGGGAAGAGCAGCTGGAAAGCTGCCTGGAGGAGAAGGACTTGGAAGTGTTGGTTGACAGCCGACTGAACATGAGCCAGCAGTGTGCCCAGGCAACAAAGAGGGCCAACAGCATCTTGACTTGTATCAGAAACAGCGTGGCCAGCAGGAGCAGGGAAGTGATTCTGCCCCTCTACTTGGCATTGATGAGGCCACACCTTGAATACTGTGTTCAGTTTTGGGCCCATCACTACAAGAAAGACATTGAGGTGCTAGAGCACATTCAGAGAAGGGCAATAAAGCTGATGAGGGGGCTGGAGCACAAGTCTTGTGAAGAGTGGCTGAAGGAACTGGATTTTTTCAGCCTGGAGAAAAGGAGGCTGTCTACAACTACCTGGAAGGAGGTTGTAGCAAAGTGGGTATTGGTCTTTTCTCCCAAGTGACAGGTGATAGGCCAAGAGGAAATGGCCTCAACTTGCACCAGGAGAGGGTCAGATTGGACATTAGGAAAAATTTCTTCACTGAAAGGGTTATCAGGCACTGGAACAGGCTGCTGAGAGAGATGGTTAAATCATTATCCTTGGAGGTATTTAAAAGACGGGTAGGTGAAGTGCTCAGGGGTATGGTAGATGGGTGGACAGGTATGTTTGAACTTGATGATCTCGAAGATCTTTTCCAAGCAAGCAATGATTTTGTTCTATGAATAGTTAGAAAGGTATTCTATACTATGATCTGCTAGCAATAGGATTAAATATGTCTGTATAGCAAACCAGCAGGATGACTGGAATGAGAGGTCAGTAGTGTGTGTGGATTGCAATGCAAACTTGCAGTGTCACAGATTACTGACAGGTTACACTGACTAAAGCTGGTTGATTAAAACTGGGTGTGTTACTAGTGTCTGCATTATGTGCATTTCTTGAGGGAGATGGGGAGCCCTGCCATTTTATAGTTTCTTCTCTAATTGGAAACAAAGTTGAATCAAAATTTTGGACAGTACATCAAGTGTGGTTAGCCAGCATTGTCAGAAAAATCTTTCAAGAGTTCTTTGAACCCACTGTTTCCAAACTGTAGCAGCAGAATAACACAAGGCAATCTTTATACATCATTTTAGAGAAGGCTGCATCTCAGCCTGCCAGGGAAGAACCTAAAGAAGTAAAAGCTAATTTTGAGATTACTTTGAATATTAATAGGGCTTGAATACATTATAACTAAGCAATAAACTGTGAATAAGTCAACTTCCACAATGTAATGAAATTATGCTAATATAAGATCTAGAGATGGACAGCACCATAGGACACATGGCACAAACTTCTGATATATTACTAAAAAGATAAGTAGCTTCCAATTTGCCCCAATTTATCCCAAAACAAAGCTAATTCATCAGGAGGACTGAACAAGGTGAAAATGAGAATACCTCATGGATATAGCTGACATATAGCTATGTGGGAGGGTATTGTAAATCAGAAAGATGATTGAACTCAACTTTTCTGTATCTTGTGGTGAGCTAAAGCAGCATAACTACAAAACATGCTATGATTTACACAAGTTTTCTGGATGATTTACTCATTCCATCTGTAGTGGGCAAATAGGGCAAATGAGAACTTGAAACCAATTATTTCAGTTAATATATAGGCACCTAAATTTGTTCTTTAAATAGGCCTGATTTCCCTTACTAATCAACATGGAAAACTGAAAGAACAGTTTTGGAAGAATTAGAATGTTTTTGTTTGATTTCTCCAGAATCTATTTTTTCTCTTTGCCTAAGCAGTTCACTGTATGTGACCTTTTCCTTGGGGTGTGTCAAATTTTATTCTCCAGAAAAATTCCAGGCTTTTTAGTCAGTATATCTGAAGGAATAACTAGTTTACAAAGTATTATCTCATTTTGGCATTCTGTCCCACAATAAATCAACTAAATGTGTTTCATAAAAAGTAGGTGGGAGTCTACTCAAAACTAGCAACAGCAAACCATCATGCAGTTTAATTTCAACCTGCATATCTCTGCACCACTTAGGATCATGTATTTAAATACCAGGCTGAGACAATATTACTTTTCTATTTGTTAAGCAGAATTTTTGTTCCAAAACACGGTTGTTGAAACCTCAGAGCACTGGCAGTTCAGAATAACTAGAAAGAAAATCACAGTGCAGGTGCGGCTGGGAAGAGAAGGCACTTATTAAATCCTATACACCTTCTATTTAATTTCATATGTTACATTTTTATTTATTTATTATAGAAGAAGATTTAAATAAATGGAAGTGACTAGAGAAGAATTACAAACTGTTACTATGCACAGTTTATTCACTATTTAGTGTACTGATATTCATCAGGCATAAGCCCACCACCACAAATGCTGAAGAGATCAAAATTCACCCCAAGTAATCTTTCTTCCAGGTATAATGCCATAAATTAAGCAAGAATATTTTCAGTGAGGATTTACTGTCTGAAACACCATGATTTAGCCACTGCTACTGCCAAGAACAGAGGCAAGACTGAACTGTGGCTCAATCAGATATGTTTATTTCCATACAAAATCAGCAGTGAGAGCACTCATCGGGTAACAGGACAGCAATGATGAGCAGGAGATAGTCAAAGTCCTTGGCAAGTTATATGCAGGAAAGAAACCTGCGTGTAGTGAGACTTCGGGACACAGAAATGAGAAGGCATGAAGTGAGGAGAGAAAAGTTTCCAAATAGTCAAGCACTCCTCCAAATATATTTCACTGCCAGGGAACTGTTTCTGATTTCTCTTGGAATTCAGTTGTGACTGGAAACACAGATGTTGTTGGCCAGAGCATCTTTAATCAAGTATTAGCTATGTATTGTTCAATTTTTAACATTTCTGATTGTCCTACATCCACTATGGGTATATTTGATAAAGACATTTTATTATAAATTTCAGTAATCTAAAGTTAATAATAAAGTTAGTAAGTTAATAGAAAAGTTAATAAGTTAATAAGAAATATTGACAATGCTGATCTTAGTTCATAGCTGCCTGGAAAGAATATGAGTGAAAGTCTGAAATTTGGCTTTGTATTTTTTCAGTGAAATATTCTTTTCTGTAAATGTTAATTTATTAAAACAAACTTTTCAGCAGTACACATGAGTTCTAATGAACCCTTCAATAAATGCTTTTCTGCTCCAGTTTTGGATTTTGGAGTCTGAAAGGCAGACAGAGCCAGCTGGTTTCTCTAAATTTCTTACATAATTCAGAATTCACACATCACTGGTGAATGCCCTAATCAATCCATTCCTGGCTCTTCTGGAAAATGCACTTTCTTCCTATGATTAAATCATCAGAAAATTATTTTTATTGTGAATGTATAGTGGGAAAAACCTCAAGATCCCCATTTCACAGGAAGAGGGAGAAAATCTTTCATAGTTCTACTCTATCATTACTTTTGCTAAGTAGAAAATTTGAGGGCCTTGAAGGAAAGGGAGGGAGGTCACTGAGACAGAGGTCACTGTCTCTCTGTGACATTGTTACCTTATGGTTTATTACAGGACTATTCCAAAACTAAGAGGCTCCTTCAACCACTAAATTTTAGAGGACTGTATGTATAATCTTCATGAATTTTAGATTGTGGTTATGCTTATATTTCAGTTAATAGTTGATAAAATGTGGGCCTTATAGACTATCACCAAAATTTTTCCTCCGCCACACCAGACTAAAATGAAAATTTTAGCATTGTTGTACCAGGGTTTGTTTCTATTATAAAAAAATACATTAAGACTAAGGGAAACCAGTGAAAGAACATATTTCTGCCTGTTCATGTTGCAGCATACAGGAATACTTTTCAGCTTTGTAATACATAGCCTTTTCCTCAGCAACAGGAGTCTTCAGATTCCAGTACTGAAGTTTTCTTGCTTGAGAAGCCTCCAAAACCATGATGCAGTGTGCTAGGATATATTCCATAGTTTTCGTCCCTGTGGAAGCTTCACTTAGAGGAAATCAGGAGAAGCCCTGCTTCAATATCTTCAGTAGGCATTTCCTCTCTCCCTCACACTGTACATCATTTCCATAAACAGCTGAGCGCTTCGCAATAGTTCATTAAGTTTCTAAGCTAAGGTGTAAATGGGCAACAGTGAATACTCAAAGTGGACTGTGTTTCAGTGGCAACACCTTCCCCAACAGTATCTGACACTAATTCTTTTCCGCCAGGCCATTTAAACAAGTTAATCTCAGCCAGACCCTTGCCCTCTTTGGTGGTACTATTCTGGTTACACATACCAAAGCAAGGGAGAGATGTCTTCAACACTTGTTGCTGGAATTCAGATCAATGTTATTTAGCTATTTCGAAAACTATTTCTGCGTAAGTATCAAAACCAACCAGAAAGCAAGCACTGGGAAAAGATCTTTCCTTTAGAACTACACATGACCATGTAGACAGGACTAGAAGCATCTTACATAAGATTTTAAACAAGATAATTAAAAAAATATCAGAAGGTGAACAAATTTTGGTGAGCCTGAACCTGGACCAGATAAATACCAACAGTTTCAAAGGGAAAGGCTCTGCATCCCATTATGTCTTTCCTGAGCAATACAGATCCGAAAAAGATCTGCCCTTTAATTACCAGTGATGGCAAAAGTTCAATGATTAAGCTTAGTTATTACACAGAAGTTCATATAGCTTTTTACCACCTCTAATTCCAATTTAAGAGACCAAGTCTATAATGAAAAAACTAGTGATATTTTAATTTTTAAATGAAAAAAGGTATTAAAGACAATATCAAATTCTGCTCTGTTTTCTTTGCTCTGTATGCCAAGGAATGACCACTATCATATAGAAACATACATATAAAAATGTTGTAAGAGTGTCAGTTGAGGTGCCAATGAACATTATATCTAAATAGTTACTGTAGGATAAATTAAGTATACTTTCTTCAACACTTATGAGAGACTTTATGTCTAAGGCACATAGGAATTTGAAGATATCTGTCCTCATCTGTAATTTCAATTTTTAATATTAGATTGAATTAGCTTTTAATGAAAATATTCAGTGAGATATTTCTTTCATGACATCCAAGGAAAGATAACATTTCAGACTGTTCTTTAACAATAAGGGACAAAATCTGATCCAAATTCTGGAAGCCAGTAGTAATTATCTTTAATCGCTTGGCATTTACTCTGATATTGAATGGGATAAATGTGACAGAAATCTGATTAAACTGTTTTAGATAAGAAGCATTAATTACTGAGAATGGAGAAAAAGCGAAGCATGAGAAATGGAGGCAGAATAGAAATTTAATTTCACTTGGGAACAACTTTGGACTTCTCCACCAAGATCTCATTAATTCAAAGTAATAATTTAAAAGTCTGGATAAAAGGAAAAAAATTTAGGAAGGAATGTAAATAATTAATTACATGAATCAGAGACTAGCTTGTAGACACTAAATGCTAGTTTCCTAAGAAACTAACTAGTTCCTAACTAAGAATAAAATTGCACTAATATGATGTCCTGTATTTCATTGTTAATAAAGCTACCTGTAGGGTAGAGAGTCTTGCAACAAAAGCTGCAGTCTCTGCTATCAGACTATTTTACCACAAGGACAATTTGATACAAAATCCATGCTTTCAAGTTACAATGTGTTTGCTGAACAGTGGTGGCAATTAGGAAGTTCAGGGAAAATGGTTCTGATCCAGAGTGCTTTCAGCACCTTTATTTTGCATAGCTGTATAGGGGAACCTGGGGTATTTAGATTTGATTGGAAATTATCTTTTAAGTTCTGTGTCCAGAACTTCAGAAGATTTCAAATCAGACATAATGGAATGAAGTTTTTTCCTTTTATCTGTTTGTTCTTTGCCTTTAATAACACAATCCAGGAGCCTGTCATGTTTCCAGAAGAAACATGTCCCATAAGGAAACACTGGTTGCAAAAAATACTCACAAGCCAGTGAAAGCTGATTCAAATGAAAGCATCATAAAGGGATGTAATAATTTTTGTGTGTGTTCAAATTTACTTCAAAGCACACTAAAAAGTATGAAACTATGTAAAAAGGTGATGAAAATTCAATTGCATATCAACATCAGAATCTACTATTCAGGACTTTTTTGGTTGTCACAAAACATGATTCCAGTTTGAAAATATCAAACACTTTTTCTGGATAATTTGGAAATCTGTATTTCAATCATTGTTATGTAATTAATTTCAAGAGTGCATTTTGATAGATGTGTTCTTCAGGAAAGGGTTGCTCTATTAAAAGACTTCCAGCCAGGTTTCCTGTGTGGCAGTCAGTACAGCTACAAAACTGTCCTGCATTCTCCTACATCTGCCTTGGGTTTCTAGAGGTTTTCTGGGCAGGTTTCAAGACTATAGCCAGCATATGAAAATCACAGCTGGAGGAAAAGAATGTTATTCAGTTCCCTTTCATTTGTTAGTAGCAATATCCTGTTTCTGTTGTTAGAAGATAATGTAGTTAGATCTTGATCTAAAGACCCCACCTATTTCTTGATTTTAGCAAATATACTTGTGGATGTGAAAGACTCACACTGAATGTCAATTTTGATACATAGTTATAGCTGATATTAGTACCTCATCAGAAACCGGTGCTTGAACTGATGAAAACTTAAGTGTAACGTCTAATTGCATTTTTTTTCTTGCATTTGAACAGGTAGAATTCCAGCATTACACGCTTAGAGGAAAGAGAATGCTGACATCATAATTAAAATTTGTTTATGTCCAGGAGGATCCCTGAAAAGAATGATGAAGAATATAAATTACATATATACAGGACCTGCAGGGTTTTTTTCATTCCTATGTGCTTATATTATCCATGCTTCATTGTGGCTTCATGGTGCTTGTGGCAATCCTGACTGATGTCTTAGCCACAACAAACTCAGGCAGAGCAAAAACCTATGCACACTGTTAGCAGTCAGCCCTCAGAAGGAATCTTGAAGGCCATTCTGTTTGAGATTATGGTATGGGAATAGCATCAATTGCAATTAGCATTACTATCAGTATATCTTCTTGTATAAAAAGATGAATAGAAACTCTCATTATTAAACAGTGCTTTATATAACTTAGAAGAAAACTTACAAAAGTAAGTATCTCAAATCACAGTATTTTGATTAAAAAAGGATTTGTAATTACAGATTCCAGAGTTCATTTACATTTAATAGAGCCACTGGTAATGCTTCTATTGTGTTTATCACATTATTCTGACTATTTCACTGTGATTACCTTTCATCACTAGTGCTTGCAGAGCTCAAATTAGAATACCTCCACACTAGCTTATTTCAGCACCAAAATCACATCAAATGCTGTGTGTGAGTGGGTTCCTATGAGGAATTGGGTGAGTTGAAGAGGACTCATAGGAGTACCCAGAGTGTTGAAACTAATTAGATGCGGTATGGAAAACCTTATAGTCACCTCTACTTACATAGGAAGTATAGTCAAACTAGTGAGTGAAACACAAGGAATCCTGCCCAGTCGAGAATGTGACCCAGTCTGAATATTTTGATGATCTGCTTCTTCAAAATTCTATATTTCCCTTTTAGATTTGAAAAACCATGCTAAAATTATGTTCTAGATTTAATATCAATTTAATATTTGATGCGGTTGGTTAGCAGACACGCTAAGTGCTGCAGCTGGGCACTAGATCCAGGCGAAGGGGTGATTGCCAGAGTGAAGGAAGCTCAGTAACCCCAGAGGGAGCCCGGTGGATGGACCCAGACTCCTGGAAGCAGAGGTTCATACGTGGCAGCTTATGCTGGGGGGGCAGTACCGGAACTAGCCATGGTCGAGGCAATCCCTGATTTCAGTACAGGACCGGGGATGACGTGATTGAGAGCTGCCCTGTGCAGAAAGACATGGGGGTGCTGGTTGATGAGAAGCTCGACATGAGCCAGCAATGTGCACTTGTAGCCCAGAAGGCCAACCGTGTCTTGGGCTGCATCAAAAGAAGCATGGCCAACAGGGTGAGGGAGGGGATTCTGCTATTCTAATTTGCTCTCATGAGACTCCACCTGGAGTACTGTTTCCTCAACATAAGAAGGATCTGGAACAGTTAGAACAAATCCAGGGGAGGACTACAAAGATGATCAGAAGGCTGGAGCACCTCCAATACGAGGATGGGCCAAGAGAATTATCTCCAGCCTGGAGAAGAGAAGGTTCCAATTCCTTCACTGTAAGAGTGGTGAGGCACTGGCACAGGTTGCCCAGGGAGGCTGTGGATGCCCCATCCCTGGAGGTGTTCAGGGCCAGGTTGGATGGGGCCTTGGGCAGCCTGATCTAGTGGGATGTCCATGCCCATGGCAGGGGGATCGAACTAGATGATCTTTAAGGTTCCTTCGAACACAAACTATTCTATGATTCTACAACTCAATGATTCTGTGATTCTATGATTTAAATATGAGGGTTTTCAACTTATGAATTTCATATTTTATAGTACATTTAATATTTGTCAGTTTTACAGAATCCAGTTGGAAGATCTTAAAGCTTTCGCATTATTGTCTTTCATTACAGCAACAAAAATCTTAAAACAGGATTATAACTGATGTATATCTGACTCTTTGGCATTATTCAACACTTGAATTGTGTGGCTTATAGCTTGAATTTAAGAGTTCATATAAAAACTCTTGAATAATGAAAATTAACTGTAATAGCACCTGCTTTCTGACAATCACCTGGTGAAATATGAAAAACAAAGACTGTCCAAAAGTGCAAAGAGGTCAGTGAAAGGACTTTTGCTCTTTCTTGCTTATATCTCTTCAGAATGTGTGGTACTGTCACATTCAACTCTAATTTGAAGCCTCAACATATAGAATGTGTGGTGGGGAACTGGCCAGTGACATATTGAACTCAGACTATTCTCCACGGGGTATTTATGGCTAATTTTCTCCTCCAGGCAATTTTTAATTTCTAGGCCAGGAATTATTTAGAAAACCACAGGGCTGACACAGTCGTCAGGGTTATGGAAATATAACAATGTTCTCATTTCTCACTGCTCTTCAAAAGAATGATTAGAAGACAGGAAACTGTGTTTATGGTGAATGACTTGGGGAGCTGAAATTTATTTAGCTTAAAAAAATAAGAGGGTAACAAAGGTGGCCCAGAGCAGATGAACAAAGAGCAAAGATTAGAACTCATCATAAAATTATTTAATCCACAGGAGAAATATAGTACTTTATGCCTAAAACCCAGTCATTGGCAACGAGACTAGAAAAACACATAATGAAAAGAAGGTATTATTTTGTTTTAATGGTAACAAGGTACAGATGTGGTTCAGTTCAGGTTGTGCCTGTTTTCAGTAGCTTGTAGATTGTATTTCTAAGAGACATTCACTAGCTCAAACCAGCAGTTTCAGAGGGTTAGTTCAGGAATTAAGCAGCATGATTTTATGGTTAGAAGACACACTATTTACATATAATGGTGGTTTCTTGCATCAAAATTCTGACTCATTCCCTTAGAAGTTGGAGAGATGTTGTTTCTATCCCATTCCATAGGTAAATTTGCATTTCTTTATTAAAGATAACCTAAACTGGTCCTTGAAAATACCTTTGCTTAGTGCTCATAGAGTAGCACAAAGCAAACTTGAAAGTCATTTAGTTGTAACCTATTTTTCTGAAACTGCACCCCACTGTGTTCTAGTATCCCTGCCATCAATCTCAAAATCTTTTCTAATCATAAAGATCGTCACTGCATTCAGCACAAACTGAGTGATTTAGGTTTTGAAGGCTTGCTTTTTGGGTGACAAGGAAAGAACTCCAGATGTTTTTAAGATGATAAGGTGTTTTATCTTTGAAGTAAGTTTGGTTTAGGATCCAATAGGAACTGTTAAAGGCATGTAGATGATGAACTCATCAAGTAGAGAAAGGATAATAAACTGAAATTAATCTCATTTGCTATTTTAATATGCTTCAAATTACATCAAGATATCTGACATTAATTGTTGCCTCAGATCTGAAGTTATTTTAAGATTAAAGCTACCTGGAATGGTCAGAGAGACTCTTCATCCATTGCGTGCAAATTTTTAGAAACCCTGAGCCATGTTTTTGCATAAACCTGAAGTTAGTTATAAATAACCTTCACTGAATTTATGAATTTGAATGAAAATCATTTGGGATCCATTGTAGTCTCGTTACATCTACTTCAGTAGTCTCGTTACATCTACTTCAAACTTGAAAAAGCATTATCAGTAGAGACAAAATTCCCTTAAGGTTCACTGGGATTGAGATACCACTCTTTTTATTCATTTCCATCCTTAGATTCCTGCTATGATAATATTTGTTGACTGTTACCTACTTTGCTATGTACATTTTGTCTAATATGGATCTACAAAATTAAAAGTAAGGAAAATGGGGGAAGCAGGGGAGATTCTCATGCCACTGGTAGCTCCTTTCCATAAAGGAACCTGCTGTAACAGCACCATCCGGTTGCAGGTGCCAGACCATGAGCAAAACAGTATGGGTATAAGAGCAGAGAATGATGAAGGAAAAATATTTCCACAAAGACTCCAGAAAACTGCTGCGGTAGCCTGGGGAAAAGCTTACAAAGCTGCAAATAGCAGGCCCTTAGTATTACTAACACTAAGAAACCAGAGTAACTAAGGTACTGTGGAATGCAAGACAACTACATTTAATGGTTAGGATGGAGTTTTCAGGTGTATACAAGCAACGTGCTTATTTTGAGCAGTCCTACTGCCCACATGGAGGCCTGCTGTCCTCTGAGAATGACACCGGCAATTCTACATCTGTTGAGAATGTGTGGCTTAAGCATATGTTTTCCTGATAAGATGTTAAGTGCCAGCAGGGCATATCAGTCTTTGATTAACACCCTGTCACATATTCAAATCTCAAAGGATTTTCATTTAGGATGCTTTGCCTGGGCCACCAATGTGATAATAATAAACTTTCGAAACAGCCAGAAATAAGGGGTTTGAAATGGGTTCCCTTGTATTCGTCTTGATGCGTGGTTCATCTATGAAAGGGTTTTTTACTTCCAGCTGTAACAAATACAGCATCCATAAACATGAGCAAATGTCATTTAATCCTAAAGAGAAACTAATAGATCCATGCAAGATAGAGCCTTTGAACACCAGTTGTGATGTATATAGGCACAACTGTTTCAGTCCAGAAGAGGGCATTTTTTTGTGTAAATCACCACCAGCATCATTCGAAAGACCATGTGACACAGCACTGAGGAACAGAGATCCACAGTGCCTGTTCAATATGTATTATGAGTATAATGGTACATTTCCCCAAAACCAAATAGTTCAGATTTTCCTCAGTCAGTGAAAATGTCGCCGAAACAAGAATACTGTTTTTATTTTACACCTGAGAATAAGATGACTCAAGGCAGCTATTCTTCTGTATATCTTATCTTCACTTACACTAGACACCTTCAAATTGCTTTGGGAATGAATGCGCTCTGCTCAGACATTTTTATTTTATTGCCCTTGGGATAGTTTTGAAGCACAGACTACAAACAGACTCGCTTACTTGTAATTTAGTCTTTCATTTGCATTTCCATTAATTAGTGAGAGAGAAGGAAGTTCATAGAAAATAACTAGCTCTAAAACAGTTAATTGTGTTTGTGCACACAAGTAGTGCATTGAATCCATGAGCTACGTGTCTATGATACAGTCTTCACCTAAATATCTAAATGACGTGGAGACCAAGAGGATGCTAGTGAATCAGATTCCACCATACCTGAGACACACTGTCTGAACTCTGTACAAGGACATGTTGGTTATAGGATGAAACATCATCATCTATGATTTTTAGACAACTGACGTCTTAGTCAAAGAAGGAGCAAGAACTATAATTACATGACGCATATACAGCAAATGCGCCTTTTCTAGAAAGCCTAAATCTCACCTGAACAGTAGCTGCCTGTACAATTTTTTCTGCATTTGCTGCCTTCTCAATGTGTCTTTGATAGAAAATATAGAAACTATAACCAGCCTCTTGCTCTCTTCTCTCCATTCACATCCAAGCTGAGTAGCAGCTATTTCCCAAAAGACAGAAGGGACTGCAAATCTTACTGGTCACTGCACAAATGAGTACAAGGAGGGATTGACAGCTCCTCTGTTTTGCCAGCTTTATACGTATATGGAAGACCAGGCATAAGAGGAAATGTGAGATTCAGGAATGAAAAGCTGTCTACAGAAGCTGGAAAGCACCAAGGGGAGGATTGGACCTTCTAGATTGTCCTGAAGGTACTGCAATAAGAATTAATTCCCATGTGTTTAGAAGTATCACAGAGATTATCAAAGACAATGGCATGAGTTTTCCATGAGCTGCATGTGACAGGTTATCTGCCCCCTTTATGCACTCTGTGAGCACTTGTACTCACCATCAGGTAAAAACAGGGTCATAAGGAACAGGCAACTGGTACTCCCAGAGGGATAATCTGGATCACCCGTTTTAGTATACTTATTGTTTCTTCTATAGGTGTCTGCTCCATATACTCATACCACAACTTCTGCCTCAGGTTTTCTGAAGAAGGTTCGCACTGCAGGCTTTTATTTTTTTTTAATATTTATTGTATCACAGTGCATAACAAGTGGCTGAAAAGAAAGTTTTAACTTTCATAGAGCTCTGGCTATTTAGTGCTATATTCTGCCCCTTCATGACAGACAAAACAGTGGAATGAAAAATCCCACAGAGGTTGGATTTATTAAATGGTTAAATTGAGGGCCAGGGACAATATGTATATTGTCCCTGGCCCTCAATTTAACCATATATATATATATGTGTGTGTGTGTGTGTGTGTGTATATATATACACAATATATATATATATATTTAACCATATATATATATGTGTGTGTGTGTGTGTATATATATATATATATATATATTAGTACACTCACATGTTACTTTTAAGAAGTAGTGAAGACCGCATAGCACTTACTACAACAATAAATTTAAAAAAGGTAAAAAGTGCAACCGAAACCCCACTTCTACTTCCAAGTCTGTTGATCTTGGCAGTTGCAGACACCTCAAAGACAACTTCTGCTCAGAAGAGCATTATGAGCCTAAACTTAGATTTTGTATGCAAGACATGGTGGCTGTGGGCAGTTCTGCCATGCTTAAATAATTTGTGCCAACTTTGTTTTCAAATAACTTGTGCAGTAGAATCACACCATCCAGACAAGAGCTCCCCCAGGAAAAAGAGATGGGAGGAGTGTCTTGCAGCCACACTTCCATTTTCCTCAGTTCATACCCTTATCTCTTCAGCAGCAGCTTGCAGGGAATTATAACCTCTGACCCAGACAGCCTATTACCAATGGTTGGACTTTAATATCTGGAGAATAAGAGCAGTGAAATAACTGGCTGCATGTGGAACAGGCACAAGATGAATAGTACTCCAGAGCTGCTTTTGCTCCCATATCACAGCCACACTGAAGTTCTGCAGAGCTGTCACAAGTACCTGCAGAGATTGCTTTTTTCCCCTCTCTAACAACACGAAGCCATTTTTTTTGCAGATTTCTGCTATTTACAAAGTAGGAACATCATTGGTTTTAGTTTTAGTTTTAATAGCGTTATACCTCTGGCAACCATGTAACATAATTTTTTTATTTGGCCTGCTTTGCTAATAAAGTATACTTCACATACTTGAGCTGTTTGTTCAGCTGACCATTCAGCTATTGTTTTTCTCGCATTATTTTTTTCCCTATTCACTAATTTTAGCCAGATTTTCCGGAGTGCAGCTGCGTACAGGACAAAGAATCAAACTGTGTCCTGCAGTGGGGAGTGAAATTAAAACTTTTGCTATCCTGAGGTAGCAGTCCAACAGCATATGGATAGATTAAAGGCACCCATAGCACATGCTGCCATGAGGCAGCACATGTGGGAGTGGTCAGGGAACACAAAAGTGACAGAAAACATCACTATGGTATGTTTTAAGCAATGCAGCACATAGATCTGCAAGAAACCAACCTTCCTTAGCTTTGTGGAGAATGGAACAACTTGCTACTCCACACTTCATTGTAGCTTAGCCTTACAGCTGAAAATCTAATCCACCTCTCTCCTCCCCTGGCCCAGAGAGGTGACTTTTGACCCAGAAGTCTCTTCCTCCACTTTGTGATTTAGTTACCACTGTTGCCAGTTCCTGTTTTGGAAAAGTGTTCAGAGATGCAAATGCATTCGCCTCCTTTCCAATAATTACTGACATACAGGGCATTAATAATTGGCTGGAAGGAGCTCATGGTTTGAGGCACAGCTCCGTTAATCAATAATCCTTGGACACCCTGTGCCAGGGTATTTCTGGCCACAGAAATTAAATAGGGGGCAGGGAGATAATCTATTTAGCCTATTCATAAAAACTTTTATTTAGAGCTATCTAAGCACAAAGCGATAAGAACTAAAATTGTCATGTTAAGAACAAATAACAAGATTCAACATTTGAAAACAAAAGCAAATCTTGCAAACAAGTTGTTGTCAGCTAATGTACTCCAAATAAAGAACGCAAATAAACACACAATGGGAAAGCTGTAACTATTATGCAAATAATTTCTCTACTCCTGAAGCAACTCGTTGTATACTGTAAAATCAGCCAGCAATGGACACACATGAAGCCTATATTGAAAGTAATTTCACACCTGAAGGTTTGCAGCTGAGAAAGGTGTTTGTCAGGCAAAGTGGATGAATACCAGGTATCCTTAGTTAACCTCCAATATCACAGCAGATCCAACTGAGCCTAATCCGAAGCAGGACAGGTACTAGATACAAAATTTGAAATATCAAAGAGTTATTCACTTGACACTATTTGCTTCTTATGATGTTGCACGAGACTTGAGGAGCTGCAGCTGCTTCAGTGTAATACTAATATAACCTTCCTGGTGTTGTGCATTTCCAAAGGAAAGTGAATTACAGCATATTTATAACTGGGAAGTATTATTTGTTTCCTAATCACCAAAGAATTTAGAAAATTTCACCTTAGGTGTATAGGAGATAAGCTAATTAAAGTCCAACATCAGTACATTCCACTGTAAAAACCAGTAATACCACAGCCGAGTGCTTGCTTGTTCTGTTTGATCTTTCAGTTTTCCCTAAACTGCCTTTGAAAGGTATTTCTGCAGGGCCGTTGTAAGGCCACTGGAGATTTTGGACCATATGCACCCATGCACAGTGCTATGCAAGTGCACGTGCAAATCACTGTAGAATTGTGATGACTGTGAGCCATTAGGCTGAAGTGTCCAGAATAAGATTTGCTGTGTTTTGGCTATATGACCCTTTTCAAACAGAGTTTGGGACCTGGAACTGCAGTCCTCAAAAACAAAGCCTCTGTTTGTATTCCTGACTATGGAAAATTACGTTGTTCCACCAGAGCAGTCCACCAAGCCGGGTGTGGTGTTGCAGGGATCCATTTGCAGTTCTCAGAAGTTGAAAGATTTTCACCTCTCTTGGGTGAATGTCTCCCTGCATAAACTATGTCCCTCTTAGAAACCATTGGAGGTTTCTCACCATCTTTTCTACTGTTCTATCATTTTACTAATCATCTTGACCATGAACTCTCTGTACAATCTTTAATGGTTTGGAGAGTTTAATAGAAAAGCCACAGGAATTAGTTTGTGCTCCTCTGATTCTAAGAATGTCCTACACATGTGCAATTTTCAAAAGATACACACTCAGTCCCAGGCCCTGTATTACAGCCTCTAATGGCCCAAAGGACAACTTGTGCTTTTTGAGCTCCAGCTGGCACAAAAGAAATACCACAAACAGACAACCACCCCAGCATGAAAGGGTGTAGTAGTAATTAAATCGCAGTTCTGTGCTGAAGAGTGGCAGTGTAAAAATGCCACCGGAGGCTTCTGTGTTTGTCATGTTCCTCTAACTCCAGTCGTACTCAGTTTGTAGCTGTAAGATTATTTTTCTCAACCTGCTTCTTTTGCCAAACCAATGTAAATCAGAGTCAGGACAAGGCCCTTTCTTCATTTCCTCCATTACTACTAGCAATAAAGGGCATAACTGGCCAAAACAGGCCTTCAGCAACACAAGTATCACCCTGTCACATCACAGTTCATGCTCAGGTCTATCTGACCAGCCCGAACTCATTGCTTCCAGAATTCTACACCGTAGAAGGTTCTACTTCCGTCACTGGTGATTGCTTTGCAGAAACCTATGCTTACTGCTAACATCAACACATGAAATTGACAGAGGAAAGAAGCCACTTTGCTGAGCAAGAAGGTGCCATTTCAATATAGCCATTTTTCTACCTAGAATGGCACTTATTATGAGCTCAGGCCCTAGGGCAAATCACTTTATTATGATGGTAAGTGAGCTGAAAGCCAATCTCAGTCAGCAATAAAATGGCAGGATAGGATTAAGAAAGAGTAAGTGGTTATCTATCAAAAATATGGAGAATTTTTTACAAAAGATGTGATGTGGGAGCCAAAAGGCTAGAGAGAAAGAAGTAATGAGAGTGAAAAACTTGGAAACCACAAGACAGACAAAGAAAGATGAGGGAATCTTAAAGGGTTGAGTTGAGGAGAGAAAAAATAAGGGCTAGAAAATCCACTGTAAAGAAAGGACAGGAAGTTAACTATAGAAAGAGAAGTTCATTAAAAATTAAAAGAATGAAGAAGACAATGGTGATAAGAGAGATCACAGTAACAGAAGGGGAAGGGAAAACACAGAAGTGGAAAGAAACAATTTTAGGGAAAACAGATTAGGAAAAAAATTATCTTAGGAAAAAAAGCAAAACAACTAAAAAATAAGTGGTTTGTTTGTTTATTTACTTGAGGGGCAGGCTGTGTATTTTGCCTTAAGTTGTGCTTCCAAGCCAGGAATGGTTTCATTTTAAAGCATCCTCAGGGCTCTTGTGCAGCATCATTTAGCAATGTTGTAAAAATGGTAATCCCACTGGCTGTTCTCAAAGGCACTTGATAGTGGAAGTTTCAACAAAGCAGAGACATGGGGAATCAAGGCTAATGTGATTTTGTTCTTTTCCCCTGAAGATTTTCCCAGGGCATTGTGTCATTTCTCCCTAACTGCCCACCATCTTTATTTTACTAACTTTTGTATCTTGGAAAGACTGTCTACAAATGTTTATTTTGTGTTGTGAAAAGTCACTGCTTAATCTCAATTTTTTCTGTACATATCCTAATCACCTTCAGATTTGCTGAAAATAGTATCTACATAAATGAAGAGCTGGTATACATTGGTCTTTGACATTTATCTTTTCATTCCAAATAATAATTTTATTATTCTATTTCTTGCTCATAATCCATCTTTATCTGAGCTCAGTCCTCCTTCATACTTCAGTCACCTTATCTGAAAGTATTAAACAAAGCAAGATCTGACCTTAGTATGATTTCCCAAAGGTGTATTTTAATTGTACTAGGAAAGACTGAACTGTCTGGCCACAGCTCTCACCTCTGTCACTATATCATGATGGTAACTTCCTAAAGATCAGATGCTGAACATATTTTATCTGGACTTATCCAGAGAATTATAATTACAGTTCCATTCTACCTGGAAGCAGTTTTAATTTGCATGCATCTGAAGCTGCTCTGGGGCTGGTGCATAATGCTTTTAACTGCTGACTGGATTGTACTTGCAGGATTTCAGACAATGCATAACACCAAACTACAGTGGCACCATTTGAATATTTCACAAGCAGGTGAATGTTGCAGGCAAAAGCCACTTAAACTGCTGACAGTACCAGGCAGCAGATAATTGGACGTATGTGTAGGGGGCGAATGTCTGAACATGAACTTTCAAAATCTCAAGCAGAAGCACGCCACTTACTTGCTGCAACTGTTATAGGCCTGTTGTAAATTTTGTTAACAGCTGGACTAAAGAAATGGCACATCCTGAATCCTCAAATGAACAGAGACATAAGAAAACTACCACTTAGGAGACTGATCACATGCTGTGCTTCTGTACAGTCTATTTAGATTGGGTCCACAGAAAGATGTGGTCTCAAAGAAGAAGTGGGCCTGGAAAGAAGCTGAAGATCCTGGCTAGAAGAAAGATCTTAGAAGTGGGGAAAGACCCTGCAGATCAGGGAGCACATGGAGACAAATTCTGGGAGATGTTGAAGGACACTGACCAGTAATACCTGAGACTGGTAACTATACGCAGCTGCATAGCAAATACTGACACGACTTTGTGCCCAGTCTTCATGAATGGGCAGTGATCTCCCTGCTAGGAAGGAAGTTGTGAAACCACAGGAAAAGTAATACTGGGTGGAGTGAATGAGTGGGATAATCAAGTAGAGTAAAAGCTCTAAACTCACTGGTTCTTAAATAAACATCAGTATACAGATCTAATTGTGGTTTGCTCTGTCTTCCTCATGAGAGTGAATAAGAAGGATGTTTTTCATCACGTATTATGTTTTGTCGTCCTTTAAAAACACAATTTCCTGCTAAGGAGTGTCAGAATTTTAGCAAACCTCCCATGCAGTACTAATTTGTAATATACCACAAATTATCTCCCCTGAACTTTAAAAATAATGTAATAGTCTAAAATTCTGCTTCATAGTAGAATTTCTGGTCCTCTAAAGTGGACACAAATGGCCGGTGCAGAATAACTTTATTATAGGTTTAAGTACAGTTTCATCCCCTTGTACCATCCCCCTTTGCTTAACATTAGAAGCTGGTATTCAACAGCAGTTGTGTTCTTGTATCTTTTAAAAAAGAGATTCAGCTGTCAGTAAATTAAATGTTACATGCAAAATTACCCACTCCCTCTGTCTCCACATCCTTATCCCTTTCCTAAAAAGATGCTGTAGATCATGATTCTCAGATAAGGAAATAGAATTACTAAGTAGAGTGTGGTAGAATAATAAGAGAGATTATCTCTTCTAAATGCTCTCGAGAAGCTTACACTGAAAACAGACTATACTATGTAATAAAGTGTTCTAAATGTAGCTAAAATTTCAGTGAGAAGATCTCAGATGCGTGGGAAGTGGAAAAGAAGACTCAACCTTACACTATTAAATGAAAAGCCCTATAAGGAGTCTACAAAGGTCATGAAGGAAGTCCAGAAAATGGGGATCTGAGATAGCTGGATCATTAATGATGAAAGATTACAATAGGTTCAAATATGTAAATTAAATGCATAGAAGCATACCCACAGTTTTAATAAATGCAAAAATTATGGGTTCAAGCTGAATACAAGAAACATTTTGTACTGTAAAGGAAGTTACTAGGACATCCATCTCAGAATTCTTGTATCATACAATAACGGTCTTGGATTAACTGCTGAGCCATGTTCTGATGTTTATATATCTGGCTGTTTAAGCTCATCAATTTTGTATGCAATCTCGTATTCCAAGAAAAGACAAAAGTCTTTAAGAAGGATATAATGCTTTATAAGTGTATTTGCAACATGAGATACAAAACAGGCCATGGTTTCTGAATTCTTAGTCCCAGTAAAATTATGACCAACCAGGTCAGGAAAAAGGGGACAGTGGGTTGGGGGGTCATTGAAGGTTCTCCAACCTCTGACAGAAGAAAAATTCTTCTTGTGCCTAAAGAAAAAACCTAACTGGATTAGAGCAGAAAAAAAGGAGGAAAAACTTCCTTCTACCACTGCCATTTTAGACTAATGCCACAATTAGGAGAATTCTCACATTTTAATAGTCTACACAGCTGTCACCATAGACAGGATCTAATATCTGCAGAACACTTTAAGTCAAATCTACTTTTGATTTGTTGAGCAAAAACTGAATTGAAGAAAGCTAAGCTAGGAGGCTGAAACACAATGGATTGTAGGTATGGGTTAGGTACACGCACCTGCTGTTCCATATTCTTTCCCAGTTAGCATATTTCTCCCCATCAGCATTTCTTAGACTCTGCTGCAATGCTGTGTAATTCCTTTTCTATCTACCTGGCTGTCTTTCCTGTTGTTTCAGTTGTAATGCAGAGCTCTGACATCCCTATCCCAGTTTTAACTTTAAAAAATTCTGAAGCAGTTTTATTTTCATGGTAATGCGCTCTGCTGAGGGTACAACTATGGCGACACATGTAAACTGATTACTTACCTTCAGGCTTTCTAATGTCTTGCTGGGAATACATCTGAATCTTCTTCAAAATGTCCCACTTTCACGGGGCTATTCGCTCAGAAGGCTACTTTTGAAAATCCTTCTACATATTAATTTACATTCTAGGATTTCTTGCAGTATGTGGATAGTGTGGCAAAACTACTGGTAGTGAAATACACAGGGAACTAAGCATGATAAGTCATCCATAAGGCAAAGAAGGGAAACTCTTTTTTAGTGACAGATTGAAAGATAAGGAATAAAGTAACTAGCCCAGAAAATGCCTGGCTGCTAAGGAAACCTTTCAATTCCTATATTGCAGTATTTTAATTTGTCTGAATTTTAGTTGCTGTGTAATTTTAACTTAGTTAATAACAAACGATAATTCATAGAAAACGTAATATTAAATATAAACCTTTAAGAAATATGAGGAGTTAATATCTTTTTTTTTTTTTTAAATGCAAGGAAAATCCTTCTCAGTCCTGTCCCTAGATCAGGAAAAAAATAATGTGAGACAAGTAGCATATTTTGTACTTCTGCTTAAAGAAATACCTACTCAGCCTTGCTTTTGGAAAGCAAGGCAGCAAAGCTCTGAATTTTTTCCATTTGGAAACATAATGTAGTCTGACCACAGTAGCACAGTAAAGGTATTTAAATACTTGGAGAGATAAGCCCCATTCAGAATTGATGATATTATGTAAGGAGTTCTTGCTCTTTGGCCGTGTTATGTGATCTTTCACTAGATGACCTCACAATCCTGGACAAAATAACCCAGAGGCCAAGAACTGATCAGCCTTTAACATATCCTTCATCCTCCTCACGACTAGATGTGATCTCTTCCTCTCATTGAGTCTGAGGCATATTGGCACGGGCTGAAACTGTCAAGCTGTCAAACCAAGTAATATCCATTCAGGAGATAAACAGAGAGCTTCTGTATCCAAGCTGGCAGCTGAGCACCAAATTAATTTTCAAATACAAGATCAAAAATTAGAATAAAAAATTAGAATAAAACTCATTCATAGACTTGTAAAATTCAGGATTCCCCACTGCTTACAGTCCAATACAAACTGCATTTCATCTCATTCCAAGACCTACACATAGGATAGTCAATATCTTCTGCCTCAGCTGATATATAAGTGAACTCAAACCTACTTAAAGAGGTTTCAGAAGTAGCACAAACAAAAAATCATTCTACAACTGATTATTCCTAATTAACAAATTATCCTGTCACCTCTGCTGAGTGAGCAATATATGTATTTCCTGTAATTCCACAACTTTAAATAAAAGGCTCAGAAATGATCTTACTCAGGCAAGATCAATAATTCTGCACTAGAAAAAGACAATAATAAATAGAAGAACAATTTCTACTATATATCACTCCTACCCTAATTAAGACCAACCAGCCAGTACCATTCACTACTGCATTGTAGGTGGGGGAAGTTACAAAACAGATTTGTTGAGTCTGCATTTCTGGGCAGGAGTTGTCTTGAGTTTGGTCAAAGACACTGACTCCACACTATACACTTGCCGTAGTGCTCCCTGGGCTGTCTCTAAGGCTATCCAATTGGTAATTCTCAGTGTTGAGCTCTGGGTATGAGTTTTTCTCTAGAATTTACCCAAGGTTTAGTTGCTTCCTGTTTGGATGGTGCCAGCTGCTCATAGTTTGCACAAATACCTCCAACTTTGCCCTCTATCCTTAATCCCATGACAAGTATGAGGGAAACAAGACAGATCACCTCTGCCTGCCCCAAGTATAGGTGAGATTTCTGTGCACTTTGAAGTCAGCATTGCTGAATTTACTGCAGTCCAAATGTTTGTAAATACTACATATTTTTCTGCCATTTCTACTCCCAAGCCTCACAATGTCCTACCCAGTACAATGGCAGTGCATCTGGAAGTGCTGCTGTCTCATCACACTATACCATTTCAATCTTTAGGACGAGGTCAGGAATTCTTATTTTGTACAAGTAAATTGACCCTGTAGAGGTGTCTTTTCTGCAGATATCAAGGTGGTATTCCAGTGTCTTGCATCCTCCATAGTCCTGTCCTCCTCTTCCAAACAAGCATGGACACAGGAAGAACATAACACTGACATTTTCTCTCACCTTACTGCTACAGTACTAATCTACAGGCAAACACACTATCTTAAAGAATACTATAGATTCATACTCTGGCCCTGAATTGGCAAAGCATTCCTTGGCTTAGCCTAGATGCACATGACTAGGTTCTCCTGTGCCCCCAAACCAGGTTGCATCATCCAACTGCTGTTGGGGAATGTCCCCTGGCAGGTACAGATCTGGTACCGTGTCCACTCTTGATGCGGGAAAGCATCAGTCACTGCAGGATGGCAATATGAAACCTGTGAAGATCTTACGTTTGCAGATGGCAACAAGGCAATGCTCAGCCTTAGGCTCTCTAGTGCCCATGTAGTGATGTAAGTATGGCCTCTGATTTGAAAGCATGGATCCTTCTGATCTGACCTAAGTGGACACAGTCTGCTGGTTGGGTGGTGTGAACTTGTATCATTCAAGGATCAGCCATAGTAATGCAAGCCATGTTTTCAGCTTTCTATATTTCTTCTCTTTGCCCAAATGTTAACAACTCTGAGGGTCATCGCAGTGAGAGCCAAGGACCGTTTGACTGCGCAATTCATCACAACATTATTGTATTAATGATGAGGAAATGGCAATTATATAATACAATTAATCCAATGGTCCCAAAGTAAAGGGCAAACAATTAGTAATGTGCCCTGGGGATGCTCCCAGTGGAAAACTGCAAAAAGAAGGACAAATCAATGAAAATTGCTTCTGCCTGTTAACTCATAGCTGCTAAACTTCATTTTCCATCCCTACTGTGCAGATGAAAGCCAAAACAATAGAAGGCTGAGGATGGGACCTGAAAAATAGCCAGAAGCAAGGGTTCTCTGCCAAGTACTGCATTCTGCTCAGTCTAAGGAAAGTTTTATTTTCTGCTATGGTATTGTTGAAGTAAAACACTTTTTTCTAGCTATGACAAGACAGCTGGCTCCATGGTCATTAAGTTGAGTCCTTTAATACCATCCACAAAATTTAATCTTTGTTTAGCTAAGAGCTATCAGTGAGAATGTATTTTCTAGAGAGGGTGCTATTTCCCTTCTCTTCCCTGTGTTTGAAACAAGCTACATTTGCCTAGATACCTTTCCATCTGCCTGCTTCTTGGGCTTCTAACTGCATCTTATAACTTTTGCAAGTTTTTATGCCTTTGCTTCATTCCTACTTTTGGAAAAGTTCTACAGCTTCTATATCCTGAAGGTCTGGCTAGAAAAAAAAACAAACACGTTCTATTGTGGCCTTAGAATCTACATATTCATATGGACTCCTGGGCAGCTAAAATTGGAACCTTTGTTATTAAAATCCATGGGAAGATAGTATTCACCACAAAATATTTCTGTGTGCTTGTTTATTGTCTTAGTGTTGCCTAAGAAATAACAACTCAGTCACCAGTGTAATTTTTGTCATTATCATTGAACGTCACAAATGAAACATTAGAACTTTTGAATCTTTGAAGTTCTGGAATACATAGTAAATGAAAGTATAGATTTACTTTGAGGGTTTTGATGGGTTTGAGGTTTATTTTTGTTTCGGAAGTCTAGATTTTCAAAAATTTCTTCACAAGGCAAGAAAAATAATTTAGAAAACAAAGACCAACATTCTTACTGGAATTGCAGCATGTCAGAAATTCTGAGTTTATAACAAACAAAAATACTACAAGTCTCCAACACTGCTTGTGATATGCCAAATAATTTTATTTTTTTTATTCTTCCCTTACTTACACTATATAGACTTCATAAGCTGGACTCAGTTCTAGTCATTCCATTAATGTTTTTCTTTGACTTTAACTAAGCTTATTTAAAACACCTTAGCAGAAAGACAGCTTTAAATATTTTCAGTTCAATATTGTCAAAAATTGGTCTTTTAGTGTGGGACTTACTTGTCTTTATTTTAGTTAACTCACTTCAGTTCATATTCCACAATAAAGACTTCTAACAATGAATGCTGAGTTATATTTGTGTAGTAGAATAAGCAAGAACAGCAGGACTGTTCATGTTTTCAGGAGTGTTTATTTTGGTATTCCAAGTGTACAGAGGGACAACAGCATGTTTGCCTTAGTCAAATAAAGCAAATATCCTTAAGCAAAATACATTTCTCACACTATGCAAGAAAAACATTTGTTTTAATGATATAATCCTGTAGCAGAAGTAAGGTGATGAGAAACTCAGAAGATGATAAAAGAAGGATCACACTGATCATTAAAATGTTTATAAATTTTACTGCAAATTTCTCTCTTATCTGAAAGATATTTGGTGAATATACTTTGAAATCTCCTGAAAGCAGAAATTCGTGCATACTCTAAGAAACCTATTCTCACAGATAAGAAGCCAAGTGTACATCAGAAGTGATTAATGGGAAATGTATAATCTCTTCTAGTGATTCGGGGGCAGATGGAGGACAGTGCAGTAAAAGTATATTGAAAAATAGTCACAGCATCCCTATGCATGGTATCCTGCACACGCTAGTGCCACAGCCAGCACTCTTGCAATGCCTGTCATTGCTAACATCTTCCTCAAAATCACTGCTGCTATCACCATGTCAGTGTAATCCTCAGATCAGCTCTCCCAGTCTAGTACTAATGCAACCAGCACACCCTGAACTTGAAATCTCCACCAAAGCTTCCTTGTTTCTCAGCTTATATCCATTCTCAAACAGCATCCTTGCGTGATTTATTCTACCGCATACTCAAACAGTATTGCTATTTTAAAGGTAATCAAAAGTAATTATTATTCCTGCAAACCATTAACAGCAACACCGTCATAAGGACCCTGACAAGTACAGTTGCTATCAATTCGCTCACATTCACATCCACCAACGCTTACAGACTTTACAGCTGCATTGTTCATGCCACAGAGCTTTTGCCTTCTGCGATCTATTACTTTAAATTGTAATTATTTTTACTGCATTTGCACTGTACTACAGTTTAACCACAGGAGAGAGATTTATACATTGGTTAACTTAGTGAGTTAACTGATGCGCTGTGCAGTTTGTTTTCAATATCTAGGCTAGCTCATTAAAGACAGAATTAGATATCTCTGTACTACAGTGCAGTGTGCAATATAGACAGTTTAAAAAAGAACAAAAATCACACACTGCAATATGGCATAAACACATACCTGCTCAATTTCCTGCAGCGCTGCTAACAACTACAGTATTAAATAAATGAAACAGCCACTAAAAAATCATAACCATGAAGTTTTATTTCTATATTTGGAGGTTAAAAATGAAATTGTTGCTGTCAGAGTCAAGCTGTTATGTTCTCTGACTCTAAAAATGACATTCACAGGCATACGTAAGATCTACCGAGCAGTATACACATTTGAGAGCATGTTCTGTCCACCAGATATCAAATGGCAGTGAAAAAGCTGAAGTGTAAAAGAAACTCATAATTTTCCTTAAAAATGTTAAACTTGCAGATGGGTAGCAATTTCTATATATTTCTGGAATCCAAGCTGATAACATAATGAAGCTTCATTTTCAGAAGGTTGGTATGGAAAACAGTAAAAATGATCTCCCAGAATTCAGATAAGTCAACCCCCATTCGCTTTAGACAACATAGATTATTATTTTCTATATTTGTATTATTTTCTATGTTCTCCAGAAGTATAGCCTGAGAAATTATTAAAGATCTTTGAGAAATTATTTGGTTTTTTTTTTTTCAGGGAAAATTATTTTTAACTATCTGGCATTTTTATTAAAAAAAATAAGAAATGTTGGTTTTCAAAACAATTCATTTGAAAAGCAATCAAATCAGAAAGTGAAACTGTGAAGTTTTGCCAGAAAAATATGGGGATTATTTCTCTTGGAGTATAAAGAGGAAGCAAGAAAAAAAGAATTAACAACAACTCTGTCAAGCTAGGTAAGATCTTTATGAAAAGACATGATTTAAGTAGGGAGTCTTTTTCACCTTAGAAATTATGCTGAAAATTTCCAGTGATTAATAATGTGTCCGCATAGTTTGAAAGGTCCTCCACTTCTCTTTTCTTAATTCCTGCTCCATCATCCTGTTGTGAAATACGCCATGAGATCTCCTGAAATAATTTATTTATCTGCAACACCAAGTCCCAACTCTTTGCAAGAGTTAGGCATGTGGGGAAAGAAACACCTCTCCATCATACCTCTTCCCTTCATACATGCATGAGCCCAAAACACGTGCCTCTTTTTACACAGTTCTCCTACCACATCTCCTTTTGTTCTTGGCCTATAACTCCATATTCCCACTTGCTTCCATATACTTAAGTGTCCAAAATATAGGCATACTATGACCTTCTACTGGACAGGACTGTAATTACTTACTAGTTTAGCATGGACCTTAAACTTCTAATAGTAGAATGGATTTCTTCCTAATACAATTAAAATCAAGCAATTAAGTTCTTCTGCAAGCTAGGCTCATCTTGTTAAAAGATCAAAATTTGCCTTGACAATTTCAAATGTGCATTTTTTTAGTTCTAAATGTACATATTTGTATCCGGGAGTCTTAGATTTTATGACATCTGCTGTTATGTTATGTCAGATTTTGGGCAGACTTTGCGAGGGCAAGAACATACAGGAGATACAACAGAAGTGTCTTACTGGCTCATGGGTAAGAAAACAAAAAAAGAACAAAACCGAGAAACCAGATATAAGATTTTGAGTGTTTTTTATCTGCCCTGCCACCCAAACTTCAAAAGAGCACACAACCTTTTACTGTCCCAGCTCTTCAATACCAAATGGAATGTTTCTGAGAATTGTAGCTTTCAAACTAGATTGAACAATGTGGTTGTCTTCCCATTGCTTTGACCAAACTGGTAACTCTCTGTGCATTCTAATACTTTACTTAAAGCCTAAAGACTTACTTTGAGAGCCTTCCATTTTCTTGATTAAACAGAATATAGATTCAATGTTAAAGGTGTAAAATCTATACAAGATCAAATATCTCCTTCCCTAAAAGGAGCTTGATCACAAGGTTGGAGCCTTGGGCAAGTTGGGAAGAAAAATAATGTCATGCTGCTTGGTGAATTTTTACAGCATATTTCTATCATGTAATGAATGTTCAAATTCGTATTCTGAAAGCAGTTTATCTGATCCCAAAGCAGCATTTCTTTCCTGCTTTTCATTGTCTAATGATGTTTTTTGAAGGACTCCAACAGATGTTTTTGTACTGGATAACATTTCTGCAGAGTAGCATTTCATCTGTTAACACTGTAAGTAATAAGCTTTCCAACTCTTTATTTATTAATTCATATAACATTCCTGTTTTCATGCTCCCCCCATCTAAATTCCACATTGCCATTAGGGCCAGAATTACCCTAATAATTCACACTGACATTACAGATACCATTAAGTCTACATACTTCAATGAAATTGCCTCTTTGCTGTCTCCTTTATGGCTTATAAAGATTCCTCACGGCTCACAAAATTCTATTTTGTTGTGGAATCTGTTGCATTGTCCTCCACAAACCATATTCAAGGCTAAAGTGATTTTTTTTTTTAAACGAATCTTCATGATGATAGCAAATAAGTGCTACATGGAATAACGAATGTTTTTTTATTTCCTACATTTTGGCCTCTCATGCAATGCACTCCTAGATGTCACTGTAATTTGATGCTGATTCTCAGTAGTGAGCACAAATACAAGTAAACGGTAGTGGTGTAATGTGGCCATATGGAAATATTCATGATAAACTAATTCTGAAAGAACGAACATTTATGGCCATCTGTACTTGGACATACAGAAGCACTCCACATGGAAAACAAAAGGAAAGTGCAGCTTCTTTAGCATTAACTGAGATAGTGTATCTTTTCTTCATTCTTTACGTCCTCCTCCAGGGTCAGGATGGCCTTGTGTAGTATTCACCCAAAATGAGAAACAGTCAATCTGTAGTTCTGACCCCCTTAGTCACTAGTGCAAAGCAGATGAGAATGATGGAACAGTATATGTCCTTTTTCAAGTGCAACACGAAGTGACTGAATATTGTACCAAGGTAAGGTCTTTCCTACTCTACTACTAAGTAAGATAGAGGACACATCAGAAGTATCAGTCAGAGGAAACTCAGAATGGTAATTCCCAAAGAACTAGACTCAGGTCTGCCCTGGGCATCTCAGAACCTGGAAACTATAATATGGACATGAATTTGGAAGCATCATGTAGCCAATAGGGAAAGAGAAATTAATGGATTAAGGAAATTTGTCTTTTGCATAGTCACTACAGCAGGAGAAACAGATCACTGCCGTGCATTTTAATAATTAGGAATATTTTATTCCCGGCTTAAGATATGTTGGCTTGGAATCATACTTGGAGTCATGCTCACTATAGGTTCCAGTCCTTACTTGAAGTTCAAACATGAAATGCTTTAAAGCATCATGAAGGAAATATTTTTTATTTTAAATGAGAAAGTTTAAATTTAAACAGTTATTAAAAACCTATTTACACAGTCTCTTGTTCTCAAAGTGAAAAGAGAGCACTGTTATCTGAAAACCAAAGAGTGGAAGGATAAATTAGATTTCTCAGAGGTGTTCCATTTTAATAGTCACATATGTTTTTAGTAACATAGGTACATATTTTTTACTATGTCATTTTTATCTTAGCAGTTCTCCTTTAATCTATTCAGCTCTCTCTCTAGCCATAGCCTTTTTCCCCCCACTCTAAGGTTTCATAATGTTTTTCAGCCATTATCTGTTCACCTAAATAATCCCTCGTTTTCCAGTCCTCAGGAGCAGTGTCTCAGCTAAAAGTCTAATCCTGGCTACTGCCTATAATGGCTCCCCAGGATAAGTAATCATCTGAGCTATTTGACATCCACTTATGTTGACCTTACTGGGACAGCAGAAGGAGAGCACTTTGTGTCTCCTAACTTTTTTACCAGTTGTGTCTTCCTACGAAAAATCCCACGGACTTGTATGGTTTGGGCAGCACTGGCTCCCAGAAATCATATCATAACCTTTAAAGGAGTCTTTAGGTTCCTAAACCAAATTTGTCATTCAACAGGAAAGAATTATTCACTATTGTCTTCCTTCTCAGGACACATGAACCCTACTTGGACATTTTATTAATGAAGATATATTATCATTCCATCAGGCATGGCACCTACTTCAGCTTCCTCTCATGTAGCACCCATACAGAACATGCTGGCAAAGATCCAATATCCTTTTATCCTTAAATACAGGCCTCCACACTAGTAATTCAGTAACCACAATAGCTAGCTTTTAACAAATGAAACTCACCCTCCCCAAAATCCTTCTACTATTTTCTTCTCCACTGTCTTTTCCGAGTACTTTCCAACATGTCATTTTCTCAAGTGTTGTCCCTGCAGAATCCCAAGTGTTTCCAACATTCCATCTACAGCCTCTGCAGCAGCTATTTCTTATAGCGTGACAACCATCCCATGGTTACTTGCTGCCACAGCACCAGCCCTGTACTTCATATGTAATAGACTCCAGAATACCTCTGCTCTGAATCAAAGTGGGGATTAAAGCAATGCTATGTCTGGTTCTATTTATGTTAGAGCACAACTACAGTTTCCATATACTCTAAAATGAAATGGCAGAACTTTAATGTTCATACGGTTATTTGGTGAATGTCTGTCTGCAGAAGAGCAAAAGATCTACCCATTCAGAAACAGGGGCAATCATTATATTTGTCACTTATTTTAATCCTCTGCCTTTTCCTGCTAATAAACTCGCAGCATTCTTGTAAAGCCTTCTTTAGAAAGGAAAGAAACAACATTCCAGGTGACTGAAGTGGTCTGTTGTACATCATTAGCAGATGAAACAAATACCCTAAAAATATTAGTCAGGAGGAGAGACTGCAGACTGCTGGACACACATATTTGAAAACTAAGAAGTTCTAGTGAAATCTGGAGCATCTAATGAGCAGCCACAACTGGGAGAAGAGGACCGCATTAATAAATGTAAAGGATCAAATAATTCCATCAAGTCTCACTAAATTATTTGAAATATATTGCAAAAAGAGATCTACATGAAGTTATGTACCAGATCCTCTGATATCTTATCTGACGTGATGTTGTAACAGGCTGGGAAGATGACATGCTTGAGAGCAGCCCTGCAGAGAAGGACTTGGGGGCGCTGGTCGATGAGAAGCTCAACATGAGCCGGCAGCATGCGCATCCCAGAAGGCCAACTGTATCTTGGGCTGCATCAAAAGAAGCATGGCCAGCAGGTCGAAAGAAGTGATTCTGCCCCTCTATTCTTCTCTCGGGATACCTCATCTGGAATACTGTGTCCAGTTCTGGAATCCTCAAAGTAAGAAGAATATGGAGCTGTTGGAATGGGTCCAGAGGAGGGCTACAAAGGTGATCAGAGGGCTGGAGCACCTTCCCTACGAGGACAGGCTGAGAGAGTTGGGCTTGTTCAGCCTGGAGAACTGATCTCAGAGGAGATCTTATAGCCACCTTCCAGTACCTGAACACAATACTCCAGATGGGGTCTCACAAGAGTGGGGTAGAGGGGCAGAATCACCTCCCTCAGCCTGCTGGCCGTGCTTCTCATGACGCAGCCCAGGATACGGTTGGCCTTCAGGGTCATTTCCAACTGATGCTGAGCTTCTCATCAGTCACATCCCCAAGTAGTTCTCTGCAGGACTGCTCTCAATCATGTCATCCCCCAGCCTGTACTGAAACTGCAGATTGCCCCAACACAGATGAAGGACCTCGCACTTGGCCTTGTTGAACTTCATGAGGCTCCCACAAGCCCACTTCTCCAGCTTGTCTAAGACTGTCTGGATGACGTCCCAGACACCCCACTTTTAGTGCAACAAGTGCATCACTCAGCTTGGTGTCATCTGCAAACTTACTGATGGTGCAATCAATCTCACTGTCTATATCATTGATGAAGATATTAAAAAACACTGGTCCCAGTATGGTCCCCTGAGGGACACCACCTGTAAAATAAAATCAGGGACTTTAATCTTCTAATGACTGAGTGGTACAGAGCCTGATATTGATGTGCCTGGAGTCCAGGACAGAACCTAAAACAGTATGTCAGAGCCTTCACTTCCCAGACTGTGGTTGGGAAATGGGAGGTGTCTTGCAACGAGGAGCCAAAGGAGCTAACAGCCCAAGCAGGTAGCTGCTAAAGCTGAGGAATAAACTCCTCAGAGGTTTCTTCTATCTTTCCAGTTACAACTGCATTACCCTGAAGAAACGAGAGCTAGGGCCCAGAGAGAGAGAGCACGCGTGCTAGAAGAAAGAACGTAATTATAGTTTAGTTGCTAAGACACCAACTGTAGAAGAGAGATAAATGCCCTACCTGTTTCTATAAGTTTGTTTACTTCAAACCATACACACACGAGGAAAAAAACAACCCAAACCAAAGGCCTTGCTATTGCCTGCCAGTGAATTTCTGGACAAAACTCCAGATTTGCCAGAGTGTTTCAAGTAAGACAAATTTCATTTGGAGTGACTTAGTAATGGAGTGCTTAAGTGCCTTCAGAGTGAGGTGGCAGCTAGGCAAGTGTAAGTGTAGTTGCACACATTATGTTGTAAGTGCCTTTAATGTGATGTACTCAATCCTGCTAGTAGTAAGTTAGTTAGGCAGTTAGACTGCGCCTATGAAAACTGAAATAGCTGAAGCTAAACTCAGCTCAAGAGCCATGACTGGAGGATGCTGAGACTGCTGTAACTTTATGATCCTTCCAACAGTCAGAAGAGGGTTTGTATGGGAGCAAAGGATCACCAGGGCAGAGCAGTTAAGCTCTTCTGTACCTGCAGTGTAACATTCAAGTCACCTTTGCTCCATTGAAGATAGCAGGGATCCCTATTTAATTCTCTTTTTCATCTTTTGATTTATTCCATTTAATAAATGAATGGGTTATACTCTGTTCTCATTGAACATTATGTCAGCTTTGACATGTTATGTGTTTTATGAGACTACATCTGTCTTTAATGGACACAGTGAATTTTATTTTGGCTTGATCTGATTTACCGAGGTGATTTATGTGGTGATGATCCAACATCTGAATGATAGATCTGACAGGAAATCTGTTCCACTGCGGCAAACATGGGCTGAGTGATAGATGCAGGTGAAAATCTGGATTATTACCAGGCGTATTGCGAGGCAGTGAAGCACTCAAAACTCTCTGATCCATTAGTGTCCCTTAGCTCCAAATCAGTACACTTACAGTAAAGAACTGAACAGAATGGATATTTTCCACAATCTTAGCTATAAAAGAAATCAAGTCAATGTAAGTATGGGAGTTAATTCCTAACAATTAATACAACCTAATGCTCAGGACACCTTGAGTCTACAAAATAAGTCCTGAAATCTCATGTAAATGATCATCTCAAGTACTTCCACTTTCACAATCTAGTCAAGGTTACCATTAAAGCAATATATCTTCCTCAGCTTTTTCAACCATTCAAAGTTTGCTGACATTGAGAACTAATGAAAAGGATTTGGGTGTACCATGTGACATAACACTACTTTTAGCCAAAGAGAAAACAATTTTATTAGTAACACCTTTACTGCTTCCTTATTATCAGCATCTTCCAAATCTGAAACGTAAAATTCAGAGCTTAATCATGGAGTCCTACACATAAGGGATAGGTTTCAAAAGTGTTTGTTTTAAGGTGATGTTTAAACAGTCACTTGTCTTTTTAAACATAGGGGTCATTTCATCTGATACTTTCTTTTCTGGTCTTCTTTCATTTAAGGCTTGTTGAATATTTTAATCCATTTATCTTTCTAATACCCATTATGTTCAGAAAATTAAACAGCTTGTAATAGCTTTTAGCTTTCAAAATCCATTCAGTGGGGATAAGACTGCATAGTATAAAAAATGGAGAAGTCATGTGTGATCCATTTTTATCCTGCTGGCCATCACATCTGCAGCAGCAGCAGCACTTCACTTTTCTTTCTCTCCATCTTTACATGACACTTTGTAATTTTACTATGTCACAAATTGTAATCAGGTTACAAGTTCCTAGTGATTTGTGGGACATACTCTGCCCTAGGACAGAAAGTAATTTGGGATTTGATGAGAATGGAAAGGGTTGGGGTTTTTTGGTCCCTCAATTTCACTTTATTCTTATTTCTGAAGGTATGCCAGTGACCAACAGTTGCTGAATACTGTCGCATGTCAGGGAATAACTCAGTAGGGTCAGTGATATTTAAAACTTCAAGAAAAGAAAATGCACTCTTTGGGGGCAGAAACTTCTATTCTGACAGAAAAGATCTTTTCCACTGTAGAAAATTTCCGAAAACTTCCTAGTGGTAAGACCCTATTCAGGCAAAACTAAACAGGTATTTGAGAATCCCTTTGTGCTTTTCGCATTACTTTCCCCCTACTACCCTTTCTTCTCAGCCTTCTGCTTTCATCACAGCCAGCCTGAGGAAAGTGTTCTGGGGAAACAAACATTAGGCAGTACCAAGCCATGTATGGCCAAGTAGACAGTTTTCTGCACACAAAGGGTTTAATTATGCATTTTTGAACTGAAATTAATAAGATTAAGCAAAGTGAAATCTGCATCCTTCCTCATGCTCTAGCTTTGGGCCGACAGTTCAGGTTTACTAATTTATCTACTTTAGTTTATCCAAAATAACTAACAGTTTATTGTGACAAGGCAAAAATATGAAAATACAAACGTTAAGCAAAAATATAAAATCACAGCAATTATTTTTGTTGGAAGGTACACTTAAAGATCACCTAGTCCAACACGCTGCCATAGGCAGGCACACCTTTCACTAGGTCAGGATGCTCAGAGCCCCGTCTGAATTCAGTGTAGAACAGCCATGTTCAATATTGTCCCTGCTTCTTTAACTGAATTTTAATGTCAAAGAAACTTCTTGCCTTAGTTTTCCACACCTATCAGCAAATACTGTACATCCGAGCGAGTTACTTAAGACAGAGACTGTCATGGCATATGGGTTCTGCACCGCTGATACGAAATCACAGTCTTTCATTGAAATGTGTTTCAGCAGCAGACAAACAGCTTAGAGATCAGTTTTGTTTAAAAAGTGTAAATGACAGGAAATAAATCTTGTGGGGAAAAAAAAGGGGAAGGTCTGAAAGTGTTGACTTGGAATGTTTAGCTTTTTAAATTCAGCAACAGGCCAGCATAGATAGATGGGCTGGCTGCTGCTGGTTCATTGTGTTTTCATAAGATAGAAAAGGAGAAGAAAATAATCTACAGTGCAACAGCATCCACATAAACACTCCAGTAGATAGAGATAAGGAGCTCCCAAATGCCCAGCTTATTTGGAGAACTGGCCCTAGAGAAAACCATTGTTTCTACTGAACTGGCCAATCAGGGACTGATACGCTAGACAGAATACTACTGATAGCCCATGAAAACTCAAAGTAAGTGGGAATCCCTGTATCTTCATCAAGACATTTTAAAAATCAGTACCAAAAATCAGACTGCCTAATTTTCATACAACTAAGTAATCAGGATGTATTTCAAAAGTACTGAGAAAACAGAGATTTCTCTCTGGGGAAAAACATGCTGTTCAGTTTGATGCCTAAATACAGAGCTTAAGTTTCCCTACATGTTTTTCAAAAATATCCATGAGTGACTGAGGAATATGGGAATTTACTTTGCTAATAAAAGAAAAGCAATGGTACATTCAGTGAAACTGAAATTCAGCAAGTGCCAAATAAAATGAACTTAATCTACCGAAATCACTGCCACAAGAAATCACTGATGCCAAAATCTTAGGACACTAAGTAGGGCTTTGTATTTATATGAAAAATTAAGACATTCACAATTATATGAGGTAATATGAAAAAAAAATTTATAAGCCTTTATGCATCAGGAAACAAGCAAATATTTAACTAGAAATAGGAAGAAGCCTTCCATGTGAGCAAGTTATTCCGTAATTGCCCACGTTGAGGATTCTTGCACTTGTCTCTGAAGCATCTGGTACTGGCTATTAGCCAAGGCGGAAGACTGACAGACCTGATTCATAATGGTAAATCTTACTCTAAAATGCACTGTAATCCTTCTTTGTTGAGAATGCTATAAGTAAGTATATGGAAACCAGTATCACAGATGTGTACATGTAAAAATGAAGTGCTACTAGTTAATTTCAGCCCTCAAAGGCAGTATTAGTAATGTATATGTCAGCTTCCCCTTTGGTGAGGTTTAATTATCTTACCAGTATTGTGCAGTAATACCAGTCTCAGCAATCTAATGCTACTTTGTAGGCCTGCATTATGATATTGCCATTGTTAATAACAGGCTTTGGAAGGTCACAGGCTTCATAAAATTGCATGGCCTTGGGATTATGGTTTCTTAGGCTTGCTTTGTCTGAACACTTTCTGACCCGCCTGCAGCTTTGCTTTATTTGGTTTAACTGTAACAGCAACAGACTTGACACTGGAGACAAATCAGCTGTAGACAACTCACTAGTGCTTAAAGACGTTAAAGAAATGCAAAGGTCTGGAAATGGACAAAACTGGTGTTAGGGTTAACAAAGAAAAAAAATAGTACTAAACCACATAAAGTGTAGCATATATAGTAAATTCAGATATATTGTGGAGCCACAGAACAATGAAGAGTGAGCAATGGTGTAAAAATGGGTTTACAAAAAAAAATGACCCCTAGAAGATCCTGGGCAGAGGAAGAAGAAAACATAAACAGGAACATCATCTGTCTCCCAGTAAAGGACCCCGCACACTGGTGACTCACCACAGCATTGTCCAATACATACCAGAATGGAACCGCTGACATTAGGACTCAGAGGAGCAGAGAAAGAGTGACCATAACAGCAGGAAAAGGGGCTAGAAAATAAGAAATGTGAACATAACATTTAAATATGCGCACATAACAATTTTAACTGTATTATTCCAACTATTCTTATTGTTTCTGTTATAATGATTTCCTTCAACAACTGTGTAGTTTTATGTATACATCAGTAATTTACTATGCAATATAACATAAAACATAGCATTATTGTGTATACATACAAGTTTTTATTTATATAAAATGCGTCATGGCCTGTGTGGGTCTCCTCTTTATCATGAAAGTAGATTTTGAACACAACACAGGGTCTTTATACCCTTTGTATATCACTCCTGAAGAGTATTTTTCAAAGCCATCACATCAGAGAGAAGAGAAGGAGAAAGAAAAAAAGGGAGAGGAGGGGAGGGGAGGGGAGGGGAGGGGAGGGGAGGGGAGGGGAGGGGAGGGGAGGGGAGGGGAGGGGAGGGGAGGGGAGGGGAGGGGAGGGGAGGGGAGGGGAGGGGAGGAAAACAGGGAGCAAGAAAATGTATATTAGTCCATCACATAATTTCCCCAGCCTGTCATTTTGTATCTTATAGTTTCACAAATATTCATTTTACATGAGAGGAGAGCTAATATGCATTTATCTGAGGATGTAACAAGAAATATTTACAGATTTTTACTCTTGTTGGTCTCTGGAGGCATAAAAATAAAACTCCTTTATGGCATTTCCCTGATGACAACGAGGGCTGAACTGACAAGCCACTGACATAATTGACAACTCCTACTTCAGGTGTCTTTCTCACTTAAAGGTGTTTCCTTTTCCTTCAGAATTTAAAAACTGGTATTATGAGCAATGCTTTCCACTTAGTTATAATCTCTTGCAGTTCTTCAAGGCTATTAGTACAACTCTTCTGTTTTATCTTAAAAATTTCAGTCTCCTACACTGAAAAGCAGGAATATTTAAAGGAGAAAAGGTGCAGAGAAAGGAAAAAAAACCCATAATTTGAATAAATTCAATTAAAAAAGATGAGACTGCTGGAGGAGAAAGAGCAGTTTCAAGTTTAGGCCAACTGAATACTTTTAAGAATGCAAGGCTCACCTGTGACAAGCTGAGTGATGACGCACTGTAGTATACCACAGAAAGAACTGGTCTGTTTCAACACCACTCTTAACCTGAAGATCTCATCACCCGGACAGTTGCATGTGGGCTGCTGTGCTGAACAGGACAGTTTGCAGGGTCTGTCCTGATAATGGACACATCTACCAGACAAAACAGCTGCCAGGAGCTGGACATGCCTGAACAAGTGATGGAAAACTAAGGGGCATAGTAAGTGAAAGGAGACTATTAGGAAGGCGTGACCCAAGCATGTAATAGGGATGAAGCAAGGGTGAAGATTTGGAGAACGTTCTCCTGTCAGACTGAGCATCAGCATGACAGAACACTACGGCACCATGGAGGCAGCGATCTTTACCTCTCTACTTATTTATTTATTTATTTATTCATTCATTCATTTATTTATTTTGTTCTCTTTCCTCTTTTGATGCATGCCTCATAACCAAATAAAGAGTGGCATGTGACCTCCTTTGAGTCTTAATTCTGTGTCCCAGTATCCAACCTAAACCTACCTGTATCTTAACAGCATGTATTGTTTTAATTGGCGTCATGGACAGGATACTCGGAAAACAGAAAGTGCTTGCTATTGTTTTGTTGAGGCTATTTCATTGAGTCTCTGGAGCGTTTGTGTGTGACTCACGCATACCTTGGTACAAAGTGAGTGTGGAGTCCAGATCCGTAGGTCTGTCTGCCCGCGACAGTACAGGCTGGAGAAAGACAAAGCGAGTTAATTTTTGAATGTGTTTGAGTCTGATAAGTATTTGGAAAGGTGTGACTTTCTGAGGTTGAATTCAGGGGAATTGTGGTGTTTTAAGGACTCTTCCCTGCTGCTTTTTTTTTTAATAAAAAATCAAAACACAACAACAAAACACTAAACAACTCTTTATGCTCAACATTCTATCCAAATCAGACTACGTTCTCGTCTCACCACTCTTCGTTTGTCTCTTTGTATCAGATGGTTTCTTACCAATCACAAATTCCTACATTACCTCCTCATCAAATCAGTTTGTCCATGTTAATTCATTCAGACTTCTCTTCCCACTCTTTTGTCCAATCAGTACTGATTAACTGAAAAGACCTTCAACTTCCTCACTGTTGTGATGGGGATGTAGCACCGTTTTTCCCCCCTAGACAATTTCCCCATATCACATTTCTCTCAAGAATGCTAAGTTACAGCTTCTGCCCTCCGAACTATGTACAGCCCGCCTTCTGTACACACCAATTCAACCTGCCACTCACCAATATTTCACTCTCCTTCATAGAATTGTGGAAATACAGAATCACAGATTCATTAAGGTTGAAAAGACCTCTAAGATCATAAAATCCAACCATCAGCCCAACACCACTGTTCCTACTAAACCGTATCCTGAAGTGTCACATCTACATGTTTTTTGAACACCTGTAGGGATGCTGACTCAGCTACCTCCTTGGGAAGTTTCTTCCAATGTTTCAACACTCTTTCAGTTAAGAAATTTTTCCTAATACTCAATCTAAACTTCCTCTGGTGCAGCTTGAGGCCATTTCCCTTCATCTCTTGGCAGAGGAGTCCAATGCCCACCTCAACACAACCTCATCTTCCTTTGCTCTAGACTAAATGGCCCAAATTTCCTCAGCTGCTCCTCATAAGACTTGTGCTCCGGGCCCTTAACCAGCTTTTTTGTCTCTCTTTGGACACGTTCCAGCAGCTCAATGTCTTCCTTGTAGTGAGGGACCAAAACTGAACACAGTATTCAGGGCATGGCCTTACCAGAGCCAAGTACAGGGGACAATCACTTCTCTACTCCTGTTGGCCACATCATTTCTAATACAGGTCAGGATGCTCTTGGCCTTCTTGGCCTCCTGGGCATGCTGCTGGCTTATGTTCAGCCAGATATTGACCAGCACACCCAAGTCCTTTTCTGCCAGGAAGCTTTTCAGCCACCCGTCCCTAAGCCTGTAGCGTTGCATGGAGCTGTTGTAGTGGAATTTCAGGACCCATCATTTGGCCTTGTCAAACCTCCTACAATCGACCTCATCCCACTTATCCAGCCTGCCCTCTGCAGAGCCTTCCTACCTTTGAGCAGATTGACACTCCCATCCAATTTGGTGTTATCTGCAAATTTACCGAGGGAGCACTTGATCTCCTCATCCAGATCACTGTTAAAGATATTAGACAGGACTGGCCCCGAACTGAGCGCTGGGGAACACTGGTTGAGACCAGACACCAACTGAATTTAACTCCATTCTCAACAACTTGCAGGGCTCAGCCATCCAGACAGCTTTTTACCCAGCAAAAAGTACACCTGCCTAAGCCATGAGCTGCCAGCTTCTCTAGGTGAATGATGTGGGATACAGTATCAAAGGCTTTATTGAAGTCCGGGTAGGTAACATCCATAGCCTTTCCCTCATCCACGAGGTGGGTAGCCTGGTCTCAGAAGGAGATCAGATTGGTCAAGAAGAACCTGCCTTTCATGAACCCATGCTGGCTGGGCCTGATCTCCTGGTTGACCTCCACTTGCCTAGTGAGCACACTCAAGATGAACTGCTCCATAATCTTCCTCAGCACCGGAAAACTGTAGTTCCCCAGATCCTCCTTCTGGCCCTTCTTATAGATGAGAGTTACATTGGCAAACCTTTAGTTTTCTAAAGCTTTTTCTGTAGGTTTTTTTTTTTCTTACTTTAGTTTTACAGGTTCTTTACCCCCCACTCCCCCTAAAAAAAAGAAACAAACTAGCTGATTTTTTCCTCATTTTCAGTTATTCACTGTACTTCAGTCTAAGGAGAAAGTAACTGTGTGGATCTACATGCACACTCCAATCCTGTAACAGAGATGTCAGGGAACAAGTCATGCACATTCCTTCTGTTTAGCAATAAACACGTGATTTGGACACCAGTAGGATCTATAAAAGTATTAAGCATGCTGAAAATCATAGCTACAAAAGTCTTAAAAGTTCACATTCTTTAATTTGGCCACATTTGGTCTCATTTTAAAGCGAATTTCACAGCAGATATGCCCTGTTATAAAGGCTACTGTTCTTCCAAATTTTACATCTTTACCCAAAGCAAGGATGCAGCAGAGCCTCTGAAAGAAAGGTACTTTTGAATTAGTTAAAATTGCATGGTAACTTACTTCTCTCAAACTTACATCTAGAAATTGTCAAAATATCCTAATGATAAACACAGCTTCAGAGTCGTGAGTTGCCTGATGAGCATTGTATGCTGTCACAATACTTGAAATAAGGTTATTAGAAAAATAATAAAATGTACAGAAACCGGGTTACCAGAAATCTTAGGTGCTAATTCTTAAATCCATATTCTTCAGTCTCTACTCATTTTAGGAGTATTTTTGCACACAGGGAAAGCTCATGTATAATATGATATAACTATATGAATATATGACTCTTGGGTAGAAGGTTAAAAACCGCAGTATGCACACACAATCTTAATGTCATGAAAGAGGTTTTCAGTTAACATTTAAAAAATTTTGCTGCCAGAGTTACCAGGATATATTCATTTAATACATATCGTACACCTACCCCACTGCTGAGACACATGATAAGCTAGAGTTATCTAAATTGATACGAAGCAAAACGGACACAATGCCAGTCAAATTCCCAGAATGACAATTCAGTCTGTCATTGAATCACCCCTCAGGCAAGGGCCTGAGTAAGAAAGATATTGCTGTGTCCCTTGAAGGTCAATAAGCACAGGTTCAGCCAGTCCTCAGAAAAAGAAAAAAATAAGAGGACTGTTTTTCAGTAACTATTGAGCCTGGGACTGTGCACGGAAATTTTGACTTGAACTTGAGACTTCATCCTTGATCAAATGTGTAACGATGGAAGCCTTATCACTTCGTTTGAATGTACATCTGAAAGACCAATACTTTTTCAGGCATATTACTGGGTGCTACAGACAATCATTGAAATATTCTTTCATAAATTTCCAAGCACCTTGCTTTAGAATGGGAACGAAATGTGGAACATACTTCAGAATTGTGTTTAACCCACTCCTCATTATCACCTTTTTCCCTTGTTTATGTACTAACAGGTCATCCCCTCTAGTTGAAAAGTCATTCTTATGGAGGGAACCCTTACACACAATCAGCCACCTGGTGTTTGAGAATAATATTCCTGGATATTCGGGAGGTGGTTTAGATGTCTGTCACTTTGTCATATTCCATGAAGAACCTGGACATAGCTGGCAAAAAGTAGTGTCAGAACATTGAATTGTTACTGTAAGCTGAGCATCCAACAAGCACTAAAAGGTGTCTGCATTCTTTTATGTGATGTATCTCATTTTCTTGTTACCTCTAAAGGTACTCATTACCTGTATAGGTGTACTACTTGGTATATTGAAGTATTACAAGCCTGGAAAATTAGTATCAAGGGAGAAACCAGTAGTACTAAAGTACTGAAAGCCTTATTTACTTGACCACAGCACAATTCTACTATTTCACACTTACTTCAGGTTCCTGGACCTCAAACAAGCTGACTAATTCACAACAGAGACTGCAGCTCCAAGCTGAGTAACATTGGAGATTAATATCACACCTGAGGTACAAGGTAGTGACCAAAAGAGCAGGTCACACTAACTCTGAAGGTGGAGATCTGCCCAAGTTCCATGCATGTTCTACTTTCCTTATATCTCAAATATGTACATAAATTTTGATGCTTGACAATGTCTATTTTTTTATTTTCCAACATTAAGAAGAATAATTTAGGATCTCAATGTCTTTGAGACATTTTGCAGGAATTAAGTGGGAAAGAGAGGAAGGATGCTACTATGCTTGGAGTTGATTATGGCTGCAGTCAAACACTGCTTCAGTCTGCTGACAGTTGCAGACATGCTAAATAGTGATGGCTCTATTAACTGGAAATCTGATGCACCCTATCACTTCTTTTCTACTTCTCCGATTTTCACCAGAAAGAGTTTGCTAAAATGCTAAAATAAAGTTTATCGTGCTATATCTTCACAGACAGACTAGAAAAGCTATTGCTCAGCCCCTCATGAAGTGCCACAGAACATTTCAGAGTAGCTGAAACCTGAAATATCTATTGAGAGAAATAGATTGGAGGAAGATACATGCTGGCTGTCAGAAAAGAATTGTTTGATCTTTGCTACTGGAAGCCTGGTTCAAATTCAGTCTTCGATCGCATGAGTGTAATGAAGTACAAATAGTTGAAAGTTGAGGGTTTTGGGGTTGTTGGGGAGTGGTTTTTTTTTTGGTTTAGGGTTTAGTTTTTTTAATCTTTTCTTTAAAAGGGTATAAACACAGTCACAGAAGGGAGCAATAAGTAGTAAAAAATAAAATGGTCTGTGTGAGTAGTGACTAATTACATAGAGATGGTGGCTTCCAGCACTACATATGACAAAATAAAACGAGCAACACAGATCAACAGAGTAGACGAGTCAGCGAGTTATAAGATAGAGGACTTCCAGTGGGAGATGAAAACCATAAACGATTGCAGGAGTGCTCTACTTTGCCTAACATCTCAGAGCTCTGTGACAATGGGCAGTCAGAATAAATGAAAATTTCTTCCAAGAGAAAGCAGTCTGTTTAAAAAGATAGATAGTGTGTTAATTTAATATAAATACTGTTGAAGCAGATTCATTAAGTTGTGCAGAAATGAAAGAGAAAGAAAAAGAAAAAAACATGTTTTTATAAAATGTTAATAAGACTTACAGTGTTATCAAACAATAATATATTGCAATAGAGCTCTAAAAGGGACAGTTACTGTAAAAACCTTCAGACAGTTGAAAGAAATAAAACATAATTGAATTTAAATTGCAGGAATCAGTGATATAAAAACATCAGTAAACCACATAAATATACCCATTCATGAAGCTCATTAACACTAAAAAGAAAGAAATAAAACTCTGTTTTGAGATTAAAATTTGAAATGAGGGAGTCAAAGTGGAGAGCTGTAAAAAATGGCATGGAATACCAAGTGCTGCTCAGCTGAATAAAGCTGGATTACACAAGTATGAGTCGTGAGAGAAAAGGCAGACACTAGAAGAGGATGGGGAACGGCAGGAGTGCTGTGAAATTAAATACAGCAGTTTTGTGAAGACTGGTTCTGGATTAAATGTTGATATAACTGATGAGACAGTCAAAGTACTTAGGGAAGTGGTAGTGAGGTTAACTGTTCTTGTAACTATAAAAAGATTAACTCCATATAACTTGAAGTTAAAAGCGCTAGAAACTGGCAAAATCTGAAAGTTCACTGAATGATGTGATAAACAATAGACAGAATTGAAGGAGGACTTCTGTAGAAAGTCTAACAGGGTACACTGTTCTCTTAAGCTGGTTGTATGACGGATTTATATGTGGAAAGACCACCGGCATCCAGTTTTTAAAACACCATTGGTAAGAGCAAAAAAATAAGACAATTAATTTGAAATCAAAGTCATAAACAAAACAGAAATGTGCTTTGTTTGCACAGGGTTGGGTGGGCTGTGGGATGCGTTTCACCTCAAAAAGACATATCAGTCTGAGACTTTTAAATGACAAAGAATGACAGAAAGCCCTATGAAAGAGAGGACAGCTAGGAATATTCAAGTCTGTCAGAAGGTACAAGTGCCAGAATTGTGAAAATTTAAATGACTTTCAAGTCTGGTCAACTCAGTATTGTAGTGTTGAACATCCCATGTAAAGTATGCTGGGTATATAACTTTTGTGACTTGCTGCCACACCATAAATTGGGGGATGAGGAGTGTGTCTGTCAATATGTTCAGTCTAATTACTTGAGCTTAATTTAAACACAAAATTGCATTGCTTTGGACTGCCATTGTCACTGTAGAAAAGGAATCAAATTTTCTCTATCCTTTTGAAAGTACACTAAGTTTTACCAGCACATCCCAGGCTTTGCCGTCCCCTATATATGAGATAACAGGCAGCCAGCCCGGAGTTACTCAACAGTGTTTTCACTAAATTCTTAAGCCTCAGTGAACAAGAGCACAGCCTCTTCATAACCACTCAATACGCCTCTGATTCTGTGGGAATGGGAGCAACGAATAAACCTTCGGAAGTGCAGCTTGCCTTTTAGCTGGGTAATTGTTAAGAGAATTTATTGTGCCAGATTCTAAATCACTTCACATTGGCCTGGTCAAATATTAAGATATCAGACCATGAACTGCTGATACATCAATTCCAGAATAAATACCCCTAACACAAATGACCCACACATTCAAGAGCATCACAGAACAGTGAAATTTCTGCCTGGCACATCAGACAGCTTGTGGCTGTTTTAAAAGATCCAAGAACTTTCCACTGACCTACTGCTAAGACATCGTGGACCTTATCTTAACATCATCAGCCACAGAAAGAAGAGCAGGCTCATTAATTGCACTAATGACGTTATCTGCTGCTTTTCCTAATATATTGACTGGTATTCTAGAGATGCAGTGGAAAGAGGACAAAAAATACAATAGATTTTGAAAAATCTTGAATTTGCTGTGTGAAAAACATTTGCCAAGTAGCTGTCCTACTACAGTCTAATCACTAAGGTTTGGCCTTACAGCAAGTATTTGTATTGTATACAGCCTAAGAAAGTGTTCTGTATCTGCAGGGGTAGGGGCTTTTCTCTTCAAACCTACTTCCCCAGCAAGAAGTCCTTCAATTTAGCCTGAGGAGGTTACTACAATCATGAAGCCAGGCAGGGAAATTGCATTTCTACCCCACGCTGGAACAGGAAATTGTCTTCTTTTTTTCGTCGTTTTTCTTTTAATGGGATTGTTCTCCAACTGTTCCATGATTACTGAGAACACAATAAGGGCAGTGGGATACTTGGGATAATGGTAAAATTTTTTCCTCTCTTCTTGATACACTGAAAACATCGTCCAAATTTCTAGTAGAAGGTTAGCCTCCTTGCATTAAAAAGGGGGAATGTGACTTGACTGTTATATCTAAGAAAAAAATACTCTATGTATCTGAATTCCTGCAAACTCTTATGCTCCTGAGATGGACTTCAAAGATTCCATTCCCTTGCCTCCTTCTTGTATGAGTGTATGTATTACAAAGCAAAATAACGTTACTCATCTCTTTTCTTATATCCAGAAGTTAAACCAAGAGAGGTAGTAGACCTAAAGTCCTTTGTAAAGGACACACGAAAGCATTGTTTTTCTCAAACAGTCAAAACTGGTAAGGAAATATAGAGAGGTAGATGTTAGCTAAAACAAGTGATAGATCAATAACAAAAAAAAAAAAGAGAAAGGAGAGTAGCATTTAGAAACATAGATGCATTTGTATATGTTTCAAAATTGGAGAGAGGTAGGATAAGGTGAAGTAGGCACAAAGAAAAATGAATGAGGTTCAGAACTACCGTCAAAGTGGGACAAGTGCATGGTTGGAAAATGGCTGGATGGAGCCAGTGCAGAGGGTTTTTTCTAGAAGGAAGAAATACTGCTCTCCTCCAAACTTCTCTTTGTTAAGAAATACCTTCGTTTTAAAATTCTTAAAAAGAGCAGGAGAAGAAAAGATGTCTTTGTCCTCTATCAGCCTCCTTACTTCTTCAGCAAAATACTTCCTTCCAGCAAAACCTCCCCTTTATTTCACTTTAAAATCTACTAATTTTTCAATTAGAAGGGCTAGGCATGTCAGTTATTACTCACTGTTACTATTCATGTTCCTGTAACAAAATTGCTGTTTCCACTCATGTTTAAGAAATAGGATGTTAAGTCTAAATAAAAGAGTACATCTAATCAAACTCAAAATAAAAAATCAGTGACTGTGGGAGAGTACCTGATGGCCACAGTCTAGAACCCAGCAGAAAGGCTGTATCGAGTACAGTTATTATCTAATATTTTTATTAAGACAAGATACCAGTCCTGCCAGTGGGGCTGACACCATGTATGAGACCTCTTACTCTAAGTACACACTCTACTTACCACTGGTAAGCACCAAGCAACCTGTTCTAGAGTACAGTCTGTCTGACCTTTGTAAAGAGAGTCAAGTAGACTTCATTATTATGTCCACCATTATTAAACAAAAGAAGTCTATCTAGGCCCATCTGTAATTGAGTTACCCAGCAGCTATGGGACAAAGGTTCCTTAAAACATAACCAATGTAGGAAATGAAACATGAAAAGGCATTTTAATATAGTATATATTATATAACGGCAATGGAGCAACAATTGCCAGCAACACCAAAGGCTGTAACTAGCAGGAAGGAAAAAGGATTCTGCTACTGTAATATTGAAATAATGAACATTTTGTCATATTAAAGGTTACATGTTCAAGTCCTGAGGTCTGACACAGTGGGAGAACAGCCAGGGTAATGACATTAGATAGGAGCTCTCCAAATGACATCCAGATGAGGAAGATCAATGCAAATGAAGATGTTTTCTGCTGAGGGTAAATGTAAATTCAGCGGGAAGTCACAGGGCTTAGCCTCTTCTCACAGGATTGAATGGGGATGGAGTATAATCCTTACTATGACACAACACTATGACTACTGCATTTAACAACCAAGCTAACAACCACAAGTATGTAGACCTGTCAACTCTGTCACTGTTGATGGACAGAATTCTGGTTTTGGTAGTAACACATATTTTGAGTCATCATCTGAATTACTGATATTACTCTGTTTTCTGTGAAAGCAGAAGTCAGACCAACGTACTGCCCATGCATAAGATTCATAGTGAACACTATACAGTATTGACCTGTAAGCTCAGTGCATCCAGGACTTGCTGGAGATTTGCAGATCCAATTATAGCACATCTGATGCAGGTTACATTGAATTGATGGCTTTTGGATTTGCCTCTATTGGCAGATCTAAAGACAGTTCCTCTGCTTAAAAAAAAAAAACATTAAAGAGGAATAAGATGGACTTCTAGCATAGCCAAACCTGTAGAATTTATTTCAGTTATAAAAGAATAAAATTTGAATTATACCTTTAGCATAGTTCGGTGACAGGGCTGTGATTGTATGCACTTAGTGCATTAGTTCCTTATATGGTTCAGTAACTATCCAGTTAGTCCTTGCATAGATGAGACATTGGTCTGACATGAGACAATGGATGGCTAACTGCCAGCTCTGGTCACACTGAAGCCTTTGTTTCACTATTACTGGAGCTTTCCAGGTCTAGGCAGCCCCTGCTATGCATGGCCTGGGTCTTTTGTATGCTTATATGTGTTAACTAACACACAAAGCGAAAATTCTAGTAGTCACAGTAACTTCCCTAGGAAAGCCATGTTGCCTAACTGACCAAACAGTACATAAAGACACTTCTAAATATCAGTAAAAACTGTTCCTACAGATATAGAAATGTTTTTTATGTGTAACTAAGATAGCACAAGTCCTGTACATAATTTGAAATAATAATGGCAATGAATCATGTACGCATTGGAATACCCACACAGGACCATATGCCAGTTGGATATAAGAATAAACATACTAAAACAGCAGTTCAGAGAGTCTCATCCAATCTAGATGAAGATGCTGTTGCGGGAGACCCCTCCAATGAAAACCATCATTGCTCTTGGACAATGACTGACCATCCTGTTCACAAGTTTCACTTCTCCACAAGAGCTTTAACTTATGAAAAAGAAACCAATAAGATTTCTTTTATTGTTTTTAAACCAAACACAGCGACTGTGAGTGCCTGTGCAACATGATCAACTGGTTTATAAAATCCCATTACTTTGCAATACTTGCTTAAAGGTGAACCAAGAAGGAAATGATCTGCCTAGTCTTTTTTTTTTTTAAAGGGTTTTTATCAGTAACTATACACAGCATATTTGCTGTTTAAAAGGCCGATGAAGCAAAGGAAAAGAACACAAAGCACACCTCATGCAGTACCACTTCAACTCACAAAGCTGACACCTTTTGAAGAATATCAGTTTTTATTTTTGTCTTGAATCCTTGCTAGAAAATTGACATAGCATTCTAGGACGACTGGATTAGGCAGAGGTGTCCCCAGAGACCTACACCTCCAAAATTACTGCACACAAACCACAAATCTCCTGTTAAAAAGTTTATCCAGTATAATCTATGTTTAAAGCTAATCTTAAACAGATTCAAATATGCTCATTCCCACGAGCATTCTAGAAGGCTCATTTGAGCCTTTCAGCACCCATGAAATGAGAACAGCAGCATCGTATCGTCTACACTTTTTCCCAAGAGACAATGAAACAGTTATGTGAATAGCGTATATTATGCATTTTTAGATCAAATATGACCATGCAGTTTAAAATTATTTCTACAGTGACCCAGATATAAAAGACTTTTATAACTTATGTAGGAGTGTCTGTTGGTTCTGCTGCTGACTTTTCTGATTTCTTGGACCATAATATGAGATGGACATATCTTTGTATGATTTGAATCTAGGAATCCTAAGACTTACTATGTACACAGTACCTCTCTCAGTAGCACTAACATATTCCTTTGTGCTTCCCCTTCCCATTCTGTTGATGAATAGCAATGTCATACATTACAAACGTGCTACAGTGACTCCACAACTTAAATGATGTTAAGATTTTTAAAGCAAACTTTTGTAACCTTTCATATCATTCCAAAACATGCATTTCTTACTTAAAAATAAGATTTTAAGAATTTCACTGTTTAAAACATGAACTGAAAATTATTGAAATAATGTCTGAAAAGGGAGAAGTTACACTTCTATTTAATCCCTTTATTTAATAAATACTGAACATTGATTCAGTGGTAGATTTGAACCTTAGACTGAGACCTACAGTATTTTTATAAGTACATTAGAAGACAAAATATTTTCCTTTATTTTCTAACTTGAGCAAGTCAATAGACAATTTCCATGCCTACATTTTTTTACCCTTAAGGATGGAACAATGAGGACAACCTTTTAGAAAAAAGTCTAAAGGCCAGTATCTGCCAGTAAGGCAGTATCATCACTGGAAAACTATTGTTTACTATTCCAAAGACTGTCAGGTAAATGTATTAGTCATCAAGAAAGCATAATATCTAATGTCTTAGTTTGTCATTAATTTCACCTGAGTTTAAATCTGCCTACCCCTACTAGTCTTGTTGCAGTCAATGAGACCATTGACTATGTTCAAAGCTAAGCCTTCCTGTAGCTCCAGCAATACTAGTGTCCAGAATTCAATTCTGCAAGAACAAAGTGTACTGTTTTATCTCCTGACCACAGAAGAATGCAACAATACTAAGTCATACCTACTCTGCTCTTTTGGCTTTTTTTTTGAGTGTGACCACACTGAGGTCACTCCACAGAAGCATGTTATGACCAAATTGATGAAGCATGGAGAATCCTTAGTCGGGACATTTAGCCAATAAGTCTTTGACACATTCTTGGCATGTTGAGATTCTACCTACAGACCACTGGGAAGACTCTTAAGTTCCAAGTGCTCTCCTGTCTGCTGAGCCAGAGGCAGTATGGGTGAGTTACAAACACTATATGACTGGACCAGGGCGGGAAGGTGTGGGGTTAGAGCACAGTATGCTATAATAGAATAATTACAGGCCTGCTGCCATTTAACACAAAAAATTTCCAAGCTAAATTCCTCAAATCTCAGTCTTGATTTTATGGAAAATCTGTCCATTATCTCATGATGAACCTGCCCAAATAAGGGTAAATGGTAGAAAGGGTTTTGAATAAGTGAATAAATAACACCATTAGCAATTTTTGTGTATTCTGCCCACAAGCAGACTTCCAGGCTAATGTCAAGAACAGCATTTAAAGAGAGCTGTTCACTGAGAACCATAGAATAATCTACACTAGTAGATGACTCTAGGTGTCATCTACTCTGGCCTGCCACTCAAAGCAAGGTATACTAGAGTAGGTTGCTCAGGACTTTGTCCATCTGGGTTTTGAAAGTCTACCAAGTTGTAGATACAGAAATTTATGCTAGAAATAATCAAAATTATTCAGGCTGGTTACTAAAGTGATAAATGAGTTAATTGATGCACCTAAAATTAGTTCTTCCTAATACTGACTCAAAGCATAAAATAAAATATTGGCTTCTCTGCTGATTGATGGGGAGTTTTGAAAATAAATTTTCAATGGTGTTCTCTTTCTAGTCAAAGTCCAAAAATTCCCAAATAATATAAGAACATTTGACCTCCCAATGCTATTTGCCAGCTAAGATTTCAAGCTTGTCCTGTAATTCTCATGCTGAATATTTATACTGTGATCAGAACACGTTATAAAAACGAAAAATGAACTACTGGAAAAATAGCTTGGAAACTAAATCCTAGCAGAGAAAAATGTGCAAGATCACTGAGTCTTACATAAAAAGAACTGTTCTTTCAGTTTCAGTTCTTTGTGTCCTGTTCTTCTTAGAACCTGAAAAATACAGAAGCAGCTGCAAAATAAAGTAAGGAAAACATTTAATTAAAAAAATCCTCAAAGAACATTTGAAACCTAATTTTGCTCTGTGTTAATTTGATTTTAAATTGATTGCCTACATTAAAATGAGGACACATTTTAGTCCTTAATTTAAATTCATTCCATGCAGTATTTCCCATTCTGTGGGTCGGTTAGGGGTTTTTTTTTCAGAGATGAGAGAAGGAGAGAGGCTGAGACTAGGTCTTAAATCCACATTACTTCCTTCTGTCCCTATCTGTCAATAACTAAATTACAGAAATTTATTAGCTTCACTTGTGAAAAAAAATCAAATTCTTGTTTGCAGAAACATCCAATTAACGCACAAAGTATTTTATGGGTAGCCAATGGCAGTGTGCATTAGCCATACTATGGCTAACGTGAACTCTATGTATTACTGCTACAGGATTCCACTGTGTCACTGTAATTGCACACTTGTTAAAGGGAGGAGTAAGGCAGTGACTGAAAGAGGACATAATTATCATATCCTACACTCCATTCAGTTTGTATTTAGACAGAAAGAGCACAAACTTCATGGGATTTCTTTAATTCTGCAATCAATGATATGAAGTAATATTTCTCCATTACACAAAATCCATATTCATAAACAACATTATGCCCTATAGAAATAAGGCTACATACAGTTCTGTAAACTATATAGTATATACGTGTAGCAACCTTTGGTTCCACCAAGAGACTGCAAACCAAGATTTCAAAGCTGTGTTCCTGGCTGTGTCACTCTTTCTATGCTCTTACAGAAGTTGTTTTAGAAATTATGCACAGAGCACTGAAGTTCGAAACACTTGTTTTTAATGAGAATGTTAAGGCCGGTGTGGTAACCATTGACTAGAAACGATTGTTCGGTAAGAATCATTGCTTTCTTGAACAGTACTTCTGTAGTGCAACAGATGCTTTTCATCAGAGTTCCAGGTGAATATTATGGATGATCAAAATATGTCAGTCATAAGGCTTCTTAATCCAACTCTGCCTAACAATCAGAACACAGATTTTCCCTTTCACTGAAAAATGACTATTTTGATCAGCCTAATTTTAAAGTCTTCCTACAAGGGCATTCTCATTATTTTACTTAAAGGATCTTTCCATTATATAATAAGGAATCCTTTAGTATTCTTATCCCATTTTCACTGATTATTACAGGAAGAAAAGATTGATTTCCAGATGCTTTTTTTGGAAAATGTCACCTTCCTGGAGCTGCAGAATTTATTGATGATTACTGAAATAGCGACAAGCTTGGATTGAGGATTATAGGCCTTGTGACTTCTTTCCTTTTAGGGGAATGGGGAGGTGTGTGAAGGAAGGAAGGGAAGAGGAAGATGCTTTGATCTGTACACGAATAAATGTATTTCTATTTGGCTGCTTTTTATCTTTAACGTGTTTCTGATGCATCAGAAAGCTTATTTGCATTTTTTTAAAAATTAAGTCTGAGGAATTTACAAATAGATTATGAAAAGCTCTCCAAAACAAAGTAAATATCACTATCCTCTCTTTATAGAAATTAAAGGAAATAACAGTGATTTGGATCTTATCACTTAGTTAATGACCTACTGGAACAGCACCCGAAGATTTTACTCCCAGTTTTGTTCCTTCTTTTATGCCTCTCCTGCTACTATGCCTTTGTTTCTGTGGGTTTTTTTTCTTCTGTACATTGTGCATATCTCTCTTGCTGGTAACTTTCTCCTGGAACAGCTGTTCCTTGTTTATAAACAGATAACACCCATGGCTGATACCTCACCATTATGAATTTTCTTCCTGCGGATACTCAGGGAAACAAAATGAAATTATTGTTTCAGGAATGCATTAATAAAACTGGAGAGAATCTCTGAAGCAAGAAGAATTTTAAGGATCTTCTTTTAATCAGAGCCGGAGAGCTGACATCTGCTGCCCATTTGTGGAATTTATTATAACGGATTAATCCAGGAGACATTCCATGAGGAACCTTAGTTCATGAGTAACAGCCCCCCCTTGTGTAGATGTGTTGTAATATAACAAGTAATTAGATTACCTTGCTAATAAAAAGTTTTAAGAAAATGCTAGTAATTCAGAATGAGAACAGCAGTTGCAACTGAGAAAAAAACAGTCAGATTAAAATGCATGTTCCTTTCATTTTCAAGCTTCCGGCATGTAATTGCGATAATTACTTTTCATTGGATGTCTCCCCTTGAGCCAATCACCCTAATGAAACTAAATGGCAAGTGTCCTTTCTTCAATTGAACACTATGTGCATTTTTTACACTAGTAGGAGGGAGAGAAATGCATTTATTTGAAGTCAATAACACAGAAATACTTGAGTTTAAGAAGCATCTTATTCTAAGTTGCAGCACCTTAATATGAAATGCTCCTGAACAACAAGATTTAAATGGAGAAAGACAGACCAAGGCAAGGAAGTATCATAATTAAATGCAGATGAAATGCAGGCAGTATTTCTGCAATTCTGAAATTGCAGAATTGAAATTTGCTGAAATTCAGCTTTTGTGCATAAGCCCGGGTGTCAGAAGTCCCTGCAATGTCCACATACTGTAGTACGCAACCACCTACCCTGCTTAAGCGTTCATCAGTTAGAGAGTGCACATCATTTCTTTGCATTTAAGCATTTTGGAATCAGTAGATTCAAGCAACGTTCTTCTTGTCCCCATTTGTAAACTATAAATGCAGATCCCAGCCATTTCCCTACAGTTGGAACAGAGTTAAGTAATTAGCTACATCTTTTCTTAGCTTTAAAAAGCTGTGAAACACATTATATGCTTAAATTGTAAGACTTAACTGACAGATTACAGGTACTTATGTTCAAAAATCCACTAGTGAAAGCTTCTAATCAGCTGTCACTGAAATACTAGAGGCACCTACACTCCGTGATGCCTGTGGCTTCTCAGACTTATGTGGGCTGTTGCTCCTTAACCTAGCTCTGGCAAAGCAAGCCTTTACTATTAGAAATGTAAAAATTAATCAGGAGCATTTTCCCAGAACTAAGTCGAGAAGCAAATAGGTCATTGGCAACTAGGCTGAGTAAATAATTTCCATGAGCAAGAAAAGTGTGTAGTGAGGGGCACGTATCATGGTAACTTCTCTGTCTGGCTCAGCTTTAGCCTTGCTTGTAATTTGCACATAGAACTGATCAGCTTGCTGCCTAGCATGACTATGACCAATTAAGAAAAAAGCAAACTAGATGTTCCTGTGCCTAATTACAGTAAATATTCCCAGTACAGCTGTTGTACACTGATAAGATCAGACTCATGGCAACTACATATTTTAACCACGACTTACTATCTTCTAAAATCTATCAAATGAAAGGAAAGACAGCTGTACTTCATTTAAGAGCCTGGCACTCAGCAAGAATAAGCAGGTGAAGATTTTTTTTCTTCTAAGGAGGCTAAAATCCACATGTCCTATCTCCTACCACAACAACTGATCAGTTGATTTGTAGCTACTCAAGGTGTAAGTTCCTGCTACCCTCCTCTGGGAAGCTGTCACAAAACATAACAGAATTCAAGATTACTCTAACATGAATTCACAATGTTGGAGACCAATAGCTGGGATACATTTTAAGGAGGTGAGTGTTCAGGTTCACTGCCCAGGCATTACTTACATATTTATGCATTGACCAGCTAGTAATAAGATAGAGAAAAAATCTTGGCAGTAAGAACCTATTACACTAACTTATTGTACTTACTTGGCAGTAAGAACACTCCTACCCATCTAGGTGAGTAAGCATGCTAGCAACTAGGCTTAGCATGCATCCTCTTGTTCTCTCCTTCCACTCTCCATCTTAGGGTGAACCTCTGCACCAAGGCATGAATTTAGGAGGAGGAGAAGGAATGCAGCCTGCCTTCAGCACCACCAATAGACTTCAGCACATCAGGCAGGGCACTTTCTGAAATCATGGATTTTCGTCTCCCCGAGGGTGAGGGAACAGATACCACCTTTTGCATTGTGTCCACAGCACATATATTCCTTCTCTGCTGCAGTTTTTGAATGTCAGCAAGACATACAGAAATATAGGTGCTTAGACTGTGGACAATCTTAGCATGTGAGGAAGCACAGCTGCAAGTCCCTAGAGAGATTTCAGTCTTTATGGGAAGACTCCCGAAGAACTGTAGGTTTCACAGGGTTAGGCAACAACTAAACAAGATTTTTTTAATTAAAAAAATTAGATTTAGGGGCAGGTGAAAAATGTATTAAGATGAGCTTCAGATATCTAAGATTCAGTCTTTAATTTTTTTTCTATATATTGATTTACCTGTCAAATACATTTCATCTGATAAATTTGTAGGCTGGATTGTAATTAGGACCTACCATCCCAAGCAGACTGAGGAATACCAGTGTGGTTACATGTGCAATTTCCTCATTCTAGTAGAGGACAGTGTTATTAAATTATTTTTAATTGGCCTTGTCAAATGGAGTAATTACTTTGGGGATGGTAATTAACGTAAATGCTGATCTCTCTCCTAGAGTATGTATGAGAGGAAATGTGGTGAGATTTGCTTTAATTATTTTTTATAAATATATATATTCTTACATTAACTTTTCAGATTTTCTCTATTGGGAAAGACTGAAGTAAAATTTAAAAGCTCCCTAATTCTGTCAAAACAAACTAGCGATGCCTCATGTTCCTGTTTTATAGATCTCCTCTTTGCTTTCAGTGATTTGAATACTGCCTTTGTGCTTTTTCATGTGAAGCAGCAGTAGAAAATGCTTCCTGTGGATTATGATTCCAAAACAAGCCTATTATTAACTCAAGTCTGGTTTCAAGAAAAAAAATAATTTGCAGGCTTTACAATGCAGGTATATTTCAAATGTAGAGAAATCATATTCTGCTAGAAAGTAACACTGATTCTTACTAGAAACAGAACAGGACATTTTGCCTCTGGAGGTCTGAAGAGACCACTTTTTGAACAATTCCACGGGTGGACGAGGTGGTGAGGGGCATGGTTTAGGGAGTGTTAAGAATGGTTGGACTCAGTGACCCAGTGGGTCCCTTCCAACCTAGTGGTTCTATGATTCTATGATTCAAGTGCAGAAATCGGCACTTGGCCTTGCTGAACCTCATCCTGGTGGTCTCTGCCCACTGATCCAACCTGTTCAGATCCCATTGTAGCGCCTCCCTATTCTCAAGCAGATCAACACTTCCTCCCTGCTTAGTGGCATCTGCAAATTTACTACAAGAACACTTAATCCCCTCATTCGGATCATCTGTAAAGATATTGAACAGAACTGGATTGAACACTGAGCCGTGGGGAACACCACTTGTGACCAGCCTCCAATTGGATTTAACTCCATTTACCATCACTCGGGCCCTGGCCAACCAGCCAGTTTTTTTACCCAGCAGATGGTGCGCCTGTCCAGGTGAGTGAAAGCCAGTTTCTCAAGCAGAATACCGTGAGAAGGGGTGCCAAAGGCTTTACTAAAAATTCAGGTTCACTACATTCACAGCCTTGTTGATTAAGTGGGTAACCTTGTCATAGAAGGAGATTAGGTTAGTTTGACAGGACCTGCCTTTCATAAACCCATGTTTATTTGGACTGATCACCTGATTGTCTTGTGTGTGCTGTGTGGTAGTACTCAAGATGACCTACTCCACGACCTTCCCCCACATCATCGTCAGACTGACAGGCCCGTGGTTCTTGGTATCCTCGCTCTGACACTTCTTGTAAATGGGTGTAACATCAGACAGTCTCCAGTCAAGTGGAACTTCTCCAGTCAGCCAGGACTGCTGGTAGATGATAGAAAGGGGTTTGGTGAGCACCTCCACCAGCTCCCTAAATATCCCTGTGTGGATCCCATTTCATCCCATAGCCTTGTGAATGTCTAATTGGCCAAGCCGGTCTCTAACCATTTCCTATTGGATCATTGGAGTTTTGTTGTGCTCACTCTCACTGTTTTCTGGCTCAGGAGGCTGAGCCAGAGAACAGCCAGAGAACAGCTGACTTTACTGTGAAAGACTGAAGCAAAGAAGGCATTAAGTACCTCAGCCTTATCCTAATCCATTGTCACTATTGTTCCTTCTGCATTCAGTAAAGGATGGAGATTTTCTTTGGCTCTGCTTTTCTTGTTTATTTATTTGTAGAAATATTTTTTAGTTTTCACAGAATTGGCCAATTTAAGTTCTAGTTGGGCTTTAGAGCTTCTGATTTTCTCGTTACATAATCTCAATCTTTGTAACCCTCCTTAGATGCCAGCCCCTTCTTCCAAAGCTCATATACTTTCCTCTTTTTTCAGAGATCCACCCAAAACTGTCTAGTCAGCCAAGCCGATTTTCTTCCCCAACAGCTTTTTTTGGCACATGGGTATGGCCTGCTATTGCACCACCAAGATTTCCTTCTTAAAGGGCATCCAGCCCTCTTGGGCTCCTTTGCCCTTTAAGATTGCCTCCCAGGGAACTTTATCAATCAGCCTTCTAAACCATCCAAAGTCTGCCCTCTGGAAGTTCAAGGTGGCAGTTCTGCTGACCCCCCTCCTTACTTCTCCTAGAACTGAGAATTCTATCATCTTGTGATTGCTGTGCCTCTGGTGTCCTCCAACTGTCACATCCTCCACAAGGCCGCCTCTGTTCACAAAGGTCCAGCAGGGCACCTTTCCTAGTCAGTTCACTCACCTGTTGTTTCAGGAAGTTGTCTCCCACACACTTCGGGAACTTCCTAGACTGTTTCCTTTCTGCCATATTATACTTCCAGCATACACCTGGTAAGTTGAAGTCTCCCACAAGAACAGGGGCTAGACATTGTGGGACTTCTCCCTGTTGCTTGTAGAATATCACATCAACCTCTCCTTCCTGTCTGTGCAGTCTATAGCAGTAGTAATAGTAATAGTTATGAAATAGTGATATTTCAGGAGCAAAATCTTACCTAGCTTCTACCTATGATTCTATTAGTCAGCTAGGTCACTCTTTCACAGCAAAGGAGGAGGTTTTGGACTAGAACCAAAGTACATCTAGAAAGCTGGATGAGCCAGAATTGGCTGTCTTGGAATTTCTCAGGAATGCACCTTTGTCCACATCCTACCCTGACTGAGATGCTTGTGATCCTAGTATTCACATCTTGATTTCCAGGCCAGCCCAGAACAATGTAGAGTTACAACCAAATGCTATTGGCATGTTGGGGCTTCGCTGGATTGTGACTGAAGAGGCCGATCTAGATCTTGTGTTGTTTCAGAGTATTTATTGATGGACAAAAACACAGAATGAATTTCTCTGCCTCATGACCTCTCTGGCCAAGGAAGCATTCTGTGGAAACTGTATGGACCTGTTCATTGCCTACAGATTACGTGAATCTGAGACTGAGAAAAGGTGTTCTTATGAATTTGAACACTTTCCATGCTCAAGCTTTATCATATATTTTGTCTCCTGATTAAATTCTATTTCACCTAGACACACAAAATCCTAGCTAGTGGTCTCTGCCATATCTTTCAATGATTATTATCTCTCCAAGGAAACACCATCTGGACATTCAGTCAGCTGTGGGCAAAGGATGGTAAAAACCATGACAGTGCACTCAGGCCTTAGCATTTGCAAAGCAGAAGAGCTATAATGCTGCATGAAGGCATTCAAGCAGGCTAGGATGGATACTGGCAACCGATCTTTGTGGGATACGGGCCCAGACAGAGCCTGAGGGACCAGCACAGAAGGCTGCCACTAGTGCATGTTTTGGTAACAGTCAGATAGAGCAGAACAGGCACAGCAACTGAGATAATACAGCTGGTAATGGAATAAAGTAGCACCTGCTGATTGCATCACAAACAAGATCTGTCCCAGAGAAAAAGAAAGTCAGCAAATATTACAGACACAACGTGAGTTTGGGGTGAAATCACTGGAAATAATCTGGGAAGGCATCATGGAAAAATATTAAATGGGGAGTTGAAGAAGAGTTTTTGTAGCAGCAGAGCCTGCATAAAGTTTTCCCTTGTCTAACAGATGCTATGGAAATAAGCCCAAAGTGAAGAATGGCGAAGAGAGGCTATGGAAGCACAACAAGAAAAGAGATAATTCTGTCATGGGAGAAAGAGAATGCATAGGTGAAATGTGATCAGTGTTGTACACAGGGGCAGAGAAAAGTTTAAATAAAACATGTTCAGCTCATTTATTCTGCTACTGTTCTTATTAATTGAAGTGAAACCATTGAGACAGAAGTTCTCTTCTGTGTATTTAACGATTTCACAGAGGGTGGGATATTTGAAACTTTGGGAAAATATATCAGAAAGAGATGCAAAAAAGGTTCAAGGAAAGAGCATGGGATTGAAACAGGTTTTTCAATATTTTTCAGGGCAATAGGAGGCTGAATATTTGTAGTGCGCAGTTAACTTTGGAGATGGATGTCTCTTTAGTATGCTGTTACTCAGCTGCATCTTTCAAGCTTGATTAATATTTAATGTGATTATCTTTAAAATCTGTCATCATTTGGCATAGATCAGATAAGTGGCTGTGACGGAAGTGCAAATATTTGTACTAGAGTTTCATAGTCTGCTGTGGTTATGACTAATAAGTTTTGCTTATGTGCCTCCAGAGATTGTTTTGTAAATTATCCTGCTTGGTTTGTATTAAATCAAAATGTTCAAAAATATTTTCCTATGGGTGCACTATATTAAATAAATAGGTAGCAACATTGCTTAGAGGATCTAGCTGGCATATTTTACGATACTTAAAAATCATGTCAAAGAAGTTGAACAGATATTAAAATGGTCAGAAAGGGATCCAATCACAGGACGTGTCCCCTGATAATGACAGGAAATATGAATAAAACAATCCTTAAACCCAAGAATTTTCAGGAAAACAGAAAAGTCAAAAGCCTTTTCAATCAAAATAATGAAAGATTCCCAATGTTATAAGAAGTAAAATTCACACAAAACAATCTGTAAAAATAAGTTGATTACTTGGAGGCAGAGCACAAAGGAACAAAAAATTGTAAACTAAAATGGCAATCATGCATCAGATGTTTCATGCCATCAATACTTTATCTGAAGGATAAAAAACAATGGGGTCTTCTCAAAGCGGTTTCATCATTAAATTTCATATTCAGATGAACAAAATCAATCTTCTGTTACCACAGCTGTGCAATGGAACTGGGTAGTATAAATACAGACGGAGTCATTAACTATACCAGGTAGAAACCGAAGACAGGACTTGCTCCAAAATCGTAGCTAAAATTAAGCTAAAGCAACTGAGGACAGTAGCCAGGGAAGATAGGTGGTAAAAGATGAAAATATCTGTTAATATTCTTGATTTTTATCAGTTATAGATTCTGATTAGATGCTAAAGTATTAATGAAGTTGTAGGGTCAGAGATAGGAAAAATCCCCACTGCCTTTGAGGCATACGACACTCTTGTCTTGTGGAATTGAGTTTCCACAGGAAGATAATCGGAACTTCTTGAACATAAATGAAGTTTGATTCAATGGAGGTCTGAATCTACCCAGGCAAACGAGACAGAGCAGGTAATGCTAACGTCCTTGGTTGTTTTTCAGTCCAACTGTTATGCTTCCAACTCTGATAGTGAATTATTCCCTTTCCTCTCCTGCACAGAGTTTCAAAATTTTAACCCCTCTGCACTTTGATCCTGCAAAGGACCTATTTCCCATAATGACTTCTATTTATGAACCCATATCCTTCACACTATCTGGAACTTACTTTCCTACTCATGTTTTCCTTCTATAAACTCTCCTAACCATATCTTTCCAAGTGCAATTCAGATCGAGTAAAAGGCACAAGCAGTATGAAAATGTTTGTTAGGATGAAAATGACAAAATTAGATGAGATACTTGGCAATGAAAAGAAAGGCTGAAATAAACCATATTATAAACTGAAAATAAGGCCCTTATTAAAATAAGGAATATTAAATTATTCCTAAGTCATTCTCTATCTCTTCTTAGCAGTGTAACTTCAGCCTGGAAACTTCCCAGCTCCCACATCTGGCATGACATCAAGTGTAGATATACTAACAGTTCTACATAAATATTTTCAATGCAATTTCTGTCTACATCCGATTTCCTCCTGTAAGTCTGGAGAATGTTTCCAGGGAAGACATTCAGATGATGACATTCTCAAAACAAACGCAGCTGCTAGTTCAGAACTCTTCAAAGGATAATCTTCCTTTATCAAACAAGTAATACAACTATTTTCATAGGTATAATTACATGGCAACGGAGATTTTTTTTTAACCCTATAGAGAGGTTCTGTTGTTTATTTGAACTGAGAACCATGAATATTTGTGTACAAACACAACTTTGGGATGTAGCTATATTCTTCTGTATGTGCTGGCTGCAGAATGAGGTGCTTTAAACTGTATCTCAAAAGTTTTGAGTTCATAATTTGCAAACTACAGCCTGTCACCAGTGATTATTTTTTTTTCCAAACAACAGAATGACAGAAAAGTTATTGCCAACAATTTAGTGATCTGAACACTAATGGATTCACTGACAAGCACAGTATCTATAGAAGGCAGTTAGCCTCATTCTGTCCTTCTAAGTCTGCAGGCAACAGATTGTGGGTTGTGAATATCAAATCTTTGTCTACCGTTTGTGACTGAATCCTTACAAGTGTAACATTCAGCTTCTGATTCCAGTGCAGCATGTGTAAATTTCATCACATATCCTACTACGAAGTCTCAAAGTAATACATTTAGAACACTCTGAGGGCTTCCTTCCCCTTAAAAGGAAGCTCATCAGGATAACACGTTCTTAGTTGTAAAACTTGTAAATTAAGAAGATTCCTGAGCCAATACGTCAATTTTTTAAAATCAAACTATTTGACAAAGCAGTCTTACTGGTGAAAACTGAGAAATCAATAACCTCTTTGGCATGTAAACAGTTAGGCAGTGTCTGTGGATTCAGGCTCTTGAACTTAGATGCCTAAATCCTATATAAATTCTATTTTGAGTTCAGCATTTTGATATATTATGTTCCATTTAAGAAGCAACTTAAGGTATATCTTCTCTGCTGATCTTATTTCAGCTTTTCCTGGATTTCAGCCCAAGCCATACCAAGATTCAAGTTTGAAAGTACTTTAATGTCTAGATGGCTTGTCAGATATGCACAAGGATTAGAGTGTGGGTCTTTGTTGTTTATTTTTAACTTTAGCTGTTATCTAACTGCTCTGAAGTAAAGGAGCATGCAAAATACCCTTGAAATTCTGATATACTTTCAATGTCTTTCCAAGTATTTTCCCTGCTAACAGGCAAGCTTATTCTCAAATGTTGCTCAGTCAAGTGTATTTGGCTGCTCAGACAAAGGAAATAAGCATTCACAATGAAGAGATAGCCTTAAAACCTGAAATTTACTTCCTTTCACAGTGCCTTAGGTGTCTTAGCTTTTATAACGGTAAGAGTCATTTATCTGCAGTTCTGTAGCTTTCCTTTCACTTGCAGTTCTGAAGCTTTTCTCCTCAGCTGCTGTGGCAGTGATTTGCTAGAGCCTCTGTGGCAGTATTCCCTCTGTTGTTCTCATACTGCTGTTATTCTCATGGCCTCGCACCTGCAAGCCCTGATGTTGCTGTCATGGTGAGTTTTCATTTGAAGTCTAAATGGTGTAAGACTTCATCCGTCTTCTGCCTACCCGCTTTGTATCTCTTAATTGTAGACTTTGGGTTATATTAGGGGACCCAATAATATGCAAGCACAAAACTTTAACAACCAGTCAGCAGGCAGAACCTGTCCCTAATCTAAGCATACTCCAAGCAGTATTACTAGCCTAAGTAGGAAATACCAAGAGTTGGATCCTAAATCCTTTAAATCTAGAGCAGAATATTTTGTGAGCTTTCCCCAAAAATCTAAGATTAGCTGATCACCTTCATAAAAGGGAAGACAATCGATGATTTCATCATTGCTTTTTAACTCTACTAATTACTTTTAATTGACTAAAGGAATGCACGTGGAGGACAGGCAGGTGATTTAAGACAGCCAGGATGGCTTCACCAAGGACAAGTCCTGCCTGAACAACCTAGTGGTCTTCTGTGATGGAGTGACTGTATCAGTGGACAAGGGAAGAGCCACGTATGTCATCTATCTGGACTTCTGATTGCTACCAGAAATTAATTGCTGTTTGTTATTCATTATTAATTACTGACACCAGTTGTTACGTGACTACTACTCACCAGCAATCACCAGTCTATATCACTAAAGATCATTCACTTTGCTATTGTATTCCTCTTTTTGAAATGTATGTGCTATTCCTATTGGTTATGCAGCACATGACGTTGCATTCTGTGGTTTGGGAAAATAAATAGTAAAATATCACAAGAATGTTTACAACTCTCTGCAGCAGAATCACTCGTACTTCATTGTACAGGGCTCTCTGAAGCAGTTCTGTAGACATGGCACAGAGTTAAATTCATCTGCCTTAAATTAAAAATGTGCATTTTTTTATGCCAGTTTCCCAGTTGGTACATCAATCATTTTGAGATCAAACATTTATGTGAGGTACTACCTGAATTATATCTTTTAATATCTTCTACTAATTAAGCCATTCCATCCATGTGAGGCTTCTCTACTGCAAACAGAGCTTTGGAAGACAAATATGATTTGCAGCACCACAATGACTCAGTTGTACATGATAAGGGGAAAATATGATAAACCATTGATTAATACTCAATAAAATTTATGTACATTTTCCAATTTATTATTGAATATTGAATTACATCTGCACAAGTGAAGATGCAAACAGTAGATGAAAACTAGAAATGAACAAGCATTCTCCTTAAAGGTTAGTCCAATTAACAAATGAGATGGAATCAAGCTACTAGTTTGAGTTGCTTTTCTACAGATTAAAATTGTTTGCTAAACTTCTTCTTTAAGGTAGAGAAAAATTGAGATTAAATATCCAAAGAATACTTCCTGACAGTGAAAGCTTCTGGATGTGAAGCAATCTTCCCAGAGAAAAGATATTCCCTAACTACTGGGATTATTTAAGAAAGTACTAGATGATACACTGAACAATTCAAGTGATTTTAAAATTAATTTTTCCATTTGTATTCCTGTGCTATTACGGTTATTAGATAGCATATGCAAGATTAATGTAACAGAATAGCCATAAGAAAACAATATGCAAGAGTTACTTTTATAAAGCTACTAATTAATTTATTGAGTTTTTCAACTAAACTATGCTGCAACACATTATTACTAATTTGGTAGTTTATTAAGCTAATTGTTTGAGTACTTGAGAACTGTAGGAGAACCTGCAGTTCGTGATTTAAACAATCATTTTCATTCCTATTTGTGGGATTTTTTAGCTGGAGTTTTCTCAAACTTTGTTTTCACTTCATATTTCTGTGTCTCACATTGAGTATGTGTCAAAAGTCCATTCAGCCTTAAAAGCAAAGAGTTTCACAACTGAAGCAGAGGGTCTCAAGTTATTGTACTGTTCTAACTTCACATAAGACACATGCACATATTCGTGGCATTCCCTGCGCTCAGAATTGGCTTTTGGATGAATAAAATTGTTAAGAACATTTCATGAATACTATGAGGTTCTCTTGAATCAATTAACAGCCAATCCCTTACTATTTCCTTCCAATCATCTCTTGTCCAATTAATATTATCTTATTAATAATTCAATATCATCTTGTTGTTATTTGTACTCACATGTGCTTTGGCCCTTTAGACAAAATGCATTATTAATTGGCTAGCTGGTTATTTCCCCATTTTATACTTTACATACTTTACATTCATATACTCCAAAGACCATATTTTCTAACTATATATTTTGTCTGATTATGAAATAATTCTGGCTTAGGATATGTGGGTATATTTGCATAACCAAGACACAATATGAGATATTTCAGTCTAAAAAAAAAAATGTCTAATGATTAAGCCATCTTGAGTATGAATTCATAGCCTCAATCTTAAATTAATCAATAGTAAACCACACAAAAAATTAGTCTTCTGTCATATAGCTAGGTAGCAGAAGTATCTGATCAGAAGGTTACATCAAAACCTGGTGATCCCCAGGGCTCGGTGCTGAGTCCAGTCCTGTTCGATATCTTTATCAATGATCTGAATTAGGGGGTTGAGTGTTCCCGTAGCAAATTTGTGGATGACACTAAACTGGGAGGCAGTGTCGATGTGCTGGAGGGTAGGGAGGCTCTACAAAGGGTTCTGAACAGGCTGGACAGATGGATTGAGGCCAATGGGGTGAGGTTTAACAAGGCCAAGTGCCTGGCAGAGAAGGACCTGGGGGTGTTGGTTGACAGCTGACTGAACATGAGCCAGCAGTGTGCCCAGGTAGACAAGAAGACCAATGGCATCTTGGCTTGTATCAGAAACGGCGTGACCAGCAGGATCAGAGAAGTTATTCTGCCCTTGTACTTAGCACTGGTGAGGCTGCATCTCAAATACTGTTTTCAGCTTTGGGCCCCTCACTACAAGAAGGATGTTGAGGCTCTGGAGAGTGTCCAGAAAAGAGCAACGAAGCTGGTGAAGGGGCTGGAGAACAAGTCTTACAAGGAGTGGCTGAGGGAACAGGGGCTGCTTAGTCTGGAGAAAAGGAGGCTGAGGGGAGGCATTATTGCTCTCTACATCTACCTGAAAAGAGTTTGTAGAGAGGTGGATGTTAGTCTCTTCTCCCAAGTGATAGGGGATAGGTCAAGAAGGATTGGCCTTAAGCTGCGCCAGGAAAGGTTTAGATTGGACATTAGGAAACGTTCCTTCACAGAAAAGTTATCAGACACTGGCAGAGGCTGCCCAGGAAGATGGTTGAGTCAGTATCCCTGGGGGTATTTAAAAGATGCGTAGATGAAGTGCTCAGGGGTATGATTTAGTAGTTGACAGCTATGAGTGGAGGTGATGATCTCAAAAGTCTTTTCCAACCTAATGATTCTGTGAATCTATGAAAAGATTAAAAGAGGAAGAACAAGCCATGACAAAAATCATAGCTTCTAATCAATCTTAGCCACCAGTACATTTAAATTTATGTTTACTATCAAAGTTTAGTATAGGAGAGCAACATGCCCTTACCCCTGCCAAAAGCTTTTGCGATAGTTTAGATGAACCCTGTACTTTCAGGTGAGAGGTATTCATGTCACTCCTTCACTATTACAAAGCAGCAAAAGCAGATTGAACACATACAGCCTAATAAGGATGCAAAGGGAAGAAATTGAAACAAAAAGATATGAACCTAAAAGCCACATCTGGAAGTCTGGTAGCAGAGTAATATAGATGAAAAAGGTTAGTACACTATGATTTGGTTATGAAACTTCATGAGACCAATACTGCAGTGCAATGCCAACCTGTCATGCTGTGATAAATCTGCATAGCTCCATACACTGACAAAGTGCCATTCAGCTTTTCAAGGTTCAACCATGATAACTTACACTAAACAGCCTATGCAATGTCAGAATCAGTAATCGTAACATACTAGGTTGTTTGGAATCCATACAGCAAAAAACAGTGGCAATGTATTCTGCATAATGATAGAAATATTTCAGGTAAATTCTGAAATAAAGTTTTTTAAACTTTGCAGGGGTTTTTTTTTTCCGGAAAAAAAAGGTATCAGACCTTTAGCAGTTTCCTTAATGCAAAATACTTGCTACTAATATTAAAATAACTTCAATTAAAAAAAAAAAGAACATCAAATAAAAGTAAAAAAATCATGACTTTAAACTTTTGATTTCATGATGTCAAGCATTAAGAAGAGTGAGTTGGTTGGACCAGACATGGGCCTGACCATAGTAGTGACATTTCTGTGGACCCAAATCATGTCACTCCAGTCTCATAACCAGCTCTCTCAAGCATAAACTCCTGCCATGACTCTCTTACTATCTGCCTGAATGAGACAAACAGTCAAAGTGAAAACACAACTTCAGAATATTCAGGGGAGCAAGTTTTTCACATTAGGGCAAGTAGAGGATCAGTCAACGAAAATATAACTTTCAAACATAACCCAGTCCCCAAAATCAAAAAGCTGTTTCAACACACTTTGTAGCAAGTACTGAAATGCTTTCAGAAGGACTGGACTTGTGCGTTGTTCCCACCTGATTCCTTCTGCTCTGTTATCATATAAACATAGACTCAGCTTCTCTGTTACTGTTACTGTGTTTTCTCAACCTTTCTCAGTCCCGCCTTATAATGTCTTGTCCATTACTACCAGCCACAAGAGGTAGGAAGTGGAATAGAAAAGGGCAGGAAACTAGAAATCAGGCTTATGCAGGATTTGCTTGTCTTCAGACAGGGAATAAGTAGTGTGTCTTCGGGATTCCTTTAAGTTGATACAAAGTATTTTGACTGAATAACAAGGTTAACCCTAAAATTGATAGTAAATAGTTCAACTTTCTGGTGTGGGTAGGACTTGAATTGCATTTTCATCTTTCTAATTTTACTGTTAGCAGGAAAGCTGTACTAATTGAAGGTCAATCAGCCTTAAGGCTTTTTCCTTTCTGCTGCTTCTTATTAGTTTGTTCAGGTTAATGAGATGTGGCTCTCCTAACCTTGATGTAACAAGGGCTAGGGAACTAACTTGACATCTACACAGCAAGAACACCTTACCGCAATCTGGTAATGTTTTAGGAATTCCCTAATAATTTGGGTTTGCCCTTAATCAGGGCAAAATAGGTTGTTTTGACACTAAAATAACTATTCTGTTAAGAGAATTTTCTACTGCACATGAATACACAACAGTACAGAAGTTTGTAAAACCTGAAGAACGCTTCAGCTTCACCTGGCCACAGCATTTCTCTTTGCTTCCTGCCCTAAATGGCTTTCACTTCCCACTCCAGAGAAAATTGCGTTTTAGTTTGTTGAAGTAGTTAGTAAACATAAAATACTTTTTAACCTTTACAGAAGAGAACAACTTGTGAAGTTCAATGTATATACTTATGGTGCACTACGTGAAAGGGTATATGAATAAACATACAATGCACTACCTCTATAATGTTCCTCTTACCACTGATCACAGTCTTCCTAGAGCATGGCTCTGCTGTTTCAGGTTGCAGAGAATATCAGCACACTTTTACTATCTAGCTGATCTGTCACTTCATCTTTGGTTTGTGCACATGAAAGAGAACAAAAACTGACATATATTTGCGAAGAAACTATTTACCCTGAAGCACATGTTTGCTCACTGGCTTTATCTGAGCTACTGGAACTCCGTGTATGTTGGAGAAGGCATTCCTTTCGCTTCACTGAGCCACAGCCACAAAATAAGAAAAGCCTCAAAGCAGAGAGAGAAAGGCATCTGCTAATGCAATTGCAACCAACCATTTCTCTGCTGCCCTGAGGAAATTAAAACACAGTGTCTGTCCAAAGTAGCACAGAGGCTACGATTTCTCACAGGATTTGCAGTCAGTACTAACAGCACCTGAGCAAGCTACAGTAAGGAGCTGGAAGTACCTCTGCAGACTTCAAGAATCAGAGGATTAGGGTTATACACAATGATGAAACTGGGATTAAGCAGCTGGAATTTAGGCTGGAGATCAGCAAGTCATTTGGAGCAGGGAAATTAGTAGGACAGAACTGCATCTCAAAGATTAGCTCATGCAAACCAATAGAAATTGAAATTGGCACACAATAATCCTGTTAGACAAGAGTTCACTTGTCCCTGCATGAACAGACTGTATGAGTTAGAAGGTTTCTTAGTCCATACTTTCTGTGATTAATAGCCTTACTATTTGCAGGCACATAGGGATATTTTTGTTATACAGCGACGTGAACTGGAGAAAAAAACACCACTTCAGTCTCATGTTATATTTGTTACTGCTACAGGGATCCGCATGGTGTTCGGGATAGCTCATTTTTAAAAGTTCATTGCAAACTTCTGCACAGCGTGTTTGCCACTCACTAAGCTGGACCTGTCATGAGTGTCTTTCTTGGGCCATCTGTCCAAATCTTACTTGCAGCTGATCACAATATGAGCATTAATTAACATTGAATTCTCAGTATAGAAAAAAGAGCCTAATAACTAAAAAATTTAAGACATTCAGACAATACTTTGGATATCGCATCCTATAAGAATCCGCAGAGGCATGTCCTGCAGTTCAGCCATCTTGACTTGGCAATTCTTTATGCATATACTTAAAATTTTAACACTGTCTTCCATCAAATCATTGGACTGGAGATAATACAGATTAGCAGTAATACGTTTATACATATATCTAATTCCAACATACTTAGCTTCACTGCCAAATAAATTATTACTCAATTGTAAAACATTATTGCTTGAGGCATATCATCTCTAGGGAAACTGGATATGCATAAGCACCTGTTTAACTGTAGCTCTACCGCAAAGGCTACCTCACCGAAATTAAAATATCCATTAGAACCTTTTCTGCTTCAAGGACCACGTTTTTCTTACTTTGTCAATAAGGAAATTTTGTTGGATTCCACTCGTGTTTTAGTAGGTGACAATGCTTCAAAGCTTCCTAAATATTACTGTTCTTCCATTCACTTTTTGGTCCTCAGATGATATTTGACTAACTTTTTCAATGTTTCTGTGTAACATTTTCATGAGCCCATCCTAGTCCTGAAAATCCCCCCCTAAACAAGTAAAGAAGGCCCAGAATCTATTCCAAAACGCACAGTGCTAATAATTTCAGTTACATCTAGCAAGGTCTCCATTGTCAGCATTAGTACTGGCAATCTCAATTTCACGTTTCGTTCTAGACAGAATAGTGCTCTTTAAAAGGAATATTGATACTCCTGCAACCTAGGTTGGAACTCTGCTGTTCTGATCTTCTCTACTTCAGCTGCAAACATAAAAACTATGTCCCATGTTTATATTATATTTAGAGAATATGTGTTTGAAACTAATCTCTGTTGTTGTCAGGCCTATCTCTGTCAATGGTAAGTGGTTTAGGGACAGCTTCAGCTAACATGGACCTTTTGTTTATGCTTTGCCAGCTTTTCAAAGCTACATGGAGCCTGCAGTCATGCCATTCTGCAGCATTTCTACAGATCAGAACATCACCTGTGAAGATCTTACCCTCTCTGCTATCAAAGATGTGTTTCCCAACTCAGGTGCCAGAAGCCCATCTCCAGAAACAGTATTTCCTAATGAGAAAGCATTCTCTATTTCGGAATGTCACTGGCCAAAATCCCTGATACCAAATATTTTTCAATGGTTGATGCATCCACATTTAAGCATGTCCTTGTTTAAATGGTCAAAAACATTCGCATCTATATGTATTTAATTTGTTATTTGGAGTGAATAGATAGGAAGGAAGTACTAATTCTTTTCTCTGCAATGAATGAAATGTAATGTCATCTCTCTTGGCTCCTTTGCTTGCTCTGACTCTGAAGGAAGTGGCATAAATTATCACAACTTACTGTGAGATGTTATTGTATTTGCCTTACTTTTCCAAGTATAAGGTAGCTCTTCAGCTTGTGGCATTTGTCACAAGAAGCAAAATTTACTGTGTTGATTTTTTACCATGTTGATTTCTGTCTTCAGCTTTTCTTTGCCTGGTAGCTTAGGGTCTTGCAATTCCTTATCTGACCTGTGCCTCACTTACCTCCCTAAAATGACCACAATATCTCACCAGATTTAATAATTTACATCTTCATGTATGTTTTCATCTTCTTTTTATATTTTCTCATACATCTTTCTATACCATGCAGCACTTTGTGTAGTTCAATAATTCAGTCTCACAAAGGCATTTTTTCCCAGAATTAATGGAAAACTAATGGAAAACATCAGGCACTTTCAAAACAATTCTTATCGAACCAATATTAAAACTGATCATTTCTTTTTTCAAGAATAGCATATTTGAGTCTTTTCCAGTTATTCTCCGTGAGTTTGCACGTTTTAAGTATGATGGTGAATATAGCTGCCCTATTCTTCAGTGCAGAGGCTTTTCTCAATCAGCGATCACCAAAGAGCTACGAGTTTGATAACATCCATTTTGCTCACTGTCTATGTCATATCAATGTGCTTACATTGCTTAAGGTGAACCTCTACAAAACAACCCATTCAAATGACTCATGCAAGAGCTTCCTTTCATTAAGTTACAATTCCCATGGGTCCTGTACTCTTTTCTACTGAAAAAAAAGAATGACAGCAAAATATTACACCATGAATGTCCCTGCACATTTAATTTGAATATGAGTTTGACCAAAGAAAACCAAAATTCTTATTTCTACATTTCACATGTATAATTGGATTTTTCTAGGTGGATGTTTTTATGGGGACATGTGTGATTATACTTCCTGTTCTAGTAGGAAAGAGGTTATGATGAGAATCTCTTTCAGTCCAACAGGCCTTGTTAATTCCTTACTTTGCAATAGTATATGATAGGCATCTCTCATCTTCAGCTTGCTATCAGTTTCAGTGAAAGAAACTGTGGTCTCAGAGAATAAATATTTTCTGACCCTTTGAAGGGGGCAAATTTTTAATTTTTCCAACTGTGATGGTTTATTGTAAAGAACTCTGGGTTTGCTGTGCAAAATAGTCACTTCTCTTGGAAGTGCATTACCTCACCATTCTGACAAAATTCACAGCAAAGCCATAAACCCACAACTTTAACAACTGAAATGGTTTTCTTTCTATATAAAAGCACAGGAAGGCTATTACAGAGCACTGTGTTATCACAAAAAAAAAATTCAAGAGATCAAGATCAACCTTGGCTCCACCCTACTATCAACATTTTTGGCATATTAACTTCTTTAAACAAAAAGGACTTGGAAAATTTCGTTGAAGGCTGTCCTCATCGTAACAATAACAACATTTGACTCACAGATTCATTTTAGCTAGTATCAAACAAGATCAGTCACCTTCCACAAATAAGCCATGCTCGCTCAGAGCATTAGAAAACCTTCCTCCCTCCTACAGCTGTTCTGTTAGCACCACTAATCAAATTCAGCCTGACTCCTCAAAACAGGCTGTACCTTTTTGCTTGTGTTCAGAATTGTAGACTAAGTATGCGCACACGACCACATGTATCTCACCTGCAAGTATTACCTTGAGGTTAAATCCTGGTCCGCAAGAAGTGCCAGAGATGTGAGTGACTTACGCAGAGCCAAAGTCCCACATGCAGGCATGTCATAACAATACAGTTGTTTCTGAAACCCTCTCATCCTGGGCCTTCCGTAAGTAATGTGCCATGTTAAGGAAATTTTTATTTGTCTGCAAATACTTGTGCATCTTGTATTGTCTTCTTGAAGCTCCAGAATGTCAGAAGAATGATGGGGATTTACAGGGATGCTTGAAGTACAAAATTTGTTGAAAGTTTATAAATACAATAGGCTGCCATGGGCAATCATTACATCAAATCCAGATGCACTCTCATTGGATGGACATTGAAAAAATGTCTTAGAGAAATTTCTGACCTTAACCGTAACACTAGCAAGGAAGAGAGTCCCAAACATACAGAAAAACATGTTCTTATCAGTGCATAAACACTGCACTCTCATTATTTCTCATTCGCAAATGTAATAAAGTACAAAAAAAAAAGTACTTGAGGATTTACAATCCAAAGAATATCAGTAAATAAAAGCAACAGATTAGCCCAATATTATTGAATCCTGCCATTTAAAGCCTCTTCTGATGGACTTAATAGGCAATATATATCAGTTTTGGAAGATGTTTTGGAATGAGTAGCAACTAAATCAGAAGCATACATAGTCATGTAGGCTGAAAGAAATCTGTCTTTTGACTTGATGGCAATAATGCCTGCAGAATTTGGGGAGATTTATGACAGGATTCAAGGAACATAGTATTCCTCTTGAATTAACTAATTTTTGCAATCAGTGTAGTGTGAGTGATGCACTGCTGCCAGGAAGGATTTGTGGTCTGCCTGAAGTACCAATTACCTTTCATTTTCTGCTGTAAAAGTGTCTGGTAATGTGAGTGATAGCAGCAAATTTTACACACCACTAACGATGGAAATGAATGTTCTTTCCATCGTGCCTTTTTAATCATGTATAGAAACAAGTTTTGTAAATAACATAAAACACAATACAGAAAGGGGAATCGCTGGGATTTGTGCAAGAAAACCTGACTTAGTATTTCTACATCTTTTTTTTTCTACCAATGATACTTCACATTGAAACCGATTTTTCAACTTTAGGTCACACTAGATAAGAGTATTATTGGGAGAGGCTAATTGTCTTCAAATAAATGTTAAGCCAAGATAGCATAACCTAAAAATAGCCCAGAGTGAACCAAAAATTCTGTCTAAACCAATTCTTCAAAGTTAATCAGGTCTCGCTCTTGGCATATACCATAGAAAATCTTTTGAATTTCCTAGGATCAGTCTTGTGACCAGACACTTGCCAAGTCACAGTTGTTGCATTGTGGGAGTCTCCCATGTGATCATGTCTCAAACTTTCTAGTCGTGGTACTGGAAAATCATGAATTCCTGCAACAAATAATGTCTTCTGTCCTGCCAGGTTCAACTGATTAAAACTATATGAATAAATCTGTCTAAAGCACTGATTTCATAGATACTTTAGAAACATTTTTTCTAACTAAGCAAAAGTTTAAGGTATTTGAGTAAAAAGATAGTAAACAAAACCATAGTTTTTCCCATTAAAAAAAAGAAAAAATTCTATGCCTATAAAAAAAGGAGGCTGAAGTGAAAATGCAGGTCAGACTGGCAAAATGTCATGCAAATAATCATCACCAACGCTCAGAGCTTTAGATTACTCTGGGTATCTGAGCATTTGAGAATTGTCTCTTGAGTGTCCCCAATAGGAAAGTTTAGTAAGGCCTTTAAACATGCTCCTGAGAATCAATGGGTCACAGGAGAAGGAATCAGAAGTGCCCTTCAATCCCAAGAAAAAAATTCTTCAAGGGATAACACACAGAAACATTTGGAAGCTAATTTTAGACAATGGGTGATTCTACAAGTCAGTTGTGTGTGTGTCTGTACGTGGGTGTGTACAGAAACTTTCAGAAAAAGAATCTCAGCTGAATAATTTAGAGAATTGGCTCTGGTTTGGCTCAAACCAGAACAACGTAAAAATTCTGATTGTCACTGTCAAAGCTAGAACCATCTCACTACTAATAAATACACGTGATAGACTGTCTGTCTTTCTAGATGTTAATGCTTGGTGTTTATAATTATCTCCAAAGTAATGAGACATTTTTATGAAAGTAGGTCATTACTTGTACTTTTTCCTACAGAAACCAATGCCAAACTCAAGTTGGTGGAATGCCGTAAATCAAAGGGCAAGAAATGATCACACCAGTGGGGAGGACAGGCCAGAGCAGCTGAACCAAAACTGACCAATGAAATATTCCATGCCATATAGATCATACTCAGTTTAAAGTGTAGTGTTGACAAGGGTCAATTCCACTTCTTCAGTGGCCAGTATCCAGTGAGGACCTTATCTGTCCATCTGTTCTTGATCTGTGCATTCCTGAATCATAGAATCATAGAATAGTTAGGGTTGGAAGGGGCCTTAAAGATTATCTTGTTCCAACACTCCTGTCATAGACATCCCACTAAATCAGGCTGCCCAAGGCCCCAGCCAACCTGGCCTTGATGCCAGGGATGGAGCATCCACAACCTCAGTGGGCAACTTGTTGCAGTGTCTCACCACTCTCATAGTGAAGAAATTCTTCCCAATGTCTACTCTAAATCTGCCCCTCTCCAGTTTATACCTGTTCCCCTTGGTCCTAACCCCACAAGCCTTTATTAATAGTCCCTCTTCAGCTTTCTTGTAGCCCCTTCAGGCACTGGAAGGTAGCTATAAGATCTCCTCAGAGCCTTCTCTTCTCCAGGCTGAACAAGCCCAACTCTCTCAGCCTGTCCTCATAGAGAAGGTTCTCCAGCCCTCCAATCATCTTTGTAGCCCTCCCCTGGAGCCGTTCCAACAGCTCCACATACTTCTTATGCTGAGGATTCCAGAACTGGACACAGTATTCCAGATGAGGTTTCACAAGAGAGGAATAGAGGGGCCGAATCACTTCCCTCGTCCTGCTGGCCACGCTTCTTTTGATGCAGCCTTCTGGGCTGCGAGCACACATTGCCAGCTCATGTCGAGCTTCTCATCGACCAGCACCCCCAAGTCCTTCTCTGCAGGGCTGCTCTCAAGCACGTCATCCCCCACTGTGTACTGAAAACGGGGATTGCTCTGACCGAGGTGCAGGACCTTACACTTGGCCTTCTTGAACCTCATGAGGTTCTCAGAGGCCCACTTCTCCAGTCTGTTCAGGTCCCTCTGGATGATATTCCACCCTTCGAGTGTGACAACTACACCACACAGCTTGAATCCAGCTCCTGTCTGTCATGAAGCCCAGTCTGGGACTTTCCCTGTGCCTTCTCTGCAGTGTCAGTTGTGATGTATGGTTATCAAGGGAGTTTTATTTTGGTTTTGTATATTTGTATTAATTTTATTATTTTCTTATTTATATTATTTTCCTTTTTATTATTATAATTTGATTAAAGCTGTTTTAGTTTTGGTTTCCAACCCTCAGGTCTCTCTGTTTCTCTCATTTCCCTTTTCCCCTTTCCCTGGGGGCTTCGGGGTGTGGGAACTGGGACTACAATTGCCCCATGTTTGACTGCTGACCAGACCAGCAGGCACTAAACTGAGACTTACATATACAGAAGGCTTTTTAAATATCTTTTTTTTTTCAGATCTGCAAATATAGAGTGTTGGAGTTTTAGCCTGATTATTGTCATCAATTGTCAAAGATGTTCATGTGCATTCTGGAATAATATAGTCTACAACGCAGCTTACAGCACTACATGAATCTTATTTTATCATTTTCAGTATTTCTGCCTTTTGAAGCACAACTCTTGGCTCAGATGCTTATAAATGGCTACAAGGATTCCCCAAGCAAGATATGAAGCTGTACATGAGCATCTGGGATGAGAAGAGAGTAGAACCACAGCTGTCATGCCTCATTCATAGGCAATACCCCCATGCACACTATTGAGGTACACTAGCTAAATTATAGTTGCTCAAATAACATTTTTTCTCAGTTTTAATATAAATACAATGTTTACCACTGTGCAACAATAAAACTTTTATCTTGACAGCTGGCCTCTGCCCTCCTACTAGGCTCATACAAGCAGGTTTCATGCTTCAGCAGTCAGAGAAGTCCTCTGTTCACAGGAAAGCTTGGAATGGGCAGAAGTACATAATAGGAATCATAAGGGGATCCAGCCTCGCTTCTTACTTCCTTGCTGCTTCATCTGTCCTTGGGGTCACTGAGGCACAGGAGCAGGTTAAGCAGCTTAGAAGGAGAAGTTGGTGTCTGGCTGTTCTGAGGGAGGTGAAAGCTCCTTCCTCTGAACTTTGTTATTGGAAGTAGTTTCACAAGCCAGTTTGACAAAAGGAACAGTAATCAGAAAATACACACATTAGATCTAGGATTCAATTACTGTAAGATGAAGTGAAAATAAAAAGAAAGCCTACACCTGATTTTCACTGGATACGTTGTCCAACAGGCATAAGCCAGGGATGATGGAATGGAATTGATAGCCTATTTAAAAAAGAAAGATTCGAAGAGCCAGAGATTAACTTAATAAAACCCTAACCTCAGTCTCAGCTAAAGCTTCCTTAAAGAATAAAAAAAGGATATAAAGTCCTCAGAAAAGACCTTGAATGACTTTGCAGTCCTGGTGGCACTACTTACAGGTCAAAAATCAGAGAACTAAATGATAAGCATAGTAAAATATCTTTCTCAGCTGCTCAGTGGGTGGCTCTGCATATTGAGATCAACTAAGCAGACAAAGTGGAACCAACTCAAATCCTGCAAAAATGCTAGAAAACAGTTAACAGCTTTGTTAAGATGTTATCCTACTATAGCTGTTTCCGATTTAACTTCCTCAAATATTAAAAATTAAAAAAAATAAAAATAAAAATAAAGGAAAAGAAAGAAAAGGCAGAGAACGCCTCCTCTGGGAGGTCTTACAAAAGCTTTATTCATTGTGACAACCTGAAACTATTGAGACTGTGAGGAGTGAAGATGTGGCAGAAAGCGTGGTCTAACAGGCCATCACACACTTAAAAGTACTACAGGAGGGAAACTGTAACTGACAACATCAAAAATGTACAGAAAAATCATGAAGAATTAAAGTTGACGGGATGTCCATTTCCATCGAGGGGGGAAGGTCAGTAGAAAAACTCATGAAAATCGGTGTCTGGAAGAGATTTAGTATTGTTCAGGGAGACGCTATGTTCCCTTCTACTGGTACAATCAAGTTCTATGTGCTGATATTGGTCGAATACAAAATACTAGTTCTTCCACTCCTCTGAATGTTCTGGAATCACTTACAACCAAGATGATTCTGTAGCATTTCATATCTGCTTTGAACTAATATGAGTTACATGCAGTGAAGAACCAGGAACAGAAACTATATACACACTGTACAGACTATGATGAACTCTGTTCTGACTGACCTTCATAATCACTTGTTCTTTTCCACAACCAGATAGATACAGATCATAGGCAGCCCAGGGAGACTAAGTAACATCACGAAGGGGCTAGTAAGGCCTCTCTCCCTTTTCTAGTGTTCCTGAACATGCTGACTCAGGTATTGGAACTAGTGGTTTTATGTGTCTCAAGGCAGAATTTCACAGTTCTCCACTCTTAGACCAAAATGTTTCCTTTTCTATTCAGTATGACTGAGTTCAGGCACCTCTTTTGCTGCCCTATGTATACTTTATTATTTAAGAAAGGTCATAGTGGATCAGACCATAGTGGATCAGGGTACCTCTAGTACCCTGTCTCCTGCAAAGGCCAGCCATAGACAACATGGGAACTGAAAAAAACATAAGGAAGGCATGCAGTGGCCCTTCACTACAACATTGCTTTGTCTTCATTGACAACACAGCTGTTTTCTGAGCCAAAGGTGGTGTGCACATGCCACGTTTTCCCCCTATGCCCACTGAACCTGAACGCTTCACCATTATGCCTACCCTATTAGGCAGGGAGGGCAACGCTGCCAGCAAGGAAGGAAAGGACAATTTCCTTCCAGCTTCAGCCTCTTAAGCTTCTGCATCTGGAGCAGATGGGCTATGCACTTGAGGGGCGACTGAAACACAGCTAGAACAAGCAATACCATGTAAAGCCAGGAATGGCCTGCACAGGCTTCACAGAGAAAGAACAACACGAATATAATTCATACCACAGCAGCTCTGTTGCCCAATAATGTGGATCATACTTGATATCACACACTTCTCCAATTATTCACCGTGTACTTTTAGTTCCCACTTATTACTTCCCAAGGGGCAGAAAATTTCTTATGATACAAATTATGTAAACAATACTTTTTTATATGTTGGTCTCATCAGTATATATTGATTTAAGTGATTTTGAATTAGGAAATTATTTTGAGTGCTCTGCCTCTTGCATAGGCAGACTGTGACTTTTCTTTTTTCCAATGTATGGCCAAGATATTCTAGTGCTGGCTTTTATTAATCTGAGTCTGGTTTTTGAAAGGACTTTATTCACCTTGGGCCTGAGTTATAGATGTAAAAATTATGTTGCTGTAAGTATACAACTGCTACACAAAATGTAGTGAACATGTAAGAGCTTTATGGCACAGTACTTAGTCCCCAAGCACACACAGTTCTGGAGACAAGCCAAGCCAGAGATAGACCTGAGATTTCAAGCAAGAGAGGAATCCCAGTAAAGGATAATACAGAAGTTGTAGAAGCCTACAAAACATTTAGGAAAAGACAGGAAGGTGAAAAAGCATGGACATTGTGTAGTTCAAGGCCTCATATGTTAACTTTTTCTCATTCTTCCCTTTGTTATCTTGTATAAACATCAACACCTTTGAAAGGTTTTAAGTCAGCACATGATGACATAGTTTCTGTGGAACAAGGAAAGCTGGAGGCAGTAACATACCGTAAAGCTCTGATAATTTAATGACAAGCCTCCTGGGATTAGGTTTTCCTCATTCCTGTAATAATCAGCAAATCAGTACAAGTGTGTCTATGTGTGTTTAATTCAATCCCCGTTCCATGATATTGCACTCTTCTGTAGTGATATTGACTGAAGTAATCCAGACATGCAGGTTACCTTCAATACCAATTTCTAGTTGGTTGTACAGGAAGCATGTTCTTGATCTGAAATTATTTCTGCCTTGAGAAGATCCTGACCAGAAAAAACATTGTTTACAAGAGTTGATCCCATGCTTCAGGCTGTTGGTGTTATTCTATCTTATAGGGCAAGACTTTGGCCCAGCAACTCATGGATCAGGTATGTGATAATCTTGTGTAAGTGTCATGTCATTGTTTCACATCTTCAGCCACAGTGGGAACCAAATAGTCTTTTCCAAGGAACTGGTTGATCGAATCTTACTTCTCTGCAACCATTAATGGTGCTCAAACACTTCGAGAACTGCACAGACTGTCCTTATGTGGAGGAATGTAGGGACTGAATGAGCTTTTGATGCAAAACAACTAAATTATCTCAAAAAGCTCACTGAGTAAAGTCAGTGAAATTAAAGCCCTTGACAACTTCTTTTTGTCTTCTTCATGAGGAAAGAGAATAACACCATTATCACCCAATGTCTGCCAGTAGTCAATATGGAATGCATTTGAAACTCAGACTTCCCAAACAAGAAGAAAATTATCATTTACAGAAAACAAGAGAAGAAAGTTGCAAGTAATTACAAATATCATTTACTGGAACTTTTGACTATTGTTTTCTAAACATTTTCCTATCTGAAACAGGGGGCTATCCACTTACACTCCAGGGAGGTATCAATATGAAATACTGAGATCACAGTTGTTTAAGAACCATTTTTGGAGGAAGGAGAATTGCATTCAGTGGTCAGGAGACATGAATTTAGGTATTGGAGGTAGTGAACTGCTGTGGCTGTTTTCGGATGATAATAATCCATGAATAGAGTCTGTCAGAGAACTGTTAGATTTGTTCCTGCCCTCACTGTCAAGCCAACAGTTATGATCTGGTTACAGTCTTTTACTTGTCTTGACAGTAGTTTGGTAACAAACAAGTCTCATCTTGTTTCACCTTCACAATTAGAAAAATTGAACATGTGTACCTAGATTACACGGAGGAAAACACAGATTATGGATTCTGTGCTGTCATTTGGATTTCTTATTCATGGGTTAGTACAGTATTTCAGACAGGAACACTGTTCACATACACAAACTAGGCAGACCAAGCCGTGCACAATAACTGCAACTGGAAGAACAAAATTCCTACAATGAATTGGAGTATGGTTTTTACTCTCCTAAATTCTGCTACAGTTACATTTTCAGTACAGTAAATAATTCAAATTGAATTACTGCAGCGTTATTTGAAGCCAGAAATGTTCTTAACTTTCCCGGGGTTTGGATGAAGGCAGAAAGCATTTTAATGGAGAGACATTCTGTCCATCCATCATTGTCCGTTTTATAACCAGAAAAGCCTGAGATAAAACAGACTTTATGTTTTGTTCCATTTCTTCCATTCGCTTGCAAATAATTTGCTATTATACTTATTTTTAACTTTCCTGTTTGGCTTAGGGACCTGGATACAACAAAGATTTTCTAGGTTCTGTGTGTTAGTTTTCCAACTATTGACTTTAAACGAACCTGATCATTTTCCCACCAACAAAGGCAGTTGCCAGACTCAAGACAGGATTTTAACAAGACCACTAATAGTCCACAACAAACCACAAATAAACAAGTCTTTGATACTCTTTCTTTTTAAAGCATGCTCCTATCAGCACAATTCTTGCATACTTCTTTAGTTCTAATCTAGATTTAACTTTTTTTCTTGACAAAGAGGTAAGGGGGCAAAAAGGTTGAGGTCACACTCTTTCTGAAATATCACCATCTGTGTTTGCAAGAAAGCATATACTCCAGCTGCTACTTTTGCCAAAAAGAGAGATAAAGCAAGTGATTTTGCTCCTTTACACTTATCTTTAAAAGATAACTGTTTGGCTAGGGAGCTGGTTTTCTTTTCTTTTTTTTTTTTTTAAATAGGGATTAAAATCATGATGGTAAGAATTCTATTATTGCAAAAAAAAAAAAAGAACAAAATTTCTCTTTTTTGGCATCTGGCCTCTCTCAAATGATGCACAGATAATAACCAAATCTTTATTTACACGCTATATGAAATGGATCATCACCGCACAGAGATCTGAAAACTGAAACAAATCTGCATCAAAATGAAGTCACGGTAGTCTGTAGAAAATTTGCTATCAGATGGATCATCACTTCAGCTTCTCCAATTTAATTTATAGTCACACATTAAATGCTACAATGCCTAAAAGCTTTTTGGTATGGATTACAATAACCAAGCGAACAATTTTATTTCTGATTGTCAATACCAACAAATTGGATCTGCTCTAGGACTCACAGTGCACAGTACTCATGTAGGCTATATCTCTTATGAGCGTTTATGACCTTGGTTTGTTGAAGACATCTATCACAGTCCTGTCTGACTGCAATTAAACACTTCAGATCAAGTGAAATGCCAGAAGATTTGCTATTTTCCACCACTAGAAACCTGTTTGGAAAGAAGCAACAAACATCAGCTTTTGAAGCAGTCTAGAAGATGTCCTTTCTCATTGTCAAACTTACCCAGTGGAGAAGCCCAGATTTCAAATGTTTCCACTATTTTCTGCTGGCTCTGGTACAAAACTAGGGCAACAAACTTCAACAAGCTACTCAAAGGTAGATTGCGCTTCTCCATGCAGAACCGTGTAATATCATTTCATTTCTAAAGCTTAACTGTGAAATATCATTTTATTTCTAATGTCTTAAGTGCTCTTATTAGAGCATTCAGGATCCTACTGAAAATGAGATAGTCTTTAGGACCATTAACAGTTCTAAACTTTTCCCTTCCCCTCTTTCCTTCTCTCTAACCATTGCTATTTTTTATCCTTTTCATTTTCATCCGTGCAGCAATGAGGGCTTCACTCACAACATTTTTACCCATTCATCTCTTTAGCCATTTAATTAGCCATTAAATGTTCGAGTTTCAATTCTAATTAGCATTACTTCCAAAAGAGACAAATGGGGAACCAGTGCATTCGTATTTCAGAACTGTTGTTTCAGATTGAACGCTTATTGCATATACCACCATAATATCACAAGTCTGCTTTCAGTTCCTTTTAGGAAAGCTATGTTTCAAAGTAGATGAAATACAAAACACTTAACAGCTGGGGAAGAGAGGAGAACAGAAGCAATACTCTTGACACAGCAAGATCCAGGCCACTATCAACACTCCTGACATAGCTGGTTTAGACTTCTTTAGGCATCTTTCAAGTGAACACAGCAATTACCCAAGTGTCCTGTCCCTTCACTTTTAGATTTCTTAGTTTATTTTATTTATGCAACTTCTAAAAGAAACACCATTGTCACCTCTGGTGTTCTCTGATCACCTTTCAAAATACAAAACTAGATAAAAAACGTCCTTCTCAATTTGTAACTGTGCCAAACTTGCTCTTTATGTCACTTAATCTTTTTCTACCTAAGTATTTGTGAAGAGTAAAGAATTCTCCTTGAAGTGACTGGTAGGCTAAGCAAGCTCAACTCTTTCAGAATCTAAACTATGCAGTAGGGCCAGCCTGAAGGACATTGGTGCATTCACCTGGCTCAACTCACCCATACTTGCTCAGTCATTGCATTAGCACAGCAACTATCCCACGCTAATTAGTGCTGCCACTCAGCTGCAACAGAATGCTGACACCATTGAATTGCTTTCAAATTTAGAACTAGCTTTACCATAGCTACTCAGGTCTCTGTACAGAGCTGCACTGCACAGTATACACACACTCTTAACATCCTCCTATAGAGCATGTTGTCTTCCCTTACCATCCAACTAGTCCTTCCTTGCACTTCTTCCACTTGGATTATCTCACTTCAACGTGGGTGACCATGGCTGTATGCTATAGAGGCATTCTCAGCAGAGTCTTAGTTCTTTCCTAGTTGTGCTGGAAATACCGTACCTAATACATACAAAAATCCAAATCTACCTCCTCACCAGTTGCCTAGTAGCCATCTTTGAATAAACTGAGCAACATTCCCCAAACCTGAGGGTGTTAATATGGAAGAAAGAAGAGAAAAAAGCATCCATTGTCATATCTTCCCCTCTTACCTCTTATGGAAGCTCTTTCCTCTCCAGCAGTTACATGAATAGCACAGCATGGAGACTGAGCCACTGGGGACAAAAGGACAAAATGCAGACCTGTCACTCATCTCTAAATGCATGCCACTGTACTTTGTATACACACATCCATTACATTTCTTCTAATGCATTTTCACAGGAATATCTCAGATGGAACACCTTCCCTATTCTGTTCCACTGGGCACGGAACAGATGGGTATGTATTACAATCCAAGGCCAGAAAGTGGTATCACAAAACTAGAGGATAAGGGTTCAGAAGGGTTCAGAAGGGTTCATCCTCTTGATGGGAGGAATCTCTACCAGGAGAATGAGTAGAAAAACAAGTTTACTCAGAAGAAACTGGCAGAAAAACAAGGTTTCAGAAAATCTCGTGGTTATGGGATCTGTCTGGAATAAAAGTCACATCAAATGCTACAGATGATTTGAAAGCGTGGCCTTCATCTTCCATGTAACTAACCTAGCCACTGATTTCTAGCAAAAGGCAATTAAATGGTCCTGAGCTAAAGAATATTTAGCTGTATATACAGACCATATGAGTCCTAAGAGAAGGACTTGATAAAAGGGGAAAAAAAAAAAAAAGAAAGCCACCTGATAAGGTTTAACTGACATCTGAAAGGAATCCTGAGACCAAGCAGCTCTGGGCATTTTTTAGAGCACATTTACTCACTGCTGATCTCTTCCAAAACAAATATGATCACTAACAACAGTTCCATTTAGCATTAACAAGAACTGTTATGCACATGCAGCTAAGTATTTCTAGCATACCATGGCATTTGGCTGAAAGCCTGTTTTCGTATTCATAGTGCAGTATGTGAACATTTTTTTTGCAATCTTTCTCACTGTAAATTATTCAAACTTTATTTCTTGGCCCTGGAAAATAGTACTATCCCGGGCTGTCATCCAAGAAGGACTTCTTAAAGGACTAACAAGTTTGGATTAATTCTGTAAGATATGAAGTAACTTGATTATTCCAGAAAAAGAAATAAAACTGAGTTAAATTCACTTAAAATTCTTGGTAAACATTCCTGCTGTGAAAGTGCTCAGTAGTTGGCCCAGGAGAACTGAACTCACAGCAAGTGCATCACAGGCACCTACAAATGCCTGCTTTCTACTGGCTTCTTTCAGGATGAGCAGGAAGTGTAAGAGGCCCTGAGAATCCCTCCTTATTTTACTACCCTGTTTCCTTTCGATACATTCTCACAATTTGTGACAGCTGTTACCACCACAGGCTTATGATTTCTGTGCTAATTCACTACAAATATAGGAATATAAAGGTAAATAGAAAAAGCTAAGATAAGAGGCATGGGCAAGAGAGATGCTATGGGTAAAAGTTGTTTATTAACATTGGGAACTGTAAGAGTTCTTAGTAACTCTGATGTGACGAACTACAAAAATCAAAGAAATAAAACAATCATCATGTTTTTTCAGATTTTGGTTTTACTTATTTCACTTAGAGAAAAATCCCAGATCTAAATGTCACTGTAGTACTATTTTGTGTTGTTAGGCATCTTCATCTCCTTGCTCTAGAGCAGCTCATTTCAATAGCAATTGAAATTACTTCTGCCTGCAGCAAGCAGGATCATGTGCTATGATGCTTCAGTGTATAATTGATCTCTACTGACGTGTACCAGCTGGGGTTCTGGGGCTAACTCCAACCAAGGACTGAGGTGCCAGAGGCAAGACTTGAACAGAAGTGAGGCTACTAAATCCAAAGCTACAATCAAAAATACCCACGAATAGCTGCTGTCTTCCCTTGGAGGCATGTAAACTAACTAGCTATCTCCTTGTTTAACCTTAAAATTTCCTAAGCACTTGGAATTCTGCTTCCACATGTGCCCTGGAGTGCCTCAGAAAGAGCGGCTTGGTGTTTGGTGCAGCCTATGTTATTCCTTCATCCTCGAGTGTCTGTGGTAGCAGTTCCAGAGCACACCACCATATTGAACTCTTCCTTTCACAAAACATAGCATTAACTTTTTTTTAAAACACAAATTAAAGAGGTCACGCCTGCCTTCCATGTAATTAAAGTACTCACACAGGTAGTGGGAAATTTTGATTCATTTCTCAGTGGGTGGGAGAGTTTGCCAGCTACCATGCTGAGCAAGAATTCTCTTTGCTACTCCTGTCATAGCTGTGATGCTACAAATAGTAAATCAAGATTCATACAATCAAAAAAAAAAAGAGTACAAGGTTGAGCATTATGCTTCATTCTAATGATCCAGATGGTCCTTTTGCAAGACACATGTCTTTGATGACGTTTTTCCTTGGATCAAGCCATTGTCCAATATCTACTAATAGAAAAAAGGATCCATTGGGACAAAAAGTGCTATGCAAATGTACATACCCTGTCATTATTAATGTAACATGGGTTTAAAAATAAAGAACAGATTAGGCCCCAGATTGGTAACCATCAGAAATGTCTCTCTGGATCCTGGTAAGAAAATTATTCAGAAAGGCAATGAAACTGTGGACAAGAATAAAGCCTTTAAGTTAAAAACACAGACGAAATGGCAGAAAAAGCTCTGCACAAAATAAACCAAACCAGATTCAAAAGAGGGGCAGTCAGTTTTACAGACTAGACATAACCAAATGCAGTCAGCAGCAGCAAATGACATCTTTGTCTCCCCCAGTGATGAGTTCAATTACTGAGATGAGTTTCACGCAAAGTGAACAGCACAGTAAGTAATTAATTGTAGTGCAGATACTATAAACTCTTAGACCTGTGTTACGTTCCAGCTGTCACTACTTGTTCTGCAAAAAGTCAGATTTCATGTCAACTTTTGTTGAACACAGAGTTTCTTTATATTTTCCAAATTAAACTCAGACAGAAGCAAGGTGTGCTTCAAATCTCAGAAGGTCTGTACTCAAGACTTTTATACTAGCTTTATGGGTGCATTAGACGACTCCATATAAACATCAGATTATTAGTCTGGGTCTTGGTGACAGCTGTATCTAGGCTGTTTGCCAGGGATAGAGAGCACAAAGGCTCAGGAGACGAGGCAGGGATCACACGTAAGAGGAGGTTTCCAAAGCAAAGTGGAAGAGGAGTACTTGAAAAGAACTAACAAGGAATCAGACTGCAGTCAGTTGTGCTTTTCAGAATGCAGTTAAACTGGGTTTAGAGGCTACCATCGCAAGTATTCATCATTACCTTCCTGCCAGAGCCCCCGGCAGTTCCTTCAGATCTGTTGACATCCTACACTTGTTGCCCCTAGCCCAGTCTAGTATGTAAAAGTGATCTGGACTAAAGAGCAACATTAAACCTGCCAGACAAACATTGTTATGAGTACATTGCACTGAATTTGGATCATTTGATGAACTGAATTAGCTTCTAACTAGTAGAATTTGCAGATCTGGTAGAAAGAATGACTTCTATTATGAAGAAAAGGACAGCAATAGCTATACTGATCTTCTGGCAGCAAATGTTCTCAGAAACAGTTCCAACAATGTATTAAAGCACAGCCATAACGGTGGGAGCAGCAAGACATTTTGAATGAAAGTGAGATGAAAACTGCAGATGTGAGATGAAAAAGCAGGAGCTGGGTGTCTCCTGTAGGAAGAACTAGGAAGGATGTGTGGGGTATGGTGAAGCAATGATGGGGCTCTGAATCCAAAAGGGATTTAGAACACCTTAGTTGTGAGAAAGTGTTGCAAATGACTATTTTAGATGAAACTCATTAAGAAAAGAGCAATTTAACAGAGTTCTATGTCATGCTGTTACTTACTGCATGGAGGAAATACACAGAGAGAAAATGGGGTTATACGTGTTTATAGCCAAAGGTTTATACGTGCACATCCGATCCTCTGTATTGTTAAGATTTCAAACTGGGCATTCAGTGTGAATTTGCTCTAATGTTCAAATCTGAGGTTTCACTAAGCAGACGCTGAAACATCAGATTTTATAAAATAAATAATTTCACAGAGGGATACATCATCGTGGTTGACTCCAAGAAGAAAGGCCCACATGAAGAAAGAAGTCCCTGCTCAATTATACACTTACAGACTATTTACACGACCTTTAAGCAACAGTTTGGTCCAATAGCAGTATTTGCACCTGGAGTTTCATCGTTCCTCATTGGATTCCTTCACTGTCTTTCGGACAGGTCGGTATCTTGTCTTTGTGCAGCTGGTGTTGATGAACTGTGCTTGAAGCCTCTATATTTTTCTGTTGACTCTGGCAGTTGTGTTTTGACTAAACAGATTGTACACACTGGGAAAGTTTACAACTGGAAATTCCCAGCTTGTGGCCTAGTCCTTCAGCAAGTCTAGTTACTCGTGCTAGGCTAAGCAAACATCATACTATCACACAATATTATGACTCTAAATTATTTATTCTATTTAAAATATTACTCATTTAAGCTAAAGACTTAATCTCTGTTAAACAGGAGGATTACCTGGCATGCAGTCCAGCTGCCATCCAGGGAAGATTCAAATGGGGTTCAGCAGTGAACTGTCATGGACAAGAGATCTCATTGTTTCAAGAAGCACCCTTGAGAAGCATCCCAGTGCAAGGGGAGATCATTGCCATGCAGCCACGCTGACCAGCAGGAAGAGCTCGAAGGACGCTCACTTAAGCTGTCATAATTATGGGATAGATGTGATTGGCTCACAGTCAGATTGCATAAAATACAGAAAGTACACATGAGGCTCCTTATACCCACAGTTTATCGGTGTTCACTGTGTTGCTCTTCTCCTTGTGGGTTTCCTAGAGGAGTTCTTGGCTGGACTGTGGGCAGGCCTTTACCTCTACAGGAGCTTGAGCCAAATTGATGCTGGTTTGGTTATAGGGGGGTTGGGGAATGCATTTGTCACATTTGGCCCCCTAAATACAGTCAATTCACTTTTATCAATTCCCATAGTGTGGTGTTACGGTCACCTCTTGCCTCTATGTCATAAACATGCAGTATTTGGTAGATCAATGCTATGAGTCTCATTATTTGATAAACTGTTTGGTTTAAGTATCAAATTAATATTATTTATATACTACATTGACATATTTGCAGATTCATGGAAAGCAAAGAGTTTTTAGAAGTATAAAATATTACTATTAATTGCATTATTGAGACATTCCTCTTGACCAACAGGAAGTATTTGTTTAGTCATGTACCAAGCCTTAGTACACAAAATCAAAAGTAATAAACATAATGTTGCCAGAGCTAACAAAATCACAGAAAAAAGAAACATCATATTAAATCTTGGTATGATAACGTATAGTTTGATTGTAGCAGTCGGTAGGTTGTGACAGGAGCTGAATAGTTAAAGTCACATCCCATAATTCATATTGATTATCGTAAGTAGAAGAAGTGATGATCTCCACCCCGGGGGCTGAGCTTGTTGACATGTGAATCAAAAGTGGTTCATGCTATCAATGATTAGCATGATCTATGCATTTTTCTACCTCCCAGCTGCAAGGTCACTTAGGCATATTTTACAATTCCTTCTCACCAATCTTCATTATATTCTCATATTTCACTGCCTTCATTCAAACTACCACTTCTGCTGTGGGCTGGCAAAACTGAAGATGTGCATTTGGGCTTGCAAGGTGTGGAGTAGAGTAATTTATAGAAGGATGCAGTAAACACATACAGAAAAAGGAATAAACATATCTCCACAATAATGCTTTGAATCAGGTGTCCCATTCATCCTGTCATGGAATTAAACTACTCAGCCAGCCAGGCATCATCAGTTATGTTGAAGTAACATATGCCTTCAAAATCAAAGCTGCATTTATGGTGTCAAAGGAGGAAATAGTCCACTGTCAATCAATTTGGTAACGTTCAGTGGCAGGTAACCATTACCTACTCAGAAAAGATAGCAATGAGGAACAATAGTATCAATATCACTTAACGTAGTATTAGATTAGGGCAAAAATAATTGCCATTTTACCCAACAACTTTAATGCAGTATATCTCAGCTTAGAATAAAATTTATTAATCAAAATAAGAACCATTAGAATCTACACATTTTTGCCAACAAGAAACAAGTCTATTTATTCCAGTAGCACAGAATCCTAAAGTCCTGGGACTGATGAATCTTTCTAAGGTGTTTTTAGCTGCTGATTGCTTGTGGAAAACCTTCTCTCACGGGAAGTTGTCAAGACGTGAAAATGCAGTAATCGGAGGAGAGAGGCCTGATGAGTAAGCTAGGTGAGGTAGAGTTTTGTAGCCCAGTTCATGCAGTTCCTGCAGAGTCATTTGCGAGACACGCCATCAGGCATTGCCAAGGTGAAGAATTGGCCTTTTTTTAACTGACCAATATTGGACATAAATGTTCTGGCTCTTGGTGTGTTTTGTCTTCCTGGTAATACTTCTCCATTGTGATAGTTTCACCAGGATTCTAGAAGTGGTACTGGATGATTCTACTTGCCGACCACCAAAAAGTAACCATAACCTTCTCTTTTGGTGCTGCACCTCAGTCTAGCCACTGCATGGAATGCCATCAGTTGTCATATAAAATCCATTTTTGTCACACGTCACAATAATATCGAGAAATGGATCATTTTTATTGTGCAAAAGAAGGGCAGACTTCATTCAGTTCAGGCAGCACCCATGTGTTGAGCTTTTTTGATTTTCCATTTTGGTGCAAATGTCGAACAATTGTTGAATAGTGAACCTCTAATTCTTCCGCAGCCTCTCCAGTTGTTTAGCATGGGTCTGCTTCAATAATGTCCCTCCATTGGTTGTCATCTATCACAGAAGAACATCCACATTCTCATCTTCAAGTCTCTTGTTTCTGTTATGAAACTTTTGGAGTCATTGTCAAGCTGTATGTTCACTGATGATTCCCTGGTCAAATCTTAGTTGATATCACTAGTAGTTTCTGCTGCTTTACAGGCTCTTTTGAACTCATACAACAAAATTGCTCGAATTTGCATTTTTCCCATTTTTAATTTGACAGTGTAATATAAAGAAGAATAAACAACAAAACCAAAAGCATTAGCATTATTAATTAGAGTGAATTTTTTGCTTTAAAATGGCATATTGCATGAACAGAGTTAAATAAAAGTTTAATCCAAAATAAGAATCAAAGTTTACAATGACGAAAACAAATTATTTTTGCACCAACCTAACACATATCTGTAAAATGGCTACTGGGGCTGGTAAGCCCATGAAACATGTTGTCAAAGATCTGCAGCTGTTAATCTTCCCTTCATACAAAAGAAGATGAGTTATTTATAGTACAAGCTAAGCAAATTTAAGTATTTACATGTTGATCTTGCAGAAATTTATCCAGAGCATGTGCTTGTAGTACCAAATTACAAAGACAACAACAAGACAACCTGTAATGAGAAAGGAAAACAGGAATCATAGAATCCCTAGAGATCCTTTGAGAACATCAAATCCAACTAGACCTGCCCACTACTAAATCACATCCCTGAGCACCTCATCTACCCATCTTTTAAATACCTCCAGGGGTGCTGACTTAACTATCTTTCTGAGCAGCCTCTGCTGGTGCTTGATAACCCTTTCAGTGAAGAAGTTTTTTCTATAGTCCAATCTGAACTTTCCCTACGCAGCTTGAGGCCATTCCCTCTCGTCCCATCACCTGTCACTTTGGCAAAGAAAACAACATCCACTTCTCTACAACCTCCTTTTAGGTAGTTGAAGACAGTGACAAGGTCTCCCCTCAGCCTCCTCTTCTCTAGGCTAAACAACCCCGATTTCCTCAGTCGCTCCTCATAAGACTTGTTCTCCAGCCCCTTCACCAGCTTCATTGCCCTTCTCTGGATTTGCTTCAGCACCTCAATGTCTTTCTTATGGTGAGGGGCCCAAAACTGAACACAGTATTCTAGGTGCAGCCTCACCAGTACAGGGTACAGGGGCAGAATCACATCCCTGGACCTGCTGGTCATGCTGTTTCTGATACAAGCCAAGATGCTATTGGCCTTCTTGGCCACACTGCTGGCTCGTGTTCAGTCGGCTGTAAACCAGCACCCCCAGGTCCTACTCTGCCAGGCAGCTTTCCAGACACACTTCCCCAAGCCTGTAGTGCTGCACAGGAGTGCAGCAATCCTTCCAGTAGTACATACATGTTGCTTCGGCTCTTCAGCTCTGGGTTTGATAACCTGATGTGGTGTAATTGCCCTTACACTGGAGAGCTATAATTTGCACTTTTTCATATTCTGATGTTGGGTTTGTGACATCACCAACACAGTTCCAGTACTGTTTCCCCTAGAAGAGGCACAGGTATTCGTCAAAGATGCCTGAAGTACAAGAACCCGAGAATCCGATATCTATAAAAGATGTAAAATAAGAGCAGAAGTTGGGGTATGATGTGTAGTGGAGCCTTGTAATGCCTTGGTCCAAAATCCTAGAGGTTCTTTCTGATTTTTTGGCTCAGTCATATGCCACCAGACTATATTGGCTATAATTGCTACTTCTAATTCAAAACGATATCCTTACCCGGAGTGTATAATTGTGCGTGCTCAATCAAAGCATTTTGGCAGGCATTAAAGGCTTGTTGTATCTTGGTCCACTGCCAAAAAATGTTCTTCCTAGTTAATGTCTGCAAAGGGCACATAATGTAGTCAAATGTGGGATAAAGGTTCTCCAACACACTGTAAGTCCCCAAAAGATCTTGAACTCTTTTACCATGGTTGCTACAGTAAATCACTGGACTGTTTGCTGTACCTTACTCAGTTTATCTCTAATCCGCCCATGCCAAACTCTTGTCAAAAACTGTACAGCACTGCTTGGGCCCTGTTTTTTCTTCGGATTAATTGGACAGCCTTGTCCTGTAAATGCACTTTAAGCAATTCGGCAGCTGCTTCGATCTCTCTTTGTGACTCTGACATAAGTCAATTGATCAGCAATATAATGATAAACAGTAACAGTACCCGACTACAGGGCTGTATCAGCTGCTGTCACTTGGTGGCAAATGTAGGGACTGTGTTTGTATCCCTGGGGCAATACTCGGAAAGTATATTCCTTTTCTTGCCAGATAAAGGTAAACTGGTCTTGGCTTTCTGAAGTGGTAGCTATCAAAGATATTAGCAAGATCTATCACCACCTTCCAGGCTTGCAAACCTTTCACAATTTCTTCCACAAGAGCAACCATGTTTGGGACCACAATTGTATATTCCTTTGGAGCCTGAATCAAACTGCTGCTGGTTTGGTTAAGGCAGCAGGAAGGAACACATTCATCACAAAAGGTCCATGAGGAACCTAGCCAGGAGGGACTAGGGTGCTTGATAGACACCTGCTTGGATTCCAGTTGTGGTTTTACGTATATTATCAGAACATTTAAGAATGGGGATCATTTCTGGAGGGAATGCAGCTGAAGTCCACATCTCATTTTATGGATTATGTAAGTTTATGGATAATAGATTGTTGGATTTTTTTGTTGTAACAAAGCAAAAGATTTCAAGTAAATTTTTTGTTAGTTCTTTTTGGCTTCTTATTTTCATGAAAACATACAAACAAAAACTTTTCCTTTTTTAATTCAGAACAACTTTTATTTTGAAATACTCTATTTCTGGGGTTTTTACAGAGCACTTTACTCAATCTGAAAAGATCCATTTTTCTTTACTTTTGTGTTGGACATTATTTTTTCTTTAAGATGATACTTAAAACTAGGAGGATGGCTATTAATACAACTTAGGTGTGCTGGCAGACAACATTTAAATTATTGTATTAATTATTGGGGTTTTTTTCTGCTCTCTGGAATTTGGCCTTTTACATGTAGGTCTAAGAGGAATTGGTGACCAATTCAAGATGCAATTCTATTCATATGTAAGAATTTATGAAGATTTGTACAAAGTAGATGATAAAAATCAACAAATAAACACCAAAGTTCCTGTTGACAACTTCTGAGCCCCTTTCAAACGGCACTTAAGAACTCTCCCCTTATACCTATCTCTAGAACACAGAAGTCCTGTTCAGGTTATGTCCAGCTTCCATATTTGTCTCTGTGGTTGTTCCCTTCTTCATAAATATACTAACCCTTTTCCAGGAGTACCCACCTCAAAATTGTCTACCATGACACTGGAGTTTTAAGGAAGCTTTCACTTGTCTTGGTTTAGAGCAAAAAGATGTATATAATTTAGGTAGTATATTATTAAATACTCTTCCACAATTATCTAAAGTGAAGTCATAAAATAGTTAATCTACAGTTATAGGATAATTCAGGTTGGAAGGGAATTCAGGAGGTGAATGGTGTTTCACCAAGACATCCTGCACAGGACATACACGAGAAGAAACTGGAAAAATTCCACAACTATACTTTGAAACAGATTCAATCAGTTTCTCTCAAAAGTGGCCCAAACAGTATCCCAGTTCCTAGTATGATCCAAATTTAAGTTGTAAATTTTAAATCAGTTTCAATAAGAGAAACATCTATGTTTTGACAGGATGAAAAGTTCTATTTTAAAGTAATTCAAAACTTCATTTGTTTTGACAGAGTTGTAGATACTCAGTACTTTTCTCTTGGTATCCAGAAAAAAAAAAAAAGGAAAAGTCTTAGTGTAGATTGTTGGATAGTTATGGAGCATAGGGACAAAACATGTTTGTTGAACCACCTAAAGACCAGAGAGCAGGATTATTAGTTCATGCTTTACCCACAAAGGAGAGATTTATCAGCCCTGCCTTCTTCGTTTTCCCTCCCTAATATTTGTATTGCCCTGTGCAACATGGAAATCCTAGAGTGCACTTTCATAGCAACTGTCCTTCATGAAAAGTTTTTTATCCACATTAGAAGTTATGTATTGTTGTACAGCACTGTTGAAAGACTCCCTCAAAATGTCACAAAAAAAGGTGTATATTGACATTTCAGCTTCCCCTATAGTTAAAAATAACAAGATTCCTAGTAAACAGCCATGGTTAGATAAAAATTATTTGTGGTATTTTAACCATAAAGATCTCCATTTTCATTTCTTTATTGGTAGGCAATGAGTTTTAACAGTTTTTCTGTAGTAAAAGTTCTACTTACAACTCTATATATCAACTTCTAGAAGATCTTTGTCCTGATAGATAACTGTACTTTTCCATCCAGTAGTGCAAACATTAAAAATAAATAGCAGCGGCCTGATCTTTGTCCTGCAGAACAACAAAAACTAATCACAAAAGTTAGGAGTAAGACACTGGCTGTAAACCAACAAAACATCTGGATTATACACTTTTTCACTCTCTGAAAGGACTTTCTTCTTTCACTGGTGAGATAGAAAGTGTTACAAAAAGGCAGGCAGACTGAAGCAATCAAATAGAAAATATATAGGTATTAGTGTTATTGAATATGACAGATGAAGTTTCACCCATTTGCTAGATGCTAAAATTGAGAATAGAAGGAAGCAGGACAAATGTAGCTTGTCCAAATCTGACATCCAAATCCAAAAGTTCATCCAAAATTCCTGGGCTTTATAATAAAGGAACACATTGCCTGGAAGCATGATAGCAGTTCACTAGTTTAACTTTTGTCTTACGTGTCACTGGGCTTTTAAAATGTACCTGGCCATGCTGATGCTGACCCCCACTAAGCTCCCAAGGCTTCTTTGACTTCCTTTCTCATCCAGGTGCAGATTTACTAGAAAATCTACGGATGCTAGACTCCCAGGTGATACCAACTAGTGTAGTATAGATGCTCTGATCATGTAGGAACTGTATCACGTCTTGCTATACTTCCCTATTCTCCTAAAGCAGGGATGCTCATGAAACCATCTAATACAGTTCTGCTTTATGACCAACACTGAGGAGCAACTTAGGAAACTGCATCAATTTTTATGGTCAAGACAGCAGCCTAGTCCCAGCTGCCATCATTTCTATCTGCCTTCTCTTCATCTTCCAGTCTATGAAAAGAATGGGTTCTGGCTGCTACTGTAAAGAACTGTGCCTCCTTCAAGGGATTCTTCAAGATGGATGAGGAGTGCTTTGGAGCTTTGTTGGAGGGTGGGTAGATCAGATATTGGAAACAGGTCTTTGACCTTTGTCGTTACAGCACACAGATGTTCCCGAGGTAGCCCATGTAGCTACTCTGTTCCTTGCCTGCCTCTAACAGACAACGAACACAGGAAAGCTGATCTGCTGGAACTTTCTGTTTAATTTCTGTCACATATATGAGAAAAAAAAGAATCTGAAGCCCATCTGAGGGATCAGTCCATGGGGGAAATACATTGCTGCCGCGTCTCTGGCAAATGAGTTCAAATCACGCTGTTTCAGACACATACAGGGAAATAGAAGATGGGTCTATGTCACATTTGCCTAGTTGCATTCCTAAATTATGTGGTCCATACTGGTGATGTCTGGGATTCCAATGAAATTATACTTGTGTTTAATGAGTCATTGTCCCACCATGGTAGTCTAGCAGAAAGCCCTCTACTTCTAGCAGAGATGTTCTCTGCTAGAAGTACTGTACATGACACATAAAAAGAGTTTCTGACTAGTCATACTAATTAAAAATCAGCAAAGGCATCACGTCAGTTTCATTATCTTCCTGATCTTCTCTGCAATCCAGGAACATTTCTGTGATTTGAAGTGTTTACACTACTACCTACACTACTTTTTAGTAAGAACTGCAACCTAGGGGTGCTGTCTTACCAGTCATTCTCATTTTAGTACAAATGCATTTAACTTTAATTATGGGTGTAGGAATATCTGCAATTTCACATCATTCCAAAGCTTTTAGATTCCTTTAGGATGAAAATTTAGGGGCTGCAAGTGCTACTTTCTAAGCATCACACCTTGCATACACTCCATAGAAAAAAAAAAGTTATTTTACAAAATTTTGCAAGCTCACACTCTCCCAGTTTTTCACTTAATCACATTATTATCCTTTCATTGATATAAGCTTTGCACAGAGTGCTGAATGCGACTACAGGAAGGTGATACCAATTAATTACTAACAGTTACTTCATAATCATGTCAAATTTTAATTTGCTGCTGCCAGGTTGTTGAAGTGCCAATTACACATCTCCTTTTTCATGTATTAAGAAAAAGAGTAATCATGCATTTACTGCTTTTAGAATTCCTAAGTTAATTCGGCAGCAGCTTGAGCTATGTCTTCAGTACTCTGCAGCCACGCTGAGCTCTTTGAAGAGTCCACTGAATGGAAAATTAACATACCAGAACGGCCTCATTAAAATAAAATGAAATGCTTACTCAGGACACTTTAATCTCAAACATCTAGAAATATTTGGTGAAAGGAGGTATGAATCATAGAATCATAGAATGATTTGTGTTGGAAGGGACCTTAAAGATCATCTGGTTCCAATCCCCTGCCATGGGCAGGGACACCTTCCACTAGATCAGGCTGCTCAAAGAGCAAGTGAAGTGACACCACAGCTTCAGAGTGCACAGTAATCGACATAATGTGTTGGTTTCGCTATGTATCTTCCCTTTCTGGAAGCAAAGAGGAGACAGACAGCTTTTTACAGGGAGGCCTTTCTTCCTATTTGGTTATCATGCGAAAGCTCCTCTCTCATCACCGAGCTGAGAATTACAGTGCCAGCAGAGGGGCACATAGACAGCTGTATAAATTTGCATAGTATAACTTCATCCTCAAAAACTCCAGGTAAAAGACATCATCCTGAACACATCACATAATATGGGGACCACTGTAAGCAAGTAAGTGTCAATTCAAGTTCCTGTACATTGACTACTGGATTATGCAGAGTTCTCTTATGGTTGAAGTCTTCAGAAAGTACAAGTCCTCCTACTATTCCAAGATAAAGAAGAAACTCTTTAAAATTAACTAGAATAGACTTCTAATATTGAAGATCAGGTTTCCGTTTGTTTCCACTGTTCCTCATTATGGCTGTGCACTGTAAAGATATTACATACCAACATGCACTAAAATGCTTCAAATTTTGGTTGTTGGTGGGATTAACCCACATGTCTCTCAGCATTTTTCAGGTCAGAGGGATATTATTTTTTCTTTAAAAAGTTACGGTAAAGGAAAAGATAGAAAAAGATAAAGATTTCTTTTCAGTCACCCTAGTCTCCAGCCACCAGGAAGAAACTCTTGATTTCAATACAACAAAATACAACACAGCAAAAAGTAAAATTCAGTGTCAAAACCCTCTTGGAAAGACTATAAGAGAGTTGCTGAGGGTTAGACAACTGAGTAGAAAGGCTTACAGGAAAAATTTGCTTTGAAGAAAACGGAGTAACATTTTATTGCATGAAAAACACATTGTGAAAAAAAACAGTGATGTACTTAGCAATTGTAAAGTAACTGCAAGTTTCTCTGAGCTCTTTATCATATCTTCTTTTTGTCCAATACAGCACAGAAAAACACAATATTCTAAAATAATCTGAAGCTCAGAAAATCACTTGGTGTTGTTTCCACCTTATGTCCAATTCCTAGTTTATTTTCGTCCATATTCTGCTGAAGTTCTGTAAATTATAGTATTCCTTTTTACACAATCTAAACAAATTAGTCAAAAGAAATATATGTTGCATATCTCATTTTCTCTCTGTTTTCCTCCTATTATTTCCATTTCCATTCCTTTCCTTCTTTCAAGTATTGGATGCTGGTAAAAACAAAATAACCAAGAGGTTATTTAGGGTTAAACAAAGGTAAAAGAGGAGAACTAGGATTAATGGAAAAGATTTTAAAAGAAAATTTAGGTTGGCTATCAAGAAAAATTACTGACAGTGAAATTTACTGTATTGTGAAATATTGTTATATGGAAAGCATCAGAACCTTGACTTTAAAGGGAGAAAGACAGCATTGGTCTCTAGAAGGCAAGTTCACAGTTGTTGGTCTTCTCTGCTCACAGTCTAGACAGAAACACCATCAGATCTTGCCTTGCTTTGATGTCTTGGTACATTCAGTTCTTCCATTTTTCAGAATTACAGAACTAACCACAGAAATAAAACTCAGAATATGCTTAACAGAATTTCTCCAAGTTCGTACAAGTTTCGGGGGTTTAGTTCTGGTTTGAGTAGCAATAATATTTAGGTCAGTTTTATTTAGTATAAGAAAATTCACTCATTCTCAATGAAAACTATTTTCCTTTCATCAAAGTATTACAGTAATTCCAAAGCTATTCTGTGACCAAGTGTACTAGTGATTACTAATGGCATGATTGGTGCTGCTAACAACACATAATGGACAGTATCTTTTACACAAAATAAAGCAACATTTAATTGAAACATACTGAAAAGCAAGATGAAATTTTAAGAGCTATATCCCAATGAATACTTTTGTAAACAGGCCTATAATTTAAAAAATCACAATTAAAATTACTACTTTCTCTGCACATTTTCAAGCAAACTTCAGATTTAGGGCATCTAATTCCATTTGCTTCGGAAAGTTTAGAGACTCAAGGCTATGTACTTTAAGAAGGTATCACTAATACAGTTATTTGTTGTTGTTAGTACCATAAAGAAGATAGTATCCTACTAACTAAGAGGTAAGATTTTATGAAGACCTACCAATTTATTCACTATGAGAAACAACATTCGACCCGTTTCCTTGGTCTTCTTCTGGAGAATGTTGATCACGGGTGTTGCTCATTTCCATCACTCCAAGTTTTCTGATTGTATGACTAAAAAATGTAGACCATTATTTCTCTGTTACAACACTCTTCAACATTTTGCCTGGGATTTTTACTAAGAATAATTTCCTTAATAACAAAGGTTTCTGTAGCCTATGAAATCCAGTAAGAATCAGTAAGAATCATTATTACCATAGCGTTCAGAGGCTGCACACAGCCTCCGTGAGCAGTGTGCCATCTGTCTGCAGATGCTTACTGTACAAGGCTAATCATCTATGCATTACTGTACAGTTGTAACTGCTAATATCAAATGCAACAAACCTCCAAGAACAGCAGCATTAAAACCAGCATATTCTCAAGTGAACTTGCAATGGAGAATATGCTTCTGAAACTATATGACTAGCGTGGGATCTTTTTTTGAAGTAGAGATCTGTCTTGGATAAAAAGATCTTGGTGTGCCATGTTTCTACTTATGTGCTCTCCAATAATTTCAAATGACAAAGTATTTATAAACTCGTTCTAAATAAGAACAACGGTTGGGCAGAAGATTTCTCGTCTGTCTCCTTGTAGGTAGGATAATAGGCCTTCATAGCTCTAGAGGCTGGTTACTCAAGCTCAGCAGAGGTACACAGTTAACTAGTGCTTGATAACTATCTGTTTGAATTTCTGTCTTTCTCAGAGTAGAGATTTAATCCAGAGGGTAATCTTTGTTCTACCTGATATTAATTAGGGTATTTCCAATTTGCAGCAGTAAATGTCTATGTTCTTCTATCTCACTTAGAACCAAGGAGAAGTAATAATTAAACTAGCTTTCCCATACTAATAAAACTGTCCAGCAGTTTTTAAAATATTGCTATTCAGTATTATTCAGTAGGAAAACAAGTTATCCTTAGGACCAGCTCTATTTTTATGTCTTCCATCTGCATATTCCTTTCTGTGTTCCTCCTTCTACCATCAGGCCTCTGTCCTGTTATCTGCCTCTCATTTTTTTCTGCTTTTTATTTCCCTTATTTTCCATCACTTGCATGAAACAAGGGCTCTGTGGGGAAAATAAATCACACAATCATGTCACTAAAATCAATACCGGACAGCATACACTAAGACATCTTTATCATAATGTATAAGCACTCATGCAAAATCAAGCTTTCATGTAGAACTTGAACTGTCAAGTTTACTAAATTTTGAAGACTTAACTTTGAAACTGTAATGTTATTTTAACATAATTTTTTAAAAATTAATAGTGAAGAGTCAGAAAGATATATGTATATAAAATACAAATATATAACACATTCATCAAAATAAGGAGCAAGAGATTTGTAGCTTTCAGTCACTATTGGAGCCAGTTTTCGAGTTTGGAAATAGAACACTGGACCATTTCACAATGCTTTACACCCAAGATGTTATCCTTTCAATGACCAGAGCTAAAAAACTCCTTTTTGGTGAACAGACACATCCGGAATGTGCTATGTGAGCTATTTAAACACTTTCAAGTGCACAATATCCAGACTATGAACCCAAGCATTTGATATCTTTAATTCAGATCATAAACTTCGTGAGTGTGCATGAGTATCTTAAATGATGCCATTCTGCTCTTAACTGAGGTTTCTTTGAGTTATTGTTCTATCAGCATTTAAAAACAAACAGGAATTTATTGTTTGTGCAGTCTGTCCTACATCCTTCCTTGTATCATGCTTAGTTCTTTAGGAAATTCTTGCCATGAATGCTCACCTGCCTACTAAATCTGAAAAACAGCATTTCAGATTCTGTCATCCATATGTAACTTCCTTCAAAGGTAGAGCCAAGGAATTGCTGCTCTGGGTGATTCTTTCATTGCTTGCACAAAGGCATTTCATATTTCTCAGCTAGCATTCTGAACGGTCACTTAGAAAGAAGTCTTTGCCTTGCTACACTCCAAGTCATCATATGCTCAGGTGAAAGAAAGTTTTCAAAAGCCAATTCCCCTTCTAACCGTCAATACCTGAAATAAAGTCAGTGGCTTATAAACATGACATTTCTTGTCGCACCCAAGAAACTGGTGTGCCTTCCTTGCCAGTCAGTCTTTCTTGACAGTTTTGATGCTTAGTCCAACTGTTTCTCACTCTCCTGTTTACCTCGTTTGCAAGCAAAATACCAGTCGTACCTTTCAGACATTACAATAGTTACATTGCATATAGTTTCTTCCAAAGATGCAGTCATAGTTCTGAGTTGATACGAAGTTTTTGATAACACAATGATGTCATGGTAATACCTACCTGAACTCTTTTAAGGTCCATTATGATATTTCATTATTATATCAAAGCTAGTCTTAGATCCCAAACTAAAGTAACAGATATAATACCTCACATTTCCTACTCGGCATATAATTCATACAGAAGGATTAGTAAAACTGGCAGAATATGATAGGATGTGAGGTCAGTAGTGTAAATGATATCAGTAGAAGATAAAAGCAAATAAATCCTAACTCTTTCCCTAAAGTGTAGCCAACAAGGAATTAATCAATTTAAAAAGGAGTCAGATTTTTGAAACTAATTACTATGCCACAGCATATCTCATTTAGCGCTACTGAAGAGTAGCTACTTCTAAGCCAGCTGATGTTCACACCACTATTCCTAAGAGCAATCGAAGACAGTTCTGGCTATGAACTGCAGCAAATTCCATGGTCATTAACAAAGGACACACAGTATTCTTCAAATGAAGCTTTCAAAGAGCTGCAACATTTTAGCAAAGGAGAGTCCTTCATTATTAGAAGCCTAACAAGAAAAATCAACACGGACATTGCACAGTATTCTCATTTCTTTTCCAACAGTCTATTTCGTTTAAATCTAAGTTAAGACTAAGCAGATAAAGAGAGTCATAAGTGTGATTTTTTCATTCCACACCAAATCCTTCATCAACAAGTAGTTGCTGGAGAGTGGATGCTGTATATGCACCCATATGCTCTTTTCAGAGCTTTTAAAAAATCCAGATAATCTGACAACACACAGGCAACTAGCCATCTCTCTCTCACATCTCAGAACTGGAGTGCCTGCCTACAGACATCAGCTTTTGCTCTGTGCTATTTTGTGTTTCTGTAACCTAGAATAGAGAGAACTCTATGTGAAAAACACAGGCAATGGTAGAAAAAACAATGCTTAACTATTTCCATCTTTCAAACATCACATTAATTTCTTAGCTTCCTCATTTGTGAAGTTCAGTGCAGCAAAAAACATCCAACAGAAAGTAAGGGTTTTTACAGGAATATCTCAAAAATAGTGATCATGGCTTATCTGTTGAAAAGACGTGAAACTTCTCAAGGAACCTCAAGCTCATGGTTCCTCAATTTTCTGGATTACAAATTGGTCTAGAACACATTCCCTCCAGACATCCACAGAAACCACAATGCAGACAGGAGTGATGTATGGCTCTGTCTCAGTGCCCTGACTATACCAAAGACTCTAACAGTCCTGGCCAGCCGTATCTGAGGTTCTTGGCTATGTGACCTCCACCCACTGGCCTGGGAGCTGAATTTACACTCTGGCCTTGGCTTTGGTCCATGTCTGAGCTGTGCTGCAGGTATGCTGTGTCTCATGTAATAGCTTCCCACCTTGACACTATAGACTAGGGATCATTTGATCACTAGCTGACCATCTGACCATCTGCTCTTCTTCCTTTGGCATAGAATCATCGAATCACTAGGCTGTAAAAGACCCCTTAGATCATCGAGTCCAACCATTCCTATCTGCCACTAAACCATGTCCTTGAGTACCTTGTCTACCCATCTTTTAAATACCTCCAGGGATGGGTACTCAACCACCTCCATGGTGGGTGTGTGGTCTGCCTCCCTTCCTGTCGCCCTGGGTTTCTGGCTTGCCTTGCCTTCTGGCTTGCCTGTTCCTGCCGCTCCCTGACAAGATGAATCTCAAACCAAAATGGGCAATGCTGCAGCTGTGACAGAAAGAAACGTTAGCTTTTTCCCCTTTTGGTGCTTGGTCTCTGCTGAAAAGATGTCTGTTTCATGCTTATATCTGTCTGTAAATGGATACATTTAACATTGCATATAGAGTAAAAATAGCATTTAACACTCAGTGGTTCTCAAGAGTAGGAAAGAAAGGGCATAGGACAGAACACAAAGACACATAGTGTTTTCAATCAAAAATGAACCGGAAAAAAAGAAGCTGTCTCACATCTGTGCTTGTAACACGTGAAGATTATTTAACAGCGTCTGCAAGCAAGGAGCATTTAGTGGTGTCTGGAAGGCCTACGTGTTCTGCTTTATTTGTCAATACACAGGAAACAAAGTCCATGTCAATATTTTTGCAATTATACACCTAACAATGTGATCAATTTTTTGGTACAAAAAGCATTTCTATTGTAAACCACCATAAAACCATAGAAGTGATATGTGAAGATTTATCTTTCCTTTCACCTGACAGAGATTGAAGTCACTAACCTACAGTTAAAAGATGCTACAATTTTTGTGGGTTTTCTGACCCATACAGTTGCTTTCAGATTATGATGGCACATGCTTATGTGACTACAAAACAAAATATTTTCCATTTCTTAAACCTACTCACTAGAACCTAACCTTTCTACCTTTGCTAAGTAGTTTGAACCTTATTTCTTATTCTTCCGCTGATATTGCAAGCATTCTGCATTTTTCTAACAATGGTCGGGTAACTCAAGACTAGAAAGCATTGTATATTCATATGAAATGAATATACAAAACTAAATTTCAGGAACATTTTTGTTGTTTTTCTGATATGAAGCATGAAAAGTGACAAGTTTTTCACCCCTAGGAATTAATTTTTAAAACACTGAATACAATATAATGCTCAACAGACTTTTTTTCAGATGCTATTGAATTCTATTTCAACAGACTTTCTCAATTTGTGTATCTTCACTGCCCAGCATTAAATAGCAGCAAGAAAAGACAGTTGCTTGTTTCAGTTTTACTTTACCGGAAGTTTATTACTGTTTATTTTACTTTTGAGTCACAAGTTGTCTTCTGTTGTAATAAGAAGCTTGTACTCTTTACAAAAGAAAAAGTCTGAATCTTCTGCCAAGTCTGAATAAATGAAGCTACATTAAAAATTATCATCCTTAGTAAGTTTTCTTTTCTGGTGTAGTGTGTTAGACCAACTTAATATATTGCTGAAATATGTCAAAAAAAAAAGACTGTGAATTTTCAGAATGCAGTCAAGAATGCTTCACATTGGACACATTCTTCTAATTCTTCTAGTGAATCCATGAGTTTGCGTCATGGACCTCTCGGAAAAAAAAAAAAACAACAACCTTCTTTCCTTTTCCAAGCTTTCTATATGCTCTCACCTTTATTAGTACCAAATCCATTCTCCTTTTGCTCCTATTCTCTTAAGTTTACCTTAAGTATTCAAAGCCCAATTATGAGGTTTTTGAAATGAAATTCTTGTTAATCCTAATTTTGATCAAGATAAACTTGCTGTATTGTGTTTTTCAGAAGTATTCATTCACTGCAGTGTTCATCATCACAGCACAGTATTAGCCACGACAATCATATGGGAAGCGTTGAGCAAGCAGAACTGCTGTTGTGAGAAACGCTCATGATTCAAAGAGGTAAACTGAGGCACGCATCTTGTGAAGCTGCATCATTTATTGCAATAGCAGGAGTGTCTCCTTCTGACAAGAAGGAAATTGCTCAACCTTTCTCAAAAACTGAAGAAGTTTATATACTGTTTCTTTCGGGGTAAGACCACTCTCTCCCCAAATTTACAACCTATTACAAGGTAATTACAAGGCTACTTTTTACATATTAGATTTCTTACTCAATCTGTTATTTATAAGTTCTTACGTTCCTAGGCTTATCTCGTACTGTACCAGAAAGGTACCAGGAAATAATGTTCCTCTTCTCCAAACTTTTTGTTCAGCTATTCCACAGTGAAAAACAGCTTATGGAATCGTATTTTGCGAGACTGTTTTAAGTTCATTTCAGCAAAGCCCTCCATCTTAACGCTGAAACTTCGATTTTGTAAAAACTCAGGTAGCCTAACTCTCACCCTGCCCAGTATGAGGACTGGAACAAAGCTAGGGATGAAAAGACAAAGAGTTCAGCTGGAGTGCAAACTGACAGGTCGATGGAGAAAGTTACAGGATTCTCGGCAGTCACCTCCTGAGAAAATGACGGAGTCCCTGAGTGCCACACATATCATAATCTGCTCCATTGGCAGGCAACATAAACATGCACACAGCACAGACAGCTTGAGGGCCTCAGTGACAAATCATTGTCCCTTGGGTCTACATTTGCTGAACTGCAAGACTTCAGGGAGATGGGAAAGTACAGTGACAAGATTTCAAGGACATCATAGAATTTCATCACCTGTCTAGCAGCTGCATGTTCCCAAGAAGGCTGAAAATCTCTTGGTAGAAAGCTATCAAGCTATAAATGGGGCAAAACTGACAGAAATGCCCAGTAAGGTTATTTTCTTGCATTGACAATAGTCTTCCAAAAGTTGAGATCTCTGCTAATGGTGTGCAAAAGGCTGTCAATTGGACACACAGCACTCGAGGAAAACAGGGAGATGTTTTGTGTTGCCAGCAACAAATGTGTGGTACTTCCCCTGTCAAAGCCTACACAACAGTCTCTGGTTCGATTCACTGGCTACGGTACATGGGAGTATACATAATACCGGCATGTTACAGGCTCAGAATGCAAGCTGTTAGGAAGGACCTGAAGGACCAAGAAACACTCACGCTACGACATGTAGGATCAGAGAGGAGGGTAGAAGTTGAGATCTCAGTGTTTGCCTGAGAAATAGTTATTTGGCAGAGCTTTGGGAATACATGAAGCTGACAGACAATGGAAGCAAGTGGATGCCATTTAAAAGGTTATGAGGAATTTTTTTCCATTGAAGATGCAGGGGAACATATACATGCAAAAAGAGGACATAGTTCAAGAATGTATCTTCTAGGCATAAAGCCATAACACCTCTTGTGTTGCTTGAAGAGCTGATTACTCATTATTGATTAGGTTTATTTCCATCACATCAACAGAATATTTGTTCAAGTTTCTGGACCTCTGTTGCTTGCTTAAGAGGTCAGTAAGGATTGCTTTTCACAGAATCACAGAATAACTGAGGTTGAATGATACCTCCAGGGACTGTCTAGTCCAATCCACCTGCTCAAGATGGGTGAGCTACAGCAGGTTGCCCAAGACTGCATCTAGCTGAGTGTTGAACATCTCCAAGGAGGGTGACTGCACAGCTTCTCTAGGCAAACTGTTCCAAGGTTCAATCACAGTAAAAAAAAAGTGTTTTCTTTTCCTATCTTATAGTCTGTGCTCATTGTTTTTGGGGGCACCACTATGAAGAATCTGTATCCATCCTTTTTACAGCATCCCATCAGATATTTATACATTTTGATAAGATGTTGCTTGAGCCTTCTCTTCTCCAGGCTAAGCAATCCCAGCTCCATTCCCCATATGAGAGATGCTTCAGTCCCTCAATAATTCTTGTGGCCCTGGATGGATAGCCCCAGGATGGCCATTTTCTGGCTGAATAATTTGATTGTTAAACCAGCGTCTTTTTCACCTTTTCCTGAAGTACTGGTAGTTCTGATGTTCCCACTAGTAGTAGTTTCTCATGTTTGATGTTTAGCTCACAAACATGAGTTAAAATCCTCCTCAAACTGAGGTATAGAAAGAAATTGTTCTACAGTTCAGAGTGACCAGGAACCATTTGGGAGGGGTATCATTTGCATCAAGTATTTATATTGAAAATATCTTATAGAGAGACTGGACTAGGAGGATTGTTGTCTTTCCTTTTAAACAGAAGCTCAGGTTACACAGGAACTGTGAATTTAAATACTTGCTACTCTGTAGAAATCTGACTGCCAAATTATAGCATTTCCATGAAAGTAGGAAGTATTACTGTGATTCCTTTAAACTGCTTTTCTTCTTTCTGTCTCTAATGACATTTTTTTTCAACTAAAATTCTCCACCATTGCTAACAGCAGTTAACTTCCAAGAAGAGAGCATTACTGTAAGCAGTGCTGCAGGCAGTAGCTAACATTTAAAGCAAAGTAGTTGAAAGTAGAGCTAAATCACCCTCCCATGTAAAACACCAGCAACAGTCAGCACTCTGTTTATTCTACCCCTTTTACCTCTGATGCTTCTGGCTGAGCTACTACACCGGCTTGTCTATGCCTAATTTTTTTAAATAGGCATTAGCAAATAATGGTTCCAGTATGAGCCAAGAGATAGTGCAAGTCCAAATTCCCACCAACAGTTATTCCAGAATGCCTGTATGGTAATCAGAAGCTTCTAGACAAGCTTCTAGCCAATTCTTGATGCAGAGACAGTCTCGCTAGTGTTCTTGTTTCTTGGAATCTTCTCATGGAGGAAGATTTTGTCAAATAAGAAAGATGAACACTGACAATTTACCTTTGAAGAAAGCAAATAACGTAAATTAAATAAAAAATGTTACATATGTATTGACCAAGTATTTTATATGCATTGCTGTAACATGGAACAGCAATAGGATACAAAGGTGTACATAGTTTTGGGGCAAACATGTCATTCCTGCACATCTGAAATAATAAGATGCAGCTGAAGATAAAACACACAGTTGGGATCTCAGAAGTTTAATAAATAAGATGCCCCAGAAGCTAGTAATTAGAGTGGAGAAAGAGGTCCAAGTGGCAGCATGGCTCTGAATCCAGTGTTTAGAGGCTGGACTGTAAGAAATTGAATGTTTTACAATCAGTTTTGTAGTTTTGTTACATCTTCACCTTTTCTTTTAAACCTGTGAAGGTAAAAAAAAAAAAAAACCAAAAACCTAAGTGAACCTCAGTTTTAGAAATGACCCTTTTCAGTTGCATGACTACTTGCCTTATCCTGTTGATTTTCGTATGAAATCAGATTCAATTCCTTAGCACCAACAACTCACTATGTGATAGATGCAATAAAATACATCAATTATTTAAGTAAACAGGATGTTGATAGCAAATGGAGATTAGTATAACCCTGAACAACAATTCCTTGAAGTCTCTCTACTGTGCCTTGGAAAGATTTGAAGGACTGATGGAAGAAAAATTTACTGCAGAAAGAGTAAAAAGACAAAAAGAATTATGAGAACAATATGAAGGGCTCGTCAAGTGCATCTGGGCAGTGAAAAGGCGTAGTAAAATCTCTGCTATCTGGTAAGGAAGAAGACATCAAAGGCCAGAGGAAAAGAAGAGGAACAGCTCAGTTTTCATTGAGACAGGTGTTCAGGCAGATAAAAACAAATATCAAACATGCAAAGTTTGGAAGCCAGAAACAGGAATGTGTAGATGCTGTCAAAGAAGAACAAAGGATATACTCATCTTCGCAAGGTTAAAGAGATCAGATTTAAAGAAAAACAACAGGTAACAAAGTAGGGAATAAACAAGAAGGCAAGAGACCAGGATGTCTGAACATTTTACATTCTTATTTTATTACGAACGGACAATTTCATTGCATGTGTAATTTTTGATGGGAAGAAGAGCAGGTATTGTAATTAGTAGTGCACATTGGTAACAGTAAAACTTGTTTTAGGCCTCTGTGATTAACCTCTGGCTGTTTTGGGCATTCCATTAGTGCAAAAATGAGCTTTTCACCTTTTCTGGGCCACTTGGTTTCTAACACAGTTACTGTTTTGTCTCCAAATCTTAACTGAACTCAAAGTGATACATTTTCATATTTTACTTCAGCACCATTTCCATTTCATTAGGTATAACTGAGCCTGAGGTAGAAGAAACTGAAAGGAATCTTTGAAGTTTAACACATTCTAACATGATATAGACAATTGAAGCAATCCGAAAAAGGTTATCAGAAAAAAAATCTATAAATTTCTATACATTTCCTGAAGAAATATTGGATGCCAGTTTGTCTGAAGGCCATATCACACCCTTGACTAAGGCTAATTACTAAGGTACATTTTTAAGCCAAATCTGCTAACTTTTTAGAATTTAGCCATATTGGAAGCTTTCCTAGGCTGACTAAAATTCAGAACATTTTGTCCAGACTTGCGCTACATAACATTGTAAAACCTGGAATTAATTCTTCAAGAGCCTGCCTACTGCAATTGTTCAAAAGTCCTCTTTAACAAAGGAAAAAGAAATGTGCATGTTCCCAATGATAGCTAAATCCCTAAAAACAAAAGAAAAGGATGAGATGTATTAGAGAAGGGTGGAAGGATGTAATTAACAGTAATTAATGGAATACTGTGTCCAGTTCTGGAATCCTCGACATAAAAAGGATATGGAGCTGTTGGAACGGGTCCAGAGGAGGGCTACAAGGATGATCAGAGGGCTGGAGCACCTTCCATATGAGGACAGGCTGAGAGAGTTGGGCTTGTTCAGCCTGGAGAAGAGAAGGCTCCGAGGAGCTCTTATAGTGACCTTCCAGCACCTGAAGGGGGCCTACATGAAAGCTGGAGAGGGGCTATTCATAAAGGCTTGTGGTGATAGGACAAGGGGTAACGTGTATAAATGGAGAGGGGCAGATTTAGAGTAGACATTGGGAAGAATTTCTTCACTATGAGACTGGTGAGATACTGGCACAGGTTGCCCAGGGAAGCTGTGGCTGCCCCATCGCTGGAGATGTTCAAGGCCAGGTTGGATGGGGCCTTGGGCAGCCTGATCTAGTGGGACGTCCCTGCCCATGGCAGGGAGGTTGGAACATGATGATCTTTAAGGTCCCTTCCAACCCTAGCTATTCTACGATTCTATGGTTCTCTAGATTACCCTAAGTAGTATCATCAGAACCAGAAGACCATTATTCACCATTTCACAGTTAAGCCAAGTGGGGCAGGTCTATGTTGTGCTATGTTGCACCTACAGCTTGGCTTTCAGGACAGCATTGACACGGGACACGGGGAAACTCAACAGAGTAACAGAGGGGCTTGTATACAGCTCCTGCTTGGTAACAGTGACTACATCACCTGCATGTCTTTGCCTTTATCTAAAAGTGCAGCAACAAGTGTTCAAGTGAACTTTTTGTTTAACAGTAGAAATGATGAATGGAGTTGTTATCTTTTAAGAAAATTGTAGAAGAGCTCAAAAGACTAAAATGCTGGATAACCTTTCCACCGATGGGACCTGAACAATGTTCTGCTCCCTGATCAGATACCTGTTGATGCAATGCAACTCAGGGTTCCCAGCATCTGAAGGGATATGAAATTATTAACACTATACTCTCTTTCTTTATAGTGTTAGCTCAAATAAATGGCATTTTAAGAGATCCTTTCAGAGTCTGAGTGCCTGTCTTATGGGATCATAATGAAAACTAGCACCTCCTGGGGCAAAACTGTAAGAATATGTCAGTAAGAACGTGATAGGTCAGCAGGGAAACAGACAGGTTTGTTTAAGGGTTCAACACAGTATCTATTATAATGCAATATAATATTTTAATTAAAATTATATGCCTTCAAGATAGCCAAACTCACTTCAGATAGGTGACAAAATGCCAACATTGCTCAGTTCCACACAGAAATATCCACATTTTCACCAAACTTAAATCTCACAATTTGCTCTGTGCAAAAAATCTTTCTGTGAAGCTCTTCACTAAAATCTAATTCACTAAAAGATCGATATACTCTATCAAGAAAGCTACAGTCTATACTGTCTCCAGAAGTTTTTGGTTAGACCTGCACTCTTTGTTTTCATTTCTTTTGATAGATCAGCAGGAAAGAAGGGAGACGCGCCCCTGCTGCTTGTGAATGATCAGGACCAGACTCCACTGGGGATAGCATATTATGAAGAAAAAATTACCATGTTTTACACCTCATTGCTTACAGGACCTTGTTCGACACTTCTTTCTCAGTGGTTCTGTATTTTCATGCCTATGCCTTTCCTACAGCAGGTCATATTAATAATTTTTCTTTTTTCTGCAAAGTGCTAATGGAAGATGCAATCTTTTAATATTTGGAAACCTTATGTACGTGCCTGCAGCAGCAAACCTGAATATAGATTGCACAAGGAAGAAGTGCATCAGTCTCCCAGTTATAAGGTAGCTTCTTCCTGAGGAATCCCCAGTACTAGCTCATTTCTGTGTCAGCCTTGGTGTTCCAGCACCAGCAGTTTTCCTTCCACCAGCTTTCTTTTAAATACCTTTCAGTCTAACCTGGTGTTAACTGTCACTTTGGCATGCTGAATACCTTTTTTCAAACTTTATTTCTGCTCACAGTCATACATTTTATTTAAATTGTTTCTCAGCCTGTCCATGTCTTCTTATGTGCCAACATTTTTTTTCCTTCAAAACGTGTGGCATAATATATGCTTTCCATTAAGTATTTCAGTATTCTGGCAATGCTAATGCAAGTCAAGGAAGATGTAGGCAATACAAGTGCTACACCAGAGCAGCAGTTCAAACATGGTTCAGACAAACCTTGCTCTTTTTGACTTGTCGGCTAACAGCTTCCAAAATATGCCCAACAGAGTCATGGCAGAAATCTGTCACTATAGGAGAAGGGATTCGCTGTAAACAAAACCGACCTATAGTAGGGATGAGTCCACACACTTCAGTGGTGATACATGAAGTTATTCTCTGCAGAGTTTTTTCTCGTATTGCTTATTTTCTATTTTGTCAAGGGGGTCTACCCAGACAGTTAGAGACACAGCATCCTCTTTGGGTTGTTACAAAAGCAGCAAATGCCACCATAGGTTTTCCACTGAGGGTGAATGAAGTGTTCAGTAAACAGAATGGTTAGACTCAGACGTTTTAAGTTTTACATTATATTGAGAAGTAACTGCCATTCCCTTGCTGTCTTTCATCAGTTCACAGTATATGAAACAGTAAAACTGGTAACAATTTACATAACACCTTTCATCTTGAAGCATCCCAGGGATTATTTTCCCTACTTTTAGAAAACATTAATCTTTGGCACCCAGTAACACTATACAAAATTGCAGGACAGGAAATGGAACACTAACAAAAATCCCATGCCCAGGCTAAGATTGGAGGTATTTAGCTATATACTGAGCAGATTTTAGCAGAAGGCAGAAGTTTACTGTCTTGGAGAAATATATCTTCTGAATAATCCAACAGAGTTGTCCTATACATGTGTTTTCAAAATTATTCTTCTGACATCTACACTTTGAAATCAAAACCATTCTAATTCACATTCTTACTGCCAGCCTGAAAGATGCAAAATATCTTGAAAAAATAAAACGAAACACTTGCGATATTTGAAACAGGAAGGCAGGAGATGTCTGCATTGGGAACTTGGAGAGATTCCACAAGGCTCAAAAACACCCTTCTGCTACTTGACAAGTATTAAAACTCTTTAAACTGAGAAAAAAAAAAAAAAAAAAAAAGCAGTAACATGCTGATGACTGGCAAATCATGTAATAGGCTACGGAAATCAATGTCTTCTGTAGGGTGTTCTGACTCAGACTATACCAGTGTGCTGTGGTTTTGAAGTTTAGAGCACTGCTGCCATCTGCAGGGGTTTATTCTTGATGTCATTTCAAACTTTGTGAGCTTCTAGGAATCTAAATACTCTCTGGAAAGTTCCCCATCCACCGTCACACTGCATTCATTATGTTGGACTCCATCATGATTGCTCTTTTGTTTATAGTACCTTCACTAGGATAGAAAAAGGCCAAATGCATCCAAGATTAAAATTAAAACAAGGCAAAGGTAAATTTGGTCCACACTTGGCAATTTCATTAAAATTGCCCTTTTTAAGTCTATGATCATAAAATAAATTTATTTCAATTTCTGCTCTATAAAGAGAGGTGTGATTGCCTCTTAACATGGAATAGGCCTGCCCTCAGCTTGATGCTTATCTTATTTATGTTCATGTATTTATATCCTACCTATATTTAAAGACAGCATATTGTATAATACTGAATAAAAGAGGAATCCAGGTTAGGGAAGGAAAAATGTTTCCTGGACTAGAAGACTTGGTATTTGGTGCAGATAGAGGCTAAGGGAGACAATCTCGGTCCAACTGTTACTGGAGGTGTGTGGGACTATCTGCATTTTAGGCTGTCTGCACCAAAATAAATGGGGAATATTGTCTAGAAAGAGTTAGGGATGTGATCATGTGAAGACAGAAATGTAGAAATGGATCCAGATAGAATGGCATATGGAACTGAGTGGTAGGAAAGTAAATGGGAGAAAATGGGAGTATGTAGTGCTGGTCTTATGTAGTCATGAAGTTACTTGTAAACACTTAGAATACTAGAACAAGTTGAAGAACTGTTCTGCTGACACACATACAGGCCATTAGCCCTGATCAGGTAGCAAACTCAGTAATATAGTACTGTGAGTTAAAGACGCTGGATAAAGAGCCATGAAATCCCTCAGGCCCTGGAGTTACAGGAATTGGTACAGTTTGCTTGTCAGAGACAGTAGAGTAGAATAGACTATTTTAGTCACAATGGACCTACAACAATCATCTAGTCCAACTGCCTGATCACTTCAATGCTGACCAAGTTAAAGCATGGTATTAATGGTGTTGTCCAAATGCCTCGTAAACACTGACAGGCTCAGAACATCAACCACCTCTCTCTAGAAAGCTTGTTCCAGTGTTTGACCATCTTCTTGGTGGAGAGATGCTTCCTCATGTCCAGTCTAAGCCTTCCCTGATGTAGCTTTTAACCGTTCCCTGGATACCAGGGAGAGGAGATCAGGCCCACAAGGAATTCCCTGTTTAGCCAAAGTGGTCTTCTACGCAGCTTGCTTGACTTATGGCACAGTCGAATTGCCTCTCCTGTGCTTCTAAAAGGTTTTTCTTAATGACTGACCAGCACTCATAGATTCCTAACCTCTCAAAACCAGATTCACAGACTACTCTGCTAAGTAGCTTCCAGAACAGCTCAGTTTGCTCTCCTGAAGTCCAGGATAGAAACTCTGCTGTCCTTTTTCTCCTATTACACTGAAAATTTTAAACTCAACCATTTCATGATCACTGTGGCCAAGGCAGCCACCTACCATCACATCTCCCACGATTCCTTTTCTATTCACAAAGAGCAAGTCTTGGAGGGCATCTTTCCTAGTTGGCTTACTGAATACCTGTGACAACAAGTAATCTCCTACTAAGTTCAAGAATTTCTAAGACCTGCTCATCAAAGCATTATGGTACTGCCAATTGATGTCTAGGAAGTTGAAATCTTCCATAAATCCAAGGGCTACCAATCCAGAAATTTCTCCTATTTGCCTACAGAATAACTCATCAGTGCTTACATCCTGGCTGAGTGATCAGTAGCAGATTGTTGAAAAACAATCTCCTTTGGTTTTCATCCCCCTAATCCTTACTTAGAGGCTCTTAATCAAAACTCATCACTAGCTGTAAGGGTTGTGCAATCAAACCTCTCCCTTAGGTATAGTGCAACGTATCTGCCACACCTGCCTTGCCTACCCCTCACAAACAGCCTGTAGCTCTCCATCCCAGCACCTCAGTCATGGGACTCATTCCACAAAGTCTCGTTAATACCGAATGACACTGTAGGTCTGAGAGCTGATCAGCGTACCAGTCCATCATGTTTGTTTCTCACATTTCAGATAAGCTCCTGAGCACCCAATGCTCCAGTAGCACTGTACATGTTCCCAATAGTATTGCCACCATCTGGCAATGCCATGCCAACACTTGGCTTACCTCATGCAATCCTGTTAATATATCTTTCCCCATAGATTCTGGATTAAAGCTCTGTCAAAGTAAAGTTGGGAGACATTAAAAAATTAGAGCAGGACCACCAATGTTTCCTGTGCTAGACAGGAGGGGATTGCCAACTGGATAGGTACATTGACAAAAAGAAGGAAAAGTATCTTCACTAGCATTTGCAAAAATCATTTAAACCTTTTCTTAGCTTGTTTGTTGGGTTTTCAATCCAGCCTGGCCCATAGATAGGGATGCCCTAGAGTGTCCTGAGGGAGAAACCCAGCACTTCATTCAGGGAACCATACCCAGCCCTCCCTTCCTCTCTGGCTCAACTTCACTCACGACTCTCCTGCACCTCATGGCCCTGGGTGGCACACAAGTAACCAAGAGGGTTTTTGTCTTCCGAGCTTCTCGTGAACAGTCTGCCATACAGCAAGTAGACTGCCTTACTCCTGTTCTTGTCTAGGAAGTCTTCTGTCACCACAGATCCATTGACCTAACTCAAGATAACTTTATAGTTATCTAGAGCTTCAGTTAAATTCAAGGTAACTTTCAGTGTTCTAAAATATCAGTACAAGGCCCCACAAAATCATAGTAACGTGTTCACAGCAGTACACCATATCTTAATGCATGTAGTCCATTTTAATTGTTATATTTACAAAAGCTGAAAACTGGTTTCTGCTGCAGCAAAAGCACAGCACCATCTCCTGCTTCTGGGAAACACAATGCTCAGGCAGTCTTATGATCTGCTGCACTTTCCATCACAGCAAACTTCATTATATAAATGGATTTCTATTGCCACCTACTAACAGTGAGTGCAAATATTTTCTCAACAGTTTGCTTTGCTCATTAGAGTAAGAAAATACACAAAAATGTCCTTCCAGTTCTTATTTCCAGTGCTTAGTACGCCATCTACATTCAGATCCAGAAATGGACCATGGCAAATCAACCATGTATGATCTGTTATCCCAGCAAGCTGAAAGCAAAGTGAGGAATTGTACCGGCATTTGAATAGGGTTGCTATTTGAATTTTCTTAGCTGCTGTGCTACAAATCTTCCTAACTCCCTGCATTTCTTGGGCATTTGTTAGCTTAAATTTCTCTCATAGTGAAAATGGTTAGTAGGCAGTTACTCACTGAAGAGAAACAAAAAGCAGTGTGTCTGGTAAGGGGAGGAGGTTGGTGAGGCCACTAGAAAAAATACCTGTTGATAGAGCACAATGTGTTCTGGGGATGAGATGTTCCTTGTCAGATGACAATGCTGAGTGTGCAGACGTATTTCCAGGTCCTTGTTTTGTATAAATCTGTTGCGTTTGACCATTGGATGCAGGCTACTGAAGTACAGAAATCATGTGGAAGGCGGCACTATTCTTTATGGGAAAGCCACCAATATGTTGGGGTTTTTCCCCAGTCCTTTCTAGAAGGAGCTCATCTACCAGAAGTCTAGGTAGACAAGAGGAACCTGGAAGAGGATAAGAGTCCAGAGCAGGGAACCAAGACGGATGTCAGAAATTGGTTGGAAGCAAGAGTGACAGCAAGCCAGCATGACTTGTCCCAGATGCAGGAACAAGTGGATGCTATTTATGGGTAACCATGTGCTTAGCACTGCTAAATACTTCCCAGTCAATGCCATGGTCTATTGGTTAGTTTATAGATACCAGTATGCAAAACCAGGAACAATAAATCACAGTTAAATCAAATATGCTTTATTGTTCAAATACATTATTATACCTCAACCTGTTACGCCTGGCTACACAGAAACTTATCAGCTTACCAACTGGTGAATTGGTGTCAATCACCGAGCAGGAAAAGGAGACGGAGCATGGTGCTCAGACAGTCAGAGTCAATAGGTATTGCACCTTCCAGGGTGTCCCCTTGGTAACAAAACATGCACATATTCCTTCCTGACTCAACCCGTTTGGTCCAGCTCCTTGTATCCTCTTCTTGGGTACTGCAAAAATGGTCAGCAGCATCACATGCTCACGCAGTGGCCAGTGCGTGAGCAGGCTCAGTGCCAATTTGTTATTTGTCCCATGCTAACAGCAATTAACCAGGCCCTGTTCTCACAACACCTTTCCTGGCTGCTTGGGCTTTGATTCAAGATCTTGTAAACGACAGGCACTTCCAACTGCTTTTCTACTTTTTTATCCGATTGCCTGCCTCTTATCTGCCTAGTTAAGTACAGTCACATACCTCCTCATCACAAGTTGGCTAAGAATTGTTGTTTAAGCTAATTCACTACTTTGAAATTTGATTGTATAATACTTTAATGATATATCATTTCTCTATATATATATCAAGTCTAACAACGGGCTATTATTCATTATCTCTGATACACATGGAGAATGAAACCAGCCTGCCTGCTACTCAGCATGTTTAAAAGTGTTTTCACAGATGGGATCCTAAACTCGTTTACTCCTTTCATCCGAAGTATTACTGTCAACACCTTTCCCTCTGTTCTAGCTATGTGGTGTTTCCTCCTTTCTGGAGTTGGAAGATGTTCTTTTGCCAGCCTCCACCTAAAAGGCACAATCTGCCTGTTTAGTGATTCCTTCAGGATGATAATGATTTCAAAATTCTACCGGCTGGTCTGAACCTGGATTGGATAGTCCAGATCCCTCCTAGCAAGAGAAACACCCTGTTCTTATCTGCAGACACCTGATTGCAACAGGGGGTCGAAGAAGGGATTTCACATCCAGCCCATCACGAAAAACCACCGAGAAATCAAGCGAGTCTCATATTACCAATTCATCCTCCACTGATTATAAACCTCAGTAACAAAGAGGATGAAGAGGATGACAATGATGACGAGGAAGAGAACTGTAAGCAGGTCTTCTTTCTTTTACAAGGAAGAAGAATGGGTTCTTTCAACTCTTACAATGTACCTCACCTTTGTTTACCAAAGAGAGTTGTGTGACTTCAGTTTCAATAAACTGTTCAACTGATTGGCTAACTCTGGAGGCAGTCTCATTTTATTACAGAAAGTTAGTCTGCACTCTAGCAAAGAGAACCCATACAAAACTCTTCAGTCATTTCACTGAATGCCATGTGCTTGTGTAGATTTATAGAGAGAACTTTTTAAAAAATGTGTTAAAGGCAGTCAAACCCTTGACAGTGTCATTCTTCCAGATGAGAGATCCCTAGGGAAGGAATGAATTGCACATTCCCTTGAAGAAGGAAAGTGAAAGCATGACCTACTCTCATGTGTGTACCCTGCAAATTACTGTGCGACTTCTCTGGCAGCCCCAGGCTGCTTTTCACTTTCCCCCCTGCCCTTCAGTCTGGCTGGCAGGGCTGCCAGTCCATGCTTTCAAACTTGGTTTCCATCTGAGCAAGCCCGATTGGTGTGAACAATATAAAAACCAGGGCTTCGTTAATCCTTGTAGCCTTGGCTGAGACACAGAAGGAGAACTCTCTTGACCAGCTCTGCTGGCAGACATGACACAACAATCACTTTGGGAAGAGGTTTGGTGACAAGCGCTTCCTGAAGACATGTGCAACCAGATTCCCTTTTGGGTGTAAAAGAAGGATTATTTTGAAAACAAGTACTGAAAATGTATTTAAATCAATTTAAATCAACAAACGCTAGCATCTTAATCCATGTTGAAACTGCAATTCCATTGTGCTTGGAAATACCTAATACTAAGGAATCATTTTTCTGTTCAGAAGAAGTTGCAGTCTGGAAAAAGAAAAGAAAACACTACTACCCCCAAGCCCCCATAACCAAAATGACAATCATTATGGTATTTGATTATGAAGAATTGTTGAAGGTGTTTTTCTAACTATGCTGTAATCCTGTAAAAACATTTCCTATGGATGTTTCTAACTGGATCCCTAAGACTGTTGCAGATCTTGAAGAGGAAAAAGCAATAAAGGAGGTCAGCTATGAATCTGGTAAATATGAAATCAGTCACTCTTACCTAAACAGTACTGCTGCCACTATACTAAACTTGGTTGTCTTTTTCCCTCCTGGGGTATGTTTAGGAGAGTATTATGGGACTGGAGACTCTCATCAACCCAACCAATAAAAACTGCATCTTCACTTCAGGAAAATGAGCTGTTACCCATGGACGCTACGTAGCAGGACATGCTGAAAGGCAAGTGCTTTCCATCTTTTTGCACAGTGTTTATTTTTATTTAGTGACAGGAAAAGAGAGCATATTTCAAACAGAATAAAAACTCTTCACTACCTTTTTCCCATTTGAGTGTATACATATATAGACATATAGAGTTGCACATGGGGAGGGGGGGAGGGAGGGGGGCGGTGACAGTGATGACCTGCATCAGTTGTAGGTGGAAGAAGTAGAAATGGGCTATTAACCCTGTGTGTCCTTTCCTGAAATACACAACACAGGTCTTTACTTTTCCTTCCAGATCAAGATCTAGGTAGTGTTAACTGTAAGCATTGTAAGGTTAGGCATGGAGTTTGAATTTCTCACCTAGATTCTCTCTTGTAAAATGGAGAGGGACAGTCTCTCTTATTAGGGGGTTATTTATTGGGAAGGTGAGATGAATCACTTTCCCAGGTGGTGCCTTGGGTGTCTAGATGATGAAATGGAGTTAATAGAACTAAATTTAGATTAAATGAGTACTCCTTTTCAGTGTTTTATAAAAGAGAAGAATAAAAGAGTCCTATTTTCATTGAACTCTGGGCTTAAGCCAACATAATCAACCTCAAGAGAAATACAAAAGAATAAATATTCACCTCCCTTATTTTTCTCCTTCATCCTTGAAAAAAAAAAAAAAAAAAGTGGCAGGAGTGAAAAAACCTATGTTGATTTTTTTACGGAATAAGTAATAATATAATTCCATTTTAGCGGACAAAGTCATGTTCTTACTGTAACAACACACCAGAGGAATCGGTAGATCAGTAATTGAGAATTGCTGGGCAGAAACATGACCAATATTTCTGTGCCAGATATTAATAAAGTGGTGTCTCTCTCTAGAAGTAACTCATTATCTTAGCAAGTTGAAGGAGGTTATCAGGAAGGTAGTACTACCGCACAGTGACCTGTGAAGGTCATTACTCCAAGGTGCAGAGATCATGAGGACAGAGTACGAGGAGATGCCTGTGGCAGACCAGCATCCTGTCACTATGCAGCCAACCCCAGTGTTTGTACAGTTTTGTTTCTCACTTCCCTTTCTTCCCCAGAGGGTCAGGATGAAGTTACCTGCTGATCTGCAAGGGTTGCCTCTCAGCACACGGCAGCAGGGTTTGGAAGGGCTAATTTCTCTTGCTGAGGAGCAAGTGCTTGATCTCACCAGTGCCAACTATCTGTAAATTTAGGGCTTTCAAACAACAAGTCTAGTCAAAACACATTGGCAAATTCAGACAAGCTGGCTAGTGAAGGTATTATGGAAACGGCAGAATTTTTTGCCAGTTGATTATTCACAAATATTCCACACAGTTGAACTCAGGTTTCACTTTATCAAATGCCTGCTCGCTCCTATTTCTTTCCTCTTTTGTTTTGCCTAAAGCACAAGCTCTTCAGAACAAAAGCTGCCTCTTCCAAGCCTTCTCCATAGTACCACGTGCATTCACCACACTTCAGCAGGAGGGCTCCCAATTCAGACAAGAGTCCCCAGGCATCTCTCTCTACTTGAAAGAACTTTGTTGAGCCATATAAATGACAAGGAAACGAAAAAAATCCCATTCATGTTGCAGAGGTGAAACACACTGAAAGTACAGGTCAGAAAGGTTAGGTGTTAAAACTCCTGTGGCAGAACTGACTCAGTGATTGCCTCTTACAATTGATATGCAAACTTCATGTTTTACAGGAAAAGCACGGCTATGAAGCACTGCTAAGCGCAGAGTTCCTTTCAAGTGGTAGGAAAAGGACAACCCCGTGACATTGGCCACCTCCAATGGTGGATACCTCCACTGAGTACAGCTGGCATATGTTGAGTTCATTTTTACCTGTAGCCTGAGACAACCCAAAAATCTGGTAACTGCATTAGCACAGCACTGAGCTTGAATTACTTACTCTAATTCTGCCTTTTAAATCCCCTTTTGGTTTGCAGTACAGGAAACCTGAATTTTTGATTCCCCGTAGCAGATTAATAGTGGCACAATTGCACAACGTAAAATACTGAAGCAGTATGGTATCACTCTGCTGGTTCACATTTTATACTGCTGAGACTCAGCAGGGTAGGAGGCGTAGGCTACTCAGTGGGGAACCACAGATTCAGGCTCAAAGCTGCCTAACTGAGACATAATTCATCCAGCTTAGAACACAGGCAGAGTGTACTCATTTTAGTCTGAATGTTGTACAGATAGCCCCCGAAGCAGCAAAATGCCTGTTTGGCTTTCATTGGAAGACTTTACACTATTCCACCAGGAGAAGGAATCATCCTGAGAGAATTTAATGGAACTAAGAAGGGAAGTCTCCTGGTGGGAGAAAGGATTGCGAAGTCTTATCCACTGTAATGGCCTAATGCTGTTCTGAAAAACTGAGCTTTCAGCTGCTTTCCTTTAGTCAAGGGTTTGAAGAGAACAAGACCTTCAGCAACACTCATCTGTGCACAGGACACTGCTCCTCAGCTTCATTGCTACCACTTACTATTACCTTACATATGCAGCCCCCCTCCTCACCCACATATCATGTAATAGCACCTTCATGCATACCAATGCAAATGCATTTTTCATCACTTATGCTGCATTCAAAATGCTTTAATAGAATCCTAAACCTTTGGGATTCTTTCTTTTCACATTTCCACCAGCCAATGAATTAGCACCAATAGATATATATATATATATGTGTCACAGATACAGCAGTCACTGCAATGGAAATAAAAAATTCTTGTTCCATGAACAATGAGACGGAGGAAGTTCAGTTTCCTATGCATTATCTCATTCTGTATTCTCATCCACATCTAAACCCGTTTGTTTCAGGCTCCTGTGCCTTTCCCCATTTTACAGAGTGGCACCCCAGAGGGGCAGGATGCTCCATGGCCAGGCTGGACCCACATTGCTGCTGAACGGCCTGCCAGCAGGAGTCTGTTAACTGACCAGCTGGCTCCTACCAGATTGAGCAGACATGGGCAGAAAAAGCTGAGTTCTTCTCTCAGCAGAGGCACTAACAGATGCCTAGTTCTCTTCTACTCAGCCACCAATTCCCATGATACACACGGGGACTTGATAGATTTACTTTCTATTCTGTTACATTGGCTTCAAATTGACGTGTGGGTTCAAGTGTCATTAGAGAAGGTCTGAGAGGCAGTGGGATTCCTCAGACCTCATTCCTGAAGGAACCAATCTAAAAACATATTTGTGTTGTTCTGCTCAATACACAGTTGCAGCAACAGTCATTTGGGAGTCAGTCGTGGTGGCGCAGGTACCTCATCAGGATCCTAAAGGCTCAGCAAGAGCGGTCCCTGCGGTCAAGCTCTGTGCAAGTCACGGACTAAAGTTTGAATTGCATTGGGTAAACAATACATTTTAAAAGGTGAATGTTTGTTGAGGTGAGGCAGTATCAAAAGACCTTATGCTTGCCAGCCTAACCTGGCAAGTGCAAAAGCTGTGAGGGCTGAAGCTCCACAAAGCGATGAGGGGGACTTAGTCATAGTAACAGGAGAGGAAAAGAAGGAAAGTCTTGCACAGAAATTACTCTCTCACTTACTTCTAGTGAGACCTGAGGCATCTACCTTAGTAGTCTGTGCTCTATTTTGCCATCTGCCAAACAGGAAAGAAAATGGGGAGGTGGACGATGGTTCAAAGCTGCACCAGGGAAGGTTTAGAGGGGATGAGAGGAAACATTTCTCTATGAAGAGGGTGGTCACACACTAGAACCGGCTTCCTAGAGAGCTGGTCAATGCCCCAAACCTGTCATCATTTAAGATGAATTTGGACAATGCCCTTAATCAGCTCTAACTTTTGGTCAGCCCTGAAGTAGTCATGCAGTTGGACTAGATGATCGTTGTAGGTCCCTTCCAACTGAAATAGTCTGTTCTATTGTAAACAGTGGAGTGCACAGGCAACAAAAGCATGAAGCAAGCCCTTCCAGTTTGCTGTGCCAGCTCAGAGCTCTGGGACTAGAAGCTTCCTTTAGACAAGCAGGTCTTGCTGACTTTCCTTCCCCAGATTATTCAGAAATTCTGACTGTACAATACCATCAGTGATATTTTCATTTTATACACTTGGCTTCCTTCTTCACCCACCTCTTTGGAAAGGACTGATTTGCTCCTGCATTTCACTATGAGCTCATGCATCCCATTTCACTGCTGGTGCCAACAAAGTCACTCAAACAAGACTGTTGCATTTGACCTTCAGAGTCCATGAGTCAACCAGTGTGGTGTGACCAGCTCACAATCTGCTGTTCATGGGCACGTCAGTGATGAGGTTATTCAGACTGCCAGTCAACCAAATGACTACAGCATCCTAAATAGCTTCCAAATCAAGTCAAGGGTATATACTGGTGCCTTGAGAGAGAAAAGTCTTTTGTCTCTGAAGAAATTCATCTCTTTCTGAAATTAAGATCTTCTGACTTCAATTTCACCTCCTCTGCTAATGCTGAAATGAAGCTTCTAAAGGCACAGATGATGTGTGGCAGTGTCCTCTTAGGGATACATAAAACTTCATAATACATAGATGGAAGGACTTGGCACAGCTCATTCCTTGGGCACCCTGAAATAGAAGAACATTTTCCTTTGTTAATTTTCTCCCATCTCAAAGAACATTTGGCTCAATCAGGGAAATCTAACACTCCCTAACACTCCCTAAACCATGTCCCTAAGCACTTCATCCACCCGTTCCTTAAACAACTGCAGGGAAGGCGACTCGACCACCTCCCTGGGCAGCCTGTTCTGGTGCCCAATGACTCTTTCTGTGAAGAATTTTTTTCTGATATCCAACCTGAACCTCCCCTGACGGAGCTTCAGGCCATTCCCTCTTGTCCTGTCCCCTGTCACTTGGGAGAAGAGGCCAGCTCCCTCCTCTCCACAACCTCCTTTTAGGTAGTTGTAGAGAGTAATAAGGTCTCCCCTCAGCCTCCTCTTCTCCAGGCTAAACAACCCCAGCTCTCTCAGCCGCTCCTCATAAGACTTGTTCTCCAGACCCTTCACCAGCTTCGTTGCTCTTCTCTGGACACACTCCAGAGCCTCAACATCCTTCTTGTGGTGAGGGGTCCAGAACTGAACACAGTATTCGAGGTGCGGTCTCACCAGTGCCGAGTACAGAGGGAGAATAACCTCCCTGGACCTGCTGGTGACCCCATTTCTGATACAAGCCAAGATGCCGTTGGCCTTCTTGGCCACCTGGGCACACTGCTGGGTCATGTTCAGTCGGCTGTCAACCAGCACCCCCAGGTCCTTCTCTTCTATGCAGCTCTCCAGCCACTCTTCCCCCAGTCTGTAGCGCTGCATAGGGTTGTTGTGCCCCAAGTGCAGGACCCGGCATTTGGTCTTGTTAAACCTCATCCCATTGGTCTCGGCCCAGCGGTCCAGCCTGTTCAGATCCCTAAACCTTGACAGGAATCACATGAATATACAATTTTGTGCTATCAAACCACACTACAGCAAGTGTGCTTTTGTTGCCAACATGGAAATCATACGGCCACATATGAATGTATGTGAGAGAGTGTTCTGGTTTGAAAGAAGAATGGATTTTCTAACCTAAACCTCACCTAAGTAACTCCATTTCCCAAAAGTCAACTACTGCATGTTTTCTGACAGACTGGTGTCTGTCTCTACAAGTGATAATACTTGAAATTTATGATTTATCAACAAATTAATGGGGCTTTGGTACACAGAAAGGCCATTGCCTATGTCTATCCCTATGGAGATGAAGGTCATCTTCAAGTTGGTGGAATGCTGCAAGTGAAAGGGACAAAAAAGGGTCACATCTGCAGGGGGAAACAGCCAGGACAGATAACCCAAAACTGACCAACAGAATATTCCATTCCATATATGCGAAATTCTATGTAAAATGGAGCTCTCTTCTTCAATGGCTGGCATGCAATACAGACCTCATCTGTCTTTTTGCACTTGATTCTGGATCTGTGAGTTCCTGAATCCAACTCCCACCTGCTATTGAGTCCAGGCTGCAGTTTTACACTAAGTGGGAATGAGGGGCCTTTCAGAGAGGTAGCCACGTAGGCAGAAAGATAAGTTCACCCAGAAAAGGCATTGAGAACTGGATACCTTCCTGAACAACACAGGAACTGACTGATTTTCAGGCCTAGATCAGTGAGTAGTTATTTGCATAGCAGAAACTGACAGACAAACCGGAAAATATTTTTTGCGGTCTTGCTTTGGCCTGCCATGAAAAGAGGGAAGCAAATAAAAGATATGTCAGAACAAATACTAGCCAGAAACCTCCTCAGGCAAAGAATATGGCAAGAAAGTTTTGATGGCATTTAGAGTCCTGGCTAGACAAATCTCTCATAAAATAAAGCAGCTTCTAGAATAGATAGTCAGATCAGACAACGACAGATCAGTATCTATAAGTTCCTGATCTTTCAGATAAAACTGGGTCCTGACCTTGTGTGATCAATAAAGATCTCATGACACTTTTTGTAAAAAGAGGGTTGTTAATCCCACTGGTCTGGAAACAATCCAATTTAGGTAACTTGTGAAGATCTATCTTACAGATTCATCTAAATGTAGTACTCTCCTTTGTTCCCCAGGCTAAAATACTGTGGCATTTCTGTGTGCTGTAGTATGTGACTAAGAGAGTCCTCCCTGTCTCAGCATTAGCACAACACTTGTGAGACCTCACCTAGAATAATGTGTTCAGTTCTGGCACCCTCAGCACAGGAAAGACATGGATTTATTATAGCAAGTCCAGAGAATGGCCACGAATATGATCAGAGGACTGAAGGACCTCCCATGCGAGGACAGGATGAGAGGTTTGGCATTGTTTAGCCTAGAGAAGAGAAAGCTCCAGGGAGACCTTACAGCAGCCTTCCAGTACTTAAACAGGGCCTACAGGAAAGACAGAGAGGGATTCTTTATCAGGGAGTGCAGGGATTGTGAGGGTGATGAGGCACTGGAACAGGTTACCCAGAGAAGTCATGAATGTCCCATGCCTGCAGGTGTTCAAGGCCAGGTTGGATGAGCAACCTGATCTAGAGGAAGGTGTCCCTGCCCATGGCAGAGGGGTTTGGAACTAGATGATGTTTAAGGTCCCTTCCAACACAAACCATTCTGTGATTCTATGATTAGGTGAAGTAATCCTTGTATATGCACTCACTGCCACTCCTACAAGGAGGTTATGAACCTTAACATTTGCTAAGGAACTTGGAGATGTATAATACATGCTGTTCCACATGGTTCAACTTTCATGAAACCCTTTCCACACTAGAGCAGTTAGAAATTAGAGCTTCTCAAATTTTGAGTGCTAACAGGTAAACTACAAATGCAGGAGGGCATAATGCTTATGCCTTTGCCACTGAATAAGCCTATCAGACAATACTGAAAGAGACAGGGACAAGACCAGGACAGCTCGATATTGCTGGGATTGTGGCTGCTGAACACAACTATGGTCAGCAGGTGAAACTATGAGTGGACAAAACCAGTAAATTTTCAAAATATAAGTATAAGACTCTTTAATAGGCACTAAAGGAAAACACACCAGTTCATGCTAAGCACAACTTCCAGTTTCCATCCAGGACAATTCATAAACGTGTCTCATTTTCAAAGCTTTTTTTTAGAAACAGCATCACCAGGGGTCCCAAAACTCCTTGGGGTTCATTCAGTCTGGAAATCCATAGGAGAGGATGAGAGAACACGCAAAACCAAACAACAGAGGCATCAACTCTGCTACTCAGTAAGGAGTTAGTCTGTCAACGTAGTCAATAATTATCTCTTAGAAGAATAAAGCAGCAATAAAACCTTGAAGGCACACACAGCTTGAGCTATGGAAGGTGTGAAATATAGATGTAGTAAAATAGTGTGGAAATTTTACTGTAATAAAATGTAAGAGGGCAATCGCATCTGTCACCAGAAAGATTAAGCTTTGAGAGACATAGTGTCTTAACACGAGCACGCCTGCACACACATAAAGGAATGGCTAGGTCAGGGTGTGCCTCTGCATACTAATGGCAAAGGCTGATTTTGAATTGAGCTCTTCATTCACAACTATCTGTCAAGGAAAGTGTGTTATTATTTTGCAGCTAGATGAAAAGGACAGCTCATTATCAAAGAAGCATTCAATTATTATCGTTACTTACAGCACTACACTCACTTCTTGTGATCCTTTGGCTTTAATAGAGACTGTGATTCCATGCCCATTAAAATCTCAGAATATATTCCCTGGGCAAAAGATGAAGACTAATCTGAGAATTATTTCAGAGATGTTCTCACCTGCATCTTCCCAAAGCAGAACATCCAAGTTTTCTTCACTAGGAAAGCCTACTAGGTTACCATTTTCCTGGTCTTCACTATCTGTTTGCCTCGACAGTCTCATTGCCCAACCAAAAGCCAAACACAAAAAAAGGATCCAAGAAGAAGTAGTTTCTCATGGTGAAGCTTGCTTCTTGGATGAGCCTGCAGAATAAGAGCTCATGACGGGGTTCTCTTCATACATGCAACTTCTTAGTAAAACCTTGTGCACTGAAGTCAAGAGAGCACAACCCCAGTGGGACTCTTGTGCTCACTCCTTCTTGTTCCTTTCCCATTAGAAACAAAGCTGGCAAGCCAAAAAGGCACCGGTGAAGTACAGCTTACAGTTTTCAGTAAGGAGACATTTCCAGTTACTGATTCAGTACAATTTGTTGGAACAACATACAATAATCACAAAAGAGGTCTGAATGAACCAAATTGCAAACTACATTTATCACATACAAAGAATCTTGTTCCTTCAAAAATGAATTCATCATAAGTATCATAGTATCACAGTATCATAGTATAGTAAGGATTGGAAGGGACCTTAAAGATCATCATGTTCCAACCCCCCTGCCATGGGCAGGGACGTCCCACTAGATCAGGCTGCCCAGTGCCCCATCCCTCTTGGCCTTGAACACCTCCAGGGATGGAGCAGCCACAGCTTCTCTGGGCAATCTGTTCCAGAGTCTCACCACTCTCATGGTGAAGAAATTCTTCCCAATGTCCAGTCTAAGTCTGCCCCTCTTCGGTTAATACCCATTCCCCCTGGTCCTATCACCACAAGCCTTTGTGAATAGCCCCTCTCCAGCTTTCCTGTAGGCTCCCTTCAGGTACTGGAAGGTCACTATAAGATCTCCTCAGAGCCTTCTCTTCTCCAGGCTGAACAAGCACAACGCTCTTAGCCTGTCCTCGTAGGGAAGGTCCTCCAGCCCTCCAATTATCCTTATAGCCCTCCTCTGGAGCCATTTCAACAGCTCCATATCCTTCTTACGTTGAGGATTCCAGAACTGGACACAGTATTCCAGATAAGATCTCACAAGAGAGGAATAGAGGGGCAGAGGGGCAGAATCACTTCCCTCGACCTGCTGGCCATGCTGCTTTTGATGCAGCCCAGGATATGGTTGGCCTTCTGGGCTGCGGGCACATATTGCTGGCTCATGTTGAGCTTCTCATCGACCAGCACGCCCAAGTCCTTCTCTGCAGGGCTGCTCTCAAGCATATCATCTCCCATCGTGTACTGAAAACAGGGATTGCCCCAAGCCAGGTGCAGGACCTTACACTTGGCCTTCTTGAACCTCACGAGGTTCTCACAAGCTCACTTCTCCAGCTTGTCCAGGTCCCTCTGGATGACATCCTGTCCTTCCAGTGTGGCAATTACACCATTCAGCTTGGTGTCATCCGCAAACTTGCTGAGGGCGCACTCGCTCTCGCTGTCTATATCACTGATGAAGATATTAAACAGCACTGGTCCCAGTACGGACCCCTGAGGGACACCACTTGTCACGGATCTCCATCTGGACATCGACCTGTTGACCACTACTCTTTGAATATGACCATCCAAAGTAGCCTGTTGAGGATCACGCAGAACGTAAAAATACATCTCTGGGTACAGTTTTGACACTGTCACATTTAAGTTCATTGTAGCATGAAAATAAAGTGGAAACATCAGATAACTGGGAACAATTTTCACATTAGAACAGCTGTTAGCCAAGTAATGAGGGTCTCCCACAAGAGATTACTCTAATCTCAGGCTATTATTGGTCTTTCTAGGGTGCATCATATTTTATTTCTAGTTTAGACCAAAGACTGCATTTTGGAAAATTATTAGTATGACTATAAAATTGCATTTTCTGTTTAAATAAAGGCTAAAAATTCCATGCCAGCTGTAGGCTTATTGTTCTTTCTTCTATCTGCAGCTAGCTACAGGAATGACTGAAATAAGTAGCTACAGAAAGCAGTAAGCAAAGATTCGTGGTTCAAAGAGAAAGTTAGGTTGCAAAACAGAGAATAGTTTCTTAACCTTAAGAGTAGCTTGCTGGCAAAAGGCACTCATACAAGGCAACATTTATTATCCCTAAGTTAAAATTGGCAATTGCTTGCTAATTCTGGGGGAGGTCTGCAAAATGCACATGGGCACACACCTGCTAACTTTTCCAACAGTGCAATGCCAGGCCTTCGTGGTAACAGTGCACACAGAGAATGAAACTGTTTGACTCATGATGCACAGGAGCAGTTATTCTCAGTCACTGCTGGACACAAATACCCAAGTTCTGCATCTTACTTTTAATTTGCAAATTGCACTATTTCAAAAAAGATAAGCCTTACCAACACCAACAAAGTCTGAGCTTCAAAAATGAGTGTAAAACATAAAGATATTGCTGATAAAGACCTCATTGCAAAGACGCATGATTAGGAAGCCCACATTCTCCTCTGTAAATGTTGTTCATGAAACAGTACCAAAAAGAGAGAAATGCACTAAAAAAGGGTATTTTACATCTCCTTTCCTCCCACTCCTTTTCACAGTGGACAGACAGGAGGAGAGCAATGACAGCTCCTGTGCAAATGATTTCATTGAATCGAACCTGATAAGCCACAGCAGGCAGCACCAAGAGGAACAAAAATGAGCCGCCATCTGTGGCATCGTCTGGGTAGCAGCACAACTAACGTTTTGTGAGGGAGCTGACACACACCAGAGACAAGAGATGCACAGTACTTTATTAGAAACTTTTGTATCATTTCAAATCTATTTTTTATAATCTATATTGAAAGAAATATTGATGTCAGGAGTAGCAAGCAGCTCTTCTGTTGTGAAGGATGCTAACATATCTTCACGGCTGCACAGCATGCTTGTGAGGCTGTCACTGTATCATCATGATGTAACATCAAACAACCTCCCTCCAAAACCACAATTCACTACTAACAATAAAATATCTGAAGTTAATTCAGAGCTCTTTGCACTCCCTACTGCTCTGAAGAGATCAAATAGCCATCCTGAACGTGCATTGTGATGGAAGCCTCTAACGAAAGCCCACATGCACCGAGGTAGCCTAGAATATTGTTTTGTAGACATGCTCATTCATTTTGTAAGGCAAAAGCTTACTGTGGTGAAAGCAGTAACAGTGAAGAAGTCACTTCATTCAGAAGCATCAGTCTTCCTTTCAGCAGACAGATCCAACAGATGGATTGCTGAAGTGTTTATTAAATATCTGACAGATAAGACCCAAATAGTGTGATGTGCTTACACCACCTACACAGCAGGCAATCCAAGTCTTAAAAGTAAAGTTAAAGTCTTCTTTGCCCTAAGGTTTCCAAATGGGCACTTTGAGCACAGTATTTATTGTCATCTGTCATCTTCAGATCAACACCCTAAGAGATGTGAGCTTCCACCTCAAACTCAGCAGTGGCATCTCAGTTCTCCAAGCTAAACTATTGAATTACTGATTGGTCCTGCGAACTGCCAAAAGAGTGAGAAAAGCCAATAGAGAAGAACTAGAAGTTACTAAGGCAGGGGAAAACTCAAAACAGAAAGGGAAAAAGAGATGGGAGGGAAAGAGAACCTACTGAAGGACAACACGGACATTGAGGCTCACCACAACACTGCCGGTGCAGTATCTGCTCCTTTTGACCCAAATGAAGTTGCAGTGTGAGAATTTGGTCTCTTCAAGATCTTCTTTTGCTCTTTGGGATGGGCCTGGCTAGAAATTCACATGCAGCATTTTTGCAACAGATTATTTGAGACTCAAGATTATCACAAAAAACGGGATGGAGGGGAATGCCGCATGGTGGCCATTTTACTTGTGCATACAAATGCTGCTTATCATGCAAAACATCAGCAGACCTTCACAGTGCATTCTCCATTCTAAGAGGAACAAATAGAAGGACTAGTTTTTAAAAACAAGGGCAAAGGCCAGTAAATTACCATAAAATTATTTTTAAAAGGGATATCAGAGGGTCAACTTTGTGAATAGAGCATATACAAGCTTCTGTAAGCTTAAAGAAAACATGTTTTACCCCAGACTTGATTATCAGCTGGAGGCGGCACCACTTCATTGATGAAAGATTACCAAGGAGAACTTTGCAAAACTAGGAAGGAGCAAAAGTGAGAATTAACATGCCTTTCTACTCTACTTTCTGTCTGACAAGAAAAGAAATGCTTTTGTCTGACCCATAGCATATTTATATACTCACATATTATAGCTTGTTGTATCTGTCCATGACTTCATCAGTAAAAGGTGTTCAGCATTTGCCTGATATTATTAGCAAGTGAATGCATTAGTCTAGAAATGGATTATTAAATTCCATTCTCAAACTCAAGTAGTCAATAAATACAGTGGCGTGCAAGCGCTTTAATCGTATAATGCTCCATGTGTACTTTTCTGTTCAAAAGCTTCCACATGGTGGGGTTTCAGTCCTGTTTTGAGTTCTTCATTCAGGCTTTGTCCTACTCCTGTGTGTAGTACAGCCACTGAGTTGCCTATATCTTCTTTGGGAATTGCCATTGCTCAGTGAAGTGGGCTAAGTCACCACACAAGGATCCTAAATGCAGGGAACTCAAATCACTCACACAGTCCAAGAATCACAGGTCAGCTCCGTTTCTTTTAGGAAGAGGACATTCTATCAAGTTGATGGGAAGATTCTCTCCCCTTTCAAAATGCAAATAAAGATTCAGCAGAATGCAGAATATTGCTAGCATTTAAGTCATGGGATGCAAAGCTGTGACAGTCCCACTATCTTGTCTGCCAACTCAACAGCAATACTACAATTATCTTCAACTCATTTCCAGTCCAATCAAGTGTTTGTTTTTAAAACCACATTATTGCTGTTTTCCAGCTCAACCCCTGCTGAATTCGTCACAATACAGATTCCCACTGTTCCTACATGGGATAATATCAGTCACTTGGATGAAACCAAGCATTTTCTAGCTACAAAATCAGAAGCTATCTTTTTTTCTTTCTAAGAATTAGAAGATGGCATCTGTTGAGACATTTTTATTTGGTGGTTGTTTGGGTTATTGTCTCCACAACCATATGCTGTTCTGAGTTAGAAGCATTTGAACCTTAGAAACCTATTTGCGGTTCTTATTTTCAGCATAATTATTTTCTATTCAAAGAAATCTTAAACTTTTGATAAGGTGTTAAGAAGTCACATAAATTTGGGGGACAATTTTAATTTTCAACTACTCACTCTGACCGGGATTAAAATGGATTAACAGAATCAGCACACTTTGGTCCTGTTTCTCTTAAACTGCATTCAGTTTAAGCTTCCATTCACTTTACCAAGATTTTTCCAAAATGCTCCTGCTAGCAAAGCACCGAATGATTCTTAGCTACCAATTACATATAAAATTATTTAATTCTCCACTCTTTCTCCAAAAGTATATACAAAAAATTTAAAAAGTGCAGAAAATTCAAACCAGGTTTCTTGGTTTGGGCTTTGGGGTTTTTTAAGTGTCGATTGCATCGAAGCTGAGAATGTTTGCATTTAAACTAGGTAAAGCAATGCCCTCTAGTGTTCTGCAGAGAAATCTGTACAAGGCTGCCCGAATCCTTAAAGACATTCAAACTTAGTTAGGACTGCTGTGTCATCTCAAGTTTTGAAAGCTTATGGCTCCCAGGCAGCATCCTTAGAATGTCCTGCTCACAAGTGCACCTGCAGAACGATTTGGGATCTTTTACCTTCTTTCCCTCCATTGCTGATGTTTGCATCAGGATTTCATGTCAAAGATGTAGGTATCTTGCAGGACATACGCTGATGTCTTGAGGAACATCCGGGAATGAAAGGGGCTTTTGAGAATCAGGAAAAAAAAAGCCTGATTCTTCCGAGAGTTCACAAAATAAGTGAAACCTGTCTCTTCTCTCATCACCTACAAATAACCATCCATGGAAAATGTTTTACTGTCCTCCCCCCTGCAGCATGTGACAAGCCACATAATACCCACCCTGCACCTTCCCCACATACACACAGCATTTGGTACCCTGTGTTACTGACCCACTACACAAGCAGGGTGATGCATCTGGCTTGAAGAGCTCTCTTACAGAGCTCCAAAGCTTAGTGCGTTTCCTCACAGCGGTGGCATTCCCAAGATATTGATAAACTGCAAACAGAACTATCTAAACTCAAGAAAGATTTAAATAAAAGAGAGCATTCTCACAGTTCAAAAAGAAATCCAGAACTATCAAAATATTACTTTACACTTTGTACGCATTACAAACCTCAACTTTTGCGTTGTACAAAGGACTGGAAGAGTCTTTATAACTGGAAGTCTCAAAGGCAAGAGACAAACTCCTTGATGAAGGCTGCTCTTACATGGGCAAATGGGAATCCTTAAACTTTACTATCCGTTGCTCTTCAAAGGCAACTGCTGAACTCCCGCCATCTAGTCAGAATAGAAACCTGAAAACCATTGATTACATTTTTAGTCACATCAAGTACTTTTAAGATAATTAACAACAAAACCACTCATGTTGACCACTGGGCTTTTATTACTTTATGTGCAGCAGAATGAAACCACAGATCAAAAGCCTCATCCAACCATATCTTGAACACCTGCAGGGACGGGGCACCCAGGAATTCTCTGGGCAACTGGTTCCAGTGCCTCACCACCCTCCTAATACCTAATCTAAATCTACTCTCTTTCAGGACATTCAGAAGAGCAAGGTTAGTATAGGCATGGTTTCTTTGGAGGGAAGCTAGCTTGGCGTGTTTGATAGGGAAAGAGAGAAGCGTAGGTCTTGAGGCTAGGCATCACCCTGCACCTTCTAGAACTTATGTACAAGAACAAAACAAAAGAAATAACTGTAGGAACAACATTTGTTAAAACTAAGTTCTCCAAACAAAAGCCTGCCAGAATGACCATAGTTCTGCAAAAATTACTGGATATAAATAAAACGTCCAGTGAGACCATACCTAACGTAAATTCCAAACTTGATCTGGTGCTTGTGATGAGCCTTTTAGGGCACTGTATTTGTAGCCCTTGTGTCTGAGGCTGCAATACAGAATTTGAATGTAGACGTGGGATCAAATCACGAGTTTTTTAAATTACATTTAATCTTAGGAATATCACTTTAATTTCCTCTCTTCTCAGAGGGCAGCCAATACATATTCAGTAAACAAGCAGATACTTCCCCCCACCCCCGAATGGGGAGTGGTTACTGCCAAGCATCCTGACCTGCTAAGAAATTATTTTTAATCTTGTTACATAGATAACCATATTAAGGGAGAAAAAGCAGTTTAGAGACTATCCAAAAGACAGCCAAGGGAGGATATCCAGTGTTTAGACCACTGCACTAGGAACACTATTTCTTAGAGGTCTGACACAGTATATCTGAGTGACTGTGTGCACAGAACTCTGTTCTGGAGAAACTGCTTATATATCCATCTATCTATATGTATGTATGTATAAAAGCTCTCAGGATCAGCTTCCCTGTTTTACCATCATTTTATTTGCAGAGGATAGTGCAGCGAAAGGACCATTCAAAACTCAGGCTACAAAAAAAGCAAGGGGAAGACACACATTACCTTGAGAACTCACAGTCTCCAGGCTGACTGAACAACACAGCTTTTCCACTTCCTTCAGTTTATTCAACAGTCCAGTGCCTCTCAGACACATTCTCACCCTCTCCTCAACAGTCCAGTGCCTCTCAGACACATTCCCACCCTCTCCACAGAGAAGCAGAATCACATGAAAGAGAATGGAGGAAAATGTTCCACCATTCATCATAGAGAGGCTACACACACATATTGTGATATATTGAGAAGATGTGTATTGTTCTGCAGGACTGGGAGCATTCTATTAGTGCTTCACTTTGCAAAGATGCCAAGAGTTTCCTCATAAGACACTGAAACTGAAGTGCATGTAGTTCCATCAGTGAGGCATAAACTGAGCTCTTCCTTTCTTCCCCTTGGCTCTCTTCTTGCACAAGTGTTTGCTACAAAAGCTAGTGCTGGTGCATTCTCCTTATTTTCTCTGTGTGTCACCATCTGCAGGCACTTCAGTTGCCCAGCAGGGAGCCGCTCATAAAAGTCAAATCCCAAAGGGCTCTCTGCATTCAGCAGTCTGTAGAAAAGTAGGTGCTTTTTCAAGGTCTGAGAAAGAAACAGCAGCCATTAAGCATGTCTGAAAAAAACCTAATCCTTTCCACTGTGTCACTATCACAGCATATCAACCTGTCAGACAGTACAATTCCATCAAGCCCAACATATTTAATTGCATCATTTTTAATAGACAAGCTATAAAAGGTCAATTTCTTCTAAGAAAATTCACTTGGGATTTGCGTGAGATTTCCTCTTCTGAACACAACTCCACTGTCTCCTCAACAACCCCTTACAATGAGTCCTTGCCAGAAGTCCAAATCAGGTTTAGAGTGGGATCCAAGAACTTACCTTGGATGCTAAACAAAGGGCCAAATGACAGCTCTGTCTCACAAATGGTAAACTTCAATAAGCTCCCAGAGAAAGAGAGAAACCTTATATACATTTTGTTCTTTCAGGAGAAGCACCCAACTAAGAGTTAAGTGAGATCACTGCTGATCACGCATGCATAGCTGTGCTAGAATCAACCCTCTAGGACCTCTTACTGCCCAGACTGGGTAAGAGGCATGGAAATATATTACAGAGATTAATCTAGGTTTCAAGGGGCTCAGGGCTTTGAATTCAATTACTACCAGAAGTGAATAACAGTATTTATAGGAATCGCAGGTCAAAACCCTGCTGCTAACCTCCTCTCATTCTCAAATTAGCAAGGTAGTTAAACACAAATTTCAAAAGCCAAAGGTAAATCTGTAAGATACTGTGTCTGAAAAAACTAAGTCCCAGTTGCACAGATCCTACCTTAACCATCATGGCCATGTCTTCCGCAGCATGCTTTTTCAAGCAGCATTAGTCTCCCGGGAAGAAAACACATGTTTTGCTTAACATAGCAAGATGCTGCCTTTGCCCATGGGTGTACAGAATTCCAGGGGGGATGCTTGGCTCATTATGTTGATGCTCCAAAGAGCAGGTTGTTCTATCAGAAAGGGCTTGAGATGGCTATCACTTAGATCCTGCCTCTCTCCTCCTTTTCCTGACCCGAAACTCAGCTGGCTTCTCAACTTTCAGATAGAACTGTAGATCAACCGCAGAGTGTTAGCACAAGTAGCCATTGTAATACTTGGAGGGCTTCTGCTTAGTTATTCAAACAAGGTGAAAGGAAAAAGCACTCTGCACTTCCCCCCCTTACCCCAACAGAGCTACTGGCTTCCAAGGTTTATGTAGGATTGTCTACCATTAATGCAAGTGCTTTAGGCCATAACAAACAAGAGCTGCTGTCCTCTCATATGTGAATTCGCTACCAGCTGACTAGTCATAAAAGCATTTGTTTACCACGTTTCTTTCCAAGCCCAAGGTCTTCTACCCCTGAGGCTCTGCTATCCACTACCTAGCCGCATTGTGCTCTCTTGAGAGAAAATAAAGCTGTTCACATGAGCTACAGCCACCACGTGTAAAGAACAGGACACTGCATGTGGCGCAGCACACCAGTGACCAGTGTCGGGAAGTAGAATTGCAGGAGGTTCAGGGTATCCTCAGGAGGGGAAGTGTATTGCTCGAATGCCAAAAGCACTCATATTGCTGAAGAACTACCTTGTAGGAATATCACTGTCCAAATCGTGCCACACATTGCAGTCAAATGGAAATCCCCAAGACTGTGCAAGAAAAAAACTAGTATCACAGTTGGTCAAGTATGCGCTACAGCCATACAAGCTAATTCCAGTGAGTTGTCATGAGTTCTAATCTTCAGCTAAACTGTTTATTACTTGCAAAAATACAGATGCAGTGACAAATATTTAAAAAGCACTGGGCCTTTGATTTAAAAAAAAATATATACACTTTTCGCCACGTACATACATAAACCAGGGTAATAAAGCTGCCCACCCACTCAAGGCATTTCAACAATAAACCGACAGGCAAAGCCAAAAAGCCAGCTGGTATCTAAAACCCACATGGCAAAAATGCTGCCCCTCACATACTCACAAAACGTGTATTTTCACTCTATTCAGAAAGAACCTAGCTTTAATGTTTGTCAACATAACCATGCATACTGCTCTGTGCTCACTCTATGCAGGCAAAACTAGAGTTTTTCATACCAGCAGCGCTTATAGGGCCCACACCAGACACACCATGTCTGCACAGGCAAGACCACTACAAGGAAGAATGACTACATTCTGTTCCTCAATAGCAATGAAGGAACAGAGCAAATCCTGTCAAAGATCTATAATCATTACTATATGACAGAACTAATCATTTAAATGCACTGCTTTTACAGCCTGACCAAACCCAATGTTTTCAGACTTCAAGGACAGGCAGGAAAGGGTCTAATGAGTGCCTTTGTGTTGGAAAGTTTGCTACTAAGTGTTTGAGTCTTCAGTCATGAAAGAACTTGGCTCAAAGTGTTTGGTGACTATTCAAATACCATTTAAAACCAAAGATTTTAAGTGCCCCTTATATCAGATGTTCTCAGAAGCAGCTAGATGTCTCCCTGACTACAAGTTAGGCCTTTCAGGTTCCCTCTCTGCAGAAGGCTGATCCCAGTCTAGTAGGGAGGATCCCTCTATGACAGAAAAGACAGAATATCCGCAGTGATTAAGAGTTCCCAGAGCCAGAACCCATCAAAGCATAACTGTGGATGAACACAGCACAGAGGAGCAGAATTCTTTCAGCTCTAGAAAGCAATATTCTAGGTGAAGGGAACATGCTGGCAAGTTTTATTGTTCGTTCTCTTCATTAGAATGCTGCTTTAGGATAAAGAAATACTCATTTTTGTAACAGAAGAATCTGATTTCCCCCTAGGTGAAACCCCTCTCCAGAAATCAGTAAAATCTACTCAAAGATGTTAATCTTAGTTCTTAGTAGTCTATCAAAAAACATTCCAAGAAGGTCTCAGTATAACCTAATCTAGTTACAAGTTATTTTTTTCCCCAGTACTCCATTCAAACATCCTAAATGCAATTTTTTTTATTTTTTTTTTTTTTTAATCAGATTACCTAACCACAGGGAGATGATTGAATTTCTTTTTAAACTAGGAGGAGTGGCTGCTACACCGGAAGGCTGTGATGCCATTCAGGGAGACCTGGACAAGCGAGAGAGCTGGATGGAGAGGAACCTAATGAAGTTCAACAACGGCAAGTGTAGCGGTTTCTGCACCTCAGCAGGAATAACCTCCTGCACCAGTACAGGTTAGGGATTGACCAGATGGAAAGCAGCTCTTCAGAGAAGGACTTGGGAGTCCTAATGGACAACAAGTTAACAATGAGCCAGCAATGTGCCTTTGTGGCCAAGAAGGTCAAGGGTATCCCGGGGTGCATCAAGAAGAGTGTGGCCAGACAGACAAAGAAGGTTATCCTCCTCCTCTGCTCTGCCCTAGTGAGAGCCTATCAGAAGTCCTGTGAACAGTTCTGGGCTTTCCAGTCCAAGAAAGATAAGGAACTACTGGACAGAGTCCAGCAGACAGCCACAAAGATGATTAGCAGACTCAAAAAATCTGGGTCTATTGAGCTTGGAGAAGAGAAGACTGAGAAGTATTCCTATCAATGCTTATAAATATCTGAAGTGTGAGGATCAAGAGGATGGAGACAGACTCTTTGCAGTGGTGGGCAGCAACAGGACAAGGGGCAACGGCACAAACTGAAGTGCAGAAATTAAAAAAAAGTAAAAATCTTCTGTCATAGTTCAAAGACTTAATAAATTATTGTGTCAGAGACTCTCCTAGGGTATCATAAAAGTTGAAAAGGACTATTAATGTCTTGGTTATCCCGGTCCTCTAATGCTCAGGATCTAATGACAGGATGTGAAGGGTACTACCAAACCTCGGGGCACTGAAGAGATCTTTGAAAGATACCAGCAGTACCCACCCCAGCAACAACTAAAACTCAATCACTTTGGGCAAGTTTCTGAGAAGCTGCAGAAGTATGAGTAAGTACAGCATTAAATCACCCCTACAGCTTGAAGACAGCTCTCCCAAGTCAGAACTCAGGTGTGTCAGTCTGGCAGTAAATAGGTAACTTGCATTTATCTTTAGAACGTGAATCTTAAGGAAAGCCAAAGTATAGGACATTACTCATCAACTGCATCACACTGATGTGACATCTTCAGAAAACTCACTTTAAAAGATGGTCATGTATTACAACTGTAACTGGATTTCAGAATTTGATATTGAATGTCAGTGAGCCAGCAAATAAATTTGTTTCCTATCGAAAGTTCATATGGCATGACCCTCAATGCTCAATATTCCAAGATTATTGCAGTGTAGCTGTCCACATGTAAGCTCTCAAGCAAATGCAAAAACGTGCAATTTGGTTTAGCCTACACGGAGAAAGGACTGCCAAACTAAACTAGGTCATAATTGCTTCATGCTTTGGATCTCTGCAGTAAATCAGAACAGTCATAGCACTACAACGTACCTTGATTAAGACTCTGAGTCCAAATGAAGAAAGGACAAGAAAGGAAGAGGGATATTTGACACTGCTAATGTGAAGGATCAGCAGACTCATCTGATCCTAAATGCCAGGCAGCCTAGATGTGTGGTAAACAAAATGCGCTCCTCAGCTAGATGCCTCAACATCTGTCTCTTTCAGCATTGCCTGTAAATTCATTCAGAGGTAATACACAAGCTGATGCTGGTAAGATTAAAAAATACACTGTATTTACAGGCGATAGCACCTGGCTGCAAGCACAGTAATTAACTGCCAAGTAGGTCACATAAGTTGTGATCAGAGGCTAGAAAGTTTACCAAGGTCCTATCTGGGATATCTCCTGGAGGAATTTTTTCAGATTGGCCTCAAAGAAGGGCTGTAAGCCTGACACTTGATTCCACGCTACTGGAGTAGGTGGAATTTGTTCACTATCTTCTGAGCAATTGCAGAAACACAATGGAATAATGACACAGGACATGAAATGTGTCTCAAACAACTGTCTCTCTAAATCATTGCTTTTCATCACAAGATTTCCAATTGCACTAGCCTGGAAGGTAATACCTAATAACAGCCACTAGGGAAAAAAAAAAAAAAAGTCTTTGCGCACTTCTACAGACCAGACCAAACCAATTTAGGCAGAAAGGACAAATGCAGAGTCTATTCATGAACGCTGAAGTTTCTGCACCTGCACTACTGTGTCCTTGAGCTATGCTCTGGTTTATTGGACACACTACCTCAGTATCCAGCTTTAGTTAAAGAGTTTCTTGCTTTTCACCTGAAAAGGTACTTGTGTCTTCAGCAAACCCTACTGCTTTGATGTGTATCAAAAACAACAACCTCTCAGCCTTGACCCATCTTGGTCTGTGCAGGGAGTTTCTTTCCTCCAAAGCTCAGGGAGGTTACTCTTTTCCCTCAAAGAGAAGGTCAAATGAGCTTCCTGCTCCTTTCAGCAGGGCATTTGGCTTACACTACCCTTCTGCCCCGCAACTGAATGCCGACTTTTACTTCTGCCTCTTAGCAGGCCAGCAGGCATACAGCTATCAGTCAGACAATATGCTTTCTGACTCTGTGTCAGATGGAATATATTCTGCCATGCAGGGATGCAGGTGGGACAGCATACCATCCAAAATAAAGGAAAAAAAAAAAAGATGACAGCCAGATCTCCAACCCAAAAAGAGACAGGATGTCAGCTACTCAATACAAAGAACTGGTGACACAGTGGATCTACCTGCTCAGCTTGGCCTACAGTTCTGCCATGCAGCCTGCTGTTTGCATCACACATATCAGCAGAGTAACTACTGCCACAGCTCGCTGGACAGACAAATCATAGGGCTCTTGCTATGACAAGTGCTGAGCAACTTGGGCAGGGACTGCAGTATCCTCACCAGTACAGGGTGGAGATCCCTACAGTATGAATCACAGAATAGATGAGGTTGGAAAGGGTCTCTGGAGATCACCTATTCTTCAGCTCACTGCTCAAGCCAGGTCACCTAGAGCAAGTTTGCCTAAGAACAGTCCAGCTGGGTTTTGAATTTCTTTAAGGGTGAAGAGCCTACAATCTTCCTGTGCAGCCTGCTTCAGTGCTTGATTGCCTTCACAGAAAAAAAGTCCTTTTTTACATTTAAGTGAAATGTCCTTTCAATTTGTGCCCACTGCTTCTTGTACTTTCACTCCATATCACTGGAAGAACCTGTCTCTATCTTCTTTACACCTCTCATCACATATTTATAAAGACTGCTAAAATGAGATGATCACCACCAAAATAACAAAAATAAAAAGAAAAATAAAAAAAAGAAAAAGGATGAAAAAGGAAGAATTCCAAATTCATCTGAATAGGACCTACCTAATACTCTGCATCCTAGCATTCCAATAATATCTTGGAAAAACTTTTTTTTTTCCCCTGGTTCTCAAATTCTGAGCCAAAGTATCTACACTTATAATAATATAAATTTAAAGAAACTTCTGCTGTTTCTCTTCTCAACATTATTTACAGTGCTAAAAAATTATATACATTTTTTACTCTTTATTAACCAATACACCTGACAGAGCTGGAGAACACAAAATGCTACTGCAGAGAGCGTTACCCTTCTGAAACTTAATATTCATCTCCCTTTTACTCTTCTTAAGACAACTCCATAGCCATGTCTGTGCTTCCAAGCCAGCGCGACTACAGGAAGCAGATTCAATGCTTGAGGCAGGTCAGACTTAACCCAGCACAGACCTTGACAGTCACGCACAAGAATTTGAATTGAACTGAAAGTTGATGCAGCATACAGTTTGTCTGCATCAGTCTGCCTCACTTAGCATGCATGCTGGTGACACAGATTTCCTTTAAATCATCCGATTCAATCCTAGTTGTGCTACAAACTCTGTGTCTTGACGTCACACAAGCACAGGCTATACATGCCTTGAAGGGCAAAAAGATGCAGTTCTAAAAAGCCAAGGTGATCTCCCATAGTACAGAGGAGAAACAAGAAAATACCATTGTTTAAACACAGGAGGTAAAGAACAACCAGAAGAAGGTACTACTCAACACAAATACCTTTGGAGACTGCAAGTTTTACTGCAGGAGGCCAGAGAAAGGGAGATAAGACTCTCTAAAAGGAGTATAGACTGAGCCTCCCTATATTTGGTTCTCTGGAAGAGGATGTCTATCCACTCTGTTGCATACTCCATCCCCATTTTCTACATCCTTGGGCTGTACCTGTGGAGATCACAGGCCTGACCACAGCCAGCAGCCACCACCCACAGCTGGAAGGCTCTGGTGCTTAGCCTGATGGCTTCTTCCCTTGGCAGGAGCATATCTAGCAGGTTGTCTGCTATAAATCAACTTAACCTACTTTTCGTTTCAAATTTGCTAAACTGTACACTAATCAAACAAAAAAGAAAGGAACAAATAATAAAACAGACAAAGGGATGAGACAGTTGCGTGCATCATTATAGCATTACTCTGACACATCAAACAAAAGAGCTACAGATTTCAATTCAGCTCATCCTAAACTCTTCTTGCACTGTTAAAATCTGCATTTATTTTGTGTAATCTTAAGGAGCATACTACAAAGGATCAAGAAATGGTCAATGGCTATTAAGAGAGAATTATTCCTGAGAGGGATGCCTAGGTGTTATCCAGTCCATTCCTTAAACAGATCAACTACACCTAAATCATTCCTGATTGAGGTCTGTCAAGCCCACGCATTCTCTTGTTTGGAATACTCCCTGCAGCCTGTAAGTGCTTTTTTAAAAAAATATATTATTAACCTTTTTCAAGTAGTCATAAATAGAACTGGTATTAGTCAAGATTACAGATAAAGATATATTTTATGAAAAACACTGTATACAAAGGTACTGAATTGATGCCAATATTCTGGTTGGGAGGTCACACTAAATGGCTTTCAAAGGTCCTGCAACATGAAACTTTCTACAATTCTGCATTTATTTTATAAAAAGGGTACTTCCTGCCTATTACTTTTATAATATTATAGAATTTGGATGCCTTGGAAATGCTCTGAAGTTATTTTCGTATTGAATTAAGCATGTCATGACTCATTTGCAGTTCTCTAGAAATAATTTTTATCCTCCCCAACAACTGAGTATTTTTGCTTAACCATAAAATAGAGCTTCTCTTTCCCTCTCCCACACATACAAAAGCTTGTGTGTGCTCTGCCTAAACAAATGAGATGACAATGTCTTTTTCACAACACAAGGACATATTACAGATAATTTAAAATTCAAATGCTTTAGAGACACCTTGTAGGGAAATCAGTGCACACTAATAAGAAAGCAAAGGAACTGATGAATCAAGCTATGAATTCTGACACCCCTCCTACACAACAGAGGGCAAAGTCAAATTTACTTCCAGAGGAGGAAGATGGAAGAATTTTGTTGGTAGCTAAAATAGATTTCTGCACTGATGATTTTGGTTTAGTTTTTTATTATCTTCCAATCCCACATTTAAGTGCCTGTAACAAGCCACGTGATAGTGCAATAACAGAATAAAAGCCTAAGTGGCAGGAACCTTGTAAGCAGCTTGTGCATGCCTTGAAACACCCGGAGTACACAAATCCTGAAATAGGAGTAAAATTCAGAGATTTTCTGTTGTACTCCTAGGACCACTTACAGGCTTTACAGATCCCACTACCCATTATCAGCACATTATTCTATGTATTTTATAGCACAGACTGGTATTCTTCTGCTGACATGAGCAATTTCCTGGATGGCAATTTATTAGATGCTATTAACAATAGTTAAGCCAAAACCCTAAGAGGTGCTCATTGCACGGTAATGGGTGCTGCTCTTGGTAGAGGTTATGCATTTATAGCACCGGTGTGATAGCCTGTAAGAGTGAATCCAATTATCTCTGAAGTGGGAAACTGTTCAGAAGAAGATAAGAGGGAATGGAAATACTTATAATTGACCTCAGCAGTTGTTAAGACAAATGAATAGCAGAGAAGTTCAACCAGGATTGTAAAACACAAGGTTAGAGATAAAATCTCTGGTTTATACAGTCCTAAGCTGCCTATCGCTAGAACACGGGAGAGTACAGAGCATCACACAACAATGTGCGCTCTAAACATCTGCTGTTGGTCAGTATCACTGAGCTCTACTACGTAATTTTTCATAACTGTGTTAATGCAAAACAAGAAAAGCTTGAGACAGTTCTTTCTACTGGTACACAGCATCACCATTACGATGCTGTCAATTCCTTCAAAACACATGTATGCACCTTCTTCACAATGATTATTTCAGCTTCAGCTCAGTCACCTGCAATTACTCCTTTATCTTTACTTATATAAAGCAAAGAACAGAGAACAAAGGTCTTTGCAACCAGAAAAGCTGTTCTGAGAATCACTCACCAGCCTGGCTGTTGCATTTGACTCTCCAGATGCCAACACTCTGGTGGACTTCATAGCGCTGGCACAAGTAACTCCATGGATGCTGGCAAGTGAACACACTGCTTCAGCTGCTTGGGGATCCTACTGAGTAGGAAGAAATTCCATGACAATGGTCTCAATCAACCAAGGACAGTCAAGCAGCCGCAGAGAAATAGCAGGCAGCACAAATAACTAAGCATGCAATTATATAGACACACAGAAGACATGCAAAACACATTAGTTTGTCTAACCTCCTTGCTGTGAATTTACCTACTTCTTTCTTCCCTTTTTCAACCCTTTCTCTAGCATTCCAGAGCTCCTGTACAATGAGAGATTTACCTGGCTGTATACTTCAGAGAAGTACCTTACTATGTGGATGAGGATGTGCAATATATCCAGGACTAATGTTGGAACAAGTCATACCACCTCCAGGATGTACCTCAGCTAGTGCTGGATCCATGTCTTCAAAAGTCCCTGAAAGAAAAAAAGAAAGACATTATGTTCTTAATGATTGCTCTTTGAACTGCAGCTGCTGGAAGACAAAAGCAGATTCAATTATATCTTCTGCAGAGAGAAGGTTTTAAAATTAATGATGCAGAAACAAAGACATATGTTTCCGTGGATTTGCCAGTAGGCTAACAAATGAGCGAGAGTTAGCTCATGAGAGCAGGAACAACTGAACTTCTGTTATGAACCAGACCATTGGTGGTGTTTGGATACTTGCGTTTTCCAGAGTATGAAACTGTAAGTAACAGCAAATAGGGAAACATCCTTCCCTATAAAGGACTACTGAAAACTATGTGGCTGAAAACGGTTCTCATGTTCCTTGAATCGTTTTGGCTAGGCACCACCTCCACCTAACCCAGCAGTCTGAGAATTCCTGTTATGTGAGAGAAAGCTGACAGAAGCAGAGAACAGACACCAATCTTATTTTGCAGTAGGAAAAGAGAGATGACATGATTTTTATGATTCACACAGCAGAACACTGATCTGTGATAGTGCTAAGAAACAAATCTGCAGTTTAAGTGACAGCGTTGTGCATTCTTAGTTCTGGGAAAAGGCAACTACACAACACCTGAGTTAGCAGTACTTATACTTCCAAAAAGCTACCGCCAAGCAAGTTTGTAGTTCCAGGCCTGACCAAGTTCAGCTGCTAGTTTAAATACTCATTTTCCAACTGTGTGGAGTAATTGGATTGTAACTGCCAATAAGCAGATGTGAAATGGAATTTCACAACAACTGTACAGTGGAGAATTTTATCACAAATACCTTCCAAGTTCCAGCCACTTGGAAGTAGTTAAAATCTGTTATGCTGAACCACGCAACTGTTTCCAGATTCACAAAACGATCTTATCTCTTCTGTCTACAACTCTTTGGTTAAGCTTTTTAAGCAGTCTAATGTAGCAGAATTCATCTGAACTCATGAAGCCTCCAAAGGAGGCCAGACCCCCAAGTACAGCAATTCATTTTCATGGGGAAGCTTTTTACCAAGCACCATTCGAACACAGGCTCAAGTGCATGGACTAAAGGATATATGACAGGTTTTAACGTTCACAGCAGGCCAAGTGAGTTGCATTAGTTCCACCAAGGCTGGGTTTGAGATAACAAAGATTGCTATTTTTAGATGTCCTATCAGGAATGTGGAATTCGGTTTAAATACGTGAGCTATTGCATTGATGTGCTGTAACTCTTTATCTGAGAAATACAAATATGAAGAAAGAAAGTGGAAAAAGGCTAAGCAGCCACCTTAGGTCAAATACAAAAATGTCATTCTACAAATCTAACTAGTTCTGAACCATTTAGCTGTAACGCTTACGTTTAACTTTACAAAAGTGCATACAGACATTTGAATAGCGGCTGGAACCTCTTCACTTTTAGCTCAAGTAAGCAAGCTTGAAAACCATGTCTGTATGCAGCCTTTCAGGAAGTCTTACAAGGTCATCAGTGTGCTTGTTGTCAGTTTCTCTAGAGGAATTTAGAGATACTTGATGATACTGAAATCTCACAGGTCAAGTCTCAACATATTTAGAGATCAATAAGATTACCCTCTTGGCAACATATGACAGGAACATGAAATTTAACAGCCAGGGAAAAGTTCTAGTTCTCGTTCAGAATGCTCTTAGTAGCACACACAGAAGGGTAGATGCCTCAACACCACACGTAGCCACTAAGGAGGGCCTATTTTCCTAAAAAGATTCCAGGTATAGCTCTGTGCTTACCTTTACAACATCATATCAGGCCACATCTGGATCTAGCTCATTTTTAGCCTTTAATTTTTTATCTCGAGTGTTCTCTGTTCCATTTAATTCTTCCTCTTCATTGTTGGGACAAGTAGGAATGCAGTCATCCCTCAGTACTATGAGGGAGTCCAAACAATATATTTCTATAAGGTGACAAAAAGCACATAAAATACAATTCTCACAAAGAAATCATGGAAGACAAATAATTTTCAAGGATTCTTTTGATTATGGAACGCTTTGTTGATCCTCACCTAGCCCCAGGAAGACAGCAGCACAATAAAGGGTATTCCAGACATGTACAAGTAGAATGCGATGCATTTTCAGGGAAGTGATTTTAACTTATGATACTCACACACTTAGGAAACCATGAAAAGCAATTATTGTGAGGTGAATTAAATTCACTGTACAGATAACAAAAATGCAGCTTAACTGAAAAGCATTTCAGACTAAAATAAACAAATAAGCCACTAAGGCTCTAGAAGTTAAACTGGAATTTGGCATTTATTGGTTCTATTCTCATTTCTGGACCTGTGTGGAACTTAGATCACATATAATACAGAATGGTCATGTAAAAATAGGTATGTTAAAAATAAATACATAACTGGTATGCCAAAATAAAATAAAAATCTGTTCATGTTGTGTAGCTTTTGTTTGACATCCCTCAGCTTCAGCAAATAAAAAAAAAACCCAAACTTTTTTGTTCACAGTTAATGCTAGTATCAGATTCTCTCAGGTTCTAGGGCAAGACTGCAATATGTGAGCTTTCAACTTTTCCAAGAGAGGAAAAGTCTGCTCCCATAGCAGACCTACTTCCCCCAGAATGGTTTAGAATATAAAAGATGGACAAATCAAGTGTTTGCATTACTTAACTGCTTTAAATTTCCATTTCTTGAACCGGCAATCAGAAATAACTACCATAATAGTCAGAAAAGAAGTGGTAGACTTCAACCAAAGCCTAAGCCGTTTTGAAAAATTTCAAAACGAAGTGCCAAGGAAGCACAAGTTATTATCAGATATTTAGAGGGGGGAAAAAAAAAAAAAAGACAAAAAAAAGACAAAAAGCACACCACCAAAAAAAACCCCAAACAAACTAAGTTGGTAAGTGAGTGAATTACAAGGTCAGACATTAGTGGATGAAGCTGTGAGCCCATCTGAAATACAGAGTTTGAGACTATAGCCTTCCTTCCACCAAGAGAAAGAAAAGCACAAGACAGAGTACCTGCATCTTCAAAGGAAACAGAGCACAGTGTTTCCTTCTCATAGCCATCGAAGAAAGAACAAAACCTCCAGGCAGCACAGGTTTTGTGTATGTCAATCTTCTCTGTTTACAGTGGGGACAAATCCTAGTTGTCTTACAAATCCTCAAGCAGAAGGCCCGACTTGCAGCCCTGTCCCTTCCTCAGACGCCTTTTGAAACTCTAGGAAGAACTCTCCAACTGAGAAAATATACTGACACAGCACTCCCAGTGCTGCTTTTGGTGTTGTGAGAGTCAGCAATCCCCACTTACATAAGACATAATACCACACCACAAGCTTTGATCCCAAATCAGAGCACTGCAGACATTTCTAAACCAGAGTAATACCAAAAGAAAGAAAGGCATATCAAGAAGCTGATTCATAGCATTAATTGCCCACCATGGGTGGGCAGGACTCATCTAGCAGAACACCACTAGGCTCATAGCTTAAAAAAGAAGCAAGATGTGGTAAAAGCTACCCAGTCCGTTTATCTTGCCTCTCCACTAGGGATAGCTCTAAAGGCCTAAGATAAGTTGTAGGGGGCTTCTTGAGATCTACCCACTCTTCCCTATTGCCAGCCCCTTGCAGTCTGACACTGGAGCATCTCTTACGAAAGGAACTTGAAACACAGCCCACAGCACACAATGCCTATAATGGACTGCTTCTGTCTGACCAGGAAGACGTCTTAATCCTGCTGCTTAGGGCTCTCTGATATCTCTGAACACCCAAAAGAAGTTTCAACCTTCTAACAGGAAATAAAGCATCAAGGAAAAAACCAGACACATGAGAAGGCAAAATTGTGTATTTATCAGCGTAAGAAAAGCATATGAGGACAGCAGAAAACAGGCAATGAGAGAAAAAAACAAAACAGCATCATTATGAGGCATAAGGGAAAGCAAGGAGAACACATAATCTGTTCAGAAGCAGGAAAACTAGAAAGGAAGAAGACAACAACATAACAGGCTATATTAAAAACAATTAAATGGTACACATAGATTAGTAGTGGTCTAATCTAGATTGTAAAGATGTCAAAAGGAAGAGAACCTCAGCAGCCTGCACTTAATTTAATCATGAGCCAGAGCTAATTCAAAAAGGAGAAAAGATGTCTGAATCTCTCAGACTAGGATGACACACTCCCTTGTCTGTCCCAAAGCACAGCAGTGGCATTCTACTGACTATTAAGCTAAATCATCCAGCAATACTTTGTTCAAGCTACCTTCCACGTCTTGTATTCTGATTCCTGTAAACAGCTCAGCATGAAATCAAACCCCTCACACGTTGTCTCAACTCAACACTAAGTGACACCATCAGAGCCCAGAGAGCACCAACAGATGCTGCCATGACATTAACCACTGCATCATCCAGCAAGAAGGGCAGCAAGAAGAGAAACCCAGCATCAAGCAGCGGATGTGGAATGCTGTCCTTCAAGGAGGAAGCAAAGTCTCCAGCCCTGACCTGAAATGAATGCCACACAAAGGCAGTGTTAAAAGTCGGTACATCTCAACAATCTGTGTGTTTTCCTCTTCCCATTTCTACTGTAAAGCAGCTAAACCATATGTAGGGGGTTTTCCTTTATTATCTCCTCTTTTCATTCTACCGAGGCAAGAAACTACAGTTCCTCAATGCAGAAAACATTTCTTTCTAAAGCCTAGACCCATCTTCTGCCTCATCATTCTCAAAACCACTTTCTTCTTCTCTGCCTCCACTGCTGCTGGAGGAAAGGTTAGCACTTCCCCTAAGAATTAGGTGGAAAGGTGCACAGAAGTAAATATTCATTTTGCTTTATGCTACTGGCATATTGCTTTATGAGTAGGCTGGTTCATTCTCACCTCCTACAGAAAAAGCACATCATGAAGCTGGCTCAGACAACAGGAATGAAAGTGTCTTTGCCAAGGACAGGTTTGTCACAAAAGTAACACACCAAAAACCAACCTGTGTTCAAAGCAACAACAGAACTGAAGTTGCAGCATTGCTGCTGAACAACACTTGGAAGCATCTCTCTCCAGAGAAACCCAAAATTCAGTTTGTTATGTCCCAACACTTAACCTGTCTAACAGTAAGAAGATCCTCAATAAAAAAGAATGCCTTGGTGGTGAATTTCCTCACTTTCATTGAACAGTAGAAAGCAAACAACTATTAACAGAGAATCTGGGCACTGATCCACCAGAAACTTGAATTATGAGGAAATATTCCATGGAAAGTGACTTGCCTTTTGAACACAACTCAAGATCAGTAGACCCTAAGTGCTCTGTACAATAATTTGGTTGTGAGACTTGGAGCTGTTGGAGAGTATCACCAGCCCTCAAAATGAAGAAAAAAACCCCAAACAAACAAGACAATAAAACACTCAGCTATAGGTTAAAAAAGGCCTCTTAAGATTAATTGTATAATACTGCATAGCAGAGCTAAAGTGCAATACAACGCTTTCTGTTGCTTTGTGGCAATTGCAAAACAGATTCCAATCGTTGATGTGACAGGAGACAACTGAATGTCTTAAGAAAAGGATGTATGTGTAACTTTTTGCAACACCACAGATCCTTAATGACATTAAATAGAAAAAGCATCAACGGAGTTTTCTGAAAGTATAGCAGTTAATGCATGCAGACCCAACTTCTCTTCAGGAGCTCGTTTCAAAAGAAAACCACCTATCCACACTTTCCTAAGGTTTTTGTCACTAAAAAGCCTTGACAAAAAGGCATCTGCCTAGTCAAACATGGAAAACTGAAAAGAATGTGCCCTTCCTACTACATTACACCTACTTCTGGCTCTTCTCCATGGCAATGCAGGCCTAGATGTGTCAGTAAATAAACATCTGCAGGAATTAGTTCTCCTTTTAAACTGAATCAAGCTTGCATTCCCTATGTAAAAGTGTGGAGGGAGAAAAAGATTATTTCTATTGCCTTCTACTCCATTCATCACTTATTCCACTTCTCACATCAACTGCTGGAAGGGCGGAGGTCCAGCCTCAAATTCTTAAAAAAAATTTACTCCCCTCTTTCCTTATGTCTTAGCTTTCAGACGCGTTTCGTCCTGGATTACAGTTGCTAGGCTCTCACTTCCTAGCTCTCTTGAGCACTACAGACTGAACTGACCGTGTGTCAACTGACCCTGTGGAAGGAACTGGAGAATTTCTCAGCCTAATGAAATCTCACACACTGAGTAACCAGAGGACTAGTTTTTGAAGCCTTCAAAACTGTCACTGCTGAGAAGCATGATTCAGACACAGACAGGAAAAATATCAGTTTCTGCTTTCAAACCTTTTTTGGTTTTCCTCTGCTTTAATGAGGGCAAATCTTTCACCCATTCCAGCTTCTCAAACTACACATTGTTCATGTGAATCGATTTCTCCTTGGGTGTTACAGGCAGATCATCATCTTTGAGGGAGAGGTGGGGGAATGGCAGTCTTGCCTTCCAAGGCAGGGATGAAGAAAATGCTATTCTCTTTTTGTGACCTCACTTGGCTTAAAGATGGCATCAAATACAGGATTCATGTAAAATAAGAAGAAAACAATTTTCAAGCTGACTGTTGGCTGATGCATAAACATCAAAGGTTTCATGAGAGCTAGAAGAGGAAGTAAACAGCACTGTAATGAAATTCAGACAAGGCTAATTTGGGAGCAGCTGAACAGAAGTCAGGACACAGATAAGACAAAATATCAGAACCAGGGCAGAAAAATAGTATCAGCCCTACTTTTGAAAAGGCAAACTAATATCTATCCAAGGAGGGCATATTAGGGGACATGTGAAATGACTCAAAAGTATTAATGAAGAGGGGTTCAAGCAAATTATTGGAAGACTATGATTTCAGCCTAGATACACTGGAGAGAGCGCAAATACTACTGTTCATGCTTTCTTTGCATTTGCAATGCTGCTCTTCATTCTTGTCACCCTCTAAAGGCTTGGGGAGATCAGCTCGTGAAGAAAAGATCAAAACAGCTGAAAAGTTACACAGATTGCCTAAGAAACAGCACAGTGGGGAAAGTGGGCACTTGAACAAGATTTCAGTGGTGCAAGTATTAAAGAAAGAAATTACTGATTTAACTTCTTATAAAGAGAAGTTTAACATTGAAGACAACTTTTTAAGCCAGGTAACAGACACCTCTACTGTGGCAGATGCAATACTTGACGTGGCGATCACCAATCAGCAAGCTAAACAGGAACATCAAGTTTAGAGGCAGGCTGGGATGTAGCAATCACACATTGGTGGAGTTCAAAGTCCTAAGGGATATGGGTCAACTAAAGAGTAAAGTCAAGACCTGGAATGTCAGGAAGGCAAACTTCCAGCTCTTCACAGAATTAGTCAATTAATCAATAGGACCCCTTAGGAAACTGCCTGCAGGGACAAGGGAGCAGAGCAGAGCTGTCAGATCTTTAAGGATGCTTTCCATAGAGTACAAGAGCTCACCATCCCCAAGTGCAAGAAGTCTGGCGAGAAAGGCAAGAGACCAGTATGGCTGAGTTGTGACCTGTGGCTCAAACTAAAAGGCAGGAAGTAAATGCACAGGCAGTGGCAGCAGGGTCAGGTATCCTGGGAAAAGTATAGAGATGCTGCCCAGTTTTGTAGGGATGGCATTCGGAAGGCCAAAGTATGGCTGGAGATGAACTTGGTGAGAGATGCACAGAATAAGAAGGGCAGTAGGGTGAAGTCCTTGGTGACCAGAAAAAGGGAAACATTGTACCCTTTTCTAAAAAGGGTAGAAAGGAGGATCCTGGGAATTACTAACCTGTCAGTCTCTTCCTGCCTGGGAAGATCATGGAACAGATCCTCCTGGAAGCTATGCTAAAGCACATGGAGGACAGGAAGGTGATTCAAGACAGCCAGCACAGCTTCACCAAGGACAAGTCCTACCTCACCAACCTCGCAGCCTTCTATGAGGGAGTGACTACAAGTGACTACATCAGTGGACAAAGGAAGACACATGGATGTCATCTATGTGGACTGAATCTAACACCTTTGACACAGTCCTCCACAACATCCTCTGGATTTGATGGATGGACTATTTGGTAAATAAGAAATTGGTTGGATGATTGCACCCAGAGGGTAGTGGTCAATGGCTCAATGTCCAGATGGAGATCAGTGATGAGCAGCAGGGGGCTGTTCTTGGACAGATGTTGTTTAATACCTTCATCAATGACACAGACAATAGGATCGAGTGCACGCTCAGCAAGTTTCCGGATGACACCAAGCTAAGTAGCGAGGTCTGACACCCCTGAGGGATGGGATACCATCCAGTAACCTTGACAAGCATAGCAGTGGGCTTGTGAAAACCTCATGCGTTTCAACAAGGCAAAGTGCAAGGTCCTGTACCTGGGCCAGGGCAACCCTCAGTATCAATACAGACTGGGGGATGAAGGGATTGAGAGCAGCCCTGTGAAGAAGGATCTGGGGGTCCTGATGGACGAGAAGCTGGAGATGAGTCAGCAATGTGCACTTCCAGCCCAACCATATCCTGGGTTGCATCAAAACTGTGGCCAGCAGGTCAAGAGAGGCAATTCTTCCCCTTTGCTCTAGTGAGACTACACCTAGAATGCTGCGTCCCGCTCTGGAGCCCTCAGCACAGGAGGGACATGGACCTTTCAGAGCAGATCCAGAGAAGGGCTTCAAAAATTATCAAAGGCCTGGAACTTCTCCCCTAAGAAGAGAGACTTAGAAAGTTGGTGGTTTCCAGCTTGGATAAGAGAAGATTCCAAGGAGACCTTATTCCAACCTTTCAGTATTTAAAGGGGGCTTATAAGAAAGATGGGGAAAAACTTTTTAGCAGGGCCTGTAGCAATAGCACAAGGGGTAATGGTTTTAAATTAGAAGAGGAGAAATTTAGATCAGATATTAGTAAGAAATTTTTCACACTGAGAATGGTGAAACACTGGAACAGGTCACCCAGAGAGGTGGTAGATGCCCCATCCCTGGAAACATTTCAGGTCAGGATGGGCTCTGAGCAACCTGATCTAGTTGAATATGACTTGGGCACTTTGGGGATCAGACTAGATGGCCTGTAAAGGTCCCTTCCAATTCAAACCATTCTATGAACTAAAAGAATCTGAGAAACAAGATGTTTGTGCCTGCGATCACAAGAGTTGCCCTAGGAGAAAGACAGATTAGCATGTGGAAGAATCTCAAAAGTGAACAGACAGGAGTGATTTAAATGGGAAGGTCTGAACACTAGGAAAGGTAATGCTTTGCTACTAAGATACTATCCCATATCAGCATGAAAAGAGACACTATCTCAAGCAGAATCACATGTAAGGACAGAACAGGAAGGCTGAGGGCACAAGAAGCAGCAGCATCGCTCCTGCTGGAGTGGCCCAGAACTCATCTGCATTGCAGCTACTAGTCCTAGCATTCTGGTTTTCTCTTACACGGAACAATAAGTCCCACTGAGATGATCTTCTTTCATCCTATCTTCTCCTCCTAATAAATGGCCTGAAATCTCACCTTTTACTTTCCTCCAACTAGCAGATAAACTTCCAGGAAGGGCGCTTATCTTTTCTACGCTGAAGCTTCATCCTTATGATCAGTGTGGTATTCAGTCAGGCAAGGCACCAAGCACAGAGTTATCTTCCACAGCCAGAAAGCTGTTCTGCAGAATTTCAGCCAAAAGCTCAGCACACATTTTAATTGAAGAGAAGGAAAAAGCATTTGAAATGTAAGAAAGTGGAACGTTTGTGGGTGGTAGGTGCAAAACCAGAGGAAATAAAATCAGCAGAAAAATTAAATCTATTGACATTAGTAATTCAACAAATTGTTTTCTCCTTCTCCATTAATTACTAAATTGACAGGGTTGAGGTAATCATTCTAAGAAGAGGATTACGCGTACTACCACCAGCCCTTAGTATTATGATCCTGTCAACAAGAAAAAAACATATATATATATTCCAAGGCATTAGATTGCTCAGTTACTGAGAAATCCCTTTACAAAAACACAAGCTGCCAGTGTGAATGCAACATTTGTATTGAACTTTTTCAGACTTGGGTTATATTAAAGGCTACCACCCAACCTCTTCCCTTTCTGCTTTACTTCTCATTTTGTCTTGGTGCCAGAATTTACTCTTCCTCTTGATAAGATTACAAGTTGCTGGATAAAGGCTTTCTCATGTTGTTTATTAGAAACAGTAGTCTTTTATCTCATTTAAAGAGACAGATTTGACTTTTGAGCAATCCCATTGCTTTGTGTCATCATCCTCTCTCTGGGGAAATTCAGAATGACCATTTCTGCTGGGTTATTCATGATGAGTTTACTTCTAAGCACAAACAGATACAAAAACCCAACAGTAAGTGCTGATGCCAAATTGTTGGCCAAGATGGGCTGCATTCATAAACTCAGGCGCTGGAAAGGTTTACCTTCATTTTATAACTGTGTTCCAGCTCATCCGTTCTTTGTTATTTCAAATACCCTGGGAAAACTTATTTTCTCCTTTCCTGTGCAGTCTTTCACGGGAAGCAAAAGATGTTGTCAGCACATGACACTCTAACACTGAGGTATTCCCAAGATCACTACTATAATCTTGCTCAGCCTTTACTTGACATGAAATTCAGGGAGAAGCATGCTAACAAGGGAGAGAGACATGTCACAATCAAAAAGGTGGGAAATATAAGAATGGAAGCCTAAAATCACAAAGAAAAAGAAATGGCTAAAGAAAAAACTGCAGTGAAGACTACAAAAATAAAAGCAGAATTTTAAGAAGGAAACACTTTTCTTCACTATGAGAACAAGTGTGTTGCTCTAGCTGCTGGGGATAAAGCAGCTTTCTCCTCATACGGGCATTCATGGAGTACTAAGGAGTTCTGTCATAAGAGGCAACAGCTCTGAACAACTCTTCCAAAAAAAGCAGAGGAATACTCTACAGCTTAATACTTCCCTCCACCCACAGCACAAAGAAAAGAACTGTAAGCTACAGAAATTACCATGTGGGCTCTGAGATATAAGCCACAGAGTCAATCAGGAGTGGTGCCACAATAAGACATACATACACTATATGAGCAGCTTCCCTGAAATGAGATTGATCAATCACCTCCATGCTATCCCATGAGTAAAACACTCTTACCTAACACCCTCTTGCTCCCAGCCTGTCTAAGTTAAAAGAAATTATTCAAGCCATAGCTGAATCTCACTGCCACGCTCTTCTGTTTCCCTGTTCATACAACTGAAGAGCAATGGTACTTCCTTTTTAAAATACATTTGCCCTTCAAAGACCTCAGAAGAAATTTCAGAACCCAAGCAAGACTTCCCACTAAACAGCTCACTTCGGTTACACAATGTATCAACCTCCCAATCTACAGAGCCTAGCTAGAAAGAACATAAATGTTCTTTCTTGAACCCAAAATGTATCTACTTTGTAGAAATCATGATAGAATTCTGAGCTGGGTAACTAACAGAGTGCCACATCAATCCAATCTGAATCAATGTAAACACCATACAAACCTTACATTTATGTTCAGGACATTAACAACATGCACTTAGTTTCTTACCTGAGCTTTCTACCTTCATATTTTCTTCCTTCCTGACAGATTCTTCCTGACCAAATTCCTGCATGGAAAGAGATGATCCTACACCACACAGAGCTTCAGACTCCTCCAGTCTGCTCTGTTCCATTTTTAATTCCTTTTTCTGGCCTTCATTACCATTACATAGTGACGTTGAGAAAGCAACTAAACTGGAATCTGCAAGCATTGACAAGAGGCAGACAGAGAGGTGACAGAAAGTCTCAAAATACTTGATATGCCTATAGCTTCTGTTCTTTATGTTTTAGCCTTTTCATTCCCATTTCACATGCCCTCTTCTGTACTAACCGTCACTTCTTTTCAAACTGAGGCACTTAACTGCTTTATGACCTCTTCAGCACATAAACTGGATACAACTGGTGAGGAGACACCAGAGAAGGAGCTGATAAACATCTTCCAAGGCAAAGCAACAGTAAAGTTCCACATATTCTCCCAACTTACAAATAAAGAAATAATTGTTTGCTTCTCCCTTACTGCCACTGAAAAGGCACATCCCAAGCAAGAATGTTCATCTTGGAGAGAACTCTGGTCTCTGATTCTGGGAGGAACCCAGGTCTGACAGGTTGCCCACCCTGCCTGCAGACCACATCAGTCTGAATGCAATGAAAAAACACCAAACATACACCACAAAAAGAATTACCTGCTCTTTACTGAATTGTGCTACAGCTGCAATGCATGGTCTAGATATTATGTTAGGAAAAGGAGATCTTGTTTGTTCCGAACTCATTTCTCATCCCGAGGCTTAATTATGGTCTGACAATGTCCAGAAAAGAGATGTGGCCATTCTCTTCATGCTTTGAAGGAAACCCAAGCTTCCATCTTTGATCTGAGTTTGGTAAGACTTAAGAACACCAAGACATGCGGTGAACTTCCACACCTCTAGGGAATTCATCCTGGGAAGCACATACCCAGCTGAGCCAGAAGCCTTTCCTGTTCCTGCAGGATCTCTCCCTCGGACATGGACCACAGCTTCTTCAAGCTCTCTTTGCTAATAGTTTGAGCTTCTTGCTCATTCTTTTGGCTTCCAAGACTCTCCCGTTATGAAATAAGGCCGCTGAGAGGTCAAAAAGTCATCAGTATTATCTATAAGATCCAGCAGAGAAAACAGTTAGAGATTTACGTGTGTACAGCATTACAAACATATTTCAATATTGTCATAACCAGGCTTGCATAATTTCCTTTTTTTTTAATTTCTCTGGTAGCCAAATTAAAATAGGAGTAAAGGAGTTTATCTAGCTTCAAACAAAACTAAAATATTTGGGCTTTCATCTGATGTCACAATAAAATGTTGATTCCACACTGTTTCTTTAGGAGTTCAGGGAGGCATAGGGGGAAAGGAATTTTGTTTCTTTAACGCAAAGCAACAGTAGGAAAAGCTAAACTAGAGCATAATTCATAATCTATGAGTCAGAGCATTCTTACAAGTTAGCAAGTACTAGATTCTTTCTCAGCCCAAGAAAATCTGAACCTGCATTAATGTCAGGTGAACCATGACCTAGCAAATATACGTCGAGTGAGACAGAGAATTAAAATTATTAGGTAAACCAGTTTCTGGAGTGATACAGGATGCATTCTTAGAAGCACGGGCATGCTTCTAACAATGTCCTGTATTCACCTTTAAGGGTTAAACATAGGAGAAGTTCTAGCAGGGAGGGCATTTTCCCTACCCTGAAGAAAATCAAGTCTCCTTTGTCACCTAATGTAAATCCACTTTGGTCAGTGAGACCTACCAGCTGTCCTGTAGCCCACTATCCAAGGACCTGACTTAGGGGCTTTCTTCCTTATGCTTTGTTCATGTGCTCCATGTACTGACTTGGAACACCCCTATGACCCTAAAGTAGTCAATCCTGAAAGCAGCAACCCCCTTTTTAAACAGCAGTAATCACACTCATCCTAACACCAGTAAGGTTTGATACTGCATATTGACCAGAAATAGATGAGAAGCCAGAGTGACCTCCTAAAAGATTCAGTAAGCTTCCCACCACCAGCAACTGAGCTGAGAGTTACCAGGCACACATACTTTGTTACTATAAGAAATTGAGCTCCCCCTCTTCTCCTCTTACTTCCAGTGATCCTGATGCAACAATCATGCTGAGAAGGCCAAGATCTTTTCTGATACTTCTGTTGTCCTACTATATTTTTACAAACATCCTACTTCAAGAGGATCACAGCTATACCACATGTATACCACATGTATACATATCATAGCTGTATGTATTTACCTTTGAGACACAATTACACATGCACAATTGTAACAGGACCTAGCAAGCACAGTATATTGACCCGGATAGTGGATTTGTGCACAGCACATCTAGGGGTTCTTACCAATTCTCTGACAAAGGTCAGGACAGAGAAACTTTAGCCAAACAGTGATAACGCTCAAATGACAATCTGGCCCATATTTTAATGTGAAAAAGAGCATGTCAGGGGAAAATCCAGACACACTGTGGTCCTAAGCAAAGAGGACTGCACAACGCAAAAGATACACCAGTACCAGTTGAAATGGTTTCATCTTTCCTTGTCACATTTCCATCAGACAAGTAACTGCTGGAGGAGGAACTGACTCATCAGCAGTGCCTCACAGCATTTCCTTATAGAGAAAAGCCATGGACTCATGGCAGCAGATCTGGTGACGAAGACTGAGCTTTCAGCTTCTAGGTAGGAGTGAGAACCACATCACAGAGGTCTCAAACACCATCAGATGCAAGAACTCTCTTCCTAAAATTGTGGAAGTCAACAATGAAACAAGAAAAACTTTACATACAACAGAGAGGAAAAGGAAGACAAGAACCTTGAAAAGTAAATCTGTAAGGGCCTGTATGAAGCAAAAAGGAAATCTGTGAGAAAGGTAACCCAACTTTTAGAATGTTAGTTTGGGTCTCAGACCATTTCAAATCCTTGTCACACCACAGACATTCCAAGTGACCTCGAGATTCCTAAACTGAGGACAATACTGCTACTCTAATTTAAAAACAAGGTGCACTGATATTATGGTCACTAATGCTATGTAAATACGGTAGGCTTCTTTTCTTACCATCCTTAATGCTGGGAACAGGCACCTCTCCTGTTGCTCCCTTAGCGTCCAGGGCATCCGGAGCAGCTGATCTTATTTGCACGCACTCAGCAGCAGAAGGAGCTGTTGGTGCCTTTTCAGCAGCTCTTCTCACTGCCATCTTGTAAAAAAAATGCTTTTCCTACCAGATTCAATCTTCACCTGCGAACAAGGAAGCCATGTGTCACCACTTTCTTCTCCAGACTCCCACACACACCTGCCACTAACAAATGTATAGATCTGATCCTAAAGACAGCCTCAGATCAGACTTTGGGACACGACACAGAAGCTGCTGGCAGGTACTTGACCTTTTCTGTGCATGTGCTATTCCGTTTTTAACACATAGTTTAATGTTAGGACAGAGAGACAAAAATATGAATGTTTTTGCAACCTAGATAAGGAATACGATTAATTGCAAGTGAATTCAAGCCAGGCAAGTACATCTAAAATATCACCAAACACAACAGTTCCAGCTTTCCTGCTGTTAGGAAACCCTGCATAGCTGAATACTTTGAATTTCTGGGGATAAATGGGTCTGTATTGTACTGTGCTCACCACATGCTTGGAACAGGCATCTTATAAGGTGATTAGAGAGCAGCAGGGTGAAGAGATTTACACAGTAATAAGTAGGCAAGTGGAGCTACAATAATCCTGACTAAATTACTGTGTTACTTGCCTAGGCAATGGAAGGGCAGGGCTCTGAACAGCCTTGCACAGGATGCACAGGAAATCCAAAGCAGACAAAGTAAAAAACCTCTTGCATGTCCTCAGTCCAGAGAAGCTTAAAAGGCAGTCTGAACATTTGGTAGCTGCTTTATGCACCCCTGTGTCAAGTAAACAGAACTGGCAGTTAAAAAGTATTACTCTCCTTTCAAAAAAGCTGTCCTTCAAAATAAGCTACCTTCCCAAAAGAACCACAGCTATCACATACCAGCTTCCAACACCTGACTCCCACTCAGCTAGCAGCTCGTGCTACTACAACAACGACTGATGACAGCAGCCATGGCTTGCAGTTTTATAGCCTAAGGAAAAAAAAATATGTTTACGTCAAAATCCAAAAGGCCGTGAAAGATAATTTGTGCAACCGTATTCAAATATCATGCCAGGAGGAACCAGGTGCAACTTCAGTGACTACAGACTTAATCAAACCTAGTGGACAAATTAACAGAGATTGTTCCTAAGAGAAAAATAAGCAGAACAAGATCAATTCCATTACAAAAGTGCAAATTTGATCCATCTCACTCATTTAAGGTGATTGCCTTTTTCCTAAACCAAAAGGATTGCAATGTTATTTAACTGCAAGGTATGGACTTGATGGCAGCTTGGTAGGAGAAATCTCTCCTACACTAAGGTGGTAATGCCAGAGACATTGTTGAGCGAGCTCCCAATCTTCAGCATGCCAAGTCACTTATTCTGAGCCTTACCACTCACCAAACATTAGGCTTTGTTGTGGGGAAGTTTCAATAGTTAACAAAGGTAGCATAAAGCAGCCGCTCCAAATCTTACCTCACTTTTTATCTCAGAGCAGTGAAATGCCCTTGGATGTGGGTCTCCCACGGGCACTAGCATGGTCACTGCTACTCATTCCTGCAGCAAACAAGTCAAACCTGTAGAAACCACCGCAATAGCCAGGCATTTTTATACCATTTAGCTAAAAGTGGACTCAAAACCTCTAAGATGTGCAGCTCACAAGCTTTCTGCTACATTGCTGTCAGGCTCAGAATACCTTGTACTTATTCAGAGCCAAAGCAAAGCTATTTTCTGAAAGGCTGAGCTGCCAAACTCCACACACCGTTTGAAGAATCAGATAAAGGAAAACCTGGGCCAATGTAGAGCAATGAGAACATCTTCCTCAGAAAGTCCAAAAAGTCACTCAAATCAACATCGCAGCATATGCCTGCATGAAAGCAGTGCGACCTGCAGAAGTCTGGACTGGAAAGCAGATTCAAACTCATAGCTGACAGCAAAAATATACCCAAAGAACTTTTTCTTTCAAGGTACTTTTTTTTTTTTATCTTTCAAAGATGCTGCTCTACAGGCCAACAACTGCTTCATTACATTGTAGAAATTAAAAGCAGCAATAGAACCCTTCACCTCTGTCCACTGCTCAGTTTACAGCACTAAAAGAAAGACTAGACCATCACATAAAAAACAGACATAAAATAATTTTGCTAAAGACTGCTGTAATGTGTTGATCGTGACTCTCCAGTCTTTCCTCTGGATCTTCATCCTCAAAGTGGACACAGGTACTTTTGACTTTGGACTTTTTTGGAAGAGGAAGAGTATCAGGAAAATCTGGGAAAGTGAAATAACAGAGCAAAAAAAAAGCAGTCAGGTTACTTAAATATAACTACAGTGCAATAGGTACTGGGAAAAAAGGCTCCCTAATAGCACCTATTATTGCTTTGATGAGAAACAAAGACAATGAGGAAGCAATAAGGCAACTAAGAGCCCTCTGTCTCTGACTTGTGCTGGGTAGTGGAGAGAGACATGCTTGAGAATTTTATTATGTCTTGCCACCAAGGTCTTTCTGCCTAAGCAGGCAAGGGTACCGAGACCTGACTGCAAGTATTAAGAGAAGAAACAAGGATGGATGTACAGAAACAAATAGTGTCCTTGCAGGTGGTGTTCAGGCACAGAAAAGCACATTTCCACTACCAGCTCCAATAGTAAGTAACTCAAGGCCTCCTTTTCACTTCTTGTAAACTGGTATTGTATGAGCTTACCTGGAATCAAGCACTGTAAGATTTAAACTGTTGTTTTGAGGAAAGTACCTTGAGATTCCTAGACTATGAAGCACATGAGAGAAGTATTAGTTACTGCTGACAGAGGAAAACAAAACCGCAGGAAGGAGGCTTATCAAGCCAGATCTGTTGGCTGAAAGCTGGACCTGTTAGCAGAGTTAAATCTCCAAGACTCTGAGAATAGTGTCTGGACCGATGGCAAAATGAGCACTGAGTGTCCAATGGGTATGAGTCACAGAAAATACCTCTTACACCAAGGCTGGCAAGATACCAGAGACAGCTGATAACCGTAGACAACAGCAATGTGTGGAAAGGTGGCTCTACTGGATGCTAGTAACATTGGACTAGTGCATTTTCCAACAAGGCTACAAACAATACTGCAAAGAGGACACACATGCAGGGCAAAAGCAACACTTGTCTGAGACAGAGGTGAAAGGGCAAGGACTGAAGAACATGGAAACGGACAGAGAAACCTAGTAATTCAAAGAACCCCACAAGAGAAATTACCATCCAACATAACTATCTCCTTGCTGTCCCGTAGCAGGGGTCTCTCAGCATCTGTGCTTCCTTCCTCCCCCTTCCTCTTGTCTGCTTTCTTCACAACCTTTGCTACAGGTGAAGCTCTGGCTGCCAGGAACTGGGTTTGAAAATACAGCAGGTCTGCCTCAGACTCCCCAGGCTTTGGTCTCAACAAAATCCTGCCTTCGTTTTCTTGTAGCCTGGCCCTGTGTGCTGTTCACATGGAACCTATTGAAGACATGGAAAACTGGTTACAGAACTGGATTTTCTGGGGAGAGGATGAGGAGAGCAAGGTAAAACTATTACTTTTTGTCCCACACCGCTGTTGCTGTACATACTACAGCCACCCAACTTCAGGATCACCCCAGGACACAATTAGTTATCCCAGACAAACTGTTTACTTTGTTCCTGATTGCCAAACAAGGTGCTACTAGACAAGCTAACACCTGGTCTACCATCCAGCTGGGAGCAGAATGGCATCCATCCAGCAAAAAGCCAGCCAGCCAGCAAGTTTAACACTTCCAGAATGCCAACAACACAGCCTTGGATTTGCAAAGCCACAGAAGCACCTAGTCCAAGACAACAAATTAGACTCACTCCAATATCAACACCAATCAAGAACGTTAGTGGCACAGCACCATGCAATGTCCCCCCTCGAGCATACAGCCTTCTCAGGATCTCACTGTTATCATCTGTCAGGGTGCAAGAGCCTGTTCACGCAGATCTGGACAATGCACTGGCTCTCACTGACTCTGCTCTACTTCTCACTCAAATCTCCTAAGTGAAAAAAGTTTTTCTTCGTTATATAGAACTCTGCTTTAGTTCTCTCTCAGCTTCTTATCAACATAAGCCATACTGTTTCCAAGAATTTTTATTTACTGCCCAGGCCAGTTTAGGGTTGAAAGCCAAGGGCAGTATTTATACAGATTTTAACTTCTGTGCAGATGAGAACTTACTAGGAAGGCAACTATTCCACCTCTCATTTACTGGGAGTGAAAATATTTGTGAGCATTACTCCCCACCTCTTATTCCAAGAGCCTAGGGCCATCAATCAATCTCTTGCAGGCAGCAAGTAAAGTGTTTGCAAATACACTTCACGCTAATTGAATCACTGATCAGCACTAATGCTACTGACTTGACACCCTCCCACACTCAGTATGTTGAAATATTTTGTACATATTTGAACTCTTCCACTCTTAAAAGCCCATCAGGACTCAATTACGATTTACTGTGAAGTTGGAAAGGAAAGTGGATATGGATTTTTAAAACTACAATTATCTGCCATGTGATCAGGCTGTACGCATGAGAAAATGCAAAGCTTGGAAGTAAACTTGTCATCACCTCAGACCAAAACAAAACTCAACCATTGTGCAGGCACAGCCACAGCTCTGAAGGCAATATTTTGTCTTATGCTATTATCACACTTCATTGTAAAATATATGGGGAGATAACTTTTCGGAAGGATGCTAACATACACAAGAATTACCTCATGTAGTATTTATGACCTACACTTGGAAGATGTATGCCACTTTCAGGGATCTCATTCTTGACCAAGGCTGGTTAGATGTGATGCTGTTGGTTCCAAGAGCATGAAGAGATTCAGAGTTTTACATTTGGTTGCTGGTTGTTTTTTTTCAAATAAAGGCCTTAGTGTAAAACCACCAACCACTTAAGACCCATTGGAATTCTTTTTCCTGCCCCTAATTTTGTGCAAAAGCTGAACTGAAAACATTCAGATTTGAGAGTTTTGTGAACCAAAATAAAGTAGATTTTCAGAGGTTCGAAGGCTTCCAGAGATTCCATTCACTTCAGCATTTCATGACTGAGGAACCTCTTCATCCGATGCCAGCATAACGAGTTAGTTGCTGGATTTCAGACATCTAGAAACACTGACCTTAATGAAATCTGTCAGCTCAAGAGTCCCAGAACAATAACTTCCATTTACACCAAGCCTACAAATGGCACAAGCAGCAGCAAGGGGAAGTTTCCTGCACCCTCTGAACAATAAAACCCTCCCCAAGCACACAGGGAAAATGCCCAACTTCTGTGCCAATGCTGTCAGAGACATCTATGGAACACAGCCACTAGCAAAAGCTACTTCAGGGCAGTAAGAGAAGGGAGCACCATGCTACAGTGCCTTGCTACTGTCAAAGAAGGACTTAACACAAAACCACCTGGGATGTCATTACAGTTCTGACTGATGCTGAGAATGCAGAAACTTTTCCTTTCAGCCCAGTTCCCTTGCAACCACACAGCAAAAACTGAAACTTTTGCAGACAGCTCCTTTTTCGCGCAACCCTACCATAAGCACACACCCACTTGCTGTTTATTTATGGAGCTTTCTACCACAACAGAGGCTCCAATAGTCATACTTCGGCTGACAGGATCCTCTTTGGTAAGCCTAAGCAGCACCACACGCATCAGAAGCCAAGTGTTTCATGCCCTATCATCACAAGCTTCAAAGCCCAAATGAGGACAATGCCAGGATTAACAAATACAAAACACACAATTATAGGCAAAGCATTTAGTCTAGCTCATCTGCATCTACAATGCATTTTTCTTCTGCAGCAGGAGAGGCCTACAGCCCAAGGGACACACCTGCACAACAGCCATGAACTAGACACGGTCAACAGAAAAAAGGTAGCACGCACATATAAGAGCAAAGAAACATCTCAGGCTCTTGCTGATTTATGAATTCATTTTTTTTCCCCTCACACTCAAGTGTACAGTTTTGCGTTCTTTTGCTGAGGTTATCAGCTTTGGGTCAAAGAGGAATACAAGGGCCTGCTGTCAAAATCAGTATCCCAAATAAACATATTTCTTCATACTTCATGGTTAACATATGGAATTAAAAGGAGAAGCAAAGAGTCACACCTCAGCCTCTCCAGCTCAGCAATCAATGGAAAGGTACAATTTCTCCATTGTGGATTAGTGTTCAATGAAAGCCTCAGTCAGGATTCTTGGCTACTTTGCATAACAGTGATGTTTTGCTCTGTAATCTGCTCTGCCACAAAAATGCTTTCTGCACACAATACCGTAATGACCAACCCTCTAAAACATCTAGACTTGACAAGACAAGCTGCAATTTTCATCTGCTACAGAGAACGCAGACACCTGTGAAGACCCTCCTCCCAGAAAGAAAAAATCCAGTCAAAAGCTGCAAGAACATCTCCTCAAAGAGGCTCCACACCTCCCGCTGGTCATATAAGATTCCACGACCGTTACTTTGCCTGTCAGGCCCTTGCCTGCAGAAACGCAGCTGTCCCCAGCTTGCGTAAAGAATCCCTGCAAGACAGAGGCACCAGCACGGCACCAAATAAAATCAAAAGCAACAAGATGCTATCACCAAACTGAGGGGGTGATGCGCCCCGATGCTCCCACGGGCTTTCACTAAGCAAGTCTGAATGGAAGCCTTCGAGACACACACGTGGGCCAAGGCCGGAGGCCTGGCGACGCCTCTCCCTCTCGGGGAGCGTCTCGGGGCAGCGGCACGGAGGGAACCCCGAGACCGGCGGCACCGAGCGAGCCCCGGGGGCGCCTGAGGCCCTCTACACGCCGTGGGAAAGCAGGGAAGTCGGAGCCCCTGGCCCCGCCGCCTGCTTCCGGCCCCGCCACCCGGGGGACCCCGCACCCTCCGGGCAGGGAACCCCCTGCTGCCCCCGCAGCTCGGCGCACGCCGCTCACCGCCAGCACTTTCAGCCCGGCCCGCGGCAGCTGCTTCCGCCCAGCCTTGCGTCACTTCCGCCCGAGGGGCGGTGGGGAGTGGAGGTGGGGTTGGTGCTGCGGGATCCGCGGTCCCGAGAGGCGTCCCCGCTGCTGCAGTGAGGAGAAGCTCGATATGAGCCGGCAGTGTGCGCTCGCAGCCCAGGAGGCCAACCATGATCAAAAGAAGCGTGCCCAGCAGGGCGAGGGAGGGGATTCTAATCCGCTCTTGTGAGACCTCGTGGAGTACTGTGTCCAGTTCTGGAGTCCTCAACATAAGAAGGATATGGAGCTGTTAGAACGGCTCCAGAGGAGGGCTACAAGGATGATCAGAGGGCTGCAGCACCTCCCATAGGAGGACAAGCTGAGAGAGTTGGGCTTGTTCAGCGTGGAGAAGAGACGGCTCCAAGGAGACATTATAGCGACCTTCCAGTACCTGAAGGGGCTACAAGAAAGCTGGGGAGGGACTTTTTGTAAAATCATATAGTGATAGGACTAGGGGCAATGGGTATAAACTGGAGAGGGGCAGATTTAGACTAGACCTTAGGAAGAAATTATTCATTATGAGGGTCGTGACCACTTGAGCAGGTTGGCCAGGGAAGTTGCGGCTGCTCCATCCCTGGAGGTGTTCAAGGCCAGGTTGGATGGGGCCTTGAGCAGCCTGATGTTGTGGAAGGTGTCCCTGCCCGTGACAGGGGCGTTGGAACTAGCTTTAAGATCCCTTCCAACCCAACCCCTTTTATGATTCTGTAATAAAGCTGTTAAAACATGGCTGTATCTTGTCATTCATGTTTGAATATTCATTTGTTATATATGCCAAGTTTTATTAAAAACTACTGGAAAGCTGTCATAACTTGCAGAAGCATTGATTTTAATATTGGTCATTAGTGCTTGGGCAGCTTTCAGCCTTTTTGTCTAGTAGGTAAGTGATGTGAGTGAGAGAATAGGCACAGATTCTGTTCTTGATTCAGACTGGGCCAGGTAGGCGCAGTGTTTGGGAAGGACTAGCCACAAGTGCTCTAATGGTGTAAGAAATACAGCACTTTCTAGTCTGCTGGATTCTGCTGGTTTTTTATCCCTTCAGAAAACTGATACAGTCTGACAAAATTACAGCCAGAAACAAGTTTTATCCATTATGAGCATTGAAAGCACTTAAATTTATAGAAGTGAAGATAAACCTCCATCTTGTCAATCAATAGCCAGTCTTAATCACAGTGTCAGGAAACCAGGGCTGTGATGAACTCCCACAAAATCAAATTCTCACTGAAAATGCCAGGCAGGAAACATTTCCCTCAGCTGCGCACCTTCTGACAAGCAATGATGTTCTTGAGATGGTGAAGTTGACGACTGCACTATTTTAGGTCATTGAGCACTTCTTGAAGTAGGAACCACCAAAATCATTTGAAGATGCCTCACTAGACCAACTGACTAAGTAGCCAGGAGTGACCCCAATTCTAACCTTACGAACAGATGTTTTTCTGCCACCTGATTCCGGCACAGGTGTTTGAGCAGTTACCGCTATCTGGTGCTTATAGATGCCTGTAGCAGGAGGAATAAATATAGCTGCTCTTAATTACATTTGGAGATTCTCAGAAGGGAGCCTTGGGAGTGTTTGGAGTGCTTCTCTGATGCTGCCCTGCCAGACTGCAGTTCATCAGCTGGTGGAGCTCTGCATTGCACTCCATGAAGGACCTGGAATCAAATTGAAGTCAAACCTAGTTCAGGAACAGCAGTGACTGCTGAGAAATGTTATATCCAGTTCTCCATTTCACTGAAATCAACTGTTACCCTACCAATGCCATCTGCCACTGAATTTTGTCACTCCTAGTTTTTGCTGGTTAGGGATGTAAGAAACGCTTTGAAATAATTATTCACGTTCCTTGCAGTTAAACCTTAGGAGCAGCAGTTTCTACTCCTTTCTCTGTGAAACCTTCCAACATTGCTGGTGGCTCCAGGTCTCTGTTGGTCATGTAGGACTGCTCCAAAATCTATTGAAATCCATGGATTATGCCTCTGCTTGAGGTAGAAGGTGCAACTGGGATTTTAGTTTGTTGCATCGTGCATCTTCAGACTGAACAAGAGAGCACCATTGATTTTACAGAAGGGTTTGGCAGAAGCACTGGAGTGAGTAGAAACCCTCACAGACTCCGAGGTTTTGCTGGTGCTGAACTTAGGAAGGATTTTCCATGAATCCTGATTAAGACATTTGGGTTCTTTTACCTGGTAGGCCTTGGCAGTGGCTGCATTGCAACATGATTGGGTGAAGTGTTGGGACTGTTTAGACTATCTGACAACCGCTTATGAGGTTAAGCTGTTCTGACTCCAGGGAATTTAATAACTTTGTATGGTCACTTTGACCTTGCTAATGTTGTTAGTATGGAAATTATGTAAATGAATGACTATTCATCGAGTGAAAAAACGATACCCTAAAGTTATTAGAGGATATCTGACCCTATGTGCCTTTAACTGAATCAGTTCAGGTCCAGAGAAGGGCTACAAGGATGATCAGAGGGCTGGAGCACCTCCCATAGGAGGACAGGCTGAGAGAGTTGAGCTTGTTCAGGCTGGAAAAGAGAAGGCTCCAAGAAGGCCTTATAGCGACCTTCCAGTACCTGAAGGGGTCTACAAGAAAGCCCGGGAGGGACTGTTCACAAAGGCTTGTAGTGATAGGACATGGGGCTATGGGTATAAACTGGAGAGGGGCAGATCTAGATTAGACATAAGGAAGAATTTCTTCACCATGAGAGTGGTGAGGCACTGGAACAGGTTGTCCAGGGAAGTTGTGGCTGCCCCATCCTTGAAGGTGTTCAAGGATGGATGGGGCCTTGGGCAGCCTGGTCTAGTGGGAGGTATCCCTACCCATAGCAGGGAGATTGGAACTAGATGCTCTTTAAGGTCCCTTACAACCCAAACTATTCTATTGTTCTATAATTCTATGGTACTATGATTCTATGACCAGATGGCCTGAGTTCTGAAAGGGTCTGTTTGAGTTGTGGTTCTTTGAGGTGGCCCATCTGCCATCTTCTCCTCTTAAGCTCAGGAGAGGTGCCTATGGAGACATAGCCAACTGCTAGTTGAATTTTGCTTTACCTGAGTAGTCCTCTGAATCTAATAATGATAAAAGGTTAACTTTGTGTCTTGCTTTCTGCTGAAGTGTGCGTGTACCTTTCTGTAATACTTGTCACGTGAGTAGTCAACACTGAACTTTACAAAACTAACACATATCATTTGAGTTAAATCTAATCTGAAATTAATGTGAGGGTCAACCAGGCAGAACTGGTCAATACCCACAGACAGGGTGGGTCTTCTCCTATTTTGAGTGCAGGATAGCATTTAAGCCTGACAGCTATAAGCATTTTCCCTCCCTGATTTCTCTCACGCAGGCTGCACAGGTTCTGCAGCCACACATAGTCACATTTAGCATACATGTGAAGTGGACAAGTAATAATTTTTGTCAGAAAGTCATAAAAATATACTCAGAATATATTTGGTTTTAATTACTGCAAGACAAGAATGCTTCCCATCAAAACTGCCAAAGTTTTAAGTATCTTTTCTTCATTCCATTAATTATTTACCTTCAGTTTTAATAATACAGAGAAGGGCACTATATATAGCTTATGCTCTATCAATAAATCATGCTTGTGCATCTTCATATTTATCCTATAAATTATAAGTACCAACACATTTGTGTGGGTCTGCTAAGCTATTCTAGCAAAGAAATTCCCACAAGAGCACCTCTAAGAGTCACTGGAGGTGAACTCAAATATTCCTCACTTTAGGAAAGCCCTTTTATGAGATTTTAAAAGATTGTCAGGCTTGTCACAAGCCCCAACAATATCCCACATCCTCTTCTTCTAGCTCATCACAAGCAAATAATTTCACATGACTTTCTGAAGGATGGTTCTAGTCTTCTAAAGCAGAGAGAAACATGACAGCCTAGAGCCAAATGCATTTTCACTGGTTAACAAGGAAGGGATTGGACAAACAAAGACAATATGGCAGTGGCCTTGGTGGGATTAGAAACAGTAAATCTGTAAGGACAACAGTATTATGTGTGTTGCAGAGATGGTAAATATTAGGATGAGTTGTCTAAGAAGCAGGTGAGACACATAATCCTAGTAGTTTGTTGCCAGAAGACAGGAATTGAAGTGGAGAACAGAGTAGCTGGAGCTGAGTGGAGTTTGGGAATGGACAACAGTTTATAATATGGGATAGGCACAGGGTACAGGTCCTTACTGTGTTCATTTGTAAAAAAGATTTGAGTCTGGCAGAACAAAATGTTCAGTAGTAAGTTGTGACCCGTGCTCAAGGTTCAGCTGTGCAAGAGACTAAGCACTGAACTCGGAATGTAAATCATGCCTCAAAGGAGTGGTTGCTCCGCACATCAACACCAACATCTGCAGAAATCCATCTGGAATCATAAAATCATAGAATAGTTTCGGTTAGAAGGAACCTTAAAGAGCCTCTAGTTCCAACACTACTGGCATGGGCAGGGATGTGTCCCACTAGATCAGGCTGCCCAAGGCCCCATCCCACCTGGCCTTGGACACCTCCAGGGATGGGGCATCCACAACTTCCCTGGACAACCTGTTCCACTGCCTCACCATTCTCATGGTGAAAGAATTCTTCCTTATGTCTAGTCTAACTCTGACCCTCTCCAGTTCATACCCATTGCCCCTAGTCCTATCACTACAAGACTTTGTAAACAGACCATCCCCAGATTTCTTGTAGCTCCCTTCAGGTACTGGAAGGTCCCTATAAGGTCTCCTTGGAGCCTTCTCTTCTCCAGGCTGAACAAGCCCAACTCTCTTAGCCTGGCCTTCTACGGAAGTGCTCCAGCCCTCTGATTATCTTTGTAGCCCTTCTCTGGACCCATTCCAACAGCTCCACATCCTTCTTATGTGGACGATTCCAGAACTGGACACAATACTCCAGGTCGGGTCTCACAAATGCAGAGTAGAAGGGCAGAAACCCCTCCCTTGACCTGCTGGCCACAATTCTTTTGATGCACCCCAGGATACAGTTGGCCTTCTGGGCTGTGAGCGCACATTGCCGGCTCATGTGGAGCTTCTCATCAACCAGCATGCCCAAGTCCTTCTCTGCAGGGCTGCTCTCAATCACATCATCCCCCATCCTGTATTGATACCAGGGATTGCCCCAACCCAGGTGCAGGACCTTGCACTTCTCCAGTCTGTCCGGGTCCCTCTGGATGACATCCTGTCCTTCTGGTGTGGCAAATGCACCACTCAGCTTGGTGTCATCTGCAAACTTGCTGAGGGTGCACTCATCTCACTGTCAATATCATTGATGAAGATATTAAACAGCACCAGTCCCAGTACAGACCCTTGAGGGACACCACTTGTCACGGGACATCGAGCCATTGACCACTACTCTTTCAATACGACCATCCAACCAGTTTCTTATCCACCAAACCATCCACCCATGAAATCCATATCTGTCCAATTTAGAGAGAAGGATGTTGTGGGGGACCATATAAAAGCTTTACATAAGTCCAGGTAGATTACATCTGTTGGGTTACTTGTGTCCACTGCTGTGGTTACCTGGTTACCCCATCACAGAAAGCCACTAGGCTAGTCACACAGGACTTGCCCCTGGTGAAGCCATGCTGGCTGCCATTAATCACCCTCCTGTTCTCTATGTGCTTTAGCATAGCTTCTAGGAGGATCTGTTCCATGATCTTCCCAGGCACAGAGGTGAGGCTGGCAGGTCAGTAGTTCTCAGGGTCTCCTGATTACCAATGAAGAATGAGAGTTCTAAGCCAGCAGAGCAGGGACACACAGCAGTGTCATGCACTGCACATCAGGACTCTCTGTGGTAGTAAAAATCCTGCGCATGTTCCTAAGGAACCGTGGGTGTCTGAGAGCAAAACTGGATTCAAAGCAAACAGCTTTCTTGCTGGTGTGAGAACACAATAGGTCAACAGAGATGGTCTGTGTGTCCCCAAATATCCTCAGAGATACTCCCACAGAACTTTGGGTGGCTTTTTCTGAAGCTCTGGCCTTGTTTTGGGGTTGAACATTGGGACTCCATGGCAGTAACACCTCACCAAGCAAAGGCTACTGAGCACCCTGGGACTAGGTAAGCAGGGTTATTTTAAATCAAACCTCTACTTGCTGCCAATAAAAAGCATGCTTCCATGTCCGACATGAATTGATTTTACCATGTTAAGTGAGGAAGAAGGGTTGTGTATTTTAAAAGCCCAAAACAATATTTACTCATCTCTAGCAATACATCTGCCAAACATTATGTTGGCTTATGACAGTTAGTATGGGATTTCCTCTTTGTCGTTTGTTTTATCAATTGTTTCTATAGAAATGCCATTTTTATCAGGCTAAATTACAATATCCTGAAATAATACACATCTTCAGCAAATTTCTTGCTCAGTCTACAAAATGTATCCCTATCACACTGGGTTTTCCTCCCATCATTGTAACATCAAAATAAAACTAAAAACAGCTAAAAGCAGAATGCTGTACAGCAAAGACTCCAGAGAACAGGCTGCAGTGGAAATTAGAAGGGGCAGTCAAGCAAATGTGTTTCTCAAGTCAGGTCATTCAAACCCTGCCTCTGAAAAGTATTGCAGGTGAAAATCAGTGTTTGCGCAGATGGTGAATGCATCATCATTGACTGTCACTGCTTCGCAGAAGGCTTAAATGAAAATGGTCTCTGAGCTGATCCTGCCTGACCCTCCGCTGAGCTGACCCTCTGCTCCTGCTGTTACTGAGGAAAGCAGCATTTCTGAAATTCAGCTTCTCTCGGCTGAGGACAGTGTCTCTCGTGGCTGCTGCTCTGGATCTGTCTGCCAAAATCTGAGTGATGTAGTGGATACATTCAAGTCTACTGTCATAGATTTAAAGGAAACCTGTCAAAGTGCGTAAACCTGATATTTCATGCAATTTAAGACAGTTTAAAGCACTGGATGTGCTCAGATTGTTATCTTCCATGGCAAATCTCCTGAAGAACAGGCTGTTTTGCTTGCAATTCAGGATTTGTTCCTTTCTTCTCTTGAGATCATTTCCAGTTGTATCACAGGGAAAACTGGATGCTTCTGCACCTGAGCAGGATGAGGGTGATGCATAGGTACTTTATGCAAATTCCATCTAGTCAGAATCATCTAGTACTAGTCAGAATATATACTGAAAGGAGTTCCATGGGAAGCTCACATCTCGCAGGCTTCAACTCTTCAACCCTGTGAACGGAAAACGTGACCACTGCAATGCACTCACTTTAGGAAGCTCAGAATTCAGGGTAGGTGCATGAGCAGCAGCTATCTCGTACTGCCAGTGGACCCAAGCCTGAAGTACTTAACTCTAAATAGCTGTACTAATGCTGCAAGAACTGGGAAGAGTTCTTAACAGTGATGAGCCTGACATCCCGATGATTTAAGTGGTCTGGTAGAACTAACTGAGGTCACACAGAGATGGGGTTTTGCCTTTATCTTTGGAAACGTAAAGGGCTGAGGTGGGAAGCTGTGCCCCATCTCTCTGAGTACTTGCCCATGGAGTGTTATGAAGGCAGAGCTGGTTTCCCATCTCCTGGGAAGTGACATGAAAAGCTGTGGGTTCCCAGAAGAGCATACTGGCAGCATGCATTTCTGCTTCTCAAGTGGCAGCACATGCTACTTCACCCAGCTTTCTGGGTAGGCAGAGACAAGCAGCCTAGTGAGAATCAGCTGTCTAAAGGACTTCCCAGCAATGTGGAAGAGATACCTGGAAGAGGGGTGTTCTAAGGAAACTACCAGAACTTTGCTGTTGTCACATGGGATAGCTAATACCTAGATGTGGCACTGGTACAGAGTGCCAAGTTATTTTTGAACTCTGTTGCCACCTCATCCGCTGAAGAAGTGCTTCTGCCAGTCTTCTGCAAGGTAGAAAGTTGCATCTTTTTTTTCCAGAGGCTCAGCGATTGTGAAGTTTGGTGTGTGCCTGGCACCAGGACAGGACTGTTCTGTCACTGGTGGTACTTGGTGATGAAAGTTATTAGAAAGCTTCAGCTGTGCACGCTTTGCTACCAGGCTGATGTGGAAGCATGTTTCTACAGTAGTCTTTTATGCTCCTTATTTGCCTGACAACAAGTTCTCTTCAGCACTGGTTTTATTTTTTGATTTCTTTTCAGAGGTATTTATAGCTGTTGTGATCTCTCATGACAGTTGCCTACGTCAGGAGCAAAGAAGTTGACAGTGGCCAGAGAGGAAAGCACACAGGCAGAGAGCCCCTCTCCTGTTAGTAGCAAGCAGCACCACTAGCAACAGCAATGCTTAAAAGCCCCGTTTTTTCGGTAGCACAGTTGCAGGGGAAACAGCAGAGATCACTCCAGTGCTTGCTCAGTGTCACTGTGTGGGAGCATTGATTGCTCAGATGCATGTATGCACCTTTTCATTTTGGTTTATCTCTGACGGCCGTGCATTTTAAAAGTCTGTCTGGAACTGGACAACAGCCGTGAGTGCTGGCAGGCTGCCTTCTAGAGACATACAGCAGCAGCAACTGCCCAGCTTTCTTCCCATGGGAAAATGTTGGGAACTCTCCAAATTATTGACTTGGCTCTAGAATAGCACTGCCCAGATGGCTGTTCTGCATCAGAAGTCATGAGCTGTGGAGGTCAATGGATAGATGTGGGCTTCCAACTTTAACTTGGGAAAGAAGTTGTCCAGGCCCCAAGACAGGTATTTCCTGCTAAGGACCGGTGGTATTTGCTCTTCTTCCAGCCATACACGCCATATTTTGGTCCTTGGAACCACTAGTGATTTGCCTAGCCTAGGATTGCTCCCGTGGTCAGCCACTGTGTCTCTTTCCTATTTAAGATAATAAAATGTGGACAGATTCTTCCTGTGCTATTCCCTTTGATTTACAAAGGTGCTCAGTGCTAAGGAGAGACCTTCTGGGAACTCAACTCCCTGTCAGTGCCCACAGCACTCCACTGAAGTTGGGATGACTTTACAATATTTTTAAAAATACTTTTCATAGAATCATAGAATCATAGAACGGTTTGGGTTGGAAAGGACCTTAAAGATCCCCCAGTTCCAACCCGCCTGCCATGGGCAGGAACATCCCACTAGATCAGGCTGCTCAAGGCCCCATCCAATCTGGCCTTGAACACCTTCAGGGATGGGGCAGCCACAGCTTCCCTGGGCAACCTGTGCCAGTGTCTCACCACTCTCATGGTGAAGAAATTCTTCCTAATGTCCAGTCTATACCTTTCTCTCTCCAGTTTATACTCATTCCCCCTCACCCTATCACCACAAGCCTTTATGAATAGCCCCTCTCCAGCTTTCCTGTAGCCCCTTTCAGGTCCTGGAAGGCTGCTATAAGATCTCCTCCAAGCCTTCTACTCTCCAGACTTGACAACGCCAAATCTCTTAGCCTGTCTTCATATGGAAGGTGCTCCAGCCCTCTTTTGTCCTCATTTGCTGCAAAGCACTTCGCAGACAGGACCTGTGTATTGTTAAACTGAGCTACCAACTCCCACTGTAAAGCAGGGTACATCAACTCAGGCTCTGCATGTGAGCAGCAGCCTCAGAGGATGCTGGTGGACCAATGGCCTTTTGCTGCTGCCTGACCTGCATCATACATCAAACAGAAAATGTCAGCACCTGCAGAATGCAAAACCCCTGTACACAGAGAAGGCAGGGAAAGCTCTAGCGCCCTCATGCTGCGCATGGCCTTTCATGTCCTACCTAAGACTGAGAGGATCATATCTGTTCTGTCTCTGTCAGCGGAGGTTGGAGATGTCCTCCCTCACTAGCAGCTCCAAAAGGGAAAAGCAACAGTTTGAAGAAGCAGCAAAGAGAGAGGTTGGATTCTGCTCCAATACAGCTAGCAGAACTTAGAAGGCTTATAAGTAATGGCTTATTCCTAAGTGCTTCTTGGGAATGACTCAAGGGAGTGCTGTAAGAGGAGACACAGCTCTTGGTGACAGGGATGGGGAAGGAACTAGGAGAGGTTTCCCAGGAGTCCAAGACTGAAAAAGCTGCGAAATAAGTTGTGGGGGATTGGTGATTGTCCAGGTATTGTAAATAGCACATCAGAAGGAGCAATATGAGGGAAAGACAGAAAGAGGAGACTAGTGCCGAATTTGAAACACACAAGCCATAAGAATATATGAGAAGGGAGAACAATTAATTCTGAAAGGAAAGAGCAAATGTCAGTGCAAATTCTGGCATGTCTGCGCAAGGTGGCAATAACATTGCTAAGCCTAGAGTCTGAGAGTAGCCAGCAGGAAAGAGATGGTAGGAGGCAGGGCAGGGACATCTAAGAGAGTGGGAGGGAGACAGTAGAGACAGTATGGAAACAAAAATGCCTGGAGTGTAGAGAAGTAAAGACAAGACAGTGAGCAGTGCCAGGAGGTGATGATGGCAGGACGCGACAACGAATGAGAAGCATGTCATCTCTCTTGGGCCTCACATCTGCATGGGTGGCACCTATGCTCTCCAGGCACCTCAGATTTCCAGAGGTTTTGTACATTAGCTGTCAAAAGCCAGACCTCTCCGGGCACCAAGCTCACTGTTTGCACCATAAATGCCTATGTGCAAGGGTACCAATACCACCCGGCTTGTTTCATGCTATTATTTGGAAAGGCATCCTACAACAGTTGTTCATCCCACTGTGGTCCCTGGAGCTATGAACATCAAATTGAGGGTCATTTGTATTATTTGAGTCAGAACGCTCCTCAAAATGAGGCATCCTTTGTCTGTGCCAATGTATTAGAGTATCCGAAGTCTTTACAAACCAAAAGACAATATTGCCTTTGTCCTCTTTTCCTCCAAGAAGGCAGCAAACTACAAGCACTGGAGGATGTAATCCAAGTGCTAATAAATTATTGATGTCTCCCTTCAGCTTTTTACTTACTAAAAGGATATCAAAGCTCATTTTGTGAATGGTCCAGACAGATTCTCTTTTGCTATATCCACAATTTAATTCACAAATATTGCACTAAGCGTTAATATTGAAGCAAGGCAGTGTTCTCTTTTTACAGGCTTTGGGAAAGACAATAGGCATATTTTGTATTACAGACTCATAAACAGATACAGTGAAGGAAGTGCCACTTGTGATTCCAATAGATGTTTGAATTTGTAATTTAAAAAAGGAAGAGTTTGTTATTCATAGAATCATAGAATATCTCAAGTTGGAAAACTTCTATAAGAATCATTGATTCCAACTCGCTGCTCCTCACAGGACTACCTAAACTAAACCTTATGACTAAAAGTGTCATCCAGATAGTCCTTGAACTCTGACAGGTTTGGTGCCATGACCATTTCCCTGGGGAGCTTGTTCCAGTGACTGACCACCCTTTCAGTGAAGAAACTAGGAATTATAGTTAACTAGGAATACACTTCTTTTTTATATTAAGAGCAGTATTGAAAGCCTGCTGAAATCACTACATTTGCTCCTTACAGATAGTCTGCATAGTTCTTTGGCAGCTCACACAAGTTGTAGGACAGTATGACTTACTTTATATTTAGCAATAACTTCTCTCTTCCAATATGCCTACTTGCATAAGTCAACTAACAAACCATCTGTATTGGAAATACTCTTTCCATTACTGTCAGCTTTAGGGCAGCATGTGGCAGGCAGTTCCTTAACAGCATATATTAATTTATGCTATTTTTTGGAGCAGCAGTAATTTGAATTATCATACTGCAGCTTCCCTGGTAGGAGTCTCCCCTGGAGAGAAGGCTCAATGTTTCTCTTTTAGTGAAGTGTTCTGCAAGTTTTGATGGTCAGAAATGCTCAGGATCCTGATAGCTGTCTGATCTGAAAGACAGACATCAAGGTCCCAGGTATATCTTAAAATGATACTAGATCTTTGCAAATTTAGCCAAAATACTGTGTCTCATTAAAGACCAGAACAAAATTCTGCCTGTTAAATTGGTGCAATTTGAGCTTAGTTCAATGAGAGGATTATCAACATTTTACCAGAGACGTGCTCTGAGTGATGGGTTGATTTTAAACTAACACAAACTGCAGTTCCTGACTGCATCGGTTTCATCTTGCTCTGAATAGAGGTGGCAGTGCTATAAATGCATGTTCTTTGCTAGCCGTTTAGAGTGAGTGAGTGACCAGGCACAGAGCCCAAAAGAGACAGCTAATTTTTGCAATGTGGTATACATAGTTTGCAAGCCAGCCTGAAAACACTTATCACATTTTTGGTGCTATAAACATAAATATTCATAATTAATCTCTGTCAGAATAGAGGGAAAGGCTTCTAAAGAACAAAAATAGCCCCTTCAGGCAGCTCATACCAGTGACACTGATCCTCTGCATTTCTTAAATTGAAAAATTAGCTTCTTTAGGCAGATTTTGCAGTACTCTCTGGAATTCAAGCTTCCTTTTTTCCACTGCTCCTTTAGGTTGTGAAGGCGACATTGGTAGTAGAGATCAATACCTTGAATCAGGAGCTACAGAGGTAGAAATAAGGGCACCAAGTCAGAGACGACATTTCCAAGGCTTAAATCTCAGGGACAGCAACCTTCACTTCCCCTTTTCCAGGTCTCCTTCATCTCCAGGCTTTTTCCTATGTTTTGGTTTCAGGTACCAGCAGAACACAGACAGCATGGCAGGTAGGAAAAAGTACATGCCTGTGCCTTGCAGATCAAAAGCCTCAATTCAGCTGGGGGCTACATACCTTCAGAGACAACTGCCTCCCTTAAAGGTGGAAGGGGCAATTAAGCAGTTCTTGGCAGTGCTTGCAGCCATAAGCCAGGCAACAGTCAGAATTGGTTTGGATGAAATAAATCATAGTTTATTCAACATCAAAAGCAGAGTGTCTGTAGAAATGAAAATACATTAAAAACCTTCATGGAGCTGTTCAGACTGTCCCAAAGCCTAGTGGATATTAGATGTATTTATTAAATAGAGGAGACTTTTTGGACTGGGATGGCAGACAAATCTGACAGGCTGAGCTCTGCCAGGTCTTTGTCTTCCGTCCTTGTCTGACTCAGCTTTTCAATTTGATGCTCTTAGTCCTGGGCTGCTTGGTTTTCCCGGATGACACTTTTCCAGTGCAAAGCCTCGCCCTGCTGCCTTTACAAATCGGTCCCCCAACTTCAGAAAACTGGGACCCCCTTCTGCCTTGCTGAATGGGGGTACTTCTTCATGGCTGTCTTGTGGCACACCAAAGCCCTTTTCTTTCTACCTCCTTTCACGGTGCCTTTAACTGTTGCTTTTTAACAAGTAAAAATTTGGCATTAATCAAACGTTCAGCCCAGATTTCTCAGTGCACAATTCTCTAGCTTGGCACATTTTCCCTCTAACCACTGCACTCCATCATCCCAGCATAGCCACAGACATTGGTTTTATAGTTTATATAAGGTCACTGAAAACATCTAGACAAACATGCACAGCCTGACCAAACAGAACAGGTTTCAAATTTCTCTCTTCCTCTATAGGTCTTGGCAGGTAAATCACAGGCACTCCTTATGCATTCTTTACAGCTATTTCCCTTGTCCCAGATGTGACCCACTCCCAGCTCATCCGCTGGCTATCATATCCACACGAGATCATTTCCCATTGTGCTACTTATGGAAAGGAAATTAATTATTTTGAATGTGCATTTTCATGTGGTTTATAAATCTGCATTGCACTGCCTTCCACTATGCATCCGGCAGTTCCTTTCCAGGGCTGACAGGAGCAAAAGCCAGACTCCTTTGCACACATATATGGGATGCAGCCAAATAAATGCTGTTTCTGATAGGAGGAGATACCATCAGGGGAGGACAAGGTGCATGCAGCTGCAGCGACAGTGGCAGTAGATGCACTGCAGTGTGATCCAGAGTTGTGTCAAGCAAAGGGAGTTCATCAGTTGTCTCTCATGGACAACCTGCACCTCCAAAAATGGGTGGTTTTCTCCATATGACATCAGCCAAGACTTGTCAAATACAATGAATATCCTGAACATCAGATATAGCAGTCCCCAATTATTCTAGAAAATCCCAGCTTAGAGGCTTTTTTTTCTCTCCGCATTCAGACACCAAGCACGGTTCCCAGCTCTGCAGTCCTTCTAACCAACCTCTTACACAACGTGAGCTCCTTGAAACTGGAGTGGAGTTTTCCAGAGCAGCACGTCTGAAGAGCAGCAAGCATGTCGTGGCAGGAGCTGAGGTGCAAATATAAAGTGAAAGTTGATGCTTCAAGTGTACTCACCTGCCAGTTTCCAAGATTTTATGAAGCATTTAAAATATATCCTGCTCTAGGGCATACTGAAACGGATCTAATGAAATGAGCCTCAGAAGGCAAAGAGTTCACGAAACACGATGGAAACATGCAAAGATAGTACCCCAGTCCTGGTCACCAGGAGAAGAGGTGGATGCTCTGAGCGGATGCAGGCAGGAGGAAGAAATATTGAGAGTGCAGGGGGTTTGCAGGAGGCTGCAGTTGTCGGGGGCAGATGGAACCGTAGGAAAGGCTAAGGCGGCAGGGGGGGGAGGAAGGGGCAGGAGCGGCAGGGCGGCTCCCTTTCTTCCCTCAACTCCTCTGGGAGAAAGGAGGTGAAGGTGGGCAGAGGGATGGGGTGCTGAGGCAGCTCCCGTCGCAGCAGAGGTCCCACTGCGGGGGACACAGGGGCGGCTGCGCCTGGAGGGACCGGGACAGCCTCGGGACTTGGTCCCGGCAGCGTCGCCTTCTGCCCCCGGTGCGAGCGTCCGGCGGCCCGGGAGGGCAGCGGGGCATCGCCGGGCAGGCTTGGCTGGCCGCTCTGTGAGGAGCCCTCCCTGGGGCATCCCTCATCCGCCCCCTCGCCCTGCCGGGCTCCGCCAGCCCCGCGGAGAGGCGGGAGAGCGGCCGGGGCCGCGCGGCGAAGGCGTGGGAACCGCTCTGCGAGGGGCTTCCAGGCGGAGGAGGGGGCTCAGCCCGAGGGGGGCACCCCGGGCAGGGAAAGGGAAAAGCCCCCCCTTGTCGGGACGGGTCGGGGGGTGTCGTTCCCCGGGAGGAGAGGGCGCATCCCGCCGCTCTCAGCCTCCCGCGGGGGCGCCTGCTCACCTGGGGGGGCCGGCGGGGCACCCCCCTCCGCCTCGTCTTTCTCTCCTCCCCTCCGCCGCCTCCCTCCCTCCCTCGCCGCCCGCCCTGCCTGCCTGGGATGGTGGAGGGAGCCGGCAGCGCCCGGCGGGGCGGCCTCGCCCCGGTCCCGGCGCAGGGGGCGTCCCGCGGGGGCTCCGCCGCCTCGGGGCCCCGCAGCCCCCGCCGCCGGTGATGGCCAAGGATGTCCTCGGAGGGGGAAGCCGAGGCGGCCGCTGGGAGCGGGCCGGGCAGCACCCCCGTGCCGGCCGCCGCCGTGCGGGAGGAGGTGAGCGAGGGCGCCCGCCCCACCCCGGGGATGCAGGGGGAGCGCAAAGGTGTTCCCGGCGCGGGGACGGGAGGAGGCTGCCCCGGCTCGGGGGGAGCTGCGGGGCGGGGGAGCCGCGGTCCCTGCAGCGGCGCCGCGGTGCGGGGTGCGGTATGCGGGGGCAGATCCCCCCTCCGCAGCGCCTCCGAACCCCCGCACCGGCGCGGTGGCAGCGGGGATCCCGGCTGCCGGGCTCGGGCGGGAAAGGGGGGCTCTGCGATGGAAGTTGGGCTAAATAAACCCCTTGGGGGTTGGTCTGGGAGAGCCCACCGCTTCCCTGGGACTTGAAGGAAAAAAAAGGCGTTGGTGTCGCTGGCAGGAGAGGCACATGGAGTGTGGGGAGGGGGTTTGCATCCCGGGCCCCGTGGCTTGCAGAGGTTTGGGACCAAAGAGGGAGCTCATCCCTCTCCTTTTCCCATGGGCCTGATCCGCAACAGAAAACGCTGTAGAAATGCGATTCTTCAGATGGGCTGCGAAGCTCTTACCGTGGCCTTGCAGATCATAGGGAGGGAATGATGAATGTGTCTGAGTGTTGACACAAAAAATCGTGAGCCACAAGGCACCGGGCAGACAGAACTGCGGGGCTCTGTGGCAGCAAGTGGCTGTGCGTGCACCATCGAGCACGTTCGAGCACAGCAAGCTGCCCTGTACTAGAGATGCCTGAGTTTTTCTTCTACACTTATTGTGGCCTTTGCTCCCAGCTGTTTTGACAGGTCTGCCATTTACATCACAGAGTCCATGTGCGGATTGTGGAAGTGACTGGACGTCCTTCAAAATGCAGAGTTAAAAACAAACATATGTGCTTCAAGGGATGCACAGAGCAGCCCTAAAGCACGCAAAGAAAACTGAAAACAGAAGTGAAGGCAGCCCCGGATCATTGCTGTGTGGAGTCAGTCTGCTTAAAGCTTCTGTTAGCGGGTTCCATGGCTTGTCAACAGACTCATGGTCCTGTAGTCAAAATCCAGTAGCCTCAACAAAGCCTTCATGAACCTGCAGTATACTTAGGCTAAAACCAAACAGCACTTTTTAAAGTACCTATAATCGACTTTGCAGCTCAGGCTGAAAAAACTGTCTTCTGTGAATGAAAACTAGGGTTTTCTCCTGTACGATTGCTTTTTAAACACCTGTCACACAGTTCACCTCAAAAAGCTGTGGCTGAATCCAGTGTGCAGCTGCTGTTCCAGCAGTAGAGCTCCCCAATGTAATTACAGCCCTGCAAAAGATCAATAGATGGTTAATGCTGGAAGGGATTTTTTTATTTATTTGGTCTATGACTAGGAGCTACAGAAGGCTTTCCAATATATTAAGTCCACCATAAAAACATCCAAGCCATTTCTAAGCATAAGAGCACTCAATCTCTCTGCTGAGCATATTATATCTTGCTTCACTCATCCTGTTCTCAGTTTTTCTTCTGTTCCAACTCAAACGTTTGCACATTTGAATCTATATCTCAAATGCTTATAACAGCAATATCCTAACACTGCAGCTCTACAACATAGGTCTTTTTCTTGTGTTTCCTTCATCTGCATGTAAACAGTCCTTTTGAGCTCGGATCTGCAATTACATTTAAATGCCCAGTATGAAATGGAGATTTCATGGACTTCTCTATTCATCTTGTAATTTATGGATTCACTTAGATCAAGTACATGGACTTAAATATTAACGGTGACTTAAAATTGCCTTTATTTGGTAATAAATCAATGTCAGATAAAACTCTGAGCTAGTAATAGAGTATGTGACAGAAGTCTGTTTTTACTCTCGAAAGCAGGACAAGCAAAGGTGCAGCTTTAGAGCAGAGGTGGCCCGGTTACCTGTCACTGCCTTCATCCTCTTTTCCCAAGGGCCACTTAGGTTTGCTGCTGGTTTTGCTGAATATCAGAGCAAGCCCCTGGATTTCCTGCCAGTATTCTGGTTTGATTTTTTTTTGAATATCAATATCAATTGCTTGAGCTGGATGACCTGGAACAGCGGTGCTTTTGGTGGTGCTGCAGGATTTTACCATCCTATCAACTCTTGCAAAAAAGAATCAAGATCTTTGAGGGGAGGGATTGTAAAGAACATGTTTCTTCCAGACATCTCAGCATTTGGTGCTGTAGATTGATTCTCTGGACATATTTTCCTTTATTTTTCTCCCTGAGGTAGCAGAACCTGCTGCTCTGTACTGCCCTGGTTAAGCTGTGGGATGGTGGTTTTTCTTGTCTTATTTGTGTGACAGCCTACACCTACACTGAAGAGTTGGTAGGGGCTTTTCTGCATTTCTGCAATTTGCACCTCAGTTGGGAAATAGTCTTAAATACTTAAATAAATCTTTAGAACTTAGTGGAAATTGTTTTCCTTTTTCATGAAAGGGACGCTGATGAGAACAAACATAACTTATTTGCCACCATAGCCAAGTAATCACTGAAGAAAGCTGAAAGCAACAACAACCTGACATTTTGAAATACGTATTTGTCTTATCTGTACTGGCAGAGTCAAACAGCAGGTGTCCACGCCTGGGTTTATCTTCTCTTCCATATTTAAGAACTTTAATTGACATACTATAATCAGTTAAGCTATTTAAATAAAAGAGGGAAAACCTCATGGGTCGATGTTCCTGAAAACCAAGGTCCTCAGCTCACTGGTGGAGTTGTTACAGAAGAGGCCACTTAAAACTGTTTCATCTGCCTCTTACTGCTGCTGCAAAATGCAGCAAGAGCTCATTTTAAGAGTGCTATTCGTGGTCACAAAAGGTCCAAGGGGTGTTACAAGTTAAGAAAACATACATATTCCTTGTTTTGCAGGCTACAGCTTTATAGGCAGTCAGGTCAAAAGACAGCTGGGTTCTTTCCTCTTAAGCACGCCACTGGAGAGACACCCTCTACTTGTGGGATTAACTCCATTTAGTGTTCTAGCATTTTTATCCCTTTTCCCCAATATGTATGTCAAATATGTTTATTCTATTTGTCAAGACTCATTTTATGGCATTGAAAACATCAGGCACAAAGCCCTGTATAGCTTAGACTGGGTAGCTTTAAACTGTCCCCTTCTGTGTCTTGAGGCATACTCGTGGGGCTGAGACGTGGTGGAGAAAGTAAGACAAGCAACCCTCCCAGGTTTATCAGGAATGCTGTGGGTGCACTTTTCTCACCAGCGAATCCCCATGATCTGATGAACACTGCTCTGTCACAGATCTGCAGGAGGCTCTTTGCTCCCACTGCCTCTCTGATGATCTCCTCTTCCACTGGAGGCTTGTTGTCATTCCTAAGACTTCTATGCTCGAGAGAAACAAACCCAGGAGAGGGAGATGGAGAAGAGAGGGGGCAGGGCCTGTCATGGTGGTTAGTATTCTTCTCCACCACCTTTTAAGCAGAAGCCATGGAGGGACCATTGCCAGAGAGGGGCTATTTCATAGAATCATAGTATAGTTTGGCTTGGAAGGGACCTTAAAGAGCATCCAGTTCCAACCCCCTGCCATAGGCAGGGACATCCCACTAGGTCAGGCTGCCCAAGGCCCCATCCAACCTGGCCTTGAAGATCTCTAGGGATGGGGCATCCACAACTTCCCTGAGCATCCTGTTCCAGTGCTTCACCACTCTCATAGTGAAGAAGTTCTTCCTTATGTCTAGTCTAAATCTGCCCCTCTCCAGTTTATAGCCATTGCCCCTGGTCCTATCACTACAAGCCTTTGTAAACAGTCCCTCTCCAGCTTTCTCGTAACTTCCTTCAGGTCCTGGAAGGTCTCTATAAGGTCTCCTCGGACCTTGTAAACCTTGTAAAGAGCTGCACAGGGCATTGACCCAGTGGTCTCTGCCCAGAGGAGAGAAGGAGATGTGAGATGTGGCTCCTGGGGAAGCTATGCTTTTCCTTCCCCTCAGCTTTCCTAAACTTCTTGCAAAAGACCTGCTCTGCTAACACCCTGAATGATAGCTTTTGGTTACTAAGTGAGTACGATTGACCAAAGTTATTTTTTTATGCAGTGCACTATATTCCCCCTCTTATGTGAATGTCAAAGAGGAAAAGTCCCTTTCTACCCCTCCTACCCTTGGTTTGTTTGTCAGACATAAACCATGGAGTGCATCTTATTCCTTGATCTAAATGATCTCCCTCAGAGACAAAGGAAAAAGTCAAGCAGTAGTAGCATCGAAGGAGCTGGAAAGCTTTTTTTCATGATCCTGTAGTTTGAGGCAATATTTGCATTGCAGATCCTGTCATAAGAAAATCCGTGCTGAGGCATCACGTCTTTCTTCTGCTTCTGTTCTTTTTGTTGTCCTACTTTATCTTCTGATCACGCATCTGTTCTTGATGCCCTGAAGTTGGCTTTCTTCTCTGTACTTCACAAAGGGAGCTATCAGGAGTTTAAAAAAATAGATAGAAAACATCGAATGGATGTATCTGAGCTATGAGGGGCAGCCTAGGCTCCAGCTGTGTGGGCTTCTACGGGCAAAGTTTTCTGTCTTCTGACAGAGAAGGCTTCCTTACCATCGTGTCTGAGGCTGAAGTGAGTTGCTCCTTCTGACTGACTTTCCCAAATTCTTCCAGCAAGGTAATTTTCTCAAAGGAGAACTGGGCTGAAACAACTGGGGAGCTTGTGGAGCTCTGCCATTGGAGGATTACAAGGAAAATTGAAGCAAACAGCTCTTAAGTACATAGATGTTGTGTCATGGCAGAGGGAGAGACTAGATGATTACATGGTAGGTCCTCTCCAGACCTGGTTTCTAATGCTCTTCTCTCAAGTGGGCATACAGCCAGTGGAAAAGTAATGAGTCTGCACACTGTTTCAAAGCCCCAAATACTCTCCTTCGTTTCCCTTTCTTGCTTCAGAGACGCCAGGGGATGATCTCCCTCCAGAAGGGAAGAGTGGATACCAAGGATGCTTTTCAAACAGTACAAGAGTGAAGTAGGAGGTGTCTTCCCCCAGAAATGGTGGCAGAAGGCTTCCTTTGGTCTTATTCTACACAATGGAAGAAAATAACTCAAATCATTGCCAGTGACAAGTGACAATGCAGAAACAGAGATTAGAAAGAGTGAAATGTCCCCCAGTAATCCACCATGAGCGTTTCTAGGTGTGTCCTAACACATGGTAGTGAGTTAAGAATAGCAGCTGCTGAGCTATTGTCAGCACTGTAAGGACCTTTCAGTTGTTATAGTGACACTATCATGACACTATAGATAAGGCTGTGTTTGATTTTTCACTTACAGTACCAGTTCCACTTTTTGGAAAAGTGTGTTTAAGTAGTTAATTAGTTTTGAAGTTCTAATCACGGAAAATATAGTACACTTGAGAGTTCATTTTCAGTCTCTAATCCTTCACCAGGTTCCTCTGAGCTTGAGAACTGTAAAGCTAAAAAGAGCACATAGTGAAACTTTGTTGAGGTCACAGTTGCTATAATGGCTTTTTTAACTATGCAAAACCGTAGTGGGTAACTCCATTTAAACAGCAGTGGATAAAAGAGCCAGTGAGGTATTATGGAGGGGATGCTGCCAGCAGCAGAGCTGGTAGGGTATCTGTCAAAAGGAGCCCAGAGCGCAGGTCAGGGGTAGAAGCCGTCTCCAAGAGCCACCCATGCCTGGTCCTCCCAGAGCGCTGAGCGCTCTGCCCACAGTGTGTCTTAGCTGCAGCCGCCAAAGCAAGGTGCCTGAAATGGGCAGGACAGATGGTGAGTGGGAAGGCTGGAGGAGCGTGGCTGCGCATGGTACCAGCAGCTTGGCAGTACTGGGAGGCTGGCAGCCTTCCCAGAGCAGAGTTAAGGTTGTGAAGTGGTCTCTGGTGTACCTGGCTGCCACTCTCATGGTGCCATGTGTGCCACCAGGAGAGGACAGAGGGGATTATGCCCCATGAAATACCCATACTTTTAATTTTCACATCAGGTGAATAACGTATGGGGAATCTCAACTCACATGAAGCACCATTTCTATATGGCTGATGAATTGCACACCCTAATTCAGCATCCACCCAGTGAAGGCCTTGTTAAGGAAAGACTGGCAATACTGGGCCTCAGGGAAGACGGAGGCTCGAAGTAGCCAGCTGGTGAGAGCAGGGAGCAGTGATAGCTTAGAGAAAAGGGCAGAGCAGGTCACAAAGGGTCACGTTCTGGCAAGGAAGCTAATTGGAGTGGTTTGCAAATGTGGAGTCTGCATAATCTGACTCTGTCAGGGAAGAGGATGAGCTTGGTGAGAGACTTTTGCAGGTCACAATGTATTTTGCTGTGGGAAAGGAGTGATTTGTGCCCATGCATTTATGGCCAGGGGCTGCCTTTATGGCGATGCAATTGATTATCCTTAGGAGCTGGACTGGGAATTGTAGAGTACGTCGTTCAATTAGAGTGGTAACAAAAGTGATTCAGCATGAGGCATCAGCATCTTTGAGTAGCTCTCACAAACCAGCACAGTGTATCCTGGAGGACAAGAGCTAGAAGAGCCTGAATGCCTGCAGGCACAAGCCATGCCATCTGCTCTAACCTGCGATGGGCAGGAACACTGTGGATCACCACAGAGGCTGAGGTGGTGGCATCTACCAGCATGGTCCTGCCAGCATGGAGTTCCCTCTGAGGACTAAAAAGATGGAGAAAACTCCCTCGTGGCTGCCTGGTGGTGAGGTGGATGGCAAGAACTGCCAGTAGCTGGTGGAGGAAGGGAGTAGTGAGAGCACGTGATAAAAGGGTGGAATAGCAGTCTGCCTGCTGGCCTGAGGTGTGCCATGGGCCTCTGCAGAGGACTGTCTGTCAGCAGGCCAGGGCAGGAGCTAAATCCCCTGGTTCCCACCAGCTGGTACTCAGAGTGTCAGGATGCAACAGCTGACATGCAGATGAGACTCCTTCCCAGAGACTGCTGCTCAATGCTTATGTGAAAGCACTTCATAAATGCTATATTTTCAGTGTCTTTGGGAGATATAAAAAGGTATGCTGAAACCATGCCGTGGGTCAAATCAAGAAATAAGATCCAGATGTCCTGGCACCCAGGATCCCTTTTAACCATTAGGTGTTTAGATGAATTTCCAGTGAAGCTTTTCTCTGCTATGCTGTCACATGTTATTGCAGAATGTGTTGCAGAGAGAGAAGAAAGAAGCAAGAGGGAGAGAGAAGGAATATTTATGATGAAATCTCATTTCTCACGGGGAAGCATTAGCTGCTGGAATACTACCACATCTTAACGAGAGCACCATTATAAAATGACCTGACAGCACTGAGGCCCCAGCCGTGTTCAGAAAGATGCAGAGAAAGGGAAACATGCTCCTCGAATCTGACAGAGCAGCTGAAGCCCAAGCAGTGGCTAGGGGTTATTCTGAGGGATGCTCAGCTCAGCAGCACCAGGGACCTGGCATGGCTGCAGCCTAAACTGTGGCAGCCTAGCATCATGGGTCTGGCTGGTCCTCTCCTTAAGTGTGGCTGGCAGGCTCTGACTGGGAGGTCATGCACGGGAAGGTTGGAAGTTAAGAGGTCAAATCACAGAGCGACCTTGTTCTGGGTTTGCTAAGTAGAAGAATGACTTTGCAAAAAAAAAAAAAAAGCAAGAATAAACATAAAACTTCATGGTTCTTATGAAGCTTGATTCACAGTTCCCTTTGAGTAGCTCTCCTATATCCTCAGACTTCACTGGAGCTTCAATCAGCCCCATATCATATTTCTTCTGAGGACTTCAGAGATGTTTCTATCCCCCCATTCAAGGTGTTCCTTCATAGTAAGCAAAGATTAAATGTTATCAATAATAATGAACTATTTTTCTCATTTGCAAAGTCTCTAAAGAGAGGCATTCAACAGCTAGGTTTCAAATAGCTGTTGAAGAGCTAACACTCCTTAGGATTCCTCCTCACCATACAGTCTCCTCCTGGCTCCCTGCTTTCCCCATCAGGGAAACTAACCTGTGGCTGTTGTCCAACCTGGCTCCAGGTCAGTTCCTTGCTTCCCTATGTTGATCCTGAGGGAATGTTGGGCAGGACACACAGGACCTGTGGCAATGCTGAGAACACTAAAGTACAGGACATGCATTCTTCAATGAGTGGTGAGCGGATCTGTGACCCAGGCATGGGAAGGGACAAGTTTTAGTACACCACTGTGGCTCTAACATCTGCTCCTGCAGGCTGCTTGGTTGCACAGCACAGGAGGAACCACCAGCCTCTTCTTCCACTGCTAGCTCCTCCTCGATGCCTGGAGAGCTGCATCTTGTGAGCAAAGGTGGGTGCAAAATAGATACTACGGGATTCCTGTTGAATCCAGCTGGGAGTTTGTCAAGCATATTGAGGCTGGCAGCAAGCTGTCTCTCCCCTCTCCACTGTCCCCATCTCTCCCAGACCGAAGCAACAGGAGCTGGTCCCACCAGCCCTCCTGTTTTTCCTTGGCTGGAATCAGTCTTCCCTTCATATCAGCAAAGCTGTGCATAACACCAGTGCTGTCAGTAAGTTGCACCTAGATGATCCCCTGTGGCTGCAGTACCTCTGTATCGCCTGTGGCTTGTCCAGGTCTGGCTTTAACTGGCAGCAGCATGTTAGAGCCAGTCCCTGCAGAGGCGAGGATCAGTCTGCTCTGCAGCCACAGGATGGACAGACAGACACACACTGCTGTCAGCCCTTCCAGGAGCTCCCTGCAGTGTGGAAGGAGGGGCAAGGGCACCTGCTTAGAAACCTCTGGGTGGGGTGGCCACTAGCTGTGATGGGCGACAAGTGGCTGGCTAAGCGTGAAGCAAGCTGCAAAATTCCAAGCGGCACAACTATGGCTCATGCCAATTACTTTGTCTTCCTAATCTGGCAGCAGCTGGAAACTGCATCTCAATACCTTTCATGAGGATATGTGATGCTTTTATCAGTTAACCAATAAATGTTGAGGTGAGCCACATTGTTATACCTGTAAAATTTACCCTTTGTCTACTAGGAACCACCAATATTCAAGGCAGAGGAGTGGAGAATTTAAGCTAAGTCTGGTATGCTTCAAGTGTATGTTTGAAGCGTAGGAAGTGGTTGAAGTTGTAGCTGTCTGAACATGAGCCAGCTCAGGTGGCCAAGAAGGACAACAGCATCCTGGCTTGTATCAAAAATGGTGTGGCCAGCAGGAGTAGGGAAGTGACCATGCCCCAGTACTTCACCCTGGTGAGGCCACACCTTGAATCCTATGTTCAGTTTTAGGCCCCTTAGTACAGGAAAGACGTTGAGCTGCTGGAGGGTATCCAGAGGAGGGCAGTGAAGCTGGTGAAGGGACTGGAGAGCAAGTCTTGTGAGGAGTGGCTGAAGGAACTGAGACTGTTTAGTTGGAGAAGAGGAGGCTGAGGGCAGACCTATTGCTCTCTACAACTACCTGAAAGGAGGTTGTAGAGAGGTGGGTGTTGGTCCCTTCTTTCAAGTAACTAGCAATAAGATGAGAGGAAATAGCCTGAAATTGCACCAATGGAAGTTTAGATTGGAAATTAGAAAAAAATTATTTACTAGAAGAGTGGTCAAACATTGGAACAAGCTACCTAAGGAAGTGGTGGAGTCTCTTTCCTTGGAGGTTTTCAGAAAACATGTAGATGTGGTTCCTTGGGACGTGGTTTAGTACGCATGGTGATGGGCTGATGGTTGAACCGGATGTTCTTAGAGGTCTTTTCCAGCCTTAATGACTCTATGAAAAAAGAACCATTCTTGGAGCTACTCACTTGTTCTAAGGCAGCTCAAAACCCAGCTTTTCTTTACTGAGGAACTCTTTCCCACTGTTGACATCACTGTGAAAGATCCCATGCCCCCAGAATATGCTCTTTATGTTGCTGCTGAATGAAAAGCCGCTGGTAGCAACATCAGCGATTGGGGAGGGAAAGGAATAATATCTAAGTGTAGCATTTCTGTGAGCTCATGAGAAGCTGTCACTAAAATGACCCTGCTCTCTATTTTGCACATGGTGACCACCTTGTTCCTAGGATTCTTTGGCACTGAAGATGTAACTGCATGGCTTTCCTTGGAGCAGCATGCAGTAACATCACCTTTGGGTGTGGCTAGGACCAAATTCTTCGTGCCTCTTGCCTACGTACCCTTGTATTTTAGTGAATGGCTTTCCCATCATACTGCAACATGCAGCGTATTATATATTGACTGAGGTCTAAATGTCTTTATCTTCCAGGACTTTCTTTATTTCTGCTAGAAGAACTCAAACTATCCTGCAAGAGCTACTGCTGAATTTGACATTTTAGAGGACTGGAGGCTCCTTCTGTCTTGCCCTCTGCTTTCGTCATCTTCAGATGGTGGCTTGAATTCACAAGGATAAGTGGTGTGAAATAAGAGGCTGTCTTTGTATGGTATTTCAGGGGCATCCTAGCACCAAAAATCCAGGTGAATCAGCAAGTTTTGTGCGTTTTCATGGTTTGTCTTGTCTTGTCATGTGATAGGCTCTGCTGAGGAGACAATTTAATGCTACCATTTTGTACATCTTCCCAACCTGAGACGTTTCTCCTGACATCTCTGTTGACAGAAGGAGATTAAATCTCTTCAGGGACTTGAACAATAAGAAACCAAGCAGTCCCTGTTCACCACAGGAGGGCAATTGATGAAGCAAACACCTGAGTCAGTGATGCTGCAAGCACGTGGAGTGCATGCAGGTTATTCTTTTTTGACCAAGTAATATAATTTCTGCTTGACACTGACGTCACAGCCCCTGCCTGCAGGAAGCTTTCATTCTCACAGGAGTTTCATGGAAGAAGAGCAAATGATGCATCCAAAACATTCGCACAGAAACCGATGTGCTACATGTTCAAGTACTGGAGGGGGATTCTCTTTAATGCAAACCAGACTTTTTCTCTTGCCTTCTATCTCTTATATTTCTCTTTCCCTCTGTGCTGGCAGCTATGCTGAGAGCACTTGCTACTGGCTCAGCATGAGCTAGGTGTAATGGGCTCCTTGCTGTTCAAGATAGATGACAGGAGAGATTTTGTTTCCTGCTCTCCAGGAGGGGATTTATGAGATGACTGTTGTAATAGCTCCCTTTTCCCTCACCAGGCCTTATTATCAATGCCCCATGCAGTGCCCAGATTGGGTCAGATGGTGGAGAAGCACTTCTGCCTGTCATACACCAACGTCTGGTTTAGCTCAGCCCTAACAAATATCTGACCTGGAAGGCAATAAGAGGTTGTGCTCTGACTTTTCTCCTACAGCTGTCTTCTTCCTGGTCACCCCAGACTTCTTGGGCCAGTCTTTCACCAGGATCACCTCAGGAGCTGGAAGATGATATCCGCACCCATGTCTGCTGTGGCTGCCTGGGGACAGGGGACAGAGAGTTCATTGCTCTTCTTACATCGTCCCTGTCCACTGCACAAATGGTGAAGCCTTTCTCAGCACCAGAGGTCACCTCAATTATAGTTAAGAGCACAGCCTAGGGCATGCCTAGCAGTGACTCGGTGGTCCTCTCTGGTGGAACATTTTCTTCTGACTTGTCTTGACCAAGATGGAAGAGTCTCTCACAGTTAGTGACAAAAGTCTGCTTTCATCCCGGCAGGTCACCGCCTGCCAAAGTGTGTGACTTGGGGTTATTGATTATTCTTTCCCTTTCAATTATATCCTTGGGAAATATTCATCTCAAGCATAAATCTGCAGAGGCAAATGAAATTACGACCGGTATTAATTTATCCACCATTTTTCCTTCTTTCTTCTCTACTTTTATTTCTTTTCTTCCAGTACTCTGTCAGTGTTCCCCAACTCTTTTTCCCCATGTATGGGAAGATTATTCTTGCTAAATAAAAGAGAAGAAAAATAAAAATATAAGATCGACTTTCTATTCACATGAGTAATTCCAGGCTGCAGGGTCATTTTGTTGTTGAAGACAGTGATAAAAGCTACCCTGTAGCCCTAAAGACAGGTCTTGGTGGAGAACAGGGGCATGCTGTGATGCCACACATCTCTTCTTGCTGAAAAACATCTGCAGTGTCAGCCTGGCAGCATGCTGTCATTACCATGGGACAATCTGTCCCAATTCCTTACCCCTCTCCCCAGGCTGCGAAGAGGAGATAGGGGCATAGATCTGTTTTTTGGAGAAGTTCTCAGTGGCAAGGAATCAGCCACTCAGGAGTAGCTGCTTCCCAGGTCAAAGATGAGCCAGGAGAACTGCTAGCTCATGCAGTGCTTTGGTGCTCTCAGGCTTATTGTTCCCCCCATTTGATCCTCACCCAGGTTCTTTCTCTGGGCCTGATTCCCTCCTACAACAACATGGGGACCAGGGAGGTAAAGGCCCTCCCACTGTAGGGGAGGATCAGGTTCATGGCCACCTAAGGAACCTGAACATATATAAGTCTATGGGAGCTGATGAGATACATCCCAGAGTCCTGAGGGAATCCGTTGATGTGGTTGCCAAGCCACTCTCCATGATATTTGAAAGGTCATGGCAGTCAGGAGAAGTCCCTGGTGACTGGAAGAAGGGTAACGTTGTCCCCATTTTTAAAAAGGGTAGAAAAGATGACCCTGGGAACTACCAGCCTGCCAAAAAAGCAGTTCATAAATGCTATATTTTCAGTGTCTTTGGGAGGTATAAAAAGGTGTGCTGAAACCATGCAATGGGTCAAATCAAGAAATAAGGGCTGCGTTAAAAGAATTGTGGCCAGCAGGTCAAGGGAAGTGATTCTGCCCCTCTATCCTCTCTTGTGAGACCTCACCCGGAGTATTGTGTCCAGTTCTGGAATCCTCAACATAAGAAGGATATGGAGCTGTTGGAATGGGTCCAGAGGAGGGCTACAAGGATGATCAGAGGGCTGGAGCACCTTCCCTACGAGGACAGGCTGAGAGAGTTGGGCTTGTTCAGCCTGGAGAAGAGAAGGCTCAGAGGAGATCTTAGAGCGACCTTCCAGTACCTGAAGGGGCTGCAAGAAAGCTAGGGAAGGACTTTTTTACAAAGGCTTGTAGTGAAAGGATGAGGGGGAATGGGTATAAACTGGAGAGGGTCAGATTTAGACTAGACATAAGGAAGAAATTCTTCACAATGAGCGTGGTGAGGCACTGGCACAGGTTGCCCAGGGAAGTTGTGGATGCCCCATCCCTGGAGGTGTTCAAGGCCAGGTGAGATGGGGCCTTGAGCAGTCTGATCTCGTGGGAGGTGTCCCTGCCCACAGCAGGATGGGTGGAATTAGGTGCTCTTCAAGGTCCCTTCCAACTCAAACCATTCTATGATTCTACCCCTGCCCAGGCTATCTGTTTTCCAACCTTCCCTGACAGCGCCCTTCCCCTGCCTCGATGGCATTCAGAGCATATCTAGGCTATCTATCCTTTTCTCTCCTCCTGCTCTCCCCACTACTCATGTTTCTCATTCATTTACCTGTTTCCATTCAGACCACATCTTCACTACTCTCTTTTTTCTCTCATTCTTTCACTTTAGACATCATAGCATATTGCTCCAGCAAAAATTGCAGGTCTTGAGGTCATCCACCAAGGGCAAATGCATTTACACATGGGGTTTAAAAGGACAGGAAACTCTTTTGACGTGATTTCCCTGAAGGAGAATTTTAATGCTTTTGAAACCGGAGAACCCAGATATCTGGCTGCAAAGCAGACAGAAGCAGTCAAACTTAGGCCCTGAACTGTCCACAAAACAAACATTAAAATAAATTCGTGCTGTGGCAGCATGTTTTCTGCTTATACAGCTCATGCTGGAATTTTCAAGGAGACTGAAACACAAAGTCTGACCGAGAGGAAAAAGGCATTCTGTCAGTAGAGAGCTATGGAGAGTAGTAAGAATTAGGCAAAATTACGTGTCAACTTTTTAAAGTCTGTGACTCCAGAATAGTTTGTTCTGTTTCCTTTGGACTTCACAGATTATTTCTTGCCCTCTCTTGGGGTCAGTTTGGCAACTTTCAGTTCAAATTTATTTTGCCAATCAAAATCAGAAGAGAACAAAAGATGTTTGTAATTGTCACCATAACCATTTGCATGAAGTAAGCAGCTAGAAAAAGGAGAGCTGCTTCAAGCTCACAGTGTCATACAGTCAATTTTGGAGTAAAATACAGCTGCTGATGAATAGCGCACGGCAACAGCAAGCTAGGCAAAGCTTGAATGAAGCTTTGGGAGGGCTTCTCTTAGTATTGTATGTAGATCTGCACGTGGCATTAATCCCAGCAGTGAGCACTGGAAGTGTGAGGAGCACGTCGGTGACCACACGACACCTCACAGCCTTGTGTTTATGATTGACACTCAGCTTTGTGAAGACTCACAGATTTGTGTTGTATAAGAAGTCTTGTATAAGTTAGTGGAGTATTTAGCCATTAGATTGGCAGAGTTCTGCAGGAATAATTACTAGATTTGACACTATCCACTGGAATTAAGCATAAATTCACTGCTGGTAACATTTAGAGTTAGCACAAATATTAGCAGGCTGGTCTATAATGATGAGACGAACATAGTCCTACAGAGGGATTTGCTTCATTTGATAATTTTATCATTCTATCCAAAGCCAAATCTGAAGTTATGCATTTCAGAGTGGAGAGTACAGGCAATCCTTCAGCTGTCCTCAGAAACAGTGACTCAGAAAATACATGGGAGCAAAGCAGGTGAGTAGTTGAACAGGAACTCCCAGGGTGGTGCTGTGCAAAAATCTACAAATGCAACTCTTGAGAGACATTAAAAGAGAGGAATGAGTGGGAATGGGAGGTGATTTTATGTTTTCGCATGATGGCAATTAAATAAGTGCTGGAGTCCTATGTCCACTTGCAGGGTACGCATTTGAGAAGGATCTAAAGATGCTAGAAAGAGAGTACAGCACCAAATAAGCTAGAAAAATGACTGTACAATGAAGGACTTCAAGGTCTTGACCCATTTAAATTGTCATAAAGAAAGCTGAGAAGTGTCAGAATGGACAAGTATCTTCAGAGAGAGAAGATAATCGTATTAAAGGATTCCTTCACCACCTGGAGAATGGGCATCCTCACTGACATGAGTGGGGGCTGGAGTGAGATGAAATTACAACCACAGTAAAATTTCATTATGAGATGAAAGGGGATTGCAGGCTCTTCATTTAACTGATAAGTTAAAGATGAGCTTTTACCAACTGCTAGTTACTGGGTCATACATATGAATACAGAGTAAATTTGTGTAGTGTCTCCCAGTCTTCAGGTGTAAATGTAGTTTGGAAGCTGAACCTTCCTGGCTCAGAGTGGCCTTGCAAAGTTGATAGAAGAAATTTCTGTGACTACCTGTAATGCTAAAGAACCATCTGGCTGTTCATTATGTTACAAGGATGCCCACCATCACAAAGGGATAACCATGTGGCTAGTGGGCGAGTACTGCTGTCAGATATACTTGTATCCAGAGGTCAGCAAAAGCAGAGAGCCATTGCTGGTAAAACAGAGGCACTAGTTACCCAAAAACCTGAGCTGGTGGAATCCATCTGGACCTGAACGTGGCCCTACCTCCTCCTACTAATGGGAGGGGGGACTCCCCAGCCCTCCTCAACCTGTGTCCTATGGAATTCATTAGTCCTTACATCCCACCGAGGAAGGGACCTAGAGACACAAGCACAATTTGGTCACTCAGAAATATGTTCTGGTTCTTTAGCATCAGCCTGGCATTTCAAATGTGCCTTTTAAGGAGAAATTAGGGTTGGGGTGTGTGTGTAATTGTATTCTTGGACACCCCCAATAGAGTTTCTTATAGGCTTACTTAGGATAGCTACCAGCTACAATTTACCTGCCTACGTCTTAATGCTAGTTGCTTACAAGGAGTCAACGGATGGGTAGGAGAGCCAAAACCAGCCCCTTGCTCATGCCACCAGAGCATACTTAGCTCTAGCTGCTAAGCAGGGGACGTACTGGGCTGTGCACCCACCTGCTCTCTCTCCACCCCTTTATATTGTGTGAGATTAGCAGCCCTAATTTGCACGCTGCTGCAACACAGAGCACGTTCTAATGATTTTCATTACAGTTGGTGCAGCAAGAACCTGACCTGGCTGCTGTTGTGCCAGGATGAGCACTGGGTGGGTGTGACTGCACACCCAGTGGGAGACTCCACACCAGTCCTGGCGTACCTGCTTTTGATCTTGGGCATCTGCCATCGGAAGGTGTCTTTGAAGGCAATTGCCCTTTCATCCACTGCCTGGACATTTTACCATTTGCAAACTAAGTTTTGCACAGAACTTTCTTGAAGGAGAAATAATCGCAGTGTTGCCAGTCTGGAAACTCCTGTCTGCTAGAGGTGTCAGTTGAAATTCCAGTTCTTCATCGGCAGTTAGGGCCTTCCAGACTACTTTCCAGCAACTGTGGCAAACAATTAAATAACATCTATCATTTAGTGTCTCGGAAGTCTCGACACCACCAGACAGAAAGCAGACCATGGGAGGACGTGGAGCCCTCTTCATTTTGCATGGTACACAAATCCTTCACCCTGCCTGAGCTTTCTGGAAACGATGGGCCAAAATAACCTGAATGCAGTCATGACGGGCTGAGTGCCTGGGGCCAGGGACAGCAGGCAGGGCTGTCCCCAAACCCTCTCTTGCTTCATAAGGCCCCCAACACAGGCATCCCGAGCCTTCCTCACATATGCCACCCATGGCATTTTCCTCATTCATGCTGAGATCTACTAAAGAATGTGGGAAACACATTTTTGTTGTGATTATGGGTAATTTGGGTAAGAGTTAAGAGGAGTTTCCAATCCAGTCAGATGCAATGAGAAGGGAGGCCTCTGAAAGCCGTTCAGCAGCAATGCCAGAGCATAGCAAGACATTATTTACAGCGTGTGTGTTTTTAACATGACTTGAAATTCATAAACTATAACACTGGCGGCTCAGCTGTGCTTGTTCACAGCATTCCATCCAATCCAGAAGATTTTTACAATTTGTACTGTCGTCAGAGCTGGTTGGGGCCTTTAGGGTGGAACATTTGATTTGGCAAAGCTATCCTGCTTGACAGAAGCGGATGCACAATCACAGAATTGCTTGGGTCAGATCATCTAGTCCACCCGCCCTGCCATGGGCAGGGATATCTTGCACTAGATCAGGTTGCTCCAAGTCCTGTCCAATCTGGCCTTGAACACTTCCAGTATTGAAGCATCTGCAACTTCTCTGGGCAATCTAGCTCATTTGATCTTCCGTTGGGAGGTTTCTTAGGTCAGTGCTGGAAGCAAAGCCACTGACAATCAGGAGAAAAAGGACACCTCTTGATCCAGGTTAGAGACGCAAATCTGTGAGTCCTAGCTCACAGGCATAGTCTATTCTGGGATAGTCTCTCTTTGGCTCTGGTTCTCTCTGTGCTTTCTTCAATTATGTTTCTCTATTAACATTTTCCAAGTGTTATGTTTTTGCTCCACATCAAAACAACACAGATCGTGCAGCATTCCTCAAAGGATGCAACTCTTGTTTGCTTGGCTGGCCCAAGTTATCATGGAAATTATTAGTTTCCTTAAGTATTAATTGTACTCATCCAGAAATACAAGATTGCCCTGTTTTGATCTGAAACACCATGCATAGAAAGGAGAAAATTCTACGCAGCACCACAAACGTCATGCTTGCAGGAAGGTGGTATGTTAATTAATAAAGTCTGGGAACCACTGGTTTAACATATTAATGAATTCATTATGCAGAGAGAGATGGAAAGATATATTTCCTTATTATATTTGTGAATGTCTGATACTTTCATTGTACTTATGTTCTATTTTGTCTCTTTCTTGCGAACACTAAGAGTGTTTTATAATAGTATTATTGCATTAGATAATTATTTCAGCAAAGGGAAGGGGAAATAAGGGGATATAGGCCACATGAATGTATTCAGAGCTTTAAATAGGAGGGACAGCCTAGGGGGTAGACCCTGGAAGAGAGATCTTTTTATAACCAAGGACCTGTGCAGGGTAGGATCTGCTTAGGAGCAAATAAGGAGATGAGGCAATGGGTTAGAAGCGTCAGGAGAAAAGAATTGTATTTTTCCCTAAGGATTTTGAACATGAAGGCCCTGCTGAACTGGACTGATAGGTGTGTGAATCAGAGAGATGTGGCAGTGGGCTCTGTGGCTGCATGTCTTCACCAATGCAAGGAGGAGAGAAGCTGCCTTTTTTACAGGCTGCAGTGAGAATAGTGGAAGCAACCTGGCTGAGGCTGATCTGACCGTTTAAGTGCAGTGGGTTGAATGGACAGTTCCATTTTTGAAGCGTCTCCAGAGGATGCGTGAAATGTCAGAATGTACAGAAATGTCATCTCAGACCTGCAAGCCTCTGAGCTGCTGCCAGCGCAGCTCGGTGCCACTCCAGGACTGGTGAGACCAGACCTCTTTCTTCCCGCAAAGGGAAGATGACATTTCATGGAGCTAAGCACATTAGGAGGTATTTGCCTGCTCCAGTATGGCCACTGATAGCCCTAACCAGCAGGGCTGGTTGAATCACCCCTTGGGCAGAAGCCAGCCTGTGGGTTCTAAGTTGGACCACAGAGCTGCAGGGAGCGGAGAAGTTGTTAGTCAAGGGATGTGAGATAAAGGGTAGGTGGGGATTGCAGTGCCTTTGGCAAATAATGACTTAACTGATGTGGGACAGCCCACTTGCGTGGCTGTGCGCAGGGCTAGGCTAAGAGCGCTTTGAACAAGTCATAGGAAGAATTGAGGTTCATGGAGCTGTGTGGAGTACTTAAGTACTCACCTTACATTAAAACTAACTGCTGGACATCTTTTGCTCTGTCCACTAGCATTCTTCACAAAATTAATCATGTCATGAGAGGTACCTGTGGAAACCTTAGTGTGAACTTCCTGTGTTAGAATATCACCCATCTGTTTCCTTCTGCACAGTCCAAGTGACTTGAGTAGACAGACGTTCAGTACACCATGGGGGATGACGTGATTGAGAGCAGCCCTGCAGAGAAGGACTTGAGGGTGCTGGTCAATGAGAAGCTCGACATGAGCCGTCAATGAGAAGCTCGACATGAGCCAACAATGTGCACTCGCAGCCCAGAAGGCCAACCGTATCCTGGGCTGCATCAAAAGAATTGTGGCCAGCAGATCAAGGGAAGTGATTCCGCCCCTCTATTCCTCTCTTGTGAGACCTCATCTGGAATACTGTGTCCAGTTCTGGAATCCTCAATGTAAGAAGGATATGGAGCTGTTGGAACAAGTCCAGAGGAGGGCTACAAAGATGATCAGAGGGCTGGAGCGCCCTGCCTACGAGGACAGGCTGAGGGAGTTGGGGTTGCAGCCTGGAGAAGAGAAGGCTCCGAGGAGATCTTATAGTGACCTTCCAGTACCTGAAGGGGGCCTACAGGAAAGCTGGGGAGGGGCTATTCATAAAGGCTTGTGGGGATAGGACCAGGGGGAACGGGTATAAACGGAAGAGGGGCAGATTTAGAGTAGACATCGGGAAGAATTTCTTCACCGTGAGAGTGGTGAGACACTGGCACAGGTTGCCCAGGGAAGTTATGGATGCCCCGTCCCTGGAGGTGTTCAAGGCCAGGTTGGATGGGGCCTTGGGCATTCTGATCTAGTGGGACATGTCCCTGCCCATGGCAGGGGGGTGGAACTGGATCTTTAACGTCCCTTCCAACCCTGACTATTCTATGTTCATTTTCAAAGTTTTTCTTCACCTGAGAAAACCTTCAGGGGAAAAAACGGGGGGAGATTTGCAATTCTTCATTACAGTCCATATTTTTGCATTACTACAGCACTTAAAAACTCTAGTTCTGTGTCAAGAAGAGACAAGGAATAGAAGACAGTGATTCCTGGCAGAGTTCCCATGAGCCTGGGGCTCTGAACGAGGGTGCAATGTACAACTGGGGCAGAAGCTTACATTGGGGCAATAGCCACACTGGAACAGAGCAGTGGGTATTTGGCAAGAGTTTTAAGAGATGAAACTTTCCATGATTGCATGTAGATGCCAGGATTCACTCCCAAAACTACTATGGTTATTTTTCAGCTCATTTAGCAGCTCCCTGAAGCCACTTTGTGGCTTTCATCAAGGTTTCTTGCAAAAAGCTAAGGAAAACAGCCTTATTCTCACCCATACTAAGGTCTTTTAACTGCCCTATCTACAGGAAAGTTATGGCCGGTGTCCTTTATAACCCACTTAGCTTCATTACAACCATTTTGGCCACTATAAAGAGAATACAGCCCAGCATAATTATTTTTTATTCTGACACATACACACATACAAAAGGTTTGGGATAAGAATAGAAATATTTTAACAGATTGCTTCTGGATGCATTTGGTAGAATGAAGGGCCAGATTCTACCCTTGGGCCCTGCAGATGAACACTGGTGTAGCTCTCTAAAATCAATAAAATTACTCTGCACTTACACAGTATCAGATTAGAAGCTACGAAATCAAAACTGAGCTCTGTGAAATCTAGTTTGGCAGTGCTCACCAAGCCATAAACGCCCTCTATAGTTACTTAGAAATGATTCTCTGTCCCAGAAAAATAAGCAGTATTAAATCTGACCTTACAGCCCCACAAGGTTAGATGCTAATACTTCCATCTCATTGGGAAGACAGTAAACTCTTATTTTAAGTGGCACCACACGATTATTTCCTGAGTCATATAATGCTGCTCCTTAAATTAATTGTTAGTTCAAGTTTACTTACTGAATCCTAACTGCTTTGGTTCCAAGACAAGCTATACCAGGGGAGAACTTTATCCCTAAAGAAAGAAAGTGAAGATATTTTCCAACCTAGCATCTGTTGACATCTATGGAGAAGGTGTAATAGTGTGCTTTTATTTTTGCATGGAATCTGGCTCGGCAGAGGGCATAATGATGCATGAATATCAGTGTATGTCTGCTTTCTCACTGTCAGTTCTTCAGAGTTAGGGGGTTGGCAAAGGATGGCAGTAACAAGAGGGATGCAGACAGCCCTCCCCATTATTTATCAGGGCAGCGGGGGATCTTGCTTCATGCACTTTCTATAGATAGGCAGCTGTCAGCCAGTAATGCTGCTGCCTCCTCTTTGCAGGGAGACAACTCCGTTTCCGCTGCCTGCATGGCTCAGTTTGACATTTTAGGTTATAGCTCAACATAGTATGACAATGCAGCTGATTCACTGCTTCACGGCCGGGGTAAGGGCTGCAATCACACCATCTCAGGGGATGCAGTAGGACTACAAGAGTGTGAACTCTGGTTCTCCTAGCCTGACTTTTGGGACTTGAAAGAGAGAGATGAGCTGTGTTTAAATATTCATGCATACACCCTTAGCTCTAATGCTTAAGCTTTCAGGTATTTTAGGTCAGAGCTAGTCTTCTATCCAGCCTGAAGCTATGCTGCACCGTGCTGTAATCCTGGCAATTTTTTTCAACTAAATGTGCTTGAATCTAGTAATTTTCCTGATGGCTCACCTCCAAGGAAAATGGTGTCGATCATCTGGTAGGTTTCAGGGTTGAGCGTGAGTCAGCTCTGAGTCAGGCAGCAGCTCCAGCTCCACAAAGTGCTGGTTCCCCTGTGCTGGCATGACCCATGGGTCTGCAGCCCTGCAATGTGTGCTGCTTCTGAGCCTCAGCAGCAGCACCGTGTGGGAGCCCAAGTGCCAGGCAGTCACAAAGCAAAGAGGCAAGTCCACAGCCCTGTGCTTTTGACTGTTTACATGCTGCAAAGCCCTCTCGGCCTCAGAAGATGGTGAGGTGCACAGATGATGCTGGCTCCAGGCAGGGAGACAGAAACAGAGGTCCATCTTGCCCCCTGCAGATGTGCCCATCCAACCGGGATGCAGGTACACTGAGTCACTGCTGCACGAAGAATTTCCCTCCCCAGAGCCAGGAAGAAGCAAGGGAGGAGTTGTGTCCATGTACCTCTGTCCATGGCGTGGTGCTTCTGTTTGTATTCACATTTATATTAAGTAGGGTGGTGTCCCAGTGCTCAGGCAGTCGAGAGCAAAGCCAGATGCAGCCTTGAAGGCAACAGTCACGGAGTCTGTTGTGCAAAGTAGTGTGACTGACAGGTTCCCTGCTCTCTCTTTGTCTTTCTCTCTCCCTTCTTGGTGGTGTGATTGAAGCAACGCCCTGTGAAGCAGTCCCTGAGTGCCTGCATGTGCCGAGAGTCCCACTGGAAATGCCTCCTACTTTCCATCCTCATGTATGGCTGCCTGGGTGCAGTGGCCTGGTGTCAGCTGGCTCGGGTCACCAAGCTCAGCTTTGATAGTTCCTTCAAGGGCAAGTCCATGATCTACCATGACAGCCCATGCTCAGATGGCTATGTCTATATCCCTCTCGCCTTCCTCTCCATGCTGTACGTGGTGTACCTGGTGGAGTGCTGGCACTGCCATGTCAAGAGAGAGCTGCAGTACAAGGCAGATGTGGACAGTGTCTATGAATGCATCAACCGCATGCAACAAGCCACTCCGTGCATCTGGTGGAAGGCCATTAGCTACCACTTTGTGCGGCGAACCCGGCAGGTGACGCGGTACCGCAACGGCGATGCCTACACCACTACACAAGTCTACCATGAGAGGGTCAACACCCATGTGGCTGAAGCTGAGTTTGACTACTCTCACTGTGGATACAAGGACATCTCCAAGGAGCTCTTGGGCCTGGAGAGCTACACAGCCACCAAGCTGAGGTTCACCAAGTGCTTCAGCTTTGCCAATATAGAGTCTGAGAACTCTTACCTGACTCAGAGAGCTCACTTCTTCACGGAGATCGAGGGGCTGGATGACTACATGGAGGTGAGGGAAGGCATGCAGCTAAAAAATGTGGACTTTAAAGAGCTTATGATGGCTTATGGGGACCCAGATCACCTCCCATGGTATGTATCCCACTATGCTTTCTGGGTGGCAGCTATCCTAATGATCTCGTGGCCACTCAGGGTCCTCATAGAGTATCGAACTGCTTACGTTCACTACCATGTGGAGAAGCTACTAGGTCTGGAGTACACAGCACCCACTGCAGTGGAGGAGCCCTTGTACCGGTATCGCATGCCACGAGACGCCACGCAGGACAGCACTGAGCTGGAGTGGCACATCTGCACCAATCGGCAGCTGATCCCCAGCTACTCAGAGGCCATGCTCATGGACCTGGCCAGCTCCCCAGCCTACAACAGCTACACAGTGTGTCGTTATGGTGAAACAGCCCATGGCTGTGAACGCTGCAACCGTGCCTCCAGCACCTCCTCTATCTTTTCACGCCATGCTTTCCACAGCTGCAGCGGCAACTCCCGCATCTCCCTCAACACCAGCCGCTTCTCCCTCTGCCGTGTCCATGGCTCACACAGGACAGGCCTCTGGAGGAGCCACAGCAGCAGCATCGCAGAACGGGGCTGCCAGGACGAGCAGTGCTGCTCCTACTCCAGTCAGCTGGCTGTCAATGAAAACCCCCCAACCTACCATGATGCTCGCTTCTTCCCTGTCCTGATTGTGCACAGGCCAGAGGGGCACAATGGGCGGCATTTCTATGTCAGGCGCTCCTCCTGCCTAGAAACCTCTCTGTGACAAGTCTCCGTGGTTTCTCCATATCTGTGCCCCAGGACAGGGCTTGCAGAGGTGCTGTTGGCAGGGATCCTGCAAGCATCCATCTCCACAGGAGGTGAGCCGGACGAGCTTCAGCTCTTTACCCTGCCATTGCAAGAGGTTGCAGTCACTCTGATCAATGGATAACCTCATTTCCAAAAGCTTCACCTCCTCATTCAGTTGATCTCCCTAGTCATTTGTTCCCCTCTTCCTTTTGCTCTTTCATTCCCACCCTTTCTCTGCTCCTCAGTTCCCTGCCTCTCCTCCCATCCCATCCCATCCTCAGCCTTTATATTACATTTGACCTCAGTTGCTGCTGGAGGATTTGTAAACCCTGTGCTTTGCAGTGTATTTGCCCTCTTGGATGCCCTGCAAGGTAAGAAACTCAGATAAAGCGAGGCAAAAGGCATGCTGCCAGACAGAGTGAAGTCAGAAGGAGAACTCAGATCTGCAGGGGCTGAGTCACCTCCTGCAAACCACCAAAAAAGGTGCTTTTAAAATTTATTTTATTTTCACCAGTCTTTTTTCCTGTTCCGTCATTTCTTCTCTCCTTTCTTGACGTTCTCCTCCTCCCACTTTACCCTTCTTTTTTTTTTTTTTTTTTTTTTTTTTTCAGTTTTCTCACTTCTGCTTTTGTATTTTTCAGGGAGGGTTGCCAGTGAGGATGTCTTTCAGAGTGTAATTGCCTTCCACTGGGCAAAAATAAAGTATTCACAGCACAAATGTCACCGACTGCTTATACAACCACAGGCTATGCCCCTAAGGAATGCTGAGGCCTTTTTTTCCAGAGCAGTGACATGAACCAATAAAGCAAAAAGCCCTTTGCTCACCTTGCCCTGCCTGGTCTGCAGCAGAGATGCTGCTGCATTTCCAGTTGTAGTTAAACTTGTCCAGCTCCACACCTGTTAGCAATTGTCCAGAGCCATAAGGTAGATCAGTGCCCTGTTAGTCCCACTATTTTTAGAGCTACGGGTTTGGTTTGTGGTTGTCTCGTTCCTACCGCTTACTCAGAGCAGCACAGGCTGTACAAGGGGAGAGGTGCTGGAAAGGGAAGGGTAAATATGGTATTAACCCTCCCACTGGTAGTCTGGAGTTGTTAGGAAGCTCTTCCGCCCACAGTGTCTATCAGAGCAGTTACAGGACTGCTCTACATTACCCTTGGCTTTCCATATGCCCTGGGGAGGAGTTTTGGCTCATAGCCCACTCTTGTCTTCCCACCTTCCCAGGTGGGATGTGGTGCCACCCCAGCCCCAGGCAGGGAGCACAGCTAGGCGCCAGCCCCACTGGCTGCTCCTGCTGGTGCTCCAGGGTCTTCCCACAATGCATTCCCTGGAGCAGGTGTAGCACCTTCCAGAAACCATCGATTAGTCTCAGCAATGCCAAACCCAGAAGGTGCCCCACCGCAGCAGAGTGGGCCACTGCCCTCTGGTCTGTGGGCTGCCCTCCTGGCCTGGCCAGAGATGCCCCCCCAGAGGCAGGGACTGACCCTACAAGCTTATGGTCACACTGGGGACCCTCCAGGGACCTCACACCTGCCAAACCTCCATCCCACAAGCCATGGTAATACACTGAGCAAGCTCTGTACCATTTTGTTGTGTGGATAGCAGAGATTATTACCCACAGTGACTCACAGGAGAATGCAATAGGCTCGCAATAAAAGTCACTTTTGAAAACAAAGTGTTGTCACTCCCTATGGCAAGTAGGGAACAAACTGAGCCCCCACAGGGGCTGGCAGCAAATGCTTCCTCCCAAGTTCATTCTGTGTGTATCTACATGTAATATGAGATTTGTAAAGTCATATTAGTATGTGTAGATTATATATAACTCTGTATACTTACATGGAGATTTCTTATGGCATTGACTGTTGCACCATGTTGAATACATTTCATTTTGGTTTGATGACTCTGTTTTGATGTGCTGTGTTTATTTCAACTCCAGAAATGGAAATATTGGCGATACCTGGCTAGCCTGCTGCAAATGATAACACCATCAGAAAAGTTGTTGAAATTCATACGAGTCCACCTTTTTTGATGTAAATACTTGATGTATGATTTATGTGACATTTTCATTCTGACAGCTTGGCATTTATCGCAAAAGATAGATAACACATATGATGTGTTAGTTTATCATATCTAAAAAAGAATAACCAGCCCAGACACATGGAGGAACCAGGTTTGGGATCAGGGTAATGATTATGATTGGGCTGGGGCCAAACTAGATAACACTGAAACTTAGAGAAAAATCCAAACTTAGATCCACCCTACAGTAACCCAGTCCTGAGTCCCCCATCTACACTGTGCTACCTACCACCTCCAGGCAGAGCTGGGAGAGTTTGAGAATTAGGAAAAGATCAGGCCTGAACTCAAAGCTCAGACTCATCCCCGATTTACTTGTATTCTGAAAATGAAGTAAATCCAAGACTTTAATACAGTTCCCTTCATTCAAACAGAAAGTTAAAACCAGCACATATGGAAGATGTAAGAGCTGGAGGAGGCTGAAATTTCACAAAACAGAGGGGCTGGAATATTTCAACACAGTTTCTTACTGAAGGAGGCGGTAGGGAGGAAGACAAGAAAGGACAAATGAAGAGATGGTGGAATAATATAAATTAAAAGAGAACAGAGTGCAGCTGCAGCTAAGATAATTCCCAAATGAGCAGCATAACTCAGTTATGGCAGACTTAGCCCAGGCAAAGACAGGATGAGTTTCAGTCATCTTGTGTAGCTGTCGCAGCTACCTGTGTCTTTCAATACCATGTCCAAGGTCTCGGCATGGCCAGTTTTGGTTCCATATATATTTCAAGATGTAGGGTTTACTTGGGTCCTCAGAAGCACCCACATTAAGTAGTATTATTATCCAACATAAACAATCTCTGGCAATCCCATTATTATGATGGATTGGGCAGAGAGTGGAGACAGTTTATTCCCAGTTTAATCTTTTCAGTGTCCTCAAAAGCCACTGTAATAGCAAGCAGCTATCAGGATGTGTCCTCAGCAGAGTTTAGAAAGCCCAGAGGGTTTCTCCTTTCTCACTCCTTGTGTTCTGGCCCTGCTTTGGGGCATTTATTTAAGAAGCCATCCCTAAGCTGCAGAAGCCTTCGCACACATGGAGCTCTCTCCTGTCACTTGCTGTAGCCTCTGCTGGTGAATGAGAAGCTGGGACCAGGTCCTTTTCTGGCCTGAGCCTGAATATACCGGTTTCAACAGATCATCTACTCAGGAAGCACCTGAAGAACCATCCTGGTTCTCCTATACCATAGGGCAGAGCAACTCCTGCGACTCTTGAATGCCCTTGTCATTGCCACAGCTTCCTGATGCAGAGTGAAAGATCTGTCCCCTAGCAATGGAAGAGGATAACACTGCTTTTCAAATCCCAATTCAGAGGGTGGAGTAGACAGGTTTCCAAGAGCAAATGAAGCAGCTCTTTGGAAAATGTTTTGTACAAAACACAAGTATTTTGTACCCAATTGCAGACAGACTGCTTTGGCAATGGGGTAGTGGCATGTGCCATCACCTTTTGCTGAACTTTTAGGGCTATAGCTTCTTGTGTGAAAATGGATGGTTTGGGGTGTTTCTCACTGGGATAACCCATCCTTGTCCTGTCGGGTCTCAATAATCAGAGGAGGCTGAACAGCAGAGGAACATGAAGAAGTCCAGCAAATACTCTCTACTGCCTTATCTCATCCATCCGCTCTCCCTCTCTTCTTTTCTTCCTTTTTCCTTCTCCATCATCTTCAGAAGTCTCCCAGCACTGCAAATTTACCTCTTGGTTATTGTGCAGCTGTTCAGGCATTTTCTAGAACATGCCTACACCACCCAGCAAGCCTGGTGAGATGTGACAACACACTGTCGCAACAGAATTAAGGAAAAGATGTAAGCCAGGAAAGCACCAGCTTGTTTATGACCCACTGTGTTGTGTCCTGTGTGTGTGAGCAGCGAGCACTGCCACTGGCATTACGGCCTGTAGAACAAAGCCATGTTCCTTAATTCAGTGGCACAAAAGGCCAGAAGAGTTTATTTGTGTTTGGTTCGCAAAAGCATTTCAGAATCACCAGTTCCTTTGATTTCTGCATGGTAATATTGCACTCCTCCGTAAGTTTTCCCACAGCAGTTTGCACTCCAACTGGCAGTGCGTGCAAGATTTCAGTCCAATTTTCATATGGCTCTTCCTGCCTATCACTGTTGACAAAAAGTCCTTCTTACAAGAACTGAAGCCAGATCCCCTGCTGAGGAAAATTCCCTTTGGTTTACTGCTTCCAGCAAAGCTTTATTCTCTTACACCAGCTCAGAGTCTGGCCTGTGCTGTGCTACAACTTCCTATTGCATACTCCTCTTTGCAGATAAAAGGTCCTTTCCCTTTCCCAAAAACTTTGGAAGCATTGCATATGACTTGTGGATGAAGCACAACATGCCCATCGAGGCAGAGGAGTGCTCCAGGCACGCAGCATGGAGTTAAGCCTCTCTTGGCCGCTGTGTTCCTACACAGCCCTGGTCAAGACATAGTGACTGTCTATGATGTCTCCTCTCTTCTGCTTGTACACGAGGGCATTTCCTGAGCCCATAGAGTAGTGTCATAAGCCTCTGTAATTTTAAGGCTGGCAGAAATCAGAAGGAAAATGCTATAGAAACACAGGATTATTCTAATGGTCATTATTTTTTTTTTCCCATGAGGCAACTAAAATCTGCAAAAGCAGCTACTTTTGGGAAAGCACTATTGCCATGACAAAGCGCAGAAACACACCATGCACTTGGATGGATGCGTATATAGGATATATACAGATACATGGAGCGGAGAGAGCAGTGACAGCAAGTACACATGAAGCTTCTAGCAAACGCTGGCACAGAAGGTCTCAGCCCAAGAGCCATGGTGATCCCAGCAAGAGGCATGTCTCAGTTTCCTGTTCCTGAGAGCACCCAGGCTTCCCACAAGCTCTCAGGTGGATATCTTGCCAGTGTTTCACCCTGGCCACCTCATTGTGGCAGGAGGCACTTGAGAGGGAGGGACATTTCCATTCCAGTCATGAAATCTTCTTGGCATTGCTCCAGTCCCCTAGGAATTCTTATCAGAAATGCAAATAGCTAGGGTGGGGGAAGATCTGAGCTTGGGAGGGAATTACGTGAGCTTGTCATGCCTCAGTTTCTCCACCCCCCCGATGGGGCTAACGCTGCTTCCCCACACTCCTCCATTTAGCCAGGTTTTCAGAGCATTGCAGGAGCCCCTGGCTAAGTGTTGCACACTGATGGCTGTGTCAGAGCTGAGAGCTGCATCGTGTTGTAATGCTATTGCTCCTTACGGTGCTTCTCAACCCAGATTCTCACTGTAACCCCTACGAAAAGGGACAACCACGGTTGTTTTTTTAAAAATTGTTTGTCGGTGACTTTTCCCACCCCATGCCAGTAACTCCATGGCAGCAGAGACCTCCTTCCTCAAACCTCTCCTTCCTCCTCCACTAGCAGAAAAGAGGGCAAGGCTGATCCGGTCCTGCTTGAAGGGCACACCGCCTCCACAGACAGGGCACCGGGATGGGGTGGCCGGCATTCCTGGAGCCAGGATGCAGCTGGTGAGGGGAGCCTGGCCGGAGACAGAGAGAGACAGCCAGGAATGATGGAGCTGGGGGTGCTCTGTGCATGACTAAAGCCCTGGGTTGGGGGGGCTGAGCTGTGGTGACCCTGAGCCCCCCTTCCCTGGAGGATGCACGGGGGCTCCCGAGAGGCCAGGCTTCCATATTTAGAATCATAGAATAGTCAGGGTTGGAATGGACATTAAAGATCATCTAGTTCCACTCCCCTGCCATGGGCAGGGACACGCCCCACTAGACCAGGCTGCCCAAGGCCCCATCCAACCTGGCCTTGAACACTTCCAGGGATGGGACATCCACATCTTCCCTGGGCAACCTGTGCCAGTGCCTCACCATGCTCATAGTGAAGAAATTCTCCTTCAAGCCTAAATCTGCCCCTCTCCAGTTTATACCTGCTCCCCCTCATCCTATCACCACAAGCCTTTGTGAACAGTCCCTCCTCAACTTTATTGTAGCCCCTTCAGGTACTGGAAGGTCGCTATAAGGTCTCCTCAGAGCCTTCCCTTCTCCATGCTGAACAACTCCAACTCTCAGCCTGTCCTCACATGGAAGGTGTTCCAGCCCTCTGATCATCTTTGTAGCCCTCCTCTGGACCCATTCCAACAGTTCCATATCCTTCTTACATTGAGGATTCCAGAACTGGACACAATACTCCAGGTGAGATCTCAGAAGAGAGGATAGAGGGGCAGAATCCCCTCCCTCGCCCTGCTGGCCACGCTTCCTTTGATGCAGCCCAGGACACGGTTTGCTTTCCGGGCTGCGAGCGCACATTGCCGGCTCATGTCGAGCTTCTCACCGACCAGCGCCCCCAAGTCCTTCTCCGCAGGGCTGCTCTCAATCACATCACCATTTAGGAGGGGGAACGGGCGATCTGTTTCCCCCCTGTGCTCGGCAGTTCCCGCGGATGCGGATTACCCTCTGCGGGCGCTCCGCGCTGCGCGCCCATCACCCCGTCCCGCGGCGGCCGAGCGGGCTGGGGGCGGGCGCCCGGCTTCTCCATATTCATGAGCGTGATGTCAGAGGGGGAGCACAGCTCGCCGTGACCGCCCGACAGCGCCATTTCCTGCAGGAGAAGGCGGCGGCTGCGGATCGACCAGCTGCGAGCCGGCAGGGGGAGACCGGGCTGCCCCGGACCCGACCCGACCCGGAGCCGCAGACACAAGTTTGCGCGTCCCCGCAGCCTCCCGGGAGGAGCCGGTAGCGACGCGGGGATCCCGGAGCGGCTGCCGCTGCCGGTACCGCTGCCGCCCTCGTGTGCGGTGGGAGCTGGTGGGAGGATGTTGGTGCGGGAGCGATGGAGCTGAAGCGGAGCATGGCGATCCCGCGGCTCCTCTTGCTGGGACTGTGGGCTGCGGCGCTCCGGGACATCGCCGCCGTGGCAGGTGAGAGCGGCGGGCAGCGCTGCCGGGGGGGGCTCGGGACCGGGGGACCGTCCCCTGCACGGGGTCGGGGCCGTTTGGGGGCTGCGGGACCGGCTACGTGGCGATCGGGAGCCCCGGGGGCTGCGAGCCCCGCCGCCCGCCCGCAGGCACCGAGCGGAGCCCCCGTAATCCGCGCCGTGTGCCGGCCCGGATCGCCGCCAAAGAGAGCCGGGCGCATTCCTGAGTGGCTTGGATTGTTTGGGTTTTTTTCCCCTCTCCTAAACTCCTTTTCCCAAGTTTCACCCCGGAGCCTGTGGGAGCCCTGGCCGGCCTCCTGCCGGCTTCCCCGGGGAGGAGCGGAGCGGATCGGATCGCCGAAGGAACCTGAGAATCGAAAAACCTTTCTCTTGTCGTGCATGGGGGAAAGCCTTTCTCTCTCCCCACTCCCAGAATAACTTCAGAAAAAGCACAGTTCTGTCCTAGGAGTCAAAATACCCAGAGGTGGCGAGTTTAAAGACAAACAAATCCCCAAAATATGTAATGTATTTTGACAACTATTATGCTTGTTTGCTGTTAATTCTGCCTGACGACTGGTTGATAAAAAATCTAATCTAGTTTTATTTCCTAGCTGCACATTTCAGCTCCCGCAGCCCTTACAGGTGGGCTCGGAGAAACCAATTTGGATGAGGTTATTTCTTGCGGGGGCAGGAATGTTATCAGATGAGAAACTGTGAGTGGGAGAGTAGGAGGAATAGGTGGAAATTAAAATCCATATTGGCCTCCTGTGTGTTTGTTCCCGATACCTGCAGGAAGAGATGCTGCAGCTAACACTGGATTTTTTTTGTCAAAAACCTGCGAATTTATTAAAGAGCTCTGATCTGTGTTTCTTCATTTCAGTTGATTTTGGTGGAGGGGTTATACTTGGGTGATGTGCAGAATGACAACGAAGGCTGAATGCTTGTACTGTATATTAATTTCCTACATCATTAATTTGTGCGGGAGCTGAAACCCATAAAGGCCCTCTAACAACGCTTCTTTGTTTCATTTGTGGCTAACTCTTTCGGCAGAGCAGTCTGAGGAAAGCTTAGTAGTTTGCTTTTCCGTGAAGGCATCTGTAATGAAAGTGTCTGTCAATTTGTGCGTGCGTTCAGCAGCTTGGCTGTATCAGTTTTCTGTACCAGAGAAAGCTGCTGTGAAGCTTTCGTGTTTTATTCCAGTGTTGTGAGTGGCGAAGGGGAGTGTGCTTTCTGGCATGCACTGGGACGAGTCATTTGTGTTGCAGATGGGTTAAGTAATGCGAGGTTAGATCATCCTCACCCAAGGTGATTAAATCCTTAGTCCAGCAAACTGGCTGTAGCAACTAAACTACAGTGGTCATCTTACCAGTTTTCCAATGCTCTCTCTGAATTTGCTAAATTAAAAACAGCAGATAGAATAGCAAAAGGCTTGAGTGTGGGAAACCAGCTGTTAACAGGCTGGGGATCTCATTAAGGAAAGGAATAAAGTCCTTCCGCCTGTGGTCTGGGACTGCTCCTGGACCACTGTTGCTCTGCTGGGAACTGGCTGCCAGCGGCAGAGCGCTGGCTGATCCTTCAGTGCTGCCTCCCCATTCTTTCAGCTGTTACAACCAGGCGGTGAGTCTCTCTGCTGTGGCTCTGCCCTGTGAGGTGGTGCCCTCGTGGCTGCGGGAGGGTGACAGGTTGGCAAGAAAGGAAGTAGCACATGAGAAATCTCTGTATTTAATCACCGGTCAGGCTGTAACAGTTCAAGAGCAGCAGGGCTGCGTACTTAGCAGCACTTTGGATTTAAGAAACTGGCATTTTTCTGTCTGGCTCTGTAGGCTAGTGAGGCATCCTATGAGAAGCTGACCAGCCAGAGAACTGGCTGAAGGTGTAATATTGTGATACATGGCTTGCCAGAGCAGTGGAGAGATGGAGTCAATAGTTTGTAAAGGATGTGGAAGCCACTGCCAAAGCATAATATTGAACTAGGCTAGACCTGTTCTGTTGTCAGTCCTACGCCTCTGCATAGGAAATGGCCACTAACAAAACTAGCTTTACATTTATTTCCCACCTTCTTGCTTTCCCACGGTCTCCTTTGATCCTCTGGTTCTTCCTTTGTATGCCTTTCTTTCTTAAATGCTCTTACATAGTTGGCTTCTACATTTTCTCATGGTAACACATTCCATGTATTCTTTTCGGCTTGAGGGAAACACTCCTCATCCACCCACACATGTAACCGTGCTCTGGGCCAGATTCTGATCGCTTCTGTGTCAATGTAAACCTGAGTAGCCCCACCATCTCTCACCCTGCTGCTTTGGGGTTGCAGCTGTATAGCTCTGAGTATAACGTGGTCCTTTGGCTGGACTGAAGGGTCAGGGAGGCTCATTTGAGCACACGCCCACATCATGCGACAGAAATATCTGTTCTGTAAACAGTTTTGCTTCTTGGCGAGGTATGCTGTGGAATAGGCTTTGCTTTCATGGGTTTTGCAAATTGCAGAGAAGCTTTCTGTTATGCAGAGGAACAGTGTGCGCTGAATAATGAGACGTAATTGATTCTTTCTTGTATCCCAGTTCTTTACAAATGCTTACAATGGAGTGAGCATGATGATTTCTTAGCAGCACAGGAACACCGTGGCTGAAATTCAAGCCTGGGGAAAAGAAGGAGGTGTGGTACGATGTTGAGCGAATGTGCTTAGCACTGCTGGATCACTGACATGGCGAAGCTCCCAGCATTTGTCTGGCTTGCCTGAGTACTGCTCTGCAGGAGCCCATCTACTGTTACATGAGTTGTGAAAAGCCCTTCGTACAGACTGAGCCACCACTTCTCTCTAGCAGTTGTGCTTTCAGTGCTTGCCTCTGCCTGTTGCCTATCAGACATAGTAGAGCAGTGCTGAGACTAACAGACCCCTCTGTAGTGTGTGCTGGTAGGGTATGTAATTCCAGACTGACCTAGAGTAATTTGCTGTACTCCAACCCCCCTTCTTCCGGGGGTGGGGCGGAGTAGTATTTTTTTTTTAGGTATGAAATTTACAGGACCTCCAATCAAATTAAAGGTGTCCCAGGGTCAACCCGTCAAACTAAATTGCAGCGTCGAGGGAATGGAAGATCCCGAGATGTTGTGGATCAAGGATGGAGCAGTGGTGCAAAGCGTAGACCAGGTGTACATTCCAGTAGATGAAGAACACTGGATCGGCTTCCTCAGGTACAACAGATGCAGAGAAGGAAGAATATTGCAGACACTATCGCACAGTTTTAGCTGTCAGCTATATCTATGCAACTGCGGTGCCCTCAGCGGGGCAGGATTCTTAGGTTCAGTGTGTGAACAAGGGCATAACTGAGAGCAGAATTGAAGCCACTGAGGACTGAGATTTTATGCGCTAGAACCATATTGGTTTTGTGACTACTGTGCTGACAGGTGCTTTGCTAATGCTTGTGATGCTTGGGACGTGACTTCAAGGTGAAAGGGTGTTCTTGCCTTGTTTGTTCATCTTGTTCTGCTCTGCAGCAGGAAGACTAAGGTCTGACTTACAAATAGGTTTTCTCTCTAATACTCATTCTGTTCTCTTGCTCTCTCTCTTGAGCTGTCAGTCTTACTGAAAGGGTGAGGACTGTCAATTGTAATAAGACTCCCGAGACCAGTTCCCCTTCCTTTCTTTGGGGAGGTGTGTTTGTCACCTGAACCATCCCCGAGTCATTTTGCAGTGACTTTCCTAATACATTTACGCTGCATTGTGTCAGTCCTGCCCCCCTCAGTGGCAGAAAACCTCCTCTGCTGCAAAGCAGCTCACTGTGCCTTTATTTCAGCAGAAGCGGGATGTCAGCTAGTTCTGGGAGTACAGGGTTAAACAACACCCAGGGTTCTGCTCTGGCTTTTTCTATGGATAAAGAAAGCTTGTACAAGGAAGCATGCCATCACTTGTGAGGGCTCAAAACTGTTGACTGATGGAGAATCACTCTTACTCCAGCTTCATCTCCTGTTAGACTTCTTGGATTGACAGTGCACAGAGTCTCCAATTCCAGCAACTAAAAATCTCTGTGCTAAAGCTTGTCTGTAGGAAACATTGATAGGAACAAAATGTGTGCCAAATAAAATAATTGCATAAGATTGTTGTGGAAACAGTTTGACCTGAAACTATACTTTTTACTTCCTCCCCTTCGTTATACTAGTTAACTGTCTTTGCCCCTCACAATCGCTGTCTGATCTCCTTTCTCACCTCTTGCTTTCTTCTACTGAGAACTTTCTGTGGCACCAGGGGAAGTATAGGGTGCTAAATCTAGGTGTGTCCAAATCTTTTTCTCGTTTTTCCTTTCTTCTCCTAAAGTGATCATTTCTACCACCCTCTGTGTGACTCTCTGCTGCGATCACTGTTTCAGAACATGCGGCTGGATGGGCAGGACAGCTGATGCCGTTTGAAGGTACAGCTCTGAAAATCAGGCTGTAGTGGGTCCATTTTGTGCATTTCAGCAAACACTCTCCCTTTTCCGTCCTCCTTCCAGAGACATTCTTCCCCTTCCCCAAGGTGGACCGCTAGCATTAGAAAGGTGGTCATCAGATCTGCTGAGGATCCCTGCATGGCAGCAGACGCATGGCTGCACATCCCATGGTGGGCGATCAACATTTGTACATTGACAGCTGCTCAGACTCGCATTGGTGCTTTTAGTAGCTGAGACCTTGTTGCTTTGGGACCTAATTCTCCCTTACTCACCACGCTAGCCTCATGTTGCTAACAGCAGCGAGACCGCAGATTTCCAGTGGTGGAGCAAGAAGCGGTATTCCTCCCCTGACCTAGAGGGCTACGACTTGAATGCTGCTCAGTCCCCATGGCTGCCTGCCCCTGCTTGGATGCATCTCCGCAGAAGGGGAGCTGCTGCTGAGGAAGGGAGGACACAAGAGCTTGTAGGTTGAGGCCTTGTGCTGGAGTAGGCCAGCATAACTCCTTGATATTGCAGATTGAGAGGCTCAAGGAGTTTCACAGTGTGAGGTGCTTTTGGGATAAGAGTAATGCTGAGTACAGTTGAGGCAAGGGGAGGGTTTTTCAGACCCACCAGTTCCTGTATGAGGCTGTCACCAGTCCCATCACCTAACTAAGGCAAAACAGTTGGACTCGTTGGATGTTTGTGATTTGGAGCTTCCTGCTAGCTCACGCCTTGTAGGTCAAGCTGTCACTCTTGAAGGCTAGCTAGAGTCACGACTCAGGATCAAGATGACCAATGCCTTCCTATCCTCAAAGGACGTGAATGCTTTTCCCGTGATGACGTTTCAGAGGAAGGCTGTCTGCCCTGCTCAGGATTGCCTCCACCGCTTTAGAGAGGAGCCTCCTGTCTCTACTGTTTTGCTGCGTGCTCTGTGCTGGCTAGCTGTTGCCCTCCTCCCCAGAGCTGGCTGCGTCTCAGGGGGTGTTGTCTGTGCATCTGGTTTGCCAAACACTGAAGGGTCCTTTGGGGCAAAAACATGCTTTATCCACATAAAATATCGATATGGCTTTTGACTTTTTTCAGCTTGAAATCCGTCGAGCGGACAGATTCTGGGAAGTACTGGTGCCAGGTTGAGAACGGGGGGAAGAAGGAAGAATCACAGCAAGTGTGGCTCATAGTGGAAGGTAAGGAGTAGTAGTAGTGCTGGTTTCCTTTCAGAGCTGACCCACCAATATGCTCTAGGTGGAAGTGGTAAGAGCAGATTGCTCCAGTGACAGCCTCTTTGGCTCTGAACCATAGCTGCTAACTGCAGTGAGATCACTACAGAGCAGGAGTAAGAAATGGTAGGAGAGTAGCTTCAAGAAGAGGAGCTGTTAGTTTATTACCTTCTGGGGGTTTTTTTTTGGCACATTAGGAAATGAGTGAAAGGTCCTTTCATGCATACGCTTTTTTCCTGCCCTACGATCAGTTGTTGCTTTCCTCTTGAAATAGGTTGTGGAATGATGGGATGGTATAGGTTGAAAGGGATCTGTGGGAGTCATCTGGTCCAACCCATTTCTCAAAGCAGGGTCACAGCCTGGTTTTGGTTATCAGCCAAACGGGTGTTTGAGGGCAAGGTACAGTTTTAGACTAATTCTGAGTTTTGGGAGAAGTGCTGTGTATCAGCACTTCATAGCTGTGGCTATTCCGTTTTGCCCAGTCTTGTCTGATAAAAGAATAACTTCTACGTGGTTGCCCAAAGTTCACCCAAGGCAGCATTGGCTGGTGGCTTCATGCTGTCTCTAGTTTCATTTTCCTTGAGCCATGATTGTGTTACATCCTCAGAAGCTGGTAGTCATGGGATGGCTCAATATTTGGTTGACAGAAACAGTGAACTTGCAGCAAGAAGTGGCTTTTTGGATGTAATTGGTAACACTTTGGACTAGAGCTGAATGGACAGTCTTAAAGAGGGGAAACAGGGAGGATGTTAAGGGAGGTTGTGTAGTTTGGATATTTTACAGCAAAGGTCTCTCAGAGCCATGGAAAGATTCATAGCAATTCTCACAGGAAGAGAAACTTTTGCCTGCTGCCTTCCATAAGTCCCAGGCTTTTGTCCACCTGCATTTTCAGGTGCAGTTTTAACTGGAGAACGTTTACGGTTTAAAAATGCTCTGTATTGTGCTGGTTTTCTGTTTCTATTCCATTACCATGGTCTGCTCCAGAGGTGGCTGCATTTGCATGGTGGGTGTGTTAAGGGGTGATTGGGTAGCTCAGTGTGCTAAGCCCTCTGAAAAACAGTGGAGCCCTTCTGGATAGATCAGCAAGAAGTATCAAAGTTGCAAAGACCAGCTGCAGCTATGTGAGGGGGAGTGTTGAGAACAACGGCCAAAGCTTACAGCTTAAGCGTAAGCTAAAAAAATGCAAGTAGTAACCTTGATGAGAAGAGCAAATAGCTAGTTAAACTCAAACTGAGCATGTAATCTTGAAGTGGGAGTTAGTGGGGGAAAAAAATAAAAAAATAACAAATAGTGATAAGGGGTGGATTTTTTATAAACGTGCCAGCTCTTAGCATAAGAAAAAACTGGGAAACACAAAATCCTATCAGTACCACTATCACTGTTATCACTGTGTGTATTTCTTTCCTGAGCCTACCGGCTTTGTCTAGAAGTGGTTGCTGTATTGATAACAGCTGTTGTCCTCTTTGACTGAGAGAGGATCTTTACTCTGGTCATTTACAGCTTTTGGCAAGTGCTGATAGTCTTCAACAAGCATGAGCTGGTGGTGATCTTGCTTAAAGTGGGCTTGAGTGGATTTCTATGCTGTCTAGTGTCTGCCTTGAGATCCGCTTAGGTAGTGTGTATCGGGCAGAATTTGTAGCAATGGTATTTGAATTGCCTTTGTAATGCAGCTGGAATGTTTAATCTCATGAAACACTTCTCAATTTACAGAAACAAAATTAAATTGAAACTGTTTTCTGGTTTAGAAACTGGAGTCTGACCTTACCAAGAATATGATAGTGTTTGATGCTGAGAGAGGTAATCTAAGAGGCACACTGTAGTGTGTGACTACCTGAAAAATACAGATTACATTTCTTACAGAGCTTCCCCTTTGAAATTACACCTCTAACCATGCGGCTGTTCCCAGGGCTGCCGGGTCCTGTTGTGGCTACTTTCAGACCTCCAGCCACACCTGTATGGACACGTCCTCCTGAGTGAAGTGTCTAAAAACTGAGCTGTAGAAAATAAAAAAAAAAAAAATGACCCTGTAGGTTGCATGCTGGCTTGGAATGGGGAATAGGCAGGCTCTTTTTCTTGTTTTGCCACTGATTTCCTGGCTGTTGGCTGTTCAGTGCCACCAAGGTGCATGTGTGAAAGGGGATGCGGGCACTCACCTCTTGTACCAGGAACTGGGAAACTAAATGCCTTACAGAGTGAGATATCCAGGTGACCTATATATGGAGGCAAGTTCCTGAGCTGGATGAATCGGCTGCACTCCCTGAACTGTAAGAGTTTTTAATTGTGGTCTTGTCTGATCTAGTTAGCTGCTCCCAAGGTGGGAAAACCTTCTGAGCTGGGCATGGTCCTCCCGAAATGTTACCTCAGCTGCCATGGCAAAGGGACAGGAGGCAGGCACCCTGCTCACAGGTAGAAAAACAAAGATATTATCCCTTCTAGTCTTTCTTGGAGGAGGGCAAAGCAGGTGGAGCTGTCATAGCTGGTATCTGGAAAGTTTATTCACTTTTATTATTTATGTATGACTGCAATAAAAAAAAATAACACATGTAAGCAAAAACCAGCAGTAAATCATGATGATGGATATACCTGTCTAAGCATTAGCCTTTGTACAGATATTCACCATCATTCCTGACGTGACCTATTTTTAGATCTGGTTTAGTTTGTTCATTTACATGCCACTCTAAAGGGAGTGGCAAGGAGGCAAGGAAGGCCCAAAGAAACTATCACCTGAAAGACACAGACAGCAAGTGGATGGCCAATGAAAGACTGAGGACACCACTGTCAGCTGGAATGTAGAGGAAATGGTAAGCCTTAGGCTTCTCAATTCCTCTTTGGTCACCTACATTAATTGCCTGCTGTTGGAGGTGCTCAGCATCTGCCACACCTACTGAATCTATTTGGCCCTGTCATCTTTGGCCAGGGACAAACGGTGTAATTAAAACACATGCATAGTGTTGTTGGTTCCCATGTTGCTGTGATGCAGCCGATCATCAGTTTCTACAACACGCTTTTTGCAGCTGAGAACACATAATTTTGGTGTAGATGCAGTCGGAAGCAGCTGTGCTTGACACCCAAAGTTTCGAGTGTAAATGGGAACTTGGCATTTCTTTGGACCTTTAACTCTTCCACCAGCCACCAGAAGTGCATGCCAGCTGTCCTGCAGGGTCCGCACTGGTGCTGATGGCTGATAACTTTTGTGTCACAAGTTTGGAGCACTGAAACCACAAGTGTTTTGGCAATGCCTGCAAGAGGAACCACATATATTCATGTGTTGAGTTACACTCAGCTATTGCTGCTTAGAGGTGACCTGAGGTAGTTAGCATTGCAACTGTGTTTTACTCCCTATGGGCCTGATCTAAGTCCTATTGTACCAAGCAGGAGTCTTTCTGTGGCAGGGAACACATAGTTATCAAAAGAACTGAGTTCGTCGATAGCCTTCTGAAACAAATTTCTGAAACAAATTACCCTTAACTCCAAGGCAGCCCAGTTCTTGTTGTGTTGGAGCATGCTGGAAGGCAGCTCCAGTCAATTAAGCTGAGGAAAAAGCATTGTAAATGATCCTAGTCTCTCACCTGGGGGATTCTTCCCTCATTCATGGGATTGTTAAAGCCATTGGTTCAACACATTCACAAGCTTCAGTTTTTAATGCATAGCAAGAAGTATCTGCAGCTGGATTAGGCATCTTTTAAGGTAGTGTCTGCCACCACTAAATTTATTGATGGTTGCCTCTTTAAACTCCAGTCTCTCCAGCTGAAAAATTGAGCAAATACTGCCAGTAAAAGCTACCTCATAGGCGAATCTTGAAGGAGACTCAGTGAAATAGTTTTTTCAAAGGCGTTTTGGGAAGCAAGTGCTCTTTCCTCTCTGACTTCTTCTTGCAGGAAAGTGTAGACATTCATGTCCTGAGGTGATCCAGCATATCTGATCTTGTGAAGAGCTTGGAGGCAGTTGGATTGGACACTCAACTGCCCTGCCTCTCTGCCTAGTGTTGGGCACTGGTATTACTGGAAATAGACAAGAGACAGAAGGAGTCTCTGCAGTTATTATCACTTGTCTGTTGCTTTTCTAGGTGTGCCCTACTTTACTGTGGAACCCGAGGATGTGTCCGTGTCCCCTAATGTCCCATTTCATATGGCCTGTGCTGCTGTTGGTCCCCCTGAACCAGTGACAATTGTCTGGTGGATGGGAGACTCTAGAGTGGGGCTTCCAGACATCTCCCCCTCCATCTTAAATGTGTCAGGTAAGGCTGCTGCCAATGCAGGGGATCACTTTGAGCATCAGAAGATGAGGAGAACTGTCTTCTGATTATGCCTGGTGACCCTGTGTAGCCACATAATGGTCTTTGACTGTACGTTGAGAGCTGAGAGATCATGATCACATACAAAACCAAATCATCTTGAGGGATTATTGCTGCTCTGTGTTTTTTCTGCTGGCTTGAGGTGCGCAGGCTCTTCAGAGCTTGGGTGGGGCTGGCACTGGCGTAAGGATGGTATCGGACAAACGATGCATTGAGTGCCTCTTTTGTTCCACCTCATGTAGGGTGATGTATAACCACCTCATGGTTATATTAAGTGACTCTGTTGGTGACATTTGACTTGGAAATCACCAAATGTTCACTTGTAACAAATGCTGCTACCTCCTTCTTTGCGTAGCCATGTCACACACTGCTTTTCCCTCCCCTTTCCCGTCTCTGTTCTTTCAGGCTTGCTGGATGCTTATATCATTAAAACCTGACTGCCTCATGTAACTGTATGACACTTAGAGTAGTTATATTGGTGCTGAAGTGGGTTGACTGATATCCTCGGAGACCAAGGTTTGCCCAGAGCAGGCACACTAGGTCCATGGTGGTACAACTGCCTTCCCCAGCAGCGTCAAGTGAAGAGCTCAGGAGCCAGTAGGTGTTTAAGCTTTTCTTAAGCCCACTTTCAGGGAAGGGGCAGTGTACCCTTTCCAGGACCTGACTGCAGCTATTTTTGAAGTTACCTCCTAAAGGTAACTTTGTTCTAGTCAGTTGTCCAAGAGCTTTGTGTTACTTCTTCTCTTTGCTGCTCTTCTCTTCTTAGCAGCCTTAAGCCAAAGTTGAAATAGGTCTTTAGAAAGAAAAGGTTTTATAACTCAGAGTCTTCTGTGGGGCCTCTTTATCAGTGTTTATGCAGTTTTACCTGGTGGGAGTTTCTTTCTGTACCTCTTTGGCCAACCTTTGAGATATCCAATCCTATTAAGCATTTCCTTAGAACCTAATTTATACCTAAACCAAAACCTGGTTTGTGATTTGCAGTGGTTTTATCATCTTCTCCCTCTCTTCTGTAGCCATTCAGTGCTGTTCCAAGTTGGAAATGAAAACTGTTCCCTTGTGATATAATCTGCCAGTTGAAATGGAAACTGAAAAAAAATTATGGTCGAGAGGGGAACAAGAATAAAAAAATCTCCCTTCCCCTCCTCTGAACTCATCCCATAGTGCTGTATGAAACTTCCATCACTGAGAAATGTGAGAGTTGCATGGGGGCCTGAAGAAGGACGTCTGCTCTTCGTGATTCTTCAGATAAATTGGTGTTATATATATTCATCACAAGCATCTTTCTTTAGCCTTTTCAGTGTTCTTTGGGATGTTTCTTGGGCATATCTTGTCTTTGTGATGGAGAAAATGCAGTAGGATACAAGCTGCATAGCCAGATTTCCTAAGCTTGTCAAAAAAGAGGGTAGGTAAGAAAATAAGCATTGCTAGCTAAAGAAAGTATTGAATCCTGAAGAAAAAGTACTGTCTAGAAAGCAAACATTTAGAAGGTTCAGCAAGCAGTTGGTTTGGTAAAAAGATGGTTGTATTTGGAAAGCAGTGCTGGCAGTGGTGCTGGACAGTAAGGAGAACTTGGTTTGGGGTGTGTTTTGTGTTTTCCTCAGGACAGGGCTGTGTTTGATTCTGTCTTTGGGATAACCTACTGTGTCAGGTGTTGGTCTGCTCTGCTTGCAGCATTTTCCTCTGGTTCACAATGGTGAGTGGAAGAAGCTAAAATACTTTGCTTTTTCATTTTGTAGCAGTCCCTCTTCTCTTCCAGTGCACCCTCTTAGCGATGCTGTTAATCTCATGCTTGGGAGATGAATCAAAGGGCAAAGACAGACTGTGCAAGCTGTTCCATGCAGCTCTGAAGTCTTTTTGCCTCTTAAGCTGTATGCACATAATGTGCCAATCCTTAACTTTCCTCAGATAGAGCCCTATAAGACAACTGAGGGCTGAGTTGAGGGAAAATGTACGCTGGACATATTTCTCCATGCAGCTTTGCAAATCGGTGTCAATTTTGATTAATTAGCTACGTCTATATGCATCTTGGAGCAGCTGGACATCAGTATGATGCCATGTTCAGGCCCAGTGATAGACGCTCACAGAAGCGAGGGAGTGTAATCCTCACTTGCATTGTATCACCCCTGGAAAGTGCCTCAACACTGATGTATTAGCATTTTACTTTGTTTTCCTTTGCATGTCTTCGAAAGTCTCGTGCAAGGTGAGAGACAAGTGGGTATTAGCTTGAAATCTGCAGCGTCTGGTTGGAACTTTGCCGGGCTTGTAGCCCAGTTAGAAGGTTATTGTTGCTTATGTGGCAGAGTGAGGTCCAGAACGTTGGGTGTTGTATAAGCATGTGGTTCAGCAGTATCTTTGCTCCAAGGATGCTCACCAGAAGGTGATAAGTGGACATCTACTAGCTGAGCATTGTGACCTGCTGTTCTGCCAGATTCATCTTTCTTTTTCAGTGCTTTCTGAAGTTCCTGTGAATGCTCTTCTACATCGCTACACTCTCTCCATTAAAAATGTGTTTAGCATGTTAATTACATTGAAATTCATTTGCTTTTGATTGCACCCAGCTTAGCTCTCCAATTGCCTGTACTGGTTGAGCTGGATGTCACACATAATAGAAATTCTGCTGAAGATTGAAGCTGGATTATATAGCTGTTTGTGTTTCCTTTCCTTTTCTTGGCTGATATTCAGGTATTAATCAAAGCACAGTTTTCTCCTGCGAAGCTCACAACGTAAAGGGATTGTCTTCATCTCGGACAGCCACTGTTCAAATTAAAGGTGAGAGTGTGCAAGAGGATGGGCAAGGGATTTGGGTTTGTTCTCTGGGGAGGGAAAGTAGGGCTCCTTAATGCCAAGGGCTGTCTCAAAGGTGCCAGCAACCAGCACCGGTTGGAGCCCTCAGCAGTTGAAACTGCTTTGAGCTCCTAACAGCAGTTTCCACTTGCTACGCAGGGCTGTATCCCAGGCTGTTGAAAATGAACTACATCTGACTGAGGACTGGTAATGTGATATCAAATAAGAGTTTTTCCTTGTAAATGAGAGAGTCAAAGCAGTCAAATTGTTTTTGAGAGATGAAGCCAGATATAAATCTGTAGCTGGGGAAATCTTTCCTTCTTGGTGATACATAGGTCTTGTTAGAGCTATGTTAGAGGACATGTCTTCTGCTTGCTTCTATTGGCATCACATTAAATACTGAAAAAAGACAAGGAAGACTATCACCAGTAGCCAGTGAAGTCTGCTCATCCAGATGTTTTTATGGATTTTATTCTTTAAATTCTTTGCGCTTTAAAAACTTATTCAAAACAAATGAGTCCTAGCCTTTGCATGACCAGTTGTCATCTGGAGATGCCAAAGCTAGTGTCACGTTTCCTCTATTCCTCCAGGTGACTGAAACGGGGATAATCAAAGCAATCTGCTCTTCCCCTCCTCTTCATGTTGAGATGCTTTTGCATTTGAATTTTTAGTCATGGTTTAATGCACATTAAATTACATGATTATCAGCTCCAGGAGAGGCATGTCACAAAAGTAATTTGTTCCAAGTGCTAGCGTATTGCTCAGCGCGAATAAAAGCAAGCATTTGTGTCTGTATCAGTACTTAAAGTTGTGTAAGCTAATATTCATTAAAGGATAGCTTAAAATCCAGTTGCAGATCTACCATTCTTACAGTGTATTTTTCTTCAGGACATTGTGGTTACTGCTATGCCAAGAATGCAGTGTGCTGAACTAGTAAGATTTATAATGTAATTTAAAAACATTTTGAGTTGTTGCCTTAAAGGCTTGGCTACGCAGGGGAATTAGTTGTTGTGGAATAGATCTTTTATGGAGATTTCTATCCTGGGATAGAATTTAGTTCACAAAGCTACTATGCTTTAAAGAAAAACCTCATCCAACTGTAATTTTAAGTAACGCTTGGCATAAATACACCTTTTTTTAATGTTAACACAGTTTTTTTTTTTTTTTTTAAACTGTTAATAAGATGGTGAGGTAAAGACCTCCAAATTCTTGCATTTCCCAGCAATTATGTTTAGCCAAAAGTGATCCATAGGGGCTAATCATCAGCTAATGAATCCACACAACCTATTTGGGAGGGATATATCGCCATCACACACTTGTGTGCATACACACACTTCAGAGCTGAGGAAGAGCAAGCTTAAGTGATTCAGCAAATATTGTACCAGTATTTTTCATGTCCTAGAGATAAGAAACCAATTTTAATTAGCAAGTCCAGTGCTGTAGTCCTAAAGGCCGAACTGGACTACCTCAAAGATAGGTCTAAAAGAGTAGTTATAAACTTAGGGAATTGATGAGGCTCTTCTAAAGAGCAGAAGTTTTGAAGATCTAGTACAGCCCCTGATAAAATTAAAGTAAATCTCCTAACAAGGCCATTGGGAAGAACTAGAGCAGGACCAGATAATGGTTGTTTAGTCCTTGATCCTATGAACGTGTAGACTTCAATGAAACTACTGCCAGGAGTAGTTGTCTGTACATGCATGATCAGGGCTTTCCTCTCTTACACATCTGCTTACATCATAGAATCATAGAATAGTTTGGGTTGGAAGGGACCTTAAAGATCATCCAGTTCCAACCCCGCTGCGATCATCTGCTCAAGTCTTTCTACAATTTATTAAACAATTTTTCTTTTGTGTTTCCAGAGGCAAATATTTTTGCTAGGACATTTACAAACTGTTAACATTTCTTCCTATTTGCTGCTGTTGTTGTTCATTATCTATTCTCTGTAGTGCCCACAATGTGCAGGGTGTACTCCAAGCAGAAAATTACTTCTATTGTAGCCCACAGTCCCCAGCCGTGTACAAAACTCCATTATTCCAGCCACTCTACCAGCACGGAGGAAGTTAACTCTCATTATGTTAACATTCAAGGTCCTGTTTTCAGACTGTCTTTGGTCTCCTCCATGTGCGCAGCTACAACTTGTAGGGTTGTATGCTGTGTTTCAGAGCACAACAGGAAACTACTGCTCAGGTTTTTTTTCAGTGCATGATGGGGAAATGCATCTGTCCCTTTCATAAATCGAAGAGCTAGGGGAAGGTGCTAGCAAGCCAACACTCTTCAGCGGCTGTGTCCTGTACAGAATAGATTTATTAGCAGTTGATTATTCTTACTGGTGGTACAACCCATACTCCCTTGGGCCTGCCATCCAGTGTTGAAAATTACATGTTGTTAAACCCAAGAGTTAGGATTATGTTTACAAGAGACTTGAGTTAATGGCGGTGTTTCGATGATACCCAAGTAAGGAGTGAAAGCACGCTTTTTACCCTCTCAAAGAGCTTACAAACTTGAATATCCAACATCAAAAGGGAAAGAAACCAAGACACTGAAAAATCTAAGTTAACTCAGAAAGACGTTTCACTGAAAGGCAAAGAACTCATTGTCCATCTTCCATTCTGGACCCTGGTGCCTCATCTTCCCACTCACCCACCCTGCAGGATCTCTGCCCTGAGTTCTGGTAACTAGTTAGCCAGACAATAAAGGCTTTATAGGGTTTATCTGTGACACCATCTATTCCCTGCCCCATCCTCTCCTCTAGGTCTTCTGTAGAGACTTTGGAGTGGGTTTTGGTCTAAGCATTTCTCCTGTAAGCTGGCCCTGTGGAGATGCTGAAGGCAATATTGTGTTTGTCCTCAGTGCAGTGAGAGACAAGGGTGCTCTCTGGCAGAGTAGAAGAGGCAGCTGGAGGAATCCTCGTTTGTAATTATTTTTCCACTGCTGCTTTCCACTGGATGCAGCACAGGAGAGGTGGAAAATTCATTCTGTAGGCAGAGCCTTGTCCTGAGGACTGTTGCATTTTTAAAAAAGGATTCCTGAGGGTACAATTTGTTGAGGTGCTGCAGGAAAAGTATTACTCATGGCAGCAGTGTAGGATGTTTTAAATGAGCAGAAGGTCAAGGCAAACATTAGTGTTCATGAAGCTGGTAGTTTTTTTCGGGACTGAGGTGCCTAAATAAAAGCAGAGACTCAGGAATGAAAAAGAGATGATGAGGGGTATATTGGGAAGAATAGGAAGTAACTATGTGGAATTACAGTAGAAGGAAAATGGAAGGTAAAGGGAAGCATTGAGTATCCTAAAAAGAAGCCAAAGAGTTCAGGTTAATGTGACAACATACTGGAGACCCCTGCAGTGATGGAGACGTTGGCTCGGAGCAGGAGCGGAGGGGCAGTGCCCTGGTGCTGTTCTGTGGTGTTAGAAAGCACAAACATCTGATTAAATGGCCAGTCTGGGAATCTTGATCTTGTTCCTGGCTCCTCCCTTAATTTGTAGTGTGGTATCAGCCGTGTAACAAGCAAAGTCTTTGCCTTGAATTGCCCCTCTATAAAACACAGAGTGCTTTCTGAGTTTATTCATCTCCAGCATGAAGGAGGCGTGGTTTTCAGTCTGGACTCCATCCCAGAGTGTTTCGGAAGGGTTTGTAATGCACTTCTGGAGGTAGCATTTTCACAGCAGGACGCTTTCCACTGCAAATGCAGCTGCAGGGTACACAGGTCACTACAACAAACCATCCTTCCACTGGTGCTGGCAGAGCTAGTTTTGGGGGCTGGACTGAGAACCAGGGGAGGGATTTTAAAGCCCTGGTTTAGTTCACAATGTAGATCCACAGGCAGTTGTGTGTGCAGGGCTGAGTCATGCATTGCAACGGAGGGGGCAGGGAAGACGGCTGAGTAACCAAGGTATAAACGTCACACACTGGCATTGCTATCAAAGAGATCAACTGCTGCCTATATGCATCAAGCGAGTATGCTGAACTGTCAAAGAATGGATGCTCGTAGCTTGTTCAATGTCAAGGTAATAGTTTCATTCACAACAATAGGAGACACTCTAAAGATGTGATATTGTACCATCTCTGTTAGTGATTTCATTGCATAATTTCTAGCCTTAAGCCTCTGCCATTGTGAATACCTGCTCAGTTCTGCATATACTGAAAGGTTTCTTTGTTTCCTTTATAGCCATGCCTCTCCCGCCTCTCAATGTAACTGTAAGCCAAGTCACCAGCAGCAATGCCAGTGTGGTCTGGGTGCCAGGATTTGATGGCCGTGCAACCCTCCACTCTTGCACTCTTCAGGTATGGCCTCTCTGGTTTGTCTCCTGCCCTGCATGAAGAATGGGACTCCCTTGAACCACAACACTGCTTGGGCCATCTTTTGTTCTCCTCCAACTGCTTTGTAGCAGTGTTTGAATTCTTATTCCAGTTTTAAAACATGGGAACATAACAGGATGCAACTCAGGGCATAAACAGTGCCGAACAGCAGGTTTTAAGCGTGAAGTGTTCATTTGAGAATTTGAGACTGGCCCCATTCTCCCTCCTGGCCAGTTATCATGTTGGTTGTTCCATGGCAGCTACTCCATGCAGAGTCATAACACTGCAGCACCTGTGAAGCTCGCATCTCTCTATGGGAAATGCCCTTGGGTGGCTGCAGGGTGCTACCATGTCCTGGAGCGGCTGGCTCGTGGTCATGTATTGCAGTGCAGTGGCCTGTGACTCCCATGACAGCTCAGCCCTGTGCTTTGCTGTGCCAGAAAAAATGCTGGAATCTGGACCTAGCAGTGAGCCCAAAGGATGAGGAGCTTGCAAAGTGTGGGTTACGGTGCAGGCGATGTGAGAATGCTGAAGGCAGGAGATGGATTGGGCTTTTTGATACTGTCAGGCCTATTTGCACATTTCAGAATAATTTTAAGCCCTGCCTCTAAGTCTTGATTGGTTTTACCATTGTCAAAGTCCAGTTCTGCCCAGAAAATGAAGGATGATAATATCATTTAGCTCTATGGGTGCTGAGTACTCAACATCTCTAAAAAAACTGGACTACTTCTTTAGGTTTCTGGGAACAATGGCGTGTGTCCAGCTTCAGGCAGTTAGTTTCTAGCATTGCACACTTAACTGTAAAAACAGATCAAACAGCTGCTAAGCGAGTGTCAGAAAGAAATGGTGATTCTCGAAACAGGCCATGCAAACACAGCTAGGCACATTCCCCGTGGGTTTATCTGCCAGGTGTGAATATTGGGCCACTGTGCTTTCCCTACCTGACTACAGCAGCAGTGTGAGTGGAATTTCTATGGGATGATGTCAACTATGTAGAGGAGGATTATGAACCCAAGTTATCTTGGAAGCAACTTAGCTTATTTACTTCAGTCCTCCTTTTATTTGTGGAGGAAACAAGAAATTTCATGCTCTGATATTTATTCCCTTTCATAAGTAAAAGAAAATATCATTTTGTTTTAAGTCCCTGGCAGAAAGAAGGCCTGAGTCTAGCTGGCTCCTGGTCTCTGGGTTTTGTTGCTGCTTCTGTTCTTGTTCTCAGTTGGAAAAACTCTTCTCTTCCTCTGTTTTACAATGCAAGTTATCTCCAGCTGGAACAGCCTATTCTCTGGCTTGCATGCTGCAATGCTAATCGCTCTGGGTTTTGAGTTCTCCCTCTCACTTTTGGCAGAGGCAGGGTTGGGGGGGTGGGGCGTGTGGAAAAGAGACTGAATCAGAGCAGCTCGGTTTCTGTCCGCTCAGCAGTCTCTCACCCTTTTTCTAAGCCTTTTCTGTTCCGTTAAGGGAGGACAAAGTTCCTGCACTTGGATTTGGAAGCACTTAAACTTGGCAGTAACCCTTCACTGACAGAAAGCTGTGCTTCCCCTGTCTCCCACATTGAGAGATTTTTGTGAGAGCTATTGACACACATTTCCATGTGAAAATACACACATTCCTGGTTCCCCTTGACTGCACTTCTGCTTGAAGCCTCCCAGAAAGAGAAGGGTGATTGAAGCCTGTCTCTGGTTTTCTAGCACTCAGGAATTGCAGTGGGTACCACGTTCAGGCAGACAGATTGCTTCTGAGGACAGGGTAAGGAATCGCTATGTTTACTGACTGTTAACAGAAGCCGTGTTCCAGAGCATGAAGGGGGCAGATGTAAGAGCACCAACACTTCAGAATGTGGAACAAAAACGCATCATCAAATGGATAGGTTTTTACACAGAAGTCTCTTTGGGTTTTTCTTGTTTTGGATGACACTGATAATAATAATGGTATGCTTTTCTATTAAGGAAATTTGAGATTATCCCTTTTTATTAGCCAAACTAGTTGGCCAAAAGCATGTGAGAAAATTAGCAGAAGGCCAGGAAGAAATAAAGACTGCTATACAAAGAATAAAAAGTCTATGTGAGTGTTTCACTTTTATCTGTACGCCTTGCTTTTACTCCTAGATTTGCTATTTCATATGCACTTGAGAAGAAAGATAGGTTGAGCCTGGAAGCTGTGCAGTAGTTTCTGCTATTGTCAGTACAAAAGCAGGACCATTGAACTTCTGGGTGTTAAAAGCACACAGTGATATCAGATTTAAATTAACATTCACGTTTCTTTAAAGTTCAGATTTGAAACAAACAAACAAAAAACAAGGATTGCAGGAGTGGTAAAAAGTTTCTTCTTGGTTTAATTTGAAACAGGTTAGTTGAACCGAGCCAACAGAGTATACAGTGTCTTTAATCCACTACAAAACTGAAAATATGCAACCTTCTGAAAAAGGAGTTGCGAAAAAGGTGACACTAGACAACAGGCAAGTTCACCTACCAATTTTTCATTGCCCAGATTTAGACAAGCCTTGGAAGCCAGCCACTCAAGAGCAAAATGCACGTTTAGTTTTCTTTAAAGGGACTAGTAGAATCATAGGAAACTGTAGAATTTGTAACGTAGATAAGGAAAGATTTTAAAATATGGAACCATGTTGTTGCACTGACAGAGTTAGGAGGGTGATGTCACTTAAACCAAAAGCTGTGGCTCATGGTTCTTAGTTTGCCAACTCTCATTTCAGTATTTTAAACACCACTTGTTCCATATTGATTCTTACATGTTCCTAAATTAACCTTCAAATGGATTCTTATCCCTATAGACTTGTTAGTCATATGGCTTATGATGACAATTTTTGTTTCACTCTTGGCGCAGGTAGCTGAGTCACCAGATGGCCATGAGGTCTCCACTGAAGTCACCCCCGTGCCCCCCTTTGCCTACAGCATGCAAGGCCTGAAGCATTCCACCAACTACAGCGTTCGTGTGCAGTGCAGCAATGAGATGGGCAGCTCCCCTTTTACCGACAGGGTTTATTTCCAAACACTGGAGCTTGGTAAGCAAGAACAGGAAAGCAGTTCTGAATCTGAAAAAGAGACAATTATAAACTTCCTAATTCTGAAATGCAGGCATTTTTATACTGTCAGATTGCTTGTCCACTCTAAGAGTCTCCTAGCACCTAACATGAAATAATATGCATTCAAGTCTGTGTCACGCATCATTGCTGCTAACCACATGTTGATCCAGCCACAGGGCTCCTGCATGCTAGAAGTATGTCCCGCTGGCTCTCTGAAATTCTTGGGGTCTTGGAAAGAAGCAAGAGGTGCCACCAACCTTATCTTCCCGGCTTGAAGCAAATATAGTGCTGGTGGCCTCCAGAAGTTTTTCTCTTCCTTTGTGCTCACTCTCTCTTCCAGTTTATCTCAGGGAAGAAGATAAAACTGTCTTTTCAGCCATTTTCAGTGTGCATAGTGCCTTATTTCCCTGCCCAAAGTAATTGTGTTCTGTCCTCTGCTTTCAGCTCCAAGCAGCACCCCACAAAACATTCATGTTATCCAAAGAGATCCCGGTCTCATTTTGGAGTGGGAAGGTGTGGCTCCAGATATGCTGCAAGAAAATGTCCTGGGATACAGGCTGGAGTGGATTCAGGATAATGTAACTCAGGTAATGGATCAAGAGGGCAGCTGAGCCATTGGGCACACAGTTGGAGAAAGTTCCTATGAAATTTTCTAGGTATTAGGGCCCCTCATCCTTATCCATACCAGGAGGCTACATTGCTGACATTGCTTTTGTGTAAATGGATCTATGATGATTGGCAACAATTCGTCAGTATCTGGCCTCAAGATTTATGCCCATCTCTCCTTTCCTGGTAAATTCAGAATTCCTTCACTTGAATGTTCATCTGCAGACAGACCAGTTCTCTGCCATTTTTCGTACAAAAGGACAACACAGACAAAATTCAGTTCATCTCTGACTCTTTCTAGTGCTGCCTCAAAGGCAGCTCAGGCAGTGCATGGTGGGGCCGTTCTCTCTCCTGTCATTGGCTTTCCAAATCCTAGCAGCAAAGGTGTATTTAACAGGTGAATGAGTTATACTGTAAATCACAGAACGAAGGTTGTGGATTCTTTTATTTCATTTACAATATGTAGGGAGTTGAAAGAGCCCTGTCAGGGTAGAAGGCCTTTCATTTATTCTTCAGCATTGACCTTTCCCAGGTATCTATCTGCCTTTGAAGTTCACACATATCTGATGGTTTCTTGCTTCTTAATATGTATTTAGCCAGTGCTTATTAATGATGAACAAGCCTGTAATAATAGACAACTAGAGGGAAAAGAAGCTTATTTCCTTTCTAGCATGACCCATTTCATACTAGGTCATTGACTTCGAATGACAATATTTTGAGTTCTCATTACATTGTGTCAGTGGCAGCAGCCAAATCTTCATGGGTTTGCTGCAAATGATGCTTATAAAAAAGAATTACTGAAAATATATTGGCCTTGCTATCCTAAACGAAAATTAGCTATGAAATCATTTGGGATTTGGTCAAGAAGTTCAAACAGACTCCCCTGGATTAAAACCGTCAAATGCTTTGTGGTATGTCAGTGCATCCTTGTGTTTAACCCACAAGAAGGAGGTGTATCTTTTAACAGCAGAAAAAAAAACCATTTCCATAGCAACTTTCATGGAAGGACCTCAAAGCAGGAAATCATTAAACCTCATATCTTCCCTGCACCCTGGGAACATATTAACAATTTTTGAGATGAGAAGCCCAAGGTGACAGCTAAAGTTAATGGCAAAACCAAGACTAAGAACCAGGAGTGGCCACTTCCAACCCTTGTTATAGCACCCATGAAGTCCATAGTAATGTTTTGGTTTAGTTTTAAAGGTGAAGTTTTAGGCTCCATTCCTTTTAAGACAGCTTACAGTTTGTTGCCATTTGCTCACAGGGGGAGATGATCGTACAGGATACAAAAGCTAATCTTACAACATGGAATCCTCTCAAAGACCTGATCATCAGAGTGTGTGTACTGAACTCTGCAGGATGCGGGCCCTGGAGTGACCTCTTCCTGCTTGAAGCCCAAGAGGTCATGGGTAAGCATCCACTGCCTTCTCTTCGCTTTGGGAAAAATGTTAGAAGAGCTGGGATTCATGTAAACCATGTAAACCATGGCCACACGGGGCTTGTAATGGTTTTACTGAATGTGTTTATATTAAACAAGTTTAGCGCGCTCCATGGAAAAGCTGAGCTACTGGTATAAAGGGGAGACGATGGTACAGAGACCATATCATGCAGTCTGGACCATGTGGAAGTGTTTGTGGGGGGCAAAGAACACACATGTGTGAAGAGCGTTCCTGCTGATAAAGGGCAGTTAGGCTCATCTGTGCTGTTTGCTTGCTGCTTTTATCTCACAGTGAATGAGAAATGGGAGTCAGGCTATGGAGAAGAGCAGGATGTTGTGGGGGGAGATGGATGCTGCTTGTGAAGGAAAGTGTGAAACAATTAAGAGGGAGATGGTTAGAATAAAAATATAGATCAGTGATAAGAAGTCATTGAGGTGCGATTGTGCAAAAATCCCACAATCTCTTGAGATTTTGTTCCTAATGCCTGTGGCAGGACAAGACAGCAGTCTCTAATCTCCGTGGTTGACCAATCTGCCACTGCTTTCTTCTCAGCCCCTACATATTTTGAGGAATTGTATGGACATTGATCCCTTCTGATGCCTCCACGGTTAGGGATGGCTGTGGGAACCTAGAGTAGGGTGTGCAGGCAAGCAGGAGGTGGGGAATTGGGCAAAGTAATGAGGAGGGAACTGTAGCCTTACTTGCGGTAGTACTTCTAATGCTGGTTTTAGTGTGCACGTTCATCAGAAAGGCCCTCTGGCAAGTCGGTTCCTGTGATGCAGTCTGTACTGATTGTTATGTGTGAGCACACAGTCACTGTGGGATCGAAGCCCTCAAATTATTTAAAACAGAATGAAGGAGTGCAGAGGTCCAGAGCTGACTCTACTAGAGATTGGACATCGGCTACATCAATTTTTTTTTTCCACTGCTTCTTGCTCAGTTATTTTCTGTGGCATCCAAATACAGAGAGAAGTACTTGAAAGGACGAGAAGATCCCTTTTGAAAATGGCCAGTGCTAGCAAGAAGCCCCAGGCAGTGTAGAGGGTTTGCATTTTACAGGGAGCTGGAATGGGATAATCCTGAAAGCACAGAATGTTTACTTGTTTTTATTTGCAAACCACTTAAAAGAAATAACATCGGGAGTGGTGCTTGTTTTGGCCACATGCTGTCTGAAAGCATATATATTCCTTCACCAGCATAACAGCCTGGAAATATCAGTGTGAAACACTGACAGGCCTTGAGCAGCAGAGCTGCAGAAAGACTGCAGTTTTGTTTCAGGCCTGGTAGAAAACATAAGTCGCTTCCTCTCCTAAAATAGCAAACTGGCACTGGCTGCCTTATGCGAGAAATGCCAAGGGTGGTTTCTGACCAGCTCCCAGTGCAGCAGTAAGGATGACTAAGCTTGTGTAAACTTTAAGTCATATTTGTCATCACCACAAAGTGGGAGCTCCACCCTGCTTATGCAGAGCCCTTGTGCACTATTAACAAAGATTGGTTTAATATTTTCAGAAACATTCTCAGTAGAAAACTCGCTCTTCCATTGCAGAGGGGAACAGAATGGTCTAATAGCTTTTTCCTGTTATCTTGATAGTAGTATGCAAACGAAGACTCTTGGGTTACAGTCTTTGCACAACTTTGTGGTGTAAAACCTGCTACAGAAATAAAAGTGGTTCTCTCATCATCATCAAAGGACTCCTAAAAACTGGTTTAAGCTCACCTAATAATACTGTCTTCCTTCTGTCCTTTGCAGTCTTAAGGCATGTGCCAGTTGGAGAAGGGGAGTACGGGAGACAGGAGAGAGACAGATGTGAGGGAGGAGAGGCAACTCTCCATCTTTCGTTGGCTGCAGCCATGCTCTCTACCGCAGTGGCATGAGTGGGAAGCAGTGATCTGTGGGGCAGAGGGGGTGAAGCAGTGAATTTCAACATTCATTTCTATTTCTAACACATTTGCTAGAAACTGTGGGATGGGATCCTGATTCCTAAGTTTAGTAATTAGGAGAATAATTTAGTTTTGGTTTAGTTTGGTTTCATCCATCCTTCTTTGGAGGGTCCCCCCCAGAAGATGACCTAAATCCCTGCTCTCTCACCAGGCCAGCTAGCAGACAGAAAGGAAACAAATAGGCTGAGAGGGGGTTGCCTCGCAGTAGGAGGGCGGGAATGTTATCGTTAACTATCCGAGAGGACCTTTACTTCAGTGTTGTTAATTGTTTCTGCCCTGATTGTTTTGTAGAAATAGCCCAAGTGATTGGCTTGGGAATTGTGGAGGGGGTTGGAGTTAATTTCATTGTATTTTCATTCCACTTCTGTTTTTGATCCCTTTCTCCCCTCATAAGCAGCCTTGAAGGCTGAGTCAAAAAGTGCAACAAGAGGGAGTATCATAAAACCCAGAGCTTATAAAGGCTTCTGGGTGGGAAAAGAATGTGAGTCACTGAAGGAAGTAACATGCTGGAAAACAGATTCTAAAGCTCTGATAATTCTTTCAAGTGAAGAAGTACCAGTCTGCTTCCTCAGTGGTCCAGAAGAATTGTTTCCTTAAGCTCTACCTGTTTATTAGACTAAAACTGGTTCTTTAAAAAACTGAATGATGTCACAACAATGTAACTAGTCATCAAGCCTTAGAAGCCTTTTACCTGCTAGGACTCTGCTAGTAAGGATGTCTGATTCCTTTTTGCGTACATCTATGCAGAGGTTCATCCAAATCTTAGCCGTTAAGCTAACGTTTTTTTTGAGGACAGATTTACTACACTATCACGACATATAACATGAAATGATTGCTTACATCAGCAAACATGAGTCTTTCTTAGTTTCTGATACAGCGCAGTCTGCAACTGAAGGGGAACAAGGCAGCATAAAGATGAGGGAAATGCTAAGGGACCTGTTACCTACTCTTGTTTGCTCTTAAACAATTTTGAGATATGGGACCTATCCCAGATTTTAATAAACCCATTCAAATTCACATTTAATCTTTAAGAAATTGTATTTGGAGAAGAAATCTCTTCGGGAATTGGGTTAATTTATCTGTTGTTTGCCACACATAGGTAATATTCTTTAATTCATAACCACATTGCTTATCTTCCTTCTCTGGCAGCTTACTCAGACTGGCAGCATCTCCATTTCTTCGTAAACAGTTTGTAGTCAAAAGTACACATATTCTGGGAGCAAATATTAGACTGGAATTGGAACCCGCATGCTGCCTAACTTATTTCTTGACTTACTGGGCACTTCTAAAACTTCATCCTTTCTTTGTTGGAGAGACATTGAAAAGTTACAGCCAAGCGGCAACATTGGGATGTTACAGCCAATACCAAGTCCCACAGAGTGCTGCTTCTTTGGGAGGGGTGAGAGGGGAAATGTAAATATTTTCAACCGGATTACCGTGAGGCAATTGTCTTTCTCTATTGTCTTTCAAAATCTTATCTGGTTGGCATTCAGGCAGTACTGTGTAGCCTGGTCAAGGTTCTGTTGGCTACCTCAAACAGAACAAGGTGAAACTTGCACAGAAAATGCTCATATTAAGTGACATTTTTTCTTGAGACACCAATTTAAAGCACCACAGATGATGAGCTCATGTAAAGTAGTATAATCTGGAGCAGCACCTTTTACTTTCTTGAGGCTCAAAACTGAGAACAGGTTGTGATAACTGGGTGCATCTGCTCTGCCTTTGCTATGTGTAACAGATAGTTTTTCTGGTGATTGAGTAAATAGCTGTTTATGCCAAATTCCAGTGTACAGTGAGCCACTGTGTACACCAGATCCAGCACCACGGCTTTCCCATTTAAAGGCAAAAAGAAGAAATATCCCAGTATGGTCTGTTTACCGTTGATGGTATGCTGTTTCCTGACTCTTTCTCGGTGTTTTCTCTGTCTAGGTGGCCAGAGACAGCCTCCTTATGGGACATCCTGGGTTCCTGTGGCACTGGGCATTCTCACAGCTCTGGTCACAGCTGTTGCCCTGGCTCTTATTCTCCTTCGAAAACGAAGAAAGGAAACTCGATTTGGGTAAGGGAGGTTCTCCTTGTGCTGATTAGAGAGATGTTTGCTTTCTCTTCCAGTGTCATTTCTGACTCTTATTTTTTCAGAAAGTGTTGTGAATTGAGTTCTTCTGGCGCTTTCTTTAGATGACTTTTTCCCCCCCCCCCCCAATTTTGGGAGTGATCCTGAATTAGAGACTATAAGGAAAGTGCCCTATGTTTTCTTCAAAATGGTAACACCAAAAGTACAGTAGAAAAAATGTTATGTCAATAGCTGAGCTTTATTAGAAGATGAAATTATAAATTAGATCAAGGTAATTCTGTATGTCCTTAGCACCGCTGCTGTGTTCTTACTGGCTGGGCTCTTCATCCCATGCTAGTTTGCTCCCTGATGCAAGCAAAGTTCCCATTCTTTTCAGAGTCTCCCAGACTTTTGTCTCACAGCAGCATCTTTCTTTATGTGACTTTTGCAACCTGCCCCAACCTGCAGCTTCTCCCAGGCACTCAGACAAGCAATTCCCCTCTTTCAGAAGGCTTCCACTCCCTCAAGGTGCATCAATGAGGCAGTGTAAACCCATCCTTCCTCCTCTCCAGCCACACCCTCTTTAACAAAACAGTCTGTAGTATTTATATGGCAAAGTGTGAGAAATCACACATATGGTTCAACACACCCTTCAGAAGTGGATGGCCCATGTAATCATGGCCCTGTGTGTCTTTTTTGACTTCTAGCCATGCCTTTGGCAGTGTGGTTGGCAGAGGGGATCCAGCAGTCCATTTCAGAGCTGCCAGGTCTTTCAACAGGGAGGGCCCTGAGCTCATTGAAGCGACATGTAAGTAAAATGATCTGAGTGATTCTGCCTGAGGAACTTTGTTTATGTATGTACCAAACTCTCTCTTTGTTTTCCCTGAAACTGATGCTGTGGATGGCAGAGGTGAGAGGCCAGAATTGCTGTTGCCGAACCAATTACATAGCACTTGCTAATTATAGCTACAGTCATTGTGTAGATTAGTGCAAGGCATAAATTCGCCACTCCTTTGCCCCAGTTTCACACTACAGATACTTCTTCAGCTGTAATACTATGCAACAGTGAGACAAATATGGCTTAACAATACGAGAGGTATGCTTTAAACTCAGCGTGCTGAGCTGTGCTACAAGCATGAACCGATCGATCAGCCTTGGAAGGCCATAAGTTAGTAACTTCTCGAACAGGAGATTGAGTCCTGAGAATGGCCAGAGTTAAGATGATCCATTCCTGTCACCTGGTTCAGCAAGGGCATGGCTCCCTGTAGCAGAGCTGCATGGTTTGGTTAGGATGAGGCTTCAGCTGTCTTCAGCATTGCTCTGCTGGCTTTATAGATCTCTCCGTTAAATCTAGTGACCACAAACTGTTGTATATTGTGTTACCCTGTCAGCAATGTACTGAGAATGGTACTATACTTAAAATAGTCCAAGAGCTAGTCATTGAAAACTGGTGCAGCTCTGTCAACTTTAATGAAGCTGTGTGAACCAGTGTCTCTCAGTGGCCCTTCTGATTGGATTGTCTTCTCGGTGTTATTTACAGCAGTTCTGTATTCCTGTTGCTCCTGGCATATTGGAGGTTGGTGTTATTTCTCTTTCAGAAGAGATTATTTCACCTCTCTTTCAGTACTGTTGGTACATTTTCTTGTGGTGGAAAGTTATTGGCCTCTTGTCTGCGGTGAGGCTAGAGGACATGGAAGGGAACTCTACCTTTTTCAGGTTTTCCTGCTTACAATATGGGAGTCAGATTGGAGATGGGGATTAGAACAGGTGATTAGATTGTGACAGAATACTTAAGTATCCCTTATTTGACTCTTCCTTTGTTTTTTTCCAGTGGAGAGTGTAGGTATCAGTGATGAGTTGAAGACGAAACTCAAAGATGTCCTAATCCAGGAACAGCAATTCACCTTGGGAAGAATGTTGGGCAAGGGTAAGAACCAAAACTGAGGAAGGCTTTCCATTGAAAGTCCTGTTTGTGTTACCTTTACTGTTGGGTAGGGAGAAGCAATTGTAAGGAACCTATTTACTTTCCTTCTGCTTGTAGGTGGCAATTTAAAGGGAACTTTCCCTTCCACTGGAAGAAAACATTAAAAAGATTTAAAATAACTAACAGGATATTGGCTAAGCCATTCATATAACATGGCTCTACACAGTCGTGAACTGCAGTCTGTGCTCAGCTTTCCAAAGTACAGTTGATTCATTGGTGTGTGAATTCCTTTCGGAGTTATGGCTCTACACAGTCGTGAACTGCAGTCTGTGCTCAGCTTTCCAAAGTACAGTTGATTCATTGGTGTGTGAATTCCTTTCAGAGTTTTAAAGGAATGTTCAGTTAAACTTCCAATCTTTTTACTGAGAGAGTGGTGCTATAGAATTCCTTCCATTTGCATAAGCATGCATCAAGTATTAAACAGGCTGAGACAACAGAGAGACAGAGATGATCGACCTCAAACACTCTGACCTCTCAAATAAAACATTGATCCGGTTTCAAATATTCTCAACATCTGAGGTGGTTTGACTCCAGATGTTAGTTTGGGCTTTTATAGAGGCACAGTTAGAACAGATACTGAATTTTGCTGACATTTGTCCTCATTAGATCAGGTCCTTAGGAGCTCTTCTGGCTGTGGATCTTCCTCTGGATCCACCACACAGGCGCTCCTAACATTTCTCTGAGGTTTTCAAGTTAGGAGGGATGGCCATAGGAAAGATGAGATGCTTTTTGCTTAATCTCGTCTAAAAGATTGTCCTGGAAATGCTGTGTGAAAGATATTTTTTAGTTTAGATTTCCCAAGTGGCAGGCCAGTGCTGGTGTGCTGTTAAATAATCCTTCCCTTCTTCTCAGGTTTAAGGCAATCTCTAGAAATAAATGAAAACATGTATTGATAAAGTCAATAACTAAGAGAGGAGTGTAAGTCAGGGGTCATAAGCAAAAGGAAGCTGAAGTATTCAGCTTCGTTTTTCTTTGTAAGACTAGTTTTATTGTGGTTCTCTTTGACCCTTTCCCACTGGGAGCATCCTTCTGCTCCATTCCTCCCCAAAACAAATGCCTTTCTTCCAGAGCAGGAAGATGACCTTCCTGCAGAAGTGGTCTCAGAGGGCTTAACAATGCTAAGTAGTTAAACAGCTGTGACATCTGTTTGAGAATGTCAGCTGTTGGCCAGTTTCTGGGATCCTTCTTTGACCCTTCTCTGCTGTCCTTGTGACAGGTGAAAAATTGGAAACCGGCTTCAGTGGAGCCCCTGGGGGTGGCTTTGGAATACTAGGTGGCAGGATCCTCCAACCCCATGCTCAGCATACAGGTTATAAGGTGGCACGACTGTATTATCTTGGGCTCTGCTGACTCTGCTCCATAATACAGAAGCAGTACAAAATGCCTTTTCTCCTTCCCGTTTTCCTCTTTTGTGGTCAGATCCACTGCTAGTGGGCACTAGCACTAGAAGGACACTACTGAAAAGCTAGTGGAAAGAATGCTTTGGGGGTAGGTGTCCTGGATGCCATATTTTTCTTCCTTCTTTGCAGTATCAAAATCTCTCATACTAATGCTTTTTGGGTGAGTTAAGCAGTCAGAATTTAGGGAGAGCAAATCTTGAGCCAGACCTAATGTGAAGAGGCTGTTATGGTGTGGTATAAAGTCACTTTAGGCTAAAATAATTTGAAGAGGGTTTGGCCAGTTGCATTTCCTCTTATCTCTCTTAGAGAACATGCCCGAGTAAACACTTCCTCCTGTGAATTAGTGTATCATGCACACACAAGTAGGTGTTCTATGTTTTGGCTGGTCAGCTGTGATTCACAGAAGTCATTCCCTGAGTTCTAAGAGATAAGGCCTGATTGTGTTTCATATGTTTGAGTCCTGGCACCATTACTCAGTTCTGATGGCTGTCGGCACTGAGAGCTTCCTCAGCCAACCCATCCACTCACTACTTCAGCTAATAGCCTGCTCTCTGACCAAAGCCTCACTCAGCCTCATCCCCCGTGGTATGGCTTCCCCAGAAATGTCTGCCTAGGATCTCAGCCTCATACTCTGATCTGCATTGTCCGTTTGAGAGAAGATTACTTTCTTTGTCTCTTGTTTTCCTTCGCCTTCTGTCTGCTGGTAGTGCTACTCTTCTAGACACATAGATGCCAAAAGCTGCTGATTAGAACTGCAGAATGAAAAATCAGTCTTATAGCTGTATTTCTTGTGGTTATTCAGCTTCTTTGCCAGTGACTCCTGGAATGAACCTGCTATGAATCATGCTTTCTTCACAAAAAGCTGTTTCCTCACTGCCTGCTCTGGTCATTTCACAGGGGAGTTTGGATCGGTTCGAGAGGCACTACTGAAGCTAGATGATGGCTCTTTCCAGAAAGTGGCAGTAAAGATGCTGAAAGGTAAGTGGGAGCAGGGCTACCTGAAGTACTTAAGAGAAGAGAGCTTGCAAAGATTAAATGCTATTTGTCCTTTTCTCCAGCAAATGTCCCTTTCCTCCTCTCTGAGCTTCCCACTCAGCCACTCTACCCATGTTGTCCCATCCCTTTCACATGTCAGTCTTTTTGTAGTGGAAACTCTTTAGTGAAAGACCTATGCCACCTTAATTGCTTGTATAGCACCGAGCATGTGATGAGTGCAACTAAACCCAGGTCATAGCTGCAGCCACTGTGTATAGGGGATCTTGTTCAGTTTCTTGATTGAACATAGCATTATATTGAGTAGCATAGACAGCTCAGGTCTGCTTTGCCCTAATAATTCAGCAATGAGGGATGCTATTCCTCCAAGCGTACCCTAGAATAAACAGAAGAGTGTTTGAGTTGAACAGGGCGACAAGCTAACTCGTCTCAGTCAGACATGTTCGAGTAAGTAGTCTAACTCCCTTGTGGTTTGTCATTTGATGTGTGTAAACAACAAGGGCAACTAATACATTCATCAGGCAAACGTCCGTAACAAGAAAAGCAATTAATAGGTAGAAATAACACAAAGCAAATATGTGTATATTTTGTACGTATGTGTTAACCTATGTTATTTCATGTCTCCTATAAGGCAAAAATAAATATACTAATACCGCATTAGTGTAAGTTTCATCATTTTCTCTGATTTCAACAATAATTCTAATCAGTTTGCAAGCAGTTTTGTGTAGTCAGACTGTCTGCCTTCAGACATCTAACTTGAACTCTCTGTCATCCTCCAGAAGAACTGTCCTTTCTCCATTGACTGTAAAAAGGGAATCCACTTCTGTCTTTTGAATCATGTTTAAATTACTTGCCTAAAGCAGACAATGTGAATACTCTCCCACAGATCTAAGTCTGATCTTGCAGCAGGACTGCAGGACTCCTGCTAAATTCAGCAGCAACAGTGAGGGAAGTAGCCCACTCAGATAATTCTTGATTATATTGATATACTTCTATAAATCTGGAGTAATAACAGTGAGAAATAATTTACTCAAAATTTATGCTGATAGATGTCACTGCTGAATTTGGCCCAGGCTTTCCAGCTGTGTGGTTATTCAAGAAATCTTAGCTGTAGCACCTTAGAAGACTCAGTCGTGCTAACAGACATAAAAGTGTTGATCTTTCATGCCACCCTGATCAGAGATTAATTGTGGACTGCTGTGCTAGCCAGAGGCTCCAGGCCATCTCCTCAGTTTCAACATTTTCTTGAATTTTGTGTGGTGTTTCCTCTTCCTGACATTCTGGTTTAGGTCCTTTTAGCTAATTAATTCTTACATCTTAAATGCACCCATGATTTCTGTGGCTTCCAAGGAAAGTTGTTATTGAGAGGAGAGTTGCTAATCAGCAAATCTTTACTCTGCAGAAACACAATTTACCAGTTGTCCCTGACGTTTGCTTACTGCCGAGTGTCAGGCTCTGCTTTGTTGTAAACCAGCTCATCCAGCTGTAGGTCTGAGAGGAGATGCTGTGGTACAAAGAAGCTTCTGATAATCATTATCTGTAAAGTCCCGTAAAGGTGGAAAACTTACAGTCGCTTTTTTCCAGCGGACATCTTCACTTCTACTGACATTGAGGAGTTCCTGCGAGAAGCTGCATGTATGAAGGAGTTTGACCACCCGCATGTCACTAAACTGATTGGTAAGCCAGCACTGGTGCCGCAAAGCAGCTCCTGATCCTGCACAATCACACACAGCCTCACATACTCACCCCCACTGCTCTCCAAGAGCTCTGTGCTGCCTGGAGTACTGCATACATCAGCATTACTCCTTCCCAGGCCTAGGATGTGTAAGTGCTCAGAATGCTTGCCCTCATATGCTGGCAATAAGTTGCTCTTATGTAAGCAATTTCTTTACTTCTTGCAAATACTCTGTAGTATTCAGCTGGCTGAGGAATGTCTGAACTGCTGTGAAATGCGGGCAGGTGAGTCAACAGACAAACAGAGGAAGAGGGCTTTTCTGAAAAACTGGGTAAGGTGCAAGACGTTCATGAGTTGGGAACATAGGCAGTTTCCAGAATGTGGAAATTGCTCCGCAGACCCTGGAGTTTGGGGCTGCCTGGTCTAGAGCGATCCTAGAAACATTTATAGCCTGCCCTGCAAGGAGAGCTGAGAGCCACTGAGCACTTAGTACTGTACGTTTTCCTCTGAATTTGTAAGAGAAAGGCACAACAGCCTGTAAGCTTCCCCTTGGGTCTGATTTATTTGCTAAAACCCATTTGCTGTGTGTGTCCTCATTAGGAGTCAGTCTTCGGAGCCGTCCCAAGGGCCGTCTCCCAATTCCCATGGTGATCCTGCCCTTTATGAAGCATGGAGATCTTCATGCTTTTCTGCTGATGTCACGGATTGGGGAAAACCCTTTTGTAAGTCTGTCTTACTGTAGAATTCCTTCTGGGAGGGTTTTCAGAGAGTGTACTCGGATCACTTCAGGGTTGGTCTCCCAAAGGCACTGGCAGATGACCCGATTTTGATATCAAAGGAAGCTGTGGGATATGGGGTTGAAGTATATAGTTCCATGCATGTTGAGGGCCAACTCCTCCGTTCCATCCCCTCCCTATATTCCTGCTCAGTAATGTAGCAGTAAATCTTGCAGTTTTGCCTGACACGTTTGAAAGCTTCCAGAAACAGAACTTAAACTGTTATTTCTTTCAGAACTTGCCTGTTCAGACACTCCTCAAGTTTATGATTGACATTGCCAGTGGGATGGAGTACTTGAGCTCAAAAAATTTCATACACAGGGACCTTGCAGCTCGGAACTGCATGTAAGTGACCCATGAGTTTCTAGAAAAAGGAAAGACCAGAGAAGATGAGAGAGGGATAAGAAGCCTTTTACATGACAGAAGTGGGGAGGGATCCTCTCCAAGGATGCTGGTATTTGCGTTCAAGTGACAATAAGCATAGGGGAGCCATGGCCATAGGGGTATGGGGGTGTGGTGGTGGTGCTGAGAACAGGAGGCAACTCCTAATATCCCACTGAGCTTCCAAATCAATCCTATTTATAAGGAACTTTTCAATCATTGGTCTGCACATATATTTTCATGGGGTCGATTACAATATGTGTTTGTTACTAGTGACTCTAATGTGTCAGTGTAGGCTGTTTGTTCTGCAATGTGATGTAATGAGCAGGAGAGAATAGGTTTGGCTATGTTTGGAGAAAGGAACTTTCATTGTAGGCTGAAATCTGCATTTCTTGTATCTATTTTGAGGACATAATTACTGCAATATAAGAAACATAGAATTTCCCTGAAAGCTTGTGAAGAATGGCTTTATGTGAAGGACGCCTTTAGAAGTAGTTGCATGGTGCACACTCTGTATGATCCCACACTGCTGTTCTTGTCCCTAGACTGCCTTGCCTGCTCTGAAGGGAAAAAAAGTCCTTTTTTAGTTCTCTGTTTTTCTCCCTGAGGATGGAGTAAGGAACAACCCATTCTGGCAGACAGAACTCTGCCTCTGAACAAAACCATGACAACTGGTAGAATCTGCAGTGAGACACAAATTTCCAAAGGCATTTGAATGTCCAGATGCACAGACATGAGCCTGATAGTCATAATGAAAAATGATGAGTTATCCTGCTTTGACATTTATGGGAAACGCAAACTGATTTCCTATTTTTAAACATTTAAAAAAATACAGATTTCCTTCAGAGGAAGCTGATTGCCTATTTCATCATGTCTCCTGGGAAAAGCAAGAAGTCCTTTATGAGTCCTGGGAGCATTAATTGTTTGTGGGCTTTACTTGCACTGTCTATCGACATGTCTACATTTAAGTGGATGACAGAGCAATTCAGATCATTAACCAGGCCTGAAGAGAAGATCTCACAGATCTAGTTTGACTCCTTGTAAGAGGCAGTCCCGGCAAGCTGTTTTTTGATGACCTGTACAGGATACAGGCCTTAGTGGTAGCAACGAGTACTACACACGTCCTCTGTTAATCTTTGAAACAACAGAAAGTATCAGAGTTCACTTTGGCTGACAGAGTAGACCACCTGAGCAGGGCCATTTCCTTACTTCCATAGTCTTAATTATCTCCCTGTTAGTCTCAAGGAACTGATTTGAGACTACTAAACTATTTCACGTTGTTCATCAAGTAGAGGAAGTCATCATCATTCTGGGCAATACTTGGTGAACTTTATGCCTCAGTTCCCTGGCTAAACAGAGACATACTTCTTTTTCGTCTGAGGTAGCTAGTAAATGCTTTTCTCAGTCATTAAAACTTTTCCTTAGGTTGGATGAGAACATGAACGTGAGCGTTGCAGACTTCGGGCTTTCTAAGAAAATCTATAGTGGAGACTACTACCGTCAGGGCTGTGCTTCCAAGCTGCCAGTGAAGTGGCTTGCTCTGGAAAGTCTGGCAGACAATCTGTACACGACACACAGTGATGTGGTGAGTTTTTCTCTGGTGCATTTGGGGACCACCCGTATTCCTGCTGAAGTTGAGGAATCCTGTGTTCATCAGTGGTGATAGGAAAGGGAGTTTGCCTTGTGTTTGAAGGACGGTGCCACCTCTGCACTGGGTGCTTTCAAAACTCAAGACTAATGATGTGTGTGAGTAGTTTAAGGCAAAAGACATGAACCCTTTCCCTCTTGTCCTTCATTCTTCAGTGTTTACATGACCCTACCATAGGCAGGGAGGGTCGTCACAGTCTGATCATGCTGGAACCCCACCGCAGCAAGCAGGGAACTGTCTGTTCACTTGTTCTGTGTGCTGTTTGTTTTCAGTGGGCATTTGGGGTGACCATGTGGGAGATTGTGACCCGAGGGCAAACCCCTTATGCTGGCATCGAGAATGCAGAAATCTACAACTACCTCATCAGTGGGAACAGGCTGAAGCAGCCACCGGAGTGCCTGGAAGATGTGTGAGTACTTCCTCACCCTGCTAACATGATTTCTTGAGAAGTTTGGCTTGCTGAGAGGAAGCAGGGACAGCTGGCTGGGGTGCAGATATGAATCTGTCCACTTCCCAGTACTCAGAGGCATTCACTAGAAGTCTATGGGTTAGCTACCAGATACTCTCTGCAGGCACAGCTCCCTGGAACCTATGGTAGGTAGCTACATGAGCAGCTAACTTGTCTCAAAGGTTTGAACAGTGTCAGCATTAGCAGCTTTTGGCTCTGTGAAAACTGTAACTGTGTTTCTAGAACCTCAGTGGTCCGTACCTTCTCAAGCCAGCATCTGAGAAAAGATGCGAGTTTCATAGCATACCCTGAAAGCTGAATGCAAAAGCAATCTACCAAGACTATGAGGAAACTAGATTGCAGAGGCAGTGGCCTGCATGTGTCTTTCAAAACTGCGCACAGATGTCAAAATTGGATCTACTACTCTCATACAAGTAGCAGGATGAAAGAGAAGAGGGCAGAAAGGAGGATCTAAGGTTCTGTAGGTCCGAGTCCCACCTTAAATTACAGGGGGAAACAAAAGTGTGACAAAATGCAGACATTTTCGGACTTGCAGGAGCAGGCAGCCACATGCTACAGCCTGTACTCCTGCCTTAGTCCTGTGGCCAAGAGACTGTTCTTGGACAGTGGGTTACATGTAATGTTTGCTCAGGAGCCTTTGCTCCATGGGTGATGTCTGGAATCTCCTGAAGTTCACATGGGCCTGAGGTCCACCAGGGAGTTATCATCATAACTTGTCCCCAGGGTAAAAGCTTGCCTAGTCCGGACAAGGTGAAATCATTTCACTGAGTGCCCAAGAAATTCTCTGTTTAATCTGTGTCAAGTCCAAAGCAGGACATAACTATGAACCCTGATTTTAGTGGTCTTTTCAAGCCATTCCTTGTGTATAAAATGGACAACATGAAGTCCTCTTTCCTCCCTCTTCCTTCGTGCTCTGATAGCGGATTGTTTTGTATAGTTTCCTTTCTCCAGGCTTTTTTCCACATAGAAACTAATCTGTACTCTTGTTGTTAAAGCTGTACACTTTTATCTTCTCAGCAGTGGATTTTAACTGTTCTTGAGTATAAATGGAAACATCGTTATGCTGCTGCTTAAATTCCTTGTATGTCTGCATCTTGACTGCTGTGAATAACTTTGGTTCCAAATTGTGGAGCTTACGGCCATAGGATGTTGTAGATGCCAAAAGTAGAGAAGAGATTTAAAAAGGCATTGAAGAAAATGAATGAATGCCAAGTGCTGAAGGAAAATCCATCAAAAACTACCAAAAATGTACAAGTTCCGTTTTGAGAGTCTCTTGAGCTACAGGTTATTGAGACCTGGGAAAATATACCATGAAGATATCACTACATGCCCACCCTCAGCTTTTGTGCTTTCCTCTAGTGTCTGCTACTGGCCAGTGTCAGAGGCAGGGTACTGGAGCAGATGGACTTTCGGGCTGATTCAGTACAGCCAGTAGTTTTCTACCTTTCTTACAAATGAATTTCTACTCTTTGCCAGCAAGGCTAAAAGAAAGTATTTAATTTGGTGCCATAGAACAGGAAGTTCCTATTTTATCTGGAGCACTTACAGTTATTTCTACTGTTTGTCAGGGATGTAAATCAGGATTAAGACAACTGAGCCATAGAAGCTTTCCATAAAACTAGTGTGAGATCAAAAACAGTCTTGTAAAGCTGATAGGAAGCAGGGGACACAAAAGTAAAATAAAAGCCATCATGAAATGCTTTCTTTCCTAGTAAAGGCCATATCAGATTTTTTTCCATTTACAAGTTTAACTGAGGTTCATTTGTCTGTGGTGTTTTTCAGTGCCAGTACTGTGCTTTGTTCCTGTTCCCTGCAAGAACTGGCAACAATAATGCCATAGGAATGCAGCTGCCAGTGTTGTGGGTGATGCATAAAGAGGAGGGGGACAATGGCTCTGGCCACTCTCCAGCCCAGTGGGCTCAGGCAGGAGGCCTGGCCAGCAGGAAGCCAGTCAGTGCTGAGCCGCAAATGCGGCCACGGGGGAACAGAGCTCCTCGCCTGAGGAGCCACCATCTCTCATCTGGCCCTCAAGCAACCAGAGCTGAGGTGGCTGGCATTTGACCACAGGAGGAACGCTGCCAGATGGGGACTGAGGCTGATAATGGCACTGAATGTGTCTTCTGCATAATGGTGGTGCCTTTGCAGTAGAAAGGCTGTTTCGGCATCCCTCTTCCAGCAGTGAAGCTGTTGTCCATTCCTTCAAAGCCTTCTAAGCAAACCCTCTGTGCCTTTTTCCAGTCCCACTGGCAACCTGTTGAGTAGCAACGGCAGCACGCCTCCACCATGCCGGCACCACTGAGTTAGCATAATGTGAAAAAAAGAATATTCTGAGAATAACTTGCACCTCCCACAGCTGGATCTCTGTTTTGTTCTTCCTGTGTTTTATCTGCTCTTGAGCTAGCATTTGGAGGGGTGGCTTCAGCCAGAGGTTATTGGGATGCTTTTTGGGAATAAATAGATAAGCTGTTACTAAGTGGTGTCACACTCGCAGTACTATTCTACCACTCCAGACACAGTGGAACAGGGCTTTTACCACAAAGTTAAACATTCTTTGACAGAGCTTTGGGGGTTTTTTTGATGCTGTATCAATAATTCTTTTGACCAAAATGAGAATGCCTTTGAAAATGGGGAGGAACAAGGAATTAGGTGAATAATGACTACTTATGTGCTGTCACTTGTACAAGGCCAAATACGATAGGTTTGGGAGAAAATGTCTGTGCTTGTAAAGCTGCAAAGCACAGAGCCCCTGTTTAGAGGTGCAGGGGGTGGTTGCTCTGCTTCTCAGTGTTCTTGTCTTCCTCTGTTTTGCAGCTATGATCTCATGTGCAGATGTTGGCATCCTGAGCCCAAGCTACGCCCCAGCTTTGGAGTGCTCCGGTCCCAGCTGGAAATGATTCGGGGGAGGATGTCCACACTCTCCTCCAGTCAAGATCCTCTCTATGTCAACATTGGGAAGGACATAGAGGCGTCTGCAAGTGACCCATCCCTGCATGCCTCCTTTGGAAACATGGACAGTGAAGAGATCACTGCTGGGGCAGCTGCTGCTGTCACAAGTGACTATCGCTACATTATGAGCCCCTTGTGCCTTGGAGATGATGCTGAGGGTGAAAGGCATCCAGATGGGCAGGACGGGGAGGACAAAAGCCTTCTGTATGAGCTGGAGACAGAAGGAGAGAAAAGTTGCTAGTCTGTACATAGCAGTGACACTCTGCTTCCCTGGAACAGGACGTGTGCAGCCGTGGTGCCATGTCGCCTGGGGCTCTGATGCTGGATCTGAAATGGCTTTGAACAGCACTGGTCAGAGCTCTTAGGCAGCTTTTGTAGCTTTCAACACCTGTGTGGGCTGCAGTGGTGGGTGGCTTGGAAGGACTGCAACCCTAACAACCCCTTGGACTTGTGAGAGAGGGACTGTAGGGTTACAGGTTGATCGCATCCCACTGAAAGGAGTTCACAGCTAAGGTGGGCAGTCAGAGTCTATGCTCTACTCCTTCTCACTGACTGTGGGAGCAGAGCTGAATACATCTTCTTTTCAGTCAGTGCTTGCTCTTGCATAGATGTTGTCTTCGATCCTGACTGTGTGACTTTGGGACTGGTACCTCTGAAAACACTAATGGGTGTTTACACTGTCATTCAGGACAAGAGGGGGGAAATTACCCTTGTGTTCACTCAGCAGTAATGCCTAGACTTGTTGCCTACCTCAGTGGTTCTTGAACTGATCTGCGGATATGCTTCTACCCAGTACTGAATTTGAACGTCTGGCTTATTTCATGCAGTTGACACTTGCTGTGTCCTCAGTCTGGGGCTCTGTTAAGAGTTTCAGACATTTTGATGAGCGATGAAATTAGAAAAAATGAAAATCCAGCATCTCTCTTCACCCCACGTACTTCTTTTATCTCTGTCTTTTTCTTCTGTTTGATGCCAATTCAGGCCTGACCAGACTTGCAGCTGGCTTTAAAATATGAAGGGAAGGAGAGCAGCTGGCATATGTGAAGGCAGAATCCAGCTTCAAAGGGATGGAAAGGAAACAGTGTAGAAAGGACTTAACAGCATTATGGGGAAACAGTACTAATTAATGCTAAGTGCTGCCCTCCAGGAGAGAAAGGAGACAGCTTACATACAGAATGGTGGAGTTGCTTCAGTTCCAGCTTCAATTTTAGCTGGAGCAGGATTCAGCATTTGCTTTAAAATAGGATTCATTTCATCTTTCTCTTTAGCAGTCCTATGACTTCTTCAAATAACCAAGTGCTGTAGCTGCTGTAGTGAAGGTGTGAAATTGGTTTTGGGAAGGAGTGTGTGCTGGGGAAGGAAACAACTGGGAGATCTCTTTCCAAAGAGAGTCCTCACAATTAAAAAGCTTGAGAACCACTGGTCTTCTTATTTAGGAGGTCTTCTGGCACGCTGTAAAAGGCACATCAGAACACAGACTAGTATCACTGCAGCATTCCAGACAGGGCAAAATTAATGGGTTTGCTCTTCGGGTTTTGTTTTGTTTTCCAATCAGCATGTCTGAGTCACTATAACTGCAAGTGCTTGTGTGGTTTTTAATAATTTAATATTTTACTGTAAATCAACATTTGTTTTGTGCAGTGGTTCCCAGCAATGAAGTGCAGTTACATCTTACTCTACTTATCCTAAATATTTGCTAGATCTTAATTTCTTTTATTTCCAGTGCACTGAAAACTTGTCAGTATTGCAAGGCTTGAGATTCCACATTGCTCTTCCTCAGAAACAAATACCACAAATATCATCATTTGCTGAGTTGGCAAAGGTGGGACCCATAAGTCAAATGAGTTTGCAGACTTGACATCAGAACACTCCACCGTTCAATGCCCAGTGTTTGCTTATTGTAAGGTTTGGGGCTAACTCTACAAAATTCCTGTCCAGTTTCAGCCCTTAGTGAGAACACTTCCTAGGGAAGGGGAATTTCAGCCTGGAGCTTGGGCATGAGTCCTTTCTGTAAAGTTTCCTACTGAAGAGCAATGTCCTACATATGGCTCCAGAAGTTCAGAACAGTTTCTCAGGTGCAGATAGAAGCTGCACCATCTTATATGCCAGGCAGTACAGGATTTTCTCTTCGTTTCACTGGAATGCTGTAAATGCAGGTGAGGAGATAACACCTAACAAAGGGTAATGAAAACCTGTGTGGTGCACATTTGCAGTGAGGGCTGGAAGCTATGCTCCCTGCAGCTGCCTGGGAAGCACAGATGTACATATAGACTTTAACTTTGGGAAGCATGTCTTTAGTTTTTATGCATTTTTTAATAATAAAACACATACTGTGTCTTGAGTCCCAGCCTCTAATCCGTGGCAGAGTTTGTGATGATGCTCACTTGCTGGGTGGGGTCATAGAAAATCTGTCTACCCCAGGTGAAAGCTGTCTTCGTCTCTTCACCAAGCACGATTAAGCTGCTTCTGGGAGGCAGAGGGCATGTTTGGCCTCCCCAGGCTGCAGTTACTTGGCATTGCTCTACCCTTGAGGCTGTGAAGGCTGAAAACTGATGAGACAGGCTTTGCAGCCACTGCTCTGGGAGCCTGAGGTAGAGCTGTTACTGGAACATGCTGCATCCTACCTGGGAGTGCAAAACTTCTGCATCAGTTCCTCCCTGAAAACTGTTGCCCGCACTCATCCAACTACTGGCAGTGTTCTCTATGGAAGAGTGCTTTGGAGGCGGTGAGTAAAATTCAGCTGGTGAGTCAAATGTTCCAAGCGCAACATAAAAGAGCCCCTGGATTTCCAGCTTGCAGAGAAGAAAAGGTGTACATCGTGCTTTTATTCCTCATCAGCAAACAGCACGTTGCACGCTCTCTGCCTGTCAGCTCACACAGAGAGGAAGAGTGATGGTAAATGGTACGAGTGCTCACCCCCCATCTGCAATGCAGGAAAAACTACTTCCGAAGCATGAAGCAGCTGATTTAGTTAATATTTTAAGGTTCGATTGCACAGTGATGTCCTTTGGATCTTGTTCAAGTGATGATTTAATCCCTTCGCATATAAGCCAGGCCAGACCAGGTAGAAATGAAGCTGTGTTGTGTGGGAGAGGAACGATAGCAGAAGAAGAGTTAGTGAGAAAAGAGGGAGGGAAGGACACTTCAAAATATGGACAGATGGGACAAGCTGTGATGATGGCAAACAAGGGAGTTGAAAAGCAGAGATTGGCAATTTTCTATGTGAAATCCCAGAACAGAGAAGGCTTTGCCCCAGCTGGGACCAAGCAGGGGTCTAAGATGGGGGCTGGCTTTGTCTTTTGGATAAGGATGAGATGCTCTGGTCCAGCCCAGGTGCCCTGCAGTGTGTTGCTCTTAAATAGTGAAGAGGCTTGTATGCAGCTGGCCTGGCTCTGCATCTGCTTGGTGACAGCACTGTGACCTTGACCGCAGGGAAGCTTTAGCCTAAGAGTTCTGATTTCGGCACACTGGTTTTCTAACAAGCTTGCAGCACAGTCTCTGTCACGTAGGGGTAGTTAATGTACAAGGAGAGATGACCCAGTCAGCTCCAGTGGCAGAGCTGACTGGTGGACCTTAAACTGTCGACTGTGCTGGCAGCTCAGCCAGAGGATACAGGGATTCTCCAGCCCAATCTGATATCTCTCAGCATGGGGAATGGCGTGCTTAGGGCTGGTAGCTCAGCAGGTGCCTGCAGTGTGTGGATATACGTGCACTAATGCACATCTACCCTGGGACCTGCCACCTTCCTTCTTGATCTGCATTTGGAGGGGACCCTTGCTGTCTTGACTTGGTAAAAACCCTCTTTGAAGTCAAATACAATTAATTTTGAGTGAAAGTTCGAGCCTGGCTGACCAGAGGAAGGACCAGTATTTGCACATACATATCTTCCTGATCCACATTCGATTTTGCTGGCGGTATTCTTTTTGCTCTAATGCTCTAACAGCCAGTAGTTTTTGCAAACTCCCGTATTTTTACAGGTATTTCTCTGAGGCATTGTCTTACATAGTCTTAATTTTATACTGATCTGTTACTTAACACTCGTTATGCTCCTTTAATATATCAAGTTGTTCTCAAACACTCGGAGGGAAGGAAACCTGGTCTCCTGTGGATTTGCATCCCACAGATCATTGCAAATCCTGGGTGAAGCTTGCCCCTAGTTAAGGTACTTAGAAGAGCTTTTCCCTTTGTGGAATCTCTGGTGTCCAATACCAAGTCACTGAATTTCCATCTGCAGCGAAGGTACCAATGTGGTATTAACAGGGCCTGCCGCATACAGCCTGTTTTCAGAAAACTTGTAAGAACTTAATTATCCTTCAGACCTCGATCTTGCCATCACATTTGGCTGAAATGAAGCAGTTGATTCAAAAGCTATTAGGGACAACACGTGCAGCCAGTGATCAGAAAGCCCTGTTACCATGGGAAACAGAGCTAAAAAATCAATTACTTAGTCCAGGAACAGAAAAGACTGATGGACATGGGTTTTGATTGCATTTGCTCTGTCATATAAAAGGAACTCAGCGTCAGTATGAATCAGACCTCAGTCACTGCAATGAGGTCTAGTGACAGAACAAAGAGGATTGACTCCTTGCTTACTAATTACTCTGTGTATCCTCCATCTCAAGGCATGCCAAGCCAAGTTGTTCCTAAATGGGGACAGGCTAGGGAAACAGAACCTCTTTTGGTCACATTTAATGACAGGACTGAAATTAGGAGCTGGGTATTTCAGCAGCATGTTTGCTGGCTCCCACCAAGCCCAGCTTTCCAGGCAAGTGCTCCAATGAGCCACCAGCCACAGCTTAGAAAGTGTCTAACCAGCTTTTCTTCCCTCCAGTTTCTTTTCAGTGGTTTAAAATAGAACTGAAAGAAATATTTGACTTCATGAAATAGATAGCACTTGTTGATTTAAGCTTTGTTGAGTTCAATAGGGATTTAATAGGACTGGACTAGTTTCCAGATGAGACGTTATAGGAGCTGGTTCTTTCCAGCCTCCAGTGTGAGGAAGCAAGAATTTGTGAAGAAGAAAGGAAGTTTGCATGCATAAAAAATCTAATTTGGAATATAAGATATTGTACCATATGCTAATAAATACAGTGCAGGTAAAGGTGACAAAAAGGGGGCACTGAGAGAAATGGGGGATTGGAGAGAAGCGTGCAATGTACATTGCAACATGGCAATTAGTGCAGCAAATTCAGAAGGTCGCTGCTTTCTTGGTTAATATATAAGACAACGATCTTGGCTGCTACCCTGTCATTACCCAAGCTGCGTGGGAGACTGCTGCTGCCTCTTTACTTCTGCTCCGCCAATGAATGCCTCTGCAACAGCCACTTTTGCTCATGTAACGTGGGTGTTAGCTGGAGCAGAGAGCCCTTTGGTCACTCCCTGCTGCCTCTCCTTGTTTCTTGTTATTGAATTACTTTAAAACAAGCTAAAAAAAACAAGGTTCATATTGCTAGATAATGTAAAGCAGCATGCCTCCACTAACATCAGGTAAGGTTCAGACCTAATTAATAGATTTCATGGTATTATTTGTCTTCATTATCCCTCCCCTTGCAGAAAGAGACACAAAGAGAAAGGAACAGGAATATTTTGCAGGCTTGTGGCTGGGCATATGAGGAGGGACAGACCTTTAACAGCCTTTTGGTGCATGTGAACCTTGTACCGGAGCTGCAGGGTGTCGAGACAAAGGAAGAGGCAGACTTGGGGGCTACAAGGGGCCCAACTGCACCCCAGAAAATATCAGATGCTTAGTTGTTGCCAGAACCCCTGGTACTAAAATAAACTATGTCAAATCTCAATTTTGAGGCTTGGCATTTCCTCAGCAGGGGCAGTTTAAGACCCATCTCCCCAGCATTTGTTTGCTCCCCATGTGCTGGACTTGGGGATCCGAGTAGCCGGAGCCAGTGGTGCCAGTGCTGCTGAAGGCAGCGAAGACGGCACGCTGTGCACAGAAAAGGATGAAGCATGGGCACATGTTTCTACCAGCACTGCTGTGGGGGTGGAAATCTCCTGCAGAGCAAACAGCCGGTGACTTCTAACACTCCATCCCCCGTCTGATTCACTTCAGCTTGTCTGCCAGTGCTCCCAATTACACCAATGCACTTTCACTGAAGCTGATATGCTGGGCTGTACCTGAGGCAATGATGACTGGGTTCCCTACATAAAACATTTCCCATATTTTCTACCTATAGATGAAATCTGTCTGGGTTACTGCTGAAATTACTCAGGGCTGCTGCCCTGCCAGAATGCCAACTTTTTCTGCTGGCATCATCTGGCAAGGATCGAAATGAGAGGAGTTGAACCTATTTATAGCAGAAAATAAAATGGCTAGATATTTCTCTTAATGTAGCCCAGGAAATATTGCCAGTCTGCTGAGCTCTGTCAAGCTGTATGTAGGGTGCTGCAGTGCTGTAACTGATGACAACAGCTGGCCCACAGGGATTTTATTTGGAGATTTGTGCTCTCACATTCAACCATGGTTGTCTCAGCAGTTGTCTCTGCTGATAAGCAGACCTTACCATCCCAGAGGCCTCCTGCACCACAGGACTGAATCGGCCATTGCTGTTACTGATGTAATCAGTGAGAAAGGCAGCAAGATCACCAGAATTGGTTCCCTGGCATGAGAGCAAGACGTAGTCTGTAGTCTGGAAATGCACCTAGCCTGCCTTTATACCCTGTCTGAAACTCTTCTTGGTGAAGGTGATTTGCTGCAATGACGTAGGTTTTCCTCCTCCTGCCTGTTCAGCCACTGAAGTGTTGTTTAGCACCTCTGAGTCCGCATGCTGATTCCATAGCAGGAGCAACGCGCAGCAGTTCACGGAAGTCCATGGGATGATGCCGTCACAAGGCTGGCAAGAGTTCAACATCGTGGTTTGCAGCTTGCCTGTTTCTAGACTAATTTCTATTGGCATCAAAAATCTGTGAATGTAGAAAATCTGCACTTGCCTTCATTCCAGGAGGGCTCTAAACTTCCGTGAGAAAAAAATTAACGGATGTGTTTTCTCAGTAAACATCTTACAAATGGTCTGGGCAAGATAGCATCAATGACAGCTCAGCAAATATTCAGATATTCTTATTTCAACATTAGTGCGAATGAGGGTAAAATCCTGAAGACGAGGCTTTCTGTGGTCTTTCCAGTGTATCTCTGTCTCTCCCACAACTGCCTTTTCTGGACCTGCTATCACAGGTGGAAGCAAGGCGCTGTCTTGTTTTCACCAGGTACGGTAGAAGGAGACAACACACCTTTCCCTTAGTGCAGATGAACACATAGACAATGGCATCTCTCTGGTTTCTTCTCTTAGAGCTTTTGCTTGCAGGGAGGATGCTGGAAACATGCACTGAGCTGGCCATGCAGGTGTGGGTGGTGGGATTCCCTCCCACAGTGCATAGAAAAGCCCTGGCGCAGCCTGAAGTGGGCAAGGTTTTACCCTAAGGATGTTAGGGATCATATTCAGTTTTGCACCCCCACAGCCAGCTGCAGATGTCCAGCCAGTCAGCTTCTTCAGTGAAGAGCTGAGAAAGCTCAGAGATGGCAGCAGTGGGATAAATGTGCCTATTGGAACATTTTGTCTCCTGCAGCCTGACATTTGTGTCTCTCAGAAACACCTGTTTCCCCTCCTACAGCAGGCATTGGAGCATCTCTACGGACTCGGTTGACTGCAGATTTTGGCCTGGTTTTTATAATCCCTCACATTTTATTGTTTACATTCCTGAGGAATGCACCAATAAAGGTGGTTGAACACAGACTCTTCGGAACGCTGAAGACATTCATTTAACCACCTGCAGTTCTATAGGTGAAACCATTCACCAGGAGGTCCAGTTTCTCTCACAACTCTCCCTCCAGCCTGCCCAGCTACAAAATCGTGCTTTGCATCCCGCAAAGGCAAACGATTTAAATACCTCACCTTGAATACATTCTCCTTTATGTACCCATCCCAACCCAGCTGGATAGTTGCCATCTTGCTTGGCTTGGGGCAGCCCTAGCACTGAGGGCAGCCCCTGAGCCCTGGCAGCATTTCTACCTGTGAGGATGCCTTATGTGCCCAGCTGGATACTTTGCCTTGCTGACTGATTGAGTACCTTGGCCCCCGTGTCACTGACCTGTCCAGAGGATCTGGGGTGAAAGGCACATTCCCCCGGCCAGCATTGGTGCTCTACTGTTTTTTTTGGTGAACGGTGAAGAGTAAACCCATTTATGTCTCTGAATATATATTTTAACATGATTCAGCTGTCGAGACGCAGTAACAGTTTGCTGAGTGAGAGAAAATTCTGGTCTCTGGCTCCACACAGTCTGCGACTTGGGAGATTTTTCCTGGCCAGACTTTTAGTTCTGCTCAGTTACACCTATTGACTCCTGCAAAACTACAGGGAGTAATTGAAATGCGAATTTGGCCCCAGACTAGTAATTTTGCTCTGCATTGATATTTGGCATGTAAAGCCTGATGATATTTCTGGATGTGCAGCTGGTGGGTTCCCCTGTGAAGCCAACAGCGAAACAGGCTTGGGAGAGATGCAACAATGCCTTCAATGAGTTCCAACTCTCAGTCTGTGCAGAGTTTGTTTCCTAGGATGCTTCTGCAGTTTTGTGATGTGATTATGTTCTTTATCGGCAGCATCTATGGAGAAAGTGTTTTGCCTACTTGATGATTGCCGTGTCTGTGCCATTTTGTAATTCAAAATGAATGAAGTACATAACATGGGAACACTGGGTTTAAGTGGATGCCTTAGCATGTCGTTAGTTTGGATAAGGATGCCGTTTTCATAGTGAATGTCCTGACAGTCCCTCCTCACCATACATCGGGGAGTTTGGTTGAAGCTCCACTGGGAGATGGGCTGCAGGAGTGCAGTGAGGATATTGCAGCATGAGAAGAGCTGGCTTCACATATCTGAGAGACCATCAACATTTCCAACCTAAAACAAAATAATTCCCGGAGCCAGCCAGTGGCTTGGGCACTTACAGGAAGGTCAGCCAGGAGCACTGAAATGAGATGCCTCAAAACTGCAGCTGATGTTGCACTTGTGCTTACAGATGCCTGTAAGGGGGTTTGCAGCTGATGCTTTCTGCCAGGTCTCCAGGGCAGCTCCTTACTCGTTTGGATCAAGAGCAAACAGCATCTGGGTCCCCACGGTGTGCCAGAGCCTTCAGTGGCCACACACAATACCTGCCACCCTCAAAGGCACATTTCAGGAAAGGTTAATCCTCCATCCTTTTCCCATTTATTAAAAGGTCTCAGATTTCTGCTGTTGTGATAAGGATCTGCCCTCAGGGAGATGTCCAGCACCCTCCTTCCTTTCAGCTTTGTTTGGACAAAGGTTTAACCCCTTGCTCCCAGAGTTGCCTATTGGGGTCAGGAAGGGGTAAGCACAAGGCCAGTGGGGATGGCGGGTTTTAGCAGTTCGGGCAGGGAAGGGTTTGTTAAGCTGCAGCCCCTTCTAAAGAGGGGAAGGGAGGAAGGAAGGAAGGAAGGAAGGAAGGAAGGAAGGAAGGAAGGAAGGAAGGAAGGAAGGAAGGAAGGAAGGAAGGAAGGAAGGAAGGAAGGAAGGAAGGAAGGAAGGAAAGAAAGAAAAAGACCAAGGTTGGCAAGGCTTACGCAGCAGAAGAGCCAAAGCTCCAGCAGGGATGAATGGCAAGGCTGGAAGAGCAGTACTGGGAGGGTTGTTCGCTGTTCCCTCAAGGAGTGATGATCTTGAGCCAGATCCTGAAGCTGGCTTCTGTCCATTAGGAGCTGGCCCAGGGCAAGAAAGCTCACCAGGGATGCTTTCCAGGAGGATTCTGCCTTAAACAAACACCCTGCCAGGAGTGAAGTGCAGAGAGAGAACAGCCAGCATCTCGCCTGATTTGGGTGCTGAGGCAGACGATCTCTCTGTAGAAAGGCAGAAGGTGAGGGGATGGAGTGGAATCCTGCTTCCTGTCTTCTATGGCTGGGTAGGGCAACAGTTTGGGAATTCAGAGGTCATGACTGTTCCTGGTCCCTGCAGAGGAAAGCTGGGATGTTAAGCCCCCTGTGGAGAGGAGAACTTGGCCATCTTGCAGTCTTCTGTAAAGGAGAAAGCAGGAGCCCAAGCTCAGCGGTGCAGGCTCTAACGTGTCCAGAGACAAAGAGGTGCCTTCACCACCAACAATTATCAACAGATCAGGAAGGCATAAGAAGGAAGGCTACTAGTGGAAGCAGTCTGGAGACCTCAAGTGAACAGCTGGTGGGCTTCACCAGATCTCTGAAACAACATGAGCTATAAAGCTAGTGTCAGAACTTCCACTTTGCTGTTTTTCTTTGCAAAACTATTTAAGTAAACCTGGACAGGCCTTTCTCTTGTCCTAACACGACCTCTTCAGTCTCAGCGGCTGATCCCTGGCCTCGAGCTCTGGAGAGAAGAGGTCTTATGGCTGTGCAATCACACTGCTACCTTTGCAGCTCTGGTGAAAGGTATAAAGAGAAGGTTCAGGCTTAAATCATGAGGATGATGCATAACAGCAGTGGCTCCAAGGGTAACCAAGACAACTGATCTTTTTTAAAACTTTGCCCAATAAAAAAAAATTAAGGAACTCTTACAAAGCAGCCACCACCAATGAACCCTTTTCATGTATTCAGATAAGAAAGTCCTTATTTGGGATGCCAAATCAACACTAGAAAGCTAGTAAATGCCAGCTTCACAATTACATCAGCAATCTTTATCTGTCCCATGTGCGTAATGCGGGTTACACGAAACATTCACACATTATTTCCTTCATATGATCCTGACTCATTCAGTGCCCAGGAAGCTGCATCCTTAGTTCTGAGATTTTGAAGACTCTGAATGATTAAAGCATTTAAATAACATACTTCAAACATTGTTAAATGTAATTATTGTTGTTTAAATGTAATTATTTTTACCTTATGACTAATTATAAATGGATATTATTAGTGGAGCAACAAAATTTGTTTATCGGGGTTTGAATTCTGCAGTCATCAGGAATAAATACACCAGGTAATGAGTTTGGCAATAAAATCCCAGCCTTAGGCACAGACCAGATTTAGTACCGCCCTTTCTCTTTGTATCACACTTCCTTCCTCCCACCAGCTCAGCCCACTCAACACCTGTGTAATTTCTTCCTAGAAGAGGATGTGTCTGTTTCTGCTCAGTTTTCTAAAGCATATGCCTTTATTTCCTAAATATGTTCCTCAGTGGGAACTCTCCTAATGGATTTACAGGCCCATTTTATCACCCGTACTGGGATGGATGGGAATGGAAGAGCTGAAAATGTTGAGGTTTGATTTAAAGTGAAGGGGAGAAGGCCCACAGTGAGCAACTGCAAACAGGGGAGCAGGGAGAAGTGGATAGTGAGTGGAAACCTCTGGGTGAACTGATGGTGTAGAACAGCAGCGTGGTCCCTGGGCAGACATGGCCCTGGAAGAACAGATACTGCTCTTACCCCAGTTTTCCCCTGTGAAGGTTTTATTCATCAAGGAAAGGAGTAAGAGAGGAGGCCTAATCTTTTTCTTGCTTATTTAAGCTTTCTGAATCTCTAATGAACTCTAGTTTCCCAACACTCAGCTTTCAAAAAACCCACCCTGATTAGCCAACAAAGAAAAGATTGTTCAAAGGTGAAAAAAAAGCAAAGGGAATGAGCAGCAAAGAATTTTTTTCGAAACTTCACCACAATTTTGGGCATCTGCTTCAAACTAAGTGCCCATTTTCAAAATAAAGATTTACAAATCTGGCTTGCATAGGAACTCCTTCAGCAGAACACTCATGAGATATGCCTCTCTTGGGTAAAGGATGGCTTTTTTCACATAGAGACCAAAACAACACTTTTTCATTTAGCAGTAACACACTGTTGTTTTATTTCTCTGATATTCACAAACACCATCAGGTTTCTTTCAAAACTGCTCCAGTAAAAATGTGGTTTTCCCCTGAGAAATAAATATCTGTGACCTACTTCCCCTGCATGCGTTACCTTTCATTTGTCCAGAGCCTCACCATCTTTGATTGTCTTTGAATTACTACTTTCTTCTCTCCTAGGTTTGCAGCATTGTTACGTTTCATGTCAAATGGTAAACCTCATTTTATGAGACTTTTCCTTTGCTTGGCCTGATAAAACACATCCTGCAGCTGCAAATTGGGCACTGCATCTCTTACAGTAACAGGAATTTCAAACAAGCAGTTGAAACTTGGCCATCCTTCAATCTGTTCATAAACTCCAAAAAGACAGGACCTAAACCCGCTACTGCTTACTCCACTGACACCCAATCACTTCTAAACTTTGGCTGCAAGGTTGCAAATGCTCACCAATGATTTAACTTATTCACTGGTTAACGTGTTTGTAACCTTTGTACATGGATTCCTCAAAAAATATTTATCAAATAGGTGAGAACAGCTATTTTTGAGCTTCTAAGTACTCAATTAAATATCAAACCCAGAGGAAGTTCAATTTTGTTAAAGTATAAATCTATGCCTAATTAGACACCTCCCGCTTTACATCCTTCATGGACTCCTAAGCTCTATTGTCACAAATTCTCAGTAATGTTACCATGCTTGGGGAATGCCGATTGCTGCCACGACTGAGCTCCTGTTGTGGCCTAGACCTCACTGCAGTAATTTTAGCACAGGGCTATATTAAGATACTGTTTACCATCACCTTTTGCTTGCATTTTTAATTAGTTTCCATCAGAAGTGATACCCAAGTTAACCTGAAACTACTTTCCAAGTCAGTGCAGGATGTCACCTTTTTATCAACAGTTACTGCACTCTGTTGGTTACACTGAGTTCACCCAGCCTCACTGTGCTGCCCAGAGCTCATGGGGGGTTCTTTACCTATTTCCCTTCAGCATTTTTTCCATTATTTTTACCCAGGGGGCTGTTTAGCCTTGAGTAGGCTGATGGGAGACTTCATTGCTCTTTCCAACTGCCTGAAAGAAGGTTGTAGAGAGCTGGGTGCTGGCCTCTTCTCCCAAGTGACAGGGGACAGGACAAGGGGGAATGGCCTCAAGCTGCACCAGGGGAGGTTCAGACTGGATATCAGGAAAAAGTTTTTCACTGAAACAGTTGTCAAGCACTGGCAGAGGCTGCCCGGGGAGGTGGTTGAGTCACCATTCCTGGAAGTATTTAAAAGACAGGTAGCCGAGGTTCTCGGGGACATGGTTTAATAGCAGATAGGAATGGTTGGACTCGATGATCAGGTCTTTTCCAACCTAGTGAGTCTATGATTCTTGGCCACCTGGGCACATTGCTGGCTCCTGCTCAGCCGGCTGTCGACCAACACCCCCAAGTCTTTCTTACAGGCTCTTCTTTTACACGGCGGTCCGTTCTTCGTTAAACTGCTCGTCTTTTACACGAACGATTACTTCAGCCTACAGCACGTATCGCTTTAAGGCACGCCCGACCCTCTCCTCACCCGCAGGGGCCCTGGCCGCGGCTCCCGGGCTCCCCTCGGCGGCGCCGGGGGCCCCTCCGGCCGCTCCTCGCTGGGGCTCGTGTTCGCCTCGCGCAGGGGCGGGGCAGGAAGGGCGGCGGTGCGGCGAGCGGAACCGCGTCGCGAGAGGCTGCGGCCAATCAGCTGCGCGGCGCTGGCGGGCGTCGCGAGGCAGCGGGGCAGCCACCCGCCACCGCCGCCCCCCAGCCGCACTCTGCAGTGCCCGCGCTGCGGCGGCAGCAATAAAAGGGGAGCGGGCCACGTGACGCGCTGGTGCGGCCAATGAGGACGGCGGGAGGTCGCGCGTGGACAGGCGAGGGGCGCGTGGGCAGCAAGGTAGGAGTCGTTCCTCACTCTCCTCACCCCCCTCACTCCCCTCCCGTCCCTTCCTCTCCCTTCCCCACCCGGGCTGTGAAGTTTCTTGTTCGAGGAGATGGCGCGAGGCGCGCGTGCGTCACGTGACCACGGCCGCCCAATCGCATGCGCGCGCTCGCTCCGGCCCGTGTTTGAAGCGCGGGGGCGGAGGGCGCGTCGCTCGCTTTTCCTCGTCCCGGCGGTCGCTTAAAGAGGACGAAAGAGGGGGGTTTGAAGGAACCGAGCAGCCCCCCCGCGGCTCCATATCCGGCCGCGAAGGGTCGAGTGAGGCCCGGCCCGGCGCCTCCTGTGTGCCGTCCCCCGGCGGGGGCGTGCTCGCCGCCTCGCCCCGCCCCGCCCCGCCCCGCCTCGCCGGGAGGGCCCTGCCCGGTGCCCGCGGCCGGCGCGGCCCGCGCGGCCCTTGCTCCGTCCGCGCTCCGCCGCGGATCTGGGATTTTCCAGCCTTCCCCAGGCTGAGGCCACACCTGTGCGGAGCGGGAGGAGGCTTCGTGTGGCGGATCGCGGGCTCCGCCGGCCGGTTCCCGAGGGGAGCTGGTACATGAGCTGCAGCGCCTGTGTTGGATATATCCTCAACATAGGAAGGATTATGGAGCTGCTGGAACGGGTCCAAAGAAGGGCTACAAGGATGATCAGAGGTCTGAAGCACCTCCCATACGAGGACAGGCTGAGGAAGTTGAGGCTGTTCAGCCTGGAGAAGAGAAGGCACCGAGGAGACCTTATAGCGACCTTCCAGTACCTGAAGGGGGCTGCAGGAAGGCTGGGGAGAGACTTTTTGTAGTCATATATTGATAGGACTCGGGCCAATGGGTATAAACTGGAGAGGGGCAGATTTAGGCTAGACATAAGAAGGAATTTCCTCACCATGAGAGTGGTGAGGCACTGGCACAGGTTGCCCAGGGAAGCTGTGGCTGCCCCATCACTGGAGGTGTTCAAGGCCAGGTTGGATGGTGCCTTGGGCAGCCTGAGCTAGTGAGGGGTGTCCCTTCCCATGGCAGGGGGATTGGAACTGGATGATCTTTAAGGTCTCTTCCAACCCAAACTGTTCTATGATTCTGTGATGCTGTGCTGGCTTGGGGGTTGTTGTTGGTCTTAGGAACCACACTAGGTTTACAAGAGCATTAAAAATGTTACAGTGAGCTCTGTAGTGGGTAGGCATGAACATTTGCACTTCTTTAATCCACCTGATTCCTAGTGAGGCAGTCTGAGTTTCTTGCCTCGCTTCTTAAGATGTCGAAGTTTATACAGTCACACTTACTTTTAAGATGTGGCAGCTGAACTCATGGTTGTCTTTAATCACGTTCGATGGAGTGGGCTAAAGGCCTGAAGAATCGAAGTTGCTACAGATTTTGAAGGTTGTGTAAGGAAGAGGTCAGGCTGATGAATCGCTCTTGCCCCTTTAAGGTATTTTGCCCGATGCAGCTGCTTGCTCTGCTGCTGAAGCACCCTTTCGGTGCCCTCAGGCACAGCTCCTTGTGAATCTGTATTGAGAACTGGAATGGTGAATTGATTCCGCTTGAAAAATGTTGCCGCGGGTGAGCATTTTTGTGTACGCATGTATTCTTATGTGAGGTAAAAAAGTATAATTCTTAGGTCTGGCAGAGATGGATAGCGTTCATTCGCAGACGTGTTCCGTTTGGCAGCAGCTGGCTGTTAACCTCAACTAATGTTTGTTCAGTGTTGGTGCAGATGCTGTTGTGGCTGCCATGGGGGAGAGAAACGTGCAGCTGGAGGAAACCAACGTTAGTCTCACTTGTGAATAAACTTGTTTGGTCACCTGAAAAAAATAAATAAATTGAAATTCTTTCTCATTGAGCTCATGCCACTTCTTCATTTACACTCAAATAAACTAGATTGCTTCTAAAGTATGTGGTTGTGTATGTTGGCTTTTTAAAAACTGGTTTCATAAGGAGTGGGAAGTCCAAAACATTCTTTTTACAAACACAATGAAATAGATCTCTGCCTAGAGGAGTGAGAAAGAGCCCTTGTCTAAAGGGCTGTTGTCTGTTTGCTGTTTCAATGATGCCAGAGACTCTGCTAAAAAATTCAACCATGATATGCACATAGGAAACAGTGCCATTAGCTGTGACACCAGCAAGGCTTACTTGGTGTCATGTTCTTCCATAATGAAGGGTGTGTTGTGGTTTTCGTTTTTTTGTCTTTGTGTGTGTGTGTGTGTGTGTGTGTGTGTGTGTGTTTTGGTTTTTTTTCCTAATACGGAGTGACTTTGCAAGATGGAATATGCTTTCACTGTTGGATTCTGGCTGGTTTAGTACCTATGATAAATCCTTGATATATCCCTTTCCTATACTGGATAAGGAAGAATGCAGTAAGATTTTTAGGGGTGAGAAGAACTATGAAGGTATTCATGAGAGGAAAGCAACCAGAAGAGAGTCTTTTTTTCTTTTTAATCAAGCCCAAAACAGAAAGGCAGTAAGGGATGTGAACAGCATAAAAGACAGAAAATGAATGTGGGAGATAGATAAAACCTATCTACCATAAAAGTGTTTCCATTCGTTGCTACAGTCACTGTATTCAGGAAAAGCAAATTTGGAGAATGACAAGATTGTGACCTAATTACCCTTAAATACTTGGGATGGTGGAATTGTGGTGTTTTGCTAACTCTTGCAGTACAGTGCTTTCTGCTGATATGGTGTGGTCTGCCTGACCACAGGATAAGTCACTAATGAAGATGGGTATAAACCTGGAAGGCATTGCCAACAGTCTGATACTTTAATTGCTGTTACTCTCCTTTTTACAGTAACTTCAAAGGGAAATGGATATTCCCTGGCAGTTCTAACTTTATGAGACATTAGTAACTCTGTAGCAATTAGTATTACTATAAGACAGGGCAGAATGAGTAAGATAGCCCTGAGCTCAGGTGAGGGCTTTTTTTACTTGCCTGACTTGTTTTGCTGAATTTTTCTTATTTTTTGGTCTCATATTTTTCTGTGATGTGGCCAAGATCCCCAGCTGAAGATTTGCCATGTGTGTGATAAACGTTCCTCAAGACCACCATAAAGAGACTGAAATTAATTGAAACGCTGTTATTCCTGCCAATTATGGCTTCTTTCTGCCAGCGTTGCGTGGCAAATGGTGTGAAAGATTGCTTTATTCTTTTAGTTTTTAATTTCCAGTAGTTGAAACAGTAGCATATTGCAAAAAAATACAGCAGTCATTGAATGTATGAGCAGTGGGAATATCAATGTCTTTCTGATAAATATGGGAAATTACATAAAATACATTATTTTAAATGTTGAAATAATAACATATTGTATACAGGTAAAAAAGAGCAATTACTTGTCATGAACACTGACTTTTCTCCCTGCCCTCTCAGCGGTGGTTCATACTTCATGTAAATGTAAATGCATTGTGTGTTCCCATTTTGCTGTCTTCAGGACTGGGAAGATTTCTATGTTCCCCAGAAGTTTGTGTAGTTCTTGGCAGAAGGAAAACAACTGGATACTGTACACTGTATGTAGCAGGATTAGTGCTGTTAAACGAAGCACCGACTTTATGGGGGACTACGAAAGTTCAGGCTCTTGTGGCAAAGTATCAGTGTGGAAGAGGTGAGGCAGGTGTTTCCCTCATCCTTCCTTGCGTTTGCCCTGTTCCTCCAATCGAAGCTGCTGCTTTTGCAGGAGTGTAGCTGACGGTTGATAAAGCACTTCCTGAACTACCACCTATTTCTCCTGCGATAATAAGGGCTCTGAACCTTAAGAAATTAGTTTGGTTTAAGTATAAAGTAATTAAGAAGTGAGTGTGGCTTTCATGTAAAGTAATGCTCTGGGCTAAAATCTGATGATGCACAAGCTGTCATACTTGCTGTGGGAATAGTGCATTTTGTGTGCTGCTGGTGCAAGGTTTTTGCATGTTTGCATAATCAAGAAAATGTAAATCTGGAAAAGCAGATTTCTTGCCTTTTTTTTTTTTCCCCCTGCAAGTCCATTTCTTGCAATTTTTTTTTTTTTTAGTATCTCACTTTTTAGCTAGATTCTGCCACCACTTACACCTTTAATCTTCTTGACACTGGATTATTCTTCCTCAATATAGCTAAATGAAGAATTCATGCTACTTCTCTATAATAAGGAAAATTATGTAAACTTTTTATTTTTAAAGTAGTTTTGGGCTGGGATTCTGTTCCATAAGGACAGGGATCCAGAGCTGTCAGAGATGCTGCAAGATATTAGAGACATCTGTATAGAGCAAACATCCAACTCGGAGAGGCCAGTACTCCTTTGGAGAAGCAGCTGGAGGCCAGTGGGGCTGGTTATGGTATAGAAAATGAGACTAGATACCTGTAGGCAGTTTAATCCAGCTTGGAATTTCAGAATTAACAGACTGTCTTGTGGGGTGTTGTTGTGTTAATCATTAGTGGCAAAACACTGGCTAAGGAAAGTATGGTTTTGTATTTTAACCCTTCTAGTGTGCACATTGCACAACACTTCTGACTATAACATCACCACATTTTCAGGTCTTCACACTCTTCTTTTTGGCCCAAACTTGGGACTTTGTGTGATTGTCAGGGCTGCCTGGTCATAGTAGTAAACTTCTAGACTAGGGCTCTGCTGCCTGCCTTTGTGGGTGTGTTACGTTTGCATAGTTGATTTTGACAGCTATGGTTTTCAGCTAGTGCTTATTTTTTAGCTAGTGAATTTGAGAGATGAAAGCCCCCTTTATGCTCCAATAATGCTGTTAGTAGTGCCTTTCAACTATCCTTTCCGGTATCTACTTGTGCAGTAGAGATCTTTGTATTTGAACTGGAAAAGGGATCGCTAACAAAACATGCAATTCGCACCTCTTTTATGTTTTCCACAGATTGGCAACTGTTAGTTGGGCTTTCCTATGTCTGCAACATATGTTGCTCTCCCACATGCAAATCTTTAGCAAAGGTTGGGCCTTGCAACCCTCCAGCTGGTGATCTGTTACTGAATCTTTACTGAATCTTTTCTTTTTTTCTGAAGACAGGTTACAAGTGTGGCTGAAGAACAGTTTTTTTGCTACAGCTCCAACTAGCAATCTCTGTGACTGCTGGGTAGGGAAAGTTACAAGCTCAGTATTACTTGTGTGTAGACTCAAACTGGCTCTTTATGCTTGTGGGCATTACTGAAAGAAGAAATGTGATTTACTAGGCAGTGAAATAGAGTTTGTGAAGACTGTAGTTCATACTTTCAAGGCTCTGCAAAGCAGGGAATATATCTGAAAGAAACATTTTGGGGAAGAGGGTACTTCTTGCTTGTGAACTTCAGCATTTCAAGTACAACCATCACATTACTAGTTAGTATAAGGTAACTCCCTCTGATCGTGGAGGGCGGTATTCAGTTCTATACTGGCAATTGGTGTTTAGCACAAACAAGACCTTAATACTGGTATTTGTATTGCTCAAAGTAGGAAGTTCTTTAGTGCAGTACTCCTGTTTCTTTCCAGCTGTAAGCTGCTCAGAACCGGGTTACTTAAGCTGCAGGGAATCTGTGGTACTGCCATGACTTCTAGTGAATCTGTTTTCTTGATAAACTAGAGGTTCTGCTTTTGCTGCAGACAAGCATATCTACCTATATTAGGTAAAATGGTACCAAAATGCCTGGCAGTGTCAACAGTCTCTGATGTTGCTTCTTTTATTGTCACTGACACATGGTCTTGTGGGCTGTGAACGTGTAACTATCTGCTATTCAGTTCTCTGTGGCTGCTTTTAGTCATACAAATGGACATCTAGCTGGAAGAAAAAGGAGCCACTTCTGTATTGTCACTGTTCAGAAACATATTGCTTAATACAAGAGTGTCCATGTATCCTGTGACCCTAAAACTTGATGATGGCTGTACCCAGTATGTGATTGCTGTAGGTATAAAATTACTGTTCCTGATCAATGTTGGACAACATGGCTTAGTTTTTTAATTGATGTAATTATTTCTGATTGAATTTTTAAAGTGAAAAATACTGTGCTGGATTTGACAGCATGAGGCTGCTGCAGCTTCATGTCCTCAGGTATAACCAGTAGCAATGCTGAATATGTATTCCTGGTAGGTGCAAGCACATAGAGCACATATATGTATACACATTTGACCACATAGATCAGGCAGACACACAGATACTCGCAGGAACATAGCAGCAACAGCCTAGGTCTGCTAGTGAGAGTGTGCCTGTGTATATACACACACACTTATATATGAATGTATATGTACAAGGTAGATACCCTGCAGCAGCTGGGCTTAGACACTTGGTTAGCCCAGCAGCTGGTTCCTGGATCCCAGTCTCCCCAGTGGCTGGCTTCTGGCCACTTAAGCCCCTGAGACCACAGTCCTGTCCCAGGGGCTGGTAGGTGCTGCATTTCTCTCTGCTGGCTGGGACTACTCTAATTCCGTGATGTCCTCTACCCACACGACCCTGCCCTTTAGAGATACACAGATGTGAATACACACACAAAGCTCATAGCACTCCCTTGATTCCCCAAGAGCCAGGTCCTTTGTTGAGTTCCTGCCTCCCATTCCCCATCCCCTCCAGGGTTTATAGCTAAACTGGAATGCTTTATTGGTTCCTTTCTTCCCTTATTCCCCATTTGCTATGTGAAACATGAATGTGCATGGCTGTTAGCTTTGTTTTTTTCTTGTGCAAATTCCAAGAGAGAACCTGAAGCTGTTTTAGAGTATGGCTGAACATGACCCTTAACAAAAAGAACTGCCATGTCCCTGTGACTTTTTTTTTGTCTCCTTCCTTCCAATTCTTTTATTTTCTCTCCCTCCCAAAAAAAAGTAAAACTTTTTTCTCTCCCAAACTGTTGGTGCCAGCATTTGGGGTGTTTCCCTTCTACCATGCCAACATTATCTAGTATATGGGTGTCGTGGTTAAACACCAGGTGGCAGGTAAGCCCCACACAGCTGCTTGCTCACTCCCCCACAGTGGGATGGGAGAGAGTCAGAAGAGTGAGAAAAACTCATGGGTTGAGATAAAGACACTGCAATAGGCAAAGCAAAAACCATGCATGCAAGCAAATCAAATCAAATCAAGGGGTTTGGTCACTACTTCCCATTAGCAGGCAGAGGTTCAGCCATCTCCATGAAAGCAGGGCTCCATTGAGTGTAATAGTTATTTGGGAAGACAAACCATCACTCCAAAAGTCCCTCCTTCCTCCTTCTTCCCCCAGCTTTATATTGCTGAACATGATTCCACCTGGTATGGAATACATTCTCCTTGGTCAGCTGTCTTGGCTGTGTCCCCTCCCAGCTCCTTGTGCACCTCCAGTCTGCTTACTGGTGGGGCACTGCAGGAAGCAGAAAAGACCTTTGATGCTATGAATGAAAGCATCCCTCCGTTATTGACAGTTTCCAGCACAGCTCCAGGAGTGAATTCCCTTAACATTCAGGATTCTCTTCGCATGGGCTCATTCTCATAGAATCACAGAATCATAGAATAGTAAGGGTTGGAAGGGATCATCTAGTTCCACCCTCCTGCCGTGGTCAGGGACACCTCCCACTAGATCAGGCTGCTCAAGGCCCCATCCAGCCTGGCCTTGAACACCTCCAGGGATGAGGCAGCCACAACTTCCCTGGGCAACAGGCACCAGTGCTTCACCACTCTCATGGTGAAGAAATTCTTCCTAATGTCCAGCCTAAATCTGCCCCTCTGAGGTTTATACCCATTGCCCTGAGTCCTATCACCACAAGCCTTTATGAACAGTCCCTCCCCAGCTTTCCTGTAGGCCCCTTTTAGGTACTGGAAGGTCGCTTGAAGCCTTCCCTTCTCCACGCTGAACAAGCCCAACTCTCTCAGCCTGTCCTCGTATGGAAGGTGCTCCAGCTCTGATCATCCTTGTAGCCCTCCTCTGGAGCCGTTCCAACAGCTCCATATCCTTCTTACTTTGAGGATTCCAGAACTGGACACAATAGTCCAGGTGAGGTCTCACAAGAGAGGAATAGAAGGGGCAGAATCCCCTCCCTTGACCTGCTGGCCACGCTTCCTTTGATGCGGCCCAGGATTCGGTTGGCCTTCTGGGCTGCGAGCGCACATCGTTGGCTCACGTCGAGCTTCTCATCGACCAGCACCCCCAAGTCCTTCTCCACAGGGCTGCTCTCCATCACGTTATCTCGGGAGTGCCTGGTTTACAAAACGTAATTTCCCTGATGTAGAGGGCGGGCTGCCGGCCCCGCGGCGCTTGGGAGCTGCGGGTGAAAAGGCTGCTAAGGCTGCGCTAAACCAGCTCTGTTCGGTAACCGGGGGGCGCTCGGTTCGCCGGGGGCAGGGTGTGATAAATCCTGCCCCCGTGTGAGCTGCCCCAAAAATCGCACGGTGTCGCAGGGTCGGTTCTGCCCCGGCAGCGGTGCCGGTGCCCTCGGCAGCGCATCCCGCCGGCGCCACCCGCCGGCCGTCGCGTGTCAGCGCGGGAGTCGTCCCGGGCCAGGCCCGTGACCCGGGGAGGGGCGGCGGCCGCTCGGAGCCCCGCGGGGCTTCGAAGGCGGCGGCGCGCGCGTTCGAGAAGTTTCCCCGCGCGGGCGGCGGCGGCGCGCGCCGGGCCGAGCCCCGGACGCCGGGCCCCGGTGCTCGGCGCGGGCACGTGACGGGCAGGCGTGAGGGAGGCGGGAGGGAGGGGGCCACGAGCCGGGCCGCGCGCTTGCGCGCGCCGCGGCGCGCTGACGTCACCGCGGTGCGCACGCACGTTGTCCCCAGCTGGCGGACACACGGTCCGCGTGAGGAGAAAGGGAGCGGGAGGCCCCTCGCCTCGCCGCACGGTAACTACCGGGGAGCGGGGCCGCCGGCCGCCCCGCGCTGCCCCTCCGCTCCGCGCCTGCCTCTCCCCAACTGCGAAAATTAACACCAGGCACAGCCACGAGGCGACGGGGCCCGGCCCCGCGGGCCGCTCCGCCGCGGCGACGCGAGGCTCTGCCGCGAGGCCGCCCCGTGTCGCCGGGCAGGGCCGCGCGCCGGGGCTTCCCCTTGTGCGCCGCTCCCGGAGGGGCGCGGGCGGGTCCCGGCGGCGGCGGCTTCCCGCGCTCGTCCCGAGGCTTCCGCGGGGGAGAAGGACGGCGACCAGCGAGCCGCTCGGCCCCCGGCGCCACCTGCCCCGGGCGGGGCGCTCGCCTTTCGCCGCGCAGGACGCGAGTCGGGGCGGCCCCGCCGGGCGGGCGGCCCCGCGGCGATCGGAGCTCGGGCGGCGCGGCTGGCGAGCTGCGCTGTGGCTTTTCTCACGCCAGCAGCGGGGGTGGCGTCATCGGCGCCTAACGGAGCGGGGAGCCCGTGCGCAGCGTGTGCGCGGAAATCGCGGGCTCGTTTGCAGGTTGGAAGGTTTCGTGTTTGTTTTGGGGCTTTTATTTTTCTTGAAACGGACTTTTCCCCGTCTCATTGTCTATGCTTTTAGCACGCCTTAGTGCAACTTCGAGTATTTTTTAAGTACTTTTGTCTCCTCCTGTCTCCTTGGATGTTGCTTCTCAAATGTAAGATCTGCATGTGGGTAGAGAAGTGAAATATCTGAAGAAGCTGATTGGAACTTCGGCTTCCACGAACACACATTTTTCTGGAAATACTGGGTTAGAAGCTACTTGCTGTAATAAAATAGGCTAGTGTGCATGAGCAAGTGTAGTAAAATGTGTGAAATTGTTCTCGTGATGGATCGTGTTAGTGGTGAAATAAAGTAGATTGGATACTGTAATTGCACATAATGATATTGTAACCACACACATTTTAGACTGACTTGATACTGTGAGTGATGCTTGTGGTAGAAATAACTACAGCAGTTCAGTGTAGGAACTTAAAATGTTACAAAACAGAAACTGACTCTTTCTAAAATCTATAGAAGTTTTGCTGACTGCATGATTCCTAGGCTTTTTTTTGATTTATCTCTGGCACATGTAATTTCTATCTCAAGTAAACGTGAAGTTGCAGGCTTTCAGCATATCTTACACTACCAAAGTGATTTCAACTCTAGTTTATTTCCCTCATGAGATAATACAGTTTTGATGTATCTTACACAACGTGAATGTGAACTGACTTCAGGATGATATGTTCACTATACGTATAAATATGTGGTATGTGTATATAGAGAGGGTCGGTTAGTGGAAAGCTACATACAACTTAGGATCTGGTTTCTTTCTCCCTACTCCATGTATCTGGTTTTCAATAGGGATTTATATTTCTGTTGTGTTTTTATAGATGAAAGTGAGAAAGCTTTTTTGGGGGATAGCTTTTTATGTTGGTGGGACTTAAGATGTGCTCTATTGAAAAAGCAGGGCAGCATTCTTAAAAGGGAAAACACGAAGCTCATTTTGAACAGCTAATGGATTTTGTGTTCTAGACTGTTTAGTAGTCCTGAGTGGATGGGTGGTTGTGGGTGTGGTTGTGGGATAGTGTTTCCTCCTCAAAGTAAAACTGAAAGCCAGATTTTGTAACATCACAGATCTTGAAACCTGTGGAGAACAGGTTTGAGGGTTTTATTTCCCAAATGCAAAGTTTAAGAGGTGGAGGTAGCTATCATATTTGCTAGATGTCAAGAATGCTTATCATGGAGTATAAGTTTCTTGCCTCCTGAGCTTTGAGGTAATTTCCCACGTGCATGTGGCGGGTGATTTGCATAGAGGAATGTTTTTTTTCCTATGGTAGCAAAGTCTTAGCAAAATGAATATGTCTTATTGAACACTTAGTTCACTTGAAACTTGTGAATTCAAGTTAATTCGCTGGAAAAAAATATGATTCTTTTCAAACAGCTAATTCAGCTGGTGGTGGTTGTTCATATTTGTCTGGTTCCCACCAACTAGGCATTTGATACAGGAATCGATCATTTATTTTTGTCAGTGTTGTATTCTATATATAATTAGGAATAAAATACAAACATCTGAACGTGGGAATGGCATTCTTGTGAGTTACCAGAAGCACTTAGTTCAGATTTTCACTTTGAGAAATGTGCAAGCTGTTTGGAAAATGAAGTTGTGTAGAGTGTTGACATAATGCTTAACCTTTGAGGTAGACACATTAAAGTGGGATTGTGTATATGCAGATAAAGGCAACTTTTTTGAGCTTTCTAAACAGTGATTTGGCTAATCATAAAAGTACGAAGTGTTCTTATTTGATTTACACTGTTTCTATCATTAAGAAGATAAAGATCGCTAAGGTTGCCCGGTGCTTCACATTCATCTATCTGCTCTTAACTGCATGGCCATTTGGGGTGTTAGTTTGTCTATTTTTCCCCAAAGCTTATCCATTTGAACAATTTTTTTTCCCTATTACTTGTCTCTGCCTTCCATTGATGTTCAGAAGTTTTTGGATCGGAATGGGTGGGGCAAGCAAGGAAATCCCAACCCCTCAAAAGTAGTCTTTTCTAATAAACAAATTTTGGAAAAATGTTTTTAACTTTTTTTTTGTCTTATTCTGTTCTTTCCCCCTTTTCAATTTTGAGAATTTTTGGGTCTCAGAGAAGTCTTTCCTTTCTGGCAAGAACAAATGATTTCTGCATTTGTGTCAGAGATGTGCCTTTTGCTTTTCTGAAAACTGCAGATTTTACCAAATGCTGTTAATATTAAGTAAATCTGATGAGTTGAGACAATATCAGAACAAAGAGCATTTTGAAATATCAAGCAAAGTAAGGAACCCTGTTCTGAAAAAGAATGATATGAAAATACAGTTTAAAAGTTTTGTAGCCCCCATGCCTATGAGGCCTAAATTGTATGTAAACATAGACAACCTTGATTTGCTATATCCTATTGGTGCTGGATTTTACGGTATATTTTGAGTTTTCAGTGAGGAGGACTATTACAAAAAGGGTTTCTCATGAGACTTAATTACTTTTGTAGACTGTATTTTAATAATGTTAACCTTATTTTCCGTTTTTTTCCCCAGAATAGTGAACACATGTAGAAGATATCAGAACTGTGTAGAACTTGTATTTGTTTGGAGAGCTTGTAACAGTGCTCATCATGGAGAAACAGCAGATTGTTTTGGGTAGCCGGGATAGTGGGACTGTATCCGGTGCAGCGCCTGCTTTTTTTGTCATCTTGAAACAGCAGCAGGGAAATGGTAAAGCTGACCAAGGAATCCTAGTAGCAAACCGTGATGCTTGTGCTCTTGCCAGCAGTGTATCAACTCCGATAACATCCAAAGTCAAGACCTGCCTCCCAGCTGACTGTGTCTCAGGGGGCATTACCGTTACCCTAGATAACAATAGTATGTGGAATGAGTTCTACCATCGCAACACAGAGATGATTCTGACGAAGCAGGGGAGGCGCATGTTCCCATACTGCCGATACTGGATTAGAGGTCTGGATGCCAGTCAGAAGTACATCCTAGTCATGGACATATCCCCTGTGGACAATCACCGATACAAATGGAATGGCCGTTGGTGGGAGCCTAGTGGGAAGGCAGAACCACATGTTCTCGGGCGAGTGTTTATTCATCCAGAATCCCCTTCCACTGGCCAGTACTGGATGCACCAGCCAGTATCCTTCTACAAACTCAAACTTACCAACAATACCCTGGACCAGGAGGGTCATATAATCTTGCATTCTATGCACCGTTATCTGCCACGACTTCACTTGGTGCCTGCAGACAAAGCCACAGAAGTCATTCAGCTCAATGGCCCAGATGTCCATACATTTACTTTTCCACAGACAGAGTTCTTCGCAGTTACAGCCTACCAGAACATCCAGATTACCCAGCTGAAAATAGATTACAATCCTTTTGCTAAAGGATTCAGAGATGATGGGTTGAATAGTCGACCTCAGCGTGATGTGAAACAAAACAGTAACTTAGAATTAGAAGGAGGTGATGTTTTTAGCAGTCCTAGCATTCGTGGTCGCCCTGCTGAAGTTGGTGGATTAGATTTGCATCAGAGAAGTTTAGAATCTTCATTCATTGGTCAAAACCCCTCAGACATTGATTTGGACAAAGAATCCTTTAATGCAGAAAGGGACTTCCTGAGTTTTTTGGACACTGACCTGTCTTCAGGTGAAGTGCCAAAGCTAAAACAAGAAGTTTCTGAAAGGTGGGTTCACATTCTACTTATAGCACAAATACTGATTGAGTAGAGTGTTTGGTAAAACATTAAATAATAAGATGCTCAGTATAGATTTACAGCTAAAGGGTTCCTGACCTGAAATGGCAGAGCACTTTGTATTAAAAGCTTTCCTTTGCTTAAACAGTCATCTATCAGTCTGGACTTTCTAATGTGTGTACGGCATTTAAGTGTTCAATGTTTTTTCCTATATTACTTTAACTCCCTTTGTAAAGAAGTGTTGAGGGATTTCTGTTAACCTTCTTAGCACTTTAGAAGACTAAATTTAATTTTTCAGAGTGTTAAAACAGGGCACGTGTAGTCATCAAAACATTGCTTTTCTTTTAGAGTTGCTTGCCACAGAGACGTGCTGTCTCTTTTTGTTCAGTTTTCATTAGCCGATGGGAGAGGATGTGTGGTGGGTATGGATATTTAGGTTGGATAAGTGTAGTGATTGCTACAAAGCAGTTGTAACTGGCAAGATGCCACCGTTTGGTCAGTAACTGCTTCTGTGAATTAATTTGTTCCAGATAGTAGTATGAGGTAGCCTGCCTGTTGGTAGTCAGTTACCTCATGTTTGCTGTGAAGTATCGAGGATTTGTACCTAGGGAAGTATGTCAAAGTAATTGTTACACTGTTAAGACCTTCATTTACTATGTGGTAATTTTATATCTACACAGGTATACGCAAAATTAGTAAAGCTATCTAGTCTAGTGTATTTTGAGAGCCTACCTGTACTATGTTTGGGTTCTGCCTTGCAGAAAGCATTTGCTTGCCTTTTGAGTAAATGAAAAACTTCAAGACTATTGAGTTTTGTTGTAATAATTTGTAAGAATACTAGAATTGTTTGGGATCTAGAGTGCCCTAACCTTTCTTTCACATTGTTTTCTAGTGTCAGTGTATTAGGAAGAAAAATGTGTCACACACTTAGTCTCTAAAAATATTGTAAATTCTAGAGAAACCCATCTTGAAGACTGAGGGTATGCTGATTTTGGAGAGGATGGTCTTTTCTTTAGTTCCCAAGAATACAGCATGGGAAAGTGTTTAGGTAACTTTGTGTATTGGAATTAAAGCAGTAAAACTCTGAAAATAAATACTGAAAGGTTTATTTTGCCTTTGAAGTGATTTTTTTTTTTTTTCTCTTTGAGACCAGCTGCAATTGAAAAAAGTTAAAATTCTGATCATTTTGTTTGAAGAGGACCGTTGAAGCAAATTATTTGTGGAAGTCTTTGAATTGTTCAGCTTGGTGTTTTTTGGTTTGCTTCTTTCCCAAGGAGTAAAAGCTATCATTTTAAGACTTGAGGACCTTCCTTAAGAATAGCTGATGCAAATTGGCAGACTTAACTTCTTTTGGTCCAAAGCATGTTATGTGCCTTTCCTCTTTTCACCTCCAAGACAACTTATCTCTGAAACGTGCTAAAAGCTGTGCAGACTGTGAAGGGTATTTCCTTGTTCTGGGGTTGGAAGCATCCATCATTTGATGAATGAATGCTACCACAGTCCTGAAACTACCCTCAAGCATTGTCCAGCTTTCATGTTTTGTTTTTGTAATCTATGTGAAAAAGTCAGATTCCGTACTTCGAAAGAGAAAAATTGATCTCGTCCAGGCAACAGCAGAAATGTTCATGTGCTGGACTTTTTAAGAACATTAGTTGTCCTTTTTCCTTCAGGTCTGTTCCCATGTTTAGTGTTTTCATGCTGTGCAGTTGATATCTGTAAATATGTCAGTCTTTCATGGACAGTGTTGAGCAAGTGGCATTTTTCTTTATTGAACAAATCACATTAATATTTACATATTTTTACCTCTTAGTGAATACTGGGTGATTTGGTCTTTTTGGTCAGAGAGAAGCTATTAGCAGCTGATAGGAACTACTTTGCTTTTATGCAGGGCAGTGATTTCTGCTGAGTTTAGATTCGTATGAGAGACAGAAATTGGGGGCTGCTGTCTCTCAGCACTCACTAAAGGAAGTGGAGTTCCTGGTTCTGTTGTGCATGGTATTTCCCACCAGTGCTCAATTTTTGTGACATTTTTAAGCATGGAACTATGTAAAAGGTTCCATATAATGAAGAATAATTTTAATGTTGAATTATTAGCATACTTTGGAAATATAAGACTATTTTCTTTATACAAGGTAATGGGAAGGGGGGGTTGTGGCCTTATAGCATGTTTAGTTTTCTCAAGTGTGTTGTAAAGAAAATAAATGTTTAGATTGAGTTGCGGACACTTCTACAGGAATGTTTATGCCTGGAACCACTCAGATGTTGAGGGCATAGAAGGAACTACAAGTGAACTTTACTGGTTTTTAAGTCTTACAGGCTAATGTGCCCTTTCTCTCTTCCAAGGTCTTTTGAATTTCCTGCTTCAAAAATACAAGTATGGTGGGATTTATTTAATGCTTCATTAGTCTTGTTTTTCTGATTTAGTTGTCTTGTGCTTAGTCTCATAGTTTACTTTTCTTCCCTCCTTCCTGTCCTCTTGGAAGAGGAAGGCAAGTGGTCATCCTTTAAACCTCAGTCACAGATTGCTAGATTAATTCCAAATGGAATTGCGTTTTTTTTTTTTTTTCCCATGGTGTATTTTAAAATGATTTACCTAAAAAAATCCATGTATTTCAGTATTTTCAATAAACGAGCAGCTAGGTGGTTTTCATTTTGGAAAAATGCAGGGAAATTGTTTCTCTGCTTTTACTGTTAGATTGTGAAGCTTGCTTAAATATAAGCATTGTTCCACTTTGGGCAAAGAAAGAGCTAGATATGACGTTAATTCACCATTTTTAGCTGGTCTCAGATTAAGCCAAGGATCTTCAGGGGTCAAACTTGTACGAGTCCTGTTCCCATGGAAGAGAAATTTCTGATACTGCTTGTGTTGCACATAGCTTCACAAAATAAAAGGTGCCATTGTTATTGTTTGAAAAGTTGATAATGTCATCTGGATTTAAAAATGTAGAAAAACGCTGCTCAGCATTTTGTGCAAGTACTTGATCTCACTCATACTGGTGGTTCTTCACTCTTTTCATCATCTTTATGATGACTGTAATATGCTGACTAAAATTACATTCGTGTCTAGAAATTTCTTTTTTACGGCAGAGATGCTTTGGTTTGGATACTGCCCAGATTCCTAATAGTAGGGCGATCCTTATCTTGAGTATATATCTTGCAGTAGATAAAGGAAAATGGCTAGAGAAGTCCAGGCTTTACTGGCCTTCCAACTGGAAACAGTAGAATTAAGATGATAAATTTATTCCTGGCCAGCAAATTTATTAGTGTTTTTCTCTTTATTTTAAAGAATTTTAAGACAGGCAAGCGGATGACTCATATTCTTAATACCTTTCACTTTAATTGTGGATCTGCTATACTGAATGAATCTCTAAGCTGTAATGTGGCAGGATTTTGAGTTGTCCATAACCTACAAGTGGATTGTTTTAGAATTTCTCTATGAGTAAACTCGCTGAAGAAGAAAGGCTTTTTAATTTTATGTGTGATATCCTTAATTAAATGAAAACTAGAAGCTTTGTAATAGGAAGTTCATTGTCCAGAGAAAACAGTAGGCAAGACAGGAGTGGTATGCCACTCTCCTGCTGCCTGCTGTTCCTGCAAAAGGCAGGTGTTTGCTTCAAGCCTCATTCTGGTTACTTAGCATCCTGAATTGCAGCAAGTTTTCTAAATAGGTTCCGTCTTATTCTTAGGAATGTTATAGGTGAGTATATAAATCTGTCTGACTGCTCCCTGTTTTAACTCTGCAGTCTTTCTCCATGAGTTGGAGACTCTCAGCTCCATGTTGTGACTCTTAACATGTCCCAGCTTTTGTCCTCAGTCTGTACAAGGTGGAAGCAGCTTCTTGTTCCTCATCTTCCCGCCCTTAGTTGCAGCCAGGGGTTCAACTAAGCATAGTCATTCTTTAAAGGAGGATGGGTGGATAATAATAATAAAATACATGCATGCAATATATATAAAGGAATATTCCCCTTATATATAATAGATTGTGATAAAAATTATGTTGTTACATTTGAAATTATGCTAGCATTAACATTAATATTATTATTTTAATAACACATTAGTAACATAAGGTTAACAATCTGAATAATAATTTAACACAGATGTATACAGTATCTTAAAAAATAAATGTAAAGGGATCGTTGGAATGCTATCTGATACTCTTAGTGAATAAGTTCTGACTGTTATTCTGTGGGGTTCATTGTGGGTATGAGTTTCTGGTTTCATATCTTAGCTGCTCCCTCTTATGACAGGGAGCAAGCTTTTGATGCACTTAACAAAACTGCTGACTGCAATTTTTTGACTGATGTGTCTGTCTCTCAAAGAAGCCCATCATCAGAATGTAACTGGCTGCACTGTTACGTCTTCGGTGTCTAATGCATGGTGTGTCTAATTGTAGTTAGTTTTAGTGCTCAGACTTAGTGGAAGATGAAGTGTAATTCAATAGGATATTAACATGCCGTAACCATTTGGACAACAGTTAAATTTAGGAATTATCTCTATGTGGCTTTAGGATGCATTAACTAAAATTTTAGTTAAATCATATAAATTGAAGTTCATTAAGAGCTCACTTATCTTCTTATTTCCAAGGGCAAGGGCTTCAATATAGTGACTTAATGAGATACACAGCAAAGTAAGGCCACTTCTGAGCATTTAAATATGATAGCTTACCATGAGTTCATGCTGAGCCTCAAATGGGAAAAAGTGCAAATATCACCTCGATATTACTAGGGAAGGAGATTATTCTGCTGCCTTCAGATAAGAAGTCGGATTGCTTTTAACTATGACAGGTTTTTTTAATGCTTGATTCTAAAAATGTAAGCTTGTACGTGACAGCTTATTTGGCAGTTTGGAAATTTGTTTATAATATGTAATCTAAGATTATGGGAGATGATGGAATTTGGAAAAAGGAAGAGATTTGATAAAGATGTTGTGTTTTGTTTTTGTCCCTTCCCTCCCATCCCAGTCCCATTGCTAGCAGTTACGAAAGCAGTTCCCGTATGGCATCCCCGTTGGACCCAAATGGACACTTTAATGTAGTCATTAAAGAGGAACCGGTAGATGACTATGACTATGAGTCAAATATTTGCACTCAAGGAGTAAATGTAAAGCAGGAAAACACAGATGAAGAAACTGATGAGTATTCCAACACTGATGATGATGATCCAGTTGTACAAAAACACCTGATGAGGCGCTGTGAAACAGATGGAATTGATGGAGAATTCAGATCTAGGAAGCGTGTGCTAACCAGTCCTTCAGGTGTTGCCAAAGCAAAAATGTTAAAACTGGAAAGTGGGAAGATGCCTGTGGTGTATTTGGAACCTTGTGCAGTCACAAAGAGCACAGTGAAGATATCTGAGCTCCCACAGACCATGCTGTCCTCTTGCAAAAGGGATAAATCCCCTCTGAGTGCAATGCTGGATTCCTTGCCTGTGTGCTTTGAAAATAACAAAGGCTCTTGCTCTGACACAGTTACTGTAACTGAGGAGTTAGTTATGAAAAAACAATCTCCTGGGAGTAAAATGTCACAGAAATACCCTTCAATCAGAGAGGCCCGGTGGGCACTATCTAAATCACTGAATTTTAATCTCAGGGACTCAGTAAGTTGTCACTTTTCAACTAAAGAGATCTGTGGAAGAAAGAGGCCTGGTATATTGAAGAATCCCATGTCCCTGAAAGGCTCTGGTAGCAATCAAAACTCCCTGTCATCAGTTACAACTAAAAGAGGAAGGCCACGGAAACTGAAAATGTCCAAGGCTGGTCGACCACCTAAAGGTGTAGGGAAAACTGTAATAACAAGCAAGAACACCTCTCTGGGACCTGGGAATATCCCTCCAGATGTTAAGCCAGACCTTGAAGATGTTGATGGAGTCCTTTTTGTGTCCTTTGCATCAAAGGTAAAACCTGTTTCATGTAAAATTAAAAACCTTTCCTAACGTCTTGTGTTTAAATCCTTTGTGCTTATAAGCTGAAGGAGTATTTTCTTTTAAAGTAAGCTTTGAGATTTATGGTCTCTTCCTAAATCTGTTGTTATCATGTTCCTATGTTAATGATAACATTTTCTTACTACTTAGCAATTTGGGGAGAAATAGCAGGGTCTAGAGTTCTGCATAAAAGAATGCATACTCATTTATTAAATAATTTCAGTGGTATTTTGATGTGCCCTCACTTGTATCAAAATCAGCATTTTAAGGTATCTTGTGCTTATTCAAGACTCTTTATGTATGTAGGAAGCTCTTGACATTCACACTGTCGATAGAGCTGCAGGAGAAGAGTCACAGAATCTTCAGGCTCCGTTGTTGACTACCAATGATCCAGGTACGTTTTTGTATTCTTTGTAAATGGCTATTCCCTACAATAAGGGAATTTGTAAAGACATACTGGAAAATTAATCATTTAAGTACCATTTTGCATGGTAAATGTTCTTTATGTGTTCTCCCTGTTTCATTTTTTTGAGTAGATTGTCAAGCAAGAATACAAGTACTGGAAAAGGAATTGATGGAAGAGCTGAAGACACTGAGGCATAAGCAAGTAATACATCCTAGTCTTCAGGAGGGTAAGTGTGCAGTATACATATTGTTGCACCTGATTGTATATTATACTTAATCTCATTGGGTTGATAATTTCTACTGGATGTAATGCTGTGTATGCCCAATGCAGCTGGGATCTAATTTTGGTAATTTTTTTCCAAATGCAGGAAAGCGTACAGGTGTGTACATACAAACGTGAGAGCGTGAAAGGAAATCTGTGTGAAACTAAGTTTCCATCTTGCCACTTGTGGCAATAAGAGGGAATCTGTGGCGTCTGACCCAGTTTGTTCTTGGAGGCTTTAAAAGTACTTCTAGCCAGCCAATAAAAGTGTTTTCATTTTTACGCATTCATATTGCAAACTAGAAGAGGTGGAGGAAGCAAAAAGATGATTCCTGAACCTACAACAGCAAAGCAAGAGGTTGCATGTCACATGCCCCTCTCAGAAGATGCTGAGCCTTAAAACTCCAGGCAATGCCCGTTTTGTAATGAGCTAATCCTTGTAAAGAGCAGATGGAGTTGATTTTACTCCTTCATAGAAAATAGCCATTTCTCAGTAGTAGAGGCACTAGAGATCCAGAAATACTTAACTAAGACTACTTTTGCTCTGTTTGAGCCTGTATTTGAATCATTGTAGATCCAGGTTCACTAGCCATATGAGAGAGCCAAGCAAGGCACTTCTGTTATAGCTTGTAATCTTTCATTTATGTACAATTTTATCCCAAGGTCAGATGGAAGAAGGGCAAGGGTTAATACAGCAGAACTATATTGAGAACAGTAGTTCTCTACTGATGATGCTGAAAGCTTTCAGCAATAATAGTCCTGACACTGATGGCATTAGTATAGGCATCAGAGCAGATGATGAATAAGTTGATCCAAATGGCAGCATTGTACCTCATATTCCTGATGTTCTGGCCTTGAATTTTTCAAGCATATAACTGTAATGCTGTAGGGTTGAGGCTGGATCCAAATACTGATCTAGCCTCTGATACTAGAGTATCAACAAGACCTATCTCCAGCCAGGTTTTAGCTCGGTGGTAAAGCATTAGCATTGAAAGTTGTTATGGATGTCTAAATGCAGTTTTCCACTCCTATGATTCCAGAAACAGGCAGCCCTATTTCTAATGAACCCACTGGCCAGCTTGCCCTCACAGGTCTGTGTATGCTGTCGTATTTAAAAAATGGTGGTAAAATCCCTTTTGTGGTCAGCTGCTGGCAGTGCTAGTAGGCAAATGCTATGGCAACATTGAAGCTTTTAAGGGTTATACTTTGGGCCTCCAAGATGTTGTCTTTACCCCAGAAAAGTGTAGTAAAATTATGGTATGTTAGCAACCACAGCAGTAGTGAAGGCTGTTTTACTCATAGGATGATCCTGCGACTGGGAATGTGTGAAACCTGCATGCTTTTCCTCCAGCTTCTAAATTAGTGGTGGTGAAGCGTGCGGTACTTTCTGAGGAGTAGTGAGCAGTTCAGATACTGCAAAATCGACAAGGCCAAATCAAGCGTCAGGCTAAGAAAAGGGAGATCTAAAGAATATTTACTTTCTTGAACGCCTGTGACTGTCATTTCCAGTGTTGGATGTTAGTTGCTGAGCTTGTTGAATGGTGAAATTGTAATTCAGCAATGAAGAGAGTGACCCTCACCTGTCTAATTTCTAGAGGGAGAGGAAGTTAATGTGAAGACTAATTACAGCAAGAACATTACTACCGAGAGATACAGATGTAATTTGATCAAGTTGTGAAGTGAATTACGATACATACACTTGCGTTGTTAGACTTCAGATGCTGCATGTGAACTGGAATCAATCTTTATTCAAACTACTTCCACCTTCCAAAATGTTACAGATCTGTTGCCTTCCATTGTAGAATTGAGGTTAGGGAACAAACAGTGATGTTAATGGAGGGAGGGATTGTTGGTTTGGGGTTTTTTTTGCTCTGTTTACAATATCAACAAGATGTAAGAAGGTGGCTGAGAAGTGCCCCTAGGACAAGTTTAAGGTCTATGTCTTTTGCCAGACATAGTGATTCTGAGTAGCATTGTGCTGCTTCATAAAGCCTCATTAGTCTCCTTGATTCTGATACTTTGTTCTCCAAAGCTTCTTGGTTGCAAATCATGACTCCTTGTGGTCTACTCAGAACAGGCAAAGAGACATAGCTCGCTTCTGTCTGGAAAATGTGACGTGCGTATTTCTAAATGTGCTTTCAGCCATTTTGTACAAACTTACTGCTTTTTTGTCCTCACTGCAGTATGGGAAGTGGACATAGCAATTTTGATGTTAACTCTGCTTTTGGTTTTAGATAATGTAGTTGAGAATCTAGAGTTTCTTTTTGAGAATCACTGGTGATGTGTTGGAGCTGTACCTGAATCCTGCAATTGTGGCTGATTTGTAATGAAAATGGTGATTGAGGCTATCTATAGATCTTAAAGTCAGCAGGACTGCAGGAAGAAGATGCTTCAGAGGAAAAGGAATTCAACTTAAGTATGTTGAAAGGAAAGCTCCTGCTGGCATGCTATGGGATGCCTCTTGTATCTGAGCTAACTTGAATCCTTTATTCCTGAAAATCAAAGGCACCTTTGTCAGGCATCGTATTTTGGATTTAGCAATTGCATCTGATGGAAAAAAAAGGTTGTGAAGGAGTTGATTTGCTTCTATTTGATTATGGCAACTGAAATTTAGCAATATTTGGAATGATAGTAATTAATAAACACGTTCATGTGTGGTGGTGTCACATATTAACTGTTAGCATTTGTTCTCATTAAGCCATCTGTGTTCATTCCATGTTGCACTTGCCGAAGTCATCGTCATCTGGTTTTTGTCTGGGTGTTTTATACTTCGATGACCGTAAACTGAAATAATCGATTGTGTATGGGTGATGTTCTTATTTCTATTTGAGTATTAAACAAAGCTAGACTTGTTTTTGAAGGTGACAGAATAAATCAAATGTAGTGTCAAGAGAAAGAAAGCAAACCTGTGTGCTCTTTCCAGTTTTTTAAAAACTGAGCTTGAAAAGAACTTGATGGCATCTTGACATTTGGCATTTGACATAGTTTTGTACAAAATGCTGGATTGACTTGCTGCTCATTTTCCTTATGTAGATTGGAAAATTATATTTTGCTAGAGTGTCTTTGATAATGATATCCATTTAAATGATGCCTGACACTCGTTCCATGCTGATTGTTTTCGGGCTGCCAGTAATCAGGTCACTGTCTTGCTACTTATGAACATAAATGTGCAACCACCACCCCAAGGTTTCTACTGTACATGCATATAATGCTTTATGTCCAGAGCCTTGTCAGGTCATACATTTTCAATTTCAAAACTCATACATTTAATACATGAATTTCAGACTGTTTGGCCGCAGGAGTACCATTTGTAGGTTACTGTAGCTAAAAACCGAGGCAGATGTTCTCAACTCTAGACTGCAAGCTGAATGTGATTGAGAACAATAATCTATTGAATTCAGTTTAACAATATTATCTGAAAAAGGTACTGAGTAAAGTTATTAACTTCTTTTTTTCTCGGCATTTTTGTAGCTATATTCATTTTGCCATACACTAGGATAGCTTTTGTGACCACATAAAATCTCTCAATTTGAGTGTTTTGAGGGAGTTGATCAAAGAAGATGTTACAGACAGTTAAGCACTTGTGGCATCAAGAACATGGATTGCTTAGTTTCCTGATAGCAGATTTCCCCCCTGCTTTAAAAAAAAGTAAATTATTTTATTGTAAGGTGCCAAGCCTGGAGGAAAAAAAACCCAACAACCTACTGAGAATCTGGATCATTAGGTGAACTAGTCCCGAGAGCACTGCCCAAATACAACTTTATTTATATCATAACTTCCATACACACACACACACACTCTCTTCTTCAGAATTAAAATGTGGTTTAGTCTTGTCTCTTACTGCTGGTTGAAACTGAAGGGTTTGTGGTATGTGTTATTGCTCAATAATAGCTTTCAGTAAAGGAGAGGATGTGTTAAGAACCACTGCCAGGGCTCATAATTTAGGTAGTGATACAAAATGTCAAATAGTCAGCCCAGATGGGTGCAGGCAGTTAACTGTAACCTTGAAGGATATAAAGGATGCTGACCTCTACAAAAAGAAGAAACAAACCCTATGGGAATTATTAGAGCACTGGCACTTTGTTTAATAAATTTCTGTGGGAACTTCAGTAGTAATAAGAAGATCTATGAAAAGTAACTCAATTTTTTTCTTGTTGTCTAATTCCCTATAATTCCCTAAATTACTCTTTAATACATACGTGCTACAAATCCAGCATAAGTAACAGCTATGAGTCACTAAAGTTCTTTTTCAAGTCTCTTAAAAAAGGTGGGTGAACGGTAGAAAAGCCTGTATATAACTTAAAGGTTCCTTTTCTGGTAAATTTCTTGACTTTCTTTTTCCTAATACCTTCCTGTACTGAGACATTTACTGATACTTGCCTGTTGTAGTGGGACTGAAGTTGAATTCTGTGGACCCAACAATGAGCATTGACCTGAAATACTTGGGTGTACAGCTTCCTCTTTCCTACTCAAATTACTCTTTGTGGAGCTATCCAGGAACCAATCCCAATTCTCCAGGTGGGTAGAATATGAATTTGCTGAAATCTCAAGTATTACCTTTTTATTATCGATGTTCAGAAGAAGGGAGCGGCCTCTTAGTTGAACCTGGTATCTTGCACCAGGGGAGGTTTAGATTGGACATTAGGCAATATTTTTTCACCAGAAGGGTTATCAACCGCTGCAACAGGCTGCCTAGGGAAGTGATTGAGTCACTGTCCATGGAGGTGTTTAAAAGACGGGTAGATGAAGTGCTTAGAGATATAATTTGGTAGTGAACAGGTACAGTTGGGCTTGATGTTCTCAAAGGTATTTTCCAACCTAGTGATTCTATGATTCTGTTAAATTGACAAAATACAAGAACTTTCTTAAATCTTTCCGAGGTTACTGTCCAAGTAGTTCTGAGCAATTCCGACCAGATTGTCTTTAGACCTTCCATTTTGTGATGATTGTGATCCAGTAATAGTATCTGTCCAGTTTATCTTATACTGGTATGTGTTGTCTATCAGAACTAGATTTTCTAAGTCCTAAGTATACCCAATAACTGATCTCAAATTCCTCAGAGAACGCGTGAGACATATGCATTTCTCTCATGCTGCTCACATGCAAACCAAAAAAAGTTATCTTTGAAAGAGCTGAACTTCCCAGAAGAGCTTGATAAACCACTTAGGAGCTAACCTATAACTTCATGGGAATTATTTATTACAAAAGCGGTGACCAGTTGTGCTTTTATAAGCTTATTTAGTATCCAAATAAATGCATTTCACATTATAGTGTGACTATGATTTTAATATCGTTGGTAGATGGTATTTTTAATAATAAACTGGTTGGACAAGTATAGGGGTACTGCTTTCTCCTGCTTTCTTACGTCAATATTCTGATTACTGTGTCTTTCTTAATAAGCTTTTGGGAGCTGGTAAAGAGATAGATGTTGTATCTTATCTTTGTTTACACTGCAAAAGAGGCAGATTCAGTTCATAAGACCTCAGTCAGCTCAGTGTCAAATGCAATTATTTTTAGCCTAGTAATATGTGAAACAGCCACACAGATTCCCCATTAGTTTTTTGGGTTTTTTTTTTTCACATTCCAACTTAGCTCCCAGAACTGATGGATGACTTGACAGAGATGTCAGTGTTCGCCTTTTGTAATTATTCCCTGTCTCTACCTCTAATTGATACTCAACTGAATTTGACAAAACATCGAATGTTAAATGAAGTTTCTACAGGTCTTATAAAAGTCATTGGCTCAAATGAGGGGAAAGGCTCAGATTTCCTCACTGTGAGAGGTGGTAGTAGTGTCAGCTCGGGACCTGCCTGTTCCATTTTAGCCCAGTAAGAGGCTGATTTGCCTGTTTACATTTTGGAGTCAACGACTGGCGCCAATGCTAAGGCGACTAAAACTGGAAATCCAGAAGACATCTTTTGTATGAGATAGCAGGTGCATTATTGCACAGCACAACTCTAAAGGAAGTTTGGCTTTGTTACGTATTCTGTTAATTTAAGAAAAAAAAAGAAATTAAAAATCAAGTCTCTTTATTCAGTCTTTCAATTTACTATTGTTCATCTGTCCCTGAAAAGGAATAAGCAGAGTTTACTAGGACATGGATACGATCAAGCTTGACTCAAAAACTGAGGCTAGCTTTCTTCTTTTGCAGATGCTGGATTTCCTTTTGTTTCCAGGACAGGAAAAACAAACGATATCACAAAAATTAAAGGGTGGCGAGGGAAGCTTCATGGTGCTTCTAGAAACGAAGGTAAAGAAACCCAATCCAAATCAAAAAAAGATGAGTGTACCTGTTTCCAACAGTGGCCTTTTTCTCGGCCTTTCATAGAGCTTGCAATTTGGTAATTGTGTGTGTCTTGAAGAGAGATTTATTTTTTATATTGAAACTGTCATGAATAAGTGTATTTTTGGTACTACTTCCATGGTCAGAATGGAGTTAAGAGGGAAGAGAAACTTACTCTGAGTAAGATAAAAATACATGTGTTCTGTTTTACGCAGAAGGCTTGAGTGAATATCAAAGCTGTTACAGTTTTGGTTTTGTTCATCACTTTTGAGTTTACTTGGATGTATGGTAGTTGCAGAATTCTGTTGCCGCAGGCAACCTAATAAACTACAGTAATTTTCATTTATAGAAGTGTACTTTTTACTCCATTTAGAGCAGATATTCCTTACATAGTTGTTTATTTTGCCCTGCCTCAGGGAGAAATGGGCATTTGGTAACTTGCCAATTTTTACTTTATATTTAGATTAAATGTTTATGTTGTACTTTCATGCCATGTTGTTTTGGGGTATTCTGGATGTATCGTGGTATGCTGGGTAGGCTAAATGTTCAGGACAAAACGAGTAAGCTATGTGGAAGCACTGACTGGGGAAAGTTTAATGTTTTTTGTGAATGAATACACGTGTAAAATATCCACCAAAAAAGTTGTTCAGACAGCTGGTTGTGTTTCAGAGTTGATTATATTTGGTGTGCCTGTATTGTACTGTTCTAAGAATTGTACATATATTTTTAGAGAGGTTTTTACCTCTTCTGTATTGTTTAATTATTATAAGATTTGTTAATGTTTTCCCGGGAACTAGTTCAAGTGCTCTATTTATTTAGGTGGCAGTTCAGAAGGTTCCTTGAAGAATCGCTCGGCGTTCTGTAGTGACAAGCTGGATGAGTATCTGGAAAATGAAGGGAAATTGATGGAAACAAGTATGGGGTTCTCGTCTAGCACTCCCACTTCTCCTGTGGTGTATCAGCTTCCCACTAAGAGCACCAGCTATGTGCGAACGCTTGACAGTGTTTTAAAGAAGCAGTCTGCCATAATTCCATCAACATCTTATACATTCAAGCCTGTTCCTCCGTCATCTACCTCTAGGAAGACAAAGACTCAAACCAGACACACGTCTACAAACAGTAGAGTAAAATCGTCTTACAAGCCTATACTGCCTTCACCTTTTTCTGGAAAGCAGAAACAGAACTCTTCAGCATCAGGGGAAAAGGCTACTGTCTCAGATAGTTTCATGGTGCCGACTCTGGATGAAAATGTACTTCCAAAACAGATTAGTTTGCGCCAGGCACCACCACAGCAACAGCAAGCAGCTCGTCCACCGGGTTTGTCTAAATCTCAAGTGAAGTTAATGGACTTGGAAGACTGTGCTCTCTGGGATGGCAAACCGCGGACCTATATTACAGAAGAACGAGCAGACATCTCTCTGGCAACCCTGCTTACAGCTCAGGTAGATCTGCAGTTTTCCCTTTCCCTTTCCCTTTCCCTTTCCCTTTCCCTTTCCCTTTCCCTTTCCCTTTCCCTTTCCCTTTCCCTTTCCCTTTCCCTTTCCCTTTCCCTTTCCCTTTCCCTTTCCCTTTCCCTTTCCCTTTCCCTTTCCCTTTCCCTTTCCCTTTCCCTTTCCCTTTCCCTTTCCCTTTCCCTTTCCCTTTCCCTTTCCCTTTCCCTTTCCCTTTCCCTTTCCCTTTCCCTTTCCCTTTCCCTTTCCCTTTCCCTTTCCCTTTCCCTTTCCCTTTCCCTTTCCCTTTCCCTTTCCCTTTCCCTTTCCCTTTCCCTTTCCCTTTCCCTTTCCCTTTCCCTTTCCCTTTCCCTTTCCCTTTCCCTTTCCCTTTCCCTTTCCCTTTCTTCTACTTTTCCAAATCTGTGCACTTCCTAGTGTTGCATATAGACACAGAAAATAAGCTGCTATGTAGCATGACAGCTCATGATGGTTGTGGTGCGGTCTTCGCAGTGAAAGTTGAGAAGTGCTGACTTAGCAGTATTTTTTAAAAAATTGTAATAATACTGCGTTGATATCAATCAATTTTAGTTATCTCAAATATTGACTGTGAAAGTCTGGTTAATACAATTGCCTTTTGGTAACTGCACTTATTATTTGTTGCTTTTTCAGTTAACTGAGCGCCAGCAAATCCTAGTCATGTAACTTGGTTGTCAGCTAATGACCTCTTCTGCTTTCTTCACATCTTATTTATTGCCAAGATGATTTAGCTGTTTCAGATTGCCTCCCAGACTTCAAATGTGAACTCTCCTCTGTTCTGTTTTTCTTATTGACAAATTTTCATATGTAAACTGTGTGGTTGGAGGGGTTATTCTAAATGAACTTCGAATAGAAATTTTGCTTATACTCTATTTAATATTACTAAAATCTGAAGCGTATACTTCTTTAAAACTTTTCTTAGGCTTCGCTCAAAACCAAACCTATCCACAAAATAATAAGACGACGAGCACCTCCTTGCAATAATGATTTCTGTCGATTGGGTTGCATATGTGCCAGTCTAGCACTGGAGAAACGTCAGCCTACCCACTGCCGCAGGCCAGACTGTATGTTTGGTTGTACTTGCTTGAAGAGAAGAGTGTTGCTTGTGAAGGGAGGCTCAAAACATAAGAAAATAATGAAAAAGGCTGTACGTGGAAATCTTGTGTTCTATGGAACACGAGAACAGCAAGAGGATGAAGATGTGGAAGAAGAGGGTAATGGGGAGGAAGATGAACTGAAGCAGAAAGATAAGAAGAGGAGAAAGAGAGTGGAATACAGTGAGTATTGCAGTGCAAAAGTGACTACTTACAGCTTTGCCGAAACCACATATCTTAGTGGGCATTGTTATCAGGATGTAGTAGTTATGCCATTTCTATATCCAGAAATTGGAAATAAATTCCACAGGCTCTCTATGACACCTGCTTTTGTATAGCTGGCTAGGAGGAAAGAACCTTTTCCTTTTATTTAACTCTTACTTGTCTGATCAGGATTTTGGACACTACATAAGTTTTTTATTGTGATCATGTAGCTGGAGTTTCTTTTTGATCATTTAAACTGTTGCTCAACTCTCTGGGTACCTTTTAAAGATTAAGGATATGATATAGAATCATAGAATAGTTTGGGTTGGAATTACTGTTATCGCTGCTGGTAATCTTAACTATGATAGTGCTGTGTTATTTCCCTTTTACCTAGTGAGTATCTAGAGCTGCATTTTCAATTGCTGTATGTAGCTGTATCATTCGCTGACCGTAGTGATGTATGGTAGTTTCAGATCTGGCCTGAGGGATGCTCAGAAAACCAAATGTTAGAAATTGACTGTCAATTTACATCTTCAGTTTCTTGCTAGTAGTACTTTTAGCAATAGCTAAAAATGAATGTAGTGTTATCTTGTGTTCCACTAAAATTAATTGTTCCATACAGCTGTGGTATAAAGTCTGCTTTTTTGGGAGTGTTTTGTAGTTTTTAAGTATACAGTATTAATGAAGATCAGAATTCTTAAGTGTTTTTCTGTATCTGCTATCACAGTACAGGTGAGAAACAATGATTAGTATAGAACCATTTTTATTTTCTCCTCTTTCTTGTGGACAAATCTCAGTTGTTTCTGGCTAGGATTTGAGACAAGAAAAATCAATCAGTAGTATTTTCTAGCAGCATGAACTGGTGATTCCTGCATAGCCATGCCTTGGGCTCAGACAGAAATTTCTGTTACTGCTGTGTTAGATGGTGCTTCATTTATAAGTAAGTTGTTTTGTTTTTTCCTCTTTCTTCAGCTATCTGTGACTCAGAGCCAGAACAACCTATTAGGAATTGTCCATTGTGGGTGAAAGTAGAAGGTGAAATAGATCCAGAGCCAACCTACATCCCAACACCATCTGTTATTGAACCAGTTAAATCTGCAGTACTGCCCCATCCTGAAGTCTTGGTTTCTAGTAAGCATAGATCTTCCAGTGGAATGAAACCAGGCAGAGTGTACACTCCTAAACCAAATCCAGTGGTAAGAAAGGAAAAGAAGTGTTTGGTTTTCTTTATATTGAAAATTAAAACAAGCAATAGCAAAAGCTTCTGTGCTATGTCATTTGAGATGAAATTTGAGATGAAAGCTTAAGATTGACTCCCTGTAGGTATGTTGCTAAGTTAGAATGAATTAACTGTATATAAATCTTGAACTGTGTCCGTTTTTCTGTTGAGAATTTTGTGTAGTAATATACAGATGATGAAGGCTGTTAGTGAATCGTAATCAGCTTCATTCAAAAAATGCGGTAATATCTGCTATTTCTGGCAAAATGATTGCTGGTCCTGTAATGTTTGTATAAGTTATTAGCTGCATAATGCAGCTAATATCTAATTAATGACCTACTTGCAGAAAAAAAAAGGATATATTTATACTTGTTTGAGGTTTCACTGCCAATGTTGGAATAATTGACCTTTGCCTCTATGCTCACCTTAGTATCTAACAAAAGCAACAACAGCAGTAGACTTGAGTCTAGTTATGAACAAACATACCAGAGCTGCTATTTAATGTATACCAGATAATGTTAAGCAGTGTTAAACTTGTTTCCCCACTTAGAGTATCTGGATGGGTTTTGGATTTTAGGGGTCATGATGGGGTTCCATTATCCCCCTTGCCCTGAATATGGAATCTGGAAGCAAGACGTAGGCTGGGCTGTGTGATACCAAGAGGACAGATTGAGCTTTAAATGCTAGACCTTTCTTTTGAGATTTACTATTGAAATGTTGTTTGAAAGCAGAACTGTTTCATGACTCTAACAAGTCTCTTTTTTTTTTGGTAGATCCGAGAAGAAGACAAGGATCCTGTCTACTTGTACTTCGAAAGTATGATGACTTGTGCAAGGGTCCGAGCATATGAATGCAGGAGAGAGGAGAAAAAGCAACAGAAGCACAAAAGTGATTCACAGACTCCTAGCATAAAGGTAGAAATTAAACTGTAACTAACATGTGAAAATACTGAAATAATATTTTCCCCAGAAATTCTTATGCAAAATGAGTGCTTGACTTAGATTTCATGGTGATAGTACTGTGGAGACTGGAGCCTGACTCACTTACTTAGCAATGCTGGTAAGCTTGCCTTAGAAATTAGAAATTGTCCGTGGAAGTTCCTGGCTCCCAGTGGGCACTGTCACTTAAGGCTTATCTTCATTCTTGAGAGAGCTGTGCTGAGCTGAAATTTATAACGTCATCGAAGTTAACATACGTTTTATGATTCAGGGTGACAGTATGGTGAATTAGTTAAATTTTGTGATGTGATTTTTCTTTTTTGGCATGTAAAAGAGTTACACAGGATGAATATTTTTCTTGAATTTCTTTCCTCCAGCAAGAGCCTGAACCAGAGCCTCAGTCTCCTCAGAAAGCAACCTGTGAGATAGACAAAGACACTGATAAATCAGGAGGTAAGAGCAGAGTCTTGAGTGTAATTCGACATCTCGGTGGTCCCACATTTTTGTGGGTTTTTTTTTGCGTTGGCTTACGTTTTTTTTTAAAAAAAAAATTTGGAGCTATTGATGACAGAGAAGTCCGCTTGCTGGGGAAGCTACTGTGGTTGTCAATAAAAATCTTATGTGGTTACAGTTTCCTGTTTTCTGGAGCAGTTGTGTATGTGTAACATGGGAGATAGAGCAGGCTAAATACCCAGTACTTGCTGTTGCTCTAAGGTTAAAATGACCACGATTACTGTATCTTGTTGAGCGATAAAAGAGAATACTGCACAGCAAGCTTGTCTTCAAGAGGGATAGCTAGATGCTTAGGGAGGAGTGGAGATCACTGGTTTGGGTTTGTCTGGGTTTTTTTTTTCCTTATTATTGCTTTGTACTTGCTGAAGAATTAATATATATCCAAGTGGTGCTGTGAGGATGGGATCCTTGTGTTCTCCACTTAGAACCATACAGGACAAGGAAACGCTTATACGTTATTTAGAGTTTCTTAATGTTGAATTCTTTTAGTTCAAATTGAAAGGTTAAAGTTTTTCTACATTATATATACTGGGTTTCAGTTTCTAGTTCATAAAGAAGTAGGCTAGATCTTTATTCTCCTTTTCTGAAGGTGCCCAAATCATGTTACGAGCTTTAAAATGAGACATATACTAGAGGCATTGTGTCATCCACTAATGAAATATAGCTGCCTTCTGAGATGAGTTTTTCACTGTTTAACCTATACAACAACGACTCTACAGTTAGGGACAGGAATGGAAATAATGCACTAGTTGAAAATGCTGTTGAATTGGTAGGTGAAATTAAAATGGCCAGGACACAGAGCTTAACATCCTTACAGTTTTGCAAAAGGTGACATTCGATCTCTAATTACAAGAAAAAGTCATGCTTCTGTTATACATCTTCTGCAAAAGACAGTTCTGCTAGCAGTGTGTTTGCTACTTATACCATTATAGGACACTGGTGCTTTTCTGTCTCCAAGAGAAAAGTGCTATCTCTTGAATAACCAGCGATGCTTTCTACTGCATGTTGGTGTTGCTTGGAGATCTTTCATTCATATACTGTAGTAACCCAGCTTTGTTTAGCTTGTGGTGCAATGGGATACAACCTGAGGTGGTATGGCTGCAGGGAATGAACTGTGAGAAATAGTTACGTTAGTTTTGTAGTGAGCTTTTGCTTCCTTTTGAGGCCTTGCAAGGGGAAGTGATGCTTTGAATAGTTCTTTTACTTGTTGCCCTGCAGCTGAGACAAGGGTGGAGGTGTGGGCAGAATGTTTGAATATCCAGGTGACTACAATGCCATAGTATTGCAGAAACCTATTTCAATTCTTTCTCAGAGAAAAGCTGGTGGTCTTCCCGTAGTGAGGAGGACTCTTCCTCCACCTCCTATGTTCATCACACCACTCCAGGTGAACGAACCAAACTTATCGAGATTATCTCTGACTGCAACTGGGAGGAAGATCACAATAAGATCTTGAGCATCTTATCACAGCATATCAACAGTAACGTGCCTCAGTGCCTCAAAGTGGGTAGCTTCATTATTGAATTTGCTTCGCAACACAAGGCCCAGGATGAGAACCACTCTCCTGTCTACTCCTCCAGAGTGAAAATATCAGTGCCGTCCTACCAGGTCAAGGACGAGGAGCCTGAGATACCCGTCTTGGAGATTCCTGATAGCGGAGTGCCATCGTGCAAAACCCCAGAAAATCTAAAGTTCTTGCGGGCAGACACATTGGACAAACTGCAGGAGAAGTTGCATGGGGGCAAAGGCTTGCCTTTTTATGCAGGGGTTTCCCCTGCAGGAAAGTTGGTTGTCTACAAACGCAAAGCTAATATGAGCCCCTCAGGCTTGATTCAGGTGGGTCCATCTGCCTTTACTGTGGAGATCAGATCCAGTTTCATCCAGTATCCCAGAGTTCCTTGAAGGAGAGAACACTCTTTAGTTTATCTACCTAGTCTTTTACCCGTCCAGACGAGGATTCTTAGTATCTAGTGGCATTCCTGCCTCTCCATAAGCTTGTCCCTTTCAAGATTAACTCAATAACAGGAAACCTGTTTTGAAGTCTGAAATCTGATGGTTTAGCTTGTCCTTTTGGCCATTTGCGTCTTGGTGGCCCAAGTACAGAATCTCTTTCAAGATCTTCTTGATGCTTTGGAAAACTCCATGCAAATGCATTTGACAGATATTTCTAAATGAATGGCTGTTAGTGGCCACAAAAAGAACATTTTCTAAGGAAGTGTACACTGGGACAAAACTTTTAAAATGAAACTGTAAACATTAACTTGCTTATTTTGCTACAGCTTATTATTGTAGAGTGCCTCTTCTTTGCAGAATATCTGTTGTTCTTCAAGAGATTTCATAATCCTAAATTCAAAGTGAGTACTTTCCCTGCAATTTCATGCTGCCAGCTTGAATACTGCTTGCCAGTATTATCAATTAGTGGTAGAAACTGTAATGCTAGGGTGAACATCATCTTCAGTCAAAGGTATTTGTAATTATAATTAACACCACTTTCAGGGAAGGCATAAGAACTAGAAAATGAGAGTAAAACTTCTTTTCATGGCACTTTGCAGATACGGCACCGTCACAAAGAGAAGCTAACAGAGAAAATGTGGGAGATTTCCTATTTCTAGTAAAAATCGATCAATAAAAAGAGTCAAGACTTTATTTAGTACTGTGTGTTACCTGTATTTTGGCTGTTAGAAGGTATTATGAAACAACATGAAAGTAAAATGCAACACTGCCAAAAGTTCCCATTGACTGCTAGGTATAAAGCTTCACGTTCAGAAGGATGTTTGTTTCTTCTTTCCCAAGCCGTCAGTTATGACTACAACTCTGAATTTGAAGTTAGTCAACTCATAACACCTTAATTAGGGTATTGAATGATAGTACAGATAAGAAAAAAGCTGATAGAACTTTTACAACCTTGTTATACAGTTTTGTCCCAATGTATATGACATAAATGTATTCTTTCTTCTGTGATGCTAGGTGTTAATTAGGTTTGAGAATGTTATCCAAAATTGTCCTTGAATTTGGAAAGACATTTTTAGTCAGAACTATAGATAAGGACAGGAAAAATAAGTTCTAGCTTCACTCTGTCTAATTTCAGTGATTTTACATGCTCCTTTAGGCTCTAGGGTTTTATGTGGAGTCTGAGTAGCATCTAAAATCTGTGTTTTAAAGATATAACAGAGTTGTTTGAAGTTCTCCCAGGCAGTAAGGAAATCAGGAGTTCCCATTCTGAATTGCGATGTTTTTTTGAAAAGGACATTTGGAAGTCCCATGGAATTAAATGCCTCTCCAGAGGTGGTGAATTAGCATTCTTTTCACCAAATTTCCATTTTCCACTTTTTTCAGGTTAATGATAAAAGGTACCCTCAGGCCAAACTGCTTTTGGGACAGATGGGGGCATTACATCCTGCCAATCGGCTAGCAGCTTATATCACAGGCAGGCTGCGACCCACAGTACTTGATATCTCAACCCTCAGTACTATGATCTCCAAGGTAGCATCCAATGCTAAAGCAGCTGCTTCTGGGACACCATCAGTCCAGGTGCCCACAACATCAACTCCCAATACTGCATCTTCCACCAGCACTACTTCAACCCCCACTGTGACGACTCTGAAAACCCATGTCCCAGCACAGAGACAGATAGGTAGGTTGGAACTTATTACTGTGTTTTAAATTGCGTGAAGCTGAAGTAAAAAGTGAGTGTACAGCGTTGCTGTTGATTTCTGTGCAACGGTGCATGCTGCCTTTGGCTGCATTGCCCACCTAGACTGCCTCTGCAATAAATAACCTCTTTAAAGCAGGAAGTTCTATTTTGACTTCAGAATAAGATTAGAGATGTTGTCTATTAGTTATTTTATTAAGAGAGTTAGAACCTATTTTCAAGAGACAGGGAAGAGTGGATAGAGATACACTGAATGTTAAGATTTTTGTTTGAGAGTTTCCTCACGATTTGTTGGTTTTCATCAAACATCTATTTAACTGAAAAGGATCGCTCTACTCTGTGGTTCTCCACTGTTGGCTTTTCTGATGATGTGGCACTTGTAATTGGGATTCTTGTGAACAGCAAATACACATGAAGCAGAAGTGGAAGACAGGATGGTCCAAATCTGGATTAGTGAAACATCAGATGTGCAGCCAATAACCACACTGGCCTGTAATCTCATTGGATTTCACAAGCTAAACAGGTTGGACTTAGTCAACTATTTGAGTAAAACCAGCAAAGTATCAGAAGAAACATGTGGTACTTGTGTCTGAGTTGGTACTGAAGTGATTACCCCAGCATGGCAAGAGAGGAAGTTGCTTTTCACTATTACATTTTGCATTAGTTTTTTTTTAAAAAAATATATAAAATATTTAGTGCCCATCCAGATATTCCCACACATTAATTAATATGAAGAAGCTTTGCAAGAGCAAAGGATGTTACCTGTGTCCTGGCAAAACTTTAATTTCTGATTGATTGATTGTTTTGTTCCTTTCTACCTAAATTTTCATTGCTATTTAAATGGGTGTGCTGTTTTTCCTGTCCTGTAATAAAACTTATTGTATTGTGTGTTTCTGCTCTACTAAAGAGCTGGCTGCATTTCATTGATGGGTGAAGTGATGGGTTGCATATATGATTTAAGTGTTCTGGCTTGTTATGGGTTAAAGATGCTATATCCATAAATAACTACTATGTTTAAGTTGGGCTTGCTCCATAATCTTTGTTGTTGTTACTCATTTGTGGGCTTCCAGAGTGATACAGATTCAGTATTCTGATTCCTTGGAGAGCAAGGGATGAGTGAAAGGATCTTCCCTGTAGTGATTACTTCTCATTGGTTAAGTTTGTTCCATCCAGTTCTCGGTTGCACAAATGTCACTGCACTGAGACACACATCCCTCTCCCATCCCTTCCCCCGTGGCTGTGTAAAATGTGGATACAGTAGAACGGGGTTGAAAACTGAGAAGCTGTGAACACAGGAAGATCACACAAACTGTTACAGGAAGAGGTTTAGAAAGTAGTTTCAGCCCATTATTTCGCTTAGGTGTTGGTTTTCCTATACTGTAATTAGAATTGTCTCTTTCATGATAAAGAACAACCCCTTAAGATCTGATTCTTTTATGTGGCCAGGAAGAAATGCAACAAAAAGCTATAGAGGTGGAATAAAGTAGACATATTTCTAATATGTAAGGCATGCTCAGGACTAACATAAAGGTTTCATTTTAATTACAAGGTACAAAGAAAATGGAGGCTCAGAGAAATTATAATTGTAGCACCTTGTGAAAGGCAAAGAGGAAATCTACTAAAATTTTGACCTGCGAGTTTTTATTTGCAGCTCCTCGACCCTCACCTGGTGGCGTGTTCACACAGTTTGTGATGAATAAAGCTGGAGCTCTGCAGCAGAAGATTCCCAGAGTGAGCACACGCCAGCCTCTGTCAGGTCCACAGAAGTTTAGTATCAAGCCTACGTCAATAGTGGTTGTGGCTCCTGTGGTTCCCTCAAGGCCATGTCCAACTCAAGGCACAGTATCTCCTGGGATCACTACAGCCACCACTACTTCTCCGGTTACTGTGGAAAGTGCCAGTGTGGCAGCATCTACTGTGACCAATCTTAGCCAAATGAGAGCTAATGAACCTGCCTGCTCTTCTAGTGCAACTACAGTTGCAACTGCTCCTGCCATACCTGGAATTAACACCTGTTCTACTTCCTCACCCACTGCTCCTACTGCCACTGTGAACGTAACACAAGCAACAGGGATTGTTGCACCGATAACAACTACGTCATTCCCTAAAACTGTGGTAACACCACCAACTGTTACTTGTCCTGTTGTCACAACATCTACTTCTACAGTGGTACTAACAACTGCAACAGCCACTTCTGTGGTGACCACACCAACTTCCTCTGCTGGCTCTGTTCCAATTATACTGTCAGGAGTAAATTCAAGTCCTTCACTGAATCCAAAAAGAGGTAAGGCTTAGGTGCTATGGGCTATTATTGCAAACATTTCCTTTTTTTTTATTCTGCCTCTTTCATAGCTGGAATACAGCCTGCAACTGCAGAACCCAATTCAAATATAGATTTACTTGCCTCACCCTTCTTTCCAAAATAGGGTAAGAAATGCAATCTCAAGTGGCTTGTTTTATTCCAATCTGAGCTAGTAGAGAAGGAAAAAAATGTGGCAATGTGGTTAGTGACTGCTATGAAATGAGCTGGAAGTCTCACATCATTTGTTGTCCCATAGAAATGTATAGCATGATCATTGCTATGACTTCTAGAATTTCACCGTTGGCATGAAGTCTAGGTAGGTATGGAATTATTCTCCCATTATTAACATGGAAGCCTTCTGAGTATTGGTTGAGAAATGTCAATAGAACTTCATGAAGAAGTCTGTTTTGAGCTCAGTGGTTCCATGTGTGTTCTGTGACTAAAAAGGGGGGAAAAAGTGTTTTCAAATAAACTTAAAGATACCCAGTTGTTTCCAAAATATTTACGCTTGTTTTCATTAAACATAATGCCTGTTTTGTAGGCTGCTCTCTTAAGCTGATTTTTATATAACTTTTTAAATGTTTCAGAAGATGCTACTCCACAAGCTGTAACTCAGTCTCCCCAGAAGATGTCTCCTGGAACTGATAAACGTGTAGGACCTCGGTTGTTGCTGATTCCAGTGCATCAGACATCTCCTGCTTTGCGACCACTAAACAATACCACGCCGCTTGCTCAGAGGCAGAGGATGATCCTTCAGCCTCTCAGAAGCCCTGGTGGTGTGAATCTGTTCAGACATCCTAATGGGCAGATAATTCAGCTTGTCCCTCTGCAGCAGGTTCGAGCTGCAGGTACCCAGCCCAGTGTGCAGCCAGTGATGCTCCGCAATCCAGGTACAAAGTCTAGTGTTTCTTTTTTGACCGACCAATATATTATCCGGAATTTAACAATGTGATAAGTGTCCCTGTGATGTGCCTTTCTCCTGCTGGAAGTAGTTGAGCAGACTGTAATTTGGTGCTGCATGAGTAGTTGAAGGACATAGTGTAAATAATTATTCAAGTGTAATGCAACTTAAATACCACACATTAGAAAGGCAGGAAGTGCAGTTAATAGATAAGTCGCCAAAATGGAAGTTCTGTGCAGCAAGTGAGAGGACCTGTGTGTGTGGCAAAGGAGCCACGTCCATTGTACTGTTGTAACTTAAAAGAAATTCTGTTATTTTGGCAATTAAAAAATAATTCTTATTGGATATTCTCCTAAAAAGAATGAGCTGCTACCCGAGTCACATTGGATATGGTGCTCTGTTTCTGTTTGGTTTGCAGGCTCATTAGGCTTTTACAGCAAATATTCAGTTCAAATATTATATTATAGTACGAAATTGCTGGGTGTTTGCCTCCTTAGGGTGTGATAAGAAAAATAAGTTCAATTTTCAGCTGTTTCTCTAATGCATAGTTGAAGACAGGGTTGGAAGAGTGAAGAAATTACAGATATCCTACCTACTGTCTGCAAGATACTTGTTGAGTATACTGTTGAATATTTCTAAATAAAACATGTTTATAAACAAAATATACTTCAAATGCATGTTTACTTTGTAGTAGAATTTTTCTTCTGTTCTCCCTTTATAAAGAAGCATCTTGAGGACAGGGAGGCAGAATGGTATTGAAAACAAAGAGGTGAGACCACAAACTGTGGGCAGGAGAGAAAATAGTCCTGTGCTTTAGTAGAGGTTTGAACGCATAGGAGTGTAGAAAGAATCAAAGTTCATTGAATTCCTTTCTGGTTTGAGGCTTTGACTGTACAAGAGATACTAGTTGCCAGTGGCAATATTTTTACTTGTTTCATCAAGTTCTGAGATGCTGCAGAAAGAGAGTTCATTAAGGTGAAAAAGATTGTGGTGTAATCTTGTCTTGTTTTTCTGAGGAAAAAGGATTTTTAAATTAAATATTCTTTTTATCTCTCTTTTTAAAGAAACTTCCTGTTTTCCAGTAAATGGGAAAGAGTAAAATGCAGAGTGCTTTAGCTAAACGCAGTAACTTTTTTTTATTAAAAAGCTTAATGCTAGAACTTACATTACATCTATTAGTTTTAAAGTAGGTTCCTCATGCATTTTATTGCAGTGTTCTATATGAACATTCAAGAGTTTATATGTCTTTATGCAGCACCAGATTGTTCGTTGAGAACTTCTGATCAAGTACCTGATTACATTGTGATCCTGGGGAATGCTGGCTACTCCTACTACAGCATCAAATACTAAAACTAAAAGAAGAAAATTGCTTTGAGGAAGTATTAGTTGATGTTTTGTTTTCCTCACAGGATCTGTTGTAGGAATCCGGTTGCCTGCTCCATCTAAGCCTCCCGAGTCTCCAGTGTCTCCTACTTCCTCAATCTCTACCACTTCTCCTGCCACAAATTCAACTGTACAAACAGTAGCCAACTTATCCCCTACATCTAACCTAGCCACTCAAGCATCTTCTCTTCTTCCTTCAGTAACGAGTTTTGTGTCACAGGCAGGCACTCTGACTCTAAGGATTTCTCCTCCTGCCGCAAGCAACGTGACAAATCAAACAACCTCTGAGTCTAAAATAGCCTGCAGCTCAGGTGGTCTGCCAGCTACTAATGCTAATCTCATACCTTTACAATCTGGTAGTTTTGCTTTACTTCAGCTCCCGGGACAGAAGACTGTGCCAAACTCCATTCTTCACCATTTTGCATCTCTTCAGATGAAGAAGGATTATAAGAAAATATGCAAAAAAGAAGACTTGGGTGCTGCTCAGGAGAAGGAGAATGGGAAGATGAAATGTTCAGATGACATTGAAGTTACAGAGTCTGAGGTCACAGTGTCAGACAGGAAACAGGAAGAAAATGAATTGTTGGGTGACCAGCTGAGTAACGTTGAAGAGTCGGTATCTGGCACAGTTGCACCTTGTACAAATTTCACTACATTAGAGATGGTGGAGAAGGACTCAAGGATACTAGAGAGTTCTTGTGATCATAGCTCCTCTTCTCAGCATGATGTTTCCACAGATGTCATATCAACTGACCACTCATACATCAGTGAAAAGCTAAATGATGAGGAGGAAAAAGGGGCCTCTGAGGAGAAAGAGGATTCTGTTGGTTCTGCAGCTATAGTGGAGGCTGTCACAACTAACTCTGAAACTGCTTGTGGGTCGTCAGATAAGTCTCTGAGTACTCCTTTGGATACTGCACATCCACAGAGTCCCAAGAACCAGGAGAGTGCACAGCTGAAGAGCCATGGGAAGGAACAGATACATGCCGAACAGGAAGAGAAATCGGTAAAAGAGAAGGAAGATGATGTGCAGATGCAGATGAAGGAGGACAATGAGGCAAGTTCTGGGCAGTCACAGAATCAACAAAAGCAAGTTACAGAGCTGGAGAATGACAAGGAAAAGAGTGGGACTGAACTGTTTGTGAACCAACAAGAATGCCAGAGTGATGCTGTGCTGTCAGGTGTTGAAGGGAAGGAGCAAAAGGGCTCTACAGAAGCAAAAGTCACAAGAGAGAAAAAAGAAAGTAAGTCTGAAATCAGTTCTGAAAAAGAGCAGGATAGTGCTTCAGGAGAAGAGCATACAGTCAATACCACGGAAGGCAAAGCAAATATAGCTAGGCAGGAAGGCAGTAACAACAAAGAAAAAGATGATTTTGATTCTCAGGAAGAAATGAAAACAGGTCATGATATTGTAACACATGTCAACAGTTCCTGGAGTAAAATATCTAGCATTGTACCTGCTTTAGAAAATAAAAGTGAGATGGATAGTAAAGCTGATAAATCTGAGAAGAGTGATTTCCTGACACCAGAACAGAGAGCACAGGAAACCAAGCATCAGAAAAAGGATTGCATGCCCAGTATTGATACAACTGCTGATGATACGGAAGAGGAAGAAGAGGAAGATGAAGAGGAAGATGAAGAGGATGAAAAAACTGATGATTCTGCTGATGAGATGCTGGATGGTGCTTCTGACTTCCCAAGTGAAGAGGAAGTAGATGTTGAAAAAGTGGTAAGCATTTAACAATTTAAGAGGGAAGATGTTGATGATGATTATTATTACTGCTACTACTATGATTTTAAATTGACCAACTAATCTATTACAGCCCATGGATTTGAAAAAGACAGTATGATGTTTGTGTTCTGGACTTCAGTTTCTTCATAAAAATCTAGGTCAGGGCTCCAAGGGGAAGTGACTTTTGTTACCTAGTTGCATAACTTTTTATAGGTAACATTGTAGTGGCCTTTCAGAAATTGGTTTTCAGATGACAGGAATATACCGAGCAAGTTGTAGGCGGACCATTGTGTGTTGTCTGTTATGACCCGATTTGTCATTGTCATGGTCTTCCTCTGGTATTTACTCTACTCTTGATTCCTTGCAATGTGGCTTAATGATTGTAAAATGCAGTAGCTAGTCTAGTATTTCTGTCATTAATTTCCTTCTCACTGATTTTTGTAGCCCTTAAGTTAACATTTATTTCTGGAAGGAATGTTTCAATCTCTTCTTAAATTCCTCTTGAAATTTAGTAGTAAATGTAAGTAGTTTGTGAAAGCTGTCATTCCATTTTCAGTAGAAAAGAAACTGCTTTTTTGTGGAATAAAGCTAAACTATTGTGGTTAGTATAATTAAGATATATTTAGATTTTAGTGCTCATAGGATTTCCACCAAGTTTCACCCAAAAATTAAAAGAGAACAATTTCACATGTAACTGCTTGAAGTACTGTTTATGTATCTGTGTGACTTAAGAAACAGTGCATTGTTGCTTAAAATGTATGAAGTTGCAGTTTTGTGAGACATAAGAAATAAGGTAGTGGTTTCTTGGGATGAGAAAAGTGGAAAGAGTGAAGAATTGAAGAATAAACAAATTAACAAAAGGAGAGATTATGTTAGTGTCTACAGGAATTTGAAATTATATAGTTCTTTTAGCCCTCCTGTGTTAATTTAGTCCTCTCGAAGTTGAAAACCAAATTAGACCTTTTTTTTTTTCTGACCATATCCTAATAACCTTTCCTGACAAGATACTCTTAGGGATCTGTTGATAAGCTAACAGGTTATATAATCTCTAGGTCAGAGACTAACCTATTCTCAGAGTCGATGTTTAAAGATTAATTTTAATTTATCCTGCAACAAAAGGATGATGAAAAGAAAAAATATTGATTTGAGATCATAAGAAATGTTTGTTTTGGAAGAGGCTTACTATGCTATTTTTGACTGATAGGGTTTGGTAAGCTATATAAGAGTATCTCTTCACCATAAGCTCACACAAACATTGAGTAGGCTAACGTTGGTTCTAGAGCAGTGAAGCTGAGGAATGAGATCTTGGTGGACTGTAAAAACCTGTCTGGAATTTAAGTGAGTTGCGCTAATTTTGTGTGCTTGACCTAAAAGGCTCTTGTAGACTGCTGTCTATTCAACAGAAAGAGAGTCTTCCTGGGAGGGTATCCTTGCCTTGTGCATTTCATATCCTGAATTGCATCAAGAGAAGATTAGGAAGGGTGATCATCTTGGGTTTGATATGAACAAAACCACCTGAGCTTAAGCCAAAACCAGGGTTGTTATGGTATTCTACTACTACAAACAGTCCCGTGGTTCTGTGTAACTTCTAGTCTGGAAATAGCCTCTGTGTCTGGCAAGTTATTTTAAATGTTGTTGAAATGTGTTTTTCAGTTGATTTTTTTTTTTTCACTGAGCTTGAACGTTAAAATTACAAGAACTGTTACGAATTATTATAAAATCGTAAGCTTAATAAAAAGTACAAGTGACATTTTGTGGATTATTTAGGGGTTTATAATCTCTTGCATATTTTGAGCTTTTGGTACAGATCAGATGTGTAATCTGCAGACATTGTAGCATAGAAGACAGATCCAGGAAGGAGGCATTTTTTTGGGTAATGTCTGAGTACATCTATTTCTGCCATCAGGCAATTTGCTTTTCATAAACCAGCAATCAGGGTGTAGGCTGCCAGGAACAGATGGATAAAAGTAAGAAGAGAATGCTTGGAAGCAGTCATTGAAATGCAGAGAGGAAAAACTGCTGATATTTCTTTGGTACCAACTTTGGTACTTCTGTTGTAGTGCAGGATTGCTCCTCTTATATCTCTGTTCCTTAAGGCATTATAGTCTTATAAGCCCAAAGGCACTGAGAAGTTTTGCCACTACAGGAACTGTGGGAAGTCTGATGCTGGAAAGCTAGGGCTTCCACAATCATTTAGTTTTGCACCTCAACAAGAAGTCATCCTTGGCTATGGATAAGGTTCAGCCTTTGATGAGTTAGCAGTACGTACAGAGGAATAGCTGTTCATGTGGCAGAACTTAAGTGGACTTACTTCTGATTATGTAACAATTGTGGTATTTTTTCCTGGTTTTAGGAAGTCAGAGGTAGAGAGGAAAGACTTAGCATCCTGAAACATTTTTCCCTTTATTGTTAGGGTTTATGGATGACCCAGGAGAACAGGCAAGAATGAAAAGTGCTTTATGTATAATGAAATACAACTATGTTGTCATAAAATGTGACCTGTTAAAATGGCATAACTCTGTACCTCTCGCCCATGTGATGTTTTAAATATAATAACACGTATCTGTTCAGTAGTTCTGGAATTTAAATAGTATCTTAGAAGAACTTCTCTTCATTCAGTTTTTCTGATCTGGCTTTATGTTGCTTTTCCTTCTTTCATCAGGCCCAGGGGACAATTAAAAAACTGCTGTGGAAGGAGCTATGCTATATGCTTATATCACTTGTGTAGCTCAACAGAAGGTCTGCATCTAGGGAGATGGTGTAATTTTTATATCTTCAAACTTACTTTCTTTTGCTTTCCCTTCCCTCCGCTCTTACCAGTTAGTAGACTTTGATTTTAGATTGAAGCTTATGATGTCCTCCTCAGCTGAGGAATTCTTGGAATCTCAGCACTCTGGGTCTTCTGATGCATCCTCTGCACTCTGTGAGCCCTGGGTTATCAGTTAAGGATTGTAGACAATTTGGAAATCTCCAGTTTTGTTTTTGATACTTCTCCCTTTCTGTGACTTTGTGTAAAGGATTGAGTGTCTGCTTTTCAATGGGGAAGCTACAGAATTGACTTAAAGACAACTTAGATGCATCTGTTGTCTTAAGAACAAAATGGCTTGGAAAAAAACATCCAAGAAGTTGCTCCTGTTCATTAAAACCAGATCTTGGCAAATTCTGTAACAAGTAGAGGAAGTGTAGAAGAAACTGTTGCAAAATTGCTGGCTGTTTGCATAAGTGATATTCTTCAGGTGAGATTTTACTTAGTAGAACTTAAATTCTTTAACTTTCTGTAAGCATATAGAGCCACTCAACAGACATGAAACAAAGCTGTGTACCCATTCATAGGCAATGTTTGAAAGTTGTTGAAATACCTGTGCTGAAACATAACGTGGTGACGGGAAGCTCCTGAGCAGCCTGTCAGGTTCAAAGTGACGCATTCCTTCCTCAGGAAAGACAGTTCATTTTCTCTCTCTGTCTGATCCCAGTGCTTTGTGGGAGAATATTTACAAGATAAAACATATAACGATTTTATGGGTTTTCATGCACAGGGAGAAATGGTATGTCCTTAAGTTCCTGCCAGTGTCAGCACCATACTTCCTAAGGTCGGTTGAGAATTTGTTTTACCTCCATGCTGCTCTTCATATTCAAACAGGAACTGTTATGATGTAATACAGATTCGCAGCTGTTCTGAAGGAAAAGTGCAAGAAACCCTAGAAGTTAGTAGTCATAGAATAACTTGGGTATCTCCTTTCCAAATACAAAACTCATCAGAGATAAGAGTTGCTTTCCTGGGCAGCAAAGAATGCTGTCTTTAAAATCAGCATGTGTCAAAAATATCTTTAAGAAAGATATTGTTCTCCAAGGCTAGTAATTTCTCATCTGAGGTCACTCTGTTTGCTTTTGTGTTTCTTTTTCAAACGTCATGACTCCTTACAAGTGTAGAGATAGGAGGTAACAGGGGGTGGTGCCTAGTAAATAACATGGAAGTGTGCATGGCAACGTGTAGAAGGATGCTTTTCTGTACAGATCTAGCAGCTACAGCCGATAATGTAAGCATCATTTTTCTTTGTTTCAGCAGTAATATCTTGATACTTCATAGGAAAGCAAGAGCTGTCAGCTTCTCTGCAGGAGAGTAGTTTGAAAGTTTATACTTCTTTCAACACAGAATCTATGCTACTAATGCTTCGTAGGACCCGTCATGTCATGAAGGTGATGGAAGGCTTGAGAATAGTTGAGTGGGTTTACAGAGGGGAGGATGCTGCATGGTTTTATTCTTAAGAGACTGGAGGATTTTACAGGCATTATTGCATATGTGAGTATATGTATGTAGACAGTAAATACACACTTTTTTATAGATATATATGCCCTCTTTCTATAAAATGGATGCATAAGGGCTACATTGCTACAAAGTATGTGTTGCAATACTTCAGGAAGGTGTTATCATGGGAAAGGCAAACTTGCTTAACTTTTCATACAGATTTTGTTTTCCGTTTTTTATAACTTTGATCACACAGCCATGTGTTTAAAAAATGTTGATGATTTTCTCTGGCAGCATGATTCACAGTGGTGGACATGCTGTGGTGTCAGTGACTAAGATGGCATTTTTTGCGTTGTTCTCCCAATTTTAGCCCTGGTGCGAGTTGCGGGTTTCACAGTTGTGTTTTAATTTGTTTCAGAAGAGGTTGTGTTTAGTCAGTATGAAGAAGCCAAATACTGTCTCAAACATTGGGTTATGGGAGATCCTGCTTCTCTCAGAAAGGACGTTATTGACGAAGATTTACTGTCTGGTTGTAAATTGAGTCCCTTTAATGTAGTGTAGCTGCACGTTTCACAGGTATAAATTTAATCACTTACGATTGAAAATGTACATTCTTAGCCACTGATTAGCTACCATTGTGTGGCAATTTAGGCTGATGGTTGTTTTCATTACAGCACTGTATATAGCATAATCAGGGGTCAGCTGAGTAAGTGCCACACTTCCTCCTTTCTAATCAGTTCCTTAAAACAGCAGTGTGAGTTGCAGGTAACTTTAAATAATCATTATCACAAAAAGCATTTATTAGAGGCCACTTACTGATCCAGTATGGCACATTGCTTCTTTTTTCCTGTTCTGCACATAGTGTTTTTTGTGATTAACTATTTGCATCGATTTCAGGTAAGTATTCAGTTCAAAGAAGGAGGAGATTGCAGCTCATCAAAAAGAAAGAAAAGAAGGATGAAGAGGAGGAAGGAAAGACAGAAAAGAAGACTAGGAGGAAGACAAGACTGGGTTAGTTCAGGGAACTGAGTGAAATAGAGTACAGACTGGAATTATAGTTAAACTTTCTTACTTGAGGAGAAAGAGTTCTGGTTTCCATAAGCAGACCAAAGAGTATAATATAAAAACTTCAATTAAAATAGTAATAGAAAAAATTGCTTGAATAAGGCTTGTTTTGTTGGAGTGGAGGTGATGTCTGGTACTAGGAACAGCCACAAGATTGATATATAACTTGTAGATGCTACAGTGCTACAGTTGTTCTGTTGCTCTTCACAGATGGTAGCAAGTTTTCTTGGTCAGGCAAGCATGGAGGAAAAGTACTTTTCAGAATATCATAAATACTTAAAAGAATTATTGAGCAGTGTTTTGGAAAGAGCTAAAATCATACTTTTCATCATATAAGCAGTTTACTGTATGACTGAAGAAGTCTGGTTGTATGATGTTCTGACTGTTGCTATCTTAGGTGCAAGAGCCCATTGCCAAGGTGATAACTCTCATCTTGTGTCAAAAAAATGTTAGTTGGCAAGAGTCTACAGCAGTAGGTTGTAAAGGCAGTTTAATCTTATTTGAGAATAGAGACAGGAAAGCTCTGCCCTGTGAAAGTTTATCTCACCTATAGCAAAAGCATAAATGACTGAGATGGATTTTGCCCTTAGCAAATTCATTTTGCAGAGTTGCTAGTGGGATGAATTCCTAGAGGTGACAGTTAAAATAACCACCTGCTTAACACTGTTTATTGGCCAGTGTGGCTAGAGCTGTTGATTCTTTAATGGTTCTTAATGTTATAATGTAATTTCTTTTGAGACTGAAGTGAAACTGTTTTGGCCTGAGCTCTGTTGCTAAGTAGATACTCATTTTAAAAAACAAAACAAAAACTGTTCCAGGGTGCGTGTGAATACAGTGAGGATGACGAGCAGGTGGACATTGAGACCGTGGAGGAGCTTTCAGAGAAGATTAACATTGCCCGTCTGAAGGCCACAGCTGCTAATATCCGACCTTCCAAACAGAAGTAAGCATCCTTGGAGAGCACTACAGTTTTGTATTTTATTGATGAGCTGGCGCTGAATGAACTCATTAAACAGGTTTAATATGATGGTAAGACAAGGCTTATGCCAGGTCTTCCTGGGCACTGGTGCTTCCCAGTGTCTGTGAGGATGGGGCTTTCAGAACTAAGAGTAGACTCAAGTTGTCTTACCCTTTTTTTTTTTTTCCCCCCTCTCTAATTAATTTGTTCATCGGGGTGTGTATCTTGTAATGTAAAATTATTATGAGTGAATCACCTCCCTTGCTGCAAACTGAATATGAGCAGGGCCATCTTGTTTTAAATATGATTTTGCAACCTTTGTTTGTTCTTAGTGATACTTGTTATTTTTAGGCCAGAGTAGTCATTGGCTTAATCCTTTATCCTGTAAATGAAAGCTTTGTATTTGGTACCATTGCCCCAGCAAAGAAAGTATTTTCTTATTTTGCCTATAGACCGCCATGGTTGAAAAGCGTGGCTTTTGGGGGGAACCAGCAAAGTAAAAACATGGTTTACTTTAAGACTGTAAAGAATAGTCATGGCTAATTCTTAGCTGCAGCAAACGAAAGGATGGGGAAAGTGTCATCCAAAGCGTTTTTTTATCTCAAGAATATTTTTTGTAGAAACTTTGAAAAATCTGTTTGATGATACTTTTTACTTTCCAGATAGGAAATACAATTTTTCCTTCAGAAATACAGCTCAACGTTTATCCTTAGATGGTGACTTTGCTTTAAATTGTGAAAATCTTTCAGTGAGAGGGAAAAACAGATGTCATGTTTTGTAAACACTAATTCCTTGAAATATGTATTGTTCTTTGTTTTCTTGAATCTCCCAAGACATGAGAAAGCTGTTGTTATATATTAGGGTAGTAATAAATGTGAGAATATTGGTTGGTTGTTCCTAGTGGGGAAGGGATTAATTACTCTGCCACTTGTATTGAATCTGTGTTTTTTAAAAAAAGAACCAAAACATAATGAAAAAAATGCTTTCTTCAGCTGACAGTCACAGGCTGAATTTATTCTCTTTGGCATGTAGTGAAGTACTTTGTCTTTTGCACTATGGGAAAACTTTACAGCTTTCAGAGCAGCTGAATTTTTTCCAGGATAATGACACTGGAGATGACTTTAGAGCTTTCTCAAGAAAGTAAACTAGTAGAGTGTTCTGCTTTCATGTAGTTATACAAGGAAGAATTAATTTCAGGGAATAGAAATGAGCGATTTTAGGCTGTTGGGATGTAGTTAATGAGGATAGAGTGCATGAGATGAGTAGCGTTGGGAAAAACTTTTTACCTTTCTTCCAGATACCATGCTCGTAATTCTTCGGATGAAAAATTATCAGAAAAACCTACGAAGGTATATGTTTGCTCTCCTCTTTCCTTTGGTATCACAACTCCATTTTAAAGATAAACTTTCATCTCAAGTGCAACTCTTAACATGATTTATCTCTTCCATATAATTAATTGCTATTAAATGCTATTAAATTGATTAAATGCTATAAGCCAAATATGCCTGTGGGGGGAAGGAGCTCAGTCCAAATCTCTTTAAAGAAAAAGGACTGCTGCTGGTATCAGTGGGCTTCAGATCGAGCTTTATGTATGGGTGAAATATCTGCCTTTTGTTTATTAGTACATTTGCTTAGGCTTTGTGTTCTTGGCATAAATAATTTTTACAGTACACAAAATATGAAAAACTGAGAAATGTTTTTACATGTCAAAGAAGACAGCGTGTAAGATTATATAGGCACAGCACTGGGCAAAGGATTTCCTGAAAACAGTAGTTTAAGTAACATGTATTTAGGCAAGTTAAAGATAACACAGAATCCTTTCAAACCAAAACTCATTGTATTCTTTCTGAAGCTTATGCTGTATTTTAGGGTGTCTTTGAAGCCAATTTCACTCGCTGTTTGTGATAACTCTGTGAAGTACTTGATGTCAGGTCTAGAGCTACCTGCCGGGGTGGGGATTGGAGGTTGGCTGTGAGCCTTGTGTGTATCTTACATGTTAGAGCAGCTGGTATGTATGCTTTTGCCTGAGATGGAGATGGGTTCTGGGCTGTTCTGCTTCCCTCACCTTCTCCATGTATTTTTCTCTCTGCCCTTGAAGTTACGGCATAAGGCCCTTCCTTGAAAGGAACCTAACGCCCAACACAAGAGCAGATACAGGTGCAGCCTTACTGTGCTCAGTCTGCCTATGAGGGCAAAATGGATGTCAGGAGACAGTCTTCAGATTCCTCCTAAGGCCAGCTGATTTGATATATTATCACTGGACCTGAGGAGTCTTTCCACTGATTCACTGGGGTTTGGAGCAGACCTAAAATGATGTAAAAAAATGTGTTAATATTAGTTTTTAAGTATTACTTCATTGTGAAATAAATAACATAATTGTACAAAACCTGAAAGAGTAACAATGAAATAACAAACCCTTCAAATCTGTGGAGATTAGTAGTTATTCTTATTGCCTCTCAACCTTTTTGGAAACTCAAGCAAATTCAAAATTGGAGCCTGTCTTTGACTCTTCTTGTTTCTTGGTAGATGTCTGGGGTGATAATTTTCAGTGCCGTCTTTCACATTCTTATCTACATCTCTTGGCCCCAACCCATACGTACAAGTGAAACAAAACAGAAATCAGACTAGCTTAACTCCAGGAAAAGATTCAAGTGTCCTGTATTTGTGATTGATTTATTTATTAGTAGACTAATTTTGACGAGCAAGCAACAAAAAAAAAATTCGACTCAAACGTGTGGTTTTGCTGTAATCCTGTGTAATCATAAGTAGCCTTGTACTGAAAGAAATGAAAGCTTATGAACAGAAGGGACTGCTCATGATCTTTTCCTTTAGAATTGATGCGATTATGTTGGTATATGATTTCTTGTTGGTTAGCATTTCATGCTTATTGCATGTGCTTCTGACACTGAACTTTCATGAAGACATAATAGAAGAATAGCATGACATCAAATCTTCAGGTGTCTGTAGAAACATTGTAGATCAGGCATGTCTTTGAACATTGTTTGCCATTGCAGTACCTTTTTTTATTTAAACTGGTCAATATGGTTACTTCTCCAGCAGAGACCTCCATTCTGGAACAAAAAGCTGAAGACTGAGGCAGAAGCCTTTGCTCATTACCGCCAGACACACACAGCAAATGAACGCCGGCGACGTAATGTGATGAGAGATCTCTTTGAAAAGTTGAAGAGAACTCTAGGGTTACACAGCCTTCCCAAGGTCTCCAAATGCTACATTCTCCAGAAAGTAAGTACTTTGAAGCTTAACTGAGAAGGAAATTAATTTAATCTGGACAGAGTAAGTAAGCTGGTATGAACAATTTGGGTGAGTCCTAGTGACGCTGTGAATAGAGGACTTCTGTCACCTTTACAGGAGTCTCTAGAATAAAACAATATCTGAAAGAGTCTGTATTCTCCAAAGCTTAATCTTGATAACACAGATGCATGTTTTCTGTTAGCCCTCTCCTTGTTGTATTTCTTGTGAATTTAACCGTGGAAGGTTATATCTTAATTCCGTAGTGGTTTACAGTGCACATCAGGCAGTTTTGAAATACATTGAGGAGTTGCTTTTTTTAATGCGGAAGAAGGTAGTATTTCATTAAGTATTAGACTGCCATTAAAAACTTAATTGTAAACATGTAAATGATAGGAAACAGAACAGAAGCTGTAGATACGTAGTGTTTATCAGCTATATCTTGGATTTGTGGGGTAAAAGTTGTTTCTTTTCTTTGGACCTGAACTTCGGAAGAAGGACATAACAAGATGTTTCTTACTTTTCAGCATGCATTTAAGAAAAGCTGGTATTTTGTGGTACTTCACGTGCTTTCTCTGAACGCTAGTTTTTCATGATGATAAAAATGACTAAAGAGATTTCGTAAAGGTTTCTGGGAAGGAAAATTATTTTATCTTTTTATGTATCATTGGTTTATAAATCAATTCCCTAACACTTTCCTAGGCCTATGATGAAATCCTAGGATTGACTGATCAAGCAGATAAATTTATTGGACAGAAGAACTTACTGACGCGCAGACAGGATGTTTTGATTAGAAAAGTATCCACACTTTCAGGTGAGACTATTTTTGGATGCAGACTAACTGGAATAATTAAAAAAAAAAAAAAAAGGCTTTCAGAAACGGGAGCGAGTGGAATGATTCTCTGTGGATTGGGGTAGTGAGTCATTAGTTCACGTAAAATTTTGATTTCTGATGCCAAATAACCTGCTAAGCTCTGACTCACAGATACGTTCATCATGCTGGTAAGAACTGCTTTTATTTTCCTTTATGCCTAAAGAAAGTGTAGAATGATCTCTGTGCTGCAGGCCACAGGCTTGGAGTCCTGTGCATTGAGTGTGCTTTAGTGGTGTAGGGGAGAAAGTCACTTCATGCTGTCATTGATGACTTCCTGAAGTGGCTTTTTCGCTCAGTGCTTCACAAGTATACGCAGCTGTCTTTGGTCAGTACCAAAACCTATGACTCTTTTGGTCAACTCTGCAAATAACTGTCTGGTACTGCTTTTCTGAGAACTAATGCTAGTTCTGCCTATAAGATGGCAGCTCTGTCCATAGAACAAAATGGCAATATATTCTGAGCTGCTACTCATATAGGCATTTCAAGGCAAAACCACGTTGTCTTTATTGTGTCTTTCTGTCTCATTTGGAGGTGTAGGAAAGCTGTGACACATGCAAGATATTAAACTACTCTTACTGTCTGGGAATAAAACCAGGAGACTACCTATAAAGGAGAAATGAGAGAAACTTGAATCTTGTGTATTTACATTAATCAATTCATCTACATTTGAGGTTCTTCGAGAAAAAGATAATTAAAAAAATAATTTAAAAAATGGTATAGTTAAGCCTCATATTAATCTAAAAATGTATGATAGGCCTTCTGGGCAGGGAATGAAAGCAAATACCTTCACAAAGTGCTTTTCTGATCTTTTGCATATCTAGTGAAGAACCTCAAAACTGATGAGAAAGAACTCTCTTGGGAGAGTTAGCTAAATATAGACTTAGTTAAAGGTAGACTATGATGTTAAATACTAAGTAGGAAACAACCTAGTATAGTTATTTCTACTTGGATCATATTAAATTGTGTGCCTCTGCAGAAAACAAAGTATAAAATCTTTGTGTGTGGGGGGGGGGGGGCGGTGTATGTGTGTTCAAGGTTACGGGTTTTGTGTCAATGGTAAACTGTATGTGAATTTACCTCAGTGTCATTTGAGTAACAGGGTCCATTGGTTGAAGAAATTTCATAACAGGTAAAGGTATCATTTTGTCTGGTAGTCATACATTTTTACTAGGAGAGGTGTGAGGGATTTTTTTTTCACAGCAGTACTTTTTCAGCAACAGCCAGTGCCTGTCCTAGCTGATTTCTGCTCATCAAAGTTGCACATAAATTCTAAAATCTGTGGATGTTTCTGAAGGGAAAAAAATCTTGGAGTAAATAGGTAATTACTTCCCTCTGTTATTAACTTTTGCACTTTACTTTGTGGGCGTGGTGGCTGTCTTGTATAGAAGTTGAATGGTGCCAATAGATTTTTAGTTCTGTCTTAAACTCTTTAGTTATGCAAAGAGAGTTTGAAGATAATTGACTCTAGTAATTTTTCTACAGGGAAGACAGAAGAGGTTGTGCTGAAGAAGCTAGAATATATTTATGCCAAACAAAAAGCAGTAGAAGCGCAAAAAAAGAAGAAACAACCTGAGTCAGAGGCATCTGTTGTAACCTCAACTGCTAGCAAACAGCAAGAAGCATCTTCTGCTCCCTCCAAAGAGCTGCCCCAAGTGGCTATGCCTCCTGTGACTATGACAAACAGAAGAGGCAAGCCGTTGATACTTGCCAGAAAAGGACCCCGTCCCACAGGTGGGCTAAAAGCAATGCACATTTTGCATAACGGGAAGACAGACATTGCCCTCCCATGGGGTGCTGCCTGCTTGTGCTGCTTTCCTGGAGAAGAATTGAGTGTAGGACCAGGAAGTGTCCATCCAATAGGTGTTGAAACAGTTTGTTTTCAGTAAGGGTAAGACCAGCACGACAGAGGTCTTCAGCAGAACGTGACTTTTGAGTTTCAGAACAATGGAAAATAAATTCCTATTATGTTGCGGGTCGGTCATAGGAGTCTCACTGCAATCACACAGTAATTTCTGAGACACAAAGGTGGTTCTTTTTCTGCTGAAGCTCAACCCAAAGAAGACTGGAGTTGTTAGAATAGGTTCAGTTTTTGAAACATCCCCCCTCCCCTGAAACAAGCTAACTGTTAAGGTGGTGGAAGACTTGCTTTTAAATTAAATGACAAAATTGTCAGATGGTTGAGAATTTTTTTTTTGAGAAGTATTTGGTGTTTATGTAGACTTTCGCACTGTAAACATAGGAAGGAAAAAAAGAATGGCCGAAGTCCAGACTTTGATGGTAGTACCACTATAATACTGTGTAAGGATCTGGTAATGTTTCTTATTTTTGTAATAAGAAATTGTCTTGGACTTTCATAAAAGTCATTCTGGTTTCCCAAGCCTCATTTTTATCCAATCCTGAGAAGTTTGACATCAGAATTTGGATGTGGTGAGAACTTCCTTTATTTCTTTAAGGTGAAGAAATCACCTTTAATTTCAGCAAGACTGCCCTGATGTTTGATCAGGGTGCCACTCTTTAAGATTATGTTACACTGTGCAAAAAGATAGTACAGATTGGCTCTCGCTGTGTAGGTGGGGTTCCTGGAGCCTGCATAGCTTCTGCAGCAGCTTTCTAATCTATGCCTTGTAAATCTTCTAGCTGGAGTTCCTTCTAGCACTGGATCACAGGATATCATTCGCCATGAAGAATGCTATGCCAGAATAAATTACTGATTTATATATTTCTTTTTTTACAGTGGAGACCTCAACCTCACTCACACTAACTGCTGCGAGCCTCGTGATGACTCCCCAGGGACAGGTGCTTACACTGAAGAGCCCACTAGTACCAGGGCAGGTAGCAGCTGTTCCTTCCACGCTCCTGCAAGCTGAATTAAAGCCTCGAGCTGTCAGTACTTCCATGACAACACAGCCAGGTATGATCATGTGAGGACATGTTAATGAAAATCAGGATAATGCTGTTTGCAGATACAAAGTAAAGTGTTATTTAATTTTTACTTTAATTTGTTTGAGTTCTTTTACAACTTAACTGACTGAGGAAGAGCCTGACTCTGGTAAGAGATATTTGATATAATTAATTCAAACTATCAGTTTATCAACAGGTAAGTAAAATCTGTTAGATTTTTGCTATTCTCAAATTAGGGAAACTTATGGAAGATTTCTCAGTCACCTAAACAATCTGTGTTTCTTCTCACCACACTCAGATGGTATTACAGCGTAAAGTCTTGCGTAGAAGTGCAAGGCTCTTATTTTCCAGGCTTGACTGAGTATCTGAAAGGCTCTTGTTTCCACCTTACCCCCACTTCCCTTCTTCTTGGATAAGGTATTGCTTCAGTGGTGATTCAGCTGCCAGGATCAACAGTTCCTGTGCAAGTAAAAGGAATCCTTACTAACTCTACCATTCCCATTACACTGTCAACTGTTGCTGGAAACCCAGTGCCCTCAACAGTAGTATCAGCTGCAGAGCCCCATTCAGGTATGCTCTCTACTTTTTATTGATCTTTTTGCTTGTGCGGGCAACAGTACCCTTGCAAAAATGAAGTTATATTGTTTTCTCACTGGGAAGTGATAATAGGTATTATTATTTTGGAAGTCAAAGAAAATCACTATCAAATGTTTTGAACAGTTTAGAGGGGCTTCTAGAGGACTAAAGATGGGAGCTTTTCAACTTTCACCTCACTGAGCCTCCTTGCCTTCAGCAACATCAGAATAAGTGGGACTGGAATGTGTCTGGTGTGATATATCTTGCTGCAGTGCAAAGTGATGTTGAAAATACTTGCCTGTTACATCCAGGCTCTTACTCTGGCACAACTTTTTCCCATACCCTGCCAGCTCTGCTGCTTGTTGGAGAGATGGTTTTCAAGGCTGAGTACTGTACATTAGGACTAAGTGTGGAGTGGTTCCTCCCAACAATGTTGTTTGCCATCTGTTTTGTTAAAAGCAAGCCACGCCCTTTCTGCTTCATTGTAGTCATTTGGTCATAATGAAAATGAAAAGTTCGCTTCAGATATGGGGCTGTGAAAAAATCTTGAGTGTGATAAATAGGAAAGTGCTTGGAGGCAAAAAGTGAATGTGTAGTCCCCTAAATGCCTCTAAACCAGTATTGCTAAATGCAAACATAAAAGTAAAGCGTGAAAAAACATTAAGAGAATATTGTCGTTTTGTTTTTCCTGTGCATCACCATCAAAATTGAAAGCACTACAGTTATTGACATTTGTGCCAGCCTACTGAAGGAAGCTGAGGGTCTGGGAAAGTGTTTCTGGGATAACAGATGTGGAGCTTGCTCTTGTTCTACAAGTTGAAACTTCAGCTCGTAGGGTTTTAAGACTTCCTATGACTAAAATTGTGAATAGCAGCTTACTTAAGGAGGACTTTAAAGTGATCAAATTATATTTATTAGGAATTATCTTTCAGTTAGCATGGATCCTGATGGATGTTGCTTTGTTTGGTTTTGCAGAAAGTGAAGATTCATTCATGATGCCAAAGATTGTTAACGTAACATCACTGGCTACGGAGGGAAGCGCGAGTCTAAACCTGAACAGAAACAAAAATTCTAATGCAACAGCTGGAGGTGCTCAGGCTTCTGAGACGTCCTTGGTTGTAGATCCTCTGGAAAGTAGGAAAAGTGACAGCATCCTTTCAGAAGAAAAAGCCAAACTATGTCCTGGAGACAGTGGCCGAGATGGAAAGAATACAACAGGTCCCACAAAAGTTTTATCTCAAAGTAAAGATAGCTTTCCACACCTCCGGAACACATCATGTACAAAGGAACCTCCAGAGTCCTTTAGCAAAAAGCTCTGCATTGGTGAGTTTGTAGGAAGCCAGGCTAGGAGGAAAGAAGGTGATCCTGGAGGGGAAAGATTAAAATCGAAAGAATTGTCATTTCGCAAGCTGCAGATCAAAGATTCCAGGATAGAAATGGAATTGAGGAAAGTAGCATCTGCAATGGAGGAAGCAGAACTGGATGCAAGTGAGTTACTGAGCAGCATTGAGGAGAGCGACGACACTGATGAAACCCTCACTTCGCTGCTCAATGAGATTGCCTTCCTCAATCAGCAGCTGAATGATGATGCCTCAGCTATGTCAGAACTGCCCAGCACTCTAAACTCAAATTTCTCACATGAAGGTGCAGAAGCTCGTCGGGGAACAGCCAGCAATCTCACAGCTGCAGATGGGCCTTCCTTCCAGTTTGGCCACTTGGGAGGCAGTTTTAAGGACCTTTCAGAGCTTCCAGAAGGTGGTGGCTCTATAAGCCCTCTCCTGCTGCACCTGGAAGATGATGACCTAACTGATGGGGATAAGAACTCTGGAGAACCTTCATCTGAAGCGGATGTTTTAAAGATAGTAATAGGTGCTGAAATGAAGGATCCGCTTCCCAATCTGTCTGTAACCAGTGGTGGTAATGGTAAAAGTGTAACAACCTTGGCAGAGACCACTAATGTGACTCCACCGGTTTTGCAGATGAAAACTAATCCAGAAGCTAGTAATGCTGACGCTTTGTGGAGACCCATGCCCAAGCTGGCACCACTTGGCTTAAAAGCGGCAAGTCTGCCAGCAGACTCGGAAGGGCAGAGTAATAAAGTGATGCCCTTATTGGCACCTGTAGTTGCAAAACTGGCACCCAGCGGGGTAAAATCTTCATTACCTGCAACTGTTCAAGAAGAACAGGATAGCAAAGTGATGCCCACTTTAGCACCTGTGGTTATGAAATTGAATGCTACTGGGACCTTGCCTTCAAATTCAGCAGGCAAATAAGTTGCATATATTTTTCTAATATGGAATGGAGATCTGGAGCAGTGTACCAGTGTCAGAATTTGACGCCCTCCCTTGTCTGCAACGCTCATTTTCTGTATGGCATCAGCACTCTCTTCAACTGAGGGCTGGCCCCAAACTGAGAAGTAAATGCTATGAAACTTAAGCATGTCGATAATATTTTTACCTCACTGTTGTATTTTGGATGTTCTCTTTCTCCATCACAAAACAAGGAAGATGATCTGTAACCATTGCTGGACACATGGTATCCTTCCAAAATTGGGTCCTTCACAGAAATAGTTTGTCAAAGGACTGAGAACCTTGGGCTTTTGAAAGAGAATTCCACTGCCCGCCCCTCAAGTAGGGAGGCAGCTGTCTTGTGGAGGAAACAAATGGATTACTTGTTTTCATACCAGGCAAATTATCTATGCAGAAGTCAGATTGTTCACATTTGCTGTTTTTAATGTTTGCAGAATACAATGAATGTGCAGAAATGAGATTGCAGTTGCTTTCAAACTTGTTACCTAGAGCAGTGGAAGGGAAATCTGAGACTGCAGAGGGCTGAAGTGAAAAGTTTTTGTTCTTTGGTGCTAGATAGTTCTCTGGCAGAGACTCTTTAGGAGCTTATGCACAGAAGATTTTAGTAAATATCTGTAACTCACTACATGGGGAAGAAAATGGTATTTCCCAGTGTAATTAAAAATAGGATGGTATGTTTAATGGAACTACTAAAAAAAACCCCTCACTTTTACCTCCTGCCCCTACAGAAATACTCCCTCCCTTGATGCATCAGGAAGGAAAAATTAGAGAGCAAAACTTAATTTGGGCACCCTGTTGCTACATCTTTAAAAGTATCACTGAAGTTGCTTCATAAAAATAAGGAACGCTTTGAGGGCTGTTGTTGCAGAGTGTAATTGAGCGAGTGTATATGTGAATGTATATATGAAAATATGTGTATATCTTCCCAAACTTTCCATTTCTTTATAAATTCAGGAAAGGTACTCAGAGGTTTTTCACTGCATTTGCACAAGCTGTGTATAGCAAAAAGTCAACAAAAATGCTCATTACCAGGGAAATAGGGCAGTATTGAATCATGAGATGTATTTTTTATTCTTCTCTGCCACTGCTTACTCAATAACTGTAGATACTCTTCTATGTTCAGCTGCTGGATGTGAAGGGCCTACAGACTGTAAAGATATGTATATTTTTGTACACAGTTTTTGTTTTCATAGTTTTCTTGACAAATGAAATTTTGAACCTAGGAGAGATGATTTGTTAATGAGTGTACACACAATCTTTTCCTATGAAGTTTGTAAATATGAGTTAGGGTGCGCTTGAGGGGCTTCTTAACTGCTCCGAAGAAGTAAAAAAATTTGCCATGAAAATGATATAGAATTTGGTGGTGCATTTAGCTTTGTGTTTAGAAATGCAATCCCCTGTCCTACTGTTCCAGTAACAGCAGCTGTGATTTCCTCCTGAAATTCCCCATCTTTGGTGATGCAGTAATGCAGGAATTTCATCCTTCCAGCCCTGAGGTCGTGCAGGTGTTGAGTGATGTTCTTCCACAGTTAGGGAGCAATGTTTGTACGCAGTGCAACCATACACCCTGTTCATTAAGCTGCATCTTCTGGATCTGTGTCTCAGTTGGATCCACCAGGGGATGTGTGTACCTTGGATGTTTCCTCATCTTTTTTACAATGATTTTATTATGCTGCAGAGCAGAGAAGCCCTTTCAAGCTTGATATGCATAAAGTTACTCCAGAACCTACATAAAAAAGGTCCTTCATCTGGCCATTCCAAATGGTGTGTTTTAAAGTGGATACATGTAACTCTTTATTGCCCTTTGCATGTTTATTATTTTAATATTCGATACAAGTCCTGTTTTAGTGATTTGGAAAAGAGAGCAGAGGTCAACATGAGAGTCATGTAGGGCCTTACAGTTGTCAGTGAATGCCTTAGAAAAGGGAATTTACAATATGTGTAAGTATTTAGACACATTGCTTATTATTTAAGCTTCTTAACCTTATTTTAAACCAGTGGAAATCTGGAGTAACTGAATCGGTTTACTAGTGCTACATCAGATTTAAATTTATTTACCTGGGAGTCTGGTTCTGAGCATTTCTAATAGGCTGAAGTTGCTTATTTTTTTCCCTATGGCAGTTTGTTTTGCCAAGAGATTTCACTTGCGTGAAACGGTAACCAGAACTGTGCTGTGATTCCTTTTGGATTCCTTATTACTGACCTTTCTTTTTGCACCCCATCCTTTTATGGTTCCAAATTACAGAAATATGTGCTAATCATATCTGCGTGCTTCTTAAAAACGTGAGCTTTGCACACTTTCGTGGATCAGGAAACACTAACATGAAATCCAATCAAATATTACCTAAAATAAATGCTGTACCTCGGAGGATGTTTTGTCCATTATCAAGGTAATGGAAAATGCCTGGATGTATTTACTGTTTGGCACTGGGCAGCGGGGAATTTTATTGCAATAAAAATGTACTGTGTAAAGATAACAGCAAACATTTTTGGTTCCCGAGCATGATTATTAAATTAACTAAGAACAGACCCCAAATTTGGCTGTAAAAGGTGGTAGTTGGTGCAGTTCCAAGTAGGAACTGTGATGGATTCTACCAGGCAACAAAGCGTGTTCGAAATGCTCTTAGTTTTTGCTCTCTTCCTTGTGCTGTCTCATGTCTGCAGCTTCACATTTTGCTATTAATTTAAATGCTGACTCTTTTTTTCCACTCTTTCCTCAAGCTGCCATTGGTTTGGAACAAAACTTTTAAATATATATGCTGTCTTTTGAGGCAATAATGCAAGAATATGACATGTAATGAAAAGATTTTTAAATAAGGTGAACAAAGAAAACCCCTGCAAGGCGCACGATCTCACCAGACCAAGAGACCTGGAGATTTTTTTTACACATCTGTAAATAGACTGGAATGTTTTTAAGAATATAATGAAATGTCAGATTTAGCTTTTTTTTTCCCTTTTATATATTAAAATATATCTTTCCCTCTTTTCTGCTTTTGAAAAATTGATATTTTTGTAGAAATCTAACAGTACAAGACTTAAGTAACTGTATGTGAGGGACAAAATGTAAAACTAAAATAAAGCATTGAGGTCGATTAGAAACTGGCTATGAAAGTTTATTAAACGGAGCGTTACATGAAAAGTTTATTACATGGGAGCAGAAATGACGTGGTGGCGTGCTGCTGGTGATGTGTGGTGCTGGACAGGAGCAAGTCAACACACACTTATGCTCTGAGGCAGGATTGCTTGGCAGTGCAAACGTGCAGTTAATTACTTGAACCAAAAAACAGGTAACTTGGAGGAGATTTAGTTTTGAGCAGGAGGCAGGAAATGTTATTGATTTTAAAAAGGGGTTTTGACTTGCTAAATTCAGAAAAGGCACTGGAGGGGCTTTATTTTCACCAAACTGTATCTTAGGCAGGAAACCAATGGGGCTGACATTCAATCGTGGCATAAAACCAAAAGCCAATGGTTGAAGATGAAGTCCACATAAAATCCAGACTCTCCAGTCTCCCAACCCCAAGCCTAGGTTAATCTTTTGTTTGTTTCCTTTAGAGAGGTTGTAGAACACAGCTGCCGTTGTAGGAACAAGTCTGAAGATCCGTCTGGGAGTGAAGAGTCAGAGGAGATGCTTTTTAAGAAGAAATAGATAAAATGCCTGAAACAAGTCACCATCTATCACTTCCATATGCATTACTTGGAAGAGAAGATGCTCGCTAAATGCTTTTTTGTTGGTTCGTCTTTTTGTTTAAAAAAAATCAGTAATGAACATCTACAAATGAGTAGACCTGAGAGAAAAAAATAAAATGAAGAAAACAATTATACATGAGGGTAAAGGATGGACAGGAGATGTCACAGATAATTTGTGTTTTTTTTTTTTAAATGCAGATCTGCTCTCGCAGGAGAGAATGAATAAAAATGAGTAATACAGTCAGTAACATGTTTTTGAAACTTCTGAAGAAACCCTTCAGCAAGGCCTCATCCTGTGACTCCTTATTTTAAGGGGTAAAGTCAGTTCTTTGGAATTGAAAGGAACATAAGCGTAAAGTATGTCCAGTCATGTCTGCAGCGGAAAGAACTTGTCAGTAGGCTCCCATGGTGATCCATGCTGGGGGCCTGTGTTTTCCAGCATATTAATTGTGTTCTTGGAAATACAGATGGTGGTACCAATAAGCTCAGCTGGCTGACTGTGAAAAGTTACTGGAAGCCTTTGCAATAACTGATTTAAAGCCAGATTTGACTCCATAAATGCCGCCAAAAAATGTGTAGAGGAGCAGTTTGTCCATAATTGCCAACAAATGGAACCTAAAGGAACCTCAGGGGACTGGCAGATAAAATAGCTAATCCGCTATCCATCATATTCAGGAAGTTGTTGTAGTTCAGTGACGCTCTCACTGACTGGAAAAGGGGAAGTACACCCCCATTTTTGAAAAAGGAAGACCTGCTGGTCAGTCTTACCTCTGCCTGGCAAGATTGTGAAGCAGATTCTCCATGGGTCCAGGGGAGGGCCATGAAGATAAGAAGGCTGGAGCACCTCTTCTATGAGGAAAGGCTGAGAGAGCTGGGATTGTTCAGCCTAGAGAACAGAAGGCTCCGGGGAGACCTCATAGCAGCCTTCCAGTAGCTCGAGGAAGTCTACAAGAAAGCTGGAGAAGGACTTTTTACAAGGGCGTGTGGTGATAGGAGGACAAGAGGCAGTGACTTCAAACTGAAAGAAGGTAGCTTTAGTTTAAATATAAGGAAGAATTTCTTCATTATGAGAGTGGTGAGGCACTGGCACAGGTTGCCCAGAGAAGTTGTGGCTGCCCCATCCCTGGAAATGTTCAAGGTTAGGTTGGATGGGGCTTTTGAGCAACCTGATCTAGTGGAAGGTGTCCCTGCCCATGGCTGGGGAGGTGGAACTGGATGATCTTTAAGGTCCTCCCAATCCAAACCATTCTGTGATTAAAAATTGACTACTGTCGTCTGGAATCATGGTAGTGGAGGAATTGTGGTACCTGTGATCACTTAAACTGGGGCTACCGTTTATTTGCCCTTTTAACTGCTGCTATAGACCAAGAAGGTGATATTATGCCACTCTACTTGGTTAGTCCTGTGTTTGAATTTTGTGTTGCCTCACCAAGCACCTTTGTTGTCTGGTTTTGGGGCTTTGGGAGCTGGAGGCCCATGACAGGTGTGACAGCTCTTTCTACCCCTAGAAAGATGTGGAGTCTTCACTTGTCTAAAAGTCTTTTCTGAAGAAGAGGAAAGCCGTAATCTGTCCTTGCCATCTACCTGGGCCTTGCAGGCTCGAACAGCCCATGCACATTTTCAAGCCCTTTGCCCTAGGTTTGCAGCCACACAACCTCCAGCACGCTCGGCGTGAGCGAGTCCCTGTGCCAGCGAGGCCTCCGTGAGCTGGAGTGATCTCAGCCAATGCCCGGGGAGTTGCGCCTGCAGCACTGCAGCCATGGATGCCCCCGCCCTCCCCTCGTTCAGCCAGGCTGCTCCAACAGCCCCTTGCTGGCAGCAGGATTCCTGTGGTAGCACAAGTGAAGGAAGACCTCTCTTTGCCTTAACAGTTCATCTCGCTCTTGTGAGGGTTCCCTGTTTTATGCAGGACTGTGCGTACAGGACAGTGGTTCCCAGAGGTTACAGCTGTTGGCCCTGGCTCTCCTCTGGTGATGAGCAGATCCTGGAAATCAAAGCTGAGGGACTTGAACGCTGATGTAATTTTAGAACAAGCTGAGTTTGCAGCCTTTACTCCTCAGCTCTGGCAGCCAGCAGGACCAGGATCCCTGCCTGTGTGTGGAGGTGAAGGGGGGTCAGTGGGAGCAGCCTCACGCTATCATAGAATCACTAGATTGGAAAGGACCCACTGGATCATCGAGTCCAACCATTCCTAATCCCTAAACCATGCCCCTCATCCACCCGTCCCTTAAACACCTCCAGGGAAGGTGACTCGACCACCTCCCTGGGCAGGGGAGGGGGTAACTGTGAGGGCTGTGGTGCTGCAATAGCCGGGCTCACTCTCTGCTGTGCCAGCCTGCTGCGACCCCCTGCAAGGAGGAGGAGATGGGCTTTTCTATGCCTCTTTTGACTTCCTTCCCTCTGTAGGGCTCCTCCTAGATCCCTTGGCTGAGAAGAAGGGGTGCCCCTCATAAGTACCGCAGCATGCCCTGCCTTGTGGGCTAAAACCAGGCAATTAAACAGCAGCTAAAAAGCCATACACAAATATAAGTTGTATCCCATTTTTACTGGCTTTAAATTGTGATTAACTGCTTAGACAACAGCTGGATGGAACAACTTGCCTCGAGCTTGGCTGGGCAGCAGTGTGGGGGTCAGGCCTCTGTTGCTGTCTACTTCCCTCCAGCTTGCCTTCTCTCCAGAGGACTGAGGGCTTGCCAGTTGTGCTCTTTTATTCACACGAAATCTTCCACCCTGAGGTGTCCTAAAAGGATAAGATTATTGAAGGCATCCTGGAATTCCTTGCTCAGTCGCTTTCTCATGAAAGAAAAACCCCCGACAGTGACCAGGTATCTGGTTTTCTTCAGTATCAAATAAAGCCCGGAGGTGTTTGGGTGAACAGCAGCTAAAGACACGTCTTCCTGCAGGAGGTACGTGATGTTTGGCACGGCTGAAGCTGTGCCATCCCACCCATGAGCCCTTGGCCCTTTCCCTGTGGGGGCACAGCTCTTGATTAGACACCTTTGTCTATCCCTGCCTAAGCCCAAGGCAGTGGCAGCACTGAGCTTTGAAAATGCCTTACCTAATGTTATTTCTGAGACGTGCTAGACCTGGACTTTCCTATAAAACAATGTGGTGCAGCTGGAGTAAAACGTGATTCAATAAACCATTGCTGTCCCTTTGGGGCCTGGCTGGAGCCGCATATCGTACACTCAGCCTTGTAAAAGCAGTGGGGCCAGGACAAGGTCCTCCTGCCCAGGCAGCCCCACGTGGGAGCGAGATGCTGGGGGGGAGGGGAGGCTGCTGAGGGGGGCATCCCTGCAGAATGTGCCCTGCAGATGCAGGGTGAGGGGCAGTTGCTGGCTTAGCTGGGCTTTGCTGGATTTGGGGTGTGTGGGAGTAAGCAGTGGGACCAGCTGATATCCCATAACCCCTCTCTGAGGGCCTGGGACAGGCTGTGGGGCTGGATATATTCGTATGGGCCAAGCTTCAGCAAAATGTAAACATAGATACAAGATAGATTAACACAGCAGATAGTATTTTCCTGCTCTGGTTATCTCAAGATTTTGTTTTTAATGACGTAGATCTGACATGATCATGTTATAATCCATTAAGGTTAATGCTGCAAAAGCATAACAGAAAAAGGAGGTGCCTGCAAAACATAGAATCATAGAATAGTTTAAGTTGGAAGGAACCTTAAAGATCATGCGGTTCCCTCCCCCTGACATGGGCAGGGACACTTCCCATTAGATCAGCTTCCCTGGTCAACCTGTGCCAGTGCCCCACCACCCTCATCATGAAGAAATTCTTCCTTATGTCTACTCTAAATCTGCCCCTCTCCAGTTTATACCCAAATACTTCACAATGATAATGATTAACTCCTGCTCCTCAGCCAGTTCTCTCCCTTCTAGGTGACAATGACTCTTTGGTTTTAAAAAATGACTTAAGCAGACTTCCAGCTTGTGAGCACTTTGCCAAGGTTTGTAGTTCCTTCCTCAGCTTTTGGATGTCCGTGGCAAAAAAAAAAAAGACAGAAGTCTTCCTGCAGAATCTCACTCCACGAATGTTTGTGGCTCTAACATATGAGGCAATTGAACCGGGAGCCTTCGTCTCCAGGAAGAAATTTTAATAAACGGCTCCCACCAGGCAAGTTGAACTGATGGCAGCCACAGTGGGAATTGTTTACTACCATGCTCCAGGGCAGACAAGGCTTCATTGATTTGATGGGGAAAATGTCCAGTTTTGCAAACTTTGCTGAGCAGGGGAGAAAATAATGATATTGCAGATCAGCTTACAAGGGCCACATTCATGTTTGAAAGAAAACTTGATTTTCATAGGCTGAGGAAGAGAGGCATAACTGCCAACGGGAAAAGCCAGCAGCTTCAGTGACCTACTGAATCAGAAGTGATTCCTGGCAGAAGATGGGTCCCAGGGGGCCAGATCCTTGGCTCTGGCTGGGAGGCAGGCAGTGCAAGTGGAAAGCGTGTAGGAAACCTCCACCTCCAGAGCTGCTCTGTGTGCAGTGGCACCCGGGCATGAGGCAGGCAGAGAGCAGAGCCCTTGCTGTGTCTGAACAAAGCACTGTCACCTCAGCTGCGTGTGCTCAGGCCCCAACGCCCTCCTGTCTTCAAGCTCCCCAACGGGGCTTTGCCAGGGCAGAAGCTGCACTGGCAGGCTGGCACATCCCCACCAACTGTGGCTGCCCCATCCCTGGAGGTGTTTAAGACCAGGTTGGATGGGGCTTTGGGCAGCCTGATCTAGTGGGATGTCCCTGCCCATGGCAGGGAGGTTAGAACTAGATGGTCTGTAAGGTCCCTTGCAAGCTGAACCATCATGATTCTAACCGCCTGCCACTCAGGAGTCCGCGGGCGCTTCAGAGCAGGGCAGTGGCAGAGCAGTGCAAGTGAGTCTTAAATCCACGTGAATGGGGCTTCACGATGCGCTCGCCATGTGGGTGACATTGTGCCGCAGGGGTGCCGCTGCCTAGAATTCGCCTGTTTTCAACTCCCCATTACTGCAGCTGTGATTTCATTTGCAGTATTTGAACAAAGCGTTGGCAGTGCTTTGCTTCATGTGTTTTTACTTAGGAGGACAACAGGGTGAATATTGAAGGAATATGTTTTACAGCACTGGGTTGGCTGTGATGAGCCACATGCAGGAGGCCCGGGCTGCTGACTGGCTGCCTTCCCCCCAGTGCTGAGAGTATTAGCTCAAGCTATTTCGGTTGTCTCCCCAAGGGGGAGGATGTAATTATCTTCTTTTTGAGACTGCGTGTAACTTTCTCCCCTCTATCTTAAAAAAAATTGAAACAGAAGCAAAAATGAACAGTGTAACAAGCTGATAGCGTATTAATTCTTACATCAGATTGAAAGCAAAGCTTGAATGAGTCTAGTATTATAAATCTTCCTGGTTTTTTGTGAACGTTTCTCTCAAGGAAGCGTGCACTCTCCTCTTTGCAGAAAGCCGCAACACCAGCATAAACCCAGTTTGTTGTCATGGCAATGTCAGTGGTTGCCTTATCTCTATGCCAAATTGCAGGCCCTCATAAGATCGTAGGAAAATTTGGGTGGTAAGGGATCTCTGGAGATCTGTAGTCCAGTCTCCTGCTCAGGTCAGCATCAGCCACTGAGATGAAACAAAGTTGCTTAGGGGGTTCTCCAGCCATGACTTAAAAACCTAAAGGGATGGAGATGGTACCACCTCCCTTGGCGATGTTCCTAGGCTGTTACTACCAGCATTCTAGCTTTCCTAATTCCAGTTAACCTGGGAATAGTGTTTGGGTTTGCTGTGCGTTTCACATTTATTCATTGTACTCTCTATTTTTCACCACTTTGAGTCTATCCAGGAGAAGAATTTGCCTTCCACTTTGATTTCTTTCTCTGTCTGCAGAGTTACTACACCTCACTTCATTGCTCAAGAACATACTAGTGCAGGCTGCATCCCTATCTTGCATTCTCTTGTCAGCTGAGCTTTTTCATAGAATCATAGAATTGTTAGGTTGGAAAAGGCCTTTGAAATTATCAAGTCCAACTGTACCTATCCACTACTAAACTATATCCCTGAGCTCCTCATTTAACCATCTTTTAAATATCTCCAGGGATGGTGACTCAACTACTTTCCTGGGCAGTCTGTTTCAGTCCCTGAGAACCCTTTTGGTGAAGAAGTTTTTCCTAATGTCTAATCTGAACCTTCCCTTCCACAATCTAAGGCCATTCCCCCTTCTCCTACCACCTGTCACTTGGGAGAAGAGACCAGCGCCCACCTCTCTACAACCTTCTTTCAGGTTGTTGTAGGCAGTGATAAAGTCTCCCCTCAGCCTCCCTCTAGGCTAAACAACCCCGGTTTCCTCAGCCGCTCCTCATAACACTTGTTCTCCAACCCCTTCACCAGCTTCGTTGCCCTTCTCTGGATGCAATCCAGCACCTCAATGTCTTTCTTGTAGTGAGGCCCAAAACTGAACACAGTATTCGAGGTGCGGTCTCATCAGTTTCGAGTACAGGAGCCCAATCACTTCCCTGATCCTCCTTGCCACACTGTTAGTGATACAGGCCAGGATGCCATTAGCCTTCTTGGCCACTTGGGCACACTGCTGGCTCATATTCATCTGGGTGTCAAACACCACCCTTGGGTCCTTCTGTGCCAGGCAGCTTTACAGCCACTCTTCCCCACACCTGTAGCGCTGTATGGGGTTGTTTTGTCCCAGGGGAAGGACCCGTCACTTGGCCTTGTTGAACCTCATCCTGTTGGTCTCAGCCCTTTGATCCAACCTGTTCAGATCCCTTTGTAGAGGTTCCCTACTCTCAAGCAAAGTGACGCTTCCACCTACCTTAGTGTTATCTACAAACCTACTGAGGTTACACTCAATCTCTTCATCCATCGATAAAGATATTGAACAGAAATGTATTGAACACTGAGCCTTGGGGAACACCACTTGTGATCTGCCGTCAGCTGGATTTAGCTCCATTTACCCTCGCTCTTTGGATCCAGCCATCCAGATGGTTTTTCACCCAGCAGAGGGTGCGCCTGTCCAGGCCAATGGCAGCCAGTTTCTCAAGCAGAATATGGTGAGAAACTATGTCAAAGACTTTACTGAAGTCCAGATAGACTACATTTACAGCCTTTCCTCTATCCACTAAGCAGGAAACCTTGTCACAGGAGGAGACCGGGCTAGTTAGGCAAGGCCTACCTTTCACAAACCCATGTTTACTGGGCCTGACCATCTGGTTGTCCTTTGTGTGCTGTGTGATAGTACTCGAGATGATCTGCTCCATGACCTTTCTTGACACTGTAGTTCCCTGGATTCTTCCCTTAGCCTTCCTTGTAAATGGCCATAACATTTGCCAGCCACCAGTCAAGCGGATCTTCCCAACTCAGCCAGGACTGCTGACAGATGATGGTAAAGGGTTTGGTGAGCATCTCTGCCAGCTCTCCCAATACCCTGGTCTGGATCCCATCCGGCCCATAGACTTGTGAATGTCCAATTGGCCGAGCAGTTCTCTACCAATTTCCTCTTGGATCATGGAAGCTTTGTCTCTGTCTTCTGGCTCTTATCATCATGACATCTCAAGAGTTTCTCCTAAGAACTTAAGATTTGGCCATATTTTTATATCTCCCTTTCTTTTGGTCAGTCATCATGCCAGATGACTAATTGACTGTGTTTTCTTGTATTTGACATTTGTTTTCTGCCTACATTAGCCCTGCTTTAGGAAAGCACCCCTAGTCAGAAGAATATTTGCACATTAGCAATGAGAACAAACACATCCAATACTACAAGTTAAATGTCCACTTGACTGCTCTTCAGATAGACTTACAAGCACACAAATGTTGCCACTAATCTCAGTCCTTCCTATTTGTTGTCATCTATGTAAAGTGCACGGGCATAAAGAAAGCAGAGTGTGTGCTTTTGCATGTGTCCTTGTCCTGAAGGGCATCCACTTGCCAACTCTCTTTTGACAGGATTGTTTCATGAGTTTTGTGTTTCACTCTTCTCCTGCTTGTATCATATTTAGTATACCGTGTCCTGAGGGTGACTGCTGTCCAAGGTTTTTCCTGTTTAATTGAATTATGGTTGCCATGGGTTGTGGAAAGGTGAAATTTCATTCTGTGTGGTGAATTCTGCAAGCCAAGGTACATTATAGAGGAAGGGGGCAGCCTGGCTCTCAAAGTCTATGTCAAGGAGCCAGGGGTTGAACTAACAGCAATTTTAAAAGGGATTTATGGTAACTTGTTTTCCTGCTTCCCAAGGAAATGCAGTAGAGCTGGGTATCAAATTCAGACTTATTGGAAAACTCTAGCTCCACAGCCAAGTGTGACAGCTTTTTTTTTTGTACCTATCTCCATGCTGCCTCTCTGCTTACTAGCCAGCATCTCCTCAGAGACAGAATTGTGCTTTGTCTCAGACAAAGTCCTCCTAGCCAGTCTTTCCAGAGAACCCAGTACAAGTGAAGGGGCTGACACAAACCACGTACTTCTAGGTAGGGCTGAGCAGGGTACTGGCGTCCAATCAGAAAAACACAAACAGATGCAGCGCCAGCATTTCTGGTATTTGGTTTCCAAACAGCCATGAAATGTAGTTTGCATTTCAGCCCCTGTGCCTCATTTCAGCATGTGAGGTGAGAGGATGGATCCTGGTGCTCAGGGGTGGCACAGGGCTAAGCCCTTCTCTACAAACTCCATAGCAGTCCCTGAGGGCCTCCACACTGACCTCTGAACCAGCTCGACACACGGACCTCGACACAGCCCTGCCTGCAGGATGGCAACACAGAGGGGGGCAGAGCACTCTGCAGGAGGGTCTGGGACACAACAGGAAAGTTTTGAGGGAAAAAAACTGTCTTGCAAGGTCTTGTTTTGACGTTTGCTTTTTGTTTTTAAGGATGTGAAGGGCAAAAAGCAGAGCAAGTAAAGGGAACTTTCATGAGGTGTCTCACTTCAGGCAGGACTTCATGAGGACAGATGGGGAAACTGAGGCAAAAGGCAGTGCTTGAAACCTGCCCAGCTGAGTGTTGCTGAGCAACATGAGAGAAAGAGGGAGTGATACCTTGCACGCTCCATTGCATTTCGTAAGAATCACAGAATGGTTTGGATTGCAGGAGACCTTAAAGATCATTCAGTTCCAACCCCCCTGCCATGGGCAGGGACACCTTCCACTAGATCAGGTTGCTCAAAAGCCCCATCCAACTTGGTCTTAAACATCTCCAGGGATGGGGCATCCACAACTTCCCTGGGCAACCTGTGTAGTGCCTCACCACTCTCATAGTGAAGAAATTCTTCCTTATATTTAAACTAAAGCTACCCTCTCAGTTTAAAGTCACTACCTCTTGTCCTATCACTACACGCCCTTGTGAAAAGTCCTTCTCCGGATTTCTTGTAGGCCTCCTCTAGCTACTAGAAGGCTACTACGAGGTCTCCCCGGAGCCTTCTGTTCTCTAGGCTGAACATTCCCAACTCTCTCAGCTTTTCCTCACAGAAAAGGTGCTCCAGCCCTCTGATTGCCTTCCCGGCCTTCCTCTGGACCCACTCCAACAGGTCCATGTCCTTCACACATTGTGAGCCCCAGAGCTGCACCTGGAGGCCTCACCAGAGAGGAGTAGAGGGACCGAATCACCTCCCCTGACCTGCTGCTCATAATTCTTTTGATGCAGCCCTGGATATGGTTGGCCCTCCGAGCTGCCAAGGGCACATTGCCAGCTCATATTCAGCTTGATTTTCCAAAATTCATACTTGAGCCCTAATGGGGAAGGCAGGGTTGTGACATGAGAAGAAATTCAGAACATCATCAACGTGCCAGAAGTGATTCTAGGAGACACAGCAAGCAGTTTCAAAAACTAATATAAACGCATGGATTTCATGGCTTGTAATATAGTGCTTTGACATCACTTGTCATCAGAGGGACTTTCATTTTTGCTTGCTCAATTACAGTTTTGCTGTAGCTCTTTAATTTTGCTGACAGTAGTAATAATAAAAGGCATCCTTGGAGGCCAGACAGCCATACAGCACATCCAAGCTGTAAGATCTGTTATGCTGTGTTTTCAGTGCAAAGCCCAAAGCTGGCTGAGTTCAGGTTTACACTGTCAGTTTGCTGAGAATCACCAAGAGCAAGACTGTCTGCTTTGGGCTTGCAGGGGATATTCGTGGTACATTTTCTCCTTAATTACTGCTCTCTGCAAACATAAGGCATGGGATGAAGGCAAATGAAACAAACAGGCTTATTCAGGTCAATTACAAAAGTACAGGCTAATTGCGAACAAAGTGGTACAACAGGAGCAGACTGGGCTCAGAGGAAAACAATGTCAACAGTGACCTACATAATCTGGAGAAGGGAGGGGGAGGTTAGAGAGCAGGCGGTGGGGAATGCATAGCTCAGCACAAGAGGGGTTTGCACACTTCTCTCCTTTCAGATCCCCGGCAGGGCCAGCCAGCGCGCTGAGTGCTCTCCCTGCAGTCTGCACAGAGGTGGCCTAGACACCTAAGAACATCCAAGGAGACACCGGCCAAGTGATGTAAAGGCGTTGTTTCCATGTGACATTTAGCCCTGCAGGAAGCTGCAAGACCTCTTCCCTGAGCCTCAGGGCAAACCTGGAAAAACAGCCCTCTGCTCTCAAAGCAGAACAGCCCTGCAGTGAAAACTCTCTTGCTTATGCTGCTAGAGGGAGGACAAGCGAAGGACAATCAGTTGCTTAGACACATGCTGGAAAATGTATCTTGTGATCCCTTTCTGCATCTATAACAGCAACGAGCTCTCCCTAACCTAACTTGACCTGACATGACCCAACCCAACCTAGTCTTTCTATAGGAAATAGGTCCTTGGTCAATCTTAGAGCAGTAAGACACCAAATTTCAACCTCTGCTCAGTTAGCCCTTGCGGGTACTTTGTTTGTGAAAGGTAGCTGTTCTTGACTACGTTTCACAAACCCCCTGAGACCACTGCCAACAGACTGAAGTATGTAGCTGTCTGCACCTCCACTGCAAAATGTTCTTGGGCCCAGAACTAGAAAAGATATAAAGTGACTACTCTAAGGGAAACTTTTATCATTCCTCGCAAAATTCAATGGTAAGTTCACCCTATGCTTCATGTTTCCAGAGAGGGGTAATTAAGGAGAACAATGGCACTCAAATAACTCCTACAAAGGGGAACAAGGATTTGGCATCCCTTTTTTAATTACCAGATCAGTCAAATGCTTTCTTATCATGTGGTTTTCAGCTCTGGACTCCCCTTGCAAGTAGGGATCTGTGCATCCAAGAGCCAATATCCGTGTGCTTGCCAGCCCTGGCGCTTGGCCAGTCACTGGCAGTCAGTCTTCTCCCACCTGCATGCCACCGATCTTGTCTCTACCCACATCTGAGGTCCCAGCTAACTACTCTCTGACGCAGACAAAGTTCATCCAAGACTTCAGTTCCCCTGTGGGCTTTTGAGACTGTCGAACCATTTGGTCCTGCATGTAAATCACACCAGACTCAGAGCTAAGCTTAAAGAAGCTCCCATGGATTAGCTTTGGGAGTATGTCATGGCTTATGTGACCAGACAAAGCTGTGATGGAGGGGAGCTCACATGACTCAGACAGTGTCCAGGCTGAATTTTGCCTCAGTACTGACTTCATGTCCTCTCTCATAGCCTCCATGTAGACAGCATGGACCACAACATGTTTACCTTCAGCAGTTACCACATGGTATTCTGATCCCTGGCTGCTGTAAAGTGAACACAGACAGGTCTTGCTTCTGGCAAAAAATTAATAGGGTTGTAACTTAATTTACCTCCCTTCACAAGCTGTCTAACGTGTGTGTGGGCCACGCCACAGCTAGTGGGGGTAACTGTTCCCATGTAGTGCTGCACTAGCTGAAAAGCTGGAGCATCACCCTCGGAGAGCGGCCAGTCCACGCAGTGCCTTGGCTTTTCAGCCCCCGCAGTGCTGACCAGGCTCTGTGAGGACCATCCACAGCTGCCCAAGGTGGCTGTGTCCTGCAGCCATTCCTCCAGGCTTAAATCAGCTGGCCCAGGTTCTATTTTTATCAGTCACATCTGCCACCTCAAAACCAACTACGAAGCATACCTCGCTGCACACCGGATGCACATGTGCCTCAGGCACCAGGTGAGTCAGAACATGGCCCCGGTTTGACAGCTGTAAGGACACAGGTACATACTTTGCTAATTACATTAAAAATAGTTTAAAATGAGGGCACAGATTTTGTTGATCCCTTGAAATATAGGAGTGAGACATAAGTGGACTAGTTCACCTGTTTGAATAGCAGATCCAAAAAGTAAATGGATTTGTAATTTTTCCCTCAGTTTAGGGCACATTCTTCTAGCTCAGAAAAACATTATGAGTGTAACTGTGCTTGGGATTCCCAAGTACATCTGTGCACCTTTTGTCTTATGACAGCGATTTTTCATCCTTGGTAGATACAAACCTTTTCTAAGTAGTATCCTCCTGCTTTCAATTGGGTTTTCTATACTACACATTTTGTTTGTACTCTCTATGGTTTCTCTTTATCAGCACCATTTCCTGGCAGCCAGCTGAATGGCATTCATGCTTGTGTATTTTTCTTCTTTTAAAGCTCAGCTGGGATCTGTGATACAAGCTTATTCTTCCTGGATGCATTACAAAGGATAAATGTCTACATGACTTTTCCATGGGAACACATGAAGATTCTGTGTAACTGTTGGCTGGAATCTAAATATTTCAAGATAGGTACCAGGAGCCTGATAAAGAGACCCAGGCTACGTCTGCAAACATTTTCCAGAAACTCATTTTGTTTATCGCTTGTAGCTGTGGCAATAAAGGCAAGAGAGAAAGGGACAAAGCTCACTGGGGGGAAACAGGTCAACAAAACCAACCAACTCTGGTTGGGCTACATCATCTGACTGGCTGTAGTTTGAACTTTGGAGACGTTTCTGTGTCCTGTGAAGAATCCTCAAAGCATTTTGCTAGGGCAAAGTCATAGCTAGTTAAGGGGTTAATAATGCAATTATTATCAAGCTTGCAGTTGATGTCATAGTTGGAGGAAGAGCGAATGTAAAACATCCTCTATATAGTACATGGTAGCTGCTTTTCTCCTCATGCCCTCTAGCCACCTAGTTTCTCATATAGTAATTTTTATTCTGGACTACACCAAAGCTGTTTATCTTTTCTCCTTCACCATCTCTCCTCGTCTGAGTGCCTGCTGTTCACTGTTCTAACAACAAGTCATCAGGTGGAAAACAGCATTAGGACCCTGCTGAATCAACATCCTTTGAGGCTGAAATGATAGCCATTAGCCTAATTGGAAAGCAGCACCATGGTCCTTTGAAGGTAGAAAGGTAGACAACTCTTACAGAAGAAGACTGGATGTTGTTCTTCTAAAGCATTTCAAAGTTTGTGGGAAAAACATGTTCTCTATACTTCAGTTGCTCTGCAAGCTGCTCAAAAGTGACAATGAGGGTGTGGAGCACAAGGTCTGTCCATGCTATTTTGACAGATACTCATGAGCAAGTTCAACCCATACTCTGAGCTGTCTGGAAGCGATGAATCTGCATGAATGTGACGCTGATCCCTGACTAACTCACCTGGTCTGTGAGCGAGCCTCAATTGCTCATGCTGGCTGCCACAGCTTCCAGCTTGGAGCTCCCTCTAGTACCAGGAAGGCAGGTCAGCTCCACCATGTCAGTGTCCGAAAAACTGAAATCCTTCCTCAGATCTGATCTGAAGCTGATCAAGTAACCATCCTGGGTCATGGCTGCTGGGGTTTCAGAGGGACAGAGCACCTTCTTACCACATCACACGGTGCTTGGGCAGTGATCAGTGGTCCTGGTGATGGGCCCACAGCTGCCCTCACCATGTCAGCATGGCTGGCTGGAGAGTTGCCTCACACTCCCTGCCTGGCTGCAGGAGCTGAGAAGAGCTTTGTGTGTAAGAAGAACAAGTTTGAGGAATGGTTCTAAAATTACACTGAGAAGGCTCATGTAGCACTTGCTCTGTTGCTTTCTGTTGTCTTTTACATGCTCTTTTTATCACGATATTTTTGACTAGGAAAATAATTCTGTTTAAAATCACTTCTCAAATCATAGAATCATAGAATCATAGAATCATAGAATCACAGAATCATAGAATAGTTTGAGGTGGAAGGGACCTTAAAGATCATCCATTTCCAATCCCCACGTTCCTTTTGTGTGGAGCCCTATAGAAGGATGACGGGATTATTTGCAAGATATTGTTATTTAGAAAAGCATAGAGGATTTCTGCAACAGAGAAACACATTTTCAGATACTTCATTACCTAATGCTTAAAAACACAGCATTTAATTTAATGAGGCATCTGTTGCCTCTCATTATTTATGGCATACCTCAGAAGACTACTTTAGGAACACATAATTCAAGAACAAATGCACCAAACGCCAAAGAAAAATGGTATCATTTTTTCATGGTACATTGTCTTTTCTGGCAAGGAAGAACTCATGACCTCTAGGGCGAAGCTAAAAATCTTGTTGGTTATCGTTAACTGATCTCAGTCAGATGTTGCATGATGGAGGCCCTACAAGTACACACTGTAAAAGACAACATTTGTTCTGAAGTAAAGGTGAGCAACAGAAGACAACAGCAGCACAACAAAAGGAACAGCAGGCATCAGTGGGGTCAGTGAGCACAGCAAGAAGCACACACCATCACAAGCCCCACGTGTGTACCTTTAATGAGATTTGAGAGAAGAAGCAATAAATGACCTGCCAGATGATTACCAGCTTGACTGCTGCCACGGGAGAGCTCACTTTGGACACCATGAAGAACAGCAACACCAGGAAGCATGTCATGGAGAAGTGGGTTTACCAGTTGTTTATTTCTTTTCATTTCAAGCTATTTGGTATGCACTGAAGGATAGGACTGGGAGGCCAGAGGCCATGCAGGTGAGTATCACCATCTCCAGTTTCATCCAAACTAAAGTGGTAGTAAACATAAAGTCAGTGCAAGGGTGATGGAATAGGTGTGTGGTAAGACTTGTACTGCATACCTAGAGGAAGCTGGTGATTCCTGCTTGTTTTCCTTTTGCATTAAAAGGATCAAAGAAAAAAAGAACAAGCATTTGTAATAATAAAACTACAGAAAAAGTTTATTTTAAAATCACTGGCAAGATCCTTCTCTTTAGCATGAACTGAAGATCTCTCTATCATTTCATCCTGTTTAAAAAATAACTAGAAACGTTGTACACTTTAGTCAGAAAATCAGAAACAGCCATTCTCTGTCCCAGTTCCTTTCCGATGAATTTAGCAGTCTACTGATGTTTCAGAGTTACCCTGTCTCTTCAGTCACTTCACAGATACAAAGAATTGTAATCACAAATCACATTATGCTGTTCTCAGCTTTCAACAGAAGAGGAACAATGCTAGCTGCATTTAAACAGCGTCTCCCAAGCAATCTCAGCTGTTCCTTGTTTTCAAAGACATCCCTCAGTTCTTCCTCAAATGTGTGCATGTTCTTCCCAAATGTGATGACTCTTGATGTTTTACTCTTGAACATGAAATGTTCAAGAAATGTAAGAACTATCAACTCTTTTTTTTCCTTCTGTGCAATCCCAGGTCCCAGTCCTGTTCAGGCTGGTGTACATTTTTGACTCCATGTCCAGTGTGAATAGTCCCACTCGCTAGAATTCATAGTCTGGATAAAACTAAACACATCTGTAAATCTTCATAGAAGAGGGGTTTTATTTTTGCAGCAGCAGCTCTGGTTTCCCTCATGAATTTCTCCTCAGCCTTAGCAACAGGGTACTGTTATTCAGCAACAGGACAATAGGGTTGGTAGGAATGGACAGCATTCACATTTTCTAGAAGAATCCTTTTCTTATGTGCTACGTCTTGGGTTGCAGGCCCTGTCTGGGGCTGCAAGTTAAGATATCTAAATGATTATATGATTCTATACTTGTATTTCTAGCTCCCACAGACTTCTTTCATTTTAGTAAAAATTGCAACATTACCAACTCTTGCAATTTTATTTTAAGTCTCACAAAATTTGCTATTTTTTGGAAAGCCCCAGTTCCTGGAGCCTTTTGACTTTTTGTCAAAGCAACAAGCGTGGACTTCTTTCTGGCAGCTGTGTATCAAAACTAAAACCTTAGGAAGGTTGGAAATGGGCATTTTAAATTAACTTCCTGCAGGTTACTATGATGTGACTGGAGCTGATTGACAGAGATTAGAAAGACGTCTTCCTGCTAAGGGGAAGACCATAGCCCATATGTGGATCATTTGTCATGGTAAATCTGTGCCTGAAATTCAGCAAATTTTCATGAACTGTATTTTTGAAATGATCATCTCCACTTGTTATGAATGTTCTGGCTTTGCATTTGTCACAAAATATGGGGCAGTCACTAAAGATGGGAAAGGTGGGGAGGGCAGCCACTATAGGAAATCAGGGGGCCAGAATCATAGAATAACCAGGTTGGCAAGGACCCATTGGATCATCGAGTCCAACCATTCCTAACACTCCCTTAAACCATGTCCCTAAGCACTTCATCAACCTGTTCCTTGAACACCTCCAGGGAAGGTGACTTGACTACCTCCCTGGGCAGCCTGTGCCTGTGCCAAATGACTCTTTCTGTGAAGAATTTTTTTCTGATATCCAGCCTGAACCTACCCTGACGGAGCTTCAGGCCATTCCCCCTTGTCCTGTCCTCTGTCACTTGGGAGAAGAGGCCAGCTCCCTCCTCTCCACAACCTCCTTTCAGGTAATTGTAGAGAGTAATAAGGTCTCCCCTCAGCCTCCTCTTCTCCAGGCTAAACAACTCCAGCTCTCTCAGAAGCTCCTTGTAAGGATCATCGAATGATGAAGGACATCATGAAGGACAAGAGAATGACTGCAGTAAATGGCAGAGCACATTAAGCAGGTGCTAGCAGGACTTTTCCACCCTAAGAAATGCTGGTCTCCTTTCTCTCCTTTGAGGCTTTGGTGTGGAGATGTATCTTAGGCCAGTGTGGACATGTACAGTCTCTTTGAACTCTTAGAGACTAAGAACGCTACATCCTAAATGTATACCTTTTAATAGCAACTCAGGCTTGGTGAAATCTGTCTCACCATGTTCTCTCATGTGGCTAGTACCTGCCACGGCATGGTAGCACTGCTGTCCATCCCTGTTTGGGAAGCACATGAATCTGCACAGTGGTTTCTGAACTCTTCCAGGGGGAACAGCTATTAGGCAGCCCCAGGTCAAAACCTTCTTGGTGGCCTGACGTACCTTTGCTTCTAGGGCCTCACCTGCTATGAGCAAGCACACAAGCATCCACATTGCTGACTCCACAGGCTCCATCCCCACAACCTGATGTGAGAGTGGGCTGCTGGACTCTTAGCAAAAACTTTAGAGAACAGAGAGAAGAAGGAGCTCCAGGACCTCTTCATAGGTGGGAACCAACTGCAGCTTAGAGGACCTCTTCACAGGTGGGAACCGCCTGCAGCTGCAGAGGAGTCCTATGGTCATCCAGTGGCGCTCACTGCTACGGGTTTGGCTCGGCCAGCAGCCTCTGTGCCAGCTTGCTCTGTGCCATTTGTAGCCCCAGTAAGGGATCCAAACACTAGTGATTTATATCAGAATCATAGAATAGTTTGGGTTCAAAGAGACCTTAAAGATCATTCAGTTCCAACTGCCCTGCGATAGGCAGGAACATCCCACTAGCTCAGGCTGCCCAAGGCCCCATCCAACCTGGCCTTGAACTCCTCCAGGGATGGGGCATCCACAGCTTCTCTGGGCAACATGTTCACCACTCTCATGGTGAAGAAATTCCTCCTTATGTCTAGTCTAAATCTGCCCCCTCCAGTTTATACCCATTGCCCCGAGTCCTATCACTACAATCCTTTGTGAACAGCCCCTTCACGGCTTTCTTGTAGCCCCCCTTAGGTACTGAAAGGTCTCTGTCAGATCTCCTCGGAGCCTTCTCTTCTCCATCACACCACCCGAGCCTGCGTACCCTGAGGCAAAGCAGTCACTCCACAACTTTTTCACCTCCACAGTGCAACGCAGGACCCACGCCTTTCCCGAAGCCCCCCGCTATCCTCCCGCAGTCCCAGGGCGCCCACGGGCTCCACAGCCCTGCAGCGAGGCCGCCCCAGCCCCGGGCACGGGCTGACCCCTCCGCCCCGCCCCCGAACGAGAGGCGGGGCTCTCGGACAGCGCCGCGGGGGGGAGGCACGGGGACAGCCCCGGACCCCAACGCTCCCGGTGCCCGGGGGCAGATCCCGGCGCGCTCGCGCCGACCCCCGCCGCCACGCCCCTTTAACCCCCTTCGCGCCGCAGGCCCCGCTCCGCGCCGCGTCCCGCGCGGGCCGCCGTAGCGCAGTTGCCGTTGCCGCCGGGGTGGGAGCGGGCGGGCTCAGGCCCCGCGCAGCACGGAGGCCGCTGAGCCACCCCCTTCGCCACCGCCTCTGCGGGGCCGGCCCCGGCCCCCGCCCCGCCCGCGGGGGCGGCCCGCGCCGCGGCCCCTCCTCGGGGGAGGCCGTCTGCATGGGCAGGCGCTGCGGGGCTCCGCGCTCGCCGGCCCCGCCGGCAGAGACGCTCCCGGATCCAGGTAGGAGAGGTTCGGCCCGCCGGGGTGGGCTGGAGGAGCGGCGCGTTCCGCGGGGAGGGGGTGGGGGTGTGCTGACTCGGACCTTTCTCCTCTCTCTCTCTCTCCTTCTCTCTCTCTCTCTCTCCTTCTCTCTCTCTCTCCTTCTCTCTCTCTCTCCTTCTCTCTCTCTCTCCTCTCTCTCTCTCTCCTTCTCTCTCTCTCCTTCTCTCTCTCTCTCTCTCCTTCTCTCTCTCTCTCTCTCCTTCTCTCTCTCTCTCTCCTTCTCTCTCTCTCTCCTTCTCTCTCTCTCTCCTTCTCTCTCTCTCTCCTTCTCTCTCTCTCTCTCCTTCTCCCCCTCTCTCCTTCTCTCTCTCCTTCTCTCTCTCCTTCTCTCTCTCCTTCTCTCTCTCCTTCTCTCTCCCCTTCTCTCTCCCCTTCTCTCTCCCCTTCTCTCTCCCCTTCTCTCTCCCCTTCTCTCTCTCCCCTTCTCTCTCTCTCCCCTTCTCTCTCTCTCCCCTTCTCTCTCTCTCCCCTTCTCTCTCTCACCCCTTCTCTCTCTCACCCCTTTTCTCTCTCTCTCCCCCCTCCTTTTCTCTCTCTCTCCTTGCTCCGTCCTTCTCCCTCTCCCCTTCCCTCTCCCCTTCCCTCTCCCCTTCCCTCTCCCCTTCCCTCTCCCCTTCCCTCTCCCCTTCCCTCTCCCCTTCCCTCTCCCCTTCCCTCTCCCCTTCCCTCTCCCCTTCCCCTTCTCTCCCCTCCCCCTCCCTCTCCCCTTCCCCCTCCCTCTCCCCTTCCCCCTCCCTCTCCCCTTCCCCCTCCCTCTCCCCTTCCCCCTCCCTCTCCCCTTCCCCCTCCCTCTCCCTCCCTCCCCCTCCCTCCTCCTCCCTCCCCTCCCTCCCCCTCCCCTTCCTCTTCGCCTTCCCCTCCCTCTCCCTCTTCCCTCCCTCTCCCCTCCTCTCCCCTCCCTCTCCCGTTCCCCTTCTCTCCCTGTCCTCCCATCTCTTTCCTTCCCCCACCACCATTCTGCAGTGGAGCTTGGAGGATGATTTACTGTAGGTGCTGAGTGTATCCCTCTTTCCCCTTTCCCTCCAGGGCTTCGGGAAAGGTGAGGGGCATGACCTGCAATCTGTAATTGTTGGCAGCGATTACAGTCCCCTTTGTAACGGGTGGGCGAGGATGTGAAATGTTGTGTGTCTTTATTATCAGATATCACCTGCTATACAGATGTGTGTGCTTAACACAGAGCTAAATTTGTGAGTGTTAAACACTGCCTCGTGTTTATTCTTGGTGTGCTTCTGTGACTTGGTGTTTAATGATCAAGTACAGTGTTGTGCTTTCCAGGCTGTGAAGCCTAAGGTGGAATGGATGTATATGGAGCCAAAGCAAGGGGCTGGACAGACCCCGTTAATGGACTCCAATGGTGGGAATTTTTGTCTTTGTCATAAGATGGTACTGAAGTGTAAAGTATCTAAATTTTGAATCTGGGAATTGGTTTAGAGGTGCTAATTGATACTATAAGGATGATAATTTTTGTGGAAGCCTCTGAGAATAAGTAATACTGCACCTATCCTTATTGTAAGCTCTTGCCTTTGACATTTCTTGCAAAGGAGGCTAGAATTTGTTGTGCATGATGTATTGACCCACGGGTGCATCTTTCAGTTTAGATTACTGCTGATTTGATCCTCTGGAATCTGCGAAAGGAAAGTCTGCCAGCCTCTGTGAATAGCTTTGCAGTGTAACAGGAGTGGAGTACCCAAGCAGGATCGCCAAGAGATGTGAACGAGTGTAAGCAAAGCTGAGCACATCAGTATTTCTGACTCAAACCTGGGCTCGTTCCCCAGGCACAGTTTGTGTGTGGGGTGAATACCCTCTTGGTACCTGCAGATGATGTCGGTCGAAGGGTCTACAATAACAAGTCGAATCAAAAATCTACTTCGCTCGCCTTCCATTAAGCTGAGGAGAAGCAAGCCTGGGAACAAGCGTGAAGATATAGGCAGCAAGGTGAGTGCTGTGTGGTGCAGCCAGCATGCTCTGACTTTGTTGCCCAAGCTCCCATCTGTACTAACAATACTGCTTTGGGAGACCTAGTGTCACTGTAGGTTGATGCAGAGCAACTGATATGTGACCATAGCCTGTCTTGTAGTTGGGATCTTTACTGTGTTTCAGATCCTTGCTAAAGCCTGGATCTCTCTTCTGAAACACACTCTTTTTGCTTGTGTGGTATGTGCCCAATCTGTATCAGAAGGCTTTTGGGATTTCCCATGCTATGGTGTAAGAAGTTGTTGCAGATGACTGACAGAAGAAACATAATGCTGCCTCTTCCTCCATGTTTCCAACCTGCATTACTGGCAGCTAACGATACACAAAGACTTGTTCTTCTGTGTAAGCAATTGCTCTCAGCCCTGCAAAGGAGTGTTCTGTGACCGTGTGGGGAAGGGTAGGGTGATCTGAAAGATGGAAGATGTGAGATATCTGTTGGAGGTGACTGTTCAGATGGGGTCTGCATCCCACAGGTCTGGATACACTTTCCTCTGTGTTCCCCAGACCCCTTTCCCTTGGGCTTATCTTGTCTAGTGTCCAATTGATTCTGCCTGAAAAATCCATCATTCTTCTTGGGGAGATGGAGGAGAATTCCTGACAGTCACTCCTGGGAACTGACTGGTGTCATTAGGAGAGGAAGATGACTTAACCGCGACTGCAGGGAGAACAGGAGTTGGGTGGCATTGCCTTGTACTGACAGCAGGTGCCTCTGAGTCAGGACACCTCATTCTGTCCCTGCCACTGATTCACTTGTAACCCTGGGCAAATCACTCTTTGCATAGCTTTCTTTCTCCATAAATAGAAAGCTTAATTCCTCCCCTTTGTGAAGACTCACTAATAAATAAGAAATGCTTGTAATCCATGACTGCAAAGTGTATTCATCTCACAAAAGTAGTGCAAGAGTGAATGGTGTGTAAAAGCTGCAGGGGAAATAAATGACACTTTATCTAAATGGCCTGTCCCCCATGTGAAAACCTGTCCTCAAAACTGTGGTTCAGATTGGAGGTCCCTTGAGATGGCTGTTCAATACCAAGGAACACCATAGTCTCCCTTGCAAAGCAAGCAAAAAATCTGCTTGGCTTCCTCAAACTTGCCCAGAGTCCTTGGTGTTTGTGCGTGACCTTGGTGTGTGTGCGTGTGCGTGCATGTGCTGCATTTAATGCAGCCTGTGGACTGCCAGGGAAATGTGCTGTATAGCTGTTCCTGCAGAGCAGCTAGTTGATCTGTATTCTGCAGAAATCTTTGTCGAAAGAGCTAAAAGCCTCCTGTACAGCTGGCTCTGAGGTCTCCCATTCCTTTTCAGAGCTGGGATCTGCTTGAACCCTGGGTGTTCTCTGGTACCTGGTTCATTGTTTTTTGTTTTGTTTTTTTTTTGCTCTTCCTTGCTCATGCCTTTTTGAAGAGCTCCATTGTATCCCTTGCGCTGTCTCCCGGTGTGCAGCCACGGCTGTCTGATCCCCTGCGGACATCATGGAGTCATTCTACACCACCAAATTAGGGTCTGAGGGCTCAATTTTGTGTATATTATTAAGAACAGTTAATCAGTGAGATGCCAAGGTGCTGCTGGGGAGTTCACTGGTAAAAGCAATTTGTCATGAGGAGAAGTGCAGGTGGTGGTTTCCCAAAGCAATCTGCTCTGAATTTCCCTCAAATGAGTTATGTCCTGCCTTCAGTGGGACAGCTGGGATGGGCATGGTAGAAAGGAGTGGGCCCCTTGCCAATAATTCAGCAGAAGAGCTTCCCCTATTTGATATCTATGGAGATGCTCCCTCTGTCATGTGTGTGCTCCTTGCTCCTATGCCTTCCAAGGTAAGAGGCAGCTTTACTTTTCTAAAATAGCAGGAAACAGATCTTCTCGGTCTATTTGGTATGAGTATAAATCCCTTTGGACTGAAATTGAGCATCACACATATTGCTTCTGAAAGATCTTTGCTGAGCTGCAGAAAGGCATTTTCCAGACGTCTTTGTCTCTTGGGCTTTTTGAGAAATGATTGTTTCAAGAGGTGCATGTGACTCTAGTATCGTGGAAGGATGGACGGCCCTATGAAGCTGATAGCTTTGGCTGGTCATCTCTGCTGAATGCTGCTTGCTTATATAGGATGGAGTGGGTATGTTGCCCTAGATTAGTGTCTGAAAGGTGATGTTGTGCTTTGTACATGTCAGTGTAGGTGAAGAGCAAGCCCTCAACTGCTCTGTGGTTCCTCCAAGTCCCTCAGGCTTTCATTGCAACCAGCTGCTCAATTTAAGATGGACAAGCATCCTCAGTGGTACTGCCTTGACTTCCATGAGCTGTGATTTTCCCCCTCCAGTGGAATGTGTCCCTGCTTTTTCCTAAATACCCCTTCAGTGGCTTGAGGCCTACCAGGCTCTCTCAGTGGCTGGGGCCAGAACCCTCGGGCAGTTCCCCATGCTGAAGAGAAGCCCTGGGAAAACTGGCTCCTTTCAGGAAAGCTGCTGTGTGAGGCTGGGCTGGATGTGGGCAGGCTGTGGGAGGCTGGCTCTGCAGGGACCTGTTTGCGCATTGCTCTGAAAGTGGGAGTGTGGGTAAGTGCAGATATTTTGCATGAGGGCTCTGCAGGACATCCAATGCGTTACTTGGGTGCTGTACAAGAGACAACTTGTTTTGTGACTTTTATTAGGACTTATTTCTGTAATTAATGAATGGTTTTACTGTGCAGCCCCAGGAGATCTCTGCAGGAGTGAAACTAAGGAACCAATACATAATCACGGATATTTAAAAAAAAAATAAGGGGAAGGAACAGGAGCTCTTTAAGTAAATCTTGTTGGGAAATTGGATGCCGTGTTTGGTTTTCTTGCTGCTTTTTGAAAACAACTTTTGTTTTGTGGGAGTCTTGACTTTTGTTGCTGCCTGACTAGCTCTGTGTTTAGACTGATTTTTTTTTGTTGTTGTGTCTTCTGACATTCATGGCTTGAGTCCTCTTTTCCCGTCTTATCCAGATCTCCATTTTTTTGTGTTGAACCACTACAGACCTAGAATACAGTAACTCAAGTTTAGGCCTGTTGATTGTTGGGGTTGTAACGTGTCAGTGTGGTGGTTGGAAGCTAAAATTTCCTCGGATCAGTTGGTTGGCCTGAGTTCAATTCCTAGAGGATTACTAGCCTACCAGAAATCCACCTATGCATCTGGTCACTGTGCTTGTGACTCTAGTAGAGACACAGAGTTAAAAAATGAGCTCTGAGTGCTTTTGAAGCAGCATTGATCACCCTGCATGAGTGGCACGATCAGGACAGTGAGGAGGCTGAGGGTTGAGCCAGCTCCTGTTGCTAAAATGCCCTGGTTGCTGTAATGCCCTGCAGCTTGGCTGCACAAATCTTTCTCTGCTCACAGAAGTGATGTACGTGAGCAGGTAGGGGATGGTCATATCGTTAAGCTCTGCTCCTGTAAGTATAAACATCTTTTTAACCGATGTAGCTGTGCCTATTTTAGAGTGTGTGTGTGGATACCTTCAGTTGCACCAGATTACAAATATCAATGTTGAAACAAATTGCTACAAAACCTGCTACAGGCTTTTCTCTAAATCTGTGAGCGGGTCTAAAGAAACACAGTTGGAATTTCCTGCTTGTTTCTTTGATCTCTTTCATTTTCCTAAGTCAGGAATGTTTCAAGTTGCCAGTTTAAAAGAACACTTTGACTAGAACGTGACATTCCACCGTAGGAAGCTATTCAGGGGTGGTTGTATTGTAGTCATGAAGTATACTGTGAGCACGTGCAGCTGGAGTGCCTGTGCCCACTCTGTGATGCTGAGTTGGACTGGGTGGCTCTGCAAAACCATTTTGAGAGCTTTTGTTCAGAAAATGAGACCTGACTAAGTTGCTCCTAGGAGGACAGGGTTTCCTGTCCTTCAATGAGGTGTGGTTTGTTCCTACTGCCAGCTCTGGGCTGCCGTCGGCCTGATGGTAGCTCCCTGGTTAGGGCAGCAGAAACACATACACATACCTCTGTGTCCTGCCAGTGAGTGGGATGTGCACAGGCACAGGTTTAAGAGGGAAGCACATCCATGGAAGCTTGAGACCCCTCATGCCTTGTCATGCCCCTAATATTCCCAACATAGTTCTCCAGCTCCTCAGTCCTCTGAGAAGCTGCAATGCTCAGCTAGGACCATGAGCTGTTCTGGACACAAGAGAGTGCAGTAATGTTTCTGGCCTGGCTGTAGCTTACTGCCTTCAGTACACAGTCCTTTTTGTTTGGAAATATTATAACTTCCAACCTGAATGAGTTTCCACCACTACTGGTCTTAACCGGATCAGATGAAAACTGCTGAACCTGAACTGGAACAGAACCAGAAACCAGAAAAATTTGATTCACTGATATGAATGCTTTGAAAATCATCACCTCTTATTAAATCGTTTAAGGTGCAGCTGAGGGTTGTTGTGGAGTGGGATTCTTGTAAGTCTTTGGGAACAACTTGGTCCTTCAGCAGCAGAGCCTGCTGGATTCCTCGTGGGCAGCATTTCCGAGGAAGATGGATATGAGGAAGATGAGCAGCCTGGCTGTGTGGGTGAGGTAGAGAGCAGCCTATCTGATACTGTCACAAGCTCTTGTTTTGGCAGGATTTGGAAGGGTCTTTTACATAGTTTGAGGAGCTGTTCAGCACAGTATTGCTCTGTTCCTCTTCTCTACTGGCATCTGAGCGGTGCTCAGCCCTCCAGCTCTGGGACCAGTGCAGCCAGTGGCACAGCTGAGAGCATGCAGCTAACCCTGGTCTGGCTTTCTGCTTCTGTGCGTGTTTCACTTCAATGCTTGTATCTGTCAATGTTGGTTGTCCCCAGCAGATAGCTAGGGTTCTCTCTCACACCTCTGCACCACTCGATCTAAACACACACAATTGGTTCAACAGCACAGGGGCTCCTGTCCAGAGTTAGAGGGGATTTCATGTCTGTCTCTGGTCAGGGCTATAATAGTGTCTCTTAAAGCAGAGGTCTTTCCGTCCTGGGCTACTCTTGGTCCCCTTCGTCCTCAAATACATGGTGCTATAGATGACCCTGTGTTTGTTAACAATTTCACACACAGACTTTTCTTGCTTCATCCTTTCCTCTATGCATATTATGCCTTGTTCTGAAGTTACAAGGTGATCTGGGAGCTCTCCTGTCCTGAACTGGAGACAAATATGAACATGAATGTTAAATGTGACTTGTAGCCACGCAGCTTATCAAAGCCAATTTTTTTCTGCTAGTGGACTGCAGCACCAATTGCTTCTAGTTCTTGCAGTATGGTGGATATAAAAGCATATAGCAATTCAACATATTTGGTTTGTAGCCTGCAGCTGTATCTGTGAGCCACTGTGACCTTTCTTGTCAGTCTTGAGACAAGATTTCTGGAAAGATTGACCCCTCTTCCTGCCCCTAAATAATGTGCTGTCTTTACCATGAAAGGCAGCATGGAGACCCCTCCTTGGCAGGAGTGGAGTGATGATGTGGTAACAGCTGGGATGTAGGCAGATAAATGCACAAAGCAGGTCACTTGCTGAGTGAGTTCAAATTGTTACTCCTTCCCTTGGGTGGTCTCACGCTGCTTTCCTGGATGGTCTTGTAGATCTGCTGAGGTCTTGGCTTGCATGTTGTTCTTCACCTGCTTCAGATGAGCTAGGTATTCTGAGAAGGCACGTGGGACTTAGCTAACCTGGCTGGAGAGAGTTGTAAGCAGGTGTAACTCTGTCCCTGCTGTGCTAGATAAGCTGTACACATATAGACTGATGACGCTCTTTTGCTTGTGAGCTGTTGTTCTGCAGGGGTCTGTGAAGTGCGTAGTGTTTTGCCAAAGACCTGGTGGGGCTGGTAAGATGGCAGAAGTCGGGGCCAGTCAGAGGTGTTGCTGGTCAGACCTGTTGGTCACTGTGGTGCAGGGAAAGCTAGTGGTGCAAGGCATCCACAGACACAGTGGAAAGAGACCTCCTCCGAAGGGTGTCATCTGTTTCACTAGCTGCGTGCTTGGCACTGCCTGTGCTGTATCACCTCATTCACTTCAGGAAGGCAGAACAGTTGAAGTGGTGGTTGGGAGTCAGGCCAGGTTGGACCACTGTCTGCTCAAAGCTTTGCAAGTACCTGTAGAATGAGTTGTGTATTTTTTCACACTCCTCTGTATCTAGCAGAAAGCAATTGCAGGGCATGACTTCCATTTCCAGCTGAGAAAGTGGTGGTCAGCATTTTGTTGGCCTAGCAAAGCTGAGAAGACAGTTTGCTTGCTGTTCATCAGGTCTTAGGAAGAAGTTGCTTGATTAGCCTTGGTACAATTTTTGCTGTGAGAATGAAAGCAAACACCATGTACTAGCCAGTCTTCAGTTTTTTAAAAAGGTCTCTTGTATTGATGTTTGGGGCATGGAGAGGTGCTTACATGGCGCTCAAATAGCGCTTAGCAGAATGAAGCCCTAATACTAGTGCTGAGTGATCCCAGCTAAGGTCTGAATAATTAACTAGCACCAAGCCTAGTTTCAGTGACTTCAGCCTTCTCTTTGTGTCTGGTGTACCTGCCTCTGCAGAGCTGGAAATTTCTGAGGGCTCTTGTATGTGTGTGGTAGGGTTGTGGTGTGCTCTCTGCTCTAGTTTCCAGTTCCAGATGTGGGCTGGTCCACATGCCTGAAACCCAGAGGGGTCTGCTGAGGCTTTACCAACCAAAGCGTGGCTACTGCAATTTAGAAAAAAAACTCCTGTTTTTTCCTTTGACCACAGTGCTGCTTAGCCTTGCCATGAGCATGTCTGCATGTTGTGCAAAGAAAATACAGCTGAGGCCTGTGGCTGTTGTAACCAGCAGTAGATCTGTGCTATGTGATCTGTCTTCAAAAATATTAGTGTAAAGGTGAGTTGCTGCCAATATTTGTATGACCATAGGCTGCAGAAACATCTCATCTCTCCTGTCCAGTGGTGATCATTGGACAGACGTGTGGTAAAGTGGACCCAAATCAGAGGAACTTTAGGCTTGGAAAAAAAAGGTGTGTGGGGAACAGGACATGCTTTTCCTATACAGACATGGCTCCACACTCTCACAGGAAGTCTGTGGCAGACATAGAAATTGAATCTTGATCCTCTGAGGCCAAATCTTAGCCTTAGCTGCAAAGCCCAGTTTCTTGCAGATTACCAGGGATGTTTCTCACCTCTCCCATGTGAGGACTGTCTGCTCACTTAGGATTATTTGCTTAAAGGTCCCCAAACCATCCTGTTGTAAATGCTGACTTGGTTCCATTGTCTCTAATGATTTCAGTATCTCTGGTGATGATGACTTTCCAACAAGCTCAAGCAGATTAAGCATCAAATGAATTAGAGCTGTGGAAACGCCAGTAAGCCTTGTAAATTTGCTAGTGTCCCAGGAGACCAGTACTGTTGTTAGTTACTGTGGGGAAACTCTGATTGAAAATAGTGCTATAGAAGTCTGTGAACTGCTGTTTTATTCAGTGTTTCCAAGCCGATAGCAATAAAAGGCAGTCTTGCTTGTTCCCCCAAGTACAGTATTAAAATTCATAATTGTTCAAGAAAGCTAATGTGATTTAACAACTGATATGAGATGTCTTACCTGGTGGAATTTGAAAAATTATTTACAGGAAGGAATGGTTCCTAAATTTCTGCATCTCTCTAACACTGTGCATGGTTAGGCTGAAACTTCCCCCATCGTGGATCCAGAAACACTCCTTTCTCTGGAATAAAGTAGATTGTTGGGGGTTGTGTAGCAGTAGAGTCACAACATTAACAAATAATTTGAGAGCAGGCAGATGGAGGAGTTTCTGAAAGGAGAAAGCAACTTTATGGCAGTGTCAATAGATTCAAGGACACAGACCTGTAAAGCTCTCTGCTCCTGTCTTTCTTCCAAGTAGGCACTGTGAAAACAGTGCTGCCTGTTCAGAAACCCTTCCCTGTTGGTGGAAAGGCCCAGCACAGGGCAGTTGTTGTTTGAAGTGCCAGTACTGGAGTGTTAGCTATCTCTCCTGTGCTCAACAGTGGTAGCTTTTGAGCTCTCCCAAGAGCTTTGAAATGGGTTCCGTACCTTTGAGTAGGCAAAAGGGGCCCTTTGAAGTCCTGTTTCTACTAGGGATACTTTCATTTGCAAAAAAAATTAAAATATGCTCCAAAGGAGCTTGGGTCCCTTTATAGAATTCCTAACACGATCTGGTTGCGAGAGTTGCTGAAACATTGAATAAGACTGATGGTGAAAGAAGCATGTGAATCCTCCTTGTTCAGTGACTGCTCTTGGTGCTCAGAACATGCTGTGCTCTATGCTTCAGCCATGGCCATGCCAAGGGGCCATGACCTAGACCATAAGGAGATGGGGATGGGGTTGGAGGTATTCAGAGTGGGCATGCAGGTAAGAGTATACCTGGCCAAACGCTTGCCTGTTCTAGAAACAGTTTGCAAGCTGAGCTTCCACAACAAGCTATCCTAGTGTTAACGTAGAGTCAAAAGAGCGTGGAATTATCCTATCTTTTAAAGAAAAAGGCATACCAGTAAAAGGATCTACTTTTGCCAGTTACACTGCATCAATATCATTGTCTTTTCGGGAAGAGCTTTGTTGAAGCTAAGAGTGATGTTTTTCATGCTCCTGACCAATGCTTCCGTGCTGCTGAAAATGTGTAAAGGTAAGGCAAACCTTGAAAGAGAGCTGTGTATTTTTTTTTTAATGCAGTTAATGGGTTTGTGTTCTGTGCTCCGCTCTTCAGACTGTCTCTGAGCCTTTTTTCCTCTCAATGTAAAACAGACAGGATGCTTATCCACTTATTGTAAAGTGTCCTAGCATCCAGGGCTTTAAAACAGCTGCGTAACTCCTTGCATCTGGCTTATCTCCCAATTTTGAGCTAGATATAGTGGTCCAAAACCTATCTATATGTTTCAAAGCTGCTTTTGGGTGTCATCCTGAAGCAGCTGTGTCCAAAAGCATTGGTGACTGTAAACTTAAATTGACAAATTTGGGATCTGCTTTTTTTTTTTGAGCCCATCTGGTCCCAGCTCACCTCGTTTTCTTGGACTGAACGGTGCCCTGACAGGCTGCAGAGTGGTGCTGTGGATCTTGCCTGATCCTGAGAGCGGTCCAGAGGGTGTTTGCCCAGCCTGCACCCCGACGAGGACAGGAACAAGTGCTTTTAATGAAATGCATCAGCAAATCTTTCAGATGAATGCTTGGTGTGCCTCAATGACCACAGTAGTTGTTTCAAAAATGCTGAGCTGCTTTTGAGGCTGGAATTGAGATTCCACCTTCTCCTGCAGCAGGAGGATAATCTTCTTCCCCGATAATCCAGGGTTTGTGCTGCATGTCTCTGCAGGCGGCCGGAGCTAAGCTGATGAGATGCGTTTTACACGCGATCAGCAGTGTGAAGAACTGGTGCTGGAATGAGGGTAGGGGACTCTAGGCTGGAGGTATCCCAGGTTTCTCGCTGCTGACTGTTTGGGCTGGTGTTTTGGCGGTGACTTTTGGGAGATAAGCTCTTCCAGATCACTGGTGTGGCAGGTGGCTTATGGGTGATTGCTTTGCAAAATCCTCAGCCCACTTTCTGTAGTGGGGCTGAAAATAAGTGTTTTTTTTTAAATGTCTGAGGTCTGGAATCATAGAATGGTTTGAGTTATAAGGGATCTTAAAGATCATCTAATTCCAGCCGCCCTGCCATGAGCAAGGACACCTCCCGCTACATCAGGCTGCTCTGCAGAGAAATAGTTTTATGATGAAGCTGGAAAGCGGAGCACGGTGGTAGAGAAGATGCAGCACTTGGACCATCTTTGCTGTGCACCGGGGCAGCTCCAGCTCCTTGGAATGCATGTCTCCGCTCGGGAGAAGCTGAATGTAAACGGGACCGTCGATGGAGCTGCCGGCGGGGCCGATGAGGGCTCCGGGGCGGGGCGCAGCTCCGGCCGCCGCGCACGAGGCTTGCGGGCAGCGCGCGGCGGGGCGGGGCCTGATGCCGCCGGTCGCCCTGGAGACGCTGCCGGCCAATGGGAGGCGGGCGCGGGGCTGCTGCCGGCCAATGAGGGCCGGGGCCGCTGCTGGCCAATAGGCGGGCACGGTTCCTGCACCGGCCAATGGGCGGGCGCGTTTGCCCGCTGGCCGTGCGCCACGTGCGCGGCGCTGGGCTGACCCAGTGAACCCCGCGGTGAGGAGGGTCCTGTGGGGATCCGCGGTTCGCTGCACCCCTTACTCTGAGCACAGATTGTTGGGGAAACACAGACCAACCAAGCTTCCTGCAAGGATGACGCCCAGCTGCAATCGAATTGTCTCTTTGTTCGGGAAAATCTGCCCCTTTCTTTGTGAAAGGGGGGTTCACAGGGCACTTGGGGAGCACTGAGGTTGCCAAGGGCTGGAGAAACAAATACTGCTCACCGTGGAGAGCCCAGTGATGGGAAGGGAGGAGTGCTTGCTGCAGTAAGACATTTAGTTTTGCTGTCAGTGCTTTTCAGAGGTTTAAAACAAACGGGAATGTTCGTTTGGGACAGGCTGAGAGTTGGGGTTGTTCAGCCTGGAGAAGAGAAGGCTCCGAGGAGACCTTATAGCGACCTTCCAGTACCTGAAGACCGGAGAGGGGCAGATTTAGTCTAGACATTAGGAGGAATTTCTTCAATATGAGAGTGGTGAGGCACTGGCACAGGTTGCCCAGGGAAGCTGTGGCTGCCCCATATCTGGAGGTGTTCAAGGCCAGGTTGGATGGGGCGTTGGGCGGCCTGGTCTAGTGGGACGTGTCTATGCCCACGGCAGGGGGTTGGAACTGGGTGATCTTTAAGGTCCCTTCCAACCCAAACTATTATATGATCACCTACTGCCTGATTTTTTGTTGGCAAGCAACAGAAACTCTTGATTTTTCCACTGGTGTTTTTTTTTTTTTTCTGTCACTTTGGGCCTGTTATACTGGGAGGAGCAACTTAGGCCACCTTCACCAGCAACTCAGGCTGAGGAGGAGAGGAGGCTGAGTAAACAATCCTGCCACTCCCCAGGCAGAGAGGAGCTGGCATTCCTGCCCTGGCCTGAGAGGAAGGGAGTTGTGGGCCTGAAGCACGGTTTGTGTGGCATTTGGGATTAGTTGAGTTGCGGAGCACCCATGCTGAGGAGGTGGTAGAACTGTAAATCATCAGTGATCGATGTAAGCTGCAGAAGCAGTTAAGGCAGGAAGGAAGGGCTTGGAAGCAAAATCCATTATAAAATGTCAAAGTGGGCGACTTCTCTTGCTGGGGAGGAGTCTTGTCTCTGAGCAGCAGAGGGAACGCTGCCTGTGCCGTGGCCATCCTTCTGGAAGAGGGATTTATTTCCAGATCTGCTGCCCGGGTTCTGACCCGCATCCTGCCCTCCCACTAGGTAGTGTGATTTAATTTCGATGCTTTTCTCAGATCCCCAGAAAGAAAAGTACTGCAAACAACTGCCCAGCAGGATTTTGTGTTGTAGGGCATACTTAAATGCTAGGAGCTGGTTGGATCATGGCACGAGTGTGTTACTATTTTTCTCTGTGTGTGTTTTTAATAGGAGGAATGTATTCTGTTCTGTTTGAGTGTATGTTATTTTTCTTAGTGTGCCTGTTCATACAGTAACTTCAAACCACTCTTTCCCCTCTTTATGAAGTGACGCTGGTGTTGGATTACAACTGTAACATGCACAAAGTCTTGCATAGCTCTGTGTAACATTTGTACGGTTGTGATGACCTTGCTTGAGAGTTTTGAAGTAAGACTGAATGCAAACCCTGGCAGCATTCCTGCGGATACTTAAGCATGTGTTTGGTTTTTTGTGGGGTAGCATTAGCATGAGTAGTTCTATTTCACCTGGTGGAAGTAAAGATAAGTGCCTCTGTGGCTGATGGCAAGATCAGACTCTAAGTATGATGGTTTATCTCATGCATATGACTGTGTGTGTGTGCATGCCTTATATGTATATCATGCAGTTGTCCTTATCATGTTGTTTTGACCAGCTCAGCTGCGTGTTGTACATTAATACATATTCCCCAAACATGTTGCTAACTAGTCCTCTGAAACCTGAAGCAGAGTCTTTCTCTTGCCCCATTTCCCATCCCCTAAATAAACAGTTACCTAGAGAAATTTGTTTTTTCTTTGGTACCCCCATCATCATCATCCCGAAAATGTGGACTTCTTTTCCCCTTTTCTCCCTAGTCAGAGGCTCCTTGACAGAGCCTCCTCTGATCAAACAGGATGCTGACCTGACATGTTCAGGAAGGGCAGTTTCATCCCTGGAGTTATCACCAGGTTTATGCAAGGATAAACCCAAGTTATTTATACCGAAGGATGAGATGTTTGTCTCTGCAGAGGCCTGAGATGCCGGTCGTTAACTTTTCCACATCACATACCCAAAGATACAGTGCTGTTCTAGAGAATTCTGAAGTGTTGATTATACTTTCCTCCTCTTTAAAGTCCATGCCCATTGGATTCAGACATAAGAAAAAAGGCAGGATTTTTTTTTTTGTTGTTGTTGTAAACACTTTGTCCCCCTCCCTCCCCACCTCCCAGCGCTCTCCCACAGTATTTGGCTGTTACAGAGAAAAATGTGATAAAGGGCTCTTTTAATGTATTCTAGGAAGACTGGCAGAGCTGCCTTTGCTGCTCATGAGAGGGGACCATCTGGTGAAAGGCATGGTAGTTATCACTTGGTAGTTGTCTACATGTGGTAGCGGGAGCACCCTCCGTTAGGAGAGGGAATATAGTAGGGACTGTGCTGTCTGGGGTTTGGCTCACCTGGGGCTGTGTTAAAACCTGGACCTAGCTCTGGGATCAGCATCCACTGGGTTTATAGCAGGTGTCTCTTGTCTACATGTCACTGAGGTCCCTGCAGCCAGTGCCCAGGGAACTACATATTGGATGTTGGTCCACAGCTCCTGCACCTTCCCCTTCTTGTTTGTTTTCAGTGCGTGAGCTTAAGGGTATCGGGCTAAAGTCAGACCCATTAAAATGTGGTAGTGCTGCTGATATTTTCAGTACATGCCGGGTTTGCAAATAGAGCTGTGCAAATCTGACTATCTTCTGTTTGTTCAGCTCCTCGGTTTATAAGACTATTTTAAAATACAAGTGGATACTGGCAGGTGCTCTGTGTATTGCATGTCTGCCTTTATGCTGGCCCACACTCTGGTCACCTCTCTGTGGTCTCTTGGCAGTCACGTGCTATATAGTGGTATGACAAGAGCTGGCTGTTAAATTACAGCTATAAATCTGTTGGGGCTATAGCGAAAATCTGTCAGTGCTGTGCAGGTGGCGATGACTTGCCTAGCTTCTTGGTGGATGATTTATTTATTTATTTATTTATTTTTCCTAACATGGCTTGTTTCTCTGCAGAGGCAGAGCTTGTTCTGGTCACAGTGGAGCAGCAGGGTTAGCTGTGTTTATGGGACGTTCTTTCCAATTGCTGTGATCTAAACATATGTGCACCAGCATTGAGTTACTTCTGCCTGGAAATAAGCCACAGAGCTATATATAAAATATGTTTGAACTGTTGCAATAATGTTGTTGGTGTAAAGAGGAGAAAGAGGTAGCATCAGGGGTTCCTTTCCTTAGACCTAATTCAAGGAGACTTCCTGGTGCTCCATCTTCAGTGGGAAAGGCTGGAGAAGGTGGCTGAAAGCAGCAATAAATTGTCATATGGCTAGGTTTCATAAAGCACAAAATACTTGAGTCTGGAGTGTTGGCTTCCTACTTGATGATTGCCCAGCTCTTTTCTCTTGTGGTGGAACATCTGTCAGAAATCCCGTGGGGTTCAGTTTGCAGCGACCTGGTCCCCCAAAGCCATGACGTTTGGTCTGTGGCAGTCTGTTGGGTTCTTGTGACTCTCAAAGTGCTGCTGAGTTTTTTTTTTAACTTCTCCAGCAGATGTTTCTGTCCTCTAGCTATTAGACAAGTGGTCTGGGTATATGTGGTGCTTCTAGTTGCCTTGGTCATCATGTTGTGACATATCGTAGGGTGCAGTGTTTTGAAGTGACATCGTTTGGCTGTGCTTTGCAGGCACACTGGGATGCTGCTGTCCCCTTTTGAACCATATGAATTGTGCCTAGGACTTCTCCCAGGTAATGCTTGTAAGCACAACAACTTCTGCAATTTCTACGTACGTTTCTGGTTCTTTGTACCAGGTCATTTAGTGCTTGTTTGCCTTTGTCTTATTTGTAAATGGATCCTTCCATAATATTGTCTCCTAGTGCTTTATTGCAGGTATAAACCTGTGATGTTCTAAGGACATAAGAGAGGCAAGGTTTGCAGGTAGAAGTGTTGTCTTTTCATAAACAGACTGATACGATCAGAAGAAGAGAGGCAAGATTTTGGACAGGTGGCACTATTTTCAGGGTTCTGTGCTCCATGAACAATTCTCTACAATAATTTCTTTCAGCAATTTTTTTTTTTTTAAGAGTCTGAATCCATCAGTTGTGTTCTTTGAGTTCTGACAGGCAATCAGCTCCATTTCATCCAACACTTCTCTGGTTGGTGGTGAGAATTGCAGCTTCATGCAGGGGCCAGTTCCTGTGGAGGGGTGAGAGTAAAGCTTGTATCCAGCTGTTGCCCATTATCTACCTGGCTGTGCACCACATCAAGGAGCGGACAGGAGCTGCATAGAAGCTTTATAACTATCTTTTTGCTGGATGACATGAAATACAGTTTGAGCAGGGTTGGCGTAGTGGTTCAGTACAAATGGCAGTCAACAGAAATGTTCTAACTCTTTAGCGTTGCTTTGCTGTTCAGAATTACTGCTTGCCCTTCAAGTGTTTGCCTGCTTCTTATATCCTTTGTTTAGACTGTAGAAATGTACTTAAGACTGGTAGTTCAGGTACTTCCGAACTACATGTGTCGCTCAAAGTTGTTCCTTACCAACACAGATTCTGCTGAATGCATCTGAGTACGTGAATGCATCTCAAACTATTGACTGGAAAATCACGCGCTGGGAGCACAGACTCTTTGCTGAGGACTAGAGTTCCATAATCTGTCTTTTTTGTGTTCTGCGTCTTACAGCAGCAATATTTTTTGCGAAGAACTAAACATGTAAAAACAGAAGTACTTTGTGAAGTGTTGAAGGAACAGGAATTGGTTTTGCGCCTGGATCTAGGGCTTTCTGAATTTCTAAACAAAAGCCATAAAGAAATGGTGGTAGTTGTAACAGTTTGCTGCTTTGAAGTATGGCAGGAGCTAGGTGGTAATGAAGACAAAGGAATTTTTAAGCTTGTAGGTAAGAATTGCTTCTTCTGAGTGCTGTTTTACTTCCTCAGTTCTCACGTTTGGTAATTCTACCAGTTACCCATGCTCCTGACCCTAAATGTAAGCCAGAAGAGACCTGCTTTTTCAGTGTTACTCCCTCTGTTTCAGGGTTTTAAGTCACTTAGATGATAGCCTGCTCCCTTTTTCTTTTTGTTAAGTCACCTTTAACAAACTCCTCAAATAAGGCAGCTTATGTTGAACTGTGGTACCTCTCATTTACAGACTGTTTCCTTCAGGAAAAGAAACTAAAAAGGTGCTTGGGAAAAATCACAGGAAGAAGTCATATGAGGGCATAGTGTGTGAAGAAAGAAAGTGTGATAAATGAATGATTTAATGAGTTTGTTTAGGATTGATTTGTAGTTATCTTTATAACCTTTTGTCTCTCTGTGTGGTTTATTAGCTGATGGAGTTTCTGCTGTGTGTGTTGTGGGGAGAGAGTATTGGGTGGTGTTTCTTGCTGCTGACTTGCAGTGGGAGTTATTCAGGTCTTTGGGGTGCTGGCTTTAAGCCATAAAACTTGCAAGAAGATGTAATGGTTTGGAAAAGACTAAACCAAGTTCTGCATCTGGGATAGCTGTGACCAGGAAGGATGATCGCCTCTCCTGTAGTGCCAGTTTACATCTTTGAAGCAGGATGTCCCAGCAGCGCGTACCTGAGTGAGCCCGTGAGGGTTTGCTGGAGTTGTCCATGCTGGTGGTAGAACAGCCAGTGCAGTGATGGGGATTCTGTATTACTGGTGAGGGACTTTCTAGCCTTATTGGAATGGGCGGAGGTGGCAGCAGGGCTGTTGAGAAGACTATGGAAATCAGTGCTTGTGGTGTTCTCTTGTTTTCTCAATCCCTGTTCATATATATCACTTCTCCTTGAGGACATGGTCTCCATTCTGGCTGACAGGAGAAGTCTGCTGGGTGCTCAGTATACATGTCGATGGACAGATGTGAAGAGCTCCTTGATTCTAGGATGCATGAAGGACAGATGATGATAAAGGCTTTTCTGTAAGAGGCTTATTCATCAGGGCAGAGGGCAAGGAGAGCACGAAGGGATTGCTGAGAGCTAGGCAGCGAGTGGTGGCTGGGGGTGGGCAGGAAGCTTGGGTGGCTCCTTTATATCCTGATTCGTTTAGGGAAAAAAGAAATCTCTTGTGCTTTCCTCTGATTCATTTTTAAGCATTTTCAAAAACATTATCCCTAGCCTCAAGAAGGAATGAGATACGGCAGTGTTGTGGCATGGCTCATGCAGTACATAGCTGCAGGAATTTAGGAGGAAGGTGAGGTTATTCCCAGCTCAGCTGTGAGTTTGTTGCATTACCATGATTGAAACATTTACTTCAGTGCTTCTGCTTTTTTTTTTTTTTCTTCCCTGCCATCAAGTCCTGTTACATCTGTTTATAGATTGCAAACTGTGTGAGAGTACCTGTTGTTATCTGCTGTAAGCAGAGGAGGCCTTTGTGATTGTCGGGACTTCTTTCAGGTACTGTGAAACAAATGATAAATAGTCCAGACAATATTTAGGGAGAGAATGGCTACTAATCTCTGTACCATCTGCCTCCTTCTGTGGGGATGTTGTCTGTGTGATAAATTCTGTGTACTCACTCTGTCTCTCCTGTTTTATTTATTCCAATCTTAGCATCTTCTAAATTGCTGGTATGTGGGGTTTTTTTTTTTCAATATAATTTAAATCGGCTTACAACAAAACAATTTTAAAATCCCCTGAGGATGCGAGTATGTACTTTCCTGCATAGCATCACTTCAGTCTTAGGGAGATGCATGCGTGGGAGCACAAGGTGTCTAGTCCTGGAGTAGTTCAGGTGTTAGGCGGAAGCCTTCAGGCACTGGGAGAGATGAGCTCTCTGACCTCCTGTGGAGGGGACAGATACCCACTCTGTGTAAGGAATTTGGGCATAAAAAGGTGAGGCTTTTTTTATGAACAGAGTCTTTAAATCTTTTCTGTTGGCTTAAATACACTGCTTACACCTATCCCCTCCTCCAAAAGACCAGTGTGTTTGCGTTTGTGGTAGTGAGGGCTGAGTAAGTACGGATGAGATCTAGAGTCAATTTGGAAGTGGCAGTCAGTGGATTTTCGGACAGAACTGCTGTGCAAATTGGTGATGAAGGATAAAAATAGATTGATTTGGCATGGGACATTGTGTGCAGAAAGAAATCACAATATGAATTACGAGTGTCACCTCAGGCAGGCTGATTAAAAGGCTTTTCTTTACCCTGCATAGCTCTGGCTTGTGTGTTTCTGCTCCTTGTTCTCAAGATCTGCTACCAAGTTCCCCTCAAAGCCTCGAACAACCAGTGCACTGATCCTTTTATACCAAAAATAAGCACAAGTGAGGAGAAATGAAGGAAGACAGGGACAGGAATTGTAACGTGGTGCTTTTCTTGAAGTGCTGAGAGGTGGCTTTCCTTCTCTGGCTTCCCTCAGCAGGGTTAACTGTGGGGAAGGCTTTCTGTGCTCTCTCTGTCAGCGTATCTTCCTCGTGTCCAAGTTTACTTTGAACGTATGCATTGTTTATAGAGTTCAGCAGGAGGTGATTTAGGACGGAGCTACTCGCCATGACAGTATTGGTATTAGAAACACTGTGTTGTGGCCTGTGTGTTTGGCTTCTTGGAGTCAGGACTTATGTGGAGATGCCATGGTTTCCTTGGAGTGGATGCCCATCTGTGACTGATAGCTGTGAACTTTCAGCCATCAGCTGTTTGTGTTTAGGAGCAGGGCCAGCTTGGGGCTGGGGCTGTAGGGAGGGACTTTGGCAGGGCTGCAGAGGGGAGCAGCCTTGCCAGCCCATGGCTGCATCTGTGTTTGGCTTTTTGCCTTGTTCTTGCCTCTCACTTCTTGTGAGTGCTAAAGTCTTGGTGAAACAGAGGGAAGAGAACCTTTCCTATCTGGGAAGTGATGATTAACGATGATAAACAGTGACCCTTACACCAAGGGAACCGTTTGTTCCTGCTTGATTTCAAACCCTTATATGAGTAACTGAAACACTGCCTGAGGGAGCTGTATTTACTTTTTCTTTTTTACTTCTCACTGAAGTACTTTGTTTGCCTACATTCAGGTCCTGTGCATGGATTTGGTGGAGACGGCTATATAACACTGCCAGAAAGACAGAAATCACTTCCTTTGATCTCTGCTGTTGGGACAGATTGATTGGGGTGCATTGCAAGTCCTCACTTGTAGCTAATCCTCCTACAGATAGTGCTGCATACAGGGGAAAGTGAGTTGGTTCCTTTTTCTGCTGCAAAGAAAAAATCGCTGGACAAATTGCCTATGTGGGAGGGCAAACGCAGCTCCTACATAAAGTCTGATCTCTTGCTGGCTCTTTTTCCATATGAAAAAGTAATGCATATTTGCAAATCGGAAAAATCTGTTCCTTGTGAAGTGATCCTGCACAACTCCAGGTCCTGAGAGCTCAAGGAATGGTTTTCTTTGAAGCCTGCCCACACAGGATGGGTCTCTCTGTTGTGTCCCATAGAGCTCAGCTGCCCGTGGAGCTGGTCCGATTGACTCCAGGTGCAGATGCTTAGTCTGGAATAAATCAGGATTGACTCTTTATGTGCCAGCAAGCCTGTAGCCTGTTTGATGTTGCTTTTTCAATTTTTATGGTTATATATTCATCACACAATCTTCACAAACTTTGGTTACATCAACAGAAAGAATTCCACACACCAAAATCAAAGTAACATCATCGCTGGGTACACAAATAGCATCACAAAGGTGGGCAATTGACACACACTCCACCCCTTGTCCCTTCACCATGTTTGTATCTCCGAAGCTCAGGTATTCTGAAGGTTTTGTGATATCTCATGAAAATCTGAGTCAGGGCTGCTTGTACAGTGAGAATGATGTCTGAATGGAAGAGGGAGGAGAAGGTGCTGCTTGCCTTGTCTTTAGCCAGAGTTGATAAGGTTACAGGTGCTTTTCCTGGCCCCTGCAGTATTTTAGAAGAAACTGGACCTTAGCATAGGGATGGGGAAGAGAAAACTAGGCGATCAGGCTGGTGTTAAGTGAAGAAATAGAAGGTGATTATTTAATGATGTCTAGGTCACACTGCGGAAGCTGGTAAGAAGTTAACTCACTATGTATCCTCTTTTGCAGGCCACAGGGACACTTGCAGGCGTGTGCTGTGGTCAAGTCTGAGTTCCCTCACTACAGTTCTTGCTAGAGGTGCTTTCAGTAGCCTTCCACCCACGTCTCTGGGGCCATGCAACGGTATTTGTGGCCTCCCTGGGACTGCCTTACTCCAGGTGCATGAAGAAGAAGGCAGAGTGCATATTCAGCACGTAGGCCCTGGCAGCTGGGGCTGACCGACAGCTGGGGCTGATGGCTCAGGAATGCGATCCTGACAGCTGGAATCAGCCTGAAAGCAGCCAGCACTGTGGGGAGGCCAAGAGGAGAGAGCAGTCAAGAGTAACTGTGGAGGGATGGAGAAACGCACGCACAGTGTGTGCAGGCACGTGTGGGAAGGCAGACTGCAGGGACACTGGGTTGCTCATGTTACCTTTCTTCCAACTCTGTCCCTGTTTTGTTCCTTCTTCTCTCAGCTGCCTGAATCCACTTTTGAAAATGTGTGCACACCCCTGTGCAGCCATTGTAGTAACACCTGGCAGAGCCATCAGCTCAGCATTTCCCTCAGAATGCCCCACCACCCCACCTCCGCTTTTATGCAGGTTTACAAATGTGGTGTAACTTCCCATCACCTGTGCCAAGGTGCATCATTCATAATTTGTCTTGTGTAAGATCATTCCCTGACGTTCTTAAAGTGGCTGTCCTGAAATCACATTACCTTAAATTGGAAAGTGCTTGTTGCAGATGATGGTGTTCTGATCAGGTGTTTGATTTGTTGGGTTTGTTTTTTTTTTTTAAATTGATTAAAATGTGAGGAGTTGTTGAGTGGTCAGTCAGAGCTCTGAATCCTTTTGCCTCATGAGTGCTGCTTCAAATTGAGCATTGGCTCGAAACACTTTGAAATGTTGCAACAAGTCTGTGTGGTGGATTGCGTGAAATCAGTTTGATGGTCATGGAGTAGTTCCTAGAGGGTCAGTTAGGCAGTGGTGGCAGCAAGCAACGTTTGTGAGATTTACTGTGAGAAACATGGAGACTGCTCTGGCAAGGCAGAGATGTTCTGAATTGGTCGTGTGTTGGAACTCAGCTTACTACTGTTGCTTTCGCAGGTGGAATATTTTCAGTCTTCATGCTTGTCAAGACAATACTGTTTGCTAGCACTGGATGCTGAATAACAGAAGGCTCAGGCTGGAGAGGAGGGAGAGGATAAAAAAGCCTCTTCAAAAAAAGTTAATAAAAATAATTTTAAAAGTGCATACTCTCTGTGCACATACTGGAACATGGGGAGGCATTGGGTAGGTGAGGAGCAGAAACCAACCCTGGAGCTGAGTGGGTTTCTTGTTTGTGTGCTCTTGTAAGTCAAACATCCCTTGCATTCCATCACCCCTTAATTCCATTCACCCCTCTTCAGCTTTCCCTTTGCCAGACCAACAACAAAAACCCCAAGTCCCAAAAAACCAAACAGGCCCAGGAACCTGGGCCAAAGCCAGACCTTTGCATGTCAGGCTTAAGTGCAAAATGAGTATTTCACAGCTGTGTTGTAAAGCCCTGAAATGAAGGCTTTGCAGTGGAAATGCTGACAGCCCCTTAAGTAGAATAGTATACTGTAATTAGTGTTGTGTGTTTAATGTGCCAAACAAAGCACAGCAGAGCTAAAAGTAAAACTTAAAGCCTTTGTTTTTCTGCAGCAGTAACAGGAGACCAGGCAGTGTTTTCAGACGGTGGATTAGAGCCTATAGCATGCACGCTGGTCCCTGGAGGTTAAACGTGCTTTTTTGCAGTGGGGCTCAGGGGCAGCAGCAGAGATTTACAAACAGGGCCAGCTGTGAGATTTGGCCTGCTGTATCAAATTTCTCTTATGTAAGAAATAGACAGCTCTTTCTTAAATGCTGACGCTGACAATGTACAGCTACGATGCCTTTTCATGTATTGGATACCAGAGTGCATTAATATGACTTTCAAAGAATCAGAGTATCACAGAATCAGTAGGTTGGAAAAGACCTCCCCTCCAGGATCATCGAGTCCAACCATTCCTATCAACCACTAAACCTGAGCATCTCATCCACCCGTCTTTTAAATACCTCCAGAGATGGTGACTCAACCGTCTCCCTGGGCAGCCTGTAAGCACAGAAAACTCGTTGGAGTGTGTGCAGTGATGCTGGAAACACTGAGAACAGGATACAGGGAGAAGGATGTGAAAAGCAAAATGCTGCTGTGAAATTTGGGTCTGATTTTGGAGCTCCACCCATCAATGTATTGCTAGAATTTAAGAGTATTTGGGTCTCAAATCAAGCTGTAAAAGTATTTTTTTAAGTAAAAAGAACAGATGAATGTGTAGCTGCTACTCAGACAAGAGGCTAACCGATTACTTGATATGCTAGGGAAGGGTCTCCAAAGGAACCTTCATGGTTTATGTATCTCTGGGATTTCTGTGTCCACAACTTTCTCAGGAAAGCTTGCCTTTGCACATGCATTATTAATATACCCGCATTCAGGCAGGAGAGGGATGAAGGCAGGCACATTGTGCAGTAGAAGATAGATGAACTTTGATGGATGTTGTCTTTTCCTGCTGAATCGATGCTGCTAGTTAATTAAATGGATTCAGACGTTAACTGTGTTATACATGGGCTCATGGGAAGGCTTTTAAAATTGTCTGCATATGGACATTTATTGAAGTAGCCATTCTGGAGTGGAATGGAATAATTGTACTGCAAGAGCTCTCTCCGAGAATGTTCTTGTTCATGAATAAGTGCTCACAAAGGCATGGAAAGGAAGGAGGAAGTTGAAATCAAGCTGTTGATTCAAGAATAGGATTTCCCTTTCCATAGGGGAACAGACATAAATTTCCAAGTGCAAAGCAGCAGGAGTTCTTATTCCTGACTTTGCTGAGCAGGGTGACTTTCTCAATGCTGACTGTAGATGATCTTGGATGTCAAGATTGAGTGGAAGATATTAATGGAAAAAAAAGAATGGAGAGCAAACCAGAAGAAGGTATTATTCTGATCTGTAAACACTGGCAGTGGTCACATTTGTAGTCTTGGTGTTTCCTCTTTCATCTTGAAAGGGATATAGTGGACCTGGAACGAGTCTTATGGAAGAGCATGAGAGCTGATCAAAGATATGAAATGGCTTTCAGGACTGCCATAAACTGAGTAAGTGAAGACTCTTGTACTTGGAACGCAGATGGCTTAGGGGTGACAGTATAGTGCCTTACAAAATCATGAGCCACCTAAAGATAGTAGGTGAGGATTGACTATTCACTCTCTCTTACTGTACTAGAACTAGGGCACATCAAACGAAACAGGTAGAAGTCAGGTTTAAAACAAGCAATGAGAGATGGTTCTTCCTGCAACATGTACCAGACTGGTGGAGTTCCTTGCCAAAAGATGTTGTGAATACGAAGCTTTTAAAGACAAAGTGGTGTAGGTTCATGGTAGTGAACTCTACTGAAATAGATTAAAAATTGAGAATATCTATTTTGAGATTGGGAGATTGACAGGATGTGAGAGAGAATCAAATTTGCTTTCCCTGCTCTGAAACTTAGTCCATATGTTTGTTTATGATACTGTTCTTACTGTTTTTTCTCCTTCACGTATGACTGCAAATGGAAATGGTGATTAGGGCTAGATACTATCTGATCCAACATGGCCAATCTCATGAAGTCTGGAACAGATTCATCTGCTTGCTGGACATGGTCTTCCCAGGCTGTAGCCTCTGGCCTAATGTCATGAGTACTGGAACGTATGGGTAGTACTGTTCATCAGTTTTCTCTGCTCGATGGTGTTTTTGAGCATTGGAGAGTTGCATGTATCATAGAATCATAGAATAGTTAGGTTTGGAAGGGACCTTAAAGATCATCTCGCTCCAACCCCCCTGCCATGGGCAGGGACATCCCACTAGATTGGACTGCCCAAGGCCCCATCCAACCTGGCCTTGAACACCTCCAGGGATGGGGCAGCCACAACTTCCATTGGCAACCTGTTCCAGTGTCTCACCACTCTTAGTGAATAAATTCTTCCCAATGTCTACTCTAAATCTGCCTCTCTCCAGTTTATACCTGTTCCCCCTCATCCTATCACCACAAGCCTTTTATGAATAGTCCCTCTCCCAACTTTCGTGTAGGCCCCTTTCAGGTACTGGAAAGTCACTATAAGATCTCCTCTGAGCTTTTTCTCCAGGCTGAACAACCCCAACTCTCTCAGCCTGTCCTCGTAGGGAAGGTGCTCCAGCCCTCTGATCATCTTTGTAGACCTCCTCTGCACTCGTTCCAACAGCTCCATATCCTTCTTATGTTGAGGATTCCAGAACTGGACACAGTACTCCCGGTGAGGTCTCAGGAGAGGAATAGAGGGGCAGAATCACTTCCCTCGACCTGCTGGCCACGCTTCTTTTGATGCAGCCCAGGATACGGTTGGCCTTCTGAGCTGCGAACACACATTGTTGGCTCATGTCGAGCTTCTCATTGACCAGCACCCCCAAGTCCTTCTCCGCAGGGCTGCTCTCAATCACATCATCCCCCAGGGTATCCCTCCACGTATCCTCTCAATTGATTTTTTTCTTTATTTCCATGCTTAAATACATTGTATTTATAGAGAATGATGAGGTTTTGAGCCCAGAAGAAAACATGGATAGTATTAGAAGGCAGGAGGTGAGGTAATCAAATTGGAAAACCCTCTAATTTCTTGAGCATATGTGTTTGGTGAAGAGGGGCTGAAATGTTGCTGAACTCCAGCTTAGTTGTCTGCTGGCCTATGGAGGTTGTTTGGGTGAACAGCAGCATTATTCAGCCTATAGTTTAAACTATTTGAGGGATACCTGATGTTAAAAATGGCTTTCCCTTGAAATTTTCTTTTCCTTTCTTTCTTTAAGGTGGAGCCAGACTGCAGAAGTCTGTTGGTGGGCAAGCAAGCATAGAAACAGGGACTCCTACCCAGCAGCAATAGCTCAGTAGTAAGACAGGGCAGCTGGAGGGAGAACACCTGTCAGCTCAGGTCAGGTGGGACCGTTGCTATAACAAGGTTGTCACCTTTGGCACCCATTTTGGTGGAAATTTATTACTGCGCTGGGTGTGTTTACTATGGCTTTCTAACAGTGTGCTGTCTAGATGTGCAGGCCACAGTGTTTGCTTCCTGTACAACTTGGCGGTGCAGACAGTCCCAAAGGTATGCAAATGGTGGAAAGAAAGAGAGTGCTTGCAGGGGGGCTGAAATTGAACTGATCTTGCAAGGATTTCCACATTGTCCTGTTGGCACGTGGAAACAATCACTTGTGGTAACTTCCTCAAAACAACAGGAAGAGCATGCATGAGTACGAAACTCACTCTGAGAGCTGGGAGCAGCTAGTGATGCATCTTGTTTCTTGAAAAGGCAAACCAGGCTGGCCAGGGCCATTTAGACTGGACTCTGTGAAAGGATTATCTGTGCCTCAGTAGTAAGACAGAGGTTCTATGGCTTTGTCACGCAGGTGTGGGCTTTCCCCTCGTGCTGTATGGGACTGTGCCCAAGAGAAGCAAGGGCTGCTCTCAGAAGTGCCCTTTGGTTTTCAGGTGGGATTGGGTTGTAGCCAGGCCCCTCTCCCTGGGGAGGCCTGACTGCCATGAATACCTGTCAGTACCTCAAATCTTGCAGTTCAGGACTCTGTTTGTCTGGTCCTGCCAGGTGTGGGAACTGTTTGATGATCTTGGGATTTGACATGGAAGGAGTAGGGTAAGTGATCTGCTCAGGCACTAGAATTTCTTTACATGTTTATGCAACTCCAAGCAGCCAAATTTAGATTTAAACCTATAAATTGAGTGAATATCAGGTTTTGCAAGACAGGTGTTAGCTGCACAGCTGATTCTGGTTTGGGTGCCTGACAATGTGTATTGAGCCTCCAAATTTGAAAAAAAAATAAAAAAAATTTGACCTTAAAGGAATGGAGACAGGATGGTTACATGTAGCATCGCAACAATACAAAGTGAACTGCAGAAGCACCTTATGTCAATTATTTTGATAACATTTGCAAATCATGTTGAGAACCTTGACTGAAAATACTACTAATAGAAGCCTTAGGATGAAGTAACAAATGTGGATAGCTGGCCTCCTCTCCACACCTCTAATTTAGGTGCACAAAGTGTCAAGTTTAATCTTGCAGTTGTTTCCAGGCTTGGAGGAAGGTGTGAGGTGGCCCATTGATTGTCTTTGAAAGCCTGAGCAAGCAACCACATCTGATGACCGTGGGAAGCAAATTGGGCCAATATGGGAGCTGTTGTTAACGACCATGGTGTTTCAGATCTGCAGGGGGACTCTCCAGGTCCTGTCAGCTCAGCTCAGCTCAGATTTGGAAAGGTGTGTCGGGAGATTTATTTCTGATTGGGATGTGCTGAAATACCACCTGGGAAACTTGTATAAATGGCAGCGGTTCTGGCAGTGTAGGACTGGGAAACTGCGCTTGACATGTGAGGAAGTGGGTTCCTACCTTGTTGTAAGTCATAATTTCAGAGGTTGGGATAATGGCAGACCTTTATCCACAGATTTGCCCTTTGCTGAGAAATCTTAATTCCAGAATAGGAAGTTAAAATTGGTGTACTCCTGCTCTAATTAAATTATTAACTTTGTTGTTTTAGCTGGCAAGTTGAGAGGATCCAATCTACACTGGATCAGTGTCTATTGTTTTTTCTCTCTGAAATATTTTTCATTCTTCTTTCTAGTTTTGTGACAGGTGACTGACTGTCTCTTGCTGTCACATCACCTAGCCTGGACGCTGTCCATGGGGATAAAGCTGTGGTGTATTGGGGGCAGGCTGATGGGAGCAGAGCTCACAAGTGTCATAAGACCAATTTTAAATTTACATGTACTCTTTTTTTGAAGTGGTCTATTTTCAATACTCAAGAATTATCATGCAGAGGTGTTGTGAGAGCATCCATTGGATAGGCTCATGGGGTTGTCTTTCAAATTCTTTACATTAGGAATGTTTTAAAACTAAGACTAAGAGCAAAAGAAAGGAAGTCTTCTTCAGAAAATTAGTTACGAGTCTCTGGACACAGGTACCTGTTTCTGTGGTATTGGTCTATCAATACCAGTGCCCTTGATAGTTGCTCTTTTTTTCTAATGCAATGAGTGATTTATTGGAAGCCAGATTACTCACTGGCAGTATAATAATTGGAACTGGACACTGAGCTACCCTTTTTGTGTCAAGCAGTGGGCTGACCGTAGGAGAAAGGTAGGCTTTCCACCTCCTAGCGGTGGCACAAATAGTCTATTGACAGAGCAGTGTGGGGCCTCCACAGACCCTGGTGTGTGAGAGGAAGCTAAAGTGAGTGTGACGTTTTGCTGTTGGTGGGGTTAGAGTGCCAAGTTCATCATCATAGTGTCATCATAGTACAGTTAGGGTTGGAAGGGACCTTAAAGATCATCTAGTTCCAACCTCCCTGCCATGGGCAGGGACATCCCACTAAAGCAGGCTGCCCAAGGCCCCATCCAACCTGGCTGTATTCTTGTTCAGTTTCTCTCCTTCTTAAAGAGTAGGAGTGGGCAGATTTTTCCACGCTGCCAAGTACAGGGTGGGTTTTGGAGGTAAGGCTGAATTCCCGTAGTTGCTGCTGTAAGGGGACAGTTTTTCTTTACCCTGGCTTTGAGCTCCCTGGGGCTTCCTCAGCTGTCAGCCAGAAAACAAAACCTCCAACATAGTTTTCTGCTGGTTTGGCGTGCTGGGCAGGCAGTTGCCACACTAGTGCTGGCATAAGGGAAACCGGGGTGGGGGGTGGGGGGTGTCATTGGGATGAGGGAGGAAGGAACTGTCCCCTCCAGAGCAGGCAGCTGTGGCATAAGACTGCACACTGAGAGAGAACACTTGATACACATCCTCAAAGAGCAAAAGCGTACCTGGTGGTGAAAGCAGGTTGCTGAATTGCTGCTGAATAGCTGCATAGCCAAGGTCAAGTAGTGCCTTTTAAGATAGTTGCAATTACAGCCAGCCTAAGCCAAAACCTGTGCCGAACAGCGTAAGCTAAGAACAACATTGTTAAATTGATGTTTGCTGACAGCATCAAGTAACTGCTGCCTTATCTAGATTGGAGCACTTGAATAACATGTCTTTTCCACTTCCTCCTTTGCTGTCAAGAATGCAGTTTCTATAGGAATTTAAACCTCTGTTAGTTTGATGGGTTGGGAACTGCTGATAGGAGCTAGAATCTCAGCAGTAGAAGAATTGGGTTCTTCTCTCTGTGCAATTGTGATGCTGCTTTAAAAATAAACGTGTTTTGAAGTATTGTTAATGAGCCTTGAAAAGTAGATATCTTCTTAGCCTCCTTCATTTCTTCTCTCCCCCAACATTTGTGTTCCAACATCAAGTTGGAACAAAACTATTTCCTTTCTTTACCAGTGGATTTGTAAATGCATTTTTAATTGTATGTTCTTATATTTAACAAAAAACCCAGTGGAGTTTTGTAAAAGAACATGTTTCCAAAGATACTAATTTTGCAAGGGAAGGGGACAATTTGGTGTTTTTTCCTACTATCTCACAGTGTCTGGGGTTTATTATTACTAAGAGGGGAAAAAAGACCAAGTTGTTCCAGAGACTAGGATATGAAATCTTGCGCTTTCCATGTCACTGGTTTAAAGGCAGGCCAAATTTGAACTAGCTGAAGCATGGACGGCCCATGTTGAGTGGTGGAACCTCAGCCCTGTTTTACCGGTTGAAGCAAGGCATTCTTTGTGTGGGCTTACTTCTGTCACCTCCCCTAGTAACCTGAGACATGAGCTTAGTGAGTCCTTGTTTCTTCACGCTTCAGCTGAACTGCTCAGGTCTGATAAGCTGTGTGGTCAGAGTGACGTGGGGAACTTGCCCTACCCCTGTCTTTTGTGCACCATGTTGGTGTTAATACAAGATTTTCATCTTCAGGGCAGCTATTAAAGATAGCAGTAATTATTACAATGGTAACTTTTTATGCCACGTCCATGCCCTTGAGGCCTTAACCAAATACAGCTTAGATGATGATAATTAAAAACAGAAGTCTGTGACCCAGTAAAATGCAGGAGTTTGGCAGAGACAGCAATACTGAGAAGGAATGTATACATCGAATGTATAATAAATAAAATCAAGCTGTGCAAATGTAAAGGAAAGAGAATAATTTTGTCGGTCAAAACAACCCCAAGGCTGAGAACGGGTTTGTGCTTAGAGGCCGAGTTCTTTCATGCCATAAGCCAGATTTAGTGCAGTATGATCCCACTGTAACCTTTTGCTTTAGGTTAATGACTAAATTCTGATGCTTTCCCTGCCAGGGAGCACTCCCTAAAATATTGTGTCGTGTCTGTCTGTCCCCCTCCCTTCCCCTTTTGTTTTGGCTTTTTCCAGCTTCTTGCCACAGAGGCCTAGCTGTGAATGACTGTATCTGACGAGGAGCTCTTCCCAGTTGCAATTCTTTTCTTTTCCTAAAAATAGTTGAGATCTTTGCTCAGCGGGAAAAGCAAGCATGTTGGATTAGTGTCTCTTGCATAAATCATTGCTATGCGGGCTTGTGAACCTAGTCATATAAGCTGTTCTGTCTCTTGAGGTTCCCGGGAGTGATGCCCTTGTTCACTGGATGCGGTTTCCCACTGAAGCACTGTGGGAAAAACTGAGTATTCGGTTCCTAGGAATACAAGCTTGGGACCAGAATGAACCATCTACCACTGGATGGGGGAGATAAAGAGGGGAGGTCAACCTGGAAATTATTTTTGGAAAGAACTCTGGAGAAAGTGGTTTGCTGTTCTTGCTGGGAGGATGGGGATCAGTGGACAGTGAATGTATATCGCAGCTTCTCACCAGTACTATCTGCTGCTTGCAATCCTCTGTCTTTATAATGATTTGCAGTGCTCTGGCATAGACAAAGTAATCAGTGGGTTGACAACTCTGTACCCCAGCAGGATTTTACTGTGCCTATGTTGAAATTGCTTCTGTACCTAGATGATTGTCAGTGAATTTCTGGGACCTGTGATTCTTCGCAGTGCCAGTGTGAACCAGACCATCAACATCTTGTGTATGGGTCCATTTGAATGGCACTCGTATTTAATGATACTTTTTGTTTTCTTTTTCATATGCACTAGGTGACTTTGGAGAAGGTGCTGGGGATAACTGTGTCAGGAGGCAGAGGATTAGCCTGTGACCCCAGAACTGGCCTCGTTGCTTATCCAGCAGGGTGAGTCACTTAACATTCTTCAAAGCTAAGATAAACCAGAACTGATGAATCAACATAAAGATTCAGAGTTTTTGCCCAAAGGTCTCCTATAGGGGGGCTATTTACTGCTCTTCGGACTTTTAACACCAGGGCACGATGAGACTTGGCGTTGGCAAGGGAGAGGGATTGCATTTTACTTGTTACCTTTTAATGGAATCTCTTTCATGGAACCCTTCTCCTTCCTCTTGCTCTAAGCTGGGAGTTAAATACATTGTGGACTTTTTAACTGTGCTTTCTGATGTGATGAACTTACATGTAACTCAATGTGATCTTAAACCAATGTGTACCTACTGGAGCAAGTGATGCTTTCAATTAATTGATAAAAGCCTTCTTGTATATGCGTTGCAATTTATGAGTTACCATGTTCCTCATCCAAATGGGGAGAAGGATTTCAGGCTGACAGCCCCTTGTGTATGTATTCTTTGAAGTGCAACACATCTACCACCCACAGTCTAAGTCTAGATGGAGATGTCCAGAAGGAGACTTTGATGGACAGCAAAGGAGCTACCTAGAGGGACATAGCTGAGAGCTGGAGTTGTGGATTTGCGAATCACATGTTTAACAACATCATAGATATTTGGGGCCAGATCCTGATTTTGCTGAAGGCAGAACTCACCCAAAGGTGTGTGTCTAAGGAGGAGCAGAGCATGTCATGTTTGCTGGTCTGTGGGATGGGACTTGTCAGAAAGAATGTGGCCCTTGAAAAATATTAAGAGAGACTGTGAGAAATGCAGGTAGAAGTCTTGTAACAGATGTCATTTTGAAAAAGGTGGGGAGGAAAACCATTTTACCCTGCCAGTGGAAGTGTGGCTGTTGAGATGAGGTATTTCTGCAACTTAGCTGTGATACTGTAGTGGGAACAGATTGAGAAGACAGAAGAGTGACTCTTCAGGAAAAACCTTCGCTACCTAAGGGAGCATTATGTGTGCTTACTCCAGCTGGCTGGGCTACAGAAGTCCATATGGTCTTGGCTCTTCCTCTGAGCTTCTTTATTCTGCTGGTCAGCAAACTAAAGTAGAGGAAGGGCGATATCTCCAAGTGGCATTACATAGACATACTCTTAAGACATGAAAGCTTGAGTTAGAAGAAAGGAACTTCCACAAGAATTATAGATGATCTTTTCAAGTATATAAAAAACAGGCTAGGAACACTTAAGGATTCTGTATTTGTGGCCAAAATGAGAGAAGGGGTCAGTAAAACTGGCTGGAAACTGCCCATCCTAGCAATATCCTGGTTCACAGAATCATTGTGGTTGGGAGGAACCACTGGAGATCATCTAGCCCAACCCCCATGCTCGAGCAGGGCCACCTAGGGTGGAATGCCCAGGACCATGGCCAGGCAGCTTTTGCATATCTCTAAGGATGCAGACTCTACAAGTTCTCTGGGCAGCCTGTTCCAGTGTTTCACGACTCTTGCAGTGCCAAAAACAAAGTGGGGTGTTTTTTTTTTTTTTTCTTTACTATTTCCTAGTTCAAATGGAATTTCATGTGTTCTAATTTCTGCCCATTGCCTCGTTTTCTGTCAGTGGGCAGTCTGTTAAGATACATACAAGTTGAGATCCACATCTGTGCTTGACGGCATCCTTTATGCTTGAACCCTTTGGAGCCAGGCAGATATATTCCAGTGTATTGCCTCTTCCTGTGCATGTCTTCTGACACTGAATATGCTCACACTTGAAGAGGGCAAGGAGAGGGAGAAGAGAACAAGTGCAGTAAACATGTTTTGGGCTCTTGCATAACTAAAGATAGATTAGTTTTGTTAATAGTGATGTCCTCTGATGAGCTTCTGCATGCCTAACATTGATTTAATCAAGCATGAGGACACCTGGAGACTATTTTGGGTAATTAAGAGGTTATGTGGTTTCTTAGGGCTTTAGAAGGGAATTCCTGTTCTTACTTGTTGGTGGTAGCATCTTATGGCTTGGGCAGGAAACCTATGGAATATACCAGATGTTTGTTGTTACAATGTAATAGCTTATATGACTTGCTGCTCTTGTGCCATGGGTGCTTGTTTTGTGATGAGGTTGTGATTTGCTGCAGTCAAGACACTCTCTAACAGAACTAGCATTAGTTAAGTCAAAACATGATAGAGGTACTGGTGCCCTCCCCCCTTCTTGTTTCCCATGAATTTCCTCTTGATTTGCAAGAACCCTGGTGTTTCTGGTACATAGGCTTTATTTTGTTTATTTTTGTTTCTATTTGTTTGAATTTACTGGACAGCAAAGCTTCTTACATGAGGCAGTTGTAGCAGAGTGGTTAAGGTTCACGCACAGTTGGTTCATGACCTGTCCATGGAACTTGGTCATCTATAGCTGTGCTCCAGGTACTCCAGTGATTTCCTCCATCTTCTGAGGTTTTGCAATCTTGACACACAGATGCTTTGCTCCTCCGGTCTGTCCTACCCCTAGAGGCTGAATTTACGTAACAACTCTGTATTTTCCTAAGAACACTTTCAACATACCTAGATTAATTTGGTTGAGATCAAAACAGTTGCCTGAGGCATCCTGACTTCATCCATACCAGGCATATGAATGCTTATGTGAATGAGCGCTAGTGCATGAGAAGCTCGGCATTCTTTGAGCAGAATCATAGCTCTAGTCTCTGGTTTGCCTAAAGTGATTTTTGTTTTTAAGTACAATTGCTTTTCTGGCTTTTGTATTTCTTGGAGTTTCTGAATCTCCTGAAAAAAAGCATTTCCAAGTGCAACCCAAGCTCATTCCAGCTCCATGGTAGTGCCAAAGAGCTTTCCTTCTTACTGGCTTTTGAACCTTTTATACTTTCTTTTCTTTGACCCTAGTGAAGCTTTCACTCTGGCAGCGTGTGCAGCAGCTTTGCTGACCCTGGTATTGTTTTGGTGGGATGCTTGTGTTACAGGAGGCTTTTTCCTTCACGTCTGCCATAAAGACTAAAGGCATAAGGCATCGAGTGCTGCAGATACTCTAGGCCACCAGTTTCATATAAGGCTGTTGTCTTGGGAGATGAAACAACATAGGAGAGAAAAATTGCATCCTATCTGAAAGTCTTATAACTGCTGCCTGCACTCGCCTGTTTTTCTTTGGGTCTTTTGGGTTTTTTTTTTTGCTGGCAAGTGAAATAACCTTGCTTAATTTGATCTCTGTTAGGGTTATACAGTGAGTAACCAAGCCAATCTTGTGGGGAAAGTGAGTGGAACAGAAACATGCTGGATTTTTTACTTCTTGTGGCAGGACAAATAGCCTGTTGTCTTTTTCTTTCAGTTTTATTTTCCCCATTGCTTTTTCAATGCACTTCTCTCTTTTTTTTTTTTTTTTTCTTTTTTCTTCCTTTTGCAGTAGCAAGTTGAGGTTGTTTCCTAGAAACAGGAAAGAAAACAAAGCTAAGAAAATCCTCTGAGGATGAGGAGCATTAAAAAAGGGGGAAAAAAGGGGGGACAGTAAGGGGAACGTCTATCCATTTAAATTTTAGACCAGCTGCTCCGATAGCTGGAGTGAGATTATCTGTTTTGGGATTGTGTTTGCTGTTGGTTTTAAGCCTTGTGTGTTGGTGTGACTGATTTATTTTGCTTTGCTTTATTCTTCTTTCCTTGGTTCTCAGCTGGTCACGATAGCTGGTTGGGAACCTTGTCTTCGCGTGAGGCACTTGCCTGCCTTAGGGAGCAGTCACTGCTTTTTCTTCCTGAGGAACAGGAAAGTAGTGCTTTGTGCTGTTCAGTGTGCAGCATCGTTTAAACACTGTTGTGTCACGTTCTGGCAAGCTTAAGCCTCTCTAGCTCTGCTTGTCAGCCACTCTGACAGAAGTCAGGGATTTCTCACATTAGTGTCCTTGCTGGGGAAAATGGTATTTGATGCATAGCATATGTAATGAGCTGATTGGTCTCAGCTTGCATATTCTTTCCTCCCCTTCAGCTCTCTAGCGTAGCTCTTTACATACAGCAACTCCTGCAAAAGGCAGACATGAGTTTAATATAGTGAATCCTCCATGAGGTGTAGTGAAATGAATTTACTCGTATTTCTCTCAGAAATTGCTGTAGCAATGTGTGTCTGTGTGTGCGTGGTACATTTGATGAACAAATGATTTGGATGCTCCTATATTCTGTACCATTTCCAAATGAATCACTCTTACTTATAGATAGGACAGGAGGGACAGTAAAAGGAGGAGATATGCTATCAAAGTTAAGATAGAGATATCTTTTCTCTGGCTACTTTTTGCCACAAGATCTTGTTGAAGAGTGAGACAAGCTTCATCACCTTGAGACTGTTTTGAGATAGGACAATTAATACTTGGAAGTGAATAGTGGTTTGATGTGTTCAAAATGAGAAAACTGCACAGCTGTCTGGGTCAAATTTATTTTACTGCTACTGTGCTGTGCATGTTGGCTCTCAGTGCAGCAGCCTCTTGTGTGCTAACCTGCGCTGCAGCAGAGTTGAGCCACAGTCTCCTCATTCCACTGTGTCTCCTGTTCCATCCCTTATCCTTGGCTGGTTTGCAGTAGCAAGTGGAATCCTCTTAACTCTGTCACCCTTCTGAGTCATGCCCTTCCTGGCTCCCTGTCCGCTGATCAAGGGAGGTAAGTGTCAGATCCTGCCCAGGCAGTGCAGTGACCGGCGTCTGTGTCACAGCAAAGGGAGGAAGGGGAGGAGCACTGCGGGAAATGAGCGCAGTTTTAATCCAGCCAGGAGTCTGCTCAGCACGGGTAGAGCTATCTTGCACAACTGAGCGATAAATCCCACTGGAAGCTGAAGGAGTGAGGATTTTTCTTTTCCAGAAGTGGTTGTCGGTTTGCTCCCAAATACCTCTTTCCAGTTCTGGTAGCTAGGCTTTAAGGCTAAGTCTTTTCCAGCCCATCCATATATGGAGTTTCTTGGAAAGTTTTAATCATCATTTTCCAACATTATGTAGATAGATTACTGCACAACATAATTTGTTTTAAGCTTAGAACAATTTCCCTTTACCTTAAGCAGCACATAACCCACAACGGCAGAATAACATTTAGGATAAACATTGCGTAACTTTGCCAGGCATGATGTTACCTCGCTCTTTCCTTCTTCTTTAAAGTGGAAGGTTTTGGTCAGTGGGGTACAGGAATGAATTGTGGAAGGCAGATCTAGGAGCCAGCTGCTGGTGAGTGAGGCCAAATACTGTTCTGAACTGTGATTGTTTCAAGACTGCAAGACCGTTGTGCCCAGATTAGAATTGGTGGCTATGTGGATGATATCCTAATTTTTAAAGTGAAAAGTATTCCTGTGTTATTTCAGAACGTATTTTTCTTAACGGATTGATCACTTCGCTTGGGTGACACAATGTTAGTTGCCTTTAGAAAGCTGTAGGTGCACAGAAGGAATCAAAATCAACGTTTTTATAGACCATATGTACCTTTTGGGAAATGCGTAGTTTGTGCAAAGCTCTACTGCTCTGTGCAGGTTCAGTTCTTCACTAGTCTTCCCCTAGCATAAATGCTATAATGATATTTGATTGTGTCCCAAATGCAGCCTGAATGGGCACAGAGACATTGAAATACTCGAACTGTTGGGTTGCCAGTAGATAAATACAGTTCTGCTGGTGCTGGCTTTAAGTTTGCTTTACCCAGACCTCTGAAGGAGAATTTCTGGGCCTTCTTTGTATGCCCTTTTCTAAAGGAGAATCCTGCAGTGTTATAAAGACTGTAGAAACCTTCCCTAAAGTGAAGTTCTTATCTGTGGTTCAAAGCAAATTTTGGCATCTTTGACCACACCAGAGGCAGCTTGCTTTGTGTTCTTTCAAATGGGACAGTTGCCTTTCAAGGGTTAGAACTCTTTCCCCTCCCCATCTCCCAGGAATCTGAACTGTAGTTAATGTGTCTCTTCGGTGAGACCACTGGGCTTGTATGTGCCTTCTGGGGAGAATTTCCAGCTGACAAAATTGTGGTGGTGGACATGGAGAAGAAGATGAGAAAATTCCCTTCATTGAGATTATTAAATACAATTTGAATTGAAGGGCTGTGATTGCAGCTGGGTTTGAGCTGGGCCATTAGAACCAAACCGAACTTTTATGCACCAAGAGGGAACAACACCAGGTTTCAGTGTCCTGAAAGTGCCCCAAAAGTTGATGAATAGTAGGAAAACCCTTCCCTCCCTTTCTTTCCCTAGCAATAGCAGAACTCTGGGAAAGAAGCTGGGATACTTTCTTAAACTTTTAAATCTCCCTGTCTTAAATACCCAGTGGAGGGAAAGGACCAAGTCTGCACTGAGATAGGAAGTCATGAAGTATGAAATACCTCCTTTCACTCCTTGCTTTTATTAACATAGGTTAGATGGGGAGAGTGGGCTGAGGAAGGCTAATGCAAGTCTTTGTTTCTGGCAAGTGAGCGAACTCTTTGTACTTAGACAGGAGAATGGAGATCCCCTTTGCAACAGTGCTTTATTCTCCAGCCAAAGAATCATAACTTTGATATTTTAGTTTGCAGAGATGGATTTAAGGGGAGTGTGGCCACTCCCCTGCTCTCTTGCTGTTGGCCTGTGAAATTCACAGGTTAACAATCTTGCAGTCCTGGAGCAATTGCTCTTTTCCCCTCTGGGTAGCAGATGTGTTCAGTCCTGAATCCCCATCACTGCGCTTCAGATGGAAAAGATGCTGCCTAATGAAGTAGGTGCAGTCTTGCTCGTCTGAGCTGTTTCCACATGCTCATACAGCTAGGCAAGAATTTCTACACTGTTTTTCACTTCATCTCCCCTTTTGTGAGTACTTGGTGACTCTTCCACATTGATCCATGTCTCTGTAATAAAACTGCACCTAAAAAGTAGTTTTTTACTGAACAGTTGTATATTGATCCAGTTTGGCTGTAATCTTGCTTGATTTGGCAGAAGAGGAGATGGAGAAGCAAATGAAGTGGTACTAATGGTCACCTAGAGCTGCAGGCAAACTCCCCTGGTTTAAGCCCTTAGCAGAATGGAGTCAACCCTGGCAAATTGGCTGCCGGGTGTGTATCTGAGGGTGGCTTTAATGTCATGTTCTATTAATTTAAAATCTATACCTGCCACAAACAACATTTGATGGGATCTTAAGTAATGAAACAGCAGTGAAGCTCCAGACCTGCAGCAAACTTGCCATCCAGCAGAAAAGGGTGAAAAATAAGACAAAATCTCAAAATAGCTGGGCAGAAAAGCTTCTTACTAACCCAGAGGGAGACTGTGTCAAGCCTCTGCCAAAAGTGTTGCTGTCTGTGCTGCACGTGCTGAAGACTGTAGCATCAGGATGCTGTCAGACTGCTGGAGGGAAAGTGTTGGGAGTGGGAGCCCTTGACTCTGAGAGCTCAGCTACTGGCTGGAGAAGTAGTTAATGCCAACTTTACTAGCAGTGGAGTAGGTTGAAGCTCATGTGGTGGACAGGGGGGATTTTTGTGGGACGCTTTGCTTCAGTCCCTGTGTGACTTTGTACCTTGTGTTGCACTGGTATAGAAAAACTAAGTCAGGACAGTGCTGCTGTTGGCATTGCCAGCTCCCTTTGAGACGAGCTGCTGTTTTGATGTACACAGAGATTCTGGTTACTTCTTCAGAGGGCCATATGCTAATCCAGCTTTCAAGCTACAAGGGGGTAGGATTGCTGTTCTATAGCCAGCTGTACAGCCTTGGGACAAATGAAATGTGACGCTTTGTCCCACAGTGACTGTTTGAAGATCTGGCAGCAGCAGCAGGTCTGATACAGTATCCACCTTCAAGGTGCCAGGAACGAATGCCCCCTTTTTCCCCCTGTCTTTCCGCCAAAGCCACGTGATATGAGCCTTTTCTCCCAAAATGCTTCCTTTCCCATCCTGTCAGGCTTGAGCCTGTGTTCATCCATGCTTCTGTGCTTCCTCCTTTCTGTCAGGCACCGGGGAAGGGTCGGACTCTGCAGCTGTGCTCAGCACAGAAGCTGCTGCTGCATCCCAGTGTTACTACAGAACCTCCCCCAAGTGAGGAGCAGCAATCTGTGCTTCCTCTTGCAGCCCTTCAGTGGGAGGACCCACCCTGTTGACAGGCACTACCTGCTCTCTAGCCTCAGGATTGAATCAAAGTTGAGTTCTAGTGACCCTTGGTAGCAGTCTGCTGCTGTTTTAAAAAGAAACAAAAAAACCCCCACACCAAACAAACAAACCCACATCAAACAAACAAACCCACCAAACCAAAAACCCCAGACAAACCTGAACAAAACTCTGAAAGCTACAGTGGGAAGCCTTGACCTGTTTACATTGCCAGATGGTTTTTGACATTTAGGTTGAATTGAGAATTTTTCAATGGAGTGGTCCAATCGTAGTGAAATATTTTGGGAAATGTTTCACAAATTTGTTCACCAGAAATTCTGTGGAGAGAGGGAGTGCAGGAGCAGGTACCTTTCCCCAGAACAAATTGCCTGGGAACATCTGCTTGGGATGTGGGCAATCTTGCTTGGAGTTGAGCAGAAAACTGGGTTCAGTTCAGAGATGAGCGGATAACTCTTCCTCCTTTCTCTCTCCATCTTCAAAAGTACAGAGTTGGGGACAGAAACATCAAAGAATCAGAGAACAGTATATGTTGCAAGAGACTTCCAAAGGTTACCTAGTCCATTGCCCTTGCAGTAAGCAGGGACATCTTCAACTCAAACAGGTTGCTCAGAGCCCCATCCAACCTTGAATGTTTCCAGGGATGGCACATCCACTGCTTCCTTGTGCAGACTGTTCCAGTGCCCCACCACCCACACAGTAAAAAATTTCTTTCTAGTATCTAATTCTTCCATCTTTCAGCTTAAAACCATTACTGCTTGTCCTATCATTATACTCCCTGATAAAAAGTCCCTCCTCATCTTTCTTGTAGGCCCCTTCTTAGTACTGGAAGTCTGCTATAAGTTCTCCCTGGAGCCTTGTCTCCTCTAGGCTAAGCAAGCCCATCTCTCTCAGCCTGTCCTTGTTTGGGAGATGTTCCAGCCCTCTGCACATCTTCATGGCCTCCTCTGGACCCACTTCAACAGGTCTATGTCTTTCATGTGCTGAGGACTCCAGAGCTGGACACAGTATTACAGGTGGGGTCCCACCACAAGTATGGTTTTCTGCATTTTTTCTGTGTTTGAGGTGATATTGAGAGTTTGAAGGACAAGAAGACTTTTTCTGAAAAACCCAACAATGGGAAAAAGGCAATGTATTGTAGGACATGGAGAACTGAGACTTTTTTTTTCTCTGTGTTAAGTCTGCCACAGAACTGGATGGTAGAGAAGATCACAAATGATTTTTTTTCCTTTTTAAAAAAAGATGACTTAAAAAATGTTGTCTTGTACAGCAATCCTTACCCCTGCTAGGTTGGACGCTCTTCTCCTGACATCATACACTAGTCAGCCCTCCGGGCAGCCAAGTTCATAAAGACACGTTGTGTTGCTCCTTAAGAGCCTCGGCAGTGTGCTGCTCCTGCTGAACATCCCACGTTTTCACATATGAGCTCAGATGACATTGTGGTATGTATATGCACAGAAAGTGAAGGACATGATTAAGGCAAAGAACACCAGAGCCTCCTGACTCCATTGTCTCTGTGTCCTCCTTTGTACCCATTCCCAGTGCTGAGCAAGCCTGGTCTGGTTCTTGACAGAGAGTGAGTGTTGCTGTCAAGACACTCTTGGGGGTGGTGGCAGAAAGAAATGCCCTCAGTTTTACAGAGGGAAATTGGATGAAGTTTGCATAGGCATCTCTTCAGTGCTGCGTTTTGCATTTTTCCTGAACATCAGAGCATTTTTACATGCAATTTCTTGTATTACTTCAAATAATAATTTCAATTTTCAATTACTTCAAATAATTACTTCAAATAACAATGAAGTTAGGGATAGTTTTTATTGTAAGAATGAATTGTGGGACCTTTATTCTGGGCCAAAGAAGGCTCCTTACCTGCAGTATTCATGCAGGCCATGTGAATATGCTTTCACATTAAATGATGAAAAACCTGGAGAGGGGGTTTCTTTTTGTATGTGATTCTGCGGTGGTGTGAGCAAGCCATAAATAAAGTTTCTTAGTGTGGGTAGGGCAAGTCTAGTTAGGTAATTCCAGTCCTGTATTACCTCACACAACTGGTGTGGCAGGTCCAGGCACTGCCTGTGCAGTGTTTTGGGGGTATTAGCTGAGCCCTCAAGAAAGTTTGTGTTAGAACGTAGCATCTTACTGTTGCCAAAAATGTTAGTGATGAAGAAAGTGAGAGCAGAGAAACAGGAACGCTTTTATCTTTTAAAGCTGCAGTGAAATTTGTGTGACAAAGAAAAAGCTTTCCTGTGCTGGATTCCTGTGGCTGGGAACAGGGAAAAATAGGGCTTCTTGGAGGAGTCCTGCAAGTTTGCTGCTATTTGGGGTGCCTGACAAACCATATTGAGAAGAACTATATAGTACGTGCTTGTTACTGCTTCCATCCTAGTTCCAGGGCAAACATTCCAGTTCCCTCAAGGAGAGAGTGTTATCAGGCCTGTCAGAATAGCTACAACAGTTGCTGTTTTAATGACTGTATTGATGATATCTGACTTTAACCTGTCTTACTAAGAGAAACGTGGACTGTCCCCAATCTTTCACTGTGCCAGTTGCACCAATTTGATTTTTAATGTGGGAGACAAACTAGAAATAATACCGTGTAGATGGTTAGGTTATTACTTCATGCTTGATCTCATTAACTAGCATGAGAACTAAAGGGAAGTTACTATTTAAAAAAATAGGAGTCAAAAAAAGAAAAAGCAGTCCCATGGTGTGGGTCACTTGCAGCTTATGGGCAAAGAAATTAAAGGAAGAGAATAAGCATGTCTGCTTTATTTAATAACAGAGCTAAACACTCTCATAGAGCTCTGCAAGTGGGAAGCTTTGACAGCTTTGGAAAACTATAGCGTGCTAGCGGAATAGGGAAGAGGAGTGGTTGCAAAACATGCTGCCTTGACTCTTTTGGAACATGCAGACCTTTTCTCAGCTTGAAGCTCTGCAACCCCCTGGAGTTTGCCCATTGCCTGGGAAAGGAGAGGGATGGCATAGAGCAGGAGTGCCTGTGTACCTGCACGTAGCAACCTGCTCTCTTCTCTACCTGCTCTGTATCTCACTAGCAATTACACTTCCTAGCAACCAGCATCTTGGTGCAGCAACACGACTTGTTTGTGAGCCAAGTCCTGTGCTTGCATAATAGCAAGGGTGATAATGGGGACTGAAATGCAAAGTCTGGGATGAAAATGAGATACCAGCTGCCTCAGCAGAGCTCCACCCTTTCTAAGAATCTCAAAACAGGCACTGTGTCTCCTGGGAACCTTGACACAAAACAGAGTTTAACTTAAAAGAAGTACATGCAGTCCAAAGGACACATCACCAGGTGTGAACAACAGGCAGTCGATCCTTCTCTGCCTGGAAGATCTAGCACTGTAGATGGTCTTGGGTGTCAGAAAGGCAACAAGTTAGAAGTGAAAGAAAATCATATTAGGATAGCCAAGATCTGCCAAGAAGCAACATATTTTGTTTATGGCAAGCATGCCCAGAAGTGCCCAGACTATTGCTTAGGAACCAGATGTAGGACTTGGTCCTCCCAGCTACGCTTGTGCTGGAAGCCATGCCCTGCAGAGTGCACACACACACTGGCCTGCTGTGTCCCTGAACCTGATTCCTTCAGCTGGCAGTCAAGGACCGACAAAGCTGATAGCAGCCCCTTCCTTGCCTTTGGTGTCAGTTGCTATGCTTTTGCAATGCTGACCTTATGATTGTTGGCCTTAGACTCTGAATTGGCTGCGGTTCTCTGTGACAGGACATGTAGATATATAAGAAAACTAAACTGAGTTTTATCATGATTTCTTCTTCCAGGTAAGATGTCTTTTCAGGTCTTCTGACAAATGATGCTCATTAGCTCCTCTGAAGAAAAGTTATAGTGCATTTAAAATGCTGTATATTATGCTGAGGCACAGGCAGAGGTAAATGTTCATCTTCCATTAAAGCCAGAGCTGTCACAAGGCTCCTAAAAAGATAATGTAGGCAGAGTTGATTTTCGCCATTCTGGTAGTGCCTGAGCTGTTCCCGCTCTGAGAAGCGGTGGGACTGAGGCAGTGACCTGACAAAAGGTCTGGATGTTTGGCCCCGGGAGCCGCAGCAGGTTTCCCGTGGGTTGCAGCCCTGACAGCAGCAGTGGGCAGAAGCAGGCTCCCTCCTGCCCCTTCTTTCAGCATCTGCCAGCCTGACCTTGTAGGGCTCTGAATAGGCAGGGCTGGCAGGAGGCTTTATTGCCTTTTTGCTGGCCTGGCAGCTTGCTGCCCGAGGTGGCTGTGGGCCTGGGCCATGCTTAGAGGAGCTGAAAACAGCTGACCATTCGAGCAGGTGATCCTTTAACTCCAGGCTTTCGAAGAAGCAGGTTTGGGTTTGGTTTTTTTTTTTCCTCTGACACGCAGAGATGCGGCAAGGATTATGCTTACTGAAGCATTCAAGGGGAAAAGCTGCTCCAGTTTCTCTGCCGCAGTGGGGGCTTTTGTAGTCTGCTCTGGAACACAGGAGAGATCCATGCTGGCTCCATGGGCAGTAGGGGGGCCTGCTCAGCACCTTACCCCGGTGTGGCTGTGCTCCTCAAGGAGACAGGCCTGCTTCAGTATGCTGCTTTCTGAGGGTTAATTAGATGAGAACGGGTAGAGAGTTAAATGGCATTACTTTTTGGTTTACTCCTTTAATTGATGCCACTTTAATATTGACTACACTGCTTGCTCATGGTAAAACAATTAAAGCCCTCCGGCATCTGCCATGAACTGTTGTGTTTGTCTGTCCCACATGATTGGTTTGATATATAGATCTTTTTCCCTGTTCCTGAGCTGCGTAGGCATGGTGAGGAAATGCTCTGGCTGTGCATGTTGCTGAAAACAGAAGTGTTGGGCAATCGCTTGCAAGCTGGATATATTTTTCCTTTGGGACTTGATTTTAAGGGAAGACACTTATTCAGCTATTGAGGCTTTGTGGCGTGGTGGGAGCTGCTCTTGCAGAGAAGTCAGTGCAGACTTGAAATTTAGAGTCAGACATTCCCGTGTAAGCACATGGGTCTGCACATCTCTGCAGGGAGCTGCTTGTTCCCAGGAGGGTGCCTTCAGAGAGAGTTCCTATCTTCTCTCCTTATACCTTTGGGCTGAAGAGCTAAATTCGTTCAGCGCTTGATGGCAGATTTGATTGTTCTGCAGCAATTTTACTGTAAACTTTGCTTCTCTTTATCTCTTCTTGCCTTTTCCTCTGAACTGCTATTTGCCCAGGGTTTTAAAAATGTCTTTTCACTTTTTTTCTTCCAACTTGTCTTTCATTGATTCCTCTTCCCCTAGATATGTGCATTTTCTTTTCTCTGAGACACTCCCCTGGGCATTTGTTGAGCTCAGTGTTGTTTATGGGTGAAGAGGAAGGACCCCTTGCGTATATGGGGTTTCTGTGTGTATGAAAATAAAAACAGAAGGATTTACTGTTAGCATAACTGAATTCTTAACACTCTAATTAAAGAATCATTTTACACTACCACTAATTATTGCAGAAAAAGAAAGAATAATAATGCGTTAGAATACTTACATATAGAAAATGTCTCAATAATTGTGGTAACACAACTAAAACTGTAACACATTTCTTTGTTTCTATTTGTCTGTCTTGGTGTTATGCTCACCCTTGTGTTGCTCCTTTGGATCTTGGAGTCAGACCTTTGAGGGTAATGCTGTGTTTATTCAGCCTCTGCAGCCCTTTGCTGGGACGTGTACGATGTGTGTGTTGCTGGATTTTTTTTCTCACCCCAGGGTTCACCTGTGTCATTTTTTATATGTTTGCTAATGCACTTTCACACTTTTCTCTTTATCAGATGGCCTAAAACCACAATTCTTCTGAATTCACTCTGTATATGGTGTCTTTGATGCATGTTGGATATTATTTCTTTGTTACCCCTAAAACCTCTTTTGTTCAGCTCCAGGTCTGTATTTCTATAATAGACCATGGGTGAGTTGTTCACAGCCTTGGGGTCCCTGCTGCCAAGCATGTGCTTCTTCTTTTATCATCCCGTGCCAGTACTCCTCTGCACTGCATCCCAACTCTCCGCTTCTCAAGGCCTCTGCTATCATACTGTGCCTGCATTTCTTTCTACTATGTCCTGGTGTTAGTGGTAAATATCTCAGTCTACATAAAATAACTGCTCATTATTGTTATTTATATAAAACTATGATTGTATCACACAAAGATAAACAGAAGTGAAACAGATTAGCTGTAGACATCTGGTCAGTTAGAGAAATTGCTGTTACAGCTCCACCAATTAAAATAGAACTACAAGCAGGTCAAGAATAGTTCAGAATGAGCAAGTCCAGGAAGCCCAAGACTCAGTACGAAGCTTACGGCATGTTGCTGAGAATGGCAGATCTGGGGCTGTCAGCCAGAGGCTGATTGAAGAAGGACTGGCTCTTGAGAGCAAGCAGAGGGGTGGAGCACAACTGGGAAGCAAGAGATCCCCGAAGCAGGTGTGTTGGCTGGTCTGTCAAGACAGAGAGTTGTTCTCTTCTACGTGATGTGCCTTTGACTGCTGTAACTTTGGGAGTAGACCTCAGCATATGGGGACAAGTCCTTTCTCGAGAATTAACGCAGTATGCTGTGGCATCCATCCTGGAAAAAGTTGCATGCCCTGTCTTGATGAAAAGCTCTTCAGGTTTTCAGCCATGTTCTGGCTGTTTGTTTCATTCATCCTCTTGGTTGTGGCTGGGACCAGCCAGGTTCTGCTCAAGGCTCCATTTTCTGCTGTATCTCAGTCTCTCATCTGACCGATCAGCACATTTTCTTGTCATGAACTGTCTTGGTGATCCATTTATTCCTCCAGCCTTCATATCATCAGTTGCCCATTGCTTTAGCCCCCAGGGCGGCTGCTCATTTGCAGTGTTCAATGGGTGTTTGCCAAGAATGCTGGAATTAAATGTGGCTCTGCAATTCCTATTCCCAGCCCAGTTGATTGAGTGCTTCATGTAGGTGTATTGCTGGTATTGCTTCCCTGCCCCTGGGGAAGTGAGTGATTTGGAGGAAGAGAGGAAAGGAGGAATGTGGACTGTGCGTGTGTATGTGTTGACAGCCATGAGCCATATGTATGTATGTCTGTATATGTACCTAGACATACATATATGTGTGTGCACATGCATTTGTTGTCAGTGCTTTATGTCCTCTGAAGCTTGTCAGGCCTGCAAGGTGACAGGCGATTCAGTGCATGTATGAGCAGCTGCCGCTTTGCGTGGCTTTGCTGTCCCACCTCCCTTTGCAGCAGGCTGGAGGAGAGATGGGATATTCTGCAAGGCAGGGGAGATGGCCTGTCCGCAGTTCAGTTGTAGCAGGGTTTTATCTCTGGTTTCTCATCTATGAGGCTCTTTTTTCTTTCTTGGCTTTAGAGTGTTGGAGGTAATCAGGATGATTTGAAGGTGAAGTTCCTGCTGAATCACTGGTGACTAGGCAGTCATGAGCCATAACAATTAAGTGGAATAATTTTCATCTTCCTTGCAACTGTAATGATTCTCAGTTGGTAAGCTGGTTTGAATTTCATGGTTTTCCTCTGAGCCCTTTTCTCCCTTCTGCTTTCCCCACATGCACTTCTTGCCCAAGTCTTTCACAATCTCTGTCTGGCTTAGCTCTTTGCCTCCCAGAAAAAGGTGCCTCCTTATTGTGCAGCTCTGTGAAAAGCCGTCACTCTCCCGAGGGCACTACTGCTGCGTCTCTGGCTCCAGCATGGCTGCTGTGGAGTTGCATACAACTTACCCAGTGGGAAACAGGACCTGGGCTGTCTTTTATCCACGGATCCATTTTGTGGGAAGCATGGAGTCTGAGTTTGTTTTCCAGAATCACCACCCTTCCTTATGTTTGCCTGGTGTCAGGGGCTGCTGGTTTTAAAACTCCTCGTCCTCCTCTTCTATCCTGCTCACTTGAAAGGAAACCTTGAAATAACCTAGTGTTGGAGGTTTATATGCTAAGGTGGAGTTTTCCATGTGTGGTAGTTCCAGGGGGCTGAGGATTCATTGCAGTAAGATCAGCTGGACACCCTAGAAATTGCCACAACCAGTTCTTGTGGGCAGGCAGTGCCCTGCTCTGGTAGGAAGCAGGCAGGAAGACTCTTGTGGAGTTTCTCCTCTGTGTTCCTGTTAAAGCTGAAACTTTAGTGCTATCTGTTTGTATGAGAGAAGAGAGGCCTGGATTGGTTGGTGTACCATCACAATCTCTGCTCTATATTGAATCTTTTCATCCAACATGTGATGGGTTTTTTTTAAACTCTTTTAAAGTGTTTTGGATGTCTTCAGATCTGTGCATCTGTTCTCTGCCATCTGCCGCTCAAGGTCAGAGATGTGGCCAGTTGTTTTAAAGAAATGGTCTGGCAGGTGTAAAGGGAGTGTTGAGAGCTGCTGTTGGAAGCTGTCAGCCATGCATGGTACGAGTTTGTGTTGGCTCTGTGAAGGGCAGGAACCGAGAAGGAGCTTCTTGTGCACTTGGCCCTGTCCTGTCATCTGCACCAGAGCCTGTACGTGTGGGCTCACACAAACCACTCTGGCAGCAGAAGGTCATGAGGATGGCAGCAGTGTTGCCAGGTGATGGGAAGAACAAATTGCTTGTTTTTCTGGATGTCATCAGATCACATAGGTGCTTTTTTTTTGTGTGGTGTGGTGGTGATGTGGGCATTTTAAGGCTCCCATGTCTGGGGATGTAGTATTTGTTCTCTTGGATGGTTTGCTCTTGTGTCTAAGTCCACTGTAGGCTGAATGCAAAGCGAGCTGTCACTGGTGTTACCCTACGTCAGTTGAGGAGAGTAATCGGACCACTCTTCTGTGGTTGTGCAAAGCAAATGACTCTGGGCAGAGACAGAGAGGCTATTTGGCTCTTTCATCTTGTGTGCCTTTGTACTGAACGTGTCTGCACCCTCAGTCAATGCAATGGGCAGTGTGAATTCAGTAGGTGGGAATGGTGAGGGGAGCAGAGGGTGCCTTTGGGGAAGATCTCCACAAATCCTTATTGTGGGTTCTGCTTTCCCTTCTTCTAGACTCAGTTTACTGTGCTGCTCTCCCTCTTATTTTGTGTGGGTGCCCACTGACTTAATATGCCTCTGTCAAATTTCTGTAGGCTGGGAGAATAGTCTGGACAAATATCTCTGAAATCTGCTATGTTCTTCTGCAGGCATGGGCTTTAGGAGGGAAGATATTGGACTTTCTTAGTTCTGGTGAGGCTGTTCTTGTGTTTCTTTGGAGCAGTCTGTTCTGTGGTGCATTTGAGCTCCCACTCCTGCAGACTTGGGGTGACATGCAGCCTTTTAAGCAGAACAAGCATGTCCCTGGTTGGCAGTGAGAAATTCCTGTCTTTTAGCCTAGCGGCACTCTAAATGTATCAATTGCTTTCTTTTTCACAGTGGGTTTCTTGTTCAGCTTTCACGGCTTTTCGTTAGCCCATGCTGGTTTCTGAAGTGTGAATTTAGTTGCATCTCCCAGGCTCCCACTCTTCCAGTCTTCTTGATCGTGATTTTGGTGCAGGGAGCTCTGAAGGCTTTTCTGCTCAAGCAGTGACACCAAAATCTTAACGTCTCAACAGATATATCTTTCTTCTCAGCATGCATTTAATTAAAATAGCTTGCATGAAAATACCTAATCAGTTACATAGTCAGCGTGCACATCCTCTCTCATTGCTGTTAACCCACTCCCAGTACTGGCTGTAATTTAGAGAAGGTTTTTGGCAGGAAGAGTTGCCACATGGAAAATTAACACCAGCTTTTGTACACACTGCTTCACTCTGATCAAGCTTCCCTTGGCAACCAGTGCAGTGTAAAAAAGATTTTGTTCTTATCAATGTCTTTTTTCTTTTTCATCCATTTAGTGCGTAGGAAGCTATTGCACTCTCATTTGAATAGCTTTGGGTGGGGGGAAGAGAGTGGAGTACGAGCCACAAATTGAGAAATGGATGAATTTTGAAGGGATGAGACTGTTTGCTCTTTTAATTTATTCTTGCAATGGTATGAAAGGAATATATTGTGGAGAAAAAAAGAAAGCCAACGTTTGTTTTGATTTCTTAATGGAGTTTTCTTTCCTCTGTACAGCATCCTCTTTATAGCATAGGCTGCATACATTTAGGAGAGGAGGTTTTGACCCAAGGAGGACTTAACCTATGAAGCCTGCCCTCTGTCTCCAGGCATGTGTCCCACAAGATAGGGCAACACTGAGTTGATGGATAATTTGGGAAGGAATGCTATCAAGGACTTGTACAGTTTGACAAGCACCTCAAAGGGGACTGTGGCTTGCAGAGAACGGAAAGAGGACAACTGACTTCTGCAGAAATATGATTTTTACTGGCTTGCTGAAGCAGCGTGAGTAAGAAGGTGGCTGGAGGAAGGCAGCTGAGACTAGAAGGATGTGTAGAGAAACAGGAGGACAATGCCCAGGAATTAGCATTTTGGGAAGAGCAGAATGAAGCTAGTAGAAAAGGCAGAAGTAAAGGTGAGGGGAGCTGCATGGAGTAACCCACTCCTGCTGACTCTGAGTCAGATGCTTCGTGTAAATGTGATGCTGACGTTCAATTCCTCTTCATTCCTGCTCCTATATTTAGCTTAGGGAAATTGCTTCTTTTTTTTTGTATTTTGGGCTTTTTTCCATCTTGTTGGAGTTGGAAACTGCTCTGGCAATCCCTCCCCCTGCCTCTGAAACAACAGCAGCTTTTTATGTGCATATATGGTGCACAGTTGTGCGTGTGTAAGATAGGACTGTGCCTTCATGGAGGTTTTGAAAGCTCTGCAAATAACCTTCCACCACTTTCCGGCTGATTGACCCAAACGAGTTCTCCCTGATGGAGATAGCTCAGGTTGTCTGTAAAAACCTTTGACATTGTGAGAGCTGATTCTATCCTTCTCTTGTGTCTAAGGTTACCTGAATATCCCACAAGAAGGAGGAGAACTGGAAGACATTGCACAGCCAAGTTGTTTTTAAAACCTTCTTGCTTCAAGAAGGTGTACTTAATGGTTGTGGAGTGGCATCCTAGACCTAGGAATAATACTTTTAAATATATGTGTCGTTGCCAACACCCTCTGCAGGAACCAGCATGCAAACAGGACACTTGATCTCAGCTGGCTGATAGATGGTTTGTACAGCAGTAATCCATACAGCAGTGAATAGTTCTATAAACGTCTTGGAAATCAGAACATGCTTGTGGATTGCTGTGGTCATCAAGCCTTGCCTGCAGCTGCAGAGGAGGTAGGGTTTCTGTTGAAACAAGGGTGTTAACAATGTTGACCTTCTAACCAGCCATTTTGTGCTGTGGTCAGTGTTTCTCTGTGCAGGTCCCATGTGAGGTGCTTTTGGAACTTGTCTTATTTGCATGTTGACAATAGCATTTTAACAAGGTCTCTTCAGACAATGGTGTCTTGAGAACTCAAATTTGTTTTGAAAGCTTCAGTTTGGGAAAAGGGTAGGGTGAGTGAAAGAGGTGATCTGACCATTGTAGAAGTGCAGGTTTGGATGACTATACTTGGTCTACATCCACAACTGGAAGCTAGAAACAAAAAGATCAGTGCTCACTTCCCTTGCATCCTTTCCCTCCCTCTGGCTGTAAAATGCTGAATGTGATTTTAGAAAGGAGCAGACAAAGGTAGAAGATGGATAGATGGGTGTATACTCTTGTATGTAATTAGTTTTCCATGGTAATTATTTTTATTATTTTAACTGCGGTAAGATTAAAGCTAGCATAAATGGAAAGGACTAGATGCTTTGAGTCTCCTGAGGGCTTGGTGGATTCAGAGGCAGCATATGAAGTAGGTGGGTCAGTGAATTGACCACTTGGTGTCTCCATTCCATTTATTTTGCTGGACCAATTTCCTTTGCTAAAATGGAGCATGCCCAGAGGACTAATGAGCTCTGAGCTGCCTTGTCTGGGGAACCACTGCAGGTTCTGCTAAATAACTGCTGTCTGCGTGGGGTGGAGGAGCTGCCCTGGGGCCACAGTGAGCTGTGAGTGTGTGAGCAGGTAGTTGAGGCTGCCCTGAACACTCAGAAAAGACTAATGTGCTAGAAATGGTTAATTTCTGCTCATTGAGGAGGTGTGCTCTCTAGGGTGGAGTGGACTAGACGTCTTCCCAAATATTTTGAGAGCGGGTCAGTTTTCAAGTCAGGTGCTCCTGACTCCCAGTGTGTGAGCTGGGTGGCTCTTAATGCCACCACAGGCTCCTGGCTTGGCTGAGGGACTGGAAGGGGAAGAAGCGTGCTGGCAGACAACCCCCCTCTGGAGTGAAACTGAGCTAAAATTCATGATTGTTAGTGGCCAAAGGCTCTGTCCTATTAGTAACGGCCCTTTGTAGTCACTATACTATTCTAGGAAGCAGTCTCTTTTTTTTTTTCCTTGGTTTGAAGACCATGGTTTGTTTTTTTGCATCTTTCTTGTGTTTTTAGACTGAGTTAACTTCCCTGAAGTGCTGTTTTTCTGCCGAGTCTCTCACAATGAAATAGAAACTTAAGAGTTGCGCAGGAAAGTCTTTGTGAGGATTTTGCGTCTTTACTTTATTCTTTCTAGTTTATTTTTACCACAATTCACCTCTGTCATAACTCAGCAGGATTGGTCCGTTAACACTATCCAACTCCACGTATTGGAGTTTTGCTTTGCTCTGATCAGATAGATTTTCGCATCTGCTAACTTCGTATTTCATATCGCATGATTTGCAAGGCTTAACCTCCCTTGACTTGTTAATAGATCACAAACCATCTATCTGCTTTTTTACATTAATCCCTCAGAAATATATAGCATAGCTGTGACTTGAAATTCTCCCCATCAGTTCCCCAGGGTAAAAAGTGCAAAAGGATCAGTCCCAGTCTGAACAAACTGTTTGTTTACACTTTCGCAGCTCTTCCCTGAGATTATTTCTCCAACCATGGCTGTCTGCCTTAACTGTTAAGAAAGTTTGTTGCCTTTGTTGCCTTGGCCTTCTGTGTAAGGCATGGGTGCAGAAGTGTAGGTGGAAGGGCATGGCTGGAGAGGTGTAGGGTAGTCTAATGAGAGGCATATTTTTTGAATGGTTGATGCTTTTGAGGTTAAAGCTTTGGTACCCTCTAATGATGTCTGCTTTGAGCTAGCAATGTTAATGGAACACGACGGCTTCAGCCAGGGACTCTGAGCTGAAGATCTCAGTGCATCAGTCCTCCTTTCTGCTCTCTTCTCTGCTTCAAAATGTGCATCGCTTCTGTCAGGGTAGCCTGGTCAGATCAAAGCACAGGTTAGCTGTCCCAGGGTAGAAGGTCCCTGTCACCCCTGAGCCATGCCTGCAGCCCTGTTAGCACTGCATGATGGGGATGCAGAGAGGAGCCTGGAGGGACCGTGGCTCTGGCCCTGGGCAGCACTGGGCCAAGGTGTGCTTGGTCCTGGCTAAAGCCCTGCACTTAAGTGTGCCATGTGGAAATGTTAGTGAGGTCTGTACTTGAAGTGCTGCAGTCAGTTTCTATGATGCCTCAGCTTTTGCCTTTCTGCTTGGCGGCCTTAGGCTAACACCTCTACTTGTCTGTCCTCGTGTTTCTCCCCCTGACTGACATCTATGGCCAGGCACAGACTATGGGAGAGCCCCAGCACAGTGGTGACATGGGTGAAGTCCCCAGCACAGTGAGGGCTGCTGGCAGTGGAGCAGGGCATCCCACAGTGCTCCCCTGGCATGGCAGGGAAGGAGGAGCTGGTGTTCTCCAAGCACTGGTGGTGTGTAGAAGCAGAGGGACAGGCAAACTCCACAATTTCTATTTTAGAAGTGAAGCGAGAAATAGGACACAAGGTCATTAGAGCAATTGCTGTTCTACCTGAGGCCAATTTTCCCTTCCTTTTATTCACTTAACAGTTACTCTTTTGAGAGAGGGCAGTAAGGGCCATGTGTTTTCTGTTACTGGTGGCTACTGCTTTCTGCTGTTGTGTTTAGGGTACTCATGGAGAGTAGGGAAGGCTCCAGTACCCTGGATGGCCCCAGGTTTGTTCTGGTGGGCTGAGGCACCAAGGCAGAGTGCTATGGGCAAGATTAGTGGGGAAGTGGGGCCTCTTCTCCTTCCCTCCCCTCCCAGTCAGCAACTGTTTTGCTCCCAATTGAGGTGATTGTATTGCTTGCTAGGAGCTTACAGCTGCTTGCTTTTGCGGTTCATCTTGCTAAGAGATTTCTGCAGAGCCCTGAGCAAGCTGTTTGTTCAGATACATCCCTTGGGCCAATAGTTTTTGGCATCATATATCTCTTTTCTTAACTAGCCAGCCATCTCTTGTGCTAGACTCCACAGTTTCTCTTCTGTCTAGTGTTATGGCCCAGCATAAAAATTTAGCCCCTCCACCCCTTCTTCCTCTTCTTCTTCCTGCCCGAGAGCTTTTCTAACAGATCCTCTCTTTCCTCCTTCCTGAACTCCTAACTCTGTTCTAGGCATGCTGGTTTGGTGCCCAGTACATAGGGTCACTTTTATGGCAGGGGACAGATGTTAGGGCTGTTGCACAAACTTGCATGGTTAACCTTTCAGTCCAACTTGAGCAATCAGACACTCGGAGCTCCCAGATGCTAGCAAGTTAATTATTTATGGTAGCAGCACATGGTACTCCTCAACATGGGAGAGAGTTGTGGTTCCTCTCTGGGCTGCTCTTTTTCTTTGTAATTTCTGGTTAAACCCAGCTCAGCCTGTGAGGTTAGGGAATAAAACAGTGTTTTGGTGGCTGCTTTTGCTGCTGCTTTTCCAGCAGGGGTAGCTTTTTGGTTTTCTTTATACACATGGTCATGTCAACTCTTATTGTTCTTCTGTTTCTTCCGTCCAGGTGTGTTGTTGTACTGTTCAACCCTCGGAAGAATAAGCAACACCACATTCTAAACAGTTCCAGGTGAGTGAAGCTTTAAGCCTGGCTTGCTTTCTGTGGGAAGTAAATGTCAAGGTTTTGATGACTTGAGTGAAGTGCAGGAGCTGTTGTTGTTCCAGGCTAAAGCCCCTCCATGAGAGCTGCCTTGGAGAGAGGCTGCCTGGCAGTTTGACTCTAGCTTTTTATAACCTGAGTCCTATTGCTGATGAGGCACCACCTCATAGACATGGTCTCATGAGGAACTGCTAACAGGCATGACATGGAGAAGGTCTTATGAGAACTCTGTGATATGTAATTTTATTTCTCCTTCACCTGAAACTACATTATTGAATCCAGGACTAGCATATTTTCCTGCATCTGGAATACAGGCACAAGGATGAACCTTGTCTTTTGGAACTTTTATGGTGCTGTGGGCATGCTGCTTGAGACTTGGGCAGCAGGAAATTCCCATGGCAAATGTTAGACCTCTAGTAAAGCAAAACCGTTGTGTCAGGCTATTATGTGCGATTTTAACCTCTTTCTAGTTTGTCCCAACCTACTCCCCAGTCATGACGTATTGAAATGAAATCACATGTTGGAATTGTTTCTCAGTGTCATTTTCTCTGTTTTAGGAAAACAATTACAGCACTTGCTTTCTCTCCAGATGGAAAATATTTGGTTACAGGAGAGGTAAGCCTGAGAGGCGAGAAGGGTACACTTTGCCCATTGCATTTTGAAGCAGAGTAGAGGGTGTTAGAAGAAACAAGCCAGCAAGCTGTCTTGACACGAGCAAATCTATTTACATGTTGCATCTCTGGGTGGACCCTAGTGGGTTATGGGTGGCTCTGGGTGATCCTGCTGGCTGCTTTTCAGTGTGGTGTTCCTCATCAGCTTAGGGGATGGATCTTCTGGGGTGGCGTCTGTGGGCTGAAGGTACAGTGAAAGTAAGTGGAAGGACACATGACATGGCTGTGCTATAGAATCAATGAAGTGTAGCTGGATGGTCCTTATATTGGTCTGAGCTTAGCATTGTCCCTTTAGGATTTCAGGAAGTAATTGAAGACAGTTAAGTGTTGTGGAAAAAGTGGAAAGTGCATGTAGAATGGAGCTTTAGAAATAGTGACAGAAGATGCTGGTGCCTGTGGTTTGGATTGTATGTTTGGCTGGGGGTGACAATTGCTTCCTCTTTCCAAACATGCCCAAGGGGAAGAATAAGGATGAGTGCACTGTGTGTCTGTTCTGCATTAGAAGTTCAAGACATGGGCTATGTGTCATGAGGTTGGAATTGCTGGATGTTAGAAACCCACATAAATGCTGACTGTCCCCTGTGTGTTTGGGCTCAGTTTGCTCTTGTTTGTGATCAATGATAATTTACCTCTATCCTCTGTGCCTCTAAAATGTGGGGAAGGAGCATATGTGAAACAGTTCCCCACCTGAACCTCAGCCACTGAGAAGTGTTTCACTGCTTGGTATCAGAGCTGTCAAGACAGAGGCTGTTCTCTTCAGAAGTTCCTAGTGCAGACACCATGGTGGCAGCTGTTGTGGCACTGAGTGGCTCCTAAGCTGAGCCTGAATCCTGCGCAGATAAGGCCAAGGATAAAAACAACAGTATTTTGGGATGGAGGCTACCTTGACACAGAAAAAATGTTAGCACAAATTTTCCGTTGGAATATCAGAGATTGGTGTTGTTATTAACTTCTTAGTGAAAGCATGAGGTTTTGTAACCAATTTGTTTTAATGCCTCTTTACTTTAGAAGTTTTAATGTAATAAACCCCCTTTATGTTAAAATTGTAATATATATATATGTGTATTTTCTCTGTGGTGTTCAGTTCTGATAATTCTGGTGGTTTTTCTTTTTCTGTTTTCTTTTTTTTTTAAATCTCTGGTGCTCTGTTCTTTCGTGTGGGGAAGGAAAAGTGGTTAAAAACAAAATGGGCGTTTCTTGGTGGCAACTCAAACTTTGCTCTTTGAGACTTCATTGGGATAAATGGCAAGTTCAGATTTTTTTTTTTAAAGCCCTTCCAGTTTTACTTGAAGGCTTCTCTTTTTGCCCTGTTGCAAAACATGTCTTATCTTGCCCTGTTGCAAGAGCATTTCTGGTTTTGGTATCCTCCCACACGTCTGACGTGTGAATAATTACTTGGTGAAGCAGTGTCCCCTGCCGGTGTCAGCAGCCTCGTCTTAGTTCGCCCTCTGTCCTGTGGGTGTTTCTCCCATAGGGAAACAGTTTCTGAGTTCACCTTGTCAGCTCACTTCTAGCAGCCTCATACTAATTCTGCCTACTGACACTTTAGTTTTCTGCATGACTGGCTTTTCAGGAGGGAGACTATGGAGTTTAGTTCTTGACTGGCATACGTGTTAAGTCGCTTTTGTATTTTTCAAATACAGTGAAAAAAATGACCTTTTTTTTCCCCTTTTCATTTTTTTTTCCTTTCCCCCCATGGAGGCATAGATTCTTCATCCATGGGAACCACATACAGCTTGTTTTTGATTAGCATTTTTTAAAATGATGGAATGTGAATTCAATTTGTTAGTCTTGGGGTGTATGCTAAGGTGCTAGGAAATACATATATATATGTATGTATATACACATGTATGTGTGTGTTTAAGTACAGCAGTTGCGTTGGAGAGCAGCTGATTCAGCTCGCTGTAACATCTTGCCAGCCACCCTGAGACCTGAGCTCTGCCTTGCAGGAGGAGAAACTGTACCAACTGTAGTAAAATCTGACCATGACATTTTTCCAGGCCACAAGCAGTCGCTTGGCAAAGCTTTTGAACAAGGCAATTAAAATTTGCACAATTCTGTGTTTTTAAAGCTTTGACTTATGCTTCTGATCAGTTTCACCTCTCCCACACAATCAAAAGACTTAAAACTGATCAGAAAAGGTACCGTTTTGCCATGTTGCCATGGATATGCTATCTTGCAAGCTACTGTTTTGACAGACTGCAATGTGAAATCAGGAGCAGGCCCTTGAGTAGGATTTGCTCATCAGGCACATTTTTGGCCAGCATTTTAGCTCATCTTGTGTGTCTTGTTTTACTTTGGTTTAATGGCAAACAGTTAAACAGAAGAATGCAGTTGTGTGGCAGAAGGTGCTGAACTGGCATTTCTGAAGTCTATGACCTTCTGTTTCTCTGGAGAACCAGTGTAAAACCAGAGGCTGTGTTCACTCAATGTCTTTTTCTTTGACACTACCCTGCCCACACTCTTTCAGGCAGCATGCATCTGTGTGTTACCTTTTTATCAGAAATGCTGCTGCTGGCATTCCAGAAGCCTCCCTTGAGTGGTGTGTGATAGTTACCACAACAGTCATGTTTCTGTATGGCATGACCTGGCTTGAGATCTCAGATGTCTAGGTTGTGGTAGGAGGGGAGGATGTGGGGGCCTTTTGGTTTGCTGAGTCCAGAGATATTATCTATTATAATAAGTTTTTTTGAGCTGGCTGTGAGTTCCCATTGCAAAGATCAGGGATGTGCATCAAAAGTACTGTTCTAGTCTCTGTCTATTTTTTGAACAGGATAAGAAAAGGATTAAAGCAGGGGAGATTGTTTTAATTTTTTCAGACACTTGTTGAAATACAGATACTCTTTAGCTCACCAGGTTCAGCATGGGCTTTAAAGAGTTGAAGGAATTGAGGTCTAACCTCTAACTCTATTGTGAATGCACCATCTAGACATCTTTTTTTCAAACCCCCATGTATTTATGTGCTCAGATCTCTCAGAACTGACCTTGGGGGTTACGTTTTCTGTTCCGTGTCTGTTCTTGTCCCCTCTAGAGTGGGCACATGCCAGCAGTTCGAGTATGGGATGTGGCTGAGCGAACCCAAGTGGCTGAACTCCAGGAGCACAAGTATGGTGTGGCCTGTGTGGCCTTCTCCCCCAGCTCCAAGTACATCGTTTCAGTGGGATACCAGCATGACATGATTGTCAACGTATGGTCTTGGAAGGTAAGCTCTCCAGGAGGTTGGATGGACCACAGGGTGTTGCTAAATTAAAAAAAGTGGACAATCTGACCATGAATTATTTCAGTTCCATCTTGCTTTCTATTTTTTTTTTTTTCCCCCCAATTCTCTTGTTGTTGTTTGTTTTTGACATTCATAGACACAGACAAGTTTGGATATGAGAGCGTGCTATGGTCCCTTAGGGAAGGTCTAAGTCACTTAAGCGAATTGATGTGCTTTATATTTAGAGATGTGTGACATCTTGCTGTACAGCTAGAAAAGTCTAGACTTGTCACAGCCTTGTACTTGCTTAGAGGCTTATTAAAAACTAATATATGAGGTTGAAGAAGGAAACTTTCATCAGCTAGGAATTTTTTTGTGGTGTAGTGGATGCTCTTGGCTTGTTTTTGTGTTGTGTCAGGGCTTTTGGTACTCCTAATCCCATCCTTGATGACTGAGAAAGGGAACATAGCAAAGTCACAGTGGATGAAAGCTGATGGAGGTCAATCTCTGCCACGGGGTTGGGGCAGCACTCTTTGGAAACAAAGCCTGTGTCTTATCCTCTAAAAAACATTTAAGTATGTGCTGTTTATATATAAGAAAAGAAACGTTTATTTTCAGTAGACTTGGAGTCTTCTGTATAATAAATGCTAAGCACTTACTCAGCTCCTTCTACCTCTTCAGGTGCTGCAACCCTCCATAAAAGAGGTGGGATTTTAAAAAACTTCAATGTATCTGTTAAATCTCACAGAATCAAAGAATGGTTTGGGTTGGAAGGGACTTTAAAAATCATCCATGGGCAGGGACACCTGCCACTGGATCAGGTTGCTCAAAACCTCATCCATCCTGGTTTGAACACCTCCAGGGATGGGGCATCCACAACTTCTCTGGGCAGCTTGTTGCAGTGCCTCACCATCCTCACAGTAAAGGGTGTCTTCCTTATATCTAATCTGTATCTAACTTCTTTCATTTTAAAACCATTACTCCTTATCCTATCGCTACACTCCCTGATAGATAATCTCTCCTTGTTCTTTCCTGTAGGCCCCCTTTAAGTTCTGGAAGGCCAGTTTTAAGGCCTCCCCAGAGCCTTCTCTTCTCTTGCAGCTTGTAAGTCTGTGCTTATTTAGTATGTTACTGCCTTCTTCACCCTTCCTGTGCTGATACTTAAGATCTCACTCTTAGGTCTCTTCTACATGAGCTGAAGTTTGACCTTCCTGTTTTTTTTGTATAGATGAACTGTGTTAGGGGTAAATCATAAGTGCGTATGTCAGTGTTGAAAATTGAGTGCTCAATCTTTTGGTTCTTTCTAGTTATACAAATAGAAGTAGTGACTTCAATATGGTCATAATGCACGGCGTGCATGGAATAGCACAAGTAGCTTTGTTTTCCCTTGCCTAAGCAGATTTTTCTGTTCACTGTTTATGTTTATCAATTTATGATTATGTGCATGAGGGCTTGTGAGGTAAGGACTATCTAACTGAGGAACACATGCTGTAATCATATGCTCCAGGCAGTGACAATCATGAATCTGGGTTTCCCCTAGTCAGGGTTGGGGTTGCTCCGTGGTGACAACACAGCAGATGGGACTCCTCTACTGGCTATTTCTTTGTTCTGTCAGCATGGGGCCCTTGGAGTGATGTGGCTTATGTGCTAAGGGCAGTGCATTGTGAAGACTGGGAGAAAACAAGTACCTAAAAGGGAAGGGTCAAGGAAACAGAAGGAGAGTAAAAAGTGGTGCAGTGTTGTCAATTGTGCTGCATTATTGAAGACCCAGAACAGGCACAGAGAGGAAGACTTTTTTTTATTCTCACTTCTACCATTTTCTGGGAAAAGGTGGATGGGTGGGGAAATTGAGCGCTGATATTGTGGACGGAAATCTCTTGCAATCTGACCATTCTGCTCAGGCAGTGCCTGTTCCTATTTTCTGTCCCTGTCATGTTCTTCCTCCTTTCTCAAATTCCTTAATGTTTTGAGGTGCACATTTGAGGTGTAGCAGATTTTGCTTGATTCCTTCCAGTACAGGTATAGTCTTTTTTGTGTATTTGGTCTTTAAATAAAGCATCAGGTCTTCTAAGAGAAGAGCCAATTTATGGAGGAACCAGTACTGTTTTCCCTGCAGAAAACACCTGTTCCACATCTTAAGTGCCTTTCCCTCGTTTTTGCCTGGAGGCTGGGAAAGCCCCTCCCTGTGCTGGCATACGTGTGCTTTTGCTGTTTAGAAAGGGAAATGGGTTTGCTCTGAGCTCCTGGTGACTGTGAAACCAACATGTTGAGTCTCAGACAGCACGTTCCTGCAGGCGCTAGTGCCTGCTAATTTGTTCTTGGTCCTAGTCAATGCGGAAGTGGAATTGAATGGAAATGTGAACTGTGTGATCTGCCAAATCAATGCTCCCGGTTAATGCTGCATAGGTTGTAGTTAGGGGAGAATGGGGAATAGTTTGGGCCTTATCTTCACCTTGCTGTAGTGCTTGTGCTGGATACATGCCTGTAGTAGAAATGAATTTCCTTTGTTTCTGAATGAACAAATTAAGCTATCTGAACAATTATGTTTACAGAAAAACATTGTAGTGGCAGCCAACAAAGTCTCAAGTAAAGTGACAGCTGTGTCATTCTCGGAGGACTGCAGTTACTTTGTCACTGCTGGAAATCGACACATCAAGTTCTGGTACCTGGATGACAGCAAAACCTCAAAGGTGAGAGAAGGTGAATCAAGGGCAAGCTGTGAACAAGATTTTTTCATCTTATGGCAGGGTGGATTTTGCCCCAGTGAGCTGTGGGGAGTGGGAACTCACTGTTTTTGTTGAGTTTCAGGGACAGCACTCCACCTCTGGCTCTCAAGTCTCAGTCTGCCCATGGGTGGTAGTACCAAAAGGCTCTAAAAGCTTGTCTTAGCCTGTGTTGAGGTAGGAGCATGGCTCCTGGAGTTGTATGGCAATATGCTTGTTCTTCAGTAGTCATGTATACTGAATGGCAAAAAAAACTAGGGGAGAGCTGTAGTCATTGAACTCCTTGGAGCGCAGAGGAAGTGGGAGCTGTTTGATGTTGCTATGAATATCTTAAAAGGTTGTCAATGTTATTTTGAAGCACACTAAGGTGCTTAAGCTTTTAGCTGTTCTGTTCTTGGGGTGGGGGGACAGAATCCATATAGGATACTTTTTCTTTGTGCTCATGAACTAATGTTCCTATTTCCTCCTTGGACCCTGCTTTGGCATTTGGTATAAATCACAGATTGACCATGGAAGGGTTGTTCTTCCAGTGACTGATCTGCCTGTCTCTCATATGAAGGGTCATATGTTTGGATGCGCAGTTTTGGTGTTCTGTTCCACTGATGTGCTGATACTGATAATCTCAATACACTACGCAGCCAGTGGGGCTGCAGCAAGCAAAATGTGTCCTGTTTGCAACTCTCTTTGAAGCACTTCCACATTCAGGGCTTGATGTTCTAAAAAATGTCTCTCTACCTTGAGTGTCTTGCTCTGATTCTAACAAACTGTTTTTTTCTGGTAGGTCAATGCCACAGTGCCCTTGCTGGGTCGCTCAGGACTGCTTGGAGAACTGAGGAACAACTTCTTTGCAGATGTGGCATGTGGAAGGGGCAAAAAAGCTGAGAGCACTTTCTGTATCACATCCTCAGGCCTGCTCTGTGAATTCAATGAAAAAAGGCTGCTAGACAAGTGGGTGGAGCTGAGAGTGAGTTTCACGTCCTCCTTGTCTTGCAGTATTTGTGCCTGCTGAAGCAGAGTAGGAACAACAAATAATAAGGGCAGTCAGGGAGTGCAAGCTGACCACCAGCGGTGAAAGCCATTGGGTCTCTGCCACTTTGTGATTTATTCTGGAAGGCCAGCCAAAATAGTGTTGCTTCTTAGCAAAGGGATTTTAGTAATCATTGAGGCTCTTTCATTCTCAAGCCTCAGCATTACAGCTACTGCCCTTCTGGCAAAGCAGTGTCCTTATGTAGCTTTGGCAAACCCCTATGTTGTCCTTCCTGGCTTGGCCTGGAAAAGTAGGAGTTTTAGAAGGATTCTGATTTCTACCCACTCAGTAGTGTCTTACTTGGCTTGTGCATCTCAAATGCAGGTTCCCAAGGCACTAGTTGGTTTGGATATTCTAAACGACCAGGTTGGCCCATAGTTAAGAATTTGATCATGCTTATTTTCCTTTCAATTGAATGTAAGATGCTACCCTGAAAAGATCCAGTGTATTAAAATCAAAAGATCCACGCTTTCACTCAAGTGAAATGCCTCTTCTTTTCTTTCCTTTCCTCTCTAAAATCTGCCTTTCACTCTCGCTCAGAATACAGACAGCTTCACAGTAAGTTGGAGAAAAGTTTTGCCTTGAACTCATCCCCTAATTCACCACACTCCATTTTGTACCATTTTCTGCCATTTGTACAGATCCCAGTGGGAGGGGGAAGAAAGTCCTTTTTTTTTTTTTTCTCCCTTTTCTTATCCCTTTGTGACAGGTAATGTATTGGTGTGCTAGTGCAAGGTCAGGTGCTGCTTGCCTGCCAGTGGTGCAGAATGTCACAGAGGAACAAAGAACAATGTTCAGAATAAGATTCAGCTGGAGCAAATGTGTAGCTCTGCTCACCTTCCACCACAGTGGGTGACAGAAGAACTGAGCTTTATCCTTAACCACTTGGAACCTGCAATGGACTTGGCTGAGAAGCTCCTCAGAAAGCAGAATTGGATTTTTAAGCTTTTCCTTACCCCCAGGGCTCAACTTCACTTCACTTCAGCTCTTCTGACCATGACTCCTTTGTCTGTCAATTTGCTCTTCTCCCTGTTGTATCTGGTTACCTTTGAAGTGAGAGCACATTGCTTATTTGCCTTCTTGTGTGCTGTGTCTTCCTCAGACCACTGTGGCAAACTGCATTTCTGTGAATCACGACTACATCTTCTGTGGCTGCGCTGATGGCACTGTGCGGATTTTTAACCCTCTGAACCTTCACTTTGTCACCACTCTGCCGAAGCCGCACTTCCTGGGAACAGACATCGCGAGCGTGACTGAGGCCAGGTACCATGGAGAGGGTGGAAAGGAGCAAGGGAGGCTTCTGGGAGTTAGGACAGTTCCCCAGACCTTTGCCATCTTGAGTGTGCGGCCTGTTGCAGATCTCCCTGAGTTGCTGCAGCCTTACATTGCACGGCTGAGCTACAGCCCAAAGCTGGTTGCTGGACTACATAGCATGCCTTGCTCCTCATCTCTATGGGATTGCTTGTGTTTGATGGCCTTTTGACATTTGTTGCTATGAGCAAGCAGACAGAGGGTGCAGGATGCTATTGCATCCTTGTTGTTCCTGTACCATGGCATATCTTTTGCTTATCACCGGTAAGGGTTGAAGATTCTCTGCCTTAGCAATATAATGATGTTGCTAGGAGATGCCTAGACTTTTATGAGGCACTTTTTCAAAGGCTCCTTTGCTATATTTTATAGACTTAGATCTCTTACTATTGTGTATAGTCATTCTTTTCCCTCAATTTTGTGCATTCTGTTGTTGTGTTTTCCTACCTTGGTCCAGTAGCTTCTGCCTTGGCTCTCTATTTCCCACCTTCTGAGATGGGTTATGGGATTTCCATGCAGTTCTGTCTGACAGCTTGTGGAGGTTTATGCTAGAGAGAACCCTTCATGTGTTGCTGCTTGCCACTCCTGGTTGAAGGCTTTCCCAGTTTTCTTTTGTTGCCCTCTTTTGCTTCTGTCACTAGTGAGGAAAGAAATCCAAAAGGCATGAATCCACCAGTCATTGTTCCACTGGATGTAATAGTTCCTATGTCTAGAGATATATACTTTTTTATTTTTTTCCCTTCCTTCTCTTTTTTCTTGTCTCAACAGTTTTTCTCTAAATTGTTCTTGGGAACTTGAGGTAAAGGTTCAAACAGTGCACTGTATAGTCCTCCTCCAGAAGATCAGTGAGAAATAATGATATTCCATCAGCAGAGCTGGAAGAGGAATTCTTTCAATTTAAAATGTTACCAGTTTCTGGTAGAGCTAAAGTTGAGCAATTGTATACATGGACCCTTCAAAAATCCTCTCTGCCGCTGTCATGCATCGGTCGAGCAGAAGTACTCATGTATTAAACATGCATTTGTTGCACCGATTATAACCTTAACAACAACTTTTTTTTTTTTTTTTTTTTGTTTTACTTCCAAAGAAGCTTGAAAGCACAAGACCCCTTCTATTCCCATGCATGCCAGAGCCTCTGTGTGGGATGCCATTTGCCTGCAATGAACTGCCCACAACTGTGTCAATGGCTTGATTTTTTGATAGGATCCAGGCTGCGCTCTTCTAACCCTCAAGTTTTGCACTTGCAGAAGCAGGGCTCCAGTTGTCTGGTGTGCTACATGCACTTTTACCCTCATCCCTGCATCTCCATCAGTCTTTTTGAATTACCTGATGTCAACAGCCTGTCGCTCTGGCTCTAATTACCTTATTTGATACCATTAGTAGCATTGTGGATTGGCTGTGTTTACCTCAGGTCAAGAGAGCAGCTCCTTTTTTATGTGCATGGCAGCAGGAATCAGCAGAGGGCTCCTGAAGGGAAGATGCAGAGTTCACATTATGTGATCTTGGTCTAACCTGGGGAAAAGGATCTTTCCTTGTTGTGCAGAATTTTTAAGTTTGCATCAGAGAGCTTTCCTATCTCTTAGAAAGGACTGTACGCATCTGCAGCCATATCATAAGCTGCTGCAAGCAGCACAGAGCTGGCTTCTGTGCTCCTGGCTTTTGAGTGCAGTACTTTTCTGCTTTGTCCCACACAAGAGCACTTCCTGTAATCAGTAAACAAAATGGAAGTACCCACCAAAAGGTGATCCTCCTTCCCCTTTGTTTTGGGATTGTTTGACTTGGATTTTACCACCTGGTTATGTAGTTGTAAATAATGATGATCTTCTTTGATGATCAAATGTCCTGTTCCGTCCTTCTTCAACGACAGTGAATTGTGTGTCTGTGGTGGGACTCTGGGTTGAATGGCAAAGAGGATGACTTTTGCCAGGCTTCTTTTGGGGCTCTGGTTGTTCAAGAGCCAGGTCCCCAGGCAGCTACTCTCTCTACCTGTGTATGCCATGGTGTATTGTTCACCTTACCAGTGCCCTGTGGAGAATCTGAGCTCTCATGCTTCACCTCCTTGCTCTGACTCCAAGAAAGAACAAGTTAACCAGGCTATTGTTCTCTTTTTGTGCAGTCGTCTTTTCTCTGGTGTGGCTGATGCAAAGTATCCAGACACGATTGCTTTGACCTTTGATGCCACCAACCAGTGGCTTTCTTGTGTATACAATGACCACAGCCTGTATGTGTGGGATGTCAAAGACCCAAAGAAAGTGGGCAAGGTGTACTCTGCTCTGTACCACTCCTCCTGCGTGTGGAACATTGAGGTATGTTGTCTGCAGACACGGGTGTTGTGTTGCAAGTTGCAGCTGAGGAGGTAATCTGCAGAGCTGCCAAATTTGAATGCAAACACTTACTGCAGAGAGAAAGAATTGACTCGCATTTCCTCCTTTGGTTAATATGGTTGCTACAGGGCCCAAGTTGGAGTTGGGAAACAGTTCTTTGACTGCACTGTAATGGCTGAGCAAATGCGTTAGATGCAGTGTGTTGCTGGAAAAAAAGTCTTACCATTAAAAGGTGAGGGGTGGGGGAGAAGGAGGGCAACTGGGCAAGGCTGGATTCAGAGCACTAGAGTTTACTGTTAACCTCAAAAAACATTATTTGAGGTCTATCGTGAGCAAGTGCTCTATGGTCAAAGGAATGAAACAAGTGATAAAATATCAATTCTGATCCTTCTTAACATATTTACCAGAACATCCTGAATTAGTATCTCAAGTGGCTGTTATCTTCCAATCTGTCTAGTTGGTTTTCCCTCAGAGAGACAGAGGGAAGGAAAGGGCGTATAGGCAATAATATAATTGTTAATACGTTGAAATAAGTCCAACAGTGGTCAGGAAAGGGGGAAGTAGAAAGAAAGTGGGAAGAGGTTGAGGGGTCTTTTTGTTATTATTTCTTAATAGCATATAAATTATTACATTACTAATTTATTTATTATTTTGTTATTATGTATTAATTGCATTGCACTCTTTCAATTATAAATTGACAGTAGTAGTTGAAAATTACAAACAGCAGTGCAAGGGTGTTGTTGCATGTTCATTGTTGCCTGGTCTTTCAGTTGTTCTCTTTGAACTATTAGAAACAAAGGATGCTGATTTGTTGCATGCTTCTTAAGGAGATTTCTACATTAAGGGGAGATAAGTGAGCATTTGTTTGAAATCAATATGAAGCTCTGGTCTGCAAACAGTTTTTCATTAGGAGAACTGTCTGGCTCTCATTTTTACACAACGGAGAGGACAGCCCTTTTATCTCATTTTGTTTTTAAACTTGCTACCAGTTTCAAGGATGCCGAGTGCCAGGCAATCTCATTCAGGGGTTGATTTTCCCTGCCCTTAGATGTATCCGGAGGTCAAGGACAACAATCAGCCATGTCTCCCCCCTGGTTCCTTCATCACCTGCTCTTCTGACAACACCATCCGTCTGTGGAACACCGAGAGTTCCAACATTCATGGCACAGCCCTGCACCGCAACATTCTCAGCAATGTAAGATTCCCAGATTTTGATGACCTCCTTGCCCTTGGGGTTGCTCTTCCTCATGCACTGGTATTCCCAAGGCCCAAACTTCTTTGGATCTTGAAGTCAACGCAAGCTTCTCAATGAGCAGAGCACAAGTCCGGTAAAATGCATGAACCTGAAGAAATATGAAGGTAGTATCAGGTGGAAAGACAATGTGTCTGAAATGTCACTGTGGACTATTGGTTTTCCATAACCACCCAGGATTGCCAAGCTGTCTTCCAAAATGGCTCATGCCCTGTGCTTCAGGAGAGCTGTTTCTCTTTTTCCCCATCTCTTCAATGTGTAACCTATTTAAGATTTGTTTGGAAAAAGTGCATTAAGAGGGAGAATATTCATACTGGACAGTGATTACTTATAGGCATTTGCTTCCGTTCTCAATTGTGTTGGAACACATCCATGGGCACACCAGCACTGACCTGAGCATTCTTGGCAATCTGCTTGCGGTGGAAAAAGCTCCTATTTTTTCTATCAGAGTGTTCTCAAAAGACATGAACTGACTTGGATGATCCCTGGAAGTGTTTCACGTTCCTGCTGTGTCCTTCGCTATGTTGTAGTCACTAAACCCAGAGCTTATTTCTTGTGTGGGACATGCTGTTAGTTTCTAACTTGAAGGGGAATCTATTGCAAAATGTTACAGTGAGACACAGCTGTAAAACTTTCATCCTACAATAAGAAGAGGCTGAGTGCTGGCTCCTAGCTAAAAGATCCCACCAGTTAGAGCATTCCTGCTGATGAAGCGTTTATGTTTACCAGGAGCCCCATTTGTAAGGCAAATGCTTCACTTGTATATTTTGTAACTAGTTAATATTTCTGGGCATATTGTCTCCCCAGGACTTGATGAAAATCATTTATGTAGATGACAACACTCAGGTACTTCTGGACACTGATTACAACTCAGCAGGAAGTGCAGAGAAAGCTGATGCACAAGTGATGGATACGAAGGTGGGGATACGCACTGTCTGTGTGAGTCCTAGTGGGGAGCACCTGGCCTCCGGGGACAGGATAGGCACTCTGAGGTAATCCCATTGAGCAACTTGTGCAGATTGTGGGTTGGGCAGGCATGAGAATCAAAACCAGGTCTTGCTGATTTTTATTAAACATACTGAAATAAGCCATGTTGTATCTTAGGATATATGAGCTGCAGTCTCTGAGGGAAATGCTGAAGGTGGAAGCCCATGACTCTGAGATCCTATGTTTGGAATACTCCAAACCTGACACAGGTAAATGTAATTGAGCTTCTTACCTTTTCCATATGAATGTAGCATTGAGCAAGTCAGAATGTCCAGCCCATGGGATGTCAGAACTTCCAATGGTGAGCTGCTACTGGACTTCAGAGTAGGCTTCTAGCATTGAGTCAGTAGAGCTGGACTTCAAAAAAATCTTCTTTCTCATACTTTTTCTTGGAATACCTTAGGCTGAGATTTAAACATGTTCTGTCTGGTGTTTTTTATAGTGTGAAATCCACGGTGCTCCTTTGTGGTCCATACGTTCAGTTAGCTACAATGTAATGTTTTGTCCTTACAGTGACTCAAGAAACTGTTTTAAAATAGTGACTGGAAAAGCAAACAACTTTTTAGTAATGTTCTTACTTTCTTTCTAACTTTCTGACAGGCTTAAAGCTCTTAGCCTCAGCCAGTCGGGATAGATTGATTCATGTCTTGGATGCTGGAAAGGACTACAGCCTGCAGCAGACTCTGGATGAACATTCTTCTTCCATCACTGCTGTAAAGTTTGCAGGTAGAGAATCATGGCTTCCCTCCAAAGCTGGATTTGAGTATTGCTGTTGTTTCATTGTGGCTGTAAAGTAATTTTAACTCCTTAAACACTGGATTAGGCCAGGCTGAAGCTGCATCTGCTTTTTGGTCATCTTCTGTAGCTGCAGTCCTAACAGAAGAGGATATGTGACGATACTTGCCTTCTTTTCCCTTTTGTTTTTTTCTTCTGTCCTTCCTTCCCACTCAAAAACCCCTTCCTGATTTGAATTTCTCAGCATTTCTTTGGAAAGGTCTTTCCTGCAATGATTTGCTCCCTTTAACTGGTGTCCAATAGCTACTTGCTGTTCTTTGGGAGGAGAACTGTGGAACAGTCATCCTCTAAAGAAATCCCCAAACCCACAAAAAACTAGTCACAAGTAAATTTGTCATTGAAACAACTATAAGACTTTGTGTTCCTGGTAATGGAGCACATTGCATCCGCAGCACTCAGTTACTATTGATGGTCAGATGTCAGTGTGTTGTGTTGTGCCAACACCACAAGCAAGGGTGGCAGGAAGGCAGGCAAAGGTAGAGGCCTCACTGGCAATGGGAAAGCCCTACTGTATCTGAACAAGGTGGAACAGGTCACCAATTCAAGGTCAGGATCAGTCTGGAGACAGTGAGTAGGATCAGTCACAGTTCAGTGCCTACCAGGCAAGGCAGGTTCGAATTCATATTGGGAAGCTGAGTCCATGGTTCAGGGTCAGGATCTGGATCAGTAGGATATGTGGTCAGGCGCAAGCGTGGCTGCGATGCTGCTGCAGTGTAGCTCAGCTGGGGTTCAAAGATGAGAACCTCAGTTTGAAAGTAGCTTCCAAGTGAAGGGAACTTGCTAAAGCTCCATAGCAGGGGCTCTCTGAAGCTGCTTAGGTCTTTTCATTTTTTTTTCTGAAGGAGCTCTGATGCCAGTAAAAGTTTCTCAGACAGATCTGTCTTATCAGTGAGCTGGCCTTGAATACAGCCAGCTAAACTCTTAGGAATAAGGGATCTGCACTCAAGGCCTGGCAGTGAAGGCCTTTGTGCTAGTCTCTGAGCCAAGTGCAGTTCTGCTCTAAGTGTGTGCAGTTCAAGTGGACTTGTGTGGTATTGGATCCATTTTCATTACATGGAGTTTTATCAGGTGTTGCTTTGCTGAAGGAGCAGGTGGATTACAAAAGAGTGCTATGGGAAGAAGGAAGGCCTCCTCCTGATGTAAAAAAGGGTAGCAAGAAACACATGACTGACTTTAAGGACTGGAAAGTCCTGGAATGACCTATTACCCATTTTCAGCTCATAGCAAGTGTGAACCTGTCATACTGCCATGGAATGCTGCGGCATATGGAGAATAAGCATGTGAGAGTACTGTCTGTGGGGAAGGCAGAATTACATCCTGATCTGTTGTGTGAAGTCTCTGTATGAAGACTTTATGCACTGTGAGCATTAACAAATGCTGCCTCTGAGAAAGGGGCTTCTGTTTTGCCGTAGCATCCTGCTGCTTAGGTAGGCGTCAGTCTTAGCTGATCAGGACTGGAATAAATGAGCAGTGGTATAAATTGAAATATTTCCTCCACCTTGTATTTATGTTTATTTTTTAATGGGCTTCTGCATTTTTGTTCCAGCCAATGATGGAAAAGTGCGAATGATAAGCTGTGGGGCAGACAAGAGCATCTATTTCCGCACTGCGCAGAAGGTAACCTTATTTACAGCTATTTGTGCACTTTTTTTTCATAATGTCTCACAAAGGAGCTACTTTAAAGAATACTCTATCAGAGTTTCTGTATGAGGTTGTTGCTATTTCAGCCTCAGTGTCTCCCGCTGACTCGATGCAAGAGATTACATTCAGAGAACTAGTTCTGTGAAGCATGCAGCTGCCTCCAGCCTGACCTCTCTCAGCAAGATGCAAAGTAGAGAACTGTTAGGCTATCTGCTTTTCTTTCACTGACAGGGCTATTGTAAGGAATTATTAAAGAGTATGGGCTAGAGAGGAGTTCTTTGTGGCTCCAGTCCAGCAACTCCCAGTAGACCTGGAAGGATTGGTTTATGAGAGGACTCATCTGTATTTAGAAGTTTTTAATAATGGGTTGACTACTTGATTTTGACACAGTCTTTGCTCACATGCTTAGACAGGAGAAGGGGTTCAGTTTACCCGAACGCATCACATTGTAAGGAAGACCACTCTGTATGACATGGATGTGGACCCCAGCTGGAAATACGCAGCTATTGGATGCCAGGATCGTAACATCAGGTGAATTTACTTCCTGTCTTGTAAATATTTTTGCAGTCATAAGTGAGTTGACCAAGGTGGCTACACCTCCACTGTTGTTCCTCTAGGTTCTTTGATACAGCATTTTCAAACAGATCTGAGGCCTCACCTTCTGCTCGTAAATAAAGGGTCTTACTCTCTTAACTCTTTCTTTTAGTATGAAGGAGCCACAGGTGTTCTTAGAGCAGGGAGGCCTGATTGAAGCTTATTAAGAGCCATTCCTGCTACATAAGCATTAGCCATTATGAAGGGTGGCAAGGTTTGTCAAGGTTTCCTTCCTTCCATTTGACCCTTCCTTCAGTGCCATGATCCTATATTTGTTTTTAATTATCAGCTTGAGAATTAAGCCTCATATTAATTCAGATACCTGCATGATGATATATCATCCAGTCTTGAGCCCCTGTAATACTGTCGAGGTAGTTTCTTGAACAATTTAAGTGACTGGTGATTATAGCTCATAGAGTTCATTTCTCCACTTTCTGTGGCTTCACCTCGTTCCCTGAATCTCATGTGGAATGAGGTGTAGAAAGAGAAAGAGATCCTGGTGACAAGAGCCACAGAGCAGTATCAGCAGAATCGGTGACATTGTCTTATGTCCCCCTCAGGGTTTTCAACATAAGCAGTGGGAAGCAGAAGAAGCTTTACAAGGGATCTCAAGGTGAAGATGGCACCCTCATCAAAGTAAGCTGTTTTCTTTCTGTCTCCCTTTCTTTCTGCCATTTTCCTTTTTTTAACTATTCTTACTGCAGCTGAGCTAAGAAAATTGAATACAAGTCTGAACACAGTAGCTTTTTTTTTTTTGGTTTGCTTTGACTTGCTCCATATATTGTCCCTTATCCTGCTGCTGCTTCCTCCTACCTCTCTCCTTAAGGGCTGGTAATGTATTTGAGTTTCATCAAGCTAAAACAGGAAAGAGTCAATGAATGCTGAAGCTGATGTATAACTTCACTCTCTGTCCTGTTTCTGAAGTAAGGCACAGGCCCATGCTGTAAAAGCAAGTAGAACTGCATCAATTATCTGTCAGGAGATGATTTAGTCCATTTACTTTACTTTCTGCTCCAGACAGCTCATTCTGGGTTTCTTGACTATTTTGTCAAGATAATTGAGGTGGAGCTGCCTGTTGATCAATCTTTGAGAAATTTGTGTTGCCAAAGGGCAAATACAAGTGAAACTCCTTACGAGTCAATGAAATTAAGTAGCATCTGTCCTGAAAAGCCCATATTCATCAAGTCTTGGAGTGCTGGGCAAGGCCAGTACTGTTTGGGGAGAGTCTGTTTGTGTTTCCCACCTGCTGAGTGCATCCGGGGCTTGATAAAAATGAAAAATTGACACTACACTTTATTGCTGGTAAGTTCAGGTAATTGATTAGATCTTTCTCAGACCACAACTCATGAAATGTTGCTGGGAGCTGGATTTTTTTTGTTCTTAATATCCTTTATGGTTTTTTTTTTTATGTGTAGCTCCACTGGGGAATCTCAAATATTTTTAATGCTGCTCTGTTCATTTTTAGGACAATTATGTAACCAAAGGATTATGGTTGCCTCTGGAATTTAAACTTCTTTGGCATGTTGTTCTGAGATCATAACATACATTGCAGTCTAACAAGCAGAACCCAAGCAGTGACATGCGAAGCAGAAGATACAGCAACAAAATAAATATAACCAGAAAAAAAGAGTTGTCCTTATTTAAATGCTATGTCTCCCTCAAAATGCAGACATTTTCACGCTTGGTTCCTTAAAGCTCTACAAAGGACAAAACAGGACATTTGGTGACAGTAGCTGTATTTGCTGTGCAGTGCTGCATTAGACCTAGGGAGGCATTTGGAAGGGGTTTTATATTTGAACCAAGATAAAGCAACAAATGGGTGTACATGGGAGGAAAAAAAAAACCACAATCCCAAAATGGAAGTTGTAAATACTGGAGATTTGACAGTACCATTATTGAAGACAGTTTCTTGGCAGCGTTGAGTGTTGTTTTTTTTTTTTTGTTTCTCTCCTCAAGATCAGAGTCTTAATATTCCGCTTAACTCTGTCAGCTCTGATTATTTTGGGGGAGGAGCAGGGGTGTTGTAGTGGTGTGTTCTTTTTTGTTGTTTTGTTTTTATCTTAAGATAGAAGAAAGTAAGACCCTAGTGGTAAAAGGGAGGATGGAGAAAGAGGTGTAATTTGATCCATTTGTAGTTGTGCCTTCACAGTCATGAGGACATTTAATGTCAGTGCATTTAGTCTCTGATTAGGTTGTAACACTTTAGTCAGACTGGACATTTGTCCTTGGATGCTAGATAGCCTGGTACTCAATTGGAGTCCTTTGGGAGCTACTTGCATTTTATTTAATAAATAATATTGCATATTATTTATGACCATTATGACTGTTTTGGGTATTCTGGACTGTGTTCATGCAGTTTGAAGGCACTTTCTCAACAGATCTTCGCACTTCTCTTATCTACTAAACCAGGTGCAAACAGATCCCTCTGGTCTTTATATTGCAACCAGTTGTTCTGACAAGAATCTCTCCATCTTCGATTTCTATTCTGGCGAGTGTGTTGCAACCATGTATGGGCATTCAGGTAAGGCACAAACTTCTGGAAATGTGTTTTTTTCCTGCCAATGACTATATAGTGTGGTCTGGTACTAGTCAAAGCTTTCTGAAAATTCCCACCCACTAAAGTTTACCCAGTGGGTATTTTGGAGTAGGTTGTAGTTGAATGGAGCTATAATAGCTTATGGAGTTGTAATAGCTTATTTCATTGTAATTTCAACATTTTTCCAGACTGCATTTTGCATTGCAAAACACAAGCATGCACGTGCCTGTCTGGCCTTTTATCTGTTTACATAGGTTTTCCTAATAGCCTATAAGGTAATCTGTGTTTTTTCAGCATATATTAAATTTCACTATGATGTACCCTCAGCTCCTACATTGTCAGGGATGTTCTATTATAGGCAAAAAGGGACTTTAGTCTTCATGCTTACTTTGCTGTGGGATACCCTTTCTTATGACAAGCCTAGATTCTTTGTTAAATGGTTATGCTGACTGGGGCTTATTCATCTGTGAAGCATATTGACTTTAATCAGAATTTGAGTTGCTGAGCACAGATAGGCTGTTTATTTGGATAATGACCTCTTCTACCCATTGGAATAATTCAGGGAAGGTTTTTTTTAACTTGTGTTTTGTTTCATGCAGAGATTGTAACTGGGATGAAATTCAGCAATGACTGCAAGCATCTAATCTCTGTTTCTGGTGACAGGTAAGAGTGGTCTGCTTGTTTGGGATATCAGCTCATGCCATCTCACACTGCACACTTAAAGTATGTCATGAAGGAAAGTAGACTTATTTTTTTAATGAGGGATGTTTTATGAATTCAAATGAAGCCTTTATTGCTTCTGAATCCTAAGTGTGTGATATTGGCAAAGCTTACAGTTTATATTATTCTTCCATGGAATGAGACACGCATGTGAAGTTCTTCCTTTGCGGTTGTTTGACTGTGTGAGTACTGTTCCCTGCTGGAAAGGAGACAGGGATGTGGTCTGTTTCCTTGCCAGCCTTCAGTTCTGTAAAGTAATGCAGCTTGTAATTGTTCTGACCTGTGGTGCCAAAACTTTGTCTTACGGTATTCCTGTTTGTGAGGTTTCATCAGGTGAATGAGTCTGTCTAGCAGCAAAAGGGACAGGCTTGTCCCTGCTCTTCTTTGCTCCTGCCCATATGGTCCTTTTCCCCTAAGTCAGCTGTGGTGCAATTGACCCCTCGTTACGTTGATTCAGGCCCCTACATCAGCATGCTTGCAGGCTGGGTTTTCTGCTGATTTAGTGAGCTAAATTAGTTTGAGAAAAGCTTAAGTAATCACCAGACTGAGCTGAAGGGGAGAAGGAGAATACAAGCCTAACCTGATGATGGTAGAGGTGAGTGGATCCACTACTTCAGCCGCTTTAAGCATTCATTGATTCCAGGACTGGAATTCTTTCTTTTGAGAAAGATGGTTCCTGGAGTGCCGTTTCAAGGTCAGAGCAAGCCAGGTTCTTTCTCTTTTTTTTCTTTTCTATTAATAAAACAGTTGAACCAGAAAAGGGGTTTTAAAGGCTAGGTTGTTACAGAACATAAAAATATATCACCTTAAATTGTAACAGTTGGTTGTTGCTATCTTTAAGCAAATATTAAATAATTTGGTTTTCCTCTTTCTTTTACTTTTCATGTGTATAAATAGATTAAGGGGAAAGTTGCAGAAAAAGAGTACTTCTATTGTGGATTTTGGATTTCTGATAAATTCCAGGAATGTGGAAGGTTTGAGGTCCCCAGTGATCCTTATGATTTAGTGTAATGTTCCTATGTTGATTGTTTCCATGAGAGAAAGGGTCATTTTCTTCACTAAGGATAGGGAGAAGATGGAGGAGAAGTGAGGAAAGAATTCATGAAGAACTTTGCTGTAAGGAGAGGAGAAAATGTGTTTTTAAAGGAGAACAGGCAAAATAGTCTGTTCACACACAGCAGCATGTGCAAAGAATAAAGCTGAGAATAGAAAGAGAATGGAGGTGGAGACAGGCACACAAGAAATGGGAGACCAGTGTGAGAAAAGTACTGCAAGGGAAAAAAAGGGCAGCAAAAGGGGTGGGTGGGATCGTGCTTCTGTAGAGTGTTGTTTTGAATGTTATTGTATGTTAATGTATTTACAAGTTTATGCTGTTTGCTGCTTATCTCCAGCTTTGATAGCTGTGGGTGTGGGATGAATGAACAGGCCAGATTTGCTTTCTGAATTTTGTTTCCTACTTTTCAATATTGTCTCAGCTGCAGATTATGGTTAATGTTAGGTTTGAGAGGGTTTGGGAAGCAGCTGACTGCCCCACGTTGCCATAGTTCCCAGATGCAGTGCCTCACCACTTTCTCCTGGCTGAAAAGCCGAGGTGGGAGGATGACAGTTTGTTCACGGTTGATGGGAAGAGTCTCTGTGTGACTTCTGTAGCTGGGAGTGACATTCCTGAGCTGTGTCGCAAAGGGAGTGGTGCTGGGGGCAAGAAAGGAATTTTTAGTTTTTCATTACAATCCCCACAGACCGCAAAGTGGGATTTCTTTTTTCTTGTCATATGGCATAGAAATAGAGCCTTTTGAAATGTCTTCTCTTGAGAGGAAAAAAATGGAAAAGATGGAGGCTTTCAGAATCCTGATCTTTTTGGCATTTTCCTCATGTCTAGGAGACCAAAGATCATGGCCTTTGTTTAAAATGGCAGGGCAAATGAGTTTTTACAACCAAGCAAGGAAGAGTAGAAAGGCCCTCATTGAAAACTCCTTGGTGAATGGAATACTTGGTATGAGTCTGGTGGCACTGAGGGGTCTTGAAGAACTTGATTAAATCCTCTTTGGATTCCAAAGTACTGTGCAAGATTTAATAAATTATAGTAGAAGTGCCACCTCTGTTTCTACATCAGTGTAAGTATAGAAAGGAAAGATGTGTGAGATGAAAACAGTTAGCTAGCACTGAGGTTAAATTTCGAAGAAAATGCTAGTCATTGTACTTTTTAGTAGCTGAAGATGAGATACAGTATTGTGATGAGGAATTTATTTTTTTAAATTATTTTTTAGCCAGATCTCTGAAGAAAATGAGACCAATGAGGTCATGCTGTTTCCTTCTCTTCAACGCTTTTGAATCCATTGACCAAATTCAATCAAATTCTTTAGAAGGTTCCTGGATGGAGTCTAAGTAAAATGTTAGCCGTACCCTGACTGCAAAAAGTACTGTCACATAAGCTTAACTGTTGTTACACCGTAGAGATTCTGTGGGATGACGGGTATTAGGAAGGCCTTACCCATGGAGGTAGTTGCAGTCAGAGGCTGCAGCAAAGCTGCTGGTAGAGGGTGCAAAGGACATCTGTAGGCCCCACTTATCCTGCTGACCATGGAGGGACTTGTTATGGCATTTCCTTCAGCAGTTGGTCGGATAATCAAATTATAGGTATAGGGTCAGAGATGACTCTATGCAAATATCTCTACAGTTGTTCTCGCCCACAGGGAGTCTTTGCCAAGCAGGTTTTACATTTTTGTCATGACGTTTGTGATGGGATCGCGTTTCTGTGAAGCTGTGTGTTTCTCCCTGCCACAGACATAGGGGATCTGGTTTGCCTCTATGCTGGGAATGATAATATCAATAAACTGAACTGAGGCTTGACCCCAGCCTTACCCTTCCCTCTTTCAGCTGTATCTTTATCTGGCGTCTGAGCTCAGAGATGACCATCAACATGCGGCAACGACTGTCTGACATGAAGCAGAGAGGGAAACAGACAGAAAAGTCTCCTCCACACAAGACGACTGGACTCATAAGGTATGGAGAGTAAGATTAAGAAGAGGTGGCTGGCTTTGCAGGGTTTAAAATGAAAAGTGTGGCACTAGGTTTCAACTGTAAGGTTTCTGCTGTCTTCACTGATAGTGTCTTCCAAAGTTCTCTTCTTCTATTGGGTTTGGCATGGATTTCGTGCCTCCCTTTGGATATAAAAGCCTGACTGTGATCTTCCAGGCAGACTTGCTTATTCTTGCTTCACTGATTGCAACATGTATGCAATATCCCTCATGTCTTAATTTGCTTTAATGATGTGGTCAGAAACTTTAATAAGCAATTTACATAGCAATACTGAGGCTGGTACATAGCATCTCACCAGGGAAGCCTTGCTCCTTTGTAAATAAGGATCTCTGGATCTAGGCTGAATTCAATTTAAAGGCTGTTTTCTGCAGTGTCAGTACTGAAATATAATTGTGAGCTGTAGGAGTTTGCCATGTTGATTGTAATTCTGAAAGAGTCCTTACAGTTACGCTGTTCCTCTGTTAACTATTTTCTGGAGGCTTTGAAAAAGGTCACCTAAAAATAATTATAATATAAATAATAATTTCCATGTGAAAAGTTCTTGGCAGCTAAATCATATTATTATTTTTGCTCTGCAAACAACATATCTAAAAACAAACTACCACAACCTACATGTGGAACAGATCTAAATATGTCTGGTGACCTTTCTTAAAGTGGTGCTTAAACAAGGACCCTGTTTTTAAACGGAACGGAAATGATAGAGGATTATGGATTATTAGTGTTAATGTATTTGATTTCTCTGTGGTTAGCAAGTAGCTGAGAGTAATTTGACTGTAAGCAATGCAGGGGGGTCCTGACCAACCTGATATGGGATCAAAGTAGGTAAAAAAGGTAAACAGATTTTTTGATGCTACGTCCCAAAATTTTCTTCCTTCAAATGACTACAAATTGAGATCTGGATATAAAAGTGCCAAAGCATTGGAGGACTTACCACAGTAGTTGTGTTGAGTATCACAAGGACCTTCCCGCTCCCTTTCGGAGCAAGTAATGTTGAAACAAGTCTGTCTGCTTATTTTCGTTTGGGAAAGTCTTGATCTGCTCATTCTTGAAACGAGTCTTGTCTAATATATGTGTTTGGTAATGATGCTGGGAGAAGTCAGGAAACTTTTTTTCTAGCCAAAATTCTGGAGCTGTCAGCAATGTGCTTTTTATAGCAGACTCCCCATTATTCCAGCAGCTGCAGCCTTAAACTACTGAGGCTCAGTCTGTGACAGATAATCTCAGCCCTCTTCCGCATTTAGTGATACTTGTTTCCATCACAGACGCTTGCTGAAGGGCGGTGTTAGTACCACGCCAAGCCCAGCACTTTATTAAACTTGTTTGGCAACCTCTTTGCAAGCCTGGAGTTGACTTGTTTGGTCAGCTTTGACAGCTTGTTTTCAGTTTTGATCGACCGCTCTGGTCACTGGCAATCAACAAAGACATAACTCCAGAGCATTTTGGATTGGGACTGAATATGGAGGAAGAGCCTATTGGACCAGCGTTACTGAGGTGGGAGAAGGAAATCTAATGGATTTGAATAAGAATTGTTTTCTAGATGCCCTATACCTGTTTTGGTTGTGTTTCCAATGCCTGTCTGTGTAGGAGAGTGGGAAGTTGGGTTGCACCTTGTGGTGTAAAACTGTTGTCTCAAAAGGGCTCACAGGAGTAGAAGAAAGCTCACTGCCTGGTGGTATGTCATTTGTTCGACTAGATTTTCTCTAGAATAATATTGCTAGAATTTGGTGGGGGAATGAATGCATTCTGTTAGCTCTGTAGTATGAGCATATGATAGAATGAATAACCAAAATAATACTGGGGAAACATAATGGAGCTGAGGAGTCAGTGGGGAGCTGAAGATTTCCAATTCAGGACAGTGCTGTGAGGCTAGAAATTATCCCAGGTGAATAACATCTGGAGTGTAAACACATGGAAGTTGCCTTTCTGGGTCAAACCAGTGTTCCATGAAGCCCGATATTTTGCCTGTGTAGTGGCAATGAAAGATGCTGTATAGTGAGACACTGAAGGGCCTGGCTGTGTGAAGCTTTGTGTCCATTTGCCTCATGCCAAATTGTTATATTGGGGACCTTGGGAGGCACATGTCTACTTGTTCCCTTTAGTATTTGGTCATGGACCCATTGTCCGCTGAATTTGTATAAATCCTTTCTGAACTTTGTAATATTGTCTGTCTCTGCAACCTCCTTTGGTGACAGGCTCTAAGAGTTCACTGCTCTCTGTAGAAGGAAGGACTTTTTTTGTCTCTATTAAACCACATTCCTGTACTTTTTTTTGAAAGCTCCCTGCTTCTGAATATTGTGAGTGTTAAACTATTGTTCTGCATCCAACTATCTGTAATCACCATGGTTTTGTAAACCTTTATTATGACCTGTTTCCATCCGGTCTTCTTTCTGAACTGAAGATTTCAAGCCTCTTCTATTCCTCTAAAAACTTCTGGAGAGACTAAAGTTCCTCCTCAGAAGGATTTCTCTGACTCACCTTTATGGGAAGTTACTTGGAACTAATCTGACCTGTATGACCCACATTTCTGTACAGTACCCCCAAGAGCCTTTCAGTTCCGCCTCTGGCTGTGATAACTGCTGATGTGTGCTTTTCTCTCATCTGCTGAACATGAGGAGCTTTGACTCTTTTAGATGAGAGATTTTGTATTCAGCTGATATTTCTGATACGTTTTGGTTTTAAGCCATTTATATTTTCAGAGAAGAAATCTTGTAAAGGCATTTTAATAGGGTTTTGATTTTGATCCAAGTATGCATTTATTGTTTAGAAAAGCTTGTCTAATTTTTTGGAAGGGAAGTTTTAATTTGATTTTACTGTGGAATGTTTGCAGGACTTATAGTCATGTTTTAGCTGAGCATATTAATTTTAAAAGTCACTTTTTTTTCTAAAGCTTGAGTATAAATAGCAGGAGAAAGAAATGTTATCTGAATTAAATTGCCTAAAACATACATGTGTGCTGAAGGAGTACTGTGTGCTGTCGGATACATTTGGAAAGAAGAGCTCCTTATCAAATTCTCAGTGAAGCTTTGGTCCAGTCCAGGAAAGCTGTGTGGGTCAGGCTTTTTAAGCCAGATCAGAATGGTGCCTAAGTCTGTGCTTAGCTACTTCAATTATAACGCCAGGGAAACTCTGAAGTCAGCAGCACTGTGATCTTTCTGTGAGGAAAAGCAGGGTAACTTTCTTTTTAAAACCCTTTGTCATTTGAGCAGAGCTGGGAGTGGGGAGGGCAATCTGCTAGTGATCTCTGCAGCACAGGATGTTACAGTATCATAAATATGCCCCCGAAGCTGAGGTATTAAGTAGCAGAAGATCAAAGTGGGAAAGCTGACATCATACCTCTTTAAATGGGTAGTTGCCATTCTTGTCTGTTTTGCTTTAAGAAAAGAGAAGGATTGAATTCAGGGTGTGCAAAAGAATACAGAGTACCTAATATGACATGTCTTAATGCTAGAACTCCATAAAGACATGGGGTACTTTTAAGTCTGTATACGTGTCCTGAAGATCTTCTATCTGGAGGACCTTTGCTGCCATAGAACCCCGTGCTGGCAGACCCTTCAGAAACTAGGAGCTGAATTGCAACTGACTCTGCCCATCTGTACAGAACAAGACACAGGCATGGTACTAGAATGGGATAGTTCCTCAGGAAAAAGACAAGAGCAAGGATGGTTAAAATCCTTACTCTAAGTGAGTCGCCTGTATTGTGAGAATTGGACAAGTTTGTACATGCTGTTCCGGCATAGCTTCTCTGAAACATTCCTTCTGGTATAAGGATACTTTGTTGGGGTTTGGCTGAGCCTACTCTCAGCAGGAATTCGGCAAAACACAGAAGTCTTATTCCTTCACTTTCAAAATACTCTTATGTGGTGCTTCTTTGGAAGCAGCTCCCATGTGTGAAACCTCACCTCACGTTACCCCATCTTCCATCTGAGCATGAACAAGAACTGAGGAAGAGTATTGAGGAGACATGTGCCACAGAGAGGCTTAGAAGAAAGTCCAAAGAACAAAGAGGAAGATAGGGAAAGAAAGGAGAAAGTTGTGAAGTCTAAACTGAGGGATTGACAGTTAAAACGCTCAAGACCTTGTGAACCTAGGTTTCATTTTCAGGAGTATCTTAGTTTCTAGTCAGTGGACCTAAGATCCTTTTGAAAACCCCAGTATCTCCATTCAAGTCACAGGACTGATTTTGGAAAGCATATTTGATGTGTAAAGGAGGATGTGGAAGAGAGGCATGAATTTTTGCTGGAATAACCTTACATTTGCATTGGACACATGTGACTTCATAATTTGTTTGGCACTTCCTGTGAGGTATTAAAAAATGCACATCTAACTTGCAAAATACATTTTGCATTCTCTTAGTCAGCTCCTTTGAGGATATTGGAACATACTTTTTGCCCCCCTTGCTATTTTTGTCAGTCACCATCTGATGGACAGAGGCCATCTTTCTGTTTGTAATGTAAACCACATTGACAGCAATCCTCCCTTCTCCATTTACACCAAGGACAGTACATGCGGAAGGGAGTTTATCAAACATATAACCTTCCTTTGGCATATCACCTCATCATAGTGAGATATTCAACCAGTTCGATGTTTAAACGCCTAATAATCCAACCCTTCTTCCTCAGTAAGTCTCTCAAACAACCCCAAGGGATACAAACAGAATGATACTAACAAAGTTACTGACACGAAGTTAACATTGCCTGTCAGGTATAAATGTAATATACCTCATAGGATGAAACATGGCATAACCTCAAATGTATGGTGTTGCTTGAACTGTATTGGGATTTCTCTGCTTAGACACAAGAGCCTGAAAGTATTAAAATGGACACACAAGGAGGTGGTAGAAAAGACTAAGTGACTGACAAACTCAAATGTCAAAGGTAGATGAAGACAGCTGACAGGAAACTGTTTCACTGGAGGACTCTGGAGACTACAGTCAGTTAAACTCTGCTTTTTGCCAGAACACCTCAAAGTTCATTTGAAAGCATTGGGTATTTATTGCTCAGTCACTACTAGTAAAATCAAAATTTAATGCTGCCACTAAATAGGGAGAGAAAAGATTAAAATACCTTAACTACTTTTTCAGTGCTGCCTGCTATCTGCCAGCTGCAGGAGAAGTTGGTCCCTTGCCAGGCTGCTTTGTATTTGATGGATGAGCTATTTTTATTTCATGAATGATGCTTGGCACTCAACACCTACCAGTGATATCCTATAAATGTCACTAATGATGAGTTTGGCACTTTAGCTTAAGTGGGCACTACTCAACTTTATTTGTTAGGGATTCTTTATTTGTTCAATTATTGTCCAAGGTGTATTAGTTCATTTGGTTCTATTGACTGAAGGGGTGAGCAGAGGAAAGGGAAGAGGAGAAGAAAAGGGGAAGGTAGAGATTGGTATTGGTAAGTTTCTCTGATTGGTGTTGGAGAATTTTATGCTGGGAGTGCCTCTGAGGTCTGTGTTGGAACAGTTGTCTGATCTACTTCGATTAAAGATCTGCCCAAAATATGTTTTACATTATTCCTTGTGACTGAAGGCTAAAAAAGGCAGCATGGTGCTCTTTATGGTGTGTGGGCTGTGCCTTCAGGTTCTGTGTGTGTGATCCTTGATATGAATCTGCCTCTTATGTTATAATTTGCCATGTACCTGATTGACAGCAATCAGGGAGTATCTGTATGGCATTTTTGATGTGTAGAACAGTTCTAGAGAGAAAATGTTTAAGGGTGGGAAGGACATTTGCCTTTCAAATATGCTCTACCATCTTGACCTTATGAATTGTTGGGGTCTGAAATGGAAGACCAAATTTAATTCCACTTGACTTTCTGAGACTCATTTACTTCTGTTCTGATTTCTGTTATCCTTCCACACATATGAGACGAATGCTGTGGCAGACTGTACACAACTTTGTGCAGGTTTTAACTTGCCGTGTCTCTCAGAGATGGGTTTTGCTAGAGCGAGGGCTGTTTGAGAGAGTTGAGGGAGGTTGCTCATTGTGGGTGGAGATAAGGTGGAGAACTACCTGGGGTGTGGGTAGAAATGGTGGGAAATTCTTGATTCAGACCATAATATTCCTTCCAATTCCTGCCTCCCAGGCATGAGTCCATCTCTGCTCTGTCCTCTGTGCCTGCGCTCTCATCAGACAGCGACAAGGATGGTGAAGATGAAGGGAATGATGAAGATGAGTTACGTGGGCTGCAGTCTTTCCGTATTCAGTCCAGCTGCAACACTGAGAAAGACTCAGGTATAAATGGGAGAGAGGCATGGGCAGAGATAGAAAAAACCAGCATGAACGTGAAGTGATAAGAAGATGAGGGATACTGGATGAGGGATAACAAGACATGGGCAGAAAGAGAAAGACCAAGACAGAATCAGATGAATTGACACCAGTGGGTAATGGGCAGTTGTCTGTTCCTGCATTTCTAGGGGGCTACATTTCGGAGCTCTCTGATGAGAAATTTGGTTGTTAGATTGCCAAGTTTCTTGCTAGTTCCAACTGTCCAAACAAATTTTGAATTAGTGTCCTGGGTTTGGGTCTATAAGCTGTCAGAAGTCCATGGAAGCCAAAAGAGATCTCGCAGAGGATTCTGGAGATGTCTGATAAAACTTACAGTAAAGATTGCACCTACTAATTTGAAGTATTTTTACCACAGATGCTACAGTGTATAGGAGCAGGTTTTTTTCCCAAGCCTTTGGTGGACCACTGCATTATGACAAGTGTTTTGCAGTGGGTCTGCTGAGTCAGTGGAAATCTTATATGAAACAGTATGTCCCCATTAAAATTTTGATATGGCAATTGGATAGCCTATGGGAAAGCATGTGTTGGCAGTGGTCTGCTAGTTCCAAAGGTGTAAGAATGCTGCCTTTGAGGAAAAATGAGGTAAGGGATCTTTTAATAAGCTACACTACTGGCCAAGGATGTCAACTAGGTATATATCTTTTTCCCCTTCCAGATCCAGACCTTACGCTCTCAAGAAGCCTTTCCCATTGGGAAATGAGGAGGGTGAGTTGCTAAACATTCAAATTGCATATCTTGTCACAGGGAAACTGGAAAAGACATTGCCACAGAGACTGAAAACTTCATTGGCACTGGTGGGAAAGGTGCAGCTGTGGTGGGAAACAATTGAGAAGTCTTTCTGTGAAGAACGACTTGGGGTGGTAAAATAGAATGTAGTTTAAGAGACAGTTTCATTTGGGATTTTTACATTGGTATGTTTCCGTCAGATGTTATGATTCATTTTTGGCCTGAATCTCAGGTGATCCTGCAGCTCATCATATAGTTGGATCCAAGTGAGGCATTTAAATGTTCAGTTATGCAAGAAGCTGCAACAGAAGTATCATCTTTACTTGTTGCTTTATGATTAAGGGAGGAGTTTTAAGCAGTCTCACAGACGGCTTTGGGTCTTTTATGGAGATGCTCATAATTGTGTTTTTCTGTGGGTCTTGTGTTTTCTCTACTGTTTTTTCCATCAGCAGAACTCAGTCCCTAAGACTGTCTTTTCTCGATTTCCTTCAGGCCAAAGAGATTGCAGCAATCCAGCGTTCAGAAGCACCAATGAGCAAGATGCCCAGGCAACGTGGGCGCTGGTCCCAGCCAACCAGCAACATAGACATGACTGTGAAATCCATGCTTGACTTGCGTCAGTTGGAGTCTTTCTCTGTTTCCCGTTCTCCAAGTCGAGACTCACTGTCTCAGAACAGCAATGGGGATGACAGAGAAGAGCAGGCAGATCTTCCTGTGCACATCAATAAAGTAAGTGCAGTACTACTCTGAGGAGGTTAATCTGCTCCGAGGGCATCTGTCCTGCTTATGTTTGTTATTACATACATTTAATGTAGATAATACATTAAATTACATGTATTACCTACATTTAATGTATCTACATAATGTAGATACATTAAATGTAGGTAATACATGTAATTACCTACATTAAATGTAGGTAATAATGTTTAAACATTTATTTTTTGTCTCTAGTTCTGGGTATTCCTAGCTCAAGACAGATGAGGAACTACTGGAGAGAGTCCAGTGGAGGTAATTAGGGGACTGGAGAATTTCGTTTTTGAGGAGAAGCTGGGAGACCTGAGTCTGTTTAGCCTGGAGAAGAGAAGAAGAGAAGACAGAGAGGATCCTATCAATGCTTATAAATATCTAAAGGATGAGTGTCAGGAGGATGGGGCCACACTCCTCTAGGTGATACCCTGTGACAGGACAAGGGAGAACGGCCACAAACTGGAGCATGGGAAGTTCCACCTGAACATGAGGAAAAACTTCTTTACTGTGAGGGTGATGGAGCACTGGAACAGCTGCCCAGAAAGAATGTGGAGTCTCCTTCTCTGGAGATATTCAAAACCTGTCTGGATGCGTTCCTGCACAACTTGATCTAGGTGAACCTGCTGTAGCAGAGGGGGTGGACTAGATGATCCCCTGAGGTCCCTTCCAACCACTGCCATTCTGGGACTCCGTGATTACTGCCTGATGCCATTCATTATGTCTTTAGAGGTGGCTCTAAGTGCCTTCTGAGAAACCTATTTAGATAGCTCTTTTGTCGTTAGTACTCCTGCAACATGTTGACTCTGCCATCTTATAGCAGACCCCATATGGGACCAGCGTGACTTTCCAGTGACAGGAAAGACCTCATGCTTTCTTTTAGCTCTGATAATTTATGGCAAAAGCAAGCCAAGAATCTGAGCTTGGGATTACAGATGTGTACTTGATTACCTGTTAGCTCACTGTGTTGTGGTGCAGTGTCTTGACTCCAGTAGCCACTGAGATATGGCTCGTATGACACCGTTAGTTGTAGGCTGTGCTAGATTATTAAGTTCTCTTTAATCTTTGCATCAATGGGTCACAGCAAGTAATGTGTGCTAGTACCTCAGAAAGCTAATGCCCATTCCAGTAGAGTCTGTCCTGGTGCCTAACTTCATTTCAGTTTTTCTTTCCTTTGTAACTGTGTGACTAAGAAAAGGACTGGACTCACTGTGTGCAGTGAGTTGATGTTTTTCAGATGTGGCCCACAGACTTCTCTGAGTTATGTCTGATCAGTCAATAAATGGTAATGGAAGAACCTGCTGCCACGTGGCTGATACTCCTGATGTGTGGTCAGAGAGGGATGGGGGAGTGCAGTACATTACCAGAGAATTTTAGGAATTGCAAACAGGAAACAAAATCGGAAAGTACAGTAGTAGTCCGTCAAGTTGAGTAAGTAAGGAACAGGAAAGATATAGGGTCTCTGCTGTAATGCACACTTTCTAGCTCTGCATAACACTTGCTGACTTAAAGCACTGTAATAATCTAGCTTTCTCTCTTTTTAAACCAGGTTGCCAACTCAATACCTCCCCAAGATAACCAGTCTTGTGTGAGACCCCAAGTGATTCAGCTTGTGTCTTGTGAAGAGGGGATTTTCTCTCAGGAACTGGAACCATCTGAGAGTGAGGAGTGTGTAATCTACCCTGAGCAAGATGAAATCCATCCCACAGACCCTAGCAGGTTAAAAATAAGCTCTCTGCTGTGCATAGCTGAGACATTTCTGTTTTATTTTGCTTGCAGCTTGTGTGGTCATTTGGATGAGTTGACTTACTGTTTGGTTGCTGACAGGCATGTTTAGTTGAGAGTTTTATGCCAGCCTGATGCTAAAGGAATCTGAAACTAAGGGAGCACCATTAAAATACTCTTTCCTCTGAGGAAACTGCACATTAGCAACCTCCTTCAATTTTTTTTCTTGAATAAGCAACTTGAGAGCAGCCTTTTTGCTTTCTTCCTTACCTGGGTTGAAATAAGCAAGAGAAAACTTGGAAGCTGGAAAACCACCCAACAGTGATGTGTACATGAAAGTGAAATACCTGCCCAGGAGAAATGATAGGACACAATTATTTACGACAATTTTGAACTTAGAAGTTTGCAAGGGCAAGAATTTAATGAAAGTAGTATGTGGTGACTGTTTTATGGAAATAGAATGGCCTGCATGAGGTAGATGGAATTGAAAAGAACACTGAGAGAATGGAGACCTTTTTTCTTCCTCTGCTATTTCTGCTATTGCTGGTTCAGTTTTACCTCACTTAATTTTCTGTTTCATTCCGTGCTCCATTATTTTCCTTCCCTGAATTTTATTCTTCCCTCTCCCTCTTTACCTAATGCTGATAGCTGTTTGATTTCCTGTCTCCTCCTGCTCTGTTATGAAGAGTGGGCTGACAGCTTTAGACAGGCTTTTATGCAAGAGTGCATGCCAAGATTTTGCAGTTGAAGCTGCTAGATTTCCCCCCAGTTTCTCTTTATTTATATTTCTAGTTTTATTATGATAACATCTGGACAGAGCAGACCCCATCATGTGCTGCTCTATCATGTAAAGAAAGGGAGGCACTCTGGTGATGTTGGATACAGACTGTATCTCAAAGTATATAGAGTTTGAAAGCTGCCAGGGGTAATTGCTATTCAGTTCTGTTGAGTGACTTCTGCATCATAGAAGGCTCAAATCTATGGCAAACTGGAATTTCTGTCATACAGGCATAGCCCTGGGTTTAATCCCTTCTTCACTACATAAACCTCTGCATTTGTTCCTCATGTGTGCTGGAAATCAAGCCTGGGTGGTGCTGTGCTGGTCCCTGGTAACCGTGGGCCACTGACAACGCCCAGAAAGTCAGACAGTCCCCTTGAGTCTTCACTGTCCAAGCTTAATGAAATGCAAAAATGTACTGTGTAATGATGAGAGAAACCAACTTCTTTTTCTCTTTTAAACCTTACTTTTATAATCAAAGGTGTTACTAACACAGGTAAGGCCTTATTAGAGTTAGAATGCGCTTCTATATGTATAATCTTTTACAATATCTTTTTAGTGCTGTATCTTTCCCGTCTCTCTTGTAGTGATTTCCAGGTAAAAGCATTGCCCCATGGGAAGCTAAGTAGAGCTTATCACAATAATGGATGCCCAGACAAACACAGTCCTGACAGTGCCTGCTCTGTAGACTACAGCAGCAGTCGTCTGTCCAGCCCAGACCATCCGAATGAAGGTAAGATACAGAGATGTTATAAATGTATTTGTATGTGATGTGGAACACGGCAGAAACTTGTTGGAGTGGTTCTGTGCCATATTTATCAGTTGCCCTCCTGATCTCTAGTACCTGGTCCTCTTGTATGATTGATGAGCTGAACTGATGTCACACTCCTATTAGCCTTGATAGTATTACTGTAAAGATTCAGGTGCATTTGAACAGGTATTTCAGCAAAGCCACTGCAGAAGCAGGAGTTGGTTGAATTGCTCTTTTCCTGTGCACCTTTGGCTTTCTTTTACCTTGCTAGGTGAGCAGGCAGGTCTAGTCTGATTATCCCATGGGCTATGCTGTTTGTGGGATATGGTAGACTTATGCTTACCAACTTTTACTTCAATATTCTAGGTTTGATTTACTATCTTTGCTGAATATTTTATTTTAACCTGGCTAATGTTACTGTGATTATGCTGTTACAGCATTGGGTTTTTTTGCCTTTTCCAGATTCTGAAAGCACTGAGCCCCTAAGTGTGGATGGCATCTCAGACCTGGAGGGAGAGGAAGGAGAGGAGGATGTGGGTACTAGCATGCCAGACAGAGAAATTCCCCAGACACTTGATCAGGAAAAGTTCCTCAAGCAGCATTTTGGAACCCTGGGCAGCACGGATGGAAAAGGTACAGCTCTCTGCTTGGTGGGGGGCCTTTCTGAGGTTGCTTTAGCTTTGTCCCCTGTATATATCGAATCAGGCTAAAAGTTCTGCTTGGCTTTCGTGGGGGTGTGCGCACAAGGGAGGAAAAAAGGGGAACCAATGTAGGGAGGCCTAAAGAAGAGCGACATCTGTTAACTTTGTCAGTCAGTGTGTAAATTTGTGTGGATGACATTGAGGCCCTGTGTCATTTTGAGTTAAGTATCATCTCTGGAATCCTGGAGAGCTGTACTCTTGTTCCCGGACTAGTTTTTCCTGTTGTATATGAAGTTATTGAATGTGTTCCCCTGTCTCACAGGTGACATGTAGTGGCCTCTAGTGGTATAGTGAGGCATAGCGAATGTCACAAAAGAAAAGCCTGAAATGCTGGGTGGAGGGAGAGAATAAGAGGAGACGTCAGAGTGGCAGAGGAGCTGGTTCGTCTTTATTAACCAAGTCCAGAATAAATCATACCTTTTGGAATTGATAACGGTTGCAGGCAAAAATATCTATGCAACTTGTCTGTTTTTCTTTTCTTTTTTTTCTTTTCTTTTCTTTTTTTTTTGGTCTCCTTTGATTGTTTTGCTTTCTGCTTCATGCCAGTGCCTCACAGTCCTACAGGCATGATAGTACACAAAGGGAAGCAAAGAAGGAGGCGGCGTACCCTTAAGGAGACTAGCAGGTTAAGGCAGAATAAGCTATGTAAAACAGAAAGGGCAAAGGCAATGAAATAATTTCATTGTCTGTGGTTTTAGCTCAAAAAAAATTCCCCTTGGAGGGGGGGGGAAACACTTGGTAGTCTCTGTGATTAAAAAAAATGCACGTGTCAGAATGTTTGTTCTGTAACTAAACTGCTCCCTTTCTCTCTCCCCTTTAACCAAAATTTTTAGGTGGCTCATGTAGGAATCTAGAAAGAACTGAAAACCTCAGCATTTCCTCTCGCTTTCTTTCCCAGTCCCCGGCTCTCAGGTATGGCTCTGCTTGTTTTGCATGTTTCTGTCTGTCTATTTTTACTAGTGCAAGTAGGTCTTGTTCTAGGCCTGGGATCAAAATAGTTGAGCAAACTTCTGGTCTTGGTGTGCCTAGACATAGCAAAGTGTTACCACCTGGCAGGCTGGTTGCAGACCCTTGTGATTTGGACAGGCCATGTTATGTCCCTTTAGCTGCAACACAGTTTTGTTCTTTTTCCTCTTTCAACAATGTGCTTAATTATCTCACGATTAAATGCCTTGATTGATTAAGTTGGAGGAATTGTTAATCAACCAATTTACTCTTTATTGTTTATGCTCTGTTTATTCTTTTGCATTTCATTCAGCTTGGACAATGAAAGTAGGCTTGTCAACTTTTCCTTTATTTTACAGCCCTTTCTTACTCAGCTGTGTTTCTTGGTCCCATGCCTTCACAGGGTGTTCTGGTGTCTCATACAAAGCCCCCTGGGGATTTTATTCTTAAAAAAACCCCTCAACCCTAAAGCACTTCCAACAGGCCTCTCCAAGCTTGTTTAAAAATAAGTCCCTACAAAAAAATCCCAACGAAACAAAGAAACAAAAAAAAAAAAGAAAAAAGAAAAAAGTTGGAGTAAATACTTTTCTTGATTTGCGTTTTGTCATTGCTGTATTCAGCTGCTGTTGCTGGAATGCCTCAATCTGTCTCACATTGGGTCTGTAAGAAGGAAGAAAGTCAGTGCTTAGCTATTGTCTAAGCTTCTGGAGAGTAGTAATGGTGAGTGAAGGAAATCACTGGTGCTCTAGAGATGTAATAAGAGAGGTACTTTTAGGTTATGAAAAACACCAGGCTTTTAATCTGTTCAGCTGTTCAAACATGCCAGGTTGAAAGTTGCCTCCTTTCCGAAGTAAGCTTGTCTGAAGTGGGGAGGAAGAGGAAATTGGAGATACTGACCAGCTTTCCTAGTAATTATGCTTTCATAATTTCATACTTTTAGGAAAGTATAATTACATTATTTTACAGTATCTTAGAATTGAAAAGATTTCATTGTTAGCGAGGTGAGCTGAGAGAAAAGACCTGACCTGACTTTTCCCAATCTTCCCTCTGCCTGGAATTTTTCCTTCTCTTTTGCCTTCACCTTTTATAGTGTTCCCCAGCGACACAATGGTGTTTGTGATCGCACAGCCCAAGGTCAAATGCTTGAAGACCAGTGCTTCCAGGGATGAGTAGAATGAAGCAGTAACAGCGTAGGGCACTTTTTACTTAGAGTCCTTCTTTATCTTGATTTTTTTTTTTTTCTTTTTTTTAATCCTAGAGAAACTGGCATAATGCATGTGCCTGTTTGTCCAGGGCAACATGCTTACTTATTTTAATTGAGATTTCTTTATCATCTCTAGACGATTATCACTCTCGTCGTCAAATCTGATACTGGATTCAAAGACCATCGAGCCCCCAACCCAGACCATTCGAGTAACACAAGACTTGCTGAAAACTGGCAGCAGCCATCCTGGTGATGCACTGGAGAACAGCCATCTCCTGGACAGTGTAAATTCAAATTGTGCTGTTTATGTCCAGAAGAAAAATAGATCAACTTTGGAGGCCAGCAGAGTTGATATGGCTCCTGGACGGGTTATTGTGTCCTTTCCAGAAGGCCCTGTGAATGGAGTGATGAGAAAGGCACAGTCAGCTCACGACCTTGTTCATGAGGGTAAGGACACAGGCTGGAATGACGCTATAAACCTGAGAATGAAATGGGGATATTTGAGCTTGTGTAGAGATTTAAATTAAGCTTATGTCTTTCTGCATTCTGAGCTACAGGCTTTGCGTGTCTTCTAACTCTTAGCCTGTCAAGGGAAAGTATTTTTAATTTGTAATGCAGATGCTTGTCTCCTAATTATCAGTCTCTGTCTCCTAATTATCATTAGTCTGCCTGGCAGCTGTGGGAGGAGCAATGCCAAGGGTAAAAAGAACTATTTGCAAAGAAATTCTCTCTTGCTGTGCGTGGTTGCTCCAGGCCAAGACTGAAGCTCCCCAGGGTGGAGAGGAGAGAAAGTGGGAAGGAGGAGACAATAAGAGGGAGCTTTCTGTATCCATGCATTCTGTGTGAAAGAACTCCATTTTTGGAACAATCAACTCATGAACAATCAATAAGCACTCAGTTTGTCCTTAAAAAAAATAAAACTTATCACCACAACTTCATGTATAAGTTTTTGCCTGCTTCCTCTGGCCCCTCTGTTAATGGTCACAGTGGTCTGAGGTCTCTGGCTATCCACTTCACAAACAAGTTTCTCATCAGGTAAGCAGTAGTGTGCAAGGGATGGGCAAAAAAGCAGACTGTTAAGGCTTGGTGATGCTAACGTGAAGATGTGGTTCTGTATGCCTCTCCCAGGGGCTGAGCTGAGGCAAATAGGCTGGAGGAGCTCTGTTACTTCCTGATTTTGGAATTTACTGCAGGCTCTTGTCTATTTTTGGTATGTTTGTCTGTTTAATTTTCACAGATAAGGGTCCTGGAGTGATATCCTCTGCCAAGCAGCGTCCTCAGACTCTTTTGGTGGTTGAGAAGGATCCCAGACCTAACAATTGCAGGGTGTTATCAGCCAGTATGTTGAAGATTGATGGACCTGGTGCTCTGCTGGCCAAAGATGTCAGAGCTGCAAAACCAAAGTCATATATGAACCCCACAACCAGCTTCCGGGCTAAGATGTCAAGGAGCGTTTCTGTAGGGGAAAATCTGTACCTTGGTTACTCCACTGAAATGTTGACGGATGGGAGAACTAGCCCTCCAGTGGCAGAGAAGACACAGTTTAGTTCCATGGCAGATGCTGAGAAGTTCAAGCTACCAGTAAAAGAAAACGTTCCAGTGAAGCCTGCACTGCAGCCAGTTGTAAACTGCTCATCTCCCAAGCCCTTCCACAGCAAGTTGGCATCATCAAACCGAGCACATCTGATTCTTGACATTCCCAAACCATTGCCTGATAGACCTACACTGGCCTCCTTCTCACCCACTACCAAACCAAAAACCCTGCTTGAGCCACAGTCTCCACAGTCACCTGCTGGCGCCTGTAAAAAGAAACTCCCTTACCCTGAGGTCCGAGCCTCCAAGAGGGAGAATCAGACTGCTGGGTCTCTGGTTCCTGGTAGAGAGATCCCAACAGGAGTTGCTAAGGAGAGCCCAGTGGAGAATCCAGTCTCAAGGACAGGTTGCCAGGATGAGTCAGGGGCCAGTAATCCAAAACTGAGGGAGTTGTCAGAGGGTCGACACCTAAAGCCCCCTTTGGGCACACTGCCCAGTTGCCGGGAGAGGATCACCGGCATCGCCTGTGTGCTAGATGACCAACCTGGACTTTGCCCACTAGACCCCATCAGGCCGAAGTCTCCTACATCTATAACTGCCTCAGCACAGGTCTCAGGTGTGCATGGATACCCATCTCTTACCTTCCCCCTTCTGTCTCCTGTCTTTGTGAATCGCCTCACGATCCCATCACATTTCTTTACGTCCAGCTTCTGGCCTGTCTCGTCCTGTCTGCACCTGTCTCGTTCCATAAGCCATCCCCTTAATGGTGAGACACTTCTTCAACCTGACATCTTATTCTGAGTCTTTAATTTCCATTTCCTCTGGGTCTTATGTCTGAAGGTCTTTGTTAGCTGAATGCTTTGTAAACCTCAGAACTCTTATATTTTCAGTGATTTGATTACCTGTAGGGGTTGATGTTGCTTTCTGGTCAATGCTGACATGCTGGGAATCCCCATGAGTGTGCATAGGTTACATCTCCCATGCCCCTCTTGGAGCATGTCTGACCAGCAGATGAAGGTGCAAGCAAACATTTTTCAGCTGAACTTAGCAAGCACAGATAATAGTGACAATGAAGTTATGCCAGGCAGCTGAGGCTTTACTTTTTTAATGTGCAAGTGTGCAGGGTCCAGAAGGGTTTGCATACAGTTCTCTCACATGAGATAAGGCTTGACCAACGTAAGTAGTCACCTATGAGAGCGAGAAATTATCTGTGCTTCTATCCCTCTGTTTTGAGAACATATCTGCAAAGTGGGTATGCCATGCACATGCAGGCTTAGCCTTTGGGTTTGAGCATAAAGAATATGGATTAATTTTTTAATTACCTTTCATTTGGAGAAAAGGGTAAGAGGTGGGAAACCGCTTTACCTGCTGAAAACAGCTCTTGGATTTCTTACAGCCTCTGGCTTAAGGCTCCTCAATCAAATGAAAACTAGCAGGTAATTTCAAAGTGAAACAAAAATCCTGTCCTCCAAGGCAGGAAAACCTCCAGTGGCAGAGAAGACCCAGCAAATGCTGTGGGACTGAAAGATCCAGAGCTTTTCCTTTTGTGTCACATTCTGAAAGGAAATATCCTTCCTGGAAAACACAGTTGAATTGTGCAGTAGGAAGCTGGATATTAACCACTGCACTGATACCTTGTACCTTCAGGGGCTAGACAGTGCAGTTTTTAATCCCTTTTTGCTATGTTGTTCTTACTCATATCTGTGAAGGGACAGCTCTGTAATCCTCTGATCAGTTGCCTTCTGTGGTGCCAAGCTGCTCCACCATTCATTGCAGTGGTTAAGTGTGATATTTTGGCACCAAAGCATTGCAGAAGGATAATCTGGTTTTGATGCACACTTATTTTTATTAATGCATTTCTAGAGGGATCAAACACCCTAAGGCTGGAACACTCTTACGTGAAACAGGAAATGTCCTGTTTTGCTGAGGGGCCTGCTGCTCTCATACCGTAGAGTAGATGCTCTGTAGAACAGCGAGTACATCTGAAACTTTCAGACCTTACCCCTACAAGGTGAGGCAGCCTGGAGCTGTGGAATCACATTCTGCAAAAGAGAAGCAACAGTCCAGTTATCTGTACTTTTTAGGTTGAGTTTTCTCTTCTACACATGGAGATCAAGCTACACATCACATGGTTTTTGGTCAGTTGCTAGCGATCTTTGTTTGCAGAATTAGCACAGATAGTGCAAAGAGAAATAGAGAAATTCTTTTGCAGCGTTGATTTATTTTTTTTTTCTCCTTAAAAGCAGCTCCCAAAACATAGTATGCCCTGACAGTGTGTTTAGCAGCATCCTTTAGTGAGTTAGATGATTTAGCAGAGTCCACAATTATTTTTTTCTCACCAGACCGTAATCAGCCTTCTGCTTCTTGTGGACCGTGTTTCCCAAATTTTTAGTGGTAGATGCTGGAAAAGCTGTTTTGATCCAAATTGGCTATTGCTGTAAAAAGTTTACTGTGACTTCCATGGATCATAGTGTGGCATTTTAGATTGGAACTGCAGGGTTGACTGAGACCTGTTCTGCTTCTGACCTGCTCTGTGACTTTGGGTTTCCACTTAATTTTTCTGTTCTTCCCATTTTCCTGCTTGTATAACAGCTACAGATAAAGAGACTTAATTGTTCTTGTTAAAGCATTTTGACATCTACCGTTAAAATGCTGTAGATGTGCTTAATGCTGTTGCCACGTTTAATAGTCTCTGTTTCTTAAGGGCTCTGCTCTGCACACTAGAGAGGCAGAAAATGCATTTATGTTATATTTGTGACCATTCTCCAGACGAGCAGCTCACAAAGCTGGAGACCAGCATAAAAAATGTGATCAGAAGGGAAATCCAGAAATTATCATGAGAAGAAACAACTGGGTTTAAAAACAAAAAGAGGGGAGGAGGGGGGCTGCAAAAAAAGGTTAGAAAAAAAAGACAAGAATCTTGGACTATGGTGAAGCCTACTGTGTTCAAACTCTACAAAGTTGGGTGATTTGGGAACAAAAAATGCAGATGGAAGCATTTGTTCATGTTCCTTTGTTCTTCTAGATGTGTTTGTTTATATATAAATAGATGTTTTTCCAGCTGTATTTGTTTATACATAATTTAGATGTATTCATAGAATTAGCTAAGGTCCCCTCCACTCTGCTCAAAGATGATGTTTTTGGAACTGCAGAAATAATAGGGCTAATGTGACCAAGTTTTGGTTTTAGGTAACTGAAGGAAGTCAAATGGCCTTTGTCCAGGCCTTTGCAGTTGAAGATAATTGCAGATCATGTGTGTGTCAAATGTCTTTGTTCATGATTTATGTCTAACATTGCAGACCTTCAACTGTGATGCATTGGAGATAATATCTGGTGGGGGAAGGCAGAAGATGGTGTCATTCAGTTGCTTGCTTTTATTTTTCTTTTTCAAATTACAATCTGTCAGCAGTTGCTAGATAGATAGGTTGCTCAGAAATATGATTCTGTTGTGATTGAGTTTGTTTTTTAACACTCCTCTGGACCTCAGTTCTCGCTAGAGGTCATTAATGAATCAGTATAATGCTTCATTGCCAGCTCTTAGTACTATACTGTGCGAAAAGATACATAAGGAGGAGCATCCAGATTTTGGACTAAGCGGAGGCTAAATTAGAGGCTCCTCATGTCAATCCCTTTTGCCACTGGAAGCCTCCATTCAAACTTGATTTTAATTATAATTGAGAATGGCATGGGTAATCTCTGACTATCCTAGACTGTAACAAAAATGTGCAATCTGAAAAAAAAAATGCCATTGCTGATTTTTGATATGCTAAAGACTGGAAAAACAGGAACACTTGAACAAGCAGCATCTCCAGGTAGTATGAAGGGAAGCCCATGCAGAACTTCCCTGTTTAATGATTGGCTCAAACCTGCCCTACAAATCAAATAACAACTGTGTGCACATGGTATTTCAAATATATATATTTAAAAAATAAAAAGTTTTCTTACCCAACTATGAGGTTGTGCATATTGGAGTATCTCTGTGCCTTAGTTTGGGTCTTTATTTTTACCTTCCCTCCAGAACTGTGCATCAGCGTAGAGCAATGTGAGCATGTGGTATCCGAGCTCCAGCAGAGCATGCGCAAAGCCATTCATCTTTACCGCATGGTAAGTGACCTCAAACATGAGCTTTGTTACAGTAGGTTGGCTTTACAGACTGCGAGCATTGAATGTATGTGCCTGCTGGCGCAATGCCCTGTTTTGACTCGGTGTTCAGTGACACAAACTGCCTGATTGTCCACGTCACTGCACATTAAGCTTCAACTGGGGAGGCAGGAACTCTTGATTTCCAACTTTTGGATTTTCCAACAGCTTGCTGTGGTACTCTGAGCAAATCAATTAATTTTTCGGTCGGGTTAGTGTATCTGTAAACCAAAGATAACAGTACGGTCTTTTTTAGAGAGGTATTAGGGATTTAGTTAAATATTTATGCAGTGATTCAGAGATATTTAGTATTGTAGGAGCTTGAAGTTCTATTATCCCCATCTGTTCTATGTCTTTGCCTGGGAAAATGATTAGCCAATACGAGATACCATGGGAATCCAGCTGTGAGAGGGAACATGGAACCACTCGCCTGTCCCTCTCCTTGCCAGACCAGTTACACACAGAGCAATAGAACAGCTCTTAGTTTCTTGGCTTAGCACTGATCTGTCAAGTCTCCTGTAATGGGTGTAAAAGTTCCACGGTGAGCTTCTGGCGTGTGATCCTCAGCAGCTCTGGCCTTACCGCTTGCATTAGCTCCCTGACCTTGCTCTGTTTCTGGGACTGGCTGCATCTGGCAGACAGGAAGAGAAAGAAACTGTGGCCCTGTGCTGCAGCTGGGAAACGCAGCACCTCTTTAGGCCCAGTGTAAGGGGGAACCTTACCCAAAATGTGCTTCCCATCTGTGTCCTATTGGAGTAACGTCTCAGGATTTTGTGTGACTGGCAGTATTGGATGCATGCTCCGTTATGTGATTGAACTGGCAGTCTTGAACGTTGAAGAACATAACACTTGAGCAGTCTGCAAATCTTCATGGCTTCACTTCCTTAAAGGGCTGAAACCATTTACTTGGTGCTCCACCCAATGCATTCTTTTTTTTCTTTTCCATCTCTGTTTTCAGGTGTTAAATGATACGGAATCTTCTACTGACAAAGATAAAATAGCTGGCCTTCTGACAGAAACATTCTCCTCAATGAAGAAAGAATTGGACTCTCTGAAGGATGAGGAAGAGCTCCCAAAGGTTAAGGAGGTACTGGTGAAGCCACAAGATACCGCTAGCTCTCTGAATGAGGCATGTGGTGCCAATCTACCGAGTCCCAAGAGTTTGGGAGATGAGCAGACACTAGCTTTGCTGGAACAGTACTCAGAGCTATTGCTGCAAGCTGTGGAACGACGGATGGACAAAAAACACTAAGAGGGTGTCTTCCAGGTGTTTGTGAATACACAGAAATAATCCCAAGAAGGGGACCACAGAGAGAGCTTCAGATGCTGTCATCGCACTGGTCTGGGGCTGGCAGAGAGACCTTTATAAATAGATTTCCTCAGGCCCCTTACAACTGATTTGCTCTAATTCCTAGCAATGTGCTGGCCACAATTTTAATGTTTTTTTCCCCGATGGCCTTCAACATCCTGTCTCTAGAAAAGTCTTGAAAGAGGAGTTTGGAGAAACTGCATTGACATTTCTTCATAGCCAGGTCAGGATGTTTGACACCTAAAGAAACAAAGAAAATCCAGTTTATCCAAGAAATTCTGAACTGCTGACTAAAACCAGAGGAGTCCAAGTGAAGCCAATCCTTTCCTCTCCAAGGCTTCATGAGAATCAAGAAGCAGACTTTTTATGGATTTATTTATTAATTTATTTTTCTGACTGTTGCTCTATGTCACGTTTGTGGCCATTATCCTTGTCCTTTAACAAAAACTCTTGATCCTTTTGCCATATCCCAGCGAGAAACAATCTTTGTATTATAACCCTCCAACAGGGAGACAGGCTGGAGTGTCTGTGCAATTAATGAACTGTTTTCTGCTTAAAACTTGTCTTGCTGTTCTTTCTTTTCCTGCCTTAGTTTTGTTACCTGAAGTAATTCTACTGTTGTCACATTGGCTCTGTCTGCTTTTCTCTTGTTTCAAGACAGTCCCCACACTGTATGTTATCTGCATTCACCTCTGGGGGAAAGCAGTGCAACCCTGGACCATGCTTTGTAGATTACCTAATGAATTCAGTAGTGTTATTTTTAATCTGGAATTTGACATTACATTGATATTTCAAACTGGGTTTTCTGCATACATTTTAAAAATGAAAATTTATTTTGGCCACCTTTCATGATTAGGAATTGGATATTGACTTTGATGTTATAATGACTGGGGAAATTTGGAGTGATGATTTAGTTGTTGAGAAGAGACATGAAAAAGCTGGTGTCCATCTCTTATGGTGCAACTCTGGATTTAAGAGCTCTTCAGTGCAACGGCTCATCCATGTCATTTGTTCGTTTCACTGTGATAGGAAAATGTTTTCTTCTTGCTTTTCCAGGAGAACAGAATATTTACATCCTAAGAAAGCTGGGATTCTCTTACCTATTGTAAAGCTATTTCAACTGCCCACAAAAAATGGTTTCCCAAGAACCTCAAACACGATATTTTGAGATGTGATTGCCATGGTTTCTGCTGCCCCCAGCCTCTTTGTTTTTCATCAGTTTCTATTCTCAGAAACAGAAAATCTTCCCCTCTTGCATTTGTGTGTGCAGTACTCTTCTTATCTTGTGGAACTTTTCCGAGCCCATGCTAAATTGTGTTTGTTGTGGCTTTAAACTGTCCAGTGATGTCTTTTTGGTCAATGATAAGCTAAGAAAAAAAGAAAATTTCAAACCAATGAAATTCTTCAGCACCTTCCCCCTTGCTTCCACTCCTTTCCATAGCAGGGACAGATACACAAAATGCTCTATTTCTTTATCATCCCCAGTGTGTCTTGTATTTATTTTGAGGTAGAGCAGTGTCATCCCAGTTTATAAAACTAATGCAAACAATAAGCTTTCAGTGGGAGAGAGAATTCTGGCATCTGTGGAAGTCATTCACAAGCAGACAGACTGCATCGCTTGGTTCCACAGGTTACAGGCCCGGACCAGTCTTCTTTCGTTTTACTGTTCTGGCTGCCATCTTTATGAAACCTCGTGGCACTCTGAGGTGTGGTCTGTTGACTTCTCATCTTTCTGTGACTGGAGATCTGGGATGACCTATTCCTTCCAAATAACTCCAGGGCTGAATAATCTGCAGTTCCTGCATTCCTCCCTAACGTGTTTGCTGGAGGGTCACTGCTGCTGAGTGCTTTGGGACTTTGCAGTACGGGGAGCACTTTGAGAACTTTCCAGTTACTCCTGCCTGTAATTTAAATCTGCCTAATCCCATGTTTCAAGGTGTCCTTGCTAACCTTTACTTCTGTGGGCATGTAGTGAAATTTTAAGTGTTATTTTCTAGTCCCATCTTAGCATTGCACTGTGCTATATCAGCTGATGTGCTCGGTCCCATGGGCAGTTTTTCTTGCACAGACAGGTTTTACAAAGGAAGGTGAGTTGAAAACCTGAGAGGAAATTTCTGGCAGTTTCCTTGAGTGAAAAGGTGCACTGGAGATGCTGTGAGTGGAATGTGTGATGGCAGTTGTGTTGGATCTGTGGCAGAGTTGGTGCGGGTCAAGCTTGCTTCTGAGGTGATCTGTTCCTCTACTTTCAGACTGTGAACATTTGTCCTAGTATACAGGTAACTTCTTGCTGTGCTGGGGACACAAGACACTCAGGTAAAATGACAGACCCTTCAACCCGGGTATCTTTTGGTACCAGTGATTACGGTTTGAGGGTCCTTTATATTACTTTCCTGTGCAATTTTATTCCATTATTTAAACTTTGAGGTGGTGACAAAAAGGGTCAGAGATGATATGGAAGATCCAGCGTTGAGAATAAAATTCCCATTGAGGTAAAGAGCAGCAACCAGTGAGGCTGGCGTGGAGATGTGAAACAGAGCTCCTCGTAAATGAGCAGCATGAAGCAAATCTGGGTTTTAAGCTGTTCAGAGTGGGTTTTGCTTCATGGAATGGGTTTTGCTTGCGGTCATGGCTGCGTACAGGAAACCAGAGGTAAAATCTGATCAGAATGATAGTAAGAGAATTGTCAGGCAAGTAGATCAGCTGGAGGATGGTTGTGTAGTTTAAAATAAATTATAATAGCATATGTAGCTACTCAGGAAAACACTAGAGGTAGAGATGACCTTGGCTTGAGAAACACCATTTGGCCAATATCTGTGAAAGATATAGTACAGAAAGGCTTCAGGAAAGTAGATTTAGGGCTGAGATGGTGATTGTGACTGAAGAATGAATTGGAAGGTGTTTGTTTTTAAATATGTCTTATTGGGCCTCTTGTTTCTTTGTTTGCTGTCCTGTAAGCAACTGTTTGTTCTTAAATGGCAAAGTCATGAGCTGTTTGCCCAAGGCTTGGATGTTACGAATTGAGTAGTAAAAGTTCAGCAAAGGAGATGCTGGCGCCACTAGTTTGTTGCTGAGAAGGGTGAGGAGATAGTATTGCTCTTTATACTTTGAGACTGATCCAACTGATTCTTCCTTGCTAACTTCCTATTGCTGGCAGTAGGAAATATTCCTAAAAATTCTAGTTTACAGAACAAAGAGCGTAAACGCATTATGTTTTGTTGCACCTTGTGAATATGTTTCACCACAGGCTGTCCATTGGGCCAGGTAGAGAAATACTGCACGGTAGCTGCCTGGCAAGTGAAGAGGCTTGTGGGAGGAGGTAATAAACTTGAGTCTATCCGTCTTACTGGTTTGTGAGCCCCCTTACTGGTTTGTGTGGATGTTAGCATAGGCACAAACGGATATCTATCTGTGTTAAGAAAAGTTATTTAACATAAAGCCTGAAAAAATCATTTGGACCTGCTAATCATTTTATGTACGTTTTGTCCCCTCCCATTCAACGTTCCTGGTCAAAATGAGAATAGTTGTTGGGGTTTTTTTCCATCTTGTAAATAGTATTACTTTGCTTGTGAGACATCTCGGTTCATTCTTGGACTTGTGCAGTAGGAAGGACTGCAACCTGAAAGGGCAGAAAATGTTTTCTGTTTTATTTGCTGTTGCAGGCAGGGTAAGGCCATCCTCTTCCCAACCACTCAGTAGCATCCAGGAACCGCATGTATGGAAGTCTGCGTTTCTTCCACCTCTTCTCTCAGTTTGTCCTCTCCTTTCCATGGGACCTCCCAGGCAAGGGTTGGAGCAGGTCTTAGAGCAGCCCCCTCCCTTGTCCCCCTGTTTTGCAGACTTCATCCTGACCCAGAGGAATTGGCACGTTTCTTTCCAGGAGCAGAAACAAGACAGACTTAATTTTTTAAAAAGAAAGGCTATGTATATAACTATATATAAGGAAAAAAAAAAAGAAATACAGGTATTTAAACGCCATTGGTAAACTCATGCATGTGTATGGTGTCTCCGCCCACCCCACCCTGCTGGATGCGCAACATCCAGAGTATGAAATGACTAAAACCCCATTCAAAGAACAGATAGGACTCCTGTCAGCCCTTGAGGGAGCTGATGCTTCCTTTTCTGGACACGACCAGCGTATCCCTTATTCCGTATGGTGTGTGTGCGTGACAAGGCTGGGACTGTGTTCACATGGGAACACGGGGATGCCTTGGGAATAAGCCATGTCCCCTTGCGCGCCCCACGGATGCGGGATGCTCTGTCCTTGCGTCCTCCAGCACTCCCTTTTCCTTTCACCTGTTTAAACAAAACAAATCCCCCTTTATTTATAAATGTGTGTTTTTATACTTTTGGCTTTAGGTAAAATAATCCTTTAAACTGTCTTTTTTTTTTAAAATTATGTGGGGAGAAAAATATAATAAAAATCGTTTGTTGGGTGTTGGGTTTTTTTTTTTTTTTTTTTTTTTTTTTTTTTTGCACTGTGAGGCTCCTTTGGAGCTGTTTTTAACTCTGTATTCATTTGTACTCCATGTCTTAAGCCGTTTCAATAAAGATGTGATGGTTTGTTACGGATGCGGTGGCGGGGCGGGGCGGCGGCTGCGCCCGGCGATGGCGGCGGCGGCGCTGCGGGGCTGCCTGGCCGCCTTCCCCCGGGAGGCGCGGGGTGAGAGGGGCAGCGGGCGCGGGGCGGGGGGTCGGTGCGACCGGGGAGGGAACAGACCCGAGGGAGAGAAAGCACAGCGTGCGGCCTCGGAGCTGCGGCCTATGGGGCCGAGCCGTGCCGCGGGGAGCTGGAGAGGCGCTGCTGCCCCGTGCACGGGCGGGACTGGCGGCCTTAAGGTCCTTTCCTGCTCCTGGCGGGGGGGTTGGAACTGGGGGGGCCCTTACGGTCCATTCCCGCCTGTGGTGAATTTGGAACTGGGGGCCCTTAAGGTCCCTTCCTGCCTGTAGGAGGGGTTTGGAACTGGGTGTGACGATTAAGGTCCTTTCCTGCCTGTGGTGGGATTTGAAACTGGGGGGCCCTTAGGTCCTTCCTGCCTGTGGTGGGATTTGGAATTGGGGAGCCCTTAGGTTCCTTCCTGCCTGTGGTGGATTTGGAACTGGGAGTCCCTTAAGGTTCCTTCGTGCCTGTGGAAAGCGTTCCTGCCAATGGCAGACGTTGGAACTGGGGGCCTTAAGGTCCCTTCCTGCCTGTGGGAGGGGTTTGGAAGTGGGTGTAACTATTAAGGTCCCTTCCTGCTTGTAGTGGGATTTGAAACTGGGGGGCCCTTCGGTCCTTTCCTGCCTGTGGTGGGATTTGGAACTGAGGGGCCCTTAGGTCCATTCCTGCCCGTGGAAGGGGTCCCTGCCTCTGGCAGAGGTTTGGAACTGGCTGATCTTTAAGGTCACTTCCTGCCCATGGTGGGATTTGGAACTCGGTGACCCTTAAGGTCACTTCCTGCCTATGGCAGGGGGTTGGAACTGCATGACGCTTAAGGTCCCTTCCAGCCACTGGCAGGTGTCCATGTGCATGGCAGGGTTTGGAATTGGGTAACCCTTAAGTCCCTTCCTGCCCCTGGCAGGGATTTGGATCTGGGTGACTTAAGATCTCTACCTGCCCATGACAGGGGTTGGAACTGGGTGATCCTTATGGTCCCTTCCTGCCCAGGGAAGGCATCCCTGTCTGTGGCAGGGGTTTGGAACTGGGTGACCTGTAAGGTCCCTTTCCACCTGCGTCAGAGGGGTTGGAACTGGGAGACCGTTAAGATCCCTTCCAACTAAACCTTTCTGTCATTTGGTTCTGTAAAGGCCTTGGCAAAAAGATGAAGAAACTGGAGAAAATTGCCCTTTCAGGTTGTTTTATAGCAAACCAAAGCACTCTTCCAGCTTCCAAAAATCTCCCTGTGGATGGAAGATCAGAGGGGCATCTCCTGTAATGCGTGTCCTTGATGCCCACTCTCCGTGGTGTGGGCAGCTGCGGGGTGGGCTGTGATGATGGCGGAGGAGCAACAGGGCGATGCCTGAGGCACCCACCTGTTGCTGAAACCCTCCTGAACAGCCCCTGGGGTTTAACCGTGATTTCTGGAGCTGGCGAGGAGAGCACTGCTTGCTTTCAGTGGAGCATCTGTGCTGTGGGGTTTGAAGCCGGTTTATGTGCTTGCAGAGAGTGCTTAGCTCAGGAAGCCGAGTAAAACTGTTTCTTGTTTGCCTGGACAGAACTGGGGTTGACGGAGTTTGTGCCCTATCTCGATAGGCCTCCATCCCCGCTGGAGTTTTACCGAGAATGGGTGAGTCCAAATAAACCTTGTATTATCCGGAACGCCATCAGCCACTGGCCAGCTCTGGAGAAATGGACCTTGGCGTATCTCAGGTATGACCTCAGTGAAAGGCCCTTTGTTAATCTTTGTTTTTGTCCATGAGATTACCTCAGATTGCTCTGTGCTTCTGTATGACAGTGTTCGGTCTTGCCAGACTCATGTGAATTTCTTCCTGCAAACACACTGGTTTGACCAGTACTGTTGCAGTCCAAAGGGACTGTGTGTTTTGACTCTGTGCAGCCAGGTGATTGATACCCATTCCCGTCACTGTACTCTGTCCAGTGCTTTGCCCTGTAGCCCTGACTTGGAGTGGGGCTGTGGTGCTGTGCTCCTGGCTGAGTGCACAGCGGGGTTCTTTTAAAAAAACAACAACTGATGAGCACTTAAAAATTATTTTTTTAAAAAAAGTTCTTTTTTGAGAGAGGATTTCTGGTTAGACGTAAAATCTATGGGTTTAAAATTAAATTTCTCCTGGAAATAAGGCCTGTTAGCCTCATGATGTGTGTATCTGTCAGTCTTTCTGTTCACCCTTTCTCCTTCCTTGATTGTTTTTGAACACATGGCCACCGGGATTTGGCTGGGTTGAGTGATGCCAAGGGTATCAAGCTCCACCATAGCTCATGAAGACAAGTAGCTGGAGAGGGCCCTCTGCCTGTGTGGAGGGAAAGGGAGCTCCTTTGTGAACTCACCTATTAAGATACAAGAGGATTTAGAGAGGGGAAAGACACTAGTGTTGCCTTGAACGCAGGCAGCAATGGGAGCACAATGCCAGAGTCCTTACCAGACAGTGGAAAGTCCAGATACATCCATCTGTGGAAAGCCACACTTATGTTTCCTGCCCATGAAACCATGTTGTTTTTAAAGGAACGAGTGTCCAATACGTGGGCCAACTACAAGTCTGGCTATAAACCTTTGCTTTATTTTGCAGGGAGGTAGTCGGTGCCAAGGTAGTGAGCGTGGCAGTAACACCAAATGGTTATGCTGATGCAGTGTTTCAGGACCGTTTTGTCATGCCAGAGGAGCGCCAAATGCCTTTCATGGATTTTTTGGACATTGTGGAGAAGAAAGTGATCTCTCCCAATGTATTCTATGTGCAGAAGCAGTGTTCAAACCTCACCAAGGAGTTCCCTGAGCTTGTCTGTGATGTGCAGCCTGACATACCATGGATGAGTGAGGCACTTGGTAAACCTGTTTCTCCTGTGTTTAATAAATATTTTGTATGGAGCTTTAAAACAATCATGCTGTGTGCATGGTGTATGCTTGTTCTGTTTCTGTATGCCATAGCTTGGTTTGGTTTCATCCTTTTAGAAATACTACAAGTCACAGAATACTTGATAGTAGAGTAATCCAAGTTTTGGGTTCGGTATCTCAGTTGTGTATTGGGACTATCAGAATTGAAACCATGTGATGATAGTGCCATGTAGTACTTCTTTTCGTATAGTGGTGCTTCTCTGATTTAGGGTCATGTTTTGACTGGTATTCATGCTGTTGCTACCCAAGCTAACATAACAAACGAGGGAAACATCACACAGCTCCCACCCCCTTTGGTAAAATTACAAATGTTTGTTTCTAGTTAAATACTGTTCTGTTTCAATTGGTTTCTATTTTACAGCATATTTTTCTCTAAAATGCCAATGAAAATAATTTGCTGTAATCTTACCCTTGTGACCATACATAGATGTGCTGCAATTTCTCTGTGAGCTAAATTTTAGGGATTCAGAATGTAGAAACAAAGGGTTGTAACCATGGATTTAGCGATGGGTAATGCTAAGCCCTGAAGTCCAGTGAGCACTGCAGTGGCTTCCAATGCAGGAGGATGTTGCTGTTGCTCACAGATTACCATTTGCAATGAAACCTGTCATAGTTATGAAGGAAGTTAAAGGACGGCATTTGGCAGGAATTGGCAGAAAATTATTTGAACAACCTTTAAACACAGCACTTCAAATTCTCTTTTTGTTGACAACTTTTCTTTATTCTCTAACCATACAGGGAAGAAGCCCGATGCTGTGAATTTCTGGCTTGGGGAATCAGCTGCTGTGACATCTTGTACGTATTGTATAGTGCTATAAGCCATCTATGTGCTTTCAGCACAGGTTTAAATGGGCTTATGTTGAGTTACTGGCTCAGTAGAACTGTGTGTTTTTTCTGACAAGGCCTTTCTACTATAATGTGCTTTTTTTTTACCTTCCTTCTCCTGCACAGCTTCTTGCTGCTGTGTCTCTGGGTGTCATTTTGTTAGGGAAGGCACTGGCAATTTACTTAGTTGAATACATTTGCTGCAAGTGTCCGCAAGAGGAGGAAGCAGCCTGATCATAAGAGGACAAGCTGACACTTCAATTTACTGTAGTTTCTGAAGTAGAAAAGGAAATAACACCAATTTTCTCTCTTTTCTCTGCATGTCTTTTTTTTTTTTCTTTTTTTTTTCTCAATTCAAGTACATAAAGATCATTATGAGAACTTGTACTGTGTGATATCTGGAGAGAAACATTTTCTACTGCATCCACCGAGTGACCGTCCCTTCATCCCATATGGTACATAATTTACTATGCAGTATGTCTGGAGGTTGAAAGGAGGAGAGACCAAAATATTAGAAAAGACAAAAAAGGAAGGATCACATTTTGATGTTTGTGCAGTGTTATGCTTTCCAGTGTGAACAGAAGTCTCTTCTATTTTGTGCTGAAGGTAGCCCGTAATACAAACATTATTCTGAGGTCAGGTTTTCCAGTCTTGTAAAGTTATAAGATCATTGATACTCATGGCAGTCTCTTAAGCTTTAGAATATTTTAATTATTCAAGTATCTTGTCAGTATTTGTCATCTTTGATGTTTAACAGGTTTGGAATCTGCCTGCTCATCCTGTTCTCCAGGAAAAAAGCCAAGAAGCTGAAAAATGAATTGTAATTTAATGAAATATTCAAGTTACTAACCGAATCTCTGAAAACAGGAGAAATGAAAAAAGACATTGTAACGGCAGCATTGCCTTCATTGCCCATTTTCTGTTTCTTTATATTGCTCTCCTGTGTGCACAGTAATAGTTTGTTATATTGCAGTGCCATTTAGAAGATGGACAGTTTAACATTATGCCTCATAAAATAAGACTTTATTTTCCCATTCCTTGACTTTCAAATGTTCAGATTAAGAGGATACGGAGTGCTATAGTACCCTAATATAATTTTGCTTAGATATGTGCACTGCTATAGTATTTTATTTATACTGGTTTTATTTTGTTCACAGCCTATCTTGCTGGACTATCCTTAGCAGAAAGGGCAGAATATAGAACAATGTGTAAGTCAGGGATGCATTTATGACTTCTGAAAGGGAAACAAGAGAGTTACTGTAAACAAAATAGTACCAGCACTAAAATTAATTTTGAGGAGAATAATTCCTGTGAAGAAAGAAGGTTGGAATTTCAGACAGGAAGGCAGTTAAATATTCAGAATGATACTAATGGTTGGACTCGATGATCTAAGAGGTCTTTTCTAACCTAGTGATTCTATGATTCTATGATTCTAAAAATAAAAAATTAAAGATAAAAATTGAAATGGACAGAGAGGACAGCAAGGAAAGTAAGTGGGTTTTGTCTTTTACTTTCACCTGCCATTAGTTTCTCTGAGGAGTACTCTAACTTGTACCATTTAATCCTTTCTGTGGTTCCAGAGCTCTATCAGCCAGCAACCTACCATGTATCAGAAGATGGCTCATTTGAAGTTGTGGATGAGAAGAGTCCAAATAAGGTAAAAAGTACCTAAAGATAGTAAAGGAAGTTTTGGGCACTGCTGAGCCCTCAAACTGGCCATATCGATTGATACTTAGAAATCCATCGTTATTAAAAAGAGAATGCACAAGTTCTTCACTTGTATTTTACTGTTTGCGAAGGACACTGAAGTTCCAGGAGAGATTTTTACTGCACATCTGAAACTATTGATACCTTAAACTGTCATTCTTGCACCAAATTTAAATAGATCCAGAAAAGGACTTGAAAATTTATCAACAGTAAAGGAATTGATTTCATGAAAACTGCAATAAACTTCTCTGCATTCACTTTCATTTGGTATTTTACTCTGGGCTGGATTTTGCTTTACAGCAGTATCCTCCAGTGCAATAAAACACATCTATTTCAATTAATAAATTGTGTTTTCTTAGTAGTAGCAATATTTATTTGATTAAAATATGGAGATCTTGAGGCACTTTATGAAAACTCAGCAACCTTTTGTATCTCATTTCTCTCCTTTTGCCTGTGCAATGTGTGACTAATGCTACAGCTGAACTTGAGCTGGAGTTTTTTTATTTCCAGAGTGGTGCTCATGGAATCTCACAGAAGCATTTCTGTGACACAGTATGGTGGCATGCTGAGGTTTATAACTCTGTAGGGCATGAAAGAAATGATGCAGGCCAGAGGGATTTCCTAGCTGGAAGTGAGGTTTTAGATGCTGGAAATAAAATTAGACCAGAGAGCTTTAGAAGAATAAAGGAATTTCTAAGAAAACTGGTGCAGATAAAATATTGGAGTACAAAGGAGGAACAAGGGCCTGGAGGTGTTTTGAACATGTGCCATGACACTGAAATTTCATGACTGACATTTAGCACCTTTTCCCTAATTAGAAATGCTTCTCTGAAGGAGACAACATTTTTGCATCCTTGACCTGTTCCAAGTTGAACATAGGAAACTGTGTAGCTGTACCTGTCTGGCTAGGCAAAATACATGTTTTGTAACATAATATATGTTTGGTTATTGATTGTTTTTGTGGAAGTTTGCTGGAATTTTTTGCCTAGGTCAGTACCATAAACATATTCTTCTGGTTTTAGGTGCCCTGGATCCCCTTGGACCCATTGAATCCGAATCTGGAACAGTATCCAGACTATGCTCAGGCAAAACCTCTGCAGTGTACAGTGAAAGCTGGTGAGATGTTATACCTGCCTTCTCTCTGGTTCCATCATGTTCAGCAATCACATGGCTGCATAGCAGGTAAAATACACAGTATTTCCAGATATGTTTTTGAACTGTGGTGAGTGTGCAGCTAGATACCCCACAGCAAAGCATAACTGGGACCAGAAGTCCCTTTAAGATCATCTACCTCCCCTCAGGAGGAAATGGCAATCTTGACCAATCTGTGGGGCTACGTCCTTGCAGCCTCTTTTAATTCATAGCACTGTTGGCAAGTGCTAGAGACGGAGCTAAAGAAAGTCTGTCTAGTTGTCATGTCTGGAGGAGGACAGCCAATTCAGTGATCATGACCTAGTTTCTGTTTATAACATAGAGCTAGGCAGTTTGTCTACCTAGCCTGCTGCCTGCAGACTGGTCATCTAAATACCTTTCGCAAAGAAACTGCATGTTGTGTGTGCTGTTATCACATCAGGAAAAAAGATCTGGGGGGAGAAAAGGAAACCAGAAAGTCTATGAATTTTAGGCATGGATGTAGACACAATGTGGAAGATACTCTCTCATTATGTGAGCTGAAATCTGCTCCAAACCATTCTCCTGCCTTGCTAATAAGCTTATGATTATGATTATTATTACTGTTCCACTGCGCTTATCAAAAGTCTTGTAATCTGTTTCTCTGTAGGATTTATCATCATCTTGATCTATTTTTTTTTCCTTCCCCAAGAGAGTTTCAGAATTTCAAGCATTGCTCATTCGGTGCAGGTGGAGGGGTGGGGGTGGTGCAAAGTGTTACCATTATATCCTTAAGTATTGCAAGGTTTGAGGAAGACTCTTTTTTTTGCAATCCTTTACCTGGGATAATTCTGCCTGCCCTGGAAAAGTAAATACACTATTTTGAACAACATAACATTAGTATTTGTGTAACACTGCAAATATTGCAAGCCCCTTTTTTTCCATTATTTGCAATATTGTGATAAAAAGACAAGCTAGCAGTAAAGCAGAGTTTTTGATTCTCCTTTTCACGGTACTGCTGCATAAGTCCTTAAAGATTTTTTTTAATAAGTGGAGTTGCTTTTAGTTGCAAGCCACTCTGTTGAGCAGAAATGCTGAAGAGTTGAGAGTTTTGGCCTTTAGTCTGTTAACTACACTACAGTCTGTATACACTTGAAAAATCAATATTCTCTGGGTCTGGTCCAGTGAATGTCTGAAGCTAGGGTATATCCTCCTCTGAGAGCCATTGGTGCAATATTATACTACGTGGGTTATTTTTCTTAGGATCCATACACCAAAATTAAAATGAGAAGCAGAATTAAAGCAGTGTCTAATTGATGACCATTGTGAAGTAGTGGTGAATTTGCCATCCTTTACACACTCAGATGAAGTGAGGTACCTATCCAGATATTAAATTTTGCAGTGTGTTTGGTATTTTTGGTCTATAGAGAAGCATACATTTTCTGTCCTAAACATTTAGCCAGTTTCTGCTCCAAGAAATCCCCTGTATAGAGTTTCAAGAGGAGCTGGTCTGAGCTAAGACAGAGTTGCATTGGCAGCGCTATTAAAGAACTCCAATGTTTGTCTGTGTTATTTTTGGCTGTGGTCAAAGATATGCTCATTTCAAAGTTCAGTCAGTAATAAGGAAAAGCTGAACTGTGTATAACAGTCCGTGAACACATTTGTAAATGATTACATTCTAGCCTTAGAAATGTTTTTCCTTTTTCTTGTCTCCTCAGTGAATTATTGGTATGACATGGAATATGACCTTAAGTACAGCTACTATCAACTACTAGATTCTCTAACAAAAGCCGTGGAACTGTTATAGCAGAGGTGGGAGACTCGAGCTTCTGATCTCTCTGGTGTGATACTCATCAGCATCTCTGCCTGGAGTACAAACATGATTCAAGTGAAAAGAACTGAATGTTAAATTCTCCTGAAAAACATCTGTCAAACAGATCATGCCTATTTTGCTTGATATCAGAGTCCAGATCAATTGGCCATTTTTTTTTGGCTTACAAGTAGAAGGTTATAACAGTATTTTTAGGTCTGTAACATGTTGCCTTGGTGATGGTGAGCAAAATAAATTTGGAAGGGAGACAACCCAGGTTTTAGAAATCCTGAAACAGAAGCCAAGATTGTTAGTTCATACCTACAGGTTGTTTTCCCAAGCAGACAAGAAAGTCTGTTCTGCCACCCATCAGGCTACATCAGTCCAGCACATGCATTTGGCTTAGGGCGAAAGTCCTGTCCAGTTGTATTTCAGTGACTGTGGTGTTTTGATGGTGAGAAATTACAGCTTATGTAATAAAAGGTCGGTTTAAAAGATTATACCTGTACTAATTTCTTCCTTTTTTTTTTAATTTAAATTATATGATGGATGGTGGACATCTAGGACGATATAAAGAAGTCAATGCTGACTATTTTCTATGTTAAGCTACATGTTTTTATTGCTGATTTTTATTTCCTTGCCATGGTTGTATTGAATTATAGCTGCACTTTCATACATCCTGAATGGTGATTTTAGAGTTGCTTTGCCAGATCTGCAATCAATTTGTACATCACCCGTGGTCTCCCGGCATGATGTGTGATGCTGCAGCTTGTTGACTTGTTGATTGTTTCATTCCTTCGCAGTTAATTGCTGCCTAACACATGGTCAGGTGCGTTATGTGAAACAGGAGCTGATTTCTGCAGTCTCAATTCCCATTTGTATTTCCGCAGAATGTGATATGGCTACTTCTGAGACCTGCCAAGGAGGAGTAGAAGGCTATTAAATACACAGACATTCCAAAAATGTAATATTGTTGCTTATGGAAACAAAATGCTGGTTTTTATCATGAAATCTTCAATAAGTTCCTTAGAAACACTAGAAATATAGGGGAAAATCTATTTTCCATGTATTAATTAGGAAAATGCAGGTGCCCTTTAGATGAGGTGAATTGTTGTGATGAAATAAGATAATCCTTCTTGTACTTTGTCTGTTTCTTTTGCTTTGTTAAAGAAACATAGTTAGAGAATAAAGCATCATTTTACCTTATGGTGCTTGTCCAAAAATTGCCGAAAACTCAAGAGGACAGGCTTTGTTTTGTGGCTAAATTAAGATCATAGAATCATAAAATAGTTTGGGTTGGAAGAGACCTTAAAGATCATCTAGTTCCAACCCCCCTGCCATGGGCAGGGACATCCCACTGACCAGGCTGCCCAAGGACCCATCCAACTTGGCCTTGAACACCTCCAGGGATGGGGCATCTACAGCTTCCCTGGGCAACCTGTTCCAGTGCCTCACCACTCTCATATTGAAGAAATTCCTCCTTATGTCTAGTCTAAATCTGCCCCTCTCCAGTTTATACCCATTGCCCCATGTCCTATCACTACAAGCCTTTGTGAACAGTCCCTCTCCAGCTTTCTTGTAGCCCCGTTGAAGTACTGGAAGGTCACTATAGGTCTCCCTTGGAGCCTTCTCTTCTCCAGGCTGAACAAGCCCAACTCTCTCAGGCTGTCCTTGCATGGGAGGTGCTCCAGCCCTCTGATTATCCTCGTTGCCCTCCTCTGGAGCCTTTCCAACAGCTCCATATCCTTCTTATGTTGAAGATTCCAGAACTGGACACAATACTCCAGGTGAGGTCTCACAAGAGATGAACAGCGGGGCAAAATTGCCTCCTTTCGCCCTGCTGGCCGTAGTTCTTGTGATGCTGCCCAAGGTGTCCCATCACTTCAGGCTTTCTATCTGGTGTTCCCCGTGCCTTGGCCAAGCCAGCGCTGCAGTCGAACCTGGACTTTCCCCCAGGTGTGGGTAAAGGCGGTTTGAGCATCTCTTTGTGTCTCTTTGGGGTTTTTCCTTCAGGCGGTGTTGCGGGGCCGGGGCAGCTGCAGGGAGGCGGCTCTGAACTACATCTCCCAGCAGCCCGTGCCGGCCAGCTGAAGGAATCCGTTCCCGTGGTTCCTCTCGGACTTTGGGCAGAGGGTTTAAGGCTTAGAAAGCGAACTCTCTGGAGCGTCCCGTGTGTCCTCCCCGCAGCAGCCGAGCCGGGATGGCGGTGCGGGTGTCGGTGCTGCCTTCGCCCCGCTGTTTGTTCGATGCCCCCGTGCGGATCCTCGTGGAAGGTCTGCAGCCGCAGCAGCCCGTCACCCTCCGAGCCAGCCTCGAGGACGAGAGCGGGGAGCTCTTCCAAGCCCAGGCTCGCTACAGAGCCGGGAGCAGCGGGGAACTCGACCTGAGCCGCTCCCCGGCGCTGGGGGGCAGCTACTTGGGCGTGGAGCCCATGGGGCTGCTGTGGTCCATGCGGTCCAGAGCGCCCTACAAGCGCCTGGCCAAGAGGAATGTCCTCACCCCGTTCCGGGTGGACTTCGAAGTGTACGAGGGACACGGGGACGTGAGCTGCTTGCTGGGGAAAGGCACCAATGAACGATGGTTTATAGGAGAGGGGGTGAAGAGGATTTCGGTCAGAGAAGGTCGCCTGAAAGCAACCCTCTTCCTCCCTCCTGGTGAGTCTGAATTCTGAACAGTTTGCCCAGGGAAGCTGTGACTGCCCCGTCCCTGGAGATGTTCAAGGCCAGGTTGGATGGGGCCTTGGACAGCCTGAGCTAGTGGGATGCCCCTGCCCATGGCAGGGGAGTTGGAACTGGATGATCTTTCAGGTCCCTTCCAACCCAAACTATTCTATGATTCTATGTGACTTACACCGCACATTGTGCCCAGTGGCCTCAGAATGCACCCAGCAACCCTGAGGAAAGCCCAACCTCACGGTTCCCTCAGCCTATGCTTGATCCAGCTCCTGGGATCCTCACATCTGAGCAGGGAGAAGCAGATGGTCCAAGTGGGTCAAGCACTGATGTGGGGTGGGTGAGGCATGTCCTGTTTGCTCTGGCTGAGGGGAGTCAGAACCTCTCCTCCAAAGAGGGCTCCAAATGGGGAAATGTGTGTTTATTTTTTAGCTCTTCTGTTTAGCTGACAGGACAAAGAGGCCCCTGGTCTCCAGCAGAGAGAGCTGTGAAGCGTGACATCTTCAGCTGTGGAGCAAGGAAGGACGAGGTGTGGTGAGAGCATTGCACTTGGGCTGCAGCCAGCTTAGGTTGCTCCAACAGCTGCCGTGGATCTTCCTGCAGACTCCAAACTTGTGTCTCTGTCTCTCTCTTTGGCTAACAAAAAGCCAAGGAAATAAGGCTGTGCCTGGCTGAGCATCTTGACTGCACGTGTTACTTAGGAAGACAGGAGGCAAATGAGAAAACAAGGTCTTTAATTAAACAGGTGACATATTCCGCAGCTTTGTAGAGAGACAGTGCCGAGACTAGATCCTGTGTAAAGCTGAGCCCTGAACTGTTTTATGTTCCTTGAGCAGTACTTAAATGTGAATGTCTTGCTCTGTAATGAATAAGAAGTCCTTTGCAGCTGCTCTGACACCAAGTCTTGTACGGGAAGTCTGGCTGTAAGAATGGGTAGAGCAGCAACAGGAAAGGAAGGTCCTATGGCTGCAGGAGAAAAACTGAGAAGTTCCGTGGTGAGATCAGACTGAAGACTGAATTGGCTTAGATCAGTGCTGGTATTTGTGGGTGCATTTTATAACTGAAGAATTCCCTTCCTGGAAAACCTGCTAGCACAGTTCCGAAAGACATAGCTTGTGCAGCGATACTGTTTGTTAATCAATCCCCCATGGCCTGAGAACATCTAAGCCAATTTCAGCTGAAATTCATGGTGGGGAAAGGATGCCCAACATATGAACTTCCTATAGTGACTTCCTAAGAGAGAGAAGAATTATCCAAATTAGTATCCTTACAGTGATGATGGGTGTGCCTGAGAATGTGAACCTCCATGGAGAGCTTGAGAAGATTATTTCCTTTTGATATTTACTGTCCTGATATGTGTTGAGAGAGCATTCCTCAAAGGGCAACTGTAGAAATTTTTCTCTGTCAACATATCTATGTACACACACCTTCAATTGCAGGGCCTGGTCCATTCCCTGGACTTATTGATTTGTATGGATCCGGAGGAGGTCTTGTTGAACACAGAGCAAGTCTTCTGGCTAGCAAAGGCTTCGTGACCCTGGCTCTTGCTTACATGGCCTTTGAAGATCTCCCTGCTTGGCCAGAGGTTCTTGAACTGGACTATTTTGAAGAAGCTGTACACTTTTTGCAGAAGCAGCAGCAGGTAAGAGACAAAAATTATGATAGTCATCCTTTTGAAAACTTATTTCCGAGTTTTCTAATGTGAAATGCTACATGCCACTGAATGCAACTAATTTTCTGAGGTGCTGGAAGAAGACAGCATTGTCTGAAAGACAGCATGATCCGAGATGGAAAAGCACGTGCCTCTGCTTCAGTTTGGCAAGTAGCTGGATAGCTGGTTTTGCGCAGCCTCTTAGGACAGTCTATAGAGTGTTGTGCAAACCAGTGTTTGTGTAAGATGAAATCAAAGCAGTTCCTGGACTAAAAGCACCGCACTGCTTAATTCTTCCCCCTACTTTTAAATGATTTTAGAAGGAAAAAAAAATCCATTGGCTTTTTCTACTATTTCTCAAATATTACAGGAGAAAGTTCAGAGGAAGTTTCACAAGACAGTAATAAAACACTAATAACAGGAACCCTTAGGTAGCACTAGGCCGTGTCTTAAGAAACTGGGGCTGTACTTGAACATGTGTGTGGGATGAGAAGGACACTTTATAGCAATGTATCATCATACTTAAACCAAAAGGGACCGAGAGAAATCAAGTAGCATTTAAGCTTTGAGCGGAATGCTACTTAATGTGATATTCACTGCACAAAGTTATTTATTTTCTAGAATGCGGACACCAGAAATGTAGCCACTGTGAGAGCAGAATACAGCCTTGCTTGTTTGTCTTGTTCCTCACAGAGCTCTGAAACTTCCAGGGTATCTTACAAGACAAATTGTGAAATTGATTTGGTGTGAAGAGCCTTCACTATAAATAAGTTAATTTAAACAGTTTTTGGGCTTACTTGGGTGTAATGAATTCTATGTATTCCAAGACAAACCAGAGGATAACAGGTTAGCTGTAGGAGAGTACCAAAATCTATGGCATGAAAGAAAATTGGTACAAGTAAATCCATGAAAAAGTGGTTTCCCAGAGGGGACCTGAGGAGAGAAGATTTGAGTGTGTTTGGAGACAGGAACAGTAAAAGATAAAATATTGAGAGCAAGTGTTGAGCAAGGAGTGTGAAGGGAACAGAGAGACCTTGTCTATGGAGATCACCAGGGAGAAAAAGTGTTATAGGAGGAGAAATGTTGAGGAGGTGTAGAAGTTGGAGTCACTCATGTGGAGGCTTAGCAAAAGAATAGATGTATGAGCGATGTAACCTTAGTAGAGAGGGAAGGATAAAATATGCGTGAACTTAGTTGGATGAGGAGTGAGGAAGCAGAACTAAAGGTGTGTCAGCCCAGGAAAGGAGGAGAAGTTGATAATGGTTGTTTCATAACTGTGTTTCAGGTGAAAGATACTGGGATTGGTGTTCTGGGCTTGTCTAAAGGAGCTGATTTAGCCCTATCCATGGCCACATTTCTACCTGGCATCAAGGCAGCTGTCAGCATATCCGGAAGTGGTTTTAACTCCTTCGTGCCCTTGCAGGGGAATGGCTTCACTCTTCCTCCTCACCCATATGATTTGGGAAGGATGAAGATGAGTGACGAGTCTGGCCTTGTAGATTTTTCAGATGTGCTAGATGATCACAAGGACCCAGCAACCTGGGATTGTCGCATTCCAGTGGAGAAGTCCTTGGCCAAGTTCCTCTTCCTGTCGGGACTGGATGACAAGAACTGGAAAAGTAACCTCTATTGCCAGGATGCCATTGAGCGCCTTCAGCAGTATGGACGGGAAGTGGAGTTTTGCTCCTATTCTGGTGCAGGACACCTCTTGGAGCCACCGTACTTGCCTCTGTGCCAGGCTTCAATCCACAAAGTGCTTGGGATGTTTGTCTGTTGGGGAGGGCAATGGAGGGAGCATGCCAAAGCCCAAGAAGATGCATGGTGTAGGATACAGGCCTTTTTCTGGCAACACTTGACGGACTCGGAGATCGCTAAGAGCAAGCTGTAGTGGAAGCTGTCAAAGGTGCTGACCAGGATTGGTATTTCAGCTCTCACTAAATCTTGGAAATTCATTGAAAGTTTCCTGGCCTGCCTTCCTCTAAACCCCAGTACTGCATAGTTCACTTTCATTCCCCAAATCATTTTCCATGTTTTAGTTGAATTTGTCTTCTGGCCCCAACTACACTGTAAATTGTCACCATTTGATCTGCCTGTGTGCTGTAGGCATCTGAAAAAAACCCAGTATCCTGTCATGCAGATTGCGTTTGTAATGAGCTGTCTTTGCCCTCAGTCTCCTTTGGTAGCAGGGAATACTCTCATAGGAAGAGTTTTCCATTGAGTTGTTTAGTCTCGCACCTTTAACTAACCTAGATGTAAACAGCACTTTCTTGGGACAGCATGTTAGAACACTAACCTTTCCTCTTGGTATGTAATTTCCTCACATTTCTTAGTAAGAAGGTGCAGCAGTTCTGATCTCAGCTAAGTAAAGAGGCGGCACTCTTTTGACTTATTCTGAAGTAAAACAGTAACATGTTTTTTCAGCTACCTCACAGAACAGAAGTGCATCTTACTGAGGTTACACTGGTGGTTTTCCCTGCTGACTCTGTATAAGTTCTGTACCAGGGTAAAGTTTTCACTGCACTACTCAATAAATCCAATGTGTATGTGTGTATGCACAGTTTACTTGCAATTATCTGAATGAAGCCTTCGACTGTCTTTATGCTTACAAGCAGTAATCCTGGTGTAGTCATAAGTTGTCACTTCACCTGGCTGAAGAGTTTGTGTTCAGCAGTCCTTACCTCCTACTGGTAAGAGAAGTGATGGAGTTGGCAGTAGGGATCTGCACAGTCTCAGGATGGGGGTCATATGGATGTGCTAAGTACCTGCTTTTGAATGTTGAAAGTCAGTTTATCCCCATTTGGGGGAGAAAGAATAAAGCCACTGCTGTTGTTGAATTCCCAGGAGCCCTGTGGAGCAGGCTATCTTGGTGGTCTTGCCACTATAGCAGAGAGCTGTGGGCTCGGTGATAGGAAGTGCCACTCTTGAGAGAGGACTGGCCTTACCTTCTGGGGGAACTGTGCATTATCTCGCCCATTACTGAGGTCCAAACCTGCCAAGGACAGCTGTCATCTACTTCATGCATTTGTGAGATGGTGGCAAACAGCATCTGGCTGGCATTTTCTGGCTATCAAATGGCATCAACTGGGCAAATTTTACCTCCTGCAGCAGTCAAGGCTCCCTTTCTGACCACAGAAATAAGCAGGAGCTGGAGGTCTGTGCCTTTCACTGAGGCAGCAAAATCTTGCCTTTGAGAGAGCAGTAGTCCCTGATTTCCAGTTCCTGCTGAGATATGGGCCCATGCAGGAGCCTGGATCCTCTGACAGCTGATCCATGCCCTCAGTTTCTTTGCTTCAGGGAGCAATGACTACTCAAAATGAAGATGTTAGGCCTCGAAGGGCTGTAGTCTCTCTCATGCAACACACCCAATGCAGAGTTACATCCGATTTTCCCATCCCAGCCCTTCCTCAGAATGGTTGATTGCTACCACTTGGTTCAAGGCATGAGCAGTTAGAATGGTGGGGGTTCACTCCTGTTCACTTATACAGGTCATCCATGAAGATTTCTGCTATTTTTTATTAGAAGATTTACCTCTTCTTAATTTCTGTTTGTCCCCTGTGTGTCTATGCATGTCCTGCATGGACTGTGGTTGTTCCAAGATGTTTAGTGAATGTGTAGGACCTGGCAGAACAGCAACATGTAGCAACAAGGGAATTCAAACACATATAAGCAGTTCAATCTGAATAAGGGACGTTTGCTTTCCCCTAATTTTCTGATTTTATTGAAGCATTAAAAAAAAAAACCTGGGACGACCATCCACATTGACCTTAGACTCAGGGCACAAAACTGTGAGTTTCTCTGTGGTATAAGTAGTTCTGTTCTTTTGTTTTTGCTAAACACAGTGAGGTTTACACAGTACACACTGTGGTGTTCTCCAGCCTATGAGATAGCTCACATCTGTTTTAATCCCTTGTGAGAGGAAGACAAACTGCCTTAGCCTTCAGTGGGCACTTCACGGATCTATATGTGAAATTACAGAATTATGAGCTTCTGAGAAAATAGATGTTCTTTATCTACAGGAAACTACCGTTAAAAGGAAAAATACGTCTCATCAGTAAATCAGTATTGTGGTTAGTTATGCTTTCATACAGTCTGTTATGTTGTAACATTCAGCAATTGGGTTCAAGGAAAACAATATTGAAAATAGAGATTAAAGGGAACTGACTGGTGACCACCAGCGGCAGCATCACATAGGACCTCTTTGTTTCATTGCTCTGGAATGAGAGCTTTGCTACCCAGTTAAAAGCCTTTTATTTGTCACTTGAGTGACGGCTGGCAGAAAAGACTGAAAAAGCTGATTTAGTGGCGCAGCTCTGTGCTACAAACAAACAGTAAAATATGTCAGCCAACTCATTTGCACTGGAAATTATTTTAAAATTAATTGGCCTTTTTAATTTAGACTTGAGTTTGAAACTTACTTTCAAGAAATAGAAGCTTTAAACCAGAGGGAGACTAATATAAAATAGTTGGAAATGGCTTACCTTCGATAAAATGCTTGTGCCTGTTCTTAAATATATTCTTCAGCATTTTACTTTAAACATTGACTGTTAAAGGTTTCTTCTGCTGAAGAGATGATTCAGTTCAATGGGAGTGAGATCACATTTTTTTCCAGGTTTGTGGCAAAAATTCTACTAATTGCAGCCTGCAGAGTCAGAGTGCTTTATGTGTATTCTCCAGGCTTACAGAGGACAGACAGCATTGTTCAAGAACAATGTGGAAGTTATTATTTAATTAAAGATAATTGGTTTGTAGCTGCAAAAGAGAGCCTATAACAAGCACAACTGATAAAACTAATAAAAATTGGATGGGGAAAGATATTCTTGTAATCTACTTGTAATTGAAAAGTGCTTCAGATAAAATAGAGCATCAAAGGACTGGCTCGAATTGAAAGATCTTGGCTTGATGCTAACTTACATCAGTCATCCCTTTGTTTAGCACTTTGGACTACATATCTATTATGAGAATGAGAAGACAACAATCTTGTGCCAAGTCTCTTAAGAAACTGGGAAGAATCTCCCTACACGTAAACTGCTATGAACAAATTTATTGTAAGGGAGCAGTGCATCTTGCAGTGGTCTTTTGGGGCAGGATGATTTCCCTAGGTAATTTGGAATCAGGCAACAATAGAGATTGCTGATTTGCTAATGCATTCTTGAAATTTTCCTTCTTTGCTCTGGATCAGCTTTTCGTCTCCATATAGAAAGGAGACTACTGCAGGAAAATGAGAACTAGTGTGAAAAAACGTGTCCTTAAGTGGAACGTCTCTAAACTTTACTTTAGCATTAGTGCCCAGACCTCATGAATCTAAGATAATCTGGGTGAATGTGATCTAAGTTATATGAAGCATATATAGCTTATTATTTTAAATTAGGTGTCCCAGAAGCAGACCACAGTTTGCTTGCACACTGTGAGACCTTTGAACACAGTTTATCCTCTTCCTCCTCTTCCTTGTGGGCTTTCTGTATCATAATGCAGGTGTTTTGATTTACACAGCTCCAGCCTGCTGCCCTATCTACGCAATAAGCCTTCATGAAAAGCTCCAGGAACTTTGAAGAGTTTGGAGATATTTGGATAACTGCATGAGGCAGTACTTCTGAAGGCTTCTTGAAAAAGTTTACGGAGTTCTTTCCCGGTACTTTGCCATGTATGTTATTAGGCTGTGTATAGCTGAGAAACAAGTTCTTCACTGGAGGCCTAAAAGTACGAGGTCCAAGCAGGTATTTATCTGAACACCTGCTAAAGCTGATTGTGAATTATAACTCAGTCAGATAAACTGCAGAATGAAAGTAGGCAAAATGCCTTTATTAGAGAAAAGTGAACCTCCGGTACAGAAGACGTGAAATATCCTTGAGAACGTAGCTATGCATGGAATACTGTGCCTCTGCAGAAGTAGTGGGTATTTGATGCTTCAGTGAAATTTTACAACAGACGTGGTGAGCAAGGATATATGAGTGCAAATATGCTCCTGTAACACTAGTAGCTTCTTAGCCAGGAAAAACTGTCTCTGGATGGCTTCTGCAAGCAAGATTGTTTCATAGCCACAGAAAAGAAGGGGTAAAGTGAAACATTAGAATATGAATTTGCAGTATAATGTAGAAGCTACCTTTCTCCATTCCATGTTTATTTCCTGTGTGTATTCGAAAGTCTAAAAAGATTTAGTTCTGTATATTTTTTTTAATTTTAAACTTACTTAGTTTTCTAATACATTAGCAGATCATCTGTTATCAACCTGTGGGATAAGACCGACATTTAATGACAAAATAAAAATAGTAAAAAATTTTGCTATATTAGTATTTTGCTATGAAATTCTACCATTTTGGAAAAAAAAAAATCACTATTCTGCACTTTTTAGTACTCTATGTAATTCAGAAAGGAAATCTGAGCCAAATGTAGTATTAAGTGCAGAGAAAGTAATACTTTGAAGTTTGTCTAGGAGGAAAATTATATTTCCAATGAACTAATGCTCTTTCCTGCAAAATATCACTGCTATTTGTCATTGTCAAGAACAAAAATAGAAGTACTAAAACTCACTTTTTTTTAGAGTCTTAAAAAATTGCTCATGCAGAATTTATATGAAACCTTAAGCTGTCTGGGCTTTTTTTTTTTACTTAGAGGAAAGTAATTTAATGCGTGTGTTGTATTAATTTAGGCTTCTATCTTTTCAGGGACTTAGGGTACTGAACACTTAGCATCTTATGTTTAGACTGTAAATTGTGTCTGTGTTCGTCACTTTAGTGGAAGGTGTGCTTTCTTGCTGCAGTTCAGCTGTTGTAAGCATACCTCGCTGTCCAAAGGGACAATCATGACTTTTTTCCTGCTTGCTGATCTAACTGAGAGCTAATCCTCTGGGGGAAAAAAAACAACCTAAACATAAAAGAAGATTAAAATGTTCAGCTGGATCAGAGGAGGAAGTAGCAGGAGTGTGCATGGGATTATCGGGGGAAGCAGGAATGAGCAGTACTGTGCCTTTCAAGGTCTGTGTGGCCTATGCCAAATAAACATGATTGGTTAACTCTAGTAGAGCTTTTATTTATGTTTGTTATAACTAGTTTACTGGTTTCTGTATACAGTGAACGCTTGGTAGCTCATTGTGTGCTGCCCCTGTTTACAATGGATCTAATCCTGAAAGAGTAAATTATTTGATAGTGGAGAGAAAATTGTGAAATATGAGTATCGGATAGGAGACAAACTAGACACATGGTTTGAGGGAGGTGTGAATTTCCGCATAAGAAGAGTGTGATTAATACGTGCGAATCTATGTCTACGGTTAGAAGAGAGAGTTCAAATACACTGCCATCGCTTTAATATGCTATGAATTCAGTAAGATAGTTTTGAATTGATAAACCTGTGGCATCTGTAGGAGTTGAGTCCATCCCTGGATGCTGTCAGTCTAATGTTCTCGAACATCAAGCACTAACTCAAAATTAATTAATTTTTCTTGCTGAGACATTGGCTGAACTTTGTACTTTGGCTCTAGCCATCCTCCCACCTTTGGATCATTTGGGATCAGAGATGCTTGTCTTCTCGATGCAGAAAGACTATTTTGATACCTGACATCACCACTACTGTTGCAGCGGAAGGGGAAAAGGTCATTCATCTGTACTTTCCAGTGGAAATATCACATCTGATTGCTGAAACAGCCCAGCACTTACTGCTTCCTGTCAGTCTGCATACCGCTCCCTGTAAAGCCGAGACCTCCTAGGCTCCGTTTAGATCAGTGGTGTGCAGAGGCAACTCAGTGCACTTTTATGCCTCCTAGCAATCTCATTCCTTTTGTGGCCATCTGCACCCTCACCTATGGGCATAACATCTGCTTTCTATTTTTTTCCTGTCCTTTTCACAGTTTTACTCCTATGGCACTGGCGATGACCCAGGCTATTCCAGTTCCAGGTCACCCTGATGTTTTGCGTGATCTTCTGGTAGAGGGAGCACTCTCCACAGAGTGGAAAGCTAAAGCCAGAAGACCATTGATAACATTGGTAATGAGGAATTGTGATGCTTCAGCTGGTGAAGACTGGATGATACTGTGTTGTCTTGTTGAGACATGACCTCAAACTGGTCTTGTTTCTGGCAACCTACATTTAGGTCAGTCAGAAAGACAACTCTGCAGTGGTCACTGGATGTGGTGAAACATGTTTGCCAATTTAAGAGCTGTGACACTACAGGGATGCTCTGAGAATGGAATACTCTGCTACTAACAATGAGAATGGGACGTGCTGCAGCATATTTCTAGTGGCTGATGATTGCATTCAACATGTTTTGTATGTGATGAACACCACCAAAAAGGTGCACAATGTGTGTCACCTCAGTAGCAAAAACTGAGATGTGGAGAGCGATAGGCCATTCACGTGCATCATTGAAGCTGGGATAACCGTTTACTTGAAGTGTTTTTTGTTTTAATTTTGGTTTAGTTTAGTGTTTAGTTTTGTAGAAATATACTACAGGAGCCTGGAAATGGCTTTTGTTTCCACATTTTTAAATCTGAGTTGGGTTTGCTTTTACCAGAAGGAATTTGTGCAATGCTGCTTTGATTGTGCTTGGTTAAAAGTAACGTCTGCTGCAAAAATCAGCTAGTTTGACCATGTCTGTATGTAAGGGAGCTGGCAAGTCACAAAACAGCCAAGACTGGGTAGAGCCAAGTGTTGGCTAAATAGACTAGCTATTACGGCTAAGCAGGAGCAAAACACTGGGAAAGCCCATTAGCACCACAGTAGCAGAACGCAGGTATCTGCAGAGCATTCTTGTTCAATCCCAGCATGCTCAACTTTCAGTTTCTTGCAAAATGAGAGATATCTGTGATTTGGAGGTTATCTTCTTGTGTGACATCAGAGAAGTATGGAGGTGACAGTGCAATGTATTGTAAGTAATGCAGTTTGGCTTCAAGATGAAAGGACAAAGCTTTCAATCTGATCTGATTCTTTGTGAGGATCTCCTATGCAGATTAGGTGATGTTAAATTAATAAATACATCGCACTGATGAAGCTGCACTTGTTCATGAATTCTGGATGCTGAACCTAAAAATTCAAGCATTAAGCAGTGGCTTAGAAGTCACACCTGGACACTGTGCAGGATTTAAGAATGACGGTATAAGCTGGATTCGGTGCATTTGGCCTGCTGACCAGTAAGCAGTTCCCTGCCAGGCATGGAGCACAACATGAATACTGATCTACTGTACTGATCCTTTGTGCTACTGACACAATATTGTTAATACTCGACTTAAATCTGCGAATAGATTAAATGTATTTGTCCTTTGCTTACATCATGCCAACCATGTTTCCTGTTGGTATTCAAAGCATTTTTGTTGATGAGAATGGGTCCTACCCTGATTGATGCTGCACACAAACAAGCCCATTCCACAATCATAGAATCATAGAATCACCAGGTTAGAAAGGACCCACCGGATCATCGAGTCCAACCATTCTTAACACTCCCTAAACAATGGCCCGAAGCACTTCATCCACCCGTTCCTTAAACACCTCCGGGGAAGGCGACTCAACCACCTCCCTGGGCAGCCTCTGCCAGTGCCCAATGACTCTTTCTGTGAAAAATTTTTTTTGATATCCAGCCTGAACCTCCCCTGGCGGAGCTTGAGGCCAATCCCCCTTGTCCTGTCCCCTGTCACTTGGGAGAAGAGGCCAGCTCCCTCCTCTCCACAACCTCCTTTCAGGTAGTTGTAGAGAGCAATAAGGTCTCCCCTCAGCCTCCTCTTCTCCAGGCTAAACAACCCCAGCTCTCTCAGCCACTCCTCATAAGACTTGTTCTCCAGCCCCCTCACCAATAACTTACACAATAACTTACCATTTAAGTATACACAGTATTCATTGATTAGATACAATAGAAAAGTGTTGGAGAAACCTATGTAAGAGGAATCCGTTAAGATTAATTAAATTCAAAGACACTATCTTTGCCTCTCAGAGTTCCAGAACCATGAATTACCAGAGTGTGGAAAAATATTCTGGAGAAATACCACAACAATCTTGTCCTGTTCTTACATTGTCCTGTGGATGTTTTCTTTGACCATTGTTAGACCCAGGATGCTGGGCTAGGTGGTCTGCTGGGCTGAAGCAGAGAAATCAATCTTCTAGCATGTTTGCCATGAATTTAGTTACTCTTCTAATGGAGTCCTATTTCAGATTGCCAGGAGTCGTATATCAAGTCCTGCTTCAATAGATACAGTGCACACCAGCTTCTTCCCTGTGCTCATGCTTGGCACGTATCCCCTGCCTTCTTATTCCTAAATTCTACACTTTACTGCAAAGTGATAGATGAAAAGATGCTTCAGCAACAGAGAATGAGAAAATAAGTCTTGGTTGTGTGCAGTGATCATGAGTATTTAGGAAAATGCAGTAATTATGCAGTGATTAGAAAAGAAAGTAAACAACAAGCAAAGCAGAAGAGATTTTTCCCTAAGACACTCTGTCTTTTGCTTCTTGCACGGGTTAGTTTTTCCTTACCTAGATGTAACACACCATGAGTTAGTGTTAATATCTTCTTGAATGTAACCTCAAAAAGCAAATCAAGTGGAAATTCTCATCTATTTCTAATGTGGAAACAGTCATATATTGTCCATCAATTACATCAGGGATTTAATCTTTGTGTCTTTCTTCTTTCCAGGGTAACATACATTATACTGATGTTCTTGGAGGCAGGAGTTTCTAGGTGCACAAGAAGAATTATCTTTTTCAGTTTTGAGAATCGGTTTTGGAGTTCTGAACAATACACAAATCATGTGGCATGTAAAAGTTGGGAATGAGACATGGATCTTTCCATGCAGTACATAGCCCTGCAGCACTTAGGGGATTTCTTTCACTTCTGACAGAAGTAGAAATGCCTAAAGGAGGAAAAAATAATTATTTTTTGTACTTTTATCACTTGACAGAGACCCAATTGTTGCAAGTGGTTACCAGTTCTCAGTAAACCCTTCCTTAAATGACCAGCATGTGGCTCTGGGCTGCTGCCAGTGGACTAAAGAGAAAGAACACTGCTTTAGCTTCAGGGATGTTGCAGTGAAGTGTGCACTGTCTGTTGGAACATGGAGCATAACGATGTTTTTTTCCAGTGAAAGGTATGTTTGGAAGGCCCTTATTTACTGATAAGTGTGTTTTTTATCTTGCAAGGAAAGTTTCTAAGTTGCAATTCACGTGAGGGAATTCTTCTCTCAATTGGACTGTGAGTTCTGAATAACTCCATGCTTGCCTTTCTTACAAAATATGCAGATGCAATTTTCAAAATACAGTGAGTATTCGTATTCTTATTTGTAGTATGAGGTTGGTGAATGTTAACACCGTAAAGCCATCTGAAACCTTTCCTTATTCTGATTGCCTTTGTAAACTTCCTGACTGTTTTCTATAGGACGAGTTATAATTCAAGAACACAATCATGTGCTACCCTTCCCTGTAAGTTTGGGACCAAGGTTAAAATCCTGATTATAAACAAACATATGAAACAGGCTGTGCTGGAGTGTGTATTGGTGGTTGATTATTGTGACAATGTTCAAGTCTTTAAGTAAGAAAGGTCAGGTACCTTAGAGATTCCTGCTGAATACCTGATCATCTTTTATACAATAATTTGCATGCTAGAGGCTTGGTGTCTGGTGAACACTCACGGCTGTGCTGGTGAGGAGGGTGGTTAGAAAGTTGCTCCGTTCAGTTTGTGGGTTGTCTTGCATCCACAGGTAGGGAAGCCAGTCAGACCTTGAGACAGAGTTTAACTAATTAAGCAATTGACACCACACTGAGGAAGAGAAAAAGAAAACAGAAAACATGTTCCAACTGAAGAAGTGATACAGATGGAGTGTGCTCTATGCTACTAACAGGAAAAGTGCAGTGCAAGGCCAACACGTAGTGGTCACAGTTTGCAACATAGGAAAACTGGGAAACAGAGAAAAAAGTTCCTCACAGTGAGAGTGGTTGAAGAGAAAAGGAGGTGTCCAAAGAGGCTGTGGAATCACTGTGTGGGGAAATTTTTGACTGTAACAAAAAAGAGCAACATGATGTAAGTTAGGAAATTAGTCCTGATTTGATCAGATGTTTGGATGAGATGACCTTGAGGGCCCTTTCCAATTTTTTCAGATTCTAAAAAATGGCATATTCAGTTTCTCTTTCCCTACTATGAAGTGCATTTGCATGAAATAGAAAGGCTGTTTCATGAGGTGTTAAACACATCTTTGTTTATTGTCTTAAGTGTCATACTCCACTCAAGCATTATATCCACAGTCAGAAGAACAGGTATAGAAACCTGTGATTTCCTTTAGTAGATACCTCAGGGGAGGATGTAGTATCTCCTCCTGTCTTCTGGAATGTACACATGCCCTGAACATGATCTTTCATGGAAATGAAGGAAAAATTTAACCAGGCAATGAGTGATACCGTTCCAGTCAGCTCTGTTGAGACAGGTGTTTGGGAAAGATTCCTCTCTTTGAAGAAGAAAGTGCATACTGAAACTGAAATATTTGCTGGGGAAGAAACAGCTTCCAGTCTGAAAGCAACTGGTAGAGTTTTGAAAAGGTGCTACCCTTGGACCTAGAGGACAAATATTTCTATAGAGCAGTTGGGTTGATCTTAAAGATATCTTTAGAATAGTTTTAATGAGTGAATACTGCGAGTACTGTAGGTACCAATCAAAGCACAGCTAAGTGGTGGAAGAGGTTTGTTGATTAAGATAAAGGACTGTAGATCTTGTGGAGACACGAGCTACTCATACGTTGTTCTTACCAACACAGGAGAAACAGTTGGCAAATGGCAGTGAGTGAACCTGTATAAGCCACCTGCAACACACTTTCCATCCAAAGCTGTCAGTAGTGTTGTATGCACATTGCTACAGAGCAAAACTCAACCCTCTCTTTGAAGTGATGAGAGATTTCAAACGATTGCATGAAACCCTGACACAGTGCAGTTTAAGTTGGCTTCTACTGGAGCAGTGCAAAAAGGCGATGCTTGAGAAAACTCTGTATGGGGCTGACTTTGGAATGATGCTTCATTTTGTGTATAGGCTTATTTCTGCCCTTCCCATCAGACTAGATATTATAGTCCAAATCTCCCTATAAATGACTCCAGTTGGCTTATAAAAAAAAGCAGAAGGAGAAAGGGCAAAAGAGCATCCTGCAGAAGAATCTGTGTATTTGGTTTGTCAGGAGTATTCCCGTAGAAAGGGGAGTATAGTTATTTCAAACATGCCTAGATTTTATCAAGGACAGTTTGTGCCTTTTAAATCCAAACTCACAATGAAAGTAGTTTTGTTAAAGGGTGACCGTAAAAAAATTGATGATGATCGCTGTGGTAATATTTCTGTCACAGCTCCTGTAAAACTTCTTATCCTTCTCAATCTCAGTTATTTCAGAGGTTTGTTTATAGTTCTTGTCATCATTAAAAGGTTAATGCCTTCAGCCTGTAGTCATTGATTTATTGCATCTTATCCTCATGCAAATGATTTCCAATACTTCTTATCATCAACATTTTATCATCATCCTTCAGCTCTGTGGAAGAAAATATTATGCAGCTCAAACACGATTGCTTTTTAGAAGTGATCCTTTACAAGCCCTGTTGCCTGCTACTGTCTCACAAGTGGCTTTTCTTCTAGTTTTTACGTTATGATGGGAAAATAGGTAGAAATAAAATTTAACTCCAGTCCAGCACATGCAGTAGAATTTCAGTATGTGCAATACCCAAAAGTAAAATCATAACCCAGCTAGGCAAAATAAAAAGTCAACTAAAATAGAGCTATAAGTTTCACATTTGCAAAACAAAAGAAAAGGAAAAAGTGCATTCAAGGAAAACCAGAAGATTACAAAAAATCTGTTCTGTAAGTACTTGTATGTTTTTGTAAAATGTAGGTTCCCCAGCAGAAATCCCCATTTGCCAGAAGATGTACATATGCAAGTGAAAGCAAGATGACCCAGGTACCAAACACATGGTCGGTTTCACTGTGCAGCACCAGAGGTGAGCATATGGTAACCACTGCCTGCTCTGGGGCTGGTAGAATAAGAATGGTTATGAGATGCCAATTGCTCAGCCGTAAGGTGAATCCATCTTTCTCTGTAAGACAAAGAATGACAGCATCACAGCTACCACAGGACACAATACCTACTTAGTAACAAGTCACTGAAATCTGTATTTTATATACATTTATAGCTAAGTGGTTTTGTAGTCAGTTATTATTAGTACGGTTATTGTTTTGGGATGCTGACAACTAATGCTTTTATGAACAAGTAATAGCTGCTTTCCATCACTGAAGCTCTAGTGACAGATTATAGAAATTTTCTCAAGGTCTCTTACTTAGAGGTCGATGCAGAAGCCGAGGAACAAATTCTACTTGCTTAATTTCTTTTTGATTACAGCAGTCAGACTGGAAAATAACACATTCCTTTGTTCTCTAACTGCTAAAAATCCCCGAGGTAAGGAAGGTATTTTAAAAACGTATTTTTTTCTCCCACTGGGAAAAGATTAGCACTTAGTTGCATAACTCTGTTTTGTCCTCCTAAATATAGGTGGTAAAAGTCTCCTTGAAGTAGCTGTTAAACTAGAAATTGAGGCTCCCCGTGGGGATTAGGAGGCTGTGACTCACGCCTCAGCTGCGCTTGATTTAGGTTCTCACACTTCCCAGACTAGCTTTCTGATCAGCAGATTATTGATATATGGGTGGTTATGGTGGGTTCAGAAGAAAGCCTTGATTTTTGTTCCACATTAGACCAATAAGTTTTGGGGGATGAAGAGATTGAGAGCAGTCCTGTGGAGAAGAACCTGGAGGTGCTGGTGGATGAGAAGCTGGTCATGAGCTGTCAATGTGCACTTTCAGCCCAGAAGGACAACCTTATACTGGGCTGCATCAAGACCGTGGCCAGCAGGTCGAGAGAGGCGATTCTGCCTGTCTACTCTGCTCTGGTGAGACCACCCCTGGAGTACTCTGTCCAGCTCTGGAGCCCTCAGCACAAGATGGACATGGAGCAGGTCCAGAGGAGGGCCACAAAACTGATCAAAGGGCTGGAAACCTCTCCTATGAAGGGAGGCTGAGAGAGTTGGGGATGTTCCTCTTGGAGAAGAAAAGACTCTGAGGAGACCTTATTGCAGCGTTTCAGTCCTAAAGGGGGCTTATAATGGGGAAAACCTTTTTAGCTGGGCCTGTAGCAATAGGACAAGAGGTAATGGTTTTAAACTAACTGAGGAGAGGTTTAGACTATATATTAGGAAGAAATTTTTTACACTGAGGGTGGTGAAACACTGGAGCAGGTTGCCTAGATAGGTGGTAGATGTCCCATCCCTGGAAACATTCCAGATCAGGTTGGATGGGGCTCTGAGCAACCTGATCTAGTCGCAGATGTCCATGCTCACTGCAGGGAGAAGACTTTCATGGTCCCTTCCAACCCAAACCATTCTATCATTCTAGGTTTTAAAATCTTGATATTTTTTCATGAGATGAAAGCTTTCTTTTATCAACCATTACCTTACACATAATATAATGTGAAGTTAGTCCTTTGGTAATTTAGCTTCTTTAGGATATACGGCTTATGCTGTGCCTTGTCCATGTTTCCCTTGATTCATCTGGAATGTTATGCCCAGAAAAGTGGGAAAGAAGACCAGAGAGAAAAGTTATTTTTTTTTCCTTTATTTTTCTAGTTGTTTCTGGCTACTGAGTGCATTTTGCATAGCCTTGGAACCACTCACTGTCCTCTAGCAAAAGAACTGCTTGAGAAAAGCCAGCCCAATTCATCTCCTTACATGGCCTCTGCTTCTTCTGAGGCCCAAGAGAAAGCTTGGATCCTGGAAGGTGCTAGTTCCTAAGCACAAGGAGTTCAGTCATACTCAGGCCAGAGCTATCTTCTCTTTCCGCTTCATTTTCTGCTTGTTCCATTTGCTTTCTGGGTGTTTTCATCATTTGTGTCTGCTTGATTAGCCATCTGTTTAACAGACATTACACATAGGATAGTATCGGGCTGAGGCAGGTAATACGTCCCTACCTTTCAATTTGCAAATTTGAGAAAAATAGCTTGAATTTTGAAGAAGGTGGAGGAGTCATTTGCTCCCTGTCCTTTGCAAGTGCAAGCTCTCCCTTCCTCTGGGTTGAGAGGGGAGTAGATTTTTTTTAAGAGAGTTATTTATTATCCTGCTTCATTCCTTTCTGTTTTCTACATAAGACTGTTCGGCTTTCCAGTGCTTCTGCTTTGCTCTTCTTCTCTGTGCAGAAGAACACAATTTTGCATCACATCAGTCCAGACATCAAAGGAATGCAATTTCCTGGGCTCAGGAAGGAATCCAGAGCTTAGCCTCGTGAATCCTATGTATGCTCAGTGGCTGTTATAGCTCTTAGCTAAGCTGGGCAACAGGGTCATTTCATCTAGCACTCGTGTAGTAAACACGTTTCTTTTATGATCTCCTAGCCAGCTGTTCAGGCTAAATCATCGTACATACAATCATGTTTTGACTAATGTGTGTGCATGTTTGAGCTGCTTTCCTGTTATTCTGTCTGTAGAATGGTGCAAAGTTCTCCTTATGAGAAGGTGTTCCTGGAAGACAGAGCCTTCTGCTACACATGAAAAAAAGGAGTGATTTTTCTGTGGGTCACTGCATGCACAGAGTCAAGGAGCTTCTAGCTGGAAGGTAGCTTAGTAAAGGAAATGTAGTTGTTCTGGGAGCAGACGAGTGTCTCTAAGGATGGTTTCTCCTTGCTCTGGTCCCCAGTTCTCCATTGCAGTGTTCTATGTGGTGGAGAAAATGAGGAATGCTTTTATCTCTGTGAGATTTTTCTTCATGTGTTTTAGATTTTTCATTAAAGAAGCATGTAAACTGAAAGCATGTTTAAGCATGTTTTTCCATCTTTTCATGCCTCTGAAAGTGTCAGTATCAGATTCTGTGCCTCCAAACTTTTCAGCAGAAAAAGAGTAAAAAGAAAAGAAAAGCTTGGGTTTCTTAAAAGCCATTCATAATGTAAAAAAATATTTCACTGAAACAAGAGATGCTTTCATGAACTTAGATCTCATGACATTGTTAGTTTGGATGGCAATTCTGCAGCACCCTCGGCTCTGACTTCCTGAAGGCACAGGAGAAACAGCCATCACAGCATGTACCTGCCTCCACTTTCAGGGAAGAGCCACAGACCAAAGCACCAGGTTCAGGGCAGCTAGAGGCCTGAGCTTCTGCTCTTTACTCCTCCTTTGTCCTTGGACCTTTGTTTTATTCTCCTGCTATTGTAGCTTGTTTCATTCTGTTAGGGTTCCTGACTTCTGCTTTTCTTTCATTCTGCATGTCTCTCATAAGAAGAATGTCAGCTTTAATTTGTGCTCTCATTGTTGACAAAGTTTGTAAAATGAGTTCTGTATATCTTATTGTAATACAGATGATCAGATTATTGTGATGAAGTATGTTGAAAGAAAATGCATTATCAAGTTTCAGGCTTTTGGAGATTAGTTTTTCCTCTTTCCATATTCTAGAATCATGATTTACTGGACAGGTGTTAAGTCAGTAATGGAGCAGTGAGGGCTTATGGACTGGGGCTGGCGCATTTCTCTTTGCAGAGATTAGATGTGATGTTTTCTTCCTATTGAAACTCTATTCTGGTTGTGGTCTGAAGGCTGCTGTAGACTTTCACTGGTACATTTCCATCAGTCAACCTTTTGTGAAAGAACACACTTCATTCAAACACAGCAGAAAGTTTAAATACTTTCTTGGTTGTGGAAGAAGCTGACTGTAAAAGAGACAGAAATGACAGGTAAGGGTACAGGGAAAGATCAGTAGAAACATATTCATACATATATAAAGGAGTATATCAGCTCCAGGTATGTTGCTGAAAGAAATGTTTGTTCCCCAGGTAGTCATCAAGATATACTTTTAGCTCAGGCAGACTTGAAATGATGTCTGGTTGATGCTGTAAATTTCATTATAATGGTTGATGCTTGCTGGAAAGGAAGAGAAAATAATGAGCTCCATTCTCTCAGCTGGATAGAGCATAGTAAAGGTAAGCTTTGATGTGAGATGTTTTAATTCTTCTGCTGCTTGCTTAAGTAGTCTCTTGTGTTTTTGCAAAGGATGTGTAGCAGTTAGATGTGAGAACTTAAACTCATTTCCAACTCTGAAGAAGGGGTTGGAAAAGTGGCTCTCCAAGGTGAAAAGCATTTATAGTTGCAGAAACAATAGTATATGTATCCCTTCTAAGCCTTTTCAAAAGGCTTAGCTGTCTCAGTTTTACCTCACACAGTAGGTTTAGACTTATACTTTTTGATCTTGTGGATCTCAGGCACGTCAGCTGTGCCGCCTGTGGCATGTCTCGTGTGCCATGCTGTGCCGTGTTAGATGGGTCACTGCTAACTTGCAGTGCAGTTGCGAGGAATCTCCTCCTGATGTGACTACACCAAATATCTCTCCTGACAAATTGCTTTGCTGTCAGGAATGTTGGAAAGAAAGAAACTTGAGACACCTTCCCTGTCCTCTGAGGGAACAAATGCTGATGTTACAGAAGATCTATGCCTGTTATCACAGACTCCCTTGAGGGACTGTAACCACCTGACTTCACTTTTTTGTCTTGACTTAACTTTGCATATGGATTAGCTCTAAATCTGCCCAGAGCTTTGCAATGCCACAGCAGTAGTAGTTATTACTATGACTGTTGAAATATACTGCTAAGTCTCACAGAGATGATTCAGAGGGCTGTGTATTTCCCTGAATATTTTAGTATTATAAGAAGGTGTAAAAGTCCTTACTGTCACAAGATTTGAAGTTCCATTTATACAATCAACACTATGCAATCAGCCTCCTTAAAAACAGAGAACAGGCAAACACAATCTTCGATTACTAGCTGAGAACCCTCATTCTGCTATGTCATATCCTGAAAAAAATACATTATGTCCTGGAAACCAAGTCTGCATGCAGGATACTGCTGTTTACTTTGCCATACAAGGAATAGAGAGAAAATATTACAGTGTTTTGGGTGTAAAATGGTGGTTGAGGCTTTGGTAGTGAAGAAGAAGAAACTAATGGTTTGTCTCCAGTCAGACATGTTGAGGGAACCTTTCAGCTATGCTTGTCTTCTGCAGGCTCTCCCGAACGTGTGTCCCAATTCAGAGCAGCTGCCTTCTTAGCTCAGAGCTCACAAGCCTGTGTATGTCCCTATTCCATCCTTGCACACGTATTTCAGATTGTCAGCACTTCAAGGTTTGATTCTATGTCTTCACTTCTGAAGTGTCTTGGGATTGAACACTCATGAAAGCACATATTGAGGTCTAAGGAAGGAATGGGGCATTACTAGCAGAAAGGTTCCCAGCTTGCTTTTCAGTGGCTGCATCCATACTAAGCATTTTCCAAGTATTCCAAAATGCTGTGTAAGTGGTCACTGGAACTGAAGACTGTGTTGTTTCAAGGGAGCAGCATAATCACTTTGACATACAGCTGTTTTATTTCATTTGACTGGAGGAAACAACCCCATTTATATTCAGAATACAGCCAGTCCTAACACAGTTTTTTTCAAGCAAGAAAAATTCTGCCATAAATATACAAGCTTTACACTTGGGAAGATGAAGAGGAAAAATTTGTCATCAGTGTACAAAACTGTATAGTAATTTATAATCATTCACCTTCCCAGCTGTAAAGTGTATGTCTTTTTTCAGTGTATGCTGTCACATTAAAATGCTGGCTGTGTGTTTTACTTTCCAGTACAGACAATTCTCTTGACAGCAGGGGGACATTGTGTAGGCTTTACTACAAAACCATATTCCTTTAAAGTTTAAAGATTTCACCCCCTTTGCTGTGTTGCCTCTAGTCTCTACCCAGGCCTGTCCATGAACAGCACTTGCATTACCAGTGACAATGACATTGAAAGGGTGCAGTCAGTGAGTCACAGGTAAGAAAACTAAGGAGAGAAAACATGGATCTATAAAAACTATAAAAGAGGGATCACCTGCTGAAAGCATGGTCATTGCATCTGTGTGCCAGGAGACAAGTACACTGTCCTCCCAATCTAGGGGAAATATTGCTGTAACAAAGTAAAATTTACAGGTCACAAGATGGCAGCATAATCTCACTAGTCAGGGTGACAAAATTTGAGGGATCAGGTCATTAACCTTACTCAACTGAAACTCTTATTTTGAACAGTCAGGAAGTCCAATGTCTAACTAGCTGGTGCTTCTTGGGCTCTAATCTATGTAGATAGGTGAAACTATTATGTATGTAGGTGAAAATCCTGTTACATCTCTTTTCAAACTAACTGTTTATTTTGAATTCAGACTCGCCGTGATAGTGTTGAATTAAATTGTTCATATGGATTCAATACTGAACAAAAAGTGACACCAGCATGTTAACTAATCAATAAAAAAAGCAGTGTTTATGGAACATTGACTTCGCAAAGCCTATGCAACTTAGAGTCATAGTTATAATCTTTTTCCCTTCCTTTCTGCTTGACAGCAAGATATTCTGAGCTGTGCCTCAAAATACACAATTCTTACCCAACATTTTTCTTATAGTAGTGCTGAGTGAATATATTCTGTGTGAAATGCTTATATAATGTTGTAGTCTCTTTCTGTTTGAGGGATATCTAAGTGATCTGTATTTGATTTTCATCTGCCTGTTTGCCTGCCTGTTTCTGTCTCTGCATCTCTTTCAAAGAAATCTGCCCATTCTTGCCATTCTGGATGAGCTGTACCTTTCAAATGTGCAGTACTTGATCTGGGAAAAAAAAGATCTGTGCTAGGGAGAGATGATTCATCACATCAGTCACCACATTACATAATGCAGAGAACTATTGAGAACATTTTGAGCAGAAATGTTCCCACTTGAGGATATAAATACTTTCCTCAGGAGTGTGTGTAAAGATAAACGGAGGTATCCGTGTATACTTGGAAGGAAAACAAGCCATGAGAGCAAGGCAAAAATCTATCCATTTTCAAAATTAACTGCATTTTTTTTGGTGATATTGTTGCAGAATTAAACCATAGATAGTCAGGTGCACCTTCACGGTGCACTTTTCCTGAGAAGAATGTAGAATCATAATTCTACCAGTGGCTTTGGTATTGTATACCTGTGCAGATGACAATTATCCTATCCGAACTTACTTTCACCAGTCAATATCTCACCAGTTGTGTCTGAGCATCTTTAAGCTAAATTTAATAAAGCAAAAGGAAAATGGGAAAATTGTGCACTGCCTTGACCATTCGCATGTCATTTCCGGGCTAGGCAATTGGCCACATGGTGTCACTGTGTCTTCAAGGCAGCAAAAGCTCTAGCAATAAAGCCTTCAGCAATTCCAAGTTTTCAAAGTATCCCGGCTATGTGCTATTATTTAAGGAGATGGTTCAGCAAAAATGGCAAAGTTACGGAAGCTTTGCTGTAGGAGTTTTTTTAGGAAACTATTTTATACAAAGCACCTGTGTCCTGGCATCTTGTGCCTTCCTGGAATACATCCGAAATATTTTAGCCCAGAAGTGCTTGTTCTCCAGATGGTGAGCATGCTTATGTGGAAAGCTTTATCCAAAATTGTTGCATGACAGCGATTTAAAAATTCAGTGGTACTGGACTCATTCTGCACTTTAGTCATGGTCCTTCTTTTCTCCTTCTGTCTTTTTTATATCTGAAATGTGCAACATCCGTTGGATTGGCTGAGCAGAGGAAACCTGGCCTTATAGAGCTCAGACCAATATAAACTGCAGCTCCTTGGATCCACAAAATACCATTTAATCCCTGCTTGGCCTGAAGAATTCTTTGCACGACACACCTGCTAAAGAGATCTGTGCCAAAAGCTGATGTGTTGGGTGTTCAAGGAGTTTCATAATGTACAGCTATGGCAACACTAAAAGAAACAGTTGTTTATAGGTAGTGTACGAGCCTTAGCCAAGAAGGTATCTGGCTTAGGGCATATTGAAAGACTGCAAAGTCTCATACAGTAATAAGTGGCGTTGTGCACTGTTTCCTCTGTAAATGGTAAGCGAGCCCAGGGCAGCAGGCCTTATGCTAACACCCTGATAATCTGTGAAGATTAGATTTTTTATGGAAAGGATAAATGTCTGGCAATGACTTACCACCCATGCAGAGTTCAAGGTACTCTATTTTGATTGCTAGGACTTTAGGTAGTTGCAAGGCTTTTCCTGGTTTAGCTGCTCTGCTTTCTTTGAAGCTTACTCTCTGTTTAGCTATTGAGAATGATAACGCTGCTTTTAGACGCATATTTCTTGGTGATAGTTTCACTGCTAATTTCTATACTTCAGTGTAAGTGCACAGCCAAGTCATATTTAGAGTTAATAGGTTTACTAAGCATGGTTTTGTGAAAATTCTGGTGCCTCAGTGTGAATTTTAGTGGAATGGTATGAATTGAGGAAATGGCTGTGTTAGTCTGGCCTTGAATGTGACGTAAGACTAAGCGGTAACTAAAACCTGGGCTGTTGGATCTCACAGGCTAGGTTAGAGCAGAGATTCCCAGGAGTGTGTGGCTCCCTTGAAGAGACAGTAGCAGCATACAGGGCGGATTTGGAAGACCAGAACATGTTCGTGAGTAGCAGATAAAGCTGTGTTTCCTCTTGTTATTTGCAGTGTAGCAACAGCTTAGAAGTATGTTCAGTGATACTTACTTAGGAACACTTACTTGAATATAATTTTAGCCTATGATTCCTCTCTTTACACCCTCAACATGGCTTCTGTAATCATCTTAAGTAGAAGAATTCACCATTGGTCTCTGTGCTGGTGGTGGCCTGTAGTAAGAGAGCTTCTGCAGAGGGTAAACCATGATGTGGTTCATCCTGGGGAAAAAAGAGCCTGAAGCAGAAAGTAGCATTGAACGGTAATGTAAAAAAGGAGATGAGATCTACTGTAGCAGCAGGTGGTACAGGTGAATTTAGGAGTAAATCAGGCATGTTGCCAAAACAATTTGTTCTTGTTCCACAAACCTTGGAAATCGCTGACCTCACTATCTGGACACAAAATGTCTCTTGGTAGTGTGTGATGGAGTTCTATTGTAACTATAATTATCCTAATGGTACTGTTGCCATGATGTTATATAAACTACATACAGGAAATGCTGAAACCCACTGACACAGATGAGATGCAAATGAAAGGCTGGTGCCTCTACTATAGGAATATGAATAAGAAATGAGAACAGGCTGAGGAAATCCCGCAAGATTTTTCTGCAGCAACTGCCTTCAAAATGTTTGCTCGGGGAAGAAAGGTATGAAAAAGAAGGATGTGTTTCCTCCTATTATGGTTTTATGAACCTCAGGTCCTGGAACCAAGGCTCCTTCTGAGAAAGCTTTTCCATGTTCTCCTGCGCAGTTTATTTTCTGGGAAGCTCTGTTACTCTGTATTTGTTAGAGGAGGTAGACTGTATATCAATGCCAAGGGCATTTAGTTTCTATCACTATTAGACTACAGAGTGGGTTTCCTTGAAGTAATGGAAACAGCTTGACTCTTCACATGAACCTTTTTTATAGAAGCACATAGACCACCACTGCCTATGGATATTAGTCAACTGCAGGCTCCTAATATATGTTTGAGATATAAAGAAAAACTTGATGCATGGAAAAAAAAGATTTTTAAATCTAAGGCCGGTTATGGTTATTTAGTCTGACCTACACAATGCATGCATTTTTCTTGGTAATTCCTGAATCAAGTTCTTAATCTCTGATTCAGCTATACATAAAAGATAATCATCCTGTCTTGATTTAAATTTAGCTGTCATGTGGGAGGGAAATGTGGTGTGGAGGCTGAGCAAAGTCAGGGGTCACAATATGAAAGGAAGGCGTAGGAGGGGAAACACATAGTTTAGCTATAATGCAGGTTTCAAGGATCAGAAATAGAACTTATTGCCATTTATGGCACTGTGGTACCGTGAAAACACAACAGAGAAGCGAGCCCTATTTTGCTTAAAGTGATAAAAGTTCCCAGGTAAGCTGTAGATCTTGCTCAGAAAAAAACCTGTAATCTAAATAGACTACACAACACAAATGCCAACACAAAGGAGAAAACAGAAGTAAAAGGAAAGGAGTTTAACAGTAATTAATCGTATGAATAAAATGCAATATGTTTGATTTTCATGGGGAGCAGCAAGGGGACACTGGGCTAAGGTTTTCTGCATATTCCTTTGGCTGTTGTTTGGTTGTGCTCCAATTCATCAAACACTTGTGCACCTGTGTGGCATTCACTGTGATTTCTCCTATTAATATTAGTTAGACTATTCCTGAGAGGAACATGTGCAGGGGTCTGAGAGGATCGAAACTTACTTTCCACTTTTTAAATGCACCAGATAATGCTAAATAGATAGCAGAAGATCTGTTACTATCTAGCCACAAAACCTCCTAATGAGTTACCAGTAGCTGCAGATCAGGAAGTTGTCTCTGAATCTTTTCAGGACATCTTTTTTTCCAACAGCAAACAGTAACAACTGTGAAGTTTCAATGTTTGAGGGTAGGTTGTTTTTTTTTACTGGCTGCCTTTTCACTGGCTCCCTAAGCAATCTGGAGTGGTGGGGAACAAGAGGCATAATGTGAGAGAGGAGGATTTTTTTGCTCAGCACCACACAGGTAGCAGTAAAATCCCCAAGATGCTGTTAGCAATATGTTTTGTGTTAAACGCTGTCCTGACACAGATGGACCACATAGTGGTGATGACTACATGTGTCAGAAGGAAGTGAAGTTTGAATGATCATAACCTATAAATTCAGGACTAGAATTAAGAGGTCAAGTAAGTGTTCATGTCTCTAAAGGCTGAAGTGGATTGGTGTGGGTTCATCTGTACAGTTCTTTCAAAATGTTAGGTATAAAAAAAGTTGTAAATAGACATCTGTTTTGATCTGTTCCCATTTAGGAAAGCACCAAGTAGCTTTACAGTATCTTTGTGTCTCAATTTTGTGATGGATACTGTAATATATTCTGTTGAAGTTATTAATATAGACATCCTAGTACATAAGTATATTGAATGAAAATTAAGCTGCCCTGCTCACTACTTTTTACAGACTGTCCCCGGTGCTGAGTGAAACCTTTAATTAACTTTCTGACTCCCAGGTTATTCCCCACAGAGGTGAAGGATGTTTTGCTGGGAACAAGTGAATAACATTTAGCTGCTTCTGTAATAATATAATACAACCATTCTTTTAATTTGATTCAGAACCACATAAGGCTCATATGTGGAACAAGGAGAGTCTTCATGTATGAATTCAGAGGGTGGGACACATTTCTGATGCATGCAATGGCTGCTGGTCATTTTTGAGCTCTCTGGACCATGTGTAAAATGATGCTTCCCATGATACAGACACTTAGTACACTAAATTTCTCTGAACATTGACAGCATCAGTATATTTGAGATTGTAAATGGAAGGTGTCTAAAAAGGGTGTTTCCAAATGATAATTATTAGGAGGAAGGGCCAGTAATATTCTATAACAATAGAGTCATAACCATTTTTCTTTGAGTTTCTAGTTTTTCTTTCCTCTTAGCTGCACCAGTTTCCCTGATCTCAGGTGCGCTGGCTGTTGCTACTTTCATTTCACACTATAAATTGTTCACTAAGTTGCTTAAGATGTGCACAGAATTAATGACAGAGCCAAGGAGTATTCAAATAGAGCACGTGGTGTATTATAAGTTTAATTCTCATTTCCTCTCCTCTCTTTCCTGTAAGCAAGAACATACAGTTGTTGCACAAGGCATTCTGTGCTCCACGTATCTGTTCATATTGTCAGCTGTTTGTGTATTAAGTCTGAGGAGGAGGAAGAATTATGAGGTTTGTTAACAATAGTCAACTATTTCCCATTCACAGCTTTAGTGTACATGAGGAAGTGATGTCTGATTAATAGAGCTGATCATATATTTTCTGATGCAACACTTCTCCTTTTGAAATTGTTGATTGGATACTGTATTGCTGGGTTGGCTGGTTCTCCAGCCTCATGGAAACCTGCTTGGAAAGTTGTCACGCTCTCATAAACCTTCTGGACTCACCTGGCTTGTTCTACAGGCTACCCACCATTCTGTGATGCTGTGACACTGCTAGCTTCTCCCACTTACTGGAGGCTACCCCGTAGGCTGGTCAGCAGTTGAATGAACTGCCCATTAGATGCCCTTCAGATGTTGGCCAATTCCTTTCCTTCCAGCTTTCTAGATCTCTTAGCTTTGAAGCTCTTAGTCTGCCCAGGTGACTACCTAGCCACCCATGTCGTAGCAAAAAGGTATGTAGGCAGGATCCTGGCACGCAAACTGAGACATCAACCCAGGAACGTTTCAAAATCTTTCTTATGTATGTGAGTGAAACCTTTTGGGGAAGGGTAAGGGGAGGTGTGCCAAAGTGATTTCCTCTCTGAGATGAACATTCCAGTTCCTAGCACTGGTGCAGGCAAGTCAGGGGACATTTTACCTTTTTGTGGTTTGGAGTTTGCTTACTAGTACTTGTCTGACAAATGCGTTCAGTATGTGCGTGAGTACACATTAGAGAAGAACCGACAATTAGTGGACCTGAATCATACAAGTCGAGGATCTCTGGGACTTTGCAACTTATCTGTTGCATGGAGAGAGATACAGAGTACAAATTGCAGAGAAGACACGATTACTGGTTTGTGCTGCACTGCATTGGCAGGCTGTGGGTGAGGCTTGATTCCTGGAGATGTTTATGGGAGAGGCCACCATCTGAAATCTAGTCTTCCATCCGATCTCTATCCCTGGAAGCTAGAGTCTCTGAGTAAGTGCATCTTTCCAACTTGCACTCTCCCTGGCTGGGCCCAGGAGACTTCATTTTGGACCTTTGACACCTGAATCTGGATCCTCCGGCAAAGGAGGCTTTAGAGGTAGCTTACTTTAATGTGCTGCTCTGAGCAAAACTCAATGCCTCTCATGACATACACAAAAATTTTCTGGCTTGTTGGCTATATCATGTCTCACCTGCCGCATAAACCATGAGTGTTGGAGGCCTAAGGTTAAAAACACCCAAGTTCATTGATGCTGGAGGCTATAAATTTCTCTTGCCTTTGGTATGAGTTTTTCTTCTGGTTCTTGGGTTTCAAGAAGCATTGCACGGAACTATTCAAAAGTCCAAAGGTGCTATATGAACTAAGAGGTTAAAAAGTATCTGTGCCTGTGAAAAATCAGTTTTCAACTAGAATGAAAACATTTAAAATTGCAAATTTTATGTTTTATGTGCCACTGAATCAGAAGAATTAAACCAGACCTAGTATGCACGCAAAGAGACATTCAGAGATGGTATCAGGCTCCATGGATCACTCTGTCTTGGCACAAGTTAGAGTAGCTTTTCTGAAACCGAGACACTCAGTGTGTTTCAAGTGCCAGACTCTCTGCTAGCTCTTGTCAACCTTCTACACTGGGTTAAAGGGAACTGGTGATAGAAAGTTGTTTTCGTACTCCCGAAATAGAGCTGAGAGTGCTCTCAGCAAGGTAAATTCCCAGTTGCACAATTAGGAAAACTTTCTGACTTGTTTTTGTCACAAGAACGGTACAAATGGTCTAGAAGAACAGATATATAGCTGAACTAGAAATTTTTCTCATCAGGAATATTTTCTATAGGGTTAAGTACGAATACAGAAGGAACTTTTGTATCAAAATCCTCATGACTCTGTAGAGTTCATGAAGTCCACACAAATTAGTCTTCTCCTGTCAGAAGTTATAATGCACCAGAAGTGAGTCACGGGGTTCTTAATTTCTGTAAATAAGCTTGTAAGGCTTGTAACTCCTAATAGCTCTAATGGCTAAGTCAAGCTCTGGTTGTTCTGTTTTAAACTGTTTCCACAGCTTGGCTAATATCCAATGTAGTAACCTTAGAGGAACCATGGAAAGAGGTAGTGAAAAGCCCCACAACTTTCTGGTATTGGGGTCAATGAATTGTAATGATCCACTCACAGGAACATGCACTGAATTTTCTATTGTCTATTCCACCTCTGATACTCATTTTCCTGTGAGTCTTGATGCTTTGCACAGCTCTTGTGGACAGTTGTATTTGCCCATGGTCATATTCCCACTACTGAACTGAAGGTGAGTTTGTATGTTCTAGTGAGCGGAGGTAATGTCTACACGCCACTAAAGAAAGGCAGTCCTGGGAATTCCTCAGAAAAATAAGAAGAGTTGTTTTCTATTGCTTCAGCTCATTAAATGAGCTTAGCATTTGTCCAGAAGAGTGCCAGAGCCAATACTGTGAGATAGGGGTAGAACTCTCTAAGCTTGGGATGTGAGCAGAACCTCTTTTAGTGACTACTGGCTCTTAGATGAGTTTTGCTGCAACGTGAAACTTCAACCTCAGACTTTTAAGACTTGAACATCAATGCTTCTGTGGCAGCATTCATTTTGTGATCAGTTTACCTGCTACAAAGGCATACTTTGCAGGTATTCCCAAAGCTACTGGTCATATGCTTGGATATATGCAGTTCACCCTGAATTGGCTGTTTCTGTATTTCTTTGCCCTGTCTTTATGTTCAGATGAGTGGTTTGATTACATTTACACTGCTCTGAAGTCTTCCGGACTACTTAAACTAGGGCATAGTTTGGCTGATGCTAGCTTTATTTAAAAAGCTTGCCCGTTGACTATACTACAGACTATTCTTTTATACAGAATAACATAATGAGGGTACCCACTACGTCTTAGTTTTGTTAATTTTGGAAGTCTACTTAGAGGATAAGTTACTGCCAGGAATGTATGAATTGAACCCTTAATGACTTGCATATTATTTGAAAGAAATCCATGTGTATCTTTTATCCCTTTCTGAGCCAACTTCTATGGGTTGTGCTCAGGTAAAGGTAGAAACTTGAATAAAATCACCTACAGGGCTGAAAGAGGATTTGACACAGCAACAGGGTTGGAAAGGAAATACTGCTATGTGTGTCATACCATCACAGTAACCTTCGTTTTTCACTTACTCTCACCCAATATAAAAACATTCATTAGCAAACATTTCCTTAGCAGGTTTTGGGCCAAAGAGCTTACAGTCGTAGAAGTGAAAAACAATGAGAGACAACATGAATTACTTTCTTGAGTCTAAAAAAGTGACTATTAGAAAAGTACAAGAGGTTAGTGGCAACTAAGAAAGAAATCCTTCTTTTGATAATTTGAAGTTAAATACCACAACCGTAAGTCAAGTCTTGCTGTCAGTCAAGTGGTGTAGTGTAATACTTATCTAACTTGTCTGAGGTCTTTACTTATGCAATTTCATATTGACATCAGTGTCAGACTATTTGAATAAGATCTGAAGATAAAGCTCTCAGAAACTGGTTTGAGTGGAATGACATTGAAATATCTAACTCAATTATTTCAATTAGATGCTGTGCAATTACTTGGTTTAAAATAAAGGAACAATTTCTAAACATAAACACTGTGGGTTTCAGTGTGTGGCTTTACATTGACGTGTCTTGGAAAGATAACAGTCCAGTCCTCTGATACTCCAGGTAAGTAATAAGCAGCTTCCTCCCATCTTGAGGCTGAGATGATCCCTATCTTGCCATAGTTACAACCACACCTGCAAAGTATCTAAGGAAATTAGTAGCTTTCTTACTCTGGCCAGAAAAAAGAACCAGTGATACTGGCTTTACTGTGTGATATCTGTATTTAAGATTGCAGTGGTGTAGAAGATAGGTAAGAGGATATAGCACCTTTTACTTTTCTAAAACAGTTTTAGATCTTGATGACCAGAAGAACAGTTTGTTTACAAATGCTGTTATCACCTGACTACTACTCAGATAGACAGCTTGGTATTTTGTTCTAATTAATATTGGGTGTGCTGAAATAGTTGTCTAGAAAGCTTTCAAAGATCTAAAATAATTTCAAATTAGCTATCTTGTTTTACCCCAAAAGAATGGAGCAGGAGGAAAAAGTGAAATATTAGAAGGTGTTTATTTGTAAACTAAATATTTCAGTTTTCAAAGGTCTCTAAATTTGATGTTTCAAAGGTCTCTAAAATATTTTGGAGATGAGCTAGGGGAAACATTATTTTTTTTCCCAATTTCTGAGAACATTTTGAATTTTTTTTTGTTTAAATTTGACTATAGACAATTCTTTTCTCAGATTACTATAATTTTTGTGACCTAGCCATCACATTGGGCAAGGTACAAACTGATTTACTAGGCAAAGAGAAAGCAACTGTTGTCTCCTGTTGTCACTGTCTGGCACAACAAGAAGGCTCTGCAGTCTTGTACCTCCATCTTCTCAACAGTGTGGCTGCATCGAGCCCTAGGAAAACACATCACTTATATTCCCTTGACAGCTTTCATGAGATGAATGAACAAACATTCTCAAACAAAATCATAGGAGATTTATATTTATAGGACAGTGTTTCAGTAATTGCCTTCTTTGCTTGTGAAGCTGTTAGGGTTAAGCATGGCAGGACTATGAAGACACTGCTTCACTGAGGGCAGATTTTTGTACACCAAAGCTGGAACATGTTTGTATGAAATTCTGTTGCCATTGCTGAGGTAAACCATAAACTCCACTAAAGGAATTTTTCTTACCTTTTGTAAGTTTATGTCAGCTGTAGGATGAACCAAAGCACAGCCATTTAGAGTTGCTACCGCTCTGCTGCTTGGTTTCGCGCAGCTCAGCTATAATTCTGAGTAGCTTCTTTACGGGAGGCTGTTAGTGAGCAGCCCACTGAGTAAGTTGCATGAAGCTGAATACTGCTTTAATTAACTTTTATTTCTTGCATACTAGGAGCAGCATGGGCTTACAATCCTTCCATTCCGATTCTGTTTCACATACTTTATTGTGTGCATTATCTGAGTGCCAACGGGTAGCGTATGAAGCAATTTAACCTTGATGTAATTTGGTATGTCTTTCTATCTCTTCGCCCTCACAGCTTATTTCCAATTACGTTTTTAATGTTAATTCAGAAAAGAAATAAGTCATAAGGGTGGAATGAGACCAGCCTAATTAAACCATATAATCATTGTGGAATCCCTCTTTGTCTCCTGAACAGCATTTTAGAAACCGAAACTGCAGATATAGTGTTACATTTTCTGAATCTAATTTCACTAGTAGAAGCCTGGCATGAGAGGGAGGACTTTTTATACTGCCTTGCTGATATTGCCTACTGTTTAGCTACTTCAGCATTGGGCTGTGCCCTCTTTGGTTTAGATCTAACCTTTTAGTTTTGTCCTTCCCTCTTTATGCAGTTGGCTTTCTTTGTGTTACTTTCCCCATGCAGTACATTTATATCATGTACTCCATCTCCCTCGTGTACAGGAGGAAATGGACATAGTACTTGTCAGCGTGCTTGTTGGTAAGCAACACAAAATGTTTTATGTATTTTGGCGATGTTGGTTTACTGGAAACATTAACTTCTTGGAGGGCCTATTGGAAAACTTCGTTCCGTAGCTCTCAAAAATAACTTTTGCACCTTGATTTGAATACATTCTGGGAGGATTTCTTTTTTTCCTGTTCCATTAAGACCTGGGTCTCCCTGCTGCAGCTATTCTGTTTTTAATGTATTGTTCTGTTTCCAGGCAGACATAACTCTATTTGAGTGGAGTTCATTTTTCTCTGTCTGTTTTTCCATTTGCCTTCTTTTAAGGAGGTAAAATTGTCAGGCTGCTACTTTGGTTTTTAAGTTCACTACAGCAGCGGAACCTGTGATCAAAGCTGCAACAGCAATATAAAGTAGAAAAACCAAAACTCCACTCCAACTAAAAGCTTTTTTTCCTTTTTTTCTGGAAAGGGGACAATGCAGATTCCTGTGTCCAAGGAAGCGTGGTGAAGAATGCTTGCACTGCAGACTAAACTGCTCCTGTAAAAATGCCCTAGTGAGGCTGTCAAAACAACGTTACTGCAGGAGCGCAAGACTTGCATGGTTAATTGCTCTGAATCCCAGATTGCTTTCTGATGAGTTTGGCTCATTTTTCTGGGAGCTTTTTAGGTGCCCTTTGATTTACTGCACGTACACAGCAGACCTTTATTTGAGCTATCTTTTTTTAGTGTTTCAAAGATATCAATCTAAGTAAGCACTCAAGTTCTCACCTTGCTGCTTGGGTAAGGCTGCATCCATTCCTCACTGCTAGCACAGAGGCTGAGCCACAGCAAAGCCTTTGTGAAATGTCAGTTTGAGCTGTTGATTGTCACTTACATAAGCCCAGGAGCATCTGACAAACTGAATTTCAATTGATGACAGTTTGTTTTTTTTTTTTTTTGTGGAAAAATGCTTTAAAAAGTGGTTTAAAAGTGATCCACAGTGTGCATCTGAGTTTCAGAAAAAAACTAAAGCCAGAGATTTCAATTAAGCCTATTTTCCTAATGAATTATTGTGTTTAAGTTTCAGGTTTTTTCCTTCTTTTGCCAAAAGCCAAACTCATAGCTGCTATTCAGTGAAAATTAACTCTTGACACTCTCCCTTTCCATCAGTGTAAGGTATCCACTGCTTATTTGGTGAGGCTTGGTCCTATTTGATATTAGTCTTCTCCAGAGAGGATGCATCTTACTGCAAACTTATCGTGGTCTTCAGGCCTTTTCCAAGTCTCGGTCTGCATGATGTCCAACACGAAATTGCAAGTGTGGACAGCCAGAACGGATTTCCTGGATCAATGTCCTGGCAGGCAGCTCTTGGGTTGTCTCTCAGCAGTTCACAGTGAAGCGGTGGAGAAAGTCATGCCTGTACAGTCTCCAGAGGATGACTTTGGAGCCACCACTGCTACCAGCAAGCTGATGGGGGTATAGGGTGGGAAGCTGGGAGATGTGAAGTTGTCATCTTGTTCTTCTTATAAGAAGTGTGTAGAGGGGGAAAACCCAGGAGGTTTTCAGCTTTCCATTTCCCCATCAATATTTATCTCAATTTCATCAGCATTGCCGCATTGGCCAGGTAATCATCCAGTAAATGCTTCAAAGTAAGGAGACAATTTGCTGGTTGGCAGAAAGATTCCCAATTATATATTAAAATAAGTACCTATTGTAGGGAGAGTTGGAAAGAGCATTCAGAATTGGGTTGGTCTCCTGCCAGAAATTTTAATAGCTGAGATTTGGCTATCCTCTCCCTTTGATTTCTGAGTATTTGATGGAAGAACTTAAAAGCTCCTGAAAACTGATGTGCCAGCTAGTAGGGGAGTGAAGAACGACTTTCTGAGCATGGCAGAATCCACCCCAAAAACCTGGCAGGACTGTGTTGAGGCAATAACAAATTGTGAGAGGTAATGAAGTGACAGACAAAGATGTGGCAACTGCAGCTTTCCTCTCATCTCTGACATTGCAGGTCTTTCCCTCTCAAACGTAAGCAGTCTCTTCTCCACACAGAGGAGGGAGAGGGTGGAGCTCAGTGCCTGTATAAATTATATGTGTCCTTCAGGTTATTTCAGCAGGAACAACAAGTTGTGATCCTGTTTGTCAGCTGTTACCCAAATTGAGTTTTCTGTTGCTGTCGCTATCTTGCATGTCATGTGGAGCCCACCAGCCAAGGTAAGAGAATTGCAGCTCTGTGCTTTACTGTGGCCTGGCACCTTGCTGTTGGGACCTCCCTGCTCCGGTTGTCGTGAGCAAACTTCTTCCTCTTTGCATCTGATGAGATGCAGACAAACTGCTGCTGGGGCGATGTGGCAGGCTTGTCTTGAACTTTGCAAATTTGCCATTTTCCCCTTTTAATTCACAATACCTAATGTGTAAGCAAACATAGTGAAAATGTAGAAAAAAAATCTGTTCCTCTTCTTGTATTGTGAGCCGTACATGCTGAAGTGAACACTGAGAAGGAGGAGAGGACAGGCCTTGATGAGTTTACTTTGCTCTAAAATGAAAGTGCTTTAAACCCTACTGCATGCTTTTCTCAGGATAGCACATGTTCGTTGCCTTCCCCAGTTGAGAAAAAAAGAACAGCTTGTTCAGGAACAAAGCATAACTTATGTTACTTTAGCTGCAGGGCAGAGTTCTAACGAGCTATTTGGCTGATTTAGCTGTCTTTAATGTAATGTTTACAGCATCTGCGATACTGGTGGAAATTTTTCATGTGAGGACTAGAGTTCTCTAATAGTAAGTTCCATTCAGAGATTTTAACTGATAATTTTTAGTATAAATCAACAGAATTATTAACTGAGAGTTATTTTCTCATGTATATCTTTAAAAAGTAATGGATGTGGTGTTGAAAATTTAAGGTGTGAATTATTTACGACTAACCATTTTCATGTATTGAACCTTATGTCAAATTTTGCAGCAAACAAAAGAAATATGGTTTTAAATACAGTGAGAAACAATGTTACATGCTGTGGCTTGTAGAGAATCATTAGTCATTAAGAATAAAGAATACTTAATACACTTGTGCCGTAGTAATACTTACAGGTGAAATTAAAGATTCAGGAAAATATCAGTACCTTGAACAGATAGCTCAAATGATAGATTAAAGCTATTCAAACATTAAATATTTAGGGTAGAGAATATAAATTATAAAGATAATGTACTTTCTGGATAAAATTTGTATCTCGTCTATCTACTTATTAGATCCAGAGCTATTTGTCTCTCTTAGATGTAAGTATTATCTCTTGAATTTAAATAACATTGTTGTATCTAATAAGATAATTCTGAATCTGATAGATGAGTAGGTAGCTTAGATATAATTTTATCTACAAAGTCTCAATTCCAGGGAAGTTCTTGCATTTCATCCTAATGCTGCAACTGCTATTCCACAAGTATAGACATACTCCTGGTTAATAGGTAGCACTGCCAAAAGGTTAGAGTACGAGCATAGGTTCAGGTCAGAAGGCTATTCCTAAGGAAAGAGATTAGTTCAATAGCACAGGGAACTCTGCCACTCTGTCAGGAAAATGCATTTTTCTTTATGTGTAAATAGGTAAGTAGATAAGGAAATCAGAACAGAGTGGTTTTGTGGGTGGTGTTTTTTTTGTTTTACATTAAAAAAAGCAAGTTGTTTAGAAAAGTGTGTACCATCTTGGTGCAGAACTGATGGACGATATTAATTTACAACTTGCTGGGAATGTTTTTGATGTTCATAACAGGGCCTTCTGTTCAGACAGGAATAGTCACTCTTGTAGAAGTTTTATTTTGTGAACTATTTTCTATTTTGAATAGAATAATTTTTGTGTGGTTAAATACTCAGAAATTCTATCAATACAAAATCTCAAAGGACCCACTCAGACATGTAAAAAGATGACTAATGGAACATGAACAGGGGATGCATCTCACATCCACAATGACTCTTGAAACAATTAATCAGGAAAAACATGAAATTATAGTAAATGTTTATAAGGCAAATTAGATTTACTCACTAACTGTTCAACTTCCAATGATAAGATTTTGGATAGTTGTGATTCCCTAAGGGAAAGAAGGCTTTTGTGGCCATGCTCTCTCCTTCTATCCCCCCTCCTGGTTTTGCATACTTCTTAAGTCAGTTGTTTTTCTCACCAGAACTTTTAATTCCTCTAATTTTAATGAAAATAAGCAGCTGGTCAAAGGGCAAATCACTAGCAGTACGCTCACTGATGGAGGGGCTGGTAAGCTCAGCCTATATTAGGTGTCAAAGAATCTATGTGGAAGAAAGTGCTTTGGAACCAGAGTGGTCATGAAGCTTTTCTATAGTTTAGAAATGTATAGCTTTAACGTTAATTTGATAAAATGCCAAGTTGTAGATAAACTAATTCCTCAGTATCTAAGATAAAGTAAATAATAAGAACATGCCAACTGTTTACATTTAGTGTTAGGTCTTGTACATAAGATATTGTGCTGCTTCTAGTACACTGCTGGAGAAAGAAAAAGTAATCCGTGGAATGAAATAATTATTCATGTCTGAAAGATACTGATAAAGCTAAGTGATAAATCCTACATCTATTTACAGAATGTCAAAAGACAGAGAGCAAACTCCTCATGTAAAACTTGATATAGCTTGTTGTTATTCCGTGGTGGTAACTCTGCTCAGAGAACTGCTTAGGGTTGGTGTAGAGAGAGTGAAAGGCTGAGATTCTAAAAAGTCTTCCAACATGTGCAAACCAAAGACTTTTTTTTTAATTAAATAGGAAAGGAGGGGAAGGGGAAAACATAGGGAAAGGGGGGAAAAGAAAAACAAGTGGTGATGGGAGGGTGTTCCCAGATTGACAGGTGCCGCAGAAAGTAACCCCTCGAAGGATAACTGTCCAGTGAATGTAGCCATGAGATCTTATGCTAGCAGCAGCATGGAGGGGCAGTGAGCGAAATCAAAGACAAGAGCTGTTAGCAGGTTTTTCTTCTTTCACTGCATCCTAAGACTGTCTTGGAAGGCTTCTTCTTATTAATGTGCTTTGAAAAGATTTCGTACTCTTCAAGTTATCTTTTTGGGATGAAAAAGGTTGAAGTTACTAACTATCTGTAAGCAGTAGAACTATGTGCTCACCTGAAGCTGACTGGCATATCACTGGTCTCTGAAAAGCAGACAATATGCCTGCAAATGTGTATTATTGCAATCAATGACATGTTTGCAGCAGGTGTGAATTTTTAGCTTGTTAAGATTTGACCCAGCTGTGGCAATTCTGCCATAACATATTTTCTCCTGTTTATTGACTTTCCTGTGTTTTAGACCTGAAATGGCTCCCCCAAACTTGCGTTGAGAGTACAGAAATGTAGTTTAATGCTAAATGCTATCAAGTGAAAGAAGGTGGTTTTGTTTATTCTTTATTTTTTAGCTCATCCTTTGGGACTCTGAGCATGCTCCTATTTATTGGTCTGGAGTGTTAATGTCTAGGTTGCAAACATACATGGGTAGTTGAATCCTGCACTCTACCTTTGGCCTTGAAGTGGCACTTCAAAATTTCCAGCAATGGTAGAATGGTGCACTTCTGGGGAAGCTGCCTTTGGCTCTGGATAGTTACAGAGGGATTTTGTTGCTCTCTGTGTGACTATGCAGAAAACTATGGTTCTCCCATAACTAGAAAGAGCAATACCAGTACACCTGCAAGACTGCCAAGAGCTGTCTGAATATGGTGTCTGTGCTTTTCAATTGGCATTAATAATGAAATCACACATTGCTTTTTGTGTTATGAATATAGCAAATGGCATCTCTAACCACAATCAGTTTTTTTTAGAAGGGTACTAGCAATTTTGGGCAAAGATGTTATTTTAGACCACACAAATCAGACCCTAATACTCTACTCTGGGCCATTGTAGAAGAAAATTAGCTCCACCTTCTTCTGTGGAAAAACAGAATTTACTGAATTCTGACTGGTTATCACAGGCTGGACTAACTGCAGTCTTGGAAACAGGATGGTTTCCCTGGGGATTTGGCATAGCCCATAGTGTTTATTATGACGACATTTATCCATCTGAACCTGTTTATCTTTTACCCTGCAACAACACAAGGATGAAAACATGACACCTATCACAATTGAGAGTACTCTGATGATGGACAGCAGATATGCAATTTTTGTAAGCAATTAAGACATTTTCAGGACACAAGGTTCAAAGCAAATTGCATATCAACATCTGTTTCTTCAGTGAAGGCAGACTCTGAGAATGGTTCGGACTTCTGTTGAGCAAGGGGGAAGTTGGTTATTAAATAACACAGAATTAATGTTTTAATTAAAATACATCAGCCCTGTAATTGGCTACATAATCCAATATTTCATGTTAATGAAACCCTCTAGGAATGCTGACTGAGTGTTCCAATTGGTACTTCTATGTTAAATAACTATTTGCACAGGAAAATTAAAGTAAAATTCTTTCAGTGGGCAACTGGAATAATATGGAGTTGTCCCATTTGTAACTTGTAGTGTCCATGATCCATTAAACTCAGAAGGTTTTAACTATCTCAGTTCAAATTGGAGAAAGACATATTAGAAATTATTCTTCTCACACAAGAACATGTGCGTCTTGCATTTTTATACAAGATATGTTTCAATCAGCAGTTAAGAGATAAAAGATAAAACATTCAACAATTAAAAAGACATTAACACGAAAAAGAAGGGAATATTTTCCTGTTCTTATTATTAAGACTGTTACATATCTGTTTATGTGCGCTCATTCAGGCTTATCAAAATGTCTTTAGAAAATGGCAAATGTTTTCTGACCATGTTTGGTTGGGAAGCTTAATCTTTTGTTATAGTTAGGAATGAGTGGCTTGAAATAAACGTTGCAATGATGGCTTGCCTACAATAAAAATAAATCTCATGTCAGGAAGAGAAGTGGTTCCATTCCCATTAGATATTTTCAAGATACCTAGAGATGCAGTATTCTGTAATACTGTGCCTCCAAAGCAGGATGCTTTTTTCTTCATCCGAAGTGTCTTTGCTCAGCCTATAGTCTACTCTTGCAAAAGTGTGTTCCTCTAGATGCATTTTGGTGAGCTTGGCCTACGTATGAGCATAATGAAAATTTAGTTCTATTTGGGATGCAAAGTCAAAAGTTTGTAGAGCACTGTGTAACTACCATGTTCGGGCCTTATGTCAGTGCTGTGCCAGGACCCAGGCAGGCGCCTGCAAGTTCCTGGTATTGCCTTCTAAAAGCCCAGTTTTAACCTTGGCAGAGGACCTTGGGCAGATTGGCAGTACAACCATCACCATGGCTGTGCATGTATTAAGTTGTATGAAAATAGACATTTCTGGGATGACTACAAAAGCTTTCCATACCATTGGCTGAGTCTACATTTTCTTTCTCTGTCTTCACTTACTCAAGCTACTCAGCAAATAGCCTGGTGTGCAATTGTGTTATTATCCTAGTGTGGCATACATCCTCTGGAGGGTGGTCCCCTCACTTCAAACAGACAAACAGGACAGACCATCCCTTTTACTGTTCAAAATACATACTCTTTTTGTGTTCTGAACTGTTAAAACTAATTGCATTTGTTTTCTTTGCAGATGAAGCTTTGCCCCATCCACATGCTTTCCGTAAGAATCATACAAGCTAAGAACATCAAGTCAAGAGACCTGTGTGAGTTGTGGTTTGATTGTGTTTTTAGTCACCTCCAGAGTTTACACAGTGAGCAATGTTCCTAAGTTCCGAAGGTATACAAACAATGTGCATAAAGCACAGCAATAGTAGTATTAATGCCAGGGCTATAATTAAATCAAATGCCTGAGGTATCACTAGATCGGAGGATATATCTAGTGGCATTTCAGGGAACTGGTAAAAAACAAGACTTCTAGGTGAATTTCCTGGGCCAACAAAGGAGGATGGACCTTGTGAAGACACTGTACAGACTTACACAATCTGTAAATCTGCTAAATCTTGTTTGGTTTTGATGTTCATAATTGGTATAAATCATATAATGAACTGTAATTTTGCCACACAGGCCTTGTATTTAGGGATCTTTTATTGAAATATATCAATTATACATGACAATCAAAGGTAAATTTGAGAATTTCAAACCTTCTGAAACAGTATCATTTGGGGTATTTTCTGTTCTCTCATGACCAGTTGTGTTAAAATATATTGATAGTTTCTGGTTAAGAAGGGCCTCTGCAGATCCAGCCTAAGCACACACTGAACATGCAGGCAAACCAGACTTTTCCGTGTACTTTTGTATTCAGCTTTCTTTAACTCATTATCTCACCCTCACAGCCTCCTATGGCTCCTTCTCAAGATGTACAAGGGACAAGTCGTTTGGCTGCTATTTTTGCAGAGGTCTCCCATGAATTCCTCAGTCAGAATAGAGACTTTGAACTGCCTTTTCTCACACTCTTGAAACCTCTGGTCAGTGTACTCCTCTAGTGAAAAACAAGTTCTGCCGAAAAGAACATCACTTTGCCATGAGTTACTTGAGTTACAGCTGAGACCATTCACATCTTGCCATGCAGGGCTGAGCACAGCCTTGACCAAGCCTGGACGCAAGGGAGACCAGAAGGAGTAGATCTCCTGCTTGTTGACTAACTGCCTACTGAAAGTCTTCCTTATCTCCTGGAAATGCCACTTAGCAGTGTCCACAGGTGGACTAGAAAGGTGGTAGCATAATGAGGCCTGTGTTTCTGGGTTGCAATGATGTCTTCTGTCTACTCTATTGAAGGGACAGTTCCACTTTCCTGCCAAAACCTTGCGGGGCAATGTTATTCACTGCTTGATACCAGTCTGAAGTATTTAGGCATCTCAAGCTGCAGTAGACATCTTCAGTCAACTCCAGACTCCAGCTCTGAAAGACATCACCTTGGAGGTTTCCTTTCACACCGTTGTCAAGCTTCACAAAGTAAATGCGCTTTCCCACCCCAGCTCTTCCCAAAGGACAGCTGCCTGATGCACTGACTGCACTAACCATGAGGAGTAGATATAGGCTGGAAGCGAGATGAAGGTTTTCAACTCCTTCATGCCCTTGTGTTCTTGGGCTCACACTGGCCTTTAGCTGCAACGGATCTTCTCTCATACCTAACTTTTGTAGACAGCCGTGATGTCCCCTCTGCATGTTGTGTTGCTAGACTGAGCAAACTAGTCTCCTGTGGTCTTTGTAATATGCATTCTCCTTTCCTGTAATCTTCCTAACAGCTCTTTTTGGAATTAGCTGTAGTTTGTTATTCCTTTCTAACGTAGTTGACTGGAATTGAGGGAATATACTCAATGAATGGACAGTGGGGTCTTTTATACCTTTCTTTTCACATGGGAAACGTGGCTCTTAGTGAACTTTATGTGTGCATGTGTACATTTGCAATTTATGGTTACGCAGGGATTAGGTAGTTTTCTTTGGTAACTTCCAACTAATGTTCTTTTTACTTATTTAAAAAAAAACCCAAACCCATAGTATTAATTATTAGTCCCTGGATTCACAGCCTTGCCCTACTTTTCCTCTGTAATATTGGCAATAGGTTTTTAATTTTTTTTCTGCTGCAGTGACTGCATCAGACTGCTATGTGCGCTTGTGGCTGCCTTCTGCTTCAAATGGAAAGCTTCAGACCAAAACCATCAAGAATTCTGAAAATCCTGTCTGGAATGAGACTTTCTACTTTAGGATCCAGAGAGAAGTAGAGGTAGTAAAAAAAGAGAAATGTCGCCATTTTGAATAGCTGAGAATCCTCAGTTGACACCTTATTGATCAACTCTTCTAAATAACTTAAGAAAATGCTTGTGTAACACAATTTGCAACTACCAGGTTAGCCCAGAGCACCAGACATAGGAAGTTGTATTCCTCTCAGATAGTTATAGGCTTTGGTGATATAAATACCTACATTTGAGCCAGTCCAGGCTCCCTTTGTTGTCACCTGAAAGAAATAAGTACTGCTGTAACATGCTTGGTCTGGGCTATTTTGGATGGTTAATTTAGAAAGAGCTTTCCCTCTGCTGATTGTAAGGGAGGAGTTTCTGTGGAATAGGCAGCAAATTTAATTCTGTGCTAAGCTGTGTAGTTTAGAGATGTTGTGGATGAAGAAACTAAGTGTGTTCTTTGAGCAGATTATCAATGTGGTGCAGGGCACTGACATATTTTCTGTTTCAATGTAGCAAGAACTCTCTGTTATAGGTAGTTGTCTTCTATTCCATTATAAGCTTGCCAAGGTTGGGTTTAATGACAATGTTCCACATTAGCAAACTCCTGAAGGAAAGCACAGGTTTCTTTATTCTTACCACTTGTCATAGTGAATCAGCTGCACAAGTCTAGAACCAACAATTTTTCCTGTGTAGTAGCAACTCAATAAGAGTTCTTATTTATTTTCTTCTGCTACTAGAACATTTTAGAATTGGCAGTGTGTGATGAAGATCCACTCACCAAAGATGACATGCAGTTCACAGTTCTTTTTAATGTTGCTAGAATCAGACCTGGAGAGACACTTCGTGAGATATTTGCTTTGAAATCAGAGGTAAGGATTGAAAATACATGAAGAAATGATCAAGACCTCATTGTACATATTCTCTTTTAAGTGAGCTTTGGGTCTGCATAAACAGATATCCATATATATTGATATAATTATTGATATTTCATCAAAACAGATATCATTGTGCTGGATTTTTGTGACGTCATTGATCTCTTTTCACAGACTCAGAAAATGAAGCCACTTACTCTCTCACACTGACCATCTCTGTGGGGACAAAATATGTTAATAGGCAGCATCTGTAAATAGTCATTTTTATCTTCTATAATTTAAATAAATAACTTAGCTTTTGGTTTCATTCCACTTGTGCGATGCTTAAAGGGCATTTCCTCTTAAATGGCAGCTTTTATTAAAAACATGAAGACAATCTGCTCACCGCTTAAATTAAATGATTCTTTCAGGCTTCTCCTATTGGTGTTCATGGTAGGTCTCCTTCTAGGTGATTCAAGCTTCTCTAGCCTATAGTAAAAGGATGCTTATTCTGCTAACATCTTTAGAATTCTGTTCAGAAGCCTGTGAAAGGGAACTCTCCAGAGAACAAAGCTGGGGCTCAGTCTGTAACAACGCTTGGTCTTGTCTGAGCTGTGGCTGAGGTATTGCTACATAGTCAATGCAGGAAGGAGGCAATCCGTACCCCAAAGAGCAACTGCTTCCCAAATGTTTAAGGCTATTAACCAGGGTCTTCCTAATGACTTTGCAGGCTGGTACCATGCTCTTCTTAGCCAGTGGGTGAGTTGCTAGGAAATACAATGATTCAATAAGCATCTCAGTCAAGAGTACTCTTGCCAGGGCGTGGTACTTAATTTCTGCTGGACTGAGTGTGAACGTGATTTAAATGGTTTGTACATGAAAGTGACAGTGGCATTTGTCACATTTGTTGCTGGGCTTCAATGCCTTTCCCCCCATGTGCACCACTTTTGCAGAAAGCTATTTTAGTTTTATATTTCTGTATCAGCCAAGCTTTTCCTCTTTGACTGTATCTTTGCGAATATATGTATAATTCTACATATCCCACAACTGGATAATATTCATCTTTCCAAGGCTATGGTTTCTGTTGCAGTCAGCTTTGGAAAGAGTTAATGAACAGATTTTTTTTGGTAACATTAGTGAAAGAGATGTTGGCCATGGAAATACTTTTTAGGTATGTGTGTACTGCCAAATTCTTTCAGCCTTCAATAATCCATATTTATTTTACCCTTTTCTTTTTAGAAGGAGACGTGCAGCAGGAGATGGGAAAGTTTGGAAGTGGAGTTCTGGATGGAAAGAATGTGAGTAAAATTCCAAAGCTGAAAGGTATAGATCTGCCAGGGAATATTAATGTCTTAGAGAAAGAAGTTCTTCCATCTCTTCTTCCCAGCAGTAAGCCAAAATTACTGTTTCAAACTTCTTTTTTTAACCTTAACTTCTCCAGCTAGTTCTGCATTTCATTTCATTTCATTTCATTTCATTTCATTTCATTTCATTTCAGTCTTTCCTTCTGTTAAACATTTATATCCTGATGGTGGAAATCTAGTAATGGCGGCATGATGTGATAACTTGTACACAAGATCCATATAAAACTTAACATAGGTGCGCTTCAAGTTTGTTTGTGTTAATTGAAAGATCCCCACAGCACAGCGGTGTTTCTAAAAGACCAGAAAACTTGTCTTTTATTATTATCACAATATATACAGGGTTATGTAGACATTATTAGAAAAGTCAACCATTTGGTGATAGCATAGTTAAACTGAAAAAACATACAATCAACCAACAGTAAAATTAAGACCACTCCCTCAAAGTCGTAATCTGGAGGAGAACAAATCCTTTAAGATGAACTTTATCTCTTTTTAAATGCTATCACAAGTTTCGTTGGAAACTGGACTGAATAGATTCACACTAGAAATAAAACGAACGTCTTTCACCATTCAAGTTATTAGACATGTGGGGGATTTTCCACCCTTGCAAGTCAAACCTAGTTATTTACTTTTCAATACATTCTACAGCTGAAATAGAAGTTAAAAGGCTGGAAGTAGTGCTTGCTAAAATGCACAGGACTTTGCAAAAAGTCAAAGATTACATGCTATGTAATTTTAATGGTCTTTTCACACGAAAGCACTTACACATGTGTTTAAGATAGTTATGATGGAGTATTGGCCTTTATGACAGATACTGTTAGTAGACTCTGTAGGTTACTCGTATTGTTAAATAACCACATACATTTAGTGACAGACCTAGGTCTTACGAGGTAAAGTATCTGGGATGAAGATTTTCTACTACTTACCTCTGTGTTTTCTAGTCATACATATAGCACAGTGGGAACTAATTCTTACTTGCCATTCATTTGTTACAAAATTCTAAATTATAATCTGGAACAGTCAGAAATGTCTTTCCTAACAAGTATTTGCAGAGTACATTAATAGTAGCCTTTACTTTCCCCAGGTCAGTTTTTAATAGGAGGTTGTGATTCCATATAGACCAGTATGTGTTTGTTCTGCTGTATCTTAGCATATACTTTTAAGCATTACTATTTTTGTGGGTTCTCCTGCCTTTCCTCTTGTTTGGCTACTACATTTTAGTACATGTGCTTAGCAGGTGATCGTGTATTATACCTTTCAGAAAACAAATTGTGATACTTATGTACCTATATTCAATATTAAGCAGGAAAGGTCATAAAACTACTATTTTAAAAAAAATGCCAGATATTCACACAGCATTTGTTTGTCTGTTGATTCTGTCTTTACAGTCCTGGCCCTCCAGAGCACCTCATTACCAATGATGTCCTAGTGGTAAGATTCACATGTGGAATTTTCCTTCATTTTGATTCCTTCTTCTTCTCCCCAACTATCTAACACTTTACAGAGAGAACAGAAACTACCATGATCAATAAAAGCGTGGTGTGCATTATAAAGTGAAAGATACAGGATGATTCCCATCTGTTATGGATTAACTTTTACCCTCCCCATGCAAAAATAGAGGCTGTGTTTCTTGAAGTCCTCGGGTACTACAGATGTCAATATTTTGCCTAGCTGTGGTTTGTTAATGTTGCAGAAGCCTGTATTTGTTGGTGTTCGAAATGCAAACGGCTTGTGTTTCATGTAGTACAGCGTGGCACTTTGCAGGAAAAAGAAAGATTATAAAAGGAATGAGTCTGTGGAAGGCAATAGTAACTATTCAATGTGCTTATGACTGGAGGGTTATCTAATGTAACAACATTTCGGGAAATTAGTTTTTTTAATGAAGAGTTGTTTTAGTCATGGAAACGTAAAGTCCTCTTTTGGTATTTGTCAACCTGTGATACATTCCCTATCTCCCTGGGCTGGCCCAGCAGCTAAGGAGTACAAAGTACTTCATGCCAACCACTCCAAGCCTGTGCATGGTTTCCAGATGCTAGCCTTCAACATCCCTGAGGCAGAATAACACATATTCTGTTCTACCGCCCTCATTTTCTGTGTGAGGCATAATAGCTGTAATGATTGGCATGCGCTGTTCCTGAAATTGTTTGGAAAACTGTCCTGGCATGAGTTATTAAACGTGAACTGGAATGACTCAGTTGGAGCATAGGGTGAAATAAATGCATGATCTCCGTATATGAGGACCAGCAAGAAGATGCCTTGTAGACTAATCATCGCTGCAATATGCAGAAACTCGTCATCAGGTGTTTTACCCTACCCTTCTTAAATAATTATCAAATATATGTGTAGCTGTGTTTGTACAACAGTGTGCTGTACAGTTTCCTGATTTTGGGATAACTTGAATGGGTATAACAATGTCTGGCAATGCATCACTGTATGGAGAAGCTAGTTCTGAAGTAGTGTAAATAGGCTACTGGGATAAGGAGCTCTCAAGGAACTTCTGTGCAGCTGGATTGCGTCCAGCACTAAGACCAGTTTAGTTGGTTCTATATCATAGATAGTGATTGTCTGTGTGATGTTTCATTGTTTGCTGCAGATGTGTCATTTGCTGTCTTCATAGCTTTTCACTCCTGTCTTTTACAGTCCCGTGAGGTTTGCTGCTTGGAAGTGCAAGTGGATATTAATGAAAGCAGGAAATATTTGAAAGGTAGGCTGATTTCTCTGTGAAGTGAGGACGTGACCAAATAAATCCTATCATAGTCATTCAGCCCCAGATGGAGGCACTGTAGGATACAGAGACAACTAAGGAAGTTCTAATGACACTAAAATGTAGTGTGGTGGAAGTCTCTGAACAGCCTGCAGTTGTAGTGCTGATCTGCGAGTCTTTTCCTTGAAGCTGTCAAGTTTGGACATAGTAAACTTGGCTGGTGGAATTATGAGAGAGTGCTGACTCTGGGAGCACTCCAAGCTATGCGGTGAAGTCAAGAGTACCAGTTCCTGTGCTGTAGGAGACTTGCTAGTGCGGCAGCTTACAGAGGAGTTACCACAAAGAATGACTGCTGCAGAAAGTTTGCCAACTTTGTTAGCTATTTTGCCCGAACAACGTTATTATCTTTTGTTTTCACCAGAGGGTAAAAATCTTGTGCTTACGGTGCCTGCATCTCATGAGGGAACGCAGAAAACTACAGAGGACACAGATATTTTCTGCTTCCATTGCGTGAGGGCTTGGGAGCCAGTTCTGAAAGTCAGACTGCAGGTAATAGGCACTATATGATACCACTACTCCTGCTACTTGCTTATTTCCAGCATCGCCAAAACAGTAAAAAGTCTGAATTGTTTCTATTCTGTGAATAAGCCCATGTTTTTTGTTCTCTGTAGAGAGTTTCTGATAAGGAAGATGACAATAGCAATTTAAGTGACACCTTAACCGTGCCACTGAAATTTCTCCCGGTTGGACATAAAGTGAAAGTAACCCTCCCTGTAAGACATGTGAGTACTTCACCATTTATATGATCTTTAGGAGAGAAGGGTAGAGTAACCTTCTGCATTTAACACCTTAACATTTAAAAAGAAATAATTTACTAAGCCTGAGTAAGAATTTTGTGCAAATACAAGTTTTCTGTGAACAAGTTTAGTCTTCTCAGAGAAATATTAATTTTCTGTCAGTAATAATTGTGAATTCATCCTGGCCAGTTTTAGATGCAGTTAAGACCAACCTCTGCTGTCCTTGCACAGTTAAAGGAGAATATTCTATACCCCTGGCAAGGCTTTGGGATGCCTCACTGCTCTTTAGCAAGCCTGGGTGGTTAGCTCATTCTATATACATAAATTTTAGATGGGCAGAATTAGACAATGTGAGTCTTACCCACAGAGGACAATTCTGTCACGTTCTTCTATGCGTACAGTCATGATGGTAACTGGTGGAGAGAAACAACTTCAGGTTGCTTTAAAAGCAGTAGTAATGCTGCTGCGTGACAAGATGAATCTGTTAACAATAGCCAGACATCCTTTCCCAGACCTTGCAGCAAATGAGAGGCAAAAATAGGAGGACAAGAATTCCTCAGCAGCCTTACCCCTAAAGAGAAGGGAGAATGAATGTGTGTTTCTCAACTAGTGATTTCCTATCTTGCTACTGGGACTCTTCTTTACCTCCAGTAGGTTTTTGGATGTGATGACTTGTATTTCCTCTTCCTATCACAGCCTTTATCTGGCTGCTGTTCTTTGTCCTCAAGAACAGAAAGGTGGAAATGTGATTTCGCTGCTGGGTTAGGATGACTCACTGAGGAATATCCACAGTGAGGAAGATATCCTGTTTCACAGCCCATTTGTCTAGTCACTTTGACTACTCCAGCCTCTTCTGCTTCTCTGTAGAATGTGTTTGACATTTAGTTGCTTTCCTTCTCTTTACCCCTGTAGTTTCCCAAAATACTGTATGCAAGGTGATAGTTGTGGGGCATTCCGGAAGGCACTGAAGATCTGGATTTCAAAACTTCTCTGTTTCCCAGTTGTTCATGTTCCTGCTCTCATTTCTTTGTTTACAGAATGTGCCACTGCAGTTGTACCTCCAACTGAATGATTGGTAAGAGGACTATTTTGTCTCTTAAGGTTTTATTGCTCTTTGAACTATGAATTCTAGAACAGTATCCTTTATTTAGATACAAGGAATGCTCGAGACTAGAGGAAAAATCTAACATTAGTTGTCATCATTAAAGAGTCACTAAACAGACCAAAGTTAAGTGCTTCTGGGGCAAAACAGTCATGCCAAGATGCCAAATAATAAAATAAATAGAGAATTTAAAATAGTGAGAAACTTGGTCACTGAGTGTCTTTTGCGTCAAAGAACCAAGGGCTGAGATTGGAGGCTTCTTCAAAATGGACACAAAAGCAGGAAGAAGGCAGAGGGAAAAGGGAATTTGAAATAAGCAGGACATCCAGAGTCCATAAATTACTCAAACCACACAAATATTATTAAGAAAACAGATTTGTGGCTCTGGTGATATCAAAAGAGAGAAGCATAAGCTAGAGAAGATGAAATGTAACACTATAAAATAGTGAGGCAGACAACAAATAAAGCAAAATTATTTGAGTATCTTTTTCATTATGCTGTTTCTGTATAAATCTGTGGTACAAATCCCCGTGAAAGACCTTGTTAGGTTCAAGTCACCCTTTGCTCAGAAAGGATATGAAGAAGAAACAGAAAGACTTCAGCTTACAAAGCTAGTGAAAGATATGAAGAAGCCTTTCTTTTTTCATGTTTGCTGTCCTTAGCTGGCAGTAAAACTTCCACTGAAACAGATATTAGGAGAGAAATGTAGAATCATAGCAGTTGATTTATTTGAAACTGAAAGCTTCATTTCTGTCTTTAAATCTGAACGATGAATCATGATTTTTTATGATATTTAGTAGACTACAGTTGCTGAAAATAGATCCACATACATTTTAAATACCAATCCTTTGCCTCTGTATTAAATTATGTTTCAGCACAGAAAAACTAGATGTGCGCTTGGGGTATGATCTGTGCCGAGAAGAGCAAGAATTCTTGCAAAAAAGGAAGAGAGTGGTTGCCAGTGCCCTGAAAAGGGTTCTTCATCTGGAGAGAGATCTGCATGGACATGAGGTCTTTGAGTTGGAATCCAGGCATGGGGTTTGGGGTCTGTTGAATTAGGATTGTCACAACTCCCCACAACATTTCTAGTAGTTTTTGCATGTTGCTGACAAACCCATTGATTTGAATGGCAGCAGAACAGAACTTCTTAGTGTGTCTTATTCCATACTCATCTAAAATTTCAGTTCAGCTATTCATACCTCCATTCTTTTCAATAGGTCAAATTCCCAAGGACATAATATACCTTACTTCAAAGCTGTTGTTTCAGGCAGTGTGATGCACTGATTCAGTGCAAGTTATGAGGCATTAGTTCATTGTGTTAGGCACAGGCCAGCCAGGGAACCCTAATCAAGTAGAAGGCTGGGAGTATTTGAAATTCAGCTCACATACGTATTTATGAAATCATTGTTATGCCCTTTATTTAGGCTTACCTTTTTTTTTTTTTTTTTACTTTCAGCATACTTTTCACAAAAAATCAAAATTTTTTAGAGTCAAAAAAGAACATTTTATAACAAGCTCCAGTTGAAGTATGTTTTGTTGCCAAGATAAGATCCAGCATGAATTTTTAAGTGAACATTTCTTTTCTTGTGGGAATTATATTTGTTGAATGTATGTTTTCCAAATAATCATTTTGTTTCCTTAACATATTTTTTTCTGCACTCTGCTCAGGACTTCCTTTAATTCAGTCTTAATTTCGTTTATTGCAATATTTGTTATTTATAATAAAATCGAATCATTAGCCACTGTTAATTGTTGCAATTCCAATTATAAAGAACAATGGGAGGAAGGAAGTTTAAAATCACTGCATATTTAACTCATCCAAGCTTTGGGGCTAAGGTAACCCACTGAGTATGTGAAGGCTAATTTAAGGAAGGTACTGGTAAAGACTGGCTGAACATTGACTTAATTTCATTACCCTCCAATGAAATCTGCTGATGAAATTATCACCTGTAATTAGATTTTTTTCAAGTGGGCAAGTGAGTAACTTCTTGACGATAATACTTATGTTTTGAACAGGTCCCAGTAATAGCTGTTATGGCAACAGGTGGAGGACTCAGAGCAATGTCAGCTATGTTTGGCCACCTCTTAGCTCTTCAGAAGCTGAATCTATTGGACTGTGTAACCTATGTCACTGGGGCTTCTGGCTCAACATGGTGCGTATAGAAAATGAGATTTGTATTTGGAATGACTATGACAGTATGTGTCCACACAATGAGATGTATCTCTTTCAATAATATGTGAACATAATTCCCTGGTAAAGCTGTTACTGTTGGCTCTTGATCATAGCTTCAGTTTAGGCTTGCTGATTCTCTTCTTTGATGAAAGTGCTGGGTAAATATAGTAATTTTCCAAAATTATCCAAATAAATAGATGATTTTCTCTTACTTCTGTTCTTTAGGACTCTAGCAGACCTATATGAGCATGCGGACTGGTCACAGAAGACTCTGGAGGAGCCCCTTAAAGCAGTAAAAGAGCAAGTGACCAAATGCAAACTCAACCTTATGTCTATAGAGCATCTGAAGTATTTTCACAAGGAACTTGCTGAAAGGGCAAAAGCTGGACACGTATCATCTTTTACAGCTCTGTGGTCACTTGTTCAGGAAATGTTCTTACATGAACGGGTGTGTACACATCTGGGAAACATCCACTCATTTTCTTTAGAGTTTTACTCTTTGAGGGCATGACATAACGGGTCGAACAAAACCAAAGTGACTGCCGCATCCCAGTGTGATTTGTAAACAATGACAGAGGATCTTGTAGCCAGGATTTTCTAGGGTAGCTGATGGTTTGGAGGTGCCCAACATCTTTAAATGCCTTAGGCTTTCCGACTTATGAGTCGCTCTTACGAGGAACGGCTGAGGGAACTGGGGTTGTTTAGCCTGGAGAAGAGGAGGCTGAGGGGAGACCTTATTGCTCTCTACAAGTACCTGAAAGGAGGTTGTGGAGAGGAGGGAGCTGGCCTCTTCTTCCAAGTGACAGGGGACAGGACAAGGGGGATTGGCCTCAAGCTCCGCCAGGGGAGGTTCAGGCTTGACATCAGGAAACAAATTTTCATGGAAAGGGTCATTGGGCACTGGCAGAGGCTGCCCAGGGAGGTGGTTGAGTCACCTTCCCTGGAGGTGTTTAAGGGATGGGTGGATGAGGTGCTGAGGGTTATGGTTTAGGGATTGTTAGGAATGGTTGGACTCGATGATCCAGTGGATCCTTTCCAACCTAGTGATTCTATGATTCTATGATCCTCCATGAGAAATTGTGTCTTTTATAGTCTGTTTCTTAGAGTTGGACACTTAAGAGCTGAAGTAATCTGTCCTCATGTGAACCTTAGACTCAGCCTTACTAAACTTACGTGGGATGCAGGCAATCAAGGCACTTGGATAATAATGAAGAGATTACTAGGTATCAGAAGGGCAGCCAGGAAGGGAAGTGCAGGAACACAAATGTCTCTTACTAAAATGTGACTTGTAGTTTCCTCTGGGTTGCAAAACAGGTGTCTATCCATACGCAGGTAGATCGTGTCAGTGGTTTAGCCTTATGCTCTTCCAGATGTTTACTGTCATTTTTGTTCTCTTTGATTAGCCAAGAAAGTACAAACTCACAGACCAGCGCAAGGCTTTGGAGCATGGACAAAACCCATTGCCTTTCTATGCAGTCCTCAATGTGAAAGAGGAAAAGTTTGGTACTTTCAAATTTAGAGGTAAGTATTCCTAGAGGTTTTTTTGACACTGAGTAGGGACTAAAGAGAATTTGGAGGGAGGAGAGGGGGGTGTTGGTGTAGAATAAGAGAGGAATACCTCTGTTGCCTGCCCTGACTCAGTGTTCATCTTTTAATAAAATGTTTGTCTCTTTTGTGAACTGCTGAGTGTTGATTAGAAAGAGCAGATCTGCTGGATAACGACCTCAGGCATGAAAAGGGCATTTCTGATGATCTAGGCTGAAGTTCTAGTTTTGCCACAGACATTGTTAGTGAGTGTGGGCAAATAGTGTGATCTTTATCTGCCTTAGTTTCTGCAAAGTGGCTTTGATGGTACCTTAGTTTGTAGGGGTGGTGTGAAATGTAATTGTCGCTTCTCTAAATAGTGCACTGATGAGGATATAAAAATGGAGTGGAGTATGATTGTTATGATGGGTGTGATGCGAAACCCTTCAAATAGTCGCAGGCTGCATTCAACAAAAGGTACTAAAATAGGCAGAAACTAGAAAGAAAAGACAGTTAGTACTTATTTTTTTTGTTAGATTTATAGCCACTTCTCTACTGCAATAAGTGTACAGGGCAGCCTTAGTCAGGAAACTGCATGGCGATGCCTGCACTGTGATACTTTCTGGTTTGCAGCCGATGTACCTTCAGGCTGCTTTGTTATGTCATGTAGACTGACAGGTTTGGGTTAGTAGATGTTTCATGCCAGTTGTTCCTTGCAGGCTGTATCACACTTGCATGTTACACATTTGATGCTCTTGACTTAGAGAGGCAAGTGGGATCTCAAAGTCTTTTATATAGATATGTCAATCTAAGCTTTTGAAGCTAATGTTAACTTTTTCTGAGGTGCTTTTTAGTTCCTTTTCTATGCAAATCATCTCAGCAGTTTGCAGTACAAAGCTACTGATACTGTAAAGCTGCTGAGATCAGCAAGATCTGTGGAGCTTGTGGATAGCTTTATCCACAGGGAAAGGTTTTGTTTTCTTATTTTTGTTATGGTAAACATGCCATGTGTCAATTCTTTTGTAGAGTGGGCAGACTTCTCTCCTTATGAGGTGGCCATACCAAAATACGGAGCCTCCATTCCTTCAGAATATTTTGACAGTGAGTTCTTCATGGGAAGGCGAGTGAAGAAGATGCCAGAGTCTCGAATCTGCTATCTGGAAGGTGACCTAGCAGTGTGATATAGTTGATCGCAACACGGTAGAAAGTATGCATAGCTAGCCACTAGTCTGTGTACAACACTCCTTGCCAGCAGGTCTGCTCTGTGTCTTGATTTAATGGGCTTTTTACCCATTTTGTACTCTTCTGCACCTTCTAAAGCTTCTTTACTCCTGTGGTCTCCTTTAACCTGGGCAGATTTGGGAGAGTTGCAGCATTGTTCCCCTTCTCATTTTCTGAACTAAACAAGAAGGTAGAGAAGGCAAGATGAGGAAAAAAATGAGCCTTTCTTCCTCGATCAGTCATCGAATCTTCAACTTCATCAACAGTATTTCTAGAAAACACATTGGAGGGGTAGAATTGGAAGGAGCTGAAAATAAAATATAACTCTTCTAGAACAACCCACAAAGGCAAGAACCATCTGAGCTTTGTGGGTTGAGAATGGTGTCACTAATATCCCCTGCACATATGCATGAAGGAAGCCCTTTTAAGCTCCAGCAACTGCTTTGCTTAGCTGTTCTGCCTCTAAAGGCAAAGAAAAGAGGAAAAGCAGCTACTCAGAGGCATCCATGTGCCCCAGGCGGATTTTAAATCCTTGTCAGAATTTCAGCTTTTGATACCAAAGACAAGGGTCCAGTGGAGGGGAAAAAAAAGCATTTCTCTCACCGTGAAGTCTCCTAGAGAATGTATTTGTTCCTTATGTGAGTACCTGGCATGGGGCTTACAGTACTTTTCCGAAAGCAGACTCACATATGGAGCCAATTATATTTCGACCTTGGACTAGTTGAACTTCACAGAAATAAAACATGCCTGAAAGGAAAAAATGAGCCTTAGTTTAATTTAAAGAATAAATCACTTTAAAGTGGGTCTTATACTTGCATGGCTTCACTCTGCTTCCAAAGCCTACTTTCTTTTGCAAATACACAGTAAACACTCTAAAACATAATTTAGGTGACTGATACCTCTTATTTTCTTACTCTGTACTGTACAGTGAATGGTCTGTGTGTAATTATCTCTTGAGACAGATCCCCGAAGTACTGACACCATTGTGTTTAAACTCTGTGAGACCTACTGCTTAACCTTGTTCAGTTCTCCTTGGCCAATAATATGTAGCATGGATACTTGTAAGAGTCAGTGGTTAACGTGTGTTAGTGCAATATTTTTCCAATGTGGTTTGACTTTCAGGTCTTTGGACAAATATCTTTACTAGGAATTTGCTGGATGGCTTGTACTGGTCCTCAAATTCAAATGAATTCTGGGAACGATGGGCCAAAGATATGGTGGATATAGGTAAGAGTTTCAAAAGCAGTAATTGTTTTTGACAATTGCTTAGACAGTGCTTCCTATTCAGGTGAGGATTAAGAAAGATACACTATTGCTATTGTTGGTGAATACTCTCTCACATGTTCTCCCTAAATTGCTGTGGTGTTGCCTCACTGTGAATATTCAGCATGATTTTTGTCTGTATCAGAATGATCACTATGTGATGTTTTAATCTTATTTAATTTTAATTTATTTTATTTTTAACCCAGAGTCATGCTGGCTACAAATGTTTTTCATTTGAAATTTGCTATCTGTCTGTTAAATGACTCCTCCCATGACTACAGATGAGAAAGGTAACTTTTACTTGTAGGCAGAAGTACAAAGCCAGTGTGTCATTTGAAGGAGTAAGATGCAAAATCTATGCTCGTTTTAAACAGAACCTATATAACTTTGTTTAAATGGGATTGGTCATGTGCATGTGTTTTCAAGCACACTGGAAGAAACAGGGAGGGAAGAGACCTGCAGGAAGACAGCAAAGGGCAGCTAGCCAGTAAAGATGACCAGCAAATTGGATTGCTGATGGTTTTTTTTCTCACAGTTCCTTCTCTGTTTCAGAAAAACATTCTCCTGAGGAGGATATCACTGTCATCGAGCCTCCGTCTTGTTTGTCAGGGAAGTTGTATGAAATGTTTAAGGACATTATGACCAAGCGTCCACTACTGGGGAAGTCTCATAATTTCCTGAGAGGCTTAGAATTTCATAAGGATTATATCCATCAGAAAAAGTTTATTGAATGGAAAGGTAACTGCAACAAAGAGTTAGCTGCAGTGTGCAGGTAACATCTCAGATTTTTTTTTTTAAACTTTGGAAATCACACATTTAGAGATACTTCCTCAGGGTTTGGAAATCTGCTGAGATGCAACTACGTTCATCCTCTCTGTCTCTTTAGGGTAAAGGGTTAAAATGAACTATTCCATGAGCCACTCGTTCCCCTCCTGAAGATATCTGTCATTGGGTCAAAGCATGCTCTTCTATTGGAAGTTTGTCACTCTACATAGGTACCGCAGTCAAAAGATTCAGGAAGGATAGCATCATTTGAGGCCGAGAAGCAAAGATAACACTGGGAGCATAAAATAGCAAGTTATGTGGATCAGATGGAGGAAAGGACTGGCTGCAAACATGTGGTTGCCCATATGTGTGATATTTCTGCCTGATGATTTATGCATCCAGAAAGGTCTCTTTAACCCTTCAGAAACAGAAATACAAAGATCCAACAACAGAAATTTAAAGCTGTGTAGATTTAGACTGCACATAGTCAATAAACAGAATGTGTTAACTTGATGTATAAACTGAACAAAAATTTTCTATGACCTGTGCTCTATAGGCAATTTAAGTAAACAGTCATAATCATTTTACATCAAAAGCTATGAAGCAATCTATGAAATGATAGCAAGGTGATGGAACTGAGCTTTCCTGAAATCCTAGTGTCCTCATTTACTTTAGGAGAAGGTAGCAGTCTGGGAAGACCACATATTATTAAGGTTAATCTGACTTCAGCAAGAAAACACCTTTGTTTTCCCTCTTCTGAGTCCGATTCTTTGGCATCTTATGTTTTCTCTCCCGTTTCATGCAAGTTACAACACTTTTTGTCTCTGTCTGCTATTTCTGCATGAAGTTTGCTGACAATGTTGAGAGATGGTGGAGTGCCATTGTGGATTAAGGCAGAGCCCACAGTGTGCTAAGTGCTTGCAAAATATTTAATAAGCAAAAATTATAAGTTGTAAAAGAGTCTGTTCTCAGAAAACAAGTAAGAGAAGGAGAAAATAAGTAGTATAAGAAGGGTGGGTGAGAGAAGGAGCAAGCAAATTACTTAAGAATGCAGATGAAGCATAAAATTGTTGGTCAGTAAACATTAAATTTTCTTTCCTCACATTTGCTGACTAGCAGTTTTGTAAAGGCAAATGGGTAGAAGCAGATTTCAAGGAGGAATTGGAGGAAGAGAGCATAGGGACACACAGGATTATCTCAGGGCAGATATTCTACAAATAAAGCAAAACAAGTGGAAGGCATGAAGTCTGGAATGGGAAAAGGGAAACTTAAGGTCCAGAGTGGGAAAAATTAAGAGATTTTGTATCCTTTTTTTCTGCCTGCGTGAGGCCAAGAGAAAACTGGGTCTGGAGCATTCTCTAGAATAGGAAGAAGAGGAGATGCCAGGTCTTTGAGCAGAAACAATAGTCTTGTAGTAGATGAAATCTCCTGAACATAGCTGTGTTTTACAGGCTTCCCTGGAGCTCAGGTTATTTGGCTTGTTAAAACAAAATTTTAAGTGCCATGTGAAAAGCCTAATTTTCATGGTGAGAAATTTGCCAACTTATAGCCAGGAATTAATGTAGTATATTTACAGTAGGGTGCATGCTTTCCAGGGAATTCCTGAGGCAGAACTTCTTTAAATGCCCTTTTTGGGTGTGAGATGGAAGAAGAGAACACCCCAAGGAAATGCTTACTTCTAATTCACGTATCCAGCCACGAATAAATGCTGCACAGTTCCATCTTTGGGATAAGAAAACGCGGGCAACAGAATTTCAACTAAAAATTTTCACCAGGCCAAACAAAACTAAAATGTTTACTCTGTTTCTTCTGTGAAGAACTGCAAGAAAATGTCTGTCATTACAGCGCAATCTGTGAATTTCCGGCTGCTATGAGTGCTAAAATATGCAAATAATTTTATAAAGACCTGACATTGAGGGAATGGAAAAATACAAGTAATTACTTCAAGCTGCTATCAAACATCCCAGGCTATGGAATAAGCTGGAGTTATTCTGTACAGTTTAAATCAACACTACAGAATGAGGCTAAGAAGGCAGGGAGATTGAAAGAAGTGAAATGTGGAACTTACCTGCAGTATTTCTGTGGTCAGTGATTTCTTGAGGCTCAAGGAGTCTGCTTTGGGCTTTGCTACCTCATTGTGTGAACCTGAGGAACTCTCTTAAAACACTATTTTTATATTTGAAAGTGTCACAAAAGGTTTCTTACTCTCTGGGACTAGAAGTGGTACCAAGGGAACAACAGTGGACTTAATCTCTACAAGGGTGACTGAGGAGATTGCTAGTAGAGAAATAAGATTCTAGCTATCAGAAACTGGATCTCAATTTGCCAGTTGATATAATCCACTCTTTGCTGCTGCTGGAGCTAATGTGAGGTTTAAGTAGTTCAGGCAATATTTTAAGCTGTTGGTAGAGAATGTTGTGTCCATGGTGTGGTATTTTGTTTGCAGCTAAGATAATTTATATGAAATCATTGAAAGCATGTTGAAGTCAGATTTTTCACCCTAGGAGAGGGTGCAAAAGTGAAAAAAGAGCAATGCAGAAATGCAATGATGTTGCTACACTGTGAAATTGTTTTTGTTGTTTGCGTTTTTCACAGTTCTTAGGGGAAATAAAATCGGCTAAAGTCTGTATTCTGTGAAAAATCAATCCCCAGAGCAGCTGTGAGGCCAGTGGAGTCTGTGTCTCACCTGTCCTCTGCCTGGCTCCCTCACAGCCTGCCTTTGTGATTGTGCCTGGGGGAGTGTGGTAACAAGCCAGACGTGCTCAGATGTGCAGTTTGGAGGGCATGCTCCTGAGGCCATGTTTGTGGGCTCGCAATATGGAGGGAGGTGAGCCTGGTCTTGAGGGCAACCAAAGGGCTGCCCTTAACATGTAGCACAGACAGAATTACTGATTCCTCCTTTCTTACTAATGCACCACTAACTATACTCAAAATGTTTTTCAGACACCGTGCTGGACGCTTTCCCTAACAATCTGACACCGCTGCAGAAATATCTTTGCCTAATAGATGTTGGCTATTTCATCAATAGCAGTGGTGCAGCACTGTTCAAGCCAGAGAGGAATGTAGATGTCATTATCTCACTTGATTATGGTTTGGGGAATGTGTTCAAGGTGAGATTAACATGCTCAGCTCCTTGCAGCCCTGCTAAAACTCTTGTTGTGAATCTATGAGGTTTAATAGACAAATTCATATTTGATGCCAAAATTACACAATGGCCAGTTACTCCAAAAATAACTACTTAGTAAAGGCATCCTCACATTCAAAAGGTTAGATTGTGAGGTGAGTAATGGGGTTTGTTGGTGTTCCGAAGGAGAGGACTGAACGAGGCTTGATCACCGTAGTTTGTATTGTAGGTACCATGCTTATATATTTGTAAACACATCCTTCAGGGCTTCTGTGGGTCCATCTAGGTGGTCAGGAAAATTATTCCCTCTTCCCTTTATTTGTTTTTTTTTTGTGATGAGGAGGGATGGAAATTGATTAACAGGGCAGAGTATGCAGGTGCTTGTGTTATTAAGACTTCCAAGCTATCCAAGTCTTGATCATATACTCAAGAACTAACCAGTCACTGTATCTTGGAGGAGGAAAGACTTCCCTCAAGACCAGAATTATAAAAATGGCTAGGCTCTTTTCTTTGTAGTGGATTGCAGTGTGCACTTCCTAGGATCCTCAGAGAATCATAGTAATGATTGCTAGAGACATGACCTTCATCTCTGCTGCTCTGTCCTCATGACAAATTATTAATGTGGCTTTTGGTTACTCTCGTTGGCTGTAAAAAAATTCTTATAGGGTGATAAGAATCTTCTGACTTGCAGTGGGTGGTGGTAGAAAGTAGTGATATTCTGTGGTCACTTTGGACTCTGCATTCATTGCGGAGTGATCCTATGGACAGAGTTAAGTTATCACTGCATTTCTATGATACCTCAATGAACCTGGTTCCTGTCTTAGTGTTGACTTTAAGGCAATGACATTCTATGTCCACAGCAATTAGAGATGACATACAAGTATTGCAAGATACAAAAAATTCCATTCCCCAAAGTGGAGATAAGTAAAGAAGAAGAGGAGAACCCAAAGGAATGTTACGTGTTTTCAGATGCAGAAGACCCCAGAGCACCCATAGTAATCCATTTCCCCCTGGTCAATGACACCTTTAAGGAATTCAAAGAGCCTGGTAAGTTCATTCAACAAAACTATACTATTTGAATTCATGCCATTTGTCTTTCCACACCATGGATCTTATTTGTCCTTTGTAGCAATAATTTTAAGCGATGGCACAGCCTTTATGTGAGTGAGACCATCCTGTCTTCTACCCATCGTGGTCATACATGTATTTATATACACGTATATATTTGCTGGGGAAAATGTAAGACCGGAATTCCTTCTTAGGACCACCTGCCAATTGCTTCTTCCCTCACCATCCTCTTGTCAATTTAGGACCTAGCAGTAAGCAAACAGGCTGGACACTGGCTGCTTCTCCCATATTCTCATGCCTTTGTGCCAACCACCATCTAGATGGAGAGACTTAGCAAGGCTCTCCAGCAACAATAACAGTGATGTTTGTAGAGCAAGAATCAGAGAAGAAGGAACACGCACATGGCTGATATTAGCTACTATCAAGTAGTTCTTTTGTGAACATGTTCAGAAAAATGAATAGCAAGAGGTGGAGAGAATGCCACGTTTAGTTGGCCTAAGGGTGAGAAGCATAAAAGTTGCTGATCATCCTGCCTTGGCCTAGGCATTATGGGAGAAGGAAATTACTTCTTTTAATAAAAAATAGTGAATAGAAGAAGCTGCCAGAAAAGTTCTGTTGGTCTGTGATATTCACAAGGGAAAGCCTCTATTACTTATAGAGAAGGGACTTGTCCTTTACTTTCTCCTTGTCCTTGCTAAGAAGCTTTGGCAGCCCTGTGTACATGATTAACAGACAGCAAGACCTTAAGTTTCCCAGGTAATACAGCTCATATCCTTCCTCTCTTTCTCCAAGGAATTCAACAACAGACGTGGCTTTGCTATGAGGACATAAGCAGTTGGGTTGGCTCCGCAGGGAGGCCCACGGCAGGCCCTGGGCAGAGGGGTCTGCCTTCAGGTGCTGTCTTTGAATGCATGCATTAAGTGGCAAAGATCACGTGAGAACAGGAGAGCCTCAGTATAGACTATGTATTCTCAACTGTTCGTGGGATACTCAGCAAAAATCAGAAAGGCAGTATCTTGTTGGTGCCCCTGCTGTCTGACTTCCTTAACCTCAGTCTTTCCTCTCTTCTGAAGCTCTTACAGCAATGAACCCTGAAGTATTTGCCCCATCCCTGGAGATGTTCAAGCCAGGCTGGATGAGGCTTTGAGCAACCTGGCCTGGTGGATCATGTTTCTGCCCATGTCAGGGGGGTTAGAACTAGATGATCTCTAAGGTCTCTTACAGCTCAAGCCATTCCATGGTTCTTTGATTGCACATACCATCTTTTGAGTTATAAGGCCACATGGAACTTCTGCTCTCCCTCACTGCCATTCAACACGGCAGACAGAGCATTCGCTTTCCTTCCAGCTTTACTCAAAATTATATTGTGGTACTAGGTCCACAACAGAATGGATGTCTCTGAAGGAATATTTGGGAAAGGTTATGAACAACAGCAGAATGGGTTAAGTGAAGTTTCTTTTCTGCTATGACATTCATGAATGCTTAAGTAATTTGCAGTAATTTGCAGTAAGAGATACACCAGTAAAATCACATATAGAAAATCTGTGTATGAACAGAGGAGACACCCAGTAAAGGGAACTAGGCTTGTTAGCTGGAGGCTGGAGATGATCCAAAAAGCAATGTGCAGTGAAATGCAGCCATTGAGCAGTGGCAAGCAGGTAAACCAGGTGAGTGTTTTAGAGTATCTCTGAAAGAAAGGTGGATGAGGTTATACAGAGCAAAGCAGCTGCTGCAGCTTCTCAGTGCTTCAGGCAGAAATGAGTGAGTTGTGATGCTTAGCTGCCAGTCTCTAAGCAGCTGGTGATTCATCAATCAAGCTGACAGCCCGCAGCTAATGTGGGTGGTTGGGGGAGGAGCGACTTTGGCAAGCTGCTTGTGTGGATTTCAAGTTGAACAGTGGAGCTTTTAATTTCTAGGTGACTTGAGAGACACCTCGTGGAATGAGGGTACTTATTTTTCTTGCTTTCAACTATTTAAATTCTAGAAAAGAGAATAGGCTTCTGAAGTGCCCGTTTACAAAGCAACTATAGACTGTGCTTTTGTGCTCTTCAGCCAGATGCAGCTGTATGTGGATGTAGATAGCACAGGTAATAGGTCTCTTTCCATAGTGGGAGAACTTGAACAATGAAGCAGAACTTGAACATTTATAATACAGCCACTTCTGGTGACAGCCTGTGCCCAGCACCCTGAGATCACACAGCCCAGAAACCACTAGGTTAGACTAAAACCTGCTTTGTCTCAAGCAAAATTTGTGTGTCATTTTCATGCAGTTCTTGTATACATCATAAAGAATATCTCAGAAGTCTGTTAGTAGCCACAGTGACAGTCATCTTGCAATACATTTGTGGTGTAGGCATATTTGGTTCAGACTGCAAGGAGATAGGTAAAAAAAAGAGAAAAAAATGTAACCTTAAACATTTTGTAGAAGCATAAATAATGAGGGTGCTGAAAACTGTGATGGAGGTATTAGGATATCCTTTTAAGCAAGAAGATTGACCTAACAGGGAGAATGGATGTTGGCAAATCCAAAAGGCTGGGTTAACCTGAGGCTGAGTTAAAGGAGTTGGAGGATGAGAGGCTGACATAGAATCATAGAATAGTTAAGGTTGGAGGGGACCTTAAAGATCATCTCGCTCCAGCCCCCCTGCCATGGGCAGGGGCATCCCACTAAATCAGGCTGCCGAAGGCCGCATCCAACCTGGCCTTGAACACCTCCAGGAATGGGGCATCCACAGCTTCCCTGGGCAACCTGTTCCAGCGCCTCACTACTCTCATAGCGAAGAAATTCTTCCTAATGTCTAGTCTAAATCTGCCCTTCTCCAGTTTATACCCATTCCCTTTGGTCCTGTCCACACAAGCCTTTATGAATAACCCCTTTCCAGCTTTTCTGTAGGCACCCTTCGGGTGCTGGAAGGTCACTATAAGGTCTCCTTGGAGCCTTCTCTTCTCCAGACTGAACAAGCCTAACTCTCTCAGCTTGTCCTCGTAAAGAAGATGCTCCGCCCCCCTGATCATCTTTGTAGCCCTCCTCTGGAGCCATTCCAACAGCTCCATATCCTTCTTACGTGTGGGATTCCAGCACTGGACACAGTATTCCACAGTATGGGTTTACAAAAGGCAGATCTTGCCAAACTAACCTGATCACCTTCTATGACAAAATCACTCAACTACTGGATGGGGGAAAGGCTGTGGATGTAGTCTTCTTGGACTTCAGTAAAGCCTTTGACACAGTTTCTCACAGCATTCTGCTTCAGAAACTGTCAGCCTCTGGCCTGGACAGGCGCACACTCTCCTGGGTTGAAAACTGGTTGGATGGCCGGGCCCAGAGAGTGGTGGTCAATGGAGTTAACTCCAGCTGGAGACCAGTCACAAGTGGAGTTCCTCAGGGCTCAGTACTGGGTCCAGCTCTGTTCAATGTCTTTATCAATGACCTGGATGAAGGCATCGAGTGCACCCTTAGCAAGTTTGCAGATGACACTAAGCTGGGAGGAAGTGTCGACCTGCTGGAGGGTAGGGAGGCTCTGCAAAGGGATCTGAACAGGCTGGACTGCTGGGCCGAAACCAATGGGATGAGGTTTAACAAGACCAAATGCCGGGTCCTGCACTTGGGGCACAACAACCCTATGCAGCGCTACAGACTGGGGGAAGAATGGCTGGAGAGCTGCACAGAAGAGAAGGACCTGGGGGTGCTGGTTGACAGCCGACTGAACATGAGCCAGCAGTGTGCCCAGGTGGCCAAGAAGGCCAATGGCATCTTGGCTTGTATCAGAAATGGGGTCACCAGCAGGTCCAGGGAGGTTATTCTCCCTCTGTACTCGGCACTGGTGAGACCGCATCTTGAGTACTGTGTTCAGTTCTGGGCCCCTCACCACAAGAAGGATGTTGAGGCTCTGGAGCGTGTCCAGAGAAGAGCAACAAAGCTGGTGAGGGGGCTGGAGAACAAGTCTTATGAGGAGCGGCTGAGAGAGCTGGGGTTGTTTAGCCTTGAGAAGAGGAGGCTGAGGGGAGACCTTATTACTCTCTACAACTACCTGAAAGGAGGTTGTGGAGAGGAGGGAGCTGGCCTCTTCTCCCAAGTGACAGGGGACAGGACTAGAGGGAATGGCCTGAAGCTCCGTCAGGGGAGGTTCAGGTTGGATATCAGAAAAAAATTCTTCACAGTAAGAGTCATTGGGTACTGGAACAGGCTGCCCAGGGAGGTGGTCGAGTCGCCTTCCCTGGAGGTGTTTAAGGAACGGGTGGATGAAGTACTTAGGGACATGGTTTAGGGAGTGTTAGGAACGGTTGGACTCGATGATCCAATGGGTCCTTTCCAACCTTGTGATTCTGTGATTCTGTGAATCACTTCCCTCGACCTGCTGGCCACGCTTCTTTTGATGCAGGCCAGGATATGGTTGGCCTTCTGGGCTGTAAGCGCACATTGCCAGCTCATGTTGAGCTTCTCATCGACCAGCACCCCAAGTCCTTCTCTGCAGGGTTGCTCTTAATCATGTCATTCCCCATTGTGTACTGAAAACAGGGATTGCCCTGACCCAGGTGCAGGACCTTACACTTGGCCTTGTTGAACCTCATGAGCTTCTCAGAGGCTCGCTTCTCCAGTCTGTCCAGGTCCCTCTGGGTGACATCCCATCCTTCTGGTGTGGCAACTGCACTACTCAGCTTGGTGTCATCTGCAAACTTGCTGAGGGTGCGCTCAATCTCAGTATCAATATCATTGATAAAAATATTGAACGGCACCAGTCCCAATACAGACCTCTGAGGGACACCATTCATCATGGATCTCCATCTGGACATCGAGCCATTGACCACTACTCTTTGAATATAACCATCCAGTCAGTTTCTTATCCACTGTACTGTCCGCCCATCAAATCCATATCTCTCCGATTTAGAGAGAAGAATGTTGTGGGGGACCATGTCAAAGGCTTTACAGAAGTCTAGATAGATCACATCTATTGTTTTATCTGTGTCCACTGCTGCGGTTACCCCATCATAGAAAGCCACTAAGCTGGTCATATGGGATTTGCCTCTGGTGAAGCCATGTTGGCTGCCATTAATCACCTCCCTGTCCTCCATGCGGTTTAGCATGTCTCCTAGGAGTATCTGTTCCATGATCTTCCCAGGCACAGAGGTGAGGCTGACAGGTTGGTAGTTCTCAGGGTTGTCTTTTCTACCCTTTTTAAAAATGCACACAATGTTACCCTTCTTACAGTCACCAGGGGCTTCTCCTGACTGCCATGACTTTTCAAATATCATGGAGAGTGGCTTGGCAACCACACCTGCCAATTCCCTTGGGACTCTCGGATGCATCTCATCAAGTCCCATGGACTTATATATGTTCAGGTTCTTCAGGTATTTGTGAACCTGATCCTCCTCTACTGGGGGTTTACCTCCCTGGTCACCATCTAGCTGTTCCATGACCCAGGAGGGGCGACGACAGCAATTATTAGTGAAGACTGAGGCAAAAAAGTTGTTGAATACCTCAGCCTTTTCCTCATCTGTTGATACATGATCCCCATTTCCAACCATCAGTGGGGGTATGTTCTCTTTGATCTTCCTCTTTTGATTGACGTACCTGTAAAAGCCCTTCTTGTTAGTCTTTACTTCCCTTGCCAAGTTCAGCTGCAGTTGCGCCTTGGCATTCCTGACTTCATCCCTACACAACCGGGCAGTGTCTCTATACACGTCCCAGGTTCCCTATCCCTGCTTGCACTGCCTGTGCAGTTCCCTCTTCTTTTTTAGTTTAACCAGCAGGTCTCGACTCAGCCATGCTGTTCTCTTCCCTTCCCTTTCCTGCCTGATTTCCTATATACAAAGCTCTTGCGCTTTGTGGAAAGCTTCCTTAAATATTTTCCAGCTCTGTTACGCTCCCTTGTCTTGGAGGACCATGTCCCAGGGGGTCCTACTGAGTAATTCCTTGAAGAGCTGGAAGTCTGCTTTCCTGAAATGTAGTGTCCTGACTATACTCCTCATCTGTCCCATATCCCTCTGCACCTTGAACTCCACCAGTGCATGATCACTGCAGCCCAGGCTGCCACCAATCCTAATGCCACTGATGAGTTTGCTTATATTGGTGACCATAAGGTCCAGTATTGCTTCTCCTTGGGTAGGGGTTTCTATCAGCTGGACTAAGAAATTATCCTCAATGCACTCCAGAAGTCTCCTGGATTGTCTAGAGCTTGCTGTGCTCCTTCTCCAGCATATGTCTGTGTGGTTGAAGTCCCCAAGTTGGATGAGATTTTGCAAGTGCGAAGCCTCCTATAGCTGGAGGAAGAAGGCTTCATCAGTTGTCTCTCCTTGATTGGGTGGCCTGTGGTATACACCAACCACAAGGTTCCCATCGGTTCTTCCATCTTTAATTTTTACCCACAAGCTTTCAACCTGTTTGTGGCTACTCTTCAACAACAGCTCTTCACATTCTATCCCTTTCCTGAGATAGAGGGCAAAGCCTCCACCCTTCCTTCCCGGTCTGTCTCTCCTGAATAGCCACATTCCAGTCATGGGACTCGTCCAACCACGTTTCTGTGAGGTGCTTTGTTCCCTCTGCACCTCTGTGCTCTGCAACAGGTAACGCTGCCTGGTTAGCATCACAAAGCCTCCTTGTATGTACTAGGATGTCCTCTTGCTCTACCTGGAAGATAACACTCTCGTCATTGGTAACTGAGATCTGATAATGGACTTTGGAGGGTGTTCCAGATTTTGCAGTCAGACTCATAGTGTCTGGGAAAGGACTCAAGGTCATGCTGGCCAGGAATAGCTGTCTGCAGGGGCAGGACAAGAGGGAGGGTTATGATTCCTGCCAGCCCTGCTGAGGGATTTCCAAGTCTGAGCTTTAGTAGGAGAGGGTGGGAGGTGCACCTGGGAAAGCTGACCAGGTATGGCTCTTTCAGACTCGGGCTGGGGATATGCAGTCTTTTCTGGAGGCTATGTTTGACAGCAGGTTCTGCCAAGTAGACCTATCCTTTCCAACTTCATGTGTTTTGTGCTCCAGATTCAACTCACTGTGGTGGCCTTTGTCTTACTCTGCAGGTTTAAAGCGCAGTCTCTCAGAGATGGAAGAAGGCAAAGTAAATCTGGATAACAACTGCTCACCCTATTACCTCATTAGGCTAATCTACTCTTCTGAAAATTTTGACAAACTCGTGAACCTGAGCCAATACAACATCCTCAATAACAAAGACCTGCTCCTCCAGGCAATCCGGAGTGCCGTAGAACGGAAGAGAAGTGGCAGGACTGGGCATCTCCCCAGCCACTCTGGAGCTGGATATGCCTAGGCCAGGTTTTTGCACTGTTCCCCGCTGAAGGCTATGACAGTCACATTACAACACATCACAGTCACATTGTAACATGTAACGGTCACATTACAGCAGTGTTCATTATTTTCAGGTAACTGAGGAAATCTGTACATTTCTCATCTTGCTTTGTTCAAGTTCCTGGCTTTCAAAAGGGTTTATTTAATCTCCTTCCCTGATTTTTTCGGACCACAAGAACCTCACACTGTGGACTTATTGGTTAAGAAATTAGGATCCTGATTAGCAGAGAACTTCCAGCATCTTGCTGATGTTGTAGAATATGGTGGTGGTGTTAGTGATAGTTCTTCATATGTGCCTGTCCCCTCGATCCTGAGCCCCTTGTCAGTGTCTTTTCAATGCTTCATTACAAACGAAGTCCTGGCCATTTGCATTCACTAATGTCCAGATTTTCAGACAGGCTGAGCAACTAGAATTTGCACTGAACTGATGGGCTCAGCTTTGAAGTCAGGTCAGAGTCATATGTATTTGTGAACAATGGCCAGACTGCAATGTGGACAACTGTATTCTGTCTGGCTGTTTGCCCTTGCTGATTTAGAAATTATTCATTTTTTCCATTCCCCTGCAAGAATTTGGCACAGAAACGCTGCTCCAAGATGTGATGACGGGGACAGCTTCATGTCAAGAAAAGAGGGCATTAGCTGCAGTGAGTGAGACTGGTTCTTTTGAGCATTGGCTGGAGGAAAAATTCTGCATAAGGCATGAGTGATTATATTGATTTATATGGGGAGTGCCTTTATGCATTAAAATATCAAGAGCCTGAAACGAGCTTCTGGTACCAGAAACTTGGGGGGAATAATTACCGTAGACTCAACTACATTTAATTTAATGCTCATGACCAAGACATAAGCTGGTGCTTCTTACGTATGTAGGATACGTAGGATAACATAACTCACTAATAGAGTGCATAGCTATTGTGTTTTCACACCCAGGAGATGTTTTTCCATTTACAGTCTTCTATCCTTGACATCATAGGCAAGGTATTTTTAATAGGTGCTACACTGAAATAGAGCACAAACGAAAAAAAATGGAAACTTTCTCACACCTCCTTGCTGGAAGAAAATATTTGGAAAAATGATGTGTGGTTTTCATTTACTTTGGAGTGCAGTGAGAGACTTTGCCTTGAACCAGGAGTTTGGAACATCTTTATAGCCCTTCTTTAAGTTAAAAAGATGGTAGGGAAGGATACTGAGCAGTATGAAACAGAGCACCACAGAAGTCAGAGAATTTTCCAGACTTCCTGGCATTGAAGGATTTGGACCTGCTTCCAGTTTATTTAATGTAATCACGGCATGTTCATTGGGACCTCCAAGGAAAATCTTATACATTTCTTCTGTGTTGGAAATTTACTTGATATATAGAATTAGTTTTACTTGAAATACAAAATTAGACAAAGAAAGAGAAACAGGGGTGTGCCTTTTTGGTATATGCAGACAAAATTCATGCTCAGAGGGAGAGCATTTACAAAAGGCTTCATCGTCTGAACCCTGCATCTACTAGATGCTGCTTATGCTGCAGGCAAGGACAATGAATAAGCCTCAGCAATATTCCTGGTATAATACTATTTTACTGAGCTAAGGAATACCATGCAAAACCTGAGGAGTCTGAACAACTGGAATGCAAACGTACCAGTTCAGACCATGAGAAGATAAGAACTAATCAGATATTGGCTGCAAGAAAAAAAATCAAGAACTATTTTGAGTTGAAAGGTGAGATGAGAGCAGGGGACTGTGTCTGAAGAGAAGAGTCCTACCAACACGTCCTGGCATGTTCATAGTGCTGCTAATGCAAACAGAAATACTCACTAAAATGTGAAAGAGCCGAAAACCCTACAGGGTTTCCAGGTAACCCATAATCAGTGGAGACTAAGTTTTCTGAGGGATGGTTAAATTGTGTCATAGAGTGAGGGAGGTAGCTGTGGATAATGAAGGTAGTGTGACTGTCCCCTTGCAAGGACCACTGTCTCCCAAGGTTATGTCAACACTTAGATAGGGTCAGGGACTGCTGTTTAACCTTGCAACCAAGACACGTAGACAAGTATGTGCCCCTTGATCTCTCGGGGGCCCTACGTGGTACCCATGTAGCCTTAAATGGTGATAGTTTTTTAAAATATATCTTTGCATTTCAGAGCTTGAATTTATGTGAAGGCTGTATCATTGCCCATCAGAATGGTGAGGGTTTTTTTGTTTGTTTTTTTGTTTTTGTGGCATGGCATTGAGGGAGTATGTTGCTGGTCTGATGGTGTGGCAGGAGGACCTGGAGGGAATTTGTGAGGGCAAAGGCTGCTGGAGGATTCCGCAAGGTAAAGGGACTCAGCCCTGGCAGTCTTACCCATGCAGTTTGTTGCGAAGTGGTGTCTGGCACATGTTCTCCCCCAAAGCATACCTAGGCTCTGGTTCAGAGCATGCTAATTTGCACTGCACAAACCCCACAGAACTATAAAGCAGTGATGTATGACTGATCAGTGACCTGCTTTCAGGTCTGCCTCTTGGTCCTTGTTTCCTTTAGGATGTATGTGAATCTAAGGGAATGGACCACTGAAATGTTGTGTGTTTTATTCCCCAAAGGGGATATGTTTGTTCTTTGTCCCCAGTCTTGCCTGGCCTTGTGCCACATACTGTTGCATAGCTGTTTGAATGGAGTGCATGAAAGCCAAAGCAGGGACTGTGAGGAAAAAGCTGTCTCTGCATCGCACTGTGAAAAGGCACATGGCATGCTTATAATCTGGCCCTTGCTGTTCTGGTGTTATGTTTGCTTAGCCACTGAAGACGAATGCACGCGTGCAAAAACCTCATCCAAAATGCATCCCAGATCACTGCTCTCAGATGAACATAATGCTGGAAAAGCCTCGCAAATACAGAGCTTGCTGTCTGCTGCCAAACACAAAGGAAACAAAAACTTGTTCTACTCTTTATAGAAAACGCTTGCTTCTGTCTTTTAACCATTTAATAATATATTAATTAAAAATAAAATATTGCAAAGGAGCACTAGACCCTTGAACGTCCTTATGCTCTTAAACACGACTGCATTTTGTATTAGCACCATCGATGCTGGCTGCCTGCTAAGCACTTTGTAGGGCATTTGCTAGTTTCAAGATTGGGTGGAAAAATCAGAAGGATGGTGGTCTAGTTTACAAAGTCATAGAGAGCCTGGAAAGAAGTGGAATAAAATATTCCTCCTGTGGTGAAACTCTCTTCAGTGGAATGGCACAAGATAGGGTAAGAGGGCAGCAGTACTGAGTCAAAGCCAAGACACAGCTTTATTTTGCCTTTTGGAGATCTAGCGTAAATGGCTTTCACTGAACTTTTCTGTTATCAATTAAATAGTGAGTTTAAAAGTACAAAGTTTAAAAAAAAAGAAGTTTTGTGAGTTTTTTTTTTTTTTTTTACTGTAAAAGCAACTAAAAATGATCATCAATAAAGGAAAATGCACCAGTTTTCCAATACTTCAATCTGCTGTATTTTTTGTCATGGGCAGTGGTTCCAGCAGAGCTACAGCAGATGAGCGCACTGGACTACCCAAAAAAACCTAACAATTAGATCACCTTGTTGGATGCAAGTGACTGATCTGAATCAGTCAGACTACAAATTTAAACTCTAGATGTTACATGTGCCCATAAAGCATTTACATAAACCTAGCGTTATGCACTTTCCTTCCCTCCCACTGGAAAACTGGTCAAGGCAGAGGAGAAGTCTGCAAGCAATGAGCAAGAACTGTGTTGCAGGCTGGCTAAAAACATGACCGAGGTTGAAATCCTTGTTAGAGGAGCTTAGGACTGAATCTTCTGCTTCTCAGGGAAGAGCCCCCGGCCACTACACTGTCCTGGGTGAAAAAAAAAAATCATGCTGGGTAACTTTTCTTTGGCTGAGCAGCAGAGATAAGTAGGGCAAAAAAAAATGTTCTTCCTCATGATTGCACCATACCTTAAAAAGTGAAGCCTTAAATCCAAATGGTTGCACCAGTAGATAAGTATTTAAGTAAGAATGGGCTAAACAGGCCCTTCTCTGTGCTGCAGGGCTCATCTGATCACTCCTTTGGTAGCCTCAGGAGACCAGGCTAAGTCTGGCATGGCAGGACTTGAATCTGTCTCAGGTGAAGCAGGACTTGAATCTGTGTCTCAGGTGAACAATCAGATTGGGATGCTATTTTTGAGGCCCACAAGGAGTCTCGTCCTTTTCCTTCTGGATCTGCTCTGCTCATGCTGAGTGGTGGATAAAGGAAATTCAGAATTGGAGCTGAGAGTTGCGCCTATGAACCCATTGCAGGGGTGGACCTACAGACATGAGAGAATTTGGGCTCTGGACAAAAAGAAATGTGCAGCTTTTATTGCCTGCCTGCCACTTTCCTATATTATTATACCTCTTTGGCATAAGGATTTAAAGTACTCGGAGATGAGAACACAGCTGAACCCTCTTGCATATCCAGGCGGAAGCAGAATAAAGGAAAACGCAAAGCCAGCAGCAGCCCTGTGCCAGGTGCTTTTCTTCCAGGATTGGACTTGTCACTGGAGAAGCAGTGGCAGTTGCAACTCTGCTGGTGAAGAGGAGCTACATTTTTAAACCCATGCTAATTACTGTTTTCCCCTCTTGAAGAGAGAGGAAGCTGACCACAGCTGCTAAAAGTCCCAGGCACAGCACACACCCAACACACCATTCAGACTGGACCTCTTAAGACAAAAATGACTTTGAGCCGTCCTGGTATATAGACAAATTGTCTTTGTGGTGGCAAAAGGGAAGGAAAGAATAACAGGCATTTCAGGTCAACACCTCCACTTCCCAAAACAACCAAACCTGTCTAACCTACAATAAACAAAGTCCTACTAAATTGTCCCTACCAGCCTTTTTATTGGCTTGGGAGCTGTGTTGAGCAGTGACTAGTGGTATGAATAGTACGATGTATGACTAATAAATGAGTAACATGCCCCAGGACTGACCTGTGCCAGATGGAATCCTCCAGGGACTGCATGGGCTGGGCCTGGGCAGGAATTGGGGATTGTCAGCAGAGCTCGCTGCTGTGATTAGACATCTTCCCTTGGGAAGTCGGAAAGCCTAAGGCATTTAAAGATGTTCTGAGGAAAAACATCATATTCACTAGACATTGAATTATATTAGATAGATAGAGTCTTGTTTTGGATTGCAGGGAGGGACTTGCTGGCTTGGCATCTCTGCCAGTTTCTTCATTTTGCTTGCTCAGAGTTCTTAGAAGAATAAAATTTGCATCTTCTGGCTTTCATCCTTCCAGAATAAGAGTTACAATGAATTTTCTTTTTATGAGAACTTAGGACTGGAGCAGTCACATATATGTAGCCCAGATATCCCTGCTGGGAATGAGTAATAAACATTTAACTCTTTGCACCTCTACATTGCCCCCTATTTAAGGATGCAAGGGTTTTCCTAAAGCCTTAAAGCAATTTACAGTTTGGTACCAGAGGAGAGAGGAAGCAGGAAAGAGGCCTTCCTCCCAGAAACATGCAGCTTCCTAGTCCTTCTGTGGAGAAGTATAATCCTACATGACCAGGTCTCTTAATGCTGATGCAAATATATTCTGTTCAGGCAGCAAGATACCTTGGGCAAGAATTTTGCCTTTCTGCTTCAAGCATTCACAACTAATTAATTGATATGAGTACTACGAGTAGCATAAATCTGTAACTGTATGTAATGCTTAACTACAGAGCATTGTATGTTGCAGTGCGACAAATCCAGGCAGAACCTTAAAAGACCCACGGGCATATGGAAGCAGCAGTTTTAATGATGATAATGACATTTTTAACAGAAAATACAGTCATGGGATATAAACCAGTTCCTGAAGATAAAAGAGTTGTTCGCAGGAGAGGGAAGAAGAGAATTAACTATCTGAGCACAGAGTACAATAAGATTAAGACTGGAAAGCAGAACTCATCTCAGTGCCTCAGATAAAACTATGTACCATAGTTCCAGCTTGTTCCTAGCTAATTCCTGGCAGCCAGCACTATTGGAAGATATATGGTCAAAATATGGCAATTTTATCTTTGAACCCACTATCCCATTCATGCCAATGTGTCTTGAGGGAAGGTCTTCCTGCTGCTGCTGTACGGCATGGTGTGGATCTTCTCTTAGCCTCTTTGGGGCTTCTGCTGGGAAAGGTTCTCTGGGAGAAACAATGCCAAAACGTCTCACGCATCTCAGCTTAAGAGACACAATTTGAACAGTTACTGCTGACAGTTACTAAAGTCTTATTGAGCAACGACGGCTTACGCCTTGCAGGAAGTAATGGCATGAACTGCCTAAGCTGTCTCCTCAGTGCACTTCAAAGTGCCAGGACTTTAATGTAGAGGTTAAGGACATGAGACTGCAAATGTAGGTTACAAGGATGAGGAAACAAGAGCTGTGTGTGGGTGGATGGAGTCCTTACTTGGGATCATATGGCACATGACGCTTCTCCTTTGGAAAACCAGACTTTGTAAAAGCATGAGGACTGTGAAATCTGCAGACCGTGACATCTCTCCCATAAGCAAAAAAATCACTGAGAGACCTATACCACAATATAAAATGCTTTAAGGCATTGCCCCTAAAAATACCAGTTAGTCCAGCTAACCTGTGGGTGTGGCTGACAGGAAACCCAAACCTTGCTCGTTCTTCAGTTAACATTTGCAATAATGCAATAAAAGCATACATGTAATGATGACAGGCTTCTACCTCATGATTTCTTTTTTTCCAAGCCCTCTCCCTCCCAGCCCTCTGGCAAATGGCAAAAGGATGTTTAACTCTTTACTTACCCATTACAATGGTAAATGCAACACCTTTAAAACAACTGCAAAAGCTATCTTTGAAAATCAGCTATTTACAACCTAACAAAAATAATTTTGCAAATGTGACTTTTTCTTCATAAAAAAAATCACACTTTCTGGCTACCAAAATTAGAGTCCACCCAGATCTGATGATAATTTTCATTATTTTTTCTGTTGGTGAAAATGATTTACAGTGGAAAAGCATAAAGTGCACAAATATATTGGTAAGTGCAGAAAGACAAGCTTACTCTCACTAATTTGATCCCATGGCATTTCACGTTTCTAATGTGTGAATCACTTTTGAAAGGTTGAATGTCTTCCTTGTAAGAATCTGGCAAATCCCGAAAAGTTCATTTTATTAGGAAATAGCTGTTCTCTTGTCCTCCTTCTTCCCAGGAGTGACACTCGGGCAGCTGCTAAGGGATCTTTTTTTTGTCAGAATTTACAGCGAGGTTGCTGCTTATGTTCAATAGCTGTGACTTTGCAGAGTGCCATTCAGAGCACTACAAAACTACCTGTTACAGTACAGCTGCCCTAACTGCACAGATGATTCAAGGGATCCCTTACGGCAGCACTGCAAGGCAGAAACAGAGCATGAAAACATCCGGCTACCGCGGGAGATTTAAACGCGGCCAAACCATCAAAACCGCTTTTTCGGCGACATCCAGCAGCAGGACGGTGAGTACTGCGGTGGGGTGGCCATCTGAGGTGGTGGGGCACTTCCCTGTGATGGGAAAAGCCTAGGAAAACCTAAACGGGAGCGGGGCGGGCGGTGCTCGGCTCCTGACACGCGGCAGCGGACGGTCCCGCGCGGTGCCTGACGGGAGGGGGCGGTCCCGGCGGCTACCGCGGGAGATTTAAACGGTCTCTTGGGAGCACGGCGACTGGGAGCGCGGCGAAGAGGAGCGAGGCAAAGAGGTGCGGGGCACGTTATTACGAAGGGGCAGTTTGAGCGGCAGTTAAGAGGAGCGAGGCAAAGAGGTGCGGGGCACGTTATTACGAAGGGGCAGTTTGAGCGGCAGTTAAGAGGAGCGAGGCAAAGAGGTGCGGGGCACGTTATTACGAAGGGGCAGTTTGAGCGGCAGTTCGAGCGGTCAGGGCGAGCAGGAAGGGCTCAGGGAGAGGCTGGTGGCTGACCATGGTGGCTACCAGACAGAAGACTAAAACTGCTCCGGGTGCTGCAGCCAGCAGGATGGATACTGCCAACCAGACAGAGCCTCAGTGGGTCCATGCAGCCACGCAGACCCTGGGTTGTAGGCAATGCCCCCCTTCAACACCAGCCCGTGCCTCTGATACCAGCTACGCTTGTGGGAACTGTGCACGAGTCGCAGAACTCCTTCACATGGTGGCAGAGCTGAGGGAGGAGGTGAATAGGTTAAGGACTATAAGGGAATGTGAGAGGGACATAGATCTTTGGAGCAGTGCCCTCGCACAAACCCAGCAGGCTGCTGGAGCCAATGCGGCGGAGCAGCTTGATCCTATAATCTGTGAGGCAGGGGGAACAAGAGATGGGGGATGGCAGCAAGTTCCTGTCCGGCGTAGGAAACCTGCTCCCCCCACCCAGACAATTAACCCCCAGATAGCCCTCAGAAATAAATATGAAATGCAGGTAGAACCTATTCCCCAGGAAGAAGGCAGTGGAAGAAGGAGATGGTCCCCACAGCCTGGAAACATTCCCTAGGCTCCAGCATCCTCGGAGGGCCCTAAAAACATCCTCTGTCAAGAAAAAGAGGAGAGTGATCGTCTTAGGGGATTCCCTTCTTAAAGGAATGGAGGGTCCCATCTGCAGACCGGACCCGCTCCACAGGGAGGTCTGCTGCTTGCCGGGGGTTTCAGTGAGGGATATCAATAGAAAACTCCCTTTCTTGGTGAAGGAAACAGATTACTATCCCCTGTTAGTATTTCAAATAGGTAATGATGACTTACAGCGCAGAAAGCTGAAAGCCATCAAAAGAGACTTCAGGGCTTTAGGGAAGATGACTGAGGGCTCTGGAGCGCAAGTGGTGTTTAGCTCCATCCCAATACTAAGGAATATGGAGCAGGAAGTCATGAACGTACAGATGATTAATGCCTGGCTCCGAGCCTGGTGTGAGGAGAGAGGCTTTGGCTTCTTTGATCATGGGGTGACCCACCCACCCCCAGGTTTTCTTACTAGGGATGGGTCATACTTGTCTCGAAGGGGGACTAAAGTTATCTCTAAAAATCTAGTTAGGCTCTTAAATAGAGCTTTAAACTAGATGTGAAGGGGGAAGGGGAGGAGACCAGGCTAGTTGGGAATGAGCCTGGAAATGGGAAACCGGCGGCTGAGAAATGGTGTGCTGGAGAGGACCACCAGTACACCACAACAGGGCAAGTGAGGGCGAGTATAAGTGGGGACAGTAAGGATGAAACTGGGTCTGTGGAATTAGTTATTCCAAGGACCAGTCAATCGAGAATAAACTCTCTTCCCTTTACGAGGGCTGAAGGTTCATCAGCCCAGCTGAAGTGCATTTACACCAATGCACGCAGCATGGGCAATAAGAAGGATGAGCTGGAAGCTGTTGTAGGGCAAGGTGACTATGATGTCATTGCCATCACAGAAACGTGATGGGATGACTCACATAACTGGACTACAGCTATGTTGGGATATAAACTCTTCAGGCGGGACAGGAAGGGTAGGAAAGGAGGCGGGGTAGCCCTCTATGTCAAAGAGTGCTTTGAAACTCTCGAACTGGATTACGGTGAGGACAGGATCGAGTGCCTATGGGTTAAAATCAGAGGAGCCCACAAGAAAGGGGACTTTGTGATAGGAGTCTGTTACAGACCACCCAGCCAAGAAGAAGCTGCTGATGAACTCTTCTATAAACAGCTGGGGACAGTCTCTAAATCTCTGCCTCTTGTCCTTGTGGGAGACTTTAACTTTCCGGATGTCTGCTGGGAGTACAATACAGCAGAAAGGAAACAGTCTAGGAGGTTCCTGGAGTGCATCGAAGACAACTTCCTTGCACAACTGGTTAGCGAACCAACAAGGGAGGGTGCCTTCCTAGACCTGCTGTTTGTGAATAGAGAAGGTCTTGTTGGGGATTTGACGGTTGGAGGACGCCTGGGATTAAGTGATCATGAGATGATAGGGTTTTCAGTTCTAGGTGGGATTAAGAAGGGGGTTAGCAAAACAGTCACATTAAACTTCCAGAGGGCAGACTTTGGCCTGTTCAGAAGGTTGATTAGCAAAGTCCCGTGGGAAACAGTCCTTCAGGGCAAGGGAGCCCATGAGGGTTGGGCGCTCTTGAAAAATGAAATCCTATCAGCTCAAGAGCATGCCATCCCTGTGTTCCGGAAAAGGAGCCGGCGGGGGGAAAAGCCAGCTTGGTGGAGCAGGGAGATCTCAAAATGCGTCAATAAGAAGAAGAAGCTCTATGTGCTCTGGAGGAAAGGACAGGCATCTTGGGTGGACTACAGGGACGAAGTGAGATCGTGCAGGGAAAAAATCAGGAGGGCCAAGGCCCAACTAGAATTAAAACTCGCTAAGTCTGTGAAAGACAACAAAAAGTCTTTCTACAAGTACATTAACAGGAAAAGGAGGACGAGGGAGAATATCCAGTCTCTAGTGGATGCAGAAGGAATAACAGTGACAGGGGATAAGGACAAGGCTGAGGTACTTAATGCCTTCTTCGCCTCAGTCTTTAATAGCAAAGGAAGTTGTTCCTTCTGTTTACAAATCCAAGAGTTAGAGGGGCAGATTGAGGCTCCCGTGATCCAAGAGGAGGCGGTTAGAGACTTGCTTGCCCAGCTAGACGCCCACAAGTCTATGGGGCCAGATGGGATCCACCCAAGAGTATTGAAGGAACTGGCGGATGTCCTTTCCAAACCCCTATCCATCATCTTCCAGAGGTCCTGGCTGACTGGGGAAGTTCCACTAGACTGGAGGCTGGCTGATGTTATGCCCATATACAAGAAGGGTTGCAGAGAGGATCCGGGGAACTACAGGCCTGTCAGTCTCACCTCAGTGCCAGGGAAAGTCATGGAACAGGTAATCTTGAGTGCTATCATGAAGCACACGCAAGAGAACCGGGTGATCAGGCCCAGTCAACATGGGTTTACAAAAGGCAGATCTTGCCAAACTAACCTGATCACCTTCTATGACAAAATCACTCAACTACTGGATGGGGGAAAGGCTGTGGATGTAGTCTTCTTGGACTTCAGTAAAGTCTTTGACACAGTTTCTCACAGCATTCTGCTGCAGAAACTGTCAGCCTCTGGCCTGGACAGGCGCACACTCTCCTGGGTTGAAAACTGGTTGGATGGCTGGGCCCAGAGAGTGGTGGTCAATGGAGTTAACTCCAGCTGGAGGCCAGTTACAAGTGGAGTTCCTCAGGGCTCAGTACTGGGTCCAGCTCTGTTCAATGTCTTTATCAATGACCTGGATGAAGGCATCGAGTGCACCCTTAGCAAGTTTGCAGATGACACTAAGCTGGGAGGAAGTGTAGACCTGCTGGAGGGTAGGGAGGCTCTGCAAAGGGATCTGAACAGGCTGGACTGCTGGGCCGAGACCAATGGGATGAGGTTTAACAAGGCCAAATGCCGGGTCCTGCACTTGGGGCACAACAACCCTATGCAGCGCTACAGACTGGGGGAAGAATGGCTGGAGAGCTGCACGGAAGAGAAGGACCTGGGGGTGCTGGTTGACAGCCGACTGAACATGAGCCAGCAGTGTGCCCAGGTGGCCAAGAAGGCCAACGGCATCTTGGCTTGTATCAGAAATGGGGTCACCAGCAGGTCCAGGGAGGTTATTCTCCCTCTGTACTCAGCACTGGTGAGACCGCACCTTGAATACTATGTTCAGTTCTGGACCCCTCACCACAAGAAGGATGTTGAGGCTCTGGAGCGTGTCCAGAGAAGAGCAACAAAGCTGGTGAGGGGGCTGGAGAACAAGTCTTATGAGGAGCGGCTAAGAGAGCTGGGGTTGTTTAGCCTGGAGAAGAGGAGGCTGAGGGGAGACCTTATTACTCTCTACAACTACCTGAAAGGAGGTTTTGGAGAGGAGGGAGCTGGCCTCTTCTCCCAAGTGACAGGGGACAGGACTAGAGGGAATGGCCTGAAGCTCCGCCAGGGGAGGTTCAGGTTGGATATCAGAAAAAAATTCTTCACAGTAAGAGTCATTGGGTACTGGAACAGGCTGCCCAGGGAGGTGGTCGAGTCGCCTTCCCTGGAGGTGTTTAAGGAACGGGTGGATGAAGTGCTTAGGGACATGGTTTAGGGAGTGTTAGGAATGGTTGGACTCGATGATCCAATGGGTCCTTTCCAACCTTGTGATTCTGTGATAAGACAAGACAAAGCATTACATGCAATTATCTTTCATCTGTGGAAGCTTGGGATCAGGTTGCATTGATTCTTAGTCCGATCTCATATAAAACCACAGTAATGTAGTTTGGCACGATTGACAATACCTGGGAGTGAGGTGCAGACCTGACAGCATCTGATGCCTCTCATTTGTTAGTATCAACCTCAAACTATTTAAAGACAGAAGTCTTTTGAAGGCTTGCAGCTCTGGCCACTCGAATTGTTATAGCTCCATCTATGAAATGGTGACAACTCTTTTCTGCAAATTGCTTCTGTTATGATTAGGTGATCTTTCCTCTCTCTTGGTAACAGCAAAGTGTTGTAGAAGGAGTGAGACCATTTTATTCAGAATAATCCCTTCAGGCTGTGTTCTTATTTCACAGTAAAAAAAATTTTGAAGACAGCTTTTAAATTTAATTTGTTTCTCCACAATTCTCTCAGGCTCTATGACTTCCTTATTTGGGGTCAGCAACCTACTGTGGGGCCTCAGCTTTGCTCTCTGATCCTCACTCTGACCTGCTGAGGAGGAGCTAGTAATACAGCATCACTGTCGGGACGCTGTTTGGAACGCGAGTGTCTCCTCACACAAGTAAACATGTATCCTGGCACATGTGTGGGTGTGCACGTCTGTCCATCAAGAAGGTTACATCTACCTGCAAAGCTATTTGTAGGTGGCTGCTATTAACTCAGTGATTCGCTTTTCTGTCTTACAGGGCCACTTCACTTGAGCTGTCTGGCTTAAAGGTCTCTCTGTTCTTCCAGCATTAGGAAACTTGGAGTCAATATCACTTAGGTGATACGACAAATGACAGAGTCATCATATACACAAAAGTATACCAGATGCAGTCCTGTTTAATTATACTTAATGGCTTTACTACATTTAATACACAATTAAAATAAGTTCGAAGTGTAGTGATTAACTTAAAACATATCAGTACATTTCCAGAGGGCTGGGTTAGGATATAATAACAAATGGTCTAGTATTCATTGAGGCAAATGTCATTTTTCTCTTTTTGCTTCTAGTAGAGATGGAAGCGGTTTTGTTTTATTACCATTTTGTTCTAGATTTAGGGTGGTGATCGAGGCTTGTGTCACTGCAGTCCCATTTTCCTTAAAATCTCTGGAAAATTCTGCAGACTTTCGTTCAGGTTTGATTTTGAAGGAAGGTGTTCTCCTATCAACAGAATGCATCACCAGAAAATGAGATACAATCTAGAGGACTTTAAGTCACAGTGCACATGTAAGAAGTTAGGCATCCAGCTCAGCAGCAAAAATCCACCAGTCACAAGGACTAGAATTTCACATTATGGTGTGTAAGGTTTTTCAGACTCCACATGCAACAGAAATTGATTTATACTTTTGTATTCAGATAGAAATTTTCTAATTTGGCTGTGGCTGAGTTTTACATAACCATGTTTGGATTCTCAAAACAGGCTTTGAGGAAAGTATTCAAATAGTGCAACTTTAGACAACTGGGCTGGCTCCCTAAACTAGGAGGCTGGGTTCCTTTCAGACCCTGCTTGAGGGAATATTCAGAGGAAAATCCAAAGCAGCTATTGGAGACTCCTGCTCTGATTCCTTCATCTGCTGGAACAAATCTCCCTCAGCTGAGCATAAAAGCAAACCAGTCTTTGGATCAGACACTCTCTTTCAGTAACAATAGGTGATATAAGAATTCCTCTGGGTGTCCCAGTTTTAAGTCATCAAGCCACAGACAGGATATCATAGACTCCTAGAAGAGTTTGGGTTGGAAAGGACCTTAAAGATCACCTAGTTCCAACCCCCCTGCCATGGGCAGGGACATCCCACTAGATACGTATGACTACAGTGAGGCCATTTTAAAAACTGGCTGTAACACATCATAAATGACACAAACTAATTGAGGCAAGGTTATGCTCAAGAGTAACGTATTTTACCGATAAATGACACAGGAGCAGTACTTTATGATGTCAAGGCAATCTCTCTTTGTAGGTGGCTGTTACCTAAGCACAAACAGCAGTGATGTCAGTTTGGCCTTGCGGCACAGAGCTCTTACCTCAGGAGTGAACTTTTGCTGGTTAGTCTTTCAGTAGAGTCTCTGTCTGGAAAGTCAAACAGGCTTGTCTGGGAGACTTCTGTGTTTGGAACAAAAGGCTGCAGCGTCATTGTGGAATGTGATCTGTTACTGTGTCCTGCAGAATCAAAGAACACAAATAAAAACCTTCTGAAGTAGTGTTTGAGGCAGAGTTTGGCATTTCTGTGTCCACAGCAATTTTCTCTGCATATCACTATTGTAATCGTACTCTGGCTTCTTTTCCAATGAGCCACTACCTACTGAGGTGCCCAGAAATAGCTCTAGATTTAGAAGAAAAGCTGTTGATCAAGATCCAAAGCAATTTCCTAATAGAAGGATGAATACAGCCCTCGGGTGAGGTCATTCCCTGGAAATAAGGTGATGCCATCTGCATTACAACTGAAAGGCCACCTGGATACACTGCTGGGTCATGTTCAGTTGGCTGTCAACCAACATCCCCAGGTCCTTCTCTGTCAGGCAGCTTTCAAGCCACTCTTCCCTAAGCCTGTAGCACTGTATGGGGTTGTTGTGTCTGTCCCAAGTGCAAGACCTGTCACTTGGCCTTGTTGAACCTCATTCCGTTGGCCTCAGCCCATCAATCCAGCATGTTCAGATCCCTTTGCAGAGCCTCCCTACCCTCAAGCAGATTGAGACTTCCCCCCAGCTTAGTGTCATCCACAAATTTACGAAGGGTACATTCAATCTCCTCTTCCAGATCATTGATAAAGATATTGAACAGAACTGGACCCAGCATGGAGCCCTGGTGAACACCACTTGTGACCTGCCTCCAGCTGGATTTAGCTACATTTCCCACGACTCTTTGGACCCTGCCATCTATCCAGTTTTTTACCCAGCAGAGGGTGCACCTGTCCAGTGGAAGACAGCTTCTCAAGTAGAATACTGTGAGAAACGGTGTCAAAGGCTTTACTGAAGTCCAAGTACATGAATTTGCAGCCTTTCCCTCATCCATTTAGCAGGTCACCTTGTCATAGAAGGAGATCAGGTTAGTTTGGCAGGACCTGCCTTTCATAAACCCATGCTGACTGGGCCTGATCACCTGGTTGTCTTGTGTGTGCTGTGTGATAGCACTCAAGGTGACCTGCTCCATGACCTTGCCCAGCACCGAGGTCAGACTGACAGGTCTGCAGTTTTCCAGATCCTCCCTCCGACCCTTCTTGTAAATGGATGTCACATTTGCCAGCCTCCAGCCTCCACCACTGACAGCTCCCTTAATACCCTCGAGTGGATCCCATCTGGCCCCATAGACTTGTGAATGTCTAATTGACCAAGCAGGTCTTTAACCATTTCCACATGGATCATGGGAGCTTTGTTCTGCCCTCTCCCTGTCTTCTGACTCATGAGGCTGAGTACTCAGAAAACAGCTGACCTTACTATTAAAGACTGAGACAAAGAACACATTGAGTACCTCAGTCTTATCCTCGTCCTTTTTCACTAATGTCTCCCCTGCCTCCAGTAAAGGATGGAGACCTTCCCTGGGTCTCCTCTTGTTGTTGATATATTTGTGGAAAGATTTTTTTATTATCTTTCACAGAATTGGCTGGTTTAAGTTCTAGTCGGGCTTTAGCCCTTCTGATTTTCTCTCTACATGATCTCACTTCATCCCTGTAGTCCTCCTGAGATGCCTACCTCTTTTCCAAAACTCATATACTTCCCTCTTTTTTCTGATATCCACCCAGAACTCTCTGCTCAGCCAAGCTGTTTTTCTCCCCTGCCAGCTCATTTTCTGACACATGGGGACGGCCTGCTTTTGTGCCACCGGGATTTCCTTCTTAAAGAGCATCCATCCCTCTTGGGCTCCTTTGCCCTTAAGGACTGCCTCCCATGGAACTTTATTAATCAGCCTTCTGAACAGTCCAAAGTCTGCCCTTCGGAAGTCCAAGGTGGCTGTTCTGCTGATGCTTCTCCTTACTTCTCCCAGAACTGAGAATTTTATCATCTCATGATCGCTATGCCCCAGGCATCCTCCAGCCATCACATCTCCCACAAGGCCTTCGTCCACAAACAGCAGGCCCAGCAGAGCACCTTCCCTAGTCAGCTCACCATCACTTGTTAAAAACACAATTCATTCTTGAAGGAAGTGAGAATGTACCTATATTATTCTGTAGTGATTGAAGCCAGTTCTCCATCAGTGTCTGAGAAGGTGCCGCGAAGAAATACTCTGCCCCATCTCTCAGCCTGTAAATAACAATAGGAGAAGGTGAAGACTAGTTAGTCTTGTCTTCTACCTGCTGTCCTCATGAGTGGGGCAAGCACTGTAAGACATTTCAGTTATGCCTCCTAACCACATACAGTCTTAGGTGATTGTAGGTGAATGCTGCTGTACAGGTAGCTGTGTAGATTTTTATTAGTGCATTTCTCCATCAGACTTACCGCAACCTGAAGGCATTTTCTTTCCTGACGTAATCTACTAGCCTTTCACATTGGGCACCAGGAATGCTGAGGGACAGGAGTGTGGATACGTTCTGAAGGAAGATGAAATCATAACAAAATGTCTTTTGCGTCCTTTCTGCTAGGATTCAATTCCATACCAGCCTGCAGGCTGACTACACATCCATACTATCTTTTTCTGCTTTATAACTAAGATCACTGAAGAGGAAAACCCACAGAGGAACAATGGTCTATTGCATTATATCTTAAGGACAATTCTTAAATAAGATACTTCTTTTAAGGAATATGTTTGAAAATTTCTGAAAACTTATAATTCTCTCTTATAGTTCATATCAGATGAACAATCATTGAATTTTCACTCAGCTGATATTTGAAAGAGAACTGATTAGCGCAGCCTGAAAGCAAGGCAAATATAACTCTGTTTTCTTCTAAATGAATTTTTAGATAGGTAAATACAGAGATTACTAGAATGAATAAAAAAATCAAATTACCTTAGATGCGTCTTTTTCATCGTTATAGAAATCAAGCTTTAATCCATCAAGTTTTACATAGAAGGAATTCCAAGACCTTGAGCCTGGCTACATGAATAGAAATGGTAATAAAATCCAATTATTAGCTACATGTTTTATTGAAGTAGTGAAATCTTTCATAAGCAACTTCCACAGGAAGCCAGGGGCTGCCCAGATTATGATCACAGAAGCTATCTTAGTCATTATCTCCTAGAAAAACAGAACCTTTCGTAGTGGGTGATGTGGAAAGGGTCTTTCTGCGAGTCATAGCTGAACAAAGGTTACAACATGGTGCAAGGAAACTCTATACCATGTTGTGGTCAGCAACATCTTTGAGAGAAGGTGGGTAATCAAGTTTATATTTATTTTTAGCTACTAAGAGCCCCGTTCTTCCCCTCCCATCTGGAATGCTGGCCCTTGTCTAGTCACAGTCTAGTTTTGTTAAGTGTGTAGTTTCAATCTCATGTGGCTGCTGAATAATTCTTTATTTCCTAAACTTACCCCAGTAAGTTTCTGAACACTGTGGAAAAGCAGTTACTTCCTACCCCAACTATGCACCAGTGAAAGGTTAGCCTAATGCCATGAGACCCTTCTGGATGAAGTCTCCTATTACTTGTGGATATTCTTATTTTGTTATGCAAGTGAATCAAGCTGATAATTTGCTCATTCAGATAAAAGGAAGGAAAATTCCCGAGGAAGATAATTCATTGTTTTTCTTGTTTGGTAAGTTGGAATTTCCATATCATAGCAGACTAAATTCAGTGTATCCAGAAAAGAGGAAAAAGTTCTCTTCCAGAAGATGTAGTTCAGATCAGATTTAATTTTTTAGAGGTCTTTCAAGACAAAAGTTTCAGAGGAAATATTCTATGGGACAAAAAATAAAAGACAACTTGTTTACACACAATAGCTCAGCAAACACTCCTGTCCTGTTATGATCATTAATCTTCTGACCTGAAGTGATAATTTCTGGGATGAGAATTTAGATTTCAGTCTCATTCAGCCCTGGGTTAAACAAACCACTTCTTCTTCAAAGATATAAAGAAATGTTAATTCTCTTCTAGCACAGTTAGGTATTTTAAGCATTGGGAGCACGAACTTCCTCTGCCAACAAACCATCACATGTCTATACAAGCCTGGTTTTTGGTTTGTTTGTTCGTTTGTTTTAATATTGATTTTGTTCCCCAATTCAGTCGATATATTGAAATCTGTATTTATAATTAATTAGGAGAACATAATTAGGAGAACATAACTAGCGTGTTCACACAGCCTAGGGTCTGGTTCACAAATCCATCAAATGTAGAGAGACCCTGTTCTGCATCATTCCCATGACAGGCAAAAATTCCGTTGTTTCTTTCTCTTAAGGACTTGATCAGATACTGCCAAAGTCAGTAGGCGCTTATTCATGTATTTTAGTGGCAACTGAGTTACAGCCACAGTCCTGAGCTCCTCTTCAGCAAGAGCTTATCCTGAAGAAGTCCAGATTTGGACTATAACGCAAGGAAAGATAGATTATCCCAGAGTGATGGCATTGGTTTCTACCTGTTGTCTTCCAGGAAGGAGCTGGTCTCTCTTTTCCAGGACTCCCTCCATATGCTGGAGACCTGCAGTAACCTGCATACAAGAAAATTGCTGTTCAACTTTAAAATGGCTCTAAACATACGTTATAATTTTGGAAGGTCTTCGCAGATAAATTCTACTCAGAGAAACTGATCTCTACTGCCTTTAACTTTTACTTTCACAGCACAGCTAGAAATCCTCTCTAGGTTGTTAGATGCATCTCTGAAATATTACTCTAAATGAAGAGAATTCACATCCTTCTAGAACATTTTGCTCATGGAATTTGCTCTATCATGGTGTATCAATTAATTAATATTGTTTTTATATTATTAAAAACAATTTACAAGTCAAATTGCTATGCTTATTCATACTACCGCTGCAATAATACTGAGTTACACCAATGTATAGTGTTGTACTGGTACATTTGGATATGTGACTGCCATGGTTTAACCCTAGCTGGCAACTAAGCACCATGCAGATGCTTGCTCACCTTCTCTTTGCCTCAGTGGGATGGGGACAAGAATGTAAAAAAGAGTAATCCTTGTGGGTTGGGATAAAGACAATCCAATAGGACAGCAAATGAGAGAAACTAATGATAATAATAGAATATACAAAACAAATGATGCACAGTACAATTGCTCACTAGTCGATTTCTGATGCCTGTCCCATCACCAGCCAGTGGTTGTTTCCCACCCAGGCCACCTCCCCAGTTTATATACTGAGTATGATGGTATGTGGTATGGAATATTCCTCTGGCTAGATTGCCTAAGCTGTCCTGGCTATACTCCCTCTCAGCTTCTTGTGCACTTCTTTGCTGGCAAAGCATGGGAAGCTGAAAAGTCCTTGACTTAGCATAGTTGACTACTTAGCAACAATTAAAAGCATCAGTGTGTTATCATTTTTCATACTGAATCCAAAAGAGCACTATACTAGCTACTAGGAAGAAAAATAACTCTATCCCAGTAGAAATCAGGGTAGCAACAAGAGGGGAAAGGAACAATTTTTTTCTGTCCTTAAGTTAACAGTGCAATTCTTGCCAGAATGAACATGGTGGTTCTAGTCTTGCACCAGGTGATCTCTTTGGCAAGGGTGCTCCTGTATCCTGCCTCCCCTTGACTTCTAAACTCAGTGGACACGAAGTACTACCACCTCACACAGAGGATATGGGTAAATTGGCTATCTTGCCTCTTTGTAAGACAGCATCTCCTGGCTTGTACGTGCTCTGCTGAATATTCAGTAGCATGAATAACCTCTAGTTTGGGAAAGAAAACCAGAAACCAATACCATTGTCAAGACCTAGGCTATAAAGCTAAGCAATGCTTTTAAGTTATAGCTGCTTAAGTCAACAACCTGTTGGGAAAGCGTACCAACTGCAAAGGCACATAAAATGCTTCTTGCTGTTCAGATCCTTGAGTTTCTTCACTGAAGCACTCACTGTAATAGTGCTTTTTGTGACTTTTATACTGAACATCCCGTATTTCCTTAAATGAGCACCAGATAGCAGTTTTGTGATGAGAGATCCTGGGACTTACCACAGATACGTTCTCTAATCTCTCCCAAGAGGAGTTAGATGGCAGTACATTTGCTGATTTATCTAATGACCTTTGGCCAGGCTCAGGTGGAGTTGCCATTAGTTTTGTCTGTGCCTTGGAGAAAGAGGAGCCTCTAGCACTTTCTTCCTGAGGTGATAAAAGGCCTGTGGCATGAGATTCTGACAAACTGCTGCTGTGTTGCTGTCCTGTGGGAGTAGGAGATGAAGGAGAACTTAAAGAACTGTGACTTTCCAAAGGTGGAGCTTGTGGACCCACTGGCTTTGGCGTAGTTGGAGTGGTATTCTCACTAAGCTTCTTTTCAGTTTTTACTTCTGTTTCGTTGCTGCTCAGCGCTTCTGGGGCTCCCTCAGAAATGAATTGTTGGAATGTTGTTGGAGACTTTTCAACAGGGGAGAAAACAGTTTCAAGTGGGACCCTCCAGGACAGGCTGCGTAAAGGCACAGGTGACAGCGGGGTTGTGCTCTTTCTCTCTGCCACTTTTGGTGCTGTATTCCTTTTGTCAGATGCTTTTCTTTTCAGAGATGGAACCCGTACAACTTTGCTTTTATCCTTCTGCTCACTCTCTTCTGTGTCCACTTGTTTCAGAAGATTCATCTCTCTCTGCAGGACACAAGTATTACATTTTTATAAAATTACCTTCATTGCATTCATGGGTACTTACTGAAGAATTTTTTTTTTTTAATTTTAAGTAGTAACAGTTTTTCAAATGCACTTTTCCCTGGCACTGAATTTTGTGGCCTGTACCTCCACTGGCCTTCTTAGAGTAAGAACTGAACTTAATTGCCATTTGCTGAGCATTATTTTGTTGACCAAACCATGAACATTGATGATAGTTAATATCAAATGCCATTGCTAATTTCTCTAGAGGCTGAGTCTTTAAAATGCTCTCGAGAAACTATGCTTCTTTTCAGTGGCACTACTTCTTTAAGTTTGCTGTAGGAACAGTGAGCACCCAGGGGTGTTCTCATGGAAAATTATAGAGTGGAAGACCTTTGTCCCTTTGTATAGCTGATTTGAAATTCACTGAATAAAAGACAGGCTCAGCTAAGTTACTTTTTATCCTCATACTAAAAAAAAAAAAAAAAAAAAAGCTATGTTTTGCTGGTTATTTCAGGAAAATATTCCAAAAAAATCATTGGAACGAGATATGAGAGATTGACTGAATATTTTCGGTATGTAAAACAATCCATTGTAGAACTCTGATGTTGGAAAGAAAAACGCCTGTGTCTGCCTTGGTCTGCCTTTATTTTCAGCCCTTTGCTACCCTCCAGCACTGTCAGGTAGCTGCAGCTCCCTATTGAAATCCTGAATGAATGAAAATCTCTCCATCCATGTAGTGAATGATCACCTTGTTTCTCACACAGCAATACACACTACACAACTTTTTTTGCTGGTCCTGACAGAAGAAAACTTCCACTTCTCCCCTGGAGCTTTTGCAAGCTAGTTGGATTTTTTTGATCCACCTACAGGTCTTGTTCTCAGCTGCTGTAACTGCAGTATCTCAGCTTTGGTCACTCATTTAGTCTATCTCAGCACAGGAGTTAAGCCCTAGACATTCAAACCCCCGTATAATCTTGTCTCATACACATCTAACTTCTACTTCTCACCTTAGTTTTCCTGCTGAGCTGAGCAAATTTCTCCTCCTGAGCTGCTAGCATCTTCTCAAAATCATGGTGTTTCTTCAGTAACTCCTCTACTTCAGATACTGAATCCTGAAAGGAAAAATTATCAGATACCGAAGTCCAAAAGCAAGTCCATTGGAAGATTGTGCATTACTGTTTAGATTGTGATTAACGTCAGGCCCAAGCTGGAACATGCTCCAAACACTGTGTATATGGTAAGAGACATTTCAATATAGTTGCACTATTGTTACTTACCCCATAGCTAGGATCTGAAATAAAGCTCTCCTTGGCAGCCAGCCATGCTTCTGCTTGCTCTAGCTCTCTGCGGAGCAATTGAATTTCCCAGTTTTCTTCATATAACTCTTTCCTCATTTCCCAGCTCTCCTTTACCTTCTTCATTAGCTCTGACAACTCTAGCAGTCTTTCTTCAATCTAGAAAAATACCATATGCAAAGCCAGGTGGTGAAAAATTCAACCAGACTTTCTGTGACAGCCAAATAATGTGTAATCTGGCCTTGGGATTCAGAAGATCACCTCTAGATAATTTTGTGGTGTTAACAAAGTTCAGAAAGGATGTGCAAGTCCTCATTTTCCTTACTCAAACTCATTTAGCAGGTATGTTGTATATATTATGATTGCATGTGTATGCCACACACTGCATGACAAATATTCTGCTATATGCTTTCCCATAAAAATTTATACCCAGGCAATTTATACTACAGTACTAGTGAGAACCAGGAGATTCAACAAATACATCCACATATGGCCGTGCAATCAAAATATATACAACATACCAGCTAAATGAGTTTGAGTAAGGAATGGAGAGCCTTAAACTTTGGGAAGTTCTCTAATTCTTTCCACAACAGGAGTATTGTAATCTTACATAAATTCTGAAGATGGTATGATCTCTGGATTTACTGAAAATTATCAAGAAAAGTTTGAGACCACTGCAAAGGTCAAAGTCTAAAGGTACGTAGGTAACAGGAGTACAGAAATTTTAACATTATTGCCCCTTTGGCTCTATAACATTTCTGAAGAATTACATATCTCCTAGTGTACTCAGGGACATCATTCTGTCCTATAGTTGATTGCTTTCTTTGCTTTTTTATCCTAGGTCTTGTGTAATTAAATGCTAAAATCTCATTTATGTGGCACATCTTTTCTGTGGAATAGCAGTACCTCCCTACCCACCTGCCCAGCCATGATTAATCCAGTGACTATTCTTTTATGGTCTGCTTCAAAATCAGTCTTTAGAGGAGTAAGAACTTTAAAACATGTTTTCTTTTTCTACATGTTACTTTAATTCTGCAGCTTTTAATAGCAGAGAACCTGATTGTCCTGTTCTGAAAGAGAGGTAAAGCTGCGGCTCCTGAATATTTAATGTCATCTTTGTTCAGTTTTGTTTGTAAAATATTTAACTCATCAACACACCTCAACAGACATGAAATGTCCATTCTTCATCAGGTCGCCTCCTGCCCGCTGCATTTCTTCATATTTTAGCCACTGCTTCTCTATCTCACGCTTGTATTCCTCGTGACGCTTGATAAGCAGTTCAGCTCCTAGGACATCATTTGCCAGTTCCTCAGATATCACTAGTGCATGCATCTCGTTAGCCCAGGCCCTACAGGATAGAATCAGAATGGTAAAAATGCAAGGAATCTGAGTTCGTCGAATACTCATGAATGTACACATCCCATGGCTATAGACATATTTACAGATTTTTATTTGCTTACAAAAGATAAAACTATACAAACATATTGACGAAGGTTGCCTCATGTACTTATAGATTTTTATAACTTGATATAATATTTCCAATGCTGTTCAATACATAATCTGATAGAAAGGCAGCTGCAGCATCTATAGATACTGAAGCATCGCACGTTCAAATCCTCAGAAAGAAAGGTAACTGCAAATGCCTAGGCTGCAGACATTTGCAGTACTTTTTTACATGTTAATGTATAAAATTTAATGTTAAGGTGTCCATCTAAGCTATCAACATGCATGAAAGTCCTTAATACGCACACAGAGCATTCATGCAAAGAAGCACAGTGACAGATGCTTTTAAAGGAAAGTTTTCTACTCCATGAGTCTCAGCTGGCATAAACCAATGCATCCTGATTTACCTGTGCTCAGTATCTATCCCTTAGCAGAGTAAATGTCCAGTAGTCAGTGGTAACCACTTCACTGTCTTTGTATTTCTACTCCTGCCATGGATTAACTCTTTCATTAACTACACTCAACTAAAAATATCTATATTTCTTCTGTGAGAAAACCTGTTTAAAAAAATAGCAATTTCCATTATAAATGTATCAGTTTTGATGAAGATGATATTAAGATGATAACATACAGTATTTTCATGTTGGTTTGCCATTTTTGTCTAATTTGACAACTTTGATTAAAGCATATTTTGATTATTTATTTCAAGTTTTATACTATACCCCTGCTTAGAGATACTTTGACATGATTGATTTAGACTAAATGAGATATTTATCTCAACAAAAATGTATAATTTGTAATGCTTTAAACATTCAGCATTTTGTTCCAATTGAGATCAAAAAAGAAAAAAAAAAGTAATGGAATTTCCTGGCAATTGAATACTTGCAAAAGACTGACTAATAAGAATGGACAGAAGAGTGTGCATATGGGCAATGGCACTAAATACATGAGTGCGAAACACTTGCAGCACTTTAGCAATGTTTATCTAGTCTAGAAAGTTATCTTTAACGTAGTTACTTTGACTATGAGAAAAATGGGCACTGGCATCTGTATAGGTATACAAATTACTCTAGCAAAGACTTCCCCATCTTTCTAGACTGAACAGTATTTTCAATTGGAATTGTGAAATTATCTAATCTATTCAGATTGACTGAATTCTCCAAGACTGTCTAGGAAACAGTCTAAAAATGTGGGTTTGTCATGCACACTGTGCTGAGATGGAGTAGCATGGTCGCCTCTGAAGTGTGGTAAATTCTGTGAAGTGCTGTTGAGAGGATGCCATGTATTATTATTCAAAGAGATTTGCAAGCAAGCTGTGGAGCACCTGGGACCAGAGTGAAATAACTGACCACTGTAACTTAGAAAATTCTACACATGAAAGACAAGAAATAAGGCCCACTGCAAAACACAAGGGGCAAACACATACATCAGCTCCCTGCAGTCATTGAAGTAGAGTTGCACTTTTTCTGCCTGGCTGAGTCTTGCTTTCCTCTCCAGAAACTTCTTGTCAAGGTTTCCCCAGCACTCATCCACATCTGTAAGTCTCTCCATGATGTTTTCCTTGACTTGAGGGTATGTGCGGCTGAGATGCCAAGCCTCTCCCCGAATCCGTTCAAGCTCTTTCATGATGGCTCCTAGATCTCTCTGGAACAGGAACAGGAACAGAATGGACCAAACCATCACTTAACATCTACCAAAAGCAGATTTGAAAGATGATGCGTATCTTTTCAAGCCACTGGCTGCACAGAGGCTGGAAATACAACCCTGTCAAGACTTTTCCTCAGCCTTTTGACGTTCATCACAAAACATCAAAGAGGCTTCTTTAGATTGACACACTAATTATTTTGATAAGTGTGGACCTAAAGTCTCTTGTAGTTCAGATGATACCTTTGCAATTACAATAACAATTTGAAATAGAATTTAGAAGAGTTCATCCTTAGAAGCAAAAGCATTGATAATACAAAATCATAATGTTAAAAACAGGAGGAAAAGGGCCCCTTCTGTGAAGCACAAAGAATATTCCAGGGTGCAATAAATTGATTTTTTGTTGGCCTGCAAACAAGACACTTGAAATGATTTGAACTCAAGCACACAACTCTTTCTTTTTTTTTGGTGTTCATGATTTCTGCTACTGCTTCATGACACATCGACTTACTTCTACTCCCTCAAGCTGGCTGAGAAGCGTCTGTACACCTGGAAGATCATATCCATAATCTTCTATATCCACCACTGCCTCTTTCTCCTGCATCCAGCCCTTCACTTCATCCACATCATGATCATACTGGTGAACTTGCCGGGCTGCTCTTAGATTCTAGAATAAAGAAACAATTTAATGTTAGTGTCTGCAGCATTTAATATCATTGTGTCTGCAGCACAAAAAAGGGCAACCTTAATATGTCCTAATGCAGTACAGACTGAACAAAAGCAGGACTGAACCACCTTCCCCAATAAGTCACCTGAAAGCAAGGTGTTTAAGCAAATCTAATTTCCCCAGGTTTTTTTTTTTTTTTTTTGTCAATGGAAAGAAATTGATGCCTCCAAAGAGCAATTTATAACTATCTAAGGTGAATGATCAAGATGGAGAGAAGGAATTTTCCTTTAAAGGCAGCACTCTCAGCCAGAGAAAGTGTCCTAAAAATCTTACTTGGAAAAAAGTCCTACACTGCAATGAGTGAAAATGAGTTTTTCTGGAATTTTAGAGGATTAAAAAATGTACTACTACTATTTTACATTCAAACAATGTATTAAGAATTATCATGCATTTACAACTGCTAAGACGCGATAGTGAGCTTGAGCTACTTCATAAGAAAAATGTGTATGTAATGGCAGTGAAGAAAGAGTTGAGGACATCTGATATTTTATATTCACTTTTAAACAAACAAAATTGTTGAGTTGTATGTGTCCTCTCTGCTTTTCCAAACACATCTGTGACTGTAGTTTTGTAAGAAAGGGTGAGATGATTTGACAGCTAATTGCTGCCAAAATGTAGAGATTTTGGCTTTGTGTCCTCTATCACCTTCTTTCCCACGTCCTTTTTCTTTGGCTGGAAGTAACTAATTCAGAAAAAATATCTGGAGAGTTTTCATCCTGTTTAAGAAGCTGGAGTAGTGCAATGAAGAGTCCAATGAGTGCCAGAGCTGGCCTCCTGTTAGTAGCAGTAAACCGTTAAATTGGCTTTTTTTTTTAAGAAACCAGAGATAGTAGTGAACTAAAGAAAACAGAATTACTTTGGGCTGACAAATACCTTTCAAGTGTAAGCCTTGCCAGGAACAGTATGGTAAGGGAGGCTATAAAGAGAAATAGATCAAGAAAGAACAGAACAGAATACACCCATTGCTTTTACAGGGCTTGTGTTTTAACATGAGCAATGCACTGGTTTGGGAAAGGAAGAAGGACATGGGAAACAGATGGAATTCAATGCCTCAGTCTTTCATGTGTTTCCTACCTCTGTCCTTGCCTGGATGGCATGGCATAATTTCTCCCATGTCTCATTGATTTGCTTTGTTCTCTTCTGGATGATGTCCATCTTGCTGTGGCTCTCCTTCTCTAGTTTAGATGCTAACTCATTTAAGGAGACAACTTTGGAATGTCCCAGAGGTTTCACCTCACTTACAAAATCTTTAAACTTTTTCTCCAGCACCTGTGAGATAAAATGGGACATGGGTTTAGATATAAGAAATTCTGCCTACCTCTGTGAAAGAGGCAGAAGGAATCACTTTCTCTCTACTCTATAATATAAAAGCTATGTATTGCAGTCTGCTAGAGCAAATGACTTGATAAATCCAGGTGATCTGGAGCCAAAAGAAAGCTTCTGTTGTCTTGATCATTAAACAATTTATGTCATAGAGAAAAATCACCCACATCCTAACAAAGAGATGCCACCCAGATCAAAAGCTAAGAAACATAACCTGTTAGGCTGTCCACATATGCCATAGTTGCTGAGAGGTAAACATGAGTTATTCTTCTCAGCTCTGTGTGTCCTGAGGAGAAATTTATCTTTGAAATCAGCAGCAAGAGGTGTGAATGCTGCATTCCAGTGTTTTCCACTAAAATTCTTACAAGACCATGGCCCCAGTTATGTCTAATTTTTTTAGGCTCTGCCAAATTAATAATCAGGGCCAGCAGTGAAGCGTGTAGACTTTACCCTAAGAGAAAGCCGACTTTATGATGCATCTGCTTTTTCTGTTGGAGGATTCTACCTCAGAGGGCCCTGTATAAGCAGACAGAAATTAGTCTGAGTTTTTGCTGTAGAGGTAACTGGGTTTTGTCACTGTAACGTACTTCACTGTCAGCAGCTACACAAAAATTGCAGAAAGTATGTTCCTGCTTTGCCACACAATACATATAATACCTTTTATTTTCTTTTACCTCAACATCATCTAAGTCCTGCCCGTAGTCATCGGACTCTGCTACAGACTGTTTACTGGAAAGCCATGCATCCACCAGCTGGAATTCTCTTTCAAACTGATAGAGATGGAATTGTTCTTGAAGGCATTTTCTCTGGGTCTCAGCCTTCTGCAGGAGAGACTGATAGTCTGCTAGGATCTTCTGAAGCTTTGAAAGTATGGCTGGACTGCAAAGAACAAGAATCAGAAGGTATGTCTTTATTTTGCTGTTCTTTCTGAACACTTTCTGTTCTGACAGGTTGAATTTGCAACACCTTCAAAATACAGAAGAAACCAGGTAACATCATGGAGTTATGCCAAGCTGTTAAAATCAGCTAGTTCAGGAAATATGATACGAATGGCTGCTCTTTTCACTTCCTCCTAACTTCATTTTCCTACCTCTCTGGGCTGTCTTTGTTAATTAAGCTGGCTCCTGTCTCCTGCATTTTCTCAATCCGGGGTCTGAAACCATCCATGTCCAGCTTGGTAGCTTCAAGTTTACGAAGTAAAACTTGTGTGGATTCTTCATTCTTCCCATAATCAGAGGTCTCCAGAATGAAGCTCCTCTCTGCCAGCCATGCTTCCACCTCCAGCAGCTGTAAAAAATACAGGGGTGAGCCTGAACACAACTGTGATTTAGGCCAAGACAAAGAAAACTGGAACGCAGTGGTGCCCAAAGAGACACCTTAGTGAAAACAGAGAACAGCTTAGATATCTTCCTTTAATGCAATCTAGCAGACACTATTCAAAAAAATACGTACCCAGAACCCAGTAATTACAGTTAGTTGTTTATCCTTCGCTGCAGTTACTTGGAAAAGGAACTGTTATTTCTCTACTGTTTCCATATTTACCAGATATAAAAAAAACAGGACAGTGTGGATTCTGCTCCTATCTTCCACATCTATCTATTCAACAATGTAGGTATCAGTTCTTTTAAGCAACAAAAGACAAATCTCTTGTGAACCCTCTTTACCTCATTCAGGAAGAGATGGGCCTCATATGACTGCATGAGCCGCTGTCTTCTCTCTCGAGCCTCTGCTTTCAAGGTTTCTACAGAAGTCTCAAGCTCCTTCAGATGCTCCATTATCTTGCGAGAGGATGAGTTGCCTCCTCTTACTAGTTTCTGCCCTGAACTGAGGACTGCTTTGGTCAAAGCATCCCGACTGCTTATCTCATTCTCCAAATTCTGGAAAAAGTGAAATGACAGAGCAAAACCAAATCTATGGAGACTTTTAAACCAGACAATATGGTCATCTAACTGCATTATAAATCTCTTTTCTGTACATGAAGACAGGTCAGAGGTGCAAAGTCTGAGTGAATACTTGAAATGGAGTGGAAGAGAATTTTTTGGGGTGAAGGAGTGATTATAGAAATCAAATACAGCCATGAAGTTTGGACCTTGGTGTGTATCCACCCCAGACCGTAGAGGGAAAAGGTTCAAACAAATCACAAACCTCTTATCGTAGATCCTACTGAAATATACACACTTAAACTACATTACTCTGTGTTTCTCAAGTTAAAATGTGTTTTAATTAAAATTAAAATTCTTTTAGGGAAGAACAATCAATTCAACTGCTTATCAGTGTTTATCCATTGCCAATGTCTTTGTAGAAGATGCGGCTTTGCTTAAAAATCATTGCAAACACTTGTGGGTACACAATTTACTAGGCAGCCATGAGGAAAAGGAGAGAAGAAAACTACCTGAATGATTTCTGTAAGAGTTTACTTGAAATTAATTTTTGAAGTCCAGTAGATTTTAAAATCATATGCATCTCTCCATATACCCTCTCATGTGATATTTGCTTCAGTGATGCCATCAATTTGTCTGTAGGAGGATGTGCATTCCGTGGCTAACTATGCCTGAGCATCTTGAGCACAAATAAACCCCACTATTTTACAACTCATAAATCATAGAATGGTTTGTGTTGGAAGGGATCTCAAAGATCATCTATTTCCAACACCCCTGCCAACCCCACCTCGCACTAGAATTGTTCTGTTTACTTTCATAGCTATGAAACAAGCAGTTTCAGAGTTAAGCTAGAGTGTTGTGTTAATGTAGAAGAGAAACTATCTCTGAGGGGAGGAGCTAGTTTTTCAACTGAAGTATCAGACCTGGCTAGTAAAGAGCTCAGATTCTAATCTTGCCTCTGACTTCCCCCTATTAATTTCAAGACAGTCACTATGTTGTTGAAAAGTGACACCATATCTGACCCCAGCAGAATGGAATCCAGTGGCAAAGATTATAAAGCATCTTGTACTGTGTATTAATAATAAGCTTGCAACATGAAGAACAACTTTTCAGTTGAACATTTAGGAACATGTACTCACAGTACTTAACTTATAAAAACATGAACTAAAAAAAAAAATAAAAGGAGAGGGAGGAAGAGAGGGGAAACTCCATTTGAATCCAAATAGCTGTGCATATGCATATTATATTTGTGCATAAATGCAATTTTGCAAGACAGTATTTTTTGTTGTTGTTGATACATTTCATGCACAATTTTGTTTGTGGTAAGGAAACCACAGGGACTGAATTTTGAAAATCTGGCTTATTAAGACAAACAATGGAGGGTGGAACTAATAGTAAGTTCAGTTCTTGACTGTTATGTAACCTATGACGTTTGTTTGCCCATAAGCCAACATCAAAAAAAAAAGCTAGCTACTAAAAGACTGAAAATTCAAAACTTATATTTTAATCCTCCTCCAGGAGAATAAGAAGAAAAACAGTAGGAAGAGCTGACGTTTTATTATGCACTGATATTATGATCTATGTCTCCCATTCTCTCAGTTCATTGAAATATTTTGAGATCTGGCCAATTAACACGAAGATAATTACAGTCTAAAGCAGTATCTCCACTGTTCCTTCAGTTATCCTGAATATTTTCTCAGATTAATTCAGCTCAAACATTCTTTTTGTCTGTGATCATAATTAATTCCCTAGCACGTCAACCAGCTCATAATTTTTAGGAGTAATTGCGCACATAGCAGCATTTATACTATCAATCATGAGGAAGAAAGCTTTATTTTTCTTACTGTCTAATCTCAAGGTCATCAACTTCATCTTGCTTAAATACAGAATTTTTACAAATATGGGAACTACACTGAATACTAAGAAGGTGAACACTGTCGAGAATATACCCATCAGTCTTACTTAGGAATATTACGGAACATACAAGTAAACCCACTTTACAATTATTCATTGAATTGTGAGTACATGTAGGATAAATCAACTTCTTGAGAGACTTCATCACTGTCCTAACACATCACTTGTAGCAATCTTAACTTTTTACCCTGAGAATATTTCCAATTTATTCTAACTTCAGATTTTTACTTGTAGACATGCAGATTTCTCCAAATTCTCAGGCGTACCTGAAGCTCTCTGTATCTATATCTATATCATAGACTCTCCTCCGTTATAAGGTCTTCTGTCTTTCCAAGTCCTATTGCAGATTGCAGATTTTCCCCAGAGGCATTTGACTTGGCATTTAAATGGGCTTTCATTTGCTAACAATAAATACCAATAGCTGCTGGAAACCTAACAGGATTTTTTTTTTTTAATTCCACCTCATGTTTACAAAGACATGGTGCTCCTTATTAAAAAAATATTAGGAAGGTAGCCACTGTTTTATTGGTATTTGAGATGACGGTGTTCCAGACACTGCTTTCCCTGATGGCTCATCCGAACCTTGCAAAACAATTCAGCAGCTATCTTGAAAGCTGCCACTTGAATGAAGGTTGGCTAAGGATCACCATCTCATTAACTCCCTACCTCAGGAACAGAAAGAATTTTGGGGAAAGGTGTTTTCCTGGGAGCTCATCCTGAGACATCTGAGCAATGAGCTTGCTTGGATGTACTTACGGAGTTTCAAAGCATATTTGTTAGGACATCTATTGCCCAAAGAAGCTATAACAAGATACACATCAGTTTGTAAGATCTATTTTGTATTGCAAAGGTGAGATTTTGAACTCAGTTCACAGAAAAAGTCAACATGTCCACAGAAAAGCATATGTTACTTATCCCACTGCAATGATAAGTAGCATGGAATGCCACACGTTGCCAAGTCATGAAGCCATCTTTTGAAAAATATAATTACTATCAGACAAGGATAAGAGCAAACCCTGGCATCATGACTCCTGTTAGCCAAAGCACAACAAATGAAGTTTACCAGAGGCAAATTGCATTGTATTCCCTCTTTGATTCTAAAGACTGAGAATGTTTATTACATGACATTACCTGGTGCTTTTCTTGTAGACTCTGAACAGCTGCCAAGGATTGGCCGTAATCCCTGGAGGAAGCCATGGGAAGCTTCTCATGAACCCAGGCCAACTCCTCTTCTACATCTCGGAAGAACTGGTACTGAAGTCTGCTTGCCTCCAGATTGCCACGTCTCTCCTGCAGAGGATCACGTAGACTTTTGTATCTGCAAGATTCAAAGGAAACTCAATGGGGATTGTGGATTAATAAGGAACGGATGAAATGCCTTTTTTTTTTTTTTTCCAGAATGATGCATAGAAGGAAAGAGAAAAAAATACGCATAGAAGAAAAAGGCTGATAAAAATAGGAAAAAGATAGCAGGAGGGAAGCCAGGCACTCACATACCTCTGCACCAGTTGATCCACTCTCTCTTCTAGTTCATCAGCAAGGAAATGCTTCTCTTTGTGGAACCGCTGAGCTGTAACCACAAGCTCCTGCAGTCGGTCCCTATGGCTAGTAATATCTTCCTCCAATTCCTTTTGTTTCTTCAGATGACTGTTCAAAACCACCAGATCATTGTTACTATATGGTGCTTTCAACTCATTTTCCACATCTTCCAACCATTTCTCCATATCCTCTACACTTCGCTGAAAATTAAGACCCTGAAGACAACCAGAGAGTAAAGGCCATTTAAACCTTTAGAACATACAGTATGATATAAAAATCTTGGCCAATTTTGGTAAGAATTACACACAGACATGAAGAAGATTCCCAGCGCTCTGTATACTCTTCCCAAAGATGATGATGATTCAAACAAAAAAGAGAATTCAGCCAGGGTGAACACAAGAACGGATGCAGAGAACATCAAGAGCTAATCTTACTTGTGTTGCACAAATGATGGACTCGGTATCTTCAAAAGAAGCCATTTAAAGGGAGAGCTCTATTTTATACCCACAGAGTGTCTGACAGCCCATCCAAAACTTAAAATTCATGAGAATTCTTGTGTCCAGAGCTAGAAGAATGAAAAGCAGTTGTGTGCTGCTTTCTCAACGTGTTGGACTAAAATTACCATTGGAAGCAGACATGTGTGAGTGAACACATTTTCTCTCCGTATCTCTCTCTGGAATCCTGATTTAAACTAGCAGCAGAAAGCAGAAGGGAACATAGCCTACAAATCCTTTTCCTTCCATAGGTATCTCCAGTTCTCCCAAGCAATTATGTTCAATCAATCCACACTTAGCATTTTTTTTTCCCTCTAATTTTCTTGAGTAATCAGGTCTGATTGTATCAAGTGACATACCTTTAGATGAGATGTGTAGCCATGATATTTCTGGAAACGACACTAAGACCTAGCCACTGGCACCCCTTTATTACCTTGTAAGCATCCTGCAGCTTGGCCCGTTTATCCTGGCAACTTGCTAGCAGTTCCTCCCACAGCTCTTCCACTTCTTGTAGTCTGGACTGAATGGCTTCAGAGGCATAGTGCCTCTCAATGAGCATCTTCTCCCCTTCCTGTAGAAGAAAGAACAGTCAAAATTTTTCTTCCTTTGCTGAATGAGCCAGAACATATCACTTTTGCCTCCATAAACAAAGTCTACTGGTACTGCTCTGTAAAAGGCCAGCTGCACACTTCACTTCCTGACATAAGAGATAGAGGCTGCAGAGATAAACAAAAACCAGGTAATTGCAAAATGCTTACTGAAACTAGGGCAGAGACTGATTTTTCAATTTTGTGGACTCTAATTTCATTTGAAATGCTAGAAGACGATATTAGAAGACAAAAGGTAAAGGGAATCTTCATTAGGCAACAGCTACACAGCGTAAAAGTTGCCAGGCTGTCAGGAAGCCTAGTTTGCAAGCATTCATTTTTTTTTCCATGATGTCCCACATTCTGTGATCATTGTTTGAAAGTGCCCATCTACCTGTCCTTTGGTATTCCCTTCCCTGTCTTTTAAAAGAGAACTACCTTATACAAGTGAATCACTGTTTGAAGTAATAAAACCTCTTTTAACCGTATACCATAGTATGTTATTACATAATAAAAGTCTATCTGCATTTCTAGTTCCTGAGCTGCGATCCTTAATAGATTGGCAGAAAGGGGAGGGGGAGCAAGACACAGCAAGGTCTCCATCAGGCAGTATCACAGTATAGTTAGGGTTGGAAGGGACCTTAAAGATCATGTAGTTCCAACCCCCCTGCCACTGGCAGGACATCTCACTAAAGCAGGCTGCCCAAGGCCCCATCCAACCTGGCCTTGAACATCTCCAGGGATGGTAGAAGGTGAAAGAGTCTGTAGCTGTATCCTTAAACTAGGACCAAATTTGCTTTAGAAAGCTAAACTGAACTATTTCTACATTTTGCAATGGGGAAGAGGAGGCACAACAAGAGAAAGATGCTGCATCAGGACAGCAGATGTTAATTGCCTTCTACAGAGCAACTACTAAAGCTATTCCCAACAAAAAAACACAGAGCATCAAGAAATAACGAGAAAGAGGTTTTGCAAACAACTCTTTAAAAACAGATTAGTTTAGAGAGAATTGTAACTCCACCCTTTAACCTGCTTGTGATGTCTGTACACAGCAGAGTTAAAAGGTTTTTAAAAGAAGAAGTGTGAGAGGGTGCATTTCTACAATACTGGATGTAGGTGAGTCTGAGTTGTCTATTGCGAAATACAACACAGTGTTGAAAATATGGTTAATAAACATGTAACAGTTTGTCCTTCCAAATTAATCATTTGATCCCAGTTTCTGCCAAGTTCCTGACAGATATTGTCAGACTTCCCTCATTTCTCTCCTAGCACGTCTCTGCAAAGGCAGCACTTGAAAACACTTCTTGATCTTTTCGTTGGATACATCTTATCTGACTTGTTGAACTTGTGCATCCAGTCAGCTAGGTTCCTCGCTAGAAAGAAACAGGTACACTTGAAAAGTGGCATTCACCCTCAAGAGAATTCTCTAAAGGCAGTGGACTAAATCTTTCATTGAAAGCATCCATCTCTATCCATTGCATGCACAGTAAATACAGAGAGCAAGCTCACACTAGACAATAAGAGAAGTTGAAAGGAACTGATGGACATAAAAATTTCTTGATAGACTAAAAGAATAAGCTTCCCAGTCCCCTCAGAGACAGCATGAACAGTGTCAATGAGGGGAGTGATTCCCCCATTTGTTTGAGATCACTGTAATTCAGACAGCCTGCAGAGTCTTTCATGCTAGTTGCACACCCTTGATATCAACCCCGATTCTCTCACAGATTTGATGGAGTCCAGGCGATTTCTATTGGCCATGATCTCTGCTTGGAAAGTCTGGTGCTTCTGCAGTTTGGTCTGCAGATTGCTTGGATCCTTCCAGCTATCATCCTGGGCAATGCTATTCTTCTCGTTGATCCAAGCAGCCACCTTTCAGGAAGAAAGAACAGAAGTAACCAAAACCTTCAGCATCTCTTCAGCTCCAACCAGCCAGGCTCTCCTCTAATATGTATAAAACATGGGACTAATGAGTGCATACACAAACGAGTTGTCCTTCTGAGGCTTCCCTAAGCCTCTCTTGTCTTTCAGAATAAAGTCATCCTTATATCTCTGTTTACTAGCACTTTTACCTGGAAAAGGGGCTGTCTCCATGAGATAGTCCCCATGCAGTGAGAGAGTGGGTGGGCAATTATACCAGTATTTCTAACCCACTGTTGGAATCTCACAAGAAAAGAACTCATTTGTCTCTTCTCATGAGTTTTAAAATGGTGGCATTCTCCCTTTTAATGCATTTATTTCTTTTGCGTTTTGTTGGCTTACAATGCACAGCAGATATTTCGTCTGGTGACTAGAGGGAAACTGTTATTTGAAAGATGAGAAATATCCCACTATTCTTATCCTCATCTTTCCCAACATCATCCCATTCCAGATGCAGTTCCTTGATTTTTCTCACAGCAAATCTCTTTGGAAATTCAGATCTATGCAGCACAGTATGTTTTAAGATACCAGAATACCATGAGTGCCATGTAATCGTACCTCAAAGGAATTTCTCAGCCACTTCTGCAGAAGTCTTGATTCCTCTAGCAGATGTCTGCGAGCAGCAGCATTCTCCAGGAGTTTCTCTTTTCTGAGGTGAAGACAGATGTGTGAGGTAAAAGCCACAGACTGAATTAGATAGGATAAGGGGTTTCAGTTTTCATCTCTAAAACATACGTGATCTAAACCTCCATAATACACAGCCTCCCAAGACCTGGACTGTCAGATAAGATGCTCATGACACTACAGGAAGGATTACTAGCAGACAGGTATGTTTAAAGTACACAAAAATTCTTTATATATGATATCTGCTAAGGGGAATACACTATTATTGCCTTTCAGGGTACAAGAGCACATGAACTCAACACATTTCTTGCATGGAAATCCTGTGAATATGATGGTATTTGTCACTGATAAAAAAAAGCTACATCATCCTTCCATCTTTTTTTTCCAAATGTGGACCTGCAGCACTTTATTCATGTTAATGCAGGTGTAAGGTAGCTTGATCACGTTAATAAATCCATATGTTCCACTTATAACATACAGGATCTCCAGTCTTTCTTCATAAATTTTACGCACATCTTTTAATCCACCACAGCACTGACTACAATTGCTTCTACTGTCAGTATTTGTTTAAGATGAAAAATATGCAATGCCCTAGGAGAAATAAAGTAATTCACATCAAAGGGCAACATCCGATCAGAAAAATTGCAAATGTCCTAATAGATAATTTGGTCTGGACTCTAAGATTAACCCCATTAGAACAGTGAAAATGCAGTTGTGTAGCAAATGACCTTTCTTGATGGTATTTAATGACAATGAAGTATTCAGTGGCACAGACGGCCTCTGTCCTTTTTTTTTTTTGCAGCACTGTCCCTAAGGCCAGGACAGGATACAGAATTACAGGAAAAATGCCTTTTTCTGAATCCCTCTCCTTCTGAACTCAACTATATTTTTGGAAACCTCCTAATGAAATATTGATTAGACTCAAGTCAATTTGGCAAGACTGCAGTGCAAGGAGCACAGCTGAGTGAATGGAAACGAGTTTACGGTTCTCTCAAAACATTTAAACATATTAATCACATGGAGGGAGTCTCATTGCAGAGATGGGTGGCTGACATGGGAAGGGTTTGACTTCACCTCCTCAGAACAGCCAGGCATCTGTTGGCGATGTTCTCCGAGTCATAATGCTTGTTCTGTGTTAGCTGCTGAGCAAAGGAAGCCATCTCATCAATTTTCTCCATCTGAGATTCCAGGGCTTTTTCAAACTGTGTGTGTTTCCACTGTAGGCTTTCCACACTAGACAATGAGTCCTGGATAGAATTCAACAAAGGGAAGCTGCTTTCAGTCAGAGTTTTTCCATCCACAACAGATAATCCAGAATCTAATTGGCGTTTAACACACATTTGCAATCTGCCAAGAAAATTTTTTGGTCTTTGAAATTTATTGGCATTGAATCTGAGACGTGGAGCCTAAATAATGTTCTAGGCATGGTCTGAGGCCACTATTTCAGGGTCAGAACTGGACTAATTGCTGGATGCTTAGCTTCTTCTGCATGTTGTGGTGCTGCAAGGAATACACCACTTCTCAAGAGACAAAACATCAGCTCCTAATAATCAATCTTAAGACAGATGTTATTTTAGAAGCAACTGTGGGTTGCCAAACTAAAATCAGAGTTAAGAGAACAAACATGTCACAGAAGGACATTAAAATTAGAGCCTCGGTTTCAGCCCATGGAATTCGGAAGAGCTCAGATCCAAATTTGAATTTGAGGAGAGGAGCCTGACATTACAGTTAATCTGGAAAGAAAAACAGAATTTGACTTCTTGTAACATTTGTGAATCTGAAGTTTAATGACTGAGTTCTCTTTTCAGCGCCCCTCTGCACTGTGCATTCTATTTTTAGAATCAGTGGTGTCAAAATGTTGTTATTGCAATATACTCTGCTCTCCCACTACTCTACAGGAAGCAGTAAAGCTCACATCAAATAGCTTAGAAAACGCTGTAGACTTCTGGGTGTTTACAGGAGTCATTAGAAGGGGAAGTACAGAGAATTTTGTGCTCATTGCTGAGGTAACTGTGACTGGAAAAGGGGTGACTCCTGTTAAGTCTCACATACTTGAATGAGGGACTGTAAATACATACCTCCAGGCTGAAAGTTCTGTAAACACACACAAGCCACTAGCAATGTATATTTTTCATACCATTTGTACCAATTATGTCTACACTGAAGCCTGAAATGTAATTGTAGTTCCTGCAGAGAGAACTTATTTGGTAGCACTACCTGTATAAGGTGCAGGGTAAGATAAGTATCAAAATATATGTCCAGCATGCTGCATGGCTTTTGTAACCCAGGCATCAGACTGCTGTTTCAGATATTGCACTGTTATTGGTACCTACAGTAGGTAATTTAAAGCTACACTACGTCAGCAGTGACAGCAGTGATGACTTGCACATTGCTGGTAAATGTGTACGGGTCAAATATGACCAATTAGACAGATGCAGTCTCATTTTCCTGCTATAATTGGAGTAGTTGGGCTGTTTCATTATACTTGGGGCTGAGAATCCAATCCTGTGTAAAGTTTCCAGGAAAGAAATCTGATCCTAAACCATCGATAAGCAGTTAATTTAGAAGAAAGATCACAGGAAGGTTCAGAGCAAATCAGCATACTTCACAGCTCCCTTTCCTCCAGACCAGTTGCAGATAAAATTGTAATTTGTCAGAGCACCTACCCCTAAGTCCTCATTGGCTAGGAAAGCCTCTTTGCTGCTGAGCCAACTCTCGGTCTGTTCCACGTAGCCATAGAATTTCTGTATAGGGAAAAAAGGTAGTCATAAACATAGTGTAAAACAAAGGCAAAACTAACTTCAGCAGATTATGCCAAAAAAAAAAAACATTAAAAATTCCCCCATTGAAAACCTGAACTGCATAGCACTGGATAGCAATAGCATTAGATATTACAAAAAACACATGCAAAGCAATTATTATCGCAATTTTCTCTTTTGTAATATGATTATTTCTTTTTTTCTAAGACATAGGATATAATACCAGTTCTTGTAAGCTTGTTTGCTAATAGTGTAGAGTATGCTATGTAAGGCAATTGGCTAATAAAAAGGGTTGTAATATGGCCTGAAATAAGTAGAATGTACTACATAAAGAAGCATGGAAACAGCCTTTACCATATGGCTTAGGTTCTTTTTTAGATGGGACTCATAGCACTCACTGTTATTTAAGGTACTTGACATTCCCATTGTAGAAATAACTGAAACAGAGATTTCTAACTTTTGCCAACAATCTATTTCAAAAGAAATTTTGTAACTGAAATGATGGTTAGAGGGGAGTATTTCTGGAAAACTGCAGCCAAACCAGTTCTTTTCTTAGAGAAAAAACAGGGGAAAACACAGTATTCTGTCCAAGCCAAATTTTACTTCAGATAATTTTTTTTAAATACTTGCCTGCCTCCATTATTTTTGGGGGGGGGGGGGGACATTATAGAATCTGGTAGAGTATTGATGAACCATTTTAAGTATGTGCCTTTTGCCAGCTGCATGAGAGTTTGACTAAATTTTGCGAAGTTTTATAGCCTTTGAAAAACATATGAGTGCGTATTCCACAGAAATGTCTTTGATTTGTAAAGGTGCCTTTTCTAAAAGTCCTGCCACTGCTGAATGTGCTTGGCCCTCAGCATGCCTTCTGGAAACTGGTGAAATATACGTATATATTATAGAATCTTATAAATTTATTGTTTATACCAAGGAAAGTTGCCAGTGGCATGCATTCTCCCTTGAACTTCTTCTTACTCACCTGTAGATCTTGTGCCTGAAACAATTTTATATATTGCTTCTGCCACGTTTGGGTTAATTCAGACCAGGCTTGCTGTAGTCTGGAGAGGTACTGGTGAATCTCAGGGGTTGCATAGTGACCACAATTGGCAAGTTCTTGACCGTAATTACTAAGAGAGTTGAATCTTTCCATTCGTGCTTCAATCTCCTCCTAAAATATATTACTAAGGTGGATGTCAAGGGTTTACAGAATGCCAGTTATTCAGAATACAAGCCTTAAGGGGAAGAATATGGGCTGTAACTTTCCAACACTAATATTTGTATGGAAAATCAATCATCTTTGAACTATGTTACTGAAGAGCATAGAATTACCTATGAAAAAATAAATGTGGACAATAAATGAATTTTTTTTTTTGCTCTAGGAACAATTGGTCTCCTACAAATCAAAATTGGGATCAAATTAGAAACAGCTTAGAAAATGCTTAGATATAAACAAACAGAGTTTTGAACATCCATTATACCGCATGCCCCCAGTCCTCCTACATGAATTAATATGAGAATTATGAGAAAGAGGGCCTAGAATTTTTCCTCTCCTGTCAAATATATTTGCATCAGATTATTACATTAAAGACAAGGTTTTACTTTATTTTGTAGTGTTAAAATTAAATACATTTAAATCTTTCACCTGGTCTGGGGAATAATTTACATCTATATACTGAATCCTGAAAGCAAATACATTACAAGCAACTATGAACCCTGCAATTTGAAAATATATATCACCATGCACTGAAATGATATCATAACTCAGAAACCACCTTAAAAACTATGGCATGTACCATGAAATGTTGGAAATTAGAACTACTGATTTTAGGGCTTTTCTGTGGGGTGATGTTGCCCAATCATAGACAACACGGCTTCTATTTTTTTATTCAGATTGCCACCTTGTGTTCAATGTTAATCTCCCCTAAGGACTTTGGTTTGAGCCACACCCCTGAACATAAACACCTCTCAATTTTTCTTGTCTTGTCTATAGTTTTAGCTTAGTCAAACAAATAGAAAAGAATGTATTTCCTGGATTCCTCTTTTTCTATGTGAGTGTCTCCTTAGAGTCATATGGGATCTTTTTCTAATGGATTTTAAAGACTTAGATCTTGCTGCCATTTAAATTTGGAGTACGCTACCTTAGTGGTTTAAGGTGTTTCCATTGTGACAAAGAACTATTAGCAAAAACATTACCAACACTGTGACATGAAAGAGCATTTTTAAAATGGAAGACTCTCGAAAGGGAGTGGGGAGGACTTCAGGTAATTCACGCTGAATGCAGCTCTAGAAAAATAATCAGAATCTACAAATTATTTGTGTTAATAATGGGACACACAAAGCACTGGATATTAGGCATGATGCCAGGAAAATTATTTTTAGAAAAAGTAACTTTTACATAAGTAAAAGTTATTTTAGAAAGATAACTATGAAGAAAAGGCAACACAATAGCTGAAAGATAGCTATGATGCTAGGGAAAAAGTAAAATATTAACTTTTTTCTAAGGTTAATTAATAGTATCACTCCTCTTAGAAAATTCACTGAAAACATTAGTCAAATTAGCCTCCGAAAGACTGTGTTGTAGTTAGTACTGGGATACGAAGTGTTTCAGAACAGAATGCATAGTACCATTCAATGGTAATTTACGACTGTGTGTGAGACCCTGTGCTTTTTATTTTCCCCTTAAGCAAATGGAATTTGCATGACAAATCTAACTCAAAGCTAGAATTAACTGGCATTAACTTTTTGGCAATATGAATAAAGAAATCAGCAGTGAGCATGTTTTGATACCAAACCAGCTGTTGTCTACAGGCTTGGACAGCAGCCCAAGTGAGAGCTATTGCGGCTTTCTGAGACTTTTTGCAGAGGCACCAGTTACCAGACAGTTCATGAGACAGAGGTCTGTCAATACGTAGATGATTTCTGTCCCTAGCCTGTTAATGAAAACAGTCCTTTCACCATGTTGTTGACACATGCATGCAGCAAAATTCTGTTCTGTCTGCAGCAACTAATTCCCATAGGAAAGATTCCTAGTATGTTTGATTGGAAGAAATGATCATACTTGCCTTTCTCTCCTGATGCTCTTCAATCATGATCTCTGCTTCATTTGCGCTTTTAGGAAGACCTCCTGCTTCCATCAAGCTTTTGATATTTTGGGCCCAATCTAACACTTCCTTCATCTCCAAGATAAACTTCTGCAACTGATAAGAGGCTGCCAGCTTCTCCTTCCTGCCACACAAGATGCAGCTTTGCATTATTCAACACAGAATTATCTAGTTGCTTCTCACCTTCCAATTGCAGAGGAAGATATCCTAGGAGAAGCCAAATTAAGTGAATTCAAGCCTCCTAGGACACCTTTCCCTTACAGCTCCCAACAGTCTCCATGTTAAACCACAATCACAGGAAATGACTGATTTGGAGACAACATGGTTACCTTCTTTTCTACATCAGTTCATTAGGACAAAAACAGTGAAAAAGTCTTCATAACTCTTGCTTCCAGCAACGATTACAGCTCAGACCTAAGCCTTTTTATTTGTTTGTTTTGGAAAGAGTCAAGAAACAAAAATCTTCTAGAACCGGATGGATGCCTTTCATAAAGGCTTCATGATAGATTTAATACAATAGCCTGAAGGCATATTATTAACACTATTTAGAGGGATAAGCCAAAAACTAATTGGATTAGTTTTCCTGAAGTCATATCAGTGGAATTTTTCCTGTACCAAGTCACATTTGTTCCAATGTCGGTGTCTGAGCCGCCTGTATAAGTTTTGTGAAGGATACTCAAAAAATTTTAAGCCCCCTGGCAAGCAGATTTGAGACTCTAGGGAGCAGCTTTGCTCCTGCTGAGAGCTATTCAGACCACTAGAATTTTTTACCTTTGTTTAGCCTGTCCCTGGAGTTGAAGCCAGTTGTTTTTCATCTCCTGTTGCTTCACAGTCAGTTTGTCATTTATGGATGGATTTCTTGTGGAAAGGCGGAAAGATTCCAATTCCAATGGCTGGGAAGAAATTTACAGTAGAGTGAGTGTATGCCAAATGGTTATATTCATTCCTGAGTTTGTCTTTCAGGAAAAGTAGTTCATTTTAAGATCCCAGTTTTCAAAAGTAGGTACTGAAGTTACAGTAGCAAAACATACAAAAGTACTTGTTATACGCACAAAAGATATTGGTTTTCATAAGAAAAGTACAGATATTATACTTTGTACATGGTATTTGTGGCAGCATCAAAAAACCCAAAAATTCACCAGCCTTTGCGTATCCTTCTGTTTCTATGCAGCACTCCCCCATACTACCTCGCTAATGCTATTCGTGGAATGCTGATGAGTAATCACCCACATTTCATACGAGAATTACCTAACAGAGTCACAATGTGTGAAAGTATCACACATATTGTCACCACTTGGATACAACTCTGAAGAAAAACTTTAGAGAAAGTTTGCAAAAATATTTTCTGTATGAAGAGGCTTAACACTCTGGCCAACAGTGAAAACCATGAGAAATTGTCATAGGATTTCTACCACTATGGCTCAGCTGAAAACATTTCTTTTTATTAAGATACGTCATTATATAGGCACTCAGACACATATTTTATGCTCAAGATTAGTCCTAAATGATGTAAGCTGGACATTTCACAAAAGGCAGAAATGATCAGGCAGGCAGTTATAACCTAAGATTTCTGGGTTTTATGTCTGTATCATAAAGCTACATGCACTGTGGGCTTTGCAATTTAGTTCTAAACAGAACTAGTCTTGTGATTTTGGTTCAAGTCAGTACAGAAACTGAGAGAAAGATGGGGAGTTAAATTTGGATTCCACACTTTCAAAAAAAAATATAGAACAGTCTTATCTGGCTGGCAGCTGAGGGCCAGAGAGTCAGTTAATGTTAAAAAGGGATTTATCTTCTTAGACTTGGTTCATGAGGTAGAACAACGTTTGAAATAAAGTAGGATTAATCACCACAGTATTTTACTAAGAAGAGATCTGTGCTGCATTTGCACTGCAGTGCAATTCATACTAATGAAGCTGAAAAGTTATTCTGATGTTTGCACCCTGTTTCCAATAAGCACAAAAGAACTTTTTTAGAGTATCCTCGTATTTTCCTACTTCTTACCTCCATTTTGGACTTAATAACACTGATTTCTCTCTCCATTTCTTCATGCCTTCGAATCAGGTTTTCCACACTCTCCACATCTTTCCCATAATCCAGTGTTTGTATCAGTACACTCTGGAAATGGCAGTAGGATGTACAAATGGTGAAGATGACAAAGAGCAGAAGGATCATATCTTAGTTCTTTCAAATACTGTCCTCCTTCCCTTCTTATTATTGCCACCTGAATGTTCTTATTGTTCTCTTAAATATCAACAGGGCATCTTTTCTGCACTTCTTACAGAGATGTAACAGAATTCACAACTCTTTGAATGGCTGAAATCCTATTTAACGTGCCTGTATCCATTCACTTATAAAATGAAGACAGGAATGCTTCCCTGCATTTTTCAGTCTTTCTTCCCCCCCCTTTTTTTTTCCATAAATCAAAAAAGTGAAATATTTCCCATAAAATTGTGGCACAGAAATTTTCAAGAATGTTTTATGAAAATATGAAGAATAAAACTGGCCCTCAGAATCCTACCAGAAATGAAATACCAGAAAATGAAGAAATACTTTTGTAAAAACTGTCACAAAATTTTCTAACCAACAGCCTTGTAATCTTAAGTAGTAGCACTATGCATCTACCTAGTGTCTTAGAGTTAAATTAATGTCATTAGCTATGTGGAAGATATAATATTCTTATGCAGCCTTTTTCTCTATTAATCTCAACACTGTAATCTAGGATAATAATTTTTACCTCCATTTTCTGAATAAGTTTTTTATACAACTTTTCAAGGTTGCAAATTTAATATGTCTGCATTGCATCACAGGGAGAAGTATACAAGCCAGTGTTGAAAGAACTAACTTTGAATGTGGAAATCAAGAAGTTGCTCTGTTCAAGTAGATAATTCAGAAAAAGCTCTATGGTAGCTCATCTAACCAGCTCTTGGTATTCAGAGCTGACTTGCCTCAGCACTGTCTGAAGGAGATATGCACCTGTATTGGTAACACAACCAAAAATAGTTGCTAGTCCCTTAGCTCCTTGGATTTGTATCATACTTACTGCATTTTGCTATGGTCTTTTCTTGTGAGAGGGTTTACCAGACTAACTGGAGGTGTCTGCAAATGTAAAAATGCTGCGGCTTAATTAGTTGTCTAGTTCTCCTCATGGTTAGTGGAAAAAAGGAATCACTGCTGAAGCATGCTTTATCTCATCCTCAGGAGGATATCTAAAACAGGTCAGACCCACTGAGCTCTAGAAGTACCTGCTTCTTTCTACTGACAGTGGATGAAAGCATTGGATGACTACTTTGGACAGAGCAACCAGTCACCTAATACTATAAGTACTATTTAATAGACAGTATCATTTGACTAGAGACCATTAACTAGAATTATAGAATCACAGAATAATTTAGGTTGGAAGGAACCTCTGAACATCAACTTGTCCAATGCCTGCCCAAAGTAGGTCCACCTTAGATCAGATTGCTCAGGATCTGGTTGAGATTTGAATGTTTCCAAGGGCAGAGAATTCACACTCTCTCTGAGCAGCCTGTTTGAGTGTTTAATCAATCTCATAATTTTTTTTTTCACTTCACACCTATTTAGATTTTTTCTTGTTGCAACTTGTACCCACCAACTCTCACTGTTTCACTATGAACCTCCAAGACGGATCCAGCTTCCTCTTCTCTGTAATCTCCCAATTGGGAAAGACAGTATACCTTTTATTGCAGACTCTAATCTGTAATTTCTCACAATACATTTCAAAAGTACCTTTTGAACAGTGAAAGCCTTAGAGTTGATAATTCTTCAGTGTTTAATGACATTTCATCCTTCCTACAAACTTGGTATACAGACAACCATCAAAGGTCACTGCTGGACACTCGGTATATCTCTAGCAACTGATATGCCTGGGTTTATCGCTGTTGCCAAAACAGAACATTCTGCCATTTCAATTAATCAAAATATGAGAACTTACCTTCTCAGTAATTCTTTCTGTGATATCATCGATTTCTCTGATTAAGGCATGAATCTCCAGGGCTCCTTTTAACTTCTTCCTATATGCATTCAGGTTACCATGGAAACTGTTCCACCTTTTATTGACAAAAATATTTAGAGGCGCATTTTAGAGGTGAAAATTTCCATATCTAGTAATATTTATTCCAAGTTTTCAAGATGATACAGGAGTTAAAAGCTAAAAAGTATTGACCCAGTTTCCTTAAACCCTCAATAACTTCACAGTCCCTCTATTTATGCTTTTGGTTCTTAGCTAACAGGCTGTGCGGTAGCAAAAGCAATATGCACTTCACCAGGGCAACAATATAAACAGATGGAAGTGTCTTAGCTTCATGGATCTAGTGTGTGAAAAAATGTTGTGAAACAGCATAATTACCTCCAAGGCCAGAAACATCACTTTGGCCCTGCTGGATTAGAAATCCTTCTGGCTAGCTTCTCTGTAGTCTTGGAAGGCAACTCTAGTGCCTGGTGTTTGGTAGTAATGAAGTTAAGAAAATATATGTTGCAATTTCTCCAGTTTTCCCAGTCCAAAGAACCTAATCTTCACTTGCTTTTGCTTTACACAGAGGCTTTAAAAGCATACTCACTTCTCATTGAGTTGTTTCCGGCGCTCATATATTGTCTTTGTTTCTTCCCTATTCTGTCTCTCCAGTTTCATGGCCAGGGCATTAATAGCCCTGATGTGAGCATCATCCACTGTTGTCTCCTGTAAAGTGAGGAAAGGAACAAAGGTACATGTACAACATGGTTGTGACTGAGTATTCCACTGAGACAAGAAAACCAACAATAACAGAAAGAAGCAAGGGTTTTAACTCACTACCAAACATTTCAGGCACAGGGGTTTACTCTCCTACAAATGCTGGTGTTACCAGTCCCTTGTGAGAAGACAGTAAAGGTAAGAAAGGACATTGATGACTATAGTTACAATAACGATCTAGGTCTGGATGAGGACTTTCAGAGCTTCATTTCTAACCAAGGCATTCCAGCAAGTGCTTATTTGTTGAGGACACATAGATGCAGTTGCTGATTACATAGGTGACTGCTGTGGAATGTGTGGCAGATTGTTCCTTTGTCAAACAGTTAGTGACGTGTGGCTCCTTGGCCTATTCGCTGCTTGTTCTAGATAAGCTTCTAATCAGAAGTGCCTTCTGTGCTGTGGACAATGGAGAAACCCGGACAACCCATGCCATTGCATTTTGTTCTAAAGCAACATCACTGCATTTTGAAAGGTATGCTAAGTCTTTGAGACAACTTGTTTCCCATGTACGTGCCATAGAAAGGATAATATTTGCACATTGCACATATAATCTGGACTATAGTGGAATAACTGTTCTTTTGGAGCATGACAGATGGACAACACTGAACACTGCTTCAAAGTTCAAAAACATTCTCTAATTTTCTAAGGCCAGTAAATCACAAGCTTAGGAGGGAGACATTAATAACTGGTGTAGAGGAAGCGCAGCTGCAAGATGCCAGCACACTGTTAATAGGCATATTGACTCCATTTGTATTTTATTTATGCTACATCCATACCATCATGCATGCTTCCATATGTGCTTTAATATTACACACCGCTATAAAGTAAACAGGAGAAATCAGAAGACAGACGGATATTCTTCAGAAAACCCACAGTTTCCTCTCCTGTGAAATAATAGCAGCACTATGTGACAGAGAATGAGCAGAAAATCTGGCAGCCACCAATGCAGGATGATTGCTCCCTAGTCTGATCTCAAGATGAATGCGCACACTGCCAGGAGCTTTTGTTTGTACCACACATCGGCTCTGTAGGTATTGTTGTCCCAGCCTTTTTCTGTAGAAGCCATGTTCAGAGTGATGCAGGAGCAGTGGCTACAGGCTGGCAGCATGTAGGGCCAAGGGCTTCCTGTGGCACATCAAATCTACCTTATGCTGACTAGGATACTGGGTTCTTTCTATCTCTTTCACCACCCTCCTTTTGGCTGCTACAACCTGCAGCAGAGCCCTTGCTCCACCCCTCAGCTCACAGTTCAGAACTGAAGGACCAATGAAGGTCTCTTCAGTTCACTAATTCCCTTGTGCTGAAGCTTAAGCATTTTGGGTCTCTACCCAAATTGAGTCGTAATGCACTGTCATAGGAAATTCTGCCAACCTCTGGAAAGGCAGTTCAGGATTTTCTCCCAGGTGTCAGGCACATCTATGCTGTTACTTTGCATAGAAGAGGATTGTCTCCAGCTATTAGGCAGCAGAAATAGAACTTGGGAACTGTCATAACAGGAAGTGGTAAAGAGATAGCAGGCAAGCAGAGGATAAAGAATACTAGGAGAGAATATTAGAGTTTTCGTTACAAAGCCCTAACACATCTTTTTCCAGACTTTCCTCACAGCTTCCAGATTAGCAAATCAGCACAGTAATCTTTCTGCACAACACTCAGACCTGTTAGTCTGCATCTGTAGCAGTTTACATGGAGAGAACAAGAGGCTGCTGCAAATGCTTCCCCTTGATGCAGGACCTCACAGTTCTCACGGTGAGAGCTGTAGCACATCACATGGAGGCCCTTGTTGTGGCAGGGCCTGTTCCCCAGCTTTCCCAAGGCTTGGTGCCCAGGTTAGTACATCTCACCAAGGGCAAGAGAGGCAACTGACATGATTCAGCACCATCAGAAGGATGAACTGTGTAGCTGTCTTGTCACAAGGCTGCTATCCGAAGCGTAAACCATTGCTCTATTTTACTAAGTGTCTGATGATGAATGACTATGTCCTACCACATGAGCTGTATAAACAAATTCCCCCAAATATATGTGCTTCATTTGAATGAAGGAATGTGAGAAACTTGGCTGTTCCTCAGGAGGATGTGAAAGGAGAAATAAGGGAGAGAAATGGAGGAACTGGTAATTTTTTTTTTTTTTAATTTGTGAGCTTGTTCATGGAAGGTCTATATCAGCTTTCAGATTCAAATGAACGTGGCTGAAATAATCACTTTTAATCCACTTCTGGGTGGAACTCACTCTGATTTGCAGACTGCATCAATCAAAATGGAAATTTGATCAAATTCAGGCTCCTACAGCCAGCTTTCCTGTCATGTGATGCAGCTCAGAATTTTAGGTTGTTTCATGGGTCCCTGACAGCTCTGTTTATAAATCATCTAAGCAGAAGGCACAAAGAGGGAAGAGTCTATCTATTTCAATGGCTTATAAAGTGTTAATGCTTCCTATCCCCCTGATTTTTCACCTCCTCAGGGTACTGGAACTAGGTCATCTACCTGGATATATTGCTGAGCTGAAAAGGATCTGCTGCTTCCAGCCACACAAAGAATGCACAAGGAAAACACCTCTTACCCCTGATGGTGCTCCACGAAACTCATTCAGCTTTTTCATGAGCTGCAGGCAGTGTTCATAGTCATTTCCTACATCACCTACATTGATCATGACTTCCTAGGGGAAGAAGCAGCAGACAGGTAGACATTCAGGCTAAGATTACAAGAATACAGTACATCCCAGTGGTTATGCTAATGCAACCAGTTCTGTGATGTGTTTGTAAATCACTGATTTACAGCTTCTGAAGTAGTGTCTTCTGATTTTTAGATAATTATGAGATTTAATCCCAGCTCCCTCTTTATTATCAATTATAGAAGTAACCTCTGAATGAAAACTTAGCGGATCAAGTGACTTTTCCTTCACTCTTACAAAGAGAAACTTGCAGATTTGATACACAATGAGAGTGAGTGCCAGTTGCCTAATGCTTCAAGTCTCTTCCATTCTAGTCTGCTTTCATTTCTCTGTTTTGACAGAGACACACAAGAATGCAAAATGATCACCAATGATAATCACAATCTCTTTTGTGCACATTTCACATGAGAACATGTGTTAATACTATCTAACTGACTCTGGCATGGAAACATTTCAGAAATTTTTTAGAATTTGTTGAATTGTTCCTTGTAGAGTGTTTGAAGAACATGTCACAATACTTCTAGGAAAAAGCCACTAAGAATATATGATAGAGGATGACACATTTATCAGAAGCTCACTGCTAAATAGCAAGTCTCTAGTGTGCTGCTTGGGTTAAACACTAGAATCCATTTACCTTCTCCCTAATCCAGGCTTCCACCTGATCCACCTTCTGGAGAAGTTCTAGGAAGTCCCGGCTGTCCTCCAGCATCTTTCCACGGGCAGCAATAGCTCTCTTCAACTGCTCCCAATGCTCCTGAAGCATGCGGACTTGGCGACGGATCTCTGCTGATTTTGGATGGCCTTTTGATACCAGGACTTCTCCTTTCTTCCCATTCATAAGAAGAAATTAGAAATGAAGATTGCCACTAGTTTTTGATGTGTTTACCATGTTATCTGACTTTTCTAGAAAGACTCTCTCACTTTCCTAACATGAACTGCACAATTAATTACTGATATAAATTTTACTGCCCAAATGGTGCTGCTCAGCTTGAAAGATTTTGTGTCTGGAGGGAATCAAGAACACCAGGGTTTGAATCTAGCTAGCAATAACATTATAGAGTGGGAGCACCAAGGTAGGTATTACACGTGATTGTGTCCTTCCACTATGTGATTCACTGAGTTTCTACAAGAATGTTTGCAAATCAGTCATGAAATCCTAGTTACCTTTTGTAGGACTAATCACCATGGGCAAGGAAGAAGGCAGTGATATCTTCCTATTTGGGCAATAGAGAAACATAGAAGTTCCCTAGATAGAAGAATTAAAAAATCTCTCTGTTTAAATTAACAGCATTACATTTCCATGGCTTAGTAACAGGGTTCTTGTCACACAGCTAGGTTAATGAACAAGCTATCCTTCATTTTCATGCCATCTTTCTGTCCTCCTTTGGATAACCAGCAATAATTTGTAAAAAACACTAGCAAAGTGAGAGAATTACCTTGTTAGCAGCTGTGATGATTTCTTCATTTGCTAGAATCTCTGCCTCAAAGACCTGATGCTTCTGCAGCAGCTTCATTTTGACTTGCAGATTGCGGTGGTCTTGTGTGGAAGGATCCTCTAACTTCTTCATACGCTCACTGATCCAGTCTTCTGCCTGCAGTAGTGTGAGGCATCAGAGTTAGCATGACGATTACATGCTGTGCTGGGGTCTCCTCCCAAAACACTGCTCTATGCAACTGTCTATGCCAGGCCTAGGCAGATTGAGCTGGGAGCTGACAGCCGAGGCGGCTCTTCAGTTTTGAAACTATTCTACTTGATAGGAAATAAAAGCAGGTAGGGATGAAAATAATTTTTATTTAACTACAAGAATTGTGAAAAATTCCTCGAATATGTCAAATTTTATCGCAAGCTATAAACACATTGTACAATCTTGTGGGTTAGATACAGAGAATCCTTGAGAAGATATACAGCTTTGACATGGTAGACATATTTAAAATGAGATTATGACAGCTGAACCTTGAATATAGGGCTCTGAGTTTCATCTCCTGTCTCTGTCATTGACCCACCTGTAAGCTGGGTTAAGATTCTGAAGAATTCTGTGCCTCAGCTACAAAACACCACTTACACTTCCTGATCTTAGCAATGTTGTAAGACGTAAACGGAAAATGCAAAGCAAATAACGCCTTACTGATGGGGCCAAGTACTAGTCAGATTATTTGAAAATAAAAATAAAAATGGCCTAGTCTGGAGCATCAGATTCAGATAAGCAAGTGAACTCTGAAGACTAACAAAGCCAAGGTTATGTGTTTCTCTTAGTAAAATCTTTGTCAGGGGATTTAAACATACACGGAATAAAACGGGCAATAAAATAGTGAGTTTTCTGCAATTTTCTTTAAAGTCTACTAAACCTCTAAGCTTTCTTTAAAGTCTACTAAACCTTAGCAGTAAAGGAAATATTTTCTTTTTATCAAAACACTGAGAGCTAAACACTTGATGTGTTGTAACTGATCCTTTTGTCCTCAAAACACTGAAGTAACCTAATGTTTTGACAACACAAGAACAGCAATTTGAAGCCAAATTTATCAGTTTCAAAGCAACTTGGCTGTCCTTATGGAACTGTGCTACATGCACACAAGAACTGTCAACTGGAAGACTTTCTCAGTTAATTAATGATTTAAAGTGTTGCTTCAGCTGCTGATATCCTATAAACAATAACAGAAATGGCTTTCACTTTGCAGCAAGCTCTCCAGAAACTGTTCCCTTCCAAAGCACAGTTTAAGACTGAAGCAGGAGCCTTATGTCAAGGTTGCCAAGGACAGCACACTATCATCTGCTGTTTTCATTTCTGACACCCTTCTCACAAGCCAGGGCCTTCTCCCGTTACTCTGCTACACGTTAATGTTTTAGCGTCACTTAACTGACTTCTCATTTGTATAGGAGAGGCTCATCCAGAGGCTCAACTCATAGAGTTAGGATGAGAAACAAATGAATCCTCTGCATATAGCCAGTTAAAGGGTGATTTCTCTCCTACTTTTTTAATAATAAGCAATGGCTTAATGACAAACTGAGCAAAGCTATTCAAACAAAATCATATGTGCACTTTTAGTGGCTTGGCTTATTTTAAGGCTTACTTAGATAGATAAAGAGAGTAAGAGATCCTTCTCCTGGTCTGGTGTTCACATTCAGATGTGAAGCACGGCTGGTCTGTTGTCCCAAGATCTTTTTATAGAAAGACTTATGATTGTCTGGACAGGCATTTTTACTTTATTGAAAACAATAGTGAGACTAGTGTTATGCTTAGTGCTGGCACATGGAACCAGGCTTATTTCTATGAGATTCATAAAAAACTTGGGCACTAGCAATTTAGAAACCTACATTTTCAAACCATCAGTTACTGTACCCTTAAAAGTACAAACCTTTGTAAATTACTTTGATTTTTAATGAACCAGAAGTACTAAAAGCATATGAAGGGATATGCCTGTTCTAGACATTTAAAGACAACTAAATCTCTCTTACTCTTCTAAGATAAAGTAGTAAATGTTTTATTCTCTTGTACAGAGAGCGAAAAGGAAAGGAAGTTAAGTGCTACTAATAAGATGAGCCAGTTTCAGAGTCAGCATTAAAACTCATATCCAACCTTAGAAGTAAAAAATTTCAACTTTATGACCTTTTTCCTGCAATAACTTAAACAAATACACATTTCTTCGTAGCAAGCTGTGTATTTTCCTTCCATGTTAATACTGACGTACAGACTGACAACAGGATGGTCTATAAATCTGCCTCCTTTTGGGACTAGAGAAGCACCCTATTTCTGCTGTAGGAGAGTATAACCTACTTTGTGAGCTGTATGTGACCTCCTCAGTTAGCTGTTGCAGGTTTTGTGCAGAAAAACCTAAGTCCTGTGTCCTGAGAAGGGTACAAACTGCATCAGCTAGCCTTCTAAGCAGATCACAGGATGCTGAGCTCTCCATCACCTCATAATAATCATAGACTGTGTAGTCTTGGTACCGACGTGCGTAGTGCTCTGTGTAATTGCTTCTAGAGAGTAACTAGGAGAATTTTAACACTGTGATCACTGTTTTGTTCTGACACAAAAGATTTCACTTGGTCAATAGAAATCACTTAAGAGGAGGGAGAGTTTTCAGGGGAGTGGGACCCGAGCTTTGGAACTTGTTCTCCTAATAAATAAGAACAAGAAATGACCTTATTTATTTCACAGCTAAATAAAAAAACTCGTCTCTGCAATTTAACATCCCCTCTGCCTTCCACCTCTATACCAGTCTAAAATCCTCTTACCTCTTCCAAGTTCTGGTAGAAGAGTGCCAGAAGAAAGGCAGTCTGCAGCTTCTCTCTCCTACTCTGGGCTAGATCCTTGATCTGCTGCTTCCTCTCATGAATGGCATTTAGTTTGGATTGGATCTTTACTCCTTCCAGTCCACCAACCTTTTGTAGCCTGCTTGCCTGTTCTTGAAGAGACATCATCTGAGGAGACAACAAATCTGAAATTACTTTTTTGCTTCCACGTGTATGAAATAAACAAAAAACAGGCTTCTTTCCATACCTAAAAGAATTTCTTTTTTTTTCTCTAATGAACCAAGAATAGCAAGGACAAATTAACTAGCATTCCCCAAACCTCACCTCACCCTGTACTATGTTACATCTATGACATCTTTGTCATGGGTCTCTGTAGTACACTCTGGCTGCTTATGCCACTGATCATCCAGTGCAAGGAATAAAGGAGAAAGCCTGACACCCATGAGTGCTCAGGCTCTATTGCTTTGTGGAAATCATAGAATCATAGAATCACCAGGTTGGAAAGGACCCTCTGGATCATCGAGTCCAACCATTCCTAACACTCCCTTAAACCATGTCCCTAAGCACTTCATCCACCCGTTCCTTAAACACCTCCAGGGAAGGTGTTGGAACGCAGCTTTCCACATAAGCAATCAGTCTGGCAGAGAGCTGGCACAGGTTCTGACAGCTCATTCCTTCTGGGGAACTCAGGCACAGTCCCAGGTTTGAGTTTAGCCCTAGCCTGGGAGAATTCTGGTGGTGGCCACCAGCCAGGCAGATTCCTTTACATGAGGGTGGGCAATTCAACATCTATTCGAAAAGTGCAAAGAGGGGAGCCAATGTATACCAGACATTGTATACCAAGCGTATATTTAAATAACTGGACAAAGTCATTCCCACTCACCTACTGTATTTTACTTGCTTTAAAGGCTACTGCTTTTTTCTTTTCATGAAAAAAGCAGAAACTTCTGATATCCATAACACACAACATGGCCTGCTTTAAATATTTCTTCTGCTAAGTCCCACTATTCAACTTACTAAGTGGTTTTCCTGTCTACTGCAAGGAAACACAGGCAGGACTTTGGCATGGAGCATTTAATACTTGTTCTCCACTGCTCTGCCTCTTATTTGACTAAGCTTCCCCATTTTCTCTATGATTTGAACACATAACACCTATTAGCAATTTAATGTGTCACGGTATTAAAAAAAAATAAATCATTTGAGCTTGTGGGTTGGTAGAATATTTTTTAGTTTTTTGTACCTTCTCATCTTGTGAGGCCAGAAGCTTCTCAAAAGCCTCATGTTTCCTTATCAGTTGCTCTACTTCATCCACAGAGCTTCCAAGGTCACTGCTTTTCAAATAAATCTATAAAAAAAGTTTAACATTTTTCTCAGTGGATTAATTATGACATAAACCTGATTCATAAATGTGAGAAGAGGTGTTAACCATGCAGTTGATGGTACACTTAAGAGGCAAAAAAGGAACAATAGGCAACTGAAATTGGAAATTAAATAGTAGAGCTCCAAGGTCTTGAGCAAGAAAGATAAGCATTAACAGGTCAAGCTTAGGAAGGTGACTTATCAATGCTTATCACAATCACTAAGTCACAAGGCTGGCAATGAATTCCAGAGGTAAAAGCCACCCTTGTAATCCAAAGCAAAATCAACACTGACATGTCTGACAGATGTCTGTATGATTCCTTCTTAGAAGATTCCAATAACAGAGACTTTGCAGCCCCCTTCAGCAATTTATGCCAGTGCTTTGTTACCTTTACCATTAGCAAGATTTTCCATTTATCTAGCCTGACAATGCATGGCTAACACTTCACCCCATTACATACCGTCCTCTTCATCACAGAAAGGACACAATTCCTTTTCCTTTACTTCAGCCTTGTACATGTTTGTAGGCTTTTTGCATACCAGAATTTCTATCTTCTCTAGGCTGAAACTACTCTGATCTGATCAATCATTCCACAAAGGCAGTGTCCTCTTGACTGTGATAAGAATATTTTACTTTCCTCTAGTTTTTTTCCATTTCCTCCTATTTTGAAACATCATTCCAAATACTCTATGCAATAAGTGGCAATGAGCAATAAGGCTGTCAGCAGAGAGCTTATGTGTGCTTTTTAATCTGTGATGTTCCATATGCATCTATGTATGGTGCTTATATTTTCCACAACATCATGAATGCAAGTATAACTGGTGATTTACTGTGAGCTTCCGGAAGCTTTTCAGAAGAACTACTATCAGACCAGCTTGCCCCCCTCCAGTATTTATGCAGCTGATTATTCCTGAAATATGTCATAGCTTACACCTGTAACAAGTGCATTACGTCTGTCATTGTTTTCAGGCTATCTCTCCAGTTTGCCTGTATTAATTTTAATTACTTTCTGTCCTATAAGTCTCTGATACAGAAAGAACTTAGTCTGTAATAACAAATGCAGTTTTAAGAAAGCTAACCTCTGAGGTATTTGCTTTTAACACTGTGAGAACCTTCTCTAGCTACTCCACATACATCTTTATAGGCACCACTCTGTCTTCTTGACTCTTCCAGTGTTAAGAAAACTAGTTTCTCAATTCCTTCTTTATGCATACTGTTACATGCAGTTTTGTCAGATGCAAAAGAAAAAACAATGTAGTTATCTATTATGAAGAAAAGAAAGCCCTTATCTGCAGGCCAGTAGGAATTTATTATTTTCCAGTGGATTTAATTGCCCATAGTTTTTTTCCTTATTCAATGTTGAGGCAACATCAGGGCAAAAACCCCAGTCAGAGGCGCTAATAGGACATGAGCAAAAATTATGTGTGGACAACGTTCTCAGAGGAATGATTATGACCGGACGATTGTTGGAGTTCGGGCTGCTACGAGAGACTGCATTTATCAGTTGGGATGTAGTACCATGTAATCCATTCTGTGAGCTCATGGATCTGTAAGGATTTGGATAAGGATGAGAAATTCCCACCAGTAGCTCTACATGGGTTAAGTGCAATTAGCAGAGATGGAAGAAGAATTTGAGATCAGTGATATAGCTTGAAAGATTTGAGAGGCAGGAAGGAAACAGAATAGAGTGAAGGCTGAGCCCTGCCCTGGTACTCCTGGACAGACCCCAGATTTCAGTCATTACAGTCATTACCTTGCTTTGTCACCTTTAGCTCCAGCTGGTCAATGAACCTTGTTACTGCTGCTGCCACTCAGCCTTCCTTGGAAGCAGTGGCTAAGAGGACTGACAGCCAAACCTGTCCTGACTTTCTGGTTCACTTTTTTGGGAGTTAATAAGAGGAATATTTTGCATATACAGAAAAACACACCAAAGAATCAGAAGAATCTGGCCCAGGCCAGATGTTCAAACTGCTCTATACTAATCCATGCCAAGTATCAGAAGACAGGTGAGCAAATCCAACACAGTAATCACTGTCAAGAAGGGGGGAAAGGCCACTGTACAACAGACTCAAGTTTTTAATAAATTTGGCCCATAAACCAATAACAAGCTTAAAGAAAGAAATTAACATTAGTGCCTCCATTATGCCTCTGTATGTTAACTACAACCTCCACCAGAAGGCAGGTATTCTGTCATTCAGACTTGAATCTTTTGATCTATCCTACTCATCAAGTGTATGAAATTAAGACAGCTTTTTTTGTTAGGGTGGTTTTCGGTTTGGTTTGCTCTTGCAGAGGAAGGTCTCCACCTGTGTGAGCTCCTGCTTTGTCTACTGTAGCGTGTTGTTGAACCACATATAACTACAATCCATATTTATACTGCTTTTATTAAGAGTGAAATAAAAGGTTTTTGGCTGAAACTAACTCCTCTTTGGGGTACACAAACATAGAGCTACATGTTGCATCTCTGTTTTGGTGTTTTAAATGCTGCTTTAAAAGCACTGTAGCTTCTCTGTCATATTTTATGGCATATCTACCATCTATAGTTAGAAAAGTTTTACCTGAGGAAACAGAAAATTCCCATAATTTTCTACATATCATTACAGAACCTTTATTTAACTGTTAGCAGTGAAACTGTAAATTCTGTGATACCTGTAGAAACAGTCATTTGTTTTCCCACTTTTATATATGTGCTGGAAGAAAAAGGCAAGGGACAATCTCCTGGTAAAGATGATTACTTTCTTTGGAAAAAGATAACAGAGACATCTGAGAGCAAGAGAGTGGGATGGTGAGTCATAAGCAGCTGCCACTGGAGTGCTCAGTGCCTGCCTTCCCTTGAAAATCACTAGACACCGATAATACTGAGCATTCAAAGCCCCATTCCTTCAGCTGTTAGAGAAGTGGGAAGAAGTCCTCCCGACTTTTAAAAGCTTTGCACCAGGTCCTCTAAGCAGAAGCCCAATGCTTTTGGGAACACAGGTTTTAATACTAAGAAAGAAAACTAGTGCAAAAGAAATCTGGCTTGCATACCTTACAGGACACATGATGTCAATACCCTTAGAAGAAAGCAGTCCCAGTAGCATTTAAGAGTGCTACTTGGAGAGCTGGTGAGGTAAAACCTCTCCATTCAGCTTCCAAACAGAAATTTTATGAAAGCAGTTACTAGTATCAGAACCACAATATTTTTTTATCATTTAAGCATTTGTTATACCAATCTGAAAGCAAAAAGGAAACTGGCTCCCACACCACAATGCTGGCCTGAGCCAATTACATGACATATTGGAATATTTTTAGACACGTTTCCCATACTCTTGTGTTGAATGAAGCGTGTTGATTTCAAATATAAAACACTGCATAGATGTCCTTCGGTAATGAACCAGGGTCTCTCACAAGAGGTATAAACTTTCTTTCAAGTTTGTTTCTGTCATGAATCATGACCCATCATCAAGAATTTAATGCTTAGCCACAAAAAGCACTGAAAATTGGCCACTCAATGGACTCATTTTTAAGTGAAGACTTGCAAAGATGCTTAAAACCACAAAGTTCGCTTGTTCCTGTGTGAGATTTGAAATGGGCCATGTAGCAAATAGCCAAGTTATTAACAACGTAAAACACAGAAACAGAGGTTTTAACTCTACTTAACTACTTTTTTTTCAGTATTTCTGAGCATTAGATTTAGCCACATTGCCATAAGACCTCTTATATACAAGTTAATACAGAATTAAATACAAAAGCCCAATTAAAAAATGTTAATGTTAAATAAAACAGTACTATATAAACACATTTACATTACAGCAGAGGTCAGGTCTAGCTATTGGAGAGATACTAAATGAAATATTTCAGTCATTAGCATAACTATGCCCTCTGGATACCACAACTTCACTTTTATACACACCGGGAGATAACACAACCCCAAAAGAAATTTGTGTTACAACTAATGTAATTTTTATTCCTCTAGAGAAAAAAAATATTTTAAGTATTTGTGCAAATCCATTCTTTTTTCTGCTTCTGCTCTCCACAGTATAACAAACCCCACTGATTTTACCCCACAGCGATTGTCCTGCACTTGCTACTGAGATTGCTGGAACTCCACTGAAATCTTTTAGCTCTAAGAATGTACTAAAAACCAGAATTATTCCCAGCTTTATATGTCTTCAATTAAAGCATGTAATCAAGTCCAAAATCTTTGCCCAGACAGATAACAATAAAGTTTGGTTTGATTTGATTTGACTTATTTCTGATAAAAGTAAATACAAAAAAAGAATTAATGAAAAAAATATAATTTGTTTTAGCAAAGTAAATAAATGAGCTTAATATAATGATTATATATGGTTCACAAACACATTGTACTATGCTTCTTTTAGTAAAAGTTATAGTGAGGTGTCGTACTACAACTGATAAGTGGAATAGAACACTGTAGTAGTTAATAAAAAACAAATACACCTTTTCCATAATACTGACATCAGTGTATTATTGGCCTTTGACGTCAGAATTTGCATACAAAATTCTAATGTTAAATTAATTCAAAGTTTCCTTCTTCCCTCACACTGTATGCTGTCTCATCAATGTGAGAATTTAATTACCTGATACTGGATATGTACATGGTAAAATGCACAGAGACAAGTCAGTGTTTGTTTTCCCATTACTGCTACAATTCCTTCCTCCCATCTATCTTCTCATTCTTCAAAATTTGCAGGCTTGATCCCTATCCTGTAAGTAGTAGGTGTTAGACCGGAATCTTGTGCCCATACAACATTATAATTAAAATATTTACCTATAGAACACTTAACTGAAGACAAACTAAGTTCTTCTTAAGCTCCCCAGAGTTTCTCTGCTAGAAACTTTCCTGGGATATCCAAAGTCGAGATGCTATGGAAACTAAATTCCCTCATTTCCCCTAGTAAAGGGCAGTATCTTTCTTTTTCTAAGGGGAAAAAAAGTGACTTCTTCCCATATACTTAAATATTTTGTGTTTTGAAAATTAGTATTACTTTTAAAAGTTAAGAAACCAGGAATTAACCATTTAGAAATATAGCATAATCTGATGGGTACAAAATGAAAAGAGTGAAACAGAAAAATCTAAGAAAAACTACACTGAGGATTTGTCTCAGGTCCCAGACCAACTAGCATAGAAGAAAACCAGTTCTTGGCTCAGAAGTCTTGAACCTTCAAAGCACTGAGCACTATGGCCCGATTATGCAAAATTTGTTAAGCACATGCATGGCGTTGAGCATGTCATGTCGACAACCGTACTGTAATAGTTAAAAGAAAACACTTGTTAAATGCTTGATCAGATCATAGTGCTCAGCTTCATCTAGGATGGATCAAGCTGTAGCTGCAGCCTTGATGACAGGAGAACACAAGTAGCTTTCTGATTGTCCCATCTGTCATCCCTAGGGAGTGGGAACACGGCAGGAAGCATACAAAAATAAATCAACATGGCTTGATTAATACAATTTAAAACTTCTGTTTGCAAATGTTCCTAAAATGGAATAGAAATCTTCACCACTCTCCTCCCAGATCCAAAGGATGCAATATTGACATCAATAGATGGACCCCACACACCCTCCGTGTCTCTGTGAGTTGAAGTCATGGTGTGAGCTGGTGTGTTTGTCAAAAGGTTGTCAGCGCATACACTTTTGGAAGTGCATGTTTCCTGGGAAGGTCTCAAACCAGATCTTGCCCAATGGCTAGAAAGCAATCCTGAGCAGCAAACTGGATTCACTGATAGAGAGAGGCCAGCCCCAGTCTCCACAGGGTGAAAGGGTGGACCATCTGCATCTGAATCATGTGCGTTGGTAAAGACTGTTGGACTTCGGCTTCTTCTACATTCTCTTACCACCTGGATAGGCATAGCAGTCCAAGGGGTGGCAAGTATCAGGGTGATTTTGGAAACCTTGTGGTGAGCAGATGTTAGACCGTCATATGGAGTCCTCCTGAACTCTGGCCTAGATGAAGGCTGGTTCTGAAAGGCAATCAGGTCTGGATTTAAATCCTTGCTTGTGACTTCATTCCTACTAGTTGAACTTTCTCTTCCAGTCGGCATAGCTGAGGACAGCCATACATCTCTGGGGACAGCTTGCTGAGGAAGGTCAGGATACTCTGAGGAAGTCACATGAAATCTCGTTATTTGAAGAGCTGGAGACCCACCTGAAGGGAAGCATTGTTTTGGTTTCTGAGATCTTGTTGGAGAAGCAGCTGGAGTTTCAGGTACCTTCTCTAATTGTTGCATGAGCAGACTTGAATGAGCATGACGGCTTCCATGGGAATCTGTTTGAAAAGGCTTTACTGTCAAGCTGCAAGTTGAAATGTAAAGCTTCATTGAAGCACGGATGTCTGGCATTTGGAGATTGCACTGGCTACAGCCTGGCTGTGGTGGCATAGAATCACAAGGCTCCAGGGATGCATGCAGATTTTTGCTGTGGAGTACAGAAACAGCTGGAACAGCAGACAGGTCAACATCTAGGCATGATGTCGAGCTTGACAGACCCTTGCAGGGAGGGGCATCTGAGGGCAAAGATACAGCAAGATTCAAGGGATCATTTTTTTCGGAAGAAATATGACGAATACTTTTTTCTCTTTCTGAATACTGCTTGTAAGATGCAGACATTGACCAAGTGCCAGAACCCCCATATCCATCACTCCAAGGGTTCCTGGGAGGAGTAGGACACCAGGATGTCTCATCAGAAGGATGGACAAAGTGACCAGTGCTCCCAAAATCTTTCCTCTGGTCTGTGCGTGCGAGGATCACATCAAGCCTTGAACAGTAAGCTCCGGAAGACACAGTGCTTGGTGGTGATCTGACATTTCCTGGAGCAAGCTCTGTAACTGATTGATCAGTGGGAGGATGCCATGCCGATGCTGGCATCTTTTGAAAAGGCCTGTCCAGCACAGCAGATTCAAAAGGAGGAGGTGGGGTCGTTCTGCTGGAAGAGAGCATCACTTGTGCTGTGGAGACATAGGTTGCAGATGAAAGTTTGCAGTGATGGTCCTTGCATGACATTCTGAAGCTTAGTCCTAAACGATGCAAAAATCAAACCCTCAGAATCTTGCCTTTTCCCTTGGTTTTAAAAACAACTCCTAATCCTTTTTCCTTTGGCACTGTAAGCTTCCATTCTTCTTCTGAAGTAAAGGAGTGAGAGATGAATAATCATTCTCCAGGAAAAAAATTATAAACTAAAAAAATCCACACTCAAAATAAAACCCCACAGCTCTTCTAATACTGCTCCCACTGCCTGTCATGTCTGCAAAGTGATAGGAGTGTGGGATGGGCAGAAAGATAAATTACAGAGCATGAGGCTCCGTACCCTGAGTGTTCTGACAGCGAGACTGCAGACAGAGTAGGAGGGAGCCAAAAATGCCTGCCAGAGACAGCCTGTGAACTTGCTGTTATTTCATCTATGAAAAAAAGGAAAGCAGCTAACCTGAGCAATGCATCTGCTGCTGAGAAAAGCTTAGAACAGAGCAGAGTGTACTGAACATCACTTCTGCTTAAAGAAAAAAATAACCTTTTTCTTCCTCCTGTTTTTCAGCTGCTGCTTGTCTCCACTGTGAATGGCAAGATCTCAGTTCATAGGTCTTAAGAGAGTTTCCTTCAACAGTTCCTTGCAATGGCACAAATGAATTAATAATTAAATAAAATTTTAAAGATGTTTGCCTAATATTCTCCGTGTGTGCTCTATTTTCTTTAGCACAGAACAACCCTAGACTAAATTCGGCAGAAATCCTTCAAGGGTTTAAATAACTTGGTGTAATATAAGATGCTGGCATAAAGTCAAATCTGTCACTCCAGCAAAGACAGCAAATGAAAGAGCGGTTCTCAGCAGAAGATCGTAGTTTAAAACACGCCTTTGGTGCCTTCTTCCTTCCCCTGTTCCTTGCTGCTGGGTAAAGACTTGGTCTAAGGCATATGAGATACTGGAAAAATAGGATCAGAAATTTAAGGGATGACAGAAGCTTCTTTCTTACACACATATTTTGCAGATATGTCTGAGAATTGCATCACAGAAGAACACACAGGGTGGAGAGATTGCTTATATTTGTTCCCCTGACAGGAATATTTTAAATGTGTGTTTGCTTTTGTCCTTTCTGAAAGCAGCAAATGACAATATTCCCACTGGAAAAATGGTGTGGGAGTCTTCAGTTGATGTCTTGTCTGAAAAGTTTTTGAAAACGCATTTGAAATGACTGCTTTCCTACCCTCCTCCCTGTCTCCTGAGGGAGCAGTCTGCATCACTATGCAGCCACATTTTAACTCCATATAGTAGTAACAGAAGTTCATCCAAAATGAATAAATCATTCTTCCAATTGTTCTTCAGATGGAGAGAAGTAAAATACAAATAGTGACTAAGAAACCTCAGTTCATTGTCAGATTGTGTGTACTGATCCATAAGGCAGATGGTGGCAGCTGCAAAAGACAGCTTTGCGGTTCTTAATATTTCTCCCTCATTTAGATGGCAGTCCTGCAGCACAGGAATAACCCTTTTGAAGAATGATCACACTTAGAGATGAGAGAACAAAAGCAATGGGGGATATCCTGTGAATGTAGGGATTGCAACTGTAGAGCTATTAGAACAACGTTGGTATTTCTATTCAGGGCTGGACTGATGCATTGCATGTTGAGGAAGGACTAGAATCCAGTAAAAGGTAAATTCCTTCCTGTTCTTCCGTGAACAGTGGCAAATGAGCCTCTTCTTGCAATGATTTCCTTGCTTGATGGATTTCATCCTATGAATTCTTCAGAGGTACCGCTTATTAAGTATGTAAACATATGTAGTCTCTTGTCTTCTCAGCAGCATAATAGCCTGAATGTGCATCACTCTGTTTATACTCATTGTGGATTGACACTGCTCTGGACATTGAGGTGATTGCCAGCATTGCCAGGTCTCAAATCAGTAAAATTGACTAAAAGACAGCAGAATATAATTAAAAAAAAAAACCCCAAAAAACAAATGCAGAGGGTCGTGCAAGGAACATAAGAACATACTATGACTGCGGCTCCCTCATTTTCTACACCTGCATGGATGAGATCAGCTTGACATTACAACCCTCTGCTTATTTTCTTATCATTCTCCCTGACCATAAAATGCCATCTATGTGAAGGGGTGCTGGGAGGGACAGCCAAGTATCCAGACTTTACTGTTCCACCTTCTGACCACTTACAGTGAGAATAAGGTTCCTTAGAAGTTCATAGAGAAAATCCTACAAGAGAAAAATTCTAATAGCAGAACTGCCCTTTATGGTCCTCTTTGTCACAGCCTTTGTTCACAGGCTTTGCTTTAGCTGAAGAAATTTGTGGTAGACTGTGCGGTTGATCCTTCCAAGAGAACTTACCCAGCCTATTCTGGACACCCACACCTTTTGTGGCAGTTTACCTCACAGCATATGGCAATGGTAAATTCATAGGATCATAGAATCATAGAATAGTTTGGGTTGGAAGGGATCTTAAAGGTCATCCAGTACCAAACCCTCTGCCATAGGCAGGGACAACTCCCACTAGATCAGGCTGCCCAAGGCCCCATCCAACCTGGCCTTGAACACCTCCACGGATGGGGCAGCCACAGTTTTCCTGGGCAACCTGTTCTAGTGCCTCACCACCCTCATAATGAAGAAATTCTTCCTTATGTCTAGTCTAAATCTGCCCCTCTCCAGTTTATAGCCATTGCCCGTCGTCCTGTCACCACAAGCCTCTGTAAACAGTCCCTTCCCAGGTTTCTTGTAGCTCCTTCAGGTACTGGAAAGTCGCTATAAGATCTTTTTGGAGCCTTCTCTTCTCCGGGCTGAACAAGCCCAACTCTCTCAGCCTGTCTTTGTATTATTCATCTGAATAAAGAAGCAATGTGAAATGCAGTTTACCTGTACAGAATGTGCTGGAGGCGTACTGAAATTGCCAGGTGCAACCTCTTTCATGTAAGATTAACACAGTCCTCTGCAACCAGGTCTCATGACTGAGCAGCAAGAAGTAACACTAACTCATAGTGGCTTCCTATGTGTTGACCACTGAGGTACACACAGCAAAGCAGATGCTGTAGTCACAGCGCCTCTGCCTGTTGGCTGATATCCTTTTCATGAAAACAGAAAGAATATGGTGGCCAAAATTTTGCAGATTTTACATTTTCCCTGATGATACTCCCCATGCAGGAGCTTAGCAATGATGTATCTCTGCTTAATAGGGATTCAATAGAATGCAAATTGTGCCATTTGCTAATTAAGCAAACAATAAATTTTTTTAATTGGCAGAACTATGAAATAACTTACTCCAGAAACCTGAATCTAGGTGAAAATATCTTGATTTCATGTTTTGGCAGAACTTCAGAATGCAGACCATACTTGCCAAGGGCGCCAATTGTAGGGAATTATGAAGATATGCATTTCTTTCAAGGAATGAGTAGCAGAAGGTTCCAAGCCCATGTGTCCCAAAGGGTTATGTATCACTGCATGACACAGCTCAGGGTCAGTTTTCCAAAACATTTAGTACCAGTGGCAAAGCACTGGTAGAAAACAAAGTTCAGCACAAACTGAGAGCCATTAAATTATACTGCCAGGGGTCTTGGAGAATTAAGATTAATTTTTCCTTAATAAGAAATGACTCAGAGGTAAAACCTCCTTTAGCTTTTCTTCAGACCTCCTATTTAAGCAAATTTCAGTACAGTGATGTGATTTGCATGCCAAGTCTCAGCACAGTTATAGCAATCTATGAATCCATGAGTTTGTGCAGAGTGACTGGCAAAGACTGAATTCTACACTCAGTTTTGTAACAAAAAATGTCAGCCCTCAAGCGGGAACCTTTTAAAATAGTTCCATGAGTCCAGGAAAGTGCAAGAAGGATAAAAGACAATCTAATATTGGTGAAAAAAACCTACTTAAAGAGCTGCAAAATGATAAGAACATCCTTCTGTTTCTTTGCATTAACTATTATCAGCCCTCTCTTTTTATAAGGGCATTTTTCACTAGGTCAGATTTCTCTACTGTATGAAACAGAAACATCCTTTTGAATCAAATTCTTGCATAGTTGCTTTCCATACTGTTATAAACTCCCTTACAGAATGGAGAAGTCAATTCCATTTCCTGGGTTAACTCACACTGCCAAAATCCATTTACCACTAGTTGCATTTCCCTAGCACTAAGCCTTCAGCCTTGGGTGAGCTTTCCAGAAACATCTGCAAAGTAATCTCCCTGTCCTCCTTCAAACAATTTCCCTTTTCTCTGAGGCCCACAAAACAATTTCCTAGTGATTAAGGAGTTGGTACACTGCAATTTGTAAAGCTGACTCATACTGGACTGTTGTCTCCCTCTTCTGTTGTGACTCTCATCTGTTAGCTCTTACGTTTATTTGCAATGTATTATCTTTCAGGCGTGGATGATCTTTTTGTTTCTGGTTCTGCACCCAACACCCATGAGAACAGCAGGCTCTTGTACATTGCTACAGTCACTAAGTGATCAGACAATGCAAGAAATAACAATAAAAAGAATGTCTTGTTTATACATAGAACCCAGGATTTTGAGTTGGAGGTGAACAGTAATGCCCTTTTTATTTTGGAAGAGTTCAAATGCTTGAAGGGTTTAACTGGTTATTTCAAGTTTATATTTCACATACCTCCTGTGAATTCAGAAGCTTGTCCAGGTGATCCCAATCCTTGTAGAACATTTGTTCTTGGTGTGTTTTCTCCAGCCACTCCTTCTTCTGGTTCCATTCATTGTATACATTTTCCTTCTCTTTCAACAGAGCCTGTAGCTTCTGCTGAATCTGAACACAATTACCAATGAAAAACACATGTTGGACTTTATACTCCACGGACGAGGGTAAGGTGGGAGGAGAAAATATTAAGTGGAGTGATAGATAAGTCCTTTAAACTACAAAAAAATATCAAACAGAAAAAAAAGCAGAGAAATAACCAGAGATGCCTCATTTCAAGAATGGAGGAGAGCTTCTTACAGCATAAGCAACAGCCCAAGCCAAGAGCAAATACAGCTATTTCTGAAGAGTACCTTCCAGAATAAAATCCTAATTCTACATTATCTTTGGTTGTAACAGTGCAATTATAGCACTTCAGATTGGACAGGTACTTACATAAGTTAACAACATATCATATTCTCCTAATCAGAGAATACATGCGTCTAAGTTAGACTTCATGTCATTTCAGCTTCCAAAGTCTTTATGTCCACAGGTCTTTTTTGCTACATTTTTCTACATGCAAAGGACCGTACAGTCAGGAAGATATCTAGTTACTGTAGTAATACATTACAATATTAAACGAATTTTCACAAAACAGCTTGGTCAGATGGGAGAGTAATTCACAGGAACTCTGAAGTTTTCTGAAGATATTCTTGAGACATGTTAATAAATTGTCAGGGAGAAGTAAATTAGTAGGTACTAGAAAAGAAAAAATGCAGTGAGAATTGTAGAAGCTATTTGTCTTGAGTAAACCGTCATTTTGATTTCCATTTCTCATTTCTGGGGAGTTAAATATACTAGCGTAATTCATTACTGCTGAAAATGCTTCAGTTAATATTTAAACTCTTTCACAAATTTGAGTGTTTTCATTCTTGGTTCACCATTTTATGTGCAGCCTGGTCTGGTCTGGATATAGCACTGTAATGTAAAGCAAAGTATTTGTGTGAAAACTCAGTTAGGGAAGCAGGTAGAATTATTTCCATTGCTCAGAACACAGGGAACTTTTCAAATAAGCCCAGCTTTGCTTCAGTGGGCCCTCAGGAGAAGCGAACACTCATCTGCTGCTGAGGTAGGAAACAGAACCAATGTTTTTGTGCCCAAGCTAGGTGACACACTGAGGCAAACATAGGTCATGCATAAGGATATGTGTGAGTGCACACATGCATGTGTATGCTTACATGTATAGTATAGAATTATAGATACACTGGTGTTGAGTAGCTGAATGTGCATGACTGAACACATATGAGTTTCAGTTACCTCTTTTGATCCTGTTTCCTCAACTTGCAAGAGTCCCAGCTGTACAACAGAATTATACTTCTCTTCACGTGCTTCAATCTCTGCCAGTAGCTGTTGATGCTGGGTAAGTCTCAGGCTGCTAGTAGATATGTCCCGAATAGTCTCTTTGGCTCTCATTTCCCTTATTATTTCTGCTGCCCAGGAAAAATAGTCCCACATCTAGAATCCAAGAGAATGTGAAAGATGAGATTAGAGCTCAGGTTTGGGCTATCAGACAGGAAAATCATAGGCCGACCATTCTAATTTGAGTGAATAACAGGTAATAAACTCATAGATAAAAAAGAAAATATTCCATTAGGAATTAGAGTACTTCTATGAATTTTAACAAGGGTCAATAACACAACTGCAGGAATTTCTACTAGTATATTAAATCATACATAATTTGTAAAATCATAATTATGATCAAACAGTGTCATAGCACATCAATGAAAACATGATATAATTTATTGTCCTTTAGTCTGTCATTCCTTAAGTATTTTCTGGTGTTATGCCTTCACAGAGAATAAAACAACATCATCATACTTTTCTGTGACTTAGCTTTGTCTATCACAAGTCTATTTGAATCTTAAGTTGTACACATATTCTAAAACGAAAGTTAGAATTTTCAGGTGAGAAAAAAATAAGCTCAGCCTAATAGAGGTAGAAAAAAGGGAAATCACAGGTCAGAAAATATTGCTTAACTACACCAGCTGTGCAGATTCAGTTTCTGGTTTGTGGGACTGTATGACTGAGATGGGCACAGAAACACAATATTGGAAGGAACAAGGATGTAATGATAGCTTACTTTCAAAATCCAATGAACAAATAAAAATATTTACAATACCTTAAAATGTGTGAAGCATTCAGCTGAGGCAATCATGGGCAAGCAAGTTCTTAAACAAATCTCTGAGAATTATTGTCTGACCGTGACTGAAGAAACTTGTGCAAGTAAAAATAATTGGACATTTTCTGCATGTCTTTTTCTGCACCTTCATTGGTCATTGGGTTTGAGTGACATTATGACATTATGTTTGAATCAGGTGGTTTGCTCTTATGTGTCAGTAGGTAAAAAATAGCACTGCTAGGGACTGTACTGGGGTTATCCAGGATGATTAATTAAGTTATGTTCTCTTTCAGTTGTGTTTGGATTATTTGATTCAGTTCTGATGTGGTAAATGGTCTCTTACTTCTCAAGTGTATTTTAAAAGACTGTTATGTATAGTAAGTGCTTCAGGAAAATGCTTGTTTGCTGCAGAGTTGATCTAGTTGATCCCTAGATCACTGTCATAAAGACAGTGTACAAATGAACCTTTCACCTACATCAGCAGAGCCACCTTAATGTTCCTTAAGTCATATTTTAATTAATTTTATTTCCCCATCAACAGTTTTGCACAAGATAAGTGATTCTTAACAGCTAAAAACCAAACCAACGAAACCCTCAAAAATCCAAAGTGCCATACGCATCTTTTATCTCTAACTGTACAATATATTTTTGGATGAAATGTGACAGGTAATGCTGGTTTGAACAGCTTTAAGAGATTTAAAAGTGTATTAGCCTGATGTGCAGAAGCCTTTCATGCTAACACAAAAGCATCATGTACACTTTATTGTGGTCTTGAATCCAGCTCACAACCTTAAGACAAACTTGCTGGCAAGTTTTTTTCCAGGTGGGCATACCCTAGATGTTCTGCTTCCCAGCAAACATGAAAAAAGAATGTGAACTACCAGACGTATCTTTAATTGACAGTGAAGTTACACCTGGAACACTTCAAGAATACGAAGAATGTAAAGGTATTCTAGAAATCTACAGCAGCAACTTCCTGCATGATAAAAGGGGGCACCCTTGATGTCTTAGTACTGTTACTGCAGTGCTTGCAGCAATAATCTACTAATTTACACTGGTGTAGCTCAAGTGCATTCGCTGAGACTACTGACATTCATAAAGTCTTACATGGAAAATCATAGCTCGGTGACCTACTGAGTTCTTTGGAGATAAAACTGTTGTGTGTTGCAGATGATGACAAAATGCTGATATATGCACGTCACTGTGTTTAAGCAACTTGAGAGGTTACTGCAAAGACCAATGAGTTAAATTTGATACATTCCATGAAGTTAGTTAACTGAGAGTTATTGCATGCACTGAGAGAGAGAGAACAAAGGTTTAGCCATTATACATGGAAATCTAACATCTATTTTTATGACTCTTACTCAGGGGGAACTGCAGAGCCTTTGAAAAGACTATTGCTACTTCCGTGAAGTGATAACCATTTCTGATAACTATCAATTATCCCATACCCAGTTGGATACAAGCTTCCCTTCCTACAGAAGTTAAAAGATCCTTATCCTTTTAACACCTTCCTAAACAGCAAACACTTAAATGCTTGATTAATAACACAGATAGCACCTGCAGCCTTTTACATCAGCCTTTGCAGTTTGGAAGTACACCTATGATTCGCACATGTTGAAGGCAGCTTTCCCCTGTGTACCAATAGACTGAAGGCAGAAGTGCTTACATGTGCCTGAAACTCGTAAAGCTTGTATGCTTGTTCCAGAAGTTTCTTGCGCAGTTCCACTTTAGACTTCAGGGCTTTCCAATTGGTCACTATAGCCTGCTGCTTTGCTTTCAGTTCTTCCACCTGCTTCTTCGAGCAATAGCTCAGCACATGATCTGCAGAGTGGATCAGCTCCTGCAGCTATACACAGGAACAAAAGAAGAGAGTAGGAGAGAGAGTCATAGAGACACAGATAATATTAGAAAAGTTATGATGAGGGCTATGTTAATTATATATGAAACTGCAATTCAAGCAACATTTTCTGTCATAGCATTTCTCATGCTAAACAAAAGCTTTCCTAATTTCAGATCTGTGGAATAACAGTGACATCCAGTGTTTGCTAAGACTCTTCACAACAGTGATTTTTCAAATTGTCTGGCAAATTTTGTTTTTCCTTCTTCCCACACCATTTTTTACAAGATCAATGCAATTAATAGCTAACCATACCTTGTTTTCCCCAGTGACCACATAGATCAAGGGTGACTACATCCTCTTCTCATGCTCTTTTACCTTTAAAAGTAACAATCAGCTGGTGGGATCAATTTAGTGTTACCTGCCACAGGGCCAAGACATTAGGCCACTAATAAGTAATACTAGAATAACTGCTTCAGCAATCTCAATATAACACACGCTGTGTTCATTATATCATTATGTTTACTAAACAAAGGGATGAAGAGAAAACTAGTCTAGGTCTAGTCGAAGCTAATAAAATCTCCTATATACAAGGAAGCTTTCTAAACAGTACCTGTTCTCATGAGCTGAAAATTTTTGCAAGTTTGTACAATGAGCCCTATGCTGCTTTCTCACAGTCCAGTTCCTACCCCTCTAAACTTCTTGAAAATTCCAGACTGCTGCCCCATCATTCCTTCTATAATCCTCTATAGTAAATCAATGCATTTTGTGTTGCATGAATGTTCAGTTCCTCTCTACATACAACAGGTTCTGTATTTTAGCTTGTAATCACCCGGAACACTTTGAATAAGTGATGAACTCATCATAAAGTCTGGCATAATCATACATTTGAAACAGTGATCAAAAGTATCCATGTGGATCATTTCAATAGTCAGTGCTCATTATAATATGTCCCTTTACTTGTAAGGTTTTAAATGACCTAATTTATCAGTGCCATCAGACCTTGAAAATATTAAAAAAACCAGAAGACTAAGGAAGATCTTTAGAGATTTCCTGGGTCTCACAGATTTCCAGGTTCTCTCTGGCTCACAAAATGAAATTATTACTATGATTATCTTGGAAACTTGAATTTTGGCTACACATTAAAGACCACAAATGGCTTTCATTACCTGCTGCTCATACCCTGAGAGCTCATGCTCCAGGGCCACATGGTTCCGGAGCTGAGTTTGCACCCCTCTCATGTCCTTAGCAACATCATCTGGAATACTTTTGGACTTCTCCTAGAAGGAAGAAATCAGAGAAAGCTCTGTTACTTTGTATGTCCAAGCAAAACACATTACAAGCCTACCTTAGTCCTTTTGTGTAGTGTAACTCATAGCGCACAGTTAAGGACATGTTGGGTTACACAGCTATGATAGGTAAAAGGAAGATGGAAAAATCTGTCCTAATACATCTGCTCTAGTAATTTACTTGTAAGTATCTCTGTTCTTAAGCTATCCAACTGTACTGTGAGAGATGAAGGTTCAAGCCTTTCCTTGATCAGACCTTAGAGGAGAATGCCTTACATGCTTTAAGATGAGAATCAATGGCAAATAGCTACTGCAGTAACATATAGTGAATGGCTAAAATAGCATTAACAACCGACAATTTCAGAGAATTTTTCAGGATACAGGTGGTCTATCTGTGAATCATCTTTAGATAAAAATTGAGCCATACTTGCTCAGGAAAGATTATTGTAAAGATGAAAGAAACTGAGAGACCATCATATGAAAGTAGACTTAAATATTTATCTCAGCTAAGGTTCTGAGGAGATTTAGTTGTTACACAGACATGCACTGGGAACAGAGCAAGCAAAAATAAAAGGCATTTCACCTGGAGGACAATACTGTTGCTAGAATAAAATCATTAGAAACTTGCTCTGGGTGAATTTAGATGAAAATTAGAAGAACAATTTTAACCATTCAGAAGTGCATTTCTGTAACAGATTCACAGGCTGGTTTGGGGTACCCAACAACACATCTGAGTGAGGTGCTCTAAAAATAGGTGCATGTTGTAGTTGCATATGCTGTGATGGCACTGGAGTTGGTGACTTAAGCAAGATCTTCTAGTACTGTGTTCCTTTGAGAAACGGCTTTCCCTGGTAGACCTCCGACACGAGTACACAGGAAGGGAATGGGCAAGATGCCTGAATTCCTCTCCCACTCAGTAGTGAAGCTTACTAACAAAGTGTGATGCAAGAAGTGTGTATTTGTTGCCTGGACCATACAGCATGGGGATAAACCAACAGCTAGTCTGTGAAGCGTTTCTGAACTATCGCTTGTCACTACCACAGAATTAACTGCTTCATCACCAAAGTTAAATATGCACCACGTTCTGAAAAATCTAGCTGTTATATGGTGAAATATTATGACCTTTTTTCCATTCATGACAGGGAATGAAATCAGGAATAACATAGTTGAATAGGGCAGCCTCTGCCAGCAGAAGCAAGTAGAAAATTTACTACATGTAACCTTACAAAGCCCTGTAGTCCTCCAAACAGTAGAAGCTCTGTTGGATCACTGCCTCCTGTTTATTTCCACATTAGGGAAACCACACCTCTCCTTAGAGCAAGGTTGTGGTTTCTCCATTAAATTCTTCAGGATGGTCAGATAAAACAGAAGAGTGAAGATTTTTGAGGGGATATCACACAGGGACTGTTTGAAATTATTGCCAGTACTGGGCACTGAAATGAAAGGAAAAGATTTTTGGCATAGCTTTTTGCATCAAGATTACCTGACAACCTTCCAGGTTAATGGTCACTGTATTCCTGACAAATGCCTTTTTCACAAGACAATTCTTTCTTCAGCACATAAAGCTACAATGGTGTACAAAGAACCACCACAATGAGGCAGTAAACAGCTTCTTAGGTTTGGTGACTGCAGGCAACATTACTATATGCACTGTACTGCCAGAAAACTTAGTTCAGTCCCTGGTCTTCTCAGTTTATCCTGCAGATCAGCAACTCTAACCACACCTGGTTTCACCCATGGTTCTCATAAGATCAACAGTCAGGCATCTAAGGATTACCAAGGACTGTGATTTTTTTTCACACTTGGAGAAATCACACAGGTTTCTTGAGATTTTTTTTTTTTTAAAGTCAGCACAAATTAAGCTGAAATGAAGTTTGCTTTATATGAGAATTTCCCATTATTTTTTTACCTCAATATGGGCCAGAGCATCTGTCAGATCTCGGTAATACTTGTGAATCAACTCGGCATCTCTCAGTCGTTCACCTCGTAACCTGGTTATTTCCAACAACTCCTCCCAGGAGTTCCTGTCAGGAAGGATGAGGGAAAAAAAAGGTACAACATTCAAACTAAGAGTAAAGCAGATTAACAGTCTGAAGAAAGACTGAAATCAAGATCTATTCTGTCTTTGTTTTTCATTTCTGCCATTAAATTCTGTTGGTGTGATTCTCTGAGGGGCAGCATGTCTCTTACCCTACTATGTCCTCCTGTATGCTCCAGGCACTTAAATAGATGGTCCCATATAAGAGTCCCCCTCTCCAATATGCTTTTCAGATTTTATATGTAGGACTTGGAGGACTGAGTCAGACCCTACTGTTCCTTCATGCTTCTTTTTTGATCCAGTTCGGACTGATGTCAGACACCAAAAGCTGCAAACATCTTAATGTTCTGCAGGGCAGTCATGGGATTCAAACTTGAAAATCAGAAGAAATGAAGAAGCAACTAAATTCCTAGCTTTTCAGTTAGGTGATTCCATTTCAAACAATAAAGGAAGCTCACTCATTCCTTACTTGTAAAGCTTTTCTGATGCAATGTACATGAAGCCAAATCAGCAAACAGATAATGTCTGCATTATGATATTTTTTTTAAATCAGGCATGGCAGTAGTTCTATATCAGTGAATAAATAACATATTTTGCAAGAGTTAATAGCAACAACAAAGCATAGAGCTAACACAAATCTCCTACCTTAGCTCTTTCTGCTTCTGCCGAATTTCCCGGGACTCAGAATGCCCACAGTTCAGCAAGTTTTCTGCCAGCTGCTGGCAAGCCATAACTCTTTTTGCAGCTGCTTCCAGATGGTGTCGGAACGTGCCATATTTGGCACAAAGTTGCTTTGGGAGGAAAAACAACAACAACCAAAAAAGGAATTTTCAGTGCTCACTTTTCCAGAACACATAGGAAAGACATAGATCTGTAGGAGCGAGTCCAGAGGAGGGACAGAAAGATAATCAGAGGGCTGGAGCACCTCACATACAAGACAGGCTGAAAGACTTGGTGTTGTTCAGCCCAGTGAAGAGAAGGCTCTGTCGAGACCTTATAGCAGCCTTCCAGTACTTCAAGGGGGCATATGGAAAAGCTGGGGAGGGGGTCTTTTTCAGGGAGTGCAGTGATAGGATGAGGAGCACTGGTTTTAAGCTGAAAGAAGATAGATTTAGATTAGACATTAGGAAGACCTTTTTTTATTGTCAGGGTGATGAAACACTGGAACGAGTGGATGCCTAGAGAAGTCATGGCTGTCCCATCTCTGGAAGTGTTTCAAGGCAAGGTTGCACGAGCCACCTGATCCAGTGGAAAGTGTCCCTGCCCATGGCAGGGGTGTTGGAACTGGATGATATTTAAGGTCTCTTCCAACCCAAATCATTCTATGATTCTATAATACCTGCTCAGCTATCAGAGCACAGCCAAAAGACAGATAATAAACTGATCGTATTTGGAGATGGAGAAACTGCAGAGAATGACTGGACTTTAACTCCAAAGGAGCTACTAACTATGAACAATGTATGAGGTTTGTGATGCAGATGGGAGGCAGAAACATTACCAGAGATAGAAAGAAACATCCAACGTAGGATAAATTTTAATTATGAAATTACATGTTTTCATTTCACTAATGCAAATGTGTATTCAATACTATAATTGAATGATGCAGTCCAATTTTCAGATTTAGGACACAAGATATTTTGAAGTAAATTATAAAAAAGAGGGTTCTGAATGGCTGCTGATGTGAAGTAGTATAGCTATAGACATCCATACCTCAGCATTCTGTGATTTTAAAAAAATCTTTAACGAACGTCACACTGAAATATCTCGTTATCGAAAATAGAAAGGAGTTGCTCTCTGTAGGTGTAGACATTTTAGCATGTATTTTTTTCATGCATCTCAGCCTCCATGGTAACAGGATGTAAATGTTAAGCAATGCTGCCTGCCTATTACAACGAGTCAATCCATCCCACCCACTCTTGACTCTTTTTGCTTCCCATTTACCAGTTATTTGTGGTTATTTCTTACTCTATTTTATAAGTTTTCAAGGACAACCTTAGAATCGCACTGTATACAGTTTAGTTAATTTTTGATCTGTTACTCGAAAAACTCACCAAGACATGTTCATAATCATTTCCATAGTCTTCAGAGCTGGCTGTTTGTTTCTGCTGGGTCATCCAGTCTTGCAGATCTTCATATTCTCTTAGAAACTCATGCAAGACAAGAGTTTCTTCCAGCTTCTTCCCTCTGTGTGGGGAAGCAGACAAGAAAAAACCAATTAGACCAAGGGAATATAAAAGGAGAGCAATCACTAACTTTCTTCCTTAATATTCAAGCCCTCTTACCATCAAGTCTCATTATCTTTAATGAAAGAGCTGTCTTTATTTCTCTCTGCTGTAAATCATATTTATAGGATGACAGCTGTCAGACAGGTCAGACTCATGGGCTGAGTGTCCCAGAAAAGCACCGTGCCTAGCTGAGCTCTGTCCCTGGTTTTTTTTTTTTTTTGTTTTTTTTTTTCTTGTGGGTTTTGTTTGTTTGGGTTTTGGTTTGTGTTTTTGCTCCTTCCCACAGAGTACTCAATTTTTTCCCCGTATCTGTCCTGATCTGTCTTTCTAATGATAAAGGCAGTACTTATGAAAATCTTTCTAACTGGTGCACTAAGAAGGCAAGCGTTATGAAAGACATTTTATACAGTTCTGTTCATGTTGCCTGTTCAGCAAAACTGCTGCAACCTGCTGTGTATTTCTGATCGTCTAGAGTATCCTATAACATAGCCTGACATGTTACAAGGCTTCCATAGTAAACAAAATACCAATTTAACTGCTAACACTGTCTGGCTTTTTGTGCAAATATTCCAGGAAAGAAGAACCTGGCTTCCCTGTTTGAATCACAAATGCTCATCACAGGAGTTGTAGCCTGCTGAGAGACTCTGGCCCACCCAGGAGAACACAGATCAGAGGTACAAACCAGAAGATCATCAAGGCACCATGAAACCCATGTTAACATTAGGCATGAATGAACACAAACCATTTCTGTGTTCAACAGTCTTTTTCTATATATTTTGTTCACAGGATTTCCTATTGATGCCTTTAATTTTTAAATTATAAACAAGAACAAAAACAAAAGGTAAAATATCGGTATTTCCTCTAGGCTTAATTATGTTAATACTCAGATCCGTTTACTTGTTATTCTGGTTGCAGTAACCTCTTTGCCCCATTCCTTTTCTGGGTGAATTTTTTGTGGAAGAAAAACCCTAAACTGTTCAGACATTTTTTTTATTCCTGACAACAAACCAAAAGCGATTAAAAACGCTGTGTACAAGAAAAATGTCCTGTTGTAAACATCTTGCTGTAACAATAACAGAAAGGAAGTGAAATGAAAAGCAAATGACTCATTCAAGAATAAAACCCTTCCTATACCATCACAGCCACTGGGCATAAAGATAAATGCAACTGTCTCCTTTCTGCTATGTAAAGAAATAAGTAATTTTTAAGCAACATTAAGAAACGTTTTAAAAGCCTTTATTTTATTTTATTTTATTTTGCTTTTGATAGCAGATTCCAAATGCTACAAAGGCAAGTCAGAATCTGGCATCTCAAGCCACTTTACAGGAGTATGTTGAAGTGTAAAGAGGAAATTTGTGGGCTTGAAATCCCTAATATGTAGCAAAACCAAGCAATTTCCTAAATACAATTGAAAAAAAGAGGAGATAATTGGATATGATCTAAAGTCCAGCGATATAATTGGAGATATCTTTTATTGGCTTCAGTGGGCTTTGAATCAAATCTAGGATCCAAGGGTCTATTCTAGTTTATACCTTGTTGCTGCTAGTTCCTGCAACTCCTGGAGTCTTGAATGAACTTTTTCCCTTGGTGCATCAACTTCATCATACTGGATGGAGCCCACAAGAGGGAGAATTTCTGCATTTTCACTGAGTTCTTTCATCAAATCTTGGTAAATCGCAATCTCATGCTCCAGTGCCTGGCAGAGAAAAGAGTAGATCAAGAAGCAGTTGCCTGAGATGTGCATTGTTTTAGCTTTTTCACCAGCTTATGGTGTAGTCTTAGAGACCTCAAAAGAGGAGAAAAACTTTCTGTTTCCAAGATTCGATCAATTTTAGATAATTTTCTAGCAACATTTTTTTTGGAAATAAAAGTGTACATAAATTCAACAAATTAAATGAATAAAGATTATTAGAAATTTCCGATGCATTATTAGGCAGAGAAAGGTATTCTTGGAATAGTGCTCTAACTGTATCTTTGCATCTAGGGAAAAAAAATAAGGCTTCTGCATGCATCTGTTGAGACTGAAAAAGAAGATCAAAACATTGTTTTGGCTTCAGAAAAATGAGGATATTTACTGTTTTCCCTTTTGCCCAAACTACATTTTTTCCAGCTGTATTATTAAGCTGCATTGATCTCTTCTCAGTCCATCCCCATGCAGACCTACATCAATGTGAAGTACCTTGTAGATGGCTGGACACTTAAGTACCAATGAGACAGAAAATTTTAAAACTGTAGACAAACCAGAAGATCAGACCAGTGTACAGAATTTAAGCAGGGAAATACCTTGTGTTTCTTGAGGAGTTTCAGTGTTCCATCTTCATCCTTACCATAGTCTTTGCTTGTCACAAGTGGATATTTTTCTGCTACCCAAGCCTCCAGGTCTGAAGTACTCACTAAAAACTATAAGTTAAAGAGAAAGGAAATTAGTTTCTACCTCAATTTTCAAAATACGTCATTTTTTTTGATGTAATCAACTCTAAATGGAGAGTGCACTCTTAAATTTACTGTTATGTTTTATTAAATAACAAATAAAGAATATCTAATCCCAAGAACGACTATTCTACACTGTTGTTCTGTCAAATCATATGAAGGTGAAGGATAACCACATAGCAAGAAATCAGTGCAGGATAACTAACGTCTTCCCCAGGCATCTAAGCTTTGGCAATAAGTTTCAAGATTTCTCACTTTTCTTTTTCTTATCTCATTATCCTGACTTGACTCTTTCTTTTTCTTATTCACTAAGGGTAGGGGCTAACTGTGTGATATCAGTGTGAAATTTCTCCTTCCCTTTCCTGAGAAGTTCAAGTTACCTATAAAAATCAGGCTTCACAAAGCATATTATATGGACAGCTCTTCTACGGATGGAGAAAATAAGAGCCAAATGATTAAATTCACCAGGGAACTTACTTTAGGTTGGCAAATGAACCCTAGGCAAATGCTATTTATGTCTACGACACTGCATGTGTTCTCTGAATAACTACACTCCTACATGACCCAATGATGATGGAAAAATTGGGTTATAGAGAAAACTTCTTGCATGATTTTTATTTTTTTTAAACAGGATAAACATAAAGGTCCAGTCACCTGTTGAAAACAATAAAGCCAGAAGTCCTAACTCACTTTGAAAGAGTGTTATCAGTTTCTCAGCATCATTGTGTTGCTTGGAGCATTGCTGCCTGGAACAGGCAAAAGATCGTATAGCACAAGAGATCCTTTCATTTTGATTCTTCGTCATAATTCTCCAGTATGAAGGGCCAGTTCAGAATCCATTGTATTACTTAAGTGAAAGCCTAAGCCTCACTAGGAGAAATGTGAATTTACAAGCAACCATAAGAGATGGGTACAGAGTCCGAGGCAAACTTCTAGAGCAGCAGCTCTAGACCAGGGGCTGCATTCAACTATGTAACCCAGCCCTCCATTCCCATAAGTCTGGCCTCAAGCAAGTGAATTGAGTACAGATCCAGCTAAACTGTTTTGTTATTCCCTTCAACACTTTAGTCCTCTAGTTTGTTTGAAGAAGTTACTGTGTAAGCACTTTTCTGTAATTTGTACCTCCTGGAAACCAACGGAGTGCTGCAGCTGCTTCAGCCTTTCCTCGCAGGCCTTCTCCAAGCCCTGCCAGGCAATCACAAGCTCCTGGCATTTTTCATTTATTTTCTGAGCTGATGGGTGCTGGCTAACAACCATTGCCTTTCCTTTATCCAGGACCCGCTGGACTTGCTGTTTGTGGGCATTTACTTCTGCCTGTAGTTCCTGGGAATGAGATAAGAGGAATAAAGGAACGCGTATGAAGACAAATATATTCTATGTGATCCTAGTCCTAAGCAAAACTGGCAGCTGGTGATAGTGGGCAGAGTATAGCCAGTGGACACAAGGGCTGACTGCTTCTACCACAGCTGCAGCCTCAGCCACCTGCCCCAGCCATGCTCATGAGAAGATCTGCTCTTGGTGCTTCCATTGAGGGAGGAGATAAGGGCCTGTAAAGAGGCAGCAGATATCCCCCAACTTCCTTACACCCTCATATTACACAAAGTGCTCAGCCAGGTTTTATCCCTTCTCCTCACTATGCACCTGTCCCTTCCTCTTCCCAGCAGCCACGGAGGCTTGGGAGATGGAGCTGGACAAAGGATGAAACATAAAGCTGAGGATTCAGAAAAAGCTGTTGAGCTGCTGATGGGAAAATAAAAACATGCCAGAAGATAATTGGGCTGGAGAATGACAGGAAGATCGACATTGTCAACAGTACCATGACAATCACTAGACTCCAGCTCCATAAAGCTTTCCCACTGGTCTGACAATCTTTCTCATGGAACTTGGAATCCAGAGGCTGCAAAATCCAGCATTGTCTGTGGTGCAGGGGATCTCTGAGGTACTCCTCTGACTGTGAGGAACTGCTCCAAAGAATCAAACCCCAGAAATCAGCCTTAACCTGCCTTTATAATTATACTGAGCATGGCTTGGTCAAACTATTTTACAAGCAATGCAGAACTAAAATAAACATTAAATGGCTATTACATGCTCTCCCAGAGAATCTAGCATGCACAGACCTCAAGACTGAATGTAAAATGAAGCAGTAAACATAGAACTAAAATAGGATGAGCATATAAGAGTCAAAATAGTCAATCCAGATCAACTCACAAAGCAAAAAACTAGTTGGTTTTTTTTTTTATTTTGTGTGAGGTACACTATGTTTTTATCCACTTTCAATGGGAAGAGCTGCAAAATTTCTCAGAATAATAATACTGCAAAATAAGACAAATTTTGTCATTTCCCACAGGAATTTCAAGTTTGCTCTGAAAATCATCACCACATTGCTACTTGTCTTAATCTACTGGAACCATTTTTGCTGGGCTAGTGCTGGAATCAGTGAATGTATCAACTGAAAGCATGTCAGTACATTTTGCTTGCAATAGCCTTCTTGAAGGTAAAGAGAAACTGTGCAGGTACTGGTTTGCAGGCTGAGGTGAAATGCAATGTACCAACATGATATAGTACACTTGATTAAAGGAGTTACCTTGTGTTTTTGCAACAGGCTTTGGGCCACATCCAAGGACTTCCCACGGTTGGCGGAATGGGCGACAGGCAATCGCTCATTAATCCAGTTCAGTTCCATTTCGTGATAATGGTAGAACTCATAGAGATCTACAACAGCTTCCAGCAACTTACGCCTCTCATCAAGAGGTGCTTGCAAAGATTCAAACCTAGGGGGTCATCCATTAAGTATATGTTAAATCAAAGCTTTATTGAGATTCTGCCAAAGGAATGAGGCTATGATACCGCTGTGAAGATTAGAAAACACTGGACATTCATCTGCAATTAAATTCCACTTAAATTCCAATGGCTAGTGCTGGGTGCACATACCCTTCTGAAGAAGGGTAGCCCTTCTTCAGAAAGCTGTTTGTGGCAAGTAGATTTATATGATATCTCTCAATATAAGCAAAGGAAAAAGTAATGCACACTTTTGATGCCCCAGGCTTGTCCTGTGATGTTTTATGGAACTAGTCACTGTTGAATGATGGATCATGGCACCTTCTAGAAAGCAGTGGATGACCTATGGATAAGCAAAGGACTGGAGGAGTGCATCAGGAAAGGAGCAGGCTCCAATAATAAAGGCTTAAGTGGGTCAACAAGCAGCTGTGTAGGTACAGATCAAAACACAGCTGTGGTAGAATTGGGAGGAGGAATCATTTCTGAAAGAATTAAACCTAATCAACCAAAAGACATTTTCTATAAGGCAGAACAAAAAATGCTACTTGTCAAAAGAGGTAGAGACAAAAGTAGAGTGACATCTCACCTTCTCAGATATTTCTGTGTTTCATCCAAAATTCTCTGGGAGTCAAAGTGATTGGTGGCCATTTTCTTTGCATGAGATACAATAGAGTTCATTTTCTCTGCCAGCTCATGTGTCTCCTTTTCCAGCTGTCTGTGCTGCTTGAGTAGAGCACGGCTGGAGCGCAAATCATGGCCTGTTTCAGATTCCTGAAGAACTTTCTCAATTTTTTCTATCTTCTCTTTGGCATCCTGCCAGGAAAAGATTAAAGCATGTACTGACCTTTCAAATATTTTTCTTTCACTCTCCCCCTCTCATGACAACTTCCTCGACACAATTTTTAAATCCATAAGTCCTTTCTCAGTAACACAATGAACAGGTGTGTCTAAAAGGCATCTCCTGGGAATGTTTTGTTTTGCACACTATTTTGGACTACTCTTCACTCTGAGACACTAAAGTACATCACTAAAAACGGCCTCTTTGAACTATCTTTAGTGACATAATACAAAACAATCAATCTTGAAAGGCGTCAGATTGTAGCTATCACAGAACAGCAGTACCATTACATATTGATATTGAAACAGCTTCAGAGCACATTGTTCCTCTTATACAATTTGCCTGGATAACATTGCATTGAATACAGTGCCACACTTTCAGCCCTCAAACTGACTCAAGAAAGCAGTTAGTTTGCACATCACTGACTCATGCAGAGAGTTTTGCTTGTTTTTCCAGCACAGGATGGCCACATAGATGTAATGCTGAGCCTGAGTTTAATAGTTTGGTGTCTTGATGCTGTGCTGGCACTGTTATCCAGCTCATAGCTTTGGAATGACTTTGGTTGGCATTATATCGGATTTTCTCTCCTGAGACTGTAGACAAAATGGATATACACTTTTATCTGGATGGAATTTTGGTATTTATGGCTCTTTTTTTTTGTGAGAACCACACAACAGAGGAACCAGGCTCTGAGGCCATTCTTCCCCTTTGTTCCCCGTCACCTTCTTACCTGGAGCAGTTCCATGAGCTGCTCTTGCTGCCCAGCTTGTCTCAGCTTGTCCCCTCGCTCTATCATCTTGCCATACAATTGCTTCCACTTCTTTTGAAGCTCTGACATCTCCTCCTGGACAGAAACTGCAGCATAATGGTTGTCTTGAATCAGTTGATTTCCTTTCTGGAGAAAAACAGCACATTAAGTTTTTGACCTGATCAGCATTTATGAAATTTGGGATAAGATGGAAGACTTAGCTGCAAGACTGCCTTCACCTTTATCAGTGTTGCAAAGTGCTTCTCATTAGCCATCATTTCCTTCTCAGCAGCCTCATGCCATTTTAGTTTGCGTAGGACATTTGTTGGATCACGGTAGGATTCATCCGAGGCAATCTTGTACTTTTCTTCCATCCATAGCAAAAGCTCAGCAGCATCACGATTAAACTCCTTACAGAGGCAAACAGGATTAAATTGATTTAACTTCCGATTCTGTAGCGGTTTGCAGTGCATCCTTGCTGTTAGGAACAAGCCCTGATTTTTTTTTTTTCTAACAGTTAGGAGATGTAATATATTTTCATATAAAAGTTGTTCTACATAATTAACAGTCTTAATTGAAGAGGTATGATCTATAATAATTGACAAAGTTTTAGGCCCTCAGAGTAATACATGTTAGTCCCTTTTTTACCTCGTTTACTAATCTGTTGGCTTTAATTGTCAGTGAAGGTTTGCATTTTTGATAAGGTATTTTAACCATAAGTGGTTCAGTCCTCCTGTATAACTTTGTCTCTCAGCACTGGAAGCTAAATTTGGTGCCAAAAGTACAGTTAGTGTAAGTAACTATGCAAAATTATTAAGGCTCAGAACAACAACAACAAAAAAAGCAGAACAAACTCATCCAGTAGACAAAACATTCTATCTATATTTTATATTCAATATCTCCATTTTTGTTTTAGTGTTTTGTTATGGTTATGGTTTTGTAAGATTTATGACCAGTGCATCATCTGCTCCCTGCAAAGTGAAATTCTCTGTCCCGTAGCCAAAGAGAAAGTGAGCTGCAGCAGGAATGCTCAGCAGTTTCAAATTTGTCCCATATTAAGACAAGGCATAAAATTACTTCACGCATGATTGACCAAATCTACAGTATCAGTCCTTTTACCTGCAGCTGTAGGGAATCCAACAACCTCTGTTTTCTCTCAGCATTGCTTTGTACCAGCCACTCCCACCTTTGCTGGAGAGTGACTATTCTCTCTTCAATACTACCAAGAAAAACAGGGAGTCAATGCATTACTACTCATATCGATTTCACTTGGTTGTACTGTAGTCATGACTATCATGTAAATGGAATCTTGTTCAACACCTCTGTTGAGAGGACAAAGGGATATATGGCCCTACTCCACGATCATGCTGATATCATCTGGAAAACAGCTATTGACTAATAGCTGTTCTGGATTTTCCTTTTGTATGGCCATGTTACATCAGTGAATTGCAGTCACTTATGTTTGACTAAAACTCTTAAACCTTTTTCTTTCCCAGATATTCCACCTTAACTAATAAGTTTCATAGTGATGAAAGTGCAACGAGGCTCTGGAATGGCCTTCTAATGGTAGTGCTGGCAAGAAATCAGATATTAAGAGGAGTTTTACAAATTTCTGGAGGGAATTTAAGACATTATCACTTGTGATCGCAAGAACATGGCCTTTTTGACCCAAGAGGTCCTTTCTGACCCCTGCTTATAGAGAGGTCCCCTTACTTGGTCCTAGTGGATCTAGCATGGTAAAGGAATTAGAGGTGACAGTTCAGCTTCAACAAAAACATGAAGCAGCTGCTCCTGATGAGCTATTTCCTTGTGAAGTCTTCTGTAAATTTTTAAAAGCAAACATAAATTCTAATATGTGACACTGATAAATGAAGGAAAATTTGTTTTATGTAGGCATTTAGTAAGTTAACACTGAAGAAGTTTTAACTCTTCGTGTAACTTATGATACAAGGCAAATTATTTAGAGTCCTGGCAAATGCAAGTTCTAACCTAAAATCTTTTGCTTATCTGTCCTGAGAGCACAGGAATTCTGCATTATTTGAAAAAATCACCTTTATTCCTCACCCAGCAGATCACAGCTTGGAGGCAAATAAATCGTGGCTCAGAGAAAGTTTTTCATCTCACTCTAATCACATTGGATAGTTGATTAAAGCTACATCAAAAATATCGAGTTTGGACTCACATATGGGATGCAAAGTGTCTGCTCTCTATTAAATTCACCCCATTTTCATTAAGTGCTTCAACTCGTCTCTTCAGTGCCATGAGCAGTTGTTCAAATTCCTGATGTTGCTTTAGCAAGCTTCGAACAGCATCTACGTGGTCCTGCATTTAAGAAAGAAAATTTGATCACTTTTTTCCTTAGTCATATATCGTTTCTGTAGTAATGAAAAAAAATTTGGGGCCTTATTTTCCTTGTCCTTTTTCGGGCATTTTGTGTATGCCTAAGGATGTTCAAGACTACAAACAACCAGCAAGTGTTTAGGTTTGTAACATATCTGGTTCTTTTGTTTTATGAGTCCATTTTCACCCTTTAAGAAAATCTGCATTCTGAACCTATGCCAGCACTCTGGCACGTCAAGGGATGTGTAATATGAAAGGCCATAAGTAGGTAAAACTTTATTTCACATAGTTGATCCAGAAGTATAACATTTTCAGTTTCATCTGAAAACAGAAAAGCTAGTGAGATACCACAATCTCCTCCTTCACTGATCTTGGGAATATTGCCTGCATTTGTTTTTTCCCTTAATTTGCTTTAATGTCCTTAAAATATTAAATGAAAAGACAAAGCTTTATTTTTAAAAAAATCAGGTATTTACTTCACAAAAAAAAGCCTAATTATTTTTAAGCTGAAACCTTTTTTGCTGGTTAGCCACCAAACCAATGAGTCAATTGTATATAAACCATCTGACGTGTACAAACACAGCAACAACTCACAACTGTAGCTGTTTCTAAATTTTTTTTTGAGAGATAATGAGCTTCATTCTTATTAAGTTGAGTAAGGGTGTAAGAACGTGAATAAGAACCTGAAAATCTAGTTTCCAAGGATTAAAATGCCATGACCGTAAGAATGAAGAAACTGATTCAATTAAGAAAATTGTTGCTACTCCCTGGATAGGGAGACAAAGTAGAAGAAAACAAAATCAGCTGCTTCACATACCCCAAGGTCATCCCTTCGGAGAAAGGCCTCGTGGCCAGAGAGGGCTGCATTAATACGGTCTCCCTCCCTATTGAACTTCTGCAATTCCAGACCATCTTGCAGCTTTTTCCTTCGCTGTTCCCACATTTTCTCCAGCTTGTTGTTCTCCTCGGCAAGCCTCTCCATGGACTGGTGGACATCTACAGTCCTGTTGTTATGGGGTTGTCCGTGGACTACTTTTCGCCCTAGATCTTCCAGCTGCACAAATCTTCCCAGAGTCAAAAAGAAAAGTGAGACCTCACTGCATGAGAGAGTATGAATTCTCTTTCATCACAGGTCTTTGCTTTCTCTTGGCAGTTCCTAGACAGGAAGCTTCCCTTCCTCCCTTTCACTCTTTTCCTGCTAGCCATGGTTGTGCACTACAAAGTGCAGCTGTTTGTTTGCTCAGGGATACCTGCTAGAGCCAGTGAGATTTCTCCATTTGGACTGAAAGCCCATATAAGGAGGCTTTCCCATTAAAAGGGTGAGGAGGGCCAACTCAGTATCTGTAACTTCGTAACAATGCAGAAGGAGGACAGAAGATAATGGCAAATGGAAGCATAAGGCCTGAGAAAGGAAGGACTGGGAGAATTGAAATAAAGTGCAGATGGCGCTATCCCAGTGTCAGGAGAGCTTGTGGAATACTACTCCAAACATACAGCTACTCCTTCCCCCTCCCCCAGCCATCAGGGTAAATATGCAAAAGCTAGCTGGATTTTGTGTTCCGCAGCCTCCTTTTGACACTAAGTTTCAAGAGCATTTGAATAAACTCTCGGCATCACTTTCATACCCAATTTATGTACACAATAGACACATTCCATCTTCACAGTACTGTTGTCCTATCACCCCATTCTGCCCCCCCCCCCGATAGAATGTCTCTACCTTTCTTTCTGAGACCTAATTTCTTTCAGCAGGTCCTGATGTTCCTTCAGCAATTGCTCTGTAGAAGCCACGTCCACACCCATTTCTTCACTGCTCAGTTTCTCCCGAATACCTTCTGCCCACAGGAGGAGGCTGCGGCAGTCTTGTAGGAAGGACTGTTGGTTTTGGGCCTGTTGCATAATGTCCTGCTTCTTTTTGGTCTCCAGCTTGAGTTTTGCCAGGAGCCTCTCCGTGTTCTCCACCTGCTCCATTATGGCCCTGCTCTCTGCAGGGTTAGTGTCCTTAATCCTGCAAGAGGAAATAAAATACATTCAATTGGACGAACACTTCAGACATTTAGGGCTTGCACCAACATTCTTTAAAAGGAATGGATTTGGATAGTTACACTTCCATTAAAAAGAAAGTCAGCAAATGCAACAAATGTTCCACACTAGCAAGAAATATTGGTGTGAATATGCTACAGAAAGTGTATCCCTGTGAAAAAGTCTACTAACACTGTGGTTCGATAACTCATTCCCATTGCGGATGTACAGAAAACTCAAGGAAGTAAAAACCCTTTAAATTCTTATTTTAAATTCAAACTCCTCTGCACAATTCTCTGCTATTTTTCTTCCTGCATCTTTGCTTCTCTCAATTGTCTGCTTTCAGGACCTAAATTATAGCTAGTTCAAAATGTGGAATTAACTCCCATTAATAGAAATAATTTGTTAGAGTCACAAACAATCCTGTGGTATTTACCCTCCTACAACAGTGAAGTCTGGAAGCAATCACTTCAACTATCACCCAGATGTACTCAAGAGAGATCGCCTCAATCCAGCACGCAACTCAGTTCTTCAGGTTGCCAGAAAGAGAAACTTCAAGATAAATTTCACAAGTTGCTCATTCTCTTTATAGCCATAATTTACAAAATGATCTTAGAGAACTAGCAAAGAATGTGGAAAAAAAAAAAGCAGGTTCCTTACGATTTTGCAACACTCCTCAAGTATTCAATTTTCCTCTCTATCACCAGGACTTCTCTCTCAACTGTAAACAATTTGCGCTTGTTTGACTCTAGGCCAGCAGGTGAGTTCCCTGGTTCCAGATCCTTGAGTTGGACCATCTTGTCTTGTAGTAGTACTCCTATGCTCTGACAGTCCTGAAGAAATGTCTTCACATCAGCCACTCCAATCAGCTCAGAGCCCTTCTCTTCCTTCAGAGTTTCCATGCATTCCCACCTTGGAGAGAGATAACCCGGTTACTTGCATCTAGCCTCAGTCACTATCCCAAATCTTGCCTTCACCTAGGCAGCAGATTCAATTTATAACCTTTATTACACATGAGATACGTTCTTTTTCTATTCAGAAAAAGTCTTGTATAAAGATTTGGTCGGGGCTTAAGTGGGCTGGGGGGGCGAACACTAGCACTCCTCCACAGCCTCGAAGTTCAATCTCAACACCATCTCAAGCAAGGGAACCCTGCTCAGGTGACCAGAACACGGAGAACATGATGCAAATAAACAACAATAGTAAAAATCAAGACCTGGCCGTGCCCCAGTTCCCACTGGGCGGGATGGTGCCAGGAGTAGGTACACAACAGGTAAAAAACACACATTGTAAAGTCAAATAGATTTTGATGTCCCTTTCAATGTTTGTGAAGGGCACCCTCGGCCTGAAATGTAAGTCACCAAAACAGCTGTTGCAGCTCAATAGAGCAGCAAACTACAGACACACAAAACCCTCCCCTCAGGCCAGTCCTGGAAGTCAAAAATTTGTCAGACAGATGTTTACTCATTGTAGTCCATGTTGGGTGTGAAAAGTCAGCTCTACAATTCCCCCATGAGACAATCCTGTTTTACCAGTAGCTCCTTTACCTGCTGTTGATCTCTTCCAGCCAAATCTGGATCTCATAATATTTGCTGTGGCTGATCTTTCTGTATTTAACAGCTAATTTTTCAATGTCTCCCAGCTGGCCTTTGCCTGCAGCCAGTTCTGTTAAAAAGCTCTAAAACAGAAGAGATACAATAATGCAGAACTTGATTTTTTTTTGATTCCTAGGGACGCAGTTCTCAATAATCCATCATATCCACTTATCTCCCACTTTCACAGCTGGCTTCTCCATTTACCTGTCAGCTGACACCATACACACCCACGCCTGTAGTTCCCCTATAGACCTCAGGACCTCCCGTGGCATCCACACTATTCCTACGCATCTATGTCCCACTCCAGTGCGATGCGAGTGCACTGCAGGACACTTTCATCTTCTGTCCTTATTCTTTGAGTGGCATAAGATAAACCACAAGAAAAGTCCTTTTGTACCATAATTTTTGTACATGATACCACACATGCAGAAGTTAAAGTGATACAATTACATCAGCTTAAATAGCTTTATATGAAATAAATATCTGATCTATACATGGCTCCATGAGTTTAAATGAATGAAAAGACTCTCAAAACTCCATTTCTCAACTTTAACTCTTCTCCCAAGGTCGATCTGATTTAAAAGGTATCATCAGTGAGCAATGAAAAGGAGTACCTGATACTTCTGCTGCGTGACCTCCACGTTGTCTGCTTGAGGCTGAAGAGTCTGGAAAATCTTCTCTTTATCTTTCATCCATGACTGGAATTCTTCACAAGAGCTACAGAAGCGGTAATATCCAATCATTTCCTCCAGAGCCTTTTTTCTGTCCTGTAAAACAGATGAAGACTTAAGTATTGCTCTAACAACTCTTTGCTGTTCGAGGGAGAAAGGAAAGGAAAGGAAAGGAAAGGAAAGGAAAGGAAAGGAAAGGAAAGGAAAGGAAAGGAAAGGAAAGGAAAGGAAAGGAAAGGAAAGGAAAGGAAAGGAAAGGAAAGGAAAGGAAAGGAAAGGAAAGGAAAGGAAAGGAAAAGAAAAGAAAAGAAAAGAAAAGAAAAGAAAAGAAAAGAAAAGAAAAGAAAAGAAAAGAAAAGAAAAGAAAAGAAAAGAAAAGAAAAGAAAAGAAAAGAAAAGAAAAGAAAAGAAAAGAAAAGAAAAGAAAAGGAAAAGAAAAGATCCTTGCATTTAGACTACAATACACAGGTGGTAGTTTAGTAGTTTTGTCAGACACTGCCAAAACAGAACAGAGGATGTTACCCTCAGATCACAGTACTTATTCCTAGAGCAACAGTGATTTAAAAGCGTAATAGCAGGAGTTGGAGTGCTCAGACCCTATCAGGCAGCAAGGCCACTGTGCTGCTTGCTGCTGACTGAAGGTCTGTCTCAGTAATCTCAGGAACAGGTAAAAGTCCCATAAAACATGCTTTTGATGGTCTGTATGTAGGGCAGGATTGTGGCAGGTGGGAGACAAAAGTAATATATGGAGAACGCAGATTACGCTTGTTCATTTCTTTTTTGTATTGGGTAAGACAAGCTCAAAGGTTTAAGAGCTGAAGCAAGAAAACTTTGGGTGGTGTGTGTGTGTCTAAGGACTACACAAAGAATCAACTTGTGAAGTAAAAAGACTAGAAGGTAAATGGAAGTTTGCCAGCATAAAATATGTTTTCATACAAAACTTCAGTGATAATCTCAAGCCTTGAAGTCCCACAGGACTTCACAGTGTTGAGGCACATTAATAAACTGAAAAGTAGAAGCCAGCACAGCACTTCATCTCCCCTTGCACTGCTTTGGATTTAGCAATTTTTGTGAAGCATAAAGAATTGTAGCGGATACTATACCTCAGCCATGCTCTGTAAGTTTTCATAAAGTGAATCTATTTCATCTTGGGCCTTCCAGATGTTGTCTGGAAGAAAATGAACATCTGAACTGGAGGTTCCAGGAAATGCAGATTCAGTTGTTGCCCTGGTTCGACTGAATGGTAGCCTTGCTGTCTTTTTATTTAAGTCACTTGGAGCTTCTGTTTTCACCACCTGGTAAGCAAAATTTAACAGAATCGGTGGAGGAATATATCCAATTTGGATAAAAAGTTCACATGGAAGGAAAATCTAGAGTTGCAAGTTCAAACCACAACATTATGACCCTTTAAACAAAAAATTCCTGGTATTCATTCAAATCTGTTTCCTTTGTTTAATTCTGAAGAAATGAACCAATTAACTGAAAAAAAATTTAGTTTTGCCAAAGAAGAAATTTCATTTAGCTCATTTTAAAATATAATGAGACACTAAAAAATCTTATTGTGTGCCCACAGCAAGATTGTGTTTTTTCTTAGAAAATTGGCAACAAACCAAGGAATCTACTGTGCTTACGGTTCTAGTCCAGGTGTTTTAGTACTTCAACATTTGCAGCTTCAAAGCCCGTGAGTGCCCTAGTGAGTAAATGCCTCTATTTGCATATTGAGACCATCTTGTTACATGTTTTTTCATGTTTAATAACAAAGTAATACTATTATTGTTCTAACAAAAAAGTAATGTTGGAATGATGAGGTAAAGGAAAGATCCAAATTGGTGCTCATAGTTGTCAGGCTGATTTGACTAAGTATTGAGGGATCACAGAAATCAAAGAAACAAGCTGTGAAATATCATCTCCCCTGACTTTTGTTGCCAAACAAATTTGTCTCAAGTAAAAAATTTCCTTTATAGTCAGTGAGAAAGAGGGGCAGCTTCATCCTATGTGCCTTAAATGTCCATCCTGTGATGGTATGAGTTGCTCCTGGAGATGTGGGATTGTTCATCACTACATTAGGATGCAGAAAAAAATTGTAAGGATATTTAGATTAAAAGTCTGCCTTACTCTACTGTTGTTAAAAAGTGAGACAGGATTTGTGAGGGCTTGTAAAAGGAAATAATATAGATAAGCGTATTTCCAGCCCTTCGTGGGACACTAACTAGGTGGGCTATGAGTGCCCAATGAACTTCTTTGTAATCTAAAAATTAGCTTCAGTCCTAATTAAAATTTATTCTGATTTAAAAAAATGCTCTTGTTTAAGTAATTGGAATATTAAAAATATTTTACATAATTAAAAGCATTTCATTTACTTTCTTCAACAAAATATGACACAATCCCTCATCTACTTACTGCAGCTGGAGCTTGTTCTGCTGCAACTTCTGCCTGCTCTTTCAGGCGTCTCATCTCAGAGGAGTAGGATGCAATCTCCTTCTCCAAGCGCAAGTGGCGATGCAACAGTGCTTCAGCACTCGATTCATCTTTTCCGTAGTCCTTGCTGGCCAGAAGGGGCTGTCTTTCTCGCAGCCATGAATTTGCTTCATTGATGTCAGCAAAGTACTGAAGGGAACACAGGAGAAGAAAACACTTCCTACCCAGATCCTTTCTCTTTTGAGAATAATGGATAAGACAGAAATACTATTAGGGCTGCAGATACTGGGCTACTTGCAGGTGTTGCGAAAGCTAAGAGTAAGTTAGTTGTAGACTTCTAAATCCTGTATTTCACGATCACATCAAGCACAGATAATTCATAGAATCACAATGACTAAATAGATTCAAGGACTGCCCATACGACTTTTTAAAAAATGCTAACTAACTAAAACATCACAGTTTAAAAGTAGAAGGAACCCACAATGTACGATGTTACCATGTACCATTTAATTCCCACAGGTATTTTTTAACGGCTCTAAGAAGTAACCCAACAACAAACAACAAACTTAACCTACAAAAAAAGCTTTCTTTTTTTCCATATGGTTGTAAAAATATCAGAACAAGATTTTGAGATAGAGAGTAAATATACAACAGAAAAAAAAGGAAACCCAAGGTAGTGAAGGAAAAAGAAAGAACTAAAACACCACAGTGATGTTAAACTTATTAGATAGAGGAGAGAATTTAAACTTTGCCAAGAACAAAGCTGTTAAATTTTGTTCAGGTGTCTCATTGGAACAACAGATTGAGCAAAAATGTAGGAAAGAGAAGGTAACAACACGTAAGATACTGTTTTGCGATTTGCGAATGATTATATAAGAGCTCTTTATGTGCAGATGTGTGAATGTTGGTAGGGGTAAAAGACCTGTGTAGGTCAGAATGACAGGGTCATTTTTCCATGCTTTGGAAGTTCATGGCCAACCCATGAACTGATGGCATATTTTTCCATTGTTAATTTGAGGGGTTTTGTCAGAAAAAAGTCACACAGCTACCTAGATCCCACCCCAGAAAAGACTGCATTAGCGGTGTTACGTGAGCTATTTCCATCACTGTTTTTAGCCGAGAGCATCTCCCAGTCATTCAAATCTCCCACTTAGTTGGCTGGCAGAAGGGATGAGACCAAGCTGCTGGAGATCTTTTGGAAGACAGGCACCTGAAGGTTTCCTACTACAGTTGCCCTGCAAGCAGGAACATAGGGCAGGACTAAACCACATCCATGTACCCTGTACCACACACTATGGGGGAGCCATGCTCACCTGTTTGATGACAGCAGCTGCTTGCAGGCGTCTTTTGCGATCGGCCACCTCATCTTGCAGTTGCTGCCACAACTTCTGGAGGTTGTCTGTCTGGCTCAGAATGTCTTCCTTCCGCAAAGGGTTCTTCTGGCTCAGCTCCCAGCCCCTCCTCATCACATCCGCACATATGGCCCTGTGGGAGTTGCACTCTGCTTCGAGAGCCTAGTAGAGGTATGGAAGACGTGTGGGCACAACTCTCTCCCCACCAACTAAAAGCAAAGTGGTGGTCCTAGTCTCTGCTATTGTAATATGTACATCTCCGAGAGTCCCTTGTCTTATTCAAGCCTATGACTTTTTCCTGAGCCCCGAGATGGTTGTCTCTTGGCTGCCCACACCCAAGTCACTGTCACTACATTTTTGTCTTTGATGTGAAGTTTGTTATGCATTCTTCTCTGAAGGAGATACTTCTTTGTCATTCACCATTTCAGCTGTCTTATGCCTTCCACAAGCAACAAATAGACAAATATATGCACACAAATGTATATTAAAATTACAGGAGAAGCTCCTGTTTCAGTTATGTTATGCAATGTTCAGTTATGTTATGAGTCCATAGGTCTCATCGCTTGCTTACAATGATTCTTTGCCATAAGAAGGCAGTGGCTCATATAGCTAAGCTTTTGATATTAGCCCACAGAAGTTCTTAGGGAAAATCATAAGAGGTTTGTAAACTCGCATAATGTTATCCATGCTGTCTGCTGGTATCTGTCGTCTTTTCACCAAGTCTTTCTTTCCTCACAAGTCTCTTGGCCAGAAAAGGTGAGTGGGGGAAAAAACCAACAAACTAGTAACTTTTTTTCCCCTCTCATCCAAAGTGAGATACTACAGAGCCCAGTATCTTCATTGGAAGCCACGCTTCTAGTCCAGTATGAACCATATTTCTTCTCTACCCTTTCTATCCTTTCTTGGGGAAAAAAATCCCTGTCCTAACCATTTTTTTTTAAACAATAATTCCAGACACTTGAGATAACGAGTGGGTTAGCAGCTTTCGTATAAGTGCTACACAGACTAAACGGAAGGACATAAATGTTCTAAAATCTTTCTATAATACAAAGACAAGACACCACCAGCAAACTCAGATACCTTGTGCTTCTGAATAGAGGCTGTAATCTGGCTGACATCTTTCCCTAATGTTGTTGTTCTTGATAGCTTCCATTTCTCAGAGATCCACGATTCTTCCTCATTGCAGTCACGGAAGAATTCAAACAGCCTCAAAGCCTCTTCTAGCTGTGATTTTCTGAAACAGAGAAAAAAACAGTATATCTCAGTCAGAATTAGGCTCCTGTGAAGGCAATAGTAGCATAATCAAAGAAGAAATTAGAAAATCCTGTATCTGAATGCCTGTAACTCCTTTTTTTGTCATAGGTTATTCATAGAAGAAGTCAAAGGAAACAAGATTACAGCTCTGCCTTCCCCTAGGAGATGAGGAGATAAACACATGCTATTAAGACTTCATATGAAGCAGGTTAAAATAAATGCCGAGAAAGAAACTATTCTTTAGCTATGAGAGCAAGCAATCTCTTTCAGTCAGTTGTAAGCAAGACACTCAAGTTGATTGAGTTATGCCTTCATAAATGGTAAAACAAAAAAAAATCTCAAATGCTGGCAAGCTATGTCTTCTGATAAAGGGACTGATTGACCATCCTAATGAGGAAGAACAGAGCCCTACCGTGATTTGCTCAGTGCTATAAGATTCTGATACAGCTGACGAATCATCTGAACTTTCGCATGAAGCACTTCTGGTTTAACTGTGCTGTCCTTGCTGATCTCTGCTGTCCGCTGGGTTATATGTGTCAGTTTATCTTCATAGGAAGAGATCTGAGAGTCAATCAAGTTATGCTTCTGCAGCAAATCTACTGCTTCCAGGAGCTGCTTTCCACAGTCCTGGGAACTGACTAGCACCTGCAAACAAATGAGAAAAAAAAGGCAGTGGCAGAGAGTGCATCCAAGGGCTCAATACAAAGAAATCTATTGAAAGGTTCCTATTAACTTTCATAACTTCTATATGTAAAAGAATGATGTCAACTAGGTAAAGTAAAAAACCTGCTTTAGGAGAATCACATTTTTTTTTCTTTCAATTTCGTAAACTAATGGCAACAATCCAGAGTTTCTATCTACTCCAGTGCAAGGAATGGTATGTTTTCACACTTAAGTTATTTCTGTTGATTAAGCACTCAAGGTCCCAGAATCCATGGGTACAAAGAATAGCCCTTTGCTATGCATCTCTCTGTAGGCAGATCAATTCACAGTCTGTATTTGGAGAATTCTACAATATCCCATTTTATGGTATATTTTGACTGCAATGTTTTTCGTTTTAGAAACTTACTTGTCTTTACTACCTAAATAATGAAAAGAAGTATTAATAGTGCTTAATTGGTGCCTGGTGAGGGTTCCAAGTGCCTAAAAATCTGTCCTCTTTCTAATTGTATCAGTGGATACAATTGTCAATCCTATTGTACGATTACCAGTTTTCTCTAATATACCCTCAGGCTATCATGGTTCCAACAACATTATTCCCATTAGGTGCCCTTTGTTGACCAGCACGAGGACAGAAAGATTTGTAACTTACAGATAGCTTTTGCATTTAATTTGAAATTCACAACTTCATATAGCCTGTTGAGTCTTCCAACCTGGGTACAAGGCAACCCACAGTCATAAGGACTTTTCTGTCTCTAAATAAGACAAGGCAAGATCAAAGGACGTATTTACACTTTCTGCCATTACAAAATCAGTCTGAAACTAGTTATTTCCTATGCTAAAGAGGAGACTTTGGCCTCCTGCACTCTGGAAACAACTGAAAATTCTTGTTATCGCTGTGAATTTACAGTGAAACTTTTCTCTCAAACAAGCTTAGATACCTGAAATTCAGAGAAATGCCTGAGATAGTCCCCACCTGTATAATCACAGGAGGTAGTTCCAGAAGGTAATTAAGAAGTACTACATGGAATGGGAACAGAAGGCTGGTTTGTTTCATGTTTGCTCTCATAATTCTAAATTTAGGTGAGATTAATTCCCATCTTTATTTTACTACATAATTAGAACCTGTAGTGTGCTCCCTGCAATACCATATCTGGCTTTCTGATTAGAGAGAGCCCCTGTAGCAAAGCCTCTTTTTTCTCATGTAGTTACCTGTGAAGTGTAATTAGGCATCTAAGTAAAAATGGAGTATTTTTTTCTATAGTTGATAGACTTCTCTTCTGTTAGCACCCAGCAGTCCCTGGAATATGTGGGCATTTTTGAGGACACACACTTGTAGCTGTGCAAGCTGTGAGCTGGTGCAGAAGGCTCAGTACCTGCAGTTCTTTCAGCTCGTCTGTAATGGCATCAACGTCCCTCAGGAGACCCAGAATTTCCTGCATTGTACCCAGGGAATGTTGTCGTTTCTGCAGCTGATCTAGAAGATCCTGCCATTGCTTTGAAATGATGCTTTGCCTAAAAAGGAAAGGAAAGAAATCACCAACTTGGACCAAGGACTTTTGGCAGCAGTGGGAGATTCTCAGTGCTTGCAGATTTAGAGAAGCCAGATGAATACACACAATTCTTAGCGTTAGTGCATGAGGACAGACTATGATCACAAAACAGGTCAAATCAATGTCATCCAATTAGTGTGATCACAGGGAGAAATTTTGACTAGCATACCAACTGTCATTGACCTTTTATAATTTACATATTGTTTTTTACAGATCCTCACGCCTGACATCCCACATTGCTTTCGTGTGATACAATAGAAAGACTTGGAAAAAATAAGTGGTCCTTAAATGGTTGCTTAAAGTAAAAAAATAATCTAAACCATATCAGGAGCTTCAATATGATCTTATAAAGATTCTGGTTTACTCTTTTCTAACTGGTTTTCTTAGTTTGCCTATAGGTTTTTTATTTTGTTTGAACTTTAAGAAGCATTGGAATACCACACGAGAGATTATTTCTATGGCATTCTTAGCCATTCCCAAATCAGGCTGCATTGATAATGAGAGAAATCATAATTTCTCAAGATTTGCCCCAAACTGGAGTCAGTCTGAGAAAACTCTGTGCCTTAACTATTCTATGTCCCCCAGACTACATACTGACAGAGAAAGGGGTTGATTTGCAAAAAAAAAATAAATTATTCCTCTAAGCATTTTTGATGGAAGATAGGATTTTTGGCAGAACAAGTATTTTTCATATATAATGAAAATATCTTAAAACTATTTTTCACCAGAAAAATAGTCTAAGGGTTTGACCATTTAAGGAAAAAATAAAAATTTTGAAGAAGATGGAGTATTTATCTTATCTGCTGAAACTGTTCACAGGTAGAAGAAGTTCCTGCCGGTTCTACTCATGAGGAATGGAGCTACAATTCATAGATACAATTAAATTTCTTCCGTCACACCACAGATGTCAGCTAATTTCTACCTCCACTAGTACACAGTGTCACGACTGTCACTCACTTCTGCATGATCTGATCTTTGCCATGATAGTTCTCCTGGCTGATGACTGTAGCCATTTCATCCAAAGACGTGAAGCGTTCCCTTCTGGGAAGTACATCTGCTACAATGGCTTCCAGCTTCTTACTAGCAGCCTCCATCCTGTCTATGCTATCTGGCCAGAAGTCCTGCTTCCCAATCACTTTCCTCATGTCTTCCAAGTAGGACTCACGCAGGGCTGCTTTCTTCAGGAACCTCTGGGCTAGCTGTTCCAGCCTTTCTAGCCTCAACATCTCCTTCTGCAGTGCTTTTCCCCGGTTGTGCTCTGACTTTTCTAGGATAACCCAATGCTTTTCTAAATCCTGCAGCGTCCTCCCCTCTGGAGGCAAATATAGCCGTTGGTTATTTGCTCTCTGCTTGGTCCTGATGTCGAAGAGATGAGCTTCAATCATTCCCTTCTCTTGATATTTGGGGGGTTTCTCCACAGTGCGGAAGGTCTTGAAGTTGGCCACGAGTAGCCACATCTCCTGGAGAGAGTTGGGGAAATTGCGGTCATCCAGTTCCGTCACCTTCTGTTTAATCCATTTCAGGAGGTCAGAGACCATCTGCTCGTATAGAAGTTTCAGATCATCTATCTCCTTCAGGAAGAACAGGAGCTGTGATGGGCATATGAAGTTACAAGCCATATAAGAAGCAAAATAAGGCAAAGTGGGTGAACAGAAAACAACATCTTCATAAATCAAGCTTAGGATTCTAATAGCTGAATATGTGTTAGAAAAACAGTATTTAACAAGCAGGGTGCCACATTCATCACGTTTTTGCATCAAAGTGGTGATAGCTGTCACACCTGAGGCCACGTGAATCCTAGAATAACCTTCCATAAAAGACAGATAAATATTATTTAATGTCTAATTACAATTTTTTATTTTAGAAGAGGATAATATTAGAATAACCAGCATGCATATGGAGACTGTCAGCAGTTCTTTTGTGGGCTAACTAGAAAGCTAGAATTGCAAACTGAGGGTTCAGGTTTTTCTGTTTCACAATGGAAAAAAACACAAACAGATTTTTTTCTATTTTCTTTCCTAAGCCCAAAATGATTCTATACCATTTGATATGCACATCCTCTGAGGTTGTAGGAGATTGTGTGAGAAGATCCTGGTTGCCTCACAGCAGGTTGTGGTTAAAAAGCCCCTCCTTTATCTCTTCTTTTGGAGATATTTTTCTTTATATAAATTATTAGATAATGTCTCATAGCCAAAGAGGGATTTGGTGAGGGTGTTAACTCTGATTCAATATTAATTTTCCAAGTCCAGGACATTTATTGGTTTCATTTGTGGTCTGACCTGCCTTTATTTCAAGTTCAGGTAAACACTGGAACAAACATTTCAAATTAAACCCATAATGACACAAAGAGTCTTAGAATAAAATCATGTTTTCTTCCTACTTTACATTGTTTCCATCTTTGTCTTTATATTTTCTCATTTGCCCTAACATAGTAGCCTTCCTGCAGATTTCAGGTTTAATGCTGAACAATGTTGTCTGCCTCTGTCATTCCACTGAGTCCCACTGATTAATAAAGGAGCAAGGCAGACTAATAAGGGAAACAGCACGAAGCAAAAATGCAGTCCCTGCAAGTGGTAATCTGCTATTACCTACCAGAAAGCACACTTGGCAATGAATAAGTGTCACATTATTGGATGAGGAGTAAAACAGCACCAACATTTAGTGCAGAAAAAGTAGTGCATGACATCAGGGCTCCTTTCTGTATTTTCTGCCACTGTACCTAGTTCTGATTGAAAGATCCTAACATACGCATGGTCACCTCATGTGGGAGGGGGAAAGGAGATTAACCTCCCCAAGCTGATTCTGGTCACACAGAGTCTGAAATCAAAGGCTTCCCTTGACAGATTCAGGCTTCCCTCCCCAATCCCATTACTAAATTCAGAGCTGCCTTTTTGAGTGGACTAAGGACATGAAGAGATTAACATCTATTTCATTCTCCTTCTGGGTATTTGTGTGTGTCAGAAATGCAGGAAGATCAAACATCAGAGACAAGTTAAAATTGAGAATGAGGTAAAGAGAGAAAAAGAAGCAGTTAAGTTGAAAGAGAGAGAGAAAAAGAGTAATTATATCTGTACAAAATGGAAAAAAAAACCCCAAAACAGTTAAAGACAACAAGAACTGAAAAAGGACAGAGTAAGAAACATTCTTTCACTTATTTTCTCCATAATACGAAAGTTATGACTTATTTGATCCTTATAGGTCCTCTAATACATGCTTGGAGATTCAAGGCCTATTTTAGGTTTGACAGAGGAAAAGCAATGTCTTCTGGCCAAATTCCAGAATCTGGTGTGCAGACCAGGCAAGCCCTACCGCCCACTCTCCTCTCTGACCACTTTTTGATAGAATTCACATCCTGATCTCATCAAACATTTCATTCAGATAACATCACTGTTACTGATAGGTTTGTGATCATCTTGTTCTTGTCCCAGAACACTTTGTTAGCTGAGCAAACCCTGCTTTGCAAAAGCTTTTTACCTTGCTGCTACTGGGGAACTCTTAGTTAGGATTTTTTTGATTCCTGTTAAGCAATGTATTCCTCCTCTCAACTGCATAAGCAGTTCTCAGAGTCCAGATGTTCATGTAAGACAATCCTAGATGTGTAGGTTTTCCATGGGCTATATGTTTTCTATTTTTGGCAAAACCAGAATAGTTTATTCTGAAGGTAGAAATTAAATTCTCTCTAAGGAAAGTGGTCTTCAGTGGAACAACCACAAACATCCTTCAGTTTTCCATCAACAGTATGCAAGTAATTTTTGATGTAAACTTACGACTGTATGTGAGACAAAATGTATGTGGAAACTGGAAAAAAAACCCCAAACCTTTGGAGTTCTTTTTTCCCTAGAATTGTTTTGCTGTTTTTTGTACTCCCTTATTTCTCCCCATCTTCCCCCTCTCCCCCTTTTTGTACCTGACTAAGGAGTTAGAAAGAAAGGATGAGGGTTTTCACAGGAAATCAGGAAATAAAAATCCAAAGTAGTCCTATAGAATAAGAGATAATGTGTTGAATCAGAAAATTGTTGACTAGTTCTGCTTTTGCCTTGCAGTAGTCCTCCCAGTGTTAATGAGGTCTGTATGCCTCAAGCTGCCTTGGAGCCAGCTCAGTTCTCAAACCAAAAATGTGAGGTCTAAAAGAGATTCATTTGCAGCTAGACAAATTCAGTCCCCTTGAGAGATCAAAGGGTCTGCAGACACTTGTCAAGATTCAAGTGACAATAAAGGTCTTTCAAATAGCTATGTCATTTGATGCAGTTCAAGCGATCCCTAAGTTGAGCTTGCAAAAAACCCACCCATTTCCAACACATATTTAGCTTTAACTGTTTAACTTTTAACTTCTGAATATAGCAATGCACTCACTTTAGTAAGTCGCTTTTGTATTGTCTGGCCTTGTTTCAGTCTGGAGAAGTAGTGGTAATAGAGTGACACATAAGTCATGACCGATCTCTCATCCGGGTAGGGTACTGCCACATCCTCAGCATCAAGCAATCTGCTGATTCCTAGCTCTTTCTCAGCAACATTGAAGGCGTTGTTCAAGTTTTTGATGGGCTGGTCCTGCCGCAGTGAGCTATAGTGGATAAGATCAGGCCTGGACAAGGAGAAGAACAGGGTGTGGAGTGGAAGAAATATTTAAGTTTGTCATAAATTCTTTCAGATTACAAACCATAAACTGTTTATTAGACTAAGGAATGTGACTTTAACAGGGAAATTACTCTGTCTGACCTTGAGCTTCATTCAATAAAGTCATCACTGTCCTACGTAACAGGAAGAAGATTGTCCCTTAGTAAAATGAAGTACGACTCCCAGCAAATCTCTGCCCTTCACTTATTTCTCCTCTTCACTGATGAATGAAAACCAAAGCCTACTAGAGAGGCAATTTTGAAGAGGGAGGTGACTGCCAGCTGGGGAAGTTACAGAATCCCACCATGGTATCCTGCCAGAAGATGTACCAGAACCATTAATAAGAGAAGAAATATTCAAAGTTCTCCCAGGTGGTTTCTCCCTCCTGCCTTGGGCACTTTTACAAAGGGAGAAAGAAAGAGAAAGGTTGCTTACTCTGTTACAATTGAACCAGAAGGTAAACGTGCTTACAAAGTGCATATAATAAAACCAGTCTCTAAAATAGTAATTTTTTAAAAAGAGCAATGTGAACATGACATAGGGGCTAAAAGCAAATTATGGGCAGCATTGTTCAGATTTGTGATATTCCCTTTGGAGTTCAATTTTACACCCAACAAAAAGAACTACCGAAAAGGATCATTTGGTCCTTCCTTCCTCAGAGAGAGAGAATATCCATTTAAGAAAGGCAGTCTTCAGTGAGAACAGACAAAGAGAGGATTTGACAGTTTCTTGAAAAATACTTCTAATTCAGACCCTGGAACAACTTGTGCCGGAGCCAGATACAGCAGGGGGCATCTGATCTTACCTGTGATCTTACCTGTGACCTAAGATCCATCAGATCTTACCTGTGAGCGTGTATGAGTGCATTGAAGGCCAGACCATCACTCCAGCTTTTGGAGAAATCCTTCACATTCACATTGGAATAGCTGGCAGTTTTATGCTGACACCAGAGTAGCAAGGCTTCATTAGCAAATAGAACATCAGCTCTCCCTCCAAATTCTTCCTGTGAAGACAGCAGTGAAAAGAAAAATCAGTGTGAACAATATATGGAAGTAGCATCAGTGGGTTTCCATGTAAGTTCCCAAAGATCACTTTGTATTACTTCTGTCCTATTCACAAATCCCCTCAAAGTCATGACTTGCAGACTGTATCTGCCATGGAGGTAGAATGATTTAACACGGGAGTAGAAGTTTTCTGTTAAAGTGAATTGAATGAACCCAGAAATTATGATGTGAAATGCAGGTGTTAAAAGGTTTAAAAATTTTTCTCTTCGGCACGGCTTGTAGAAACCAAGTGAAAAGCAAAGCTCAGTTTATTTCCTTCCTTAGCTATGAACTAGAAATCAGAAGCAAAATATTAATATAATTTATCCAGGTCTAATGTTAGAAATTATTAACATTATTTCATAATAACTTCATAGGATCTTATCTTTTATGTACTTAGAGTACATGTTAAATAATCTTAAAAATGATACTTTTCTTCAAGGAAAGAGCAAAAGAACAATGTGCAGTTCAAATCTAGAGAAAACTGTTGTCACAGAGTCTTTTTGGAGTCAAAAGACAGTAAAAGTTGTGGAAGAGAGCAAGGAACTTGAACGTCCTATCCACCTCCAAGTTACTCTTTTATGTCTCTTTGGGAAACTACAAAATGGATTCAATTACTTTTAGAAATTGCAAATATAGAATAATGTAATGTAACGTAATGTAAAGTAGTGCTATGTAGAGGAATAAAATCAAATGGGTAGGAAACTTTATCAAAACGGTCCTTGCTGACTTGGAACTATACAAAGCCTCTGAAATACTCTAGTCAGGCAAAAAAATAAAGAGTGTTTTACCTTATCAAGTTTGATAGAAGAAATCTGAAATCGAAGTATAATGATCCAGATAAGTCCGAGGATTAAGGTTCTGTCACCATCTACAATATTCTCAGGACCAATCACTTTTACTTGTACCTGCTAATAAATCAATATCACTTCAGCATAAAAGCACTCATGTCCATCTCTCTGAAGGATATATCTCTGTAACAAGCTGTTATTGAAGAGGGTGTTCAGACTGTTTTCTTAAGGAAACAGGTTTTATGTGGTGTCTTCACTTATCTTTATACAAAGAAATTAAAATCTGATTCCTTTTTTTCCTTTAATAAAATGCCTGGCCTGTCTTCAAGGAATTGTGTATTAGGGGGGTAAATCATAATGAACATAATATTATTATTAGTTAGCAACATACGTAAGTAATTGTGATCTCCGGTACCAATATTAACTTACCTTGGATTTCAGAAACATGATGGCTTTGCTGTTGTTCTCTAGAAAATGCACTCTCATCTTTCCCCGGTTGGGTCTGGGCAAAGCTTCTCCGGAGAGCAGCTCCAGGAGTCGCATGAGAGAGATGCCATCCTTCAAGTCCATGTAAATATCTTCTATCACAATCTTTACCTGCAAAGACCAGCCAGACAATACAGGCTGGCTGAAAATTTGGGCCACAAAACCCTCTACTTTGTATACAAAACAAACAACACATTCTGGCTGTTTCACTGAGTTTTCTGTAAGTCAGTAGATACATCTGAAAAGTATCTTTGTGAATCTTAATTCACAAAAAATGGATTTGCAGGAGGACTGAACATTATTGATGGAAGTAGATTGAAGTAAGAAAAAACCAAAACCCTGCAACTAAGGAAATAAAAAAGCAGGGGAATTTTGAAAAAGATAAAAAATAAAATCAGCATTTTCAAAACCAAACATTTTAGAAGTGCAGACAATTTTTATTTCAATTCAAATGAATCCTTTAAACTTTTTATTCTGAGCAATGCATTTCATTTAAGAATTGAGCTGATAATCCCATTCCATGACTTGGTTTTTACTCCATAGTCTAAAAAAATCTGTTATCCTGCTTAGAACTCTACTGCCACTCAAAGACTCCATATTTATAGTCAGAGTCTCACATTAAGCAAACGGTTAAGATCTTTTCATAGAATCACAGAATGGTTTGGGTTGAAAGAGACCTCAAAGATCATCTAGTTCCAACCACCTGCCACAGGCACGTACACCTTCCACTAGACCAGATTGCTCAAAGCCCCATTCAACCTGGCCTTGAACACTTCCAGGGATGGGGCATCCACAGCTTCTCCAGGCAATCTGTGCTGGTGCCTCATCACCCTTGTAATGAAGAATTGCATCTAATCTAAATCTCTCCTCTTTCAGCTTAAAACCATTACCTCTCATTCTATTGCTACATGCCTTTGTAAAAAGTCCCTCTCCAGGTTTCTTGTAGCCCCTCTTTAGGTATTGGAAGGCTGTTATAACATCTCCCGGGAGCCTTCTCTTCTCTTCTCTTCTCTTCTCTTCTCTTCTCTTCTCTTCTCTTCTCTTCTCTTCTCTTCTCTTCTCTTCTCTTCTCTTCTCTTCTCTTCTCTTCTCTTCTCTTCTCTTCACAAACCCAATTCTCAGCCTGTCTTCATAGCAGAAGTATGACATCCCTCTGATAATTTTCATGTCTCTTCTTTGGACTCGCTCCAAAAGGTCCATGTCCTTCTCATGTTGGGGGTCCCAGAGCTGAATGCAGTATTCCAGATGGTGTCTTACAAGAGTGAAGTGGAGGGGGAAAATCATCTCCTGTGACCTACTGGTCACACTTCTTTTCATGCAGTCCACGATATGGTTGGCCTTCTGGACTTTCAGCACACATTGCTGGCTCATGTTGAACTTCTCATCAACCAGCACCCCCAAGTCCTTCTCCTCAGGGTTATTCTCAATCCATTCTCTGCCCAGCCAGTATTTGTCTTTGGAATTGCCTTGACCCAGGTGTAGAACCTTGCTTTTTGCCTTGTTGAACTTCGTGAGGTTTGCACAGGGCCACATCTCAAGCCTGTCAAGGTCCCTCTGGATGGCATCCCATCCTTTCAGCATGTTGACCACACCACACAGCTCAGTGTTGTTGGCAAACTTGTTGAGGGTACCTTCAATTCTACTGTCTGTCACCAACTCTGACTCCTGAGAAGCGTCATTTGTCACTGGTCTCCACTGAGACATGAAGTTTTTGTCTGCAACACTTTGAGTGTGATTATCCAGCCAATTCCTTATTCACCGAGCGTCCTATCTGTCAAATCCATGTCTCTCCCATTTAGTAACAAGGATGTCATGCAGGACGGTGTCAAATGCTTTGCACAAGTCCAGGCATACAACACTAGTTGCTCTTCCCTTATCCACTGATGCTGTAACCCCATTGTAGAAGGCCACCAAATTAATCGGGCACTATTTGCCTGTAGTGAATTCACGTGGACTGTTCACCAATAGGCTCTTTATTTTCCATGTGCCTCAGCATAGTTTCCAGAAGGATCTTACCAGGCACAGAGTTGAGACTGACTGGCCTGTAGTTCCACTTTTTTCCTTTTTAAAAAATTGGGCTTATGTTTCTCCTTTCCCAGTCAGCGCAGAGTGCCACGACTTCTAAAATATGATGGATAGTGCCTTAGGAATTTCATTTGCCAGTTCCCTCAGCACCCATGGGTGCGTCTTACCAGGTCCCATTGACTTGTGCACCTTCAAGTTCCTTAGCTGCTCTTGAACCTTTTCCTCTCCTCCAGTGGGTGGTTCTTCGATTTCCCAGTCCCTGTCTTTGCGCTCTGCAACCTGGGTGGTGTAGCTTGAGCTCTTGCTGGTGCAGACTGAGTTAAAAAAGTTGTTAAGTAGCTCAGCCTTCTCCGTATCCCCGTTAACCAGATCTCCCATCTTTCAGGAAAAAATGTACTTCATTGTTGTCAGTAGTGAGGTCACCCAGTGCTTGGGTGATATAATATGACATAGAGTGTACTCTGACCTAACAAGAACTTGCCTTGGGCATTTCCTTTTGGCCTTAGGCCACTAGCTACCAAGAAGTGACATTGAAACCATACCATATACTGAAGAATAACTTACTGTGATTCTGAAATCACTGTGAACAATCTTTTTGCTTACAGAAAAAAATCTGAAGTATTAGCTTTTTTTTTAATTCAGAGCATACTTACACGTAGGGAGGGGAGAAAGAACAAACATATGCTTTTTCATTCCTGCCCATTTATTAGTCAGTTTAACAGCTCTTTTCTCCAAAGAAAGCAGAAAACATTGAAAGTGTAAAAGCAACTCAGAGAGACTTTAAGTCTGTACTGTGTGTGGAATAAGAGTTTACAGCTTTCTCTGACTGATTATCTCAATGAAAAGCACTCATTTAGTTGCCAACTTTATTTCTTTTTGCATATTAAATAAACTTAAAATTCTGCCTATAGTGTATTACTGTTAAAAAATTAAAGCTATTATATTCTGTGACACTTCCATAAATGAAGAATATTTCCATCTAAATTTATAGAGATAGCCTTCACGTATCCACTCTATGCCTCACCCAGCAATAGTTTTAATAGCTATTTTGTCATCATTCTTGTCATAAAGATACCAATCACAGGTTGCTTAAAAAATCCAATCCAATAGCGTACTTAGTGCCAGACTTCAAATAGTCAAGAGTGCAATTGAGAAGCGGAAAAACATTGCTGAGAAGACTTAGATAAGCTGTCAGTCTCTGCACTATTTGTTACCTTATATGGGTTGAAAAGCTCTCACAGACTTTTTTCTCCATGCTTTTATGACATATGAACAAGTACTGTGCAGAAAGTTAAGGCTGACTTTGTAATCTTTGAACCTGATGCTATTTTTAAAATGAGAAAGTATGTGTATCTGCAGTTAAACAGAAATAATTTCTTACTCCATAAGACACTAACTTTCTGCAAGTGGAAAAATGAAAATGTGTTTTGCACTTCTTCTCTTACAGTAAGAAAAATAAATCTAAAAATTTGCCGTGCTCTAAGGCTGTCGTTGCACCAACCACTAACTTAAAACAATACACCGAAGAAAATGTATCTAGTATTGAAACATCATATAATAGTGATGACCTAGAATAAAACCAAGAGGTCCGGTCCTGCTTGGTGACGCCAAGGTCCATTTTTATTAATATCAACATCTCAATTACAGACAAAGGGAATTAGTTTTGGATGATGTAATTGCTTACTGTGACACAGCTACATCATTTGTGCCTGAAATGAATTTATCTGCAGTAAGCCTGGAGACTTTTGGCATATATTTGAGTTAGCTTGCACACACAAATCAAACGCATACTATCTCTGAAGCTTTTTGGAAGTCTAAGACTTGCCGAAAACAAATTGTTCTGTACTTGCATGGTAGTATGCCTGAAAATGCTAGACTTAAGGCAACATTTTTGAAGCCATTGAGCAGCACCTCAAGCTGGACTGATCAGGCAAAGTCTTAAATTTTGGCCAGATAATTAAGAGCTGAGCATTGTTTGGGGTAATCTAGACATTTGCAGATAGTTTACTTGTTAGGAAAAAGAAGAGCAAATAAAGATCATCCTGTGAGATGATCACCAAGATACACTTCACATCACAATATTACTAGTTTATATACTCTACTAAAGTGAACCCCGATTTCAGGGAAGACTGGTAGCATGGAGAATGGAGACAAATGCAAGGTAAAAGTTACAGGCCTGAGCACTCTGGTTAATAAAAGCCTTCCTTGCTTACCTATATTTGTAGTGTCAACACTGAGGAAAAATATGTAAATTATAACATAAAATAGGAATACAGTGGGTGAAATAAATTAAAAAAAAAAAAAAAACCAGAAAATTTTCCCCCAACCTAAAGGAGCTACCTACATCATTCCTGAGGAAGACATTGTTCATCCAGTTGGTGAAGGTTTTCTTTTGCATGGACATACGCTGCTCCTGCAGCTTTTTGATATGATCCTTTTCATACTCCGTACCCATGGTCAGCTAGGAAGTCAGAAATTCCAGTGAGGTGCTCAGTGCTGAAGAGATCTGCCTGGTTAGTTGCAAAAAACAATAACATATCCACTGTATGTAGGGAACCCAACCCCAATGGGTACAAGATTCAGTGCCACACCCAGTATAATATCTAAATTTCCTTTTGCTTGTACTTTGTACTTCAAATTCACTCAACTTTATTTTTAACTTTAATTCTCCCTTTAAGTGCATCTCTAGTATCAGGATGAAAATGTGACATGTATCTATGCAGCATTACTTCCTTTCAGTGGCTCCCCAGTCACTTAATCCTATGAGGAGTCATCCCATGATGACTTGAAAGCCATCAATAGCTTTCTTGGGTGTTCTGGAAGCATGTGAGAAAGAACTGATCTTGAACTTTGTCAGAAAGAGAGATCTGCAAATCACTTCAAAGCAGTGCTTGAAGGTGACTATATTCTCTGAGGACTGGTTGAAATGTTGCTGTTAGCTTTGGGACCACAGTAATTCCAAAAGAAATGAAATAACTGCTTAGAAAGGAAATGGAACAGACTTGGTTCTTTCCTCTCATAAGTTCAGCTTTTGCATATCTATCACTGTAAGTGTGGTGACACATGTTCATCATCACATGGACAAGATCCTAGGCTGGGAGTTGGGAAGCATTATTCTGCTTCCCCAGACTGTTACAGGCTTGTCTGCCTCATCCACATCAGTGAAAAATCAGACTTGTAATTTACCACAGCACCCAAGCTAAATATTCAGGAAGATTAGAAAGAAGGAATCTTCCCTTTAAAGGCTGTGATACAATAAAATGAATATCAGCTCAACTGAACAATTCTTTTGGAGTTATTTGGCTCACAGAGTAAGTCTGTAACAGCAGTGACCTTGCTGTTATGAAGGTGGGAGAATAATTTAAAGATAAAAAATGACAGTCAATGTAAGATCCATAGCTACAGACATCTTTAGTTACCAAACATCATCTGCTTGGACTACTGCCATAATTATAAGTATTACCTGGCTATCAGCCTAGCTGCAAAGTCAAAAAAACTGTTGTAATTGTGGAAAAGAAGAGACGTGTTTGCTGCTGTCAACTCACTGCAAAGAGGGAAGTGAATGAAAATTAAGACCTCTGACAATCTGCAGAGATACTGAGCAGGGTGACCTGCTTCCCAAGTACTCTGTGTCCATTTTGTGAAGGCCCAGTTCTGAACTATTCTGGGCTCTGCTCCCTTTTAATTCATAAAACACAAAGTGCTGCAGAAAAACATTATCTGTCTTAGCATGAGAAGACAGCAATAGGGAACTATTAACAGCAGCCACTGCAGATGGGAGGCTCCTTGCCTGATGGTTTTCCATGCTTAATGAATATGAAGAATTTTGCCATTTTACAAGATGAAAAGGTGTAGGAAGTGCAGAAGGGATGGTTTGTTACTGCATTGTCAATTTGTCTTTTTTTTTTCTTTTTTTTTCAGATGTTTCTTAACTTCTTAACTGAACAACTTTCAGATGTGCTTAACTTCTGCAGAACAGGGACACTATTGAAGCCTGATGAATAACACAGGGAAGGATCAAGACCATAGATGAAAGTCTTGTGAAAGGAAGAATTTAGCAACATTTGAAATAGGACTACAAAGAAGATTCTCACGATATTTTCTGACCTTTTGAGCTAGTTCAGCATTGCCTACTTTCTCTGTCTGGAGAGCAGGTATTCAAAGAACTGCTTTTCCCTTCCAGAGAGGTGATATTATCTCACTCTCATCTAATAAACCCATAGAGTTAACCCATATGGTAATGCCATTTCTGAATTTGCTGAGTAGTTCTCAGAATGTCTCCAGGCTCCTTTTTTTGAGAAGAGTTATTATCCAAGCATTGCAGCCACCCTGAGCAATGACTGAAGTGCTTTGATTTAGGTGCAAAGGAGGCTTAGGTGTTGAGCTACCACCTCACACACCAGCTCACCTGTCTTATTAAACTAAGTTACAAATGCTTACCTCATTGGTAGATGATTATCTGGAGACAGATCTGTAACAGATCTGTTACAGACAGATAATCTACAGGATGCAAAAGCAGTGCTAAAAGCCAAATCCGGATATACAGATATATTACAGAAGGAAAACCAAAGAACATTTAAAACAATGGACTTACTCAGGTTTGGAGGAACTCCCTTCTGATATTCAGCAGTTGGTCATTCTGGAGAATGACTTTCAGTTGTAAATCCACTCCTATTCCTATGTTCAGCCCACTGTTTTCACGCAAAGTGACCTTTGAATTCAGGAACAGAGACCAAGTATTTATGATTTACCTATGAACCTTGCATCTCATCTAGAGGAAATAACTCATCAGAACACAATGAGTAAAGGTTATCATAGGCCTTTTTCAATTCTTATACTCAAAAATAATATATGAACAGTACCAAAATTGCTACAAAGCAGTGAAAATAGTCATGCACTGTGCTGATGCTGTGGTAAAGAGCATCTTCCACAACTGCATTGAAGGCTCTGAATGATCATAGGCTGCTTTTCCAAAGGAATTCCTACCTGAGAAATTGAACACAATTGAGTTTGAAAATGAAAGCAGCAGAAGGTGCAAAAATCAGAGCAATTCCCAAGTGGTTAAATTGGGATACAACAAATGAGAAGGTGAAATGATGAAGTGTTAGGAATTTGTCAGTCACTGCTTTGAGGAAGCTCACGTGCCCAGGTACCTTACTGCTGGCAGGGAAACTGGGATCAAACTGGGAGTGCCAGCTGCTTCTAAAGTTTACTATTGATAGACTTCTTGTTCATAATGAAAGGGAAAATAATTCCAGTAAACTTATGTAGCAGTGAGTCCTTTCTGTCACTTACAAGGTCGCACAAGCACAGAACATATTGACTTGGCATAATTGCCAGTAAGCAGAGGACTGCTGCTGGGAACTGCTGCTGGAAAACAGGCAGGCATCTGAAATTAGAAGCTGTAAGTGAAAATGTCTAGTTAGAGGTGAGGTAAGTGAATAGCAGTCTTTTCGCTTCTGATAAGTGTAGTTTAGTTAGCATTCAAAAGCGACAGGAGGAAACATTTACAAAGAAATGAATAAACCCCCCAAAACTAAGTACGGGTAAGACAACAAAATCTATGTCTTCATAGACACCCCAAAGAAATGTCAGACATAGTGTCACATAAGACAGTTAAAATAGAAAATTCAATACATATGTTACTGGCATTACTCAAAATATTCCCTACAAATTCCTGGACTTGTGTTCACCAGGCAACTAATACAACGTAATTCTTAATGAGCATTAAATAGGAACAGGACAACAGGAGGAAGGGGATAAAAATTCAGCAAATGTTTACATGTCTTCTCTAAGCTCATTGCCTGGTTATTATTCCACTCTTCTCTTTTCTGTCTTGCTTTTATTTATACCTACGCTGTTCTAAAAGTAGGATTATAGGCTGTTGGCTTAAATCTGTTACAGGTTGGCTAGGTTATGTGTGTGGAGAAAAACGTCTTTGCTCCTGTCAAAGAGAAGGCAGAGGACCACCAGGTGAATTGGCCCGGGATGCAGGCATGTCTCCCTATTACCAGTTAATTATTACCTAAATGATTAAATGTATGAAACATGGGCTTTGCTTTTTATGATGATACAAGGCAACCAAAGATCTGGCATACAATTTCACTAACTCCTGAATATCTGTCTCCATTTGTAGCATGTATCCACAGTTCAAAGTCAAAAAGGTGGACATTTATGTGACACTGATAAAAGCCATTTCCTCAGTTATGTATATTGTAATCCGGAAAGAAGAAGGGCATTTGTTTGTAGTTTCCTGGAAGGACTAGGAAAATGACCCTCCCAGGCTAATTATGAGCCCTCTCTTGCTGTCTTGACAGAGAACGGGGGCCTTGCCACTGACTTCAGGAAGGAGAATAAAGCCCAAAGAGCACTCTCTTCTTACCCCATTTTCAGATTGGAGTGGTTTTCTGTGATGGCAACGGTGTTTTTCTTGTTTCTTTTCAGGAAGGACCCTGGTGTGGGATTCCTTTCTGCAAAGTAGTAGCCATATAAGATGTGTTTGGTTTTTTTAGCACCCTTTCTTATTTGCCCATGATCTTATTCTGCTTAAGTAGGAAACGGACAACATGGACATCAAATAGACCTCATGCCCAAGCAGCTTGGTTTGCAGCCCTTAAGCTCATCTGCCTCCAGTCCTTCTACTCGCAGCAACACTGTGTTAAAAAGAGGGATGTCAAACTGCCTTTCTACTATTTCAAATTTTGTGGGATTTTTTTTCTCCCCTGAAGTATAGTCCCCCTCTTCTCACAATAGGTATGTGAATTCTCAAGACCTCTCTAAGACAAGGAGAAATTTTTAATCCTCCTGTTGCAAAGAGCATAAAAGCAATAGTCACAGGACCGGCAAAGGGTTGAAGATGTTGCTGCTCTCACTCCTGACCAGAGAGCTGTTTGCCATGAGCCTCCCTGAGACAGCAGAGCTCTGGTCCTGCGGATCACTCCCCTTGCAGCAGCTCTGGCTTCCTCCCACCCTTGGCCTTACACTCAGGAACGGAGGAACCAGCCAGAGGGAAATACATTTGCACAGGTGTGTGCAGAAGACTTCACATGCCACAGTATCCCTATGTAAGGTCATTCATAGCTGACAGTCCTGCTACTAAAGAAGCCCTTCTATCTACCAGGCTACTATGTCCATGCTCTGAGATGCTGCAGAGCAAAGCCAGGTCAGATCTAAAAGCCACATGGCCACACTCATGCCTGATCTCCCAGAGGACTGAGCTCATTCCCTTGGCTTAGGTGAAAGATTTGGCACAGCCCGTCCCCCTCCATTACGTATGCTTTGCATACGCTCTCCTGAAGGTATGTGAAAATCCATTTTGAGCTCTGCTAAGGAGAAGGTTCCCTAAATCTCAAAGAAAATAAGTATGTTAAATGCAAACATGTGTATGACAGCTCATCCCTTAACCCTCTCTGTGGCTCCAGCCATGCTGCTTCCACATGTAAGGGTTTTAAAACAACATGCCTTTGGGCCTTGACGCTGTGGACTAGGAAGGTAACCCCCCCTCAGGGCCATGGTTTTGTAGCCTACAGTTAGCCAAGTAGGTGCAGAAACTAGCGTGCTGCCTGGGTCCAGCACCCTGGGACCCACAGGTGGCCCTCCCCCCTGTCACCCATCCCTAGCTTCAGCAAATAGCTGACACTCAGTCACATCAACGCAGTGTAGGCACAGGTGGGATGAACCATGAACCCAGAATATTCCCTAACTGCATCTTAAATTACAGCAAATATTAGACTTCAGTGTGGCACAGAGAATTACGCTTTGGATACTGAGAACACTAGAGAGCAGCAGGCAGTAATTATTGCAAGAATCTATTTGCTTATTTGGCATACTATAGCTGAAGAAAAGATGAGGAATTAGTCAAAATAGCTTTGGAGAGGTGTGGAGACCTCTAGCCATCAGTCTGCACAGATTCCCTGCTTTCACAGGCCTCTCAGCTGAGCTTTGTCCCTAAATAGCCAAATACTTCCCAGCTTTTCTCCCTGAGGTGGTCCTCCCCCAACACCCCCACTCAGCCAGCCACAATGCCTTTCTGCCCCCCACATACCTGCCTTCCCAACGCCACTGTCACCAGCCACCCCAGATGCCACCGACCCGTGGCCAGGGGGTTCCCTGGCAGATGGAGTCTTCCTCTTAAAGGTGTGCTCTGCCTGGGAGGATCTAAACCAGCATCCTGGGATACTGGGTTGTTATAAACCTCAGCCTCCTCATGCTCTAGTCTAAACTAGAAGTTACTTTTCTGTTTGAATAGTTGGCTGGAGGCAACATGACATCAACAGGCAGCAGAATTCAAGCAGAACATTTGAATTACATCATCCAAAAGAACTGGAGCCCCTCACCGCTTTTGAAAAAGAGGACAGCTTAAAGCAAAATCAGATGGATTTATTTTTCCTGGCATGATGAAGTTTAGTCATCTTTTTGAAACAGAACATATACATTTGCTTGTTTAGTCATGAATTAAAGATTTTCTCCTTGGAGTTGTTTATATTATCTTGAAATTTTCCTTCTGTTTCTGAACCTCAAACAGTTGACATAAAGGCTTCAAAGGCCTTGCAGGATGAAGACATGAGACAGAGGACTTTAATTCTCTTTCCATTTCATACAAACATAGAGAAAGGGTTTCATGTGACAGAATTTCATTAACATTTCGAACATCAAACTGAAAACAGGCCTCAGAAATCACTCTGTGGGCAATGCCAGATCTAATGAGTGTATTTTTATCATCCGGATGTTTTCCTTTTTAGTCATTACTACCAAAGACCACCACTGTATGAGGGTAAAACTTCTTCTTTACTTCTGTATTTTAGGGGATTGTTCGCATGTTGAAGTGATAAAACATTTAGCTCTATTTATTGATGAAAGAAAACTGTGAGAATTACATGCAGATTGGCTCCCAGCATCCTTACCCTACACAGAGGGATAGCGTATGCCATGGAGTGCTCCCAGGTTTTGGTCCCCCACTGCCTCAATCAGTAGATCACTGATTACAATCACAACTTGGTCCCAGACCAGCCATCTCAGTTTTATTGTGAAGGCCACCCAGTCATGTGGAATGATTGAAGCTAGCTGGCAAAAGACATAGCATTGTACAAATGGTTAATGTTAAGGGTGCAAATTTTAGCAGATGAGATAGAACAGGGGAGTGCAAAATGAAAAAAAATGCAATTACTCTGAATCATAGCCTAGAATTGCCAAATCCTGAACTTACTGACTGTAGTTACACTATTGGTTTATTTCTTACTACTATTTAGCAGGTGCAAAATGAATGTATTTTGAAAAAAAACAAACCAAACAAACTCACAACAGGATGATCTGAAATAAGACATCACTAAGCATGAGCAGAATCTTCCAACAGCTCCTTGTTTAAAATGTTCAAAAAATTATAATCATACGTAGAAATCTTGAAGAACATCTGAAATACAGCATCCGGTGAGATATATACTATGTAAAATGAGCTCCTTGCACTATAATGATATCTTCAGAGCTCCGGACTGAAGTGGAATATGAGATGCTGAGCTAGCAACACCTTGGAACGAACAAAGACAAGCTCCATCTCAGAGAAAAGAATAGGTGGGACAACAAGTTGGAGCTGCCATTAATGACCTTCCAGTATTTACTGGACCATAAAGTAACTGTGAGTCCACAATCTATCACCAGTCACAAATCTGTGGTAGCATGAAGTCCTGAGAGGAAAGTGAAAGGAACCCCTCCCAATAACCATGCTTTCCATGAGAGAAGATATTTTTCCCTCAAAGGTCAGAAAAGCTGTAGATACAGGATTTCTAAATACAATTGTGGAAGAGATGTACACCTCCTCCTGACTGTGTTTTGATCACAACAAGTGTTTGCTGGGTTTTGGCATTTATTTCTGGAAGACAGCTCATTGCCATGAATCCTGAGTGAAGGGAGGCACCTTCAAGCAGATGTGTTTGCTTATCTCTTTAAGTAGGGCAAGGCTGCCAACTCTTTCTCCTAGGGTTTCCTACCCAAGTCAGGCAGACTAGCCTAAGGGCCAAGCTTTCTAAATTATCCTCTGCACTCAGAGTTAGTACTTGCAGCATGACAAAGCCTTGGATCAGAGAAGCTCACAATAAAGTAGTATGTACTCCGAAGCCCTTACGAGCACACCAAATATGGGAGTCAATAACACAGTTTGGAAAAACTAAACGGTACGGTAGGCATAAATAGAAATATTTCACACTTTAAGGGTGCCAAATATTAGAAGTAACAATTACTACAAAACTTAGAGTCAAACTGGTAGATTGGACATTCTTTTCCCATTGTCCTAATATAAACTGTGGATTAGAGCAGAACATCTATGAAGTGCTGTAAATTTTTCAAAGTCTGAAATATCTTATATGTGGAATATGTTAAACACCATTCTACTAAGAAAAAACCCAACCCCTTACCTCCAAACCTCATTAAAACTTCATCTTCTCCAACCTCTGACTTTTATAAGGAACAGTTCAAACAGGCCACTGCAATTCAATAGCAGCATAGGTTCCAGGAACCCACAACATATTGTTGGCATGCGAAACTCTTTCATGTGACATATGGCGTGACCAGCAAAGCATAACAGAATATATTGCTAACGCTGCTACATACAAACCCTTGTAACTCTGCAGCAACTTAAACTGTAGAATCTGGGTGGCACAGATATATCTCTGGATGTGCTTCAAGTAGGTTGTGAGTATATCAGAGAAGGTGAGGGGCAGGAAGACTTAAGCACAACATTAATACGAATATTCTATAATATACAATATAATTGGTTATTTATAAGTAGTTGGTAGCACAATGTGGAAGATGTGGAAGGTGTCCTTGGATTTTTTTGGACAACAATATCATAGAATCATAGAATCACTAGGTTAGAAAGGACCCACTGGATCATCGAGTCCAACCATTCCTAACAATCTGTAAACCATGCCCCTCAGCACCTCATCCACCTGTCCTTTAAACACCTCCAGGGAAGGTGACTTGACTACCTCCCTGGGCAGCCTGTTCCAGTGCCCATGATCCTTTCCACGAAAAATTTTTTCCTGATGTCCAGCCTGAACCTCCCCTGATGGAGCTTGAGGCCATTCCCTCTTGTCCTGTCGCCTGTCACTTGGGAGGAGAGGCCAGCTCCCTCCTCTCTACAACCTCCTTTCAAGTAGTTGTGGAGAGCAATAAGGTCTCCCCTCAGCCTCCTCTTCTCCAGGCTAAACAACCCCAGCTCTCTCAGCTGCTCCTCATAAGACTTGTTCTCCAGCCCCCTCCCCAGCTTTGTTGCTCTTCTCTGGACACGCTCCAGAGCCTCAGCATCCTTCTTGTGGTGAGGGGCCCAGAAATGAACAAAGTATTCGAGGTGCGGTCTCACCAATGCCGAGTACAGAGGGAGAATAACCTCCCTGGACCTGCTGGTCACACCGTTATATGGTGAGATATATGTGTGTATATATATATATATAAATTATACAAGCCAAGATGCCATTGGCCTTCTTGGCCACCTGGGCACACTGCTGGCTCATGTTCAGTCGGCTGTCAACCAACACCCCCAGGTCCTTCTCCTCCAGGCAACTTTCTAGCCAGACTTCTCATAGTCTGTAGCACTGCATAAGGTTGTTGTGCCCCAAGTTCAGGACCCGGCATTTGGCCTTGTTGAACCTCATGCCATTGGCCTCGGCCCAGCAGTCCAGCCTGTTCAGATCCCTTTGCAGAGCCTCCCTACCCTCCAGCAGATCCACACTTCCACACAGCTTAGTGTCATCTGCAAACTTGTTAAGGGTGCACTCAATGCCTTCATCCAGGTCATTGATAAAGACATTGAACAGGACCCAATACTGAGCCCTGACGAACCCCACTTGTGACTGGCCTCCAGCTGGAGTTAACTCCATTGACCACCACTCTCTGGGCCCGGCCATCCAACCAGTTTTCAACCCAGGAGAGTGTGTGCCTGTCCAGGCCAGAGGCTGACAGTTTCTGAAGCAGAATGCTGTGAGAAACTGTGTCAAAGGCTTTACTGAAATCCAAGAAGACTACATCCATAGCCTTTCCCTCGTCTAGTAGTCGAGTCACTTTGTCATAGAAGGCCATCAGGTTAGTTTTGCAAGATCTGCCTTTTGTAAACCCATGTTGACTGGGCCTGATCACCTCGTTCTCTTGCATGTGCTTCATGATAGCACTCAACATCACCTGTTCCATGACTTTCCCCAGCACTGAGGTCAGACTGATAGGCCTTTAGTTCCCTGGATCCTCCCTGGAACCCTTCTTGTAGATGGGCACACCATTAGCCAGCCTCCAGTCTAATGGAATTTCCCCAGCCAGCCAGGACCACTGGAAGATGATGGAAAGGGGTTTGGAAAGGACATCCGCCAGCTCCTTCAATACTCTTGGGTGGATCCTATCCGGCCCCACAGACTTGTGGGTGTCTAGCTGGGCAAGCAAGTCTCTAACCACCTCCTCTTGGATCATGGGAGCCTCATTCTGCTTCTCTAACTCCTGGGTTTGTACACAGAGGGAACAACTTTCCTTACTATTAGAGACTGAGGCAAAGAAGGCATTAAGTACCTCAGCCTTGTCTTCATCCCCTGTCACTATTGTTCCTTCTGCATCCAATAGGGACTGAATATTCTCTCTCGTCCTCCTTTTACTGTTGATGTATCTGTAGAAATATTTTTATTCTCTTTCACAGACTTAGCCAATTTGATTTCTAGTTGGGCCTTAGCCCTTCTGATTTTTTCCCTATCTCACTTCCTCCCTGTGAGCACTATCTCACTTCCTCCCTGTAGTCCACCTGTCCTTTCTTCCAAAGCTCATAGATATTCCTCTTTTTTTGGATGCCTCTCAAGATCTCCCTACTCAACCAAGCTGTTTTTTTCCCCCCAACGTCTCCCTTTCTGGAACACGTGGATGGCTTGCTCCCGAGCTGCTAGCATTTAATTTTTGAAGAGCACCCAGCCCTCGTGGGCTCCCGTGCCCTGAAGGACTGTCTCCCATGGGACTTTGCCAACCAGCCTTCTGAACAGTCAAAGTCTGCCCTCTGGAAGCCTAATGTGACTGTTTTGCTAATCCCCCCCTTCACCTCACCTAGAACTGAAAACCCTATCATCTCATGATCACTTTGTCCCAGGCGTCCTCCAATTGTCATATCCCCCACAAGGCCTCCTCTGTTCAGAAACAGCAGGTCAAGGAGGGCACCCTCCCTTGTCAGCTCACTTACCAGTTGTGTGAGGAAGCTGTCTTCCGTGCACTCCAGGAACCTCCTAGACTGCTTCCTTTCTGCTGTATTGTACTTCCAGAAGATATCCAGAAGATTGAAGTCTCCAAAGAGGACAAGAGGTAGTGATCTAGAGACTATCCCCAGCTGTTTATAGAATAGCTCATCAGCTGCTTCTTCTTGGCTGGGTGGTCTGTGATAAGACTCCCATCACGATATCTGCCTTCTTGTGGGCTCCTCTGATTTTAACCCACAGGCACTCAGTCCCTTCCTTACTGTAATCGAGCTCAAAGGTATCAAAGCACTCTCTAACACACAGGGCTACCCCGTCTCCTCTCCTACCCTCCCTGTCCCGCCTAAAGAGTTTATACACCCCCATAGCTACACTTCAGTTATATGAGTCATCCCACCATGTTTCTGTGATGGAAACGACATGGTATATCAAAGTACTTTTTCTTAAATTGCTGTTTAATCTACTCTTATTTTTCTAGGTTAATAACCCCATTGAAGTCAAAAGTATTAAAGCACTCTCAGCTCAAGTTTCAAGCTTTTAATCCACATAGGAAGTTCATGATTTATCTTCCACACTTGAACTTGAAGAAAATTCCATGCTTAAACATGAAGAAACTCCAAAATTACATTCTGCTATAAAAAACTAATTACGGAGTGGTGCTGGAGGTTTGGGGTTTTTTTCCTCTTTAAATATAAATTTACTTTCAGAGCCAAGCCTTGAAATGAGCAGCAGTTTCAGCAACAAGTTCAAGGGCAAAGAAAAGAAATAGCCATAACCTCTTGTGGATACATAAACTGAGGTGGGAAAATAAGCAGCATGCCAAATAGCTACTGTGCCTATGAGCCTTAAGCAGCAGGACCGCAAAATTCTAGTAAGTTGAAAGATTACCTTGCAGAAAGAAGCTTACAAAAGACATTTTCAAGTAGTTCAATATCAGTTTATTAAATCAGCAATTTTTATCACCACTTTCTAAAAATGATTACAAAGCATATTAAAATATATTACAGTATCTGCAAGGAATTTATTGTGTAATAAAAGTGCAACAATAATGAACCTACAACTCTGCTTGCCTAGTTGGACAAACTGACACATACTGCACAGATCAAGCCTTCCCTCATAAATCAGAGTGCCTTTGAAGTGAAAATACAGTATTTAACAAAAATATTAGAAAAGGTGAGCATGTTAAGTAGAAAACAAAGTTCATGTTCATTCTCTCAGTGCTAAGTTACGCATATTCAGCAAATCATACATTTTAAACCCTGCTTGAATTCCAACAATATAAAGAGCAACCAAAGTGAGTGCACATTGTGAAAGGAAGGAAGTGAGAAGAAAAAGAGGTACTAGAAAATGAACGATGATGTTGGAAGTCAAGGACTGAATACTACTGCTTTGAGACCAAGCTCCACATAAATCCATACCACCCCAAAGTAACAATCCGAACCTTGTCCTAACTGACAGAATCTTTGTACAAACTCACCACTTTCAAGCTGTCACAGCTTTAAAAGGCTCTTCCTGTCCCATAGTGCGGTTATGAACAGCAGTCCCACATTTTCTGTTCCAATCTACAAAAAAAGTCTAATTAATTCTAATTAATTTCTTTGGGAACAGAACTAGGAGTGGGAATTAAAACTGTTGTGACACAGTTGGAGAAAAGGTAAAAGCAGCAGTCTTTACTTTGGCTTACGGCATCGGGCTACAGCAATGGGCAATGATTTCACAGGTTGAATTATCAACAGCTTTCAATTATCTTGCAGCAGATGTAACCAAAATCCTGGGCATACAAAGGCCACAAATTCAACATCTTGGTGTTTCTTTAGCAGAGATCAGTAGCATCAAACTCAATACCAAAGGTTATCTCATACTGCAGTTCCAAATAATTAGTTAGAGCATGGTTTCATGAGGGAAGTTAATCGTGCTCCCTTCTCATGCTCCTAACATATGGAGTCACTAACTCTACAGAACTTAAACTGTTGCAAGTGGCAGGTTTAACTAACTGAATGGATGTGCAGGATCTGACAAACTACAGAAGTGGCAAAGCAAATGGAGTGTATCTGTGGGTATGTGAGGAGGTAGCAAAAAGAGATCCCTTCCCCTGAGCAATGGCAACCTACTGTATCAGTTTAGTTGTGCAAGAAAACTGCTGTTTGAAGTCCACATGAAATGTACTTTATTCCTATCAACTAAGTATGATGCTAGTGCACTGCACCACACACATAGAAATGCTTTTACACATGTAGCCCTGCATGCCGATCCTGAAACACTTCTAGTCCTCCAGATGAACAGAGCAAATCCACCTCTACTCCTATATAGACTTTGTGCATTCCCCTTTCAAGTTCGACAGGAAAACAAAGCAAAACATTTCAATCCCACCCAGACAAAACAATTTGACTTATTCAAGATTATGCATTTCAGTCTGCCCAGTAAAGATGGAAAAATAAAATAACATCATTGAGAAACTATCCTACTCCTCTCAATGAAGGATATTTCTACTGGCATGGGATCACATGGCTCCAATGCATTTGGAGCATCACCCCTGGAAGCTACACATGGTGGGAATTCAAACATGGGTCCACCCTGGAACCCTATGCAGCTGAATAGCAAGATAAGGCAGACAGAGCTGGAGGACCAGCAACCTTCCAGATTCTCTCACCTTTGTTCACACTACAGTAGTCATAATACACAAGCTTGCTTTCTTTCTGCTGGTGGCTTTCCTTGCTAAGCTACTCAGGCTAGTCATTAGTGTATGAATTTGTTACTGACTGCAGACGCTCCACACAAACAAGCATACATTAGTACTTCTGAAGCCTGTTTTTTTAACAACTCCTGCAACATCTATAGACTATCTTTTGTTCAATCAAAAATAAATTAGATAAAAAAAAAAAAATCAGTTACTCTGCAGATGTACAGTCACACAAGTAGAGTTATGGTCAAGTTTCACAGCTCTGCTAAAGTGCACAGATATGCACTAAGGCTAATTTGGTTCCTAATTTAGGTCTAACAGAAATAGAGTTGGTATGCTTGAAAGCTAAGAGAATAATCTAAAGAATTTTAAAAAACCAAGCAAGTCCTCAAGAATGGTTTAACTATGCCAGGATATCCTTGATACAGTCCAGGAGGGCTAGCTAGGTAAAGGTGTTCCCCTGTCATTACTTAAAATAGCTTCATTGTTTTCACATGGCAGAGTCCTAGCAAATTTCATAGTGATTTCACATCAGATTGGAACAGATGCAGAAAGATAAGACATCCAGAATGATCTGGAGTATTAAACTTGACTGACAACCTCCAAGGGTGTGATTTGAAAAAAGCAGCTCAGGCTGCTCTTAGGTCACCTAGAAACTGGAACACGCAAATGTGACCAAAATCTTAACTGGGAGACAACACCCAAACCGCTTCCTTCCCCATTGTAACTTCAAGGATGCTAAAACACTTTTTGGCTTATTCTGTCTCAGAAGGGACTACTGCTACCACTTACTGGACTCAAAGAAAAAGTGCTCGCAATTACAGTACCTTTGATGTGAAGGGCATTTCATACTACCAATGGAGTACTAGTCAATTCTTGCTCACATGCGTAGACCAAAACTGACTGTCAAGTTTGATTTTAGGAAGAACTGACCCTTTTTTGGCCAAAAATTTATGATCTTTCAAGGTACTGATCAAAATCAGTTGTAAGCCGCCAAAAATGTTCAAATTTGATTCTGTAAGGACTCCTGCTAGTTTTCCCATCTTTCAGATCTGCCACCAGAGGAATTAAATCTCTCTTCTGTGGCTATCAGCTACACATCAGCAAAAAAAAAAAGAGCTAAAAATATTTCTTAAAAATATTATATATATAAAAAAAATCAGAGATAACTGTATAATAGCCTGTAAATATAAATTAAATACCAATGAAAGTTTCCCAAGACGATTTGATACGCTTTGAAGAGGCTGACTTTCAGCAATGCACCTTTTCTGAATAAAAAAATGAGGCTTAATTTCAATGGAAACATGGCTTTTTTTTTTTAGCTTATAAAAACATTCTGCTGTCACTTTGAACAACTTGGGAATTTACTGTCTGCAAGGTACCTAAACTGAAACCTCAAAAGAAACTACAAATCCAAGGAACAAAGGAGATCTGGTTCTTTCAACCATAATACTGAGCGTATAGTGCTGTAGAAAACTGAAGAAGCAGTTCTTCACATAAGATGCAGTGATGGCAGATTGAAAGAATCACTTCAATATTTGCAGGTTAGCTACAGCAGGTTTTAAAACAAGTCTGCTCAAATTTAGAGTACTTAAAAGACTTTCTCTCTTTCTCTACTCCCAAATTAAATAAAAAAAGAAAAAAATTCCTTTTATATCCGCCTTCTCTAACACTATAGAGATGCTGGCATTCACTCAATGCCTAAAGTGTGTTTTTAGCACAGAAATTTTTCCTTGCATAGACAGGTGGATTTAACATTTAGAGCTTCATTGCGTTACTTAAAGTAGCCTGAAGAACCTAAAAATAAAAGCATTTAGGTTTGGTGAAGGTCAGCGATTTTTAACCAAGGCCTTTTCTGCTTTATGGTTGCAAAGGCAGCAAGATGTGGAAGCAAGACTACAAAACCATTTTCATCTTACCATTACACATTATGATAGATCTATACAAGGCACTTGTGATAAACATGTCTCAGTGAAAGTCAGCAGGGACAACTACATGAATGTTTCCCTGCTACGATGCTTCTAATTTCAGTAACTTGAGTGAAATATGCTATGAGGTTTAAGGACCTAAGCCTAATTTCAAATTTTGGTGGTTTTGACAGATTTGTTGTAAGATTTCCAAACCCCTCATTCTTCTCCTTTTATTTTTCACTCTGCTGTCTGCAAAGGCTTCCTGTGCGATGGTGGCATCAGGTGGGAAGGTAGCGTGCCAGGCAGTTCATACCCATCTAGTTTAATCTTGATAAGATGTTTTGCTAATGCAAACTCCTCATCATCCAACATCCCATCACCATCACAGTCTGCAAGTTTCCAGATCTTCCCCAACACACTGTTGGGTAGTTTAGAAGTCACCATCTCCTTCTTTGCATTGATCCCAGATATTTTGCCATTGATTGGTGAAAGAGTGTAGAAAATCTCATCATAAGCAGGTTTATCTTTAGCAACAACCCATTCATCTTCATCAGCTCCTTCCTTAGCACCTTCTCCATATCCTTGGCCAAAAGGTCCTGCCATAGTGCCATCAAATGCTCCACCATGCACCATCTCTGTGGGCATATTGCTCTCTTCCTGTCTGATCAGGCTCATCAGGGAGGCAATTTTGTTGGCCAGCATGTTATCCACGGATTCAATTAGCTTTGGTTTCAAAGAGTGAAATTTAGTGAAGTCACAAGTCTCCAACTGCTCCTGCCAATGACAAGAGTTTCAGGGACAGTAGTTAGAAAAACTTCCAATACATTGAAGCAAGTTAACAAATAGGCTTAAAATGAAAATCATCTGTTACCTTTTGAAGCAGTTTCCATAACTGAAGCTCCCCCTGAAGGAGAAGCAAAGCTAACACAGATGTATCATACACTTAATACATTGATGAAATACACTAAGACAATTTTGTAACAGTGCATGAGCTGGCCTACTAAACTACATTTACTATACAATTTTCAAAGTGGCAATGCATAAAACCATGGTGATTTTCTTCCAAACATCAAAGTATGCAAGTAGGCCCTCAGTCCTGCCAGCATTAAGTGTGTTTAAGTTAAAAATAAATCTAAGAGTTTGCAGCACTTATCTGATTTTTACAGACTAAACTTTCTGTTTTCCTTATCAATGAAGAAAAACTGAGTTGGAATAAGAGCAGCAGCATTTCTACAGAAGTGCTGCCAGAACTCATGAAGTCATATAGTTCCAGCTGAGTTTCCATCTTGTACACGAAGTCCTACTAACCTCAAAGAGATGGTTCTATTATGCACTATTTCAACACAAGCCCAAGCACGTTTTACATCAGAACACTGAAAAATTAAAAACACTTTAGGCAATTATTAGATGATTTCTACCTACAAGATGCTAGCCAAGAAGAGAGAGTTACAGTGGAAGCTGTTAAAAAATCCAAACAGAAACCCCCAATTCCCCTCCTGAAACAGTGTTAAACTGCTTTTCACAAATGACATCTATCATCTCAGGAAGCTGTTCCCATATGTACCAGAACTGTAACAATATGAATTCAAGAAACCTGAAGCACATGCAAACTATGGATTTCTTAGAGGAAAACCACTAACCAACAACTATCACTGTTCAGGTGACATTAACACACAATCACCTGATTTACAGCAACTGAGCAGTATAAATTTATGATATGCAATAAATCTTAGAAAGCAAAGGTCAAAGCTGCTACCTGTTTCAGCACAATTTCCTTTTCTCACAATTTTACTCCTGTTACAGAAGAGACTGATCTCTTAAGTATTTATTTGCTGCCATCTGCTGCTAAGGCTTAAAGACCTGTACTCAGTTTTATGAAGTTCCATTCAAAGTTTGTTTCAACAGCCAAACTAACAAGTGATCACCTCTTACTCTCTTATTCCCCATCACTAACAAAAATGGCAAGGGAAGAGTCAACTTTTTCCACACAATCTCTGTTTAAAACCTAACTCGTGAAACCCTTCCAAAAATCATCCATGAAAACCTAGCTGTAATAGATCTTGTGTTTCATCTATAATTTACTGTCTCATGTCAATAACTGATGCCCAAGTTAAATATTTCAGTTCAAAGAAACTTGTGCATCCCTATAGACAGGTTAATTAGCCAGTCATCACTCTTTATAACTAGTGGTGTAAATGTAAACGACACACAAGTGTCAATCTGGAAAACATCCTCCATCACAGTCATGACAAGCCCACGACCAGACCAAAATGCAGGCTGCTGATCTCATGTTTTTCAGCTTCCAAGCTGAATTATTTTAATTCAAAGGCCATTTAAGAAGCCTGTGATCCAAGATCCAAAAGTTGCAAATTGAGGCTCGGAGAATAAATTAAGCAATGCTAACACGGCATTAGCTGTTTTTCTCTATGATACCCTGTTTCTAAACAACTTACCTCAAACTAGAGGACAGAAAGAAAAAGGTGAGAAAGCGATAAAGTTAGTAGTAAGATTGCATGAAGTTCAAAAAAGGAAGACGAGACAATAGCATCTAAAAACTAACAATAAGAGTACAAATTGAGAACATCTACCTCTCTCCCTCATAGAATACAAGCTCAAAAAGACAAGAACAACTTGAAAGGCACCATTTTCAGAAAAGACAAGTTTTAAGTCGTACTTCTCAGGTTACACATTGCCTTTATTACTTACTAGCAAACAGTATCAGTAAGAGCAAACAACAGCATAGGGTAAAAATGAATAATATGTGACCAAGGATCTCTTTATGCAAGTATTTCATAGAATTACAAGTTATATAAGCCCACACTGAGGACACAAAACAAGAACCAGCTTGACCCAGAAGTGTTCACTGCCATTTTATTTGCACAAAACCTTTAGTACTATTTGCCACACAGGACCAAATATTGACTTAAAGGACAGAACATCTGATTCCTTATGACAATTTCATAGAATGGCTTAGGTTGGAAGTGACCCTTAAAAGTTCATCTAGCCCAATCCCTCCTGCAATGAGCAAGGACATCTTCAACTGGATCAGGTTGCTCAGAGTCCTATCCAACCTGACCTTGAATGTTCCCAGTGATGGCTTATTTACCACCTCTCTGGCCAACTGTTCCAGTGTCTCATCACCCCTACAGTGTAGAATTTCTTCCTTATATTCAGTCTGAATCTACCCCCTTTTAGTTTAAAACCATTACCCCTTGTCCTATTGCTACAGGCCCCAATAAAAAGTCTGTCCCCATCTTTCTCATAGGTCCCCTTCAAGTACTGAAAGGCTGCAATAAGGTCTCCCCAGGTCTTCTCTCCCTCCAGGCCGAACAACCTCAACTCTTTCAGCTTTTCCTCATAGGAGAGGTGTTCCATCCTGCTGACCATTTTTTGTTGCTTTCCTCTGGACTCACTCCAAAAAGTCCACGTCTTTCCTGTGCTGAGAACTCGAGAGCTGGACACAGCGCTGCTGGTGGGGTCTCACCAAGGGGGAGAGGCAGAATCAACCTGCTGGCTACGCTTCTTTTCATGCGGCCCAGGACTCAGTTGGCCTTCTGGGCTGCGAGCACACATTGCCTGCTCATGTCCAGCTTTTCATCCACCAGTATCCCCAAGTCCTTCTCTGCAGGGCTGCTCTCAATCTCTTCATCTTCCAGCCTGTATTGACACCAGGGGTTGCCCCGACCCTGGTGCAGAACCTTGCACTTTGCCTTGTTGAACCTCCTAAGGTTCATATGGGCCAACTTCTCCAATTTGTCTAAGTCCCTTTGAATGGCATCTCATTCCCCGGGTGTATCAACCATGCAACTCAGCCAGGTGTCATGTACAAACTTGCTGAGGGTGCACTTGATCCCACTATATCATTGGTGAAGATATTAAATAGTACTGATCTCAATACGGACCCCTGAAGAACACCACTTGTTTACTAATCTCCATCCAGATATCGAGTTGTTTCTGTAGTCCTGCAGTGTATGCACACTAAGCAAGTTATCAATTTTTTGTTCTGCACTGCTTCCAAGTCATGGTAACCCCTTAGAAAACTCATGATTAACTGCCACTTCAGCAGCTCTGTTGCTGAAGACCCTAAACTATCACACTGAGATACTCTGTCCTACCTTTTCCAATTCTGCTAGACAGTTGGAAAGTTAGTATTTTTTTCAGTTAAAGTGTAATCTATCATTTTACCTGCATTTTTTTGACTTCAGGGAAGTCCCCTGCTGAGATATGGTATTCCCTTTGTAGCTGGATATAGATCTCGGGTAATCGGCTGATCAGTTCCTTCTTCTTGTTCTCTTTTCCAAATACAGAGGGCATTTCTTTTTTCAGATAGCTGATGATATAAGCATGAACCTAAGAAAAAGCAAAACTGAAATCAATACTACTGTTTTTTTAACATTAGTATTCTTCACCGTAGTCATAAAAAGAAACAGAAATAATGCTTCCTTAAGTGAGCTCAAGGATCAGATATTATCAACAATCGTTACCAGAACTTATCAACTAGATTTTGCTGCTTTCAGCAGTCCTTGGAGGGGCAGGGAGAAAGAAAATACATTTGAAAGAAATACAGATGTACACTTACAATTTAAGAAGTATGACACAGCACTTAAGCAGTACCAAAAGTGAGAGCAAAAGCAAGGCCCCAAACACACGTCCTGACATCACATATAGAGACCATTCACAGAATGCTAGCCATACTGGTCCATCTGCCTCAGTGGCAGAGACTGTAATTCCATTTGCCTCACAAATTATTGTGGAAAGCAATGGGATAATGCCTCAAGCAATCCAAATATGCTAAGTGACGGGGCTATCTAATTAAAGTGACACTGCATTTCTATTTATTCTCAGAAAAGTGACTAACATCTATGCAGTCACCAGAGGATGACAGAGCAGCCAGCATACTATACCAACAGCATGCCATGGCTGACTTGAGAAGCCTTAGTGAAAAAAGTACAGCCTTTCCAGCACACAAGGAAAGACGTTAATTTAGGATAAGAAGTCCTAAAACAAATTGATATTTGCAGAGCTCTTCAAGTTTCCCATCTGCCATGATCATGATAATGCAGGACTGCCATCAAAGCATCCATTCCATCCATGCATCCTCCTTCCACTCTCACCCCTGCTGAGCCATTTATCTCTTCGCTTAACCACCCTCCCACCACTTTTCACCACTAAAAGGATCTGTGTGGCCACACAGTGAATGATTGGGTCTAGGACAGCAACAGAGGGCTGCACTTAATTAAATGAGGTGAGTTCACTTGTCCAGTTCATTGTGTGGGCAGATACTCGTGCTGCACACAAGAGGGAAGCGAAAGGTCATCCTTCTTTTAGAAGGCACATCTATCACAACTTGAAGTAAACAAACTGCTTTCCTAACCTCTGACCTGGCCAGGAACATTGAAGTCAAATACCCTCCACAACAGGATAAATCTTTACAGAACTCAGGTCCTTCTTCATCAAAAAAAGGATGCAGCTGCTCCCAAAACAAGTTACATATATTTTTCATACGCTCTATACTTATTTAGGAGGCTTACTGGAAATGGTAACAAAAGAATCTGTTATAAAAGAAAAATGGGTGTAACCAGTTTTTATTTCTACATCTTAAGATCGCAATTTCCACACAACATCACCTCCTCATATCTAAAAAGAGTGTATGCATTTTAATTGCAGATAAATTCAAATTTCTACAGAGGAGAAAAAAAAAAAAGCATGGTTTCTACATAAACTCATGACATTTTCTAATAATATAGATATGAATATTTGTCCAGAATGAGAGAATTGATTCAACAAAGATATTATTTATTATTATATAGAATTTATAAGTAATTTTAAGTACTTTTATGGCCCTTATGTTTAAAAATAACACTTCTAGCAAAACCAGGAAAGTATGTTTGTACTTCACAAGCACTAACAGCTACACATGTGTATACTATGTGGTCTAAGGCCTGTCTGTGTGCACATGTGTTTCTTACAGATAAGAACATTTCCCATCTTCAAAATAAGATAGTGAGTCACAGGACTTAGAAAAAAGCCCAATGCCTGCATTTGACAGCAAGTCAACAGTTTGCTTTTATTTTTTGCTTACTGTACACATTTTAGAAGAGTTTAAGAATGCAGTGGCATAGAGATAGGACAAAAAAAAAATACCTGCAATACTGTAAAAAATTATTTTTAAGTGTTAGTACTTTAGGCTTAGTTTGGTTGATAGAAAGAAAACACTGGAAAGATTACATTGCTACTTTCCTGTGGATAAACAGTTTATTCCCTGCCACAGCTGTCTAATGGCATGCCTTATGAGTACTGTATTTGACTTTATCAATTTTTGTTTTACATTACATATAAACACCTAAAACAAATCCATCTGACTTTTTTACTTCCAGAATGACTGTAAGAAATGAAAGCAAAAAGCTGACAACAACTTTCACAAAACAGACTGAGGCTGTAGCGACTTTTAACACAACGTCAGTAGGAACATGATTTTAAATGGAATTTTCAAAGAATCAGCTGCTATGGGGGTGCCCACAAGGTCAGGCCACAAAAACCCCTGAATTGTACCATTACATTCAGAGAGTTAATTAAGCCAACATAGGAAGTGGTATACATCCCATATGACTATTCTTATATTAATGTAAGTGCAAATCCTCGTCATATCTGCTTAGAAGTCCACATGAAAATGTGTTCCAAGACAACCACATTAACTCAATTCACATTCTGTTCGATGACTGCATAGGAAATGCTAACATACTTTAAAATGAGAATTTGTGTCTAGTACCACCAGCCTTCTCCCCAGGTAATTCTGAGGTTAGATTTCCTTCTTTTTCCAAAGGAGAAACTGGAATTACTGAAACACAAAATTTCATTTTGTTCTTGATCTTTTTAAAACAACAAGCTTGGCAGTGCCTTTAGCTATTATTCTAACAGTAGCTGCACTGCTGCAATAAAATAAACTCACTGTAGAATCAGACAAACAGGCAAACAAGTATTGCAGGTGGCAACCACAGATTATTCTAGATAGACAGTAAGCAGAAAGGATAGATGAAGCTAGTGTTGTTAAGCAGGGAGTCTGAAGATTAGTGTAAAACAGAACCAAAAGGTTTTACAAATAGGTAATTAAAACTTCGTAATAAGTCACAAAGCTTTGAAGTGATATCCACTCATTCATTGACAATAACTAGAGACCTAACAAAAAGTTAAATGGATTTTAAATCATCAGCATTGTCACACACGGCCTGCTTACTACACACACTAGTTAGTGACAATAAATTGTACACAATGCAGTTAACTCCTCCAGAGTTGAAAAGAAGGGGAATGGTGACAGAGGCTACCTACAGCACTGCACACAACTCATTTTCCTGGGTAATGAGAGATGGATTTTTCGGGATACAATGACACAGAGCCCACATCACCCAAGTGTCTCTGACTTGGAATGGAGAAGATATAATCTGAGAGGCTCAATAGTTTCAGTCTAATGCATAAGTATGTCTCCAGTCCAACGAGAGTGAGGCTTTTAATCAGTCTTATATTCTAGTGTACAACATAAATGCATTTAGTCAGTTTTTTTCCACAGCACGTGATTGACTGTATGTATTAGGGCATTGATATGTAAAAAAGCATATGGAAGGTTGCATGTGAATAGTTTTGGTTGTGGGTTTTCCCTCCTTTTTTCTTTTCCCTTTTTCTTTTTTTTTTGACTCCTTGAGTGTTCTCTACATACCAGTTATGGCTAAAAAAAAAAAAGGCCATTTATCTCCAAAAAGTAACATTAAGATTACCTTGCTGCACAGTGTAAAAGCCCAAACCACTTTCACTTCCCTACCAAGCAAACAATAGTTTTAATGGCCTAAAATGCATCAAATCCCTTCTCTAAAGTTAGGGAGGCATCCCAGTACAAGTCTTGATTCTTCCTACTTGCTTCTATACCCTGAGTGGCTTGAAAAACTGGCAATTCAATCAATTTGCTGAAGAACACACAGTTTACAGGTTGAGAAAGGACACATAGAAGAGACTGCTCAATTAATTAATTTAGGGTTTGTATTTTTTCTTACCTTTGCAAGTCTCGCCCTCTTAATGAGATCATTGAGTTTCCGCACAGCAGCCTTCTGTGGGAGACTCTGGATATCCTTGAAAAGATCCTGTGCCTCAGCTTCAAAGAGTCTTCGATTCTCTGTGTTCCGGAGAGGATGGGCCCAGAAGGAGCCAATGTAGACCCGGAGCACCTCTGGGGTGTCAATCACCTTTCCCAGGGACCACATGAGTGCACCATAGACCCTCATCAGCTGCTGGGTATCCACTTGGTCAGCCTTATTAAGCACCACTCGAATCTTGTCATCCTGGCCGCGGAATGACTTAATAGCCTCTGAAAACTCATCAGATATGTCCAGCTTATGAGCATCAAAAAGGAGGATGATACGGTCGACTCTCTCAGCAAACCACTGGAGGACTTGGCAGAAGTCGTAGCCTGAAGGAAGAGTACACTATTAAAGTCCCGCTGTTCAGAAAAGTGAATCTCAGTGAGGTAGGGCTGGGGATGGAGAACAAGGGGATCATAGATAGCATCTACCTAGGGGAAAAATGAAGACATGGAGCTCCTGGAGAACAGTGTCTGTGAACAATGAGGTCAGGACACCTGTATCCTACATTTCCTTAGACCAGTCACACCACTATTGCCTTTTGTTTCTATCAATGACCTTCAAGCAACCTTGCCATTCGACTCCTATGCCTCTATCTTTTGTGTTGCTGTGAGTTACCATCTCACACCCATGTTTGCCTCTTCCCAGGAGTTCTGGCTTCAGCAAAGCACCCAAGCTAAGCAGCTCTGCGGGACTCTGATCACAAGCTCTCTTCATCACTGTTAACACTCGCCACTTTGGCAGTACAGCCTGTGCTAACAAGGAAAAGGGCACACGTACACCACTCCAGTATAAATCAGCAAGTCAAAATAATTGGATTTTAAAATAATTTCTGAACACATCTCTCTTTGCATTACAACACTTGCTGGGTTTTCTACCACAGCAAACTCAGAGATCCAATTTACAAGTAACACGCCTGCACTGCTGAGAGCCTTGGGGACGTGACAGGTTCTAAAGGAAAGCTTATTTGTAACACCTATCTGAATGCTTTTATAAAGGCAGCTGGTAGTCTAATCCACACAACAAACTATTTAGGAGCTCCTTATTCAGAAGTGACACATTTAATCCACTGAGAGTCACTACTAGTGATGTGGCATTGCACATGGCATGGACGTGATTCATCCTGTCTGAGTAATGAACAGCAAGGCATGAGCTGGGAGCTGACTTCCTACCCCTCCTCATCCTCTCAGAAACAAATCAGACCTAAAAGAGGGAGCAGTCAAAATGCAAGGACTGGTGTAAAGTAACCCAAACACAATCAACTGTTTTGCACCCAGCAGCACATATTTAAATGCCAACAGCAAAGAAAGTTCAGTTACCACTAGTAAGCCCTCCAGGGTGTCTTCGGTCATTTATCAGCTGTGTGAGATAAGCCTTTAAACCTCCAATCCCCCAGCAAAGGAAACTCACTTAGACAACTTGTACATTAACCAGTTATACAAACACCTCATACATCTGGTCTGGATACAAACAAAGCACCTCACCACTCCTCATTCTCCTCAGCATTTTAAGGAGTATAAATAAAAAGATATGGGGAAATCATAAAGTTGCTTAGGTTTCCTTAAAACAATGCTGGTTCAGTCAAGTCATTGTTCACTATACTTTCAATACTTTTCTTTAACAAGGAATCCAAAGGCAAAACAGGTTTTGGTTTTTTGAACTCCTGGTGAACTCCAGATCTGTAATGGAGTATACTTGTGCATGTTTGGCAACACAGGAAAAAAACCGCAGTCTTAAATATTTTGTTTAAAGGTGACAAATCACATATAAAATGAAATTGAGAAATTCTAGTTAACAGTAAGAAAACATCCCCAGTTACCTGCCTTCCACCTTCCTGAGAAAGACATGATAAAACTGCACTAAAAATCCAGCACAAACACATCAAAATGAAAGGAGAGGGCTATGTTAGAAAGGTATTAGATTCCAAGAGGATGCAGGTCAGACTCATTAACTGGCTATTAAAAAAAAGCCAGCATAAACTTTCCTTTTTTTGTAAGGAATACAAAATCCAAACCCTCTCCAGATAACACTGTTATGGTGCTTTCATATGTTCCTTCCTGTGACCAGTTCCTGAAAAGCTGAATATTTGATGAAACGCGGGGCAAGGAAGAGAGCTACCAAAATCCGGATTAATAATTTATCTTTACCTAAATTTAGGAGGAAAGAAAGGGAGAAGTAAGATGTTGTATGTCACTTGCATTTAGCAACAAAGTTGCAACAGTGCACAAATCTGAGCTACTCAATAACCTGTTCTGATTTCACTCATGTAGAAGGAAATCTGCTTGAAACAAACTACATAAAACTGAAAAATGAAGCAAGACAAATTCTGTTAAGTGTTCCACAAATGGATATGTAAGAAGGTGAGTTATAAACAGTCACATTAAACTTCCAGAGGGCAGACTTTGGACTGTTCAGAAGGCTGGTTGGCAAAGTCCCATGGGAGACAGTCCTTAAGGGCAAGGGAGCCCACGAGGGCTGGGTGCTCTTCAAAAATGAAATCCTAGCAGCTCAGGAGCAAGCCATCCTTATGTTCCAGAAAAGGAGCCAGTGGGGGAAAAAGCCAGCTTGGTTGAGCAGGGAGATCTTGAGAGGCATCAAAAAGAAGAAGGTCTATGAGCTTTGGAGGAAGGGACAGGCGTCTTGGGTGGACTACAGGGAGGACGTGAGATCGTGCAGGGAAAAAATCAGGAGGGCTAAGGCCCAACTAGAAATCAAATTGCCTAAGTCTGTGAAAGAGAATAAAAATCTTTCTACAAATACATCACCAAGAAAAGGAGGACGAGGGAGAATGTTCAGTCCCTATTGAATGCAGAAGGAACAACAGTGACAAGGATGAGGACAAGGCTGAGGTACTTAATGCCTTCTTTGCCTCAGTCTTTAATAGTAAGGAAAGTTGTTCCCTCTGTGTACAAACCCAGGAGTTAGAGAAGCAGAATGAGGCTCCCATGATCCAAGAGGAGGTGGTTAGAGACTTCCTTGCTCAGCTGGACACCCACAAGTCTATGGGGCCGGATGGGATCCACCCAAGAGTATTGAAGGAGCTGGCAGATGTCCTTTCCAAACCCCTTTCCATCATCTTCCAGTGGTCCTGGCTGACTGGGGAAATTCCATTAGACTGGAGGCTGGCTAATGTTGTGCCCATCTACAAGAAGGGGTTGCAGGGAGGATCCAGGGAACTACAGGCCTGTCAGTCTGACCTCAGTGCTGGGGAAAGTCATGGAACAGGTGATCTTGAGTGCTATCATGAAGCACATGCAAGAGAACGAGGTGATCAGGCCCAGTCAACATGGGTTTACAAAAGGCAGATCTTGCAAAACTAACCTGATGGCCTTCTATAACAAAATGACTCGACTACTAGACAAGGGAAAGGTTATGGATGGAGTCTTCTTGGACTTCAGTAAAGCCTTTGATACAGTTTCTCACAGCATTCTGTTTCAGAAACTGTCAGCCTCTGGCCTGGACAGACACACACTCTCCTGAGTTGAAAACTGATTGGATGGCCAGGCCCAGAGAGTGGTGGTCAATGGAGTTAACTCCAGCTGGAGGCCAGTTACAAGTGGGGTTCGTCAGGGCTCGATACTGGGTCCAGCCCTGTTCAATGTCTTTATCAATGACCTGGATGAAGGCATTGAGTGCACCCTTAACAAGTTTGCAGATGACACTAAGCTGTGTGGAAGTGTGGATCTGCTGGAGGGTAGGGAGGCTCTGCAAAGGGATCTGAACAGGCTGGACTGCTGGGCCGAGGCCAATGGCATGAGGTTCAACAAGGCCAAATGCTGGGTCCTGAACTTGGGGCACAACAACCCTATGCAGTGCTACAAACTGGGGGAAGAGTGGCTGGAGAGCTGCACGGAAGTGAGAGACCTGGGGGTAATGGTTGACAGCTGACTGAACATGAGCCAGCAGTGTGCCCAGGTCACCAAGAAGGCCAATGGCATCTTGGCTTGTATTAGAAACGGTGTAACCAGCAGGTCCAGGGAGGTTAGTCTCCCTCTATACTCGGCACTGGTGAGACCGCACCTCGAGTACTGTGTTCAGTTCTGCGCCCCTCACCACAAGAGGGATGTTGAGGCTCTGGAGCGTGTCCAGAGAAGAGCAATGAAGCTGGTGAGGGGGCTGAAGAACAAGTCTTACAAGGAGCGGCTGAGAGAGCTGGGGTTGTTTAGCCTGGAGAAGAGGAGGCTGAGGGGAGACCTTATTGCTCTCCACAACTACCTGAAAGGAGGTTGTGGAGAGGAGGGAGCTGGCCTCTCCTCCCAAGTGACTGAGGACAGGACAAGGGGGAATGGCCTCAAGCTCCGCCAGGGGAGGTTCAGGCTGGACATCAGAAAAAAATTCTTCACAGAAGGAGTCATTTGGCACAGGAACAGGCTGCCCAGGGAGGTGTTCAAGTCACCTTCCCTGGAGGTGTTCAAGGAACAGGTTGATGAAGTGCTTAGGGACATGGGTTAAGGGAGTGTTAGGAATGGTTGGACTCAATGATCCAGTGGGTCCTTTCCAACCTGGTGATTCTATGATTCTGTGGGGTGGGCAGGGTGCTGGAGAGATCCCATTTGCCAGTGCTAATTATCATACAACCAAGGCACACAATTTGGACTTGGACAAGTGCAGCCTTCCACCTGTGCCCAGTCTGCTATTCTTCTAATGCATTCCCACAGATGAGCATCGAAACTGTCCCAGTCTTTCAAATGGAGCTCAGTGCCCCATGAAAACATGAACTTTTTACTGTCCAAGGTGGAAGTTTCCAGTTATATTAATGAAAGCCTGTCTTAATCTAGTACTCCTGGGTAACACTCTTACCGCACTCCTTTTGGTGGTTTAATCCTGAGGAGAATGCACAGTGTCTCACTGCAAGGAAAAGCCTGACACAATGCTGCAATTATATGCATCATCTTCCTTAATTCATGACTACATTTTCACACGCCAAATGGAATTGAAAAAATTACCTGCATTAAATAACTCCAGTTGTAATACAAGCTAACTAATACTCTCCATTTTCCTCTGAGCTACTTCCTCACACTTCTTGAAACCCTTCCCCTCACGCCACTCAATCATGAACCAGACCCTATCTCCCTAATTAAAAGCAGTTCCTCCCCATACCCTGCCAGACACTGCTTCTCCTTCCTCCTCTCCTTTTGCTCCATATTCCTTCCAAGCCTTGCAGACCATACGCACATTTCTGTCTAACACAGGCTTTGTGAACGTCACCAGTGATGCTGCAAAAGCAGCAAAGGGACAGGCACTGTCTGACTGGGGACAATGCTGGCACACATATGCATGCTCTCCTCCAGCCACTCACGCAGCCCCTGAACTGACAGGCAGGAAACTTCTGGCACATCCTCCTGCTGACAAAAGGAGTGGGAAAGGTGTGTCAAGAGAGAAGGCTTTGAGTGTTGCACTCTGTGTATATTTTTGACTCTTCAGAAAGCCATCAGCTCCTTCATCCACGGCCTGGAAGCTTTCCAGAGTTATAAATAAAACATGCTGGGAAATAGTGCATACATTGTATTTTTTATAGTCCCTTTACTGTTTTCCCACACTTTAAAACCAGAAGTTAACATTTGACTGCTTTGTTTGTCTCAGAAGGCTTACGTTACTCCTAGCGATGCCTGTCAAATTCTATCATTATGCAGGCGTTATATCCATTCATAGACAAACAGTTAAGCTGTAGCTCATGAGAAAATGGAAAAAAAAATTCAACAGCAGAGAGTGGAGGTTTTACACTGAGGTTCTGTAACGTTACTCTGCCATCAAGCACATTTAAACTTTACCAATAAGAAAAGTTACTCCTCATCTATGTTAGAAACAAGCTGAACTTTTACAAGGGTAATGTAATACCTCAAATATAAACAGTCGTCAATAATCTGCAGAACAGAAAGCACTTAAGAATACTTATTAGGTGTTATTAAATGTTATTTTCCATTACTGAATTATGAAAAATCTCATCTTGCATATATTATTTAGAAAATAGCAGCAAGATTCATGCAAACCCCAAAAGTTTAGAAGAGAAACAGAAAGAAATTGAAAACGTAAATTTGACGAACTATAAAATTTTGAAATACAAAATCGTGACATTGTCAGAAAAGAAATTCTGAAAAATCTCTGTGTATATTTAGAGCTTTCCTGGCAAGCATCGAAAAGCATTCCTATGTTTAAATCTGCAAACAGCTTCACAGTGAAAGTAAACAGTGGTTCCAACAGCAAAGCACATCAGCTGCAATCGTATTCCAGTGAGAAGCAGAGAGTGAGTTTAAGGGTTACAACACACATTTTGAAGGGAAAAATCTTTGTTGGTCTGAAAGTGTACAAACAGAACCTTCTCTGACACAGACACATTTAGGGACACCAGAAAATATCTTGTAGAATACTACCTATACTCACACCTGGGGATTTAAAGAGGAATCCAAGCAAATCAAATTTCAAAATGTGCTAAATTATCCTTGCAGGATAAATATGTCAAAGTCAGTCTGACTCCATCAGGAAGCAGGTCAGACAGGCCTGTCTGTGTGCAGTACAACAAGACAAGTCAAGTTTGTACACCACAAAATCACCTGTATGGCAACTGCATAAGCAGCTCAAAAGTCTTACTCAGGACATGTATCCGACTATGCAACATTTCAGACACAGGTGAGTGCAGTATTGCATTGAGGACGCAATAGGTGCATGCAACGGGTCCATGCAGTGACTTGTAGGTACCTCACATGTATGATGCCTAAGTGTATGAAACCTTAAACCTTGGCACCACTTGCCCTGCAAACCTGAGGCAGAGCACAAACAGTGCTCTGAAGCTGACTTCTAAAACCTTATTTATAGTACCACGACACTGGTTAAACAGCATACAGGAGAACCACATTTGTGGTAAAAGAACTATGCCAAGTTACATGTTCAAGGCAGCCCTTAACACACTGGAAAAATAAAAAATCATGAAATGCAAACTAGTCCAGTTAAAGCCTGAGAAATAGCTAAGTGTTTGCGGTTATGACTTAGCACCGTCAACTTATGTGAAAGTGTACCATATGAAAAGACAGCCCATCTAGGCCATACAAACAACTGGAGAGGCACATAATATCAATAATTCAAGCAATAAACTAACAGGCATATGATTTGTTAAGTTACAGGAGCAATTCTAGATGGCAGTGAAGAGCCACAGTTCTTTAAGCAACAGACGACTGACTACTAGTGAAACAATCTAGAGTGAAACAACTGTCCACATGTGAAGTCCCTAATGGTGCTGAATTTTCTCACACAATTTGCTCACTTTTTCAATGGCATATTAATACCATGCTCTGATTTTCTGCTTATTTCATATTCACTTCCATACTGTTACAGAAGAGGCAGTGTTTGAATGCTGCCAAACACCACTTTCCCTTGATTTAAGAAGCAGAGAGAGAGACAGAGAGGTAAGCCTGACTTTTCTGGATGAAGGAAAAAGGGAACTGCAATATAAAACAGAGAAGCAGAAGTAGATTTAAGACCATCTTTCATTTTATCACACTCTCTGTGTATACTGAGACTTAAGTATATTGTGAACATCCCATCAGAAATTTAAAGATGATTAGTCATACACTTCGTCATTTCTGCTTAGAAATAAGAGTACCAACTTGCAGTATTTGTTTTACTCATCAGGTTTAGCGGCATTCAAACCTCTGCTTGCACGTACGTAGAGCACTCATTACTGCTCATCACTGCTAGTTCACCAATATATCAGGCAGAGGAAAACACAGCTCTGCCCATGATGAATGTTTTACATGACAACAAAAAGCAATAAATAGGACAAAATCCACACTTAGACACTGAAAAAAGAATCTGGAAACACCTAGTAGGCCATTTAAATAAGCAAGCATGGTTTAGATCACAGTCATAAGTTAGTCTCTTACTCTTGTCAGTGCAAAGCAAACACAAGACTACGGTTGCACAGCTGGCATATATTGTAACTATTCCAGGATTTCCTCAGAAAATCCCAAGTGTGGTACGTTAAAGAACTGACTGCTCTTCCCTCGCACAGACACAAACACACAAGTTTCTATTTCTTAAGCAAAGGTCTTTAAACAAAGGGCAGCATAAGCCACACACTGGATCACTACCATCTGCAACTCCACAGAAACCTCTGACACACACTTAAATGCAGCTGAAGGCAAAAATGAAGAAAGTTATTTACATCATGCTGCTTAAATAGTTTCTCAAGTACAGGCCAACTTCTTAATCAGCACGTTAAAACCACGGTTCATTTCTTCACAGAATTTTCCGATTATTAAAAAAAAAAAATCCCATTCCTTCTTTCTCCTGTTACCTTAACTCTTTTGACTGAAAATTATATTATGACATGGCCGAGCAACCTTAAGAAGCAATACTAGCAGCTGTGTCTACACACAATACCTTATTTATAGCCCAACCCCTCAGTTCCTAAATATGACCAGCTTGAAGAGCTACAGCTATTATGGAACATTTCTTCATTCATGAACTTCAGCAGTACATACTGGAGTTTATTCATTACCACTTTGTGGAAAGTAATTAAAATGATGGAAATAAGGCTTTTCCCAGGAGTGTCAAAGCACTAATTAGTCAACAGACCATGCAATCATAGCCATATGCAGCCATAGCAGCAGGATGATATCCTGACCCTACCAGTTTTCAAGAGAAAAAATCCCAAAAACTGCTTCTAGCCTTAGAACATGGGTTTAACAGGCCTTGCAGTCAGAAAGTTTGGGACACATCACCACTCAAATCCACTAGAACAGGAACTCAACAAAATAGGATGATGACTTGTCTATCACGGAAAAAATAGTGAGTTATTTTCAAGCAATGCAACTCACCTCTGCTGATGCGCTGCTTCTCTCCAGATAGAATGCCAGGGCTGTCTATAATACTGATGCTCTTCAGTACCTGGTTTGGTAACTGAGAACACATGAACCTGCAGGAAAGGAAGAAAGAAAAGAATATTAACAACAGTTCTAGCTCATGTGTAGATTGTCCAAAAAGAGATGCCCTTTGTATATCGGCTTTTAGAAAGACTCAAGTGAGATTTTAAACAAAGTTTCCAAAGTCCTAATGAACTCGTATGTTTGGCAACCATACATGTTTAAGAAAACAAAATGTAAACAGCTTCTCAAAAAGAAAGCAAACACAAGAAAAGTTTGTAGAACTGTTATGTCTCAGTGCTGACAAAATTTCAAATTTCCCAAGGGCTGACAACGTGCGCTATACATGCCCATAATTAAAAAGACTGCATAAAATGAACATTTTCCTAGGACTAAAATAATTATACAGAAGAAACAATTCTTCATGTACTCCACTTTTGCCCAAATTCAAAGAGATTCAAAAGGAAAGAGAAGCAGGGAGAAAGCCATTGGTGATATGTTTAGATGCAAGTTACTAGCAAAGTCACCCTCTCACCTGCTCCAGCAGTGTTTGAATGGCCTCCATCCCTAACTCGACATCCTCGTTAGGTGGGGCCTCTTGGGGCCCCAGTATTTCTCCCACAAACTGAGCAAAAGCCTTCACGCTGCCAGAATTGCAAGTTCAAATTACACACAGCAGGCTCTAAACAATAACCTCCTGCCTCTGTGATGGAAGACATTAAATGGTGATATTATGAAAAACAAATAATTCATGATGCCTCCAAGAGTTACGCAGAAACTCTTTGTCTGTTCAATCTAAACTGCTTCGGTGCTTCTGGAGCAGTCCATGATCGACGAACTTCATCTTCTTTCTTTATAAACTGCCTTTAAGAGATTTGCATAAGAGTTTAATCTTCTTATTGAGCAGCAGCTGAAGACTGCGACAACAAGCACACAATGTAAACCACCCTCCTCCCGTGATGCTGTGGAGCCAGTGGCCCTTCTCCCTAAGGCAGACTAACCAAGGCTTAAGCTGCAGGCTAGGACACCTGCCCTGTGTTAACCCACTGCATTAGAAGGCATACTGTCTCAAGAAACAGCATGTCAAACACTGAAAGCAAATTTTAACCGTACCGAGGTCAAACAAGAACTTTAAGACCAAATAGAATCCGAGGTAGGAAAAGTTCAGGCAGTCAAATATCAGGTACAAAATGTAAGATATATCAAAATTTGGAAGCTATTGCTGGACAGATAATGATCCACATTATTGAAAGTACAGGAAGAAAAAAATCCTCACATGTCACTTCATCTCTTCTTGGGTAGGACATAAATGGTAGCATCAACTACAACCCTCCCTGACACGCAAGAGAGGATAAGGAAACAGCTGCCACCTTAGGGTACATAACAGCACTACACCTTTGAGGTTTGTTGTTTTAGCAGAACATCAGGTGTAGAAAATACTGCATATCCTGGAGAAAACTTTATCACTAAGGCTAATTTTCTATAAGCTTAACATATGCTTTTGAAACAGCAGTGAGGTACTATTGAATAAAATAGCATTTTTTTTAACTTTCCAAAACATGAAGGAGACACCATGTTAAAGAAAACACATTTTGAGGAAGTATAGTAGATGGGCATAAATCACGATGAAAATACATTTGACCACTTCAACCATTACAAAAAGACATATCAGTGATATGTACAACATGAAGCAGATTTCATAAATTTGCAACAGTGTAAAGACTGAATTTTCCTTTTAAATCACCATTTCACTTTAGAAAGCTCAGCACTTGGCTAGCACCACAGAGATGTTTCTAGGCCTATCTTACAAGAAAACTATTATTTCAGCTGAACAATACAACAGTATTTTGACTTGGGCATCACCCAGACTGGGACAGCTCGAAAGTGCTGTGCAAGAAAACAGAGAACTACAGGTCTCAGAAATGGAAAGATATTGCAGTCTTTTCTGCAGTCATTATTGGCAAAGGGAGGAGTAAAGTATATTGGAAGAGGATATGAAATAGAAGGATAAACTCAGAAGTAACTGGCTGTGGGTTTTAGAATACATTCATGATATAAAGACAACAGATGGGTTAACAACCTTATATAAAGCTAATATTTCAGACAACCTAAAACTATAATGCTAATGGTATCTGAGTATCTCTTTTTGACATTAAGATTTGAACCACTACTTCTTACATGATGTCTGAAGTGTGACTTTCTTACTTCTGCATCACCAAAAGCAAAACTACATATTACCTACCTTAATGTCAACAGACTTCATGAATAAAAAGCTTTATAAATATAGTTCTGTGAATGAAATGTTTGTAACTGCTAAAGGCACATTATACCCTTGATGCTGCCATGTTTTTTGTATTACTATAAAACTACTGTTAAAGAAAATCAGCAATATTATACTACCCTTGCAAAAATAAGTTACACTGTTTGTAAAAATGAATTCAACAACTTTATCTGTTGATTCTATTACTTGGTTTTTTCTAAGATTAAGTGTGGACAACTCAAAGAATCTTATAAGAATTTAAACTCCAGTTATCCATTAGAACAGAGCAGGACCACGTTTCTTCTCAGCAGCACCAACGTATTTCCATGATCTTTTGGTATACTGCAATATTCTTTCCTCACTTACTTTAACCAGCATCCAAGGGCACACTAGGTCCTGTCCCATCACCTTCCTTCCCCAACTTTCCTTAAAAGCTCACAGGAGAAATAAAAGACAAGTTACTCCACTCAAGAGCCTTACATAGGCATCTATCACACGCACTGAGATACAGGGGGAAATAAGAAGGGGTAATGGAAAAAAGAGTTAAGGTAACATCAATAATATAACACAGGTAATTAGTAAGTACAAGCCTTGATTGTGTTACTGTGCTCTTGTTTGTTTTTAGTTTCACCATTACCTCAGTCACTATTTCCTTTCATGCTACGTTTAGATGAAAAGGGCACTTGACTTCACAGTCTAATTGTCTACAGCCTTTTAAGAGTGATACCTTAGGTTTTTCCACAAAACAAAACACTGGGATTGTGATGTCATTAAAAAAAAAAAAAAGAAAAGCCAAGGGTGAGGGGAAGAGAGAAGTAGCGAGAAATAAATATTAAGACAGGAGTGAGAAATGTAATATTTGGTATAAAGCAACAGCACTTCACTGCCAGTTTGGCAAATGAGAAAAGGCAATGCAAAATATGTAGTATGTTCACAAATAAAGATGACAGAGAAAATTTACTCAAAGATATGGACATAAAGCCTAAGACATTTTCAGCTAAGTAGGAAAGAGAAATGAGTTGTTCTTAAAAAGCACCAATATGATCAGAGAAGCAGACCAAACTCGGTGCTAGGGTAATATAAGCACCTAGATCTCCTCATCAAAGCTAAGGAATGTGAATGTCAGGAAGATAAGGTTGCTTACAGCACTGCAATATAACAACACCACAGTCACCAAAAGAACTGGAATAATTTAGTTGCTTACTTTGAATGTAAAACTTTTTAGATAGCAAATCATCTTCCTTGCCTGAAATTCAGGACTTAATGCAACTAGTTAGACACACTTTTTTGCCTAAATAATCTAACCCATTCATCAACACATTTAGTTATTATTATATGTTCTGTGTCAATACTTGAATACTGTGCAAAATACTATTTACAGTATAATTATATTAACTTTTCACAGAGAGCACAATGACAGGAAAGAGGGAAATAGAACAGTGATCTGAAGGACAAGACTTAGACAACAACCTCACAAAGATGGGTCCTGGACCACAAGTTATTACTTGAAATGGAACTTGACTGCAGCTTCCCACAGCACATATTCTTATTTCTTAGTGAAGTGATAGCCAAGCCAACTATAAGCAGTTACATATTTTCTTTTGTGAATAAGCACAGTGAGAGATAAGACTGTACATGATGAACTTTTAAACACATATGCCAGTGTTTATCAGCCAAACAGGAAAATTTATTGTTGAAAGAGAAACAATTTAGATTAACAGGATTGCAAAACCAGCCCTCCATGTCAAGCCACCATCAAATACAGGAAGAAAACAAGGGTATTGTTCACACAATGCAAAGTTATTAATAACTTTCAACTGGAAATATTTAGCCTGCTACTTATGTTACCCATGGCAATATTCACAGGCCCTGAAGCAACTTTCCTCTTTTTTGCAAATACCCAGCAGCCATCCAGAAGCGAATGCTATCAAATCCCAGCCTATGGGACTGCCTGAAGACCAGATAATTAAAACTCAACACTCAACAGCTTGAATATATACTTTATCCAGAAAGCATACACAAATATTCTCCATTCTTGTAGGGCTTTTCACATATCCAGCAATTCACAGCTTTAAAGATCCATACCAAGAGCTCAGGTGAGACCAACAGAAAGAAACAAGATAGCATCAAAGGGAAAATAACTTTTCCTTTTTTTTGGATGGTAGTTTTTAATAATAGTATCAATCTACCAGTTTTCTTTACTGAGCAGGAAAATTTGTGCCCAAACTGATCTTGAGTTCCAGCTGGCATAATGCCTTACAAACAAGTTAGCTGGTGGAGCGTTTCAACATTTTCCTGTGAACTGGTTTTAACAATGATTTTCTGTCTGATAACAAAATATACATAAACACTCCTTACCTTTTCACTTTTTTTTTTTAAGTTTTATCAAGTGTACACAGCTCTATACTAGTACTACCCTACCTAGTACAGCTGCTTTTTCGTTATTCACCTGAACTGCCACCACCCCTGCCTGTATTTGTATATTTATTCCATGCTGATCAAAATAAATACAAAAAACTGAGTAAAAAACATTGATGCTTGGAGACAGTATCAAGTAGAACGCTAAACAAAAAAATACAAAGACAGCAAGCAAACATAGCTCACCTGTTCAGGAAAGCATTTCCAAAGCGGCTGAGTTTGCGGAACGGCTTCTTAGGGTCAACAACTAGGGCATTTCCAGGAACACTTCCTTCTGAATCTCCATACATCACAGCAATAAAAGAATCTGTGGTAGGCTCTGGACCAATTCGCATGCCTGGGAAGTCTTGTTCAAGTAAGTATCTAGAGATGGAGAACACAAAGTAGCAGAATGAATGAGTGGGAACCATAGCAAAAGCAAATACCTATAATTTGCTTGAAAATTCCCAAGGATATACACACTCTAGAATAATAAAATTACATTTTTCCTGCATTTCATTATTTCTATTAACTAAGAAGGGGAAAAAAGCAAACAACAAACCCACAACTGAATTCCAGTTTTTCACAACAACTAGGTAAGACAACAAAGTAAATCCCTTTACAAAACCAGGGTCAAATTATTCCCTGAAATGCAGCACCTGAACCACTTACGTGGATGACTCTACCAGTCATCCCAGTGCTGTAGGTTATGCTACAAGCTATCACTGCTTTTACGTGCGTTTTTCAAGCCTATACATGTGCTGCTGGTACTAAAAGGGAGCGGTTTGAAACAGCATATGGGCAGCGGCAGTTTCTGACAGGTCTAACCCTTCAATGAACTCAGTATGATTTTACTGACTTTAGCTCATCCTGCCACAGGCAGCAATAACAGTTATGAGACAACATAGCTACATCTGTTTGGGATTGAGGAAAGGATTTTTTTCTTTTGACTCTCACATCAAAAAGTAATTGTTAACTAAGTCATACCTGCAGAACTTGAGGCCTAACAGTAACATACTTCTAAGAGGCATCAAGCCATGCCGTGCTGCACCAACAGAAACCATCTTGCATCTCTCCGAGTAATCCACTCAGAGATACAAACAGCATATTCTCAGTGGACCAAGTCTAAAACACCAAATGGTGACTTCCCAAACAACAAGGTCTAAAACAAAGGATGTGCATATGTAAATGCTAAAACTTAATGGAACCAGAGTATGTATTTGCTGAAAAAGCCTGTTTGCATCCCTTCCTGGATGGCAACTAAGATGCAAGAGAAGTCACAAGCCTATCAAGCAATAATCAAAATTACAACGTTCCTCCTGCCTACACTATCATAGCTGCCACTTTTCAAATCCAGAAGCAGACAACACTGCTTTACTTTATTGCTATTGTCTTCATTCACAACAACATCATCTTGAAGATGTTCACCTCAAGACTAAGACCACATTGTTTTCAAGTGTGCTGTAATTTGACATTACAGGAGCATTAAAATTCTCCGATACACTCAAATTGTCTTGTAATTACTAATTCCATGTTACCCTGGAGTTCTTAAAAAAACAAACAAAGAAACAAAAACCCTCACAATTTTAATCAGCCACAACTGATTTTACATAATTAGAGCTGTATTTAAACGAGAATTCTTCAGGCACAGATGATGGTTAGCGCTAGTTAGGCTTGAACACATCTATACTAACATTGGTCTTTGAATAGTAGGTTTGTTCTGGTCCTTAATCCAACAGCACTATGCCTGTTCTACTATAATTTTATAACCCAATATTGATTTGAGAGTACTTGCAAGCTGCTTTACTGAAAAAAAACATTCAATGAAGTATCTGTACTTGCTGAACAATTTCTCGTTTATCTTTAAATGTAATACCTAAACATTCACAGACTCTACAGATCAGTGCACAGAAGTGGAATTTAAGGTAGGAATTTACTACACATTTCAAAGATTTTTTTCTACTAGCCTTAGCAAACTGGCTCAAATCAGTTCAATCTATGCTCTGAGAGGCTTAAAGCATAGAATATGAGATTTCCTGCAGCTTTCTGCTTCCAAACAAACAAATGAAAGAAATACCAATGCTAAAAACTGGGAAAGTAGGAACACAAGAATAGTCACATCAGGACATGTCAAAGTTGATTTATTCTACTTCTAGAGTAAGCTGTACCTAATGCACAATAACAAGGAAATAAAACTAACCCCCCTCCAAAAGCAAAAAAAACCCAACACTGAAACCTCTCTGCACATGCAGGAACGTACAATGCAGCAGATCTCACATCTTTACAATGCAGATCATGTATCAAGACAAAGACAAAACTCCTTTCATAGCTCAGCAGTTGAACCCTCTATGCATGGAAAGGCAGGACTTCCAAGTGTTGTAGCATACTTCTTAATACCTGAAACACAAAAGCATGTTCCTGCCTCCTCATGGAACACCACTGCAGACTAGAGCCCTCTAAAGCAGGATGCAAAGGCTAACTCAGAAGAGCCAGTACCATTTTTCACTAAAGCCACGCTGGACTTATTCACAGCATTGATTTTGAAAGATCAATTATACTTTTAACTTCTAAAATAAGATTTTTAACTTGCTGCAATAGAATGTTCAACTTCAAAGTCTCTCAGTCTGCTTTTCCTCATTAGCCTTCTTTTAAAAGAGAAAGGATCTCTATTGGACTCATCATCAAGTTCTCTTCTTGATATGGCCATTCCCAGACTTCTGCTACCAGTGGCAGCAACTCATAACATGGCAACACATATGACAAGAAGCTCCAAAAGCAGCAGTTAAGAACATAATCAAATGCACATGAGAGAAGTTCCAGATCCCAGGTCACAGAAAACTATGTGATGGGATCTGAATGCAGGACAGGACACCTCCAAGGTAATATGATAATTGCTATCAAAAGCTTATGAACCTGGGAGGCACAGTTAGGGACATTAAGCATTAAGACCACATTAAGTGGTCTTTCAGATGACTAAAAAATATAAACTCATGGCCTGCTCATTAAGTTGCTGCACAGGTAACACTTGCAGCTTTTACAAAGAGTTGGAAGCATGGAACACCCTTCAGGATTTCCAACATCTGTATTTTCAGCTTGAAACTCAACCGTGCAAATTCAGATTAGCTGCTTATTGAAATGAACAAAAAGATAAAAGTGCTACTGAACTGCAATGATACTTTCAATTTAATGTCAGAGATGCAGCTTTAAACATCAGGCTTTTATAGTGACAACCCAGGAAGGTAAGGTCTCCTTCCGAATATCAAGTCCCATCCAACAGTCACAGTACTCAGCCTGGTACAGCTACTCAGCACAGGAAACACTTGGCAAGGCAGGTATTTTCCATTAAGACTGTCTCACAGTTGCACATCAAGAATCAGTACAGGCTAAAATAAACCCTGGTTCTTGAGCACTGGTTGTACAAACTATATCATACTTCCTCTGAGCATGAAAATCAGTTTCACTTAGCCATACAAAAGGGGTGAGCAGTCTTCTATAAACTGAAAAGCTGCACATGTTTTTCTACAGTACACTATGTTAACACAGGAAAATACCTGGATTTTTAGCATCTGCATGCCTTTCTCAGGAATTTTCAGCAGAGAAGGAGTTCAAAACGGTTCACAGGAAGAATGCTTAAAAATAGTGAATGTCCCAAAGACAGCCTAGATCAAACAACAGACATCCTGTTGGCCCTTCTCCATTTGTTTTTACCTGGACTATAATCTTTCTGCTTTGCCAATAAACATTCATCTATGTTCCTTTGCAAGATCTATAGCCAGCCTACGGGAAACTGGTTTACAAAGTTCCAGAGATAGCAAAGATTACTCAGTTTCAGATACTGATAATCATCTAAAGTCTAAATGCCTTAGCTAAGCCACACTAATGCACAAACACCAGTGAGCTGGACAGAGCAGCACTGCTCAGGAAACCTGTGTGATGCACAAGAAGACAAACTCAAGTCTCCTTTCATAGGGCTGCTCACATCCATACTACATACGGCACCAAATCCTCCATAGTTTTTTTTTTTTAAAAAAAAACACAACAGAACTAGCAGACATTTGCTTTAGTGGAAGAATTCTCCTCCAAATAAAAACATTTTAGTGTTGAGCTAAATTAAGCACTTTTTTCAACCCAGAAAAAAACAGATACAGCCCCATTCTGACCATACAAGCAATTGCACTCCACTTGCAGACTTCAGATATTATGCGTACAAAAGGGTGTTTTCATAAAACACAGCTCTGAGTTAAATAGAAGGAAGCCTACCATTTTAACCTCTGAGTCATACCTCTGCGCAAAGTAAAAGCACAGCCTGGCAAGCTGAGGAATCCACTTCTGTTTTTCCTCATCTTGATAAGTTCTTTAAAATTAGTCAGTCTCTTACACTTTCAAAATAGAAAAGTTATTAGGTTAAACATTATTAGACTAGAAGTGTAATTCACTGTTAGAAGGAAAGAAAATGCTCAGCAACTACAAACTCGCATTGACCAGCTCCTTTCTCTTTTCCATACACTTCAATTCTCATCTCCTGTCACTCCTTGACCCACTTCTTTCTCTAAAGCAGCCAGGAGAAACTGAGAGAATTACAGAAGCTGCAAAGCCAAGCAGCTCATATGTAAGGTAAATATTGAGCTCTCACACACCTTCCCACTTCATTAAAAACAATCAGAGAAGTATTAACATTTGAACCTGGATATATTTGTTTGAATTGTCAGCATTGTCAGATACTTGACTAAAACAGTATCACCAGCTACACCTTCTACAGTTAAACTGGCTGGTTGCACTGCATTGCTCCAGGAGCAAAAAAGATAAACAGCATCAAGTGAAAAAACAGAAGAGCTGTTAGAAACCTGGAAGCTTTGTTTGCATATTTTACTCCCTGGGGACATTCAATCATTGCTGGTCAGTGTTTTCCATGAAGTGGAAGGAACTGGGTGGATGTGGATGTGTCAGAGGTATGAAAATGTGAAGTTCTCACGATAATGTCTAAATCAAAGCAAGTCCCAAATGAGTATTTTTCAGCTAAACAGAATTGTTATCACACATAAACCTAACAATAAACACTTAAGTAGATCTAGTATGCCCTCCTGACTATGAAATGGAGAAATGTAGAACAAAAAGCAGTTTAATTTAAGATTTGAAATAAAGTTAACTTGATATAAACCAAAAGCCAAACAACAAAACCCAAACCTATACTCCAACTTCATTCTCAGGAAAGCTATTTACAATAAACCTGGAATTGCAACAGTCTTGAGAGTGTGTGACATTTTTCCACAGGAGATTCAGCCTACCATAGGGAAATTTATTTGTGGCTGACCTAGACACTATAATATTTTCCCATGTTATCTTACAAGCCTTGCCTTCAGCATACAACCATTTCTGGTTTTTTGCTTTTCTTATTCTCCTTTAAGCTGGATTTTGAGAAACAGTCACTGTGATACCATTGTCTAAGTTGTTGCCCATCTGAATAGAGCATTTTCTCATGCTGATTCAGCCAATTATTATCTATACCATAGCGAGCGCTGATGTAATGAATACTCATCATGGTGAGGTCAGACTGTGGTCCTTTAGAAGCAGTAACAGCTGATCTATTACTGACTGGGGCTCAACAGTTAATTTCGGTCTCTTCAATACCTACTAAGGCATTAAACCACTGAGCAATTTGCCTAAAATGAAGACAGAAGAAAGGGGTAAGTGTGTGAAGAGAAGAGCACATCACAGTATAACTCACCCCCTCCACTAAGTCAGATATTTTAATAAAACAAATGAGAAAACATCTCTGAAAATTTCTCTCTCTGTTAAATTTTCCTGGATATCTTTATCTGGATAAAAAAAAAGCTGGAAAGAGCTGTAGTAAGTGACATGTCTTTTCTCATTCAGACTGTATATTAGTAACAGTCAACTCTATTGCTCAGTGTTTTATGGTTAAGGTGGTAAATTACTCACAAAGCAACAGTACCAAAAATACATCTAAGGCACCACCAAGAATATCAGTGTTTCTAAGCGCAATATTGACTTGCACTGCCATCAAATATGGACAAATGCAAAGGACAGAAAAGTTGAATGTCCATAAATAAAGAATGTGTGCTCTCGTCCAAGGTAGACTCTTCCAAGAGGGGAAAAAGTTTCCTATGAATTGCAAAGGACACAGAAACTCAGCTGACAGGCAGAGCAGGTTCTAGTTTGTACATATTTGGGACCATTCTGTCTCTGTATTACCCGTGCTCTCACCATGCCTTGTCCATAAGTCAGGTAAGAACATTCATTTGGAAATATATACAGACTGACAAAGCAGCTGTACTTTTAAAGAAGAAAATTAATCAGCATGGCTAAAGAAATGTAAGGAAATACCTAATTCACCTCCTTTAAGTGTTTGCAGGAATGCAGTACAACTCCTTAAAGAACCAAGTTCTACTTTAAGCTTCCAGTTAGCTAGTTGTAAAACCAGAAAAGAAACATGATTAGCTCTGTAAACATCTGAAAAGTTCACCGGTGAGTAAAGGTAAACATTGTTTTTCAGTGGAGAAGAGGAGAGACAGGACTTCTGCCTTGTGAAAACAGTGTTATGGCAAGGCTGCCAGTAACCTTTGGAACAGAAAGCGAAACATTTGTAAAATTTACAGGGCTATAACGAAATTCAGATACAATAAGTAGGTCAAAATAGGATCCAAGAGACCTCTCGGTGTCTTTTTCAGAGTTTTGCATACTGTTAGACTGATTTGTAAGGGGCACATGAGAGGCAAACACACTGAAAATATTCACAAGCTTGTAATACCCAAGGCACACTTCAGCTTCCTAAAAACGTTATTAACCAGCTCAAAAACAAGACACACAGGAAAGACAAAAAATACTACAACAGCAGCAACATTGTTAAGCTGCCTTTTTAGTGATATTGCTTGTTCAATGCAGAAGAGTTGCCTGTTCCCCAGAAGAGTCTGGGGAAAATCAGGACTTTCCAGATAGCATGTCTGGTTTTGCCCAAAACTGTTGCCACGTTTCTCTTTTCACATCCAATCTGTGCATTAAACTACTTTTGGGAAAGACAAGGGAGGAGGTAAAGTCAAATCGTCTGCGATGGTTGATGCAGTCATGCCGCTGTAATGCCAAGTGCCTGTTTCTCTGTTGAAGCAACTCAGAGAATGAAGTTAAGAGGAAGTAGACAGTGGCATTACATTCCTCAGCAGAACATGAAATCAAGATAGTATTCTCAAACAGGAAGTCGGCAGGAGAGTTACAGAGCATGCAACACGCTTGGGAGTGGCACCCATCCTCTACACAGCATGGGAGGCTCTCCAGCAAGACCCCCTCCTTGCAGGGGAGACAGCACAGTGGCCACCGGGCCATCACTGCTGCCCTGGCCCTGCAGCAGCCCTGCCGTGGGTGTGAGCCACGCTTAGAATCACAGAATAGTTTGGGTTAGAAGGGACATTAAACATCATCTAGTTCCAACCCCCCTGCCATGGGCAGGGACACGCCCCACTAGCTCAGGCTGCCCAAGGCCCCATCCAACCTGGCCTTGAACACCTCCAGGGATGGGGCATCCACAGCTTCTCTGGGCAACCTGTGCCAGTGCCTCACCACTCTCATGGTGAGGAAATTCCTCCTTATGTCTAGCCTAAATCTGCCCCTCTCCAGTTTACACCCATTGCACCGAGTCCTACCACTACAGGCCCTTGTAAAAAGCCCCCTCCAGCTTTCTTGTAGCCCCTTCAGGCACTGGAAGGTCGCTATAAGATCTTTTTGGAGCCTTCTCTTCTCCAAACTCTCTCAGTTTGAACAACCCCAACTCTCTCAGCCTGTCCTCACATGGAAGGTGCTCCAGCCTTCTGATCATCTTTGTAGCCCTCCTCTGGAGCCGTTCCAACAGCTCCATATCCTTCTTATGTTGAGGATTCCAGAACTGGACACAATACTCCAGAGGAGGTCTCAAAAGAGAGGAATAGAAGTGGCAGAATCCCCTCCCTCGCCCTGCTGGCCACGCTTCCTTTGATGCAGACCAGGACACAGTTGGCCTTCCGGGCTGCGAGCGCACATTGCCGGCTCATGTCGAGCTTCTCACCGACCAGCACCCCCAAGTCCTTCTCCGCAGGGCTGCTCTCAAGCACATCGCCCCCATCCTGTACCGGAGCCGCGCCCCTCCCCGAGCCGGGCGCTGCCGGCGCGCGACACCGACCGCACAGCAGAGACGCCGCGGGCAGGCGGTGAGCGGGGATTACGGGGCCGAGGGGTCGCCGTGACAGGAACAGGCGCGGTGGCCTCGGGAGAAGGCACCGCAGGTCGCCTACCTAATGAAGGTGGTCTTGCCGGTGCTGTACTGCCCCACCAGCAACACCATGGGCTTGTTCTCGAAGTCGGCCTCCTCCAGGGCGGGTGAGTGGAAGTCATGGAAGCGGTAGTGCTCCTCCAGCGGCAGCAGCTTGCGGAGGTAGAGGTCCCGCAGCCCCCCGGTCACCGTCTGCACCACGTCGCTGCCGCCGCCGCGCTCCCGCCCGCCGCCCTGCTTGCCCAGCCAGCTGAACATCCCGCCGCCCTGCAGCCCGCACCGCCGCTCGCCCGCACCGCCTCTCCCTCCGCTCCGCAACGACCCGCCTCTCCCCCGCACCCGCTGCCTCTCTACCGCACCGGCCTGCCCTGCCTCTCCCTCGCCCCGCCTCTCCGCACAGCGCCGCCCTGCCTCTCCTCCGCAGCACCTCTCCCTCACACCGCCTTTCCCCCGCACCCCCTGCCTCTCCCCTACACCGCCTCTCCCCCGCACCCTCGCACCCCCTCTCCCCCGCACCCTCTGCCTCTCCCCCGCACCCCCTGCCTCTCCCCCACACCCCATCTCCCCAACACCCCCTGCCTCTTCCCCCGCATCGCCTCTCCCCCGCCCTCCCTGCCGCTCCCCCGCACTGCCCCGCAGCCACCACCAGGCACACAGCCCCTACCCCGGCGCGGGGGCGGTGCCCCTCTCCTGCCGGAGATATTGATGGTTCTGGTTGGGCTTTTCCGGGTAGTGTGGTGTTTTTTGGTTTTTTTTCAGAACTGGAAGAATTTATTTATTATTTATTTATTTATCTGTTTGCCACTAATATGCCTCAGGAGGTTAATTGTACCTGCTGCTCTTCTGTGCTAAAATTTCATCCATTCAAAAGGAAAATACAGAAACTGTTTGACAGCTCCAAATGGAACATGGAATCGCCCAAATGCTTTTCGTGTTTTTCTGATGATGGTTGCTGGCTTTGGATGCCAAAGAAGTGGGTGACTAAGCGCCCTGGGGTTTAGATACATTAGGCAACTCTTTTAAACACAGTGAAAATTCTTAGTATAACGTTGAAATTTTGGTGTGGGACGTGCTTAGCAGATGTGGCTGTTGGTTTTACCCCTAGATCGTGGTATTGTGTTAAGCCGTGTGGGAGGATCACCTTTTCCACTGATTTTACAAAATATTTTAATGAACACGATACCATATTCACTAAAACATTGAAAAAAACAGTAAAATAAATATTTTTTTTCTCTGACGAAAGTTTGTTTGTGCTCACTTACTACTTAGAAAACAAAAGCTTGGGCTCCCCCCCAAAAAAAGGAAGGGGGGATTTTTTACTGAGTTTCTGTGCGAACTTTATGTTAGACGTGTATCTTTTGCGTTATGCAATTATGGCTGTGACTCCTTTGCAACATCCTCACAATTTAAATCCTTTTTCTCGCTGGTCCAGCACATATACTTATTAACTCTTCTAGCTATGTACCTTTTTTCCACCTAATTTCCATCTACTTTTCTTTAAAATACTTTTCCATACCACCTTTTCTTTAACTGCCTCAGCTCTTTTCTAAATACATCAGCAGGTTTAGATATGCCGTTTCCATACTCCCTCCTTCCTGTGCTGTTCCTCAATGAACAGATGTTAAGCTTTAATAATGCTCAGTCCTGAGCATTTAACCACTCTGCCTTTTCTTGGTTCCTTGCTTCACATTTTATTTATGGCTGTGTATGTTTTGCAACTCATTTGTTGCAATTTCCATGCTGAGTCTAAAGATTTTATACCATTTCATGAAGGGTCTCTTGCTGACTGACTTCCTAATTTTTCAAATCCCCTTTTTAAAGTTTGATTTTGAATTTGTCTAATTTTCATGACTTTTCCCCATAGATTAATCCATAGGTAATTAAGTTATCCTTGCAGTTACTTACATCATCTCTGAATTATACTTCAATAATTTATTGCAAATGATTTTTGTATCGCCACATCTTTAGGAGTTGTGACTACTCTTGATCATTTATTATCTGCAAAAATATCTGAGCTGTGGAGAATGCAAGTACTGCAGTGCAGGGTGAGGCTGCTTTCCTTTTTTTTTCTTTGATGCATCCAATATCTAATGACTGGAATACATCACAGAAAGAGGGTAGGTACGATGCTGTCTCAGACTGTCCACCCAGCCTCTGGGAATTGATGATTCAGTGCAGGCGTGAGGCAAATGTGGAGCCTTTGTATTTTTTTAGTCCTTAAGGTTTCACTAATAATCAGTTGTCTTGAATGCACTTTTATCATCAACAACAGGGGTCAAAGAGGTCTGTAACTTAATTACGTGTGATGTGCAGAGCTACCTTACTCTGTTAACTTTGAACATGCTGCTTGCTAGTTTTGTCTGATCCTTTCCAAGTCTTGTATTTGAAGAGAGGTTCACAGTTGTCTGCCAGATGAACACTCCAGATTTTGTATATCTCTTTTTCTGCCTTTGACTCCTGTGCCCTTTTTCTAGGTTGCAGATTCCTTATCTGTTCCCCTTGTGTGGAAGCTGTTCCACCTCTTTGATCAGCCCTGACATTATCCTCTGTGTTCTCGTTGAATAGAGAGAACTGGAGATACTGAATAATTATTTCTGTTCCACTGTCTGCTTTTTGAAGTGAAGTGTTCATTGTTCTCCGTGACCTCATTATGGCTACTGGAAAGGTGCAGGAAGGGCAGGGAAGTGTTTGCAGACACACACCTCGTTCTGCTTGTCTTCAGGCTTCCTGCCTAGATGCTTCCTGCTGTCACTGGGATAATTTTTGCTCTTCAGACAATAAAGCCCTAACTGTATATGGGAACCTGGGAGTGCTTCCAAATTCCCAGGTCTAGCTATGCCCTCTGGCTACATCCCGTCCTTTATTGTGATGGGATTCAGCATGCATAAGCACAATTGCCATCTCTGTTCTCGTTTCCATGGGAGGTAAACCCTGGGCATATAGCCCGTACTGGAGCTGTATGGACTGCTGCAGTATGTACCAGAGACGAGCATTCACTGACCTAAGTGAAAGGCAGAAAACAGAAAGATTATATTTCTCTGCACCACCCAGGAAGAGACTCTCCACCTTGAGGACAAAGGAATTTGTAAGGTTTCCATTTTTTTGCCCCACAATAACAGGATCTCTTGACAAAAAGCACTACAGCAGAACAGAGGAGCAGAGGAGCCTGTAGGAAACAAGGGCTTGTAGTTACAAGATGTCTAATAAATAAATCAATGGCATTGCATAAAAATCAATTTAGAAAAAGAATAAATAGAGGCTTGGGATTCCATCTGTCAGGAAAAGAGATTGCTTACTTGAAGGGAGCCATGTTAATGAGGTTACCAAAGCATCAGAAAGTTGGATGTTAATGCCATACTCTCCAGCAAGTTAAAAAAAATCACATTTGAGTGAATAGTATTAGGTATATAATTTTAAATCTGCATTCTCTCTCTCTCTCTCTCTCTCTCTCTTTTCAGATGTGATATTCTTGAAAACTTTACAGCTTTAAACCTTTGGTATATATATTGAGGTCTTTAAATCCAGCTTAATAAAAGAAATTAGCGTGAGTTGGTTGTTGTAGAGATGGGACTTCAATGTAATCCTAAACTCAAGGGGTCCCAGCATCCTGGGGCAATTCACATCTAAGTCTGGAGCAGACATAATTTCTTCTTTAATTATTTTTCAGCAGCTATGAAATAAGTCTGCATGTTGTCTTTAATTGTCTTGCTAGTAGAGGAAGGAGCACCTAAAAGAAATGGCTTTAACTTGTATTTGCTGTGAAAAAATGTGTATTTGCTGTAACTCTGACTCCAAAAAGTGTTTTAGTATAAAAAGTTTAATATTTGTTTACATTCACATAAAAACTCCTTAGTACACAAATGGGCTTCTTGGTTTTGCTTCAGAGACAATGGATTTTGTTCTTTGCTTCATTTTTGGACTAACAATCCTCTCTTTTTATAGCACAGGTAGAGCACAAACATGGTCAGTGTAAACTTCCTCATGCTTCCTTGTCCACACATCTTTGCTTTGGCCTGAAAGGTCACTTCTGCAAGCACACAGAAAACAGACTCACCTAGCCTCTCTCCTGAGCTGTCAACAAGGGAAGCACATTAATTAATTAAGGAAGAACTCTGTTTTTTTGTGTTTATTCCCTTCACTGACAGACAAGCGTGAGCATTTCTTATGACAAAGTGCTGTTCTTAGTGTTCTTGGCTTTTCTTCACTTCCTAATCAAATTCCTTTTTTCTCCTTCATTAACAGGATTCATAGATATTTTATTTCAGATTCCCTAGCACTGGGCAGTCAGCCAAATGCTGTCTGTGTTTCCTTTCTATCAGGCACACAATATACCATCACCACTGGGTGTACTTTCGCAGTGGTTGCTCTTTCTTATGTCGCTTTTTCCGCTCCACAGCTGTACGCAAGGCCTGAAGAATCAAATCTTTGTTGTTCTGGACATTGTAGTAACTTAGGTTCACCAGTTTATCAAAATCTTCCTCTGAATAACTCAAATTGTTTATGTAATATGGACCACGGGTATTGGCAACATCAACATCACCCTCTGCCATCTCTGCGGGACTCCGTTTCACACCTAAGGGACAAACAATGACTTGGTTAATTACCAAAAAACAATTAGAGTCTGGTTGTTTCTCAGACATGTACATACAGTGGATCACAACCCAAAACATTCCCTCCATAGGCATTTTATTGTTGCCATATTTGGTTAGCACTGGGGACTGGAGACGATGGTGGTGGTGAGGGGAGTAGGGGTTGTACTGGGTACTCTTGGAAATACTAAAACAAGTAGCGTACCTCCTCTTTGGAGCATAGGAGGGAGAGACTCCCTGCCTCTAGCTCTGGAGTGAGCTGTCAGCATGGTCCCGAAGTCCATCTCAGCACTGCTGCTGTCCCAGCCCCACCTTGCTGCTGTCTTCCAGCCATCGCAGCACCGTAAACTTCTAGCCTAGGTGCATGTCAATGGCAACTACTTTTTTTCTCTTCTCCTGGCTTCTCCCCAGACAACTGCAGCAGGAGCTCATGACAACATGGTTTCTTTCCAAGTGATGGGCCTGAAGCCACTACCACTTTCTGTGCCTTCCATCTTCAACTCTACATTCTTTTATTTTCCTCACTACTATGCTTTCATGCCTTCATAAATAGGCTGCTGAAAATCTGCGTCTTTCAGTGACTCAAGCTTTCCAAAAGCACACCTACCTTCTTAGTAACCTGACAGGTATTCTTTCACCCAGAACAACCTAACACATCCCCTAGTACAATCTCCTACATCGACTCTTGGTTCCTAATGAGAAGAATTATAAAAAAGTACAGAAAACAGATCTAAAAAACTAAATACTGTTATCTAAACAGAAAGAGTTCACAGAGCCATTATTTGGACATATCCCAGAAGCAGATGGCACAAATATTTACTGTAATTTCCTTGAGCTACCTATTACTATAAACAAATACAGGCTTTATGTAACCTTAACAGTGAAAGTCAACCTAATATTCCATGAATCACTATGGTTTGGCAGGGATACTGAAAGAACTTTTCATGCCCATTTCATCATGCCAGGATAGTCAACATAGGCATCACAGATCCAGGCAAAATAATTAGGCAGGTAGTCCCGCAAGTGTCAGCTCTGGAAATACTACATCCATTATATCTTATGATCTGAAGATATATTGAAATAACTTATTTTATTTTAATTCATTTGATGATAGAAACCAGATCCAAAGCTGATGCAGAATTTGATTTGCAGGCTATCACAGAGAAAATATTCACCATAACCTCTAAAGTAGGTTGCTGGCACATGAAGAAAAATACCCAGGTCTTACCATGGAAATTGCAGATCTCAGCAAATTCTTGGATGCAGATGTAAAACACATCTCCTTCCTTGTTTTTCTAGGACCTTCAGAATTCACTTGTGATTCAAAATAATAGCTGATCTCAGCTTGGACTTGACCATACGCTCTAGACAGTGATGTCATGAATTATTTTTATTTAGTTGTTGTTTTGGGCACACCATCCCTTACTGAGCTGGTGGAAATACATCTGTACACTAAATTGAGTAGGCGGAACATGCACCCTCTGAGTTAAGGGTGTGTTTAAGTGATATGCTCAATGCATAGTACGCAAACTTGCCCATCGTGAACTAGGCAAAAGCGAACACTCTCTGCTGTCAAAGGGTGTAAGAAGTCCACTTGGCTGTATTAGTTTTGGCTCAACTCTGCACTGATGAGACACAGCATATGGGCAGGCTGAACTTATATTTACCTGTCAGTACATAGAATAAACAGGTTCTTGGAAGGGAAAAGGTCAATTAATTTGGTTAGTTTCTGCAGATTCCTGGGCACCAGTATTTGATTGCGAAAGGACAGCTGAGGCTCCCACCTCTGGGCTAGAGACCTGAAGGTTGGAGATCCCCTGTCGTGTGCTAGCCTGCACACCTGACATGAGGGTTCACACGTGCTTTTTTCTTTCCACATCATTCCCACAGACCCCTCGGTTTACTAGTAGCTGACATGAGGAAAGAGAGTGGCAACAACCCTAAAATGGGCTCTAGTGGTAGACAATACTGTCAGGAATAGGTAACACAGGTTAACACAGGCAGGAAATGTAATGCTTGATCCCCTCTCATCACAAACAGGAGGGCATCAGAGACAGGAGAGTTTTTCTACCAGCTCTCCAGCCATAACATTGGCAGGAGACTGTTACCATAGGAAAACATCCAGGTCCACAGCCACAGATATCTACACCACTTCTACCAAAGCAGGGCAGTAGGCTTTGTGCATTTAGGGGATATTCTCTAACAACATTTATCAAAAGGTTCTGATTTTCCTGGAAGAGACACTCCAGGTCTGATAGATGTAATCATCCTGGCTTTGCAGAAAGAGTTATAAGTGAATGGTACTGCTTAAGTGAAGCAGTCTAAGCTGCCTCACACAAAGGAATTCCTCTTTCTTCTACAGTTGTGGAACAGTCTAACCAGTATAGGAGTAAAACAGTTTGAATATGTCAGTTTTACTCATTTACTTCCCATGCTCTAAATTGCTAAACAAGCGGGTAGATGAACTGACTATGGAAAGATCGCCCATTCATGTAATTGAACTAATACTTTAGGAGCTGTACAGTCTAGGTCTGGCCTAGAGCATGCTGTAGTGCTATAAATTAAGCTGATCTCTCTGCCTGTCACTAACAAATGGTAAACATCCATGCCCAGCCTCCAGGCCTTTCTGCAGCATCTGTCCTACCACCACAGAGGTTGGCTTTCAGCTGAGAAGTGTCAGCTCTCCCAAAAAGTTGTATGGGCTGAGCCCTTCCATGTCAGCTCAGCAAAGACTTCACCTATGGGACCCCAACAGGGACCCATTCTCTTTTTTTTCTGCTTAGTCTCATCTTGCAGCTACCAGCTGAGCCAGTTAGGCAGCACAGGCTTGCCTCAATATCAGATATCATGCAGGTCTTCATCTATGTCTTCATGTATAGTAACACTCCTTTTTAGATTCCCTCATAATTTATGTTGACGTGTAGCATCTGCACATGATTTGATGTTCACCTGATATTAGACAGCTAAGTTAGGAATAACATCACTGTGGGTTCTGGAAATTATTAAGTGAGAGAAAGGAGGCAAACTCCCTCACAGAACAGTACAGAAGCCAGTTCTTAGTTCCTGTTCTAGTCATTTTTTCTTTTCTCCTTTCTTTAGTTCTTTCTACAAAGGACAGCTACAAAACCCAGCCTTATCTGTTTTATGCTAAAAGCTGGAGTAGAATAGTATGCGTACCTGTGTAAATACCCTTATACTATTTGAATCCTGTTCAAAACCACAGTTGCATACTTCAGTTGTGCAATGAACTCAATCCAGAATATCTACAAAGCAAAAGTACTGTGTGATTTTTTATTATTTGCTTTAAACAAAAAAAAGTAAAAAAAAAATAATATAATTGTGGCAGTAGTTTCAGCATTTATTTTGTTATTAAATTTAATGTATTGTATACAAGCCCAGAACTTTAGGGTTTCAGTATACTGTGGGACTTTCAAGTAATTAAAAAAATAAGTGTTCTCATAGCATGAGTTAGGAATTTTATCGTCTGGATAAGAGTAACTGAGACTTTTGGCACCAACAGAGGTAGTATGGAGTTGTGCAATATGGTAACAGGACTTAGAAACCATCTGTTTGAAATGACCAGCAATGTTGCTATTGAAACGCTTCCTAAATTTCAAAGTAGTACTCACTGAAGTGAACCAAAGCTGTCAGCATAGCTCAGTGTTACATTTTCCTCACTTTGCTAGTTCACACTTTTGTTTTAAAGGTTATCTGCTTGACTGTATGCCTGGAAATTATTTTAAACAATGAAATCTTTAGATTCCCCAGAACATTCTCTAACAGGAAAGGATGACAAGTATTAGAGGAAATAACCCTGCTCACTTCTGCCACTGAAGATAAATAGAATGCACTTTTCATCACTAGGCTCTATGGTCTACCTCTGAAAAGCCCCAAAACAACCTGAAGATGGACATATGTGTAAAAGGCCGATCCCAGCTGCTGCTCCACTGTTCAGGAAAACCGATATATTTTAGGCTTCTTGATATGGTTCCAATCTAAGAAAGGGAATGTACCTGTGTTTACAGGATGATCTGAAGAACAAATATTGCACAGTAAAAAGAAACAAGGCAGCCACTGTTATGTGGGCAGTAGCTGTAAACTTACCAGGTGCTTTGTACTCCCTGAAGGTGTCATTTACTAGAGGGAAAAATATCACAATAGGTGTTTCTGGACTCTCCTTGTCACCAACAATGTAGCATTCCTTCAGGTGTGGAGTTTCTTGATCATCTGGCACCTTTGTAGGGAAAGGAATTCCCTGGTTTGCAAAATATTTAGAGGCTTCTTTCAGGGGCTGGTTGTCACAGGAGGAAAACAAAAGAAAATATCAGAAGATGTGGGAAGCATTTGGTCTGACTTTGATGAAAACCTAGATTCACTATGAATGTTTGTGCAGTAAGGACCAAGTTCTGACAAATTGTGGCACGTGACCAAGTTAGGTGCTATAGACCGTATACAAATCCAAGATCTGCAGGGCCAGAGTCAAATGGGGTGGATCTGGGTCCACATGCATGTGTTTGAAAATCTATGTCCTACATTTAGGTATTACAAATGCTGCCTTTAGGGGCCTTCTTATTTAAATGTATTTAAAGTTCCTGAATAAAAACTGTGCTTGCATTTAATTTGCATATCTGGCCTTCTGCATCAAACCTGTCTTTTGTTAGGATAGTATAGTACTTAAAATGCATTTTCCCATGCATAAGGATATATATGATTAAATTGAGAAGTCTTAGACAAGTTTTATCTACAGTGTGCTTCGTTCATTCAACATGTAACTGCCTTCAAATCAACTAAAACACATTTACACATGATAATGGGCAGATTCAGTTTACTAATTGCTTACTTACTGATAATGCTTGTACTGTTCAATAAAGATAGGTGACTCTAGTAAGCTGTTATCTTACTTAAACTTCTCAGATACTGGGGCAAATGTTTCTATGAGTAGAAGATCAGCCATTCTGGGAACTCAGTGATGAAACAGACATATCAGTAAAGAAGAACGTAGGAGGCTCACCCCTGTCTGGGAACCTGAACTGTAGTTGAAATGCAAAATGACATCCACTTTCCTTTCTGGCCTCATAAGGGGTGGGTAACTGGTAGCAAAGGCAAAGGCCGTATCAATCAGGATGAGGTAGTCTGTTGATGTTGTCAGATGATTGGGCTGAGTGTCAAGCTCACAGTCTAGAAAAGAAGCATTGTACTCAGTACAAGAGACGTGCTGAGGAAAGTCAGTTGTTAACAAAAAAGAGAATTCAGCTTTTCTTGGGACTTAGACCTACCTATAGAGCTGATAGTTGCAGTTCAGTTGTTTCTCAGTTCCTTATCTGGCTTCCTCTTTTTGATGTTTACTCTGCAGTTTCTTTGGCTTTCCCCTGATTAAGAGGGGTTAACGTGGGGCTCAGGAGAATACAGTTAATTCCGTCCCCTGGTTTTGTGTGTGACTCTGATCAGGTTGAGATTTTTTTTTTTTCTTAATATGGAAGAAATTAAAATGGTAACTCACTGTCTCAACATACTAAAGGTTAAAGATGTTTGGTGCCTTGCATGCTATGAGAACAGGCACACGGCTACTAAGGTATGCAGCCGTGACAGGCACAACCCCTTGTGCAACATTGAAGACCTGGTACCAGGTTGAGTACTAATTCCCACACTGTGTAACAGGCAGTATGGTTACAAAAGTTATATTTAACTTTCAAGTAAATGAGACAGGGCTTCCTCACACATCCCTTGAGTACTGGCTGGGCAAGAGATAGCATATCATGACACCAGTGCCATGCCACAAGCAAGCGGGCTGGCTTGCTGTCGCATCAGCAGATATACACTGGTTGACTAATTAAGGTCTTTCTCAACCCTCTACAGGATCTGCAATAGGATAATCATGAAATTTTTAAGAACTTGTTTTTGAAGCCTCTTCTGATAGCTTAATTTTAGCTTTTGGTAATGAGCGGTTTCAAATATTATCAGAGGACAAGAATAGAACAAAAAGGCAGTGGGCTTGATCATCTTTTAAGCATTAGGTTTGTTTTTTTCACAAGGATAGTTCAAAACGTAAGTGAAACCAGGGTCCTATTACCATACCTTTCCATTTGGAAAACTTGCTCTCTAGGTAGTTGTTGTTCATCTGGAGGCCCTTCAGGAAATTATTGATTTCTGAAGCTGCTGGACGTGACGTGGCAACATCTCGGAAAATTTCTGAAAAGCTGTCAGTGGGACAAACCAGTCGAGTATCCAGCTCATTTGGTCTTGCAGGGAATATGGTTTCATCGTCTGCAGAAGGAAGAGTAACAGTTGTTGTATGTGCTGTAATGTGCTCTTGTTGTTGATCTTAATCTGTGCAATCACAGTTTGTTTTAACATGTTTGGCAAAACTTGAACTTCTTTGTCTTTTTATTTCCAGAGTCTCCACAAACATCAGTTTTTCAGCTAAGCTTTGAAAAAAATTTGTTCTTCTGAATTCACAGTGGTAAAGGCCTTGTTTGTATGTAAATTAAGATCTCATTTACTGCTACCTCCCTTGCTTTTCTATGATTACTACACTGTCCTGCACTTATCCTGTCCTCCTTTGCTACTCCATGTTACAGTTTATCTCTCAGCCACACACATAAGAAAGCAGCAGAACTGTAATCTCTCAGCCACACAAACATAATTAATTTTCCTTGCTAGCAAATGCAATCTCCTTGTTTTAACAACCAGGAGGTGACCTGTACAAGTGCAAGAAGGTAAAATAAATCACCCTTTCTGCTACATTCCTCTTTATTCTCATCTTTTTTCTCTGTAGTGTATCTCTTTTGTGTTTCTCCTCGAAATCCAGCCCTGCAGATCTTTCTTAATTTGATAGCACATTCTGCAAATCTCATCCTTAGGACTAGTTTGGAATGACTTGCAATATTAGTGAATTTTGTATCTCTGTTTTCTAGAATCCAGAGAGGCAGGGATAGTGATTGCTCTTGTTTCGATGAAGCCTCATGCCATACTTCAGTTTCCAAGAGAGAGGAACTGGAAGACTGGATTGCAAGGGAAGGCCTCCTGCCTCTTCTAGTCTACAGGGATATTTTTCTCCAGTTTTACTCTTGTGCTCTGAAAATGGCTCATATTATGGCCATTCTCTTTTTTTATCCTGTGACAGATCACGTGGATTCTTTTCTCACACAACTGAAATCATTGTCGTAATGCAATACTTGGCATGAGCTTCCACCTGCTTTCCATGTGGGTTATAGGAAGCCCTGAAGAGGGAATTTCAAAATGGCTTGAAAAATTCAGTGAGAGAATGGCAGCACAAAGACTAAAACAAAGAAAAAGAAGAGACGATAAAATAACACAATGGTATGAGAATAACCCACCTATGTCAGTAATTTTGTCTTGGGTCCATTTATGCCAGAAGTCTTCTGAATGAACAGATATATACCAAGCATCCAGAAGATTCAAGGAAAATACACTGCTCCAGATCCCTGTGGCATAGACATATTTGGCAGAAAGTAAGCTGGTAAAGACCTGGAAGCATTTTCATTCACAATGACTGTCAGTACCTTCTGCATTCTTCAGAAACATTTACTCGTTACATTATCTTAAGTCAAGACCTGACTTAAGTCAGATATCTGACTTTAAAGTTTTGAAAATTGAAAATTTAGATGTATGGGTCTTTTGATTTGACTTCTGTTTTTTGAGGATTTAAGACATATCTGGGTTACATTTTCAAGTTCCACTAGAAACAGATGTAGCAAACTTGCTGGCAGTCCAGACTGCCACCTATCTGCAATCATTTTCATACCTGGTATGGTTAGGTGTGCCTGGTGTGCAACGGCACCCTTCTGGACCCTCCCAACTGCAGAACTAAACCTGGCACTCTGGGAAGGAACTGAGTGGTGGACAGAAGAGGCTGCATCTGAGCAGCCTAGCAGTTGCCTGACCCAGCAGTGCCAGCCTGCCTTGAGAGGGATGGCTTGGCCATGCAGGAAAGAACTGCAGGACCTTTGTAGTCAGTCCCTGTGCTGTTCAGGTCCTGGGGTGTGAAGGAATTTGCTGAAAACCTTTCAAATACCTGTTTCACTGAACTAACTAGCACTGCCTGAATGAGGGGATTCTGAGAGATTGACAGGGAACAGGGATGCAAATGTCCCAGCATCCGGGATCAAGGAAGAAGAAGGTGTAGGGAGGGGGCTGGTAAACTGCTGGCATTTCTAATGATGGAAGGAGAGACCTGAGTACTTTGTTTGACATTGCAGCGAAGTCGGGGAGATTCTGACTGTTTCCTTACACCTCACCACTGGCTGTGGTGAAATCTCCACACAGGCAAATAATCTTGACTTCTCAAGCACCTCCTGAAACTTCCTTTATGCAATTGTTGGAAGTAGGAAGAACAATGAGGCAAGAGATTGCTTCTGCAAAGGGGAAAAAAGATTTCCTTTCTGCTTTTACTGTTCTTACGCAAAAGGGAAAAAAGGTAAATATTATGACCTATTTACACTTAGAAATAGAAGTTTTATCCTGGAGGATTAATTAGAGTTAGCTGTGGCAGGAACATTGTGACTAAAAAGGTGTATTTTAGAAACTCAGGTTGCAGAAGAGACTGATAATTTAACTTAGTGGTGATGTTACACAACTTTTGTTGCTGACAAAGACATATCATCGTGGTGAAGGCCTCACATCAGTCAGCATAACTATATATGAAATAATAAAAAATAAATCTATTTAGCTGAATAAAATTGCAGAGAAAATAAAAAATCCTGCAGATAGTGACCTGTTATCAGGTCTAATATTTTACTATATAAAAAATATACTATCTGCTTCATTTCAGAACAGTGTGCACAGAAGTGGATTATTATTGCATTTCCATGGAGTAACAAATCACCTTCCAAAAAGCAGATTCTGGATTCTGGGATTTTCTTCATCAGACGGCCCATGAAGAACTCACTACCAAAATCTTCTGCATGAATGAAGGCACCGTATTTCAGGAATCCTACCTCGTAAGGGGTGAATTCTACCCATTCTAAGAGAAAAAGCACAAGATAAAATACAGCAGCAGAGGCACAGATTAGTTGAATGAAACATATAATATTGGCCAAATTAAGGCAGACTAATTTCTAACTAACACGCTTTGCAGACAGACATTTAGTTACCGTGGATTTCACAGCATGGAGAGTAAATTGTCCTCTTACATCTAAACTTCTCTGCAGACTTTAGATTTCTGGGGTAATTTAGCAGGTAATTTTGTGGTAATGTCCTTATCATCCTGCTTTTGATCCCAAATACAGCTGAATGTGCTAAGATGTACAAAAATTTAACTATTAATAACAAATTCATCTCTTAGGTAGGTTGATCCTTTAGAGGATTTTTGCATTGAACTGATTTCTTTACCTAGTCCTAAATTGGTCCTTATTGGGATTAAAGGTGAAATGCAATTCTGGAGTATTATTACCTCTAAAATCCTGGTCGCTGATTTTATCCTTCACATTGAGAGAGAGGTAGATGGGCAGGGGATTCTGACCCTGATTTAGTGCCTGCTGCTGATCTGTGAGCTTATGGGGCTCCTCCTGTTTTAAAGAGGGACAGTAGCTGAGGACAGTTAGATGACACAATGAGCCTCTCACTTCATCTGAGCTTGGGCTCTGAAAACACAGTGCATGCTGAACTCAAAGTACGATGTTTCCCACCAGCTTAGTTCAGAGAGATGCTATCATACCTATCTTTGACCCTCCCCCAGCACTTCAGCACACAAGTAGTCCTAAGTTAAGTTCATATGCTGAAAAAAAAATAATTGAGATTTCAATGGTAGGAAGAAAATGTTATTCACATTTATTTCAGGAAAATAGCTGGAAGTATTTGAAAAGCATTCTTGGCATGAAATATTTTATTCAGAAACACTTAAGTTCTTCTCTGACTGCCCCCAAAATCATCTTTTCCTCTGACCTGTGGTTGAGCCAAGTGACAGAGAGAGTTAATATTAAATGAGCCTTGACCTTACTGCTTCTGCCATGGAGCGTCTTGCATAATCAGGCAGAATGGAAAGGGCAGGACAGTTAAGGAGCTGTGCCAAGGCCTGAGAAGGTGCTGAGTCCAGATGCTCCTTGAAAGGAGAGTTGCAGGTTCTCTGCTTTGCTGGAACAACCCTTGGTGGGATGGCTGTGCCACTGGGTTTCCCTTGGCTGGTGCTAGTCCAGCAGAAAAAGCAGTGCAGGGACACCCACACCTTCCTGCTGAGCCACCCCCAGGACTTTCTCACACAGTGCTGTGGAAATTTGGGTGTATGTGGAGTTATTTGTATTAGAGGGGGCATGTTTTCTTTTTCTTAAGTATAAATGGCTTATTGGTAAGGAAATATTCGTGAATACTAAAATAGAGCCTGAACATTGCCTTTTGGTAGAAACGTTTACAACAAGGTGACATAATCCCATTACCAATTCAAAGATACTGTGTTTGGGTTTGTGTTTGTGATTTTTCTTTGTCTTGTCACACAGCCATCAAACACAAGGAATGATACCACCAAGGAACATGCTTTAGACATCTATCTGAAAAACAAACAAACAAACAGGAACACACATCCACCCACCCCCTCTTTTCTGAAATGGTGATAAAAACCTGGCGTATATTGCCCAGAAAATTTGTAGTCTTCATCTGTGGAGGTATTCAAAAGCCCATGATTCAGGGCAGCCAGCTATAGGTGAACCTGCTTGAGCACGTTTTCCGATAAAGGTCCAGAGGTCCCTTTCAATCTCAACCATTTTTTTGATTTACTGTCTGCCCTCACCTCTGTATTCACTAAATATGCAAATCTGAAGAGAAAGGTGCTGCTATTGTACCTTATCATGTAACATGGTTTCAATGATGAGTCCCCATAGGTCTGTGAAACTTATCTGATGTCCTTCCTGTTCCCTCTGGCACAACTCTTTCAAATAGTATTTCAGACGATTGGGAGCAAAACAAGTAAGGAATTTATTTTTGAGCACATGCTTTCGGGCATCATTGAGTGTTTCCTTAAGATCCTTTTGGGACCAGTTAGGATCTTCATACAAGTTTGACATGGTCCTATGAAACACAAGGGAAAATGTGAGTTCTGAAGCAGAGCTTTCAGAACTTATCATGCCTTGATTTACATGAAAAGCATATATGTGTGTGGTAGCATCCACATGCTTAATCAGAACTTAGTTAATTCCAAATGCTGGCAAATACCCACTGAAGGAAATAAGAAAAAGCTGCAGCAGAAAAAGAAAGTCCTTTCTTGGTAGTAAAGATGATACAACTCTTCAGATCACTTCTTGACATCACACATAGAATATTCCTATGAAGAACTTTCCTTATCTTGGTCTTACCATGTCGTGCCGGATAAACCAGTGATGTATGAGACACAGTCTAAGACATTAAGTTCCTGCACACTGAGAAGGTGAGCATACATGGCCGTCAGAGCTCTGGTTCCACCACCTGTTGTCATGATTGCTATCACAGGTACCTGTTCAACCCCAAGACACATGCATTTAGTGACACAGTTTGAGAAGGGAGAGAGACATAATTGATTAGAAAAGAGAAAGTTACAGCACAGATAGAGTAATAAGGATGCTGCATGCTACCAATCTGCAAGGAGAAAAAAACCCCTGAATTAATAATGGGGTTTCCTCAGCCAAGCACATGTGCATTAGGGCATTAAATCCATCATCTCAAACATTATATTTTCAGTGCTCTATCATAAAACCAATAACCCAAACAGGCAAAAAACCAATGGGATTGTGCTTCCTGCCATCTGTACCAGATTTTTATCAGATGCAACAGTCCAGAAAACATAGGTGCTGTCTCACAGCTTTCATGTGAGTAGTAATAACCTCTGTGTTGCTAAAGTTTGCTAAAGCCATTTTCTACTATTGTATAGTTTTTCACAGGCTATACAAGAGGTATTATAACATGGACGAGTTCAGATCCCCTGAGACTAGACACCATCCTTTTTTACAGTTGCTGAAGGGAAAGAGAAGCCCGACCAATTCCACACCCCACAGATGTACATATAATACTAGATATGCAAGAGAGCTACAGTTACTCCTTTCTATGATGATACAGAAATCCAGGATGTGGTCACCTTAGAAAAAGGCTTAATCCATAAATATGAATTGGCTCCATTAACAATAACGATAACTACCACGCATTGAGGTGAATTAATTTCTTGTGAAAATCGTCAGGAGACTCTAAGGAGGTGGTTCTGCGGGGAAGTACTGGTGCCTCTGTATCTGAGGGGAAGGAAATGGCCCACAGCTTAGTGCTGGCATTTAGAGACAAGGTCTTGTGCATTAAAAGTCCAGCTGTGCAAAAAACCTGCTGAGCAGTGTTCAGGGCAAAACAAGGAAAATTTGTCATCTCTGCATCTGAGTTCAGGCTTCACACTGCAATCATGGCAGAATAGTTGACAAAAGAGAAGTCTGATTTTTCCCTGCCTTGGACTTTCATAAAATAGTTTCGGTTGGGAGGGCCTGAAAGATCATCTAGCTCCCACCCTACTGCAGTGGGCAGGGACACGCCCCACTAGATCAGGCTGCCCAAGGCCCCATCCAACCTGGCCCTGAACACCTCCAGGGGTGGGGCAGCCACAGCTTCCCTGTGACTTTCTGTTATCCTTCCCATTTGTGAAGCAACTGCACATTCTGTCTGCAGCAGATCCTGAAGTTAGACTGGCAGTGTGCTGTCTAATGGGACAATGGGAGCCTAAATGCCAGCACAAAAAGGCTCAACAAAATCATGTCTGGTTTAAACCATAAGGGAAAGAAGTGCTGAATCAATGGTTTAGATCTGGCGAAGATGACTGCGAGGCCTGAAAGAAACTTTGGCTTTGGTCCTGGGAGCACCTAGTACTTCTCTGCATTGTTGTGCAGACTACTACTCAACACAAAGATAGGTCCTGCAGCAACAGGGCTGTAGGTTTTTATTAGTGTTCCAAAAGATTACTCATTTTTTCCTTAGAATTGAGAAGTCAGCCCTAAGCTTGCACGTGAAAATTTGCACTGGTTTCAGTAAAATAGGAATTGAACACAAATGCTACATGTTGGCACTCAGCTGTGGAAAAAGCAGAGAAAAATGATGTTTCAGATACCTCATCATCCTGCAAGTCCTCCTCCAGTTGGAGAATGTCCTTTAGAGCAGCTGCAACAACTTTTTTCCTCTTGTGAATGAAATCCTGTTCCTGGGCACACAGGTCAAACCCCAGGCGTACATCTAGGTCTTCCTGGCTGGAACAGAGGGTCAGGTATTTCACATCATGTTTATAGTATAATTCAGAATTTTAATTGCTGCTACTTTGTAAATAGACCTGCCTTCACCATCTACCATCTACATAAAGCAAAGCAGTAAGAGATGAAATGTTTTAGTTTGTTCCTGGAGAACAACAGTATGTCTTGCTTTGGACGGAGAGGGTTTCTTTTTCTTGCCTGAGGTGCACAAAATTAAATATAGCTACAGGTAACTGAATTGTTCCCTTTCAAACAGAAAGCCAAAAGTCTGCAGATGGCATTGTTTTAAAGGTGGCTTTCAAACACATCTTCAAAAGTTGCACCAACTTCCACTGATACCTATATATCACGGACTGAAGTTGTGGATTTTTGTGTTTGGATGGGTTTTTTTTTATGTGGGTGTATCTAATAATTTATGGGTATATATAAACACTACAGTTGCAGTTTGGAAGCTGCTGTGAAAATCTTTCGTGTGGTAAGGAAGATGTTTTAAAATGATGGCTATAAACTGTATGTCTATCTTGTAACATATTTACTGAAAATAAAGAGCATAATAAAAGATGTGTTTGCTTTTGTAAGGGAAGAGAACTTCCTCCATAACATAACATATTCATCTTATAAATTTTACTAAGGCCTTAACCATATCTCAGAATACATAATGTGTTTCTTTGGTTTAGAAATGGGCAATCACTTGATTGTGTTAATTTGCATTTATCTCTTTGAGTAGATATTTAGAAATAAATACAAGTACATTTATTATTTTATTATTTTTACTATTCTAGAATGACCAGGCACTTTGACTTCTGTCTTTCTTTTTTATTTTTCCCGCTGACCTAAGGAAAGAGGAAGCTTCCTAAGTGAGTTTTGAAATGCTGCTTTTATTGAAAATCTGCATTTGGAAATAATTTGTAGAGGTATTGAAGAGTGTGTACAGTAGCCCATAGCACATAATTTTGATTTCAGCAAAATATCAATAGAAAATTGATGAAACCTTTATGAAACCTTTTCTTAACTCACTTTATAGTCCCATTACATAAACTCATGGTCCCCGAAAATCTGTGTTGTGTACTGAGTCAATTTTATTTTACAGTCTCAAATGAAGATGAGTCAGCATTCAGGATGCAGGCAGTAACAAAAAGATTGGAACTTGATTGATAACTCTCCAACTTCAAAGAACCAAGAGGGAAACACAGAAGGATAACAAATAATATATCTTACCATTTTTTCAACTTAAAGTGCAAATCAAATTTTCTGTGCTGAAAATTAAACAGGTGAAATTATGAATATTGTTATTTTGTTTAAAACAGTCATTTTCCCCCACTCAGAATGAGACATAGCTCTTTTGGGTCATCATTACATCTACAAAGCTCTGAACCTCACTAAACCAAGACTGGGAGATAGAGTTTCCTGGCTAAGAACATGGACAACAGAAAGAGCATGAACAACAGCTTAGATATTTTTCTTCTTCCTCCTTCTCCCCTGGCTTTCTCAACTTTATTTTACTCCAAATAATTTACTTCATTATGCATTGCCCTAGATTTGAGGGAGGTTCGAAAACAACTGTCTCTGGATAAAGAGAGGCAATCTTCTGTTTCTGCTTCTTGGGAATCAGCAAAGATTTTTAAAAGCCTGCAGAGGATTGCCCATGCCCAGTGGATGCTTACCTCGCCAACTACTTCCTGCTCGGAAGGGAGCAACTTCAGAGGGATAGTCAGTGGGACTCTGCTCCTTCTTGCTCCACGTGATGCGCAGGCGCACTGAAAAAGAGCATGGAGTGCTTTTTTCTTAAGATAGGAATCTTCTGCTCTTGCTGCCTACTCACATGTAAAGAAAGTTCAGATCATAGAATTGTCTGTGTTGTCTACCATATTCCTGTGTAACGTACAAAAGCGGGAAGCCTCCTCTTCTTTGCAAGTACGATATCCAGGGAGGGTTGCTTGTATTTGGCGTAGTGGAAGAAAGTGGGATCTAGGAGAGGCGAGCAGGAGTCACAGCCCACTGAAATTCTCTGGGTTTCTTCAAAGGATCCTCTCACTGTAAATGTTAGCTCATTCTCTAAAACAAAGAGATAAAATGCACACAAAAAGTTACTTTTAATCACAAAATAAAAAGAGAAATAGAAAAAAAATAAGCAAAAGTTAGCTTTAAAAAAATCCCTTCTCCTCTTCTTTTGTATTTGGAAAGCTGTTTTCTGAAAGTGGTAAAGACCCAAACGTTTTGGGTGGTTGCAGCTTTACAATAGGCTGAACAGGAAGCTGAATGGGAGTGTGATGTGAATGACACTGAATTTGAGGCGGTTGCATTTGTATTGCATTTGCATCATGTCACAGTGAATGCAACCAGGTACTTTGCACTGTGAATTGTCCTGATCCCAGGCTAAATAATGAGCAACAGAAGTTCTCAGTCCCGTAAAATAAGATCTGGCTCTGCAGCGGATGACCCTATTTATATGAAGAGAGAAGCTAATCCTGCCGGGGCACGTTATGTGTGCTCTGAGATTGCCTACCAGCTCCAGCCCCTCAGTAGATGTAGGCAGAGGAACTTGTAGATTCTGGATCTTGATCAGGGTCAGGCATGTGGACGAGGTGCTGAAGGGTATGGTTTAGGGGGTGTTAGGAATGGTTGGACTCGATGACCCAGTGGGTCCCTTCCAACCTAGTGATTCTATGATTCTATGAGCCAGCTGCTGAGCTTAGCCGCTAACCCCTGCATAAAACGAGTTGTTTCTGTATGTATGCAGAAGCCCAGCTATCCAAGATCGCCATGGACTCTCAGGCCTAAGGAAGTAAGCTTCTTCAGAGTTTAGCAGTACTACAGCAAAGGTTTTCAGGATCTCAGCTTGGGGCTTAGATACATTCTTTACAAGCATCTGATATTGTTTCTAGTATGGCACAAGGCTCCCCATGAAGTCAGAACCCTGAACCTAAACCTGTTGCAGAATGAATGGTGTTCCCTACTGTAAAGTTTTTACAGATCACCTTAGATGTGGTCAATTAAAGCCTTTGTATTTGGATGATGCAATTTCTAGGCATTGCTAGGGTAAAATCATTAATATTCAGTTAAAGAATTAATAAGTTTACCTGAAAAATTCCTCTTTTTCATCCTGCTGTCCAAGTAAACTTCCAAGCAGGCTACTTCACGACACTAGAATAGATTTGGTGGTAACAGAGAATTAGATTACTCATCTAGCCATCTCGCCACCAGCGCTGGCAGATATTGAAAGGATTATAGTATGAAGAGTCATTGCTTGAATGTGGGGGCCACCGTGTTAGAGGCTTCTGCCAGACCCAGTGAACATGAGAATTAGCTTCATTGTCACTGGGAAGATGGTGTTATGCTAAACACATTGTAATTTTCTATGGAAGCAGACAAAACAAGGGAAAATGGTAGCAGTCTGAAGGTTCCTCTAAGATCATGCTGGCCTCCTCAATGATAAAGCTGGTAAGAGGAAGAAGTATCACTTCAGAATGAAGACTCAAAATGTTTCCCTCACTGCCATCGCAGTCAGCTAAAGTAAGGAATGATGTGGGAAAGAACACAAGAAAACAAAGCAAATACTTTACCACGATTGCCCCGTTTGTGATGATGGTTTCAGGAGGATCCTGGCTAGAAAACAAGAACAAAAAATACATATTTTATAAACAAGATAAGCTGGATACTATCCTGAGCGGGACACATTTTTCTCTCCCTTTTTTGGTTTTTGATTTACTCCTTCCTACTGTTTGTAGGCATATGCTTATTTTTCACTAGATGCTACATAACTACCTATCAAAAAAAATTTGATTACAATAAAGCACATGAAAAGTGCTTGTAACAGCCTTAATAGCATGTGTATGTTGCAGACTGCGTAGCAACATTATCCTCAGCTACGAACTGCCCAGAGAATCCTTTCCAGAAAATTTATTGACTCACTGCAGTGGGGTTTACCAGCCCCAGAAAATCAAATCTGAATTATGAAAATAATATATAAGAGAGAGTCATGGCATTTTCTTTCTTATGACGATTTGGTGATGTACACATTAAGTCTGAAAAAAGGATGAATCTGGTTACTAAGATGGTACTGGATGTACAGAAGGTTTCCCTGCACTGATGCACCACCCCAGGGTGCTGCTGGAGGTTTTTTAAAGGGGTTTACTCACATGCTTTCCAAAAAAAACTCAGCCTCCAGCTCCTCCGTTTTCTGAAAATGAAAGAAAAAGAAATGAAGCAGTTGCAACTAGCATGTGCAGAGGTTTGCAAAGTGACCTTCATTTTTGCAAACAGGGTTTCCTTTATGCTTTAATAAGTAACAATATTCTGTTTTGTGCTTGCTGTTGTCAGCATTAGAGGACAGAAGCAGCTTTTTCTTCCACAAGGAAAAGATCTCAATTATGCTAGAAGAATAAAGAGTGTTTGATGCTTACAAGTCTCCCTAGTAAACTTTTATTTTTGATATTTTCATCCCTGTCAGCTTCCATGTGCTGAATACGATATGCTAAGAGTTAGTGTTTAATAAAGTATTATGGAAACATGCTGTTTCCCTGTCCTTGTATTGTTTTTATTTTTCTAACCTCAGAGAGCATTAGGTAAACTCTGACATTTTCTGTCAGGTTACTAGAAGTACAAAGTTCCCCTAAAAATCCATCTACCCTGGGGCTTGGGAATTTGGCCATAAATGTGCCAGAGGAAACCAACAGGAATTTGAGAAGGCTGTCTATTTTGTTACTGGTGTGCAGTTGCCAAGATTTTAATAAATTTTGTTACATTTTTACCACCAAGCTGGTCTTGGTGGTAAAAGACAGAAGAAGACAGCACATCTAATTAATCAGAGGGAAGAGAGTGGACATCAAGACATACTAAACATCTAACCAAGCTCTTACCTGTGGATTTAGTGGGAATGTCATAAATACTCTTTCCCCAAGGGGAATTTTAGCTATATCAAAAAGCACAATTGCATGGTCGTCATCATGAATTATATCATCATCAGAAACAGTAATTTCCAGAACATTCTGAGAAAAAAATGAAAAATGTCCAATTCATTAGCATGTACTCCAGAAGTATGTCATTCTGCAGCTCTTCCAGCTTCAGTGCTTGCCGTACAGAAGGAAATAGTAAAGTATTGATAAATAATACTTTTGACGAAGTGTCAAAAGGTAGAGTAAGAAAATTAGTATAATCTCCTCCATAAGAAATAGCTTCTAGTCTTTCTCATTAAGGCCAAACTGAGATTTCCCTTGTGTCATCTTTCATGCTTTTAATTAATAGCTCTCACAAAAAATTTCAGGCTTTTAGGAAGGAACATAGGTAGCTAGAAGTCCTTTGTTGCCTTTTATCAACAGGGGCAACAGAGGTCACTTCATATCAATAACCACTTTTCTATGTCCTTGCACTTCCCACTTTCAGTCACTTGTTCATAGGTACTTGAGTGTAGGGTACTGACCAGCAGCAAACTGAGTGAAGATCTTAATTAAACTAGAATTTAGCAGCTTCCTGGCACTGATATGCCATTATTTCATGTCCTTTCAAGGGAAGATGTGCTTTTCTGTTACCGTGTTGCTTTATGTTTTCATTTCATAGTTTCTCTACGTTGTCACTTCATCATTGGTCCTATCAGCCTTCTCCAAGGAGATCAGGCTCCACCAGTAATCACTGATATGTAAATAATAACTGTCTGTTAGGGGGAAAGTGGATTCCAGAAAAAGCCAAAATTGTTTTGCTCCAGCTTGCTAGGGGAATCTTAAATTCCTCTGAAAGGCACTAGAAGACATGACATCCTGCTTTGGGCTAAACTGAAAAAAGCTGCATAAAGATGAGATGAAATGAAGAAGAGGGTCTTTTGGTTTGTGTACCTTGACTTGTCTCTGTATCCGGAAGTAGAAAGTTTCATTCCATACAGGATTTCTACAGTTTTTGATGGTTTTGGTGTGGAATTTTTCATCTGAAGCAGTTGGCAACCAAAGGCTCACGTAGCAGTCAGATTGGCTTACTATAGAAACATAGGCACAAGTTATCTGGCAGTGGAAGCACAATACAAGAAGTAGAGGCATTGAAATACTCTGTAGCTTGATCATGGGTAGGAGATGGCCGTTTCTTTCCAGTGTACATCGGCAAACCAGGAAGATAGAAATCACGCAGCTGCATAAAATGAATTTGTTGTTCATAGCAACACTACGTTTAATAAGGACAGAGTACAGCTTCAGCAAGTTTGCAGGTGATACAAAACTAGGAGGAGTGGTTGACAAATCAGATGGCTGCACTGCCATTCAGAGGGACTAGGAGAGTGTGGAGAACTGGGCCAACATGAGCTTCATGAAGCTCAGCAAGGAAAATGCAAATCCTGCAAGTGAGGAAGAATAACCCTATGCACCAGACAGGCTGGGGCCTTGCCAGCTTGAAAGCAGCTCTGCAGACGAAGAGCTGCAGAGGACCTTGACTTCTGGCGGATGCCAGGTTGAACACGAGTCAGCAATGTTCCCTTGTGGCAAGCAAGGCCATAGCCTCCTGTGCTGCATTAGGAGGCGTATTGCCAGCAGGTGGAGAGTGATCTTTCCTCTCTACTGGCAAGGCCACGTTTCTGGGTTCCCAAGTACAGGAGAGGTAAAGAAGTACTGGAGTGAGTCTAGAAAAAGTCCACAAAAAAGATAGGGGGATATCTGCTATATGGCGAGAGGCTGAGAGAGCAGAACTCTTCAGCCTGGAGCAGAGAAAGCTCAGGGGGAATCTTATCAATGCGTGTAAATACCTGGTTGGGGAGAGGGGTGGGCAGGGGGTAAAGCAGGCAGAGCCAGACTCTTCTCAGTGGTGTCCAATGAAAGGTAAGAAGCTATAAGACACAAACTAAAATACAGGAAATCCGATTTAGACTTAAGAAAAAACTTTCACCCTGAGGGAGGTCAAACATTTGGACCGGTTGCTCGGAGAAATTGTGAAGCCTTTTTCCCTGGAAATGTTCAATACTCAACTGGATGTGGCTTTCAGCAACCTGCTATAGCTGACTGCTTTGAGCAGTAGCCTGGACTATGCGATCTCCAGGGATGCCCTCATATCTCAGCTACTCTGTGTGATTCTGCATATCAAGGCTAGTTGGTCACAAACAAATTACACATAGTTATTAGTAACTACTGAGTGCAAATTTGACCTTGAAGATGAGGTGAGATGAAACCATTAGGAAAAACAAGTTTTCTTGTGGACGAAGGGAACTATGCCATACGTATTTTTACCACAACTCATCTACAGTCCCTGCTGATGGGAAGAGGTTATTGTTTCCCATAAAATTCCTGTGATTTTTCCATATTCTCTGTGAATCATACATTTATCAGCCATTCCCCATGCTGTGACTCCAACTGGGCTTATGTATTTCTGTGGAAGTGGCAGTTCACTTGAAGCCAGGCTAAACTGTGAGGTAAACAGTGGGAGAAATAAAAAATTACAGAATAATTACATGTGCTCTGACTACTAGGAAGACTATGATAATCTCAATACCTAGGAGCATGTGAAATGACTAACCAGCTTTTTTGGGTGAAAGAAATTGTACAAAAATGCTACTGAAAATCTTGCAGTTTATTCAGTGCCACCTGGGAGCTAATACAAAAACAAAAATACAAAAACAAAAATACAAAAAACAAAAATACAAAAACAAAAATACAAAAACATTTGCATTTTCTTCATGCTCTAACTTTAATGAAATGGCTAAGCATCATTAGCAATTTCATGGCATGCCAGGTCCTTACCTTGGTGCACATTTTGCAACTTCATTCCCTGATGACATAATGTCACCCCATGGTGACACTGAGACATCTGAACTCAGACTCTTTGGAATTCAGCACTAAGTGACTCTGATAGCCTTTCCCAATTTTTAACTTCTGATTCAATTGCATTTCTGTGTTGGTGGGACTATTTCTCATCTCTGTCTTCAAGCTAAAGATAGGCTAAAATTTCAGGATTGAACCATAAGTGTAGAGCCACAGCCAGCTGTCTAGTGCTGTGTGAGACTGCAGTGCCATAATATATTTCTGAAATGAACCATCATATGCTAAAATAATTCATTGTTGCAACAAGTAAGAAGAAAATTACAGCACTGAAAACTGAAGTATTAAAATAGCTAGTCTTGTAAGAACAATGAATGTAAAATCCCATCTGTCCTGCTGCTGCATTTCATAATGCCAAGAAGAAAATTATTTCTTCTAGTGAATTCCTTTCCACCTGCACAGACAGGTTTCCCCTTGAATCTGAGTTTACTACATTTCACCTAAAAGAAGGAGGAGAGCCACTCCCATTTCTCAACCATCAGATTGGGGGACATTTTCCCTCACCAGCACGGCATGATGCAAAAAATATTAAGAACTTATCTCTGGCTGCTGTATGTCTGAGGGTCGATTTGGACTAAACCCTCTGCCCTAAAGCATGCAGATGCAACACTTGTCTGTAAGCATACTACTCTCTGTACTTTGCTTATGGAAATAACAAAGGCTTGTAGATCTACTGTACTTAATCAGTGATGTCCTTTACCAGCAATGGACAGAGCCCCATGTGAATGAGTCCTCCACACTGTCCAGCCATTTAAGTTGAGTGGCAAAGTAGGATTTACTCCCTGGAGCAGAAACTCAATGGTTGCAGTATCCACTGTAGCCACAGACCAAAGCTTTCACATCCTGGGTCACCTTTACCTCCTGTGCCAACAGAACCACTTGCATTCTTGGGGCAGAACCATGAGTATCACCTGTGCTTGTTGTATTCTTCCTAATTAGCTTGGATTTATTTCCTGCAGCAAAAATAACCCCTGATGTTATCTCCCTGTGGTTTGGAGAACCACTCTGATTTCCAGATTCCAGGTGTATTACATCAGAACAGACTAATTTCTTCCAAATGGATAAAAAAACCACTTCCACAAAATAATTTCATAAGCTGGGAGAAGAAAAAGGCTCTGAGCTCCTCTTTTATAAACGTGTAAACTCTGTCTCAATCCAAAGATTAAAAAGGAAAACAGGGGAAATCTAAAGGGAGTAGTGTGATTGTTCTGACCTCACAGCTAAGACCAACAGATTTCCTTCCACAGCTGAGACAATTTCCACATGCACCTGATTTATATAGTTAGAAAATATACCCTATAATCACAGTCACATTTCAACCCTCCCCAGGATTTCACCTTGTCCTAGCTTAGCTCTGACGGCTGCATCACAGGGATCCTCCTCCCTACAGTCTCTTGAACTTGCAGGGCAACACCCAGTAGAGAGGAGGAAATCACCTGTCACTCCAAGTAATTTTGTACTGGGACACAGCTCAAATTCACCTCTGCAGTCCTAGTAGAGTGTTGCAAACACCCAGCGTCAGTGAGGCTGGGTATGCCAAGCAAGACCTGATACCCCTCCTCTTCACCCCTGCTGTGCCAATGAGTCTAAACATGCTCTCCAGCAGCAGAGGTCAGCTCTTGGTATGTGGTATCACCTGGTACCCCCATAGGCTGCCATGGCTTCAGACAGCAACCTGTCACAGACAGCCTTTTAGTCAGGTCTTCAGGGTTATGTGGGATCCAGTGGAGTCCAAGAGAGATTTGCCTGTTCATGTTGTACTAAACTGTAGCGGGGAGGGTCACATCACTGCAGATCTATGTCACTGATATTGCCTAAGGACCTGGGAGAGATCTGCTTCCTCTTGTGGCACCTCAGGGCAATTGCCTTTGTGCAAGACTGATTCCCTCACTGATTGTTTGTCCAAGGAAATGGGGTAAGGAGGTCAGCTCTGGTTGTGGGCTTTAGAAACTACCATAAACCAGTAAGTAAACACTAATGATGGTGAAGGTGGGCCAGGCAGGAAACTTGATGTAGCTCTGTGTGGCCACCCAATAACTCTTTTGTTTAATGAGGGCAGCTGGAAGGTGCTGGAGAGCCTGAGCCACTGTGTACTTCCTCTCCCATCAACTGGCTTCTTTCTCATCCTTTTGGAAAACACAGTCACTGGAGGCGGTGTTGGCAGTGAGGAAAGGAGCCAATATATCAATAACCTACCACCTCATCTTGGCCTGACACTGCTCCTACACATGGAGAATTCTGCAAGGGAAGCGATGCCACTAACAGAGTCAGGAAACATGAGCTTTTGTAAAAGCCTCTGACAGCACCTTCCAGCTGAGAAGGAGCAAATGAACACACCAATGACCGAAAAAAAGTCATTCTTTTATGCAAGGCTGTCTGCAGTCTCTGACTGAGGAGATGAATACCGCTGCAAAGCACGTGCCAGGCTGTAAGTCACATAAGCTTCACCTGAATTGCTTCCTTTTGAGCATGTCCACCACCTCCCCAGCCTAATTGTGAATGAGCATTGGTGTCTGGTGATGACAGCACCTGCAGGGCAGCAGGATGGGTGTAAATGATCTTATCTAGGCACACACCTCTCTAGTGCCCAGAGTGAGCTCAAGGAGTGCCAGAAATGCATGTTTGAATATGACCCATGATTATAAATTGGCATTAAGGTCAGTTAATACAGTGAAAAATAATTAACTTGGGTCTGCCAAGAGCATTTGCATGAAAAGATAAGACAGAAACCAGTTGTATGAAGTATGAAGCAAATTTTGGAGTTGAACATTACCCAAATATAGAGAGGCCTGCAAAAGTGAGGGAGCAACTGTAAATATATGAAAAGGGCTAACTGATCCATTGAGGAAGAGCAGGGTGCTTTCTTTTTGTTTTCATTTTTTTGTTTGAAGATCGGTGCAATCATTGCAAAGCTCCACCAGCATATGTTGCCTACAGGCAAAGATGTAAAAGCAGATTTCAGGATAAGCTAGGACTCTATCCCAGGCTTGCTAAACACACATCCCATAGATCTTGGGGTGCATATTTAAAACATATCCATGATCAGGTTAGGTACATACAATAATGAGGAAAGTCAGTGGGAGAATATATAAAATGTATATATAAAGTAGCATATATAAAGTGGAGTTGGACCTGATGTAATTGCACTTACAACAAACTGAACTGCACAGGCAGGTTGCTGCTCAGTCAACAAAGGGCTATTTAATATTTCTTTATCTTGCTTGTTCACTGGCATGCTGATTTACAGTGCTCCATTATGGTATGACATCTTTAAGAAGCAGGCACAAAGTCATTGGCCGCCTGGGCAATTACCAGCAGAAAGAAAAGACATGTTTTTCTTCATGTGCTAGTCCCCAAATATTGTGTACTAGTAATTAACAAAAGAATCTGAAGATAATTCTTACTGTTTCCAGGACTTGCCTTACATCTTAAATTAGGATTCTTCTACACATAATAAGAGATAACTGCTTTCGAAATAAGCACATTGTCTAAATAGACAAGAGAGAGAAAATATGTGAGAGAAGATAATCTGTTATCTACGTTTTATAGATAGGGCAACGGAGGCACAGAGTGTTTGGATGACTTGCCTAAATTTATACAAGTCTGTTGGCAGAGCTAAAACTGAGCCCACATATCTTGAAACCTGGTCCAGAGATGTACATTTTGACAATAATGGGAATTTTCTTAATGTCTGCCTCTCATTATGCAAGACCTTTTCTGAAATTCCACTGTCCTCAAGACAGAGGACAGGTTCATAACAGTAACACTATTTTCTGAGAACACAGCAGCATTTTACTTCGTGTAATCCCTTTGCATAAGATGGTGAATCATGATTCTTATCTTGCCATTCAATTTCCATTCTAGATCAAAGGTGATACCGAAAGCAATTAAACCAGCACTTCAAAGGAATGAAGGTGAAGTCTTGCATATATGTGTACTGTTTGATAGCTGTGACAAAGAACAGAAATTAATTTGATCTTATTTGCTATCCTATAATATTTCTTGTGTTCTCTGTAACTCAGTATTGCAGAACATGTGAACTGAACACTTGGTTGGAAAACATTTGGCTGGAAAATCAACAAAGTTGACATCCGTGTTCTTGAAACACCAAAATGAGTGGAGTACAAAGAGAAGGCAAGAAATTTTCTTTGTAGAATGTTGTTCTGTCAGAAGATGAAGACAAAAACAAACGGTAGTGTTTGGGGTCAAAATGTTGCTGTCTCTGCATAACCCAGTGGGAGTCAGGAAGTGCTCACTTGGAGATAACAAGAAGGTATCCTGCCATGTCCTTAACCTTTCTCAAAGTACATCTGATAATTTGCTTTCTTGTGGAAAGAGAAGCTACCTGTTAATAAGGAGTCTAGTCCAAAGAAGTCTTCTGAAGCAAAACCTGTTAGGGTTTCCAGGCCAAAGTAATCTGGAGCAGAGCTGCTGATTTACTGGCAGCATGAGGCACCTCATCTTCTTTCTTCAGAAAAGTTGTGCCTGTCATAGATACTGCTTGAGTTCCTACCTTTAGGGAATGTATCAAGCCAATATCAGAGTCCCTGACATACAATATACAGCCATTTTCTCTGGTAACTTTTGTAACTGCACTGAAATCACCACATTTTGGAGTATGATAGCTAAAAACTGACTCTTCATCTAAGCAAAAAGCAACTGTAAGTGTCTTTTCACTTTGAGGATCCTCTAGCTGTACTAAAAATATTATATAGTGGGAAGACAGGTGAATGAGGTAACATGTCACGTGAAATGTTGGGCAGCAGAGAGGTTGTGGTGTCAGTGAAAGTCAGCACAATGTCTCAAAAAAAGGAAAGAAAATGCACAGAAAAAGGAGGAAGAACAGACAGTAAAGGGATGTGCAAAACTGTAGTAATTACTGACCTGCCAAGTTCATGAGGCACAAAGTGGGGATGGCAGGAGAAAAATCTCCAGAGAAAAACCTCTGTGGAAGTGGAGCACCACGTAAGGGCTGGCAAATACCACACATTTTCAGAACACTTTGTATTTAAGCCATAATGTAACACATACTGAAGTCCCCAAAAGATTTCTGTTACACATACGTATTTCAGTAGAGGCAAGAGTCAGAAACATCCATAACAATGTGACTGCTCAGGACATGTACACTGTACACCTCACTGAGCAGGGCTCTTAAGAGCAAAGAATTAAGAGTGATTGATGTATAAACATTTCAGACCTGTATTCTATGTGTTTGTTATAGACATGGGACATAAACACCTGGGTATTAAAAGTGATTTTAGGGCATTTACACACTTCTGAAACAGCCAGGTTGTCTATGCTTTGCTGTCTAATTGCTCATCTAGTCAATGCCCACCTGGCACTGACCTGTTTCTGAATTATTAAAAAAACCCTCCAAAATGCAAATAACAAAAGACCTCTGAAATGGTAAAAAGATATTCCGTGGAAGAAAATGGCTTTGATTTGATTTCTTAGCTGGTATGCTTTCTGTGTTTTGCATTTGTGCAGCGGCTAGCACAAGCAGGGGCTGATCCAGTAATTTCAAAACTGTGTAACATCAGAAAGAAAATCTAGTACTTACAAAAATCTGCCTGATGAGCATTTCTTAACTTTATGATTCTTACAGTGAGCAGGGAGTAAGGTGACATTTCTTCCTGCTGAAAAAAATAACAAAGGAGATGTGCTTTAAAGTTTGGTTGTCATTATTATAAATACAGGTACCCCAAACACTGAAAGGAACCCAAGTTCTGCTGAAGCCATCTTTTCCAACTGGCTTCACAACAAAAATACAATAGGCAACAAAATGCACTTTCACCTTGAACTCCATCAGCCTCTAAAGTCTGCATTCACCTACGCATGCAAAGAGAAAGTATGGAAGGAGAGAATGAATAGGAAAGCGGAGACAGGAGATGAATAAGCTGAGAAAATTCAGTTAGACAGCTACATTAAATCATACACATGATCATCAGCATCTGATGCAACAACACAAAATTCGGTGAATCACAAATCAGAAATGTTCCAGGTTGGTTGGAAAAAAAAAAATGTATTAAAAAAAAGAGGAATCATTTTACGTTTTCTCACTTGTTTTTAAAAGAATAATTGTCATGATGGAGAGGTGCCTAAGGATTACAATTTAGCACCTTAGGCAATGTCTCAGGCCACCAGAGCAATACACAGCTTTGTACAAACACTCCTAGCTTTCTTGCCTAACCAAATGCAGTCTATGTCCGATTGATAGATCCAGAGCAGTATAACAAAGTAAATGGTTTTGAATACAATCTGTCTCAAAGAAGGCCAATTCCAGCTCCTTGTTGAAGATGACAGGCCTGGCCAACTGGGCCTGTAAAAACTCTGCCAATCACATGTACTTTAGGAATTTTACATTTTCAGAGACCATGTCCATCAGCAGTAGCTACAGCAACCAGGATATCAGCCAAAAAATGCAGCAAAACAGCAAATCTTACTATGTCAGCATCACAGATGTCTGTCTGGATTCTCTGACTGTGGGAACAGTTGTGGAAAATTCAGCAAAGTAGCTGAAGTTTATAGGGAGGAAAGAGTTTCACCATGGTTGTACACAAGAGATTGAATGAAATAGTGAATCAGCACTGATCACGTCTACCTTAGTAGTAGAACTACCTTAGTAGTAGTAGTTCTTAGTTTAGGAACAAAAGCAGAAGAAAAGGAGGAATTTCAGAAATTTCAGACTATTGAATAATAAATTCCAAGCTGATGTATGATTATACTAAGAAACAGGTCTCATTAGATAGGTGGGGTAACACAGTAAAACTTCAGTGAATGCCAGAGGACAAGGATCTGCACAGGAAAGAAAATACCCTTTCAAAGTCTGACAGACACTGAGGTCTGACTGCATACAAAGATGTCATCAGCAGATTTTGAATTGGCTATCTCCAGTAAAAGGGGAAGATATAAATAGTATAACATATATATTAAAAAGTGACCTTCAGAGAGTCCATTTAGGGAATAATAATATTTTTTAAGGAATTCTGAGTAAAGCATCAAAACCCCCGAAATGTTATAACATTAAAATGAAGTATATTTGGGACTAGGGAAGTATTAGCTTGCAGTTCTAATAGCAAGGGTCTGTGGCAGTAATTACAAAAGTAATTGTAATGATGCTCGACTCGCAGAAGGATATTCAGCCAAATAATACTGAAGGTACAATATGTATCATAGTCAAGCAATAGGTGGCCACTTCAGTGACATGGAAGCCTGACGGTAGTCACTAATATTCAAGAAGAAATCAAGGAGGAATTCAGATAATGGCAGAAAGCAAATAAATCTGTAATTCTTCATAAAGGCACTTCATGAAGCAACAGCAACCAAAAGCAGCCAAAATACGAAGTTGTTGTGAAAGCAGATGACCAAAAATCTGAAAAGATTATCTGAAATGAAAACGAAGGACTGTTGGTTGAAGATGAGGAAGTAATTAGGAGATCTATTTTCTAAGAAACTGCAATTAAAGTAGTGGGGAGAAACTCTCAAGTAGAATAAAAGAAAGCACTTCATCACAGCTACTGTGATAAAAGTCAAAGACTGCTAAAAAGGTCAAAGTAGAAGAAATCTTGGTCCTCCGAGACAAGGAAGCGGAACAGAGCTGGAAAATATTTAAGGAAGCTTTCCACAAAGAGCAAGAACGCTCAGTCCCTGTCTGTGGAAAATCATGCAGGAAGCGGAAGAGACCGGCATGGCTGAGTCGAGACCTGCTGGTTAAACTAAAAAAGAAGAGGGAACTGCACAGGCAGTGTAAACAGGGATAGGGAACCTGGGACGTGTATAGAGACACTGCCTGGTTGTGTAGGGATGAAGTCAGGAAGGCCAAGGCACAGCTGAAGCTGAACTTGGCAAGGGAATTGAAGACTAACAAGAAAGGCTTTTACAGGTACATCAATCAAAAGAGGAAGGTCAAAGAGAACGTACTTCCACTGATGACTGGAAATGGGGATCGTGTATCAACAGATGAGGAAAAGGCTGAGGTACTTAACAACTTTTTTGCCTCAGTCTTCACTGATAACTGCTCTCTTCACCCCTCCTGGGTCATGGGACAGCAAGATGGTGACCAGGGGTGTATACTCCCTCCCACAGTAGGGAAGATCATATTCATGAACACCTGAGGAACCTGAACATATATAAGTCCATAGGACTTGATGAGATGCATCCCAGAGTCCTGAGGGAATTGACAGATGTGGTTGCCAAGCCACCCTCCATGATATCTGAAAAGTCATGGCAGTCTGAAGAAGTCCCTGGTGGCTGGAAGAAGGGTAACATGGTGCCCATGTTTGAAAAAGGTAGAAAAGATGACCCTGAGAACTACCAATCTGTCAGCCTCACCTCTGTGCCTGGGAAGATCATGGACTAGATCCTCCTAGGAGACATGCTAAACCACATGGAGGACAGGAAGGTGATTAATGGCAGCCAACACGGCTTCACTAGGGGCAAATACTGTATGACCGACTTCGTGGCTTTCTATGGTGGGGTAACCACAGCACTGGACATGGGTAAACCAACACATGCAATCTATCTAGACTTCTGTAAAGCTTTTGGCACAGTCCCCCACAACATTCTTCTCTCTAAATTGGGGAGATATGGATTTGATGGGTGGACAGTAAGGTGGATAAGAAATTGGTTGGATGGTCGTATTCAAAGAGTAGTGGTCAATGGCTCAAAGTCCAGATGGAGATCCGTGACAAGCGGTGTCCCTCAGGGGTCCGTACTGGGACCGGTGCTGTTCAATATCTTTATCAATGTTTTTGACAGCAAGGTTGAGTGCGCTCTCAGCAAGTTTGCAGATGACACCAAGCTGAGTGGTGTAGCTGCCACACCTGAAAGGCGCATGTCATCCAGAGGGACCTGGACAGGCTGGAGAAGTGGGCCTGTGGGAACCTCATGAGGTTCAACAAGGCCAAGTGTAAGGTCCTGCACCTGGGTCAGGGCAATCCCCGTTTTCAGTACACGACGGGGCATGATGTGATTGAGAGCAGCCCTGCAGAGAAGGATTTGCAGGTGTTGGTGGATGAGAAGCTTGACACGAGAAGGCCAGCCATATCCTGGGCTGCTTCAAAAGAAGCATGGCCAGCAGGGCAAGGGAAGTGATTCTGCCCCTCTATTCCTCTCTTGTGAGACTTCATCTGGAATACTGCACCCAGTTCTGGAATCCTCAAGATAAGAAGGATATGGAGCTGTTGGAACGGCTCCAGAGGAGGGGTACAAAGATGATCGGAGGGCTGGAGCACCTTCCCTATGAGGACAGGCTGAGAGAGTTGGGGTTGTTCAGCCTGGAGAAGAGAAGGCTCAGAGGAGATTTTATAGCGACCTTCTAGCGCCTGAAGGGGGCCTACAGGAAAGCTGAAGAGGGGGTACTCATAGAATTGTATCCCCAAGAATTGTGGGGATAGGCCAAGGGGGAATGGGTATAAACTGGAGAGGGGCAGATTTAGACTGGACATTAGGAAGAATTTCTTCACTATGAGAGTGGTGAGGCATTGGCACAGGTTGCCCAAGGAAATTGTGGCTGCCTCATCCCTGGAGGTGTTCGAGGCCAGGTTGGATGGGCCTTGGGCAGCCTAATTTAGAGAGGTGTCCCTGCCTGTGGCAGGGGATTGGAACTGGATGATCTTTAAGGTCCCTTCCAACACTAACTATTCCATGATTCTATGATTTTATGATTCTATGAAATCAGTGAGATAGAACAGTACAACATCTTAGGTGTGCAAAGCACTGGACCATGGGGTGTCCATCATGACAAAATTTAGCTTAAAGTCCCAAATAATTTCAACCACTATGAGGATGAAAGACATAAAACTCATAAAAGTAATTTACCAAAAAAATGCAGTTATTGTCAAGCTATTATGCTGTTCAATGAAATGACAAGAATGAGTTTTTGAGAAAACACTGGGTAATCTAAAGGCATGTTAACTGGGACCGGGTGAGATGTATCACAGATACCTGAAGGAATTGGCTGATGTGGTTGCCAAGTCACTCTCCATGATATTTGAAAAGTCTTGGCAGTCAGGCTAAGTTCTTGGTGACCAGAAAAAGGGAAACATCACACCCATTTTAAAAAAGAGTAGAAAGGAGGACCCTGGGAACTATGGACCTGTCAGTTCCACTTCAGTGCCTGGCAGGATCATGGAACAGATCATCCTGGAAGTTATGCTAAGGCACATGGAGGAGAGGGAGGTGATTCAAGACAGCCAGCATGGCTTCACAAAGGACAAGTCCTGCCTCACCAACCCAATGGCCTTCTATGAGGGAGCGACTACATCAATGAACAAGAGAAGATCCACAGATATCATCTATCTGGACTTCTCTAAGGCTTTTGACACAGACTCCACAACATTCTTTCTCTAAATTGGAGAGAGATGGATTTGGTAGGTGGACTATTCAGTGGACAATAATTTAGTTTGATGGTCGCATCCAGAGGGTAATGGTCAACAGCTCAATATCCAGATGGAGATCAATGACAAGCAGTGTCTCTCAGGGGTCTGTTCTGTTGTTTAATATCTTCATCAATGACATAGATGAAAGGATCGAGTGCACCCTTAGCAAATTTGTGGATGACACCAAGCTGAGTGGTGAGGTTGACACCTCTGAGGGATGGGATGCCATCCAGAGGCACCTTGAGAAGCTGTAGAAGTAGGCTTGTGAAAAACTCCTGAGGTTCGAACAGGTGAAGTGCAAAGTCCTGCACCTAGGTTGGGGCAACCCCTGGTATCAATACAGGCTGGGGGGTGGAGAGATTGAGAGCAGCCCCGTCGAGAAAGAACTGAGGGTCCTGGTGGTTTAGAAGCTGGACATGAGCTGGCAATGTACATTTCCAGCCCAACCATATAATCAGCTGCATCAAAAGAAGTGTGGCCAGCAGATCAAGGGAGGTGATTATGCCCCTCTACTCTGGTCTGGAGAGACCACACTTGGAATACTGCATCCAGCACTGAAGCCCTCAGCACAGGAAAGACATGAACTGGTTGGAGTGAGTCCACAGAAGGGCCACCAAAATGATCAAAGGCCTTGAAGACCTTCCCTATGAAGAGAGGCTGAAAGAGTTGTGATTGTTCAGCTTGGAGAAGAAGAGACTCTGAGGAGATGTATTGCAGCCTTTCAAGCCTTAAAAGTTACTAGTAAGAAAGATGGGGAAAGACTTTTAGCAGAGCTATAGCAATAGGACAAGGGATAATGGTTTTAAACTAAAAGAGGAGAGGTTTACCCTAGATATTAGAAAGAAATGTTTCAGGCTGAGGGTGGTAAAACACAGTAACAGATTGCCCAGAGAGGTGGTAGATGTTCCATCCCTGGAAACGTTAAAGGTCAGGTTGGATGGGGTCTGAGCAACCTGATCTAGTTGAAGATGTCCCTGCTCACTGCAGGGGGGTTGGACTAGATGACCTTCATAGTCCCTTCCAACTCAAAGCATTCTATGATCCTATAATTCTAAGTAAAAATTAACCACCACTTAAAATAACCATAAAGCTTTGCCCATGAACTCACTCTTTTAACCAGGAATCATAACGCCAAGATGTTTTCAGTAAGTTAACTAGTTAAAATTCTAGTAGTTTTTAATGTGAGGTACAAAAGTGGCACACCCAAAACAGCAAGAGGGCTATTAAGTGCTGATCAAATGAATTCTCTTTATTAGGCTACAAGAAGTAGAAGATCTTGTCTTCTGGGTGGGGGAACTGCAAAAGTAAATAGGATATTAATTACTGTTGCTTAAAGTCATGTGGGGCATAGGATATTTTAAAGGGCTGTTCATTCTAAACAGTGGAGGTGATATCTCAGCATTATCAGAATTTGGCCTGAGCCAGCTCCACACTATTGTTTCAACCATTATTGTTAGACCACTCTTTTTTCATTAGCAAGGAATAGCTCTGTGTCTTCTTGCCTCAACCTCTTTTTCATTGGATTTGTCCATTTGTTTCTATGCCTTTCTCAAAAATAGTACTCAAATTAGAGATAAAACTTCAGCAGACATATTTCAGGAGAAATAAAGAACAGTTAAACAAATTGCATTTTGTGTTGGTGCTCTCTTAGCCTTCCTTAATGGCACCAGTCTTTGAGTGAACATTTTGGAACGTATGTTTTTCAAGATTATCAGAGACATGGATGAACTACCATGACTTTTCAAGAAGTGGAATGACAGAAACAGAAACAAGCGTGGGTTTTGTAAAGACATGTTTACACCAAGCACCAGTAGTGTGCTCGTTCAGTGCCATTGCAGCAGGGTAGAGTAGAGGTTAAGTGATGAATGTATCACAAGAACCTCGTATTTTGAAAGCAAATTAAGACAAACTGATAAGAGATTTAGAGTATGGGAGGGCTCTGTTAGGAGGGAAAATAAAAGACTAAAAACAATAGAACATACACAGTGTTTCCATGAAGAACTGTAAGACACTACACAGATTAGATAGTCTCAAATATTATGCAAGCGTTCAAGAACCTAATTGCATGTGGAATCATGGTGAGAAGGTGGATGGGGATATTTGGTGCCACAGGAAGATAGCTTTGTGCAAAGAGCAGGAGTTTATTTAAATCTGACGAGCTTGCCAAGGGAACAATAGGGCAGAGCACCGCATCACCCATAAAGTACAGTTTAGAAATTTAATTGAATGAGAAGCAAGAATTATTTCTCTCCTCCAGGAGTAGAACTCTGAATAGGGACTGTGAGAGTTTTTCTCAGCCTGAGCCTTGCTCCACGGGTCTATTCGTTGGATCAGCATGATTTTTTAGCAAAATCCCTTCTGGTGTTAGCCTGCTGCAAAGAACAATGTATTAGAAGGAATATGAAAATGGTAGGTTTATCTCCATATTCCCAAAATTTTTACCAACTAGAAAAGGATATTCACAGCACTCAGAAGCGGTCTGTACACTGAACCCCTCTTGCTTCCTCTCTGCATAACACTCAGATGGCCATATCAGCCAAGTCAAAGTCCTTCAGGGAAAAAAAACCAACCTGTTTTAGAAACCATTTTCATTTCCTCCTTTGGGCACCAAAGAATGAACCATATTCAGTGATCATCAACCTCATAATAATTTGAGACACCACTGCCTTTGAAGAGAAATGCTAACTATTAAGTGGACTATTAACTGTAGAGCAAATCTCTGAGACAAATGAAAATTACATTTATCCTCCTTATAGAAGACAGTTAATGAAAAATTACTTCATATAATACTTTTCTGATGGCCAAAAGACAGACATGAAAACCACTCCAGAAAATTCAAAGAGCAAAATAACATATTCTTGTAAGTGAAGCTCAAGTCCCTGGTGCCATCGATGGAAGTCATGCAACCAACAGTTCTTTCCCTCTATTCATCATTTCATTGCAATAACACATTGAACAATGTTAATAAACTACAAAGCAAATGTGTTGCTGCTGATGATTATCATTTCTATTACATTAAAAAAATTATTTATTCAGTGAGTTGGTAATGCAATCAAACTATCCATGAGTGACTAATTATCATAAACCACAAAAAATTGCATTCCTGATACCTAGAGTAAAGAAAGTACTACCAAAATTTAAAAATCCACAGTAAACAGATGAACAAATCCTCTTGCAGTCCCCCCCTAATAAAGATAAATCTGTGTGCCCTGAAATTCTGAACTTATCCTTGCAATGACAGAGTGATGGTCAGCCTTCCTTAAAGGCTCTCTGTTAACCCTGGGAAAGGTAACTTTGTGTGACACTTCAGTCACAGATACTTCTTTTCTAAGAGGGAAGGGTAAGAGAGACCTTTGTAATGTCATAGCTTTTTCTGGTTTTGCAGCAAGCCATTAAGGAATGTGCATCACTTCATGTGTATCACTTGCAGAAATAAAAAAAACTTATTAAAATTCTCCCAGGTCTTCACTGGTTTCTGATTTTGTGTCCAGCAGAATACTTTGATGAGCCTCCCTGCCTTATGCTAACACCACTAATCTTGAGATGAGATTATACTTCCTAGTTTCTTGTTCTTTGCGTTAATGTATGTAAGTTTTCAGTGCATTCACAGATGATGAGCCAACAACTATTTTGTCATTGGATAGTATGCCAAGGAAAATACCTTTTTTTTCCATCATTGGCAATAACAGAATTCAGTAGAAGACAATGATTAACAAACAACATCTAGTGATAAATTTTCTGGATCTACTCTTATTATGGGCTATCTTACTTAAAACTGTTTATGATCTTCCTTTAGGATGTTTAATCTTGTATTCATGTGTAAATTGCTAGAAGGCAAACTATAAACTTGGGACTCCCTGAAACAGCTAAAGAGATGTTCTCTTGATTCTCCTATCCATTTTAAAATATGAAGGAGGTTTCACAACATTACTACATTTTCCTGAAAATTTAGCAATGGGGCATAATTGCTTTGCATTTGAGGTGGGCAACACAGCTAAATTCCATGCACAGCCCTGGGCATGATTTTCTAAACCAATCCAGTAACTAATCTGTTTATCACACAGCTATGCAAAGTCCTTTCAAAGTAAAGCAAGTACTTGGGCTAATCTATGAGCATTTTCATTAAGAAAATCTTTACATCTCTTTACTTGTTCTGGGACTCAAGATCTGCTATGAGCATATTATCCTTTATAACACTTCCCTACTAATAATTATTCTCCTGTTGCAGATGGCAGGCTATGGCTTGCAAAAAAATCAAGGGAATTACTGAAAGCTGCCCAGGAAGCCCAATGTTAGTAAGAGGCAGAAACCAGCCTGCTTGCACAAGTCTGTGCCTGTAATGCCAGTTTTCTGCCAAACTATTATCACAGAGGAGACAAGATTTATTCAGAAGCCAGGAGGCAAATAAAGAGTGACTGAGAATGCGTTGGTTGTTAAATATCTGTGGATAGCAAACAGAAATTTCAGAGGTTCATATCATAAGGAGAAATCATGACAAAAACAATGAATTAAAGCTGCGGAAAGGACCCTATAATACTTATATGCATGGGTTTATGGCCACAGGATTTTTGTTACAGTACTTTACATGTATTCAAAACCATGTGCTAGATTCTATCAATCTTTATATATGTGTAACTACCTTGGCAAAGAAGAGTTGGATGCTTTTAGTTGTGGATATTCTAAACAAAAACATAACTTGAGTATAAATACAGTAAATCATTAAAAAAATGCTAGAGATTGAGTCATTGCACTCCGATAATAGTTTCTTTTCCTGCTTTAATACATTCTCTTGCTGAGCTTTAGCACACATATTAGTAGCTAAATGCTAGTTGGAATGCTACTAACAAGAGATCAGCTGGATCAATCAGTTTGACAAGGTTGTGACATAAATAAGCACAACAATGTCTGTAGTTTTCTATTGATTTGGAACTCTGGCTATAATAAGAAAAATTAGACATACAGGTTTTCTAAGAGCTATAGACGCTTGAATTAAACACCATTTAAGATATCATCAAAAGGAAGATAGCTTTATGTTTCGAGCCATTCAAACATTTATTTTGAGACAGCTTGACACAAAGTATGGTCAGCTCTAAGCTAACCAAGAGTGGAGACAAAAATCATCACTACTACAGCTGGTATGTGTTTTATGCAAATATATCTCTGTTGCAGGCCCTGCAAAGGTTGCTAGGTTTGTTCTTTTGTTGTGATGCATTGCAATGGGAAAAAAGTGGGCATTTATTGTGGAAACTGGAATTAATGACCAAAACCTAAACAATTGCCAGAAAACATGCTCTGACTTGCCAGTACAGGCAATGTTCTCCATTCATGCTGGGCTAAAGCTCCACTAAAATTAATAGGGATAGATAACATTAAAAGAAGGATAAAGTCAGTCCCATTTTAGCAGTAGAAGGAGAACATTTTCCCCAAGGAATTTCCCTACAAGGATAACGAAAATAATACACTTTCTGTAAATAGATAAAAATATGAAATTTTAAAAAAATGGAATGCAGATATTTACCCTTCTCAAAAAAAAGTATTGGCTTAGCCCAACCTATTTTTAGTTTGCTGTAGGTGGTACCTTAGCATCGATGTTGCTTGGGGCTACGCAATGCTTCATCCATTTTCTTTCTTCATTATCCAAAGGGCTTGATTTGCTGCTTGAATGCTGTTGAGGGAGGGAGAACAAGAGAATAAAAAGAGAGAAAAAGGAATTTTTCTACTTTTTTCAACTCCTCAATGTAGAACAACAGTATGGAATGGGCAATCAGCACATCCTCATTGTTTGAGGTGGATAACATGAATGTCCCAGGAAAGTGACAGCCTGTTTCTGTGCTATAGAGAAAGATACTGACTCTAGGTCCTCATAGCTGTAAATAGCCAAGGAAGGACAATCTTAATTTCTAGGACACTTGTGTCCTACAGGTAAGGGTGGACTTGACCTGTTTGTAGTTTGGGGACAAATCTGAATCAAATACTAGGATATTCCTGCCAGGCTTGCTCTGTTTTCCACTTACCTGAGAGAAGGCAGAAGTTGATGCCATTGAGATCGCTGCTGTATTAAAATCAGGTGCTGTGAATGGCACCTGAGTGTTAGGCTCCACATTAGCCACTGCCTCCTGAAACATATTTACAGCCTTGAAGACTGTCAGAAGTTGCTGAACAGGTGTTTTATTATACTGAGTCAGAGCTCCACCCCTCCATGATTTCTGAAACAGGAAAACTTCCCTCCCACATCACATGTCCAAAGAACAAATCTGTTGTAAGGTCTGAATATTCGTATCTGCAAGTTTGCAAATGACCGAAGCATGCTGAGAGACCAAATCGTTCCCACCTGGAACACTTGGGCACTTGTAGAAATGCAATAATAGCAATATCCTGTTTGATGGTTTGATAGAGATCGTTTATGAGAGATACTCTTACAGAAATAATCTAAAAGTGATTATAATAGCCTAATAAACGTATTTACATACTCACTCCATCCAAAGATCCTGAATTCTACTATTGCCTCCACAGTAAAACAAAAAAGTAAAAAGTAAAATAAGATGAGAATGATCATTAGAAGGAAGATATTTATGTGTGAAAGTATTAAGAATTTTTCTGAAGGAATAGTTTTCCATGAAATGTACCATTGCATCACAATTTTTGTATATGTGTTTGCTTTTATTGTAGTGTTCTACTCCAAAAGAAATGAAAAAAGGCATCATAATCAACACCTTGGATTCCCTAAAGCACAATGTATCACTTTTCCTTTTGAAATGCTTTACTTATTTCTGGGCTTTACAGTTAATACAGTATGCATAACATATTTAAATAAGATTCAAATATTTCACCTTGAAAAATTGTGAAACATTTCAACAAACTAAAATAATTTCATGTTTTAGGAGATTTTAATCCTTCATAGTTTGTTTTCCCTAGTTCAGAACTGTCATTTTCTGATGCAAAAAATGTTCAGTTTTCTGAGCAACTTTATTCGAATCACTACCTGGCTGAGTATTACTAGCAGATTATTGGAATTTATTGGACTGATCCTGTACATTTTAGGATTTTTTTATTTAATGAGGACCTGCATGTGTTCAGCACATTTCTAGGAAGCACAGTGATTAAATTTTCTAATTGATTATGCAAGCGTTATTAAGCACACATATTGAAGCACACGTATTGAAAGTCCTCTCAACTGATTAAAAGTAATGCTTATGAAAGGACTGGAGATTAATAGGATGACAAAGCATAATGCTTCCTACTAGAAACCTGTATAAGTACGAAACCACAGCCATCGTGACTGTGGCGATGACTGTTGTACAAGGACCTTGACTGACAGAAACTAGACACAGACAATCACTTGCAGCAGTTTTGTTGCATACTTTTCTTATAGGCACAGAGGAACCAATATGAAAAGCTAGTGTTACAAGGAGAACAAGTTAAGATGGTTTGATCATCTTACTTGCAATACTACATCCTTGCAAAAGACTGATTCCTTAGGTTTAGTTTTAAGCCTACATTTTCTTTTTTTTTTTTTTTTTTAAGCACATTGATTTTATCACATCGTGCAAGGCAAAGGTTTGCTGTGAAATTCCTTTCTCACTTTCATCATACTGAAAATTTTTGAAGGAATTGGAACTGCTTCATTGAAACCAGAATTAGATAAATTACACCAATGGGCAAAGGATTGCCACAAGCCTCTCCCACTATTTGTCTTAAAATGAGCACCTGCCTTTTTTTTCCTGTAAACATGGTGACCAGGAACAGTTTAGAGAAAAGTAACTGTAAACACAAAAGCACACGTACGTTTTATTTCTTCTCCTACAGCCTATGTGTGTCTTTGATTGAAGTGCCTAGAAGAGGTGAGGTACCACAACAGAGGAATGAGAACGTTAGCAGCAATTTCTTTGTGATTGTGCCCCACAGAGGTTATCAGCTCCATGTCTTGTTTTTGCAATGTATGGAAGCTAATGGGTGTGAGGTTTTTGCATAAGAGCTGGTTTTCATTTACATGTGTCATACTGCACCTTTGGTTGTAAGACAAAAGGAAATAAGGAAGGGGAAGAAGCCTCCAGCATCCCTCAGGAAGGTGACTATAAGTTGCTTGTTGCCTAACATTTAACTCTTCTTTCCTAACTCAAGCCTTCCCAATATGAAATACCTGTTCTTTAAGCTCAAGTCAGAGGCAGCCAAAGGTAGCTTTGACTCAAAGCTGGCACTGGTATTGAATTTCCTAAATCAGTTCAAAGTTCGAATTGCTTTTTACTATGAAGCCCTACTCCTTTTTCAGGCAAACATGGCCTTTTCATGAGGCAAGCACTTAGGATAGGCTTGGCCTCACCTAAATTAAGTAATCTAAAACATGGAGGAAAAAGCAAGCATGGCAGCTGCTGGTAGTGACTAAGCCCCTCTATATTGGATTATTCTGGAGAGGCCTAAATGTCCAGGTCATACTTGACACCTAACGTCTTCATGGCTGAGGGTAAATGAGGTGAATTCCACCCTGAGTAATCAGAATATCCTCTTTAACCACTTGTTTCCAAAGTTACTGATGCTGAGGGAATCTGACATTGAGGAACATGAAATGAGATGATTTGGTTGATGAGAAGCTCGCCATGAGCTGGCAACATGTGCTCACAGCCCAGAAGGCCAAACGTATCCTGGGCTGCTTCAAAAGAAGCGTGGCCAGCAGGGTGAGGGAAGTGATTCTGCCCCTCTATTCCTCTCTTGTGAGACCTCATCTGGAATGTTGTGTCCAGTTCTGGAATCCTTAAAGTAAGAAGGATATGGAGCTGTTGGAACAGCTCCAGAGGAAGGCTACAAAGATGATCAGAGGGCTGGAGCACCTTCCCTATGAGGACAGGCTGAGAGAGTTGGGGTTGTTCAGCCTGGAGAAGGCTCAGAGGAGATCTTATAGCGACCTTCCAGTACCTGAAGGGAGCCTACAGGAAAGCTGGAGAGGGGCTATTCATAAAGGGTTGTGGGGATAGGCCAAGGGGGAATGGGTATAAACTGGAGAGGGGCAGATTTAGACTAGACATTAGGAAGAATTTCTTCACTATGAGAGTGGTGAGGCATTGGCACAGGTTGCCCAAGGAAATTGTGGCTGCCTCATCCCTGGAGGTGTTCGAGGCCAGGTTGGCCCTTCTAACCCAAACTATTCTATGATTCTAACATTGTGTTGTTAAGAGGTAATTCACCCTGCTGAAATGTGAAGCTGCAAAAAACCCTTGGGCAAAAGCTCTATCAGCATATAGATGAAAAACCCTTCCATGGATTCATCTTAGAGGTTTTGTGATAACCAGGGTGGCAGAAAATGCAAAATGTGATGCTGCAAGTACCGGTAGAGTGCAATCTTCCTGCTACATTCTAACCCAGAATCACTTAAGACCCCTGTGATCATGAATGGGACAACTTGACACTGAATTGCTGTTCATAAAGCACAGGCTGTGCAGTGCTATCTTATGCCCAGGTGATTAAAGAAGAAATATTAAGTCGAGTTTTCCATGAAACTCTACACTGCAATCTGTAGAAATTCAACAGTTGCTTCATAAGCATCTGAGACATGTTTGAGACAAATAGGGAATGTCCCAGGGAAGGACAGAGAAGAGAGGACTGTCACAACTATCTGAAGGTAATGCACTCCTGAATTGTGGTGCAGACCCACAGGTCAAATGATACATTTAGCGTGGCTCGAGGAGCAGAAAATTATGCCAGACCACACTTAGATACTCACACTTAAGGCAGTTTTGAGTCTATCTGTCACACAGTGAGCTACTAGTGAGAGGCAGATCACCCAAAGTTGCTCTACCTTGAACAGGTTGTCATTTGAGGCTTTTTTCTGTAATATTTTTTCCTGACAACTCTGATGGTGTCTATGACTACAATCAACATGATCTGAAACTACAGCAATTGCTGAGCTCAAATTAATGCTCAAAGACATGGTTAGTATAAGAGTTAATTATTCAAAGATACAGTAAAATGACAGCTAAGGAAAAATAAAAGTTCAGCTAGATTGTGTGTTTTCTTTTGACCTTTCTCAATCATTCTCAGTGATAATCCTCTTCAGGCTCTATCTTGTCCTTTATGTCTCATCCTTACATCATGTCCTAGCAATGTCATCAGCCTCTCTTGTTTCAGCACAAATTCCCCTCAGATTTTCCAGACTACCTTTGTGAATATAAGAGAAAGGAAAGATCTAGCTTCCTGAAATCTCTTCTGATTAGTACCCTCTCTAGAATTAGCCATCTTCTATTCCCCATGGATGCAGGAAGATGCGGCTAATGTGACTCGTAGCCATATGAGGCTTTAGGCATATACAAAGCAATAACACATGGAGGCCCATCTGAATAAAAGCAGAAATGTTCAAGTTCATATCAAGAATCGAGAGACCACAGCAATTTCCATGACAGCAATGCCAAATATCATTCACCAGAATCAGACTTTAATAGGCAATGGCCGTGCAACATTGCTGCTGCTGGTGACCCACACACCCTTTATTTTAATAAAATAAATATATTGGTCATCATGAGAAAATTGTATATATATATTTATTCATAATTCAAATATGAATGCATTAGGGCATAAAAAGTGAAATGGCTTGAGAAAATCTGCACTATAAAGTTAGTTCGGAAACAAAAAGGGGGTGTTTCTGTCTACCAGGATTATTATATTGCTTTAGGACGGTTCTGTATGCTCCTCCCCATGACAAATATGGGTTATCGATATTCGTTATTACATATATACTAACATTACCCACTCAGAAAAAACTTAAATTCAGAAAAATATTTCATAAACAGTCAAAAAACTCCTTAATGTCCCAGACAAATACTGATGGTAGCTCAGATTTGCAAGGTTATTTGGTCTGGATATTCTTATATAGAACATAACCTTCTAATGTATCTTACTTGTAGGAGACCTGTGTATGTGCATACGTGCAATAGTTTTTTTATTACTAAGCTTATATGTAAAGTTCTTAAATTAGTCTTATTTTTGTAAGGCATGCCCTGCATGTTATCATAGTTCTTACCAATATCACCATTGTCTCCCATCAAACACTAAAAGACATTGGGACTGCTAAAGCAACTTATCCTGAAATAACTGGCTTCTAAACATTTTTCAGCTGTAGCAAATTAACAGTATCTTCATATCTTGAAAGAAAACGAACTGTAAGTGCTCGTGGGCTATGCCTTTGAGTTTCCTTTTCTTATCTAACATGTTGGACATCACATGCTATCATCAGCTTTACATTTCCAGTGTTCATTGCAGTTTGCTCCAAGGGATAAAGTACATTACAGGACTCAAGTCCGGGACTAGAATGGTTTGTCACCAGAGCACATTTGCTGACTACAGAGAGAGAAACGTGTTTTCCCATGAGCACTGTTATTTGAGAGTCCCAGGCATGATCAGGGCATTCCAATGCAGGTGACAGGTTTGCCTCTGATTCTGGCAGTTTCTCAAAGCTTTCCCCATTGCTAAGCAGGATTCAATTTACTTTCTCAGTGGGAGGGCTAGCATGAGTGGCGTAGACGGAGTGTTTCAGCAGACATCAGGAGACTGCTTTTCTCAACATGACAATGGTCAGGTTTTGATATGATGAAATTCCTGACTTTTCTGACATTTTCAATTTTACAGAAGAGGATGAGACAGTGCTCTGTGAGACCAGAGCCCACATCTAATGCAATATTGCAAAAGAATGAAGTCCCTCCCTCCTAATTAACCAAGAGGGACAGAAACAGGCAAAAGATTCTACCCTGAAAGACACAGCTCCATTCTCCTCCACAGCCTGGGCCAAGTAGCTGCTTCCAGTATGAGTGCCCTGGCAAAACCCCACAAGCTATGGGAAATGGAGATCTTTGGGGAAGGCATACCCAAATGAGGAAAGGCTGCCAAGCTCATTGTGGGCACTTGCCACCCCACTTACAGGCTAAAGAGGAAGAGGAAGCATGGAAGCACAGGCTTAGGTGGTGCACTCACCCCAGCTAATCTTGAAGCGCTGAAATTCCTGGTGCCTCTTTCTTGCGTGAGAAAGGCTCAGCTATTGCAGAAGCTCTTGCATCCAGTATCTCTCGACATGTGCAGAAGCCATGTTCCCATTGCACATCATTTCAAACCTTGTGACCCATTGTGAAATCTGAAGAGGTGTGCAAGGAAGCGTATCTTGCCCTATATATAATGTGTTGTCACAGGGCGGATGGATTGCCAGCCTTTCCAGGGCACCTTGAAGGTCATGTAAGCAATGCTTAATAAACCTAGTCTCTGCTGGGACTCATGTGGATGCCCCACAAACCTGCATTTTGTGCCATCTGAGACTGAGTTATCATCCATTCCTTGTGTCAGCTGCTCATGGTATGTGGTCTCAGTGGTACTACATGTATGACTCCACATAGATACTAGCAAAACAAAATCATTTCTCTGGGAGTTCTAAAAGGCTTCACAGTTGTCTGGAGAGCCTAGTGTGGGAGAATTTGGAGCTGGTAGACAGAAGAGACCAGTTATCATTTCGCATGCTCCTGCTGAACAAAATACACACCTGTGCAGGAATCTAGTGTGGCCACTTACTCACAAAAGAGCTGATCACAAAGATTAAACTATGTTAACAGCACCACGTGGGAAGACTTTAAAGAAACAATTGCAAAACATCTTAAGGAAGTGTTTCAGAAACGCGTAAGGTAAGAAGCATTCTCCAGGAGATTGAGATAGGCAACTATGGAAGTACCTCTTGTTACATGCTGAATTAAATCATCATTGCAACATGATAATGTCATAAAACTCACAGACATTAAAGACAACCATGACTTTTTGGTCAGGTCAAGAAAACAGATTAAAGAAAGACAAAATTGTAGTGGTAAGCATTGCTGAATACCTACTATAATAAATGTAAGGGAGGCACGTGTTACCAAAGCATGAGGAAACCAGTCTAAACAGCTATTGCATGGAGCTCTCATATGCTTTTGATGTTTTGAGCCTATGTGATGTAATGACTAAAGCCTACTCAATTAGATCACAGTGCACATATGTAATGTGAATGGAAAATTAATTGTTCTTTATATTTCTAGGAGTCCAAGCCAGCTATAAGGTCAGACTGGCTGTAGGTAAAAAAACTTGTGTGAATGGTAAAAAAGAATCTGTATTGCTGAGGAGGCTCAAAATTATGGCTTCTTGCTAAAAAACAGTAGGGTAGGTCATAGTGGGCTAAAAGATGTCTCTGGCAGCATAAATATCTGTTCCTGCTGCATTTGAGGAAACCTCAGAGTTATGATATGAGCTATCCCAGTTTCACAGTTTCGGTGGAAGCCCGGCCTCTTTCAGATGTCATAAGAAGGCAGCAGCTGGATGTGAAAAACCAATTGCCAGTACATTGGAAAACAGGAAATTTGTAACACTGAAAGAATATAATAACTTATATAATATAGAAAATAATAACTTCCAAGGGCAATAGTAGGAAGTACATAAAGGCATATGTATGTACGCAAATATAAAGAAATATAGATATAAGGAGAAAGCAAAATCCCATGAAAGGTGTATACTCACTACTTCACAGAGCAGCATAATTACTACTAATGCAGCTAAAGCAGGAGTGCTAATAGAACACTTGAGTTCTGTGTTTGGAAAAAAGGAACTGTACATGTTTCATCAACAAATACTACGAACTGCTTTGCAACACGTAGCCACAAACATATATTAAGACAGAATAGAAATAATCCTCAACAATTAGTTCCAGAAGTGTAGGAAGATTCTTGTCTGTCTGTAGTTCAGCTATTTTAATTCTTAGCATACTGCAGAACTGCAGAAGACTGAAAACAGTGAATATTGCGCCAGTTTTCAAAAGTAGTAAAAGAGATGTGATAAGGTGCCAGCAGTTTTGTTACCCTGGTTGCCATAGTAGTAATGTGCACAATATCTGATTAACTGAAAACCAGCTATCATAGACTACCAGTCCTTGCTCTCTTGCTGTTCCTAAGAATGGGGGCAGCAGTTGTGCACACAAAATGCTCCATCATCCAAAAGGTAGTTAATAGTCATTCCTATTTTGAGTCAAGAGTTAATTTCAAGTCACGTACATTCTTGTCATTTAGGTTTTGTACAACATATGTTAATGTATGGATGTTTATGTGAAATACAATTTTCAGTGTACAAAGCAATTATACTCTGAAAACTAGCACACAAGGGAGTGTTTTTACCCTGAAAAAGATTGGTGACGTGTAATTAGTTAGCCTTAGGACAGTCATTAACTAGTACAATTTGTTGTCTGGACAGCAGACGGTTCCACCCAGTCAAATTCCATAGGTGTACATATATCTGTGTGTGTGTATACACATATATGTAAGTGTAGAAATATACTGGGGAGATTTGGAGTAAAAATGGTGTCTGAAGCCCTTTCCATGAAGGCAGAGCACATGGAATACTAAACTGATGATGCAATGTGACTGCATGGGAAATACATCTTTCTGGTTCTGGCATTAGCCACAGGTCCCCTGAAAGGTGATGAGCAGTTTTGGTAAACTCTGTGCCACCTTCTGGAAGACAGACAGTAGTGGGTATTTTGATAAGAAGAGACTAAATTTGTGCTATCCTGCAACTGCATTTTTTTTACTTTTAGTTTACTGTGCAAAGAGAGCAAGATTTTGTTATACAAAGGCTGAAAAAAAGCATAGATTACTGAAGTTAAGAATTTGTTACTAACTGATCTCAGAATTAGTCCTCAGTGAAAACATCACTGAAAAACATTTTCTTCCAAGGAATTTTAAAGAGTTTATTGGTCTCAAACTCTATTCAACATTTTGATGAGTGATTTGGAAATAAGCATGACAACCTGCTTCACCAAATTTGCAATAAAACAAAGATTGATGAAGTGCTCAGTAATACTGAGGACAGGGCAATCATACAGGACAATCTGACAAATTGGCCCGATTGACCAAATTTAATTCTAACACAATGAAGTGTGAAGTTGTGATTAAAGGAATAACATATATATGTTACAATTTACTCAAAACAGCAGCTCACCAGCTTATAGAAACATGCAACTCAGCAGAAGTCTCTAGCAGCAGATGAGGAGAACTGGATTTGCACGTAGAAACTGAGAAGTCATTTATATGTAAGAATATAAGAATTACAAAGCAACATTCATTATATGGCAAATTGGGAAATGTACTGGAGCCTACATTTTATAAAGGGAAAATGGAGAGTTGGAGGTAGTGCAGGAACAGAGCTACAGCTGGATCTAGAAAATAAAGGATTTTTCAATACTCAGAACTTGAAGGGCTGAATTTACTGGTTTAATGAAAAGAAGACTGTGATATAACCTTGGTATATTTTATAAAATCAACCCCAATGAAGAAACAATGGTGACACAATAGCATTTAATGTAATAGGAAAGGGTTTAGCAAGAACTACCAACTTTGGTCAGCCATGTGTTGATCAAGACTAACATTTAAGTAACTGCATGGCAAGTAACAGGTCTGATATCTAACAAGTCAGACAAGATGACCTGATAGTAGTCGGTACTTCTAACTTTTATAAAGCATATAGGAAGAAAGATGAATAATCTGTATGCAACCTAGTAGGAGCTAATCAGAGCTCAGCAACTGAAGACACATGTATGACATTATAAAATTGACTGATTAAAGAAGTGCAAGCTGGTAGACCCCTTTAGGAAGCAAAGCAGTAAAACCATGCCCCAGAAAACTGTCCTTGGCGTTTGGCTAAAGGCTTGCTATTATGTACTTGCAAACAAGGATTGCAAAGGGAAACGTTCCAAATAACCCAACTAGCCCTCCTGGTGTAGCTTTAGTCTCTAGAGCTTTGCAGTCCTTCGTCACTTCTTCTGAGGCCTCCCTGTCCTATTTGCTGCAGCCTACTCCTGCTCCTTGCTGAACTTCCGTTTTGGTTTCACATGTGAAGGGTTTAAATAACCTCCTCCAGGCTTGTAGAATCGTGAGTTAGATCCAACTGAGCAAAACCATTCCCAAGAAAATGTCTTCAATGAGACATTTTATAAATTACCACAGTCATTTAAAAGAGCCTACCAGTTTCGGGGGGCCGTCCTAGAAGAAAGGTCAAGCGCAACACCGTGAGGGAAATACCGCAGCTCCCCACTGATTTGTGCATGGCTGAAACTGGAGGCAATGGTAATATTCTGAAAAGAAATTACTCCTGACATGTTTGTAGCTGTAACAACCATTCTTTGAAAGGCTCACACTGACTGTGCAAAGAAAGTGAACTGGTTATGAGAAAAATCAGTCCAGGCTGACTACAAGAAGACCAGCTCTCAGAGTTTCATTCTGGAAGGATGAAGTGAAGAAGAGATAAGAGCCAGAAACTGTCTGTAATCCACAAAAAATGTCTTCTGAGAATCTACCATGCACAAACAACACTGTTAAATCTAGAACTTTTCAGCAGTACAGAAATAAAAGTGTGACTTTATCCAGAGGACTCCATTATGGGAACATGGCACACATTTCACAGACACCCCTACCAGCCACTGACATTCCTCCCCTCCCCTATATTTCAAAACAGGGAGCTGCACAGATCATTTTTGTCTTTAGCTAGCATGTAATTACAGAAACACCGCGTCCTGTTCCCTCAGCTAGGCTCTGATGATGCTATTTAAAGCTTCAGAGTGACAAGAGTCAGCCAAGTACACTGCAGATACCTTTATCTACTCATTTGGAAAGTAGAGATAAAACCCTGCACGTGAGCTTTGAAACATGTCTGGGAGCCACAGAGGCCACTCAGCAGTGCACCATACTGCTACCAAAACCCTGACATTTAAACAAAATACAGAGTCTGTCTGCAATCCAAAGAACTTGAACATTGAAATGTAACCACTGGTGTACAAATTGCAGATGCTCTACTGTTACATACACTGAGAAATTCATCAAATCTTTACATTATTAAGGACGTTAAAAATTAGCCAAAGAAGGGGCAAAATAGAAAACATGTATTATGATTGGTTGTTATGAACAAAAAACAATCAAACACATTATTGGCATTTTCACTAGTGTATTTATGTATTCAAAATTAGTATTCTTGAAAAGTCACTGATAATTCATAATACATAGTCTGGGAGAATAAAAATCTTGTATTAAATCTTGTATTAAGAATTTGTGTTTTCCTCTTTCAACCTAATCTTCTCAAATAATTACAGAATAAGAAAAAATAAATGCATGCATATGTTGAGTAAGATCTACTTATTTTGAGAGATTTGTCACATGTGGTAAACACCACCCGTTGGTCCTCTTCTATTAATGTTTTCAATATTACTTTGTAATATTACTTTTAGTAAAACAGATACCCATGAAAAATTAGGGACTTTCTACCATCTGTTAGTAACTGAGAAGTGATTCCTCCAGGAGAAACATAAAATAACTCATCTGGTCTGTAAAATATTACTGTGTTTTGTGTTATTAATTCAACTTAAAGCACGGGTACACACAATGAGCTTAATCAAAACAAGCTTATTTTTGTGTTTGAAAAGAAATACTCTTGTGCACTCATATTGCTGTTACTGTGTGATCCAGGTTTGCATGGCTTTTAATCTCATGAAGCTATTTCTTTACTTTTTTTTTTTTTTTTTTTAAATGAACAAATAAAGCGTCTTAACCCTAGGGAACAAATCAGGCAGCAAGAGAAGCTCGAAGATCTTTACTGTGGGTGTAAGTAAAATGCTCCTCCATCTTCTGCCTCCTGGGAACAGTGACCAAAGCCTAGGTTAGGCATTTTCTCATCACGGCACATTTGGCTCAAATGCAAAAATTATGCCATGTATGCACATGTCAGTGCTGGGTTTCATGCAGAGCCAGTCCAAGAGAAATTACAACCCAGGAGGCACAGATCCTCCTGCAACATGTTGCCATGCAAGGGGATATGTTTGCTATAGCAGACCTTCCCAAAGATTCCAGGGATCTCTATAGCTCTGCACCTTTCTTGACTTCTTCACAGGTGGCACAAGGCTGACAGCAACACTATAGGTAACATAAATGTTTGCTTTCTCAAAAGGAAAATAATACATTCCTGGAGCAGGATATCCTCTTTAGGTACCCTACTGCAAAACACAAAATCTTCCTTCCTACACCAAGATTATGTAAAGCCCTTTACTCCCTATGTGGTGTCTCCTATTTCTGCAAGTTCTGAGCTCATTCAAGACCCAGCCAACAGTGCAGGCAAGTGGGGCCCATGAGTTCTAGGACCTGCTTTTGTTTTGAGGGACGTTAAAGCCTGCAGAGTATTGCTTTGTTCAGCTTGTATTTCTAGTCATTATGCCATTGCTTAAACCAGGAGTGGGAAGAGTGATGGGTAGCCAAGAAGCAGTGATGAAGCACACAGAGGAGCTTGGTGACCAGGCAGTGGAGAACTTCATTACCACTCTTGCTTTCTCATTTGATCTGGTACCTATGGCCTGTGCCTCCAATGCCTCTGCCCAGAGCCACTCTTGGAGGTGATCTGTGGGAACAGGATGCCATATAATATTTGCTGTTCTTTCCTTAAACACTTGCCTACAATGTGTCACAGTCCCATTTTTAAACCTGGCCCAGAGGCTGCTGCTTGCCTCACTATCACCTCACAAACACAAAGTACAAGTTGTGTTAATAAAATATGCTTTTAATATAGCCCTGAACACATTAGACAAACATTTCAGACTCTTTCTCAAGGAAACTAGCACCGTGCTCATCGTCACCTTAGCACTTTCTTCCTCATGGCTGCTCATCCTCTGAACCATACAATGAATTTTGTATTCTATTGTCATAGCTGAACTGCAATGATTTGCTACAGTGAAATTCTTTGGATTAAAAAGTTTCTCTTCTTTGTTCATCTGCAGTTGCCATTAAGTGAAATTGAGCAGGAATCCTTTGAAGGCTGCTGGTCAATTGAAAGGACGCTTCAGTCTCTTGATGGGCTAAGGGACACAAAAGCATCCCTCCTTGTCTGGCATTATTTCCTTTTCTGTTTTTTCCGTGCCACCGCTATGTGCAAGGCCTGCACAATGAGGTCCTCATTATTCAGGATGTTGTATTCACCAAGCTGAACCAGACGGTCATATGCCTTCTCAGTGTACTGGACTGAATATGTTGAATAAGGAGAACAACAACCATAGAGATCAACTTTGCCATCTTCCATCTCTGTCTCTGAGCGTTTCTGACCTAGGATGAAGAGGAGAAAAATCACTGCTGAGAGATGGGATTTGCTCTGGTCATAAGCAAGCAAATTCTGAACAGAGTAAGGAGATACCTTTTCACAGAGAGGATTCATAATCTAAATTGCTTGTGGGTTTTTAAAATTATTTTTTTAAAAAGAATAATTCTTCTTCAAGCTGACAGCTCAGCCACTGTCTCGATTACCAGCTGCTTCTCATTATGAGGGGACAAAAATGGTCTACAAGGGTCTACATTGCACTTTTGAGCTGTACCTGTGGCTCACGTAGGTATATCAAAGTTACTAATTACTAGTTACTAGTTACTAACTAGCTTCAGGACTGAAACAGGACCAACACAACAGCATATATGACTTGGTAAAACAAGTAAGTTTAAGCATCAGAGAAGTCTGATAAATTGAAATGACCCAACAGTGAAGTTTAAGTGTTGTAGTATTACACATATTCCATTTAATACTTACCTGGTGCTTTGTATTTTTGGAAGGTATCATTAATTAGTGGGAAAAATAGCAGTATTGGTGCTCCTGGAGTCTCAGCACCATCAAAGAGGTAACACTCCTTCAGATTTTTTCTGTCTTCTTCGCTCAAGTCCACCTTAGGAAAAAGGATTCCCTGCTCTGAGCAGTACTTGCAGGTCTGGTCCAGAGCCTGGATCATTGAACAGAAGAGTACGAAGACTTAAAGAGGATTTCAGGTCTCAGGATTTCTTGGGGTTCAGTAATGAAGGGGGCATTTTCCAAGCTAGCTGTGTGAAGGCTAGCACTGTGTCAGTGGAGTGTTTTTTTTTTTTCCCTGAGTTCTTAGCATGACACAGTTGTATTGTACAAGAAAAACAAATGAGAACATATACAGTCTATAAATGAAGTATCACATTGCAACATTAAGCTAAAAATGATAGAGGTTAAGACTTGTAGAAGGAACAATACAGAAAGCACCAAACTGTTGAAATCTTCCAGGTATGCAGACATTGATGAAGAAATAGAAACTGCTCTGATTCCTCTTACCTGTACCTGGGACCCTGCACTGTAGTTTAAATGCAGGATGACGTCCACCTTTCTCTCTGGTTTTAAAAGTGGCATGATACTTGTATTGATGAAAAATCCCGTATCTACCAGAGACAGGAAATCCTCTGATTGTGTCAATTCATTGGGAAATGTGTCTAACACAGTGTCTAAAAGGAAAGATATTTCTTGCTGTAAAGTGCAATAGTACAAAACTCTTTAGCCCACTTTCTAGTCTTACACCATGATCACAGAGCCCTAACTGGTTATCATCTTCAGGGAAGGGAGATTTACCATATCCATTCCTTTCTGCCCTCCCAACTCCAGTTACATGCAGTTTTGGACCTGCAGTGGCAACATTCATGAAGGGGGTTTCTTGTGCTTCCCCACTCAATGTGTCTTCAGAGGAAGGGTAGACCAGCATCAGGACCTGGCGCCCCTGCCTCAGGAGGTGTGTGCTACCAGCAACCTATTGGTATGAAGCTTTACACCACACCATCTTACATCCTAGTGTGTCACAAATGATTGATTTAATAGTGATTCTGCCCTAATATGGCCTCTAACCTTGGAATATGAGTGCAATATCAAATCTGGGGGTTCATTTTGTCGCTTGTGTATTCTCTCCCCAGGCACACAGGTCTTCTGTTACCTTTCCATCTGCAGAAGTGCTTGTTCTCCAGGTAGTCATTATGCATCTGGAAACCCTTTAGGAAGTTGTGGTCCTGGGTGATACAGAGGCGATTAGTGAGAGCTCTTCGAAGTGCACTGCCGAAGGGGCCGGGGGGTGTGAACAGGCGAGTCCTCAGCTCGTGCAGCTTTAGTGGTAGAAGAGGTTCCTCCTCTGCATGGAGAAAAGCTGTTAAATTCTACCTGTCTAGAGCAAAGTCATTCTTCAAGATGTAAAACTAAGCAATAAAATCAGTGTTTTCCTTATCTAATAGGATGAAAAGACTCAATAACTACAAATGAAGAAGAAAATAAAATGCAACACTTACCCATCAAATACTATTTCCTTACACAGCCCAGACTTGGATGAAAAACAAGACACAATATCAGAAAGCAATAAAAATCTGTACCAAACATATGAACACTTGTGGAACAGACTGAGCGCAGGTTTTGGAAAAGGGTAACTGTTGTACTTTTTGTACTACAGTAGCTCCTACTTCAAGCAGTTAAAATCTTTTTGCTTTATTAATCACCTACAGGTCAATCTTATTGTTCCTGGACATTTTACTCGTCTACCGATATCAATGTCCAGCCCTCAGTGAGCTCATAGACTGGAGATTTTTAAATTATTTGGTTATGCTTTGCAGTACAATACTTCAAATCCATTTCCTTCCATAAGGCAGTATGGCCTTTGAAGAAATAATTAGAAAAAGAGCCAAATATGTGGTGCATATCTCACATAGCAGATGGGTGAACTGGTTTATTTGACATTAAGGCTATCTAACCAATAAATGTACAGTAAGGGGGAAGTACGATAATTTACCTATATTGTCGATTTTGTCCCGGGTCCACCTGTGCCAGAAATCTTCTGATGAATGGGATGAATTCCAGATATATAACACATTCAATGAAAATAAACTACCCCACATGCCTGTAAAAGGAAAGAGCTTTGTAATTCAAACATTTACACATCATTAATCACAAAACCATTATTATTAGATTAAATTTATGAAGTTTATGCTTTTATTTAATTCATTTTAGAAGGAGGATGTGTCATTGTTATCTGTCTGATGGTTATTAAACTATATTTTGGTATTCAGTTTTTGTTTTATGGTACTTAGGGATGAATCCATATTTAACGAATGGTGAGATTTTTGTGAATTAATATGATTTAAGGAGCTTGGGTTTTCGGAATAAGGAAGTATAACAAGGCTTTTATAAAAAGAAAGGAGGAAAGTTTGCAATCTGAGAGATTTGATGGGGAATAATATTTATAGGCATTCTAACTACAACGTGATCTGAATTTGCAGGCTTCTCATTTTTAGAATAAGCCTGTTAAAACACCAAGGTATCAGTTTTGAGATTTTTAAGCCTAAGAAACAATATCTCTGGTTATTCCTTAGGCACAATTTCTCACTGTTTTTTTGGTTATGCACTTCCAGCATGAGTTTAGGCTGAAATAATACAGCATCTCCCTCGGTCTAAGTGAAGTGGCAAGTTTAAGAGAAGTTTGGATCTCAAGCCAGTCACAAGTTAACAGCTTGTCTCTTTGTCTGGAAAACATGTATCCATGGTCCACTTCAGTCAACAGCAAAAATGCTTCTGGATCTCACGATGCTGCTTTAGCCAAGGCTTATCCAGGCAGCATAAGAACTGGAGCCAGAGGTGTGTGACCAAATCAGACTTTCTGCACCTTGCATGCTCAAACACACCCTGATGCTGCAGAGAATAAGCATAAAGGCTCATGTAAACTGTCTGTATGAAGCACACAAATTACTGACTACATATGAGACAGGCAAAAGGGGCTGGAATTCACCCTTCTGGAGGAGCGTGATCTGATCCATGGATTCTCAGGGACCTGAATTTTGTTGTTTGACTGGAAGTGATACTACATTTTTATTCAAAACTAGCTTAAAAAATGAAAACAACCATTTGTCTGTCTCTGAATGATTTCTTTTTTTACAGTAAACCGAATCCATTATAGTAAGTATTAATTTAGCAATGAGATATTTATGGTGAAACCGCCCTGTCAGTCATGCACTAGTGCATTATTAGTGCTTACTTTATATAGTTCAAAATTAAAAATAATAGTTCAGGTGTTATTAAGACAATAGCTTACCTTCTAAGAAGCAGATCCGGGATTCAGGGATCTTCTTCATCAACCGACCCATGAAGAACTCACTGCCAAAATCCTCAGTGCGAACAAAAGCTCCATATTTCTGCAATCCCACCTCATAAGGAGTGAATTCAACCCATTCTGTGAAAAGGAACACAAGACAAAACCAATGTTTGAGTACAGCCCTTTAGCTGTAGATAATAATGAAGTTGCTAGCACGGGAATGAAAGGAGTTAAAAATTAAAACCATTTCTGTAGTTAAGTCTAATATTTCAAAGCAATAAGAATGAATTATAAGCATGGTACAAATGAAAGCTCATGAACATGAGAAGTGTTTGGAATATTTGTAAGCCTCTTGTATAGATAGTCAAAATTTACTTATCCACAAAAACATTATTTGAATACACATCAGCTGAAGTTTTGGTGTTTAAATGAGAGAACTTTTTTAAGACTATCTAAAAAGACCAGCTCAGGATTTACCAGCTTAAATACAAAGACAAATCACTCTCAGAAGTCTCATAATTACCTTTGAAATCCAAAGTGCTATAGTTGTTCTTGACATTGACTGCAGTATAAATAGGCAATGGGTTCTGACCATGGTCAATGGCCCGTTGTTGATCAGAGAGTCTATGGTTGTCTTTCTGCGATTCCAGAAATAGGGTTATATTAAGATGAGAATTTGCACAGAAATATTTTCTTTACATCTAAGCTTGTACGGCAGAAATTTTTCTGCCTTTAGTGTATAATGCATGCTGGGCTTAGAGTATGGAATGCTCCCTGTTTTTCAAAATCCTTTAAGCATTCTGTTACTGAAATATCTGCAGGCATCCAATCTGGTGCCAGATTATTTGATGATCCATTGAGATGAAAAAGGAAGGAGATGTTGAAGAGCAGAAAGCAATAGTTTTGGTGTAAACCAGCTAAACATGTTATCCTGCAAGTTTATTTAAGAACTCCCACATATTTAAAAAATCTACAAGTCCATTTGTTAATACCTCACATTAAGATAATGGGCATTAAGATAATGTATGTAATTTTGCTATTTCTAAATAAAATATATATGCCAAAAGAATCTTAAAATACAGTATTTTTTCAAAATGTCAATCTTGGAGTTTTCTCAGAAAAACATATCCAAAATCTCATAAGAAAGAATTTTGATTCCCACTATGGTTGGATATCTAAAAGACTGCCACCAAATGTTTTTGAAACAGCTACACATTTGCATACACATGGTCTTGCAACAAACTACTTCTCTCAAACAAACAAGAAAATATCTTCTCCAGAAATTTTCAGAAAATTGTAAAGCACTGTAAATGCTGCTTTATGACATACTGTACCCCATCATGCAACAAAGATTCCAGGACAAGCCCCCAGAGATCTATAAAAGATGTTTTGCGGCCCTCCCTTTTCCGTTGACACAGTTGCTTTTTGTAATACTTCACATACTCCAAGGAAAGGGAATTGATTTTGCATTTTGTCATATGTTTTCGAGCCTCGCTGATTTGCTTGTCAAGATCCTTTTGTGACCAGTCAGCATCTCTGTACAGGTTTGACATGGTCCTAGGAAAGAGAAATACAAAATGAAGAGAGGGAAAATAATATGCCAAGGTTTGAAGCAGGCAATGGATACATTTTATGTTTCTATTTTAAGTTCTTGATTTGAAATTAAGTAAAGGTTTCCTGTCTTCAGTTCCTTAAGAAACTATCACGTTACTTTTGAAGACACAGTCATTACTCCTGTCAAATGACTTGAGCAATTTTCTGTAAGGGGTTTTTAGAAAAACACTTGGGTTTGTGCTGTTTCGAATTAAGTGACTTTCCCCCATGGAAAGACTTCAATTTGTCAATTTTTGAAGAAGAACAAAAAAACAGGATTGCTGAGAAGGTATTATAAGCAGGCTACTGCATGTCAGTCCCAGTCTACTTTAGTGCATTGGTGCCATCAGGAAGACCCCAGCCCAGAGCTGCGCAGTCCTACTTACCATGTAGTACCAGACAAGCCAGTCAGGTATGTGGCGCAGTCCAAGACATTGAGTTTCTTGAGTCCCCGCAGACTGCCATACAGTGCAGTCAAAGATCTCATCCCTCCTCCTGTAGTCATGATGGCCACCACTGGGGTCTGTATAACGCACGAACAGAAAGGGCTGGCATCAAACAGAGGACTGCAGTTGACTGTGGCTCTAAGAGAAACCTATTACTACACAAAGCCTGGCACCACCACATGTCCCCAGCCACAGATTTCTTTCGTATTGATTCCTACTGGAATATAAGCTACCATATATTTCATAAAGGAGAATGGGAATAAAAGTAATGACAGTATTTGCTTAGATAATTGAAACTTGCCTCCAGTGTGTTCAGCACAGGTGTTTGGTAAAAAAACCAAATTAAAATGCATGAATGCAAGGCCAAAAGAGAAAGTAACAGTGAAAAAAACCAAGCAGTTTTAAAGGCAGGAATTGAAAAGAAATCTCATAGGTTGAACAGATGAGGAAGGATTATCAACAAGGATAACAGTGGTAAAGACTGTGAAGAAGCCATTTATATATAAGGAATATCTAGTCTCGCTTGCAATGAAGGTATAGGAGGAGAAGAGTTAAAGTCAGGATTACGGCTGCAAAGGATACAGATGGCAGGGTGAGATTAGAGGTATTGGGGCAGTATTGGAAGTGAATGTTGATGAAAAATGATGGAAGATCAGAAATAATTTAATTGGGAAGAAAAAGAAGTCTTATTAGGCTGTTATGCCCCTACTGCTGAGCACTCATTAGGTGTTTTGAATGTTTGGATGTTTGCCTTACTGACCTCATGACCCAGCAGATCCTTTTCCAAATGCAGGACCTTCTTCAGAGCGGGAGCAACATACTTCTGCCTTTTGCTTAGAAAGTCTTGCTCCTGCATGCAGAGATCAAACCCTAAACGCACATCAAGTTGATCGGGGCTGGAGAAGAGATCAGGAAAATGGAATATTTCATTTTATTGTTAGTAGACAAGCTCAGAGTTTTCAGTACAAGGAAATTAACTGGATCTGCAAGTATTGCATCTACAGGAGCCTTTCCTACCCTCCCAAGCATGTATACAATACTGCATGAAGGAATGATGGAAAGAGGAACTACCACATTTCTAAGTAGTTATATAAAAAAAACCAAAACAAAACAGCTGAGGGAAGACATTCCTGCATTTAGTTTATGAGACATCTGCTGTCTAAATTCTCTCATACTTTAGCCTGCACTGAGAGCCGTAGGAAAAATTCATATTTGTCTTTAAGTAGGCAGCAAAGTTCACCTACTTCATGATCAGCAGTACCAGGTGATCAGCTACAGTATCACACAGTATTAAAGAAAAGGTTAAAGACTATGTCGAGCATAACAGCTCATGTTATTTGCATGTAATATATGTATATTACATGTATATACATGTGTAATATATGTATACATGTGTTCATAGCTTGTAATGTTACTTTTTTCAATTTTATGTATCTTTTTCATTATTCATGTGTCAGTACAGATCGTTAATTTTATGCATATAGTTTGCTTTCAGTTCATGTGAATTCTGCATCACCCAGTCACGCAACCTACTGTCCTACTGTGTGTCTCCTCTCCAGTAAAGAGCAAAGGGTGAGACAAGTTCAGCTAAGGATAAGTTAGCCTGCAAGAGTTGCCAAGTATCTTACCAGTCTTCTGCCTTCACATATAAATCAAATCCTTTGTCCTGGAAAGCAAGAATGCAAACAATGTAAGCAGCTCCAGGAAGAATTTTAGCTTGTGCCATCCTAGCAATGCATGTACAAATAAGGAGCTCTGAATAATCCAGAGTGTATGTGAGTTGACCACACGGTTTATTGTCAGGGGAGTTGTTCAGCAATTCCCAATGCATTCTAGTGAATATAGCAACTGCCGTTTACAGAGGAAAGGAATGGTAATATATACCTAATCAGTCCCTATCAACATTAACTCTCTTAGGCAGCCAGGCAGCAGCCACACTGCTGTTCTACACAGCAGCATTTGCTTGTCCCTTTCTGTGGCTTATGCACTACAACAGCAGTGATCCTTTCATTTTGTATGGGTTTTTTTTTTAACTGTGGATCTAAAAGTGCTTTGCAAAGCATGGTCATAAAGTTTAGCATGAAGAAAGATGCTAAAGATGGAGTAACAATATCCCCTTCATTCCCACACCCACTGAAGCAGAACAAGGCACAACCTAGCCTCATCACGTAAAGATCCACAACTGTTAAATTATGGCATTTCTGTCTGCACGCCTTCATCATCAGAGAACACTCTGGTAATCAGGGGGATGCAGACCTCTGCATTTAGGTTTCTCAACCTATCCCACAAAAGAGCAGTCAGTCACCTCTGCTAAGATCACGTTTTTTCCACTTGGGAGGGAATGAAGTTCCACATTTGGAGAGACTGAGTTTGTATCATACACACAGGAGTGCTAGAAAAATACAAATATATCCAAGTTTATATTTTAAGCAATGCAAATTAATGTTATTATTCATGTTGCATGTTACTTTACATGCCACCATTAACTTTTATAAAGTCCAATTATAACATACTGCATAGGGAGGTGGTTTCTTTCCTGGTAGCATAACATCTAGCGTTGGCTGCTTGTATCTGGCATAGTGGAATTTAGCAGGAGAGGAGGAGCTGAAGACTAGATCAGATCCCAGCATAATGTCTTGGGTGCCCTCATAAGAGCCTTGCACTTTAAAGGAGAATTCTTTTTCTAAGGAAGCAAAAAGCAGACACAGAAGACTTTTCTCATCAATGTCGGAAACCAAAGTTCTTACAGAGTGTATATTACAAGTCTATTCTTATGTTTTGGAGTGGGTTTTTTTGTTTTTATTCTTACAGTAAGCCAATTAAGACATTTGCCTTCATAATATTAGTATGTGATGATTTAAAAACAGGTGATGGTGAAATAACCTCACTTGATAAAGAGTTCTTCTCCTTTTTCTTCTTCTTTTTCTTCTTCTTCTCAATCACCTGGACTTCCAAGCAGCAGATTTTGCGAGACTGTAAGAGAAATGAACAATAAAATACCTCAATTATAATATATAACTGATTAAGTAAATGAGAAAATGGCATGGTAAGAAAGTTCCCATGTAAAAAGAACAGTTTTGAATATAAGAAATTACGTGTGCCTGGCATGGGAGAAACCCTGTTTCTTTGACAACATGGGAATTCAGGAGGCATTATGTCCAAGGGGGAGTTCACTGCTCCACTGATATCTGAGACCTAAACCTATTTGATATGTTGCTTCTACAATACCAGAGAGATACTAGTATGAAGGATGTCCCTGCTGTTCCCGCTGTGGTCTCTCCATGGGTGCCATCCACAAGGATGCGTCGTGAGACAGATGACGAAATGGGAAATTGCAATGTTTCGGTGCTGGCTTTGTTCAGTTCAAGGGTATGTCAGCCTGATGACTGTGAGTCAAAGGAAACAAGGGTGGGAACAGGACAAGAAAGGTGACAAAACATAACACTCACCACCAATACTCCATTAGTAATGATGGTTTCAAGAGGGCCTGAACTAGGAAACAGAAAGAAAAATACTTCTTTAATAATTCAGTATAATTATAGTATCATTCATGAGCCACACCCTTCTGATTTTTCTCTTGCTTATTTTAGCTTCATATTGGATTTGAAAGAAAAGTCCCAGGAGATTTATATTACAAGTTTCCTCACTCTACTCTGTCAAGGCACAATTGTCATCCTACTGGTTCATCTAGTCCTGGAGCTCAGAAAGAAAAAAAAAAAAAGGCATTGCTGAGCCAAAACATGTAATGATTTTATGCTGAGCCCCAAGTTTAGGCTGTGGATGGTTTTATAGAATCCAGTTTTTTAAAACCTGCAGTTTGTCTGAGGATGGGACAGAAAGGCTCTAGGTCATAAATCCAGTGCATTATTTTGTGTTGTGCTTTACAGGATGGTGAAACCCTCTGCTGTTCTCAAAGACAAACGCACAACAGAACAGCAGTCCTGGTATCCTGGTCTTAAATAGTATTCATTACACCAAGCAAAGAAAACGTTTTAGGGTGTTGTCCCTGTCTGCCAGAAGTTCATGGAAGGTCATCCTGGCATGCACCAATTCATCACACAGCTCACAGTAGATTCCTCAGGAAACTATGTCCATCATCAGCATCATCAAGGAATGACGCACTTTGAACAATTAGATTAGGTTATTTCACGCCTCTGAAGTGCTGTTTCTTTGTGCTGATGATAATGTGGTATTTTATATTTACTCACATATTATCCAATGCAAATCCAACCTCTAGCTCCTCTTGTCTCTGGAAAATAAAGGAAATTTGGTTTGGTACTACTCTACTAGCAGTTCTCATAATAAAATTTCTTGCTTTCACGGTGTAGGTATGCACACACTGTTTGTGACAGGCAGAGCATTTCAAATAGAGGCACCCACCACCTCACATCTTTGTACCTTGAGCCTCAAGATTACTGATAGAAAGTTTCTGAGTGGCTGTGATAGCATTTTTTAACAAAGAAAGTAGTTGGCTTGCCTGCTTCTGCTGGGATAGACCCAGGTGGAGAGGTTGTCTCATACAAAGTTTGCCAGCAAAGAGAAAGACAGCCTGATAAGGGGAGCAGCCAAAGTCTTCTGGTGCAAGGAGGGAAAATGATGACATGCAAAGCAGCTGCGGAAGAGGACACTACTTTATCTGTCAATGTGTTGAGGGCATCGGAGCAGAGATAAACCTAACATTAAGGCCTGGTCTGTGGAGTGCTGGAGAAGAGTATAACCCCTAGGTGGCAGAAAGTACAGGAAAGAGGAAAATAAAGGTGGGGACAGAAGGGATGATGAACAGAGAAGTGAGATCATGCTGTAGGTTACTTAGTTGCTCAAATTACCTATTACGCCAAAAAGTTATTAATAGAGGACAAAAAAAAAATTTATGAGGCCCTGATAGGTATGAACCCTAACTATTGTAGCTATGCAAACTCTATAATGGAAGGCTTGGATATAGCACCTGTAACCAACCAGGCAGTGATGAGCTGGTTACAACTAGCTGAATGTTTCTATTTTACTAAGGGCTAGTGGAAGTTTACGCACTGCTCTGGTGGTATTTTACAGAGAAAGAAATGGTCAAATATGGCATTTAAAGAAAATTAACTGCAGAGTGGAGTCTAGGTGTGTGTAGACAAGGATGTCAATCAACTGAATGGTGCATGACAGATGCACAGGAGACTGGGAGGGAACTGTAAAAGGAGATGAACAGATAGAACATATCAGGAGGAGGCATGTATGACTTTCAGAGCCACCTCGGACATTCAAAATGGGAATACTTCTTGTGGCCAAGCTGAGTGGCTTGACTTAGACACCTTATTTAAACACCCATGCCCATAATTACCAACTAGTCTGGTTTGACACCTGGTTCTGATCCTAGTTGTTACTTCCTAATTACTAGGTTAAGTAATAAGTGATGACAAAAAGCATCATGTACTGGCATGGACACACTCGATCCTTGATGGGGGCAGACTCAGCAAATCGACAATTTTTCAAAGACACCTGAGATTTGTGAGTCTGTGGCCAGCACCAAGAGCCTCTCTTATGTCAGATGGTAAAACAACTCCCTTTCATGTGGCAGGGCAGTCCATACACAAGAAAGAAAAAGTAAGATTTTGCAAATAAGATTTTAGACAAAAAAGCAGACAAACACATTCTTGCCAGCCTATTCCATTTCTTCATTCAGACCTCACCTGTGGATCGCACTTGAAGTGCATGAAGACTTGATCTCCCAGGGAAAGTTTGGCTATATCAAAGTACACCGTGAAGAGGTGGTCATCTTGAGTAATCACATCCTTATCATACAGCGCCAGCTCCAGCACATTCTGGGAAAGGAAGCAAAGAGAAGGGAAGGACTTTGGAAATGTGTCAGGTTTCATTCAAAGCAGGAGATCCTGGGGAAAGCCATTTTAGTCAGCTGATGTGATGAGTGGGAGGGCTTAAAGAAAAAGAGCATGAAGGGAGGGAGGTGGAGAAGAAATTAACTCCTTGTACATATCTGCCTCCTAGGAGGAATGAGGTGAAATCACAGGCATCTCAAATGTCATATTCTATCTGTGGTTGAGAGAGATACTTGTCTTTCATGGCATGGAAAACCATTGGGAGAATATGTGTTATTCTCACATCTTTTTGCATATTTCCCTGCCGCTTGACAAAATTACTTATGCCCCCTTTGCAAAAGGATAAAACATGGCCGTTGCTCCCTAGATCATGGCTAACAGGGAAGTCACAGCTCAGTACCTTGACCTGACTCTGGATCCTGAAGTAGAAGGTTTCGTTCCAGACTGGATCTTTGCAGTTGCTGATGGGTTTAGTCCGAAATTTGTTGATTGAAGCAGTTGGCAGCCACAGGCTCACATAGCAATCAGACCGGCTTACTGTGTGTTAAAAAACACAAACACATCTAAAATGAGGGTTTGCTCTGGAAGAAAAAGTGAACTGTGCAACATGAAGCTTTGCTTTCAAAGACAGACACTATGATACATGATGACATGTTTGTCCAATATAAACATTACAAATTTAGTAATAGAAAAGAAGAAAAAAGAGTGTCATTCTTCTTTGAATAGATGCATCTAGATAAATGTGAGTAGATACATAATAAATGCATTAAAAACAAAGGGTTTTCTTCTCCTTTTAAGTCATCAATCAATTTAGCCCAGGATAAAATAATTCCAGACAACCACAGCACTCTAAATCTGAAGGGGTTAAGGAACCTTCTCACATTTCTTGTTTTCAACAGACTGCAGAGCTTTCCTTGCTGTCTTTAGGGATGCAGAGAAATATGTGCAATAGGTACAACTTTGTGTTACCTTTGCACAGAACACGGCTGATGCAAAGAAGAGCCACACACTACATTCATTGCTAGAACCACCATGTCATTGAGAGGTGTTTTTCCATTCATGGAAGAAATCTAGAAAGAACTTTTCCTTGTGCAAGACAAGCTAGTACCCCATGACAGGGGTCATAGAATGCACTACAGATACTTACAAACATCTGCCTGATGGATGTTTCTTGCTCTTATGATTCTTACAGTAAGTAAGTAACACAGAGATGATTCTACCTGCAGGGTGAAAAAGAAACATACAAAACACAGGAATGAATGCTAGAAGTAAATAGCACATTTAGAAGACAGAAATGATTGCACGAGAGAAATACCCAAATAATGAATAACTCAGTTGAATTTTTCTGTGTGACTATGAAATGGCCAATAAGTTTATTTTCTTATTAATATCTAAATCAAGTGCTAGATTGAAAGAATGATATGTGGATTTGTATTATCATAGAGAATGTATTTCCTTTCTAACTAAAATCTAGCTACACAAAGTTGTAACACTCAGACTCAGTTTGGGAGAAGATTTACTTGTTAAATTTCCAAGATAGAATATGAAAAGCTGACTTAGGCTTTTTGGAAGTGATGAAATTATCATCATGGGAATCACCTCCCATCCAGTCGTTACACTGTTCAGTCTCCTGGGCCATGGGATATGATTTTCTCATATTCCTACAGTAACCTCCAGAGTTAAATGCTGACTTCTGTTCCTCATGCTGCTTTTAATGTTAGAGGAAGAGACCATTGCTTTGCACTTCCAACATGCTACTCACTCAGTGTGTGCTTTTCACTTACTGCAACATTACTGCCCCACTCACCTCCAACTTTTCACTGTGAGCAGTTTTTCTCTAGTTTTGAACCATGTAAACTCCTTGCTTATGGAGTTTCTTTGCACTGTTCTGCATAAGAAGTGCAAACACGTTGTTTCATACCTGCTAAGAAATTCTTGTTTGTTCCTTTGGCTTCCTTCTTTCACATTAGACCATGTCTCCAATACTAAGACTTTATGCTTGACTTCTTAGCCTCTTATATTGCTGTTCTGGTCTCATGTTGAGCACATATGTGAGTCCACATTCCTTCTTCTCTTACCATAAAATAAACAAATAAATACCAAAAATCTCCATTTCCACCTAACCTTTTATTTCTACTTATAGTATGGAGGAAAAAACACAGTATGTTGGAACAGAAATTAGCAGGAAAATTTTGCTCCAGAAGTTGTAAAATGCAGAAGGCATTTAGTGCAATTACAGGGCCACAGACAGGCAGTGACACTATAAAAAGGTAGTGACTATAAAAAGACCATCGCCAGTGGCATTAGCATGACACTAACCTCATTATTCCCACTAAGAAAGAAGCGTGACACAGCTACTGTGGGAAATGAGAGCAGGACTTCTGCTCTAGTATAGTTGTCTGAGCAAAGCGAATTGGTATGTACTGTGTTAATAATGTCCTGTTCTTACTGTCCATAAAAAGTGGACTGTATCAGTATTCACAGGCTCGATGCAATATATGTTAATGTGATGTGTCTCATAATATTTAACTTCACTATATTAGTGCATGTAGCCAGTGCTAACAAATATATGTTGTTGAGACTGGGGGCAGTTAGCAAGTAAGCTAATGAAGAAACAAGTAAAATTAGCTTCTAGGTATCCAAAGCACCCCATTCTAGGAAAAGGGACCAGTTACATATGTACTGGTGAGCTGCATAGCAGGTGACTGGCTGTGCAAATCAAGGTTGTTAAACCACTGCCAAGAGTCCAAAGAACAGGTATGCATAAGGCCATCAAAGGCACTTGAATTCATGTCCATAACCTAACTCCTGAGGATAGAAATGAGGCAGGTACAGGTGGAAAGTGTTCAGTAATTACACAGCCAGTAACTGGTGCTGCCAGTGGCTGGCTTTGCAGAAGGCACTTTCCTGGAAGGGCTTAACTCAGTTTCAGGGATCAAGTCCCCTGGAGTCACCTTCATGGCTTGTAGTGATCAGAAAATACCATGGAGGTAGTGCAGACTGAAACAAAGTACTCAGGCACGTGGACGTGCCCTGTCATAACCAGGGAGCCTTGGCTTAGACATCACAGAGGTATAAATAACAAATGGCACAAATCCCGTGAGCAGAGTGAGTTTTGCTTAAAAAATTTGAGGGGTTTACTTTGTTCTTCTGAACCTGTCATGATCCCTGCAGCCTAGAGAGTTGAATTTTAGGTTGTATTTTATCATCTTTGGGTTTTCCATTCAACTAATCAACAGAAGGGTTGTTATTCCTTAAGCTATAAACAGGAGACTTGTTGGTCAGAAACTTAACACAAACAGAACAAGGGAGAGTTCCTAATTATTACTAAATATCCACCAACTAGAGAGAAAAAGGTAAAAAAAGATCTTTTTCAGCACCCTTTGTCCTTTCATTTCCTAGAGAGAAGTTTTCATATAATGTGTGTAGAACCTCCTGGGAAACTATCAGTTTTTTGTAGAGGCCGGAAGAAGGATTAATCCAACAAATCAGGTGTTGAGAATTCACTTCAAGATTGTGCCATAACCTTTGTGGAAGTTAAGTGGCACAATTTTACAGCTATTGCTACCGACACTGGCAATAAATTTGTCCTTGTGCTTCAGCAAGACATATGTAGCAGAAAGCCTATTTAAACCCATCCTTTATTAAAGATATTAGTCTTGTTAAAAAAGAATTCATTTCCCATGTGCCTAGGATAGAAAACAGCACTAGGACTTTAACATGAAGCAAGACTTTGTAAGTGAAGCAATCAAAATGATAAGTGAGACGGCATTCCACAGAGGGAGCTGGATGGGCTACAGTAGCTAATTAGACTGTTAGGCAGACGCTGAACCCTATCTGTTCTCACTCAGGCTCCACCCAGCAGGAAAGTCTCTTATATGGTTTTCTTTTGAAATTCTCTTTTGCATTACCTTTGTAAGAGGATTCCGCTGTTCTCCATCATGATTTTGCAACGTAATTCCTTCTCCTAGACAAGTGGTTTGAGTGACCAGCTCCTGCAAGAAAAAAGGCCAATGTCATCCCTGGAAAAAACATACTGTCTCTTAAAATCAGTCCTCATGAGGAACTGGGAACTGCAGAATGGCAGCAAAGGAAAGTCCAAGGTCAGTGCTGGCCATAGAGCCTTGACAGGTACAGGTGTTTCCTACTGCACCCGCTGCCACTGCCTGCGTCCGTGCTTGCCCCAGTAAACCTGAGCAGATGCATAGCAGCCAGGTAAGGTCCACCCTTTGCATGACACAAGCAGAGGGAAGGCAGCTCCCAGCCCAGCTGTTAAAGGAACAGCAAACCTGTCTCCCATAAACATATCCTGTCATTGATCTTTCACCTTGAAGGACATTTCCACGCTGTTTAACACCTATTCTAGGATTGCATATATCATGTGTCTAAAATTAAGAAGCCCCCCCAAATATACAAAATGTTTTCTTTGTAAATAAGCTTTACTCCCCAAGCAATTTTCATTTCCTGCCTATGGATTGCTATCACTTCTAAAATTTTTGTTAATGAACTCTTGAAGTACTGGCTTTCTTCATCCCGTGCAGGGTCATTTATACTGAATGACAGGTTGAGAAATTAGTACCTTTGCACCGTGTAGTATGTGTATACTCCTATATAGTAGTATCTTTGCACTATATGCAGTGTAATCAGCTGAGATCCCAGATGCCTTGCTTAGCTCTGCACCCTTCTTACCTGAGAAAAAATTCCATCTTGCTCCATTGTCGCTGCTGTCACATGTGCGGCCCGTGTTATCTCTGGCAATGCAATTTCACGTCTCCCAGCTTCCACAGACACATATGCAGTCCAGCAACTCTTTTTTATAAACTGACTCAGAGCCCCACCTCTTCTTGATTTCTTAAACCCACTTATTCCCCTCCCATTTTCTTGTACTAGGAAACTGAATCCTGTGGTTGAATAAGTAGGAAAAAAATAACACTGCTTGCATAGCAGGTGGAAGTATGTTGTTTGAGTCATTTTGCCCAAAACTGGCCATTGACAGTATTTTGACTAATGGTAAGAGAAGAGTTCCCTCTCATCTGAATGCTGAACTTTCCACTTAGGAAGACCTCAAAGCCTACAGAAATACATACTCTGCAATAAGAAGCAGCAATGGTACATTAATAGGATTTAGGTTATCTGTGACAGTGAGCAGTAGAGAAAAACAGGTAAAAAAAGAAGGGATGACACTATTGCTCTCAGACTAAACTGGCTCTTGCAAAAGGTGGTTTTAAGGGTTTCTATACCACATGTCTCTGCAATCCCAGGTCCAGGTATACAGAGCAGACACAATGCTATGGTGGTTTATATCTACTCAGTCTTGGTCCACCAGGGCTTAGAGTCTTCTCAAGTCATATTCTTCTCCCCTTCTTTCCAATGGTTTGTTATTGTTATTTTTGTTTAGATGAAGAGTCCTGAAGCAATAACTTTCCTTGGTTTTGCTTCATGCCCTGTGGATACAGTATCATTTTCTGGCTGAGACTGACTCTGGCTGTAATCTATCTGCATTTAAGAACCCATATTTGACCTAATGAACCTGGCTGCCAGAGGCAAATCTCAGCACCAATCACACATACCGCCCTCTGCACCTTCTTCAGCACTCTTGCAACACCACCACCACCACAGCAGGACACCTGCACCTGCCTCTGTGAGCACTCAGCCGAGCCCCATGCCATGAAAACTGGCACAGGTCCCAACTCAATGGGACCTCAAAAAAAAAGAGCAATTAAAGGCTGTTGTATGTTCAGCGAGCCATAACATATCAAAAATGCTTGGGGGAAGGGAATCCTTTGGCTTTCCTTGTATATTACCTACAAGCAAGAAGCTATCCATTCCCTCAGCATTCTCAAGCTTACTGGTTAAATACTGTTATCATCCAACACAGTTTCACATCCTCATGCAAAATAACATCAACAGTCCTCACGGTCAATTTGATAGAATGAATTTTTGCTATAGGCTATGTTATTTCACAATACTGTGAAGGGATGTGTCTACATACAGGTCATGTTTTCTCCGTGTGCCAGCTGCAATTGTGTAGCTTGATGAAATGCATTTTTCGTTAAGTCACAGAGAACCCTCAGGAACATCTGCATCTCTCAGTCATAGTTAAAGGCAATGCTTTATCACATCACCTTCTTGGAGGGCTAAGCTATAAACCAGATTGTCCACCAGGACTGGGGCTCAGAGACTGACACTTCCACAGTGCCGGTAGCCAAAAAAGCTTTCGTTTTCATGAATAACATTTCCAATCCTCATCAGAAACAGCCCTTGCAGAAGCAAGAAACCATGGCTCACTTTGTATCCCTGTAGTTGGTCTCTGAGGCATTTCTTTATCCACAATGCTCATAGCAAATATTTGGTATGCTCTTGTGCTCTTTGCAGATATACCCACAGTTTTATTTTCCTGGACCAAGGAATACATTGTGAACCTGGAGTGTATTACTGAAATGCCTGAATATGTGGAACAATAATATTTTATATTTTATAATTTATTTTGGAAACAGCCTTTATTGTCTGGTATTGTATACATGAAATATTTGCATGGAACTAACATTTCTTCAGAGCTGGAGGTGGCATGAATTTATGGTCAAAAACTGTCTTTATTTTTTCACACCTGCAATTTCAGGTTCAAATGGAGGCCACTCAAAGGGTTATATGCAGAGCACATAGGACTGTATGCCTGGTTATGCCTAGTGAAACTACCTCAGAACAAAAAAAACCAGTAGAAGTGCATATTCTTTCGAAAGAGTTTTAAATGGTAATATTTATGCTCTGATCCTTAGGCTTGCAACATTAGGCTACAGTTGCACAAAAAATTAAGGTTTGATTGAACATCATAAATAACAAAGGTGTTGACAAAAGTCACTGTGAACAAACTCGTAAAGATAATTTGTCATTGTTTGCTGCCAAAATGAAAACTCTCCATGTCATTTTGCACCAAGCCAAGCATGTTATTTGACTGTAAATTAAACCTATTATTTTCATGTAGGGTTTCCTGGGCTGATGAGGTAGGCGGTCTATTAAAAAGAAGATATGTTTTGAAACAAAGAAATTTCATACAATGTTAACATGAAATGTTTCAACTTACCTAAACATTAACCCTGGTTTATTTTAGCCCCAGATTATGACATTTAACTGACAGATTTATTTCCATTAAATAGCCTCTTTGTTCAAAATTTTCCAAGCTGTCATTAGGACACAAAACTTTTTAAAAGTGTACTTTCAATTTTACTTTCAATTTCATTTTGGAATGAAAAGGTTGTCATAGATTTATAATTTTTACAGCTTACCCTCAGCACTCTCAACAGTTCAGAAAAGACACTTTCCATAAAAGAGAAAATGCAGAAAGTTTGAAAATACAAACCCACAACAATCGTTATTGGTGGTTTAGTACTCAATCCCATGGGAGGTATGTTCAGATTGTTTTAAGATGGTCTTAGTTATTGCAGATTATTAACTCACTCTTGCTTATCCACACAGTTTGAACACACTGAACGAAATAAATAAGCATTTTTGTTGATGAGCGTAGGTTCTAAACTGTTTAAACAAATTGCATTGAGTTAAACAATACAGTTTGCATTGTCTAGTTGAACCAAATATTTTCTTTTCAAACACTTTTTCATTTTAATTTAAGAAAGGAAGTTTAATATGAGAAGTAACTCAAATGGGAAAAAAATCCCAACTTCAAAATATGATGTTGATGTTTTAATATAGTGTCTCAACACAAAGCAATCCAAACTGACAAATTCACAGGAAATTTTGATGCACCCAAATTACAACTTTTGCTTGAAAAAAAAAATCCTACATGAAAAATATTACACCACTTTCTCCTAAGTTTCTCCATCCCATCTACATATGATTCATTCACAGTCCAGGAATGCCCAGGAGGTGTACAGAATTCAAAAGGTTGGCTGCATGCACACACTTGTTCCTATTACATTCCTAACTTCTTCGGCTGCTCTTCAGAACACTCGCAAAACAGAGCTGACCTAGGGATCTGATGCCAGCTCCCAGTCAGCTGTTCTTCATTTTGCAGGGTTGGATGCACCCTGTGTTCCATGAAGAATTGTGGGGAACAGAAGCCTTCTTACTGCCTGTAGGTGCGTTGGCTGGGTTGCATTACTGTAGCACTGTGGTGGTAAAAAATCATTTTCCTATATATAATATATTATAACAAGTTAGGTTCAAAATAACAGCATTTTAAAAATCTAACAAGGATTTTAGGTAAAGAGACAACCTTGATTTAGGAAACAAAGCATATGTAAAAGTTTCCCAGGCAATATCTTTACCTATAGAGGCCACTTCTTGGGAATGGGAAAAAAACAACTGAGCCAGCTAAGGTAGTTCCTTTCAGTAGTGTAGAAAGACCAATGTTCAGAAAGCTATGAAGTCCCTTCTGTGTCCTAGAGGATTAAAAACTCCTCTGAGAGGATAGGGGCAGTTGGATGGGTTATTAGCACATGTTTTGCCTTCTCCTTTGCATCGCAATTTGCAAGGCCTGCATAATCATCTGTGAGTTGTTCAGGACATTGTATTCACTGAGGTTCAGCAGCCGGCGGTAATTCTCATCAGTATACCTGACCGAGAACATGCAGTAGGGGGAAAAGCGACTGGTTAAATCAAGTTGTCCTCCTTCCATCTCTGAGCAACAGCGCTTGACACCTGGAGAGGAAGAGAAGTTGCTGCTGTGACACAGTGTTTGTCTCAGTTAGTGACAAGCTGTCCAGAGTAGCCCAGAGTGGGGGACTTTTCTTCGGAAGAAAATTCATAGGGTTTAAATGCACAAATAATGCAAGTCACGTAATCCTGCCCCTAGTCAAGAGAATGTTATGTGTCTGAAGTCTGCCACCTCTGGTGGCAAAAATATCCATGCGAATTACATCTATTTCAGCACAGGTTAGAAACGTGAGTTTTTCTCTTACAAGGAGGTAACAGTAAACCAGCAGGACAGGGACCAGAGGCTGGCAAGAAACCCCATCCCTGGACGTGTTCAAGGCCAGGTTGGATGGGGCCTTGGGCAGCCTGATCTAGTGGGATGTCCCTGCCTATAGCAGGGGGGTTGGAACTGAATGGGCTTTAAGGTCCCTTCCAACCCAAACTATTCTATGATTCTGAGTGATAAGGGTAGAATGAAGAACTGAGGGATGGTATTGTTATGGTCATCTACAGTTTACTCATCAATACTTGTCTTACTAAAGCCATGGATCAGTCAAAGATATCAGCAGGAAAGCGCACTCCAATAGCCACTGCCAGAGCACTGCAGGTCTTATCCTGAGAAGCTGAGACCCCTACAAACCCTGGCTGAGGGAGGGGAGTCACTAGTAACAATAGAATTTAAGTGAGAAAGGAGTAAGTGAAACATATGGAAATGTTAAATTCCCACAATCTCAAATGCAGTCTCAGGGGGACTGCCAGCAGGATCCATCTCTGTCTCTCCACTTCTTGTGTCTCACAAATTCCACAGAAGCAGTATTTTAGACTTTGCCTCCCTGCTACCAAGGAGCAAAGGAAAGGCACCCTAGTGACTGGCAGTAAAGGAGAGGATGACAAAATGAGTGGCTTTAGCAGAAAGAGAATTAACAACAGGCCCCAAACACAGAATAGTAAGCAAAATGACCCTTGAGCTGGTGCTGTGCCAAAAGAAGACAGACTGATCTTGACATTGCAGGAGTTCAGCCTGAAAGCCAAGTTCTTGCTTCCCCACCTTTCATACATGACACCACGTCTTCTCAAGTGTAGGATGAAATCCCTTGACAACAGACAATACGTGTATGGAAAAAATAATTTGTGAGAGCTATACTTTTTACAGGAAAAAAAACACTTTTACAATTAGCTAGCAACACTTTATGTTACAAATGGGAGAGAGAGGAAGGTAAACACCATCCAGAAAACAAGGGCTGTGTCTGTCCTCTTAGGGCAGCAAAGATGACATGAATGAACAGACCAGCTTTAGCAGGGATCTCAAAAAGAGGTTTAATTTTCTGAAGTGCTCCACCATGAAATCAGCTAGCAAAAGTAGCCAACAGCAGAGAAAAATGTTCCATCTGAATCAGGGAAGCAGGCAGTAGTATCTTTTGATTCATGCTTTGCCACTACTTGTAACTTACCAGGTGCTTTGTACTCTCGGAAGGTATCATTCACAAGGGGAAGAAAAATCACGATTGGACATCCTGGTAAATCTGAATCTTGGAAGATGTAGCATTCCTTCAGGTTTTTTCTGTCTTCCTCAGTCAAAGAGATTTTAGGGAATGGGATTTTCTGCTCTGAGAAGTATCTGTATGCCTTATCTAGAGACTGGAATACCACAGAAACAGTTAGCACTTGAATTCAACCAGGTTTTCTTAAACTCCCAAATTGTTATCTAGTGTTAAGGTTTAGCGACTCTGATCCATACACTCACTTCCTTCCTATCAAAGGTTATTCGACACATAATTACCACACATAGTAACGAGGATTCTAATCACAAGCCGTAAAGACAATTTGAGAGTTAGAGAATTGATGCAGGACACTGCTTTTAAAAAAATGGAAGTGATTTGCTGAAGTTTAGGGTAAAGCATGTAGTTTCCATAAACAAAAGAGCCTGTGTTTAATATATTGTATGGAATTATTTAGAAAATCAAACCACAGCAAGAAAATATTTAAGGTATCTTATGTGTTTGGAAGCCAGGAGATAAGTTAGAATGGGCAATTATGTCTGTCAGTGCAAGTATTGTGGCACAGTGTTAACCGAGATTGATATATTACTGAGAAAGTCTGAAGTATTAGGTTATACTGCACCTTTTCCATGAAATGTTTAATACAATATAATGTCCTGCTGTGTACTGTGTTATTTTGTCTGCACCATCTAATAGAGGACACTATCAGATAGGAAATAGTTTCTACTAAAGTGCTTAAAATTGCAGCAGCCTTTCTTTCTAAAATTTATCTAGACAATGTATGAAACTTCATTACATGTATATCTCGTGCTTCATATGGCTTATTAACAGTAGAATGGCAGTTCTCATTCACAAAAAAATAATTCTACTTAAGCAGGCCAGGATTCTTAACAGTGAGTTCTAAGTAACCTCAGTCTCTGAGATATAAAAGATCCAAACTTCTTTTCTGCAAAGTCTTATAGACAGGTAATGGATTTTATCTCCATGAAATTGGAGTTCATGCAGGAAGATGCTTGTCATTGAATTTTCCTAGCAGCATCTTATTTGTCAGCCCAGAAATGATCTGCCCCTCACTGTCCACTTAACCCCTTAAGTCAGGAGAAGTTGATTCCTCATCTTTATGCATATTCTTGTTCAGGGTCTGGTAACCAGCTTGATTCTGCATAAAGCAGAAGAGGCTCTTCCCATCATTCTGGGAGAGACCATGCTGATGAATAATTCTACATGTTCATAAACCAGTAAAAGAAATTCCAGAAGCGGCAGGAAGAAATAGGAACAATATTAATCACTACAGTGAAAAACATAGGGGAATAGAGTAATTAAAAACTGAAAAATTAGCAGTTCTAGGTGCTACAGGCTAGACACGTACAAGCAAAAGGAGAGACAACACATAGTAACAAGATCCTCCTCACCGATGTATGTGATCCAGTAGTATAACTTAAATATATGATGACATCCACTTTCCTCTGTGGCCTTAAAAGTGGTGCACTGCTGGTATTGATAAAAAATCCAGCATCTATCATACCCAGGTGATCAGAATTTTGCATCAGCTGGAGGGGACGCGAGTCTAACACGGTGTCTAAAAGGAAAATATTTATTGGAATAAGAAATTATCTGTAGGTATTTTGACCTTAAAAAGAATTGCAAGTGGAACTGACCCTCCTAGAGACTTGCTTTAATTTAATTGTCATACTACCTAGCTGTCAAATAAGTGTGGAAGGGATGGACTATTCTGAAATATCTTCTATGTTGAGATTTCAAGCAATCTATTCTATTCCAGTAACTTTTCATACTCATTAGTGTCAGTAAGTTGTTTCTAATAATTAATCTAAATCTCCCTTGCTTCATTTTAATCGTTTGATCTTTTATCTATCATTGATTCAGAGAATGAAATATTCCATCCATTTTTACATTCGTTTTTATGCCTCCCCTCAGTCCAGTCATCTTTGTACTAAAAAGTCCTATCCTTCCCAGCTTTCTCTTGTTAGTAATATTTTCTGGGATATTCCAGTTACGTCTGAAGTTAGAGGCACATTCCTGGCAAATTCAGCTTTCTTCCATGTTCACTGTGCTCTTTGCTACTTTAAATTCGGTTCTGTCAGCTGCAAGCCTATCCTTTCAGTCTGGTCCACAGAAGCCTCAGCTAAAGCACATAAACTTATATGTTAAAAACAGTCTTAAATACCTGGCAATACTGAAGTATTAGTCTCTTCACTCCATTCAGGAAAGAAATGTCCTCACAGGAGATATTTTTTTTTCCCCTGCCAAGACTGACAGGGTTCTTTCCTAAATTCCCCATCCCAAAACCACGGGAAAATTATGCCTGTTAAATATCAGTCCTCATTACCTCTCCATTGACAGAAGTGTTCATTCTCCAGGTAGTTGTTATGCAACTGGTAACCCTTCAGGAAATTGTGGTGCTGGGCGACAGAGAAGCGATCAGTCAACGCTCCCCGAAGGGTGCTGGAGAGGGGGCCGGGAGGAGTGTACATGCGAGTTCTCAGCTCGTGGGGTCTTGTAGGAAGCATTGGGTCTTCATCTAGAGGAGGGAAGAAAAACCGGTGAACTGTTTATTAATGATGTTCATTTCTGGTGGTCCTGGTGTGTAAGAGATCTCAACAGTTGCACTGGGATGACCCGCTGAACACAGAAAAATTATGCTGAAGGAAAGAAGTGACTGCTGGACCAAGCCCTGATGATGATCTTAAGTGTTGACCTGAAGACAGCTTCATCATCAAGAAGCAGTCTTTAGTCCTGGAAAACTGACACCTTAAAGGAACTAAGCAATTCAGAGAATGTCTTATCAGAAAGGAAGTTACATATCCTCACAGGAAGACATCATAAAACACAGGCAAGCATGGAGAAAATGGGGCAAATGCATATGTTCCCACTAGTTCAGATGGGCAACAACAGGACACCATGTGTTCCATTGCAACAGTGACAGCTTTTACCTGATAATCACGCCCAGCTACATAGACATATGCTTAATCAGTAAAATAAGAGCATCCCAGGAAAACCTAGGACATATATTCATATTTAGAAACTGTAGGTAGTATTCAGGGTGACTGGATTTCAGCGTATGTGGGTGAAAAGTAGAAACAGCACAAGGTGTGGTTTCTTGAAATCACAACCTGCTTTGCTCGACCAAATGGCTGACAGTGCAGCAGGAGAGACTTGGTGGTTTCTGTGATTGCACAGAGGTATTTCTTTATTTCCGGGATGGCTGTAATTATAGTTACTATCAAATTAAATGATTTAGCAATAAAGCCATGGTTTCTGTATTGCTTCAGAAAATACCCTCTGGGCCACCTTTATCTTTGTGCCAGGAAGAATCCAATGCAGTCATTACTGTACTGAGTAATAAGGTAAAAACACAGGAAATAATGATGAATCAATTGATATTCTGGTTTATCCTCTTCCACAAGCGGTAAAAATACCTTTATTCTTTGCTACTGACTGGTTCTTCGTTCTGTATGGCTGAGTGAAAACGGGCAATGCCAAAACACTTCCTCAGAAACATGAGACCCCTCTAAAGCTTCATCGTAAGGGCAAGGCCTTTTAATCAGTGAAGTTTTAGTAAGTCTAGTAATTACAGCGACATTCCCCGATTTCTCTTATTACCCTCTTCCTCTTAGTCTTTATGATGGGATCCTCCTGTCTCTTAGGTGGATCTTACAATGCTCACATCAACGTAGTTGACAAGATGATGCCAAAGGGCATCCAGAAGATTAAGTGACCATAAATGAAGTGCTTAATAATTTCTCACCAACTTCTTCTATTCTGTCTTGTGTCCATCTCTTCCAGAAGTCCTCTGAACTGTGGGACAGTCCCCATATTTGCAAAAGGTTCACAGAAAATATACTGCTCCACATACCTGTAAAGGGAAACAGTGAACACAAGGACATATTTTAACAAGAAACTTCTCTCCTTCTTTTTGATCTCCTGGATTAATATTTTTAATGGGCTTAATTAAAATATCTCTTAACTACTAGCCTGTTAAATTCCTCTTAAATGTCTAAGCATTTTTTCAGGTCACACTGCTGTCAGTTCTGCGCCTAACCTACAGCATGGCTCTGCCACGTGGTAAAGAGAGATAAGAATAGGAAAGAAGTAAAGGAGAAAAAACGCTCATTCATGAAGCACAATAAAAAGCCAAGTGATGCAGAGGGGTGAACTGGCTGTTCAATCATTCATTTTGTAAGAGAAGATCTCATATGACAGCATATAAAGGCTCAGAAACACAGTGGGCTCCTGCTCCATTGTGCACGCTGTTCTGTCCAGGATTGCTCCTCTCTGCCTCCCCACAAGGGCATTGGTGGCTTTGTTGGCAAAACACAATGCCACTATTTCATCTCACATTGTAAATTTGAATATGCGTTTGCCTTAATCTACCATAAATGTACCTCCTAATTTTCAGTGGGACACAGAAACCATTTTAGCATACATAGTATTTAGAAAAATTAATTTCCCAGTAGTGGGCAAAGTGAAAAAGAACTAGTCCAGGAGGTAGTATTTTAAAGATATTTCTTAGGATAATGGATTATGTAATATCACAGCATGTTTACTGAAACCAAGGAGCTTCTTCTAAGCAGCACAAGTGTAAGAGGAGATGCCCAATGCTTCTGGTCTCATTTTTCATCCTCGGCATTCTGCATCCTTAGTAGATTCTCTGCATGGGATTGAAATTAAACCTCACAGTGGAAGAACAGCTGCAGGTTTCCTGCAGTGTCAAAATTTTCATAAATTGGAGTGCACTCAGAGGGGAATCAGAAGAGTAACCAAAGAAGTGGGAAACAATCTTTTCAATGAAAGAATGGAGGAGCTTCATCTATAAGACACAATATTAAAAGTTTTTGCATACCAAGACAGTGACAAGAAACTGAAAAAAACCATGTGGGATTTTTTACTACAAACTACCACACACTCCTGTTTCCTGGCAGGCAATAACATAGCAGCATTCGAGTATGCTTGACCAGAAGTATCCACCTTCTGAGTAGCAGTGTTGTATCTCCCTGAAGTGCTGCTGTGCCGGGACAATGCAATACATCACCTTGAAGGTAGCAGATCCTGGATTCAGGGATCTTTTTTAACAAGCGTCCCATGAAGAACTCGCTTCCAAAATGCTCTGTGCGAACGAAGGCGCCGTACTTCAGCAGTCCCACCTCGTAGGGCGTGAACTCCACCCACTCTGCAATAGAGCCACAAGGGGACACTTAAGAGGGCTCCGAGGCTCTCAGCTGAGTGTGGAGAGAGGGGTGGAAAAGGCATAAACCAACCAGACCCCTGTTTGCCTTGCACTGCCTTTGCAAAGCCTTGCTTATTAATGACCACCTGCGGAGCCACCCAGCTGAGCTCAGACACTGGCAATGACAGGCAGGAGCAGGATTGCTGCTCACAGTGGTGCTGCCAGTGGCACAAAGTGCACTGCTGGGAGCACAAAAAGACTCCAGCTCTTGCATATCCTGGGTGTATACAACAGTACGTGGTTCTCCAGTGTGCACAAGGTTTCACTCTGCCCTTGTGTATGCTACAACTAGGTGAAAGTACTTCCACTATTATCAATACAGTTAATTTCACTTCCCTTGAATGGTATGATTACTTGTGAAGACAGGTACTCAGCTTTTCAGAAATGAGGATTTTCTTTTTGTGAGGCCAATTATACTCTTTATACGTGGTACTAAGGAAGACAGAACTAGTCCTTGACTTTTGCAGATGTCCTCTTTTAGTGAAGTGCAGTTGTCTGATATAACTGCAGTGTGAGCAAAGACTGGGACCGAAAGGTCATGGACCATAACTACTTTTTCATTCAGAAGTACTTAATTTTTTCACCTCAACCATAAAAAATTTTATCTCAATTTCTTCTCTGCCTCTTTTCCTCCTCCATCTGCTTCTCCTCGTGGGAAAAAAAAAAAAAACCCAACTAAAACAATGAGCAAAGCAAAAGATTTAGTTGGGATTAGGTTAGATGCTTTCCCAAACTTCATAATACTGATATAGTCATTCTTCATACTGAAAAAATAACTGAAAAAAATATACCAACAAATAACAGTACTTCTTTCTCAGAAAATTCCAGTACTTCTTATTCTAGGGAGATCAGATAATATTTCAAAAATGGCCTTTCTGGCAGGATTTCAACTGTGTACGTCTAGACATTTAAATGCTAATCTCAAAAAGCTGTTGTATTAAAATCGTAAGGTTTCTGGTTATTTCTCCAGAAACCATCTAAAACACACATAGCAGAGAAGAGTGAATCACAGGAATTCAGTTGCCAGTTTTAGCCCCAAGATCTGAAACATCGTCCTCACCTTTGAAATCATTGGTGCTGTAGTTGTCCCGGACACTGACTGACACATAGATGGGCAGCGGGTTCTGGCCATCACACAGGGCTTCTCGCTGCTCTGAAAGTTTATGGGAGTCTTTCTAGTTTTGAAGAAAAATAGTTACATCAGAAGAGATGGAAATAATGCACGGTGAGTTTAATGATCCCACTGTTGGAGGATCAACAGTGCCCCCAGCACACAGGACACACCATGACAGCTACATTGCACTGAGCACCGCAGTCACACGTCACTGGTGACAGACCAATGTCCCACAGTCTGGACTTTGTGTGTGGGTCACGAAGAGACAAGGAGAGGGACAACTACATCTATATAGATTTCTGTTTGTACCTGAAAGTTCTGCCCTGGCAAGTAGGAGAAGAGGCAAGCTGCCTCTTAGTATGAGAAGTGTATTGAGCAGCCCTCCTAGGGCTGAAGGGTGCCCTTGAACATATTGGCATTGAGTTTCCTTTCATAGTACACAACAGCTATGACAGTCCAGCCTTGCAAGGAGACTGGAATTTGGCAGCAAATTATTTGCATCCTGCCCAGATCCTTTTCTGGAAAAGCATATCCTCCTTAAAGAAACTGGTAAAAATCATAGAATCTCATGAACTGCTGACAAATTCAAGAGATGCTACTTCTGGCAGATTAGGGCAAGGTTAGTGGCTACATAGTAACAGACAGCACTGCTTAAAGCAAAAGATGCTTGGTGAGTTTGTGACAAGGACCTCATCTAGCTGAGATTAAAAAAGAGGCAACTATTCAGTTTATACCTTTGTTTAATATGTATATTCTTCTACGTGTGTATTTATTTTCCATTTACATATATATAATATTATATATATATACTTATATAAAAATAAATAACTAAAACCAAAGGAATGGCTGGATGACTGCAGGATTTCTGCCCCTTACAGAGCACAATTCTGTTAAATCCACTCATCTTTTCCCACTTCCAAGACCCAAAGCATACATCCTTGAACTGTGGTCCAGTTGGAGAGAAGAGGGAGTTCACTGCTGTACTGTAGGTGTAGAAACCACTTTCAATAGAAAAGTAAATTTGCTATTGCTTGTAAAATTATCAATTAAATGAGCTACTGCCTGAGCAGGCATTCTCAGCAAAAGTAAAATAAGCACTTGCCTCTGGTGTACTTGCAGACCAAGTTGCCTGCCAGTGGATGCAAATCACCAAGTATTCTAGTGGTTTCATGCATGCTATGGATAGTTTTCACACTGTTGACATTACTCTGCTTTGCATCTTGAACTCCTTGTGTGTGTTTAATCTGCATCTTAGGCAGACTGCCGAGGATTGCCTCCATTTCTACTTAAATACCAGCCAGAGTTCAAATGGCTGCACCCACAACCTAATTTATTAGCATATAGATTTCTCCCTAGGCAGACTATTAAAAGAAATAAAACATGTTGACATGGAGAACTCCACTCTGTTTTGAGGTATGTTTTCTGAAATGATGGGCTAATTTCTTCTCCATTCACTAAGAGAAAACTATGTGGTTCTCTAAGAAATAGAACATAAATCATACCCCATCATTTAGTAAGTACTCAATCATGAGACCCCAAAGGTCTATAAACGATGTCCTGTATCCCTCTTCTTTCCGCTGACAAAGCTGCTTGTTGTAGTACTTCATGCGATCCATAGAGAAACAACTCATCTTGCATTTGGTTGCATGTTTCTGAGCTTCATTAATATGTGAGTCTAGGTCCTTCTGTGACCAGTAGGCATCTCTGTATAAGTTGGCCATGGTCCTAGCGGAAGATAATATAGACAACAAAAGGCAAAAGGAGCAAAAAGACTTGAAATTTTATGGCTTTGGGAAGAGAGGTTTACATTTAGGGATTCACTCCCGCTCATACATAGTCTGGTTTTGCTGCTCCATCCAGCAGAATGAACACTACAGAATTTCTAATACCATTTTAAATTATGGCCCTGAAAGGTAAGGTTTTGGGTTTTTTTTTAAATATTCTTGAGTTTTGGTAACAGATCTGGCAGCAGCTGAAGGGATAATATTGCCATGTGTGAACATAGGTAAATTTCTGAAGCAGAAATTAGGCAGAAACCTGTAAATCTTTGCTTGTTTTCTAGAATTATAAATCAGTTCACACCAGCTGCCGTCTCTTGGCTTTGAATTACTTAGTGTTAATCTCGGTGTTTATTTTAATGGCGTTCTCTATTTTACCAGCCTTCCCTATGTGGGACTATCAAGAGTTGGGCAGTTGTAAGTCCTGTGAGCAGAACTGAGAATAATCCTACCCAGAGGAACTCAGCCCTTTCCCAAAATGTTTGAAGGGTTAAGTAGCACTGTCCTGCAGTTGTCTCTGCATTACCAGTTAAAAAAAGCAGAGCCAGTAATAGAATTTACTGGAAACAACAATAACCAGGACATTAGTGGAGAGAGGAAGAGGCGTGTTGCTATGGGCAGTCTTACACCCACAGTAACTACTTACTTAGAAAGCATTTTGCATATGTAATTGTTGAATACTTATTTAACTGTTGCAAGTGTAGATTTGAAAAGCACAGTAAAGGATTTCTAATAAAAACATTGGTGAATCAGAGCAAGCTAATATTTAATGACCTGTTACTGAGAAGCAGCTTGTTTCTACAGCATTTGAAAAAAAATTCCTGATCTGGTCAGATTTCATAAGCTCCTGCCTGCAGCAGCTTCACCCTCAAAACGCCTGGTCAAGCCTCTTGCATAAGCTAGCTTACCATGTGGTGCCAGACAACCCGCTGATGTACGTTACGCAGTCCAGAAGATTTAGTTTCTTGAGTCCCATGAGGCTGCCATACAGTCCTGTCATTGACTTCAGTCCTCCGCCTGTCGTGATGATAGCCACAACGGGGACCTGTTGGGCAGAGGAGGGTGGGACATTCACACCGACAGCTTTCAACATGGCATCCTGGACTGCAATGAGGTCTGGTCACCACACACAGGTCTTGATCTGGGGTCCCTTTTCAGAAGGAAAGGCTCCAAAACCAAGCAATGACTGCTACTGCTGCTTTCCTCTGCGTAAACATAGGTTCATAGATTAAGCCAAATCTGGTTTCTCGCCCATCTCTAGAGCAAACAGGGGCACAGATGAACAAGAAGAAACTTTCCTGTGGAAGTTGCAATGTATTTTCTCTATATTTCCTACCCCTTTGCCACTTTTTTCTTATTTTATACATCTGTTACTATCCTATGAAAATCCATATGCCAATCCCATGAAGAAATACACTTAGTTCACAGCCAATGTTGTTAAGCTACCCTGATCAATGCTTTTATCCTTCAGTATCTTGAAGTTACTTTAAAATAAGTTATGTTTATTTTATGGAATTTCAAAACTGCGAGAAAGGGAAGATATTATAAGAAGCACTCAGAGACGTTTATCTTAAACTCTCACAAAATTATGAGATTTGAACAAGGGAAGAAATCTTTGCTATGCAATGTATTTAATATGAACACAGTATTTCTGAACCAAACCAGTTACAGCATAGGATGGCAGAGGCGAACACAACTCAGCTCTGAAAAATTTCAAATCAGCAGTCATGAAGGATGCAATTACTGCAACTGGTGTTTCTTGCAATAAGAAACCCTGGCAGCAGAAGCAAATACACCTAAGACACTTGGACGAGCTGGTACCCACACAGCAGATACATGCAGCCCACTGTACCTTTCAGTCATCTAGAACAGTACGTGACAACACTAGAAATTTAAGATCTACCCCACCAACATACACGTACCTCATGATCCTGCAGATCCTGTTGTAGGTGAAAAACATTTTTCAGGGCACTTGCTACATATCTCTTTCTTTTCCCTAGGAAAGCCATCTCCTCTGAACATAAGTCAAACCCAAAGCGCATGTCCAGGTCTTGGTGGCACGAACAATTACTAAGATAAAAGCAGGCACATATTTTACATATTAACACATCCATATCAATATTTGGACTTCAATTGAAGATAATTTACAGCACCCTCTCTTCAAGTAGAATGGTGTGATGTGAAAGGAGCAAGAGAGAATATTCTAACTATTTTTAAAAGTCAGAAAACTTATTTCACTTAGTAAGGTTAATCAGTGGCATTATACTTTATTATTACTAACTGATGAAGAAAATATGTATATCATTTACAAATGAAACAAAATATTTAAATGAATAGTCTATAAAAGAAAAGCTATGCAAATGGTCAAAAGCGGGAGTATTGATTCCCATTCGATGGCATATTTTCTCATTCTAAATCTAAAATAAAACCCAGTTTTCAAACTCTGACATTTCCACCGTGAAGGAAAATGCTCATTTTAAGCAACTGGAGTGGGAACGCATCCCCCTCTAGCGGTGAGCATCGCTGAGGAGGAAACCCATACACCCGCTTGCCAGGCAGGTGTGGTTGTGTAACCCTACTCACTGGAGAGGTGACCTCGGTGACATCCAGTCCCTTGATGGATGGAGAAATGTCACTGAGTTTAGAGAGGCAGGATTCCACCCCCACTGCTCTGATCTATCCACTCTTGCACTCACAGGTCAATGCCAGCAGTTGTATTTCACGTCAGCCTTGTCTCAAAAATTGTAAAATGTGATTTTCTTCAGAGGAAGATTTAATTTGCATCAGTTTTGAAATTTAATAAGTCATTCCTTATAACTCCACTGTTGTAGCTTATTTGCCCGGGCATTTGTGCTCTTCCACTCACTAACCTCCCTCCTGTCTCTTCCTGCCCTACGCCCACACCAATGGGCAAGAGATCTAACGTGGAGTCTTCAAGCCAGAGCTACCTGTGGACTCCCCGACTGTCCACCTAGCCCTGACCATGTGTTGTAAAATGGCAGGACTTTGCTTTTTCTTTCAGTGGCAGAACTTCTCTCTTCTACTGAGTCCCTAATTCCAAGGAAATTAGTAACTAAAATGATTTATGAGATTTCTCCACCACCAAATTTGGATAAAATCAGCCAAATTCTTACAACTCTATCGGTAAAAGAAGACATACAAGGGGAACTGAGTTGGACAGAGCTGCAAAAGTCAGTTTCTCTTGTATAACAAGATATAAACAAACTGCTTTTAAAGTTCTATGAGTGTAAAATAAATAAATGGGAAGCATTTTTCCTGTTCTGAAATAATATTGGTTTTCCTGTTGTCACTGAACACTTGCCTTTCTGAAATGAATGATAGAAAATTCTGTTTGAATTAAAAATTACTATTTTTCCATCTTATTTCCTAGCTAGGCGTGCACACACACACACACACACACACACACACAAAAGATCAGCTTGCCCAGTTCTGTATGTTATATATGGTTATAGATAATATGAAACATCTTTGTTTGCTGATCAGTATTAATGAGTGCATCTATAGATGGCAAATTAATACCCATATTGTCTACCCGAGTTTCCTCTCAACATACAGTATAACTGGACTTATCAGAATGCAAGGTTTATTGCCACTAAATATTGACAGTTAAAAAGAGATGTTCTTAATTTCTGATCAAGTTTAATGTTTACTCCAGTCCACTCTGGTTTTCTTAGTCAGCCTTGTTCTTTTTGTGAATATCTGAGACTGACACTGATAAAACATAGTATTCTGTGATCAGTACGGAAGGATAATCTTAAAATAAATACATTTATCAACACATTGATTAAAGAAAACTGTTCCTAAGGCAAACTATGTATAATACACTGTGCATGTATTTTATGCTTTATTAAAAACATTCTAATTTTCAGACTGAGGATGCTTGCTTGTGTCATTTCCATGTGGCTAAAGTATCAAAATCAATAACCCAAGTCATTAGCAATGGAAGATCTCTTACCAGCTTTGTGCTGTCACATTCAAGTCAAATCTTTTCTCCTGGAAAACAAGAATGTGTACTGTAATGTTTTTATTTTTGGTTTTAATTTTTTTCTCCTTTTCTGTCAGAAAACATGTTTTTTATAGCAGAAACACTTTTTTATAGTAAGGATCATTTTCTTGTATTAATTTAATTAAAAATTATACAGCATATGTGTCTATTTCAAGCAATATACTCATTACATTCTTTAAAATCCCTACACTATGTCTAATATTTTCAATATATTTTAATATACTATGCTTTGAGGCACATGGTTTACTAAAGGCAGGTTTATTGACTTTTTCCTAGCTTGTGTCAAAGGAGCAACTTTCAGTTTAGACTGTAAGCAAAGGAGGAGTCAGTGAGTCTTTGGCTAAACAGAGGGAGATGTACTGAAGGAATCATATTTTCTGACATCCTTTTCGGTCTCTTTATCTGCTGTTGGAGCATAATGGAGAACAATCTTAGCAGCCATCTAGGACAATATTACCGGGGCTTAGAGAAGGAATATTTTCAACTTGAGCGACCTTTCATTTCTAAAGGCTAGAATTGATGCTCACCTCTGCAATGGTTGTTTTCCTTCCCATGGGCAGCGAATTCAGCATCACCACTGGAGAGCCTGTCTCTGTCCTGTACTTACAGGTCCACTGGGAAAATAAAATGCTTTAGGACAAAAACAGTAATGGATTTACCCTCACTCCCTCCTCCCAATTCCTAGAGAGGTACTGATGGTTATTTCATCATTAAGGCCACTTCCAACATACAGGATGGTAGTGCCTCTTCTTTGGCAACATGACGTCCAGGGTTGGCTCTGCATATTTGATATAGTGGAACTTGGTAGGACCTGATGGGCTAGCCGCTCCGTCAGGGCCCAGAGTGATATCCCGTGTCCCTTCAAAGGAGCCTTTCACAGTGAGGGAAAGTTCTTTCTCTAAAAGGGCAAAACAAAGGTTGTGAGAAATGTCATTTTAATTTAATTTAATTTAATTTAATTTAATTTAATTTAATTTAAATTAATTTAATTGTGTTGCCTTAATTAAAAGTGGGGTGCAGGTAGCAGACTTATAGAGTTTGGACCACAGCTTTGTCTAGTGGAAAGCACTCTAAAGGGTTTCCTAGCAGCTAGGGAAAAGGAGGAGGCTATTTTCATGGAAAAAGGACTCTGAAAGCTCTTGCTGTTACATACAAGTGGGATTTCAACTGTAATGTAGGTCAAACAGACCTTACTGACATACCTAAGGGAATATGAGATGCAGTCACTGAAGCTGATAACAACTTAAAATATTTACCTTCTGTTAACTGTTACTGTAAATACTATTTATTCCATTAATACATTACATGAAATAGTCATCTTCTTATCAATAAGCATGTAAACCGAGAACAAAGCAATAACCTTACTTGATTTTGGCTGCTTCTTCTCTGTTACTTCAACTTCCAAGCAGCAAAGTTCACGACACTGTAAAAAACAAACAACAAGAATCTAAGAAAGATCCTCACATCCCGGCCTCATTGTGGGGAGCTGTGAACCACTCAGCTTTGGGCATGTCTACTTCCCTAAAGTGTCCAATTCCCTGGTGTTTCTGGGCTTTTGCTTAGTAGTGGCTGACTAAGAAAAACCTTAGGAGGGAGTTGAAGAGCATCCTCTTGTGAAAATGGTATATGACTGGGTGCAGTAAGAAAATATGGAGGAAGAAAATGAGAAAAATTTTCAGGATACTAACATAGATACAAAGGTTTAAACTGTGAAAAACATAAATGGAAGATATGTTACTGAGTGATCAAGAGTCAACAGTAGAAAGGGTTTTCTGAAGAGACATTGCTATTACATCTTGGGACTTCTTTATGGCACTCACTCTTCATCGACATAATGTTATTACAACAGCTCAATAGTTGGTGCTGAGCTTACCAACCAGGCACAGCCCATCTCCCAGGAGAGGAAAGGACTGAGTAGGTCATCAGTAAATGGCTTCCAAGTCTTTTTACCACTGTGCTTTGATAGACAGCAGTATGTTTTTTCATGAGCACTGGTACAAAAGGAAAGCTCTGCATGTGTGCCTGTGTTGTGTGTCAAAATATAGGATAAATGGGAAATGGGAATATCACCAATGAACAGGGCAATAAAATGTCCCGTTCTCAAAGTATCTTAAACAGCATACGGGGAAGAAAAAGAAACAACTGGCCTACTTGTTATCTTATAGCTTCTGTAACTCCCCCTCTCACTTCTCTTTTATATCAAGGAAATACTTGTAGAAAATGTCTTAGGAAAAAGACACATACCACCAGGACTCCATTAGTAGCAATGGCTTCATGAGGACCAGAACTGCAAAACAAAATGAAAAACATGGATTTTATAGATCAAACAAATTACCATTCATTGTTGCCCGGGGTGTTATCCTTTCTTCTCCTTTAGAAGACTGATGGCTAGAGGGACCTCAGCAGCTGAGCAACACGCTCCTTTCCATGCTTACTTGGACTGTGCACTGTCAAAAGGAACTTGTCTCTGTACCAAAGCTGAACAGTATGTATCATTGCTACCTTTTTTGCAGTACAGTCTCACATTGTCTTTGTGTTGGGCAGAAAGACAATAGAATTACTAGAATGAGAACAGTGCTGCAAGGGAAAATCAAACGTGTCGGAGATAAAGTGGATACCTAGCCTGAACGGTTCAGAATCAGCCATCTGTCTAGTGTATAAGCTGGAACAGGCATGCAGACATTGACAGACATATACGCACATAAAAGCTCATGCACTCACACTCAGAAAGTCTTTCAAAATGTCCGCAGATAGACAAATCCAGCCTCGTGGATAGGAGAGACAATGCTGGGAGGAACATCTTTGAAAGCAATTAAACTACAGCACAAGCTGACCTGGAGGCTTAGACAGATGTTTCACATCAACAGAAATGGAAGTAAAAATGTGGGAAAAGTCAAACTTCTTTGCAGAAATCCCACAAAGTATGACTTCTAATGCTGTTTCTGTGTTTTAGCATTTAATGATTTTTCCATTATTTAAAGAGTCTGTGTATCACTTACGCGGGCTCCAATTTGAATTCAACCTCTAGCTCCTCCTTGGCCTGAAAACAAGTACAAGAAATTAAATGAAGTAACCACATAGGGCTTTCTCCTTTGTCTAAAATCAAGTACCTGCTATGCAATATTGAAGTAATTGGTTGCAATGCACAGCCTGTGATAAATATTTCAGACTGGAAGGCCTGAAAAAAACAATTTAATGACTCCTTCCTCGACAAATTCCTTCTACAGGTATCATCAAAACAACCTTGTACTTTTATCTCTTAGTATGAAGGTGATCAAAAAGACAATCTGCAACTTGCTTCATCTGAATTCTAAGTTTTTCTCCTATCTATTACTGGCACTGCTATGCTACATCTTACTGTCCTTGCTATTAACTTGGAAGTTAAAAATACTTTCCACCATCACTTTAATATAATAAAAAGACACTGGTATTACTGAATGATTCAGAATTGTAGTTGTGCAATCCCCTGTAAGGCAGTGTTAATACGTACAAACGAGTTGTGAATGACGTAGTTTGGGTACCAGAAGTAATCTGCCTATGATTGCAGGAGATTGCATGTGAGATATTTCACTGATCTTATCCATAAATCTTAGAGGGAATCAAGACTCTTTTTCTCATTTTATAGATGGGAAACTGAGAAACAGTAAATCAGTCATTCAGAGCTCCAAAACCACACTAATTCTGACAGAAGAATCAGCAGGCTCAGCCCTAAAGTCATCACCGCAGTGCACTGTAGAGTACAGGAGCAACTTCAGCTTTGCCTTTGAGGTGAAAGGAGATACAATCAAAGGGACATGGGGTAGTGGTTATGCATTAGATTTAGAATATATATATTACCAATTATTCACCCTGCAACACCTGTGCAGCCTTGGTGTCACTCTGGGTTAGCTCAGTCAGATCCCTCTCCTACCTACCAGATTGTTTCAGCCAAATACTCCTTAAAAATACTGGGAGGAGGGGCTCAGACTCTCAAATTCATATTTTTCTTACCACTATTTTTGTGTTCATATTTTGAATGGCAATTCACATAGCTGTTGTTAGAATAAGTAATTCATGGTGGATTCAGAAAGCTCACCCCAAGATTTCAAAAGTGGTGTAGAACTCCACCAGTTTCTTAGTTGCTTTATTTTACCTGCCCCTACCTGATCTGCATGATGGAATCACATAGCTGCTGAACCAGTGACAAACTGGAATAACAGTACCTATGTTCAGTCTCACAAAATAAACCAACAATAACTTTGTCAAGTTATTGATTTCCAACACTCAAGCAGCTGTAGCTGAAAGAGACTGCTTCATGGACAATACCACAGAGAAGAGATGCAATATGCATTGCCAGAAAAATGGGAGTAAGGTTAAGTAGTGCAATATATAGACCAGGAAGCAGAAGTACATTAAAATTTATAGTTCAGGCTTGAAAACTCAGGTAAGTGTGCCCTCTACACTCCCACTTGCCAGATCTTGCAGGCACTGACCTCACAGGTCTCACCTTTGCGCTGGGCTTAAAATACAGGAGCACTGTTTCTTCAATTGGAAGTTTAGCAGTATCAAAAAGTGCACAGAGGAGATGGTCATCTGGAGTAGCAAAATCCTCATCATATACTGTCAGTTCCAGCACATTCTGGAAAAAGAGAGAGGATCTTTTATTGTTTCTGCAGCCTGGACATCACCAGCTCTAGGGAAGAAAAAGTGTTGGGGACATGCTTGGGAACAAAAGTGGAGAAATTAAGTATTATCCTCCTTTGGAGAAACATACTGTAAATCAAATATTCATTCTTGTCCAGTTCCATACGATTGCTGTGACATGAGTAACATATTGGCTATATCTACATGACAGCTTAGTTAACTCTCAGATTCTGTATCCATCTTGCGCTGATTCCTAAGAGTTACTAGTTGCCCTAAAACTTCAATAGTGAGCTTGATTTCTGGCCCTCATAAACAGCACCGTTGAACAGCCACAGGAATTCAGTAATCTCCGTTGTTAAACTATTTTAACAGTCCCTTATCATGTGCTATCTCTTAAATAATTCCTGGGCATGGTTCAGGAGACAAAGAAGACCCACCATACACAAAAACTTCAGGCTGCTTCAATCAGACAACTTTAGCTCCTTACCTTGACTTGACTCTGGATCCTGAAATAGAAGGTTTCATTCCACACTGGATTGTTGGAGTTTCTCACAGTTTTGGTTCGGGACTTTTCACATGTTGCAGTCGGCATCCACAATGTCACATAGCAATCAGCCTGGCTTACTGGGTAGGGAAAGAGACAAAACAGTTGTTAACGTGGCAAAGTCAGTGGTGCTACCAAACACTTTCAAGGTTACTGCATGGTATGAGTATGAGTTATTTAAAGACAGAAATGCCTCATGTAGTGTAATTTTTTCAAGATATCCTTCTGAGAGGGAAAAAGCACAGACTATAAGGTGGCCTAGAACAGGAGGTGGTTTCTCTTCTTCCTGGCATGAGTTGCAGACAACAGTGATGTTGCGTATAATGGAAGAAGGTGAGAATTTCCTGTTCTAGTCACCCACTTTCTTCAGTTTCTCTATCAACAAGTTTCCTGTGTTCATGTATGCATGCGCACACACACTAACCCTCAGCTGCTCTCTGATGAGAGGGGCCTGGGAGCCTCCTCTACCTTCTGAGAACAATTGCAAAAGCTGTCCAACTCTGCCCTGCCTTCAGTGATTTTCTTCATGAGGATTTGTGAAAGCAGCTGTAGAACTACTGCTGTTGTAGAAGACTGCAGAAGCTCTCTCCAGAAGGAGCTCGTTGAGTTAGACATTGGACCATAACTAACTGCCGCCTCCAGGAAGAGAGGGATCAAATCTCTCTTTGGTCTTTCTCTCACCAAACCAAACCAAGAGACTATTTACTCAGAGAATCGTGATTTCCAGAGATTCTTTTTCACTTTAGACGTTTGGTTGCATGTTATATCCCTTCTGCTCTTTTTGTATTCATGCCTACTTTGCATTTAGGTCTAGTAGACATAGTGAAGTCTTTACCATTCCCGTGGGTACAGATAAACAATAAGTGGCATCAAGACCCTCGCTAATAAACAATGCAGAGACACGGCAGCACACAGATGATGCACATCATAGCAGACTGCCAAGAGACTCACTTAAAAACAGTGTAAACATTAGATGCTCATTCTAAATGTCTGCCCAGTAAGGGCAGGTCTAGTCAGCCTGGCCAGTCTGGCTGCCTTACACATTTTGCCTTGCGTAGGCATATCGGTATCTTTTTGAAGGAGGAGGAAAGTGTCTCATTTATGCCTTTTCTTTGCAAAGGAAGTTGCTTGTCTTTGTTTCTCTTATGGACAGTTGATTTAAGAACTAGATTTAAGGCTACCCTCCTTACGACACTCCTTTTAATTGCCCGCTTTGTCAAATTCCAGCTTTCAGTATTTCCAAGAAGCATTTTTGTCTTGGGCTGAGCATGTTGGGAAATTCTCAGCTGGAAGTTTTTCTTTTCCAAGAATAAGACAGAAGAAAAACCATAATGCTTTGTCATGTTAAAAGAAGAAATTCTTAATAATTTAATTTCCAGGTAATACCCCTTTTACACCTTGCTACAGAGCAGAAGAAACAAGCTAATTCTAGAGCAGTACTGCACCTGAGCCAACCTCCATCATTCAGGCAGTGTCAGACTAAGGATGTCCCAAACCAGTTTGCATTGGGAATACTGTGCTTAATAACCCTTACTAGACTTTTGGTCCCTAAATAATTTCTTTTTCAATGGATGTATTTTAGGATCCATACATTCCCATGACAATGAGTTCCACAGATTGCCTGTATATTGCTTTTATTTGTTTTAAATTTCCTGTTTGATAATTTTGTTGGGTGCTCCTTTATTGTCACATTGTGAACAATTTTCTTATTCACCTTCTCCCCTCCTAGTCCTTTTGGTACAGCCAGCTTCCAGGTCCTCCTCAATAATTTCCCTTCCACTCTTAAGGCCTGTAGACTATTTAGTCCCTCTGGATGTAAATCAGTTTCAGATAAGCCATCATAGTGGGTGTCTTTCTGCACCTCCTTTTGTTACTCTGTTTCCTCAAGTCTCAGAGGTTTTTGCAGTGAACCTACTGAATATATCCACCTCAGAGAACTGTATTTTCTTTTTGTTTGGTTGGTTTTGTTTGTTGGTTTGTTTGTTTGTGTTAACCTGGGAAATTCTAAGCAGAAAATAATGCTTAGAATAACCTCAAAGCTGCAAAAGCGGGTATGTTTGGAGATCACAGGAGTAGTGATACTGATTTTAAAATGGTTTTAGATCAATTCTGTATGATTACTGCATGACTTTATGTTTACCATTGGAGAACAATGACGGTTGGCTGTTTGGCTGGTAAAGTACTCTGATCTATTGATGTGATTTGTCATTCCTGTAACTTAACTATACTTTGAGATACAAAGCATATCAAATGACCCTTGATTATATGAGCAGATGCAGGCAAACTAGTCAGCTCTGTATTTAATGCCAAATATTGCTTCAGTTCTGCTTGCATAACTCTCTTTCTACAACCTAGTTATTTGTGATTTTGTCTTGTCATCTGATATGCAGAAGATCTAAGATGAGTCCTTGATGAAACCTTTCTGTGTTATTGCATCACCACATGTGTGTCACAGCCACGGACCAGGAGGGAGGTGCAGGAGCAGAGAGTGTGACCCAATGGTATGACCTAAGATACAGCTGGTATATCTGTATACCTCCTTCTTTGGGTGAAATGCCTCTCCTCACTTGCACATGTGGATAATCCATGTTCTTTAACTAAACAATGGTATTTTCTTTCCTGCTCATTCACTTCCCACCACTTCCCTGCCACATGATTCACACACTTGCACAACTGCAAAACTGCTGCACGAGCGTTAGAAGGGACAAGGCTTCTAGCTCTCAGTCAGCACCTTTTTTGACAGGATAATTTATAGTGGCATTAGCCTGGTGGTAATGATTTTAGAAAGTTTTTCCTGCTTGTTCATTTCACCTGTGTTAGAACTAAAGCCAGGGAGGGGTGGGGGTAGGGGTGGGGTGTGTGCAGGGATGGAGAATGAAAAGGATTGCTCCTGCCAGCCACAATTCCCAAGGTGCTGCAACCCAACAGCAAAATTTGCCCTTGCTTTTGAAAACATAGGATGCACTCTCTTTCACGTATCTGTGTCAGAAACTCCCCTTTCTTTAGGAGAACATACTTACCCTTGAAAACACTTTCAGTCTTAAAACCAAGCCAGAAGCAAGGGATTAACATTAAATGAAACAGCAGCAAGCAGCAAGGACTGACCTCGTTTATAACAGTTAGTTGACATAAACACTGGATTATTTCATAAACACCTGGAAAATTTTGCCATACAATTATAAAAGAAAACTTGTTGCCTGTACCCTGAGATACCACTAAAAACTGAGATACTTACAAGTGTCCACTCGCTGGACATTTCTCATCCGGATGATCCTCACAGTCAGCAGGAAGCAGGGAGATGATTCTATCTGGAGAAGAACAGTACAAACCAGAGCGTAAATAAGCCTTCAGTGGAAAAAAATATGAAATAGAAAAACTAACTGAGTGCTGCAAAACACTAATAGGGTCTGTAAAAATTGTGTCAACCATCTCACTATTCTGCAGATTAAAATCTGCAACAATGCAACATAAAAACATGATACAAGAATAGCTATACTGGTCAGAGCAGTGAGCTCAATGGCCTGCATGTGATTGCTGTCCAATTGTGGGTGTAAAAAGGGTAGAGAAATGCAGAGTGGTATTTCCTATAGCAGTTCTTCAAGCCTGCAACAATATGCAAATTAAGGACTTTCTAAGGCAAATGTGGTTTCTTTGTATTTCGGGTAAGCTTCTCCTATTAAAGAAGTCTTGTTTAACATTTTATACATTTCACTGTCCTTTTGCTGCTACTCTAAGAGTCTTTGAAAGCTCATTATTGCAGAAAAGAAAGGGATAAATCAATGTCAACTGATTCTGCTGTGAGATGCCTGAAAACCCCCTTGCTCTGAAATTGCAGAGTTTATGTCTATACAATAGCTACAATAAGTCTCTCAAAATGACTAAATACACTAGTGAGCACCATGGTTGAGCTGTGAAAATACTAGTATTCTTACTCAAAGTTACAGTTAATCCTCTCAGTAAACACCTGTAAGGACCCATCACATTGAAAAGAGCACTGTGGATAAAATCTGCTGTCACTGACTCTCAAAGGATAAACTTGAAGTACTGCTCTCAGAGAGGTGGTTTTGCTTTCTGCTTCAAAAACACAGATTTCTCTTTTTTTTACCTTTATAACCGTGCAGGAAAAACAATAACATTCATCTGAGCTATTGTATCTCACAACTATGAGATAAATCAATGACTGAGAATTGCTTCCAGTGGATTTGAATTAGGTATGGGTTGCCTTTAGTGGAAAAAAAAAAAAAAAAAAGAATACCTCTCTCCAAAAAAAAACACTAAAGATTGAAAGTGCTTAACATCCTTTGGGCTCCTTGAATGTCTCAGCCATAACCTTGTATAAAAGAAGTCTCTCCAGATTTGTGACTGCGGGCACCTCTTTCTGTTTGTTATTAGAAGATAATGTGATTTCCTTCTTCTAAGGCAGGCGATTTCCTGCTGGCTCATTCCATAAAGCTGTCTCTGGCTCAGTCCTATCTGCAAGAGGCTACTCTGACAAAGCCAATAAATAAATCAGCATTTCCTGTGGCTGTGACACATGGTTATTTCCTCACACTCCTAGAAACATTTCCACTTGCGTAACTGGTTGAAGCAGAGCCCTCCAAATAATTCTTTTTGACAACTGCTATTTTTATCAACAGATTTCCTCTCATTTAGGAGCATCCTTCTATTTCTATAGCACTTCAGAGACTTCCTAGGAAGACTGTAAACAAGCAGACAAAGTAGATGTTAAGGCAGATAATGAGAGGCTGGAAGAACCTCACTTAAAACAATATGTATATTGTTGCCAATTTTTTTTTTTTTAAGACAACAGAGCAGAAAGGACCTTATTTTCAGAAGAGAAGACAACTGGGTCTCCTTTGTCACAACAAGGTATTCTTTCAATGTACCTCTTCTCTCTGTTCTCCTCAAAATGCCCTCTTCTTTCTCTGAACACATCACCTTGTGTTAAAATGTTTTTGCTTAGAGAAACCCTGAAATTCTTAGAAAGGATTCCTGCTTTCACCCATTTTGTATATGCTTCAAGAATTCCTTGTTTTCTCTGTTTTTCAGTACATCTTCATGAATTTCAGCATCAGCGACCCATCCATCTTCTATTACAAGTGTTCTCAAAGGAGGAAAAGTGTAACAGAAGCTGCAAAATTTAGAAACAACAACTGATGGAGGAGTATGTCCTCCGAGGTACCTCATGCAAGGACAATGGTTCACAGCATAGCCATATTAATACAGTTCTCCACCCAGTTAATTAACCCTTCCTCTCTGCAGGGCAATTAGTAAAGGTGGATCACCACATTCACATGTTAGGAATGAGCCTGGGCACCTCAGCATATGCCCTAGAAGGCAGAAACTCGTTTTTCACTAGGATTCACATAAGTACGGGGCAATTCTTGCACCTGTTTATCTTTGTAGATTGCGCAAGGAACTGCCAGCTCCTGGGTCAGCTCCAGGTACACTTCCTCAGGCAAATGGCATTGCTTGAGTTAGAACTGGCATATTCAACATTTGCAAAGCAGTTTGAGATTCTTAGGTAAGAGACATTAAGGAAGAGCAGTGGGTTGGGGCTTTCTTAATGACTATTACACTGTTTCTGCCATCTGATTACCTGTCCTCCTGTTCCCAAATAGCAGCATTCTAATGGTTTACCCAAATTTCCCCATCTGGCATGGAGAAATCAGTTCTCAGGGATGTGGGTTTCATAAAAAGACTCACTGAAATTTCACAAAAAAAAAAAAAAAGCAGTGGCTTCGTGGGAGTTACAATAATCAGAAGCAGTGCTTGTACCGAGGGAGAGGCAGATGCAGCCAGCAGAGAAAGAGACAGCAGCCAGGTGTTAGCGATCAGGCCTTGCTAGTTCTGCTGCTCCCAGGAGAATCTGCTATTTTAATTCCAGTAACACATTAAACAAAAGAAATTTATTTAAATGGCAACTGTGACAACTATAAGGTGATTTACAAGGGTCTAGTTATATAAACAAAGAAAATACCAGCTAGGCATGTATGGAGCAAAGGATAGTTCTGTTATTATGTCTACTTAAAATCTATTCTGATCTCTTTCACACACACAAAAAAGAGCTGCTGTTGTCATCATGTTCTGCCTACAAGAGGTTTCTACCACAGCCTTCAGTGGTGGAAGACCTCTCCTCTCCTGCAGCTAACAAGGCCATGTTACAACAAAGTTTTAATGCTGTGACATTATAGCATTGCTTTTGATGGATGTAGTCATTCTGTGACTATTTTACTGGTTGTCAGTCTACTGGTTTGTCTTCAGTTCGCTGCATCTTGGCTTGTATCAGAAATGGGGTCACCAGCAGGTCCAGGGAGGTTATTCTCCCTCTGTACTCGGCACTGGTGAGACCGCACCTCGAATACTGTGTTCAGTTCTGGGCCCCTCACCACAAGAAGGATGTTGAGGCTCTGGAGTGTGTCCAGCGAAGAGCAACAAAGCTGGTGAGGGGGCTGGAGAACAAGTCTTACGAGGAGCGGCTGCGAGAGCTGGGGTTGTTTAGCCTGGAGAAGAGGAGGCTGAGGGGAGACCTTATTACTCTCTACAACTACCTGGAAGGAGGTTGTGGAGAGGAGGGAGCTGGCCTCTTCTCCCAAGTGACAGGGGACAGGACAAGAGGGAATGGCCTGAAGCTCCGTCAGGGGAGGTTCAGGTTGGATATCAGAAAAAAATTCTTCACAGTAAGAGTCATTGGGTACTGGAACGGGCTGCCCAGGGAGGTGGTCGAGTCGCCTTCCCTGGAGGTGTTTAAGGAACGGGTGGATGAAGTGCTGAGAGACATGGTTTAGGGAGTGTTAGGAATGGTTGGACTCGATGATCCAATGGGTCCTTTCCAACCTTGTGATTCTGTGATTCTGTGATTCTGTGATTCCCAAATTGTGTTCATGTGTGCTTCATGTACACAGACGTAGAGCAGAGCTGCATTCAATATAGCACACTGCAATGCCAGTGCATGAGCAGGGTTTACACTGCTAGTTTCTCTGTGCTCCCAAGGAAACAAAATGTTACTACGATTTTTGCTCCATCAAATGTAGAGCAGACCTCATATTCTCATCTTCTTCTAATTTCACACTGCTTCCCATAGGAAAGGTTAACATGCTATGAAACTTGGCACCAAGTTACTATGTGGGCGGAAGTAAAGGATTCCTCTGTTTTGTGAATTATTCCAACTTTCTCCCACCCAGACTAGTAAGAATTTGAAAATAGAAAATTCTCTGTTGTGATTTCTTGGGATTGCAGGCTGTCCACATTTCTGGCAGATTTGTGTATCATATCTCTATCCCAGTCCTCTTTAAATTCATACTCTTATTTAGATATAGGTATGTGTGGTATGCATCTGTCCTAAGAAGCACTTCTGTCAATTACTCCAGTAGGTTAGCTGTGTAATAATACATCCTGTCCCATCACAAGTGGCTGTGGAGCTCCAAAATGACAGTCTTCTCTAATAACACAAGAGTCCACGAGCCCAGATGCTAGTTATTCTTCCTTTTTTACTTGTTTTTCTCTTAGTACTTTTCTTCTGCTTCTAGGCTTCTTCATCTAACAGACTCTTACAGTATAGCCTATTGCTAGCAGCATCTTCCCAACCTGAGGTATCAACGGTACTGACATTTAGGACTCTACCAAACCTACTGTAGACTACCTCAGTCTCACAATTTCACAGCAGTACAGTCAAATGTGTTCTGGGTCAATGCATACTTTGGTTTTCAATGTCAGCTCTCTGTTTTAGCATAAATGTCTGATTAATTAGCAGAATATGGTAGCTAAAACAGAGAGCAGTCATCCAACAGCACTGATCCAGAGAGACAAATTTACTCTCGAACCTCCAGGGGCAGCCATCACATTCTCAGTCTCAATTATTGCCTCTTTTATAACGATATTCCAAAATGATCATAAACTAACAGTAAATAATGCAGAGATCCTGAAATTAATCTTCAGTGTGTATGATGAAAACTATATCATCACCAAAAAGCAGCTTTCCTCTAAGTAGATGTTTCCATCTGGGTTTGTGAGGAGGTGGCTCTATCATGCTGGATGAAAAAATGTGATGAAGAAATGGAAAAACTTAGGTGCCACTGATGCTGGTACCATTGTCTATTTCAGTATGACCACACTGCACACTATTTCACAAGCAATCCTGCAAAGATCAGATGAGATTTTAAAGAACCTCAAGGTTTCACTTTTTCAGCAGTGGAAGAAAAAATAAAGGACATTTCTGTGGACCAAGCTGAAAAAAAAATCTGTGTTATCTATGAAAACCATGAATAAAGCTTCCTCTCCATCCACATATTTTTCCTGCAGTCACCCCATAATCATGCCTCTATCCGTTTCTATGTAATCTACTGGCACAGCAGCCTTTCCTGGCAAAGATTGCTTCCCTTCTTTGACTAAGGCCCCCCTGCATTCCTGGCCCAGAGAAGCATTCTGCTGAGATGAAGTCACTCACAGGATGTCACCAAGGCATTCCTTTCTTCATCTCCAGGCGTTAGTTTAACTAGATTGTAGCCAGATTCAAAAGAACAAAAACACTTGGCTGTTGACTACCTTCTAGAGCTGGTAGTGTGTGAAGAAGCGCCTATCTTGAGCTGTCTGAGAATCAGGTCTCCTTGGAGAATGTGCATCCTCAAGTCTTTTACAGTTGTAACTGGGATGCTTCAGGCTGTGAATAACCTTCAGACAAGCCGTGCTCCAGACAGCTGGAGGCTGTCTCCCACTGCTGTGGGGTACGCCAGGGTCGTCACTGTGGCATGCAGCCTGGGCTAAGTGCAGTTGGTTGCTGCATTTGGCCACGTCTCTGAAGCTCTTCCTCATTCTCTACAAACGAAGGCTCCAAGACGGAAAAGCATCTCATTGCTTCCCCTCCTTTTCCTCCTCCAGGCACCAGGCCTGTGACACCTCCAACTACAGCTGCAGGGCTGCACAAGGGCCGAGGAGTTCTGAGGAACTGTCACCACTTGGTTTTCACAAGCAGTGTGTTTCATGTTCTTAATTAGTAACATAACTTCTTCTAATGAGACCAACTTTTCACGAGACTTAGCAGAAGACCTGGATGCATATTAGAGAATTAGGAGTCCCAAAGCTGGATGGAAACATCTCCTTCATGCATATGACTACAGCAACCTGATTTTCAGCAGGGAAAATTTATCTGTGCCCATAGGAGCATGATGGGTATACGCAAACCCACAAGAGTTGTGTCCTTCAGACAATTGGAATGGAATTCTGGACGTTTTCTGGGAATAGGACTGTGCAGTAATTAAATCACTATCATGCAAGTGCATAGGATAGAGTGCTATGTTCTTATCACAGGACAAAACCCGGTGTCTATGTAAACAGATGCAAGAACAACTCTGTCCATCACCAATGGATTGTCACAAATTTTTGGAATTTTGAAAAGTGAAAAATAATCCTTCAGTGAGAGACAGGGCAAGATCATGGTCTATAACAAGGGTACGGACCCACACATATAAGACGATTCTTTTGGTGCACTACTGTTACAGCTGCCCTCTTGAAATTTCCTGAGCCTTAAATATCTGTCACTTAGGCCTATGTTCTGAGTTGGAAAAACAAACACATCACTGTGTGGGATTAAGAAATGGAGACAAGAAGTTGCCTGTCATATGTATAATGATCATAGGTGATAGTAACCCAGCAGTTCAAACCTTTTTGCTCCCTCTCCTCATATTTTTATGTTCCTTACCCCTCGTAAAGAGCAGACATTATACCAAAGTCTGATCAGTTTATTGGGTTTCGGTCTGGTTTTACTACCTATGAAATTCTTCATCCTATACATGGTCCAAATTTCAGTATCTCCACAGGCTGTAGATACCAGACAGTGTAAGCTAAATAGCTGCAAGATGAAATTGCACAAAGACCCAAGACTGATAGAATAAATCCTGAGAAAATACAGTACAATATTTTAATGTCGTTGCTGGAGGAAGTGTTTTAATAAAAATCTTAAAACTGGGCAAACATAAAAGCTAAGTTTTAAAAAAAATATTGAAAATGTAAAAATACTACAGGTGTGAATAAGAACTTGTTTTAATCACTAAGTGTCTAAATAATGCCAGGACTACCTGGTAACTAGTTTATCACAAAGCTCACCTGTGTGCCTGCTTACAGTACTACTTCATCTTCCAGGTAAAGCTCCTTTTCAGTTTCATTTTGTCTCAGTATAACTTGTCTGCATAGTTTATAATTCAAATTTCCATAGAATTATCTGGCTCAGAAGCAGACACTTCTTGGGACAACATTGTTATGAGTCACATTTAAGCTCCCCTAATCCTGACAGAGAGGAAGCAATGCCTGTACTTACTGCACAGATAGCACAGTAACAGAATGAGAACTCCTATCAAAATCAGTAATTTCTAACAAAAATAAACCTGTGACTGATCTTCCAACACAAGAAATAGCTCTAGCACATTCAAGCATCTCTAGCACATTCAAGCATAGCTCCTGTCACAGAATCCCCTGCTATAGTTTTTTCTAATGGAGTACAGAATTTGAGAAAAATCTGGGTTCAGTAATCTAGGACTTCCTCATAAATTGCTATGATAGAGATTGCAATGGCAAAGCCACTACAGCATGACATCCATCACTGTTATCACTGTTATTTTTGCCTCTTTCAGTTACAAAAAGCATTATGGAACAGAAGGCTCATCAACAGATTTCTTTTATGAGTAAACAAGGGATTAAAACAGTAGATATTTTGCATGTTCCTAATAAAACATAAAAGAGAAATACAACAAGCAGTTCTGAAAGTGATAAACATAAGTAGAATAAAATGATCCAAACAATAAACTTCAGGACATTTCCCTTGTAACATTCGAACTGCTGCCATCATTATTTATCTACCTGAGCCTTCTCCTCTTTTGAGCAAAACAAATCCCACAGCCCTCTTTGGTTCAAATTTCTCTTGTCTGTAATACCTTGAAATCACCTTTGCCTGGTACAGTACTTTCTTGATCTTCTGCTTGTGGTTCACCATCTCCAAAAGGATTGATGTTTGAGCCTTCACCCTGAAGAAGGAAAGAAACAATAAATGATAACATTAAAACAACAACAGCAGCATTATCAGGGTAGATAATTAATTCCTTCTTGCAATAACATCAGCTGAAACCTCAATTAGAACAGCTGCTGGTTACACCCAGCTGCATTACAGTGCTTAGCATAGTGAGCAAACCTCCATGTGGTTCAGCACACGCTGGTACAGAATCCATGCCGGGGTACCCTTTCAGCTAGTCAGCAAGAAAGGAAGAGCCATTTCAGTTGTGAGATACCCCTAAAGTGCCTCTGCATTTATTCTGTGAATAAGGAGTACTAAAACTCCATTTAAAATATGCCAGAATCTCTTCTCTGAGTTTGAACCCAGAGTGTAGACACATTGCAATTGCAAGATTTTAAGTCTAACAGTTAGTTTGTTTCATGAAACAGAAGTTCCAAAATACTTCTACAATGTAGGGTGATTCCTTTTGAAAAATTTTGTAGGAAAACACCTTTAAAGGACAGTTTCTGTAAAAAATGTTGAAAATATCCCATTTCTGTTTCCAGAGTCTTTCCTGAAGAGATGCGTCTTTGTCCGGTTGAAGAGCACACAGAAAATTTCATAACATACTGCAGTTAAAATTAAATGCAAATCTTGAAATGACCCAGAGAATACAAAGGAAAATGGAAAATTTAGAACAACAATGGGAATGTAGAAATAAAATTCAGTTCCCTATCCTTGTTCTCTATCCTATTCTTATCCCTTTTCCAATGACAAAAAATGGAGTTGTCACATTAATACATGTTAAAATTTTGCTATTGATACAAAAATATTAAGGCTCCTTTCTTCTTAATTTTTTCACTTTCTCTTTTTGTTCTGTCCCCTTGCTGCACTGACTTCTCTCATTTTGCCTGTGAACCTGAGATCATGTCTCCACTGGAGCCAGGAGGACTTTGGCCACAGCCAGCCATCAAAAGAACATTTTAGCTTAAACTCTTAAGGAGCAGACATTGCCTCTGGTCCCATCAGACAATAAGTCTGTACAGTAGCTCGTATATTAACATGATCACAAAGCAGGATTTTGTTTTCTGTCAAATGATGTCAAATGCAGTGAGCTTTAAGCAAACTTTTAAAGCAATTTTCTTACCTGTGCTGCTTTTGCATTTGATGGCATCATGGCCTTCCCTGGTTTCATGTAACAGAGTGTTTCTGGCACTTCCACAGGCAGCAGTTCCTGAGACATGTTTGCAGGATTTACTCCTGTAGGAGTCAATGACAAGTTATTTTATAAAATGACTTGAGGCCCCACCCATCTCATCTCTATAGGTAAAGGACTCCCCTCCCATTACCGAAGACTGTGAAGCATCAAGGATGACTGCTCCTGGGAAGGTTCTTATGGGAAAAGCAGTACTGCCAAACGGATGTGGTACCTTCCTCTGGCTGGGAAAGGCTCCCAGACTGCATTTGCCTCTTGGGTCTTGCATTGATGCCGCTCTTTTACTGTGGTGAGCAGCGACCCAGGATGTCCTGCCAAGAAGAGAATAAGCACAGAGCACCACCACCACCACTGGAGCCAGCTCCTTCAAATCCAGCTCTTCTTCACCTGCAGCACAGGGATGGCCCTGAGCAGAGGTTGATGGTGACACCTGTGGTGGGAAAACTGAGCCCTGCAAAAAGCCTCTGTGTGTAAATAACTACCAGTGACCTGCCTGTGTACAGGCACACAACCGTCCACTTTGGTCAAAGCCTTGGTATAGGCAAAGGAGATCCAAACTTGCTGCCTGCAAGTAGGCACTGCCCTGTGCCACGCAGTAAAACCCTGCAAAAGGGCCACCCCCACCACTTGACAGGTTAGCGTGTGGACCAGCAGCTCCCAACTTCTCCTGGGCTGCTCCTGTTTCTTCTTCCTGAAAGACCACAGCCAAGGCATGGACACAGGGCTGGGTCTTTGGCTTGCAGTAGACAGGGAAAGTGAGCAAGGGTCATGAAGTAGCAGTACAAGATTGTGTGTGGTGGGAAGAAAGGGGACAAGGAGGTGAACATTTACAGGGTTAGCAGAAATCTTGAGGTCAGTGCCTATGGCTGCAAGCATTACCCAGGACTACCACTGCACCTGGTAGTACCCTAAATTTGACAAAAAAGCAAGGAAATATATAATAATTGTGCAAAGCAGATAAGAGTTATCCTTCCATAAGTTTTTCAGAGAAAAGCAATTGAACTTTATATGACAACTGCAGGAAATTCATGTCAATGTGAGTGGAATATAATAACCACTAGTTTACGTTCATTAGGTTTGTTTGGTTTATTTTACAAAGATTTTGTTCAAATAAAGAGCATTGAACAAAAGTCCACATGAACATCTCCAGGCATACCCAGTGGAAATTAACCATCTTCAAACACAGAAAAATAAATGTAAAACAAACTAGCAGCTCCCCTTACAGTAGGCTGCGTCATAACATCTGCATTTGCAGCATGAAAAGTAGCTCTTCCCACGCCTGAAGTACAATACCATATTTTGGCCTTGGGTCACGGACACTCTTAGCTGCGTCCTGGAGAACTACTCTTGCAGCTTAATTCAGAGAACAATCATTCATCTTTATTTTTAGCCTGAACAGAAGAGAAGACTTGCCTGACCTTGGAAGACCTGCCATGGGACACTAAAAACACTGGTATACTTGTTATCAGAGCAGGCTAACTTTCCCAAGGCTGATTAGTTCAGAGTACCATTGACGTAAGTGATGATACTCGCCTCAAAACCCCTCTAAGAGTGATGAATATTAAGAGATTCCCTGTCCTCAAGAAAGCCTGTGGAGAAGAGCAGGTGGATTCTGCATACAGACTTCTACAGCTGTGGAGTTAATTCCCTATTTTATGTGCACTTGGCCATCTAGAAAGATCCGTATGGCCTGCAGATAAATCAGGGTATTCTGCTCCCACTTGAGTGACTCCACAGGGAATGCCGTGAAGAAAGAAAACACTGGACCTCTCATTAAAAACTGAAGATTTTTATCTAATATAAAAACTGAATGTACAAGGTGGATGGTCTCAATTTGAAAAATGAAAAGCAGAGTTTACAATTGGAATAGTTTTGTTTCTTTACATTTCATATTGCAGTAATTTAAGGTTAGATGAAGCAAAATAATCTATCTGCTTCAAAGAACTGACTGCAGTTGCAATGGCAGCAAACAGCATTAGTCTTATCCTTTAGTGCTTGCTAGACCTCGTGCTCTATCAAATACTTACGTTACTTATTCAGACTACAATGCAAGGGAGCATCAGTCTCTTGACAAAGCTACCAGCATTACATCTGACCACAGAGACAGTCTATGGAGAAGCGAAGCTCCACAAAAAGTTTTTTCAACATGTTCAAATACAGCTTTGCGATTTCTTATGTCACGGTCTTGGACTGGACTGAAACTGCTGATAGCCAGTTTTCCCCTAAATGCCTTGCAACAGGACATGGTTGTCTAGCCTTCAAAAAGACCAGGTAAAGTGAGCCTGGAATTATTCCAGCAAGCTGGAAACTCTACCAGGATTGGCTGTGACTACTTCACTGCTTTTGGACATACAGATGCTTTTGTACAAAACCCAGCATTGGAGAACAGAGTCAGATGGACATTCTGGGTCAGCTGTCCTCTTCCTGCAGGAGGAGCAGTGTCTTAGACTATCACTTATGCAGTTAGTGAAGGAAGGTGATGTGGAGCAGGAGAGGAATCTCACAGGAGGCAGGGGCACTACTGTTCTCTGTCATCTTACCCCTGTCACAGGTAAATAATTTTAAAGCAAGTCTTTAACCAAAGAGTTTAAAAGTACTAGAATATATTTATTTTATGACATGATCATCATACTGGGAAAACTACAACACTTTATATCCACTACGTATGTGCATCAGCACTTATAGACATCTAGCACATAACGAGTGCACAGCTCTGACAGGGAAAGTTATTACTTTCCTACTGAAGAGACTGGCATCACTAACGACTTTTTACAGCACTGTGCTAACAGTTAAATGCTTGTCTATGCTTTTTTCATATTACAGTTACAGATGCACTGAATAAAGTCCTGCACTTACCATACTGGTCTTAGAGCAGCCTAACTGAAGTGAAGATACCTAATTAAAGTGGCGATTTATGCTTCAGTTTATGCCTCAGATTCTGTGCATGTTGCAAATGTGTGGTCTTAAATGGTTACCTATACAGCAAGAAAGTCCTTTGTGACTGGATTTGTCTGAATGTGGGATGTTTTCTGTACTTCGAGAAGGCTTCCCAAGAGTACAGTAAACTAGGAGAGCGATTCCCAAAGTTTTCTTAATCACTGTTCACATTTTTGGAGTCTACTTGCAAGTTTACCATTTTCTCATGAGCTAGAAACTAGCACGAGGGCTGTATGGCCAGTATGTTGCTTCCTCCTGTTCCCTAAACCATTTGTGGGTTACAGACCATCAGCTCCTGCACCAGCAGGAGCACAGCTGTCTACAAAGGATTTTCTGAATCCAAAACATTTGATCTGTAACAAATTCTAGGATATCATATCATATGTCAAATCTCAAAAATACACTACATCATATGTTTACAAAGTAGATATCAAACTAAAATAATGGCAGCTCAAGGAGGAATTTGGAGCATGGCTTGCTTTCAAGACTGGTTGGAACAATTTTGGATGTCAGCTTAGCTGTGTAGCAGACATTGCAAAATTAAAGAAACAGTTATAAATTGTTCCAGATTTAAAAGTGTATATTGAAATATATAGAAACATGTAGGTCATTATCTGACAGTTATCATTCTCTAAGAATGCTCCATTACCTCAGCAGAAGAAAGGAAGTAGGAGGGGAGCAAACATTTCATATATTTACAACTAATTTACAGATTATTAACTGAGAGAGAGAAGGGTGCAATAAGCAGCAGCTGGCAGGAAAAGTCATATTGCTAGGGGCCAAGGGGCTCTTTTTTTCCCAGTGTTTAAGGACAGAGAAAAGAAGAACAATCTGGGAGTTAGAAAGCACTCACGGTATGTGTATCAGGCATCTGTAAGTTCAGGGTGGTCAGAATCTCAGCAGTAGAATTGAATACCACCACATTTTCTGTATTAGGGGTTTTTAGTTGCTGTTCTTTCTAAAGAAACAGTCTATCAAGACTGCTTTGAGGAGGGATATACTTTTATCTCAATTTTAAATTCTTGTCTTTACCACTTTTTTGTTCCTGATTTCCTCTTACTTTTCTTCTTTCCGTTCCCTGCTATCTTTTCTTTCCCATTGACTACTTGGCTTTCCAAAATATTTGTTTCCTTTCTTTGTCCATCTCAATACCACATAGCTGTAATTCTCTTTTTCACTTTCATTCAGGTATTATACATTTTTTTTTCCTTCTCCTCTTCCTTCCTCCCCTGCTTTTTATACCATCTCTTTTTTTAATCTTTCCCCTTTGTCTCACCTATTTCCTCCATACTGCAATGGTACCTCCAGAAGCTTCAGTCTAAATGATGGAGATTTGGTTCTATCTGGAACAAGCATGAATACTACAAGCATTAGGGCAGCTGGGATCAGGCCACGACACCTAGGTGAGACACCCAAATGCATGGAGAAAAGGAGATAAACAGTAGTGAGTTGAAGGGAGTGCAAAGGAGTCCTCAGGACCCAAGCAGGAAGAGACTGGAGATATGAAAAGACAGCCCAGAGTTTTTATATGAAGAGCTGGAAGCATGGGATGAGTACTGGGAAAGTGCTGTACAAACACTGAAGGTGCACTGGGCTTCAGTGGGAATCCTGTAAGGGACAGGTGTTCAGGAGGAGCTCAAAGGCACAAAAGTGCTGTTGCATGAAAGATGCGCAGCTTTCACCTCTCGTTACCTGTTGAACAGCATACCACGATCAGAGCACGAGGAAACCAGTCCTGCTGGAAATGAGGTCTTGATAGCCTTCTGTGCAGCATTATCACTCTAGTAAGATGGTGGGATATTGCACATACACAGCAGAGTTTTACATGTGAATTTTGGCACAGGGTTTCTCAGAAGGCAAACCTGCTCTACCATGCATGTTCTCCTATATCCACCGTGGCAGACACTTTTCCTGTCATTCAAATGGTGCAACCTGTAGTCTCGCTTCACTCAGACTTTTTGCAGTAATCTTTCATGTAATCACTCTTTGAGCTACAGAAGAGCATAAAATGGTGCTGCCAGCCATCCCATTAAATTCTGCTTCCAAAGTGTCACCCAACGGGACTATCCAAGTACTCACATGCCTCATGAGGGGTTCAAAATCCCCACTGCTGTTTTTCTCTAGGTTCTTATGGGTTGACTTGCCTCATTGAGCTGCCCAGTTCTTGTTGCATCTTTGTGATAATCAGAAGGTCTGGGACAAAGGTGCAATTGCATGCTAATCTCTTCACTTACCTACAGATAATGAATAGCTAAGAAGGAAAAGCAAGACACAAAAGATGCAGGACCTATTAATTATAATTAAGGAGGTCAATGGGTTAGTGTTTGTAGTTTCCATCACCACAGCAACCAAGAGTTCTGTCTTTTAAAACATTTGGGAAAAATCATGCTATCTTCTGTCAGTGCTAATACTGTGATACAGCGTGGGCCTGGATTTTTGCACCGCTTCTCCCCACCTTGTTTGTTTCCTCCCTTGAATGGATAATTCAATGGAATTACTCCCATTTCCTGTAAGAAGGGACACTCCCAACCTGCAAGACTTTTAAGTGCCCACATATGCAGCTGTTACCTACATTCTTTCAACTTGCCTCAATGCAGCCCAGAGGCTGAGCATGGGAAACGTACCCCTCTAGCAGCTGAACCAGAACAAAAATTACCAGAAGACAAAGCCAAACAAAGCCTCCGTGCTGGCCTGCAAGAATTGACAACCAGAATCTTATTCAAGTGTTCTGTGTGATTAATTAATGAATTTAAAAATAAAACGCAAGATGAGTCCAACAAATTAACCAACTCCCTAAGTCACAAAGCACAGCTACTAAACATCATGCAGGAGTGCTGACTAGATGGAATTCAGGAGAACAGGCCATTGCTGAGGAGCAGTCACCTGGAGACACCTCTACAACATCTCAGAGAGGAAGAAACCAGCTGCAGATGGCATGATGGGCGTGCTGTCCTTCCCATCAACTCAAGAACAGTACCTATGGGTTGCTACATTTCCTATGGATGAAAGACCCCAGAGCCTGGGAAAAGGAGAGCTGGATGGAGGATTAAGCCAGACATTTTCAGGGTCTACGGTAACAGAGAACATATAAGTATTTTCAAATTCACATCAAAGACCTTGCAGCGACTCAGGTGTCTACATCTGAAAGAAGAAATTCACGGATAATCTGAGGATTTCAATGGGAGAATTGACAAGAAGATCTGGTTCTTGTCCAAGAGCTTTAGCCACACTGAAAGTACCACCAGGAGCTGTCGTGTGGGCCTGGACACACTGCTGTAGGTTGGGATAGGCTCAGTCCCTAGAGGGTACAGCAGAGCAAAGGATGCCTTAGTGGCACACCTGGAATAAATGGGGCTTCACTCTGTTAAACAGAATCCAGCAAACAAAAAGACAGCAAGGGAAGTGAAGGGGTACAGTTAAGGGCAGGGATGGGAAGAGAGAGGTAGGGTTCTTGAAATCTGGTGTCACTGACAGTCTTGGATGGCAGCTCTTGAAGATGCCCAAAACCCCAGTTTAAAGATGGGCAGGTGGGAGAAGTTGCAAACAGATGTGTCACCACAAATGAGTTCACCATAATGATAAACAGTGAAGGCTGAGAGGCAGTAACAGCTGGGGAAGAAGAGAGGCAATGCTGAAAGGGACTGCGTGACTCAGCATTGGAGATCACAAAGTGGAGCTCTTAATGACCATTTGCAGGTAAACAGACATTTCAGCACACTGAAGTTTTGAACTGGGGATGCAAATTGGATGGAGGTGTGAAGGCCTGGAAAAGCAGTTTGGGCAGGAACACACCATCCCTAAGGGGGCTGAGGTTATTAGAGGTCAAGTATGAAAGACTGAAGATGATAAAGGCTAAAAGCCATCAAGGAATGTTTGACAGGAGAGACTTACAATGACAGCAAGATGAATGAGAAATTTTCAGCCTTTTAGAGGTTCAAATTTCATTTTGAACTAAGGATTTATTTTGTTTTGGCTGTGATTGTATTGTGCATATTTCTGTGCATGCCAATGCAAGTTACCTCAGCACAAGCAAATTACTGCATTTCATTTAAATTTGAAGTAATTAAGGGCCGCTGATACTGACTGAAGCATCATATCTTTTTTTAGATTAACATATCTGTTGTAATTAAACAGGTTTACAGAGTACTTGTGTTATTAAAATACTTCATAATGCAAATTATTATTTTGGTCTTAATCTCAAAAGTTTCAACAAATTACCTTGTTCCATTTATGTTATTAATCTCACAGCATCCCATTCTACAATAACAAGAAGTACTAGTAAACCTGTTTGAATTGATGTGACATAGATACTCAGCTGGATCCTCTGAATACTATAAGCATCCAGTGAAAAGCACAACCCTAGGTTAAGTACTTGTACACACACCAGTACAGCCAATCCTGACTTGCAACGCAATTTGGAAAGGTCACTTCCAAAGGATCTTCCATACTTAAATATTGCTGGTGTAATAAAACTTGTAAATCCAGACGTATAGAAAAACTGTATTTTCCACATGAAATCTCAGGTTTTCTATATTTTTTCCTGTTTAGTTTTGCATGTTATTTCCAGCAAAGTTCTTGGTGACACTATACAAAAATACAGTTTTTCCTTGTCTTTGAAATGCTTCACATTTATTATGTATTTTTCTGTTGCACTAGATTAGAATGGATTAAATATCTGTACCTCATTTATCTTCACTTCATCTATAACTTCTACTAGTACAGTAAATTTTGAAAGAATCGTTATTGCTGTACCACATTCATAATTTTTAAAATTCATCAATAAGCCCAATACTTCTTAAGATTTAATTTAATGCATATACATGTATGTACAAGAAAAAATATTCATCAGCCCTGCAGTCCAACATAAATAAAGCACGAGACTAATAATTATTTTGTTTGATTCGTTTATCTAGCATTGCCATGTGGATAGAGGAGCCACAGGCTGAGACAAGTCTTGGTACTTTCCAAGTCCATCATGTTCATTCACCAACAGGTCTTGATTCTTTGCAGGAAAAAAATATTTTGAAACTCAGGACAGCATTCATTTTTTGTATTGTCGTTTCTGCTCTATAGCAGAATTCAAAGCCTGAAGGATCAGATCTTTGTTGTTTTGAATGTTGTAGCTGGTCAGTTCTACTAGCTTGTCAAACTCTTCCTCTGTGTAGGTAAAGCTGTTTAAGCAGTATGGGGAAAAAACACTGGAAACATCCACATTGCCCTGCGCCATCTCAGCTGGACTGCGCTCCACACCTGACAAATAAAGAGAGTTAGTCGATGAGGTACAAATGTGGTCCCACTTCCCACTCTACAGATGAGGCACTACATTGCTACTCACTACCCAGACACTCACATTTCTCTCCCATGGTAGCTGTGGCAGGGGAGAGAGAGGAACATGCTAGACCATGACTCCCATCCTGACACAGCCAAAGGGTGACCAGGTGGTGGGAGATGCCTCAGAGCTTACCAGGCTCCTTGTATTTTCTGAAGGTATCATTCACCAGTGGGAAAAACACCACTGTTGGCGCTTCTGGGATCTCTGCATCTTCAAAGATGTAGCACTCTTTTAGATTTTTCTTTTCTTCTTCACTCAGATGTATTTTGGGAAATGGGATTCCTTGCTTTTGGAAGTACTTGGAGGCTTCTTCCAAAGGCTGCATTCAGATAGAAAAAAAGGTCAGAAATTCTGTCACCCCCCAGCTTTCCAAATGCACAACATATCCCTCAAAGGCTCTTTGCAAAGATCAGGGGGCACTATTCACTGTCAGTGTTTCTTCTGGCCTTTGTCTCTTGTGTAAGATAATAGTTATTAGCTATTAACACAACAATATTTTAAGATCCAGCCTCCAACTTGTGCCTGATTGTTGTCCTACCTCCTTCTCCTCAGCCTTTATCTGCAAGATAAATAAAGTGTTCATGGCTGTAGGCAGGGGTAGCCTAGCACTTTAGGGCACAGAAACATTCCCTTTACCTGAGAAAACCCTGAAATGAGTAGAATGGAAAGGAATCGGAAATGACAAGGTTTTTAAATATAGATTCATAAAGGTCAACATTTTGTTGACTTGGCGTGAAATATTTAAAACCCTGTAATTAACTTAGGTGCCTTAAGATAGTTGTGAAAAGTGATGTGGGCATCTGAGAGAAAATATTATCTTGCCTGAGATGTTAATTTAATCTTGCAAGTGTGTCAGTAATTTTTTAAAACAGGATTTTTTATTCCTGAATCTAGTTGATGCGTATGCACATTTAGTCCTTAAGAACTTCTGTCTTTTCTATATCTAGTAACAGAAAATACAGGCGAAGTTGCGAGGTGGTATTTAAAACAGCATACATGGTGTCAAAGGACAATTTTTTTCCTCAATTTAAACAACAAAGTAATCCAGTTACTGTTCTAAAGACAACTGTACAAACTACTTCAAATTCCACTGCATGTAGATATCTTTAGGAGGATATCACAATACAAATTAACAGTTCATCAGTGGTGGTACTAGTTCCAGAGAAATACTCTATTGGAGAGTGCAGCTTCAATAGCTGTATTGAGATCCTAGGAGCACACAGGTCTAGAAGACAAAGTTTACCTGTTAGAGGGCTAATTAAAATAAAAGATTCAGAAAACTGATACTATTTCTGTTTTCCTTAAGGGATACTAGCATCATCGAGAGAGCTACACATACGCAAAGCAGGAGCTGTACGCTAAGAATCCTTTTCTCCTGGGATCACTTTCTCCTATGTAAATTATTCTGACTCCTCAGGAGTTGAGGTGCTAAAAGATGTTAACAAACAGTGGTGGTTATTGAAGGAAACAGATTGGTCGTCACACCGATGTCTGTGATCCAGAAGAATAGTTTAAGTGTAGGACAACATCCACTTTCCTCTCTGGCCTCATGAGTGGCGGGTAGCTGATATCGATGTATCCTGCTGTGTCTGCCAGGCACATGAACTCTGCTGTTTCTGTCAGTTGGTTGGGGAAATTCTCTAGCACAGTATCTAAAAGGAAATATTTCTTATGATGAGTGATTCACTGAAGAAGTAATATATCTGTTGTTTGGATAGTAATGGAGGAAAAAATACCTCATCTCCCTATTACTTTTGTTTTCCAAGACCATGCCACACTATTGAAGCTCAGACTTGACAGAAAAAAAGACCTGTCCAAGGTAAAAAGACAGAGCCACCTCACTTCTCATGCTGTTTTCTCCTGTACCCAATGCGCAGTAGTTTTCTTTCTCTGTAATCAAAGGACATCTTGGAGTATTTGTTTACACTTTAATTTCAGTAAAAACCGAGCTGTGCCACCATTTCATTTGTTTCAAAATTTCACTTTAAGCTCAGTGAAAAAGTGCTGATATCTACTGAGTCACTTTCTGCTAAAGTGCACTCTGGCCAGCTGATTTGACCGGAGGAATTTTAACTAGTTATGTTGAAATTTTTGTTTATGAAATGAAGAATAAAGCCTGTTCGTTCTCTGCCATCTCTTTGCTAATAAAATCACCAACCATCTAAGCAGATGAAAATTAATATTCAAGGATGCCTACCTTTCCATCGGCAGAAATTTCTGCTCTGGAGGTATTCATTGTGCATCTGGAAACCCTTCAGGAAGTTATAGAACTTAGAAACCATCACCCGCTCAGTCAGGACCTGCCGAATGATGCCCATGATGCCACATTCAGGAGTGACTAAATAAGTCTCCAACTCATGGCTCCTGGCTGGTAGGGAAGGCTCGTCTCCTTCTGAAGGGTAGAGGGGAATAACAAGTTGTTGTTTGGGTACATTTCTCCACAATACTTGAATTACCAAAAGGCATCTAATATTCACTAGAGCAAAGAAGATCTAAATAAGGCACAGCATTATGCAATCAAATCAATATCAAAGTAGGAGCAAGTAGAAAATCAGTAAAGCATATTTCAAAACAAAGGGTGGCAACAAACTTCTTAAAGCTCGAAAGAGTGAACTACTACTCAGTAGAAGTCATAGGTGGATTCCTTGCATAGAGGTCAGTGAAGGCTGAGAAGTTGAACCAGCTTCTTTCAAAATTAGTCCAAACTAGTTTTGAAAAAATTGCAGTTAGGAGACTTAGACACCCATAAAAGAACAGAGGAAAAGGATCATGCTAAATGGCACCTCATGAGGTTGGAAAAGAGGACCAATGACTTTCTATCATAGGTACTTATTGAGCTCAGCATTCTGCATCACTTCCCCAGAGAAAGTGATGAAAAAAACATAAAATAAACTCAGTAACTACATTTGAACACAGGGAGGACAGCCAACACCTCTAAGGAACTCTCAGGTTTACAATGAGATCGAAGAAAACTTAAATGGAATTCCATGTATTTGATGTATGTATTCAAGTATTCAACGACATACAAAAAGTATGATCTGCCAAGGCAGACAGAGAACACAGCACTGAGATGTTTATTACACCATGTAAGTTCACTGAAAGGCTGGTGACAAATCCTTACTCACATTAATTTAATCCAAGAGGCACTCATGGAAATAATGTTGCTATGAACGAATTCAGAAAGGAAACCTAAGTAGATATGACTGGCAACAGAATATCTCAGGGGAAAAAAGACCCAAAGAAACAGTGCAGCATTTGCCTCAGTTTTAAGATTTAAAAAAGCCTTCATAAAGATTTCGTGCTATATGCATTTGAACATAACATTGATTTAAATGTTGAGAAGACAACAGACAAAGTAAAAACAGAAATGTAACCAACCAACTTCAACACTCCTGTGTTGGGTGCACCTCAGTGAGCACCTTTCTGTAGGATCCGATGAATGCCAGGCATCCAACAGATTGTAGGAAAAGACGTTGCTCCACAGGCCTGTGCAGTGATAGAGAACAGGGAAACTGCTTTGGAAACATTTTAATGGAAAACATTCCTTTAAAATATAACCCTTCAGAAGTATCGGAATACCTCAAGGTTTCCAAAAACTATATTAAGTTCTTTTGTAGCAACTCAGATTCTGTCTTCAAAGAAGAACTGAAATAGTTTTAAACATTGTGCCAGGCATTCGGACACCGTAATTCATCGTCTCATACAGCTGTTGCTAATGCGCTGTAAACCAACATTTTCCAGCCTGCTTATTCCTGTCCTATAAGCAACTGTCATCAGAAAATAAATGCATGCCATTTCACATAAAGTAAGGGTTTTGTATGCCATACACAACTGTATACTTAGCTAAAGGTTTGGAGGCTGCTCCTGAACGCTGGTTAAAGCACAATTTGGAACAGTCTGCAAAGTAGTCCTCTAAAACAAGACGTCTTCTATCCTCCTTATAAGGTTTCCATTGCCACAACTGGATAATTCCCATAGTCCTCCTTCCACTTTCGCCTTCTCATTTAAAAGAAGGTCTAAAAACGTCTCTGCAGTGCAGAAATCTCCAAAACTGTCTTAGATCTTGAAAAGTATTTCTTCCTCCAGAGCTCTGCTGCGTGCCCTGAGAAGAACTCTCCCAGAGAAGGCAGTGCTGAGCTCTGCCTTTAACTTCTCTACCAGTGAAAGTTCTTATCCTTCAACCATCACGCTATAACTAACAGCACATTTAAGTGGAACCCAAGAGGGCATTACAAGTTGTATCGCTAGATGGCAACATTGCTTTAACTCTCCATCCTTTCTATAGCTCCACCTACTGCTGTGGGGTCACCGGCCTAATTCCGGTACTGAGGGTGAGAACACAGATCTTAGCACAGAGTGGATGTAGTGGGTGTGCTTACTACCTGGCCACCTCGAGTATGACCACACCACTATCACTGCAAAACCTCAATGAATGCCATGTTCTCAGAAGAAATCTTCATAGTCCACCTAGATCTACCTCCTACCTCTGGCAATCAGCAAAGGATGCTTAGTGTAAGAATACAAGAAAATAGAAGGTATGAATGGGTTTCTTCTGCAGTGTACTTCAGTTGGTACATCCATTGCTGATGGCTGCATCTGAACTACTGAGTTTCAGAGCCACCAGTGGCACTACCTTCCATGAATTTGTCCTCCCTTTTTTAGACTTATTTATACTCTTGGATTCTGTGATATCTTCTGAGCCTTCTCCCTTAACCACCTCTTTTCTTAACTCATGACATCACTAAAAGCTCTAAATATAGCCATTAAAGCGCTGAGATTTAATGTCTGCACGCCGAAGCATAATCTTCTATTCTTCATGACCAGCTTTTTCTCATGATTGTTCCAATATGACTCTGGATTCCTGCATCAAACATTGAGGTTCACAACTTTTCTACACACCAAGTAAGAAATATCACATGGTGTTACCGGTCTTATGGATTTTTCATTCATAAGAAATCCTGTCTTACTGGTATCCTTGGTGTCCTGCTGTGTGTTGTGCTTTTACATGTGACACACCTGTCGTTCAGTCTAAGAGCAGAGGGACTCTTTTGCAGGCAGCTTCACTCCATAGATCAAGCGTACAAAGGGGAGTGGTAGAGAATTCTGGCATTACGCAAAATTAAAACGAAAACTGCATAAAAACTGCAAAGCTGTCTGTCCTGCCATGCATTACTGGGGCCACTCACTTTACTGAAATAGTAATGAAAACATTCACTGATTTAATCATGCTAGCAAAATTACAAATAAACTACACTACTCTTCAGTAACAGTACAGAAGACTACTCAAAATTGCCATTTTATAGCAAACTGACTAACAACATAGTTTTCTGTTGTAGAATTATCCCATTCATAGATAAATTCAGAGTTAAGTTAGGCGAGAAAAACATGCTGGACATTTTGCTTCAGTCCTGTATGTTGTGGGGCAATAATTACGCTATGTAGGATCTGTATTGTATCAAAAATAGAGGATATTTTTACACAACTCAAATTTTCCAAGTGGAGAAAAATCACCTTTCAAGAAGCAGATGCGGGATTCAGGGAGCTTCTTCATCAGGCGACCCATGAAGAATTCGCTGCCAAAATCCTCTGGGCGAATGAAGGCACCATATTTTAAAAACCCAACCTCATAAGGAGTGAACTCCACCCATTCTGCAGAGGCGAAAAATTACTTTTAAATGTCAATCCTATCCCTATCTCCTTGCAAGAAGAGCTCTGAAATTACAAGGAAGCAGCTACAGTTCAAATGCTACCAGCAGGGTGATCACAGACTGGCCTTCCCCAGGGTAAGGAGTTATCATTTATTTTATTTCAGCCCCTTACTCAGTAATTTTTCCTAAACTTGTTTATACAGAATTTTTCAACGAGCCTCTTCAGGCAGGGCATCAACTAAGATTATAACAAAAGCAGTCAGCCTTTTATATGACATGTGAAGCTAAGGCTCTGACTTGGGAGTAACTTGGCTGCCCTGTCACACCTCTTCCAAATTATTCCTGCCCCATAGAAGATGGATTCCTCTCAGATTCAGTCTAGAAATGGAAAAGGAAGTGGAAGCTAAAAAGGTACTGTTTGTGAATGCTATGGTTTAGCAGTGCAAGGGATCGCAGGACATGCAATAACTGATAATGCAGATCATATGAACACCAACCATGTCTGGATAGCTCTCAGTTTTGCCATCACCTTTGAACTCTGAAAGGCTGTAGTCTTCTTTGATGTTGAGGATCATGTAGATAGGTAAGGGATTCTGACCGTGATCCAGTGCTTGTCGCTCATCTGAGAGTTTGTGGTTGTTTTTCTGTGAATTGACCAGAAAGAGCAAAACCAGGAGACCATCTTGGCATGGTGTAAAGGCTTGCAAGATTACAGTAAAATAAATACCTATTTCCACTTTCATTTTCTTATCCTGTCCACTCATTTTTTGGTTGGACTTTTTTTTTAACCAAGTAGTTAATCTAATCATTTACATATCCACATAACGTTATTTAGTTATCACTGAGCTGTAGGGCATTTTATGGTACAAAAGTCTCTCATTCTTCCCAATAAATACATTTACTTTACATAGATTACTTAATTTCTCTCAGAGAGGAACAGAGCAAAAGAAACTGAGAGCAGGGCTCTGCTGTTAAGTGCTCAGATACTCATACTGGTAGAAGGAGATGGGTGTTTTGCTCTATAGAATACCCCTTGGGCTGCTAATTAAGTGTTGAGAGATGTGTGGGGACAAATCCCCTTTGTTAGTCAGCAGAACTCATCTGCTGATTAATGCTAGCATGCTTTCAGGCTAGTACCTATCCCTTGAACTTCATTTTCCTTACAACATTATTCAGCAGCTGCTAGGGAAAATAGACAAACTACCCCATCACTTAATGCTTTCTCCAGCAGAAGGCCCCAAAAGTCAACACTAGAGATTTGGTATCCCTCTTGCTTCCGCAGTTTTAGTTCCTTGTCATAGTACTTCAAGCTGTCCAGGGAAAAGCAGCTTAACTTGCTCTTGGTCATGTGTCTGCGGACTTCACCAATTGGTCCAGACAGATGCTTGTGTGACCAATCACGGCTCTGATACAAATGAGACAAGGTCCTGCAGAAAAGAAAGGAAGTACATCATCGTGTGCTTTCACTTCTTCAACTTGGGTTTAAAGACCACATCAAATGAACTAGCTGAGATTCATAAAAAAAACATCTTTTGGGCTCAGTTTATTATGGAAGAGAAAATATTTTTTTATTTGTAGGATACTTCAAATCCTTAGTGAAATTTGAGGACTTGTAAAAAGCCTCTCCCTGCTTTCTGTGCAAAGCTGGTCTTTGCACCTAGGTCACTCACTAGGGAAGATCCTAGACATCAAACAAAGGGTCAAGGAGAATACTGTTCTCCATTAGCAGTGCCCAGGCCATAACACCGCTCAGGCAATGTGTTCCTAATGCAACAATAAAAATGATCAAGACTGAAGCAGTACACCTTCTTCTACACAAAGAGAATGAATCTCACACAGCAGACTATAGATGTAAGGAACAATGTCCTTCTTCAGGATCTCCTTACCATGTTGAACCAGATGATCCAGTGATATATGAAATAGCATCTAAGAGATCCAGCTTCTGAAGACCCAAGAGGTTGCCTAACAGAGATGTCAGTGCCCGGGTGCCACCTCCTGTTGTCATTACTGCCACAACTGGTACCTGTTTAAACATCAATACAACAGTGCTAAGTAACAACTTAGTTTACCAGTGCTTGCATTCACAACCAAGGGAACTGCAGCATTTCTGTCCCACAAAAAAACTACAACATTTGCCCATTTCCCCAAGCAGGGGAGAAAAAGATGAAAATCTGGTATTTTGCACAGAAAAATAAAACGAAAAAAGATTTAGTAAGTAGATAATTTTCACTTTTTTTTGTCAAAATCAGTCAATTTTGATTCTAAATTGCTACATGCTTGCTTACCAAAACAGCTCAAAACTTGTTTCAAGGCATTTCAATATAAGACTGCATTTTCCTTAGTGGTACGTTATCTCATGAGAACTCTGTTCCGAAAAGAAGCAGAGCTCATCCTCTCTTATAAGTCAAGTATAACAACTACATTACATTTCCTATAAAGTACCTGGAGTATGTAATTGCAGTGATGAACCACCATGCCTAAGTACATGGAAATCTAAATTGTTCTACAGGAAGTTACTCCAAGAAACCCACTGAGAGAAGAGGAGCCAAATACCATTTCCTATGCACATTTCCAAGCAATTGCATCAAGGAAATTCTCAGCAGTGACCTGACTGAAATCAAGCATTTCAGGTCAAAGCAAAGTGTTCTCGTTTGGGTTTATCTGACTATGAGAAAATGTTTTCTTGTTGGAAAATCTGAAACTAGTAGTTAGAAGTACTTCTCAAAATTGTTATACTTCAAAAACTGGTTTTTTTTCCACTGGAATTAGTGTGTTAACGAGAAAAAATACAGTGATGTTATGAGTTTGTTAGCAAGGATATTGTGTCCAGAGAAGAGCAACAAATCTGATGAAGGGGCTGGAGAACAAGTCTTACGAGAAGCGGCTGAGGGAACTGGGGTTGTTTAGCCTCGAGAAGAGGAGCTGAGGGAAGACCTTATTACTCTCTACAACTACCTGTGAGGAAATTGTAGAGAGGAGGGTGCTGGCCTCTTCTCCCAAGTGACAGGGAACAGGACAAAGGGGAACGGCCTCAAGCTCCACCAGGGGAGGTTCAGACTGGATATCAGAAAAAAAATTTTCACAGAAGGGTTCATTGGGCACTGGCAGAGGCTGCCCAGTCCCTGGAGGTATTTAAAAGAAGGGTAGAACAGGTGCTCAGGGACATGGTTTAGTGGCAGATAGGAATGGTTGGACTCGATGATCCAAGAGGTCTTTTCCAACCTGGTGATTCTACGATTCTATGATTAACAGCATCCAAAGCCTTTCTGTCATATAATGTTTAATCTGCCTTTGGTCTTCCTGTCCAGGACAAAAGGAAAAGTACAGGTAAAAAAACCCTCTCAAGAATTAAAACTTCTTCATGTGTGAAGTACCTGATGACAGGTCATTTTTACTCCCTGAATTATCAACCATTCCTGTGGCAGCACAAACATGAACAAATACAAACTCTAACTCAGTCACACAGCTGAGAGAAAAATGTTGAATGTCTTTGTGCTGTTAGAGCGACAAAAAAGCTGAGATCAGAAGCATGACAGGACAGTCTGTGCTAAGGAACATCCTCATCAGTCAGTATTATGTAGCATTTTAACTGTTTGGTTTCTCTCTCCAAAATCTGATAATGTGGAATACCTTATGGGGCCTTAATGACTGGAGGCTTAGTTCAGAGAGTAGGAATATCAATGTCTATAATTCACTGATGAAAAAGAAATAAGGCAAGGAAAAAAATGCTAATTTGTGACATTATTTTCTGAGCAAATGTATAGTAAGTGGCTTTGATGCTGCCCATATTCTCACATTGTTTCATCTAAACGTTTCTTGATGTTTTATATGGGCCACTGCATAGATCAGGATTGGCTAAGGAACAAACAGATACAAGCATAACACATTCCTGTTACACAGCATAGTTCAGTCACTTTGGTGCTCCCCATACCTCATGGTCTTGCAGATCTTGTTCTAAACAAAGAGCTTTTTTCAGAGCAGAAGCCACAAACTTCTTCCGTTTCTGCAGGAAATTTTTCTCCTCCATACACAGATCAAACTCCAAGCGAACATCTAAGTTTCTTGACCTCAAATAAAATCCAAGGTTAAATAGAACGTGCATGATCTCTTAAAGTTAATGTCTGGACATGTGCTTAGAAGTTGCAAACTCTACTGCTCAGCTTAGAAAAACTGCTATTGTGGTCCCACAAAAGCACATCCCAGGTGATATAGACAAGATGGAGAAAAGACTGAGAAAGTTAAAAAGTTGTAAAATCCTGCAGAAAAAAACCCAATAAGTACTGTTTATTGCTACACTGAATCTCAAGAAATGTCTAACATAAATACTGCGATCCACATACAGATACTATAAACAGTGGAATATTTGGGATTGTAGCCTGAAGACCTTCAGGTTTTCTAAATATATATACTCTGGATTCCCTACAAGTAAGGGAATTATAAACATATTATAAATATAAAGGGAAGTGTAAACACATATTTTCCTAAAATCATAGTTCCGTGTATTTTGAAGTCAGAAAAAATTATCCTCCCTATCTGAACTGAAGTCCTGCATAGTACCATAAAAGGAAGTATCACCCAGCACAGTTAAAAATGTTCACCTTCTGGATATGGCTAACTAACACCGGGTAAAATAGGGTAAATATAATCATTGAGTAAATACTTTATTCCTTAGTTACAGAAAGTAAGAAGGCAAAAAAGCTGAGCAGCTTCTTTTTTTCACAGCCATAAAACCCAAAGACAGAGTTTCTTACCAGTCTTTTGACTTTACATGTAAATTGATTGTTTCATCCTAGAAAAAGAAACCATAATGTAAGCACTGCAGATCATTTTATGTCCTTTCCTTTCCTCTCAGTCAGCTTTGAAATCCTTCACTTTTTGTAAGAGCCATGTTAGAGCCATGTTGGAACCATAACAATCAGAAAATCCAACCAATTTTTAAAACTTATCCAATCCACTTTAATTTCTTTAAATTGTTTCATACTAAAGACATACAGACCAATATACAGTAACAGCACCAGTTCTGCCAATGTGTTCTTTCTTGCCTCATCATTTGCATTTTCTCTGGCCTATATTAGTCCCCATATGGTCACAGAAACACCTCTCTCAAGTGTTTAACTGTGATTTTTAGTTTTACTTTGTTCACATGAAAATGAACAGGCCTATGACTTTCTCTGTTAGGAATGTAAGGGCACTAGCAGTTACGAATCTAAACTCTTAATTCACACTGACCTAGTTAACTCATGACCATTGTTTTTTAATCCATAGATTCACATTTATTCTAAAAATTTGATATCAATCACCTTTGTTACTGCTACTGTCTCTTCGAAGGGAAGTGAATCCAGGGGAATGGTGAAGGACACATGGCAATCTTTATTTTTCTCTTCACCTGAGGTACACTGAAAAATAAATTATAATGTAGAAAAACACTGAATGCATACACCATTAAAAAGCACTGTCATCAAATTATTTTTTTAAAAATAGGTTCACTATCCAGCAGTTTTCCAAGTTGATGTCTAATATTTAGGTGTCTTAGGAGGTACAATGCTCTTTCAGAAGATCATGAAAGATGGCTTTTAATTAAAAATACAAATTCCTTCCATTTGCCTCAGTCAGGTATGGAAAAACCTTGAGTTTATTGTGTTTACTCAAGCTAATGATCACATACCGAGAAGAAAGGAGGCTTCGCAGGTAGAGCCATGCACAGCTTGGACAGGCTATATTTAATGTAATGGAAGTCCAGGGGCTCCAAAGTTCGCTGGGAAGAGCCCAGCAACAGGGTTTGTCTGTCTTCATAGGAACCCTTCACTGAAAATAAGAAGTCTTTTTCTAAAAAAAAGGTGAAAGGCATAAGAAAAATTAAATATTATGATCTCAAAAGTAGAATATTTAATGGTCATTCAGAAGCTGACATTTTAATTTACGAAACATTCAACAATGCTTAAAATCTCATAGACTCTCTTTATCCAACCAGGGAACATAAGGAGAAGGAGAAGGAGAAGGAGAAGGAGAAGGAGAAGGAGAAGGAGAAGGAGAAGGAGAAGGAGAAGGAGAAGGACATAAACAAAAAGAGAAAACAGCTCATAGAACAGCAGTAGTTGTTTTAAAAACTCAGACATGAAGGGATATTGGGCAAAACGTAAATTATTGAGGCTGAAATATGTGATTACTTCTATTTAACAGCACTAAGATGATTCATTATCACTGCAATCATTCACTCTGTTTTCAAAGTCCAGGTTTTATAGCTAGTTAGCATATATACACACTACAATTTTTGGTTCTATGATCTGTGTGTACTTCTAACCATCCAGTTCCTGTGCTCTGATTGTAAGAACAATGTAGGAAAATTGTCAGCTAAGAAAAAGACAAAAGAAAAGGAGAAATTTTCAGTTTACCATGAAATAAAACCTTTTGTTTCTAGTTTAAAGTCTAACCTGAAGGTTTTTTCTTCATCCATCTGTTGTCCACCAGGACTTCCAAACAGGAAATTTCACGAGACTGCAGCAGGGATGAATGATGAGAGGATTAAGTATTCAAAACATGCCACATCTGAGTCACTTCACTGCTACCTCTCTCTGGTCCTCTGAGTCCCTGGGGTCTGGAAAATTGCCCACCTTGTGTTTGTTAGGCTGATAAGAGAAATATACTGACACTCAGGAGAAGTGCTAACTTTTAGCTGAAAGAAAAATGGCTATGGTGCTGTGGTACATCCACAGGGATGCGGGTAAGAACAGGGGGAAAATGAGAGGGGAGGGAATGGAAGTGTTCCGAGGCCTCCTGAGGGTAGACTGGTGGGTTAGCCAAATCACAAGGCTGCCCTCACAGCCCTGCTTTGGTAAGGTTACACAGACAGGTGCCACCTTCTCTAAGTAGTGAGTTAGGGATAGTCAAGAAAGCAACTTCCATGTCGTCCAATGGAGGTGGAGGGAACAGGATGGCCCTGAGTGGGGCCCAAGAGAAGTCCATGGGGAGAATGACATAGACACAGCAAGTCAATGAAAGAGCACTTCAGCCCTTGTCAAGAGGCTTGCTATTGGCTGCTGGTGATGGACAGGTCTCTGGACATCCCAATGACTGTGTTCACTCTTTCCCAATACATCCTCTCACAGGGAGCAGCACAACAGGATGTCTGCTGGTGTCCAACCCCTTCCACCTTCCTCCCCTTTAGTCCTGCCTGCAGTGAGGTGTTGGGGCACCTGTCAAATTCACCACTTCCGTCACTAGCATGAAAATTAACATAGAAGAGAAATAGTTCAAAATTACCACTAATACACCATTAGTGACAAGCTTTTCAGGAGGGACCGGACTGAAAGAGAGGGAAAAAAATGCAATTAGAAGTAGTACAACCTAAATAGATCTTGTATGATGTGTTAAATGAACACCAAGGAATAACGCTTTCCTTAAAGGTTGCCTTGTCCAGCATAGTCTCAGATTTTCAGATTTTTTAATTTTGGGAGATATCTGAAATGTGAATTATTTGGGTTTTTTAATGATAGTAGTAAGCAACACTAGTAGTAAGCACAGTGGCTGCAATTCTTATTATCCTTCTCTGTCTTCCAGCAAATAATGGCATAAATTAGTATCTGGGATGATTCTTGGTAGATAAGAACCATAGTGTTCCAGCCAATATACAACTAAGTTGTTGGACAACAGCTGCTGTGCGGAAGCAGAGTATTTTAAACTATATGAATTAAACAGTTCTTTGGTCCCACATAGGTTTTACTTACATGCTCTCCGATGCAAACTCAACCTCCAGCATCTCTTTTGTCTGTAGAAGATCAATTCATTATAAGCATTTGAACAAATATTCTTTCTCACTGGCTATAATTGTCAATGATTATTCTGGATCCTGAAACAGCTCGTAAAAAAAATTTTCCCTCCTGCTCTAGGGTGTGCTCAGCTGAGTGAAACCAATTGAGTTAGAGTTAGTTTGTAAAGTATTCTCCCTCCTTCACTAACCACAAGCCCCCAGCCTGACTGAACTTCTCCACTTCAGTGAACAAGGTTTGGAAGGTATTTTACAGGACACATGACGTGTAAACTAATAGGAAACAAACCCTCCTGCCTACAATTGCTCTACAAGAATATCGAAAATATATTTCCTTCCTGTGGCTAAGGCCATACTATTGCTTACCTTTGGATTTAGCTGAAAGGTCAAGTGAACTGTTTCTCCAAGCTGGATTTTAGCAATATCAAAGAGGACGGTGAAGAGGAGGTCATCTTTAATGACTTCATTTTCATCATAGACTTTCAGCTCGAGAATATTCTGTGAACAGAAGCATAGGATTAGAAATATTTCTATTTTGATACTTTAGGGAAGTACAAGATAATGTGCTCAACATGTTAAGGAAGAGAGGACAAGGATGGGGAGAAGTAAGAAAGCATGCAAAACCTTCTCATCCACCCAGAGCTTAAGAAAGATATTCTGAACCTAACATTTTTAGGTTTGCTGCTGATTTTCCCTTGCAGATTAATTTAAACCACAAAGGCTAGTAGAACTATTAAATATTTATCTCCCATACTGAAAGACTTAATTGATTTCTAATTTGCCTTAAGGTCATCACTTTTCCCTGAATTGTAGGAAATCATCTAGTGATCAGGACTTTATTGCTATAGGTGAAAACCTTCCAAAATCTGGATATAAGCAATGAATACAATGCATTAAGGAAATGCCATATAGCTACTGCATGGTTGCATAATAATATCCTGTAAATTATTAAACAGATCACGTGGAGATAATTACCATGGAATTTACAGAAATTGATATAGTTTTTAAAATGGTGACAAAATGCACAAAATGCAGCAGAATGAAGGCCTATTTCCATCAGATTATACCCTACATCTCTCAGTCTCTTCTTTCCTCATCCCATTGCACAAATCTCCTCCTCTCCCTCCTGTGTCACCTGTTTGTATGGACAGGAGGGATAACAGGGATAACTGCTGTGCCTCGTTGGCAGCTGCACATGGGGTGGCTCAGGGGTGCCTCTCAGAGTGCTGAGCAAATTAACATTAACAGCTGTTTTCTCAGTGAAGAAATAATTCAGACCTCTCTCCACAAATTCAGCAGCTCATGTCATGTGAGTTACATGGACCTCAAGTCTCAGAGATTCTTACTTATCCCTTAGATTTAAATGAAGCTTGCTAAGAGGTTCAGTGCTTGTTAAACACACAGACAGGCACATAGTCTGACGCACAAATAAGAGTGAGCATGGGAGTTTTGTCTCCTTAAAATTTCATAAGTAATAATAGGGAGGTCCATATCTAAATCTAAATTAAATCTAATATACAATCTAAATCTAAAGTATTTGAATATACAGATATACTGAAAGGAAGGTGATCCAGTATTTAATTTTGACAGCTATCATTTAGATAAGAAACCAGGGAGTGAGAGATGGCAGGCTGTAGTGAACATGACTCTGCGATTTGCTGTCAGAAGACAGAAAGGCTGCTGCCCTTTAAGGTCATACATATAAATGTATCACACTGTTCAGGTGGAAAATCAATTCTGTTTGGGGCTGAAAAGGTCAGCACTGGGTTTCTGCCCACCGTGCTTGCTAAGAGAAACACTGACAGTAGGCAAAGAAAAGCAGTCATAGCTACTTGGCTTACAGGCCTGTCATAAACAGCTTGCGAAGAATTATGGAAGATGATGGAAAATATATGCTTAAAAGCAACCATTTGCAGTTCGAAGAAGGCAGGCTCATACTGAAGACTTGGTCAGTATTCCTTACTGTGATACGGCAACTTATTGTCCTTATTTCTTATTTCTTATATCTTGCTTCTTGCTGCAAACTTACTGCAAAGTAAATGTAAGGTCTTCTCAAACATTACTCTGTGAAGGACTAGTTCAAGCAGCTTCCTGAGACCAAATGTTTTTTTCAGCTTGTAATTGTACGGCAAGTGTGAAAGACCTACCAGCCACAAACCATTGCAAGGAGCAGGTGTTCCGGTCCAAGAGTTGCAAGTCAGTGGGTGTTTCTTCCCATGTTGCAATGTTTGTCCCTTGTCTTTCACCTCCCTGATAAACCTGCAGGGCTCAGTGAAATTGTAAATCACTGGTATTTTGAAAGAAATCAGAATTTTTTTAAGATCTGCAGAGAAAGTATTGGGTGGGGGTCATACATGGGCAGGACCGTTCAAGCAGAAAGCTGTACCAAACAGCACCAATACCACCTAGCTCTGTGGAAGTAAGCCTGAGAACTTGTATCATGGGCAACTTCTGGAGGCAAAGGTAAGAGGGATTGTTCACTGGAGCCCCTGTGGTATAGCAAAACTTTAAGCTATTCTGAATATTCTTTTGAAGGAGGTTTGTTGATGCCCAAGACAGCTGCAGGACTGGCCTGCTGCTTCCGTACTTGGCAGAAGTGCTCTTGTCCTGCTCTGCCACCAGCACTAGGAAATGAAGGCTGCAAGATGTAAAAACAGAATTCGATTTTCTCAGGTGGCTTACTTGGCCTATCACTGATCTTTGCAAATTCATAGATACTGATGTTGATGCTATCTTTTGGAGGGAGTTGATAGTAAGTCTTGCAAATCTTCTTAACCCCTTCTTAACATCCATCATCATGGTAAGAGCTCTTGCAAAAGAGGCTGTTCTTCTTTTGCAAACTTTACCTGTTGTCTTGTGGGTTTTTTTTTTCATTGCAGGTCATTCCAAAGGAATAGTAAAAAAGTACAGTACTGTGACGTTTCCACCACTTAGCTCATACATGTCTTTTATGCTCTTCAGTTTACTCTGAAATTCTCACCTTTACTCTCAAAAAGCAGTGATTTCAAGACAAAAAGGAGAAAAGTGAAAAGTGATAGAATGTTATATGAATAGTTGTGAAATACTTTGGCTACCTTTTATGTATCAGGAAGTAAAATTTAATTTTGCTTGCTGCATAGTGCTGCACAGCCACTTATCCATATCTTTGTAATCCCTCACACATATTTATTTTTATTGCACCCTACACATCAACCACAGAACAAAATCTCTGCCCCAAAAGAAAAAAAATAAATGCACTCTGCATCTTACTTTTACTTGGCTTTGGATCCTGAAGCAAAAGGTTTCATTCCACACTGGATCTTTGCAGTTCTTGATGGTTTTGGTCCGGACAGTCTCAGGGGAAGCAGTGGGCAAGGACAGGCTTACATAGCAATCGGTTTGACTAACTGCATTTGGAAAGATACACTGTAAGTAACAGATTACTGTAAATATCTTAGAGCATAACCTTACAGCGCTATACAGATAGCAAGCTGCAAAAAGCAGATATTGGTTTTATTACTTTTCTTACAAATCCTTATTTAACAGCACTCATTTCTATTTGCTCCTTCCTGCAGGTGGAAGCTCTGGTCTCTTGAGTCTGGAAACTCAAAGAAGCTACTCCAATAAAAGCAATTGGTAAGAAAAAAATATGCAAAGCTAGTTTTACTTAACAAACCCCATTACTGGCATGTCCCCTGTTTGTTGCAAATCAACAGATTTCTGTGATGGAGTAGAAAGAAAGAAAGTTTACATTTTAAGAGAGTCTTTTTAAAGTGTAAAATGCTAATTTGACTCTGAGCATTTAGACAATGGGCTAACTTTGTCCTTTGCTCTTGAGAGAGCACAGAGAATAGAAGAGCTAAAGAGGGTACCAAGGACCTTCCCATCTCTGCCTCCACATAGCTGTAGCTCAGCCCATGTAATGAGTCAACTGTCTCACCCAATATACGGTCACATCCCTTCACTGTCAACAGGTAGGTAAAAATAGTGAAGCACTTCTGTCTTACTGATTTAAACTCTGAGCCTTAATAGTGAAGTAAGTTCTAGTTTCTGAGAAAGATGCTAATGTTACATAACATCGCACAATTAGTGACAAGTATGGTGCTGAGTCTTCATTAATACACCAGGATTACTTGGGTGTGGGGTCCCATGAACCAGCCCCAAAATGGCACAAATAGCCTCTCAAAAGGGCGGGTACAGCTATGCCAGGCACCACTGTAGGGTGTTGACGCGTTGTCTCTTGGGGGTTGCCAGAGTTTTTGGGTGAGAGGCAGGTTGGGCACTTGTGCGTCTGTGGAACTAACTTTCATTTTGTATACTAACCTGATGTACATAGACTATTTGGTGGTTGGGATTCTCTCTGACACCTCTAGAAAATTATGGTTTTTTAGCAAGGAGTGATATTGGTCATTTGCTCCTGAGTGCATAAAGGAGTTGATGTAGTAAAAAAACCCTGTGGTAGTAAACTGAGAGCCTGAAAATACAAGAGTGGTGGGACTTGCTCTCTCTCTACTGTCATTCACCCTTTCCAGCCCTTCTATTTGGAGTAATTCAGCAGAATTGTTTCCTCAGTCCTTCAGTCCTGCATACTGTCTGCAAGGGGTTTTTTGAACAATGGATGACTTCTTCTTTTCTGCTGGGCAGCTGTCCCTAGTATCTTCAGCTCTAAGAACTTGTTTTGTAATCACAGAAACAGGTCAGATTTGAGTTTAAGGCGGTTTGGTACTGTGGGATACATGCCAAGAGGTAGCATGACCAAGTGGATAACCTACTGGAAAAGATAAAACGGTATGTTGGCTCCAGTCACAATTCTACTACTGGCTGCTAAGTCACTCTGTGCAATTGCTTCAATTGAAATCTATCTTGCTTCTCTATCTGCATGTCCCCATCGATAAAACAGTGATAATGATCTTTTCCTCTTTCATAATATGCTTTGACACCCCATGATTAAAAGCATTACCAAAAAAAATACAGCTACCGTCATTTATATTTCAACATGATCCACAAGAAGACTGCCTTATCAGTAACTGGTTTTCTTTTTCTAGCAGATCTCTTGGCTCTCATTCCATGCTTTCTTTAAAGTTGTGGTGTAACCCATGTGACAATGAGCAGGTGTTGCTTAAAGCAATTTGTGCAATTAGGTTATATATATCTTTCAAGTCTTCTGATGCTGTCTGAACATGAAACATCTTCCAGTTTTTCAGCATGCATTTGATAGTTTCTCCCTTATTGTCAATACCAGGGAAGAAATTACTTAATATCACAAATGCAGATGTTTATAATACTTGTAAGTAATGTTGGGATATTTTCAGACTTATTAGTGTAATTTTAAAATGCAGAATATGTGCAATGTACCTGTGGGTAACAATTTATTGGTAAAGTAAGTTATAAAATAATCTATTTATCTTTCTCCTCATGATATTTCTACAATTCTTCCACTGATTTTCAACATTTGACAAAAAGGTATTAATTGCATAGTTACTTCCTTAAATGGTGCCAGAGAGGGAGGTAAGACTGAGAATATCTGTTTCTTCAGCAGCTGTACCTGTCAGTTACAGACCACTGATGTATGTGTGGTTTAGAGAATTTGTTCATCGATGGTCTGGGATATCTCTTTGTTGTACATTCTAGCTATGAGTCCTGATTTAGAAGACAGGTATTTGATATTTTCAGAGTATTAAAGAAGTTTTAAACTTCTGCCTCAAAATCTTGTATCTAGATAGAGCTGTGGTGGGATCTCTGTTCAATCCTATGCCCTCCCTGAACACAACGAACTTATAGCCAACTTGAGAAGTTATGCTAGTCTTTAGCAAGGCTGTTCGCCCTTAATAACAGCAAAAACAAAGTCCCACAACCTGATGAGCCACATGTAATGCCATCTCAGTTAGCAAACAGCAAAACTTCAGTCTCAACATGGCCTAAGACAAGAATGTAAACAGAATAGAATAGAATCATTTAGGTTAGAAAGGAACTTTAAGATCATCTAGTGCAACTGTAGACCAAATACAGCCAAGTTCACCACTCAGCCATGTCCCTAAGCACCACATCTACACATCTTTTAAATTCCTCTATCCACCACTGCCCTGAACAGCCTCTTCCAATGCTTGATAATCCTTTCAGTGAGTAAATTTTTCATAATATACAATCTAAACCTCTCCTGATGCAACTTGAGGCCAATAGACGCAGATGGAGACAAAGATATTTCAGTCCAGAAACAAGAAACCACAGCCAGGTCACTGCATGAAGAGTAACAAATTATGCCCCATAAGAACGATGTTGCAGGACTTATCTGGTAACTCACATATATAGCACAGATTTAGATAAATTTTGGCCCAGATCTTAAATACATGATGTTAAATGTAAATGCACATGGTGAGATTTGTCACTATGATTTCTTTGCATTCACTCCCAGGCCTGGAGAGGAACAAGTGGGTGCTCAGTGTCTTTCATGTTCCAGTTTGCTAATTCAGCAACAACAACAGCTGTCAAATAACAAGGTAATAGTCAGTTCTCTGATGTTCAAGTGATTGATACAAAGAGGATAATGATCAGTGGCTCTGTGTGGCCAGAGGGAAATAAATGAAGATAAATATTAGGAAAACCGTTCCAGCTCTAACAAGGTTAATTCAAGCAGGAGAGATTTCAGAGGATGCTGGTACCCAGATATGTATCGAAGACAGACAGACAAGGGAAATTCGATCCTGCTTCAGGAGAAGAGGATCAGTCCAGGTGAACCTACAAGGTGTCATATGGAATTGCTGCCACGTGATGCCCATGTTTATGCTGGAAGGAATAAACAGGATAATCATGTCGTGTCAATTACATTGCATGGAAACCAACTAACCAGTCTTCCTGCCAGCCTTGCCTGTCAGGTGAGGAAGTGACAGGACATCCTTATGCTGTACATGAGCCCAAGAGATTGATTCCCAGATATCTGGGCGCTGTCTCCAAAACAATGCCTTCTTTGACACATACAAAGTAAGACTGTAAGTTCATTGAAAAAGTTGCCACCTTTCCTTTCCAAACAGACACAGTGTCCAAGTAACAAGGCCTAAATCTGTACCTAGAGTCTCCTTGGACCACCGCAATACAATCATCAAAAAGAAACAATAAAAATAAGCAACGCAATGTAATGTAGAGATTGCCACAGACAGCAGTAACTTCTCCATGAAGGAACGGGGAATAAATTTTATTACCTAGGTGGCATTTTGGGGATGTATAACCGCTCTTGGAAGATTTATACATGCTAACAGATGAATAAATACCATTACATCACCCTCACTTATGTTCACTTTTGGTAAAGTGGAAATAGAAATTATATATTTCCATAGGTACATCTGGTTTTTGACTTTGCATAAGCATTGCTACTATTTCACTGTTCCCAATTCCAGAGTGTCAGCCAGTAGGAACAAAAAAAGCACCTATTTTTAGCCAAAAGATATTAGTAAGAGGTCAGAATTCCTTTGTTCCACCTCAGGCCCTGTTGCAGTGGTATGTGGTGCAATCTCACATAAACCAATGGAAAATATTTTTTAGGAAATTCTTCCATTTCCATTTAAAAATAAACTAGCTGAAATCTAGGTCTTGGCCAGACGTTGACACTGTTGATATAGACACTGTGTGTAGTTAGAACACAATAGAAGCACTGATAATCTGTAAGAGTTTAGTGTAGATTCTGTATACATAAATACAAATAGATACCTGTAGGTATTCTTTAGTTTTTATGGTGGGAATGGAAGAGCTATGGCAGGGAAAAGACATGGAAATAATAGGCACATTGTTATTACTAAGTAACAAAAGTAGAGTGTAATAAGACACCTCATTCCCTCATATGGTGGTTTGCAGCAGCCACTATGAAGTTAAAGACATCAATGCTGATGACTTAATTTGGTAAGTAAAATTCCATAACATACTGTAACAGCCCACTGAAAGCAAAAGTGTTTACACCACAAAGTAAATGGTTCTTCAGGTGTCTGAGAATTAAGCCCAAAATCTGTAAATATCAGTCGCCATTTTGTTAATTAAATTTTGAACCTACAGGGTATAACATGAGTGATGATTACAGTTTGGTTGCTTTGGTTTATTTAAGGGGAGAGTTAATTCAGCCTGGATTAAAAGCTTATACTGCAACAAGGGTTCATCCTGACACCATTGCTATGACTTTGATGCATTGCCAGCATGTGTTTTGCTTTTGACAACCAAGCCTTCACATTTTATAGGTCTTTTCCACAAAGATGTCACCATCAGTTTCTTTCATGACAAAGTAAGCCACAGATAATCACACAGCCTCCAGACTGACTTTTATCACAAGACTACAAGTAATCCTGTTTTCACAGTGAAATTAAATGAGCTCATATTCTAATTGGAGTCCTCCAGAACTCCCAGCTGCTCTAGGAGGCTGCAGCAACTTTCCTGTGAGTGAAAATGAATGAAAGCGTTAAGAATATATGTATTTGAATTACAATGAATTTTATTACCAAAATCCCTTTTATCTAGTTTTCATTCTTGAACTGAAAGAGAACTCTTTAAAAAAAAGAGTAATCAAGATTGGTCCTGAACACATATGAAAAGATTAATATCTTTGCCAGGCAGACATTCAATAATATTGCAAATTTAACAGCAGAATACAATCAAAGCACCAACATTTATGACTGAATCTTACTTTTAACCTTCATTGACTACTACTGATTCACTACTTTATTGGCTCCTGCTGAGGATACTGTCATACAAAGTGCCCAGGAAAGAAGTTACAGTCTCACGTGGACACTCACGTGTGTCTTTTCAGAAATGCGGATTATCACAGCCATGTTAAACCTAGCCTTTCTGCTTTACATTGGCCTCTCACATAATAGCAAATCACGTCTGGGTTCTTGGTCCTTATCCACAAGGTAATCAATGTCCTCAGTTCAGCAAAAAGGTTACCTGAAGCTCCTCTCTGGACACCATCACTGATAAAGGTCCTCAAGCTCTCTAAATCTTGCCTGTGGGCAGGGCTTTCCCTGACACTGCTCTGAGTGAATGCTCAGAATGAATCTCCATGGGGTCTAAGGCAGACCACAGGCCTTATCACACTGTGCTTTTAATGTACAGCTCACCACAGCAGCATTCATCTAGATGTGTGTGAAAGAGCACTTAGAGAGTGCAGATTAAAATTAAATAGATCTCAGAGAGTACAGGGAAAGAATGAACCATTGATTACAGATGTTAGTCACACTGTTAAAAGCATAACTGGATGAACTGCAGATACTGCTGTCTTGATGAAACCAGAACAGGGGCAGAACTATAATAGATTCTGCAGGTTCTTCAACAGTGTGTAAAAAAATCTATTGGGAATCATTAAACAAAAATGTATTTAAATGTAGTTTTCACAATAAAATACCAAAGATAAGAAGTTGTACTTTCTTCTCCTCATCAAAGGAATTCCTCAAAAATACTGAAGCAAGGCCTGCAATAAGTAAATATCTGTGTCAATCTTCATATTCATTATGACTTCTTTGAATGTCCCACATAACCACTAATAGTCCTGTAAACACAGATCTGCTGACATTCAGCTTCTGGCTACTGTTCAGTGTCATGCAAAGTATACTTAGATCTTTAACTCAACACATCATGTGCAATAGTAAGCAGGATGTAGAGTAAAATATGGTCCTTATCAAGGATGATCAAAACCACAAAGGTACAATAACTTCTAAGAAGATAGAGGAGACCATGAGCATGAGGAAAAACAATGCTTATCTTAGTTTAGTAAGTGTTGAGAAGGTGTAACACAACACAAAGAAATTTGCAAACATAGAAAGCCTGTTCAGTAATCAGAGCCCATACTTCATCTTCATTATCTGTTAACAACCACTGACGTTGCTCAGATAGGTTTGAAAGAAACTGCATGCTGGTCTTGTGCTGTTTATGTTATTTATTAGCACAGCACTTCATGAAATACGCCTCAGCTCTTGCAGAAACTTTTCAAGGTTTCAGGTCTGCTTGAACTTTTCAAGTGCAAACTAGAAAGTCACATCCTAAGCAGAGTTTGCCACTACCTTTTAACTCTACAAGATAAATGGCAGATGAGGAGTAAAGGGTCATGAATCGTTGTCTCGACCTCTGTCCTCTCAAAGCACCGTGTGGTTCTGCACTGCTGCATCATCACCTATTCATTCCGGTCTCTCTTCTCCACCCAAGCTTCTCCCCCGTTCATTTCCATTGCCTCCACCCTTTTCAAACCTGTTTTACAACAGGTTTTGACACTTCAAAAAATAATAAATCATTTTAAAACCTGTTTCAACTACTTGTTAACCGGAAGCCTCCTTTAAACAAGAGGATAATGAAGTCTACTAGGAACATATAGCACCATAACAAAAAGCTTTAAAGATCATCTCTGTTAAATGAAGGACAACAACAGCAATAGTACCTGTGCTGGTACAGTACAAAATCATGGTACCTGTTTTCAGATTTGCCTTTCAGACAGAGATAAGCCTATTGTTTATTTAAGGTTGTTTACTGCTTTTAGCAGTCCTTCAGCCAGTGGTAAGTTCATCCTCCTTATGCCCCTGTGGAGCTCCTAATGCCCTTTATTCACTCCTTACTTTAGAGATGAGGAACTAAGCTTTTGAAGAAACTCATCTTCTCCAAGGAAGTCATGGGAGAACATCACACATAATGCCCTCAACTTCCAGAACAGCTTTCTGTTCTTGCAAACAGAAGTACACAGAAGCCAGCGTGGCTGCAAGGAGTTCCTTGTGTAGCTACATAAAAAAAAGAATTGATACCTAGCAGTAGAGATGCAAATATTTCCAGAGTTGTAAGGAGGTGACTTGACCAAGATCCCTAACCAAATACCATATTATTGAACACCTTCATTATATGTAGCATTGTCTTTTACAATGGCACCTTACAAAGCACCGAAGGCACAGCACAGGCTTTTTATCTCCACACTTATTACCATGTATTACAAGACAATACAACTACATCAACACAATATATACGTTGTTCTCTACAATACGCTCCATTATGGTGTTTCTGCCTACAATACATTAAAGATTTGAGAAAGGGAAAATTCTCAAAACAATCTTTTAGACTAGAGAATGGGTGATCTGAGGGAAACTAGCTTTTTGTGTGTGATTACATGGTAGCAATGAATAGAGGAAGAGTGGGAGTAGAGTTGGGTACCATGATATTTATCTGGATAAAACCAAACAGACTATTGAATGAAAAAGTAGAGAGGTTGTTATCAATTGCAATTCTGAATTTTATTCATATGATATTCATTGAGATTATCTATTAATTTTTTACTTTTATTATGTGCTTTTGACTTAATTATTATAAATATCAGTTAAGACCAGACCTGCATTTTGACAGGTATCATAGTAGTTATGCAGTTAGCTCTTGATCTTGATCTAATAACTTACAATTACAGAAAGAAAAGCCCTGCTTCAGGATATGACATCACTGGGAGGAGCTTCTGGTGATTAAGAGTTGCTTTTATATCTGTTTGTTTCAGTCTCTTAACCAGTGAGGAAATCCTTGTTTACAGGTCCTGTTGCAACTTTGGAAGCCATCTGCATAACTACTTCTTCGTCCTTGTGCATATTCCTATTGCAAACCCTTTGTCCTGGACTGCTTTTAGGATTTCTCTCCACTAAAGCGAAAATGGGATGCAAGAGACTTTGGTCTGATCCAGCACAGCCATTCTTACGCCTTGTGCACTGCAATGGGGATGCAGGAACACGGAGAACCCCAGGACCTCAGGTTATGTATCACACTCTTGATGCTGCCCATGGCTTCCTATTTTGCTAGTGCCTCAAGCTAGCCTGGTTGGATGATAAGTGTTCAGACTTTGAGCAACTAAATACTTCTCTCCGAAATTGCCATATACCATCCTGTACAGATGCAGAGAAATAGCACCGTATAGTCAGTGAATCCAGATTTCACAGAAATCATGAGTGCATTTATGAAGGTTTGTGATGGCTGCAAAGCTTTTGCTGTTTTAAAGCAACAGACAGCTACACTTATGCAGTTGTTGATAGGTTTTACGTCAGTTTGGAAATAAATAAACAGGCATAGCTGTCTTTGTGTAAGAGCATGCAGAGCAATGAAGTGAAAAAAAGAAATGTCCGTAACTATTTAATTAGCAATAAAAGTATATAGACCTCCCCAAAGAATAACAGTTATGCAGGCCTAACTAGTTATCTTTATTATCTCCTTAAATCATTGTTGTTGTATTCAAGTTACTCTGTTCATGTGCAATTAAATGCATAGGTTAGGATTCCCCAATTTGCTTCCAAACCCTCCACTTTTCTCACTGTCTACAAATGCACTACAGCCTAAAATCACTTGGACCTTGGTATCAAATACAAGGTGAACTTCTCTGTACATGCCAGAATCTCTCTTCAACGACTGAGTTTTTTAATGAGTGCCTTTAGATCTCCTCCTCTGAGGACTGCTCTCATTGTTCAGGTGTTAAAACATCTCTGCACAATACTTTTGTCAAGAGTTATAGGAATGCAACATAAAGGTTCCTACTATGCTTTCACACCGGTTTTCCAGTTCAATTCAATGCTTTTTAACAGTCTCATTTCTTGTGATGCATATCACACCACCTGGCATGGCACCACGAAAATTAAGTGCTCTGAGAGAACATACAGGTACTGTGCAGTGAAATCTCACTGGCTGTCTACTTGTGCCACTGGTATCTAGCTCCTGATTCTCACAAGGTAAATAAAATATGGTGCTCTGCTGCACAATAAAGGCAATTGGGATGGGGAGTGGACGAGGCCACATGGTCCTGACTCTCAGACCCTGGCACATTTTGTTGCTTCTTGGCCCTTGCCGACAAAGACCTTCCTCCACATCTGGCTTTGGTAGCAAATCTCTAGTGATATACCTTCATACCAAGTAGGCAAACACCTGCTCAAAATGAAGATACAGCATAAAGACCAATAAAAGACAAAGACCTAAGATAAATGGTTATGGATTTCTCCGTCCTCAAGAATGTAAAGGCTACCATATTGAATCATTATAAAATACTGAGAAAGAAATAAACATCCCTGTTTTGAAGGCCAGAGGCAGGTATTGAGTTATGAAGTCTGTAGGTGGTTATCTTAATGCTATTGACTGTTAGGGCAACTAGGGCATTTTCTTGGGCTGGTATAATTTATGACAGAAAACAGCTCAGTTGAGATTAAAAAGACAGAGAGGGAACAGAACCATCCTTCCATACTTCTCTGAAGACATGCTGTTTTCAAGAAAAGGAAATATTCCTGTTCTAGCCCCAGGCTGCAAGTATTGAACAGTAATCTCCACTAAGACAAATACTCTTTCTAGGTTCACTTCTTTTTATTTAATATGCAAAGTTTCACATTCACTTCCTTTTCATTGCATTCCTGCCTTGTTCTTTACCTCTAAGGCAGATATTTGAGTTCACCTTCAAGTCTCTTTCTCTTACTCAAGTAACTGCTGACATTTTTCTCTCCTCACTTCCACCCATTCCACCAAGTCCCCAGAAACATTTCAGTGGTATTGGTTTTGCCTTGGAAGTCTGATATTTCAAATACATTTCAGAAAATATTTGACAGAAAAAAGTTGTTTGACGGTAAAATATATAATGCAACTCCTATTTTTTTCAAGCTAATGGAAATTCAGAGATGCCTGTATGTATTTCTGCTGTCTGAAAAAAACAATCAGGTACAGAAGATGATATCAAAGCTCCCATGTTACCCTACACGTTCTGGCAGCCAATCTATGTCAATGCTGGCATTTTTGCCAAGAAGCAGAGATGCAACCTGCATCTCAGTGCATCAGTAACAGCAATTGAGAATTAACAGCTTAATTGGTCCAGCAAAACTGGCTCTGAAGCTTGTTAGCAGTTAAGATACTTTACAGTACACCACAGTAGACCTTTGACGTTTCCACTAATAGTAACATTTTATAAACTGACAGATATTGTTTATACAAAACTATATTCTAAGAGTAGTCCAAATGCAAATACGCATCAACATTTGAAACAATGGTTACAGTTCATACACAAGTTATAATGCTTGCTTATGGAAGCAAGCTTTCAGAACTGAACTACTGGGAACCACAAATTAAAACCATAATACTCACATAGATCTGCCTTTCTCAGATTTCTCATTCTTATGATTTTCACAGAGAGCGAGCAGCATGGACATTCCTCAGTCTACAAAAAAAATGATGAAGTTATTACCTGCATGAGTATTATATTATTTATGCTTCATAAAGCATGCCCTCTAATAAGTTTGTGTTCAATTTTCAAAGCTGTACAGCAAAATTAAAAGATGAACTACTGCACTGGAAGTCAAAATCGTATTTACATACAATTAAAAAAAACAGGCAGGAAAAGAGGAAATATTTCTCCATGTGTATATATCATTAATGGAAGAAATAACAGCAAAATAGATAACACAGTAAAATGGTTTTAAATAAAATTAATGCTTACCTTACACGACAGGACATTTTAACTTAAAAGAAATCTCTACCAACAATTAAACTTGAAAAATAAACTAGCAAACAGTGAGTGTGCATGAGAAATTCTTCTGTTAAACATCTATTGATAAATGGTGAAGTGTAAGTATGTGAAAGGTTGTGAGGTGTTCAGCTATTGAGGTCAGGAAGAAAAGAATAAGGAGGTACAAAGAACTGCTAGGAAACAGAAACAATCCATGGCAAAATGTATAATCGAAGTGCTGTATATTTCAATGTCTTAAGTATGTTCCAAAGCATCATGACCCCTGAGGAAAATGAAACTCTTGATTGAGTTCAGCACCACCAGCACAAATGTAGCAGAACCTACATGAAAGAAAACAGCTTATGAAGAGGTATTAATGAAACTTCACCACCCAAACCAGACACCCGATATTTGCAAAAAAAGATCATTAGGTGAAAGGTCAAGCACAGAAGGAAAGACAAATAACTAGACACAATCCAATCAAATTATTAATTCTTGCAGACATTAATATGCGAAACTTTAGCTATTGCTTCACTGGAAGTCAATACCAAGTCCCTCTCCCACTCTCTGCTAGCAAAATGCCTCCATTAAATCCATTTAGGGGGTTTATGTCACTCCTTTTGTTTTTCAAGTTAGGAATTGACACAGATGAGAAGTTGAATACAAACTCCTCTGTCACTCTTGAATTACAATAAACCAACCTTGGTCTATATTTTATGACTCACTCCAAAACAGAAAGGCGTGTGTAAATATTTTCTGTCTAGATTTAGGTTCTGGATGGAATAATTCTCCTGCCCTAACCCCCACCACCCCCCACACACTCTCATTACGAAGAAGCTTTTACTCTTTCTTATGAGGCTGTTTCAGTGGTTAAGCACAAGGCGAAAAGCAGAGAGGACAGTCTAGTCTTGTTCCTTTCTTTATACACGCACTTTCCACAAAAAGGCTATTGCCAGACTGTGTTCATTACTCTCCCCTGCTTTCAAAACCTGAGCCTGTAGATCCTTAGTATTTCATTAGTGACCTACCTGTGTATACCACTACCAGGTGGCTGCCAGCACAGCTAGCGGGGCACAGCGTGTAACTATGCTCATAGCTGGCAGACGCTGCACTGTGGAAGAGCGCAGCTTATACAATGCTTGCATCAAGCTACAGATGCAGGCCAAACCCACAGCAAGCTCATGAGACACACTTCAGAATGCTTCCAATCCTACACGTGTATCACTCACTGTAGATGAACTTCCCTCTATTACCAAAAATTTCTTCCACGAGGCAGCCAGTATCGATAATGTTATCAGTCATCCTGACATAAATAAGTAAATACATACATGAATTTGGACTAACAGGTCCCAAGTCCTCTTCTAGGCACCAGAATCCCAGTCACAAACCCATCATGGGTCATCTTCAACTTCTAATTAATTATGATCTAAATTTTCGCACTCTTACCTCACGAGCACTCAAGTACGATCCCATTGTGCTCCCAGCTAAATACAAGTCAGATACAGGATGTCACTTCACTGTTGGAGGCAACAGCTGGCAGTGACTCACAAGGTACCTCTGCAGACTTTAAGGAGGCACCTGATGAGGAGCAAATGCCCTCCCAAAGCCCCACCTTCCTGACTGCCTGAAAGAGAAAGGAAGAGAAAAGGGGAGGGAATTTGCTGAGCTTATTTGATAGCTAAACACCAGAGGTGTGCTTTGGGGGAAGGCTGTACACACCAAGGTGCCAAGAGTTGTTAGCAATTAAGATAAGGTGATAACGCACAGCCCTTATGCATGTATACCTATGACCTGGCAGCCTAAGCAATGCACAAAACCGAGAAGATAAAAGCAGCTACATGTAGGATGGAGGAAAAAGGAGTTCTGCAGCACCGCAATCAACAAAAGTGTTGTAGATTAAATAACTTTAAAAGACCTTCTATTTCAACAATTTTTTATTTATTTTTCTTTTCTTGGAGATAGAGGGTGTTGAGTTGCTTTCTGGTAGGTGTTTCCTCAATTCCATTCATATATTTGTCAGGTGGGTATGCATTTTCAGCTTTCAGAACTCTTCCACAAACACAAAACTTATTAGTAAATCAAGACAAAAAGAACAAATTCACCAAATTAGGGCATACATCTATTCATCTTAAAAGCTAACATCTAAATGTGTTAAAAATGATGCAATGTCATGAAATTATAATAAGAAGAATTGCACCCAACTATTTTCTGGCAGAAAACTGTGCATCAGCAGGTACAAAGGTGAATGACCCTTGCACAGGTCCAGCTAGTTACATGCTCAGATGTCTGATATGAAATGACCACTTCAGAACTGCAAGAGTTTCATACACTCACGGTACTCATGACCTGTTTTTCCTTTCTGCACACACACACGTCAAGAAAACTCACAATAGAGAGAGTCAATTCTGGCCTTACAGCTTTGCACAGAATGAAAATTACTTTAGTCATCAAACATTTTAGGATTAGAAATTTACACTCAAAACCTTTCCGATTAAAGAGATGTAAAATGACACAAGGACATGGATCTGTTAGTGTGAGTACAAAGAACCGCCACGGAGGTCATTGGAGGGCTGGAGCACCTCCCATATGAGGGCAGTCTGAGAGAGTTGGGGTTGTTCAAGCTAGAGAAGAGAAGGCTCTGGGGAGACTTTATAGTAGCTTTTGAGTATTTAAAGGGGTCCACCAGGAAAGATAGGAAGGGGCACTTTATCAGGGAGTGCAGTGACAGGATGAGGGGTAATGAGTTTAAGCTGAAAGAGGGCAGATTTAGATTAGATGTTAGGAAGAAATTTTTTACTGTAAGGGTGGTGAGGCACAGAAACAGGTTACCCAAAGAAGTCTTGGATGTCCCATCTCTGGTGGTGTTCAAGCCCAGGCTGGATGAGGCTTTGAGCAACTTGGTCTGGTGCCCATGGCAGAGGGGTGGAACTAGATGGTCTTTAAAGTCACATCCAACTCAAACCATTCTATCATAATTGTATGATGACGAAGATAACATTCCCATTAAGATTATGTCTGGTTAAAAAGACCTCAATCAGACAAGCAGCCTTGGCTATTTATCACCAAACTGTGAACACTGATCTCAAAGTGGCTGAACTGATTTGTTTGCTTCTGCAGCAGCTGAACTGATGTTTCCTGAGACGTTCCCGTGGAAGTCTGACCTGGGGATGAAGAGCTATGGTAGCACCAGGACTATGGAAAATGATGCCTGCCTACAAATTAAAACAAACAAACAAACAAAAATATCTCAAAGTGGAGAACCCAGTAACCCAAAACACCATGACAGTGTCTGAGAATCTACTATTTCTGGTTTGGTTGAGATTATCTGAGATTTGTTCTTTATCAGTTCTGACAAGGGACATTCCAAAAGTGGAGCAGGCTGTAGGAGGGATCCCCAGATAACTGTTCTTGTCTCAGGAATACGTGTTTTCTTACCACTCTGAGTCTGGTAAAACCAGGAAGGAACAGATCCTCACCATTTACTATCAGTCAAGCATAGTATCTAATCCTGACAAAAAAAAAAGTCCCAAACAAGGTCCAGCAGCTGCAAACTGGAACTGGACTGGAGTAATACCCAAATCTTTGCAATAAAAGGAACACTCTGACAAATATGATGATACCCTCCTAAGGCACTGAGGATTCAGTCACTATGCCCGTTTTGACAGTTTAGTTACCTTATTTTGAGGTCATCAGTGGCTTCTTAGATAAAACAATGTCAGGATTTTAGAATATGAGGTTGAAATTGTCTATGTACTTTCTTGAGAAATTCGTGGATAGAAAAGACTCTTTTATCACTCTTGCCTGCACCTTTTAGGCCAGGTTATAAAAGAAGGTGAGGGACTCCTGGAAATCTTATCCTGGCTCGTGTTTGACAAACAAACTCCCATCTGCCAGCACCTGCCTTTCACAACTGTGACCAAAACCACAGGAAAACACAACTTCTTAACAAGCCACAGTTCCAGAAAAGACCACATGTCTTTCTCCGGTAACTTGACTCTAAGGAAGAATCCACACTAGAAACAGGAGCTAGATGTCTGTCTCTGCTGGACTTTTCTTAGCCTTTAGTGTATTTGGATATGTTTGCTTCTCCTCAAAACACCTGGGCTTTTTCTTTTTTCTTTTTTTTAGCCAAATAGTTAATATTTTTTCATAACTCTTGGAAAGCTGTCCAAAAGGAGACAGCTTTCCAGAGGTTTTATTTATGAAATATCTCATTATCTGAAGAGGAAGAAATACTAGATATTTATTCTGCTATATATGCACGTACAGATATGCAATGATGGTTGATCAACATTCATACACTAGTGGACAAGACATGCTTCTTTGGCATGACACACAATTTTTTCCTGCTTTACATGACATTCTTCTGTATGGCCTGAAGAGAAGTGCTGCTTTTGTGTTAATAGATTGCTCATCCAGTTCTTTATCAGCTCTGTGCATATACCATTTAGGGTATATTCCTAAATGGTATATGCCATTCCTGGGACAGGCATTTCTTCTATTCTTCAAATACTGCACTGGTGTTTGAGAGCTGTTATATTTTTGTGCTATATGTGTATAAATCAGCTTTCTCCCCACAGTCACTATATTTCAATGCACTTATTAAATAACTAGTTACATTGTGGCAGTCATATAATCTTAATTTGTGCTAGCATACCTAACAGCTGTATTTTATGTTTTATGGGTTTTTAACAATACTTTAACCATGTGATGCAGAGTATTGGTATCTTACTTCATTTTTCCTGTGTGATTTTGTGTGTGCAATTACCATATGTCCTGCAATTCCCCTCCCATGCTATCTGCTTCAGTAATATTTCAATTCACTACATCAAACAAACTTGAAATGATTCTGAAGCAAAATTGCATTTCAGGGAGACAATTGCAGAACACACACATAATCTGAGACAGAACCCAGTTGACTGGACAAAGAAATAGCAACAGTCCTTCAAAAATAATTCATAAGTTTGATTTGATTGATAAGAATAGATGTCATCAAGCACCTAGAAGTCCACCCATCTAGACATCCATTACCCAACCCAAGTTTGAAAAACCAAATAGCTTTCATGATATATGTATATTCCATGATGTTCATGACAAAAGAATCACCTAGGAAGCAAAACTTTTAAAAGGTATAACATAATATTATTCAAGTTATTAAATCCAAGTGAAATTAATTAAATTGATAATGCGTGGCTGCCTCCTTCTCTCTCTGAAGAGGGCTTTATAGATTTGCTACCAATGATCTCAGCAAACTGCCAGAATATTTTGCAGATGAAAAAATACTAGCAACTAGCCACTGAGACAATAAGACATTGCAGAGGTAAGGACAAAACTATTTCCCTACCACACACAGCTGAATTTTCATTTTTTGATCATTGCAGTGATGTGGTGTTAACATAGACTGCTATGCTTGGTATCACAACTGTGAATCAAAAAGCAGCTACTACTTAGTAAACTGAAACATACAGCTTTGAAAAACATACTTCAAGTTTTCTTTTTTGAGAAGGCTACTTAGTTAGAAACAGATGGCATCTGCCAAGAGCAGAGAAGTAGCTATTGCATATGTGCTGTCGTGGTAAATATTTAGTGACAGGAAGGAAAATGCTGTTCAAGCAGAGGACTGTGCTTGTGATACTGTCTGGCTTGGAGCTTGTTTCTTCTGTGCCACAGCCATGCGCAAGGCCTGAAGAATCATGTTTTCATTGTTCATGATGTTGTAATTAGTGAGCTTCATGAGTTTGTTGAAATCTTCTGCTTTCAGCGAGACCTCCCTCGTTGAGTATGGAGAGCAGAAACTGGAGATATCAACCTTGCCCTCTTCCATTTCAGCAGCACTACGTGACATGCCTGTCAAGGGAAAAAAGAAAGGTGTTTGTGTAGTCCCAGGGAATTACAGTACTCTGATAGACTATGTCAAGAGTAATTTAGAGAGATCACAAATGCAATCGCTATGAAGACAAGTATAGTGCTATGATCTCTGAAAAACCTACTTCTGAATGAACCCAACTGGAATTAGAAAGAAGTGTCACTAAACATCATTCCACTGCAACCAGCACCTTCTGCTGGCCAGCTCATGGCATGTTATTTTATGTGGTCACGGGTGCTGGAGTGTCGGCCTGTGAGTTCTTGAACAGAATACATACTAACAGTAAAAGGAACGAAGAGATATATAAGATAGAAGGAAGCAGAATATTAGTAGCCTTGGAAATCATCATAAAAACTAAGCCTGCTTCTCAAATCCTAGCCCAAAAGGACACAGTGACTGTATTAGTTTATCTACTATTGCTTTGCTTTTCCAGCATATACAACCAATACTTTAAATAGCCCAAACAGAAAGCACAGTGGCCCTCCATAGAACTTGACTATACTGAACAGGTAATTCTCCCCTGTACTTGACTGTCATGAAAATATAATCTGGAAAACCTGCTTTGTTCTACACGATAAACAATCTTTTGGAGGTCATAAGTAGAAATTAGTTCCCATTTCTCTACTTGAAAAACACGTTTCTTCTTTCACTGAGTTGCAGCAAGACTCAGACTAAAATTATGCACAAGATTTCACCTAATTTTGCAAGCAGTTTGTGTCATCTCATTTTGCAACGCATTCATTAGTTGGAACAAACAAGCAAACAAAAAGAGGAGTTTTGTATTGAGATGAGGAAAAAAACACCAAGGAGTGAGAAAGATAATTGGATTGATAAAACTAGCTGAGTACTGTTAACTTACCAGGTGCTACATATCTTTGGAAGGTGTCATTCACTAATGGAAAATACAGCAGCAGAGGAGCTCCCGGCATGCCTGCACCGTCAAACATGTAGCACTCCTTCAGATTCTTCTCATCTTCCTTGAGTCCAGTGCTGGGAAATGCAATTCCCTGCTCCGAGAAGTATCTGCAAGCCTGCTCCAGGGGCTGATCATGGCCCAAAAGCAGCAGTGTAAAAACGGAAAAGATATCCGAGATCAGGCTGTTGCTGAAAGCCAGTAATTCATGCCAAGTCACACAAAATAATAGACTGATAGCACTGGACAGCCTGCAATAATGTGAGCACCTGCAACCCCAGAAATTGTGCTGCTGTTGCTGAGGAGCTATTTGGAAATAGTCTTACAGGAAAACTCCTAATATCAAGATGACAAAGAGTGTTTAAATATGTACCAAGGCACATCTCTAAAATCAGTAGGTGATTTAGGAACAGAACAGATTAATTCAAAACATGTTATAGAGTATCATTAAATACAGGACAAATAAGGCAGAAAAATAGAGATCTAAACAAAACTAATTTTGCTGGTTAAGAGAGTAAGACTCACAGTCACATTATCTGTTTATATAGCAGTGTAACTTGTAAGTTGACCTCAACAGAGTTTAGCAGGGTTTTGAGACCAGCTTACCCATTTCTATAACTTTGAATTTTAGATATAATGTTTCAAGCTAAGATATTATAGACCTCAACGTACAGCACTAGAAGCATTTATCAAAGGTTCATTTATGATGACCAACTTTGTTAGGTCATGCAACAAAAAACTGGAGTACCACCTCAGTTTGTTTGAATTAAGTATTTCCAAAAGAAATATAGTGCAAGTTATTACACTGCAGTACTGAGACAATTTTTTTTCATGTGGCAGCACAGTGTAAGTGCAGCATTAAATTATCTTCCACCTGAGAAAATGACAGAACTTTAACCAGTGAACTTTGTGTTCTCTGTGGTGTCCATGGACAAGTTTACAATTACAAGTACATATTCGGAAGTCTAAATCTGTCTTTATGTGGTGAATGCCACTTTCAATATCTATATAACCATTTTAACCAAATCAGGTTTCTGCAAACATAGTAAACACATTTGATATCCTGCTTTAAGCCCACTATTAAGTAGAAAAATTGTATTCATTAAAAGTGATAAAAATAAAGCTGAAGAAATTATTCACTCACTAAATTGTCTTGGGACAGCTAGAAAACCACATAATAAAATGAAAAGACAAATAAAATATTACACGTTTAAGGAAAATTCAGGTTAAATTCAGCATCTGAATCACAGGCAAATTTTCCCAGTCATATTTGTGCTATTAAATCTTACACATAATTGTAATATAAGTTGCAGCTCAACCACCATAACTTCAGTGTGCTGCTCTGTATTTCATTAATGAAGTGCTTAGGGCTATTTCAAAAGTAGTTTGAGAAAAATAGAGATATTTTCCACTCTGGAAATTTCCATCCTTCTTCTAAGGTTAGGAAACACCGTGTTACAGACACCTGTCTGAAAGCTGTGGAAAGCAAAGTAAAAGCCATTACTAAACAAAGACAGTTTTTTGAGACTTCTCACCAAGGTCTGAGATCCACCAGTGTAATTTAAGAATATGATGACATCCACTTTCCGCTCTGGTCTCATAAGGGGTGGGCAGCTGGTTTCAAAGAAGAAAGCTGCATCCACCAACTCCAGGTGGTCTGAATTGCTTCTCAGGTCATTAGGAGAGGCATCTAGCAAAGTGTCTAAAGAGTAGAAGATTCAGAGCTATTACCAAACTGCGGAAAGGCATTTGTCAATTTAGAAAGCAAAAGGAAAGCGAGCTTCCCTCCCATTCAGGATTTTCTTTTTGCTGTAGGATAGTGTGCAGCAATCCTAAAGGTCTTTTCACTCGCATGAGCCACTCCGCTCACATTTTGTTGGTGTTTCCAAACCCATGAACTCTATCAAAATATACGCAGTTGTTCCAAATGTGAGGAGGCCCACCCCAGCAATTTTCACCCCAGTGACGATTTTCAGTACCAGGCAACCCCAAACCTGAACAATTGTATTGCTGTAAGTGAAACATTGAGGAGTTACTTTGTTCTCCCACCTCTCAGCAAATACTAACAACTAACAGAAAACCCACTCAGATCTCTTCACCATGTGCACTCTTCACTAAATCACAGCTCCTGCACCGTCTCTGATGAGCACTGAGTTACATAGGCAGGAGTGCTGTACACACCTTTCCATTTTGTGAAATGTTCCTGCTGGATGTACTCATTGTGCATCTGGAAGCCTCTCAGGAAGTTGTGATACTTGGAGACGGCAGGGCGGTCCGTCAGGATATCCCGGAGAGACGTAGAGAGGCCGCTCGTAGGAGTGAACATGCATGTAGCCATCTCATGTGGCTTCTCGGGCAAGTCTGGTTGTTCTTCTAGAGATACATGACACAAAGGACATGCAATTGAATTATAACCACAATTCAGAGGGATATAGGATCAAAGAGGACAAAAGGTCAGTGACTTCTGTACTGATAGTAAACTTTTCACAGCTCTCAGCATGGCATTATTTCTTCCTATGGTCTGCTGTGAGTTCCAGTTAATTTCTTGACAAAAATATGCTTACTTTTGTTTTCTAAACCCCATTTGGCTTTGTCTGACTAAAGGAGCATTCTTCTCACAAAACAGCTTGCTTTTGGTATATATTAAAGGAATTCACTTTTCCAAGCAAACAAAAACCAGGGAAAATAATTTTATTTATACATTTCAGGGGACTAATGATTTTATATTCTGTGTAGGTTAAATATGAAATTCAAAGATTATTTTGAAAAGAATAGAAAAAATTGAACATTTTATTTTTAAGTAAAAGAGTTTTACCTTTAAAGAAAAAGGTTTGTTCAGTTTGGTTGAATTGTGGCCATCTGAATTCAATACAAACGTGCAAATTATTTGTATAAAAGCGAACATATAGGTTTGAGGGTTAGTCCACAAAACCTTAGTCCACAGAAATGTGACCCACATCTGTTCACTATGAAATCATTGGCTTTCCTTGAGTTTTAACATGAAGATGCTCATGCTTATTTTCAAGGAATGATCTTTCAGTACAGAGCTCCACTCCATTGACTTCCTTAGAAAGGGATTCCTTGGAAAGGAAGTAGTCATACTTCTCTCTAGTTGACAAGAGGCTTTGACAGAAGTTATTTCCAAGCCTTGTAAACACAATAGTTTAGGGACTAACTTCTGTATCTATCCCTATCTCCTTTCCACCAAGGTCTGTCTAATGGTGCTTTTCCTCCTAAGAACAGTCTCACTATATAAGCAAAACATTGGCTATTCTGTAAAATCAAACCACTTGATTTTCCCAGTGCCTCCCATATGCCAAGGCTGAGAGCACCAGGATGACAGAAAAACTAAAGAAATGAGAAATGTGAGAGCAGTTATCCTGTCAGAGGGACCTGGAGGAGAGAGGCCATAAGGCAAAGGTACTTGAGGTTTACCTATTTCAGTCACTTTGTCTTGGGTCCACCTGTGCCAGAAGTCCTCTGAATTGTCAGCTGCATGCCAGGCATCCAAGAGGTTTTTGGAGAAGATACTACTCCACATTCCTAGGAAGTCGGAAAGGTTTAATAAGTAGTGCAGAGGTAAACACAAAGAAGTTCTTTTAAAAACTACCCTCTTCTGCTCCTTCTGTAGCTCTTCTCTAGACATCCGTTTCAGTGGTAGAGTTGCCTCAGAAGGCAATTTATTTCAAAAGAATTTTCAAATTATTTTACCTTCTGCCACATTGTATCTAGAGTTTCTTTTCAAGAAATTTTACATTCTCATTTTCCAATTTTCATTTCCTTTTTTTTCTGTGTTAAAGAAGTTATTTCAGCTAGCTGCTCCCTTAATTCCCTTCTTTCTTGCCCTGTTTGTTTCTTCTCAACTTTTCCTTCAGCTTCCACAGTCTCATGGAATTCCAACTTTCAAAATGTTTTCCAAGCTACGGGGAACGGTGATATTTCAAAAGCACTCACAAAGGTCCATAACAACTTATTTGACATTTTTGTTTCATTTTATCTTACTCCAAATGATAAAACCACCTTTACTAGCATGGGCAGTTGAGTGAGTCTCAGGAGACATGCTGAATTCCAGCTGACTGACCCAGTACCACTGCTGCCACATGCAGAGCAGCAGCTTTCTGGGGACCAATTTCCAGAATCATTAGTGTTTGTACTGAAATATTCTCACTTCCCCTGGCTGATGAGTCACCTTGCATGAAACAGATCCGGGACTCGGGGAGCTTCTTCATCAGACGACCCATGAAGAATTCGCTGCCAAAATCCTCCGCACGAATGAAGGCACCATACTTCAGGAAGCCCACTTCGTATGGTGTGAACTCCACCCATTCTGCCAACACATACACCAACAGCGTTAGTTTAGTTACCAAAAACAAGCAAGTGGCCAGACAGGGAATAATCCTTTCAGATGTCAGCCCTCACAGGTAAGATGACTTCGCACTTGCCTTGACCAAACCCCATTAACAGTTGCCACTGAAGCAACTACCACACTGTCTACAGGTTTGTGAAAGTACAATATACAGGCTAAGGGAAAATTTAAATTCTTCTTCCTTTTCGCCTAGCTAGTGGGGTTTTCTCACAGAATGTGTACTGACTTCTATTGCTTTTATGCAGCCATGAAAAACATACATTAAGCAATCTTAAAGGTCCAATGAATCACTTTAAGAATATATAGCATTTCTGAGAGAGTGTCATAGATGTAAATTGTGTTATTAGTCTGAAGTTAGTGTCTGAACATGCACACTTAGATGCCAGGAAGTCTTACAAAATACTAAACTGTTGCTGTCTATCCTGTGTCTGCCCAGTTACTCTTCCTCCAAACGGACTTCTCCTGGCTTGGAGTGAGAATTTAAAACAATTCATCATTATTTACAGTATTCCCATGCTGTATCTCCACAGGTGAAAACATAGGTTTTTTTTCCAGAATTGAAAAATTACCTCTAAAATCTTTGGTGGTAACTTTGTCCTTGACATTAAGGGCAAGGTAGATGGGCAGTGGGTTCTGGCCCTGATTCACTGCTCGACGTTGATCAGATAGTCTGTGGTGGCACTTCTGGATTTGGAAAAAAATCCAAAAGTTTAGCTGATAATCAGTTCTTTAAAGATATCAACTTGTAACATCTGAATATGGGATATAATTTTGCTGAATTTCCTCCTAAATTTAATTCCATGTGCTTGAATAACAGAATATAAGAAAATTGTAGGAACAGGAGTAATAGTTGTTAAGATAACAAGACTTGTTCTACATTCAGTATACAATAACAGTGATGAGTTCCGTCCCATGCTATTCTAACTTAGGACAGATCTGGGTAATTCAGCTACTATTATATATTAAATCTATTAAATATAAGAGTTCTTCAAGGCAGCATGTTAATGACTCTTCTAGCCAGGAATTTTATTGAAAACCATGTTGAATATTAATATCCACAGAAGAAAAATCTTTGAGCTGCCTAAAACTAAACAGTTTACCTACGCATTAAATGGAGATTTGGAGTGTACTTTAGCCAAATGAAATTCTAGGAAATTTTGCTATGTACCATTGAGGCCAGAAATACGACATGAAACATGGTATGAAATGGGATGTTTCACTTCACATGCTTCACCTAACAGAGATATAAAACATATTTACAGGATTTTAACATAAAATATATTTTTCTTCAGCCGTCATCATTCTGCTAGTTCATGTGGAAAGTTTTGCTTATGTCACTACAACAAAATTAGAAGCAGGAGGTCCTGAGAGATCAAATCCAAGGTAGCTGAAAGGCACCTGCAAAATCACTGTTTCTGTAGCCTAGATGTCTCAGGAGCTCTACATCTATATACTTACACATCACTAAATCACAAAATGCAGTAACTACATATAGGGTACATCTGCAATACATTCAAGTTATGACTGCAGCTTGTGTAAATATTGCAGCAGGAGAGACACAAAAGCATGAGTCCATAAAAATACACAAGAATGCCAAAAAAATCTTGGACAGCTACACAGTTCATCAGTTTTAAACTCATAACTTTAGAACCAGTCTGACCATTTTGTTTTACATTCAATCACAGTTTAGGCTCCAGTGTAGACATATGATTCTATACACTGTTTCTTTAGGTTATTAATGTAAATAGGTGGTGTGCTGCCTACATACCAAGTACCGTGTTATGGGCCAGGTGCCTCTTTCCTATGGTTTTAATTTCTTGTAGTGGTCATAAAGATCAAGTAACCAACTTTATGAGAAGAAAGATGTATAGACATTACCCCATCATTTAACATGGATTCTATCATGAGCCCCCAAAGATCAATAAAAGATGTCTTATGGCCTGCTTGCGTCCTTTGGCTCAGCTCTCTGTAATAATTCCTCAGGCTTCTCAAGCAAAAAGCATCCATCTTGCACTTGGCTGCTTGCTTACGTGCTTCAATAATTATTTCTCCAAGATCTTTACGTGACCAATCAGCATCCTCATACAGTTTTGTCATGGTCCTGCAGGCAGGAAAGATGATGGGAAGTGGAAAAGAAATTGAGGAGGTGCTTTAGAAACTCAGAGAAAGTGTTTTGCAGAGCTTCGGGCACTTCTTATTGTTTTAGCTTTAGATCACCCCACTCCTTCTAGCTTACTTTGAACAGAAGTTTGAGTCTAAAGACAATCAGTCACTGTCACTTGATCTGAGATCCAAAGCAAGCAACTACACCAACTCTCTATGCTGTTCCAGTCCAACAGTAAACAACCATAAAGGATCATTTTGAATAGGGGTAAGGGTTTTTGCACTTCCATTAGTTTCCTCTTTTGGTTATGGGTAGGTTACTTAAGTGACTTCAAATGTATGATACATAATAGGCCTTTCCTGGGTGACCCTGGCATTCATAGGTCAATAATTCAACAGTCCCTCTTAAACTCACCGAGACAAAGCATGGGTTTTGCTTAACACAACGAGATCCAAACAACAGTCTCAAAATGACTTCTCACCATGTTGTGCCAGATGAGCCACTGATGTATGAAATACAGTCCAGAACACGCAATTTTTGAAGACCCAAAATGCTTCCATACATGGCAGTGAGTGCTCTTATCCCACACCCTGCTGTGGTCACAGCAACTATAGGCACCTGTTCAACACAAAAAAAGGGCAGAAAACATAGGTGGAACAGGGGCACCTAGGCATATATATCAAAAGAAGACAGACAGGCAAAAGCAAGATCCTGAAAACAGTAAAATAAAATGTGTATATTAGAGATAAAGAAACATTGCTTTATCAGTTGTAAGTAATACAAGTTGCTGGACATCCCTGTGAGGTATACCAGAAGATTTTGACACTTCGGGAAGGATTTTTAAGAAACACAGACCAAACTCATTGGCTTGAAGTTCTTTCAAATTATTCACTTGAAAGCCAAGTAGAAACAGACTTTGCTTATCCAGACAAACTGTTGAACTCCCCAGATGAAATCACCTTAGCTGCAAAAAGCACCCTGAAGAATGAAATGCTGACAGAGTTCCTTGCTCCTCATCTGAACAGAAGGGAGGAATAATTCCTCATTTCCAGGCTTGAGGGAAAGAAGAGAGAAAAAAATCCCCCACCAGTGTCTTTGCTGGTTACCTCATGCTCTTGCAGGTCTTCCTCCAGATGAAGAACTTCCTTCAATGCAGCAGCAACCACTCTCTTCCGGTTTCTCAGAAAATCCTGTTCATCACTGCACAGGTCAAAGCCCAACCGTGCGTCTAGGTTTCTTGGCCTGAAAAACAGACCCTGAGTCCTGAGACCAGGGTACAAATATTATTCTATTATTATTTGCCATGGGCAACTCCAGCTATGCTTGTGCGTGTTTACAGCCCAGTTTGTGGACAGTATATAATAGTAAATGAGACAGACCTCTGCTAATTGCTGTAGCTGCCAACAAGAATGCAAATGGGAAGGCAGAGCAGAACGTGACATACTATCCTGGTATGACAATGAGGTTCGTACCACACACTTCTGGTTTTGTTTCCTCTTATAATTCATTTTTCAAGTTTCAGTAGTGCCTTCCATATGTGCCTATAACCAAATAACTGCTTTCAACAGGCATTGGAGTTGATTCGGGAAACGGCTACCATGCCTCGGTATTATTTTGTTTGTATAATACAGAAATACAATTTATTTGTGAAGCTGCTCTCTCCATCTGTGGTCATAATAATGCACAGAAGTTGAGATCTACTTACTGAGCTGCACTAGCAGCTTGGAAACTTGGATGGAAAGGGACTCATAATTTAATTCTCTGCCACTGAAAAAGGACAATCTGGCAAACAAAGGCCTGCAACTGAAACCTACCACTTAAAACTGAGCCTGCATGGACCCCAGCTGATTTCAAATGAGCTTTGCATAGGGGCAAACTCTCCCTATTACAGGATCAGGTCTTGCTGGAGACTCACTTACCATTCTTTTGCCTTTGTGTACAAGTCAATTGTCCTGTCCTGAAAATTGCAATACAAACAGTGTAAGCATGTTCAGGTCATTAATCCTGCGCCTTCCTCCCCCACTCTATCTATGGACTGAGTTTCACTGTCTTTGCAGTGAGCAATGCAGCTGCAGAATCTCACCAGCAATGGTCTGGGTTATGAGAGTTGTAATGAGCTCAACTACAGCCTGAACTGAATGGAAGCGGGCCACTTACCCAAGCCAGGTAGGCTTGGGGCTCCTCAGCTTTTCATAACTGAGCACCTAGTTGAACCTTGATTTTCTGGGAAGGACACTGAAAGCTGGGTATCTGAACCACAGGTGTATTGATGTTCTCCATTTCATCTTTGGCTTCAGATATTCCTCTCTGCAAATATAAGCTTAAATTATCATATCCATTACTGTTAACTCATACACTAAGTTGATGAACATACTAGATATGTCCTGAGGAAATTAACTTAAACTCAGAACAGAGTTGAATGGCATGCCTGGAACCACATGCAGAATGAAAGAAAAAAAAAATATCGCATGGTTACAGAGTGACTGTCATTCACATCTTACACTGTAGCACGCATCGTATCTTATGGGAACTGAATCCTGTCAGACTCTCATCACCCACCAAACTGAATGTGTATTGGGCCAGTTTTTGTTAAGGAAGACTTGATCTCACCTCTGCTATTGTTATTTTCTCTTGTATAGGAAGCGAGTTCAGAGGTATGGTCACAGACTCATTCATATCCCTTTCATTTTGACTTGATATAGACTGGAAAAAAGGGGTAAAAAATAATAAAGACTTTTGTATGAACTTTTTGTATGAAAACTTTGTGTATGAAAACTTTTGTATGAAAGTGAGAAAAAAAGACATAAAAGCAATTTCCTATGCCCCCAAACTCAGAGACCCACAAACAAATACACAGCTAAGAGCCAGCTATACATTGGCAGCAACCACATACCCTGCTGAGTGTCCTCCGCCGGGGTAGTGCCACGGTGAGCACTGACTGATTATACTTGATGTAGTGGAACCTGGCTGAGGAGGTTGGGCAGAGGCAGGAGCTCAGCGTGTGAATCTGGGTTCCTTCATATGACCCATCTACAGTTAACGCAAACTTCCTCTCTGAAGCAAAGGAGTTTCAAAATTAAGTTCTTTAAAAAATGTGGATAATTTGTTGGCACAGTAATGCAATATAAGTTTTTCTTAAGTAATAACTTAATTTTTGATACCCATATTATAAGATAAACACAGACACACTTATCTGAAACTTTGTGTTTCAGCTTTGGAGCTTGTACACATAACGCGCCACCTAGTAACCACTGCACTTCTGTGCGTACTGTGATTGCTGAGGCTACCGCTTTATTCATTATAAAATCATTCACAGCTGATTGCGGTTTTGGGGCAAAAAAAAGTGCTGTCTCCTGAAAGTCTGAAATTTTCAAAGTACCACAGCTATAAGACAGCATGAGTTACTAAAATATTACTCTGGTATAATAATAAGGTATTTTGAAAATGTCTGACTTTTGGGAGAAACATGTTTTTCATAGAAGAGCACAGCTCTCTTTGGAACCAGTACAATCTCAGTCCCTCTGTCATGCTTCCTTTTACTGTACTATTTCTTTTGAAATAATTTCTTACACTTAGAAAAATTAAGTCTGGTGAGTTTTGACCTTCATATAATAAGTCCCAGCTATGACTCTTCAAGTAACTGTAAAAGATTCTTTAAATAGAGTGATATCAGCCCAGGTTCAAGGTGAATTATACTCTGTAAATCCACACACTCAAAGGTGGATAATAATCAACCTCCAAAAGTATTATCCCACTCAAGCATTTTCAGCAACATCTACTAAATATCTTCACTGTGACAACTGAGCTCAACTGGATCATCCACATGCTTAGGCAGTTTGCTGGATTGAGGCCATCAGGAGATGTCAGAGTGAGATGCTGTAAAAACCACGTAGAAAAGACAGGTCCACAAGCACGGACTTGACATGTAGTGATGCATTGATTAAAATGTGCAACATGTCTTCAGTAATACATTGCATGTTTTGTCTTTCATCTAGTGGCATGATTTGTATTGTTACATCTAAAGAAATTTTAAAAAGTAATATTGATAAAATGGCCCAGTCCTCATGTTGCCCATTTTCTTTGTCTCTGAACCCAGAAACAACAGGGATTACCTCCAGTTTAAGGCTCAAAAGATTCAATTCGCTACACAAATACTTTGGAAAATTCTAAGAATCTGACAATAGTATGGAAATATTTTGTGGAGAAACCAGGCCACGTGCTCATCACTGCTCATCACACCACATGTAATGATCTGTATGTTTTTTACCAACTACAGCCCCCTCCAGAGGCCTCTGACATCAGAGAGATTTTGTCTTGCATCTTAAATAGCTGTAAACTAGGGTATTCCAATGCAAAACAGCAATTACTTCTGCCGTGAAGTGGCAACCAGGTTTGTTCTGTAGGTCAGCAAAAGCCTCACCTGTGCTGTCCTTCCTCAGCCTCCCACCATTCACCTGCACGTCCAAACAGGAAACTTCACGGGACTGTAAGACACAACCAGGGAAAGAGAAAAAAGCATCCACAATCAGCAAAGCTCTGTCTTGCCCGTCCCTCATGCACATACAGGACACAGGGTCTTGGGGCAAGCAGCTTGGGGCAGAGATGGTGCCAGACCCTGCAGGTCTAGGGAGGTGGCATTGGGCTTCCACATGGGAAACAACAAGTCGTGTAGAGACGAGGGAAGAGAGGGGAACTGGTTGCTCTGTCTGGAGGAGCAGCCCTGCAAGGTCCTGGAGGAGGATCACTTGCAGGAGAAGGCTCCCCAGACAGGGTGCTAAGCTCAGCCCTCCTGAGGCAGACACAGGGATGCTGTCTGAGCCTGGCTGGGTTTGAGCAGAGGCTAGCACTAGCGGCAGCTCACCGATTTCACAGCTGCAACCTCTCCCAGCATGAATCACTGCTGGGGACAGCGTGGGAAAGCCAACATCAACTTTAGCCTACCTCTTGGGTGATGCCTTCGTGCCACCATATGGAGCAACTGCTCTGTACTTTTAGTATTAGATTTGCAATAAGCATTGCTATAGAACAGGGAAAGGATTATGAAATAAAAATTACCACTAAAACTCCATTAGTAACAATGTTTTCAGGAGGATCCGGACTAAAAGACAAAGTGGAAAATCATCAATTCATAACCAGCATTTACTTTTTTCTTATTTTCTTACACTCTTCTTTAATCATTATTTCATTATCTTTTAATTAAAAGTCTGTCTTTGGACAGGCAGCATGGGCATACAACATAAGCAATTCTAGCTGACTTCCAGTCCAATTTGCCTCTCATAGTCTTGATTCTTAACTTTAAACCTCTGTTTATCGAGATCTCCTGAACAGAGGAGCTCCTCACTGTATCAAACAAGATCATTTTCTGACACACTGCAGCAAATTTACACAGGACCGGCATAATTATGTTATTGTCACACAGTGCTCCGTTCAAACCTGTGCAATCAGAGTTGAAAAACTGGTAAGTTCATCCAAAGCACCATAACCAAGAAGGAAAAAATACTACCCTTTAGCTTAAAAATCAACAGCAGCACTAGAACTGATTTACATGCCCATTCTCTCCATTAACTGTTAAAGTCAGCATAGACATATAGTAAAGATAAATTTTTAACCTATTCCCCCAGCTGAAACAAGTTCCAGGTGTCATTTTCCCACATTCCCATGACAAAGCAAATGCCTGTGATCCCACAGTGAGAAGCAGGAGGAGTTTAAAACTTAAAATTTCCTTCTGTGCACAATGCTCCTTGCAGCTGGTGAGCAGCAGCCATCAGGGACATCTCTATGCTCCTGTCAGTGTCTGTGTTAACTTCTCCATGTGTCTAGATATCCATTGTAGATGCATACACATCATGCACGATCATGCTCTCCTTCTCCATTAAATGTCCTACACAAGTACTTCCTAAACACCTGAAGTTCCCCACTGTTTTATTCAGATTACAACAGTGATAGGGAGCTGCAAGTGTAAACTTGTAATGTTTTGTGACATCTTGTCTCTTACATTTCTGTCAGTCACCTATTTGATCTTACGCACCTGCTTTCCATTGTGAATTCAACCTCCAGCTCCTCTTTTCCCTGAAAAAGATAATGAAGGTAATCACTGCAGGTTGATCATCCTGTGAAGAGAGATAACCTACAGGAATCTGTGCTTTTCAGGGAATTCTATGCCCACCTTTTATTACTGCACATTCAACAAATGTAATTTTCTTAATTTATATCCGTTACAATCCTAGTTTCATATACTTCTAACATCATATCCATTATTTTAGAAGATTCCTAGTTTAGAACTTGCAGGACAAATGTAATACGTAATGCAGGGCCTCTTGGTGATTGCTCCTCCTTTCTGCAGTCACCCATTCACACCTCACTGTTTCACAGGCCTATTACAATTCCCCTTCCCCATCTGCAAGCTCTCACGTTCCCCACTGATCCTCTGCATGGGCGAGGCTGGGTTTTTCTGGTGCATCCAAATCATTCTGCCCCTCTCTAAGCCCTCACCCACAGCGTGTGCAGATGGGCTTGGTGGCACATTAACAGGATGGCACACTTGAGCATACAAAGCCCCGGCTGTTCTGTAGGATGTACTTTGGTTTGTTGGAGTCTGCACATTTAGACTCATTGTATGCTCAGACTTTGTCTTTCTTTTGCAATGGCCTCCCTCTGAGATGTCCTTCCTTCTTTGCAGGTTTTGGTGTGACTCTCATTATCTTGTTGCCCTCCTAGCGTGAGCGCTAAGGAAAATACAGCATAAAGAGCCAGCCTTTCCAAAACAGCTATCAACTCAGCACTCGTTCAAGTTAAGTACTTCTAGGCCTGAACATTGCCCTTAAAACTTGAGTATAAAGTTTGATATGAAATCAAGACCTGCTGAAAAATTCCCTTTTTTTGAATAGTTCAGCTATGCAAGTGTTATGTTCATTCTCAAATAAGATGAACGTCTCATTCGGTTTGTGGTTTATGATTGCAAAACGCTACTTTTATATTAGCATAACATAAGGCACAGCTCAGAATGACCAGCTCCATGTGTAAAAGGACACCCAAAACTGTGGGGGTAAACTCTTGATATTTTGACATTAAGGACAACAACCGGCAAAGAAGTCCAATAACATTGGGCAACTCTGCCTGTAGAAGTAGCACCAAAAATTTGCTGTAATTACTGGACATCAACCTCTGAAACAGATGGACATACTCAGGTAGCTAAATAGGCAGTAAGAAAGTTTGTATATGCGGCACATGAGAGGAAAGCTGAGATAACTACATTCTCACTCAATCACATCCCTTTAGCTTTGTCTTTGAATTTTATCCATACCTGTGGATTCAGCTGGAAACACAGACGAATGTTTTCTCCAAGCTGGATTTTGGAGACATCAAAGAAAACAGTAAGGAGATGGTCATCTTCAGTTGTGTTGTCCTCATCACAAACTTTCAGTTCCAGAATGTTCTGGGATTAAATAAAAGAAAAAAAAGGGGGGGGGTGTTATTTCTTGTGTATCTTGCACATATATATATATATATATCTTGTATTTATTGTATAAAATAAATATTTTATAAGAGTTAACAAATATAACATGCTAGAAATATTTCATTTTAGCTGAAGGAATTTGGAAAAGAAGTTCAGGAGTTGAAAAATAGAAATTTTGCAGTTGCTCTCTGCAGATTTTATTGACTACAAAGGCAGATACCATCTTATCCAATCATTGAAAGTTGAATATCTACAGTAAGAGAGTGTGAATACTTCTTAGGGGAACTCAGGAAGTCCCACACAGTGGAAGGGCTATATGGTAGGTTTGGTATCTGGTAAGAATACACCTGTCAAGGGTAGCTGTGCTCCTACCTTAACCTGGCTCTGAATCGTGAAGTGGAAGGTTTCATTCCATGTCGGGTTCTTATTGTTCTGGACTGTCTTGGTGCGGAAATGCTGCACTGAAGCTGTTGGCAAACTCAGGCTCACATAGCAATCGGACTGGGTGACTGTTGAAGAGAGGGAAAGCCTGAAAGCAATGAACTGATAAAAACCATCTAGTACCTCATGAAGTGTTGCACTGTATGAATTTTTAAGCTCCTTAGACAGGACAATATGCAGAATGCAGCTAAGGTACCATCAAACCTGTGCTAGACAACCAGCTTGCTTTACTCTTGTGGAAGCCTGGTGGTTTTCTCTTCTTGGGAACAACTTCTTTTAATTGCTGGAAAAACAATAAACATTCATAGAATAGAATTACAGAATACTTTGTGCTGGAAGGGACCTTTACAAGTCATCTAGTCCATTCAAAATATGCAATTACATTGCATTTCTTTTCAAAGAGAAACATAGCCAAACTGCCTTTTTATACCAGACTTCAGAGGTTTTAATGCCGAAAGGCTATCAGTAAGTACAGGGGCACACACACCTGAGAGCCTGACAGGGCTGGACACCAGGGTGGTTCAGGTGCCTGCCAGGAACATGAAGCAGACAACATTAGCACATGTGACAGGGGCTGCAGGGTGGACATACCCCTGTTCCTAAATACTGGGCTTCCACAGGTAGACATGGACATGCCTTAGTATTTCTGGGGTAGCTCTGGCAGCAGGTTCTGTCTTGTCTGATTTCTGGACCATCCTTTCTTTTCTCTAGCATGTCTGGCTGTCAGTGTGGTGGAGGCAGAAGTTCATTACACTGAAAGTTCCCATGAAACCCCTTTGCTGTCACAAAAGGCAGATCTTCAGCCAAGGCACTTGATCTCAGTCTCCTTTCTTCCCTTTTGGAAAGTTATAAAAGGGAACACACACACACACACACACACACAGCTCAACAACAGAGATTTTCAAGAAAGAAAATACAAAAGAAATTTTCAACTAAAAAATATCAATGATCTGTGGAGATAAATTGCATTTAAGTCTCTGTGAAGTGGATTAAAATGAACACATGTAAGAAAAACATTGAAATGTTGAATGATTTGATAGTATAATCTCTGCTTTGAGAAGCAGCTGTCCTGAGGCTGAGCTTTCGCTGATAAATCTGTATTAAAAATATCACTTAATATCATTGTTTTCACCTGCATCCCCATGCCTTAGTCAGAGTGGTAAAAGTATTTGCAACATTTGATGTGCAGGTGAAAGCTTGTCTGTGCTTCCCATCACAGAGCAAGGTGACGTTGCTTCTTTGCACAGGATTGCATTGCTTTGCTGTTTCGACTAGAGGCGTGTTCAGGTCATAAAGTTCACCTATGAATTTTAATGTTTCCAGATGTAGGGAAGTCAGTTTTAGTGTTTCTATTTCCCTTTCCCAGCTGAAGAGGCCACTTATAAAGTTTGGCTTCCCACCTGAGTTCCATCATAGGTGAGAGTTGTTCTGTTAACTTGTTCACTTAAAAGCCAGGGATGGTCAACCTATAGAACATGATCTTTTAGGGATTACAGCCTCCAGAAGCACCAAAGATAACGTGGAGGAATATTACCCATAAATGCCAATGTCATCACTAGCATTATATTTCCTCTATTTGTAATGCCACCTACTCAAGCATTCTGCCACTGCATAGCTCCTTAGACTTAAGTCTTTTCTCACTTAGTTTTACTGGTAGGCTTGACTTTGGGAAACACAGAATAATTGATTTGGCCCTTTATTGCATTCCACGTGTAACTGAAGAATTAACAAAAACAGCTTTTTTTTTCCCCTTGACTTCCCTGAGACTTAAGTCACCTTTGTTTGAGTAAATCTGAATGAAAGAAGAGTATTTTTTACTAATGAAGATAGTTGTGGTATATATGAAGATAAATAAATTCTAAAAAAATATTCAAAACACATAGAACTCACGTGAGCTTCTAGTATTCCAATAGCTCCAGGGCTTCCCTATGCATACAGTAAATGTGCATATGAAAAATCTTTCTGTGGCTCTTGCAAATTCCAGACTGGATTAGCAGAGAATGCTGTAAGCTCTTGTCTCCACTAAGAGAAGAATCAGAAGAATCTGCATCCGTAAGTCTGTAAGCTTCAAATTTTGTTTTATCAATATTTCCCAAATAGCAATGCATGCTCTGACTATGTCTGCTCTGAAGAACAATGTATTATTTTAAAAGTCTCCAATTTTCTTTTTCTGTAAATGATCACGGTCTGCTGCTGCGCTGTATCTTATGCCTTGAAGAAATAACTGCTTGTCAGACAGCAGAGCCCCAGCTTCTCATTTAGATCTCTCTCTTTCTCTGAGGGACTTCTGACACAGTCACTAAAAAAGGATTCTTTCCTCTTCCTATCTGCAAAATGTGTTTGGTGACACCTTTTGTACTTCAGAGTGAAACCTCTTGTTCATGAAGTATTTTCCAAGTGTTATGAGAGAGCTATGTAAAACTTTGAGAAACCTTTTTTACTCATCTCGGATACCTCAGACCCACATTCTCCCCAATCAGCTCTACATACTGGCAGATGTGAGAACTGGCACTACACAGTGTCTCCTGTGCCCAAGGCAGCTGGTTACAACACACTATCCCATTGCCTTATATCAAGTACCTTTCTATATATACATACAAAGCTCCCACTAACAAGCCACATGCAAACAACTCCTCATTACCCTGGTATGTAAGCCTAACCACCACCTAACTACAGTGATTACACTCACACATGATACACAGAGTAGAGCTTCACAGCAGCACCTTGTTGTGTCCCTCACTCGACCATGACACGTGAGCAGCCGTCAGATGTGCTTGGGGTGGCAGCCATGGTATCACTGTGGGGCAATATCCTGCCAAAAGCAGGTGTGGCAGTAGGTGCTTATGAAAGCGTGGTCTCTTCATCCAGTTATTACACTAAGTTTCTAATTATCTTCCAGGAGAGTAGCAGGACTGGATCTTAATTGTGCTTTACCATTAGAATGCATTACAGCAACATGATGCATGCTAAAACAGCACCATAGCCCCATGCTACATCGCAAACAGCAGAACACCACCTGTCCTGGCTCAAGATAAAGTCTTGGCTGTCTCACAGACAGCTCATATTCAAACAGGGCTAAACCAAAAATTTTGACTTTTAGCTCTACCTCCTTTTTTGATGGTAACAGACACAACCTCCAGCCTACCTGTATCCTGGGTAGAAACCTGGACACCCTTTTCCTCTTTGACTGCCTTTAAGTGCTCACATTGAGGCTACTTCTAGGTGATTTTTTTTTCATGACTGTTAATGTGCAATTTTTCCTATTGTGCTGAAAGTATCTGAACCAAAAATGTGGTCTCAAACACTGTTTGCCCAGTTAATCTCCTTGATCGTGATCATGTCTCCCCACACTTGGACTTGTCTATGTCATGAAATACAAATATCATTAAATACCAACACTAGCTGAGAAAAATGTTTTTCTTCCTCCTCCCACATTGTGATCTAAGCAAATCTCTGGCTGGAGGTGGGTGGATACATAGGCATCATTGTTTTCTGGAGTGCAGAATATTAGATAACTTTAGATAATTGGATTTTTTTTTTTTTTTTTAATAGGTATGTGAGTTACTTCTGGGGAAACAAACATCTCTGTTCTAAAGGCCCTTCACAGTCAAACTCTCAGAATTCATTCAGTCCTGGGAGATCAGTTCCTGCCTCCAGGCAGCGTTTGACATTTATCTCCTAATAACTAAACTTCAATAAAAACCTTTCACACTTTCTCTGACCTTGCCCTTCACGTTGGGTGGAGCACCCTGTAAGTATCCCTAAAATAGTATCATTATTCTCATTTACATCCCTCTTTAAAACATCCCTTCGCTGAACTCTTACCAAATAACCTTGGGTTTTTTTTCTCTGTTTTCTCCCTTGTTGAGCTTTATCAGTCCACATCCTCTTATTTTGTAATGACATTTCAAGGAGCACCTACAACAATAGGCTATGGGTACATAATTGCAACTGCTTAAATGGTGAAGCAAGTGGTAAATAACAGTGAAACAATAACACTGCAAGAACCAAACAGTGGAGGAAGTCTGTGTGTTCCTGCAGTATCACATTGGACCATAGTTCCTCAAACAATAATGTATTTCACTGGTTATATTTCATTTCAGGATCTCAAGGGCCTTTCTGTGAATTGATCTTACATGTGGCAGAACTGCTACTGCAATGCCGTAAAATATGTTGTTTGATAAAAAATGTAAAACTTACTTCATAATTTTATAAAATCTTGTATCCAAAATAATAAGAGCCTTATATAGAAAAGTCCTAAACTTGGAAGTTTCTAAAAATAACAGTCCTCATAATAAAATTGGGTTTTGCCATAAGAACTTCAAAACATACCATCTTCTAACTGAGAAAATGCTGAAGAATTTTGACTTTGTACTAGTCAAGGTCCATTCAGCCTAGGGCCCACAGGCAGTGTCCACTGGGGACTCTTAGATAACTTCAGGAAGCAGGAGATGATGGCTTGAAAATCAAGCTCAATGTTTCCTTCCAGTTGCTTATTTTTACCCTTTCCATTTGCTAATTCCACTTAATTATTTTGTTTTAATCCAGCATCCTGTTCTTTAGCCACTTTGTCCTTTTTGGGGAAGAAATTTTGGTTTTGTTGCAGGTGGGCATCAGTGCCAGAGAAGAACATGCCCCGTATTTAGTGGTTGGTGTCTAAGGAGCAATAGAAGACGGAAAGACTCATATAATGCTCCCTCAGCTCTCACAATTCAACATTCAGAGACTTCCTAACCTCCACTGGATTTTTCTTCTAAAAACATATTCAGATTTTTTCCTTGATTCCACTTAACCTTTTGGCGTTTATGATCTCCTCCTACAAAGAGTTCCCAGACTGGAGCACATGCTGTGAAAAGGTATGTCCTTCTATTTGTTCTGGAGCTACGATGTATCCCAGGACTGTGACAGGCTGAGCTTGACATTCAAAATTTTCTGCACAGAAATCTCTGTTTTAAAGGGTGGGTTAGGTTGGTGCACATCCAAGAGTCAACCTATGAGAGAGTCAGGATGCAGATGGGACACATACCCAATCTGGGAAGTGGCAGGTGTTAACAGGTCCAGGAATATCAAGAGCCCCAGTGCTGGGGGTGTGGGTGTGCTCAGTGGGAAGAGAGAATGTGGAAAACACAAACAAAGCATTAAATTCACAGATGGTATCAGTGGTATCATTTGTGCATCAATATATAAATGGAAATTAGTGTTATAATTTCTACACTGATGAATCAGTAGGAAAATAAGATGGAATAGCAGAAGGGTGCATTAAAAAGATTCAAGGTTTAAAAAGCAGAATGAAACAATTTAAATTAAAAGTTAAAAGTTTTGTATTATCTGTTCTGTAGGAAAAAATAGTAAGGTTTTGAGAGTCTGTCATTATTGATTAATTTTTCAATCTCCATTACCCAGAAAATGTTTCAAATAGACCAATAATGAAGTTAACCTGTGGCACCAGGTTGGGAGACCTTCTAGATGAATATTAAACGACCTAGATAAATATTAAACAAAGTGATCAAAAAATTCTACAGAAACCTTGTGCAAGAATGGATGGTAAGAGGAGAAAATAGCAAAATGGGATTCACTTTGGAAACAAAAGAATAGACATAGTTGTTGAGCTGATTTAAGAAGTTAAACATCTATAAGATGACTGAGAAATAGGAAATACTTGCCAATTTATTCTACCTAGAAAAATTTGCAGGAAAAGGAAAGTGATAAAAACAGAGCTGGGAAAAGTAAGTATGAGAAAAAAAAAACAAAATCAGTGCTAGGAAAATGGTGCTGTAAAGAAGTCTGCATTACTGGTAGTGGATGCCTGCATTCTTCTGTTATTCCTAAGACTGTACCAAGCTAATTTCTAGAGAAACGTAAAGATGTCCAAAACAACTCAATAATATTCCACTACTTTAACACAAAATCAGAAATATTTGCTATACGCAGTATGTTTTTTACCATAAGCATCCCATTTTGCTGCTTCTCAGTGAAAGACACAGTTACCAACATATAATTTGCATTATTTTTATATTGTCAGTTTATCCAGAAGTTATATTAATTTTTTACAACACTTGAAATATAGGTTTATTTTATGTGATAAAGAGCGTGTCACTGAAATATGTGACTTCTAGAAGTCCAAATGTATAAAAAACTATGTCCTGAGAAAGTTTAAAAGCAGTTGCTTCTGATAAATGCAACTGACAAAATTTACACTCATCAATATCAAATGTTACTGGAATTAAGCACTGGTCAATCAAAAGCAAATGCAAAAACTAAATATAAGCAAGGCAGTGCCACGACTGGTATGATTTTCATAAGCAAGGCAGTGCCATGACTGGTATGATTTTCTTTTCCTGCATAATGGAAGTACCCAACAAGCAAAGCATTAACCTGTTGCAAGTATTGGTTTCGAGGTTTTTTGCAGAATTTTTTTCCCATCAATATTTTGACAGATACTATCATTTCAAAGAGATGATAACTGTTGGTGGTGACTCTCTGTTGCTCTGGTTTGCAGGAAACATTCAGTATATGCTTCACAATGTAAGGTGGAATAGTCTCAGCCTGGAAAGCCCCTGCTGTGGCTTTACTGATGCTACAGACCCTGTGCCACACTCCAAAAGCACCTCTGCCATTCAAACTGCTCCTTTTAAGCAGCTTTATGGGCTGGTGAGATGAGCCTTGGACTGGAAAGCAGAGGCGCCAGAGTATTTCAGTACCTGTCTCTTGCTCCAGAAACAGTATAATATTGGGAAGGACAGCATTGAAAGCTAGGAAACTGCCTTCAGAATACAAACAGTTTCAAAATCAAAAGCATTGGATGAGAAAGAGGTGGAGAGGAAGTTTGGTAAGGTTATTATCCTGCAGAAGGTTAAATAAAACATGATTATGTGGGGAGATACACGAGGGCTGTAGATTTCCACAACTGTCTTTCAGTTCAGAGTTCACATTTGTACCCTCAAATAGATTTTAGCTGTAGCAAGGGATTTCTCTCCAGCCTATAACTGAGTTTCAAATCTCCTTTCTGTACTTCAGAAGTAGTCTAGTGGGAAGGTTCATGTAGTCTCTTCCTCGTGCATTCAGCAACAAGAAAGTATCTTAATTCCCTTTGTTAAAATTGGCGTGAGAAACTCTTCTTCATATACCTTGGTGTCTAGAGAAACTATAGTAGGATCACTTTGGAAAGGCCCGAACAAATGTCTTGTCTTGCATAATTTTAACTGAATAAATTTAGCTTGGTCTGGTTCCTACAGAAACTTTCTTAATTCAGACCTTCTTATTTATATAAATGAATAAATGCAAGACAGTCTGTCACCTCATCAGATTGGAGGTGATTGTCATTTACACCTTTTTTTCTAGTGCTTTGCGGTTCAGATACTTAGAAGCATAAATATACTTTTATGCAACTATAATTCCTGCGGATTTTGTAAAGATAATTAAGAACAGAAAAAGCTGACAGGATAAGCCCTCAACTGAGCTTTGAAACATAGCTGTTCCTATGGCTGAATCCAATTTGACAGTCTATGAGAGATGTAAAATGTCCAGTCCTGACCTCACACAAACTGTTTTGTGATATGCCCAGGGATTCACAATGTAGATATTATAAGAAGGAACCGTGTGTCATCTAAACTTCCTATTGCAGCCTTCCAAGTGAACCGAAAAAACTTTCTTTGCAGATTCAAATGTGAAATATCTTATGTATTCTGTGCAAACATCTTCTGATGGCTGGACAGTGTTGCCTCAGCAAAGATCGAAGAAAAAATAGTACCTTCTAACTATTCTTCAGCGAACTGCAGTCACACTTCTTCTCTGTCTCTTTTTAATTTTATAAATACTCTGTGGTGTTTGTGGCAGTTGGTCATATTCTGAGCAGTTTTACAAGCATGTGGGTGCTCCAGGGGTGTATATAATAGATACTCACACAAGTCTGCTTTCCTGGCATTTTTCATTTGTATGATTTTTACGGTGAGCAAGTTGCACGGAGAGGGTTCTGTCTGTTGAACATCATACAAACGTGTGGGTCAAGCAAGAAGAGAGAAAGAACAGAAGCACAGTCAGAGACCACATTGAATTAATTGTTTCAATACCAATCATGTGAAACTGAGGTCCTTTCAGTGCATAGTATTTTCCTTCTTCCCAGAAGGTCTGCAGCCAGGTGTGGTCACAGACCCAAAATGTACATTCACTTACTGACCAAACCTCTGATGTCCTCCATTTTCCATTCTGAGTAAACCTGTGGTAACCCTCAACTTGAGATATCTGATTCTTACAACCCAGTCACAGAGAAATATGAGATAGTGAACCTTGGTGTGTTATTAACAGAGCTGACACACATCTTGGTCTGTCTGAATTCAAAGGACGTCATGTATATCTCCTATAGTTCACAACAAACAGTAGACAATCCAGCAGGGCAAGAATTAGTAACAATATCATGGTGTAAAAATGCTGCTCATCAACTGGTTTATAGCCATATAACTCCATTGTTATCTTTAAAGTAGAGCAGCACTGCCTCAATAGGGGCCCCAAAAGGATCTTCCCTTTGACCTACCTCAAATTTCTTAGAATTGGGAGTGAAAGAAACAATTCTATTTCTCTCTGAATAATTTACTTCATCTAATCTTCCTCTAAGGAAGGGTCACAGGACAATATCCATGGAAATCTAGGGAAACCACCACAACATAAGTGGTTATCAAAATACATTTAACAAACCTGCCAGGAAACAGGTTTGATTTTGTCATCCTCTCTCATTCTAAGGAAGGATCAGACAAACATGCTACTTAATCGGAAGTATGGGGGCTGAAGATGAGATAGTTTGTTCCCTAGATAACTGTCTTTTTTAAAGGAATGAAAGGAGGAAAAAATACACTTTTAATGCTCCAAATGACAAAAAAATCCAACCCAAAGCCAACCAAAAAACCTCAAAATACCCTTAAAGCCACAAACAAAAAAAAAAATCCCCAACAACCAATGGAAGCAAGAAAGAAGAAACAAAACTATGCAGTGATTCAACAAACACATATAAGAGACAGTTCATGCACATTACCTGTAGAGCAGGGAATATCACTGCAACAAATACACAGATCAGTATATAACAATGTGTCACTGTTCATTCCTTCATGCCCCAAAACTCCCAGTTTTTAAGAGAGCTGTATTTAACACCTCACATAATACTAGCTTCCTGGCTTTCCCCATGCACTCATTGACATTCATGATACCTCCTTATTTTTACTCAGTGGGTTGTTTTGCCTGACCCAGTTGGAGGGAAGCAAATGACAACAGCAATGTACAAAAAGATATCTCTTTTTTTTCCTTTTTTAATTAGGGATTTTCAAAATAGTTAAATTACTGCAGCATTAAAGTCCTTGTATTCCTGAAGGCCAAAACAGAAAGGAGGCACAAAACCCATGCAGAAGCCCCTCTTTGGTCTCAGTCTTGGTGCTAAAGAACAAGTCCCAGAGCTGAAGATCTACAAGGTGGAACACCACCACCTACAGCAGGTCCCCTGTGCTGTCAAGGGGCCACCTGAGAGCTTATCGCAGAGCCTCCTCTTTCCTTTTCTTACCTGGCTCTTACTGTAGAATAGTCCCATGGTGGTCCTTTCTGTATCCAAGTCAGGTGTGAAACTTGACAGGAGATGGATACAGGAGAGTCTTGGCCAAGCAGATTCTTGTGCTTTAAGCTGCCAGGAGCAGGGAGGCAGGTATGTTAGTGCCTGACTCAACGCTGCCTCACCCTGCCACTACCACTTAAGCAATCCCCAACTCCTCCTCCTCCTCGCTGCTCAGGAGGTGAGCGTGTGCTGCACACCTGCAGCGAGGCGCTGACACCCACACTCCTGCAATGCTGAGGAATGGTCTTTCCAGCTGCAGTTAAAGGGTCATCGAGACCTGAAAGGAATATTCTCTTCACAGTTATGGCCATTGAGCAAGTGCTTTATACTTGTAAGCTTCCCCATGACTTCTTGAAGCCGCTCACAGTGCTTTTGTGCACTGGAGGGCTGTCAGACTGCACCTTCCGCTGTGGAGGTGGCTGGCATCAGCTAAGGTCTATCTGGCTACCTAGAAGTGGGCAACCAGGACTTCTTTGGCCCAGGACAGCTCAATGAGCCATTGTGCATGAAAAAGGCATTTTTGTAGCTTTTTATTGCTAATAGGGAATAGGTAGGGTTTTACATAAAGACACATTCAAAAGAATTTTTTATCCCCATTTCACCTTTCATTTTGCTCAGCTCAGGCAGTAAGCTGTCTTTCAGCCAAGCAGGACAAATACTGCATGAAACAATTCCCCAGTGACATGGTGAAACTGTAGGAGTTTGCATTGTAAAGGCAAAGCATTGATAGCTCACTCACTTCCTCAGATTCTTTTCCTTCGTGCATCTGAATTAAGGCGCTTCAGTGAACAACCTCAAAGAGGATATATTTGGGAGTGTGAAATAAGTGTTAATTTTTCTTTATATCCTCACCTATTCTTTATGCCCTCACATTTATAAGCCTTCACTGTACAGACACTGCTAGCATCATGTGAGATAGTCCCAGTCTCAGTGAGGAAGTACAAGAAGTGAATACTCAAGAGGTAAAATGAGATTTTTTTTTAAAAAAAAATCATCCTTTCTATTATCAAATTTAACAGAAAAATCAAACTCAAAATAATCTCCTCTACTTTGCAAAAAGCTAAGATCAGATTGATAAAGACAATTTTATGGACAAGATAAAATATGAATGTTGTAAAACATTCAGCTTTTGAAAACACTAGTACATAGGAATAAGGTGTAACAAATGTCATCCAGATGTTCAACATATTAAGGATGGATAACTAACAGTTCATAGAAAGCAGTAGTCAAAGGAAGGTACTCTCAGAGGGAAATATTCCTAAAAAGACTGCAAATAGCTCAGTTCTAAGCCTACTCTATGTTTTTATAAATCATCTGGAAATGATAAGGAATTGGTGGGATGGTCACACTCAAAAGAATTGCAGTCAACAGCTCGATGTTCAAGTGAAGACCAGTTACACGCATTCATCTGAGGTTACTATTGGGACTGGCACAGTTTAATATCTTTGTTGCAGACATGGACAGCTGGACTTAAGGGCACTCTCAGCAGGTCTGCCAATGACACCAAGCTGACACTGAGGGACAGGATGACATCCACAGGGATTTTGACAGGCTTGAGAGGTGGCCCCATGCAAAACTCATGAGGTTCAACAAGGCCAAGTGCAAGGTCCTGCACCAAGATAGGAGCAGTCTCTGGAATCCATACACTCTGGGGGATGAAGAGGTTGAGAGTAGCCCTGCCAAGAACAACTTGAGTGTACTGATGGATGAAAAGCTGCACATGAGCCAGCAATGTACACTCATAGCCCAGAAGGCCAACTGTATCCTGGGCAGCATCAAAAGGAGTATGGCCAGCAGGTCAAGGGAGGTGATTCTACCCACTAATCCACTCTCATGATATTGGAGTACTGTGTCCAGCTCTGGAGCCCTCATCACAGAAAAGTGTGGACCTGTTGGAGCAGATCCACAGGAGGACCATGAAGATGATCACAGGGATGGAAGACCTGTCCTATGAAGACAAGTTGAGAGTTGGTCTTGTTCAGCCTGGAAAACAGAAGGCTCTGGGGAGACCTCATAGCACCCTTCCAGTGCCTACAAGAAAGCTGGAGAGGGACTTTTTACAGGGTGTGCAGTGATACGACAAGGGGTAACGGCTTTAACCTGAAATAAAGTAGATTTAGATTAGATATAAGGAAAAAATTCTTTACTGTAAGGGTGGTGATGCACTGGAACAGTTTACTTGGAGAAGCTGTAGATTCCCCACCCCTGAAAGTGTTTAAGACCAGGTTGGACAAGGCTTTGTACAGCCTGATCTAGCTAAAGATGTTCCTGTCCACAGCAGGCAGGGTGGAACTGGATGATCTTTGAGGTCCCGCCCAATGCAAACTATTCTATGATTCTATGATTCTAAAATACATTTTTTTTTAAAAATCACATTGGTTTCAAACAGAGTATGTTGAAATATTGGGGAAGCTGAAGGGAAGTGGTCCAGACTGATCTGAGAATAGCAGGAACCCCCTCATAGATGGAAAGGGAGGTTTCATATCAGCCAGGAGGACACAACATAGAGATAACCCAATGGTGACTTCAGATGCAGCACAGCTATGCAGTAATTAGCCCATCTTCTAACCATGACTAATTAGCCCTGATAGAAAGCAGGGTTAATCCAGCTCAGGCTGTGTCATGCAGCTATCTGGCTTTTTTCCATTCTGTTGTTTAGTACATTTCCAATGTAAAACAGACTGAAACACCTTCCATCCTACTCTGTTTCATTTCCAGTAAAAAGGTCTAGAAACCATGGGAATAAACCCAAAGATATGTCTGGAAAACGGCAAGAGAGAAGCTATGAGCTGATATTCTACTGTTCTGGAGCTGAACCAGAATTATGGCTGCCTTATACATGGAAGGCTAATAAACTAGATTTAAATATGCAGTACTGTACCTGGAAACAGGGTTATACCAGGTCCTTTGAAGTGTTTCAGGTGCATGAATGTAATTAACATGCTTATAGGTGAAAAAAATTACCCACTCCTCCTCTTCCACCATCCAAATTGCTGTAAGAAACACCATCAGATGTTTCTTCAGTAGGAGAGAAATTTTGTCCCATCCATTTCCTAGAAACTTGTTCCGTACAAACTAATTTATCACTTCTGAGCACAATCAAGACCTAATCTCAACATTGTTGAGATCAATCTGATTTCAACATCAGTTCTGCCCAGGTGACTCAGTCTGAAGCTCATTGCAACAGTAGGAGCATTTATTATCAAAAGGAAGATAATCCCAAGCATTTTCTGAGCTGCTGTGAAAAGGCCTCTTTGTGTATCACAGCTCGGCAGTACAGGGCTGATATTGTGAAAGTCTGAGCTTGTGATCTGCCTATTGCAGAGTTGTAAGAAGAGTCTTTGGCAGCTACCTTCCACCAGAACACCTCCAGGATTTCTGATGGTGAGGAACCACTTTCTCAGAGGAACCCCCACAAAAAGACTATTTGCAGGGAAGCGTTGAACAGTTGCAAAAAATATGGCCATAAGGGAGCTCAAAAGGCCCTCTTGCACTGCCACACTACACAAAAAGCTGGCAGCCACTTCCCATCTTATGAAACATTGGGAAAAACTGCAAGGTAATCATTCAGGAACAGTCAAGGCAGGTGATGATGAGTGAGACAGGACAGTCAGGGGCAACTCTAAAAGAAAATGGAAGGAAAGTTGGGCAATATGACTACTACTCAGACTGTATATAGGTGAACCTGTGAACAGCAGCTCAGAGGACTCATGTGACCACGTGAAACAAAAATTACCTAATTCAGGGGTATTTTTTATTGATAGTGAAAACTGTATCAATTTTTACAACACTGATAGTAATTTTAGACACTTATTTTCAGAGATTTGTGAAGAAAGCTTGGTTAAACAAGAACCTCACAGTGGACAGGGAATCACATCAGACATGAAAACCTTCAGTGTGACAGTAAATAAGATGAGGAAGACCAACACAATGGATTAGCTACTTACCAGAGAAATTCCAGTTCAAGAGATGGCTGTTCCACCAGACAGAAAAGAAACATGAATACTGGTTTGTTTCACATTTTCATGTGCCACATATTTTATTATCTTACACAACACTTTATTAATTTAAATGGGATATGTATATATCAATTGGTAAAGTAACAAAGCAATAAAATTAAGCATAAATTCGCTGCTTTGAAGTTTGTTTTGATTTAAACCACTGGTAAATTCCAATCTGTTTGTCTAGCAGTCACATAAATAGGATTAATTGGAGTCCAGCGCGTCCAGGGGATGATGTGAGTGATTTCTACTGCTAGTAGAACTGGCAAACATCAAACATCTTAATCTCATGAGATAATATACAACCCGAGAAATAACACGAGTGGTTAAATCTAGCGGTCAGAGACTAACAATTTCGCTGCTTCCTTCGTTCCACTGCCAAGCGCAAGGCCCGAATTATCAACTTCTCATTATTCAGGACGTTGTAATCAGTCAGTTTCACTAGTTTGTCAAAATTCTCCTCACTGAAACACACTTCCCTTGTTGTAAATGGGGAGAGAATACTGGAGACATCAACTTGACCTTCAGCCATCTCTTCAGGAGTCCTTTCCACACCTGAGGGACAAATCGCAAGGAGATGCAACAATAAGGTTTTATTGCAGACTGTGGCTCATATCAATCATTCAAGTACTTATAAGTAGAAAAGGGAGATTTGGAGGGAAAAGTATGATTTGCCAGAGGGGTGTAAAAGTAGTCTAGTAGCACTGTATTGTTCAGCCTTTGACTCAAGCCTCTGTCCAAAAATTATGTAAACCCACAGAGCTGGGAATGAGAACATTGATCATCAGAAGCAGAGCTTGTAGACCAAAGTCTTTTTTACCCAAACTGGAAAAGTGCAAGCAAAAGGAAAACAAGGCAGTCTTACACTGGATGAAATAACGACCCTCTAACTGAAAGTTCGGGAGAAACAATGGTAGTCAGACAGAGGACAGCTATACTAAGAAAAAAAAAAAGAAAGATTTCTGTCCTCTCAGTCTGGGAGATTACTTTTAAATATGTGACCAAATCCCAGATGAATGGGCTACCACCAAAACCACCGGAATATTTTGCCTTCTATCTTCACAAGAAGCAGTGAATAACAGGTCTGTGTCTGTAAAGTGTAATAGCTTGTGTTGAGAAATTACCACCTATGCTGTACAACCTTTGGGAGCTTTACCTTCATAATATTTCTAGTAATTCCTGTGGGATAAATGCCTATTTTCATGCCAAATGCATTAGGAAAGATTCTGGAGTTCTCACAGTCCACGCATACTGACACAGACCAGTTATTTTTTATCAGCAATGAGACTAATAATGCCAGCATTGGAAAGAAGGTCACAGATGACAGTGAATCATTAGATATGAAGAGGACACACTATGTAAGTGATATTTGATTAAAATTGCTAGCCACAAACGACTCACCAGGTGCTTTATATTTCTTGAAGGTGTCATTTACAAGGGGAAAAAAAAGAACTGTTGGAGCTTGTGGACTGTCAGAATCTTCAAACACATAGCATTCCTTCAAGTTTTCCCTGTCTTCCTCACTTATCTCGATTTTGGGAAATGGAATTCCTTGCCCTGAGAAGTAATTTGCAATCTGATCCAGAGGCTGAAATTAATTAATAAAATAAATAAAATTAATACAAAAAATTAATACAAATAATCAAAACTCAAAAAAAAAGATAATCCAGAGACCTGGATTTTTTCAAATTCAGCAGCCAACGTGCATATGCCAAGGCTTGAAGCTTCCTCTGGGAAGATGTTAAGTTGCAGACAGAAACAGCAATAACCACACCAAACATTGCAGCTTATCTTATTTTCTGCACTGCTTTAGGCAAAACAAGTAAATAGTCACTTCCTTTGACCTTGACAATGGAGCCAAAAGCCAGAGGACTGATTTTATTATTTCAATTAAATAGGTTCAGAAATGGAAAGGAAAGAATGGAGAAGGAAAACATCAGTGCAGATGATTGCACGTCACTGTCTTGACTTCTTCATTATTTACCACTTTACAAGTCTTTGTCCTCTGCATAGTTTGCGATCATTTGATAATGACTCCCTATTAACAAATACATTTATCAATACACATTATGACCTCATGAAAAAAACCCAAACATCTTTAATGGCTGTATTTACTATAAGCCTATGTCTATTTTGGTACTATTCTCATTATGTATGCAACACTAATTCATTTTTTTTAAATTACTAATCAAGTCCTACATCAGGCAGTACACTTCCATAAGACTGATATGAGATAAATAGGCCAAGAGACACATAGGTTTTCATATTTAATCTGTTAAAATATTGTCATGACTTTCCATTGCCTCTCTAAGTTGCTCACCTCAAAGATCACAGAATCACAGAATGACCTGAGTTGGAAGGGACCCACGAGAATCATTGAGTCCAACTCCTATCCCTGCATAAGACAAACCCAAAATTTACACCATAAGTCTGAGTGCATTGTCCAAATATTTCTTGAATATTGTTAGGCTTGGCATCATAACTGCTTCCCTGGGAAGACTGTTCCAGTGCTCCACTCCCCTCTAATTGAAGAATCTTCTCCTAATATGCAACCTAAACCTTCCTTGGCACATCTTCCTGCCATTCCCTTGGGTCCTGTCGTTGGTTATGAGAAAGAAGCGATCAGCACCTGCTCCCCCTCCTTCCCTTGTGAGGAAGCAGTAAACTGCTATGAGATTCCCCCCTCAGTTTCCTCTTCTACAAGCTGAACAGACCAAGTGGCTTCAGCCGCTCCTAATACGACTTCCCCTCTAGACCCTTCACCAACTTTATGGTCCTCCTCTGGATGCTCTTCAGTAGCCTGATATCTTTTCTACACTATGGTGTCCAAAACTGCACACAAGACTCAAAGTGGGGCTGCAGCACTGCAGAGTAGGGTGGGACAATCACCTCCCTCCACTGGTGAGTAATGCCATGCTTGATGCTCCCCAGGACACAGTTGGCCCTCTTGGCTGCCAGGGCACACTGTTGGCTTGTGTTTCACTTGCGGTGAACAAGTACCCCCAGAACCCTTTCTGCAGGGCTGCTGCTTAGACTCTTGCTCCCCATTCTTTATGTATATCCAGGGTTGCTGTGTCCCAGGTGCAAAACTCAACACTTGCCCTTGTTAAACTTCATGTGGTTGGTGATTGCCCAGCTTTCCAATTTGTCTAGATCCCTCTGCAGGCCATCTTTGCCCTCAAGAGTGTCAACCGCTAAAGTCAGTATCAGAGCTCCAGAATACTCTAGAATGCTTTAAAAAGTCCAAAATGGCTTTAAATTGGAGGGGGAAAGATTTAGGCTAGACATTAGGAAGAAATTCTTAGACATGATGAGGGTGGTGAGACACTGGAACAGGTTGCCCAGGGAAGTAATGGATGTCCCATCCCTAGAGGTATTCAAACACAGGATAGATGGGGCCTTGAGCAGCCTGATCTAGTGGGAGGTGTCCCTGATCATGACAAGGCCATTGGAACTAAATGATCTTTACCCTCCCTTCTAACCCAAACCATTCTAGGATTCTATGATTTGTTTGATGAATATGCCTCAGTCAGTTCTTCAAAAACTTTTGTATACACTGCAGTGAAGACCTTGGTGATGTTAAAATGTCTAAATCCATCACTGCCTTCTAAAATCCTTCTGGGTTACTGAGAAATAAATCACCTAATAATCTAAATAATAAATCATGTAGTAATCATCTAATTCCTATTCCAGTACTGAAAAGTTAGTTGGTATGACTGACAATTGCTAGACTCCAAAAGACCAGGAAGGAAAAGGATCTCAGATACCATAGCTTTTCTTACCAGTGTCTGGGAGCCGCCACTGTAATTTAAATGTAGGATGACATCCACCTCCCTTTTTGATCTCAAAAGTGGTGGGTAGCTGGTATTGATGAAAAAGCCAGTATCAACAAGGGAGAGGTCATCGTTTGCTGTTTCCATCAGTTTATTTGGAAAGGAGTCTATCACTGTGTCTGAAATATAAACATTTCCCATCACAACAAATACAAAATGAAATTGACTGCTCATCTGCAGAAAGTTAAAGAGGGAAGAAGAAAGAATTTTGCCCACCATCCTCACTGGCTTGCTTTGACTTGCTAGCAACACTGATTTGCAGGAGTAAGTGACACACTACAACTTCTTCCTTCCTGGACACCTTAAACAGCTTTTGGTCTTAAAGGCGAGATCTCTCCTGCCTCCTCAGGCTAAGCTCACCTTGTCTACTGGCACACAATCCCCCGACAACCAAATTCAATTTCACCCCTCAAAAAATTAAACACTGTTCAAATCTGGTTTCCGTGTCTTCCATTTGTGGAATGGAAAAGTGGAATTTTAGAAGAACTCAGTCTCGTCTCTTTCTCCTCACTGGGAAATCCTAATTAAATTCCCAAACGTAAACCTCCTCAAAATGTTACTGCAAAACATTCTGTGTTACTGTGCCTTTCCAAGTGGAAAATCCTTCACTCTCCAGGTACTTGTTATGCATCTGGAAGCCTCTGATAAAATTGGGATACTGTGCAATGGTTGGACGTCCTGTTAAGACATCTCGCAGAGCAGAGGAGAAGGCGCCTGAAGGAGTGAACAGGCATGTGTCTGTCTCATAAGGATTCATGGACAGAAAGGGTTCTTCCTCTGCAAGAAGGAAAGAAGAAGTTCTGAGTTTAGGACAGTTTTCTGAAATGATCAATATTTTTTTTAAAATTGAGTAACTAATAAAGGCAGTTGTGACCACCCCCACCCCAAAGGTAAATCAAACATAGTTAGAAGCCCTTAAAGTCTATGCAACTAGATAAAACTCAGTGAATTAAATGACAGCTACCTGCAGGCAGCAAGCTGCTAAGCAGTAAGCACCACCTCCCACCACAGACTTCCTGGAATCATGCCAGCCTCTATCACAACTTGTGGTGGAGACAAGAGCTGAGTTCCAAAGCATACAGGAGGGCAACATTGGCCTCTGAACAGGACACCTTCAGAAAACATGTGAATATCACCCAGCTGCAAACATTAGCTAGGTCAGGAGGCCAGTCACTCCAGGTTCCCTATGCAATTAACAGCAAGAGCAAGCTTTCTCTGCAGGCAGCTTAGCGGAGAAAACAGCACTCTGCAAGAGATGTCTCTCTATTGATGGTATTAGGAGCCAGAGAGGACCATATCCTAACTTAACAATATTAAGATGGATTCCTAATACAATATTATTTTTACATGTGTGATAGAAACTTGTGTTGTGGCTGTACATCCTTTAGAAAAAGGTACAGCTTTGCCAAAGCTTTGCCGAAGAAGCAAAATTTATTTCTTCTAAATCAGGCAGAAAAATTTCTTAGCCAATTTCTTTGCTTTCCTCATCTCTCTCTCCTTGACTTTCACATCATCTTTTCAGGCATTAGACCTCTGCACAGAACATAAGCAATACACACTGGTGGTAAAAAAACCAACCAACCAAAAAAAAAAACCACAAACGATCTCACCGATATCTTTTACTCTGTCTCTTGTCCATCTGTACCAGAAGTCCTCTGAATCAGTAGCCAAATTCCAGACATACATCACATCTATGGAAAATATACTACTCCACATGCCTGTAATGGGAAATAGAGAATAGAAACTGATTGATGGGTTAGTCTTGGAAGAACTGTAATTGATACGTACCTCCAATCCTTCCCCTTGGATGCTTCCTTTCTGTCTGGATGGATATCTTTGTGGGAATACTTCCTAATTACGTCCTTGCCCATACAAAGTCACACCTGCTCAACCTGTTCACTGTTGTTTTCCCAGGGCTCTCCAACACGCACCACGTGCTCACTTGCACCAGCTGCCCCTTGCGTAGGCCACCTTTCCCTCTAAGCAATAGTCACCTTGCATATAGCAGATTCGAGTCTCTGAGAGCCTCTTCACCAGCCTTCCCATAAAGAATTCACTTCCAAAATGTTCTGCACGAATAGACGCTCCATATTTCAGGAGATTGACTTCATAGGGAGTGAACTCCAGCCACTCTATGGTGACAGCAGACAGATTAGGGAAAGGCAATAATGCATTAACTGATGCTAAACAGAGGGTACTAGAAAGCAGGAAAAAAATCATGAGAAAGATACTGTCTAGTTCATCTAATATACCTCACCAGCTACAGTAGTACACTGAGAATATGTCTTCTGATAGAGCAATCTCCAGCAGAAAAGCTGTGGTCTGAATGAAACCATAAGCATTCTATGCATATAGTCTTACCCAAAAGCATGTCTTGCTCAAGTATAACTTCTTCCCTTAAGGGAAACACTGATAGAGAGCTTAGCCTTCACTTGGTGTACTCAGCTGCTCATATTAAACACACACTATGAAAATTAATATTAGAGAGAATAGTGATTTTCCTGCCTCTGGAAACAAAAAGTCAAGCTTTTCTCTTTATTTATTGATCAAAATAAACTGCGTGGAAACATCATAAGAACTAGCTTCATTGCAAGGTTTTTGTGACCAGGATAAATTTTGACTTTGCCATAATCTGTGATATAAATATATTTTAGCTTCCGGCAACATTGAAAACTCAGATCCTAAAGAGTAGACATGTTTGGAGATTTTTAAGTGATAGTCACTATTATATGACATTTTAAGAGTTTTTCTGTGATTAGAATTAAAAGATGTTGTATTAAAGCTGATTACATGCATTTAGTCTTAGTTCAGATTACTTAAATTATAAAGTAGTTAAGAAGACTGGATCATAACCATTTACCTCTGAATGCCTGAGCACTATAGTTGGACTTGAGGTTGATGGCCACATAGATGGGCAACGGGTTCTGACCATTATCCACGGCCTGTCGTTGGTCGGAGAGTCTGTGTTCATCTTTCTGGGTTTGATTAAATATGGTTAATGGAATGAACTGAAAACCAACTTGTACTTGAAATAAAACACTATGAATTACAAGCTTTACTTAGGTTTTCCTTCCATTTTCTCAGCTCACTGGATTGTGCAGAAATATCTGCCATAGCATATTCCAAACTTGGCAAGTATCCCATAAACAGCAGCTACACCCTTTATGGGTTCTTGAATTTTGAGGAACGCAGAGAGGTTGACTCTAGATTCAGCAAAGGAAAAAACATTCCCAGGAAGAAGTGCGTGGCTAAATAAAATGTAAAGTACTTTCCTTTACCAAATATCAGGGAACATTTTTTATGATATTTTAATGTATTTCGCGAGTATATTAATACTGAAGAATATATTCTATTGCACATGACAATTAAAAACTTCCTTGTATAAACACAAAACAGAAGGAAACTAATTAAGTTATACTGTTATTAAAGTACCAAAATTTCTTTCACTCTTTCTTAAAACTTGATGAAACATTTACAGAATGGTCTTTCCCACTGTTTGAATCATCTCCATATGCAGTCTATAATTAAGTCACTTTATAAATGCATATATTCATTTATGCTAATTAAGTAAATAATTTCAAATTTTCCGGTGCCTCTTCTAGTCACAATATTTCATGCCCAAAGTAAACAGTTTACATTTCAGAATTTTTCTTTCTTTAACAAGAAAAAACACCTTTGACTGCAATGGCATGGCTCCTTCAGTTGAAGGTGAACCTTACTTTAAAGCAAGAGTTATGTTGTAATAATGAATCTGAATATACAGAATTTAATCAATCACTAAACTAGTTATTTGCATTAGTAGTACTGAATGGCATTCCAGGGTTTGTTTTCTTCTTCTTTATAGCTACAGAAGTTCATCAGGTTTCTGGAAAAAAAGGAATAATACCTTATCATGTAGCATTGATTCAATGACAAGCCCCCAAAGGTCTATGAAAGAAGTTTTATGTCCTTCTTTAGTCCTCTCCTTCAGGTCATTGTAATAATACTTAAGACAATCCAAAGAAAAACAGCAGATCTTGCATTTAGTTACTTGATTGCGAGCTTCCTTGATTGCATCCTCCAGGTACTTTTGTGACCAATTAGAATTTTCATATAAGTTTGCCATTGTCCTGAAGAAACATTAGAGGAAAATAATGAAAGAGAACTAATGCTGTGGTTTGGCTTCAGAAAACTCTTTGCCTGTTTCTCAGTTCCTATGAGATTCAAAACTGAAAATTAAATGCATCTAAAATACTCCCTTTTCAAGAACAAACAAAACTTCCAAGGTTTCCTGGTTTTGATGATAAAGGTTTATGTGGGCTCAAAATTCATCTGAGAAATTCAAGGAAGGAAAATACAAATACAAAGGAAAATACGAAATACAAAGGTTTCACAAGTCCTTAGAAATCGGTTTCTTGGAAGGTAAAAAGTACTCTAGGGAGTAATTTTTACTTGTTTGCTCTAGTCCCGTATTTGTTTCCAGTATCTGCTGCTGGCTCCTGCCTGCAAGAGAACTGAGAAATACTTGGGACCTGGGCATGTCCTGGTACAACCATTCTTACTTGTCTCCTTGAAATCATAACACAGACAGGTACACTCAGGTCTCCACATGCATGCAGAGAACTTAAAAGAACTTTGGCAGATGCTTAGACAAATCTGCCATTAAAGTTTGGACATCAATAAAGGACCTACAAGTGCAAAAATGCTGTCTCCACTTCCAGCTAGGTGTAGAGAAGTGGATCTACCTGGAGTTCACATGATTAAATACTTAAATTCTTTTAAAAATGACACAAACTGCACTAGGAGAAGTGCATTTTCTAATGAGCAACCATAACCGCAGTCTCTCCAAGGTCAGTAACTTGGTATAATTTGACTGTCTGTGACAGCATTAATACCTCTAGTCTCAAATACACTTTTTACCAGAGGGAGATTCACTCTAAATCCAGAATGGAAGTGAGAATAACCAGCAAATGGCAGGCATAAATTCTTCTTCCCGTCTTTCTTCAATTCCCAGTCTAAAGATAAATTTGTTGCATTTAGTCTAATGTATAATTGATAAAATATGAAAAGACAGTAGAGCATTTGCATGAAAATACCAGGCATAGTCTGTGTCAGTATGGTGACAATGGCAGCTGATGAACATGGCAATTGATCTGTTATTATATTTATGTTTTATTTCTTTGCTCTAGATGGACACACAGGAGATTGTGGGAAAAATATAAATGCTTTTCCTTTACTAAGCACCATATAAGCTGACGATGCTGTCCAAACAGTCTACAGTATTAAGCAAAGAGAGTGTAAACATAAACCTTGTTTGGATCATTCTCACCATGTGGTACCCGATAAACCACCAATGTAGGAAAAGCAGTCTAACAGGTTGAGTTTCTGGAGACCCAGCAGGCTGCCATACATTGCTGTCAGAGATCTCGTTCCTCCTCCAGTTGTTGTGATGGCCACCACCGGTACCTGTTCAACATGGTAAGGCAGAGGGAGTGAAAGCCATGCATGTGTTAGAAACAAGCAATTCCCTCGTACCGCAGAAATCACATAACGGGTTACAGGCATTGACACAAACAACAATGTTACTCCATGCAAAAACGATGTGATTGTTGCGAAAGACTTCTGTAGCACCACCTGACTGATGAGAGAGGGAACGTTTTTATCTTACCCATTCAGACTGGGGCAGGAGGCTCTTTACTCAATATATAATTGGAAATGAACCTCATCTCCCTGGAATTCTTCTCAAAGTGTATTATTAGAAGCCATCACAGAAAAGACAGGATTTACCATGTAGTAGTAGATTAGGGATCTGTGATTCTGCCTTTAACAATGACCGGTGTCTCAGAAGAATGCACAATACTATGTAATCAGCCAGACCACACAACAGCCAAAACCTTCCTGGTCTCAGGCCACTAATTACTTTACGTCCTAAAGTACAATCATCAATTGGCTTCCCCTGCTCCAAATTCCAAGTCTAATTGAAGAGACAGAATAGTCTTCTCTTAATCTTTTTCTGATTAAGTACACTCGTTGCTTCCATTAGTATCTTGAGTTGCTTACATTCCCTGTGGAAAAGGTCTATTTATTCCTTTTTAATTATTACCTTCTAATTTCATCAGTCAATCTGCTATTCTCAAGTCAATGAATAGAGATTGAAGAAAATATTTCTCCCGTTCTATGAAATTTAAATTAATTTTAAAAAAAACGTTCTTCCTATACTAAACTTGATAAGAACTTAAAATTTAAGAATTTTTATAAAATAATGATAAGGAAAACCTGATCATTTTAACTAAAATCAGAATAATTTCAAAAAGTTATATTTTAGTTCTTCCATTTTTCTAACCTTTTCATGATGAATTACAATTCTAATGGTAATTTTTTTTCTCAGTTCAAATATAAGTCAGTTAACAAAGCAGAGGGGATTTTTGTCCGCAATGTTGAATTTAAATACTGTAAAAGGAACGCCAGAGTAATTAGACCTTTTCAAAAACAACTTTAGTCTAACTATTTTGGTCTTACCACCACTTTTCCATGTGTCAGGAAACTCTCAGACAGCTATGTAAAACTATTCTTTCCAGTTTTCTTGAAAACTTCATTTCCTATATTATTCTCTGCTCTGAAGTCCAAATTGTGATTTTTTTTAAAAAAACTGTATTTATCCAAATCATTCTTTAACTGCCAGCTAAACAGGATTCTTGCTGTTGATATGTTTGTACTTTTCTTATTTTCAACAACCCATCTAGACATAAGCAGTTACAAAACTCATAGTTGATTTACAGAGGCAGGAGCATGGTCTACAGTGATAATGCTGCAGAAACGGCTAATGAATCAGCTATTTAATCTATACCACTCAATGATGTTGTAAGATTCACTCTTCTTTTCCAGCTTGTCAGTTTTATCCTAGAAGTCAATTTTCCCAACAACGCGTCTTATCTGCTACAGAAGACTGTGTGAAATTTTTGCTTCCTCCCTTCAAAATCCTTCACAAATGCCATGACCACCACCTTGTCTCTGTTAATGAGCTAGAGGCACACTACTTCCCAGGCACTTTCTCCCAGCTGTTCCATGTCTGCCCATTTTTTCCCCCTAAAACTCATGAGCAATATCAAAAACAACCAGGAATGGGTTGAACTGAGGAGCTACCAGGGATTGTATTGACTTGCCTCGTGGTCTTTCAGATCCTCCTCCAAATGAAGAATCTTTTTCAGAGCAGCAGCAACATATTTCTTCCTTTTCCATAGGAATTCCTTCTCTTCTGTGCACAGGCTAAACCCCAAGCGCACATCCAGGTCTCCTATGCTGGAAGAGACAATGGGAGAAATCAATGCACATGTCATTTATAGCCAATTTCAAGAGCTGTGTGGCACAAATCATCTGTAAAACAAGTTGTTTCTAAGTCTGCATATTAATCAAGGAACAGAAAAAAAAGGGAGTATTTTTATTGCCAGTAAGAAGTAATAGTGAAGATGAAGGGGAGTTTCCAAGGTGCTTTAGACATGGGCAGAAAGACAAGACACACAAGCCATGGAAAGATCACCAAAGGAGGTAATTTCAGCAGTAATTTTTCCTGGAACAATTCCTTTTTGTCCCCATGACATCCTGAAAAAAGTCAAGCAATGCCACCTTCACCTTTTCTCAGGTTTTGACAGCTCACTAACAGTGTTTAAAGTGAGGGTCCTAATGAGCTGTGTGATAGAACTTGAACTGCAGAGCAAGTCCTGCAGCATCACACCCTGCTCAGCCTCTGTCCTGTGAATTCCAGCCTTTCACCTGTGTGCTGAAGAGATTTCTAGATAAGCATTTGCAAGCTTCATCCTGAAAATATATCAAAAAATCCATCATTTCTTCCATATGGGCAGCCATACTTAGTTTTCTTCCTTCAGAAATGAGAAGCATAAGCCAAAAAAACTTACAGAAAAAAGGTACAAAACCAACCAACTGGCAGCTAATGTTTTGTGTTTTCAACAACACAAACACCCTCGTTGCTGAGAAGACCACTCAATATTGACCAAATATTCTGTGTCACATCACCCTCTAATGGCTGCAGACTGTATCCTGGACAGCACTTTGACCAATATTTCACAAACATGAATATTTCAAGGGTTACTATTAATAACCTTTGCTCTCCAGCAAATTTGGTATATCACAGTGTAATTTTGAAAACACAGTAAGGTCAATTGATTGATCTTATAAAAGCAAACATCATTTTTAGCAGTAGATTAAAATTCCTCTTGCTCTCCCTATAGATCTGTGATTTACATTTCAATATATTTCGTTATGTGCTGAGATTGAACAAGTAGCTCTTCTTCCTGTGCTCTGAATTTCACCTACACAAACTGTTCCCGTGCTCTGAAAATCCACCTTAGTTCCTTTCTGTATAACACCCGGTTGTAAGCATGGTGCATAAAGTATGAAGTTCTCACTTGAACCATAAATCCTCATTGTCTTCAATTTTACATATCACTGGTGCAATTCTGTCCCTGTGAGCGGGCTGGCAGAGGTGCAGCTGCTCACCTCCCATTATGTTCAGTGAAGCAGGAGAAGGGGCAGAAGCCAGGTTGCCCTGTGTTTGTTTGGTGACTTTGCAAAATTAAAGAGGAATAGGGTTTATTTCCATCATTATGCAGATCTGACTATTGGCATAAATAGGCAACAAAATTAATACGTGAGTAGTGCAGTTTTATTCATGTCTATGAATATTAGTCATAAAATAGGCTAGTTTACTCTGAAGAAACCTACCGAGACTCATAAACTCATATTGAACTGCATGATCCTGTAACTGCAGCAGACTTGCACTTACTTCAGGCACCACATGAGTACAGGACAAAGCACTCACACAGCATGTGTTCATCTCCCCACCTATGAGGAAAAAAACCTGGATAACTAGTTTAGGATAATCCTGGATGGTAGGATGAAAAAGGCTATCTTACCATTTCCTTGCTGTCAAGCACAAGTGAAAGGAATTATCCTAGAAATCCAGAAAATAAAGCTAATTACCACAAAATTTTAAAACATATCTTTCCTTCAAGCTCAAGCAAGGCACTTTCGGTGAGAAAGAAGGTTCTCAAATAATAATTCATATGGCTAAAGACATTATTTTGGTATAATTAACCCAAGTCTCACTTTCTACTCTGGAATCAAATTCTCTCTTATCTGGCAAGCCTGTTGGTTTGGGGCAGTGGGTATGCCCCACACTTGCATCCTACACCAGCTCACAGTGTGCACACTTAGGAGTAATAAGAATGAGAGAAGTTACCTTATTAAAAAAGGGAGAAAAAAAAATCACACATATAAACATTCTCAATATCAATATTTAGACAAGTTGAGGTCTGAATTAGGGTCATATTCTGGATTGATTTTTTTTTTTTTTTTAATTACTGGCCATTCTGGAATTATCTCCATACCAGAAATTTTGAAATGCATGTGTTGTTTTTGTTCCTTGAAACCACTTAATTCTAATTTTGGGACACAGATTTGCAATGAGTTTCATATTATTATAATTATTGTTAACAACTGCTTCCTTAAAAGTGAGTATGACAGTCTCAATTTTTTTTCAACATTTTCAATAATCAGCTTTACAAGTTCACATAGTGATTTTGTTCACTCAGTAACTTTGTTCCTAGCAGAACAATATTAAGCACATTTTGAAAATAGTCATTTCAGAAGTTTCACAGCACTCACCTCTTCTACTATTATTTCCTTCTGCAAAGGGATTGAAGTCAGAGGGAAAGAAAGGACCCCAGATTTCTCACTTTCGTTTTTATTTGCCAGCTGAAACAATGTAAAAATGTTAGAGACCTGCACAGGAAAGGTTTTTCATCGCTATATCTTCTCCTACTAAGAGGGCTAGTTCAGTTAACTGGTTACATTAATTTCTTCTAATTTCATTAAGGTTAGTGATAACATACAGAAGAGGAACATACTTCTTCTGGCAATATGATATCCAGTCTTGTCTGTTCATTTATAACACAGTGAAACACAATGATCCTAAGGCAGGGCTCAGAGTCCAGCAAAATCTTCTGGCTTCCTTCATGGGATCCTTTCACTGTAAATGTAAGCTCCTGATCTAAACATAGAAGAAAAGGAACAATGAGAATTTTAACTATTCCAAGCGAACACACATAACTAATAAATAAAATCAGCTTCTACTCTGCACACTTCTTGTCTGATCTTCCTTACACCACAATGATTAAGGAGACTTTGGGTGCCCTAAACAGATTGAAAGCTGATATCTTTGTCGGTCTGTAGAAATCATTAATACACAGAAAGCACGTATTTTTGTAATACTATAGTGTATTTGGTTGGTGCTTTCCATGAGTAAAATCCGAGATTTAGATTTAAAGGAGCATCAGTTTAAAGGCATTTTGGATTATTTATATTGAATAAGAGTCATTTGTTTGAAATCAGTCTTTTCTAGTTAATCATGTGCATTTTACTGTATATTGTGCCTGCTACAATAGTCAAATGACTCAAACCCCAAAATCAAGCTGACTCATTGACAAGTGCCCTCTTGACACCAAAACTGAAACAATCCATCAACCCAAGAGCTGTGTTCCTTGTACATAAAAGCCCTTACATTTAGAGTGAGATTGTTTGCTGTTCTCTTCAAAGATCATGGCCAAGGGGCATACAATTTTAGTTTGCTAACCTTTCCCACCCAATGTTGCATTTCAGTCAGAAATTTCCTATAATGCAACTTAGCCGTTGTTATGATTTTATTCATAAAGATCAGTTTTCCATTTATTAATTATCTTGAAACAGCCACAATTTTTTGAGAATTGCCCCATGAGCAACACTACACAACCTACTGTTCATTTGAATGAATTTAAAGACTAGTGAAGACTAGTGAGGCATCCTGCTACATTTATTACAATTCCGTTTTACAGGTCAAGTCGCAATTTGGTGCTGGTTTGCATTTTGTGCAGACCCCTTTGATACAATTTTACATTTAAACTTAAGTTAATTATTTTTGCCCAAGCAATCAAAAAAACCTCTTTTTCAGAACTCTGATTGGCTTGATACTTTGTGCATAATAAAACCCAAATAAAACATACAGGATAAGATTTCTACATATTAATTTAAATATAAGATAATTTTAAAAGAAGATCCAACAGTTAAAAATTTTCATTTTGAACAAGCAATAAAAAAAGAGAAATAATATAAGTTTTTTTCCAAGTATATATGGCTGGGTTTGCCTCAATTTAAGATTTGCCTCAGAACTAAATATTTGACTAATTTGAACTTTGACAGATACAATCTTTCTGCAAGGTGAGACACAGTGAAACTAAGTGTTGTGTGACACAGCTAGAGTAACACGCACAACAGATTATTAATTTTTCAACATCTATATAATGACTGAATCATAACACAAAGACAATAGGTTAATGAAGCAATAACCTCACTTGTGGATTGCTGCTTCAGTTTCCCTGTATCCACCCTAACCTCCAAACAGGAAACTTCACGTGCCTGTAGCAAGAGACAATAAATGACAACTGAGAGAAGCATAAATGTCATTGCAAGTGATTCATACTGTTCTCAACCAACCCATCTAGTTGATCAATTAGTAGATTGTTATCTACTACTATGTCTTCAGATAATGAGTGCAATAGTGACAAGGTATTTTTTCTAAATTTGAAAGCAAGGGGGAGCTTAATCAGTATTTTCAAACTCATGAGCTTCTTGAACTTGGAGAGGTACTTAGAATAAAGATGAGACTTATTCGAAATAATAGATCTATTGAGATATGGGACTCTTAAAACACTTCCTATGAGCATTTTATCACTTCCACCATTAAACCCTGATATGTGATGTGGGAGAAATGAGTAGGAAATTTAAATTTATAGAAGAAAATAGGTGGTAAAACTGTGCTGACAGCAGCCTCACAGCATGGCTTTGCAATAGGTGGAAATGCATTGGAGTGACCAGAAAACAGGGAACCTTAGTGCCAACAATATTATTTTTTTCATTAGGGCAGCGTGGCTGATAGTACTGGCTTTGGGTCAAAGCTCAAAGTTTCTGGAGTTAAATACATGAACATTTGTGATACGCGCATATGAAAGATTGTAAGAAATATACATTACCACTAGTACCCCATTGGTAATGATGCTATCAGGATAGTCCAGACTGAAAAATAAAATGGAAAATAGAATGTTATACATGGGGCAAATATTTAAGTCTATGAGTTAACACGTTACTAACTTTCCCCATATCAATTTTGACATTTCTGACTTTAACATTCTCACTCAAAAATACTTTAAAGCTTTTATCAAGCATAGTTTTAGATGACAATCTGAGTTGCAAGTTTTTCCACCCATCCTGACAGAATATGAAGCTGAGCTTTCTCTCCTGTGGTTTTGCACACCTTCTGTAGTGAACCATATAATGAATTCCGATTCATGACACGCTCAGTTTGAGGAGAGCTGAGGGCTGTTACGTCAACCTTGATCGGTTTGATTATCACACAGTTTGTCCCAAGGTTTTGCACTCAAACCCACTAATAAATTAGTCTAGATTTCCACAATTTTCAAAATATTAGGATAACGGCGGAACAAATTGTACTTGCCTCTATAAAGAGATTTTCAAAATAAACAAGATATTTTAATACATCACTACATGTGTAGATGCGTTTCCATTTACCTGTCATGGAGTAGAAGTGGATTCATACACTATAGATGCAAAATTTTATATTCTAAAATATTTTTCCTTCAGGAAAATCAGGCAATGTCTCAGTAAGGATATCTTATATTTTACCATTTTATTAAGTTGCAGATATGAATTCAAAGAGTGTCTCAATAACCCAGATTAGTCCAAAGGAAATATATACATACATAAAATTATAAAGAGTGAGCAGCAACTCCTCATCTTGCTACAGGAAGTATGAGTTTTTTGTTCAGACTTTACAAGCTATGGATTATACACGCAGTAGTCTCATAAATTGTATTGATTAGATATGTATTACATCTCAGCTGAAACCAGACAATATGTTTCCTTTAAAATCAGATAAATTACATTGTTATTATTCATTTTAAAAGAAGATTTATCACAACTATTAAATTTCAGTATAAACACACATGAAAATAGCTTTGTAAAATTTCCTATGATGAATTCTCCTAAAATTTCAAAGCTCATATTTAGTTTAAAGTTTCATTTCTAAATCAGTACTTTCTTTTAAGAGCAAAAATATGCATTGGCTAAATACAGCACAGAACACTCAGAAAAAACTTTCCAGTAAATAGATAAAGAAATACATTAAAAAAAAATAAACCAATCCCCACCAAAAAAAACGTTATACACTAGAAAAAAGAATTTTACTGCAGAATTTTGTAGGATTTTTTTTAAAGTGTGTTTAAAAAGAGTTCAAATAACGTTGGTCAGGAACAGGCAAAGAAAATCAGTGTTTCTACCTGCATGCAGGGAAATGTAGTTAAGTACGATGCAATTTTTGTTTCAGACCCAAACTTTTGGACTTAATTAGTATATTATAGTCAAATAATTGTATCATTACATGATGTATGTGTCGCTATCCCAAATACTTCATTAAAAAATTAAAGAAAGCAGAGAGGAAGCATGGTGGATATTAAAAGATCTCAGTCTGAATAGCTTGGTGAAATGAAGGTGCAAAGATAGGAAAAGATGTTGTCTTACACAAGGAAATATCCAGTAGAGTGTAGTATTATTTGTATCAGCAAAGTATAAACTTAGATAATTAGGAGTTCAAGGCATGACCTTCAAACAGGGTGGAAGGATCTGTACTGTTGGACAGAATGGCTTGGAAGGCTCCTACAATAATCTGGGAAAACACAGGCATTAAGCACCAATGGCTGAAATGTCTCACTTGGGGTGTCTCCTCTGCTGTCACCGCTGTAAGGAAGCTCAGCTGCTGCCACTTGTTGATTACTCTCCACACTGTGCTTCCAACTTCTATATCCTGAGTTTCAAGACTTCTGGTCACAGCATAAGACAGATGTTTTGAATTTTTTTCAATTTTTTTTTTTTTTCACCTGGTGATCTATACACTTCTTTTAAAAAGACAAAAGGCACTCACCTTTCTCTGAAGATCCCTAGAAACACAGCTGAGCTGGATGCAGAAGAGCTCTTACCATTCAGGTTGTCAGGGACCCCTGGCTATTCTGCCTTGTTTTGGAGCACTGAATTACGGACACAACATAGTGCTGAGAAGTGACTTTCTCTAACAACAAAGCTGCTATTAGGCAGCCTTCGTTACACGCACTAACAGTCCTATCCTCTCCTACATCATAGCTTGTGATTTATGGCCTTTTCTAATGCAGACTTCGGTTTTACAATGAGAACATGTAGCATGTTACAGCCTGCAGCAGGAGAGACCCTATTGAAAGGTTTCCTAATAGTTTAGTGGACTCTGAAAGCCCATGTATCACCTCCCAACACCTGGTACGCATCAAACTGCCTTCTACTCCTTTTTTAGATCATCTGGCTTATAACAAAACTGGCTGTATTGTATGGAAAGTTACAGTCACACAGATTCACATATTACAGTACCCATTTAGAGTAGGCAACTGTGATCTCTTTCACTGATAATTTGGATTTCTTTATACTTGTGTACAAAACCTTAATTCTTTCATGTCAGATCCAGCTTCCTCTTCTTTTAGAAGCTTCTGCATAGCTCAGTCTGAGCTTTCTGACTACCCAAGACATGTACAGGGGATGGTATTATTTCTATAAAGAAATTTGTATTTGCCTCCAACATTCTTCGATAGTATTTTCCTCAACTTAAATCAAGGAGCAACCTAAAGTACTCCTTGAGACCCCGTGACTTCCTGCCACAAATACAAACAATACATTTGGCCCCTGATGGATGGAGACTTAGCCTTCTCTAAGTTTTCTCAGCAGTACCCAAAAAAAATGGGTACCATTATCTGCTGGTCCTCCCCAACATGGGAGAAATTTCTCAAAATAATACAGCAGAACTACGGAAAGAGGAAAAAGAATTTTATTTTCTAAAAATCATGCTTTAGCCATATTTCAATATTTAATATTTAACTTTTATACAATTTTTGTACACCTATTTACATTTATGTGTATTAAGTGGGCTTTGTTTTTGACAACGTTTCACATTTGAAAAGAAAAGAGTGGGGGAGCTGAGATGAAAAGTTGTGTAAGAGGGGTCCTTCATTCTTCTAAGAGTTGTTTGAGATGCATTTCCTCAACTTGGGACACCTGAAAGACAGAAATATGCCAAAAAAGTTCAGTGGACCCAGCAAATACCCTGAAGTTTTCACACCTTTCCTTGGAAATTCAAAGTACCGTTTAGTTCATCAGATGTCTCTTCAGGGCCACTAAATATCAGGCATGGGCTTCAGAAGAGGTCAGAAGGGAGGGGAATGTTGAGGGAGCGAAGCCACCTAGTCCAGCGGGACCCTGTCCCTGTTTCGACGCGTAGAGGTTCCTGCTGATTCTGGACACTACCAGGAGAAACACAAGTGAGAAAGCCCATGTTACCATTTATAAACATGAGAAAATAACATAAAAAGCACAAAAGTACACAAATCAGCAACCTGTGTGTGGCCTTACCTTTTCCGTCACAGCTGCTCAAGGGCAGCAGCTCTCATGCCAGCTGGGCTCATTACGGGCCCATAAAACACAGGGTGAGCATTTGCAATCCCTTGGCTCAGTTCCTGGTGAAAAGTCACTTGGAGGAAGGAACATGCCTTCCTCTCTATGTCCTTAGGATCAAACATCTGGCTCTCAGTGCCTGCCACGGGTAGTGACAGCAGAGAGATGAGCACTCGCAGGTACTGCAGGAATGGTGTGAAAGTGAGACAAAACTAGAGAGGGTATTCGTCTTGCAGTTGTGGAAAGCAAGTTACCAAAAACGTTTTCTTCCATTTTAAATAAAAGATAACGGGAATAAATGCAGGAACCGATTCATACAGCCCACTGGAGTATTGTGAGGGAATTTTTGCAATGTTCTTTGGCAAGAGTAACACAAACCACAATTTTTGTAGTGAGTCAAACAAAAACAGAAGTGACAAAGCCACTATTGTAAATGCCACCCAGGAAACTTTCTTGGCCTGCGGTTACACTTCACATTTGACATTATTCATCTGCGGTGCTGGAAAGAAAGAACAGGCTAACATAGGAAATCCTGCATCTGGTAAATTCTGGAATGAAGATGGGAAAGATGTGAAAAACTACTTCAGATAAATAGTGTCAGACAAAATGTTCTGTTGGGAATAATTATTAGTTTCAGAGATAAACTGTCATATTTTTTAAAAAAAGTATATTCTCATTGATGACATGGCAATACCTGACGTGCATGGTTAGCTGTACTTCTTGTTAGCACTATGGTTGGCTCTCCCTCTCTGAAAATTTTCTCTGTCAACACTTCTCTCATCCAGCAACACCAAAAACCCTTGCCAAAACCTGCTGAGCTTGTTCAACACAGGAGAGGTCTGTTTCATCCATAGCTTTCTGGTGACCCATCTCAGCTACTTCAGTCTTTCAGATCTTTTCAGAAATTTATAGTTTATTATAGGTAAAGTGATCCGTTGTCTCCGATTTTGGTGAACAAATCCCTTCATAAATTACTCCTGACATTTTCAGTGTTGAGGGAGAAAAAATGCCCTCTCAATATCCTACCAAGAGTACAAGGCTTAATCAATTCAAATGTGCTTACACCTTTATTTCAGACTCAGCTGATGAGCAGAACAGCAACTGCCACACATATGCAAGAAGTGCAAATGAGGGATAGTAAGGGAAATGTTTACCCGCCTTCCCATAAGAAGTCCATTTTCCCAGAGAAGCATCTTCCTTTTTCTCATTCCTGCTGGAACCTCACAAGGACATTCCCTGACTTATGATGCAGCAGTTTCTTCCCTTTGCATGTGGAGTTCTTCGGGCTACAGCTATTAAATTGGTTACACAGATGCCACACCATGAATGAAGAAAGTGGATCAGATGCGTTCGTGCTGTATCAGCTGAGCCATGATTGATTATTCTTAGAACCTCTTCCTTGGGATTGCCCAGGATCCTTTTTATTTGCATTGCTACTCAGACAGCACCTACCAACTGCTAAATTTCTGACATTATCAATGTAACATGTCTACAAGTAAAGGCACTTGGTGGTAAGGTTGAGAAGAATTTGACTCACAGCCAGCACACACGTGTTCTGAGAGGAGCTGCAGCTTCCCTTCCCATATGCAAACACATTCTTGCACAACATCCAAGTCAGACAATCTATCTGGACCTCCTTCACCAAAGGGCAGGATTATCAAGAGTATGATATATACCAACACCATAAGCCATCCTCTAACTTGCAGAGGAAGACTCTAGATAGGCCATTTGGGACACCTAGTGCAGCTCCCTTCTCCATTGCCACTGCTGATGTTGTGACACTCCTAAGCTGTGATATACACTGTTTTTCTTGTTATTGCTGAGCTTTCTGCCAGCTTTGGTGCACAGTGAACAACAAAAAATCTGCCCTGGTGAGTTCCCATGAGTTGTAATAGTAGATTCTGGGACTGGCTATTTTGTTTGTCAACACCGGGAGATCTTTCCTTCTTCAGTCATAGTTCATCCTTCCCTCTCTCTAGTAACTGCAAATTCCCCCTTCAACCAGGAATAAACACATCATTCAAAGTCTCCACCAACATATTATCCTGCGAGGCCTCCTGAAGTGCCTCAAATGCCTTGAGACGGTCCCAGCAGTACCACCACTTCTCTAAGGCGGTTTCAACAACACCTTCAGTCCAATACCATGGATCAAAATGGTAACAGAAATCCTTTCAAGTAACTTCCTCAGGATCATAAAGCATATTATGAAGACTAGAATACCTGTGATCCTGCACCAGACTCCCTCTCCAGTTAGAGGGAGAGATTTCTCCACAGCATGAATTACCTGAAGCAAACACATCACCTAAGCAGTCCAACACCAACAACTTTCAGGCTTATCAAGTGAAGCTTGTGCTGGTGCTCCAGTTTTACTAGTTTCGCAGTCCTTAGCCTTTCATAGTGACCTTGCTTCTTTTTGTATATGGAGTACTTAGTTTCTCTCCCTGCTAGAACTGATACTCAAATCTACCACAGCTCCCCACGTGTAGCGAGATGAGATGAACAGATCAGCTTACAGAAGGGCATTTTACAATATGGTGGATTTGAAAAGTCAAATTGTCCAAGAAAGGGAGGCATAAGATATTTAGGTTTAGTACTCCTTCTAAGGGTCAAAACTTCCTGAATATTTTAATTGTCCTCATACTTCTTTTTGTATTGATTTAATGACAAAGAGAGAACAGGAGAGAGCTGGTGCCCAGGATTTAGCAAACTGGGCAAAAATGACATTTTAAGATTCTACAATCTAAAAATATGTATTCTGAAATTCCACTTCACTAGATGATGTTGAAAACACTTAGATACTGCCTGTAGAGACTATAGGTTTAAGAAGCATGTCACAGATGAACTAGTTTTCCAGCCTATTTTTACACAGAATACCAGTTTATATAAAATTTAGGATTCTACTCACGTGTTCTGCAATGTGAACTCCACCTCCAGCTCCTCACGTGCCTGAAGAGAAAGGAAAAAGGAAAGAAAGGGTTATTGCTTATCTTCCTTTGTAGCTTTCCTCATATAATGTGTAAAATATGTATTTAGAATAGCACTTAGGAAAATCTCCAGAATATAAGAATAATTTGCAAAAGAAACTGTGGTACAAACTGAAGATCTTGAGTTTTAAAAAGCTGAAAAAGCAGTTGCTAAAATTAGGTTTTTTAAATCTGTATGCCGTGTAAGCATGCAGACATAGGAACTGCTATTCTGCTAAACAAATCTTTTTGTCAGATTTTAATTCCCAATACAAAAAGAGCAGGCTGCTTTGACAGTACTACAGTTTAAAGTGGATGGAAATTAAGAACTCATACCAAGAGCCAACAAACATGCCAGAAATATTCAAAATGAAGGCCTTAGGTAATTCATTCTGATTATTTCCATACTAGATTTTTAGCATAGAGATTTGTTCTTAAGAAAAGCTGGTATGGAACACACAGGGATTTGAAGTTTTCTTTATAATAGCAGTATAAAACAGTTTAAATAGATTTTTCCTATAAATAAACACTGTAAAATGATGTATTTCAGCTGAAGGAAAGAATTTGCTCTTGTTCTCCCTGATTCCACTGCTCACCTGTGGATTCAGCTGAAACTTCACTCGAACAGTACGTCCTACAGTGAGCTTATCTATGTCAAAGAGAACTGTGCAAAGTTCATCATCCCTGGTGATTGTGTCTTCATCACAGACCTTTAGCTCCAGCACATTCTGCAAAACGAGGTTAAGAATATAATGGACTTCTTTCTAAGAACTCTGTAAGGCAGGGAAATCTCAAGGCTAGGTTTTCCTCCCTCCTACCTCCAGTTTTAGGGGAGGAAGATAAAACGAGAAAGAAAAGCAGGATAGGGAAGAATTTAGGGAATATTAGACTTCACACTAATAATTGTACAGAAAGAAGTAGGTTTGTCTGCCTGGGTAAATGAAACAAGGCAAGAAAGTCATGCAGAACATTTTTGCATTTGTAATAAATAACTGTATTAAAAGTTTCTATTTTATTTTTCTGACCTTTGACTGTAATCATAGGTATACAATGAACGTTTTAAGGATTTCCTTTCCACCATACTTAGAACTAACTTATCTTACTGTTATTTTCGTATGGTCTTTATCTTGGGCTTCACATGCACATGTGAAAACCGCAAATAGAATAGTAAGGCCATATTCTACAGGGCTAATTGCTTTTCTCTGCTGCTGTATAGTAGATGTTTAAGTAATAAATAGCTGGAACAGAACTATACCAGGGAGATATAAGAGACAGCAGTTTTTCCTGACAAATATTTAACATCTCTACTCTTCAGAAACTAGCTAAATGATTATTTTTTTATTGTACTGCCTATCTGCAGACAGTGAATGATCAAAACCGTTTCTTTTCACAACCTTGACTCGGCGGTCTATCTTATAGCAGAAAGCTTCATTCCAGACGGGGTTTTTACAGTTCTTAATGGTTCTGGTTCGAACCTTCTCAGTTGAGGCAGTAGGCAGCCACAGTGTCACGTAGCAATCTGAAAGGGTGACTGTATAACGAGAAGATGAGCAGAGTTATAAAGTATTCAGAAAAAAAAATACAGTACTAGGTACTTTTAACCCTAATAAGAAAAAATTAGAGATAAATATTTGTTCCTAAAATATAGAAGGTGAGAAGTAAATGAAACACTCAGAGGTAAACAGAAACACCTTTGCACATTTTCCATGCTCATTCCCAATATAAAGTTTTATTTTAAATAGCACCGTACTGTGTGTGCAGTACAGGCACATCTATCCATGCTGCACTTAGCTTTATACTCACGACTATCCAAATAACTTGGGCAGAGTAATGTTGCCAAAACATGAGAATATCAGACGGTATATGCCCTTTGCCATGTGTGCTCATATCAGCTCCAGGGTAGCTCCTCTGTCAGTCACACAATACACCTCACTACCTTTGATCTGGCCTGCAGAGATTTGTTTTCTTGAACTTCCTTCCCAGATTTGGTACCCTAACTAGTTGAAAGCCTTTACTTATCAAAGCACTGGCTTAAATGAAGAAAGATAGATTTATTTGACAAAAAGTAAATTGTTCTCCCATCAGAGCTGAAAAAATGTCCTTATCACAATTCAGAATGTGCCAATTTCATATTCATTCATGCATTTGGCTAAAGTTTTAGAAGTTCTGACTTTCTCAGCCAGTCTTTTGGAGAAAAAAACAAAGTCTGTCTCAACACCAGGGTTAAGTTAAATTCATCCTACTCCTTCCTATCCCTAAACCTGCAGACTTGAAAATCTTGCCACCACTCAAGTCTAGGGAAAGAAGCTCCTCCCTTACTTTGACCCTCTGAGTTTGGAGGGAGAACCATCAGGGAGAGAGACTTGCAGAAGCTTGACACCGGCACTAACAGCCTTTCTCTCATATCTATAATGCAATATATATTCCTCCTATTTCTCATTAGCAAAGCTGAATCAGTCATCCGGTTCTCACAGCAACCTTGTGAGTCAGAAGAGGTCAAATAATTCAGCCCTAGTGAATCCCTACACCACACTCAAAACCTGTAACAGTGTTATTACATCACATTAAGTACAATACTCTTCACATATTTCCTCTTTATCTTTCAGTTAAAACAACAGATGTCATTTTTTCTACCAACTATATTTCTCCTAGGCTGTACTTTTATTGTGTAGTCAACTCTAATTGTCAGCAAAACCTTGATAATAATTGTGGGAAGGAAAGAATTCCCAGGAAGTTCCCTTAGCCGAATCTGATCAGAAGAACATGATCAATCAGATATTTGACAGAGGCACAGTGTAGACAGATGAAAACGTAAAGGGTTAATGGTGATGATTAATGCTAGAGTTTCCATTTTCAAGCAGCTTAAGACACACTGAAGAGTTACTTCACAATGGCAATGAAGGATTAAGCAAATAAGTACTTGCCCAAGATTCTATAATGTATCAGTGTCAGGGTTCAAAACACAGTCTATATTTTCAGGCTTATACCCAAATCTAGTAAAATTATTCTGCCATGGAACAGCAATGGGGAGAAAGACTTTAAGAGCATATTTATTTTTCACTGGTAAATAGGAATGTAAGAATCAAAGATCATGAAAGAAGATTCACTTCAATAAATTAAGCTAAAACACTTCTCTAACAAAAAAAAATGAAAAAAATACCATTGAAATGGGAAACACCAATGTTTAATCAGAAAACCAGGAAAGCTAAATTGGAGGAAATAGCTGCTAACTCAGAGCTGTAATAAGTATGCTGTTACCATTACAAACAGGTAGAAATGGGACACTTTCCCATAGCTGAAAATACTGAGGTTTTGAGGAAAACTATTTTTTTTTTTCCATAATAATTTAAGATTCCTCCAGAAACAAATTTTCTGCTGAGAAAATACTCTTGCCAAAAAGCTTTCGAATTTCTCTGCCAGATATGCTTTAAACAAAGCCTTGGAAAGCCCAGGTTCTGAAGTGGAGCGTCTCAAGTGGCTAAAGATATGATATTCATCTGTTCTTGAGGCCATAACATAGGAAATAAGGCAATATGATGTGGCAGACATGCCAATGAGCTTCATGAAGAAAGACTGTGTGATTCACTATGGTAAAGAGCAACTGTGAGCAATTTGTTCCTGAGAAAGACAGCCACAATGAGTTGTGGCATAAGCAGGGGACCTGCTGGAGTACTTAAATGCATGTGAAGTTTGCAGATGCAATTGCAGGGATTGCCTGGTCAGATCACATATTTGGTTGATGCAAATCACCGTTTAAGTATATGAAGTGTGTATTTCTACACATTAAAATGGGGTTTTAATCTCTAAGGAAACCCAGAACTTTACATCCTATAAGATGTTCTCACTTCATCAAACAAACTAAATTCCTTTTTCAAAATGATACAGTAAATATCCGTGATCATCTGTCATTTCCAGAGTAAAAAATATTGAAATAAACAGTAAACAAAGCATTCAGTAAATCATAGTAGTTTTTTTTTAAGTTGAAAAATAACAAGAAAAACATAAATAAGCACAGTACTGTTACTTTGTAAAAGCAGGGAGTAAACCAGAATACTGTAACTGAGCACAGCAGGTGTTTGTTCCCTGATAGTAATAATAATTTATTCAAAAATATTGCTGTTAAGCACAACTTCCACATGTTCCAACCATGTTCTTCCTGTCAGAAACCACCAGATCCAACCTCAGATAAGAGGACAGAGTTTTCTCTCTATTCTTGACCCATTACCTTAGTTGAAACCTCAAAACGTGTATTAGCTTAAATAAAATTTACAGCTAGTTTCCTTAGAAACTGTGATGGGCTGCATGAAATTCTGAGTGTGCCAAAAGAAATTTTGAGCAAAGTTCAGTAAGATTTTGGTGACTATATTGTGGACTTCTCCTCTCCATTTTACATCTTTCCAATTTATTTTTGTAGTCTTTCAATCTGAATTTTCTTATTCTCTTTATTTTGCTTTTTTTCTTTCATGCCTTTACAACTTCTTTATGCAGACATTTCATCCTTCAAATTTCTCCATGAAAGTGACCCAGTGGCATAATTGCGTTTTGAAAGGCACCTGAACAAGCCCAATTGCACCCAGGTGAGTCGGCTGCTGAGGACTCACATCTGTGGAACAGAAGCTGTGAGAACGCTCCTCAATGAATTGGAAATTTCAAAATTCGTAATTAAACCAGTCTCTCACCTGGCTAAGTCAGTGCTATATGTGAACAGTGAACAAATTACTCTTACTGTCTGCTGCAAATCTCGTTCTCTTACTGCACATTTTCATTTTGTATTTGCTGCCACACCGCTCAATAAACTGATGCCTGCTGATCTGCAGAGGCGAGTCATTACAGAGCTTCCACAGCTGGATGTTACCAGACTCTGCAGACTTCCCTACTGCACATACTTCTATCTTGGTGTCTTCTCACTATTAACTCTTGTTCTGTGATCTAGCTATGATATTTTTGACTTGTAGTCTCTATTCCAGACATCTTTTTCTCTCTTCCCCTCACTAATCCTCACTTAAACTTCTTTAGAACTCTCACAATAGTGCTCAGTTTATTTTTTTTCTGACTTAAATTGTTCCATTGGCTAGGCTAAATAAATTCCCAGACACACTAGACTATATCACCTCTTCTTATATATTTCTAGATTCTGCTGAAGTGATAGAATGTTTTTGCTTGTAACTTCTGTTATTTCCACAGACTTGCCTAAAACTGCTGATTTTACATTTGCATCACATGTCCTCTCTTTTCTTCCATCCAGCAATTCTGTAGGGAATGCTCAAGGATTTTTATTCAGAATTACAAGTATTTTCATCATTTAAAGAGCAGCCCTCTGATCAGCAGCTAAGTCCGAGGTCACAAAGGTAGAAAATGCGTCTCATAGCATGAGGCACAAAAGCCTGAGATCAAATGCACCATCTTGCTTGAATTAGTCTTTTTACACTTAAAAGCAGAAAGCAATTCTTCAGTATCACAATAAAAATAATTTTTGCAAACTTGCAGCAACATACCTTTTTATTCCCGCACAATTTAAGGACAATAACATTGACTGAATATTTTCTTTACTTTAAAGAATTACAATAAACATCTGACAATAGTTGAAGTACTTACGCAAGTCTGCCTTCCGGACATTCCTCACTCTTATTATTTTTACAGTGAGCAAATTGAAAGGAGAAACCGGTCTCTGCATGACAATTCAAAAAAAAAAAAAAAAAAGAAGAAAAAATATGACATTGAGATTACTATTGTAGTCTATAGCCACAGACTACTGTAACCCTAGGTCTAAGGATGTTGATAAAACAAGGTTTGTAATATCAAGACGATATAATTTACGAATCCAACTGGAGCAGCTAGAAAAATTATACAAATTTTGGCACAGAACTGCTTTCAAGTCCGAAGTAGAAGCATCAGATTTTAAAAAAAACACGTATGACTTGAGAATAGGTGCTGGGAGTTTGATTTTATAAAGATTGCTTCTTTCTAATACTGCTCCATTATTAGCACAATACTTCTACAGCACACGAGTGTCCTCACCTCTTACACATCACTGCAACAGAATCGACTGTCTCTGGGACACCAAACACAGTCAAAATAGCAAGCAGAGCTAAGCAACCACCATGCATCAGCAAGTTTCTGTAACAGCACAAGCTCACACACACAGCCTAAAATGCCAGAAATTCAGTATGTGATGAAGTACTTCTCACATACACTCTTATCTTCAGGTCCGATCCCCAACAGAAAGTTACAAAATTTTTTTCCAGACAGAGTCTTGAGAATTAACTCACAACTCCACTAGATATCAAACATTTTGAGCTCAGAAATATTAATTCTATAATGCATCATTACTTCCACAGCTCATACTAATGTGTTTTCAAATTCCTCAGTCTATAAACTAACTCTCTCCCCATTTTACTTTGGTGACTACTACTTAAATCTTTCTCTCCTACATTAACATCTCCTCTGTTTCATAGGTACCATCTTTCCTTTTATAATTAAAGTGCAGGCATAATTTCTCTTAATATTTTCTTCAAATCGGTATTTAGTTTTGAGTGTATTGATTTTGTTTTAGAACAGAAACAGGTGTTTTGTGCCCAAAAACTTATCTAATTTTTCTGTCTATATGAGCTGGTAAGAACAGGTATTAACTCTACCAATAAACCCTCTCACACCTGCATTCAGAGACATACTGTACCCTAGGAAAGGTAATACACTGTGAACACATAGGTTTTATTAATTTGCATCCAAAATGCCTGCATTAATCATATATGGCAAAAGTAAAAACAATGTACTGATGTTAATTAACAAAATTCACCTTGCTACTATTTCCTTCATACATGCTATAGGTTTTGCTGGACCATTTGTCTTGCCAGATGTTGCACAAGGCTTATCCAGAAGAATTTCACAATGCTTTGACAAAATGTTAGGCAACTGCGACTGTGATGTGACATTGGACACTAACACAATGTAATGAAGCAGATTCTTGTCCTCACCAAAAGAAACATCAGTAGCTCTGAAAATGCAGCAGAGATGAAGAACAACCTCCAAGAAAGAGCCTGGGTGATCCCCAGATTATCCTTTTGCACTTCCCTTTGGGTTAGCAAGGGAATTGAAGACACAGAGTTCAAGATTAGTGAGACAGCAGCAGGAGGGTCAAAGCAGTCATTGATGTAGGCACATTGTCTAAACCTGCCCAGATTCTAGCGCAGGGCACAGTTTTATGGCGCACAGTTTGCAAACACTTGAATTGTCAGCTCTGGGACATTTTAGCTTTCTCAAAGAGTATACCACACCTCTACCTGTTCCATTGTCCCAAACATGGCCACAAAGGAGAACTTGGACAAACACGTCTTGAAATAAAAAACTAGTTCTTTTGGTGAAAAGGAAAAAAAAGAAAGATTACAGTGTCAAATCAAAAGCAACCAATAGTCATCATGACTAGACAATATAATTTAACTGCCACAACTACTTTTCTTTATGCATTAAGTAGAACTGGGTAAAATACAGAAGTACTCCTAGGCACAGAAACCAACAGCCAAGGCTTTTCTATCCCTGCCTATTCTGGTGACATGTTTGCTACCTTTATGCTTGGTTCCCACTTTCCCAGCCAATAAATCCTAAATGTTTTTGTCCTCAGCAGTGCTATTTCAGCAGAAGAAGTGGTCCATATATTTACTCACAAAAGATGGGGCTTGTATCCCTTGAATACAAAAGAACAGACTTGAGCAGAAATTCCCCATCACAAGGAAGTGCTATAACCAGGCTGGACACCATTTTAAAGGAATAACCTTTGCTCAGTTCTTTAAAAACAAGGGTCTGGACCTCTACTTTGTGCATCTCAAGTGGATAGTGGTATCTCCTCAGCAGCACAGAGATGGCATCTAAGGAAGATGTTTCTGTGCTCAGATGTCCCTGTTAGCTGAATGCACCTATTTACATAATTACCTGCTTGGCTGTCACAACTCCCATACTGTTGTATCTAACTCTCCAAACACACTGAATTAATCCTCAGTGCTCCACTCTGGGTCATAGAATCCGTTGCCATACTAGACACTGGAAAATTAGACCTTTTAGCTCTCAACTCAGGTGCCTGAATGCTTAGTCAAGCCTAGCTTTCAGCAACCTAATCAAAGCCATACAGGAAAAATATCAAGAGGCATATCTCAAACTGGATAATCTGCTAGTAATAGGCAATGACTTCCACATCTTTCCCTTTAATGTGATGAAGACTCTATTGTGGGCTGGGAAGTTCTTAGGCCAGAAGTCTCCCAGGTCAGTAATTACACACACTTTGACTTTCAGCTTCTGTATTTATTTTGTCTGAGACATGATTGTTACCTCATAAACCGGAAACACGAGCCAGGCATTTTAATAATCACTGTTGAGACTACTTAAATGTGTGAGATTGCAAACTCAGGACTTGGGACTTGGTCACCCTATCCTACGTCAGATAAAAGTTCAATTAAGTCCTGTGGCACACTTGTGCAATCCTCACATATCTAGTCCCAAGGAAGTCAATAGGAGTGTTCACATACATGAGTGCTCATCCATATGAATAAGAGTTGCACAACTGGGCTCTAAAATTGCTTTACTACAGTAAAATTCCAAGCATAGAAGCCCTTTATACAATATTTTTCTTGAAGGGACTGAAGCGAAACACATTCAACATTCCCAAGTCATATTAAGAGAAAAGGCAGTTACAGAAGTAAAACAGCATGTCAGAACTACTTAGAGCAAAGCACTTTTCACTTAGCTTTCTCTTCAAAAAGGAATAGAAGTCTTACCACTATTTTAAAACCTGTGAAGACCAACAAAGAAAACAGCGCTGTCACAAAGAGCAGCAGGACTTTAAAAGATAGATCATTACTTTGCTTCCGACCTGAGTCAGGTATGTGGCACCTTTTAATTTCAAAGAGTTTTAAAGCCTCAGGGGCAGTCAGGATTTCATTACACTACTGTTTACCATCTCAGGCAATGTCTAATGCATAAGAAACACTTGTCCTTGTACTACATATTTTGTATTTATTTCACTCATTTTAAAATATCCCATAGCTGAGTCCTATTAAGTCAGTAGACGTCACTGGGGTTGATCCAAAATAAAAACAAATGGACCAGCAGTGACTCAAGGTCTGATTCTTTCTAAGAGCTATGTAAAACTTGTGTGGCTTCAGATCACCATTTTCATGTGATTTTTCTTCTTTTCCTGTTTGTAGCTCCATGGTTGGACTTGCATGGAATAAAACCAAATCTTAGAAGAGAAACAAAGTCAAGCATTCCCACCACTCAACATGGCTTTTGTCTCAAGACTATGCTAGCCTATATTATTTTGATATGATACAGTTCTTTGAGTAATCTAAAAAAGTATTACTAAAAAGGCTCAGGTCCTTCCTGATTCTTGCCTCTGTGAGCCTTGAAGAGTCCGGGCAGAAAGAAGGGGCTCTGAGTTCTACTCTGAATTTTATGTACTATATTTGGGTCAGTTCTGACACCCTAAATTCCCTAAAAACAAGAGGTACAATGTAAAGCCACTGAACTCTACAGGTCTTACACCCGGAGACCTACTAATAAGGTAAAAAAATCACACAGGATGAAAAACTCCATCTGATCCTCTAAATACAGGCCAAGTTTACAGGACTAGAAGTAATAATTTTTATAGTCCTAGCATATTTCCTTAGAGCTGCAAGACTGTATGCAGAGGCTTAAATATAACTTTAAAAGATATGTTTTGAAATAACTCTGCAAAATCTGTGCTTAACATAGCACTTCACTTTGAACAGAGAAGGTAAGTGGCTCTCAGACACAATCGGGTATCAGATACTATCAATAATAACAAACCTTCATGAGGCAGACCGAATTTACCTCTGTTTGGGAGAATCTCTGTACTACTGCAGTCCTTCACAAGGAACCAAAGTCCAAAACACACCGGACTCGCATTCCTCCACGTGACTGAAACAGGAGCAAGAGCCCATCTTCCTGACTACAGACCTCCAGAGAGTAGCAACTGATATTGGCAGCCCCAAACCCATTACAAGTGTCTGAAGACAGCCCGATCAGACAGCCCAATCCTATCGCCACTGCTGCTGTTTCCATTTGCTGGCTTATAGCACCTTATCTGATAAATTTTCCTTTATGCTAATGTCTGTTAACAGGAATATCAGCTAATTGCCATGGGAGTTTTCATTTGCCTGTGAAAAGAATTTATCTCCATTTCAGCCTTTACAAAACACCTTGCTGCTCTTTTCTCACATTCAGAGAAGTTTGGGTGCTGCTCCCACTCCTACCAAACTGATGAGATTTGGCTTGTAGGAGGCTGAACACAAGACCTTCATTCCACAGTTTTACCTGTTCTGATAGAATGCTTTTAAACACTCTGTTACACAGAGAATTGCAAGCTCTACAACAATTCATTACAGTGCAAATAAAGACTAGAAGGAATACTATAGCACTAAGAACAAATGAAAGACCTGTTTAAACAAAATCATCTTATGAAATAATGTAAAAGAAAAGGAATAACTTAAAAGACAAGCGTGTGTTTCATCCAAAGACATAAAAATACAAAAAAGGGAGGAATTAAAAAACTAATACACGTGAAATACAAGCCAGCCCACATCCAGTGTAACACCTACTCACAGCATCATAAGCATCAGACACCAACAATGGCCAGACTATTTAGAATTTACTGAAAGCCAAGAAAATATTCAGTTGAAGTCGCAGCTCAGATTTTCAATGTTGAGTAAATATTACAGTACAATTTTCCCCCAAGACATTGAATTCCTAACATTTTTTCTGGTGCTCTGCATTCAGCACTGAACAGCATTTAATGAAGGGTCAGCTAATTACTACCTACCGTTCTCACTGCTGGTGCAGAGGTGCTCGTAAAAGTCTAGGAAAAACAACACAAGGCAAAGTTTAGAAAGCTAAACTACATGTTAAACTCTTATTTTAGGCTGACATTTTAAAACATCTCACATTCAAAGCCATACTCAGAGCTATGCTCATCAACAACACTCAATAGATGCTTTACTGACCACTGAAACCATCACAACCCTGTGCTATCTCCTCATTTCCTTGACATGAACCTTCTTTTTAAGGACGCACAATAAGTATTGTTGTTAGCCGTAAAACATAGTTTGAAAATGCAAACACGCCACGAGGTTCTGTAAAAGCCTAGACTAGGAAAACCATCCTCACAACCATGAGATCTGAGGTACAGAAAACTTGCTGTCTGTGGATAGCCCATGCACCTCAAACAGCTTGTTTTCCTCTGTGATACATTTAACTGCAATATCAGACAATTTTAATTACTTTATACTTGATATTGTCTTCCTTTGCTTACCTCATTTGAACTTAAATTTGATCCCATCGCAGCCCAGTTGCATTTAACTCCAATGTTAAAAGGTACCAAGTCGTACAGCTGGCATGAACGCCTCACGCAGATTAGGGGTGGAGGAATAGGGATTTTATGACAAGGCTCTCCTGCCCCACCCCTTCATTATTTTCAGTCATTAGGCAGTCCCCTCCCTGCTTCCCAGAGCCAATTAGAGCACTTCAACCGAGTCAGCAGAACAAGGAGGGATTTCTTTTCTACATACTGTGATGTTTAGGGGGAGATACCGAAGACTCTTTCTGCCCAGGGATTGCTTTCTTGAAAACACTACTACTACAGTAGTACAGTATCTACTACTACTACAACAAAGTTTTGCATTTATGCAACAACTCACCCCTCCCCCAAAAAATCGCTTGTGATTAATTAAATCATAGCTCTCAGAGCACCTCTATACTTCCAACATTGTACTGCAAAGCAGTGGGGAGAAATCTCAACAACTTCTTTCCAAATCATGACTCAAATACCTATAGCAGTCTTCCCAAAGCAGCAAGCAGTTCAGCAACTTAAGTGACCCTATTGCAGTTCTATAACTAAGTGCAGGACTCATGCTCCCTTCAGGCTTCTTTGGACATCTTTTTGCTACACTCTCTGACCTTGCCACATACTCAGTACTTTTTGCCTGGATATTGAGCTTAGATCTAATTAAAAATGAGTCCCTGTCCAGAAAACTTGATATTTGATTTTAAGTGTAACAAGTGAGAAGGGAGGATCTATAAGCCGTAGGTGAAACTTGGGGGTGGAAGGGTGAGGCCAAAGAGAACGTTGTGCTCTCCTACATGGGCCCAGGGAGCGCAACAGTTCACCCATCCTCAGAGCCTACTTCAAAGTGATCTTATGCGTGATCTCACAGCGGGCCCAGCAGGTACCCTACAACAAACACTAGAGCATAAAACCCTGACTGATTCCTCTTCGCTCTGGTGTGCAGTGACTCATTGCCTGTAAGAGCAGAGTATTACAGTAGCCTTAAATTAGCACATATGTGCAGGCTGGTAGATTTTGGAGTGTGCAAGACCAGATTCTGACACGCTTTTTTGGCTTCTCTGCTTGATGACAGAAGGCAACTAGTACTCATTCTTTCATCATGAGATCCAAGTGATTATTTTTAAATCAACCTCATTCATGCTAATAAAATAATTCACTTCATGCAGGTAAAGAAAGAAACCTCGCAAACTGCAGTGGATGTCACTTAAACGTATTCCTCTGCACCATGGAGGCCAGTATCAAAGTAATCTTGCACAGAGGAAGAGAGGAGGTGCTGTCCAAGAGTAAAATCTTCTTTTTACACACAAGTCACCTCCTTCGGTATTAATGTCCATGAGATATACACGTGATGACTGCTCAGAAGGCCTTATCCAAAACATGTTGTGGTACTATCTGATCGTTTCCATCTAAAGCATTTAATAGCCTGCTGCTCACTCCATAGTTACACTTTGCACAGCCTGTTCAAAACATATGGAATTAAAGGAAAATGGTTCATAAATACAAAGCTAAAGCATCTGAAATGCTCCTTGAAAGAATGACCAAAAGATGTTTCTAATGGGCATGAGTATTTCTACCCAAAAGACAAAATACTTTTCTTGGATTTCTGTCTTTGTATGTGTGTTAAATACTTATGAACAAATCTAGGTGAAGTAGTCATTGCTGAAAATCATTTACTCGTGCTCTCTCAAAACTAGTGTTTCCAGCTTTTGAAAGAGTGATGTTTCCCCAGAAAAACTGCAGTGGTAAATTTAAAGTGGGAATCTGCTTTCATTAAAAATGTTTGCAAAACATCCTCTATCAACAGAAAGAGGGTAGGTTATACAGGTCAACTTCCCTGAGTTGTGCCAGCAAATATATATAACTATATACATTCGTAACATTTCAGATGTTTCACAGACAATGCAAGACTCCCTAACGATACAGCCTCTTACCTGCAACACTTTTAAGATCTGTAAATGAGACACCACTTCGCAATTTAAGAACGTTATTCCAGAGTCAGCGCATCTCACCTGCTGCATGATCAGATTATATTTTCACTTTTTCAAAATAAGGTCATCATTGCCATACCCCAAACATGTTCCTAAATACTTTTTTCTCTCTTGCTTATGAGCACCACCAAGTTTTGTATCTGACTTCCCTTAATCATTGCTTGCCAAAGTCCTCTTGTATGACTTGGAAATACAATATCTTAAAAATCTCTGTTCAAGTCAAGGATTACAATCTCAAGATATTTTCGTTCATGCAGTAAGTTCACAATAGAACTAAATGCTGAATGCTTATAACACTGATAACAAGTGAGTCCTTGTCATCATGGAGAAAATTTGAACTCTTGATGGCTTATTCATTGGTCTTTATAAGGACTACTCTATCTGCTTCAAAATAAATTTTGGTTTTGTTGTTTGTCCCAATGGTGTTTTAGAGGTAGAAATATGCCCCTACAACATTCTCTTTCAAAAAGATTACAACTTTAAATTTTAAGTATCGTATTGGTTTTTTTTTTTCATTTTTTCTTAGGTCTTCCACAATTCAAAGAGACAGCCACCGAACATGCAGTAAGTAAATTCGTGGGTGAAGTTGCTCAATGTCTAAAGAACCATATATTGGCTTCTTTTAGCAATCGCATTTCCACTGTAAATAATTTAAACCAGTAATAACTTCATATACATGCCGCTTACACTCTTAATTTGCTTTTTAGAGATTAAAGACTGTGTTACTGATGAGGGAACACACAGCACTCTCTTTAAAGCTCTCAGTGGTAACAAGGAAAGTAAAAAGGAAAACACAATTTTCCTCTGGTCTTCATCTGTTTTCTGGTGTTCATTTATGTGTACATGATTTTGTAACTATGTCTTAGGTAAGACAATGTTGAGCAAATATAAACATCTTTAAACATTCATTTAAACTACCCTGTTGCAAGCACTAGTTTCCTCAATGTGGTATTCAGATAATAGTATATCTAAGTGCAATAGGTTGCAGGAAGTAATAACAACTGCAACCAATATCCTACAAATACCTTGTATACTGCTTTGTCACGTTCTGATATTCCAGGACTACAGAAATGTTTGACCAACAGGAAATTTCATACTATTGCAGGAGAACAGTATCTTTGTACCATATTCAGGATGACAAGGGGAGCTGGTCATCATTTAAACTCCTTTAACATAACAAGAGGGTAAATATCCAAAAACATGCTAGAGGGGTTACAAAATGATAGGCGGATGTCAGATTAGAAAACAAATACGAAAACATATTGTCAGGTGTACATTTAAGGATTTTCCCTAGATCTAGCCTTTCCATTTGTTTTAACTTTTCTTTTTCCATTTTTTTTTAAAGATAGATTCCATAAGCCACAAAACAAACACAGACCTCATCCTTTCAATCAAACAAGAGAGCCAGCAGTTCAAGCTAAATTCCAATTGCACAATGGAACTAAGCTCAATAATCTCTGCATGAAAGATTTACCACGGACAGAAAGTGTCACTTCCTTTGCTGTGGTATCAGATTTCAGTTTCTGAAAAATTCAATTTTGGCTATGCACATTTTGGCCTGCCAGTAATTTAAAGCAACTGTCTTATATAGAAATATGTGTATTTTTATATAGCTTTCACATTAAGATGTCGGCATTTTATTTTCATGTTCATACATACAACACCTTTAATATACCTGTCCTTCAATATTCTACAATATACTTCATGTTTTGCATCACATAAGGTCAGGAAAAAAATAAATCATGAGATGTAAAATAAGAATTCCAGAGAAAGTATTCTTGGAGAAGGCAACAAGAGACACAGTTCAGAGAAATAGTCTGAATATTTTCATATCATACATTTGTAAGCGAGAGAGAACATTAATCTGAATCTGAATTTAAATTCCTGAGAATTAAAGATGCAAAATCAGTTTTTGGAGAAAGAGATCACGCTAGCCGATCAGGGGGGATTATATTTTTACTTAAGGCACTATTCTGATTATGACATATATGAAGGAGGACTTCTACCTTCAAAAGACTATTGAGAAACTTGATTAAAATGATTCCACATGCCTTTCATATATTTCGGAGAGATAAAAATCTCACTCTTCCTACTCATGCACCTGAAACACTCGGGTAGTTTTGCTATCTGAATATCATCAGTAAATTCTAGGCCCATCTCTTTCCAATATATGCAATCCTTTCTTAAGTTTTGTTGCATCAGAATTTCAAATCCAATCCTTGCCTCAAAAAGCAATAGCTCACAACCTTTATCTCTGCCTCTCCCTGTGCTCTGTAGATCTGAGCTTCCAAGCAGCATTTCTCTTTACCTTCACAGGGACAGTCTTGAGATTGCCTGAGCTTTCCAAGTTCATTCAACAGTTCACAGTCTATTCAAGCAGCTTTCTCTCTTCCCTAACCCCATCAGAACACATGCATGAGGGACACCAGCACCAGTCTGTTTCAGCTAATTAGCCAATAATTCCTTTGTTATAAATATGGCAAGACACACAGCCCAGGATCTTTACAGGGAATCTAGAGTCAATTTGAATCTGAACCAATCCTCAGAAAATCAGGAAGTCATCTCATGTCACCAGTTAATTAAGTGGGTAACTTCATCTACAGTCAGCCTGAGAGATGCTTGAGAAGGTGAGATTCACTGCTAATTGCTTACAGGATTGTGCCATTACATTCAGCAAAGCTTGTGTGACACGTCACAAACAGATGTTTTCAAAAGAAAATAAATTGTTGTTGACCTACCTGGATCTTAAAATAGAACAATTATGCCAATGCTGAATCACTTTGAAAATTCCAGCTGATATGTCACTTCACCTCAGCATCTTCCTTAAAAAATAGCAGCAGCAATACTGAACATCTCTATTTTGTTATTTTTGATTAATAGCTGGTGAGCCACTTGAAAAAACCTTCTCTTCACCTGTCTTTTTACACTACCTTTCACTATCGCACCACCAGCAGGATTCTGAGATATTGCTGCAATGCAAACAACATAAACTGTTTTTAACAGGACAGGAGAAGACGACTTTCTTTCCCCAGAGGAAACCGAATCCATCGTGGAGAAAACTCACAAGCCACCAAGGTATGACCATTGAGCTTAGTGAGCCCAGCAAAAGTGTCAGCCTCATGCAGTGTTCAATCCTTGGATCCAGGTCCAAACTCAAAGCACTTGTCAGACTTCTCTTCAAGTCAAAATATCAAGTTGCTAAGCTGAACAATTTGAACAGCCTAAGATTTTTCAGTGGCTTGCGCAACAGGCTCAGATTTCTTAAAATTGATTCCATTTCCTCAGCTCATTTTAAGGCATCCTAATTTTCTGGATCTGCTGCCAAAAACACACATCACCACCACACCTTGGGTGAGTAAAGCTGAAGGCCCAGTGCCAGATGTTGCAACAATCAAAAACCAGTCCATGGAATACACCAGGCACAAACTCTGCTACATGTCCCTGAAGCTGTAAAAATGAATCTTGAAAAAATCTTTAAGCTATCTAAATGATACTTAGGAACAAAGTTTAATTAATTTTTTTAAACCCCATTTCATTATTGCTTAGAAATAAACTTACAAACACAACTGAGCTGTCAGAGCTTTTCTTCTTTGCTTGCAGAAAACTACTGCTGTCTTATTGGTGAGACACAATATCAAATTATCCTAACAAAGGTAAGAAAAGGTGAAAAACTGGCTTTCTGGTTAAGAGGGCAGAGTGGGAAAAGAAAGATTTATCAGCAACTAAGGAAAAGACAAATTGTTAGACTTGAGCACCTTAAATCATTGAAAAGGAGATGCAATGGTTACTGCCAACAGTTTCTTCTTATGAGAGGAGATTTTATTGGTTAGATTCATATTGCAGCAAAGCTTAACAAGATACACCAGCTAGCGTTATCTCCTGTTAATTGAATTTGTACACAGAAAAAGGACCGTCTTAGAGGTAACAGAGTATGATGCTACCTCCAGCTTAATAAACAGAGACTGCAACCTTCCAACCATGGCACGTTAGGGATACACAAGATGCCACACTTACAGAGTGATGTGGGCATACTGCCAGAGTGCAAATGGATGCACTTACTTTTCATTTTAACTCACACCACTATGATGAATAAGATGACTGCAAAGGGGAAAAGACTAATAAGATGGGGGCATATACGGTGCTAGAAGTGTTGCTCTGTATGTTAATTAATAAATACTTCGATGTTTGCAAATACCAGTATTTGGACTTGAAAACCTCTCATTATCATCCCAATCACCTCCATCTTAAAAGCAGAGTTTCCTTCCATTTTCCATCTTCCACTGTTGAAGTGGGAGTTTTCTCTCCTTCTGCATCAAAGGTCATTTAGCAAAACTCATGGATGCCTTTGTTCCCTCAATATTTGATTTCTCAGTAGGAGAAGCAAGAACCATTTTTCCCCAGATCAACTCTGAGCTGAGCTTGTAGGACTTAATAAAAAAACCCATACTTCAATGATTGTACCTATAAGACTTTTATTTTTAATAAGATTATGCGTAAGTACTTAGTGTTTGAATGGTAGCTATTACACTGTAGGTGTATTGAGAAAATAAGATCTAAGAATGATCAGTTAAATATATTTTCTTAAACAAGCATTTATCTAAAAATAGTATGAAAATCTCATGAACACTCCCATCTCTGTTTTAGGTGGCAGTGGAAATAAAACTAGCAGCAGCTATATGCTGCAGAACTCAAAGGAGTCGGTGTCACAAATTTTGTTGCTATCACAAACTTCTGTGAGCTTGCAGCAGATTAATAAATGAAGACATCCTTATGGCCAAAGGCTAGGCTGTTATTAATAAAACCGCCCAAACTCACTGAGCATAGGATTTAAAACCCACGCTATTATCCTCAGCTTCAAAATCTACTTGGTTGGCAATAGGTCAGAGAGTACTTCAGAAAAAATGAGTGCAGTCAGATGATTTTTATCAGACAGTTGGCAGAAGAATCAGGCTGTTACTTGTCGATCAATCTGGGTTAGTCCATCAAAAAGGTAGGCTAAGTGCAGCAGCAGCCAGGCTGGCAAATTCACTGAAAGGTGGACTTCTGCCTAACAGATGGATACTTAGAAAACAGAAGACATCATGTGTATTTCCATTTTTTTATTATCAGCCTTCTTTTTCCTGGTGCAAACATTTTTGGTATCTGGTTTACTCTTTAATGTCACAAGCAGAGATCTGTGAACAAGGCAAGACTTCGGCTGATCTTTACTTTGGTCTCTGGTTCAAAGACCACATGCCACCAAGATTTGCATCCCAATCTAGCACAGACTTTTGTGAGGTTGAAATCTCATTTTTATATAGCTGCATATTCAAAAATCACTCTATAGCTCTTCAGCTGCCTTTCTATTCCCTAAACATTGAAGAGATTGTTTTAAAGTAATCATGATTTGCCAATAACTTTAATACCAGAATTGGCATTAGTGTTCACACACAATTCTGAATAAAACACATAATTTTTTTTAACAAGCTAACATGGATGTTTATTCTGTATGGATTCACACTCCCTGAATACTTATTAGTCCTTTACCAAAACATTCGTATATCTCCTTCTGATGAGATTTATCAAAATATACTTTTAGAGAGTTTAGACGACTGAGGTGATGAACAGTTTTTAAATCGCTTCTTTCGTTCTACTGCAGTTCGCAAAGCCTGAAGAATTAAATGTTTATTATTCAGGATGTTGTAGCTGCACAGGTTCAGCAACTTATTGAAATTCTCTTCAGTATACGTAAGTAGGCCAGTGCCATAGGGAAACATACAGTTGGACACATCTACTCTTCCCTGCTCCATCTCTGTGGGACTGCGCTCCACATCTGAAGTAAGAACATAACACATAGTTGAAGAAAGTTCAAGACAGCAGTGTTACTGAAGTGGCTACTTGACAATGCAAACTACGCGCGCGCGTGCACACACACACACACACAGTTACACCCACAAGAAACTGAATTCTCTCAGGAAAATGGTTCAAGATTTAATTACGGCATACTACATCTGCTGCACTAATAAAATCCACTCCTTCACTGCTTGACTGCAGTCACTGGTAATTCTTATTGACTGGGTAGAACAACTTTTCCATGCTTTCCTCATTAAATTAAAGTTTTCCATGAGAATACTTCAGTTCTGTGGATTTGGAATTCTATATTTTTAAGTTTTCCATTGGCTAGTGAGATGACAGCTCCTTATCTACCAACTGGTAGGAAGACCCTAGATTGGGAATTCTCCCTCTCATGTGGCTGGACATGCAGCAGGACAAATAAGTTGATGAACTACATGAGGTCTTTTCCAATAAGATCATATATGCACTTCTGTTCAATTTTTGTGGAAAGTTTCCTGGATCATAATACATTAGCAACAAGAAAATTTGAGTTTATGCACACAATAGTACTTGTAAACTGAAACTGAATTCGCCTAATACTTTTGCTGCTGAAAGAAACAAATTGCTGTTTATTCTACTACTGAACCAAAGAATAAATTGACAACATTTCAAAAAAGACTGATATCAAAAGCAGCTTAGCTCAATTATGTTTTCAGCATTTTCTGTCGTCAATTTTTTTCATGTAAACAAAGTAACAAGAGGATTTTTGCTTTGTTAGCAAAGTAAATGTATCTCATTGCAAGACTGTCAAGTGACAGTGTTAGCTACCAGTGGATATAGCTGCCAGTGGATATTAGCTGCCTCCAGTCCTTTATCATCTAAGGAAAGCAGGCTATGCTAAATGCCACATAAGGGGGTTTGCCTCAAGCTACTGCTATTCTCGCTTTTAATTTTTAAACTCTTCTGTTCAATCCCTGATTAGTTGGCCAATACTACATCCATCACAACAGGACTAGGAATAACTTACCCAACTGAGAAGCTTACCAGTCTTGTTTTAGAAGAGGAACAAATTCAATGGATAAATTGGACACGATAGCCTAAAAATATTATTAATTAATGCTGTTAACTTACTCGGTGCCTTGTATTTTTGGAAGGTATCACACACTAGTGGGAAATAGACCAGGACTGGTGCCTCTAAGCTGTCCTCAAACATGTAGCACTCCTTCAGGTGTTCCCGGTCTTCCTGGCTCAGTTCTGTGCCAGGATATGGGATCTCATGCTCCAAACAGTACTCTGAGAAGAGGTCCAGCGGCTGGTTCAACAGAGAGAAGCGTTGAAACAGAGAATGAGGTTGAAATAAGGCTACCAAGCTCCATAACTGATATTTTGCTGTACTAGGCAACCTGTGACTGATTTACTCATTGACAAAGAAGGCTAACTATGGACTGGAACAGGCACAGCCTATTGATTTTAATGTATCCTGGGTCATACAAGTTTGGTTCATTTGCTAACACTTTACATGCTTAAAACAAGATTAGTGTTTTCTGAAAATTATATGACATTCATGTCATTTATTTACTTAGTGTGCATAATAGAGTATATGGATCAGGAAATTTTGATTACATGGGGTGTCTCAGATCAGAGGTTCTTGAATGTTTGCATTCAGCACATCTAACTATCAACGTCTTCATGTCCTCCTACAAATATATTAATTTCAATGATGTATGCTTCCCAATGTTTCTTCAAACATAACAAAACAAAAATCTGACTGAATCTTATGCCAACATCAAGAGTCAGACATAAAAGAAAAACACATTTTCATTCAAAAATAGCAAAATTAACTATTTTGTAAAGTTATGTAAATAACTATTGAGGAACTTAGCACCAAAATGACATGTCTGCACAAATACACAGAACAGGTTATCGACAGATCTGCGTCCATGTATGTGTCCCAGAAAGCTACTGAAAATGGCCCTGATAAAGACAGTGTCATTATGGTCACAGTGTTGACTAATATCACTGATACGGTATTTTAACTTAATAAAAAACAGACCATCTTCTGGGGGGGGAAAAAAAAAAAAAGAGAAATGTGGTAATTCAGCTGCTGGAGTCAAACAGATAAAGAATCTCTACTTCAAAACATCACCAGAGTCTGTGATCCTCCGCTGTAATTTAAATGCAAAATGACATCCACTTTCCTCTCTGGTCTCAGAATAGGTGGACAGCTGGTGTTGATGAAGAAAGCTGTATCTACCAGCTTGAGGTAGTCACCCATTTCACTCAGCTGGTTAGGAGAAGAATCAAGCACTGTGTCTGAAAGTGAAAAACTTATATTATCAATTAATCACTGCAGAATGAATCCTTTTTTTAAATCAACATAGCAAGGAAAGAAAGAAAAGACAGCCCATATTTAGAGTCGTTTTTGACACAAAGCCCACTGTTAAACATTTGACACAATTTCAGCATCTATAACTCAGCTCTGAAATTAGTAAGAAGGATCAGTTGAGACAGAGCTTCAGCCGAAGTGATAGATTAAGCTGCTTTTCAGCTGGTCTAAATTTGTGTCTATTTATCTTCAGTGGGAGATCTAAGTCCTTCTTTTGCAGCTTTTCCTAAGAAGAACAGAATTTAAGCAAACCTGCTGTGGCTTCTCCAAGACAGAAAAAAGAGCAGCGGTAAATCATCCAAATCAACTCCAGAGACATACTAATCAAATAATATTATCAAAATTTGCCAATATGCTAAAACTTATCAAATATTTGTCCTCAGCAACTATCTGCACCCAAAACACCTTCAAAGATGCATCTACAACAATTTACTATTACCTTTCCACATGCAAAATCTTTCATTCTCTAAATACTTCTTATGAAGCTGCAAGCCATTGAGGAAATTATGGTAAGTTGAAACCACTGGCCGTCCAGTCATCATTTCTCGAACAGCATTGGAAAGACAACTTTTGGGAATGGATAAGCAAGTTGTGTGTTCATGACGCTCCTTGGGCAGAGTGGGATTTTCCTCTGCAGGAACAACAAGAGAAGGGTATATATCTGCATTTGTTTAGAGTGTTTCTCTGGTAGCAATAGTAGCAAATAAAGACTGGTTGGGCAGCCAAACCGCCATGGCCCGATCTGTGATGGATTGCATCCACCAGCTGGATGGAGGTGGGTTTCAATATCACAGCAACAGCTTGTTGTTCCCCATCCTCTCCCACCCCTTGTGACCCTCTTGTGACTCACAAAACACCTCGGGGTGTTGCACAGTGAGCAGCACGATGTTTTTTCCTGTTTTCCAGCACAACTCTTTCTCTCCTGTTCTTCCTTCATTCCCAAAGGAATGTCCCCTAACCCAGAAACAGGACACAAAACCAAACCCTTTACTACCTGGCAGCTTTCATATTTCACAGAGGTGTGAAGACAATGCAGATGCAAATGAAAAGTAATCCAAATAACTAACCAATGTCATGCTCGTTGTCTCGGGTCCATCTGTGCCAGAAGTCATCTGAATGACCCGTGAGGTAAAGAGCATCCATAAAACTCTGGGAAAATATGTTACTCCATGTACCTTGAAATATTGAAAGAAAAAAAAAAAAACCCAAACGAATGATACTTAATACTACTTCGAATTTTCAGAGCATAGTTATGGCAACCTACTTGGATTCTGTCTTTGTGATTGTTTAATCTGGCACTCTCTTAGTTATGAAATATTATTAATTTCAGTATGAATATCAAATGCCATACCATGCCACATAATGTCTGGGTTATGACTAGGGCATTTTAGAAACTTGAATGTTTATAAAAGTCAGACCATGATTTTTAAATACTTCAAAGGATCCATTCTAACATTTCTGTTCTGTTCTGGTCTAAGCTGAGAAATTCAGCAAATTAATTGCATTTGTCTCAATAATTTATCCCATTTGGCTAATTCATTTGAGATATTAATTTCATCAGTTACATTGTGTGGTGTACTAGTATTGCTAATTGCAGATCACTAGTTGTTAGATGCCAACCCTGTGTAGCCAGCTACATGGTTATAAAGGTGATGATTTTCTGAGAAAGCAAATCACCTTCCAAGAAGCAGATTCGGGACTCTGGGATCTTCTTCATCAGACGACCCATGAAGAACTCACTACCAAAATCCTCTGAATGAACAAAGGCCCCATATTTCAGGAAACCAACCTCGTAAGGTGTGAACTCCACCCACTCTGCAAATAAGACATCAAGAAGGATTTATTACAGCCTCCACATGTGAAAATAACCGCTTAGAGAATTAAAAACTGGAAGAACAATGCCTCTAGCTTTGGCATACCAGTGACTGTTCAAACCACCATGTTTTGGAACAAGCAGGTGACCTTCAATGTGTTTATACTGGTGAATGCAAAAGCTAAATTCACCTCCTCCACTAACACTGTGAAAATCCATTCAACTTTGGATTCAGATCCGATTTGGTACCAGGAAGCAAAAATTGAGGTTGAAAGTCCACCAATTGATAATGCCGTGTGCAAGATGTGGTGGTTTTAGTTCTTCTGAATCATCAATGACACCAGCTACCTTTCATTCTTAGACTCTTGATAATCACTGTCCTGTGAAGTTAAAAACACTCTGGGCAAACCCCACACAAATATCGGCTGAACACCATGAAACTACATATTGTGCCTAGAAGCAGATGATCAAGTCCAGTCATAGGACCTCCTGCTTCACTTGGGCCAGAAAACACCACGGAAAACACCAAATAGTGATCAACATCACCAATAGGGGCACAGAGCACTGCCCTTCCTCAGATCCATCTCTGTCTGCTGGGAGCTGCCTCCCGTTCTCACCCCACCCCACATCTTCTCTTCTCCTCCCTTCCTTGCCCTTCTCCTCCAGCTCTTCACAGCTCTCTTGGACTACTGCTGCTTCGGCAGGAACCTCAACAGCTGAAAGAGGCTGTGAGGAGTAGATGGGGATGAGAATCTCAAGCGGTGATAACTTCTAAGGCTGCCATAAAAAGGCGTCTCTGCCCCTAACAGGCGGTGTCTTTGTGCAAGTATCTCCCTACCATGTTTTTCATTCAATTCATTTAAAAGATTTATTAACTTGGAACTTACAGTAAAACCTTTTTGCATTCACCCAGCATTAAAAGTTATATAAGTTATGTAGGTGTTTATAATAATCATTACCTTTAAAATCCAGAGTGCTAAAATCATCCTTGACATTGAGGGACAGGTATATGGGCAGCGGATTCTGCCCCTGATTTACTGCCAGTTGCTGATCAGAGAGTTTGTGAGCACATTCCTGTTTATAAAGAACAGAAGCCCTTGTAGAAGATGAACATGATGAATGGACTTAATATGGCATCTAAGTATGGACTACCAATAAAACATCTCCTAAATCTCAGCAGATTTTGTTCTGTGTTCTTCAGTTGTTTGACCACACAAATGTGTTCATGTGGTGTCTGTCATCAACCTTCAACAAAGCATTATCACTGATTCTTCTGGGAATTTTGGAATGGGAGATAGAGCAAAAATGTGAGAAATTTGTCTACACAGTCACTAAGATATGGTTTGCTTTACGGAAAGATACAGACACTCAACTACCCTGGATCAAAGTCAACCAGGGCTCATTTGACTCAATACAGCTTTGTTTGTTGGTATGGTTGTAAACTGCTGTACTTGAACCTAAGTCTGTCAGAGCCACCTCTCCTCTATATGTTAACTAGACTGCTCATTTGATCTGAAATTACAAATGGAAAACCAGTTTCATTAACTCCTTTATTTTCTATAAGCATAGGCATATCCCTTAGATGCTTACATTTTAGGCTTACCATTTTATTTTTCTCCTAAAAAGTCAAAGACCCTCAAAAGTGTTGAGGGCCTTTCCTTAAACTGAATCTAGAACTTACGACATTGAAAGTCACAAATCTTCTGGATTAAGGGATGGATATATAATACCTGATGATGTAGCATACAATCAATGAAGAGTCCCCATAAATCTGTAAAGGACAGCTTGTGCCCTTCCTGCTTTCTATCACAAAGCTCCCTTTCATAATATTTCATATGATCCAATGAGAAACAATGCAGCTTGTTCTTGATCACATGTTTCCTGATATCACCAACTGGTCCTCTGAGATCCTTCTGTGACCAATTCGCATCTTCATATAACTTTGCCATGGTCCTGGTAAAAAAAAAAAAAGCATACTGTGGTTCATCACTGGGTACCCGGCAATGCACAGGCTTATATAGCACAAGCATTTTGTTTCAGGATATGCAAGACTCTAGCCTTCCAACTTTTACCTTGGAAGAGTTGTTCAAAGCTCAGAATCTCAACTACACAATGATATTTTTGCTGCAGGGATACATTCAAAATCATCCTAGTTTGTTTCTCCTCAGAAGCAAGAACCTTTCAATGTCCAGGTTCAAGACTCAGCTGCTGTCTGAAGCCAGTTCCCTCAGCTGTTTCAGGTTCTGTGTTAAATGTTAAGCAGGAATTTAGCAGCAAACATTGCCTTTGGACAAGTGCAAGAGCTCCTCTCCTTGGGCATGCAGTAGGCGAGTCACTTCAGACTCTTGACACACACAGACACAGTCTGCTTGAGAATTCAGTTCGTAGTGTTTGGGTAGATTCCAGATATGACTTCTCATCCTTACCCCACCTGTTCTAGTTCTGCCTCATGTAGCTTCTTAGAGCAGCCCTCCAGAGGTAAAATGTTTTAAAGCCCTAGACTCCTGCTAGTCTAGGCACTCACAAGGTCATCAACATTGTGTGCGTGACACTGTGTTTCTATGGGCTTTTCTTTTAAATTCTGCCTTTCTGGGCGGGGTAAGAATGAGCCAGACAAGTACTACAAGAGGACTTCTTAGGAGTTACATGCAGCTAGATAACCACAGAGACACACAAAGGAAGGGAAAAGGTGACTTCCCTACTTTTACTTGCTCATTGCTCTCAAGCATGCTCAGGGATCATATCAAGGATTCAAGACCCCAAGACTCTAGGTGCATTGCTTCTCTTGCACATCTGCAGAATCTCCTCTGGCTCATGATTAAGATCTGATTTCTCTGCACTAGCAATCAAAAGTCTTACTTCTCCCACAGGAAGCAATCCCCATTTCTTACATTCCCAAGAACATTCTAGATTTTTGGCCTACCAGGCCCTATTCAGTCCTTTGTTGATAGTCATAAATAACTACTTTTCATTCAAAGTGAAACACCAAGACACCTCTGTTCCTCATCTTAACATAGGAACTTTCAGCCAGGTAACTGGGAAATCAGAAATGGAGTTGAGTCATACAGAATTTTCATTAAAAAAATAACCACTTTTCCACCCATTCTCTGCACCAAGCACCGTGGGAGAACTCACAGTGTATGACATGGCAGAAATGCATGTATCCGAGCCACAGAACAGCTGCAATCAGGTTTCCCACCTACACTGAACTGCAGGGAAAGACAGGTAAACCATCCTGGTTTTGGCTCTTTTTTGTTTAGTTTCTGTAAACATTTCAGTGCAATTATAGAAATACAATTGGTTCTCACTCTTGTAGCTAGAATAAAGGCTATAGCACTGAGTGGTCCCATAAAATGGATGAGCATCAAAAGCAAGACAAGTCCCAGCACCACACTGAGTAAAACTCATCCACAAGGCAATATGCTTCACCAGGTAATCATTCTAACATAAACAGCAAGCACAAGGCCAACTTTCCTTACCATGTTGTGGCAGATAAACCACTGATGTATGAGACACAGTCCAAAACACCTAACTCCTGAAGAGCCAGGAGACTGCCCAGCATAGCCGTCATGGACCTTACTCCCCCTGCTGTTGTCACAACTGCCACCACTGGCACCTGCTCAACACAAAAAGACAGAGAGTCATTCATTACCAGATGAAATAGAGGAAGTGATAAGCATACAGAAAAAGTATCGGCAACACCCTGATTCAGGTAGGTTTGGATTCAATTCACCTTCTTCATGGCAGGGCTTAGGCGTGTGTTCAAGTTGTGAAAACTTTGGTGGGACTTAGCGTGATAAAAGCATCCTCCAGACTGGTGATGCTTTGGTAAGTCAGAAACTGCAAACACCCTCAGGGATGCAGCAATTCTGTTACCCATCCTCCCTTTGCCCCATAGGTAGCCCTTAACAAAAACTGAGACAGCATACTTATTCAGTATTAGGAGCATATGTTGCCATTACTTTTAATGTTGTCTTCATTGTATTTTACTATCTATTTTGAGGAGTTTGGGGTTTGGTTTTTTAGTTAATGAGACTCAATAATCCTTCGTTGTCATTTAATAATAACAAGTCCTATTATACTTGTTATTTACATTCATGAACACTTCTTTGACTTTGTTGACAAATGCTGTCCTGCACACAAGGAACGGGCATGCTGGGAGCCAAACAGTTGCAGAAGAGTGTCTTCCTGACTCTTTCTCCAAGCACCACAACCCTATAACACATTACTGTCGAGCAGTAACAGAGCAGCTCTCTCTGAGTTCAGAGATCTCCAGGAGAGGAGAAAGCAAGAGGCAACACCCTGAAAAACACATAAGACAGATGCTTCTGTAGCAGTGTGCCAAGAGAAAGTTGCAGCCTTTCTCTCTGAGCCTTGAGGAAAAGGGGAGAGGTGCTGAACTGAAGAGAAATGGTCTCGGTGCAAACAACCAAATTTCATCATGCTTTGTTAAACAAACATTCATCTCAACAAATATGTCCCTTGGGTGCCCTTGAGTGAGGGTGGGCGTTAGCAAGAATAAAGGAGCTATTACTGACCTCCTGACAATTCCTCTTTCATCACCTGTACAAAAAATTCTTGGGTATGGTCTTAGGTCCAAGTGACAATCTGGCCTGTACATTTTAGTCTAGAAGATGTGGAAGATCTATATGGGTAGTCAAGAAAGTACATCACATGCACTTTGTTCAAAGTGGGACAAATAAGTTCCCAAGATGTTGTCCCACATACCTCATCCTCTTGCAGATCTCTATCCAGCTGAAGAACTTTTTTCAGTGCAGCAGCAACCACCTTCTTCCTTTTACAGATGAAATCCTGCTCCTCTGTGCATAGATCAAACCCCAACCGCAAATCTAGATTCTTGCCGCTAAGGCATAAGAACAGAAAAAGATACATTTCCTGTAAGCCATTTCTAGAGCTACTGCTTGAGACATCAAGGAAAAACAGCAATAAAACCAAACCAGTTTAAAGAAAGGTTAATTTAGTTCCTCCTTGCAAATGAAAGCGGGTATATGGATATCACAGGCCCTCTATTTCTGCCTTTCTGTGGAGATTTTAGACAATAATCATGTCCTGAATTATTTTATGCAATCATGAGGAAGTTAAATGAATCAAAAGCTCTGCTGATGAAAAACAAGGAACATAAACAAATTCAGGCTGTTTCACACTGAGCTCAGAAATTTGGACACACCTTCTTGGCCTCTTGCTATGTATGTGTCTCCTGAAGAGCACAGGGAGCCTCGGAAGCTTAAACTTAACACTCTTTAGGCGTTATGACCCTAATACTGTGTTAGGCCTGTCCTTACTAAGAGCCTGTGCTGTAAATACTTGAGTCAGAAGATGTGTCTTAAGAGTATCCCTTCATATCTGTACATTATTATGAACATCACATGCATCGTAAATTCTACAACTTCTGTTTTCACAGGTTTACTGGGTTTTTTTCAGCTAAAAGGTTGTTTTGTCCCTTCTGCAACTCATAGTTACGTAAAAACCTCATCACCCATCTGCAAGTGGTGCTTGCAATGTAGCTAACTAATCAGTAGGGGGTGATATTGCCCTTCAAAAATCACTCCAAACAGATCACTAAATCAATTACTGTCTGCTTGTTTCATTGGTAAACGACCAGCAGACGACTAGTAAATGCATAATGATATTAGAAACATGTTAGAAATGTGTTACACAAACGTGTATAGAGAGAGTTTACGAAGGAATTCTTAAATACCAAAAATAGGAAGAATCAACATTAGGAAAACAACTCGGCTATACCCATGTCTACCTATTACCACAGAACTCATACCAAACGGTTTAAAAGCATTTATCATTTTATTAATCCTTTTTCTTATAGTTTAGTCTTATTTAACCAATTACAATCTTTATTCCTGGTTTTGAAATGAGTTGATTAAGCTGCAGCTCCCTTTCATCTAAAGATGATACTAAGAAAGGACAGGAGAAGATTTACTTGGCCTAAATAATCAATCAAAAAAAATAAAAGATTTACCCATCTCCTTCCTTCACAGACACCTCATAAGATTCACCCTGAGAATCAAGCATGAAAACACTATAAATTTTAAATAGTATTGCAGGTTTGCAAAAGCAAGCTTTACAGTATTAACATTTATTCGGGTATATAGTCTAATGATAAAACTTTAGTTTCTTCTTAGGCCTTCTGCACACAATCATCACTAGGATCCTGCTTTTACAAAAATTTTAAAGCAAGCAGTAGTTCTGAATATACTACTTTTTCCCTGGAAAACAGTTATGCTTTTAAGTGTATGCAGAGCTAGCATGCATATAACTCAGCTAATACATTTTTAATAAGAAAATTAATAACAGAACACATATCACATATATATAGCTTAAACTTGTTGAAATAATACCAAATTCTGTCAAAGTTTACTCACTCTCATCACTGTCACTTCCTTTCTTAAGTCCAGAGAATGGAGAGGCACAGACAGGGGACTACTTACATCCATTTCCCTCCTAGTTGAGCCATGCTGAATTAAAGTGGAAAAAAAGTGTTATAAGGAGAAAAAAATTTACAAGCAATAGGTATAAATCTACCAAAGAAGGTCTAATTCATCATGCTTCTCCTAAAAGTTACTTTAGGTGTTATCATCATCCACAAGCAAAACATACACCACTGAAAAAACACTCCTTTGGCAGCGTCATGTGCAGCTTGGGTTGACTGTGCTTGACATAGTGGAAGATAGCGGCTTCACCGCTTCCTTGTCTGCAGCAAGGACTGAGGGAAACATCCTGGGCTTTTTCATAGGATCCTTTCACTGTGAACATGAAATCTCTCCCTAAGAACAAAAAAAAAAAACCACAGAGAAATGTTAACTGCATCTTTCCCTGAAAAATAACAAATAAAAGTGCCCCAAGTAGAGTTTTACCCTTAGTGCAGTCAACATTAATTTGGCCCACAATGCTTTTCCTCCTCCATAACCAGTGTGAACAAGGGCCAGACAGAGACAGAATAAGCTGCAAAAACGTTGGTGCAGAACCACAACTTCCCCCCTGCCAAGCAGTGGGGAGCATCTTAGATCAGTGGATGTCACTAACGGTGTTCACAGCCCCTGCATTTCCGCTGTAGTCTTTCCACTCCTGATAGCTTTATCTCCCCTCTCTTACTTTCTGTTCTCATCACAGGTATTTCAGTTCTATCACACTGCAGTGCTGTTTCTGAGTCTCCCAGCCACCTCCACAGTTTACCTTAAACTACACAGTCACACCATGTCCAGAGTATTTTCACAGCTAGTAAGTAATTCGGGAAATACACCAGTCCACAAGCAGCTCTGATATGAATAGAGTTTAAGCCAGATCAAATATTTATCTATACTGAGCTACATCTCCCATAGCACAAAAAGCAGTGACAAACAATTTAAATCAATAACCTCACTTGTGTAAGGGTTCTTCTTTTTTTTTTCATCCACATGTACTTCCAAACAAGAAATTTCACGAGACTGGAAGAGATAAGCAATAAAATCACTGCTCACAGAAAGAGTTCAGGAATCTCACTGAGTACCTAGATGTCCTGTAAAAACACCAAGCTTGGCCATGATGTCCTGTGAACACGAAGAAATTGCAGAGACTGATTCTTTCATATAAATCATGCAAGCATCACTGTGGTCAAGAGAGCTAAGACAGATGGGCATCTGTTCCATTACATTTAAATACCATTCAATCTCTAACAGTAAACACAAGGAATTTTTCTCCCCATCTGGGTCACACTAACTTTTGTCCACAGAAGAGTGAGCGGAAGGATACTTACAGCTCTGCAGAACAATTGGAAAGATGGGCCTAAACTCTAATACCTTTGGGATGAAGCTGAAACTTCCCAAGAGCGTGCTCCATAGGAGGAAGTGGCAGCATCTGAGCACCACACAGGACTTTGGACATGGTGTGAAAACAACCTTCATCTCCAAGGTAGACATCCAGGAATAAACTCTGTAGTGACACTAGATTCACTCCCTTCCCAAGCTTCCTTGTTTACTGCCATTTCATTAGGGAGCAGCTCACTGGCACTGTGGCAGAGTGCTGGTCCAAGCATCCCCCAACACAGAACACACTACAAGAATTATCAGATTCAAAAATATATAATCACACCTGTGTCTCATCTGAAAAAGAGTTAAGGCTGTGCCTACAGGCATCACTCTTCCAACTATATCCTTCAGCTCTGCCCCAGAATAAGAACACAAGCATAAAAAAATTAAAACAATTACCACTAGTACGCCATTAGTAATGATGTTCTCGAATACACCTGGACTGAAAAGCAAAAAGGAAAAGGTTTATTTAAGAGTGCATATATGATCAATAATCTTTTAAATGCCAACAGTTCTCTAAGTTCAGTTTTTCTAACTGCGACATGCCATCAGCTCTTACCTTTCACTCCATCTTGTGCCTACTGCAGGACCATGGTATGGACACTTCCCCTTATCCTGTCTCCCCCGATCAACATGACCTCTCCTTAGGCTGAATTATAAAATAAACACCCTCTCTCAGCTATAAACAGTAAGTGAGACTGTCATTCAGGAAAGGATTTCACTAGAGTCAGGAGAGAAAAGCAGCAATGGACATGATGCCGAGATGGGATACCTGAGCATAGAACTGTGGAGCCACTTATCAATTGCTGCACTGCCACTGTCTACTGCAAAGTTTTCTGATGGCAAATTCTGAAATATTTAGACTTTACTTACATGCTTTCCAGTAGAAATTCCACTTCCAGTTCTTCCTGAGTCTGAAAATAAGATTTATTTTTCATATAAGGAAAATGGGCAAATGAACGTTTTCCTTTGATAGAGCTCTAAGGATTTTGTATAACCTTCCATTGCAAGGTTTTGCTGTTCCCGCGCCCTCTGCATCATAATAAAAATGGATGGAGCTTTCTTTGACCACTCTCATTTCATGTCTCACCACCATTCTACTGTTTACAAACAACGTGCCTCCACAAGGGGAAGAGGAGAATAAGTAAATATCATGAAACAGAGGTCAAAACTTCCATTACTCATTTATTAGTAGGGCCAGACAGAGGTCAATCCATGCCACGCAAGAGAGGTATAACAGGTGAATGATGTAGGAGAAAAGGAGAAATGTGGCAAGTATGTCTGGATTAAAACAAAATAATAAAGTGTCTAAACATTAAAAAAAAAAAAAGGCAGGAGAAAAGACCAACTTGGAGAACAAAAATTTTCTGGGTGAAGGAAAGAAAAGAGAAGAGGAAAGACAAAAGCTGTGAAGGGGACGGAAGGAGAGATCTCGCAAGGGCCAAATCAAGATGAAAAAGGAGGAAGAGTTTAAGAGCAAGGAACAGCAACAGAAAAGAGTAACATATCAACAACGTAAGAGGGACTGAATAATTGTATTACTGTACTGCAACCATTGCTGCATGACTGTACAGGGGACAGCCAATCCAGGAAACATTACACAAAAACATGCATCAGAATTTCTATATCACCCACAGGGAGGAAAACACTGATCAGTGGAAGGTATAAATCTCTTTCTGACAAATAAACGTGATGGGAAGGTTTTTTTATTTATATTCAGAAGAATTAACCTTTAGTGCCAAATATCCCTTCTGTCTAGCTGCACAGCATAATTTAACCTTGTGAAAAGACTTCACCAAGGCAAGTCCAATAATGTAGCTGCCAAGGCAAAATCATCGTACACTAAGGGTGAAAAACAAGCCTTTTTGTATGTAATAGTTCATGTCAGTTAATAAGACATCTCCTATGAATTCTCCAAGAGCTGGATCAGAGGCATGTAACCCAACAGCCAGCGGTTCTGTTTGCTTATTTTTCCCAAAGTCTCCTTTTCAGGAGAATGAGAATAGTTGCAACAGTTTGCAACAGAAGGTTGAGGGATGGATTTTTAAAAAGCAGTCACCTTACAGAGATGCAGATAGACTTTATCAAGTATTAGATTGTAACCAGTCTGTATTATCCAATCTCAGTGACAATCTGTTCCAACTTTGTCCAAAGAACAGCAGAAACAATGTCCAGGAGACCTCAGCTCTTAACATATTCCTAATTGTGCCTGCCTTATGTTCCCACCCTTCTGCTGACGCTGTACAGGCACTCACACAAATTATATTTCTATTAAGTCCCTTTCACATTTTTGTGGATGGTAAACCTGGAGCAAACCAATGGAAAGACTTGTTAGACCACACAGTGAGCAGGAGCCAACGCAGGAAGCCACTGTGATGATCTGACATTAGCCACCCAGCCTCCTCAGCCCTCCTTTGAGATACCTTGGTAGATAAAAGAAGTCATTATTGGCAGAGGCGCAGTCTTGCCTATTATTAAGGTTGCCCAGGATGTTCCATTACTAAGTCACTTTTTTTAAAAAAAATTAACCCTAAGTGTTCAAAAAATTCATGTACAGACCATAATCTGTGATGCCTCATAGGCACCTGAGTAGGAGTGCCCGAATAAGGATGAATAAGGATGAATTATCTAAATAAGGATGGCTTAACCAAGACGTTCCTGAGACACAGCTCACCTTGTCTTATCTCCCCAGCTTCCACTTTGCTAAGTCAATTGGTTAAGCCAACTCTGCACATGCCTCAAAGTAAACTCACAGCTTGAATGACACCTCAAATCGTCTCTAGTCACATGAAGCTTTTCTTAAGGAAGGCCATAGCCATCTGGAGCAGATATATTGAAATCTTTAGTAAGGATTGGCTTTCTTGAGGAACAGCTATATCTATCTATCTATCTATCTATCTATCTATCTATCTATCTATCTATCTATCTCAGATACATAGTCTAATGATAAAACTTTAGTCTCTTCTTAGGCCTTCTGCACACAATCATCACTAGGATCCTGCTTTTACAAAAATTTTAAAGCAAGCAGTAGTTCTGAATACACTGGAAAATAGTTATGCTTTTAAGTGTACGCAGAGCTAGCACGCATATAACTCAGCTAGTACATTTTTAATAACAAAATTAATAACAGAACACGTATCACATATATGTATAGCTTAAACTTGTTGGGTTTCTCGAGGAACAGTTAATAAACACTCTCCAAAGTAATAATATAAAAACCAGGCAAGAGTGTTTTCTTGTCTGTTTGTCTGTCTAACAGAGTGGTTTAGAAATAAACAGAGCACACACAGTTCCTAAGAACTCATTACTACACAGCCTCCAAGCAGAGAGGGTGTTTCACTTTGTGGAAAGTAACCTGAGTACATATTTAGATTTCTTTAAAGATCATACAATGGTTTGCATATGAAGAGATCCTAAAGATCACCAAGATCCAAACCCCTGATGTGGGCAGGGACACTTTCCACGAGATCAGGTTGCTCAAACGATGTGTCATTTTTCCATCTGTCCTCTCAGCAACTTCAGCCACTAAATATATCATAAGAAACTCTTTATACCTCTTTAATACAATCAAACACAATACTCTTTGAGACATATGCAGCAAATAAAACTCCTCGGTCACTAACTGACCTAGAAGAAAATAATAAAATACTGAGGAGATTCTCATTTGTCAAGCCCTATCCATCCTGTGCTGGCTTTTGTAACTCTAACAAGCCTGCTGAGAATTTGTTTTTAAAAAACAAAGTTGCTGCTTATCAGAAGGAGGGGAAAAAAAGAAAAAAAAAACTCGAGATATTTTCATGAGAAGATATAATCATTTACCAAGCACACTGCCTGAAAGAACAGGACAAAACCCCTGGTGAAGTTGAGAGAAGGTACCTAGTGACCTACTGGCCAAACGGTCAGAGCAGCTGCCTGGAAAGGAAGCCAGGTTTGCTCCTATCCCTGCCCTGTCTTCTACAACAGTGTCGAGATCTCTAACCATCAGCTTCTTCTACTCTTGCTCTGTTTTTTTACAAAACACATTTTTGAAATCTCAGAAAAAAGTCAGAATATGAAAGCTATTTTGCATGTAAGTGCAGTCAGAGCAGAGGAGTCACTGTTTCTGACCCGTCCTAAACCTTGAGCATTTAATTTTGTTAATAAGGTCCTTTTAACAAAGGTGCTCTTTGTGCGAGCGAACAACCCTAATGTTTAATTTAGGTAGTAACTTGGGATAAAATTCTGATCAAGAGTATTATTCTATATTCATTTCACCCCTCTTTACATTTCTCACCTCAGGATTCAACTCGAAATTCAGGTGAACTTTTTCTCCAGGTTGGATTTTAGCTACATCAAAACGAACAGTCAAAAGGTGGTCATTTGGTGTAAAAGTATCCTCATCGCAGACTATCAGCTCCAGGATGTTCTGAGGAGAGAGGCAGAGAAGGATGTAAATCCCATATGCTGGGACTACTAAACCCAAAGGTCTAGCAAGAGTCAACATGCAGATTTTTGCATTATTCAGTGCAGACAGACTCCTGCGACAGCAGCAGTAGGACAGTAGTTTGGCTTACAGCCTTTGTGGCTCTGACTGTAAAGATTTACCTCCTAGGAGAGGTAAAACAGAAGAAGAAGAACTCAAAAGAAAAGAAGCATAAATGACATAGACCACGGCAATATGCACTGGACAGGGCAGAGACTACACATGTTGTTCTTCAGATTCTTTGTGGATTCAAACTTATTATCTAGAGAAATTTTGGCGGATCAGCAGAAAGTAATAATAGAGGGCAAACTCTCATCCCTTGACAAATGGAAGGTAAAGCACATTAACAAACTTTTTTAACAAGATCTAATTCGTAATGTTTCCCCTTGCAGTTCTTCAGGGCTCAGATTACCCACAGCAGACTGAGAAAATTCAGATCTATTAAGCCATAGAAAGATGCCCCTGTGTCCAGACCTCATACCACTCACACTCTGATGGCTAATTTATTTCTGTTAACTCTACAAACATTTTAACAAGATTTTTTTACAACTGCTCTCAGGCAGAAAGAAGCATTCAACTTTGTTCCACATGATCCATAACCCACTAAGGTCACACTCTTTCAGAGCATGGGGTGGGTATGGTTCTGTTACAAGTCTATATGTCACATGTAAAGCGTTCGTTCTTGTAGCCTAATAAAGCTTTTGAAAATATGCCTCTTGGCATACGATGGAATGGTTGGTATTAAAAGACATTTTCTACAATTTTTAAAAACAGCATTAAGTTATGGCGCCTCTTATAATTTACAAACAGCATTGGTTACTGTATAAAGGAGGCATCACAAGCACATGGCAACATACAGCAAACCCACCTTTACAGTTGCATCTATGAAAATATAATTAATCCTCTAGAGCATTTCTAAAACCTCCCATCCACTTCATGGGTTTCTAGCGCTTAGAAGATGATAGAGACCAGTCAGGGCACAACAGAATCCGTGCCATGGATTGCATATTTACTTGCTGATAGGAAACAGCATCTCTCATGCTGTCTCTGACACTTCCTGTAGCTTTCCGTTACCATCTCATTCCTCAACACAACAGTTCAGGCCTCAAGGTTCTCATAAAAGTTCTGCATGAAGCAGGTGAAGATGTCCTGTGTCTGCTCACCATCACAGGTGTGGATCCTACCTTTACTTCACTTTGTATCATGAAATGGAAGATTTCATTCCAGATAGGGTTTTTGCAGTTGCTTACAGTTCTTGTCCGGGCTTCCTGACATGAAGCTGTCGGCAGCCACAGCTTCACATAGCAATCAGTTTGGCTCACTGTATTAACAAAAAGTTGCACATTAGTACAGCGGTACTTTTTTATAATTTATTTTGTCCAGTCAGGGGAAAAAAGATTGATCTCTGAGGAGTCCTAAGTACTTTATTAGACCCAAAGGAAAACATTCTGGGTTTAGATTTATTTAATTGTTCTATGTTTACGTCAATTCCAAACAAAGGTAAATTTTAAACCACTAGTTCTATTTGGTAACAAAAGCCACGATATTCAGTTTCAGCAGTACTGAAGTATTGTGGTTCTTCTGATTTCTTACTTCTACTTTCAAAAATTTGTCAGTCTGCAAGCAAATCCATATACAAATTCATTTCCTGAAACATTGCTTTTTCAAAAAAGTGAAGAATTTATTTATGGGATTTTACCTTATTCTAATTGTGATGTACAAGCGATCCACAGTGCAATAACAATAGGGACACAAACATAGCAGCACCCAACACAACCACCGATTTTTGCCCTTATCTTTCAAAAAGGTGCCCCTTTCAGAAGGGAAATGGGCAATGTGTAGATAAAGGGGCTTTGAAGAGTTCAGAGAAAGGAAAATATCACAAAGCAGCTGATAAAGGGAAGGGTAACTTCTTTTCTGACAGAGAAATAATATCTATTTCATTTCTATTGTTAATTGCTTTCCAAACTATTTTAATTGACTCTAAATGAAAATGAAAACAGATACAACTTCTTCAACCAAAAAGCACTGAGACGCTACTGTAATCCAAGCAGCAGGTGTAGAAGAGCATTAAATTCAGGTGACAGTGATTTTCTCACTAACCTATAAACATACTATTCGTGATACTTACACAGATCTGCTTTGCGGAGATTTCTCATGCCTATAATTTTTACAGTAAGCCAACACAACTGAGGCTCTTCTGGCTGCAGAAAAATGAGAAAATATACCTCAAGTATTAGCAAATAACTTAGATCTAACTAGTGTGACCTATCCTATAGCACAGCAAAGGAGAAGACACATGGAAAATGAGTAACAGTGGGCCATTCTCTTATTAATACAGTGAATATGTTTTCATTTTAATTATTTGAGATAATTTCTGAGAAGACATTCTTTCTTGTGATTTGGCATCACACAACTTCAGATTCTGGCTATCTTTACTAAGCAGCTGTGTGTGAGATCATGTTTTATAAAGATTTATGTTTTGGAGGTTAAATCTTAGGGCAGGGAGTAGTGAGAAATATCAGAAGATGGTTTTCACCAAAAAACATTATTATATAATTATCCCTGTAATTCCAGCTACCTTCACAGTACAGGGTTTGCTCCTCGAATTTCAGGCCAAGTGCAATAGATTACAGCACAGCACTTCCCACACTGGCTTGAGGACCACAGGATATCCTCCTTCCTCCAACAGGGATAGTTGCCAATCTGCCACGTAACATTTTTGCAGAACAGGACAGAGAGCCTCCATTTTATAATGCACTGGTTAAGGTTCTGCTGCTGCTCAATTTGGCTCTTGGATGCATACACCGTAACACTCCCTACCAAACAAAAATACATGACCCACAAAAGGAAACAAATTACTAAAGGAGGGAGAGAATGATTCTAGAAGTGAACAGCCCAGTGTGGAACTCCATATCTCTTCCAGTTACACCAGCAGCAGAAAGGCTTAAATCAGAGGCTTTGGGTAAACCTATCTGTGACATTCTTCCATGGCAAGGAAGCTCTAGCTTACAAGGCAGCTCTAGCATTTCAGTGCAAGTTTGATATGATATAGGGCAAAAGAAGCCGGTGGGGTTGGTTTTCTTTCTGTCTCTTTGTGACATTGAGTAAAGACAACCTGTCATCCATAGACCAGGTTTCAACACACCAAAATGAAACCACATTACCACAACATGCAGAACTGATAAATGTACATAAATCAGTAACTGGAGAAAAACTAGAACTGAAAAAAGCATGAATCACAAAATCTCTAAATCACGTAATAAAATGGAAAGTGTCAAACATGAACTGACTTACAGACTTGATAGGAAGAGAGTAAAATTGCTTGTGTGTTAGATTATGCAATTAAATATAAAGAAGCAATAATAAAAGTTATCATTGCACATCATGCACACACATACACAAGAAAAGCACAAATGGGTAATTCAAAATGCCCTGACTTATTCAGGATTTTTGCATAATAAAATATTTTTTAAATTTGTTCACCTGGAAGAACACCAGGATGACCTGATTGGTTTACCAAGGAGAAGTGAGGTATAGCAATATACTGACATCCCATAGCATAAGGCTCTACAAAGGAATAGCTTGAAGTCTGCAGAACCCTCTCCTTTTCTTGTTACTTCCCTCTACTGCCAATCACAGCTATACACAACCCCATACTTGCCTATAGGAAAAACAAGGCAATCTTGAAGAACATTAGAAGTAAAATACTGCATACAGAAGCAGTAGCTCCATTAATTAAATTGAAAGGAGCAATTAAGTCTTCAAAACGTCATGATTTCTGAGAAATCATCTCCTTAGGACCTCCTTGTGTACCTCTTTGTTTGATACACCAGTGTCCTAACAGCAGCAGATTAACCATCTAAAAAGCAGTAAGTTATGAAGCTAGCAGCTATTTGCAGCTTACTGGAAAAATTCTCAACCCAGAAGTTTTCTCTTAGAAAATGCCATTTGAAGAAAACCAGCAGGTTTGGAAGGGTTCCTTCCAAACCATCAGTCTGAGTAGAGGTTTTTTTGCAGCAATGTTTGTAGAGATAGAATGACGAAAGCAGATGATCTGAATTGCTTAAATCTCAACTTTTAATCCAAATTACAGAGGATCACTTTTTTTGTCCTCAGCTTTAGTGCCATTCATATCCAGGAGTTCGGAGAAAATCTATTCATTATATGACTGAAGGGCTAAGAAAATACACAGTTACAGAAACAATTATTCCATAGTTCTAGCAGGTAGAAAGTTCAATGTTCTCCCAGATCTAGCAAAGAGTTAGCCTCATACTACTGTACTGAATACAGCCAGGGAGCAAATTCAGGAAATATAGGAGTGGAAAAACCTCATCACGCAATTTTTAATTTTTTTAAGCTATTATTTAATATCATTTCAACCAGCCATTACTTAGAAAAGGGAATAATTTGTTACATATCCAGTAACTTCTTACATCTTTTACCAGTTTAGTCTCATAAAAATTAGCTTTCAGAATTATTTAAGTAGCAGACACGAAATAATCCATTCTATCTGCAGACGTCCCTCCATGAAGCAAAGGAAAAACAGTAGTATGACTATCATCAGATTATGGTAAAACCAAGACTAAAAGTCAGCTCTCCCTGTTCCTTGCCTAGCCTCTAAAACACAAGTTCATCACCTTCTTCACCTTCTCAACCCTAAAATCATAGTGAATGTTTTCAACTCTAGAGAACATACTCACAGAAGAAACAAACACTCCTTTATCTAAAAGTTTAAAAATATCACCTCTCATAATAACAGTTAAGCTCAGAGAGAGACAGGAGATGCTGATGGAAGATTGCAAGTACCAGTCTTTCACACCCCACAGCCCTCTCACTGCAACCCAGATGCTGCCCTCTATACAGTACCTCATCTTCAGCACTGTGAGGTCTTTCATTATTCCTCCTCCTGATTCCCATCTTCCTGTGTGAGTTCACTTGAATGAACCGATCCTGGGGACAGGGAGTCAAGAGAGAGACCAGTAATGAAACCTAGCAGTCAACAACTCCTACTTTCTACTCAGCTTTGCCAATAACAAGAGACCCTACTATTCTTCCTCTCTGTGGCGGGATATATCTCCATCTCACCAAGACCACCTATCTGTCACTCTTATTAATAAATCTGCCCACTGTACATTTATTTGACATTTAAGGTGCAAAATTCCCCAAATATTTGCTTTTGCTGAACCTCAACCAAGATATCCAAACAGATCCTCCCGCCCCACCACTGATTTTCTCTTACCAAAGGTGAATAGGCTGATGATCCCATCTTTGTTTCATAAAAGACAATGCACTAACGGATAAGGCTTCGGTCTGTGTGTCTCAGGGTGGCAGGTGCTCCTAGAACACGCTGTTTCCCAGCCAACTGAGGCAGAGAAGACAACTTGTATAGATTGACTCATAGCTCCACCTCCCACTGATTTCAAAAGCACAAATTATGCACTTGTTCTGCACCACATGAAGAATTTATTTTTTCTTTTTTTTTACCACCACAGGAATTTAGGGGAAAGGAGGAGATAGACCAAACATTTTCTTGTAGGCTAATCCCCCAAAAAGGTAGTTATCCACCAGCATAAGATTTGAATAATCACATACAAAGAGATTGCAGTTGCAACTCTTGTATACACTGGAGAAAACCTAACAGAAAATTCCAACTATCGGTACCTACTGTTTCTTTCTCTAGCCCTAAAAATCCATACCTGTGCTTTGGCAACACCAAGTGCCTTAGTCTGAACATCTGCATAGCAACATTCCAACTCACACCAGCTCCCCTGGCCAGACAGACAACTGCAAGGGTTTTCACCAAATTAATTCCAAGTTACGGCCAAAACATGGAGGCTGGCTCTCATGGACAGTGGCAAATAGTTAAAGAAAACAACTTGTAGCTTTTCCTCTCTCTTGGTTCTGTTACACAAAGGATGTTACAGGGTAAGCACAGCCAGCAGGAGCTTTCATTATTGAGATGTTTCTAGTGAAAATGCTGCCTTAAACTACATTACATTAGAAACTCGTATAAGCTTTAACACAAATAACTACGTATGATTTTTTTTCAAAATATGTAAGAGTTCATGTTTAAATTGTCAAGCCTGATTTCCTTTTTATTATAGAATAATTTCATCTTATTTTTCTATAATAGTACTCAATACATAATAACAAAACTATACCATTACTAAAATACTAAAATATGACAGAAACCAGCTACTGCATTAAAATTTTTTTAAATTACTAAAATTAGCTGTTATTCAATAGTGAGAAATTACAGTTGAAATAAGTTTTTTTTAGAATTCCAAGGTTTCTTTATAAGTCAGACAGAAAATTCTTTTTTTGAAGCAGCAGGACTTCTAATGAAATTAAAAAAAATATGACTTTCAAGTATTTCTAATGAAAGTATCTGACTAACTCCAGCTGTCACATAGAGGAGAGCTGCCTTAGATAATGTTTCAAATGATCAATGCAATTAGTCTGGCCTTCCATAGACTCGGGCATTGAATACATAATAGTTCCTGCCTTAGCTTATACTATCATTCATGCAAAAAATTGTGAAGAGTTCCCAGCTACAGGTTTTTTGTTGGTTTGGTTCTTTATTTTGTGGAGCAGATTTATTACAAGAGAGCTCCATTTCATTTTGGTTACTTGACAACGCTTTTGAAAGAGCACTCCCTGATTTGAAACAAGAGACCTGTCTCATGCTGTTACAAAACACTGAACACGACAACAACCACATCACTTAGCTTGGGCTCTGAAGTCATTTTATGGCTCAGTTTAATGACAGTGGATTCAGTCCAGCTCTTCAAGAATAAAAGTTACCTGTCCAGTTAAATAACATGCTGTGCTCCCCATTCAACTCCCATCCTTTGCACAATCTCCATATTTGAGTTCTCTGTGGATTTCATAAATTAAATTAAGCAACATTAACTGCCCAAGCCGCTACATTGCTATACTATACATTCTTGATCTGCACATCATGCGAAAGAAGAAATCCAGCTGAACAGATCTCCCATGCAAAAGCAGATGTAGCCCATCAATAGTAAGAAGTTAGTTGGAAACATGATAGTGTGCATCATGAACAGTGGTGCAGGTGAGTCAGAAGCCAGGAAACCGCAGGTCGGAAGACAAGATAGTCATTCACCAATACCATTTTAACAACAGAAGCCTTCAACAGTAATAGTTGCACAGCAATATGAGGGCTGGAGTCACACAGACACAAACTAGCCACATCCTTTGCAGCACAGATGTCTGGGGTGGCAAAGGAGATAACAGCTTGCAGCAGCTCCAGCACAGGTTCTGCAGGTTCTTGAGGGGCAGCTAAGACCTCCAGTTGCCACCAAGTTCCTAGTTCTATTTTGACAAAGACTCAGGTTCACTTTCCTCACCAGAAACTTGATACTAATAATCACTGGTATCCCTGAATTCTCACAAGGTTTCTACAGGCATTTAATATCTAATATAAGGCAAAGAGGGAAGAGCACTCAAAGGCTGGCTCACAAGCCTTGCAAAAATTCTGATAGAAAGATGCTGTGATAAAGAGCCAGAGAAAGCTCCTTAACTGAGCTCTAACACACTAATGTAGCCACAATATCCACCTTTATCTCTAAACATACTAATGACTTTGTTCTTCACAACCCTCTAAATAAAAGTTGTTGGGCACCACCTCTAAATATCAGACTTCATTTACATGACTGAAATAAAATATTCCAAAACTACATCATTCCTAATACATTTATTACCTAGATTATAAAATGAAGTCATAAAATCAATAAGAAATTAAGTCTAGCAACTTGCACAGCATCTGTTTAAAGTCTTTGAGAAAGATGAAGACCAATAGACCTGAATCTGCATTTCTTGCTTTGGTAGTAGAGAAGACCAAATGAAACATCCTTCTTGTAGGACAATCTAACAAATAAATTGTTTGACTTAGTATCATTTGTTGTATCTAACAAACATGCACGATTTGTTTATATCCTGTAGCATTTTAATTTTGTCCTAATGTATCATTCAGTATGACCAGTAAAAAATATTCACACTCACAATGTTGATTTGGGCCTTATTTACAAATTAACTGGGCGATTTTTGTGAAGTCACTTCAAAAGTATGAAGTATTTCTGAGGTGGGCTGACACAAGAGACAACGACAACAAATGCACAAGCTGCTTTGTGTTATTGCTGAGGAGACAGCTCCAAAGGATTGAATGACTCAGGAGCACCTTCCTCTCAAAAAGCACTACTAGAGTCACGCCATTCACCGCTCATGGAATGTTAAGTCACAGTACCCAGCATCTATCTGTATCTCCAGCTCAGCCACAAAGCTGAGATCAGAAGACAGCAACTACTTATAACCAATGCGTGGGAGACATGGCAGTCCCATATTACAGGCTCTTAAACGGAATCTACACTAGTCAATCATGCCGTTGCGCGTGTGGAGTAACAGCCTCTGGGTGATGGAATTTATCAGGCTTCTAAAGCAAATGAAGACAAGTCCCCAAGACATCTTCAGTGCTTTTTCCTTATTGACATTCACTTTTGTTACTTATTTGATTACAATTGTGGGCTTTTCCTACTAAGATATAGGAGGACAGAAGTAAGTGCTGAGTATGAGTCTGTAATTGCAGCTGAGTCTTCATCACTAGGTAATGAAAAGAAACAGGATAAAATATTCTCTGGTACCCCCTAAGGGCTGAACCACTTTTCGGAAGTGCCTGACTCTTGGCAGTGACTATGACTATCATCCTATACCAATGTGCCATTTCAGTTATTTACCTACAGGTAGAACCTTGCTTCCCTCCTCCATTTTAATTTTGGAAAGCAATTGTACACAGCAGAGCAAAGGACGGAGACTAGTAGGTATGTGGCAAGAGCATCAGTTAAATATTTTTAATAGCCCACTAACAATGACATAGCTATTCATATACTTTACCTGGACACTTATTAATGCATGGCCAGCAGTGCGCTCAAGTAGCCAAGAAGACTCGTAGCATCTTGGATTCTATCAGAAATGGTGTGTCCAGCAGGAGTAGGGAAGTGATTGTCCTCCTGTACTGTGCACTGGTGAGGCTGCACCTTGAATCCCATTTTCAGTTTTGGTACCCTTAGTACGGGTTTCAAAGGATAACCCTCAGTACAGGAAAGACATTGAGCTGCTGGAGTGTGTCCGGAGAAGGGCAACGAAGCTGATGAAGGGTCTGGAGAGCAAGTCTTCTGAGGAGCAGCTGAGCGAACTGGGACGGTTTAGTCTGAAGAAAAGGAGGCTGAGGGGAGACCTTATCACTCTCTACAACTACGTGAAAGGAGGTTGTAGAAAGGTGTGTGTTGGTCTTTTCTCTGAAGTAACAAGTAGTAAGATGATAGAAAAAGGCCTCAAGTTGCGGCAGAGGAGGTTTAGATTTGAGGTTATGAAAAATTCATTCACCAAATGTGTTAACAATCATTGGAAAAGGCTGTCAAGGGAAGTGGTTGAGTCACAATCCCTGACGGTGTTTAAAAACACTTAGGAACAAGCATTAGTGGTAGACTTGGCGTTGTAAGGTTTATGGTTGAACTTGATGCTCTTGAAGGTCTTTTCCAACCTAAATGATTCTATAGATGTTAGACCCGTTGGAATCTTTCGTCATCTGGCCTTGCAAGCAAAACTATGAATCTAGCAGCAGTAAACAGGCAGGCCTGATTCATGAACTCCACCATGGACATAAAGAAAGTGTCACAGGGTCTCAAGCAGAAGGAATTAGGGCTTGGAATATTTAGACTGACACAGATAAATCCCAAAGAAAATAAAGAATAAGGCAAAGCCTAAGCTGGTCTCTGTGTGTTTGTTGCTCTTATCTGACTTACAAATAAATGAAGGAAACAAAAGCAATGCATGAACATAGCTAATAAACTGGTGGGTTGACTCCAGCCAATGGCTAGGCATCCACACAACTGCTTACTCTCTCTACCTCCAGCAGTAGTACAGGTGAGAGCATACAAAGAACAACATCAAGAAAACTCTTAGGTTGAAATAAAAACACCTTAATAAGTGAGGGAAAGAGGAAAAGAACAACTGATGCAATCACTCACCATCTCTCACAAGCAGAGTGATGCCCAGCCAGTCTCAGAGCAACCGCTACCTTGAAATACTTCCTATGCAAGCAAAGACAGACCTCAAGATTGAAGAGTGTCTTAACTTGATATACTCGAAGAGTCAGGATATCCATTCGACTTAAGAACAGATGCTCCCTAGAACTTAAGATTTCTCCAAATGACTACAGTTAGAATAATTCAGATAATATCTATACGGGATATTGAATGAATATACAACTATGCTGAAATAATAAGCATCAATAATGTTTTGGTTTGATGTCCAAACTTAGATATCCAAAGTAAAATAGAGAAAAATATGATTTTAAATTGAGGAATTTTTTTATTCACATCTGGAGTGAAATGGCTCATCACATCCCCCAAACTCTTCTGTTTTAAGGACAGAATGAAGAAAATACACCACTCAGGAATATTCAAGTCTTCCAGTACTTATTTCAGTTATTGCTAGATTTATTCCATTTAAAGGCCATGAATAAATCCTGCACAATCTGGGCTGTTATGCTGGATATCGTAGTTACTTATAAGAAGCAGTTTGTCAAAATCATCCTTACAATGCATCATATTCATCTACTAAAACAGAAAGCAGCAGCCAGTGAGAGCTACAGTTCTTTCTGCCCGCACCTGCAAAACTGTGCTCCACTCCTACAAAAGGGGTAAAACTGTGCTATTAGCAAAGTTTCAGGCTTCAAAGTGGTTGCATAGTCTTGACAGCACCTCTGCTTGTGGCTGTTACAGACAGTGCTTTATAAAATGGCTGCTTGGTGGAAAGATATTTTTCAAAGGATAACCTCAAAAGCTGAGCTCAACTAGTTATCAAAAGGTCAAGAAGATGCTCATGCTTCTCTCCTCCTTCAGAAGCAGTGGGTAACACGTATTAGTGAAATAGACAGCATCAACAAGGCAGAGTTTGTTTTCTAGGGATGTCACAGAGCAAGTTCAGCTGCCAGTCAGGATAGCAGACATTTGCTAGCACCGTACTCAGACTAATCTGTACCTACCTCAACAGAGCGAGAGAACCAAGATATTTCAGCCCTCCAGATATGAGGAGTCACAGATGTCTGTCTCCATCACTGTCCTTATACCACATTCTGGAATGATTCCTTAGAGTAAAAGAGAGGCTTTGATTTATTAAAGCAATTTAAGTTTTACCACAGTGGAATAGATGTCATAAAAGAAGGACTGAAGAAAAAAATCAGATATTAAGATAAACACTCAGGTGGTCCTCCAGTTCCCTCTTGCAAGCAAAGCAAAAGCCACAGAGAATTTAAAAACTGACAATGTTTTTCCCATGATTCCACTGAGCAATAATTAGTATTTAGTATATTCATAAATTCCTATGGGATCATAACACATAATGACATTTTGCACTTTCTGTGTAATTTATAGAGCAGTATACTAGACTAAAGAGTTCATCCAGTTTCACAATTGCTAGTTTTCTTCATTTGTTAAAACATTATCACATCTCAGCTGTAGCTCAAACAATTTTCTTAATGAAGTCACACACATCTCATTAATTTTATACGTTCCTTTTTTTTTAAAGAATTCTTGGACAATGGAAACTTTCACTCTTTGATCTCCAAATACTTCAGCTTTACAGAACTGAAGGAGAATACGAACAGTGTTTATGTGCTTTGGACAAGCAGAAGCGTCAGACGTCCAAACAGAAAGCAGCATCTCAAGAATGATGTTGAGTGAAGATCAGATGTAGAAATACAGCTGCTCTCTCTCCTCTGCAAGAGTGCCATCTAAGGGCTGATGGTCAGAAAACGAAGAGCACTCAGAAGCAGCAAGCATTTACACAAACAAGCCTCAGGAATCCAACTGAGTTATTAATATCATGAATGAAGTAATTTGATGAACATTGGGCCAAAAAAAATTAAAAGTCAGTGGATTCACCAGTATTTCAGAACACTGCAAAGACATACCATGCTGCTCCCCTTGAGAGTGTACCATCATCAGCAAGGGAGCATTAAAAATAAATAATCTAAATTCTCTATCCAACTACTTGTTCTCCATTGGCCTTCTAAGGACTTAGTACTAAGCCCAATTCTCTTGGAATCAGTCACAGGTTAAAAAACACTTAGAGTAGAAAACACATTCACAGGAACATGTTTTTATAATTCACGATACCTTAAAAAAAAAAGCCAGTAAAAAAAAAAAAAAAACCAGAAATAAGAGAAAAAAATTACAATTACTTGGCAATTTCTTTCAATGGACCAGTGTTCTTTGACATCTTTGTCAGAGACACAGACAGAGTGATCAAGTGCACTCTCAGCAAATTTGCCAATGACAGCAAGCTATGCGGCACAGTCAACATGCTGGAGGGAGGGGATGCCATCCAGAGGAACCTTGACAGGCTTAAGAGGTTGGCCTGTGCTAAACTCATGAAGATCAGCAAGGCCAAGTGCACAGTCCACCACCTGGGTTGGGGCAATACCAGCAATAATTACAGGCTGGGTGGAGAATGGATTGATAGTAGCCCTGAAGAGAAGGACGTAGGGGTGCTGGTGGATGAGAAGCTCAATATGAGCCAGCAGTGTCCTGGGCTGCATCAAAACAAGTGTGACCAGCAGGTCGAGGAAAGTGATTCTGCCCCTCTGCTCTGCTCTGCTCTTGTGAGACCCCACCTGGAGTACTGCGTTCCTTTCTGGAGTCCTCAACACAGGAAGTATATGGATCTGTTAGAGTCCAGATTAGTGCCAGGAAGATGATCAGAGGTCTAGAACACCTCCCATAGGAGTACAGCTGAGAGAGTTGGCTTTGTTTAGCACAGAGAAGGCTCCAGAGAGACCTTACAGCAGCCTTCCAGTACTTAAAGTGAAAGGAAAGCTGAGGAGGGGCTCTTTATCATGGAGCGTAGTAATAGGACAAGGGTGGACGGTTTTAAGCTGAAAGAGGGGAGATTTAGGTTAGATACTAGGAAGCAATCTTTGACCGTGAGTGTGGTGAGGCCCTGGAACTGATTGTCCAGAGAAGTCGTGGATGCCTCATCTCTGGAGGTGTTCAAGGCCAGGCTGGATGAGGCTTTGAGTAACCTGATCTATTGGAAAGTGTCCCTGCCCATGGCAGTAGGGTTGGAACCAGGTGAGCTTTAAGGTCCCTTCCAACTCAAACAATTTTATGATTCTATGAATCCTACTTGTATTCCTAAGAGCAACAGGGTCCACATAATAAAGCTTCTCAGGATACTGACGTAGCACAGCTTGGGAATTTTGTACTGACCTCTGCGTCAGTGTCAATAGTATAAAGCAAGGGGCAAAAATCAGACCTTAAGGTTAAGGGCAGAGTGTAAGTGTACAGCTGACTGTTAATTCCATTAAGCATGTGTACTTCCATGCCACCCAGAACAGAGAAGGATCCATACATATTTTTTACTGCCTACACTGCTTGTGCATATGTCCAAAACCACAGTAACATAAGAAACAAAAAGATAGCTGGTTATTGTTATTTATATTGACAGCCCAATGCTCATTTCCCCTGGCATTTTCATGTCTTTCCTTAAAAATTGCAGGATTTGCTAAAGAATGTGCATTTTAAAGGACAATTGCACTTCCAGGTGCTTCTTCTCCGTATAAGTATAACTTATGCAGATACAAAAATAAAAATAGAAAAGCAGTGCTCCTGTTATTGAAAACACACACCCTTTCAATTCAACACATCTGTGAAATAAAAATACAATTACACCTGTAATTAATTACATTTCAATCAGCAGCAGATATCTGGTTCTCTGACAGTTTTTGGAGGGGATTTTGCCTCCAACACCTGACCAAAGAATACATGTTCCATGACAGCAAGACAGAAAATGAGCAGCAAACTGCTACTGAGTGAATGGAGCTGACTTCCATTTCCTGATGTGTAATGTGAACTCTACAGGACAGAGACCTCTGCAAAATATGTGTTTCTCTCTTTTTTTCCCTTCCTTTCTTCCTGACACTCTGTTTTAATGCTATTGACGCATTTTAAATGAACCCATGGCGTAATATTTTCCTTAAAGACTATATATCATTATGCAGATTGCAGTAATGAGTCCACAGAAAAGGCCAAGGTGAAATTTGCAGATAAAACGTGCTTAAACTTGCTGTATTTCACAACAGAGTAATGAATGCAGCTGTCCAACTGTCATATTCTAGAACACCTTATTACAAAACACAAACGCTGACTTCTGTGGACAGAGCGTTCATGAAGCGCTTGTAAAATACAGTCTCATCCACTCTGAAGGTACACTCCTGCCAAGTTTCTCATTTCCAGCCCTGCTTTTCAACTTCCTTGATTTGCTAGCAGAAAAAAAATAATAAAAAAATTAAAACACAACATCCCTGGTGAATTGGGAAATAACGTCAGCAGCAGGGGAGCTCCATTGCTCTGCTGGATTAGTGACTGGCCGTGTGGCAGAATGCTAAAGGAAAAATACATTTCCCCACACCCTACATTTAAAACATTGACACGCCTGCAGTGAGTCTACTACCTCTGGCAAGGGGGTAACAATGCTATGACCGTATGATAGTTCAGTTACAGTTTAGGTTTAGATGGGTATAGCCACCTCACAATGGGGACTCTTGGCACTTGAGGTGGAAAAGAACGTATTGCAAAGGTATGGAGACTGGTTAACCTCACAGCAATGTTGCAGAAACCTACTTTAATTTCTACTTGTTACAAAACAGAAGGAAATGTTTCTGCTGGTCAGGTTTGGCAGAGCCAGTAACCATAATTAGCCTTTTATAAGGGTATTTTTTACCCCACTGGGGTTATGTGATGATATTTTTTGTTTGTTTTAAAGCTGAAGGTTGCACATGAAATTTAATTACCCATGATAGGTCCTGATCACAGGACTTGGGTTTTTCTAAGAGTAAAGGATCTGACTTTTCATCCATAGTTTTCTGAGCAGCTTTTGTTTTCCTCTGAGTTATCACACCTAGTTAATTGAGCTTTACAGCTCTACCTGTTTACCCTTAAGGTAAATTCACCCTGATATTTATATCAACACCCTTAGTTGAAACTACATGAGGCATGAATCATAGTCTCTATGGAATTCTCATCATAATTTCTGGTCTGTAGGACATTATACAACTCTCAGCAGACCTGAGCTGACTTAATTGTGATGGTCAGCAACTCAATAACCAGTTCAAAAAAAAAAAAACCACACAGAAAAACCTAACAACAAAAAAACACTTCATAAAAACTGCACACACCAATAACACTGCAGATGTTAACTGCAATTGTAGATAAAAGTGCAAAAGTTAAATCACAGGCGTGATTACATACCCACAAAACTACAGCAAGGAAAGTGAAGTATACAACAAAGCTCGTAGTTAATAATTCACAAAGTTATAGTTAGTAACAGAATGTTTCTCAGGTCTCTCCTGTATTTTTAACCCAAATTCTGATATATTTTGCCCTGAAATTGAAAGGTCCTTCTGTCAGATACAGTTTGTTTCAGATAGGTTTTCTCAGATGTTTGCAGGAAAAACGATAGTAATCAATATGATTTTATGGCATGCCTACTAAACACAGCGGCCTACTCTTGCAACAGGCTAAGGAATTTACTGTTCCTGTAGCTCAAGGCCTTCTCTGATGATACTTTAAGATTATAAATACAGCAAGTGATGCCTTGTTGAGGATCTGGTGGAGAGTCATTGCAGCATCATGTGAGAAGGCACTATCTCACTTTAATGCATTTGGAAAATGTGATGCATATGAAAGACGATGCAGGTATGCAGCTGCTGAAGTACAGACCATACAATTCAGTCACTATCAAGAGAGTTTTGTTCATCACCATGAAAACACTGGTGGTGGTGGCCTTGTCTGGGGGCATTTGTGCTGTGAAAATGAAGGATCAATAGAAGTGAGGTTCAAGACCATTGCTGCAATCAACCCCCACCTCCTGCCAGTTCGATATTTGAGAAATCCACAGCCAGAAGATATAATCTCACAGAGAAAAGTTATCAATATTCCTTCATTTAATAAAGAATGTTTTCAAGGCTTAGAGGAGAAATCTCATGCTTTTGTGCAACATCACTGCGCTCTGCTACTGTTTCATCAGGAGAGTCAGAAGTGGAGGAAGAAATATTAGATATATTCTATATAAAATTTGAATAGGTAAGGAAACATTTTCAAGTGCAATAATCTGCTCCTTAGACTACAAGAACCATAATGCCTCTCAGAAGTGCTTTAATTGTATCTTTGCACGTAGGAGAAAGCAGCACAGCGACATGCATGACCACATTCCTTTGGATAGCAAGCAAGCTTAGAAGTACCACCATTAATTGCCAAAAATTAGGTCATAAATTTAAATTCAACAACACTTGGTAGGCTTCTCACCTTTCTCCCAAGAAAAATTCCACACCCAGCTCCTACATTTCTACTGCTTTCTCTTCAGAGATATACATGGTTCACTTCAATACACAGTTTTAACCTCAGTGACCACTGGATTTTCCAGACATTAACTGCTCAAACATGTCTTTATATTGGGCCTGCCCATTTGTTGGTGAAGCTCCACTTCTGACACAAACGTCATTTGATTTCCATCCATGTCTTAGTTCCCACTATGCCTCAACCTGTTACCCTCAAGAGTATCTTACCTCCAAGAGAGGAAGTGGGAAAGAAAATATAACGGCCCTGGAGTATTATTAGGTGAAAAGGCAGTAGTCAGTTTCCTCATCTTAATTCAAAACACAATACTTTCCCCAAAAAAACCACAACCAGTCAATCTGTAAAGACAGCACTCCTGAGGTTGCCCTCATCTAGTGCTTCACATGCAGCACAGAATCTCTCAGGACTCACTGTGCTGCAGAAGAGAGTATACGCCAAATTATCACAGCTGTGGTTCTTATATGGGACTAAGTTGGTGACTGAAAAGAGAGCGAGCACTGTCCTCAAGCTGCCTGAAAGCCTGTAGTGTTCTATTCACCGTACCGGCATGCAGTTAAATGTAGCAGGAGCAACAAGTTTTGTGACTGAACTTCTCTGTTAAGGCACAGCTGATGTAGCAAAATAAACATTCTTTTTTATTCCTGAACAAACCCTGTAGCAAGTGGAAACTTGTCCTAAAGTAAAACATCATTATCTCTGTTGGTGTGAGGGATTTATGTCTAAAAGTCATTGTAGCTGCTGAAGCCTGAGCCAATGTTCAGACTTCCACCAACTTCGTTTCACAGCCCACCTCTGCCAACAGAAGCTAAAAACCCTCATATGTACACTGCTGGAGGGAAGACTACAAAGAAACTGGTGAGGTTAAATATCTCATTTCCTAAAAGCACAATATTATTTAAGAAGGCTTAAGACAAGCGTGAGTAAAATCTCATCCTCCAAGTCTCTGGGCATATATATAGCCCCTGAGCGTGGATTTTCTTCTTTCCCCTGAAAAACCGCGTTGGGCAACTGTATCTTGCTTCAGCTCCTGCAGTACTTTTTATTTTAAGGAGAAAACAATTACAGGTTACCTTTGCTTATATAGAGTCTAGGAACATCAGCATTTCTCCTCCTAACAGTTGTTGTACCTGATCACAAACCCAGAAGACGTGCAACAACGGAACACAGCTTAGTAACACTGACATACCTTTGTATAAATCATTTTTTACGTGAGTTCATCAGCCTCTATTTTAGATGTCTACTAGTAAGTTAGCCTAATCATTTTCAAGTCTTTCATAGATGCTACAAAACTCTGAAACATTCTTTTTGTGTTCAGCCTAGCTTTACTCCTTAACATATTTATTCTCACACTGACATTGGCCTTCTAGCTTTATCTACTTTTTCTAGATTGCTTTCATAAAGAACAGACAGATCCATTCTTAATTGTTGCTGTGACAAGCAAATTAACCTACAGTCATCTGGCAGGTTTTCCCTTTCCCATACTTCCTTATCAGTGCATCTGTTATGAGTTCATTTTCCTCAAACACAGGTGACCAATCAACATGCGCTGTTCTACATGAGACCTTAGCAGAACTTTGTTCAATGGTATTAGTATTTCTCTCTTTCCACTGGAAATGTTTCAGCCTCCAACACCTCTGGATCTCACTGCCTTTTCCAAAGCCATGCCATAGCAATATCATGTTCTGATTAGACATTGCTTCTTGTATTCATCTTTTTCCCCTTTGAGGTGTTCAGTAAAGTGTCTCACCTGGCAACTGAGCACAAACGTGATTGAAAGTCTTGTCTGGTGTAATATTTACCACATCAAAATCAATAAAGATATTATCACTTCTGCCTCAGTTTAAGATTTGTGGGTGTGATTCCAGAAGTATCTTTTACCTACTAGAGTTAATAATACTGTAAAGATACTGCACAGAACTAGAAAGAGGTAAAGTTCAACCAAATTAATATTGTTTGGCTTGTAAATATGTTCCTCAGAGAGCTATAAAATTTTCTTCAACTACCTTGCTCCAAACAAGGAGCAAGTTCCAAACAAGGAGCAGCCTTAAGAGAACAATACCTTCCCTTACCTGTTCCAACATTTTCCCAGGCAATTATTTTCCTAGAACTCTGAGCCCTTTTCTAACACTTCCGCTCCACAGACCTGACTTAAACATGCACAAAATCAGGCCAACAATTATCTACCCTCTCTGCTACCCCTTATAATAAGATTCTGCTCCCTCTTCTCCCTGGCTCTGCTGCTTGTCCAGTGCTGCTCTAAGCAACCTAGTAAATCAGTATAAATTGTACCTTCACAGCATTATAGTGCATTTTAAGTTTAATTCCGCTTTGAATCACTGCAGTTACAGGAAGGTCTACTACATAGCAGTTTGCCTTTGACTCTGAAAAGGAAGACAAACAAGCAGCTTGGTATCCCACTTAGGCATTTTATCCTGTTTCTTCACTACTTCAGCTGACAAAAATCCACAACCGAGTTTTTATTATAAAAATCTTCCTAAGAATTTTATTTTTAAAATGTAAGAGTTTACTATAATAAAGTTGCACCAACACAGAGTGCAATGAACTAAAAGATCTTGCTTGCTAAGCGCTAGAGTTGAATCACAGAATCATAGAATAGTTTGGGTTGGAAGGGTTCTTAAAGATCATCCAGTTCCAACCCCATGGGCAGGGACATCCCACTAGACCAGGCTGCCCGAGGCCCTGTCCAGCCTGGCCTTTAACACCTCCAGGGATGGGACAGCCACAGCTTCTCTGGGCAACCTGTGCCAGTGTCTCACCAATCTCATGATGAAGAAATTCTTCCTGATGTCCAGTCTAAATCTGCCCCTCTCCAGTTTATACCCATTCCCCCTCGTCCTATCACCACAAGCCTTTGTGAATAGCCTCTCTCCAGCTTTCCTTTTCCAGCTTTTTTTTAAAAGAAGCTTCAGCTAGAGAAGCTGATCAGCTCCTTAGAACATAACGTGGTCATCATCTGTGGAGGAAAAGAAACTCATATTTTTGTGAATGTAAACAGGACCTTGTTCATGGCAATCTAGCAATCCCACAAAAGGAAGGCTATCTTATCTGTGATACTAGTTTATGAATAGGTGGTCTCGCAGGTGCAGGCAGTATGCTCTTCTTTAAGGGTCATCATAGTTGAAGGATAAGGCTGTTAGAGTCTGAAGTACCAGCTTAATTTGCTTAGTTCAAATCAAAACCAAAAGGCTTTTTGAAACTGTTTTTAAAGTGATTCTGCTGTAGGGATTGAAAATCAAAGTGATTGCAACTTAAATGCCAATCAATTTAATTCATTAGCACAACTTCCAAATCTTCCTAACATAATCACAACCGGAATTCTTCACCTTAACAATTTTGCCACTTTCAGTTTCTCGGTGGAGGGGGTTTTCCACATTTTTAAGGCTCTTTAGGAAGTAACTCTTACTATCTTGCCTTGATCCTGTGGTCTATAGTAAACACCAGCTATGGGATTTCCTTTGTTGGCTCCGCCTCTAATTTTCACTCACAAACTCTCAACCTGTTCATCAATATTTTTCAAAGACATCTTTGTGCAATCCATGTTTTTTTCACATGTTTAAGGACTGTGTGAGGAAATTCCATTAACTAAATATACTAACCCATGCTGTTTCCAGCTGACTCATCCTTTTGTTCCTCCTTTACCCTTCAGAAACTCATTAACCTACAAACGGCTGCCAAGCACTATTTTACTGCAAATCAGCACATGTGGTTTCCTACAGAATAAGCAGTACTTCAGTACTTGAAACATCTGTAGGTACTAACATCCTGCTGTATTCTACTAGGTTTATGATGGATTTATATATTTTTATATATATACCTATATTTATATGTATATGTACAACTTTATTTTCTTTTTTTGCCATACTTTAGAAATTAATTATTTTATGGAAGGCTACACAAATGTCTTCTACCTGAAACAGAGGAAAGAGAAATTCTGAAGAGCTGTTACTTCTTACGTATAAATTAAACTGTTTAGGTGTGTAAATCTAGGTGCGTTTAGAAGCTTATCACTTATACAGATCATTCACTCCAGACATTTATGAAAAACAAGAATAATTCAAGTTATTCTGCCACACGGCAAATACAGAAGTGTTTTAAAAAAAAAAAAAAAGTTACTACTTAGCACCCAGTTTCTCCACTTGCTTTGATGTCTTCAGTAGATTTCCAGAGTAGAGTAAATATCTCTTTGACAACTATATGATGGTGCAAATCTCTTGTCTTTACTGACTGTTCTGACAACAGACTCAGTCCTACTCACAGGTAGTGTTTGAATGCACACTAAGCCATGCATGGCTCAGATCTTGTCTGCACTAGAGCCTTGCTCAGCTGGACCTTGAGCCCTTAGCATGAATAACAGCAGGTGTAGTAATACAGCCAAGTTATAGAAACCTGAATTGGTCTGATTTTCTGTTAGGAGTTCCTTGATGCCTTGGAGCTGCCCCAGTAGCTTCTGGGAACCTAAAGCTAATGATCAGAAAAATCAGTCAGAGCCAGGACTACACACAATGGCTCAGAGCAAGGACAACTGCCTTGCACCTGGGCTCAGGTGTACTAAGAGCTAGGTGGAATCACCTGGGCTAATTGAAATTTGTATGACTTGGATTTTCCCTCCAGTGCTATTTAAGCAGATTTTGAGCAGCACATTTGAAAGAAGGGAAAGGAAGACAGAACAGACAGCTACATGAACAGCTGCTTGTAGAAAGATGGAACAGTCAGGATCAGGGTCTTGTGCCCATTCCTACAACAGTATGATCGTACGAATTAAAAGAAATCAATAAAATTTTAAATGCTATTCAGTATTAGCATTGCTTCAGCCCTACATCAGCCACATATTGCCCTCAAGTCCTACACACAAAGTTTGTTCTTTTGGACAGTCTGGGAAACAGAGAAGGGGAGGAATAAGAGAAACTGAAGTGTGAGCTCTGGTAGCACTCTTGGGATAATCATTGGCAACAGCAGTTCCAAGCTTCTTCACACTTTCTCTCTAGAGTAGAATATGAAATATTTCTTAAATGATCCAAGTCCTTTTCACCAAGACCACTTAGTTAATGAAATATTTATTGAGTATTTTTCCTCCACTATCCAGCAATCTTCCAGTGTATGTCTGTCTATATATAAACACATTTAATTGTGAAATACAAATTCTTCTATGATAAGCTTTTTACAAAAGACTTTAAGTATTTTAATGGAGCCTGCATTATATATAAGAAAAGGATGAAATGCATGTATGATTTATCACATCCACCAGGTGCAGACCGTGACAGAATAATCAAGAAAAGTCACATGAACTTCCCTTTCTCTAAACAACCACAAAGCAGGGCCACAAAACATTTCCCAGAACCTCAGAATAAATTTTGTCTGTCTAAAATCAAAAGCCACAATTACAACATAGGAAAGACTACACCACTTCCAGTTCTACATCCTGTCAAGAGAAGAATATCTAGGAAGTAAATTCCACGGTGCTCCAAAGTAGTTCAAGTCCAGCAGGACACCATGGAACAGCGACCAAAAAACTTCACATGTTGAGAAATTCCCTTTTGAACACTAATATGATGAACTATTAAGCATTCTTCGCAAATAAGTAAGCGTTCGATACCAGGAAAAAGACTGTGTGGGTAGTTTGTATTGGGAAAGGGCGCGAATCATGTGATCAGTTGAGTGCACTCTGACTCAGTACAATCAATTCTTACCAATCAGCCCTCCTTGGAATAGAGGTAAGATATTAGAAAGACAGGTCAGCCCGCAGGCTATTTTTGTACATATCTTGTTTCTGAACTAACAAGCAGTCTGCATGCACACCTGCTCTTGAAAGCGTGTGGTAAGAGCAAGATGTAGGCACCCAAGCGAGTTCTTCCCAGGCCAAAAAAAGCTGGTGCATTCCTCCCATTTTCAGGGCTCCTTCCCCCATTGGTACTCCTTTGGAAGAGACCTCTAACCCTGAGACTTGGAGAAAGAGAAAAAAAGACCACAACAACACACAGCTACAACCAACAGTAAACTTACCTTCTTCCCATTTCTCCTGAACGTTCCTTTGACTTGGGATTATTCTCCTTAATAACTAGGACTGAATTTAAATGCCAGGACAAAACATACATTCCTTCTACAAGTGAAGAAGCATTGTAACAAGACTGAAAACATGTATGTCACATAATGACAGACTTGTGGACAAATCTCCTGCCACAACATGGAGTTCCAAATGAAGTGGCTACATACACATCAGTCTAGAAAAGTAAAATTAACTATTAGGGTTCCATATTTTCTTGCAACAAAGCAACCTTGCAACTGTGGAAGAACTCACAGAGAAGCTGTACCTTAAAAGACTCCACTGTATGTGTCTAGCAGATTTGAGTAGATACTCTTTGGGGAGAAAAACATTCTACATTCCCATCCATATGCTGTATGTAAATACCCATATCACCACAGTGTTCAAGCATCTCCAATTAGGAAAGGACCTCGAAAAAAGAAAGAAATCAAACCATGCAGCTCAAGTCAGATCCACATCAGAAAAGAAAAAGCTCAGGAGAAACAAAGAAAACTGCTATCCTACTACAAATAAACATTTGAAAATATGGCATAGTTGCAAGCTGAAAGGCTGCTGAGACTAGAGTACTCAAAAATATTATGTGGAAAAATATAGAAAAGGCACTCAGCAAATACGAGGGATGCCCAGGCCTACAATGCAGGTAGGTCCATGGCACCAACTACGGAGAAAAATGATAACATTAATAATAGAGTCATGGAATTGTTTAAGTTGGAAGGGACCTTGAAGATCATCTAGTTCCAACCCCTGTGCCATGGGCAGGGACACGTTCCACTAGATCAGGTTATTCAAAGCCTCATCCAGCCTGGCCTTGAACACCTCCAGGGATAGAGCATCCACAGCTTCACTGGATAATCTGTTCCAGTATCACAGAGTAAAAAAATTTCTTCCTAATATCTAATCTAAATCCTACCCTCCCCCTCGTCCTATCACTGCACTCCCTGATAAAGAGGCCCTCCACAGCTTTCCTGTTGGTCCTGTTGTTGCCGTTTCCATTTCCTATAAGTTGCATTTCACTGGTTTCTGCTTCAGTAAGTGCGTGCTAAGGACATAAAGGATACCTCCGTCTTTCAGATATCTAGGTAATTTAATCACCCAGATGAAGTCACTGTCTGAAATGCATCTAAATAATTCAGTTTTGAGCCATGCTTCCTCAAAGATAAGTCTCACAATAAAGAGATTACTTTGTACTCTCATGCAGCACCAGTCCAAGATGGACTTGGTAAATCGCTTTCCCACTGTTGTAATCCTGATGTAATAAAAGAAAATATACAATATAGTATTACATTGACTTCTTTGCCTACTTTTTATTAGCATAAGGGAAAAGATATCAAGACAAGCATTTATAAGAAAATTTATAAAAGCATATTAGCAAAACTAATATTTATTAAAAGATAATCACATTAAAAATATAAGAATCATACCCACTTATCAGCTTTTACATAATTTCAGAAAAGACAGATTTTCGGTCTTTAGTTTTCAAATACAAAAATACATTCAGCTTAGTGTAGAATCACAAAAGTAAACAGTGTTTGCTTGCCACTCTTTTGTATTAGATACTTTCCAGCTGCATAATTCCGTACTTCTCTCTGAGCTTTCTGCAAAGTGAGGTGAATTCTATCACACAGCATAGCAGCAACTAACATTATTTCATTCATTCACATTCATATAAGGTGTACCTACGTTGAATATTGATGCTTCTAAAACACTTGTAGACACACAGAAATTCCTTGAACAAAGGCCTGACTGAATTGTAAGCCCAAATGTAAGGAAAAAAAATATCTAATTAAGACTCTTCAAAGGAGCTTTCTTTCCTCTTACACAGAAAGAGAAAGAAGAGATTTATAGTACTTTTAAAGTTCCATCAGCTTGTGGTGAACAAACAGCAGGAAGAAGTAACACAAATTCTTGATGTGTCTTTAATTGTTAAATATAAAAAAAGAGAACTATTATTTCCTCAAAAACAAATGGTTACCAAAGTAAGGTACTCTATATTGAACTTCTGGAAGACTAAAAGCCATTATAATCCTTGAGAAGGGTAGGAAGGAATATCATAGAGATCTTTGAAACTGTGGATGGCAAAAATAATGACTGTTCAGTCTTGAAAGAACACGGCCATCAGCAAGTTGAAAGCTTAAGGACACATTTCCTCTCTCAGTGCATAGTTAGTCTGTGGAGTTCCTTGCCAGATGATGTAAATTATAAAACTTTGTGTGGGAGGTTCAAAAAGCAAGAGAGATAAAGGTGTATAAGTAATCAGTGTTTCCTCGATCACTGCCGCAACTTTCACAAAAAGAGGTGCTTCACTGGGCAGAGTTTGAAAGACTATTCTCCAGATGCTTGAACTGTTTGAAAGGACCTTCTTAGTCATCTTTAAACAGCCACTGTAAAATGAGATAGTGGAGTAGGTAATTCCCTACTCTTCACCACACAACAAAGCAACATCCATATAATAGTATACACCCATTGGGTTTTTGTAAGACCATTTGTTTACTGGAACGAATTTTCAGTGTCACATGTGCTACTCCCTTCCGAGGATGACAGTTTCCAGCTATGAGTTTTCAGTATTCTGTCCTTAACCAAATGGCTTTTATGCACTGCAGTCTGTCCATATCCTCAGCTATGGAAGCTGCTCATGTATTGGACGTATTGAAGACTTTCTTCAACTTTCTCCTTTGCAGAGCTAAATTCAGGGTTTTGAAGAGTGTGTCCTTGTTGTTCAGAACATTGTAGCGATTCACTTCCACTAACCTGCTGAAATCATATGGCTCAAAGGTGAAATTCAGTGTACGGTAAGGAGAATCTTTTGACTCAATGACGAAGTCACCAAAGGATTTCTCTTCTTCTGACTCACGTTTAACTCCTGCAGCAAGAAGGGGGAAAAAAAAAAAAATCACACACAAAACAGTTGTAGTAGATTCATTTTAGCTGGATTCTACAAGTAGGATAATCACAGATAATAACGTCAAACTTTTTCCCCAAAAATTCAGAAATTTCAGCTGCTTCAGGATCTAAAATGCTTAGAAGCTGAAGGTAAAGTACTATTCCTCTTTCTACTTCCACTAGACTCCAAGATACAAGACTAAAATACATTTTCATTGTGATAAATTGTTTAAGGTATCCATGATATCATGTCCAAAATAGGAAATAAAAAGCTTAATTCTTCCTGGAAGTGCTGTTCTACACCTAAACAAAAGACACTAATACTGAGTTCAGCTGACCTTAGGAGATTAGTATATACTCTTCAAAATATGGTAGCTTGTTGTTTTAGCATCCTGCCACTTGAATTTAAATACCAATCTTGAACAATGAATGCTAAAGTAACTTGCTAAAACAACTTTTACTTGATGCTATTATAGAAATAGCAGTCTTGAGCCATATTCAAATCCAACACTTTGAAAGTCTTTATTGTTTAAGAGGAGATGCTGCCAGGGCCTGGAAGTCATTTTAGTATTAATAGGGATAGCATTAACAGTGCACCTTACATTTCCCTTGCCTGCAGCAGTCCTGCACATTCTTTTCTATGTATTCCAAAGGTTTTCTTCAGGATGCTATGTTCTCCCACCATGGGTGAAACAGGACATGTAATTTGTCTGTCTCTTCCTAAAGGTATAACTCTATATTTCATCCCAGTGCACTTGTTTGACAAAGGTGGGCCTTACAGTCTCTATTAATCCCATTAAATGAAGCAAGGATCATTTATCATTTGACCTTATGCTACAAAGGCACATGCTACTTAGCACCGAGTTACACGATCTGACATCTATGTTGGTCCCCAACTGTTTGCGACTTAGTGGTTTATTCATACGCAATAAAAAAATAAACCTATTACTTCATCTGATTTATAGTGCTTTCCTATATATTCAGAATAACTAGAAGTAACAAAATCAGATATTACAGCAGAAAGGTTCAGAAAGAAGAAAATATCTTTCCTAATTTTCATTCTTTCAGCCTTTCAACTTTTTATTTACTTTTTTTTTACTTTTTTTCACTTGTTCACTTCTCTTCCTATTCTCCCTTAAAAAAAGAAAAAAAAAAAAAGAAAAAAAAAAGAAAAAAAAAGAAAAAAAAAAAGAAAAAAAAAGAAAAAAAAAGAAAAAAAAAACCAAAACAGTGGAAGCTGATTCCACCTTAAATGAAAAGAGCACTTTAATAATTATGGGGTAACACTACAAAGAACGAAATGAGGGACACACTCACGAAATGAGCCCACTGAATTTTCCCTGTGAACTCACCCAAAGGATTGTAAAAATAGCTATTTAAGACACAGTTCCCTTACCTGGAGCTTTGTATTTCTGGAAGGTGTCGTTCACCAACGGGAAATGGAGCACAATCGGAGCCTTTGGATTATTATAATCCACAAACATGTAACACTCTTTTGGATTCTTTTCATCTTCCTCACTTAATTTGATTTTTGGAAAAGGAATTGCCCTCTCCTCACAGTATTTCTGAGTCAGCTCTAAAACCTGTTGTCAAAGAACACAAATAATTTCAATAGAATACCAGCAACACCTCTAGGATCATCCAACTGCAATTCTCAAAGAGAAAGCAACTTTCCCAAAAAATAAAAGATGACAGAAATCCAACTTCTAAATGGCAAACAATTTTTCTGGTTGGTGATACAGAAGAATGAAGAGCAGAACCAAGAACTGCTATACACATGAACAGTTGGCAGCTGAAGCTTTTTAGATTTTCTTACTCTAAATATATTCATCTTGACTTTTCTGCACTTAAAAATAAGCACTTAGGTATACAGGAAATAACTTGGCTGCATGAAGAGAATCACCAAAAGCCTCTTTTCCATTAGAAGCGTGCATCTAATTAACAAGGATCACATGAGCAAATACTCTTATATTGGGTAACAATCTATTTAGGCTTCTGAAAAGTTTTGAATCTTATTATAGTCACTTTCCACCTCTTCGTGGCACTCACAGTAAAAGGTATAGTACAATAATATTTGAAAGAGGTAAGGATTTATTTTAATGCCATCTTTCATTAGTGTTTGTATTCAACATCAACTAATCTACTGTCACTGTGAATATGATTCTGTGCTTAATCTTCATGCAATAATAATCAGCTGCATCTCTCACCTCAAATGGAGCTTCCCAGGAGAAATTGAATGACAAGATAACATCCACATCCCTCTCTGGATGAAGCACCAAAGGAAAGGGAGAGTTGATAGAAAAGCCACCATCCACTAAATATAAGCTCTCTTCCATAGGGGTCAGCTGGTTGGGAAACGCATCCAGGTGAGTGCCTGGAAGACACTCCAAGTAGCACAAGTAACTATAATGATTCTTTACACACCTTGCGGCACAAGCAACAAACAAAGCTTACGCTGAGGCTATAAGAAATAAAAAGACATTTCAATAAAATCATTCACCTAAGACTGATCTCTAAAGTCTGATGATGAGCTTCCTTTATATGGCAGAACATATACAGTGCATCAATTTTTTTGTAAGAAGACATAAATCCCCTGACTTCAGTGGTACAAAGTCAAGCTCACTGAAGTGAACAAGTTCAGCTGTTACAGAATATTAACTCACTTTTATATCCCAGATACGCACAGACTCAATTACCTCTCCAAGCCACAAATTTCTTGATGTTAACATAATCTTTATGGAGATACAATCCCTGCATGAAGTTGAAAGTTTCTCCACATGTGACCCGGGACTTGAAGAAATCCTGAAAAATTTGTAACAAAGGGCCCCCAGGTATAACCAAACGAGTCTTCAGTCGTGTTGGATCTCGCAAATGGAATCTTCGGCAGTCATCTGCAGAAGCCACAAAAGGATGCAGAATACATAGAAAATGCTTGTCCAGCTCCAACATTTCAATCAGGCTTTTTTTTTTATTTAACCAGTTGTCTTAAGGCTGAATTTGTCCTCTAATAACCAGTATTGTAATTAAATTTAAATGAGCTACGTATTCTGCAGTTGGATAATTTACCTGTGTTGTTTAAAGGGAACAGCATTATTCATAACTCATAGTCCATATTTATTTCAAACCCACACAAAGAAACTCTTGTTACCAAGTGACGACCACTACCATCACATAAAACAAGTCATCCACACATTAAAAATCTCCTCCCAGTACTTACTACTACTTACTTACTACTTATAGGGCTGTAACTATCCACCTGAGCACATCTCAGCCTTTAATATACTTCCTTCCACTGTTAGGGAGGCATTGTAAAAAAATGCCAAATTTATAGCAGTTCAGATATGTAATTTTTTTAAAAGGAGGAAGAGAAAGCATCCTGAAAATTATAACTACTCTCTTTGCCATATGTGTGAAGGAAGGGAATAATATACAGTAGAAGAGATTTGTCAAAATTCATCCTTTACGCTAATCTTGAAAACTACACAGAGCGTATTTGAGTCATTATCTGCATGATCACCCCAAAACCAGAAATCTTTTGGAAAATCTTACTATTTCAATGTATATTCTTACCCACAACTTTGATAACGTCTTTGAAAGATTCTAGAAAGCCCAGTCCTATACCAACCACCTTCAGACAGACATCATCCAAGCTTGCAGCAAAGGCACTGCCCCACATTCCTGCAAGAGAAATATTGAAATACGTAATATTCAAAATGCTTTTCCCAGTGTTATCAAAAGCCATTTGTCATGGGGGAGGGCTGTCACTTGATCACTACAATTCTAACAGCTGAAGTTTGAGTTTAAACCTCTGAGTTAATCATGTGACAAATTCTAATATAGCAATATAACGCAGAAAATTCTCGAAGAGAAAAGCTCTTTTGTTCAGCAAGGGAAAGATGTCAAGAGAATGGGAAGACCTAAAGCAGAAGTTGTTAACAGGTAGCTCACAAGTGTCATCTTACAGACTGAACATATCAGATTGTAATACTCTGAACCTACGCTTAAATCTTTGGAGAAAGTTTTGATATTTTTCTCTTTGAATTCTTTAGGACGAGACAAAAAGGCATTGGTTTATGCTGATGAGTCCTTAAAGTGGAATAGCCCCTTTCCATCTCACCCATTTTATTTGTTACTGTAAAATCATACCTTGTAGAAAACAAATCCTAGGCTCTGGACGTTTCTGGACAAGTCGACCCATGAAGAACTCACTGTCAAAGTTCTCTGTTTGGACAAAAGCTCCATATTTGCGAAATCCAACTTCATAAGGAGTGAACTCACACCATTCTAAGAACAAGTCAACAGGATATTTACTGATCTCAAGGTAAACACAGGTGAAAGTATTAATTTGTTTTCTGTTCACAGATGAGTCTCCCTCCACTTCTTTCACCATCACTATGGATTTCCCTGCCAGTCTTCTCAGTCAGCCTCTATCTTACACATGATTAATAAAACCTCTTGTACAGGTTTTCATTGACTAAATACAGCCTCCCTTATTCTGAGCTTTTTTTTTTTTGGGGGGGGGGGGGGTGTGGAAATCCCATTTTTGCTTTGTTACTGCAGAAACAACCTGCCTGTTTTCCTTCCACTTGCAACCCTGATGTCTGTCTCTTCTACAACAAAAGGAAGCTAGTTCACTTTTCTCCATCTTCCTTCACACTATTTACAATCTCTCAGCAACTATTACAGTATTGACTTGAAACCTCAATTGACCCACTGTGTCAGACTTCATTGTCTGTTTATTGAAGTGCCCTCTCATGTTTCCACAGATATTTGCAAATCAAATTCATTGGCATACTCACAATCCTCCAGAAAAAAAAAAAAAACAAACCAAGAAGTCACATAATGGTACACAGTTGGTCACAAGCATTCATGTTCATGTCTCATTGTATGTATTCTCACTCACTGCACAGTATTTAAAGATCTATGTGACCTGGAATAGGATTGGCCTTCATTTTTCACTGTAATTGTATAACCAGCAAGAATCCAGGCTGCTAAATACGACAATTTTGATGATGCATGCTGCAAGGTTGCCAGTCATCATTTTACATGAATCCTACACAAAAGTTTTTGGAGAACACAAAAGAAAGAAGGTCACCTAATTACCAAGAACTTCAGTTCTCCCATTCAGACACAGACTTGTGTATTTATAAGAATCGTCCCTCTCAGCTCCTGAAAATTTCAGGCAATTTCTAGCAAAATATGTGGAATGAACAGCAGAGCTGAATCTTGTTTCTCTGTTACAGCCACGATGAAGACATTCTTGATAATACACTGCCGATCAGTATCCTATTGCCTCTTGCACACTAGCTTGAGCCACGTTCCCTGTTGTCAGCTATTTACTACCCAAGGAACTGGATAGGTCAAAGGAATTTACGGATTTTAGCAAACAAAAATAAATTAGCCATGTTCATACCTGCAAAATCACCACTGCTAATATTTGGTCTCACATTGACAGCTGCATAGATAGGATAGGGGTTCTGGCCCCATTTCACCGCTTCTTGCTGATCAGACAGCTTTGATGGATCTTCCTGGTCACAAGTAAGGAAAGAGAAGCACACTTCAGTCAGATAAGTTCTGTATCCATGCTTTGATCATTTGAAGCTGTTGCTTAGCATTTCTGACTAACAATACTACTAATACAAAGTGCTTTTTCCTCCCTCTGTCCACGCATATGGTTAGATGTTGCCAGAGTATTTCTGCACCTGCAGGTTTAGAATGTTGGCTGTTATTAATAAACTAGTTAATCTCTCCAATTTCTGGTTTCAGTTGTCATAGTAAATACTGCATAATAACACCATTTTGCAAAACAAACAGCATTCTCTCTTAGGCTTAACCCGTCAAATACAAAAGCGCTTAATTTAACAACAGTCATTCTAAGTAAACACTTTTTTTTCTATAGCACTGACCTAATTCGAAGCTCTTTACCAAAGAAGGCTGTTAGGAAACCCAGGGCAGAAAGAGATGAGAACTCCCATTGTTTATTCCACAACACTATTCCAAAACAGCTCACAAAGCTGGAGGGTAGTCAGGGGGTTTTGACACACAACAAGTAGGTGAGCAGAGCACCCATTTGGAAGGCAAACATCAGTACACATCCAAACATGAACTCTTTTACCTTCTGTTGCAGGAAATATTCCACAATAAGGCCCCACAAATCTGTAAAGGAAACTTTCCGTCCACTAATCTCCATTGCATTCAGCTCCTGGAAATAGTATTTCAGCTGTTCTGGGGAAAATGCCCCTGCTTTGCTGCTGGACACGGTACTCTGAGCATTTCTGATTGCATCTTGAAGGTCTTTCTGTGACCATTCAGGGTCTTTATACAATGTTGATAAACACCTGAAAATGTTTATATTAACATCATCAATAATCATGACTCTCATGTAAACAATCATTTTAGCTAGTTATTATTAGTGCTGTTGCACTTAAGCAAAAGCTTGAGAAATCTAGCTAAAAGATAAAATATCATGAAGACAGACCCTAATAGCAGATCTCTGAACTCTAAGAAGTGCTGAAAATCCTGACAGCTACAAGGACAACTTCATCCTGATTGCTAATGGACCTTTCAAGGATGTCCCAAACATGAAAGCCACAGCTTTCATCAGAATACAGGTCTGATTAAATGAGAAACTAGTTTGGACACTGTTGGCTATCCACATGAACAGTTGGAAAGTCTGTCTATGAATCAGAAGGGGCAGGCTGGATCACAAAGTTAGTGGAAGAATACTAGGTACGTAGGAGTTAATTTAATACACAAAAACTCCAGAAGGAGGGATTACACTGTCAGGTTGCATAACTCCTCCATGAAATAATTTCACAAAAACAATGCATACTTATGAGGGATGATTTCACCACAAATCCCAAGAACTGAGCTACTGAAATTTTGTAGCCATGTTTAATATTTCGGCACATTGCTGCAGTTCACCAAAGGTCAAGCCAGTGCTACTCCTGCGGTTCAGCTGCACATGACACTTTGGAAGGTGGTGACATAGCAGTCCACATGGACATGTTTCCAGTGACTTCCACCACCTCAGTTGTCTCCTTGTTAAGAGCAAGGAAATAGGGAAAGTTTTGAAGCCAGGGCTCTGAGGGAATATACAGCAGTCTTATTAATGTAGTACATTCTAATATTTAACTGCCAGGTTTGCAAAAACAGCATATTCATATATTTAGATAGTAGCTGCATGGCTTAGAAGTGATAATGAACATCTTGGAATCTTCAGGATCCCCATCAGAAATCACAGGTGAGAACTATGAAAATATTTCACTGTGTGGTCTGTTTACAGACAGTAAAAATGCAGTTCTGGCCTTTATGCATCAACACTAGCATATTCACCTTTAAGTTTCTGGAATCAATTCTGCATGTAACTTACCAAGTAGAGCCAGAAATCCCACACAGATACATTGCAGCATCCAAAAGGCCCAGCTGCTGAAGCCCAGCAAGGCTCCCATAGAACGATGTCAGTGCTCTCATCCCACCTCCAGATCCTAGCACTGCTACAACTGGAACCTGCAGGCACCCATTGCAGAAGTCACAATCACAGACTTTTGAACTGCCAATAAATTATGCAACTAATCCCATTTAAGTCTCATTCTTAAAAAATAAGAGCTAAAATCTCTATTTCTTTTTACATTTCAAGTAATTTCACTTTTGATTTCAACTGCAACTCCTATCTCTACTTTGTAATTGAAATATGTTGTCTAAATAAACACCGCGGTGTCATATGTTAGGGGGAGTCACTTACTGAATTTGTTATATATACTATCACTATATTTCTTTGCGTGCCATACAATATACACATAAAAGAAAAAAACAAAATAACAGTTTTCTCAAATCAGCAATTAGGAGGCTGTTGGTGTGGTCTAAGCTCCAATTTAACCATTCTGAAACAGACATTTCCATCAGACTTCAGAGCTCGAGATACAAGAGTTAAAGAAGGTACGTATATTCTGAAATTTTTTTTTTGTTTCAAAATGCATACAATCCCCCTCAAAATTTTAGAAATGTAACAACATTTGAGACTTCAGAACTGAAATATCATAGGGATCTATCTCATGCCACAGGGAACTCAAGCCATGTTTTCAGTTGGTTACAGGCAATACCTAATTATCAACAAACCATAAAGGATTTTATGAATCTCACTGCAGCACTTGCTCAATACCTCATCATTTTGAGGGGATTCTTTTAAGTGAAGAGCCTTCCTTAGTGCTTCAGAAACTATTTTCTTCCTTTTGTCCAAAAATTCTCTCTCCTGTTTACAGAGGTCAAAACCCAGACGTACATCAAGATCCCAAGTGCTGAAATAGAAATTAAGACAAAAAAAGCCCAAAATTTTGGAAGATTTATAATTACCAGGGAAAAGCAACTTCTCCCTATAGTATTTCTCCCTTAACATCTAAATAGAAAGCTTGTGTCAAGCAGCACTCAGATTAACCTTCAGGAATTTCCTAAAGAAAAGATTCTCAGTAGGTGAAGAAGATTGTACAATGAGCAACCAAATTCACCACACTGACACAGATGGAGAAATGGAGGGAAGAGATTTTAAAACAGAAGTTTCTGAACTTAAGAGGCAGAAGAGGACAACTGAATACCAATAAACTTGCTATGAGGTTGTGAAAGGGAAGTAGAATCTTCGGTTAATGTCTCTATACCAAATGACCCTATCAATTTACTAGCCACCTGCTTTGTTTTGAGTGTTATTCTTCCCTTAACACTCCTTTCTTGCTTCCTTCTTCTATTTTATAGTTCAAGCCCTTCACACACTGAGAATTTCTTTCCTATTTGTCAGTACAGCACTGCACATATTCTGGGAACTATCTGCACCTAAAAATATACTTAATATTTACACCATCAGCTATTTTACATTTAAACATTAGGAACACAAAATTTGTTCAGATTTCAGAAAGACTCACACCAATTCAATAGATAGTACCTGCAAAGTGAAGAGTCACAGCCTTCAGAATTAAAATAACCAAAGAGATTTTTCTTTAATCTATCTCAAGAGACCAATGGAGACAACAGACCTCCCCAGAACAGCAGAGCTCCTTCACTGTGAGGATAAAAGTCTTCCCCAATTTTTAGAGGTCTTTGAGGTTCCCACTCACCTCTCTTCAGTTTTCAAACTCATATCCAAACTTTGCCCCTGTGAAAAGAGAGAATACACCTTGCAACTGATAGCAACAATATAGATGGAACTACGATGTGAATGGGGTCACTTGATAATAACCAGAACAGCACTCTCACCCACAGAACTACATCTTTGGGATACCTTTCCCTTGCACCTATTTCAGACATTTTCAATAGCCTCCACAAAAAGTAAAAATGTACTCAGAGAGCAGGGTGGAAAAAATATTCTTCTGCAAGCTTCTTGCTTTTCTCTTCCTCTGATATTTTCTTTAACATCCTAGCAGACTTCTGTTGTGGAAAGTGATGAACTTTATACATATTTTGCAAGACTTAACCATGAAAATATTTTTAGAAGAACTGCACTGCGTAATCCCAGTATTTCATTCTAGATATCCAAGAAATTGGCACTCCTAAGAATCACAGGCAGCTTAGCATTCCAATTGCCTATAGGTAATGGGGGAAAACGTTATCTTAAGCATGTTAAAACAAGAGCGAAATGCTAGAATTACCTCTCCCAGAGAAACGATTCTATCAACTTTTTTTCCAATAGGAAGGGAATTAACTGGTACAGTCCCCAGTCCCAGAACTGTAGTATGCTCTTCAATATCAGGGTTCACACCATCCTAATAAAAACACAAAATGTCACTTAAGCTCTCTGGAAAAAGGTTAAAGATATGACTTTCATACGTCAAAAAAGCAAATAATCCTTAAAATTATTGTAACTAAATCTTAAACAAAAGTCTAAGGCTTTTCAAGTTGATCCAGCTCTCTGCTTGACAGATGTTTGCTGGGATTATTTCTGCCACTCTTTTTTGTTGTTGCTGGATTGTTGTTTTCCATTTCTTGGGGTTTTTTTTAATTTAGCTGTGCCACAAGCAAAAAATCTGCAACTCCAAACATAGAATTTCCCCCCAAAAAATAGATGTGTTCTCATATGTGTCAAACGGCTCATGAAAGAAGTTTTATTCTGTCTCCAAAGCAGGATGTGGAAAAGATACCAACAAGGCAACAGTGTTAGACATATAGAAGAAGTACCACAAAATAGGAAATATTAGAGATAAATGGAAGCATGTAATTAAAAAAAACAACCATCCTTACAAGCAGAGCAAATTAAAGGAAATCTTTGCATTTCCTCCCATGTTGTATTGGCAAGTAGCAAGCTCTATTAATCCAAAGCTACGTATGTGTTGATGCCTAACTTTAGAAGCGGCATATTAAAAAAAAGCCTCATATCACAGGGCCACACTTAAACCTACACAGCCTACCAGGTGGGCTGGAACATTTACATCCATCACAGCCCTCAATCCTTGGGAGAAGACACGACCTTAACGACATAACAGGTCAGCACTCATCTCGGAACAAGAACTGAAGACAGATAAGGAACCACCTTCACATTTCACAGATGTCTTCCAAACAAAAATAGCTGTCCTGAGTCAAATGTCCCTCTAAGCCCACTGTCCTCCTCCTAACAGGGTCAAACAGCATGCATTTAGGCACAGGGCAAGCAACATTACTATGTTTCTGGCACTCTCCTATCTCTGATAAGAGAGGAAAGGTCATGCTGGATCGCTTCGTGCTGTATTCCAGGTCTTAAAGAAGTACGTTCTACTACTACTGAGGGTGGGTTGTTGAGGTTTACTAGCTGGGCCAATCTCCACGGCTGACTTCTACCGTGCTTTTTTTCTTGCCTGGCTTGCATTTTTGACTACTGAAGCCCAAGTCTCTCTCTTCTGCTTATGTTTGCTGCCTGAATGTTTGCATTCAGGCTTACGTTTGCAACCCTATTCTTCTATATTCCTTTTTGTATTTTCTTCTCCACAGCTGCCTCTGGCATAGCCAAGATCACTGTTTGTATTCATGCTGCCCAGCTGCTTGTAGAGATTAATAATATCACAGAATAAATAGTTCCCTTGCTCTCATTTTTGGTGCCTGGCCATACTGGGGACAGTCATCACAATGAATCTTAAGTAACTCCTATGGGACACACACACTGCACAGAAAGCTGTAGAAACTGTGGAGTGATAGACAAAAATAAACAAATCTTTGCAAATGGTACATGCTCTACAGCTTTAAAGACTTGCTATAGAGTAACTCAACAGGTGAAAAGAAAGATTTCATCATGTGGCTAGTATGTGCAGACTCAGTTTTTTTTCAGTCTTCAAGTCTGAACAGATTTTGAAGTGCTGGGAAGGGTATAATTTTAAAACAAGTTCACCTCCTTACTCACTCAAAGATCCAATGAAAAGCCCAACATTTAATTCTTTTAAATAAAATATAGTAGCGTGTAAAAAGCAATGATAGAGAAAAATTTATCTTTCTGCACATAAATTCCTAATAACCAGAAAAATAATACATCCATTCAAGACAGGGTTCCAGTCCAGAAGATTTTGATCTGAGCAGTTATAACATTACAGAGTTAAGTTTGTTCAAAGATGTAAATCTGGAAGTGATGAGTAACCTTTGAACAGACAGTCTTTAGCACCACATATGTAGAGTACTCCACAAGATACTTCCTTACAACGTAAGCTTTTGACATCCACACATCTAAATAATATACTCAAAACTAACATCCCAGAACATGTGGAGAAGTCCCTGGCCTTCTTGTGGTCAAATTAAGGAAGTTCATCTTACGATTTAAGAACATGAATTTAGTCAAAAGTGGGTGGTAAACTTTGTAGCAGTCAGCACAGATGCTAACCTGTAGGACAGATATGGTTTGCTCCAGCTGCACTTGCAGTTCAGGACACATTTCTTTATCCACATGAAATACAAATGAGGTTCCATCATCCTTTTCATTGTCCTGTCTCCAAGGAATACACAACTGCTTCTCATATGCACCTGGAACAGACAGCTTGACTTCGCAGCTCCCTGTGCATTAGAATAAGAAGTTTAGACCACAGAAGCCATTAAAAAAATGTTGAAAATCAGGTACATTAAGTGTAGCTGAGACTATGAAAACACAACCAAAAACTTGTGTGGTAGCCAGAAGTGGCCCAATATTTTTTAGCATTAAAAATAAAAGCAAAATTAACTTGAAAAGTCAATGTTGTAATCAGTAAATAAAAACACACTGCCCATACAAACAGAATCAAGTCTTCCCTCTCTCCTAAGGAATAAATATGCTGAGGAGTAAGTCTGACAAACTCTGCAGATAGACCTACCTTGCTGATTCTCTTTTGTTTTCACCTCTTTGTTGATAGTGCCTTGCAGAGACAAGCAAGGATGAACCTATGAAAAGAAGAAACTAGTTCTGGTTATGAGACTTTGGTTCACTTCTTTGCTTAAGCTTAATTCACCTACTCTAATTGTTCTAGTAGTTGTAGGTCTACAGCTACAAGCTGTCAAAATAAGCCCACTAAAGATTAAGAGCAAGTTTTTTTCAGTAAAATGGGATTATTTGCTCTTTTTTCAAAATCAAAACCACCCTTCCTATTCCAGTTACCTTTTTTTTTTTTTCCAAACAGTACTTCAGAGTTACAAGTTCTCAACACCTGGGTTTTTTCTGTTGTTTTACTTTTTTTTTAAATGCATGCGTGAGTACCTGTTCAGAACCTGTTCAGATCCAAGCAAGCACTTCATAAATTCTGCCATGACTCTGTCCTGGATTGTCCATGTCCTCATGAAATTTAGTCTCTCACACCATACAATCATCAGCTCCCCTTCTAGGACAGCAGATGAGATACTTAAATGGTCGTGATTGATCTAAAAGATAAGCAACTACTCCACTGCTTGAACGTAAGACTGATTTGATAAGGAAAACAGGCGCACACTCGCCTGTGAAACAGTTCGCAGAACTGTGCTACTAAATGCCACCATTTTTTCCTGAAAAAATATTAAAACTCTATTAAAACAACGATGAACTCCTTCCCATTCTTTTCTCCTTATTAAAAAAAAAAAAAATCATCACTCCATTCCCTTTCCTCTGATGGGAGAAAAAAGGTGTTACACTTATATTTTTAATGTGTAGCACATCAATTTTCTCAGACTGATTGCCCCAAGAGAACAGACAAATCCCACAAGATAAAATGAAAAGATAAATGGCACTGAAAGAAAGGTTAGAAATAATAGCTATTAAGATAAAAAGGGGCACTATGCCTGGCCAGCATCTAGGCTAGAATACTCAGTATAATCCGCAAGACTCACTAGCCTCCTAAAGACACTTTCTGTTTATATCTTTTAAAACAGCCCAGCTTGGGAGGAGAATAAAAACACAACCCTTGCTGTGAGTTGGTATCGAGTTCTAAAAATCAAGGAAACTTTTAAAACCAGCAAATTAAAAAAACAGAGGTAGATGCTGAAGAGGATAGAAGCTATTTGGATGCAGGAGTTGAATTCTCAGCAATTCTTATCCTCTTGTTCCTAAAAACGTACCCTTAGGAGTAAACCCCAACACATATGTAATTGACTTCCATGTACTTACCACAAGGACTCCATTGGTCAATACCTCTATAGGAGCATCTGAACTGTGAAAGGAGGAGATTTAATGCAAACAAGTTTGGGGTTTACTTCACTTCATTCTACTTTATAAACTAACTGCCTGGATAAGAGGTGGGGGAGAAAGGTCCTCAGTGAAAGACATCTATGCAAACTAGACTGACATCAAATATATTTCCTTTCACAGAACAACTGGGGGGGAAAATACTGAAGAAAAAATTCCTCTGCAACTATAAGCATGTGCAATAAGTTCTCCACATCTCAGTTATTTTCATAACCTAGAGAAAAGCTGAGCTTAGATAGACTATCAGATAGACAAAATATTCAGTCATTTATATTGCAATGTTAACTCTAAGTATTCCACTTCTAAGTGACTCATCCACAAAATGTTCATTTCCTTTGCAGCACTGGGATTCCCATTAAGTCTAGCAAAACTGTATTTCTTTTTTTGTTCATCAAAAATTTTGGTGACTGTAGCTTTAAGAATATTTTTGATCAACCAATGGCAAACCAACTTGAACACCACAGAGAACGCATTAGCGTTTTTATGGGCAAGACAGGGAAAGCGATTAAGACAATGTACCCGCAGAGCACAAGTTCATTCAGCTCTCCAAGTAACACTCACCATTTCTCCAAGGAAAACTCTACATCCAGCTCTTCATTAGCCTTTGAAAACAAAAGTTGAAAACAATGGCCTTCGATCTTGAATACAGTTAAGAGAAGTTTTTCAGAGAGATAAAGTTTTCTTCCTGTACAGTAACTATTTTAGTAACTACTTTTGTTTCTTTTACAGCAGTCCCAGTTAAATTTTTGAAAGTTTAAATCTATGCCTTTTGCTGTTGTTCTTTAAACACTCCTCCCTTCCTGGGCATAGCCTGTATGACCGAACACATCTATGTTTGAGCAGACAAGCACATGCAAGTGAGAGTTGGCTCTCAGATCCATCGCTCTGCTAAACGAACAAAACCACCCTCTTCTGACTCAAGTACTGCTGCAGCGCCATCTCTTTAAACAGTTTCTATATGAGGCTTTGGGCTTGCTCTGATCTATTTTTTCACTAGATTGCACTCTTAGCTCATTGCTGCCTTTGTCTTGTACAGACTTGGATCCAGTCATTTTCTCCCCTGCACAGCACACAGTAAGTGCTTGATACCAGACCAAATGCAGCTTATAAAATAACCAAATAGAAGCCAATCTGGGTAATTCTCTCTAATGAAATTGAATTTTCCGGTTCCACAATTACTGATCAAGATGACTTAAACATTCAGCAAACAGAACAGAGATAGTGGGAAGAAGGAAGTAACTAAGTCTCTTTGCACGACTGCAAATCATTGAGTGCCTGTGACACCCACCAACACCTCCCTGCTAACTGCATACCAGTTAGCCTGCTTCCGACCACACCACCAGCACTGAAGCTCGTTTTCTCAAGAAAACACAGTTAGCTCACCTTTAATCCAGACCTATTATAGCAGTGTGTTTGAGGCAGTTACAAAAAAACATAAGACTGGTGATACGGTTTGAGCTATGTAAAACAAGCTGTCTTGTTGCAAGTCCAATAAACAGGTGCACAGGGACTGAAAGCAGCTGATGGGCACCTATGTCACCCACATGAAGCAGAGTAACTGAATCTAAGTCAGGGAAAATAAGACTCTTAGGCTTTTGACTTGTTAAATATAAGGTAAACTTTGTAACAATCAACTTCTTCACTGCAAACTGAAGACGGTCAACTAAATAAGAGAGTCCGCAGTGTCCTAACTGACCGCTGACTGCAAATGTGTTTTATTTTAAGGCCAGTTTATGCCCCTCTAGTCTCCTGAAAAATCAATTCCCTTCAGAGGCGTTTTAGCATCTTCTGAAAGATATCAGTCACGCCAAGTTTCATTTAGTGGGCATTCCAAAGACTGTGGCACACACACATACAAAAAAGAAAAAACAACCTAGGGATTTTAGAAAAGTATCAGATGCCAGCAAAATGCTGTCGTCACCTGCTGGCTCTTTTTCTCCTTCTGGCTTCTGCAACACAAACAGATGAACCAGCATGTACTGACAGATTCCTGTAATGAAGAGCTGCAGCTATTCACCATTGACCTGGGAAGAAGCCAGGGACTAACCTCAGGGTTCAGTTTGAAAGTGCGCAACAGGGGCTGACCCAGCTTCATGCCCCCTACATCAAAGACGATAGACGTGAGCTCATCGCTGACAAGCACATCCTTATCATACAGCGTCAATTCCAGAATGTTCTAAAACCAAACAGAAACAAACAGCTTCAGATGAAGAGACAGAAACACTTCCACAAACCTAAATACATCTGTACAATAGACACCTTACACATTAATCAATACCCTTGCCCTTTCACACTCCTGAAGAGAATTCATTATTTCCAGCCAGACTAACAGCATAATTAAGCAAAAAGCTCCTAGTTTACAGTGTTCAGCTAAAAGGTTTTCTGGGCTTCCTAACTAGAGAGAGGCCCCAGCCAAGTGCACGTGGCAGTACTCTCTACCAGCTTCAGGCAAAGATATGCTTGAGAAAGCAATAGCAATTTCCATTCTTTCAGCACGATGCAGGTCCCTATAACATCCTGGACTATCACTTCCTGCTCAGCACCCGCTCAGAGCCGGTAGTCCAGCAGAAACTAGCTGAGATAGACAATTAGCAGATATGGCACCCAAAAAAATGGCACTGCAGCAACTAGATTTCAAGAAGGCAAGATTGAACTTAAAATGGTGCTGGCATAGCCTTGCAGCAATAACCAGACTGAGGCTTCATGAGCCTGCAGGGGAAGAAATTCCTCACATGCTCTAAAGCTTAGTTTGCTATTTTCTTACCATTTAAGTCAGTTATCATTCTACCTTTGTCATCAACCATTATGGAAAGGTATTTCAGTGAGGGGCATAATTTCTTGTTACTAAGCACATTATTCCAAAGCCTAGGATGTTATTCAAAGCAACAGTGCCATACTAAAAGTTATCGTTTAAAGTACAGTTACCTTTCATCCACCATTAGTGTCTACTTTGAGAATGAATGCTGACAATCTGAAGACTTTGTTTGGTACTCTATTAGGTACAGGAAGGCAACAGTTACTCTGTGAAAACAGAAGCAATCCTGGACCATAAACTTGCTTTATCAAGTAATTTCTTTGAACTCTACCAGGTAGTACTGTAACTTCCCTTTCCCGAGTTACATTATAGGAGGTTTATGGAAAATTCTAGCTGCAATTCACATGAGAATTCAGTTACAAACTGCTGTGATTATCACTAGACGTGAATAGTACAGCTTTCTGTACTACTGAAGATGATTGACACCTTAAAAGCAACACTGGTTTTGAGAGTAACAACAATCCATTGCTTTTCAGTGAAGTATCAAGAATAAACCAGTACACAAATGCAGGTAGCCCAACAAGCTCCATAAACTTAACTCCTTACCTTGACAGCACTATGGATTCGATACTGGAAAGTTTCATTCCATTCTGGGTTATCAGAGTTGTCAATAACTCGAGTTCGGGAGACTATGGGAGATGCAGTGGGCAGCTTTAGTTCCACATAGCAGTCTGCCTTGGACACTAGAGCAGAGAATATAGAAACAGAACTAGAACAATTTTAACCAAAAATACTATTTCCCATGAACTCCTCATTTTCTAGACCTCACTGCATCACAGAAATGTGCAAATTTAAGGTTGAACTTGTAAAGCAAAAACCTTTAATGAAACACACATCTTTAAACAGCAGCAAACTGGACATTAGGTACCTATATCTATTTATTCTCGTTTATGAAAACCATAAAGCCCTCCATAAAAGAGACTACTATTCAAAATGAGAAGAACAACTTTCTGAAGAAGATTACTGTTGATATTTGGCTCATTGCCTCATGTCCTGTCACTGGGCACCACTGAAAGGGTCTTTCTCCATCTTCTTCACACCCTCCTTTGAGATACACGAGCATGTTGATAAGATTCCCCTGAGCCTTCTCTTCTGTAGGCTAAGCAGTCACAGATCTTTCAGCCTTTCTCCATATGAGAGATGCTCCAGTCTGTTTACAATCTTAGTGGCCCTTCACTAGACTCTCTTCAGTAGCTGTATCTCTCATAGTGGAGCACCGAGAACTGGATACAGTACTCCAGACGCAGTTTAAGCAGTGCTGAGTAGAGAGGAAGGATTACCTTGATCATCCTTGCAACGCTCCACCTAACACAGTCCAGGATACTGTTAGCCTGCCTTGCAGCAAGGTCACCTTGCTGGTTTATGGTCAGGCTTGTTGTCCACCAGGAGCCCCAGGTCCTTCTTCCGCAAAGCTGTCTTCCAGCCAGTTGGCCCCCAGTGTACACTGATGGTAGTTCTTCTGCAGACACAAGACTTGAAGTTCTTCTAGCTGAGCTGCATGAGTTTACTGTCAGCCCACTTTAGTGGCCTGCCGAGGTGCCTCTGAATAGCAGCGTGACCCTTCCTTGTACCAGTCACTCCTCCCAGTTCTGTAACATGAGCAGACTTCTGCCCCATCACTCAACCCATTAACAAAGGTTTCATCGCTACTTACTGCCTCCCACCTAGACTTTGAGCTCCACATTCCCCACAAGCCCTTCCTTGTTGGTCAGAACAAGGTCCAGCATAGCACCTCTCCTCATTGGCTCTTCTATCACTTGGAGAAGGAAGTTATCATCAGTGCATTACAGGAACCTCCTGGGTTGCTTGTGCCCTGTCATGTTGTCCCTACAACAGGTATCAGAGCAGTTGAAGTTCCACATGAGGACTAGGGCTTGTGTACACAACGCTGTGCCCATCTGTCTATAGAGGGCCTCATCTCCTTCCTCTTCCTGGTCCAGTGGCCTGTAGCAGACCCCCACTATAATGTCCCTGCCTTCCCTTTAATCCTGACCCATAGGCTCTTGCTCAGCTCCTCACCCATCCCCAGGTGGAGCTCCATGCACTCCAGCTAGTCACAGACGAAGGCAACACCCCCTCCTCATCTCCCTAGCCTGTCCTTCCTAAAGAGTCTGTATCCCTCCATCCTAACACTCCAATCGTAGGATCCATTCCACCATGTCTCCATGTCAAGGCCCGTTTAACAATGCAATTATGGGAACCATTCTTCGCTTCAGTTGAAAAGGACAATAAAAAAAAAAATCTCTTCACAGTGTGATTCTGGCCCTCACACTTTCAAGGGTTTTTCAGTCCCGTGACAGTCATTTAGCATTCCAGTAGTTCAACATAAACTTAAGGCAGGCAGAGTATCTTATTGTACTAAATCTGAAGGGATTAAATTTCAAATGAGTTTTAAAGCCCTGAGAGCTTTACTCAACACAGAACCCTAAGAGGAAGGGAATATTAAAATACCATGCTATCAAACCCCAGAATAAGCAAAAAGCAGGTCGTCTTCGAATCAGTCAACCACCTACGTCCTTAAAAAGCTTCAATAACAAAGAAAATTGCAGACATAAGAAAGAAATCACTACTACAACTGAGAAAATGAACATTTGGAAGATAGAATTGAAGACTGCTACTTCCAGGATCAAGAAAACTGTCCAACAGAAGCAAGGGTGAAACTTGCTGTGACCACAGGGCTGAATCCAGACAAAGGAACACAGAGCAGGCCTCAGTATGACACGTAAAGGAGCAGAGAAGAACACATTACTAGAATTTACCCGATCTTCTTTTGCAAAGCAGCAGTGTTAATCTGCATGTTGGCCTCAAATTAAGCTTTTAAGATATGTATAAAGCTTTACAAGAGAAGTCTTTGTTCAGACTTAAAGGCAATACCCTGTGTAAGGTGAGAAGTTCCCCTAACAATGCTACCTGTGTTACAGGCGTGCACTGAACAAACCATCTGTTTTCATAATATCTTGACTTAATACTTACACAGATCTGTACCCTTGATGTTTCTGGCTCGAAGGACTTTTACCGTTAAGTTGTAGTAAGGATGCTTCTCCCACTGAAAAGAGAGGAACAAGTTTAGCATGTAACTCAACTGCAGTGCCGGTTCTATAACCACGCTAGTATCAGTCTAGAGAAATGGATCAGACCAGAGAGCCCAAAATAAACTATCAATGAGTCAGTTTTGGAATATTTGCAGCATTCTCAGTGTCCTGGAGTAAGACTAAAGGAGTCTAGAAGGAAACACAATTCCCTTTCAGCACGGCAATGAGTGATTTCTTAGGGTAACTCCCAATGGACTTGCAGAAAATAAGTTCCTTATTTGGGGTTTCCTCGAATTATAGATCAATTTTGAACTGTTTAATTAGCATATTCTTGTTGAAGGATAAGCAGACACAGAAGCCACTCAAAAAATTTCAATAATGACTTGGCAAGTTAAGGGTACTTTTCAAGGGCACATGCATGCTTGAGTAATACCAGACATGACAAGAATCTTAGCAGCACTGTCTGAAGACACAAACAGTATATGCTGTTTATAATGAGAAAAAAACCACAAACCACATTTTCTTGTAGGAGCACATACTTCACAGTAGTTTGAGCAAGAAAAGAATACCTTTTTATTCTGGGCTGTTACTGATATCGCTTTACCAGCACAGATTGAAATGTAATCCCTGCTCCTGAGAGCTTCTTGTAAGCTATTTTTGGAAAGTAATATTAGTATCCAAATGCCCGGATGTGTAGAACAAAAAAAACCCGTGACGGAATGCTATAAGTGCATGAAGAAAAGTGGGAGGAGGGCAGGGGAAGACAAGAGAAAACAGCTCTGAGGAATTAAGTGCAGAGATTGGACAGAAGTAATTGTGCAAGGCTCATGAACAGAATGATATTCTACCCCACTTCCATCAGTTATGACAAAATTTTGGGCAGCTGCAAAACCAGGTTTTAACAATACAATAAAAGAAATACGCAGTATACTGAACATCTTTGTACTGAGTGCCATCCACCTTGGCCAGCAAGTGAGGGGGAAAAGTTACAGGCACAGTCAAAGATATCTCACACACAGGTGACAAATTCAATGTATGGAAATAAACTCCAGTTATACTGTTATTACTCTTAAAGGGCTCTTATTTGCAGCATCGATATGTTGAAGATACACCTTCTCTCATTTATAGGAACAGGATAAAAGGCATGCATTCACATCTGTGATTCTGTGATCTAATTTCACCATGAGCTCTACCCTTCAGATGCTAGCTTTTCTTTCTTTTAAAAGGTTTTCTAAGCACCTCTGTTCTGTTCAATCACTGACACTAGCTTTTAAGGCAAAGCCTGACCTCCTTTCTGCCTCATCAAGTTAGGGAATGGACTACAGAAAGAAATTCAGCACTGCATATCTTATTCTCATTGACTTCTTAAAGGTGCTGCAACTCTTCAGGTTGTTGAGAAACGAAGGTACCAGATCACACCCCCACTGCTGTCACAGCAATCTTCACTCAGTGTAGCCCGACTATCCCCTTTAATTCAGACACTATGAGCAGAAGCAGGGCAGAACACCGGTGAAGATAGCATATCCCTCTTTTACTGCACACCATCTATCAACATACAGTATTCACACATTCAAAAGAAAGTGCTTTCCAAAGGTCTCAAACAACCTTTGATTTGCAGTCAGTCAGTACATAGCTGAGGACATATTTTCCACGCCCAGATCATAATTGAAAGGCGTATAATGCAACAAACATTTCACTGTGCTCCCAGTCGTGTGCTATGAAGTATGCTAGAACCTTCCCATGTGCCTTTTCTACTTATCTTTTAGCCAAGGCAAAGCAAGGTCATAACATGTTACAAGTGAGCTTGCAGAATAATGAAGCATGACAGTATCAGATATGCTCTACTTAAACACATCAGGGAAAAGGCAGCCAAGATATCTGTATGGAAATGAATAAGTAACAATAGTTCTGCCTATACCAGTGTACATGACAACATACCTATGTATGTGACAAATGCAAGCAACCAATTTCTACTTTGCAATTAGATAATTTTTCAGAATCACCCTTTTCCAGAGCTCAGGAAAGCACATCTGAAGCAAAGAAAAACCTTGAAATCCTTAAAATGAAGGTACAACACAGATCTCTCACACTCAGTCCTAACAAACATCAGTATCTTTCATCTATGATGCAGCAATAAGTGACCGTACAACAGGTTATCCCAGTCACAGGACCTAATATTCTTTATTCTCATATAGCCCAGAATACTTGCTTTCATACGGTGGGATATAAGTGCTGGGGTCCACTCCACATCTCTTAACAGATGCAGAGGACTCACCATAATAAGCATGCCACTTTTATTACAGCACTGTTGTCAAGAGCAAATGAAAAGGTAACTTCTAAGCCACATTTTCTTTTGTGTTCACAGCTAGCAGGCAAAGGAGGTAGTTCAATGAAAGTAGTGCCCAGTTTACCAAGGGAATTATTTCCTCCCATCTTGTTCCTGCTCCCAAGTAAACACTGCTGCCCACAATTCCCTTCCTCCTTATTTCAGCCACAGTGCCACAAGTTCACTTCTGGCTTTCCTAGGCACTTGGTGCACTTTCTCTCCTCCCCAGAAATGTGCACCCACAATCACAAAAGGAGACTTCATACCAAGCCCTAAGAGCCAGGGTCTTCTAGAGGGCAAGTTTTATAACAAGTCAGAAGGTATGAGCAGAGCAAACAGCTCAGTATCGTAACAGCAGTGATGAACACTAGGCTCCTTCTCAGTTTATGTTTGTTGTCAGATGTGTGAAATTTAGGCTAAACTTTGGAAATTTAAAGAGATCTAATCATATTGAATTAACCTACAAAGCCAGATCCGCGATCTGCTGCCCCTCCCTTTGTTGAATTACTATTAACTAGTCAATACAAGATCTCTCCTTACCAGCCAGCACAACTTCACGAAGTAGTGACTAATTTTTTTATTTATTTATACAGTGAGCACTTGAGGGGAAACATCACATCCATTTGTTCACGGGTTAATGGAAATCATGGCAGGCTAAAACCAGTCTTCTACCCTTCTACTAAGTACTAAATAACAACATAAAAGAAGTTAACAAGGTGATTTTAATCACACAGGAGTGCAGCAAGCCATCTGGTGACATTTAACAGTCAACTCAGTTTTAAGTTGTAGATTTGGGAGGGGGGCAGGTAATCAGATTGCATAGGAGGTCTGATCTGTCAAGGGTCCTTTCACAAAGTTCAGTGTAATTCAAAATTGAGATTGTTGGCCAGTCTTATATAATGAAATGATTATAAAACACTTTATCTAATGTGGTTGCACTGCATTATGAACAGGGGGTGAAGTCACCACTGCCATTTGTCTACTTTGGATTATTAAACCTTGTGATTATAAGGTAGAGAGCAAATGGGCAGATAGGTAATTGAGGATATTCTGCAAGAAAACACATAAGGACTCTTTTGTCTCTACTGATGAGAAGCCCAGTATGCCAGAGATCCCCCACTCTTTCATCCCAAAAAAGTACTTGGCATCAGCTTAATTCTGTTCCCCGATACATAAGGAAATAGAGACCTGCTTTGCATTGTCTCACGCAGTCTCTCTATTTAAACAACCTGAGTCTCCATTAGCATTACAGAATCACAGAATCACAGAATCACAGAATCACAAGGTTGGAAAGGACCCATTGGATCATCGAGTCCAACCGTTCCTAACACTCCCTAAACCATGTCCTTAAGTACTTCATCCACCCGTTCCTTAAACACCTCCAGGGAAGGCGACTCGACCACCTCCCTGGGCAGCCTGTTCCAGTACCCAATGACTCTTACTGTGAAGAATTTTTTTCTGATATCCAACCTGAACCTCCCCTGACGGAGCTTCAGGCCATTCCCTCTAGTCCTGTCCCCTGTCACTTGGGAGAAGAGGCCAGCTCCCTCCTCTCCACAACCTCCTTTCAGGTAGTTGTAGAGAGTAATAAGGTCTCCCCTCAAGTAATAAGGTCTCCCCTCCCCATTATTGTTATCCAAAACTTACCTCTAATGATAAAGTTTTTGATTAATTTCTGGAGAAGTGCAGGACTGGTGTTCCATGTGCAGTAACAATAAGTCATTACCAAATACATTGGCTAAGGAATGCCATCTCAAAGACAGTGCTACAATTTGTCTTACCCGTCGGTGGTAAAACCCAGTCTCTTTCCTCTCCTTTCTTTGGAAAAGCACTGCTGCCAGAAAAGGCAGCACTTTGGGCGGAAATGGGCCCCGCAGCACCTCATGGAACATGGGAAAAATGTCCCGTCGTCTCTGACAGGGAAACGCAGGAAACAAGAGCCTCCAGAAGCCTGGCTGTGAAGGACTGCTTGCTACAGGCTCAGCCAAAAGTTTTGCGCAGGACTGGGCTGCACTCCAACTGCAAGAAGCAGAGGTGTGGCCTGTAATTACCAAACAACCCAGTTCAACACCTTGCTAGCAGTTTTTTCAGATACTGGTAATAGATAAAGGCAGCAAAGCAGCTCCAAACAAGGAAGCCCTGGCTAGCAGGAAGCACCATTCCATGACTAAGCCACAACCTCAGAGCCCCCAGTACAGATTTTCTTTCAGAGTTCCAGCAACCTGGACTAGGACTTTGGGCATTTCAAACTCTTAAAAGACTTTCAGCATAACCTAAAAGAATATTTTTAAACAGAATTAAATTCCCATCTTACAAGCCTGAAGCAAAGTCAAACTTGTGATTGACTGCAGCTGTTCAGAAGTTTCAGCGGTCAGGGTGGAGACACCACAATCCGATCTGCACTAGGATGTCTCAGAGAACATTAATTTATCACATCTAATATCTTGCTACGTGAGTGACCAGCAGGAGTCCCCCTTTATTCTCATTTTCACATAGCATAGCTTTGATTCTTCCACCAAAGTTTCTTGAAAAATTGTATAACAGATACAGTAGGTTTTTTTGAGTCTGTTGTGATTTAGAAAATATTTTAAGTAGTAAAGGAAGCTCTTTACTGGGTTTACTGGAACTGTTACTGATTAGTTTGCTAAGAGCTGCTGACAGTTGGCATGTCTGGAGCTTTCTATTAAAGAGCTTGAATTGAAGCAGCAGACAAAAAAAAATCCTTTAGTGGCTCAACAATTAGAAAATGGCAGAGAATGTATGAAAGTCAGTAATGCAGCATGTCACCAGCTCCATACAAATATGAGAATATGACACATTCTCAGCAAGGTCCCATTCATTAACCACTTCCTGTCACAATAACATTGCAAAACAGACAGTAACTGCTCTAGAGCTCTCACACAGTATTAAATGATATGGTAAAGACAGACACTGTGCTGAAAAAGCAGTTTATTTGCATTTCTACATATCCCTGCATTGAGAGTGAAGGAGTGTCATGTTTTTATCTATCTTGGAAAAATTACAGAACCACTAAGTGTGATTTCTTTATATTTAATCCAATGTAACTCATGACCATAAATTAAAGGAAAACCAAAGAGACCTCATACAGTAAGATAAGATGGAGAAACCACAATTATTCTCAATAGTTTTTTACAGGCAGTATATAAAAACTCTATTTTATTTTGATGGCCCACCTGCTTTCAAATCAGGCTTACCTGCCTTCTGAAGTTCTGTCCTCGTCCAAAGGCATCAAGGATCTCACGTTCATAGAATTTTTCTTGAAATTTACTCTCAAGAAAAACTGAAAGTTCTTCAGAACATATGCCTAAAAAATGTCTCACAGTCAACAGATCATCCATTAGCAGGGCATGTGTGCTGTTTTAGCTATCTACAGACACCACTGACAGACAACTTAATATCCAGAGACACGACTTGCTTTTGTAATTTCCTAGCAAATTAAGAAAATAAGCAAGCAAAATGGCATCAAAAGATGACAAAGATGGGCTCACACCTGGCAACTTTACTTCTGCTTGGACTAACATCCTCGTATCAATAAAGGTAGATGTCTGTCAGTTATTTTGTTGTCGGCAAGCATAAATAAATGACACCATTACCAACCATACAATATAGTCCTTAAAATGTGTATAGCAAGGGATCCCCTTTCGCTCCCATTAGCAGCACTATGAGGACAGCTGAAATGGAGTGACTTGCAGCTGCATAATTAGAAGAGACAAAGGTTCTAAAGGATGCTATCAAGGTTCCAGTTTCATCGGGTTTTTTGATGGGTTAGTTTTCTTCAGAAATACCATTATATTCCATTGTCTGACATGGATACAAAGACTCTTCTTCAGTGCTGGTATCTCCCAGTTCTATAGAAGGAGAAAACTGAAAATCTACATTCTAATTCCAACACTCGACAAGCCTATGACAAACATTTCCTGATTTGGTCACATAGAGCTCAGCATCTGTCCTCACGTGGAAACAGCACATCACCACTTAAAAGTAACTGTCAATAATTTTAGTGTTCTCTACTAAGTACACATTTAGTGGTATAAGACTTTCAGGAACATTTTTTAAATAGAGAATACAAAAGTGGTCCTAGTAGGATTCTGTAGATTTAAAAACCTGTAGATTTAAAAACCAAAGTTGAGAAGTGCTGACAGCTCTCATATGACATAGCTTCATTTGAGTTACACATATTAAAGCAGGAGTGATACTGGGAGCCCCCACAGTGGGTCTGACTTCCAGGAGAAAGTGGGGACTAACATATAAAAAACATCTACAGCAGCCCAGAGAAGTTTAACTGATCAATGACTGAAACACACACTGCTTCACAATATTTATTACAATCTATTGCCTTAGATAAACTTGCTGTATGGTTAGTAAACAAAAAACATATTATCAGAACCAAGGGGGGGGGGGGGGAGGGGGAAATTGCATCACAAACCACACATCTGTAAATGGTACGCAATGGAGGTGAACAGAGGCACAACCTTGACCGTGAAAGTAAGAGTACAATGAAGATCCTCACATGTGAATACAGCTGTCCTGGTAGCAGATGATGAAAGTAAATAAAAATCAGTCAAGAGCACTAAACATAAGATAGGTAAAAATCAGGGCACTATTGTTCTATCTGCATACAAAGAACACAGGACCTTTTTAAATACACTTCTTTAATTCTCAATGACCTGTGTAAACAACTTTCCCAAATATTCTTCCCTCTGTACCTGAACTAGCATATAAAGATCTATACAGAATGTGCAAATCCAATATAAGTACTTTTAGGCTCTCTTCTTCAAATAGAAGAAATACAAGGTTAAAAAACATTCACACCACAGATTCCCTCTACCCAGCCTCTGCAGAAAGACATCTCTAGCAACACTGCCCAAGACATCCAAGCACAGAAGTAGCAAAACACTGGACCAAGAAATCCATAAGAATTAATGGCAAACAATAAATACAAACACATATGTAAAGGGACAAAATAAGCAGGTCTCAAAGGAAACTACTAACATTGGCACATGAAAGTAGATTAGGAATTGTCAGCCTATAGCAGATCTGTTCCTAAAAAACACTCGCATAACAATGGCTTAAGTAAACGTATTATGTTAACAGAGAATTACACCTTAGGCAGACAAGCTTTAATCATCTATTTGTTCATTAAGAGGCAATATCTGGTAGTTACATGCCATGCTCCATACTATTTAATAATTACATATTTATAAATATTGTTAAACCAAGATAATAGGAGTCATAGCCAGCTGCTGGGTTATTTGCTACTGCTGCCTTTTCATTACCACTGCATAGATTCTTTCTGTACCAATCAAATGTTTTAATATCCCTCATACCAATCTGCTATAGATTAAAGTTCGTGGAAAAATAAGTTAGACAAAAATATTACTGCCTACAAGGAATATGGTACAATCTAGTTTTCATAGTTAAGACTTCTGCCCCAAAAGTAACTTACAAATAGTAACAGGCTGAGCAGAACACAGTTTCAGAGTATATAAAACAGAGAGATGCTGAAATAGTCCAAATTTCACTTCAATACTGGAAAGCGAACCAGAGACCGAAGAACTTTACATATACAGATCTGAAGTGTAGTCTAGAAGCTCAAACAATAACTACAGTTCACTCCCTCCAGAAGTTGCTTTACAGAGTGTTCTTCACTTTTTGGTACGAGTGCCAATGTGAATTTCTTAGAACAGTCTCTGAGCTTCCACTCATGCTAAGAGTGAACGTATTCAGTGCAAACAACACAAGAGTTATTTCAATTTACAGCTCTCAAATTAAAGAAAGAAAAAAATAGCTTAATAATGGCATCTACCTTTTGACTACCTCCTGTGGAATTTCTACTTACAAGAAGGTCAGGTGTTAACACCGAAGATCAATAAAAGGATTCATTTGGCCAGCATTTAAACATTCCCATTACAGAGATGAAAGTCAAATTATATTTTTTTAAGTCTAGAAATAGGCACCAAAGCCTTCTCTACACCAAACACCTGGTGATCTCCACACAACACTGATACAGCTGCAGAGACTTTAAAGGAATTTTCTTTTTGGAAAGAACTATTTACATACAAGGCTAAATCGCAATGTTGTTGCCCTATGGAGGTTAAATTGTACAGTAAAATTTGATTTGTGGTGAAGGCTCAACTGTTGTCTAACAACTCGTTCACAAGGTTGGAGTGCAATACAAAACTCATTACAAAAATCAGTTTCTATTCTTCATCCGAGTACTACGAGGTTCAGTGTAGTTGCCAGCACTATAATAACACGGCTAAAGTAACTTTCTAATAAGTTGGTATTGCCAGAGAGGTACAGTCAGTCCACAGTTACAGTTGACTTCTACCTAGTATAAGAGAACATAGCAACAGGCCTCAAAACTCTCAGAGGCATCAATTTCTTACGTCGTCCATTCTGGATTTCATATGAATGTTGGGATTATGGACCATGACAAGGTCAGGTGTCTAACGTGTTGACTTCTTTGGAGCAGAAATAATGCACAACTATTGCATTGGGGTATCGAGCAAACGCACTGTGAAGAGACGGAACACAAAAATTAATTGCCAATACAAACTATTAGTTTTCAGTATTGAAACAATAACATCCAAGTTGCTTGAGAATCACAAAACAATGCTTACATGAAAGTGACACTTTTTAGTTTAAATTACAGCCTGAATGTATTCCTGAGAAAACCAGACAAAACAGTTCTACGGAATTGGTAAAAGTATCATAAAAAAAAAAAGAAATCTATTTTTATTAATACAGGCACACTACTTGGAAGTCAATGGTAAAAAAAACAGGTGTAATACTGGTTCGAATGACCTTTGAAGCATTGATAAATTTAACAGAATTAGAAAAATCCTAGATAACTAAAACAATACTGCATATACAAATTTAAATTCTGATGCTAGATGCTACACACTAACAGCAAAAAATTTGAATATGCATAGCAGTAAGCATATTCAGACTTATGTTCATTAAAATGTTTTAGAAAAAAAACCTTTCGCTGTTATTCTGAATGCTACTGATATCTCAGAAGGGTTCACATCAACAAGAGAAACAATAAATAAGCTAGTCATGTGCCATTTCACTAGAGTTCAGAGAGGAAAAAGTGTAAATAAAATTTGTATTCTATATCAACCCATAATTACCTACTAGGAATGGGAAAAAAAGTAATTGACATCGAAGTATCAAGTGTATTAGTTCTACTTTTAGATGTCCTAAGATAATTAGGCTACAAAATGTAGATCAGCCAGGGAACCACAAAGTCATCAGATATCAAAAACTATTACACATCTATCTTAAGTTTGAGATTCTTTTTATTGTCCTTCTTATTTCTACTTAAGAAGCAGAGAGTAGACAGTGTTCATAGAAAATTTTCCACGTTCAGTATGAAAAGTTATTTTCTGCCTTCTAGAGTTGTGAAGTAGGAATTCTTAGGAGTTTCTGAAGGGATTTTACCTTGTCCAAAGCAGGATTAAACTCCCGCAATAAACTTCACTGGCTAAAGCTTTGACATTCTCCCAGCCACTCAGTTGAGCCATATAAAGCCCAATTCAAACACTCTTCCAATTTCACCCTCATAATACTGTTCTCCCCGTGTACGTATACACACTCAGTGTTTTGTAAATTCTTAGTTTATGTGTACAAGATTCATTTTTTATTCTGTTTCCCAAGCTTTAAGGCACATGCTTTCTCACCTGTTACCTATCTTTTTTTTACATACAGTGCACACCTTCTCCTCTGTAATAATGCACTTCACTTGCTGATGCAAGATCCGCTCTTCCTGGACCTAGAGAAGTGTTAGAGAAAAAAAACCAAAAACAATGCCACATCACATCTCCCTTCTAATCCAATGAAACTGAAACCTATTATAACATTTCATTTACAGTGGCTCTATCTACATTAGCAAGTTGTATAGCACAAAAGAAGCATGTCAATAGAGCACAGTGGGTGGTTTTGAACACCCAGCACTTTCAACTAGTCTAGTCCATAGACCAGGGCATTTTAACCACTAAGGGGTGTTCAGGTAAAGTTATGAAGTGCATCATCTGGTTTAGTTTATTTGAAAGAAATCCAGTCCATGCTCTCCAAGATCATTTTGCAATGCACACCAGAGCACCGTGAGTTCAGAGACCTGCAGCAAAAGTACACACCTCATCCAAACTAAAAAAATGTACTTTCCATCTCCAGATAAGGGGAAAATCAATCTACTTGACACACATCTACTAACTGCACTACAGCACCATCTAGAGGACACGTTCCATATTAGGAACAGTTAATTTAAATGTTGAACATCGGTTTTAAAACACCATTCCCATAAATGACAAGTGGTGGGTAGTTACCCTCAGAAATTCAGCATGGAGAAGATTCTTCAGGACTTGATTAAATCTCTTTTTCTGGGCATTTTCTTCAAGTACTTTCTCTAAGAAGATCCGAATCTCACTAATCTGAGTATTTGCTGGGAGTAGGTTTATTGCCTGGATCAAAATGCACTTAGTTAGGAAAAATTTAAAAAGAACAAAATACAATAGGAATTGACACATTTAGCTTGACACTGTTAAAATCTGTTCACTTGCTTACCCCAGTACCTTCTGCCAACAGGATGAACTCAGTACTGACAAGTCTTTCTTACCTTGGTGGTATCCAGTTTGCTGTGATGCAGTTCCAAAACCTGCAGAGCAGCCTGTAGATTGGCTTGAGGCTCCAGCACCTCCATCTTGATTGGTCCCAGACAATGAACGCTAGGTGGGGAAAGATACATCCGGAGCAGTGACAGATAGACCTGTTGCACACAAAAGGAAAACTCTGCACACTTGCACCATTGACAGTACTAGTGGAACCCAGCAATGGTACTAGTAAGTTATACCCATGCCATTCAAAATTCTGAAGTGCTCATTTAAACAGTTTTATCTTAAAACAACAAAAACTGAAAAGTATCAATGATGTTCAAGGCCTTTTAAGACTTGCATTTTATACTAAAGCTTTTCTATAAAACTAGTTTTAATCATACCACTCTCATTTTATATAACTATTAATCTTCAGAAACCAACACTTCGCTGATTTTTAACATTAACTTTTCTGCAGAAGTATGTGAACACACTATTTTGTTTCCTGAATTCCACCACAACTTTAGCTACAGAATATATGTGCAATTCTAGTGATACACCAACAAAAAAACAAATTTTAAAAAAGAAAAGAAATTTTAAAAACAGTCATTTATTATTTGGTAAATTCCAAGAGCTTATGCGTAGGTTCTTGTCCACCTACACAAATCCTGAAAAAGTCTATACAGAGCAAAGACTATAAAACCCCAGACATGGCATGAATAGTCTAACACATCCTTACTGAAAATGAAGGCTGCAAAGATGAAGCTACTTACATCTTTGTTGCCATCTTTGTTTCTGTCGTAATGTTTATGGCAGTAGCTAGAACAGAGAAGAAAGAAGTGAAATTCAGGTACAGTTTTAGAGACCAGAGAATCAGTCTGCAGAAATTAACATTTAAAAGCTTTGATTACTTATGTCATCCAAGTTAGGGAACAGTACATCCAATTTTGATTCACTGACCAAGCTGCACAACAAAATTACACCATTTACTCTGTATTACAATGCTGAAAAAAATTGAGGTTTTGCACAACTCTCTCAGTTCCAATCAACTAAAAAGCTTTCATGCAGAAACTAAACCAAACTGATCTGTGTAAAAACAAGGAGAAAAAGATGTCTCAAATCAACACATGATAGCATAAAAATATGTACAAATAAGTCTAATTGTTGTACCTGTATAACAAAGAAAAGCTGTTTATTAGTGTATACCACATACCAGGGTGAAAAGTCCTCTAACATGCATTTGCTGAAACTAGGTTTAAAAGAAGCTATATTGAACAGGCCCCAATATTCAGACACACCTGCCAGTATCAGTTAAATTCTATTTTCACCTAAGCACTTCAGATCCACTCAGAAGGTTCCCTGACAGGATATATCTAGCAAAATGCCGTGTCTTTACTAGAGAGAATCCTGCTAACTGAAGAGCTTAACTTTCCACCTGGGCTAATGAATGTGTCTCGGCAGAGAAATGAAGGAAAAGAACATACAGAAGTCCACAAGCTAAGGATGAGTGGAAACAAAGAACTCATTGATGACAGTCATATTGATCTAAAGGCCAATGACAGCAGAGCATGAAAGTTAAGCTTCAAGGATTAAGCCTTAAGGATTCAGCATCATCGTCTGTAATTAAACACAGATACCTGGAAGAGCCTAAAAGTCAAAAAAACATGGAAAGCCAGAAGATCCCAATGCTCCACATATAGCAACGTTTCACTACATATCCTATCCACAGGGCAGTGAGTAAAAAAAAAAAAGTTTCTTACTTTTCAGCCATGTTGGTATCCTTCAAAATATGAACATATATAAACAGAGCTTGCTCATGCTTCCCCATGCGACCCAAGAGCAGAGCACGTTCTTCTAGGAGACCTAGTGGCAGCAATGAAAGATTAGTCAATAGCTACACAGACAAATGACAACATAAGCTCCATTGGTGACAAGACGAACAGAAAGCACTATAGTTTGAGCACAGGTTAAACTTACACTGAGACTCTTAAGTCTACTTCATGCTGGTCTCAGTAACTTTTTATGAATTCTTAAGTAACCTTAAGATACAACAAACTTCACATCTGTTGAGCAATTCAGGCTCATCAAAAAGTTGAGCCCAATTTTAAGTGATGAGAAACATCACAAGGTCTTGGGCTAACAGTTACAGAAATCCTGCAGAAACTGGTACGCCTAACTGTGCCAGCAAAAAGAGTATACAGATGTGTGGCCTGCAACTACACATACAGCGATCTTTTCTGTTTGTAGTTACCAAAATTCTACTGTAAGTGAAGAGCTTTTGCTGTACAACGTCATAAGCTAGGGTTTAGTTAACCTATGGAAACTGAACTCACCATCAAAGGGGAAGTCACTAATTAGTCGACTAGGTTCATACCAGCTAGACTTCTCCAGAAAAAGTAGAAGCTTTTTCCGGTAATCCCCCAAGTCTCCTCCTTCCTCCCCAGCAGGCACTGGAGTTTTATCTAATACATAAGAAAACAAAACAAGCTATGGTAAGACATCCATTTCACTACCACACAAGATAAACAAATCATTATGAGGAGGAACTAAAAGCTGATGAAAATGTTATACGGGCTGGGATTCTGGTACACCTGACTCCCCAAAACACATCAAGTGGCTTGTTAAAAAAAGACTCAATTATTGAAGACCCTTCCCTACCCTTAATATGTAGAATTCAGGGAGCAGTAACTGTCATTACACTTAATCATAAACAAAGCGCCATTCCGTCCCTTGAGATGGCTAGGGAGGCAGTAAACTAGACTTCCATACAAATCCACAACTTCTGTTGTGCCAGTTCCTTATCACTTGGGATATGTTCTTCTGGATACGAACAGGGAAGGCTTAAAGCATTACACTGTGAAGGCTCCCCTGTGCTGTCCCACTCCCCGGGTTTTCCCACCAGAAAAGGCTATACACACCTGCAGGGAAAGAACGGAGATATTCTTTCATTAAGCCCTGCACTTTCTCACAGTACAGCTGGATCAGACAGTTGTGGAAGTCTGCACCAGTTTCTTCCCAGACATGAATGATGTGTTCCTGTAAATACGCGTTCAGGTTCAGTTATAGAAACTTCCTCTGGAAAGTAATTTGTACTGAATGTAATACACTATTAGAGATTGAGCTCTTACCAGATAAGGAATAGTCAAGCTTTTAAAATTTTCTATCAAAAAACTAAGCACTTTATCTCGTGGTAAAGCTTCCACTTCAGGGAGGTCTTCTGTAAATATCTGTTAAACAAAATTTTATTCACAGAATGGTAAACTATTTCTTTTTAAATTTAAGTATCACAGTGCATTTTTCTCTGAGGCACTAAAGCCCATCATATTATCACATATGTCCAAAGATAAGCAGAAGAAAGAAAACAACTTGGGCAGCTTCTTTAGACACTCAGAAACTACCTCTCACATCTGAAAGGAATTAACAAACATCCCCACTTCTGCCTTAGTTAACACTCTTCTTTTACAGTGCTTAACACTTCCCAAGTATAGATAGTCAGTTCTATATCAAAGAGGAAAGGGAGAATAAGAAAGGCAAATTAACATTTTACATTTAAATATTCAACGAGGCTCCTTTGCAAGAAGTATGGCATCAATAACATTAAATGTTGTATCAAAGGTTCTTAGCTACTTATTACAAGATAAAGTATTCCAAGAATGGAAAAGCATAAGAAAAACTAAAAGACTGTCCTGTTCTTTCTACTGCTGATCTTACCATGGTATTGAACATACAAATTACCATTTAATTGGACTTAACATTAATACACGGCTTCTTACATTGAGTTCTCCTAACTCCATATACCAAGAATCTCAATATCAAGGTGCCCATTTCAACCATACTTACCTTCAGTCCATCTTCAGGAAAATCTCTTAGCACCCAGACAGAGTAGGAAAATACCAAGTGCAAGTTTTCTGTGCCTGGAATACAAAAAGCAGCACTTCTCAATGTTAAAATTCCACATATCTATTTACTCACAATACAAACAGATACTTGCAAAGTTTAATTACAGGAAGAATCAGGTTCAGATTTTTTCCCCACTCAATTTAAGTAAATCACACGCTCCAGGCTAAAGTCACAATTTCATTACTTTGCAAACATAATTCTTGTTCCTTTTTAGAATCAACTCAAATTCTAAGAGCTACCAAACATAAGCAATTCAGACCAAAACCAAGCTCAGTTGTTTTTATCAGATTCCAAAAGTCTTCCCTTAGAATTTTTTTTCTTAGGGTAAAAAAAAAAAAAACTTGTGCTTTCACTTGTGCGATTTCCTTCAGTCCATTTCCAGCCTGTCAGTCTAATGACTTCTATAGCAAAGGGTCAAATACAAATATTTCAGAACAAGTAGTAAAGCATCATAGGACTGAAATAACTGGCATAACTACATGCCAGGTAATAACTTTTCAGTGTATCAAGGCAGAATGGGTAGTGTAGTTAAATATACACACACAAAGTATTACATTTCTGCCACTTACTTGAGGGGGGGGGGGGGGAAGGCTGAAGCTACAAGTGACATTTGCATCAAACATTCAATGTATTAACAATAGTAAACGTTCTAGATGGTTTCCACTGTATTCCCTTACTCCAAAGTGAACGGACCAAATATTCTTTATCAGTTTTACAGGGTTGAGCAAGAAGCACACAGGAAAACTGATTTTCAGGAGGTCCTGAAACACCAGCAAAACTCCAGAATACTAAAACAAATCTTGCAAGCCACCAAGATTTTAGAAAAGTATTCCAGTATTCCAACAGTAAACTTGGGTAATTATAAACCATCATTTTCAGGTAAAACAAGTGAAAACTGACGTAGGTCAATCAACACGAATTTATCAAGATGACAGTACCATTTTTTAATTAAGATTAGAAGTTTTTGTAAACCTGCAAGCTAAACATAACATACTGACTTCTATAAGATGAGTCACATTACCAAATGACACCCATAAGAAGTGTAAGAGAGACACAAGGCACAAACAGGAAAGGTCTCAATATTATTGTAAGTAATATATCATCATTGAATAAACATATTGCTAACAGAAGCCAACAGGAGTTCTTAAGAGAAGTAATTGTGAAAAAGAAAAGTCAAACTTAGCCAACAGTGTAAGGCTACGCAGGACATGAAAATGTATTTCCCTCATAAACTACTCACTACCTAACTAGTAGTGTGATAACACTTAAAAGAGTTGTGCATTTAGAAATAAATAATACTATTGGATGTGAGTGGACTATTAGAAGTAACAAAACCAAAAAAAGGGAGTTCACAATGAACAGTCAACTAAGCAAGTTCCTACCATGATGCTGTGACCAGCAACTATAACTGTTTGGTCATAATCTAGATCTAAGTATACACAGAAAACAACAACTTCATATAAGAGTCTTCTTCTCAGGAAAGATACTACAAGACCCAACAACTGGAAGTTACACTTGTAGCTGGAAACCCTAACCCAGAAGTTAGGCTATCCTTTAGTGAGTGATAGTAAGTCATCACTGGAGGAAAACCCAAAACACTATGGCATATTTTCTATCGATGGATTTTTTTTTTTTACCAGAAACGACTGTTTTCCAATAAGACAGTCAAGTTTCAACAAGATGCTTGTGAACTAATTCAAGAAACCAGACAAGATGACAAAGATACCCTTTAGCTTCATAAGTCTCTAGCAAGTTGCTAAACAGTAGAATAGCCACTAAGGCAAACAAGAGCAACACCTTCACAAAAACAATGTTTTCCTTCACACTCACCCAAATGCTGCAGATATTGCACTGTCCTCTCATGACCCTTCAAAGGTGAGTTGGCTTTCTTTGATTGATCCACAAGTACCTGTAATGCTTTCAGAAAAAAAAAAAGGCTGATTCCTTTGTAACCACAAGTATCATTCCACATTTTTCCTGTTCTGCTACCAGAAACAAAATAAAGTTTTGTTTTAAACACACAGCCCAAACAGACAACAGGAAGAAAGACCAATTTAATCACAAGACAGACGCAGAAACTAAGTCTCTTCAGAATACTGTCTGCTCACTGAAGACAAATTAAAACTTAATATTAGAAATACATGCTCCTATACATTCTCCTCTCCTCACCCCAAACTCATACTTACCTTTCTCATGCAGACCTTTCTTTTCATACAGTATTATCAGCTCACTATATTTGTGTGCCTTCTTTAGTACATGCTCACTCTCCTCAATATGGCAGTGATTGTTCTCCAAACGTAGTAATGGTGCCACCAGTGCTACATTCGTCTGCAAGCAAAAAGGGAACGCTTAAATATGTGCACCTCCTAAGCTGACAGAACAAAACATGAGATGAAATAGAGGAAAAAAAATAAAAGTCTTATAGCATAAGAAATGCTAGTTTAACACCTTAGATCAAAGCCCATCTTCATTTTCCTGATTCATTGGGACAGAAAGAAAACAATTTATCAGAGCCATCGCCACCTTCCAGAAGAGGTCAGCTTTGAAAAATATTGTTGACAGCAAACGTCATACTTTCCTGCACTTAACAGTAAAAAGCAACACAAAAACCATTCATTGGAACTTCAAAATATAGTCAAATCCACGTTCTTTTGACAGACGATGACCAGAAACTGACACATCAGCTTTATTCCATGAAACAGCTTGATGACCAATGAGGAAACTAGCTAATACTAAAGTTTCATGCAGAAGTTAGTCAGTTGTGTGAGAAATTCTGAATTAGCTCCTTATCTTCCTCCTCAAACATTGCAGCCTGAAATTCCAAAAAATTTTGCACAGTAAAGAAAAAGTCTCTAGGTTAGGCGGAAACTCACATGGAGGTAACACTTTAACAGGGTGGTATCAATGATTTGTAGCAGCTTCTTTTTGGATTTGATAGTGGGTGTTCCTTCCATGAGTGGTGAAGTACTGGACTGATGGTCAGAATCATTTAGCTTCTTCACCAGCTGACTTCTTTTCTGCAGGACATCCAAATGAAATTTTAACAGGAAAAGGCCATGGATTTCTCCATCTCAACTCAGCAAATACAACCCACCAAGCAAAAAGACTGAATTTAAACAATTTAATTACTTATTTTAATCAATTCTTTCCTAAAGAATTTTCATTGTTACTAACTATTCAACACATCAGCTTTCCAACCACATTCAGGTGTATCCATTTGTTTTTCAAATTTATAGTTTTGCAGTATGTCCAAAGCCTTGAGAAAACAGTCGGAAGGAAACCGTTAACCTGAACAAAGCCACTTCAGAGAAGTCAGGAGACATTTAAAACATCTGAAAAACAATTTACGTTTTGAACTAGTAGGCAAAAAAGTTATCCTCCTTCAGACACAAGCTTCCTTTTAATCCAGTAAAAACGGCAACAGAACAATTCAGATTCCAGTTACAACAAAATAAACAGCACAGGAACTTATAGTACCCACTACCTTCTGTTCCTCCTTTTACTGCATGCCTTTGCTGTCTCTCCTGGATAGAATGCCCTCCACAATAGTCACCAAATGAAAAAAAAAAAAAAGATCAACAGCTCAAGTCCTCTTCAGAAGGTTACTAGAAATAAAATACCGGACTTGTACTGAAATCTGGTCCATGAGTAAGTTTTATCCAGTCCTCTCAAAATTCACATGAGCTATTTCCCACGTATCTGTGGGGTACCTCACATCTTCCAGTTCCCCTGCTTTCTCAAAGTTTCCAGTCAAGAAGACAGCACATTAAAGCTAGCACGACAGAGCTGGAGTTGGCATACTGCTTACTGCACAAAGTTTAACGAACAAAGTAGGCTAAAACTGAATAACCCTGCTCTAAAAATAGATATAGAAGCACTCACTTGAGTTAGGTAGTCTATCAGAGCTAAGTGTGCCTTCTCCAGCTCTGCACCAGACAGCCCTGGCAGGGGGTTGGGATACTGTAGCTGTTTCCTGTAATCTGTGGGCAGGAGGTCAGGATACAGACCCATCACATGAGTGGGATCTAAGCAAAAAATAACTAATATTAGTAACCATTCATAACACTATTTTTGCAGACTCTCTAATGTACATAACCTTTGAGCAAGCTTAGCTTGCCATCAGAGCTGTTTGTAGTCAACTTGTATGTCCACAAGATTCCAGAGAACAGAATTTACTTGTTACAGAAAAGAAGCCACAAGGCAAAAGAAGCAAGAGAAAGGCTGTTTCAAAGTCCAGGCAAAAGTTCCAATCTCTGCCCTTGGCGCTTCTGGAGGACAAGCCATTATTACAGTCCTCTTACTGCACTTCTTGCAGTATCTAAGTATTAACAACTCTGACAGCAGCACAGGATTTCTAGGAACAAGCAATGTTTTAAGAAAAGATTTACTGTGCTTTTGAAACAAGAATTGAATAGCACCAGCTGTAACAAATGAGAACCTGTTTTCAGAGTTTAAGCAAATTCAACATTACTGTCCTCTAAGTTAAGTTTCATGTATTTTGTGTTCTCAGTCCTTTTTGTTCATTGTAGTTTTCTAAAGTAAATATGACATTAAGTGTAACCAAATAAAAGTTCTAGGTTTAAATGTACAAAGGATGTGCTGTCACCAACAAAAGGATCTCAGTCTTATTCTACACTATTACTATATTATTCTACAGTGCAGTACAATCTTCAGGTGTTCTTCCAATAAACCTAGTAGGTACCAGAGGAATAGCATCAGAGACTAGTTTGACTACCAAAACCACAGAAAAATTTCCTGGCTTCAGTAGCTTGGTCCATTAAACAGCAAACAGGGTTAAGGATTTAGCAAATCTACAGATATTCCTTATTCTTCCCTGAAGTTCCAAGCAGGCTCTTGGTAGTCGCTGAAACCCTGCATTTCAAGGGTCAGTGTATTTGCCATGCACACTGTAAAATTAGCCTACAATCAAATATATTCTGCACAAAGGGCAAATTCCTTATTTACTCACTGTCTTAAGTTAATTAAGTACTATACCAGTTTCATTAAAAAAGCTAAATACCTGCCTAGTCTATTTGCTGTTCACAGGAGACTGGACTCCACAGGACACCCATTTTAAAAAAAACAGAACACAAACAACCCCCTCCCTCCCAAAAGTTTATGAGCTTCATTTCATTCCTCCTAACCCAGGTATCTCAACGCCAACCCAAACATTTACCTGTACCAAGCTTGGCAAAAACTTGCATGGATTCATCAAAGCGCTTCTGGCAGAAGAGGTTGAAGGCAAAGAGGTTCTTTATGTGGTGAATTTGTTGCTGCTTCTCACTATCTGAATCATCTTTCATTTCCTACACACATGCAAAATTAACAAACATTAAAAACTCTTGGGCCTCATAAATGAGAATGAAACACTACAGAAATAACAGGAGTACCCTTCAGAGACAGTAAGAAGAAAAAGGATAATCTTCCGAAGTGGACACCTCTGATAGTGATTCTCAGATGCTATGCTTATTGTGTCTCTGAGATAACCTGGAGGGTTTGAAAGCTACCTCTTATCTAAATACCTGCACTATCAAATCAACTGCCTTTGCTTTTGTTTTTTCGAAATTTTTTTTCAAAACATAGTTCAAGGGAAGTTCCCAGACACCAGAAAACATTAAAACAGTAATAACAATATAATTAAATGTACTGCTTCAACATCTAAGAAATTTTTACATTTCAGGGATAATACTGTGGGCCATTACAAAAAGTCTAGGTCATTTAACAAAAAATGCACAACTCCAAGCAAGACTGTTTACAAGCAGTCTGAAGAAGGTAATCAATTAAACACTAAGAGAGATCATCTTTCACATACAAGATGATATTTCAACATCTACCGCAATAGACCAACATGGTGAGGCAGCAGCACAAAACTAAACCTTAGGTCAAAAAATGCTAGAGTTTACCAGTTTCTACCAAATGGACAGCAGTAGAAAGGTTAAACTCTCTAGGCTAGCTACAGTCAAGAAGGAGACAAACACCCTCTTGTGCACTTTTTGCACAAGTGCATCCAGTGCAAACCCACAGGTTTTTGAGTACTTACTGCCAACTGCAAAGCCAACTCAAACTGTTTGTCCTGCAGAAGCTGCTGGATCTGTGTGGCTATGGACACCGGAATGAGCCGCCAAACAAAGTGATTACTTGCCACATATATAATATTTGTGCTGCAAACAAGACAAAAACATCAGTTACTAGGTTCCAGCACTCAGCAAGGTACAATATCCTTATCTGAAAAAAACCAGCTCTGGTTAATACACACATGGATCAATCAGAGACAAGGGTAACTTCAGCAATATTGCAAAGAAGAAAGAAGAATCTCTCCAGTGATCAGAAACTACTAAAGACACTCAACTGTATCATTTACTCCCCAAGGCATGGCCTCCACCCATCTGTTCATAAAAAACAGTAGATTGCTTTAAGGCTACTTATGCCAAGGAAGCATGAGAAGCTTTTCCTCTCCCAGTTTTTCAGAGTGCTACCTTACACTCAGATAACACAACAAAAGTGATGATCAGTTATACTCAATACCCTCCAGACGTGATGAAACGTGGTCTTTGCAGCTCAATACTCTGTACCAGCAGCCGGGGTTCGAAAGTACGGATCTCCACATACCGTGGCAGAACAGCAATGATATATGGAGGCTGGTGTTCTATTAGTGAAACAAGTGAAAAAAGTTTATTGTTCTCAAATACGCCTTGAAACAAGCCATGATTTAAAGTATGGCTTCTTTTCAATATTTTTTTCCCCTTGAAACGTGTCCCTTTTTTGCTTATTGAAAGCAATGCCCAACACTAACAGCAATTTGTTAATAGACTACTACGAGGCTTTGTGTCCATTTTGCAACATAAGGAATTTCTGTGGCGCTCAGGTACCAAGAAGTACAATATTGCTTTAACACACCACCTTCCACTTCAAATCTCGTCCCTTTACAAAAGATATGCAATATACCTATTTTCTGAGGAGGAGACAGGCAGACAGAATAGAAACAAAGGGGAACAAACAAAATTAAACACAAGAAATCTACCACACTGAAGAGTAAAATTTGAAAAACTTTAGAAAGTATCACACTCCAAATCCAGATAGTTTCTAACTACCAAGAACATCACAATTTTGTCATATACAAAGCAGTAAGGAAGCAAATTCATTTACATTACTGGTAATTCTCACCCATGGCTATAGGAATATCTGTCCAATTCAAGGCACATTTCTGCGTACAGACTCCTTCTTCATTGAGCACAACTGTTAGATCATCTTGGCCAACTGCAACTTTTCCATCTGCTACAGGAGCTACCAAAGGTTCTAGCTGCTTCCCTGTGGGAAACAGTTCTTTGATGGATCCTTTCCCATCCACCTAGGATAATAAGGAAAATAAAAACCCCTGCTTTTGAGAAAAACCTTAAGTTCAAAGCTGATAAGAGAAAAGCCAAAAACTGCACAGGGGGATTTACAACCCAGACTTACCACTAACAGGATAAGTGCAATTTTACAAAGAAAAAATAAAATTTTCTGCACATCATAACTTGTCTTGCTTATATATCATTTGGAAATAAAGAATTAATACTTTTATGCCTGAGATGATGTATTTCTGTTACTACAAAAGTAGCGGGGAACATATTTCACACAGATTTAGAAAACACATAGCAGAGAAGCAACATCAGTTAAATGTCAAAACATTTGCTGCAACTAGAGGATTTCACTTCAGCCAAAATTTTAATATGTTTTTATTCTGGCATGAGTGAGCACTGCCATATAAAAAAAACAAACCAAAAGTCAAGCAACCTGCCCAGCCTTCTTCCCTGCCCTGCTGTACAGGGAACTGATTCCACCCCAAAAAAAAAAAAAAAAAAAAAAAAAAATCCACCAAAGAGCTGTTTCATGAGCTGATCTAACAACCCACTGCCACTAAAACGGAGAATCATTCTCCTTCAGCTCCACCTACATGTATACCTGGTGCTTCCCTTGCATTACAGCTCAAGCGTTCTTATAAATCTATAGCTAACCAGCAAAATACAATATCATAAAAACACGAGTATTTTTTCTGCCTGTTTAGTGAAATGAAGCCATTCAAGGATGAGTCAGTCAAGCACCAGAGTCAACCCCCCAGAGCAAACACCCGGATAGCAAGTCCCCACTCTGGTTGCTTGAGCAGCTGCAAAACTACTTGTATCACTAGAAGGGCAGGAATCAACATCTAGGAGACGACTACAGAAAGGCATAACTTTCGTGAGCAGTGTCAGTTTGCAGTGACTGTAAAATTTACTGTGCAGTTTTCCTTTCAACAGCAATAAACAGAAAATTGCTTCCTGAAAAAACATTAGTTTAAAAGGACAGATATAGACTGTCCTTTCCAAAAACACATAGAGCAAGAATATCAGATGCTGTTTTTCATTAACATCTGTTATCTAAACCCATGAGCACAGGAGCAGCTCCCATAGTGTCATCTGTTATCCAAGCCTTCTTGAACACTATTCCAAGCCCTAGTCTTACCCGTATAAGGTAATAGTCCCTCTTGAAGCCTACACAGATAGAGTTTTCACACCATGCCATAGACTTGGGTACATCAGGTACGCTGAAGTCTCCCTAAGGAAAACAGGTTAAAAAAGCTGTTACAAGAGAAAAGCAAAAGTCAGATCTGGCAACACAGAGTTTAACAGGCACCACTGTTGTTGACACCATATTCCCCTCCACACAAGCCCAACTTGTGCTGGTCAAGGAATTCAACTATTCAAGTATTCAACTAAAACGCTAGATTCATGCACAGTACAGACGTGCTACAAGTTAACTGGTAACTTCATAGAAGAGCAGCCTAGCTGAACAATTCCTGAAAAAAACTGGGTAGAAGTGGACACAATTCCAAACTGTTATTGTTTGGTACACATTTACAAAGGCTGCACACTAATACATTTCACTGACTTACAAATGTACGACAAACAATGTTAAAATATGGAACACAGTCTTCGATTTAACTTATGAAACTATTAAAGCTATTAATCGTCATTTCAAACATCTATTTTCAACTTTTATCTGCTGCTTTATTGTTAAATCACTGCAGAACAACAGAGTCAGAGCTCTGAAAGTCAGCTGTGCCTCTGAGTAATAGTGTAGTACTATATGCAATAACTGCATAGTACGTAATAATGAGCAACTACACTCCCTATTAAGGCATGCTAGACTACAGAAACAATACAACTTACCTGTAGTTCATGGAACTCTCTGTCTTTCCAAAAATAAAGCTGTAGCTTCTTCCGCACTGCCACGCACATTCTCAGCACCTCTTCTCCTGTATCTGACTGCTGTGAAAACAGACAGGCCTAACTCATGGGCACTCATAAACTAAGAGACAAGTAGGACAATACAAGGCCAAAAGAATCCTCGGTCTAAAGCAAAGCTGTCAGCTGAAGAGCAGCTTTGTTCATCCATGTCAGAAGGGCATTCCCTAAACAAGGAAGCACAGAGAGAAGGGGGGCGGGATACTTAAAAATAGATCTTGGCAGGGATTGTGACACCAAGAAAGTACAAAGAAAAAAGAAAAAGAGATCACCAAAGACACACACAAAGTGAACATAAGCAGAGAGCTATCAACCCAGTCCTGAAGACTAGGATAAGTAGCTTCAACTCTACGCAGTATAGGAAAGGGAAGAGAATGAAACAATGTAAAGAACGGGTTATATAACCCTTCTGACAGATAAAAACATTAATAGTTGCTTAATATTCTAGCCTCTTGGGAAGTTTCCTGACAAGAAACATTAGCAAAGCTAAGTGCCTGTAGACACATACAATAAGCAACTTTGGAATGACTGATTTAAAGGTGCCTTGAAAGACATCACTAATTTTAACACCTAGAAAATTCTAAGTACTTATAGAGATAAAATGTGATGAAGAGCACTAAGTCATCTCTTCTGGTTATGAATAAGGTTCCTGAATGACATGGGTAGGCTGAGAAACTCACTTGGTTAGAAATGAATCACTTGAAGAACCACAGCATACGCACAGAGGATTGCCATACCTTATGAAACCATTTTATGCCTTAAATCTACCACAACTGCCGTTGGACTCCTTGGACCAATACAGTTTAACAGAAACAAAAAATGTAATAAAAATTGATGTAGATGCTTGGTGAAGGGAACCACTGTGAGCTAGAATATTGACAGTTTAAGAGAAGGAAATGGCTTTTATATTGACGTGGATCTTTCAAAGAAGGTCATCAAAATTACTACAGGATGAAAATGCCTTGAAGTTTTGTATAGGAAGGTTAAAGGCTACAATCACCACAGGCACAAGAAGGTATCTTATGAAGCACAGGAAGAATAGTAAGGTTACTATATTTAATATTGTTGCCTTCAGCAAAGCTGCAACATCCAGTAGGTACTAATTCCAAAAAGCACTAGTATCCAGGCAACCTCCATGAAACAGAAATTTTTAAAAGCTAATCCACACAGCAACATTAAAAAGTTAACCTTATTACAAACGCTAAGGACATTAGTGCCATTGTGTCCCTCCTCTTACCTGAAGATCACAAGTGAAGAGAGATGCACCTTTTGCTTTGGAAACCGTGGTGATTTGTTGAAACGTCAACAGGTCATGGACATAAATATTATTTTCTGTTTTAAACAAAATTCCAGTTATTATTCAATATTTAATACATGTAGAGCTCATTGCTAATTCAAATAGACTATCATGTTTTAAGTTTACATAAAAAGAAGAACTTGCAGAACTCAGAGCTGCAAGAAAGGAAAAGGAATGTTTTCCCAAAAGCTGAAAAGAAAGTGCTAAAGCTTATACAATTACAAGACAGTAAATACAGAAAAGACTACTAACACCAGTGTTCTTAAAATTACATGAAGGAACTGAGAACATGTGCCAACCAAGTAGAAGGAGTGGAAGGGACAGGAAGCAGGCCAGAGCAGACCAAGTTCATGATGGAAGACTGTAGGAACAAAGACCATTTTGAACTGTCTCCTGAAATAAGTGGAAAGTGAACAGCTGCAAATGGAGGGTACTGTGGTCAAGTTTTTGTACGCACGAGGACGCAGGCAGCAGAAATCTACGCAAGCTGGAACTGGAAGAGCTGGGACTTGGAAGTTATAAAGAAGAAAGTAGCAACATAAGCAAAAAAAATCCATAGGAAGATCCGAAGATTAAACAAATCTAGCCAGAGACAAGGCAAATTAGATCTTCTACAAGATGGTAAAAGATTACCATCTGCATATAAATTGAATTTATTGTAACACATCAACAGTGAGCTTCATACATCAAGTTAAGTTTGGACAGAAATCTTAGCCGTTACCATACAGTGCACACATACACACACAAGTATGCATATACGTGCCAATACAAATAATATATTTATATACACACACACTTCAGTGCACATACATATTTTTCATTTTTAATTACAAAACCTAGCGTTAATTCTTTGTCCTCCAAGCTGACTCATAAGATGCAAAACTGCTTCTCAATCTATGCTGCACAACACCTTCCTCTGCAAACAGAAAAAGCCTAAATCCTACACAATGACTTTTCAACAACCAGACCAATATGTAGGTTTGCAGGAAGGGTGCCACACTCAGCCAAGTAACTGCATTGAGAAAGGTTTATTCAAAATTAAAACATTTTCTTCACTTACCTAATAGACTGACCAGAATTTTAAACTGAGAAACAACATGAATCTGAAAGAAAGAATTCTATTAGTGACTCCATTCATAAACCAAACCTTTGAATATATTAGTGACTCCATGCATAAACTAAACCTTTGAATGAGGCTTGATTATAGATAGTTTAAGAAAATGCATCTTAATATACTCTCAAAATAATGAAAACAGCAAGGCAGCTATCTATGCACAACCTTCCTCCAGCTGTTACAACCCTTTTCACTTACACCCACTTTTTACAAGCTAGCACACACAGCTTGCAACCTAAGCTGGTAAAAAAATGTTCTAAGTGGTATGTTACTAAGACAGAAGCACTTTTAAAGGATATGTAGAATGCTGCTGCAAGAGTATGCATAATCTTTGAGGTAAGTGCTTATATTGATATTTGGCAATGAGCCAAAGTTCTCCAACAAAAACGCCACCAAAAAAAGACCCAGTAGTAAGACTGGCAGTAGATAATCAGTTACCTTAGTTCTAAATTCCAAATAAGAAGAATTACACTCACATTCCTATAGTGTTGCATCCAAGACTCAAATTATATATTGCAGTCTGTTGGTGTATTACTGTTACTATTATAAATATTCTCAGTCAGAGCAGCTGAAGATCTACTGCAAACAGCAGCATTTCCATAAAAGCCAAAAATAAACCTGTAAATTCCAATTCTTCGCTTTCTGCTTTAGCAATCAAACCAAGCTTATTCTTGTTATGGAAAGAGTGGGCAAAAATACCAGGCTATGCCACTTCTAGAAGAATCTATACTTAGGGGGACATTTTTTTTGTTAAGCTTAGCAGTTATTGCAGAAGTATATTTGATTATTTCATTTCTTGGCTGAAAACACTATGGAAAACTGTCTTTACATTAAAAAAATGTTATTTCCTACCTGCTGAATCTTTTTCGAGAAGTTCTTGTTGGACTTCTCTAGTGTCACTTCAAACCTATTGCAACCTACAAAAAAAGATTCAAAAAGGTATGTAAACCGAAGTTGCCCTTAAATTTATGGCTGAATATATCTTACACTAAATAGATTACAAAGTATTATGATACCAAACTTGGCCACTTAACACCAGAAGAATGACTCTTCTAACATACCCGTGCTATGATTTAATTAACAGCTAAATACATTTAAAATTTAAATTATACTTCTTGCACCCATCCAAAGACTTCATCAATATTTACATTTTTGCCTTGCTGGAATTTTAGATTACAAGAAGTATGTTTAAGTATTTTGAAACCCAGAGACAAAGATACCCATAAAGAGTTTATCCACATCAATCATATCTCAGCAATTTAAATTTCTAGGGAGCATATCACTGCAAAGTGGACAAAGAATAAACACTACACCACAAGGGTTTAAAAGGAGTTTTAGGGATAAAGACTTACAGACACTTTCTGATGACATAACCTCTCCTGGCATTGATGCAAAAAAGGGGGAGAAATTTACCACATGAGATAAGACACTAGCAACTCAAGACTAGCATGTTCTGCCTGGTATAGACAGCCTACAAGTTTCAGAAAAAGTAAGCTGAATTGAGTCTTTAGAATCCAAGTAGCTACAAATAAACATCTTTCCAAGACATAACAAACCTGGAGACAGATGTTTGTTTTCTTTCCTGTCTCATACTATACTACATTGCTATGTTCAATAGCATCAGTTTCTACATAACTGCAAATAATGCGAAATACAAATCTGTTCAGTGAAAATCTATGTTAAATTAGCCAAAAACAGTTCTATTTGTGGTATCTGCAGAGCAGACTATGAACACTTATGACTGTGAAAGAGGCAGGGGGAAGAGCAAATACATTACAGAACTAGTTAGGAGGTATGCCACTTCCCCATTTCTTAACGCTCACAGACACACTGGAAAAAGTTGCTCTTTCACCCAGTCCTTCATTAACAGAAAACAAACATGAAACCTCTGGCAAACAGCATCCTGCACTGCTGTGTACACTGTATTCTCCAAAACTGCACTAATTTAACAGAAATTAAAACACATGGAGACTTGATACAAAACTTACTTTAAAACAGAAAAAAGGCTGATACTATTTGCTATCTTTCTTGCACATCTGATAAATGGTATGTACAATTTCACCAAAGACCCCACGCAAATATTCATTAACTCTATTTAGGAAAAAATAAGCAATTAAACATACTTGTGTTAAAATCACTACAACCACTCAAAGTGCAGGAAATAAAAACAACACAATCAACTTTTTGTACTAAAATCAGCTTACCTATGTCTTTCTTGATCCTGTAAAGAAGAAGATGCCCTTGTTTGGTACCAACAAGGAGCCATTCCTCTACAAAGAGGGTAGAGAAAGACATAAATTAGTTTGAAAAAGATTGCCCTTCCCAGCCAAGTTACATGTATCAGAACATTTGAAAACTTGTTTCAAATACCAAAGAGGGTGTTCTGCGGCAGCTATATGCATGTCTATAACTTCTCTGGTCCAAGTGCTCAGAAGTAGCTCTCATTGACTGGAGAGGGTGGCCAAAGATCAAGCAGTAAACCAGCAAGTAAAGCCTAGACATCACATCCTACTTGTAATGGATTGCTTCTTTACCTTTGTATAAACATCTTTGGGGCAGTCAAAAAAGGCAACAGTCTGTTCTTCAGACATTATTATCTCCTAGAGAGGAACAGTACTACATAACGGGAAGAACTGTCAGGAAGGAAAACAAGGAGTTCTATGTGGGTTTGTTTTTCTGCAGTTGTTTGGGTTTTTTTGAATTGTCACATTTTTATAAGACCTCTCAGCTATGCCCAGAAACACAACAGCAGCTTTGCTTAAATAGCATTTGAATTCCTTAGAAGACCAACAGTCATCTAAGATCTAAAAGAGACCCTTTTTATAAACAAGCTCTGCATCAAAGACTCTTCCTACTTACAGCATTTATAGCATATAAAATGCACAGAATTTTTATTAGGTCATGAAATATGACTGAAATTCTTCCTCTTTGCTGAAGATCATACAGGAAAGCAGCATACACAAATATTTTTTCCTACATCTAGTACTCCTTCATTAGCAAAAATACTTGTAATAAAATCTTGTTTCCTACAAGACCTTTTTTCCACTGTTCTGCACAAATATTGTAGAGACGGAGTTCCACCTCTTTTTACACAACCACAGTCACATGCCTGTAGGTTTAGGGTTATTTCTACTTCAGCAAAACAAACACTTCCAAAGCGATAAAAGACAAAAGCCTCAAGCAGGAATAAACTATCTTCACATCTTCTCTACTACATAACTAGAATAAACAACCCATTGTTTAAATGTGGCACTGCTATTCAGGTTATAATTTTGTTCTCCAGGGGTCACAGTTACACAGGGTCTGAGGTTTTTCACTTGCTAATTTTGTGCATCTGATGGAAACTGTCGGATCAGTCTGAAAAGCCTTATCACTTCCTACAACTACCTGAAAGAAGGTTGTGGAGAGGTGGGTGCTGGTCTCTTCTCCAGAGTGACAGGCGATAGCAGAAGGGGTAATGGCCAGAAGCTATGCCAGGGGAGGTTCAGATTGGACATTAGGAAAAAAATTTTCACTGAAAGGGCCATTAGGCACTGGAACGGGCTGCCCAGGGAGCTGCTTGAGTCACCATCCCTAGAGATACTTTAAAGATGGCTAGATAAGGTACTTAAGGATATGGTTTAGTGGCAGATAGGTATAGTTGGACTCGATGATCACAGAATTCTAGATTAGTTTGGGTTAGAAGAGTCCTTTAAAGAGCATCCAGTTCCAACCCCCCTGCCATGGACAGGGACATGTCTCACCAGACCAAGCTGCCTAAGGCTCCATCCAACCTGGCCTTGAACACCTCCAGGAATGGGGCAGCCACAACTTCCCTGGGCAACCTGTGCCAGTGCCTCACCACCCTCATCGTGAAGGAATTCCTCCTTATGTCTAGTCTAAATCTGCCCCTCTCCAGTTTATAGCCATTGCCCCTAGTCCTATGACTACAAACCTTTGTAAACAGTCCCTCCCCAGAGGTGTTTTCCAGCCCGGTGATTCTACGGTTATGAGAGACAGTACAACCACTTCACCAAACCCCGTCTGGTGTCCCCAAAAGCACGACCTACATCGCTCCGCCATTAACACAGGCAACCCGACCGGGAATCCAAGACTCGAACATACTGCCGGCTTTACAAGATAAATCTTAGCCAAACTTAGGGAACGCTTTCTAGCGAGGGCCGGGCTGAGCCGACCGGCGGCTGCGGCACCGGACATCGGCCCCAGCCCCACGCCCTGATCCAGAGGAGCGGCCGGGCTGCGGCACGGCTGCTCCCCCCCCTCGCCTCACCCCAGGCCGCCAGGCAGTCGATCTGCAGCGGCAGCTTCTCTAGGATTGGAACGTGCTCGAAGGCGTCGTGCATGATGGCGGCGGCGGTGACTCCTGCGGGCTCGGTGAACCGAGTGGAGGCCGCCCCGGTGCTGAGGCGGAACGGCCCCGCCTCGCCGCCTTCCAGCAGCCCCCGCGCCCGCCACGCCACGCCTCCTGTGGAGGCCACGCCCCCAAGTGGCGGTCTCGCATCCTTCTTGTGGTCCCGCCCCCTCGGGTGGCTCTGCATCCTTAGTGGCCACGCCCCTCAGTGTGACCACACCCCCTCGGTTGACCACGCCCCCGCCCGCAGACTAATACGCGGCCGCTGTGCCCACATGGAGGCGCCTTCTCGGCTCGGGGAAGCCCGAAGGGCTCGTCCTCACGCCGGTGTGGCCCTTGTACACCTTCACAGAACCCCAGCTTTTATAACACATTCGTTTCGCCTTCCCGCAATAATGTCAGTGTGGGAGGCGTCGGATTGGCGTTTTTTGGCATGAACCATCTCACAAGGAAAGTCACCCGTGTACAGAAAGCACACTGACTGTGCCTTTGACACAGTCCCCCACAACATCCTTCTCTCTAAACTGGAGAGATGTGGATTTGATAGGTGGACAGTTCAGTGGATAAGAAATTGGTTGGATGTTCATATTCAAAGAGTGGATAAGAAATTGGTTGGATGTTCATATTCAAAGAGTAGGTCAATAGCTCAATGTCCAGATGGAGATCCGTGACAAGTGGTGTTCCTCGGGAGTCCGTACTGGGACCAGTGCTATTACATATGTTCATCAATGATATAGACAATGAGATCGAGTGCACCCTCAGCAAGTTTGCAGGTGACACCGAGCTGAGTGGTGCAGATGCCACACTGGAAGGACGGGATGTCATCCAGAGGGACCCAGACAGACTGGAGAAGTGGGCCTGTGTGAATCTCATGAGGTGCCACAAGGCCAAGTGCAAGGTCCTACACCTGGGTTGGGGCAATCCAAGGTTTCAATACTGGATGAGGGATGACGTGATTGAGAACAGCCCTGGAGAGAAGGACTTGGGAGTGCTGGTCAATGAGAGGCTCGACATGAGCCAGCAATGTGCACTTGCAGCCCAGAAAGCCAACTGTGTCCCGGGCCGCATCAAAAGAAGCGTGGCCAGCAGGTCGAGGGAGGGGATTCTGCCCCTCTCTTCCTCTCCTGTGAGACCTCACCTGGAGTATTTTGTCTAGTTCTGGAATCCTCAACATAAGAAGGATATGGAGCTGTTGGAACGGGTCCACAGAAGGGCTACAAAGATGATCAGAAGGCTGGAGCACTTCCCATATGAGGACAGGCTGAGAGAGTTGGGCTTGTTCAGCCTGAAGAAGAGAAGGCTCCAAGGAATCTTATAGCGACTGTCCAGTGCCTGAAAGGGCTACAAGAAAGCTGGGGAGGGGGGACAAAGGCCTGTAGTGACAGGACAAGGGGGAACGGGTATAAACTGGAGAGGGGCAGATTTAGACTAGACATAAGGAGGAATTTCTTCACTATGAGAGTGGTGAGGCACTGGAACAGGTTGCCCAGGGAAGCTGTGGATGCCCCATCCCTGGAGGTGTTCAAGGACAGGTTGGATGGGGCCTTGGGCAGCCTAGTCCGGTGGGAGGTGTCCCTGCCCATGGTAGCGGGGTTGGAACTGGGTGCTCTTTAAGGTGCCTTCCAACCCAAACTATTCTATGATTCTATTCTATGATTGTAACCTAAGGAAACCAGATGAGAACAACAAAACATCTCTTGCAAGTAAATGCCTATTTTTGGAGGTCCTAAATTTTACTTTAATGAATTTATCCTATGAACTTGGCTAGCAATGTTCACGCCCCAGGGGGAAATCTTTACTTGTTACCTGTCCGTCCCAGAACAGGCCACAGTTGCATTTACTTTGGCTGTAGAGCAGCACAACATTTACCACCGACCTACAAGCTAAACAAACTAAACTATACTGAACGAGGACATGGTGTGAAGTTCTCTGAGCATCTTCACCAACAGAGATTCTTGGTTTAGAAAACAGGGAGTTAGAAGCACAGGAACAGGAGAGCAAGCATGATACTCTTGCATCCAGCTTCGTTCCAGCTCAGGAATGAAACCTTGCAAAACCACAACATTATGCTAAGTCACATCCCCTTCGCAGATACCAGCATTGCAACATGCCAGATGAGATATGGCTCAGGCATGTATCTGGTCTCCATGACCTAGAATTCCTACAAAAGTAAGAGGAAGATAGGAATTTAGTAAAAAGAAATGTAAGTTTCAATAACACCAGGTAATAACTACTTCATATGCAAATGGTTGTAATCCATTTTTATCCAAGTGCAAATTAAGCGCAAGGCATTAGCTTCTTCAGGTTTTAAGAAGAGAAGTAGCATACTTTTCCTTTAACATACGACATAAAATGCCATATAAAGTGAACAAACTTACACACCCCTACATCTGTGGAATAAGATAAACATACCCTTCCCTACCCCAGGTCTTATGATCCTGACTCACTCAGCCCTCTTTAAGCATGCTGCATTTCTTTACCATGCCATGTGATCTCTTACTACTTAGTCCTCGCTTCAGATCTCCTAACAGGAACATCTTGTCACCCTAATGAAAAGCTAATTAAAGTCATAACCTTCTTCACTATTACTTCGTTTTCAGTTTTTTGCATGGCATGCAATAATTGCATCAGTAGTATCAGAGCTACTTCCAACAAATCCCCATACGGAGAACTGATCAGGCACAAGAACTCTTTAAAAAAACTCCCTCTGTATTTGAATTCCTAGCAGAATTTTATTTTTTTCTGCAAGTAGAGCATTATCTCAATTAGGGAGAATTTATTGAAGATATTTGAAGTCAGCAGCTAAATTTCCTAAAGAAAACTCAGCTTCTACATACCATTCCAGTCACTATAAACTTTTCTTAGATCTGAGATCTGCAGTAGACATGTTTTCTCCCTCTTGATCACAGAGTCTTCAGAGTAATCTGTACAATTTGTTTAAAATTGCAACACCCATTTTGAAAGAATGGCTGTAAATTCGAATGCAGTCTTCCCTGTCTACATAATTAAAGGTAACAACCCTGCAATATTTCTGGTTTCATGCATTGTAGCAAGCTAGCTTGCCAACTTCCTGACGAGTTATGGAGCCTACACATCTTTAGGAGAAAACCGTGAATCAGGAGAGGCAGATGTTCTTAGTAGAACCAACCCAGCTGACTAAATATGCTCAGGGGAGAAGCTATAATGCTGCAACTCCCTTGCATGCATACCCTTCACTCCTCACCCAAATCTCATCAGCTGCTTATTAGCCACCTCTTCCACAATCATAACTGCAACAGTAGTTGTGTGTGTGTCAGTCTGCATAATGCTGTGGAAACTGTGCTCTGATAAAAGTTCGCTCAGAGAACTGCAGTCTCTCACAGCACTTTTGTGCTGTGCTAGGAAGCATATGCTACCTTCCAAGGATACAGAAACTCTGACAAATAAGTGGCAAAACAAGAACAGCTAACTAAGGGAGCCTCAAACCACCTGTGGATTTCAGCACAATATCAAATATCAATGGAAGATAAGTGCAGGGATAAAGGGCAGAGAGGACTGGCCAAGACCACTGTCATTGTAGATTGAAAGCACTACACTGCTACAATCAGGCTTTGAATTATTGAACTATGAATGCAATTAGGGAAACTGTTCAGATCTTTCCCTTTTGTTCCAAAATTTATGATTTACCCTATCTATATGCGGTTTTCAAATGACATACTTCCATCATAGGAGGGGAAAAAAAAAAAACCAAAAAAGAAAAAAAGTAGGACACAAAGTAAGCCTTTCTACTCTGTGCCTAGCTTTTATTAAATAGTACATACAAACTTATTTTGTGCTTCCAATAGAGAACATTTTCCCTATTTGTCTCAAAAACCTCAAACAACAGAATTTTAAAAATAAAATTTTAAAAAAAAATCATTAAACAGCAAGTTTTGTGTAGTTTTATTTCACAAAATTTCTTCTCCCTAAAAGGACATGGAGGTAACATTTGTTTCATTTCTATCAATTAAGCATAGCAAATTAGAAGTGTTTTCTAATTAAAGGTTCTATCTGTGGCTTAAAGGGGATGGCAGAAGAGGTCCAGCAACTCTTGCAGAGGCTCATGGAAATGTTATAGCCACGGCTTTTTTCTCTGCCCCTCCTCTGAGGCTTTGCTGATCCCATGACACAGCGAGCGGAAGATACTATGTGCCTGTGCCTCAGCTACTCTGCTGTGAAGTGTCATGTTTCAGCAAAAATTGCTGATAAAGATGAACTACAGCTAAGCTACCAGACTTTACAGTGGAATGAAGGAAGTACAGGCACAAGTTCACTTCTGCAGATATAGCTATGAGTAAAGAACCAGAAAAGCTGACTCGCTATGCCATTCCAGCAGCAGGCACATCAGGTCCATAGAAGCCTAGCTGTGCTGCTGCTTCCGTGGTAATTATCAGTTGTACAGGATACAAATCCAAATTAGAGCTTTTTGTCATACAGTCCACAATGGGTGTCCATGTGTAAGTTATTGCAAGTGAAGCTTCTACAGCCAAGCATAGAATAAAAACAGAACACTGTCCAAAAGCTCTTTTTCATTCAAAAAGGAGAAACAAAAAGCAATTATATAGAATAGAAAACTGCAGCTTTGACTGAAACAGAGTGATCTTAGAGTATCTCTTGGCCACAAGGACCAAGTGGGACAGGAAATCCCATCATCACACCACTTACGTGGGAGACAATTCTAAACAGACACTGGGAACAGATCTATCCCAACACTGCATACTCCCATCAAAGCCTCTTTCAAGCAAGGTAAGCAGTGCTTTTGCACCCTCTAGACAGGAATGACATCTTCGTGTAGAAGAGCGCTGACTTCTCTGTGGGAGATGTTGCAAGTGCAGTGAGAAGAGTTCTGCTGAAATATCTACTTATTAGCTGCTTAAAATGAGTGGTCAAGCACTTGTGGAACACTACAGGAGTGGGTTTGGTGATATTTGGTTTTGGTTTTCTAAATTAAAACATGCAACACATGGAAATTAGGGGCAAGTGATTTTTCCGGGCATCCACCACATTGCCGGCAATGAGATGTGCCATAACAGCAAGTGTTAGCTCTATGCAGCTGTTACCTACAGGTCAATGGCATTTAAAATAGAAAATCTTTCTTACACAGTGTTATGAATAAAATTGCACTTGATTTTGTTAAAAACTCATATCACTGTAACTTTTCCAAATATTTCCTTTCTGGCATCTTAATTTTCTTCATTAACAGGAGCTTCTCGAAAAACCTCTCATTGGTTGGGCACATGACATAAACCAGCAGTGAGCCGTTACCTACCAGAGAACAGGTCTGTAGTTTCTTCAGTGCTTATTTCTCTTTGTCCCCACCCTCACCCCAAAAAGGTACAGGCAGTTCACCTCTAAATGTCAGTTGTAACTTTGAAATATAAACTCCTCAAGCAAACATTAGGTATTTTAGTTTCACAGATTAAATATTTGAAAAGTTACAGAAGGTGCTGGAATAGTACACATTTAAATTGCTTAAAAATCCAAACTTGCAGCAACTTAGTAAATTCAAATTTCCAAAAGGTTTATAACGTCCTTGTGAACTTCTTCCACAGCAAGACGCCCTCCTGACAATAAAGCATCAAACTTCCACGGCTGAGATCAAGAAACAAATCAGCAGGATGCACTTGCTCCACCAAGCAACTTTTTAAAAGGCGTCTCCACTTGCAATAGCAAAATGCTACTCCTTTATTCCATTTTGGACCTTTCAAAGTGTGTAATCATTCTTTCCTGGAAAATAAAATACCCAGTGTTATTTTCTCCCATAGGTTTACATTATTCAGAAATAAGGTGGTAAACTTTGCACATCCACAACATATGCACACCAGTAGGCATTTTAAGTCGAGTCCAACTTAGACAATAGATATACCACTTCTTTTAGCATACACATTTAAAATAGACACCTGTATTGTAAGAAGTTATATCATGGTTGCCCCCACCACCCTTCCTTCTCTTGCAGTATTTTACTGCTGCACCAGCAAGATCAGAGACTCCAGTTCTAATAAGCCAAGTCCTTAACAGCTGACTCATGACTCCTTTGGCATGTCAGAAGACTAATTTGAACTGAAGATATGTTTACTGACCTCATCTGAATCCAGAAGAGCTGGAAGAGCGCTGCAAGGGAGAGAAAAAACAAATAGTTAAGAGAATTAGAGCACCTACTGAGAGTGTATTACTGACAACCATTTTCAGCCTTATGTTTCACCTTAAGCTTTTTAAGGCACAGGAGAGCAATAATGAATTTCAATTAAACAGATAGAAATTAGAGAAAGACACAGAGAAGAGGAATCCAAGGAGTATCCTCAATGACCTTCACTGTTCTGTTTTTTTTTTTTATTCTAAGTTTCTCATTACCAACTGAATTTCCAAGTTGTCATGAAATAAGTTCCATCATTCATAGGGGAAAACTGCTGAACTATACTGAAGACATTTACAATATGAGACCATATAGTAAAAGCACATCCCAGAAATCAAATAAGTTACACTGGCACCATAGCCTCTTCAGCTACAATAGACCTGCCGTGTATCTACTGGGATCTCAGCTCTTCACAACACTGATCAACGTACTTGCAAGGACAGAAACACCTGCAGACTTTCCTAGCTTACACTTGTCTAGTCTTTGTTTTCTTAAGGAATTCTACCCTTCTTAAAAAAAAATTACTAGTACTGTAGAAAAACAAATTCAATTGAGAAAATGCAGTTTTTGACCCTCTTAAAGATAAGAAATTTGGTTAGGGTTCAACTAACTTCAAGCAGAGTTGTGTACTCAAAACCAGAGCCTCTACCAAAATTACCTGTTCAGATTTGTAAACATAACTCATCCATGAACTTTGGTTTTGCTATGAAAAATTTAGACAGGCACTGATATTTTTAGTATGTAAAAAAATCTATTCTGCTTATTAAAAGCAGAATAGATATGGACTGCCTACATACGTGACTATTACCAGAAGCATAAAAATGACTCAGACATTTCAAATAAAGTAATTTTTCACATAAGGTAACACTGAGTGGTTTACACGTTTACATTTGGCAAGATACTCAAGGGACTTTGCAGAGCACTAAACAGAAAGAGAGGGTTTGTATATCCTTTGTTTTCTAGATTTATCTTGATAGTTAAACACCAGTGAAGTGCAAACAAATCAGTCTGTGATTTCACAGTCCAAGATAGTGCTCCTTAAGTCAGCATGTGTTCATATGGCATGAACTTTAAGTCTGACAGACTGCATAAATCCAAGTGGAAGTATGCTAAGCAATCAGAAGTCAATTCCAGGCTGAACTCAGTATCAATTTACAAGGCATTCTAATGCATTTGTGTTCCTGTGTTCAAGGAACCTGCTTTTCTTTTCACTCTAAAAATACTCACACATCTGTAACTGATGAAGGGACGTTCTCCTCTACCCATTTCAGGTCGTCCTCCTGCTACAAGTACAGAAATTAAATAGAAAACAAAAGTCAGTTTCCCCAAAACACACTCACAGGCAAGCTTGTACTCAGCCTACTTGACAAAAAATGTATTTATAATGTCAGTTAAAAAAAAAAAAAAGACACCGCCAAAAAAAAAAAAACCACCTTCATTTCTGGGTTACATAAAAAACATTCCAAGAAAAAAAGATAACAAACTCATCTATAACTCACTGCCAACTCTGTAATGGTCTTAATGGTGACTAGAAAAAGCAGGTCCTCAGGACACTTTGGTTATTTCCATAATCTAGTTTAGTCTTCCAAAAAAGAACATTATCTTTAGAAAACGTTACAGAAAAATTACTATAAAAAGCACAAGCTAGATTTTGCAAGGGTAAGTTAAACTGTATTGTCAGGATTTCTTATATCTGTCTGATGAACACTAATTAATAATGCAAGCAAACTTGCTTTGAAGCTGGAGAACTGACCCTTTCTGATCTGTAGTTGTATAAAACTACAACCAACCTTTGAGAAAAACAATGTTAACGGCAAAAATATTGCTGCCTATATCATTTATTCCTACAGGTTCTTTCCACTTTTAAATTTATGCATGAATTCCATGAAAAGATTTTGAGACAAGTTTTCTACCTCCAACCTGAATATGAAACCATTTCTGTTTATAAGCCACACAGAAAAAATGCAGATATATTAAAAATGTTCCAGCCGAACTATTTAGGTAGCTACGTAATAATATACACATCACTCCATTCGAATAATGAATCACAAATCTCAAAATCAGAAGGGCAATCAATTTATTTAAAATAAAGCTCAACCTCCCTCTTAGCCTGACAAACTTGTTAATATCATGTATTATTCATTATCAGAATACAGTATTATGCAGTTCTATCTACATCAGATTTTGCAAACACTCTCGAGGAACAGACTGAATTCTAAACTTCCATTGCACTTACTGGGAATTAGATAAAAAACTTGTATTTACTTTCCTTTCAGGAGTACTGCAAACACATGAAACTTTTACTCACTTCCACTCCAAAGCAAACCAGGAAACTCACATTACATGCTGAACACTTCGCATATTTGTGAGCTACTACTTGAGGCCAACCAAATGAGAGATGGATCTATATCCTTCAAGGTAGAGAGGGCATACTTACAGCTTTGTTTGCTTTTACATTCCCATTTGGTTCTTGCTTTGTACTTCTCATTTTCATTCCCTCTGAAGACAAGAGAAGGAAAAAAGATTGGGATAACTGAGCTACAATTGTTTATAGACTGTAAGTTGAAAGCGTTGAGTGTTCATTCAAAATATTTCATCAAATCCAGAGACGGAGCAAGACAGACAAGTTAAAATTATGCTCTCCCTTTGAAAGGCTTGCGACTTTTCTTGACAGGGGAGTACCTATTTTTTTCCTGAATTTTGCAATTTTACCTAGGAAATATCTAGCCCTCTTCTTTAAGCCAGACATAAGTAGCACAGAACTCAAAGACACAGTGCACAGCGAGGCTGTGGAATCTCCACCCTTGCACCCAAAAGCAATCTGGACATGGTTATGGGCAACCTGTTCTAGGTAACCTGGCCTGAGCAGGGTGTTTGGACAAGATGACCACCAGAGGTCCCTTCCAACCTTAACCATGATGAGATATAGGCTACTCCCAAAATTTATTTTACCTACCAACTGCTGACCAGTTACTTGGTTGACTTAAGAAATAGGAAAAAACATGCATCTCTTGGCCTGCCAGACAGCCAGATATAGCTCATTTGGTAAATGAGAATAAGGGATTACATGCTCCTCCTCAGCTCCTAAACAAGTGAAACAGCACTGATATATATCCCAGTAGAACTGACGTGTGGACAGACAGCAGTACTGGGTACATCACCCTACCTTTTACACAAGTTATGAGCAATAGTGTTACAAGGACAATAAACATAGTAAGGAAACAAGAGGCAGGGAAGAAAGAGGGTTTTATAGTAAGAGGGGAATGAGTAGAGAGAAAGATGCAACCTAGTGTTATAGAGCAAGACTTTCTCATGCATATGTAATTTCATGAATATGCAAACATATTTATCCATATGTTTACACGGGACAATCCTGTACTAGGCCCTGATGTCAAAAATGCAGAGTTTACAGGACAGATAATAAAGGAAAATCCTTAAACTGTATTTTAAAAGAGAACTGCAAACTAAACCACTGCCTAGCAACAATATTTGAGAGATCCCTGGATATACATCATCACAACTGGATCCAAACCTATGACATAACATATTTAATAAAACAAAGTCCAGAGGCCATACTAAAGCAACCATAACACCAGCAGTATGTTCAGTGTCATCTGAAAACATCAGAATTAGTCAGGCAATGTAAACACTAAACATAAAGCCAATGTTTCCTCAACAACTGCATAAATCAAAGGCAACACAGAGGTATTGACTCTATTAGAGTAATGAACTTTTTGCTAGAGAACAAGAGACCTCCCCCCACAGAAGTGTCTCTCCAACATTGAGATTAAGTGGGAAAAATATTTTTCTCTTACCAAAGCTTTCCTTTAACATTGGTTCTTTCTGCTCATCATCATCCTCCTCTTCAGACAGTGGTGAGAAAGCAAACCTTTAGAAGAATGAAAGCTATCTTAAAATAATATCTCCTGCCGCTCAAAAGATACATTACCCTGACATTCACGTGACTTGATTATTCTGTTCATTATTTTAAGACCTCTACTAAACAAAATAATCAAGTCACTTTTTGAAGAAATTTACCAACATAAGCTGATTTAATTTGATCTCTGTGACTTCCTATACTCATTTTTCCTCAAGACCCTACACATACAGTTTAGTATCCTTATGGATTAGCATGCAGCAACTAAAAATCACCCACCAGTATTTTTTAGAAAGATGTAATAAAAACCGAACCTTTGGTTGTTAGCAGATGGTCTCCACAGAATCATGATGACAAAAAGGATCATTGAAAACAATAAACGCCAGATGGCATCATCCACCCATAGCTCCTGCCAGTCCTGTAAAGGAAAAAAGCAGCAGAAACAGAAAAAGTTGTGAAGAGACTATGTTCCTCGGCTCTTTCCTAGGGTGAGCTACAGCCATCCAACAAAGCAGCTCATTTCCCACAACAGTAAGAATTATATCATGTTGTATATTACTCTAGACATAACGCACAGAAAAATCTGTTCCAGAATGCCCAATCTTACACAGCCAAATGTAAACTTCTCAACAGGCAACAATCACAAAAAGCATTCAATATCATAACTTACCGACTGACAGTCTACCAGCCTGAACTTCATAGTAGTCCAGATGATAAATACGATAGATGCTGCAAGATAAAACAAACAAGCTGCTTGTTACTACAAAATATGCAAATCCAAATATACTATTAACAGGACTGTTTCCCATTAAAAAGGCAAAGATCTAAATGGTGAATGCTTGTTATTAGTTTTGGAAAAGAAGAGATTGATTTTACGCAATAATCTTATATGGCAGCTTAGGCACAAACAGTGTATTTTTGTTCTTGGTTCTTCAGAGACACAAATCAAACATGAAGTATCTCACCACCTTATCTGCCTGAATGCCTAAGCATTGGGATCTTGGCCCATAAGAGTTCTAATGCTCAAACAATGCTTTCACCACAGTTTTAGAAGGTAAGACGTCCTTCCACTAAGGTGTTTTATGATGACTAAGAGTCAGATGCTGCAAGGTATTTAATCAGAGCTCTTGATTAGAGGAAACGCACCTATTTGTTTGTTAAAATACAAAAAAATGTAGTGCTTAGAAGTTTTCTGCTCATTTTACAGCTAGCATTTCCAAATTGATGGGGAGCTAAGCACCTGGAAGCACCAACAGATTTATTCTTGAAGTTCAGTTCATCACTGATACAAATGGAAAGAGAATCTGAATCTGTGTTCTTCCAGAATACAGAGGACATTATAGAATCATAAAATCGTTTGGTTGGAAAAGACCTTTGAGATCATCAAGTCCAACCACACCTGTCCACTACTAAAGCAGATCCTTGAGAACCTCATCTGCCCATTTTTTAAACCCCTCCAAAGATGGGGACTCCACCACCTCCATGGGCAGCCTCTGCCAGTGCCTGAGAATCCATTCAGTGAAGACTTTTCTTGATGTCTAATCTGAACCTGCCCTATTACAATACTAAGATACTGTGATTTTGGCAAAAACTACCTCTGTGAAGGTAACGGCATACGATAATAATCTTTTGCCCTTGGCAGTTTGAAGAGGGACAAATGTACTGTGTTAGAGAACCTGTACAGAACTACTGATCTTACTGCCATCAGGACTAATAATCCTCTAAAGTATCAACAAAACAAGACCCACTATTAGAAATGGGTCAAGTGTTAGAAATACGAGGTACTTTGATTGCATTTACAGAAAGGTCAAACTCAAAAATCTGCTTTTGTGATCAAATCAAGCAATATATGGAAATGGCACATGATTTTCTACTTACCTGCTACTGCCAAGATGAGCGTGTTGGTGAAGTGCCGATACAAAGAGAGTTTCACAACATTCCTTCGAAGTTTTAGCAGTTTCATTGTTTGAGTTAAGCTGATGAATATGTATGGAAAGTCAAGGAAAACCTCTGAAGGGACAAGCTAGTCACAGACTTCAGACAAATCTCACAACCAAGAGCTCTCCCACCCACACACTTAGCACTCTAAAAAGGTGGACCAGATTCAATAGAAGAAAAGCTCATCGTATGGCAAACGTGCCGATGAGCAGGATATATCCCTTTCATGTCATTTACTCATTTAAACCTAGAACTCTTGTCAAACAAAGATGGTATCCAAGCACCTATTTTGGACTATGGGCCATTGCTGCAGAAAAGCGTCAAATGTATTCCTGATAAATGGAAAATTAAGTCTGAACTAGGAGTTAAAAATCCAATTAGACACTGCATACACATCTTCACGCTTCTGCCTGCAATTTTATTTCTGAAGTGACAAAAACGCTTAGGAGAGACATCATGGTAGGAGAGAATTGGAGTAGTCATTGCTGGGGGCAGCAAGCTACTCATATATTAAATAGTTTTGAGAGTGATTGTCACTAATAAATGCTTTATAGGCATTGTTATACATGGCTTTGAGTTTGACATTTGACAGCAGCTGCTAAAGTCACACCAGATTACAGTTGTATGGATGTAATATGTCAAGATACAAGAAAGTTAACACTGTTTCATTTTGTCACCTGACTACTTCAAGATGAGTTTAAATTTTACAGAGAGAATTTCACATTTGATGTTGCTAAGAAACCTTCTCCAAAAAAAACAAACAGAATCTGTTCTCCAAAGGCTACTACTATGGTATTGTTACAATGTCACACTAGAATAAATAAATTTCATACTTCAACAGTCAAGAGAATGGTAACAGACAGACTTAACTAGTCCACGTTCAGGTGCTGCTCTAGCACAGATATCTATCAGTTACCTAGTTTTCCTTGTACTGGCTGTGGCAGAAGCTTACCTGAACACTCAATTACTTCACCAGAAGGAGAAAGAACATATACTTGAAGCTGACGTAAAAAAAAAAAAAAAATCAGTCAAAGAGACTTCTAAAAAAACAAATTTGAAAGAAAAAACACCCCACCAAGCAAAATAGTGAAGGATATCCACCAGCACAGGGCAGTATCTAGGAAAGCCAGGGGAATAAAAGCCAAGGAGGCAAGATCATTCTGGGCCTGGAGACAAAGAGAAAGCCAATAAGAACAAACTGAAAAGGAAACAAGGTACAGAAGAAGTGAGGAGGGCCAGGCTATATTATAAGAAACCACAAATACTCCAGCACAAAGCTTCTGAGTTTCACTACAGAGGCAAAGAGTTTGAACCACGAGTTTAGCCCAATGCACAGAGCAGAACTGACAATATCACATTGTCAGTTCTCAGTTCTCCACCAGCAAGCAGTTTTCCAGATTAAGTCAATCTAGCACCATTAAAAGGAGCCTTTGCTGAGGCGATTACTGTGACAATATGCTCTGGCCACTTCCATTACAGAAAACTAGCAAACAGCTTGTTAGAAACAGTAATTAAATCTTGTACACTATCCATAGATTAACTGAATACTCCACTGGCAACGATAAGTTTGACTGAAAGTGGCAAAAAATGCCTTTGTGTGTAGATCAAAAACTATCAACATCCCAACTGAAACAAAGAAAACCCCTTTTATTCCTTTTAAGTATAAGGCAGAAATAACAAGCAGTTTATGAAAGGATATCCACAAAATAATACAGGCATCAATCATGGACAGGGCCAAGTTTGCTATGAGAGCCACAGTGTCATAGAAAAACTGAAAAAGTACCAAATATATGACATGTTAAATCCCAATCCTTATCCAAAAATACCTAAACCAGAACAACAGAAATCTACATCCAGAGATGCACATCTTAATGAAGGAGGTGGCAGCAGCACTCATGTGCACTTCCCCAGGTACAGCCTCCAAAAGGGGAGTGTTAGTGGTTTGGGTTTTTCGAGTCATGGCCAAGTGACCCAAGCTCTATGTTTACGTGTGCAACTAGCCCTACCTAATCCAAAGTATTAGATGAAAGGGCCAGGCAGAACACAGTGTCTGACACCTGACTAGTCAGTAAACTATTAGAATTATTCCAAAATACACAGAATTACATCCCGATAAATAGAGAAGACACCAAGTGTAAAATAATTATCAATAATCCATATCCACAGTCTCAGAGTTTAAGCGCTGTTCCCTTCTTTCAGCACAGTCCTGGGATTCTCCCTTAGCATATAAGTAAATAAAAGCCAGTAGCTTCTGTGGCAGGTGAGAAAATTCAACCAGTTATTACTGACCCCTGTGACTCTAAGAACACCTTCCATGCCAGAAAATAAGAGGTAAAGGGCTCCAGCCATAACTACTTTGTGAAGAGTAACTCCAAGGCGAGGCCTGTAGGAAAACAAAGTGAAATTTAGATTAAGTGGGGAAAAAGTGAAGCTATGTCAATTTATAACATAAGGCATGAAGAACATGAATAAAAGGTCCTCATGACAAGCCACTTCTAGATATAGAAATAATTTTATTATGATGCTCAAAGCTTACTATCTGTTGCCTTATGCTCTGGGGCGAATAAGGAACAGACTGGTAACAGTCTTGTTTCCTAGATAACCTGTTTAGCTATTCACAAACGTTTCAAGAAGTTTCACGTCTTCTTCACCAGTTCCTGCAGCATCCATGCTTGCTAGAAGCTTGTTTACTTGCAGACAAGCCAACACCTGTAACAGCACTTCACTAAAGCACCTATCTTAGGAGTAGCAAAGTACATGGGGATGAATACTGCCCTAAGTTATCAAAAACCAACAGTGAAAGCCTTTTAACAGAACACAACAAACCTGTAAATAGAATTACTCACTTGACTATCCCATATCCCAGGCTGACTATGATGACCAGAGTTCGAGCCAATGAGCGCTTCAGAGCGGAGAGCAATTCTGCCAGTATTACTGCTCCCTGAACTACCAAATGCAAAAAGGAGGAAGCTAGGTTACTAAAACAATTTGTTTCATTAACTACTGCATGTAATTGTAGTACAAGAGCAAACTATTATTTTCAGAAAGTAGGCTATTACAGTGTATAATTTTTATTACCTACATCTGGAGTAAGCCTTCAGAAAAGACAGGCCACTTAGCATAAGAAAAGCTACTGAAAAATTTTAAATCCCTAGAAAGTGGAGAGTAAATGATCCAAAAAGTATTTATCCACATTATCAGCTTGGATGATCTTTCAAAGAAGTCAACCAACAAATCCTTTTGTACAACAGGTAGGGCCAATTAACAATATCATAATGAAGTTCTCCTTGCAGAATTTGATTTGCACGCACCCATCCTAACAATTATGGATTATTAGGTTATGGGCTGAATACTGAAAGTCATCTGCAATGCTGTCAAGGAGTTCAACAAGGAGTTTCAAAGTCTTTTTCCAAGGTCAATACCAATTGTCAGAAATAAATTACAAGCTACACCAAGGAAGTGCTATTTTAAAACTTCAAGCCAGCACTACAATGAACACTCCCCGGAATGTAGCATTTTCACATCCCTAAGATACTACATTCCAAGTCAGAGAAAGTAACAGCATTTTAGCTTTAGAAAAGCACAGATCATCACACTTTATATTAAAAATTGCAGAAAATCTGGTTCCTCATTCTTTGTTTTGAAACAATCCTCAAGTAATGATATACTTAATATGCATCTGTCACCCCAATCAAAATAAGTCATTAGGGCTCTGCCCCACCAATTAAGCTGCAAGCTGCAATTGGTACCTACCAGATTCTCCTGTGTAGCGGATGTTCTGGAACTCTGCATAGAAAACTGTTTTCTCAAGCATTCCCAGGAAGATAACAGCACCAATCCAGAACTGGATCCTCAGGAGATCCCGCCAGTAACAAGCTGACCACGCAAGCCACAGAACCCCGAAGAACACGTACACAATACACATCACCATGAAAAACTATTACACAAGAAGAAGCAAGAAATAAGAACCTTAGACCCAGAAAAGTAATTTCCTTGTTTCCATTCCAAAGCTGTAAGACAGCTCTGTTTTCTCCCTGAGTACTGTAACTTTTGAATATTTTTTCTTTTTTTTTTTTTTGTTACAAAAAATGACTTCATTGCTCAATGTTTCATTTGTCCTCTATGGGGATTCTTCTACTGTAAAAGTCGAATTTCTCACTGCCAACAATGGGAAGCTGAGTAATTGAATTTCTAAGCAATTCCCTGCTTGAAGAGCAGCCTGCCAATTTATTCATAGGCAATTTTTCTGAGGAAGACATCAAGCCGTACTAGCTTTCAAAAACTCAGATAAGAGTTCAGGCAAATTATCAAATACTAGAAACTCTGTACCTTCTCACACATTATTCTATTATTAACTTAATCATATTTTTATAGCACTCTGCATGTAAGCTCACAAGAAACCTTTACACATCATTCAACAGAACAAAGCTAAGCAACTGATGGCTGCAATCTCTCTTTCATATAATTTGACAACTTTTCTCAAAAGTTAATTGAAACAGAAACCCAGATATTAATTTAAATATTGCTATTTTTAGTCCAGTGTTACTTGTCTCAGAAGAACTTTCATGGTACATCTTCCTACGGCAAACTTAGGTAAGCTTGACAATGATATTTGGTATCAAGTTTTCTAAATGACAGCACCATAACAGAGCCAAATTTTCAAAGGATACTGAGATTAAGAAGAAGGATAAGAATTTGAAAGTAAAACTCTAAATGAATAGCAGGAAGTAGTTAGCCAAAGTATAGGTCAGTAATAAACAAGCAATCTCATCTTGTAGAAGGCAGTTGTTGTTTTTTTAAACCAAGCAAACATTGAAGTTAGCTGTGCAATCCACTGAAGGTTTCGCAAACTGAAAACACCTTACTTAAAAGAACAGCTTGCTGATCCTTACAACAGATTTTCACATCTGACTGATCCATGCAGCTCAAATGGTAAGGACCTAGACATGCTGTTCACTTTCAGATGCTCCATTACAGAAACATTTAGGCATTTTTCTGGACCTACCACATGGGAACATCCACACTAGTGAATTACTTGTCAACAGAGTTGCTAGAGACTTTTTACTTTTGTCAGGCTATCCTATTTACAGGCCACTCTTGGCAATATCATCAAGCTACAGATCTTACTTGTTATTGATCCCCAGCTAAAGTTAGTCTATGCTACCTAAATATGCAAGTTATTTTTAGTTTCTTAGTCTCCTGGACAGAGGCAGCCAGCAACCACATCAACAACTCCTTAGAATAAAAAAGAGATTAGGTCTTTGTAGTTCAGTTATGCTTTCATTGTTAGGCAGCATTAAGGACCTCCTTGTGGAGTGTAAGACAGCTGGTGGAGGAAGGAAGATTAAGCTGTCAAAGAACAAAGGAAGGAGTGACAAATGAAAGGGCAGCTGTAAACAAGAGCGTGGAATAGCAAATTTTCTAAGATAAGAGCTAAGGAGAAAAAATGACATCACTAAAAATGCTCATTTTAGTGCTAATGATACTGCTAACATCTGGAACTACAAATTGACAGGCATCATGTCAAACAATCCAGAGAAGGACTACAAAAAGGACAAAGAATCCCCAGCAAACCAAAACCCACCCTCTGCTAAATTATTTTTTCCTGAGACACTGGCTTTGCATCTTATTGAGAGTATTTGAGACTCAAATCAACTGACAATTTTATAGGTCAAAGTAAAGTATTTTTTTTTTACTTACAATCATCAAAGGATAGTCTGCAAGTGATAGATACTCATATGGCCCCTTCAGTTCTACTATCACTGTCAAAAGACAATTCAATAACCAATTTAAATAAGAAACAAAATGAGGAAGCCAGGATAAAGTACTTAACTGACTTTTACTCAAGTGTAAAGAAATTCCAGATCTTCACAGCTTTTAAATTTAACTCGCACTTTAATCAAAGAAAGTTAAGGTTCATAACACGCTCAGCTGAAGTATGCAATTAAAATTACATGCTCCATTACCAAATAACTCCGGGCAGTACTTAGAAGTAAAATTAATTTGTGCTGGAGATTCATGTGTAACAGGAAAGCACAGAAACACATAGAAGTTAACTCTTTATGTGGATTTTCAAACTTCTGTAAAGTTTGGACAGCTTATTAATGCATGATTATCAATACTATAATATAATTGCAAGGTGACAATTATAAGCTTTGCATTCTACATAATTTGAGCTTATTAATATAAATCACTTGTTGGTCTGGACAATGCCGAAACACAACACCAAGCCTCAAAATTGAACTGCTCGGGATTCTTCTTTACTTCCATCAAACTGACAAACTACCAGCCTTGAAGATCATAAGACACTAATGATCATTTATCTACTTATGATAAGCAAGAGTTATAGTAGGTCATAATTACATGTGAAGTGAAAGATGATGTCTTATGAAAATGAACCATACAGTATATATTAGAAGTACCTTGGAATACATTCAGACTGGTATGCATAAAAAATGGCACTACGTTTTTAGCTTACAGTATAAAAAGTTATCTTACTTGTAAAGGGCTTATTCTGATTTGAGGAAGGTGGTGCTTTCTCCATTCTTTTAACTTTGGTAGTAGAATCCTTTGCATTTGTAACTCCAATTTGCACAATAAATATATATGGCCCATCTCGCCAAGTTTTGATAACAGCATTCATTGCCTGAAAATGAAGTGTCTACATTCATCCAGTGCATAGTCAAGAAGACAAAAAAGACAAAAGTAGACTCACCATACATTGGTGATATCTTCCATGTACAAAGTTCATCTCCTTCCAGGCCTAAAACTTGTTAGTAAGTATTCGATACATAATTTTTAAATCTGTTTGTTAGGCATAACACTTAAAATTTAGTTTCTTGAATCCAGAAGAACCCTCAAAGACCTGGGTGATTATCAAGGCTTATTTGCAAATTTAAGACTGGCGTACTGCAAGAGACACTTAAAAAGTACTGCAAAAGCTACAAAGAATTCAGCAAAGCATCCTACTCCTTGTTTTCAGCCTAAAAACACTAGGACCACCACAGAGGTACTTCTTTCATCCCAAAAACAATAGTTGGCAACTGAACAGCTACATTTAACTCAGTGCCCTATTGAAGGCTGAGTTTAAGGTAAAATAGAAGAGGTAAAAAAGTAAAAAATTTCCACAGTAGTCATTTCCTGTGGAAAATACTACTGCCCCTGCAACAGCTCTCGTACCCATCAGACTCAAACCTTGCCAATGAACTAACAGAGGGAAGCTTTTCCAGATAAATATTTGCATCATTAAGTAATCAGAGATTTGAGTTCCAGCATACAAAACCATTAATTCCACAACAGGAGAAGTTGCACACACGGCTACTTATGTTTTGGCTTTAAGATAAATGGCGCTGTAAGTGCGTGCACAGGAAGTTAAAAACATTTTCTTTATTGGCATCTAGGACATTCCATTTGAAGTGACTTTGACAATTATTCCTGGTTAAGGCTTGAACATAATATAATAAAAATACTAACAGATTCGAAAACCAAAAGTAATCAATCAACTTGTTACGTACAATTTTTTAGAAGACTGACTAGTTAGATATGAAACCACATGTAATCTCTATCAGCCACTACTTAAAACAGATCATATCAATGATTACTTTACTATGAAATAATAAATTTATTTTTTAATTTATACCATCAGTTTAAATGGCATGAGTTCTATATTTCACACATCGAAGTAGCAGTTACACTGTTTCTGTTACTCTGTTGTCCATTTTTCCACACAAAACTACCTAGTTTCAAGCTAAAAGAAAATCCAGGTGTCAAAAAAAACCCAAATTTCACCATCCCTGTAAATGCTACTACTAATTTCTAATAAAGAGAAACACAAAAATTTTTAAAAAACCCTAAACAATTAGTGCTGCTGGATTCGAGCTATGTTTAAAATTTAATATACATACCGTTTTATCTGCCACTATAGTGTGATTTCCACTCTCCTTCTGTTTTAAGCCCTTAAAGAAAAACAGAAAAATGGATAAGTCAATATGCCAAAGCTATTTCTTCCATGCCTACACTCCTTCATTAGAATGGGAAAAAATAAATCACCTCATGTTTCTCAGGTGAGAGAGGCTCTGGATGAACAAATCCTTTAAAAAGAATCTGCAAGATATAAAAAAGGTACAGCATTTATGGGCACTTTATATTAACATTACATCTTCACATATCAAAGGAATAAGAGACATCTAAACAGATTATTAAAAACTCTTTTCAAGTCACCTACAGGCATGTCTCTTTCTTAAAAAGAAAACAAAAACCCACAACACTAGGTTCAATCATTATGAGGCATTTCCCAATATTCTGTATCCACAACCCTTTGTCTAAACTGGAAATGGCTGAATACAGATCCAACACCGCACAATTTGCCTTCAATTCTTAGGTAAATACACCATTAAAGAAAGACAGCTATCATATTGATATTGTCATTAGCATGGCTGCACAGCTTCACCTGGTGATATACAGGTGGTGTACAGGCTACGTTTGCACATTACTTCTATATCTTGTTTTGCACTGTCTGCTCCCTTTGATTTGTTTGTTTCAAACATGTCTTAGCACCACTTATTTTTCATTTTATTTTTCAGTACTTAAATAAATAATTTCTCAACACACTTTCATTTCCATTACTGTAAATATACATTATCTGAGAAAAAAATGCTAGTCCTTAATCGACCCAAATTTACTGGAAGCTTCACTCTGTTGCCAGAAATTCACACTTCTACTCAAACAGCAGCAGCCTTCTGTAAATGAAACAAATTCAGAATACAGAAAACAAAAAGAAGCACTGATCTGTACAGCGGCTTCCCCTCACCATGGTGGGCCAGATGTTGAACAGGAAGCCAGAAGTAAAGCAAAATTAAGAAATCATCATGGCATTTCAGATGTCAAGCAGATAAACTCAAGTATCTCCCAGTCTACAGTGACACACAGGATGCTAACAAAGCTAACAAACTACCTTCTCTGTATATTGTATGAGAGAACTGAGCAAACTGGTTTCAACCCATACCTGTGGCCTGAAGAGTTCAGAGCAATTTGGAAAGAGGAGAGAAGCCATGGCATAGTATCCTGACCAACCCGGATGCTCTTCAGATGTAGCCCCAAAATAGTACTCTGCTTGTTCATCCTGCCAAACATAGAACAGGACTTCAGTTAGCATCAATTATATCAAATGGCTTATCTCAACAGGCAGCTGCCTACTGTGGAGAACACCACAACTTCCCCCTGCACACCACACTCTTGAATGGAATTTAATAAAGGACATCAAGACCACACACAACTATTCTTCCTGAAGGGAAAGGGAAAGGGAAAGGGAAAGGGAAAGGGAAAGGGAAAGGGAAAGGGAAAGGGAAAGGGAAAGGGAAAGGGAAAGGGAAAGGGAAAGGGAAAGGGAAAGGGAAAGGGAAAGGGAAAGGGAAAGGGAAAGGGAAAGGGAAAGGGAAAGGGAAAGGGAAAGGGGGGATGGCAAACACATTCTTTGAGTAAGAACTAATACATAATAAAAAAAAATTAAAAGAAATCCCAATATTCCTGCAGTGGAGGTGCAACAGCCAGCATAAGCCTCAGTCCACAAACAAACTCTACATTATTATATTAAGGACCTCAGTACTGTGTTAGATTAGTAGTTACAACTGCCAAAATTAATATTTTAAGTCAACATGAAAAACTCATTACATTCTACCAAATTTGATAGCAACTTATACAAAATGTATAGCATTTCTAGTACTTGCAAGGTACATCCATATAGAACGGAATTTGACTAAACTTGCAAATATTCAATTTCTTTTCTATTGGCTGTCATTAAGCATTGTTGTAAATAATAATTTCATCTACCATAAACTCACACACTTCAGTTTAGTTGAGGCACATATTTAAGCGTCTGGGTTTAGAAGAATTCTCACAAGCACTCGTCCCTTACCCAAAACTCATAAAAGTTAGTCACTCCAGCAAGCCGTTGATCAATTCCTTTCCATCTCGTTCCCAGTGACCCAGAAATTTGTTATCTTCCAATGAAGGAGTGTGTCTTTTAGGCCCAAAGAGCACTGAGAACGCAAGTGAGACCTCCAGTCCCCTCACCCCCAGATCTGCTTACCTCTAAAAATCCTAACCCACGTTTTTCCACACAATTCTTACCCCAAAGTTGAAGACTTCATTGTAGCAGTCAGAATATCTTAAGTACCAAGTAACATTGTAACTTTGGGAGGGATCACAAGCTTTTTCATCTCCTTCAACTGAAAAAAAGAAAACAAAACAAAACAAAAAAAAAACAAACCACAAACAGATAAAAGATAAAGATAAGAACACGTAAGACACCCTCTACCACTAGGCTTTTCTTCCCATTCTGTGCCAAACTATCATGATAATATATATTTTAAACACAAAACTGAACACACAACAACAAAGTTTTTTCCTTAACTAATCCATAACTGTTAAATGAAAGAAAGAAGCATGTGGGAAACAGTATTCTGTTATAACGTTACACAATTCTATTAGAGCCTAAGATCACTTGCATACTTTTTATTCTTAAAACAATTAGGAATATTTCAGCAACTGCAAATACCAAAAAAGATTACAATGCAAAAAAGGATTTCCCTTTCCAAAATGTGTGTGAATCATCACAGGTAAAGAGAGCTAGAAGCAGGTTAATAAAAGGCGATTTGCACAGATAATTTAAGTACACCGATATCACCAAGAAAATAAATAAAAGCTAAGTTTTTTGCAAGTCAACAGCCACCTTGCCACTCCCAAAAATCAAATCAGCCAACTATACATTAGCTCATTCTGTCAAAACTGCATAGCTACCTACAACGGCAATAAGACAGCTTTCCACTCTAATTTATTGGAGAACGTGCATGAAAAGGAGAACACAAGACTTGCTCCTCCTCACTCTCAGAAAAGATCGTGTGAATTTTGTGTTTCAAATCTCATTCTGAAACTAAAGCCTGATGAGGAGAATGTGACATTAAGAAGGTAATCTTCACCAGTAAACAAAACCAGCAGTGATTGTTCAGAGTCTTAGAAGAGCTATTTAGATTTTTATGTTTGGGGTTTGCTAGTGAACAGACGGCAGAAGTCTTGGGTTGACAGCATGTTTCTATTGGCTTAAGAAGTCCTCACACCTTCTCAGGCAACATTCACCTCAGACTAGACATCGACAAGTTTCTTACACGTACAGAGCTTTTAATGAATGTTTCCCTATTGACCACTGCAGGTAAAAAAAAAAGTAATTAGAAAAAAGAGCCTGCCACAGTCTTAACATGCTAATCCCACTTTAAACCACATGACTAACTACTAAAGTAACTATATGTAGGGCTAAAAACTCAACAACTGAGTATCAAATACCAAAGATTAAAAAAAAAAAAAACCAAAACAGATTGGAATTCATTCACTGAAAAGTAAGAGGTTTCCTTATGACACCTTCTGGTACGCAGGAAAACAAGGCACACATTCTCCATGTAGCCCTAATTGCAGAGGACACAACAAAGAAACTAAGAGGCAACACAAGCAGTGCAGTGACATGGGTAGATGGCAAATTCTTCGAAGACAAAGGCTCTTCTGATCGAATTCATCAAATTATGAACCTCTCAAAAACGTGCTACCAAAAAATAGGAGGGATTCAAAGCTATCTAAATAGCATTTTACCTAATAAAAATAAAATTTTTGAAACTACGTTCAGGAGCAACACTAACTAAAGGTAAAACAGGCCATGAATAAAACAATCTACCAATTTCCACAAACATCAAAATTACAGAAACCTTGAAAAGTAAACACCCTAAAAGACAGAGAAGGCATCCATGGCATTTACTGAATTGAGCAACGTGGAAATCTAAGTTCCTTAGCCTTCAAAGAAAAACAGCAACACTCAACTCTAATGCAGTCTTTGTACTGATTTACAGGGAGCACAATTTCTACCATGACCCTATACAGGAAACCAGATGTCTTCTAGAATACCATATGAGAAAAGCAGTAGATAAAAATAATTATTGAGAACACTAAACACCAGTGGCAGTCTTCCCAGCCAGAAGTAGAAAGCATCAGACACCAATACACCAGACAAAAAAAATAATAAAAAAATCAAGAAAGGGGAAGAAAAAGGAGGAAGTGGAGGAGGTAAAGGTGCTCGCTGAAAACATGAACAACCCATGAGCAATCATGCTTGGCAAGAAACAACACAAACATCACAGAGCCAAAGAAGAGGCAAGAGACAGCAAACAAAAGAAGGACCAGTTTCCGCACAGACACAGGCAGAAAAGAAAAGGAACAATATGTAAAATTGAGGCTTCCCAGTATTCCACTGAAACTAAGTTCCCAGCCTTCCCCCTTCCTCTTTCAGTGATTCATTATCCAAATTCATCTAAAACTTTTAATCACACTAGTATGTAAAACAGGTGTTTTGATTAAAGAATTTTAAGGCTTAATGCCTGTTTAAAAACTACCATCACAGTGTAATTGAAGTCCGTCCACATCAGTAGTCAGGAGACTATCTTTACTGCCAAACCAGTCTTGTAACAAACAAATTTAGTTTTCTCCGTGCCTTAGTTCCTTCCTTCTCTTGGTTATTTCAGCTGTACACATCTTGATTAGACTTACCACCACTTCACTGCAGGGACTCAAAGCTTAGATGCCACATTAGTACAAGTACGTTATAATATTTCCATTGAACTTTCAACAAGCCTAACACCTATCAAAGCTCTGAACGCCCTTCCAAACCCCACCTCCTCCTTTTCCACAAGCATCAGATTTCTACATTTTGATCCTGCAGGTGTGCACTTGTAAGAGAAACTCAGCATTTGAGGCACACTTGACAAATCGGAAAAACTTAACCCTGACATGATGGACCTTCACTACTAACTGCTTTACTACTAGCCTCCCATTTCAGATTCACATGGAATTAATTGAGGCACTTTAACAAACTCCCTTTGAAACACTGTCCCAAGAAGGACAGGCATCTAAAATTAAACACGTATCAGTATGAATGATACATGATCAGTATGAAAATCAGTAAGTATAAAAAGATATTTTACAGAAACTCTCCTTTGGACAGTAGCCTACATAACCCATAGTCCTAGACAGATCAACGAAGAGCAATAAACAGAAAGAACAGGAAGACTGCAAACACATTTGCTCTGAAGTGCACTCACACCTGTGATCAGGACGAGGAACTAGCTCTTGAGAGCTCTGCCATAGCATGCAACAACAGTCCATTACTACTCCCAGAAGCAACCAGCTAAAAAGGAACATTGCCTAAAAAATCATTGCCTTCTGCATGCTGGCATCAGTCACTCTGCGATATAACTAGACCCTGTCCCAGCCGGCACTATACCTGCCAGCTAAAGAAATTTAGCATACCTTTAACAGCAAAGCACACCTCATAGTGTGCATATCCCTCTGCACATCCCACACCCCATTACCTGCTATCTGAAATGAAGTGGTGCTCCCACTGCCCATCTTGACCTCTCCACAGAGGGTCTGAACAGAACTATTTAGTTCTACTACAGCCTAAACAGATCACAATGGGGAAGTTTCAAGGCTGTTAACGCACTCAACCATATCAGAAGTATGGCTTTCATCCAGTTCTAGGAGATAAGCCATCACTGTAACCGCTGCAGTTAAACATGCCATCATCGTAAGTCTCAGATATTAAAGCACTGGGAGTGTCAAACAGCAGGTTAATCCCTTGTAAACACTTACATCTCAGGAAAATGGTGGTGTTGCTGAAGAGAATCTTCCCAAAATTAAACTTCTTCCCCTGCAAAGCACGACAAAGAAAAAGATATTAGTGGACTTAATATCACCAGGCTTAAGTAAACATCATCTTCCATTCAGTTCTAAGTCAATACAGAGGTGAAAGTGAATTCCAAATCAGAAGCCAGCCTTACTGGATTTTCCAGTCATGCTACACCACCCCTTAAACCTACTCTTAAACATGGCTTAAGAGGCTTGGGGCTTTTTGCTCCGCAAAACTGAAACAACTTCATCACCATCTGTTGAAATGATTAGCATTTTCTTGCTGATGAGAAGGTCTGGAATACCCAACAAAAAAAAAAAAAACAAAAAAAAAACCCCTAAGAATCAACAAGAGCATTCACCACAATGTTATAATTGTGTTCCTGAAACTCAAGAACCTCACAGGAAATATATATTCCACAGCCTGACGAAGGCAGGTTTAATGAGAGACAAAATAGCTTTTCTCCACAAAACTTCAAACATGCATGGTGTAATGGAAGCGCTGAAGTCCCTCCATCTTCCTAGAGACCCACCCCCCTGTGGCCGGGATGCCAGCGTCCCAGCTGGAAGCCTCTCCACCTTCCCAGAGCTCCACAACCCCAAGGCCGGGATGCCAAGAGTCTCAGCTGGAAACCCCTCCACCTTCCCAGGGCCAGGAGGCCAGGGACCCAGATGGAAGCCTCTCCACCTTCCTAGGGCCGGGATGCCAGAGTTCAACTGGAAACCCCTCCACCTTCACAGAGCTTCCCAGCCCTGGGTCCGGGATGCCAGGTTCCTAGCCGGAAGTCCCTCCACCTTCCGGGAGCCCCATGCCCCAGGGCCGGGGTGCCAGTGGCCCTGCTGGAAACCCCTCTACCTTCACGGGCCCTCAAACCTCCAGGGCCAGGATGCCAGGGACGCAGCTGGAAACCCTTTCACCTTCCCAGAGCTCCACAGCCCTGGGGCCGGATTGTCAGGGTCCCAGCTGGAAACCTCTCCACCACCCCGGAACCCCACACCCCGGGCCGGGTCCCAGCCCTCCCACCTCCGGGAGGGTCGCTGCCCCGCTGGGGGTGCGGACCCCCGGGCCCCGCGCTCCCCCCGCCGTGCAGCCTTCCCTTCCCGGCGGCGGGGCAGGGCCGGCCCGGGCCAGGCCAGGCCGCGTCCCTCCCCTCCGGCTGACGTCGCGCCCCGCACTCACCAGCGGCGCCGGGATCCGCCACCGCGACCGCTGCCCGGCGCCCGCAGCCCCCGCCAGCAGCAGCCCCGCCAGCAGCCGCAGCAGCAGCGCGGCCCCGGGCCGGCCCCCCCCGCCGCGCGCCGCCATCCCCGTCGCCGCGCGCCCACCGCGCCCCTTCCGCCCGCGCGGGGAGGCGGGGCCGGGCTGCGCCGCTCTGGCACCGCCCACCCGGGACCCGGGGACCGAGCGACATGGAGCCCAGGTAGCGCCGTAGCGTCACGGCCGCCGCCGGGGCTTCCCGAGGGGAGAGGGGGCTGTGGTGGGTGTCACGGCGGGCGGGGAGGGCGCTGGGTGATATAGTGGACATGAGCCAGCAGTGTGCCCAGGTGGCCAAGAAGGCCAGTGACATCTTGGCTTGTGTCAGAAACGGCGTGGCCAGCAGGACCGGGAAGGTTATTCTGCCCCGTACTCGGCACCTCGAGTACTGTGTTCAGTTCTGGGCTCCTCGCTACAAGAAGGATGTTGAGGCTCTGGAGCGTGTCCAGAGAAGAGCAACGAAGCTGGCGAGGGGGCTGGAGAACAAGTCTTATGAGGAGTGGCTGAGAGAGCTGGGGTTGTTTAGCCTGGAGGAGAGGAGGCTGAGGGGAGATCTTATTACTCTCTACAACTACCTGAAAGGAGGCTGTAGGAGTGGGTGCTGGCCTCTTCCCCCAAGTGACAGAGGACAGGACAAGGGGGAGTGGCCTCAAGCTCCACCAGGGGAGGTTCAGACTGGACATCAGAAAAAAAAATTTCACAGTAAGAGTCATCAGGCACTGGCACAGGCTGCCCACAGAGGTGGTTGAGTCCCCATCCCTGGAGGTATTTAAAAGATGGATAGACTCAGGGACATGGTTTAGTGGCAGATAGGAATGGTTGGACTTGATGATCTAAGAGGTCTTTTCCAACCTCATGATTCTATGATTCTATATGATTCTACGAAAATATGGCTGTAGGGTCCCGGGGAACAGGAGCGAAAACCCAAAGTGTATGGGTATCTTCAGGCAAAAATGTGAAGGGTTAAATTGCCTGAACTTGGGGGTGCTGATTGATGAGAAGCTCAACATGAGCTGGCAATGTGAGCCCAGAAGGCCAACCGTTTCCTGGGCTGCATCAAAAGCAGCGCGGCCAGCAGGTTGAGGGAGGGGATTCTGCCCCTCTCTTCCTCTCTTGTGAGAAGACCTCATCTGGAGTATTGTGTCCAGTTCTGGGATCCTTAGCATAAGAAGGGTATGGAGCTGTTGGAGTGGGTCCAGAGGAGGGCTACAAGGATGATTAGGTGGCTGGAGCACCTTCTCTACAAGGACAGGCTGAGAGGGTTGGGGTTGTTCAGCCTGGAGAAGAGAAGGCTCCGAGGAGACCTTATAGCGACCTTCCAGTACCTGAAGAGGGCTACAAGAAGGCTGAAGAGAGGCTGTTTACAAAGGCCTGTAGTGATAGGACTAGGGGCAATGGGTGTAAACTAGAGAGGGGCAGGTTTAGACTAGACATAAGGAGGAATTTCTTGAACATGAGAGTGGTGAGAAACTGGCACAGGTTGCCCAGGGAAGTTGTGGATGCCCCATCCTTGGAGGTGTTCAAGGTCACGTTGGACAGGGCCTTGGACAGCCTGATCTAGTGGGACATGTCCCTGCCTATGGCAGTGGGGTTGGAACTGGATGATCTTTAAGGTCCCTTCCACCCAGACTATTCTGTCATTCTGTCATTCTATGAATGTGTAGTCACTCCCAGGTCTCTAATAATAATACGCGTCTATATCTAGTTCCCTGTAATCATAGAATCATAGAATGGTTAGGGTTGGAAGGGACCTTAAAGATCATCCAGTTCCAATCCCGATTGTGGATGAGCCTTCACGGCTGCCATCTGCATTATATATATCGCGTGCATATAATTAATAAGTATTTTGTAAGTATCAGCTCTTTGTCTGCCAGTATTAATACCTTATTCTCTGCTGTGTATGTCTTAACTCCTCATGTTTTGTGAAGTATTTTAATGATAGGCACTATCGGCAGTCCATTTTTCAGGCAAGCCAAGAATTTACTGTTATCTAGTAGATCTAAAAGTTGCTTCAAGCCTAGAGAAAACATAGAGCTGTTAGCAGGGCCATCAGAAGTCTCTCTCCCTCATCGGTCCCACTGCAGAAATAAAAGAATACCGGGTTTCTCCTTTTCTGCCAGTCCTGCTCCTTTCTCCGTTCTTGCTACTGGAACATGATAGCTGACTATAAGGACTGCAGAGGCACATCTGGTTTCTAAATGCAAATCTCCAAGAATTCAGTCATGAGTTCAGCTCTGTTAGTCACAGATTCAGTTGTTTGCCAAAATTTAAGTTTAAAATGAAATGGTTTAGCATGGAACTAAATGTGTAAGAAATTCTTCCCATATCCAAACACAGCAGTTCAAAGTCCAATGCATTTTATGTTACCACAGTTGTCTGCACCCTCTTTAATCCTTACCCCTCTTGAGGAGGACTTCCATCATATGATCATTCAGCAAATGTTTGGTGAATGCATTTAAATATTTTTGTTATCTGCTCTTCTAGTGTCCAAGATGAAGCTGTGGATAAAAGCACCTTTAAGGAATGCAATCAGATTGGTTTTTACAGGTAAAGAGAAAAATTGAGGGGGGTGCTACAACTAGTAATATTAAAACCTACAGGAAATAGTTACACGTTGATTTTTAATCACAGTAAGTCTGCCATTTTCAGGGTTTATCTTTCAAAGTGAGCATTCCACTCACCTGTCAGAAAGCAATAATCAGCATTTTTTAACAGGTGAAATCTTACATACAAAACCTCTCTGTTAAAATTCAAAAGAGTTTGTCTTCTTATCTGGCAAAGCCCCAGCAATATTTTAGTGAGAGATGCACTCAGACACATGTTGTTTTCTTGGTGTGAATATCTGCCTGAGTGAAAGGAATGATTACCCGGTGTTATACAAATGAGCTGCTGATATGTTGGCTTATGATTTCAGATATTCATTTCTGTTCTGAAGGAAATTCTGTTCAGAAAACCTCAAATAACGTTTTGACAGTGGGAGCAAGACTCCTTCCTCTTTTCATGCCAGCCCTTTTTAGCCTATTGCCATTTTAACTTGCCACGTCTGATTTCTCAGGAGTAGGTTGCCACATGTTGGCAAGCATTGGCTTAAAAGAAATCCTTTATTTGATTGGTCACATTTTTTGCAATATCTGTTTGCAAGGAAACAAAGTCAGTTTACTAGAGGAAGCTTCCCTTTATGGTAGCCTCCAAGACACTTGCCTTCAAAGAGTTCATAAAACCTGGGATCAGCAAGGAGCATTCTACAAACAGTTGAAAGAGCCTCTATTTCAAGGCCTCTGTCCTAATAACATCATCAGGGCCAAAATCTGTAGTCAAAACTCTCTAGTCTGTAGGCTTGTTGAAAAACAATTTCTTCGGTGTGTATTCAGAAGGTTACAAATTGCAATCATATGCTACTTGATCACCACAGAATGTAGAAGCTGTTCAATGGGGGACAGCAGACCAAGGCACATGACAGAAAGTGAAAAACAGATTATGTGGCTGAAATTTCCACAGTCATGGGAAGAAGAAAGAATATAACTGAACAACTGAGAATTTAGTTGGATACTTGAAGTAAGACTATTATTGTTTAAAAAAACAAAAAAAGGGTGGTAGTGGGTGACCAAACCCCTCTAACATCTTTCATAAACTTGTATGTGTGCTCAGAAATATATTCCTTCTTTTTCTCCTTGGCTTGAAGCATTGATAATAACTGTATTTGAAAAAATTCAAGACTAAACTATTAAGTAAGCATTTCTAACAATATTATCTCCCTCTGTGTAATATAAACCACAAGAATTACAGAGACCAAAAATAATTTTCTATCTTGACAGGCGTCACAAACTTCTACATCCTGGAAAATCCTTGTATCGAGCATTGTTGGATTCTGTCACATTAAGCGATGAGAGTGTCAAATTCCAAATTATTCATGAGAAGAATAAGGTGAGATCCCACCTAGTGTAAGAGGATGCTTGCAGAAAGAGCGATTAGTATTATCAACACGTCTGATAATATTGCAGGTTTTGAGATTCTTCTGTGATAGATATTTAAGAAATAATGCAAAGTATCAGCCTGAGGATGTCCTTGCTGGTCACTACTTATTGGGACTGTGCAAGGAGAACAGACATTTTAAGGAACTTTAAAAAAGTCTTTAACACCTTTATGAAAATCTAACTAGAACTCTTCATTTCTGAAAAAAAAGTCTTTTTAAGTCAGAGTTTTCTCCACTATTCCAAAATAATAAATTCTTTTTCTGTAGTGGAATAAGAAGGCCTATTTTCCAGCACATCCTGACCATACCTTTATATTCCTTTGTTTGCTCAAAGGCAGGTTTTGGGGAAAAAGAAGCCTTTGCATTTAAAACGACAGTCAGGAAGAGTGTATTTATTTCTCTAAGCATCACACTATGTAGCTAGTCTGCATAAATATATTTTCTGACTCTCTTGTTAATCCTGACCTTCTTTGCAGTCAGCACAGAAAAAGAACCACATGTTTTGTCTAGATTTTAAGGTAGATGAAAGACTATGAAAGCTCTGTGGCTTCCTAGACTTTTCAGGGATTAATGCGAGGATGGCATAATGTAAAATATTTTCTAGACAGCAGGATCCGGAACTCCAAGTAAATATTTTCTCTCTTGCCTGCTCTCCCTCTGGTTTTATGGCTCTTTCATTTTTTCATGCCTTTGAAGGGGGCAGGGCTGATTGGCTTCCGGGTAAAGGAGAAAGATATCAGGCCAAAATTCTTCAGCCAGTTTTGTGACCCACGGGAGGAGAGATTAAGAAAAGAAAAAAAAGTAAAAATCTGCATTATGGCAATCACTCTGTTCTACCTCATACAAAATGCCTTATTTTTCTTCCATGGAAGAATCAGTTGTATGAGCTAGAACAGAGTGACTTCCTAGTTCCCTGAACTGTAAAATAGCAAGTTACAGTTGGTAGGGCAGTATTGTTCATTTTCTTTAGGTGTCTTTCTGACATGATTTGTCAATGTCAGCAGCACCACTGTGAATATTAGTTAACACAGAGTACTGTAATTTTTGCAAAAAGTAGTATCTCAGTAGTATCCCACTCTGACATTGACATCACAACAGTGAAAGCGTACAGACTTTGAGAGTAGTCTATACTACCCCCATTTTCCATGCTGCTCCTGGGCAAAGCTTCAAAATGCTAGACTTGACAGACTTGAAGATAGAGTCCACTTAAAAAGAGTTACTTCTCCAAAGCAGGGAACTAGAGTTAGCTGGTGTAAATTCAGATGGATGCTGATTGTTGCTCAGCAATGCTGAAGAACATTAAATCAGAAAGCAGGGTTGTCTTTTTCCACACAGTAAATGTTGACTTGATGTTGACTTGATGTTGACTTGATGTTGACTTGAAACGTAAGTTTGCATTTGTTATCAGTAGCAGTTCATCTGTTTGTTTGCTCACAGGTTCTTCTGCAAGTAGAAATTTGTGAAATAGAAGGCAATATTTTCAGGCTTAAAATTGATGAGGCAGCTCCTCTCAGAGCAAGGTACAAAGTTCCCGATGTTCTTATAAAGGAACCTACCACACAGAGGTAAATGATGGGAATGTGGTTTAGCACCTTAGTAACTTATACAGCTTCATTTGCAAGAGTGTTTTCCATTCTACCTCATTTGTACTACACTACAGATGTCTCTCTACAATACAAAGTTGCTACAAGATGAGAAAATAAAAATGCATGTGGTTAATTTACTTTAAAAAATTCATGTCAAATACAAAGGAGAAGGTTTTGTCATATGCCTAAGAAAATTGAGGCTTTTGACCCAGAAAATAGCCTGATTGTTATGATGCATCATTTTTACCTAAGGCATTACCTGTTAATGTGAAAGGAATGCAAACTCTGGATAATTTTCATGGCAGTTCTGTAGCCACCTGTTGTACTGTGCAGTGGAAACCTGAACACAGTATTTCTGGGGTTCTTCACCTCAACATTAGCCGTGAGGTTTTTTATAATGTATGCGGATATTGTCAGCCCAACATTTGTTTCAATTCATAATTTAATTGCGGCAAATTTCATGTGCTGCTGATTGATATAAAGCTGGTTTTGCTTTTCATTTGCCAGACTCTTTATATCCCAGAAGGAGGCAGGTATTTTGGTGCTGTCAAGTCTTAATGAGGACTACAGACTTCAAGTCACAGCAAACCCCTTCCATGTTGAGCTACAGTCCAAGGGTGAGACTCTTCTGAGCATGAATTCCAATGGGTTGTTATATTTTGAGCACCTACAACCACGTCCCAGTGATAGGTACAGTATCTATTCATCGCATCATAGAAAGTACTGCTTGTACTGTAGGTGAAAATAAAACAGTTCTACAGAATTCAATTTCTGTGATAGAGGCTTTTATGCATTGAAATCTGTCTTCTCTTTTACTTCATAGCACTAAGTAGAACAGTGAAGTTTTAGCAAAGAAATTCTAGATCAATTAACTGCAGACTGTTTTAATCCCTTGCAACAGCCGTGTGCAAACTGCTAACCTCATTTAATGGCCAATTCTGTAAAACACTGCAGTATCCTGGTACCCCTGTCCTTCTTGGGAATGAGTGATGGTGGTATGATGAGGTTATTAGCTTTGTCTCCTTTTATGACTTTTATTCACCATCTGAACTCTTGAAGTAAGTTTTGTTTAATTTAAAATGTGACAGAAGGCTGCAAAATTTAACAGCTCAATCCCACTGCAAAGTGCTGCAAGGGTGAGAAACCACAGTACAGAACACGTCACAAGTAGAAGAAGGAAGAGCATAACAAGCATCTCTCATCAAGAGTATTATTTCAAAAACTTTACTTAACAGAGAGCCTTTAACAGATAATAATAAAGAACTGAGGATCTTCTTGGTGGGTAAAATGCTGATGCAGATAGAGATAAATGTGAAAGGCTAAGAAGTCAACCTAACTCAAATATGGAGTGAAGGTTATTTTAAGACATCGAATACTTAAATGATTTGCCCGTTAGGGTTCTGAACTATGACAGCAATTTTCAGAACAGTCAAACACTAAAACTTTTATATAACGTATAAGGTAATGCATAATTCTGTATGAATTTTCTGTTTGAAATTCTTCCTTATGTTAACAATAAACTGATTATTTCTGTGTATTTGTTTACACTAGAAAACCTACAGCAGAAAGCAAGGAGGAGGCAGCAAGTGATTGCTCTAAGGTAAATTATGCTTACTGCAATTCCAGCATGAATATTTTGGCGAAAAGAGAACTGATTAATTAGAATCACATGTTCATTTCTTCTGATGGTAACTTTACATAGTTTAAGCACTTTACAGTGAAATTAAAAAATGACCTGGTATTTCATATTGAGATATTTCACAAATTCATAGTTAAATAAAGGTTTTTGTGTTTTGCCAAGGCTACAGGAGTCATCAGTCTGGTAGATCTAGCTCAAAATGTTTTTTTCTGTGGCCTTTTTATGCTTAATTTCTTTCTATTTTGTTCTCATTTAATTTGGAATAGGTGTATAAAAGGGAGTTTTATGGTAATATTTGGTCATTTTCAAATTCCCTGTTCATTGCTTAGAGAATTTCAAAAGACCTGGTTTATAACAGTCAAAAAATATGCCTCTATATGCATTCATACTTAATACAGAAGTAAGATTAAGAGGTACGCAAAAAGGCCAGGTCCTGGCAGTGCATAAAGGCACATACTACTTTTCTCAGGAGGCTGAATTATGACTATGATATAATTTCAGCCTCCTGTAGAGTAGATGGCTCTGCCCCAACAGCCTGTTAAAAATGGCAGGAGCCATGCTGCCTTCAGCGTACTTTTATCTGAGCTCTGAGTTCTGACAGGGAGCATGTTTCATTTGGAGGAGTCATACAGCTGCAAGAGGCCATGTCTGCTTATTCTGGGGTGAAAGTAGAAAAGAAAACCAATAAAGATGCTGCAAAATCTGGAAATTTTCAGGGTAATGAATGGCAGGACACAAGGCTCAAAATTTGAAGAAATCTAAAAGTATGTTACACACGCAGGACTGGAGTATCTGGAGACTTTTTTGCTGTCTGACCCTTACTGTTTAGGAGAATGGGTTGGTTTTCCTGTTTGGGTCCATCCGTGCAATCTTTGCATTTCATAGTCGTGTTCATCATCCAGAATAAAAATATTTTTAATAGTGAGAACAATCATTCACTGGAACAACTTCCCCAGGGATGTAGTAAGTCCCTTTCATTGGAGTTTTTCAAGATGCAGTTGGACAGGGTGTTTCGTAATCTGATCTAGGCTCTGTTTTCCATGAAAGGTTAGTCTAGATGATCTTCTGAAGTCCCTTCCAAGCTGAGCTATTCTGTCATTCCATGATTCTATCCAAGATCTCAGGTATTAATTTTATGCTCTAGTGGAGTACGTGCGCTCCACTAGCACTCTGCTAGTCAATTCTTCAGTGTAAATTCCTGCAGCAGGATATGAATTGTATTTTGGATTAATTTATATTAACCATATTTGTCAAAAGAAGCCCTTAACCATGTGCAAATCTCATATGAATAAACATATTGTTTCTTAGAAATACATGGTAGGAGCAGTTGCGTTTGCTGGGCTTAGCTATTTCTGTTAATGCAGGAGAAACAAGAGGATCTAGGTCTCTGGCAAGAGAAATTTGGCAGTTTCTTAGACATCAAAGCTCATGGTAAGTCTGAGTCTAGTTCCGAAAACAGCCTTGCTGCTTCATACATAGCTGCGTTCATTCATGTTTCTGTCTGCTTTTCATTTAGCTGTTTAATGTTTATCAGTGTCTTTGCTTCTTCTTTTAACTTGACTATCGGTACCAGTGGCAGGTAACAAATTTGACAAAAGTACTGGAAATATTCATTAGATTTCTGGTTAGGAGGGAACACATTAAATAAGACTATTTTGTTAGCTCACTGTGTGCCATTTGTGGCATAGCATCATCCTATCTATGTTGTCTGACTGGTATCTAATGCATTATTTTCTATTGATTTTCTTTTTTTTTTTAGTATCAGCACATAACATTGATTTCATTTATAGCTTATTCTCACAACATATCAGAATCCATGATATCTAAACATTTATAATTATCACATAGAAACTTTTTAAGTGAGGGACCACAAAAAGAAATACTGAACAGTCTTAAGCGATTAGATGAAAGTTGTAGAAGCCTGTAGTGCAGTAGCTCAAGCACAATTTATATTATTAATTACCACAATTTATGACCATCTGCTGTCTTTTCAATTGTATTCTACATTGTTTGAGTTGGTTAACTTTGTTCATTACCACTATCATGCAAACTTTTATAGCAACCAACACTACCCAGCAGCTGCAGTAGGGAGCAGAAGTCTGAAAGAACTTCCTTTTGCTGACAAGAGCTTCTTCAGTTCCCAGTCGAGACACAGAGGGTCAGGAAGCTGTTACGCTTGTTGTTCATGCTGTATCTGATGTATTAGGCCAGCATCATATTTTTTTCTCCTTCTCTCTGTTGGAGGAATAAACTCCATATGGTCAGGTTCTGATCCTGAAGCCACTGCTTGTCAGTCTACAGGATCTCTGGTCACCTGCCAAAAGTTGCCCTGGATTCAGTAGTGTGACAAGATGATATCACTGACAGAGGCTCTCATGCATGCTACCCCCCTGGCTGAGGCTGAAGAGAAGAACAGTAGAGAACAGGCAACTCTGCTGTACCACTGTGCTGGAAAGCTTGGCTTGTAGGTACCAGGATAGAAACAGGAGGTGACTTTAAACAGTTCCGCTACAGAATAAAGAAGTGACCCACTATGACATGGTGGTTTTTCTATTGAAATGATTAATATTATCTTCTTAAGCAGATCAAAACCAGAATAAATACAATAAAATCTATTTAAAACATTGCTTCCATAGTACATAAATAATAATGAAAGTGAAGTTGAAAGCAACTATGAAAGAGCTAATTATTAAAACCTGCTTTTTTAATTTTTTTTTCCAGTTAGGTTGCTCTGCTCTGTTGATTTCAGCTAAGCCTGAGAATGGAACTCTGTCTTTTAATGTTATTCCCACAGGTCCTAGTTCTGTAGGCGTGGACTTCTCTCTACATGGATTTGACCATGTTTATGGCATACCACAACACACAGAAGGACTTCTTCTCAAAAACACCAGGTAAAGGTGGCAGATTCCTTGTGAAGGCAGGATCATTTTTATAGAGGAGAGTTATAACATTGTCTTAATAATTTCATGTAGACAACAGTTTGAGATGTGTGTGTTATATAGTGTATGTTTTAGTTATGATACAGTAAACTGAGTCACAGCTCCTGTCCATGTGGAGTAAGTTGTCCTGCTTTCCCTTTCTACTCTGCAATTTCATAAATGACCCTTTCTGTTCTTACTCAATTTTCCTTGTGGGGTTTTTTATTCAGAGTTGCAAAATTGCTCATGTTTAAGCAGAACTCCTAAAAGAGCAACTTCATGGGACAGTGGGAGAGTTCAGAATTCATATTTTAGGACTTAGAGCAAATGAGGAGCAGTCTCACTGACAACAAAAATGCTGATTGATTCAGATAGCTAGGACCGAAGCAAAGAAGCAGTAATTCAGGCTGTCCACATTTCAACTCTGGATGCTAAACAAAGGACTATAATACAGGTTGTTCACTGAGTTTAGTGGAATGTCAATAATGCTAAATTTGGGTTAGTGCAGGATGCTTACGTATAACAAACACATTTGTTTGTTTGTCCTAGTGATGGTGATGCCTACCGGCTTTATAATTTGGATATCTTCGGCCACAAGATACATGACAAAATAGGCATTTATGGTTCAGTGCCCCTTCTCTTAGCACACAAGCCTAACAGAACTTCAGGGATCTTCTGGCTGAACTCTTCAGAAACTCTGGTGGATATTAATACAAAGGCAGTAGCTGAGGTGAGAGTTGCTCACTTTCCTCAGAATTTAATTAGGAAAGAAAACACTGCAGGTCAAGGTGAACAGAAACATGACATTATTGGCGATTTATTTTTTGCCTCCTAATGCAGAATTGTCAGTCTCTTTGTCTTGTCCTCCGTACTGCTAAATTTGTTGTATTAAACTACTGAGAAGAACAAGGAGATTGCTCTATTCAAGAGTCAAGCTATAGGATTTGTATCTTAACAGATCTACAGGAGAAGACAGAGAAGAAATATGTAATGTTGCTTCAGAAAAAAATCTACATGGGTGGATGTAGCACACAGAAAAAAGGGAGGTCAAAAATCTTGACAATCTCTTGACTTTGAGGAATTTTTCTGAGTTTTTAAATTCTTGGAATTGCCTGCTTAGCAGGCTTGTTCTTCTGTGGAATGTAACTGATCTTCAAGAAACATAAAACGTTCAGGAAATCAACTCAACTCTTGAAACAGAAATATATAAATGTTGTTAGAATTGAAGCAGTGAAACAAATCTTACTTTATTCCAGCTCTTCATTACATGGTTAAAATAATTAATTTTGTTTTTTATTCACAGTATAACTGGAGATATAACTCAAAGATCCTACAGAAAATGCATAGTCTTCAATTACTTTTGTTCCTTATTACCTATTTTTCCTCATTAACTCTGTATTTTCTATAAGCAGCCTGCAAAGTTAAGGATTGGAGAAGGATATATAAGAACTATTCAGTGTGTATTCCTAATACATGCCAAGTGTATGTTAATGAACTCTGTGGGTTTCCATCTTTACTCCATCATCGAATAGGAGTTTGATAGAGAAAGATTTTCAGTTTTGCTCTGGTTTCCTTCAAAGCACATGTCATCCAGATCTGCTGCAGAGACTGCTAAGCAGAGAGCAGTGCCTCTCACTGATGTGCGCTGGATGTCAGAAAGTGGGATCATTGATGTTTTCCTGCTGATGGGACCCACTGCATTTGATGTCTTCAAGCAGTTTGCACAACTGACAGGTAGTAGCCTACAAAATTGGAGTTAGTATGGCACATTCACCTGGGAGATTCTCGAAGGAACATGCTGTACCCAAAAGTGGGTTAGTATTTACCTTGCCCATTGTGTCCAGGGAGGCAGTTGTTCCCAAACTTCAGTTTGTAGAACAAAGGCTGGTACTTTGTGAAGACAGGCCTATATCCTTGCTTTCCCTCGCATCTGCAGATTGTCAAACTTAGCCCTAACTGAGAAGCTAGCATAGTTACTGCTGTCTGAAACTGCTCCCCTAGGTGAAGAGAGGAAACACAGGGCTGGAACTGCTAGCACCATCAAGATGAACTGCCTTATAATGAGAAAAGACAGAAGTTACAGAATAATGTGTTCTGGAGAGTAAGGAAAGGATATAGATAACCGTGCGGTGTGTCCATTAGGGTGGAGAGCAGAGAAAACAGGCAGATGTGGGAAAAGGAAAGAAGCAAGAGGCTCAGGAAGAGACTGAAAATATGGAGGCAAGAGAACTAACATTTTATGAAAGCAAAATTCTTTATGTGCCAAAGAGAATTAAAAGCACAGGAACATCCCTGGTAGTTTTTTATTGTGCTAGCAATGATTGTTTTCTGCCTGAAGATGCAATGGAGGGAATGTGGTTCAGCTGAACAGGAATAGGAATAGCCAGATTGCAAGAGGATCTCTCCAAGCAGAAGCGTGCACTTGGGAAAGTTTCCCAGCTCCCTTTTGCCATATGCATACATACATACATGTTTTCTGATTTTAAAAATTCTTAACAATTGCAAGTCCGTGGTTCTTCTTGTACTGCAGAACCTATGGGCTTCTTTACACTACTCAGATTCAAGCAGTCACTGGAATTGCATTCTACTGATTAAAATCTATTTAATTGTTTGCATCAATGACAGTTGCTAATCTAAAATATTTTTACATTAGAAAAAAATAATACATTTGTGTTAGTTACTGGAATAACATTTCAGTGTCATGGAACAGCAAGTTCCATTATAGCCCTCTGCTTTTTCTGACTGTTGAGCCCACTGTACTGTTTGTTATTTTGAGTTAGTCCGCTTTGATATGAAGAACATGCTCTGACTCGTCTCAGGCAAGCTTTCCGTAGCTCCAGACAGATACATATTAATCATATTGACTTTTCTATAGTCTCTAGATAAAATCCTGACATTAACAGTGTTTAACTTCATTTGTATACTGTCCCTAGGCACTCAAGCACTGCCCCCTCTTTTTTCTCTGGGCTACCATCAGTGCCGCTGGAATTACGAGGATGAGCAAGATGTCAAAGCAGTAGATGCTGGCTTTGATGAACATGACATTCCTTATGATGTGATATGGCTGGACATAGAGCACACAGATGGCAAGAGGTATTTTACTTGGGACAAAAAGAAATTCCAGAACCCCAGAAAGATGCAAGAGCATCTCAGGAAGAAAAAACGCAAGGTAAATAATATAGCAGGAAGAAAGAAAATACTTCTTTGTAGTGTGAAGCTGCCTAATCTAGTTTTAACCAAGGTACTTCAGACCATGGAAATAGTTTGACCACCACAGAGTAAATTAAACTGTGTTCCACTCTGGTGATGCTTCTTGTGTACCAGCTGTCTCGTTTAATTTGTTTCCTCATAACACTTTGTTATTGTACTTTGTACTGACCATGAGGCGAAGTTTGACCCAGCTGAAGCTCCATATTACAGAAGCAGCACAGTGCTATCCTTGATTGGCATAGTAGAAAATTTTTCTACATCACATGGGCTTTCACAGTCGCTAGTTACTATCCTTGCTTTTAAGCTTTTCTTTGCATTCATGATACTTTTTATTTTCTGCTTATACTAACAGAGATTTGTTCTTTATCTTGATACAATTACTTACCATAAACTACATGTTTTTTCTTTCTGGTGAAGCCCTGGTAGGATGTGCAGTCTGTAAGTGTAGTTAGTCTTTATTTCTGCTTTTATAGCTAAAATCTTTTCCTTGAAATTATGGAGGCATTGAAATGTACACAGTTAATATTTAAAACTTATAGAATTGCCTAATGCTTGATCTTTGCCAAAACTCAGTCAATGGGGGACTGTTGAAATAGCATTCAAGGTTTATAATCAATTAGTTGGAGCTATAGTACTTTCTCAGCTTTACAGCAAGGCAGTTAATAGCAGCAGAAAGTAACTGCAAAATACAATATATGGATGTTTAAAAAAGTTAGAAACTTCTGTTGCTGCTGTATGCTATGCAAGTTAAGATATGTTTAAATGTCTTACTGCAAATGATTTTAAGCAAAGACCTGAACACGGAAGTTTCCTCTCCTATAATGGGTGGATCTTCAATCTCCCAGTCCCTCACGTTACCTTCTGCAGATGGCCCACATTCTCCCTAGTCTTCCTTTTATCACTGACATACCTATAGAACCTTTTCTTGTCCTTGACATTCTTGGCCAGATTTAATTGTCAGGGCTTTAGCTTTCATAACCTGATTCCTGGCTGCTCAGACAATTTCTCTGTATTCCTCCCAGGCTACCTGCCCTTGCTTCCACCCTCTGTGGGCTTTCTTTTTGTGGTTAAGTTTGTCTAGGAGCTCCTTGTTTGTCCAAACAGGCCTCCTGCTGTTTTTCCCTAACTTCCTCTTTGTTGGGATGCATCACTCCTGAGCTCGGAGGAGGTGATCCTTGAATATTAGTCAGTGTTTTTGGGCCCCTCTCCCCTCTAGGGCTTTATCCTATGGTACTTATCAAGCACATTCCTGAAGAGGTCAAAGTCTGCTCACTTGAAGTCCAGAGTAGTGAATTTGCTGCACACCCTCCTCACTGCTTGTAAGGATCTTGCATGGTCACTGGAGCCAAGGCTTCCCCTGAGCTTCACATTCCTCACAAGCCCTTACCTGTTGGTGAGAACGAAGTCCAGCATAGCACCTCTCCTCGTTGGCTCTTCTGTCACTTGGAGAAGGAAATTATCATCAATACATTAAAGGAACCTCCTGGATTGCTCGTGCCCTGTTTTGTTGTTCCTCCAACAGATATTGGAGTGGTTGAAGTCCCCTAATGAGGACTAGGGCTTGTGTACACGAGGCTGTGTCCGTCTGCCTATAGAGGGCCTCATCTGCTTTCTCTTCCTGGCCTGTAGCAGACCCCCATTATAATGTCACCTGTCCCTGCCGTCCTTTAAATCCTGACCCATGGGCTCTCTTTCAGCTCCTCATCCATCCCCAGGTGGAGCTCCATGCACTCCAGCTGGTGATTGACATAGAGGGCAACACCCTCTCCCCATCTCCCTTGCTGTCCTTCCTAAAAAGCCTGTATCCCTCCATCACAACACTCCAATGGTAGGATCCATCCCACCATGTCTCCATGTTTCTCAAAGCGAGTCCGATGGTCTAATTAGCTGAACCCGTGGCTGTGGCACCAGTCCTGGAGTCGTTTGTTGATTTGCCATACTTGACTGGCTTTTTCAAACCCCATCCCTTTGACAGTGAGGACTCATGAAAAAAGTACCTGTACTTCAGAATCCCTTATCGCTGCTGTAAATCCCTCTTGATACCCCTCAGACTGCCCCTGGCTGTATCACTGATGCCCACATGAAACAACAGCAGTGGACAGTAGTCAGTGGGCTGTACAAGTCTTGGTAGACTCTTGATGGCATCCCTGATACGAGCCAATGGTAGGCAGCTCACGTCTCTGGAGAGTGGGCGTGATTGGCAAATGGGTGCCTGTGTACCTCTCAGAAGAAAGTGTCCCTCTATCACCTTTTCTTCAATGCACTGTTTGTTATCCAGACAGCAGATGGGGTTGTCTTACTCAGCTCTAGCATCTCTCCGTATGTGACAGGTGTTTCCTGTTTCAGAAGGGTAAGCATGACTGCATGTCCTCATTGTTAATTCAACTATTATACATAAGTCTAGCACAGTCTATACAAGAACTGGTAACTGCTTTCTAAAATTAGTGACACATTACCTTCTTTACCTGAAGTGAAATAGTTATGTTTTTTTATCAAAAGTGAACTCTTACTCTTTTATTCAGTACAGTTGATGTTAATGGTGCATTTTATTTTCTTATTCTGCAGCTTGTCGTCATTATAGACCCCCACATTAAGGTTGATCCCATGTACACCCTGTATTCACAGGCAAAAGACAAGGGATATTTTGTGAAAGACAGAAATGGGAAAGATTTTGAGGGCATCTGTTGGCCAGGTAAAAAACCATCCGTCTCTATATTTCAAGCTGTTAATTTCAAAAAATTTGTAGAATAGTTTAATTGAGACCCATGGAAGTTGAATTCAATTCTTACAGTCCTTGCATTTTTTGTAATTCTTCATAATTTCAAATACTTTGTTGTTTTTTTGGTACAGTCATTTCTAATTGCCTCAGTTGTACAACTCCCTCTGTTATGTCTGTTGTCTCTGCAGGTACTCCCAGGGCCTAGAGGTAAAAAAAGTTGCATTTGTTGATCATAACAGCCATCCCTCTTCCCAACTTGTCTTGAGTAGCAGAAATGCAGTCTGGTCTGTTGCAGTAAGCACAGCTTATCTAGGCTGGATGAAATTAAGTGAACCTTGATACTGAAGTCTTTGATTCAATCATAATACATTGATTTAACATGTTATTTTTCATGAGGAGATCTCATTGTGGGGAGGCAAAGGAGTTTGTCCCTCTTCTTTCCAGACAGAAAGCCCGCAATCCTGGCAAAGGAATAAGTATGGAAAAATCAAGGACCTATTACACCTTCTACTAGCATGCCAGGACATAGTTATTCAGCTTCTCAGTGATGCTTTCCTGATTGAGCTTTAATTACCAGGGATGCTGTCTTTCCCTGGCTTCCTGTTCACATCTGAACATAGTTCAGTCTGCTAGTTATCAGTCATCCTTAACTGGTGCTGAGCTTCAGACCTCCAGAATCTATCTGTGCTGGTCTGCAGAACATAGCAAGAGGTGTACTGAGTTGCAAGTCAAGCTGGAATTTGCTCTTGAGCTTTTGTCATATGAGCTTTTGTCTATGAGCTTTTGTCATAGAAACAATAGACCACATTATTACTGCTCATTGTGTAAAACATCCTAGCTTTAGGCCACTGCATTCAGGTGCGAAGACAATGTATGCATACTCTAAAAATCAGGTAAATAATTGAAATCTCCCACATTCACAGGTTCCTCTTGCTACTTGGATTTCACCAATCCTGAAGTGCGAAAATGGTATGCAGATCAATTTGCCTTCAAAACATACAAGGTGTGTATTTACTTGCTCTGATCTACTTATCCCAGAAAGCCTGAAAATGGGGAAAAGAGAAGATAAACTACTGGCTAAGCAAGTTAGTGGCTCTTCTAGCTGTATATCGTAATGCAGAGAAAAATATGTTGATAAGCTGATGTATCACAGAAAAATTTTTTTCATGAACTTGTCTGCACTACAAAAATGGGAATCTATATGCCACCAGTGAACCTGCTCACTTAGTTGCAGCAGTACGTTAGTCAAACTGTAGGCATTTTAGCAACCCATTACCTAATACAGCTGCTTCAATTCCAGCTCTTACTACCATGATTGCACACAAGGAGTGATGTGGGTCATGGTCACTTCACCCTGGCCTTCCTTCCAGCGCTCCTGCCCAGTGCTGAAAGTGTCTGGGTAACACTGCTGAACACTTCCAGTTCCCACTCTGACTGTGAAGTTCTGCTTCCCAGTAGGTTTGTTGAAACCATTCCCCAGTAGATGTGCTTAGTAGATATTTCCCATGCTACTCTTCGTCTTCAGTTTTTGTCTTGTGGCCTGCTCTGATTTTCCCTGCCTCTTTTTATTCACCAGAAGGCAGGAATGGTAAGTACCTACTGAGTTTTGTAAGAACAGCAGAAATCGAGGGGGCTTGCAGGCTACCACCCTGACCAGAAGGGCCACCAAAAGAGATGAGATGAACAATTGGCAGCTTTCACATCATTACAGGACCATAATTACCATGTCTTTCTTTGCTGCTGCTGTTTCTACTCATACCCCAGACTGGTCTGACACTCACTAGATATAAACGTACTAAGTCACAGCAATGGCTCTGTTACGTCCTAATTGCAAACCTGTTTCATAGGGATCCACTAATATCCTCTTTGTATGGAATGACATGAATGAGCCCTCAGTCTTCAAAGGGGCAGAACTAACAATGCAGAAAGATGCTCTGCACTACAACAGCTGGGAGCATCGGGAAGTACACAACCTCTATGGATTCTACCAGGTAAGAGTATCTGGAGACACAAACTATCAGTTTTTCTTATGGAGTATGTCTAATGTGATAATTTACACAGTAGAAGTATTCTGCAACCTCCTTCAAGGACTGAAACTCTGCTGGGCTGGATATTGCTGTGTTTGAAATCAAGTCTGTGATTGGTCGGGCCCAGAGAGTGGTGGTCAATGGAGTTAACTCCAGCTGGAGGCCAGTCACAAGTGGAGTTCCTCAGGGCTCAGTACTGGGTCCAGCTCTGTTCAATGTCTTTATCGATGACCTGGATGAAGGCATTGAGTGCACCCTTAGCAAGTTTGCAGATGACACTAAGCTGGGAGGAAGTGTCGACCTGCTGGAGGGTAGGGAGGCTCTGCAAAGGGATCTGAACAGGCTGGACTGCTGGGCCGAGACCAATGGGATGAGGTTTAACAAGACCAAATGCCGGGTCCTGCACTTGGGGCACAACAACCCTATGCAGCGCTACAGACTGGGGGAAGAATGGCTGGAGAGCTGCACAGAAGAGAAGGACCTGGGGGTGCTGGTTGACAGCCGACTGAACATGAGCCAGCAGTGTGCCCAGGTGGCCAAGAAGGCCAACGGCATCTTGGCTTGTATCAGAAATGGGGTCACCAGCAGGTCCAGGGAGGTTATTCTCCCTCTGTACTCAGCACTGATGAGACCGCACCTCGAGTACTGTGTTCAGTTCTGGGCCCCTCACCACAAGAAGGATGTTGAGGCTCTGGAGCGTGTCCAGAGAAGAGCAACAAAGCTGGTGAGGGGGCTGGAGAACAAGTCTTATGAGGAGCGGCTGAGAGAGCTGGCGTTGTTTAGCCTGGAGAAGAGGAGGCTGAGGGGAGACCTTATTACTCTCTACAACTACCTGAAAGGAGGTTGTGGAGAGGAGGGAGCTGGCCTCTTCTCCCGAGTGACAGGGGACAGGACTAGAGGGAATGGCCTGAAGCTCCGTCAGGGGAGGTTCAGGTTGGATATCAGAAAAAATTCTTCACAGTAAGAGTGATTGGGCACTGGAACAGGCTGCCCAGGGAGGTGGTCGAGTCGCCTTCCCTGGAGGTGTTTAAGGAACGGGTGGATGAAGTACTTAGGGACATGGTTTAGGGAGTGTTAGGAATGGTTGGACTCGATGATCCAATGGGTCCTTTCCAACCTTGTGATTCTGTGATTCTGTGATTCTGTGTGGTCACATGAAAATGTGACAATGTCTGTGCCTCTCTACAGTAACAGTGTAAATTACATTGGCTGTGAGTACACAATACTATTTTTTTTTTTGTTCAAGTGTATTCTAGTAAGAAGGTTTTGCTTTAATAATAAGTATTATTTCTGGGAACAGATTTCTTAATTTTCCTGCCTTGAAAGGGCTAAACAGGCAGTGTAGCAAATATCCTAATTATGGAGTTTGTCTTCTTGACTTTTATATTCATGATTTTCAGCAAATGGCAACTGCAGAAGGACTCATCAGACGTGCTTCAGGAAAAGAAAGACCATTCGTCCTCACACGATCTTTCTTCGCTGGATCACAGAAGTATGGTAAGGACAGACAAGCTGGATACCTTCCGTACTGCTTTGTTCTATTAAGTTTGGTATGTAGTAGAGTTTAGAGAGGCAGAAACTTTATTTGTAAGACGTGGTGAGCTCAGAAGAGTGTGAGTTATTAAAAAAATCAGGAGAAGCTGGCAGAGTGTGTACAAGCTAAAGGCAGAATAACAACTTGTGTCCTGTGACAAGGGACTACCTGCTTTTATTGTGTATTTCAAGAGCATGGACGTATAAAGAAAAAACGTTGCAACAAACAATTCACTAGTAGTTCATGACCATTCTTGTCTTCTTTCCTTGACTGCAAGCATAAGCTGAAGCATATGCTCAACTTCCTGTGTAATGCTGAAAATGGGTCTTTCCAGGGGCAGTGTGGACTGGAGACAACACCGCAGAGTGGAGTTACTTGAAAATATCCATACCAATGCTTCTTACTATCAGCATGGCAGGGATTTCATTCTGTGGAGGTGAGGTGTTTAGCTCCAGTTGCTCGCTGTGCATAAATTACTTCAACATAGATGGTGGAGAGCTCAACAGTCAGTGCATTTCCAGGCAGTTTCACCAATTAATCTGGTTTCAGAAGCCAATTACCTGGCTCTCACCATAATTTTTCCACTAACTCTTATGTAGTGTTAGTATCCACTGTCTGGAGCAGGTGGTGGTCCGTAGTATTACTGTGACAGTCCTCTCTCACTGGGGAAGGCACTCACTCAGCCTCCGAAAGCTCTCTTGAGATTTTGGTTGAAGGATAACTTGTTACATGAGTTTTCTACTCTTGTTTGGACAAGCAGCTGCCCAAGAGCAGAACTGCGAGCACACTGTGAAATGGATTATACACTTGGAATGTTTATTAGAGGAGAACTTCACATTTTTCAGAATAATTTCCAAAAATGTGTATTTTTATTTGTCTGCGCAATATCTAGCTGATGTGGGAGGGTTTATTGGAGATCCAGAACCAGAATTACTTGTTCGCTGGTATCAGGCTGGAGCCTACCAGCCCTTCTTCAGAGGTCATTCTAACATGGAGAGCAAACGGAGAGAACCGTGGCTCTTTGGGGAGAAGAACACCCAGATCATCAGGGAAGCCATTAGAGAGCGCTACGTCCTCCTGCCATACTTATATACACTGTTCTATCGGGCACACACAGCGGCTGAACCGGTCATGAGGTAAGAGCATAAGTGAGGAGGTTTAGTCATTATCTTCAGGAAGTTATGTGGAGGAGGAAAGTTAAGTTACTGTCTCTTAACAACTTAACGTGACTACTAATTTAAATATTAAAAAGAAAAGACACATAAAAATTACTAAATTCTATTCTTGCGCATTCTGCAAGCTTTGATAAGGTTCTCAGAGGAAGAGTTGAGTTTTTTTCCAAATACATGGAACACACAAATTCAATAAACACTGCACAGTCTTTAAACGTGTTTTCAAAGTACTAATCTCCCTGGTATTGCTGTATCTTTGAGATTGCCCTAGATCTATCTTTTGCACCACATGTACCTTTACTTTTGTTCTTATGCAAATACAAAACACCTCCTGAGTTTTAAAACTATATAGGTCTTTTTTAAAAGGATTGAGTTTTGAAGATGATTTGCATTACAGACATAGCGCGAGCATCTGTCTGCACATGTGTAGGCGTAGATGCCTCCACTATATACATTGGAATAGACAGTGGCTGTCTGTCATTCTTGAAATGAAGCTCATGTTGACACATGCACTGCTCACAATATTAAATAAAACTTCAGTTATGTTAAATTGTTGCAGTAGGTACAGAATTAGAAAGGAAGCATGGTATTTTTCTTACTGAGACAAGCAGAGTGGAAAATGTGTCTTGTTCGTTAACAAGCACATGAACAGCAGGGCTGCGTTGAACAAGTGGATGCCTATAAGTGAGCAGGTGAACCAGGCTTTTTATGTAAGGAATCTTGGACCCTGTCTCTAAATGAGCTATTATTGTCATAATTGCTCAAACTTATATATACAACTCCTGGTATGTAACCAGGTGGTTATTGCTCTACTCTTTCATTAGAAAGACTGAAAATGAACTTTGGTGCAGGTTTTTCGGTCTTGACCAGAAGGAGATATGCTATATAAACAGTAGTGAGCTGCTGAGAACAGGAAGGATTCTGTGGCAGGGACTATCTCATTGGTTGTCAGCATCACTGGTAGACCATGACAGAATGTCTTATCCATCTCTCCTTTGCAAGAAGGAAAGTGTATTTGTGTTGTGCAAGTCTGTAAGGAAGAAGGCAGGAGGGAAGAATGTGAAGCACAGGAGGCCAAACCAGAGATACACTGGAGTGTCTTAACCTGTGTTGTACTGGGAACTCTCGTCAGTGACTTCAGGAGAAGGGGTACTTTAAGGCACAGAGGAAGACCTTGCGCTATCTTCTGTTCTTGATAGCTGTACCTTGTAAAGAGAGGGAGAAAATGGAGTCTGAAATGACAGAAGGCCTTGAACAGCCTGGTGGGAGAGGAGAAACTAACTGAATCCTACTATCTATCTTTCTACAGGCCTCTCTGGGTAGAGTTTCCAGGGAAAATTGAAACTTTTGGTGTGGAAAATGAGTACATGCTGGGTAAGCAGGTGTCTTTGTGTTCTCTGGAATTGCAGTTAAATACTTTTGAGTGTCACATGACAAAAAAACCCCCCATGAATACTCTGTCTGAGACTTTTAAAAATTATATTGTAACTGAATATTGAACTTGAGACCTCTTTAAGGGACTTGGTTTTAACAGCACTTTGAAAATGGGGGTCATATGAGGTGCAAAAACTGAGCTCGATCTCACTAGACACTTGGAAAAAACATGGTTGATTTTGACCTGAAATATCGAAGCTCACTGTAGCAGCTAAGACCACAGTCTGCTTCAGAAATGACAGTAGCAAACAGGTACCATCCAAAGCTGATTTTTTTTTTCTCCAATACAGCTGGCTGCTAAAGTCCATTTTCTCAGAAATTAAGTTTAAGAGATGAGTGTGGGTATAAATCACTTTCAGTCTATATAGAAAGAGAGAATGTGAGGGGACTGTTGAATTTCTTAATTTTTTTGTAACCTCTGCGCTCAAGAGTGCCTACTAATGGCTTTCAAATGAAGGGACAGTCACTTCTCATGCAGAAATCTGACCAAGGTAGGTAGGACATGGCAACAAAGCTAAGAGTGGTGAAGTGAGGCATTCCAGACGGCTCTGGGATTTAAGCTTGCATCACCAGTGGGCAAGGAGTGAAGAAGTTTATCGAACTTTACAGTCTACATACATTAATCTATTTTTTTAGCAGTAAAGAAGAACTATCTACAGTGCAATAAACTTAAGCAGATAGTTTTTTACAAGGAAGTTCCTGTCTTCAGTCTTTTGGTTAGAAAAGAGTAATTTTTTGCTCATTCAAAGAGCAAATAGGCAGCCACTTCTCAGACTACGAGGGACCCAGAAGTGCCTCTAGAGTGGAGCCCAGCTACATCCCAGTGCCAAAACAGAACAAGAACAAGCAGCCATGAGCTCTCTACACTTGCCTTTTTTCCGGTAGAGAGTGAACCTAAGCAAGCCTCCAAAATGGCTACGGAAGGCTGACAAGCTGCTGCTCTGATGAGATGCAGTCTTGAGGACCACAGCCGTATTTATGTTTTTCTCTAGGAAATGCTTTGTTGGTGCATCCAGTCACAGAGCAAGACGCCAAGGCAGTGAGTGTTCTGCTTCCAGGATCAGAGGAGGTGAGGATGAGTATGAAGCTGCTCAGCTGTTCACTTCAGAGAAGTATTTTATACAGTAACTTTCCAGCTCCCCATCTTGTAGTTGCTGTTCACTGCTGATGTGCCAAGAGCTGGCCAGCCATTATGTCCTTATGAACCTTCTTTCTCTTAATACCTCACATGCTTGGCTCACAGTAAATGTACTTTCTTGCTTTTCCAAGAGCTGCTGCACAAGTCTCAGGTCTCCTGTAATTTAAAACTCCCCTCAAGGCTTGCTGCTTCTTATGGAACACCAAAAAAACACCTTCAAGAGACTGTCAGTTCCTTTTTTTCATGTATTTCTTTTTGGGTTAAACTTTTCTTTTATGTAGTAGAAAAGACGTTTTTGAAGAAAGGTCATAAGGAAATGAGGGGGAAGCTGTGGAGAGGGAAGATGATAACGAGGAAATACAAGATCCAGTAGCATGGGATGTGTTGCAGACTTTCACGTGTACAGAGATCAGGTTCACTCTGAAGTAAAGTTATTTATCCACAGGATGGCACTGTGATCCACTCCTACAAAGAGTGTTCGGCTGCAGCAGCTGGGAGGTGGAGTAAGGGAAAGAGTCTGGGAAAAATAGTCTCTACAGGAAAGCCTGAGACTAGCAAGGAGTGAGAGGAGACAGCAGCAAAAGGGACTGTATGTGAGGTCGTGCAGAGCCTGGTCACCCCATTAATGCATCTGAGGACACTTAGAATTACTCTCAATATAAGGAGAAAAACAGATGAGTCTCTTAAAACAAGAAAAATATTTTTATCAAGATCTCTGTGGGAACTGACTGCCTGGCACGCTTAAAGCTGTTAAAACTGTTGGCAGGTGTGTTGCATGGGAAGTTTCAGATGTAGCTTTTTTTTGTCACCTGTTATTAGCAACTTTGTTGTTAATTTTCACTTCAGTATAAATATGCTTATTCTGGAACTCAGCATTTATCGATTAAAAGAAAGGAAAAGTATTTCATTGTTTTGTCCTTCCAGATGCTTTAAGGTATACAAAATGCTGTGCAAACTGTAAAAAAAGATCAGCATATTTTTGTGCTTCAGGAATGGAGTGAGAATTTATTCTTTCATTCTTTTCCATCCAGGAGGTCATTAAGTTAAAAAGTAAGTGCTATTTCTTGCACGTCAAATAGGAAGATGAACAGTAATGTGAAGTAGAAGAGTGACTGCATCTGCAGAGGAAGTAAATCTCACCATATATATCATGCTCATTCTTTTTTCATTTTTCCTAGATTTGGTATGATTTCAGAAAATTTAAACACATGGAAGATCTAGGCACTCTGAAGATCCCAGTAACACTGGAGAATGTAGGTTTTGTTTTAAAATACTCCTTCCATTGAGCAGGGAAAAAACCCACAAATAGTATTTTGTATTGTCAAAATTCAAAATCAGAAAAGTGACTTTTAAATTTTCTTCAAGGAATGTAATTTAAAATAGCTTCTGTAGAGAAGAAAAGTCCCATCTCTTTGTTGTTACACAAATATGTGCTGGTGGTAGGGAAAAGTGAGATGATGTAAGGGTTACGTCTCCAAGCATAGATATTTTGCTTATACACAGACAGGAAGATTACTACTATTCTCGTTTTCAGTTGAATAGTTTTCTTTATGCACTTGTGGTAGGAGTTCGTTTCTGAGCTCTGATAAGAGCAAGCTTCAATTATCCCTGTTCTGAGTTAAAATTACATGATCAGAGCATACGAGCCTTTCTACCCTGGCTTTGTTTTTCACAGATTCCAGTGTTCCAGCGGGGGGGCACTGTGATACCTCTGAAGACCATGGCTGGAAAATCCACTGAATGGATGACAGATATTTCTTATGAACTCCGTGTGGCCCTGGACACAGAGGTACTCCAAGATGACATCTTAGGTCCTTTGTGCCTGTTCAGTCAGCGCAATGGTATCTGCATCTGTAAGCCTAATAGCTCTCCTCTACTTCTCCTATTTGGGAGGGCCCCCACCTGCTTCCCACTGCTCCCTCAAAGTGAGACTATCTGAGTATAGCACAGACAGAACATCTTTCTGACATCTTTTCTGAGCCGTTCTCTAGTCCATTGGAGGAAGGAGCAGAGAATAAGCAGACCACAAATTTCCTCTTGGACACAGAGAGAACTGCCCATAACTATCTCTTCAGGTAAATGAGGTGACACCTGGCACCCACAAAACCAGGCTGTTCAAGTCTTCAAACACTCTCAGAGCTAGACTCTCTTACCCTTCCAGGAATACAAGTTGCTAAAGAAAAATAAAAACACACCCTTCATAATGAAGCGTAACATATAGTGAGATATTTTTAGTTTCATTTTTCAGTGCTAGAAGCTGCTGTTAATTTGTACTCCATCTGGGGTGTTTCACAGGCCTGTGCAATAGGTGAGCTCTACCTAGATGATGGACATTCATTTCAGTATCTCCACAAGAAGCAATTCCTGTATCGGAAATTCACTTTCCACAAGAACATTCTCTCTTCAAGGTAAGAGCAATTATGGACAAAAGCCACCAACACACCGTCATTGGAAATGCCTTTTCTAGTTCACGAGGCCTTCTTACAAGTGTAGAAGTATTAGTCTCATCTGTTGCTTAATGAAGTTCTAGAGCATGCAGAATCTGCCGTAAAACTGCAAAAGTAAATAATGTTCTGCATAAGTCTAAGGGCAGCAACAGCTGAAAATACTTAGTTGTCTCGCATTGTTTCTGTTTACTTAAACCTACAGGTTCTGCAGATTTATTCCAATATAAAGAAAGTCATCAGCAAGACTAATGCTTATCAGCAAGACAATAGAGATAACTGGAAGAGTTATAAATATGCAACACCTGGAGTGTTCGTATTTTCTAAGATGTATTTCTCTAATGTCTTTTTCACTGAGACAGTGGTCAGTCAGTGTGGCAGAGTCCCCAGGGAACTGATCAAGGCACCAAGTCTGTCAGAGTTGAAGGATCATCAGGACGATGCTCTTGACTATATGATTTAGTTTAGGTAGTCCTCCAAGGAGAAGGTGCTAAATATGTCACTATGTCACTTTTACTGCCAATGTATGTTGTCCGAGGGGTTGTCCAGTGTATAAATGATGATTTTACAGGCATTTCTTTATTCCTGCAGGGTTCAAAAATATGCAGGAGGTAGTCCTAAAACTAGAAAAATTTAACATAGAGCAAAACTGTAGGCTTGCTTGGATAATGTACTTAAAATATGCTTCAAACCTCTTCATTTGGGATATGAAATGTAAAAAGCTTAAAAATTTGGCATGGAAAAGAAAAATGTTGCTAAATTGCTAGCAGTCTAGAAGTTGGAAAAAAGTTGTTTTGAGATGAATGAAGTAACATTCTGTTCACTTCAGAAAGTTTCATTTTGATTGAGGTTTTTTAAGAGCTTATTGATAAAAATAAAATTAGTTACAAAAATGAGAGATAATTGTGTCTCAGACTGAAATATCTTACTTGAAAAATGTTAAAATGTGTTAAAATTAGTTTTACATTTACACATCAGAGTTTTAATTTTTAAAAAATCCAGAACTTTTCTGGTTGCCAAAGCCATGCTTTTTGCCACAAAATATCTTCTCAAACTCTTTTCTTCTAACTTTGTGAAATCTGCTAGGCAGTGAAAAATTAGCTGATAATGGGAGGAAGTTTTACTTGTTCCAGGAGAAAGGAAAATAGAGGAAAGGAAGGCAGGATAGGGAACTTTCAGCATGAGACTGAAGTAGTACTTTCATACTCTGTATGATGCTGAACTTTTGCTGATGGACAGAAACTAATGTATTGAAATCATTTCCTTTTTTCAGCTGCACAGATGAAAGTGGACAATACCACACTGCATGTGTGGTTGAACGGGTGATAATTCTGGGATTTGGACAACAACCCACTTTTGTGACAGCCTATTCCAAAGGTAATGAACTGACTTCTATTTTACTCTGATTTTTATAGATACTGTTGCTCTGCTGCTGTTGACTAGAGGTAGCAAACTGACAGCCCTCTAAAGGAAGTGTTACAACATAGGGGCCATCTTTGTTTAGTTTTATTTGCAATTTTTTTTATATCAAGGACAGAACTTAGTGGAAGGAGGCAGCAGCTACTCACCACTAATATTACATGCAGAACTGAGGAACACTTGCTTTATAAGGCAACAGATAACTTAGTAAAAGTGGTTCAAAATTAACAAGTTCAGGTAATGCTGTCATGCACAGCATGGGACCGGAGACAGAATTTCACGTGAAGGACCATTTGCTCAGATCTGTAAGCCTGCGTAGTCTAGAACAGGAAATGTGCAGACAAAACCAGAATTATTTTTCTATTCTCTTGCTCATTTAAAAGTGTCTGGAGTTCGAGACTATGTGGGGATCCCTGGGAGTTGAGGGATCCCATTTGTATAGGCAATAGCATCTACAGAAATGTCTTATCCTTTCTGGCTGCTTTCCAGGCATATCCCTTTGCTTTGGGAGGCAGAGACTTTCTGCCTCCACCTGTCAATCTCAAGGATCTTAGGGTTCTTGGAGGAAAACCTATGCTGAAACAAGGGTTATTTTTTTCAGAAAAAAAATCCTTGAATAGCTCCATAGTTTGAAAGGTTGGAAAAAATATATTTTTCCAATTATGCTGCATTCTTATATACTGGGAAGATTTCACTACTATTTCTTCCTTTCCACCAGTGGCAGGAACAGTCTGAACTAAAAACTGGAGGGAGTCATGTGTAACTGTGTTTCATAAGGGTTTTTCTTAAATCATATATTAAACTCTCTTGTCTTGTTTAGGTGGGAAAGAAAAAGAAGTGGTTTTTACATATACTACGAAGACCTCTACACTAACACTGGAAAATGTAGCTCTGCGTGTTGATGCTGACTGGGAGATTTGCATCAACTGAAAAGAGACACAAGTTCTTCAGAGAATTCATTGAGATGTTGGGGGAAAATAACTTGGGAGGACTTAAAATGTTCACTTGAATCCAATCAAATCAAGGAACATACTTCCCAGTCACACCCTCAAACTAACATGTCCTACAGTTTTTCTTTTAAAGCAGTATTTAAACTTGGATAGCTCTTCTGTTCAGCAAAAGTAATAGCACTAGGATTATGTCTATGGGGGAAAAAAGCTAAATACTATTTACTCCAGGCTAGCTTCAGTTAGGCATGAAGGTTGAGTTCCACCTTCGATGGCACCAAAAAATTATAAATTGATGGGGTGAGATTGTGCCTCATTGGTGTGAAGTTTAAGTATTTGGAAGTCCCACTATTCAGAGACTAGAATAATTGAGAAGAGCAGATCTGGGCCTCAGTAGGTATGCCAAGCACAGAGGTTATCATTCTTTAGCTGCCTCATAGAAAATGAACACAGAAGCCACCCAGTGTGATTATAGGCACTTCCCCTTTCCACACCTTATTGCAATGCAAAATTAGGCAGTCTGTACAGGAAGGTAAACATCAGGCTAGCCAAATAGTTCACTCACTGGAGGTAAGGTTTGAGTAGGTTGTGCCGGTCAGTTGTGCAATAGTAAAAGACTAAAGATAGTAATGTGGGAGTTCGTCTCTCCATTAGCTGGCTTTGAAATTGATGTTTGGATTTTGAAAAGGTGCAGGTCTACATAAGTGCAATACTGGCTTAGGGAAGCAGCTACTCACGTGGAAACATTTTCCATGTCATTGCTCGCCTCTCTCTCTGCTAGCACTACTTAAAAAAAAAAAAGTTTTTTGTTAGGAAAGAATAGTCATCTTTGGATGATTGGATGGCATTGCTTAAAGCCAGCCCAGTGAAGCAGCTCTGCTTATGGAGAGCTCTGCTTCTCTGCTTCTTTCAACTCTTGCCAAGGTTTGGCTTCCTTTACACATACTTTAATGATTTCTTGGTCAGTTTCTAGTGTCTGGCTGAGATTTGAGCTTGATATTTATGAAACAAATTTTTAACTTTAATGGATTAGCTCTGCATTTAACAATTCCGCTTCAAGCTTATTCACACGTTCTCTTACAACTCATCCTCACCTTCCCTTGCCTCCTTTTCCCACCCTCTCTGCAAACAGTATTTGTTTGTCCTGATGCTTTCTTTGCTCTCAAACCTAAGAGACATCCTGGCACCACATGCCCTACATCCTGTCTGTGCCCACAGCCTTTTCCGTGTCAGGCATCTCTTTTCATAGGCTACCAATGCACCGCAAGTGTAGCAATTGCCCCTTCCATTTGCTACACTTGTCAACTCTATTATTTTAAAACCAGTTCTGCTTTGATTCATACTTGAACATGCCATCAGTTGGGTTTTGTGGATATAAAAGTTTAAAATTTACTTATTTCTTGTAAGATAGGAAGAGGAATAGCAAGATAAGAAAGTCTTTTCTAAAAACATCAGTAAATTAACTCTTAGGAAACAAAGAAGGATTGTCACCGCTTTTGCCAACTAAAGGTAACGTAACAGTCCCTTCGTACGTTTTTCCCTACTCTTCTTACTAAGCCCTCCCTGTGCTTGGTCAGTTATTCCCACCTGCTGCTGTTTGTCCTCCACAGGGCGGATTTCTGGGAATAGCAAGTGTGAGGGCAGACTGCGACTAGTCTCTTGACTACCAAGCACGGTTTGTTCCCCACAAAATCTATAGGTTCCTTTTTTCGTTTTGCAGACTGTTTGTCAGCCCCTTCTAGCAGACAGTATGAGCATCCACTCCAGGAACCGGCAGCCTAAATACTGCTGTCCTTAATGCAGACAAGTTAATCCAGGTAGAACAGTAGCAAATAGATCTTTTACATCTATAAGAAGAGAGACAGACCCTGGTTTTAAGATAGACCCTATTTTTGTATCTGCTTCTTAGCTTTGATTGATAATTTCTTCTTATGTTTAAGCATAGCAGAGCTTCTCACAGCGTGTAATTATTGTCTGTGGCATTTTAATAAAATGTTTTAATTGGTGTTTCTGAAGTTGGAAAGTAAGTGAAATAAAGTAACAAGGAGGTGAGTTACATGCCTTATTCCTTCCAACCTTCTTTCTACTGTTGAGAATCACTCCTAAGTATTCTTCCAAGAATATGTGGTAGTGAATGGCTAGCTTTTATGCTCTGGCCCTCAGTATGATATCTGCACAGTAGTAAGTACTCATGGCTCGAATTTGCAGTAGTATGAAGTGCCCAACTTCTATGGATTTCAATAGGAATTAGTTGCTGAAAATCTTGGCAGTTGTGTCTTTAGATCTGAGGAAATAAATTTCAAAAAATATAATTTACATTGATATATGTAGCAACTTACATACTTTTCCACATATTTATGCCATAAATGAAGAAATAAGTTCGTAGCATATCTTTACCAATAAAGTAATTTAATTCAATTAGTGCAAACAACTGGAGATAAAAATTGATAAAAATTAAGTAGAAATATTATCATCCATATAGTTCACTTTTGCTCTGTCTGAACAGGTCAGCTATTGGGGTGCTTCTTTTTGCATGAAATTAAATCGTAAAATGTGGTTTAATTGCTAATGGACAAAGGGTTTATTTTGCTGTTTGCAGCAGACAGCACATCAGTTCTTCTCTATGGTAAACTGTTGCTTTAAAGACACCATTTGTCTTTTACCATGAACTTCTGTTTTTCACAAAAAAACCCAAAACTATATAACAAAATCATCAGTCCAGTAAAAAATAAGAAAAGGAGAAGCTGTTTTTTTGAACAAGTATAAGCACAAAATGCTCCTGAACATCTGTGAAGAGCGGGTTTGGGTTAGAAGTGAGAAGTGCATGTGCACCTGCCATTCCCTGTGCAGACACTAACTGAATTCTTAGCTGTACTGTAGCAGTAGCAGCAGGTCATACTCTTGACACTTGCTGACCATACCAAGAAAAAGAAAGTTATAAAAATACTAATAAACCTTCACTTAATCCTCGCTTGCAGCTCACAAGGAGATTGTCGAATATGACACCTGTGCTACTGACATTCTTCTTGAAACAGAGGTCTTTGTACACGATTTTTTGTATTGGGCAAGAAGGGAGAATATGAAAGAACATTTGCACAGTCTTCAAAATGAGCACTTTTGCTGAAACTGTGCAGTTAGAGGCCCAGGCATCTCAGTACTTGCATTGCTTTTGAAATATCCTGGAAAGAGTGACACATGGCTCTGCCAAGCTGTCCTGCAAAGTAATGTCAAACATGAGAGCTGAAATCCTTGCAGCTAAATGTAACGAGGAAGTCATCAATTCTTCATCTGGACAACTCACCCTGAAGAAATTGCGTTCCTATTTCCATGAACACTTGAATCTATCCTTTTTGATTGTCCTGTTGGTGCAAGAAGGCTTGCATTTGTGATAAAAAAAACAATTTAGGCTACCATTAGAAGACTAAAGTTTAATACTCCCAGACTTCAGTCAAGCTTGCCAACTGTATTCCCTTCTTTAAAAGTTCCCCTAGTTGAGTTTCTTTTATGAGCTGTAGAGATTGTCCATTCTACTGTTGATTTTAAATGTGTAAACCAAGCAAATGGCTGAGAAAGAAAAAAGTATCAATGCTTTGGAAAACATCGTAGTACTAAGGCAGAAGGTCAGCAATGTGTACATGAGCCAGAGTCCAGAGACAAATGTCATTGGGCAAAAATAACACTGATGTCATTGTGTGATCTAAGACTTCCCAATCAAAAAAAAAAAAAAAAATCAAGGTGTTATGGAGCTTTTCATGACACGTGACACAAACAGTGTCACCTTTTAAAGAACTAAGTTATAGAAAAGAGCAACAGGTGTTTAGATTTTCTTTCATAGAGACTGAGAATTTGTCTCTTATCTAATTGTCTCTTATCTAACTGTTGTGTGACAAAATAAATACGCAAAGTCAGACATCTCCTCTTATAACCTTTTCTGCCCTTATATGAAGAGGTACCTTTTATATGGGAGGTAGCTGTCACCAGGTGAATCTTAGTGCTGCCAAGCTGCTCTCTAGAGGAGCCAAACCCAGCTGGCAGGTGTTGACCTGACCTCAAAGGCATCAAATAATTACCTTTATCAGCATTAGGAACATGTCTTTGGATGATCCTTCTACTAGTAAAAATCTCCATGTATCTTTTCTGTAGCAAAGGGTAGAAACAGCTGGCTGAGTACAACAGTTCCTTCAGGAGTGTCAGGACTAGTTTCTTGGCTGGCGCTACTTCTCAAAGCAGCAGAAGTTTGGCTCCCAGTTTCATTGTTCTCCATACCTAAGGAAAAGATGAGCTGCTTGCACCAGGTGTCAGCCTGCATACAGAGCCTGTCCCAGGAACATGCATGGACTCGACACGAGCTGCACAGAAGACTGACAGCATCTCACTAATCCCCTCCCTCTCACTTTCTCTCACTCTTTGCTAGTAGTTATTTTTAGATTTCACCGGTTAAAGCTTGTCCTTTCTGGATGCTTACACGGACTGGGCAGGCACACACACACACACATGCTGTAGATACAACGCAGGCAGGAGTTAGCAAACAGATTATTTTGTTCTACATCAAGGAACAAATTCCAATTTCTTATGACAAAATACCACCCTTTGAGAGGATGCACAACATGCTCGACCACATGGAGTTTTGTTGCTTGCAAATTTGACTGGGAGATCAACGGGTAGAAAAAGCAGTTTACACAGCAACTTCCTCTTTCCTCAAGTTTCCTTCTAGTTTGCAAGATCTTGCTTTCTTTCAACATTTGCTTTAAGCCTGCTTCCCATGCCGTCCACCATAAATGCAGCAGTGGCTCAGCGGACAGGTGCTGGGTCAGGTCCCAGCGCTACTATTAGCACTACAACTGAAGGTGCGGGTGGGGGCACAGGAGGAATTTATTCTGCCATTATAAGTCGCAACCAGCCCATTATCAAAGTAAAGGAGAAGACCTATGAAGAGCTTCACAAGAAGTGCCTGGAGGAAAACATTCTCTATGAAGATCCTGATTTCCCACCGAACGAGTCCTCTCTCTTCTATAGCCAGAAAATCCCCATCAAGTTTGAATGGAAAAGACCACGTGTAAGTAACATGTTTGCTGAGTGCCTTTTATTTTCTGTAAATTGAAGTATTCACCCCGATCTTAACATTTTTGCAGAAAGTGTGTGTTAGGGAAGGTGGGGGGAATAAGGTGGAAGTATATTTCCTTAGAGCTCTACTGGAAGATAACTGTGGAAACTCAGAGAGTGTGTGTTTTGGACTAAAACACAATAAGCCAAAATGAAGCAAAAACTGAGATGGACTGAAATATGTAGAAAAAAAATAGTTTAAATTTCTTGAACGATTTGCTGGGCGTTTTCTTGACTGAAACTACCAAAGAAAAGTTCTCCTAATTCTGTAGCAAGTAACTGGGTTTGCTGAGGCTCAATTTTTTAAACACTACTTTATTTCACTTAAAATTTTAATTTTGTATTCTGCTGATTCTTAATCTGTGAAAATAGAAGGACGGGTTATGGTCTGAACCATGCTTTTATTTTGGCTGGTTGTTCCCAACATTGCTTAGCCAACTGGCAAAGGTTGTTTAGGATATTATCCACTTACCATGAGTGTGGGTATTGTAATCCCTATGAGGATTCCATCCTACCTACTAATCCTATTTATTTTTCCTCTCTTGTGGGCAGACCCCAGCCAGCCTCCCTCTTCTTTCCCACCCTGAGCCTCTCTCATAGGCAGAAGACTAATTCTTCTATTCCCTGTTGATTCCCCATCCTACTGCAGGAGTTCTCTTCTTTCCCTGTCATTCCTGCTCGGCAGCTTCTCCCCTTGTTTGAGGCAGCCGCCAGAGACGCTGCCCTGTCCCCTGCTGTCCCCTGCCTGGCAATGAGGATGTGGCTTTGAGGAGCTTCCCCAGCCCCATGTCCCTGGCAGTTATTGGCTGCCTCTTCTAGATGTGTCATACTTCCCCAACGCCCAAATCTGTGCTTCAGTGGCAAAGTGACAGATAAAACTAACCACAAGAACGTAACTAAATAGCAGAAGACCAGGAGCTCTAGCTGGTAGCTGTTGCAGGCTCAGATGAAAGCCATGTGCAGCTGTCACAACGTGAGCAATGTGGGGGGAGCAACGAGACTCCTTCATTCGTCACGCCCCGTGCGTATATTCTCTCACTCCTTCATCATCGCCATGGCTGCATCAGCTCCTGGATAGGTCTGTGAATGAGTTAAATGCACTTGCAAGTCAACCATCTTAAAGGAATGGAATTTCCCCTATTTCTGCAGAGAGGAAAGTGATGTAGCAGTACAGTGGATGAGTGCCTACACCCTGGGGCAGACAGACTGCAAGTATGCATATAAGAAAGCATCAAAACATTAAAAAGGCCACGATATAACCCCAGACTTGCCTGATAAAACTGAGCATGCACAGATCATGTTTTGGTTTTGGGAAGGTTCAGACTTCAGGGTCTCTCTGATGAAGATATTTTCTTTTAAGCTACTCATTAAATAAGTTTAGAAGCTCTATAGTTATTATTCATGTAGCAACAACAAGCTGGGGACTGTGTAAGGCTCCAAGTACAATCTAAACATCAAACCCAATGCTATCTGTGTTCTTTTGACACCAGTGTCCAGACAGCTGGTGTATCTGTGGTGCTAGCTGCAGGGAGAGCAGGAGATCCAGAGACGTGCAGTCTGTGCCTGCCAAGTACTGGCATGCTGTGGGATCACAGATCCAGTTGGTCCTGACCTGAACAGAGATGGCTGTCCTGCTGGGAACACACTGGTTCTGATTGGTGGAGTTGCCTATGCCTTGTTTGTTATAAAAAAAAAACTGTAATTCAGGTCATTGCTGTAGCCAGTACATCCCCAAAGAGGAGAGACACATAGAGCGCATTCTCCTTTTCACGTGTCCCCTACCTTGTCATCCACACTGCAACTACAAAGTGAAACTTCTCTTGGGCACTGGTGCAAAAGATCTGTATCTGTTGGTGCTGATCTCAGATTGACCCGGACTGTTGCTTCACTGGACTTAGAAACTGTAGATTCTGTAGCACTGGAAGGAGGGCTTTTCTGATAGTATTATATACGTGAGTAGCCACCACAGACACATTAACAGATCATCATAAAATCAAATATGAGGTAATAATATTGGGTTATAGAGTATTTTGCTAAGAGATTAAAGCAATCATTGAAGCACCAAACTGAAATATTTGACTGCACAGGCCATGTTTTGTCATCATCTGTAAAGATACAGACAACTTCTGTTCTTATTAAATTGCAATGGCTTTTTTTTGCAGAGAAAGCAAATAGCTTATAAACCATAGTCTTATAAGGCAGTAATTTTTAATCACTTTGAAATCCATATCAAACTTGAATTGAATCAGAGTAGATAATGTATTCTAAAAGAAAACAAAATACCAGACAGTTCAGAAGTCCTGAGAGAATATCCTAATACTGTTTTCTCTCTTGATCCTTTCCCTGATTTCTATAGCATATTACATGTGCCATGTGCCCCTAGAAATAGGTTATACCATCTAACCAATTTGTATCCAAGCTCAACCACCACCACATGGGATCAATATATGAGAATATAATATACATGAAAGATTAATGTTGGCCTTGAATTAGCATTATTTGCAAGGAATGAATCCACATGGAATTGTTGACTACAAGTTATATGTTTGCCAGCTATCAACGCTATAACCAAGCACTGATGATGGTGCTATTCTTCCACTAAATAGTGACCCTTTGCTGTAGCTCTCGGCAAGCTGTGCTGACATACGGAGAAGCAATATGCCTGCTTTTGTACCTGGGATTTACAAAGACCTCACAGCAAGTCAAGCAATACGGATGATACCCCCCCGCCAAATCCCAGCTCTGACCTGGGGCACCTGCTGAGCTCAGCATGGGCAACTTTCCCTTCCCATGTATGGGCTGCTGGGACCAGAGGATCTGTCCACTTCCCCTGGCAATGACTATGCTGTGACTTAGCCTTTCCTTTGGGGCTCCTGTGATCTATTACTGAGGTGGTGAGAGGTGTCCTGCATCTCAGCCACAGAGCTACTTCTTGCTTATGTGCTTGTGGCCCTTCAGGCTCTTCTCTTTGCAGTTGGTGCTACCTGGAGGTCAGGTCCTCCTCCACCATCTCCCAAAATGATTGGCCTCGGCTGCTGTGAGGGCAGCAAGGACACGAGGACTGATCTTGTGCCTTACGGTCAGAAGAATCGCTGTCATGCAGGGCAGCTGTGAGCCTTGGCATGGGGACAGCAAGAAGGCCCCTGTAATTCTACCCAGCTAGTGACTGCCATGCCATGACATGAATGCGCAGAGCATATCTCCTAATACTCAAATCAGGCAAAAACCAAGTAAGAGTAAAGACTGTAGGATTCATCCCATGTTTCTGTTCAGAGCATGCAAGAGCATGGTTTAGGTATGTAGAGGGAAAATAAAATCTCCCCCCAGTTAATGCATAAAGTTACATAAAGTTACATATTCACTTGCCAGTGGAAGGTTAGAGAAGCCAAAAGAGCTCTTCTCACCTGTACCAGGTTATAACAGCTCAGTGACAGGCTGTGTTCAGCCTTCTTAATGGTCTCAGCCTCCGAGAGCTATAGAATCATAGAATCACTAGGCTGGAAAAGACCTCTTGAATCATTGAGTCCAACCATTCCTATCTGCCACTAAACCATGTCCCTGAGCACCTTGTCTACCCGTGATTCAAACGGTGATTCAAACACCTCCCTGGGCAGCCTGTTCCAGCCCCCAACCTCCTTTTCTGTGAAAAATTGTTGCCTGGAAGAGCTTGTCTCAGCTGAGAGCAGGGTCAAGGTCCCCAGTATTTGAGAGTTGAGAGAAAGTCTGCTTTATCACATAATGCAGCGTATCAAGAGGTCCTGCTGCAATCCTGTTTGGATCTAATGACACTAACACATTAATAGGAAGGCTCTGCCATGACACTGTGCTTTCAAATCCATTATTGTCATTGTGCTTGCTCACAGCCAAGAGGTCACATTAACTGCCATATTCAATGACTTCCCTATGAGGATCCTCTTCATAGACAAAAAATCAGCAATAGGAACTTTCTTTTCATAATAAATACAAATAAAATCAAGTCAGCAGAGTAGTGGATTTTGCTTAGAATGAAAATGAATTAGTCAAATCATCTGCTGCACAGGTGTGAAGCAGTTTGAATGTGGTAATCACAAAATGTATGCCTCTGCAGGCAGTACCTCAAAGTAAAGACAGCATTTAGTGTCAGCAAGGGCAGAATTTTCAGATGAGGGTAATCCAACTCTGAAATTCTAAAACCAGCATAGTGTCTGACCATGTGGAGCTCCACCTCGAAGTCTGCAGCACAGCCATTTAATAGCACGGTCTAGACCATGAGATGTCAAAGGAGAAGCATGAGGCTGCAAATTGTCTTAGGTAGGCCAAAGAAAGCGCTTCTTCTACTTGACAGGATCAGTTTAGGAAATTCACTTAGAATGCCATAGTTTATTAATGGCAGTTTTCAAAGGAATGATTGCCTTTTGCTGCAATAGTATAAGCTGACTGAAGGATTTTTCCTGACACAGAAGAAAAGCTAATGAAAATACAACAAAGGTCAAATGCCATTTTTAGTTGCACGCTGCCTTTGCATTTTCCAGTGCTCCCTTCCAACTGACACATAAGTATCCTCTGTCCAGAAAGCAGCATGCAGTAGTAATAGGCTTTTCCTAGGAGTCTGTCTCCTTTGGTGTGACTTTGATTCTTTGTAATGAGATTACAATCTGAAATGAATCAACTCAGTAAACATAAAGGTCCTTTGGATAGTACCAAGGCCGTTTGAGGCACTCAGATCAGAGGAGACTCTTTCTAGATGAATCATTGCATCAGTGAAGTGCAGCCTACTGGGATTCTCTGTGATAACTTGACCTACGAGATGAAGAGCAATCCCTTGCTCAGTCAGGAATACTGGTAGGAACGACCTGCCACCTGCATCTTGAACACCAGCCCATCTTGTTCTGCTGACTGAGTACTTTTCATCAGCCTTGAAAGACCTTGAAGACTTTCCCTGTAATTTCAGCTGTACTCAGCACAACTAGCACAGCTGGAGACGAACTAGACCAGTTTAATATTAAAAGCATCTCCACAGTGTACTAAATACACCTGGCCACCATAAAGAAATGCAAGAAAACCATTTATGCTGTAGCTAAATCAGTCCATATGGCAATTGTATGATTTGCTCCTTGGCATTCCTTTACCTACAGTCCTCCAAAGGAAACAAGCCCAAGGTGCAGTAAATTGCACTGAGGAACAATAATCACTGTATATTTAATATTTGGAAACTCAAATGCACCGTTTAACTACTTTCGTCTAAAAAACTATGTACTGTATTTCAGAACTTGTTACTTCAATAGGAGCACAATCAAGCTAAAAGACAGTAACAGATATTGAAAAAATGCCATCTGAACACCTGGCATCTCACAGCTAGATTACAGGGGAGCAGCACAGCAACATGCAAAAGAATATTTTCAACAAAGCAGGTGGGTGGAGAAAAGCATGGAGGCATTTCAAACAGCTGCCTTGACAGAACCAAACCCCAGGACAGCTGACCGAGGCCCAAAATAACAGTACAATCCCTCCATTCCCTCCCTCGAGGAGGATAAGGTGACTGCTGGAGCGAGCCGGAAGCTGGTGTTTCTGCCTGGCTATATGACTAATCCAAATATTTACATCAAAGCAACTCTGCTGATTACTGTGAAGGAGCAAAAAAGTGGGCTTAAGCCAAGTGAAACTACTAGACCTGAAACATGAGTCTACCACGGCTACCATGAGTCATTCAGGGCTATCCTGATGACATGGGAAAAAAGCTTTAGGCAGAAGAGGTCTTGTCAGCTGCCTGTACTGTCACGCAAGAAATAGTCGGTTCTTTCTCCTTCCCACTCCAGCCTTGCCATCATACAGCAGATTGGGCTCCTAAAGTGCTCTTTGTCTTCTTTCCCATTTGTAACTACTCAGGGGACTGTTTGTCAGGATTAAATATCTTTCTTTCCTTAACCTCTCAAAAGTTAAGTGTCTTATTTTTCTCCCCCATACTAAGTATTTGAGTAGGAGAGACAGGATAAGGCAGGGACCTTTTTTTTCTCTGTAGGGCAGGTTGTACCTACTTCTTCTCTTGGCTTCCCTATACCCTGTGCTGCCCTTTGTCCCATGTGGAAAATGTTGTGTGACCCTGTGATAGTCCCACCTCAGTTGCTCATATTTCCTACATAGTCCTTCCCTCCCCAGAGCAACTCCTTAATTGTTTGTGCTTGTACAGCACCTTATGCCCGTTCTGTACTGGTACAAATGATGACAAACCAAATACATTGTCTTAAGTACAAGGCAAAAGAAGAGTTTCCTGTTCTCAGAGACAGATGAAATCTGTACACGTTTCTGAACGCAGCATTGGCAACTAAATACTGCAACACGAGGAAAAGAATAAAATCTCTTAACAATTAACTGATTATAACTGAGAATTAAACACCTGATACTGGGCAAATTTTAAGGAGGAATATTACTGAGGTTCATTCCTGATGAACCCTATTCTTCAACCCTATTAATGCCCCAGCGTATTAGTTACTAGAAATCAGACATGTTAAACCTGTTTTCATTTCTAAAGAATTTAATCTGGTCCCCTGATGCCCTTTCCACCTACCTGCTCTCCTGTCTCCTCCAGTGTTTCTTTACTATTACTACTATTATTATTATTACTACTACTATTCTTATTATTGTGTAGAAAAAATGTTTTTCCCTATTCTTTTTATTTTAATGTGCTGGCAACCCATACAGAGGAGGCCCCCAGGCTATAGGGCCCTCTAGGTACATCAAGAAAGCTCTGACTGGAGTCTGGAACATTCAGATTCCAAAACATTTTCATAGTGAAACTCTGCAGCTGAAAACTCTGCGAGAGATTTCGATATCCACAAACTATCCTACGGAAAAACATTCTCCTAAAACAGCTGTCATGTCTCTGGCAAACAGGCATCACAAAGCATGCTTTGCCTGCTCATCCATCTGTTCATATTTTGCAGGAAATCTGTGAGAACCCACGGTTTATTATTGGTGGAGCCAACAGAACAGATATCTGCCAAGGAGAATTAGGTATGAAATTCTTACTTCAACTCTGCAGTTTTTAAAGTCTGCATCATTTAACTTCATTTTACTTCCAGGTGATATTTAGGATCCTGTGTGTCAGTATACCACTACACATATGATTCCTTCTCTATATAGCAAATCACGATAACTGCCTAGTAGCAACCTAGGGAAAAACTTCAAACAAAAGATGTTTTGCAGGGTGTGTTGCTTTTTGTGAAGTAGTATAATGAGTGTGTTACAATGCACCATTTGGTCTTTCTTTCAGGTTTTGAGGAGGGACAAAATTAGTTAAGACAAGAATAAGAGATAAAGAGAAGGACTGAGAGAGAAATTTCTCTTTGAGGAAATCTGATTGAGAGAAAAATCTGATCTGCTACTGTTGTATTTTTTCAGGTAATTAGTCCTGTAATTTCCATACAGGAGCTTCTGAAGGCCTCAAGCTAAGTGTACCTTGTACTCAAGGACAGCGTCTGTATTGAAGACGTTCAATATAAGCTCATATGTTCAAATGTACTTTGATGTATAGAGCCACTACTTAGGTACAAGTGATGCCTCTGCCACAGTCATCCATACAGCACTTGACTGCACTGCTTTGTAAAGTCATTGCCCACTCAGGTCTCCTATGTCTTTCATGGTTTTATAACATCTCCTGTGATCTTTTTCCTAAGCTAATAGGTTAATTGTTTCATTTAAGTGGGGTTCTCTGCTTGTGACTGTCCCCATCGCCTTCCCAGTACTTTGTCTTTTTAAAATTTATTTAAAACTGTCTTTCTTCTTGAGGCGACTAAAACTTCACTGTTGTCAAGGTGTGGATGCAAATGAGTTTACATGCATAACATGTACTCTCTTTTTTTGCCTTCCATTCCTACTACACATAGAATTGCTTATCTTTTTCACTTCTGCTGAATACTGGATAGTTTAGGAAACTCCTGCTCACAGTGGACCCCACATGCTTCATGGGGGAAAACTTGTGATTTAGAATGTACTACTATGTGAATAAAGTTGTCTTTCCAAAATATATACATATATGTATTTCTATACGTTTTATCACTTCGCTAGATTCATAAATTTCTTTAACAACTCCATGCAATCAGGCTGAGTTTTCACTACCTCATATTATTCTCTCACCCCACTAATTCACACTGTTCAGGCAAGTTTATTGCATAACATCTCTTACAGTAGCAAGAGATGTTAATTAAGAATCGAGGCATCTTTGCTGAACACAGAAGTACTATGGGAGGAAGTCACTTTCCCAGAGCTTTCACAGAGGCAGCAAACTTGCACAAGAGTCTGAAGGAGGAACTGAAAAGTCCTAAAAGAGGCAGCGTTTAAAACAGTGCAGACATAGGTTCAAAAAGAGGAAAACATGTCAGAGCAATGCAGCAGGAAAGAGACCCTCCCAGAATGATGACTGGGACAGCAGGTTATCTTGAGAGCAGCAAAAGAAAAGGAGAGACAACCTCAGCTGTAGAGGAGCATCTGGGAGAGAGTTGTGTCTCAGCTGGTCTCTGTCCTAAGCTCAGAAGGAGAACTAATGTTGCAAGTCAGAAAGGGATTCACTTGGCACAGAGAAACCTTCACACAGGTAACAGTGCTCATCAGATTTTAGGCTTTTCCTGAATTACAAGGAACAACATGTATTTAACAGATACATAGCTAGCCATGAAATATGTCAATGAGCATTTCCAGAGTACAAATAAATGAAGTGCTAACATACTGCAGAACACACAGAGAAGACTGTGTGTTCTGAGACTGAAAGGCGAGGGCATGCTCTACTGAGAATAAACATGTCACTTTGCAGTATCTCAGATTTCCCCTTTGATTCTAGTTGCTCTGTCTCTTCATTTTGTCTGCTGTTTCTGCCTGTTTACAGGTGACTGCTGGTTCCTGGCTGCCATTGCTTGCCTGACGCTGAATAAAAAACTACTCTGTAGAGTCATACCTCACGACCAGTCCTTTATACAAAACTATGCTGGCATCTTCCACTTCCAGGTGAGTCCCTTCATCTAGCAGGATGCAGATGTAACTGTATTTATCCAAGAGAGAGCTCAGCTCTTGGGTGCACTCTTGCATCTCACTTCTCCACCTTTGGAAAGCATGAGCAACAGCAGGGAAAGAAGAGGGATTGAATTGCCTCACTTTAAACTCTTCCAATGGGGCAGTCACAGAGGGGTCAGCCCGTACTGGCAATTCAGGAACATTAACCCATTCAGGAAGCATTTGCAGATTGCTTTCTCCTGCACATAAGGGATAGCAACAGGTGCCCAGTCCTGCCTCGCTGCCCAGATGCAGAGCTACAGCCAGAACAGGCATGCTTGTAGTTGCCAAGAGTGTCTATTTTTAGGCCCATGAGCAGCTGGTCTGAAAAAAACCAAGTTATTGTTGAACCACTTATTCAGAAAAGATTGACTACTTCCCGTATTTCCCTTGGGTCTCCTAAGGGACCTCTCACTGTCCCACAGATGTTGTGTGGGAGAATTCAGTCCAGCTGCCACTCCACCATTGCTTTTTGCCACACTACAAAGCAGTTAATTTCCACATCTCTTTCCGTCTGTTTTTTCAGCCAGGCTCCCTGCCCCTGCACCAAGCCAAGTCAACCCACATTTCTTTCTGTTTGCATTTATTCAGTTCTGGCGCTATGGAGACTGGGTGGACGTCGTCATTGATGACTGCTTACCCACATACAACAACCAGCTGGTCTTCACCAAGTCCTCACAACGCAATGAGTTCTGGAGCGCCCTCCTGGAAAAGGCTTATGCAAAGTAAAATGACCCAGCGGACTATGCTGTGTTCCCCACCAAGGCTTTGGCTGGGGAGGGGGGACTAGAACCACTGCCTACAGGACTTATAATAAGCACACAGAAAAACTGAACATACCAGTGATTTTTCCTCATAGACTTTCGTGCCTCAGATTTGGGGATGGGATAAAACATTTTCTAGGTGATTTCGTTACTCATTCAGAAGTTTACATTTGATTCTCCACATCTCTTTCACAGGTGGCATGTTTTAAAACTTTTAATTGTTTTAACCACACAGGGCTTGTGGGGTTTTTTAGTATGTGTGTTTACATATCTTTATTTATACACACATACCAATAAGATAAATGTATATTATGCAGAAAAAAAAATATACAGGTAGGTATCTTTATCAGTGTAAAAGAGAATCTTACTTTTATATTTCCAAGACTTCATGGGTCATATGAAGCTCTGAAAGGAGGCAACACCACCGAAGCCATGGAGGACTTCACTGGAGGCGTCACAGAGTTCTATGAGATAAAGGATGCCCCTAAGGATATCTATAAAATCATGAAACATGCCATTGACAGAGGGTCCCTTATGGCCAGCTCCATTGATGTGAGTCCACATGAACTTTGCAGATCAGCTATGAGAAAACAGCAGAGGAGAGGGACCTCTTCATCTATAATCAAACACATGCCACATTTCAGAACTGTTTTGTTTTTTAGTTCACTAGCAAATACCCATTTCTAGGAGATGGAGTAATCTCCGCTAGACACGACCCATTAGCAAACAGCAAGTGCAAAAGGGAAATGAATAGAAGCTGAACGGGGAGGTGGGGAGAAGGAGTGTGATAAGCAAAAGCAGGACACCCCCACCCTCAGTGCCCTCCCCAATAAAACAAGGTTAGCCAGGGTGTTGCTATTAAGACAGAAATCTTCATGTCAAAGATGCTGAGTGCAAATTGGGAAATCAACCTTTCAATTGCCAACACAGCCTTAAATTGTCTTCATTTACTGTGGTTAATTTAAAAGTGAGAGCAAAAACACTAGCTTAAATAACCATTAAGGAGTACGAAGTTGCAGTGAGGGCAAAAGAACAACCAGTTCTATCAACCAATGTAGATAAGTATGGACCATCTAGCTTACGATGACAGAGAAATTATCTAGGCTACCTTATCCCACACTTCTTTCTTATAGAATTTCTCTTCTTTTTCCCTGCTTCATCCTTCCACGTGATACTTTTCTCCTGTTCACTGTACCAGGATAACTTAGGTTTTTCCTATGGAGCAGCTCCGCGGAGTGACATCGGGGAACTGATTGCTCGAATGGTGAAGAACCTAGAAAACGCACAGATGACTCACTCCACTGTAGACTACCTGGAGACAGATGAAAGGCCAGCCTGGGTACGTATGTTTCCAGAAGCGGTTGACTTCACTGTGCTTTTATTTACAGACTGAACAGTAAAAAAATGTATCATCTATGCTTTTAAATCCTTATTTGGCTTCACTGAGTTAACCCAACACCTACAGGACTGTTCTTATGAACGCTATTTGGCATATCTGTTAGAGGATTTCAGTCCTTTCAAACATGGTGACTGATACCATCGGGCTTTGCTGATCCTGAGGCAAAGGGCTGCTGGCTTGTGACAAAGGCTTATAGTTTCCAGGCCTTACCTGTACAGTAGAAATGGAGAGCAAAATCACATCAAATATGTCAAGGTGGCACATTTGTTACTGTATATGGGAAACGGGCACGATTAGAGGATTTTATAAAGTCCCTCACTTGCAAAGGATGGAAGGAGCAAGAAAATTAAAATACTAGAAAGGAACAAGATCCTCGATTGTGGAGGTGGTGTGAAAGAAAGAAAAAGCAAGTTCTGCACAGCTCTCACTCCACGCACAGAAGTTCTTGGCGAAATCATTTTAAGATAGAGTGTACTGCGGAGCTCTGCCCTCCAATGGAGGGGAGTCTGCTCTCAGGAAGCTCCTTTTAGATTACTGCCTTCAAGATCGTCTTTTAAAAGATGCAACAATGAAAATGAAAAACATGTTGAGTTTCACATGTGGTAAAATACAAAGTGACTCCAGCACACATAAGTATCGAGCAAAACAGAGAGAAGGACATTAAAACTTTCAGAAGAATATCCCATATTAGGAAAATTAAAAGGTTTCAAATTTGTAGAGGGGCACGTTGCTTTCTCCTTCTGTCTGTCAGGCAGCTGCCATGCTTTGTGTCCATCACAGTCCTTGACACCTTGCCCTTTAGAGAACTGCATTTCCATTACAATAAAATTACATCTTTCAATTTACAGGGAGAAAAAAAAATACTAACACCCACCCCAACTACATCATCTAAAACTTTTGGTTGCACAAACTGTCTTCTGCATAGCAGCAGAAATTTGCAGCTGACTTCTCCTCTTTTGTTACCCATATTTAGTCTTCCTAGAAGACTGAAATGATGTAATCCTTCAAGAAAGCCCAGTATAACTGTCTGGTTTTGCAAGCAGAGCTGCCCAAATCACCCATGTAGGGAGAGGAATTTCCTGTCTACTCAAAGAGGGTTGGAAAACTTTCTATAGTTGCTGCCCTGTCAACCAATTTGCTGGTAGTTATTACACAGTCCTGAGCCATCACCAGAAAAAAAACAAAACCATAACTCTTGATGGAAAGAGGCAGGTGGTGCAGACTTCAGAAGTACTTTAAAACAGCAGCACTGGGGACCCGCAGAAGTTAATATTCTTAAACAGAGAAGAGTTATGATAAGTAATGATGGCAACAACATGAGTAGAAATGAAAAAAAAGGAAATCTATGTGAGGTTATAGGCATAAAAAGCATGAAAATAGGAGCAGAATGGAATTGATGGAAAATAATCATGAAAGACAGGAAATATTTGGATAAGGTCTTCCCTGTGCAAGCCGAGAATATATCTGTGAAACGTTACTAATTCTCTGTTTCCAACTGTGCCTTTCTCATGTCCTCAGATTTAACAAGAAGGAGTGACAGAATTACTGGCAGGGCTTTGCAGCCTTTGCACGTGGTCCATGTATGCATAGCGGAGCCTTTCCTTCCCACTGCTCTCAGTGATCTCTCCTACAAGCACAGCTGACTGTGTGCACCTGCCATCTCCCTCTCCACCCTTTATCTTCCAAATAAAAAGCATTCTACCAGGCACACTAATCGATTGCCCGGGCAGCAAGAAGATTTCCTGAATGTCAGTTAGAAAAAATTTCAGTCACGAGGATTTTACTGATTATGCAAAAAAATGTACATCTCCACAATAAATTAATTCTTAAAAAAAATAATACTCTCAGTTAGTAGGAACAGTATTAAATGGGGTGTTTTAATGTTATTGTGATAAGATTGCAGATATGTGTAAAGATTAAAGTATTCTTCTAGGTGTTGATGTGCTCTTGTGTTTCCTGTTAATTTGTAATAACCTTACTCAGCCATACAAGAACATATTATCCCAGAAAGGGCTGAATAGTCCTTCTAACAGAAAATCTAATTATTTGATGGAACATGCTAATATATAGCATGCTTAAAGTGCAAAAATGCAGTAACCTGCACAGGGAAAAAAGTAAATCACAAAATCTGCTTTCTAATTGATACTGACTTTTTTTTATTATTAACTTTTTTTGCTTTTTAATTCACACTTCACTCCTTTCTAACCAACAGCATTAATTCTGTGGGCACTACGCTTGGCCACCTTGGCAAACACAAAGAAGAGAACAAAAAACACCCCTGTCACCTGAATGGTGTCATCCTCCATCCGAAAGCCCTGGGTGGCAATACCTGCTGAGCTCTTCATAACTCTTACAAGTTTTTATTTTATATCTAACAGACCATAGTGCCAATGCAGTATGAAACCCGGATGTCCTGCGGGCTTGTCAAAGGTCATGCTTACTCTGTCACAGCTGTGGAAGAGGTATGTACTGCCCCTCTCCTCCAGCTGTTGGGAGCTGTGGTCTACATTGGTCTAGAGCCAGTCAGCAACGCTTGGGGTTGGAGGGAGAAAGAAAAATAAATGAGATAAAGAAACAAAATTTACATTTAAATAAATGAAAGCCTTCTGGAAAAATAAGTCTGAGTTTTGGCTTTCTGGGGAAACAGATATTTCACTGTGGTCTTCTTGGGAAACGATGGCCACAGCAGGCCACCTCCTGGTTTTACAGCCCTCCTGCCCTCACCCCCAAGCAGGTCAGGCTGGGCCATGGTCCAGGAAAGCAGCATTCACTGGAAAAGCTGGTATTAGTAATCCAAGAGGCAGAACATTTCCTTTTGAACCTACTCTCAGTCTCTTCCTTTTACCTTCTTTTTCAATTAGACAACTTTTAAAGGGCAAAAAATACGTCTGGTAAGGCTGAGAAACCCCTGGGGGCAGGTGGAATGGAACGGACCTTGGAGTGACAAGTGAGTAAAACAGAACCTCATGTGATTTGAAAAAAAATCGCAGCTTTATTTGCCCTTATGCATCTTGTGCATGACCCTAACATTTAATGATGAGGTATCTGCATTGTCTTTGCTGTTATTTTGATGCATTCACTTTGAAGTTGAATGCTTGGCTGAAGCTGTAAAAAGACTACCTAGAAAAGATGTTGAGAGGCCTTAATCAAAGGAAATAAAGACAGCAATTCAGCAAATTCAACAATGCCCATTTTTAAAACAAGATGTGACTGTAGAAAAATCTTTTAGGTTATGGAAGAACTGGATGAAGAAAGATGTCAGTACACGAGTGAGCTTGGATAAAGCTTCTCATTGGGTTTTACTAAAAGGAATTTCAATAGATACTCCAGCAGTCAGAGTCTGCAAACACTTTTACCTTTAAGCTGAATAAAATCACCACAGTTGAGCAGATTTTTGAGAGCTCCTATGAGGAAGTCTGAAGGGAAGGCAGAGAGGAGTAGCACAATTGCCTTTTAATTTGGGCATGCGGAGAGGTGGTTAGCATTAAGAACAAACAGTTACGAGGCTCTCAAAGGAAAAATTATATGATTGTAGCAAGATGACTCTTGACTTACCACTCCAGGAGCCTCACAGTAAAGAGCAGAAATTTTAATGGAAATTGTATTGCAAATTGTAATCTAACTTGTTTGCTGCTTTGAAGGTCAGAAGAGTGGAACTTCATTAACGAAGAAGAAAAAATACGCCTACAGCACAAGATCGTGGAGGATGGGGAGTTCTGGTGAGAATATGGGGCCTTGGGCAGCCTGATCTAGTGGGAGGTGTCCCTGCACATGGCAGGGGGATTGGTACTAGATGATCTTTAAGGTGCCTTCCAACCCAAACTTTTCTATGATTCTATGAATATCAGGTGAAAACTTGTGTTTCTCTAGGAGATATGCAACTAAAAAAAAAGTTAATCATATTGCACTACCTAAATCTGAAAACCATTGCAGTAATCATGTTCCCCTTCATATTCCCAATAAGCCCTGTTCTGCAATCCTCTAATTATTCCCACCAGGGTTTATTAACTGCCACCAACATAGCCCTTCTACTTCCAGAAGCCCTCCATCACCCTTCCCAAGTACTCTCAGCCCAGCATCTCCCAGTCTGGAGCCGTACCGATGTTAATGGACCAACCAGCAGGCCAAATGCATTATGAAATCAAGGCACTCCCACTGCAAACTTGCCCTACCAGCTGCAGTAACAGGAACCAAATTTCTCTATCTCACCAGCATTTCAGGCAACCGCCCACTGTGTAAATCCATTTGAGTTCAATTTCCCCTCAATTCCTCCAGGATATCATTTGAAGATTTCATGAGGCACTTCACAAAACTTGAGATCTGTAACCTCACACCTGATACGCTGGAAGCCGATAAACTCCAGACCTGGACAGTGTCAGTCAATGAAGGGCGCTGGGTGAGAGGCTGCTCAGCTGGAGGTTGCCGCAATTATCCAGGTGAGCAATGGTTCTTAAGAGAAATAAGGCCCCTCTGATGGCAACTGTATGAGATCCCACAGGCTGTCCTACCACACCCTTGTCAGTGCTTGCCCATAGAAAAAGTCTCAGTGGATGAGGCACACAATTTTGTAGCTGGATTTCTGTCACTGGGTTTGTGACAGCACATTGTAAGGCCAAAAGGCAGGCTTGGCTAAGACAAATCATTGTTCAAATACTTCACAGTGCCCCGAGTAAGATAAGCCAGATCAATTTCGCTCCAACTGTTAAGTTTCAGTTGGGAAATCCACTTTCTGAGAACTTTAGGTGTTCTGGAAGTTTGACAGATGCAAATTCTTCATTTTATATCATCCTTTGCTGTGCAGTTTTGTTAGAACTATGTAAAAACCATAACATGTAAAAAAAAAAATAGGTATCTATTAGCCCAATTTTAACCTTTCCCTCAGGAGCCACAGTCAGGGAAGCTAAAAGTTCTCTTTGATGAGTATTATTAGAAAACTGAAGCTTTACATATTTGCTTTGGATTATTGGTGGGATTTCACAGATACATTTTGGACCAATCCCCAGTATCGCTTGAAGCTCCTGGAGGAGGATGATGATCCTGAGGATGAAGAGGTTATCTGCAGCTTTCTCGTCGCACTGATGCAGAAAAACAGGAGGAAAGAACGCAAGCTGGGAGCCAACCTGTACACCATTGGCTTTGCCATCTATGAGGTAGCAGGTCTAGACTTCGTCTGCACTATGGTAGCAAATCCTGACAGTATGCATTTATCAAGAGAGTCATTGAATCATTCAACCTGTATACATGAATTACAATTTTTACTTTGCAAGGAACTCAGGGGAAAGCTGGAAGAGAAGAAGGAAATTCAGGACTTTGTAACAATTCAGCCCATAGTAACCTCAGGGTTTACCCCATCTATAAGTAACATAATTTTTAGACTTTTATGGTGAGTTCATGCTAGATGTTAATTTTTCACAAGTATTTGTCAATCTCCCTTTCATCCTTGCTGAAAGTAAACATTTCATTAAAAGACTAGTGTAAGAAAGGAAACAAACATCCAAGATGCATATATAGTGATTGACCTCTACCCTTGCTATCAACCCCATAAAGAATTCAATTTACTCAGTCCCTTGCACAAACACATTTAGTTCAGATCTTAGTAAATCTCATGCAGATCCCAAGAAATCTGGGAAGGAAGATAGAAGTTGCTTGGAATGATTATATAACTCGGGGCGTTTTATTTACTGCCTGCATCCCCAGAAACCTATATGAACTCCCTTCTGTATGATCTATAAACAAGTGGACTCACCCAGCAGTGATAGACTATAAACAAGTGGACTCGCCTGACTGTTTCTTCTCTTTCTTTCTCCCTAAGGTGCCCGAAGAGGTACGAACAGAGAGGAGGCAGATTGACATCTTGGTGTATGCTCAAAGCTAGTGTTACTGTTGCACCTGTCTGTAAGTCAGCAGGAAAGTCTCCAGTCAAGTTTGTTTTCAGGGATGTACAAAGAGTGAAACTGCTAACCTTTCTGCTCTGCGTGTTTATTAGTACCATTTTGCAATCCACTTTTAATTCCTTCCTGCTTGCACCCCATTTTCATTTGCACCTTTTCCTCTGTTCTTTTTTCTATTCTGTGTCAGGCCATGGCTTGCACAGCTGGTCAGCAAGCCTGGGTCTCGGGAAGAGGGACCAGTGAGCATTTTGCCATTTCACCCCATGCAGAAGCACCCTAAACCATTTTCATTTCCTCCTGTGAATAATGCCAACAGCCTGTATCCTGCAGCCAGTGAGTTCTCACTATAGAGTCAGAATTTGTCTGGAAAAGAAACGGTATTTTCAGCCATTGAATAAAAGTCATTAAAAGTACACAGATAAAGTTTTACTGAGGCTGTCAGCAGCTGAATCTTTGGCATCACAAATTTTGTAAGCAAGCTTGACAAAAGCTGCTACCTGAAAAACGTGAAGATGACAATCTGAACCCTGTCTTTGACGACTGTTTTACAGGTGATTATTTCTGTAGCAAACAACTTACAAGTGTTCTTAGCCCACAATTCTTGATTTAATTTTCATATTTGAACCAATGCAATTTTTGATTGTCATGTTTCTTTAGTAGATACAGAATTCATATTTTGTCCAGGCAAGGACACTTTTCCACTGAAAGCACCTTTACCTTGCCACACAGCACACAGGAGTTTGCATATACCACTCCTTGTCGTGCCATCCTCCAAAGAAAGTAGCTGAACTTTGGTTACACACAATTTACCATCCAACAACACTTTTATCCAACAGATAAAAGTGCCTACACAGCAGAAGTCAGTCAATGTTCTGCTGGTGGGTCCTGGAGCAGGTCTCAGAAGCCAATTAGACCCAGCCAGTAGCAGCTTCGAGGCTACACACACTGTATCTGTTCCCAGCTAGCATCCTTTGCCAGCTCCCTGCTTGCTAAGCTGCTGCTGTATTTGTGTTTTCTGTCCCAATCACATACTGCCTGCTTGACAAGCCACCTAGAGAATGGGTAAGACTTCCTTGAAGACAATTTGACTTATTTGTCCTGCAGATGCATGGTACTAAGCACCACTTGCAAAAGGATTTTTTCCTCTACAATGCCTCTAAAGCTAGAAGCAAGACCTATATTAACATGCGAGAAATCTCAGAGCGCTTCCGGCTACCTCCCAGCGAGTATGTCATCATCCCATCGACATATGAACCTCACCAGGAAGGAGAATTCATCCTGAGGGTCTTCTCAGAGAAAAGAAGTCTTTCAGAGTAAGTTGCAAATCCATTTATTGGCCATAAAGGTGGAGGTTTTCTTGCTAGCCAATTATAGTCATGTTCCCAGTTTGCTATACCTGGCTTTTAATTTTCTTAACCTCATTACAAACTCCAAGCTGCAAACTCATTTTCCCAAGCTTCCCTCATAGTCTAACAAAACCCTGCCTTGAATTGTCTTTGGAGAAGCTTACTACTTGTAGAATATCCTTTCTAAACATACCGTTGGCCAATTTTAATAATGAAAATGAATCAGTTTGTGTTTTATTGCTATATGGGACTAGCTGCAGTTTTGGCCAGATGTATCATATTCACATAGATCCAAATCCAGCTATTAATGAAACACAGAAGTAGGCAATTATTTCTTTTCCATTATGCTCTTCAACTAGTTTCCTTGATTCAGCAAATTGCACCCAGTATCACTTCATTTAGGCCAAACAGCTTCTGGTTTACTCCCAGCTGTCAAAGTTCAGAGTGATCAAGGCACTTCAGAGGAGCAAACCAGGCAGCAGTGCTCCTGGAAGTGGTACTTGTGGGATGCTCAGCTCAAACTGGGAAAAGCTACAACTAGAGCCTGCAGCTGTAATGCTTGGAAGACAGCTCACATTATCGCCTGTCTGGAAAGTTCAAGTGGCTGCTTACAAACCAGCTACAGACAAAATGCAAAGTTGGAAACAGCCACTTTCCTGATTTATTTATTCTGCTTTCTTTTAGGGAGGTTGAAAACATGATTGAGGCAGAACGTCCATCGGTAAGCACTGTCCTGGGCCTCTATTTTATGTAAATAAAAGTAGGAAGGGGAGGAGCATCACAACTAGGGAAAACTACAGCAGGAAACCGCTTGTGGCCACACAACAGCTCCTTTAGCATAAATTCCCACATCTTTTTTATCAAGATACCTTCATACTTTTATTAACACTTGCTTCAATACACTTTCTAACCTGATCAGACCAAAATCTTTTGCCAGATTTGAAGACATTTTCCTGGCATAAAGAAGCCGGGTGCTAAGTGTTGGCTTTGCCTCCATCAGTTGAGAGTATTCATTTACTGGGGGTCCCTAAACTTCTGTGCCCTGAGATTTGTCTGTGAAATTGATATCTCATCTAATAAAGAAAAAAAGTACCTTATTTTGAAGTACATGCTTTCTGGAAAGGCGTCCTAATGATATTCAAACCTGCATCCAGGACAAGCTCTAATGCTTCAGCCTAGGGTTTTATACATCTGTATGGGAATATACTAGAGCTAACAATACAATTAGTCTTGAAAAAAAATCAGAGGAGATGCTGTTACACAGAGCAGAGTGTCATCAAACTTTGCTCAGAGATGTTACCCTTTTCTTTGCTGTCATGATAAAAAAATAGCTGTCCAGATCTGGTGGCATTTAATTGCCACTTCAGGTAACATTGATCTGTGGGTACAGAAGTCCAATCTCCACTGCTCCGTCGGGCTGGGGAACAAAAAAGGCAAGAGTTCAAGGTAAAGGTACAATAGAGATTTTATTCAAATGGACAAAGGCCCAGATGGGATGGGACACTTCTGCTATGGTTTCTGCAATTTCTATCCTTCGCTATGCAATATCTTGGTGGGTGTGTTTTCCCCTCCATTTTTGAGATTTGAAAACTGTGTGAATATAAGAATAGGAAAAATAAATGTAAGAAAGAAAAAAACCAAATTTTAGTTCTGCATAATATGCATAAAATCTATAATTCCATTTACAAACACTTTTTTTTTTTAAACTGTCTCTCTTAATACAGAAGAAGAAAAAGGGCAAGGTGGGTACTTGTGCAATGTGCTGAGCGCCAGCAAGACAAAGAGCATGTGCAATGCATGCGAAAGGAGGAGAGTTCCTTGGTATCATCAGTGGTTTCTCTGCACCTGGAAACTGGTCTAGTTAATGAAGGGCACTGGATAAGAGGCCATTTACAGGCAGCAAAGATTTTGTCTTCCTACATTAAAATCTAATGTAATAGCTATAGCATCACATACTCTTCTCACTCAAGGAGGAGCAAAAGGGCAACAAATTTTTGAGCTTTACAAACTTGATCCTCTGGGTTGCTCAACTGCCCTTCCTGCCTGCCTCTCCACGGGCATCTCAGCACCCCTTTCTAGTGCAAATCACCACTTCTCCAGACACATGCCCTCACATTTGCTTTCCACTGCCCAATGCAGCTACTCCTCTTTCCCAAAGTTTCTGCCCAACAGAGTCCACAGTTCTCCTTTTGATTCTACACAACACATTTAGGACCATGAAAATATAACCAGGCATTTCAATCTCAAGACAAGCTGTTTGCAATTAATACTTTAGAGAAACATATTTGCATGTTGTAGAGGCTTTCCTTGTTTTAAATGTGCTAAACCAAAACAATTGTGTGGCTTCTTACAGCTGAATGCTCCAAGAATTAATACTGAGAAAGAACATAAGCTTCCAATAATTAACAAGCTCCTACACAAAACTCGATTTCTGTGTAGGATTCAGATTCTGTTTGCTTTCAGTGCTGCTGTCCTTCATAGAGAGGGGCAAGCTCATCAGTTTAACTGAGAATCTGGGAGGTTTATTTTGCTTAAAAATAGAAGTGTAATGCTTACAGGGTTACTGGCTTTCTGAAAGACAGAAGCCAGAGATTGCACTATTTGCCAAAATAAATTTTGCAGCTTGTTTTTTTAGCATGAGGAGAGCAGCAACTTCAGAAATTCCTCCCTTTCTTTTCTTTCCTTCCCATCTCTGGCTCCTCTAGGCATCCTCTCAGGGCAGGAGCTGCTGCTGCATGTGCTTTGCCACAGAATGAGTGTCCCCAAATACTATCCTTTCCACTATTTTTTTGGGTGTGTGTATGTGTAATTTCCACTTCTCTCTTGTTCTCTTCCTTCTTCTTCTAGCCTATCATCTTTGTTTCTGACAGAGCAAACAGTAATAAGGAGCTGACAACACATGAAGACACTACCAAAGATGGTGAAAAAAAACACGTGGATGAGAAAAAGGTTTCTGCAGCAATGGCAAGGGGGGAAATAGGGCTTGGACTGCCCAGCATGAAAGAGTGGCTGAGGAGAGCACAGGAATGGGGCGACATTCTTAGGGGTCTACAGTTTTTCATCAAATCTTAGCATAACTTCTGTTGGTTTTTTGTGGATCTAATGAGCATGAGTGAACAGTCTACCCCTTCGGTTATTTAACACCTCTGCTGAAGGATGTAATTGCTTGAAAGCATCTCCCCGTGGCTTTCTCATACGAGGAGACTGGCTGTGCGGTATAACTCACTCTTGCTGAGCCCCCTCAAGCAACACCCACTTTACACAGGGCACACGTGCAAATTGCACCTGAGGGGCTTTGGGAGCTCCTGGCAATGATCACAGCCTCTCCCTACTACAAATTACACAGCCCTTTTCCAGTCCCTGTTGGCCAGATTAAACAATGCATGAATAACCCCAGGAGCTCCTGCACCTCTCCTTTTTTATCTCACGATTGGCCAGAGGGAAACAAGCTGGCAAATTTGGAGTTTCTGCCTGCAGGTGGGTGAGGGATGCGAGGTGCAACAGCCAGATTCTGCACTCAGGCTCACGGCATCTGTAGGCACAGGCCGAGTGTCCGCTTCCAGGGAGCATACTGTTCTGCTGCACGACTGCCACAGCACACAGGTGGCAAAGGGGGGACCAATCTTAATTTTTCTCTCTACTTAGACAAACAAAAATAAGAACTAAACCAAGAAATTAAATTTACTTTGTTACACATAGTTCCGGTAATTTAATATTGGGGGCAGGAGGGAGTGGGCAGATAAAATATAGTCTGCTTTTTCGCTTTCAGCCTCAGTTCAGGCTTGTTCTTTGCATGTGTCTGAGAAAACTTCGCTTTCATCTTTTTCTTCTGCCTCTTTTGCTACTTGACTCCAGCAAGAGGTCCTCCACACTACAAAGAGCTCTAAAGCCCGAGTCCCTCTGGTCAATTCATAGCCTTCAGGGCAGCTATGGAGCAGATAAGTCTCTTCTGCTCCAAACTTCTTTGCAATTTTTTTAAACAAAAAACTAGAAGATAAAAATCTGTCAGTGAAAATAATCATTTAGGCTCCTTCCGAGAGAAAAGAGAGCAAAGGGATGGAATGAAGTACTCAGCAGTTTTGCCAAGGAACACGTTTAATAAAAAAGGAGAAAGTAACAAAAGGGCCACCCATTCCTCCAAAGAGGTCCAGATTTATTAAGAGGCTTCTTTGCACAAGGGCAAGAGAGCCTCCAGGCCACTTCCCTTCCCAGGTAAGGCTGCATCTCTTCTTTGCTTGTCTTTTTCCAGCGCCCTTCAGCAAAAGCTCGTGAAAAGAGTGAAGAGGAAAAACAGTTCAGGAATATTTTCCGACAGATTGCAGGGGATGTGAGTATGGAACTGACTACTGTTCCTGCCGTCAAAGCAACCTAGGCACAACAGCACAAAAGTCAACTGATTCAAGCATACAAAACACTGAATTTCAAAATTTCCTTTGAGTTCTGAAGTTAAGCAAAATCAAATCAAAATCCAATTAAGCATACAGCTATCCTCATATGTACATATAAGGCTATTCCCATTGTGTACAAGGAAGCCTTATTTAAAGTCAGCCTTTCACTTTTATCACTACTACAAGATGCTATTTTGCCTGGCAAGTATAAACAAGTAAGAAATACAATGCCCTGCAGTATATGCTTAATGAGGGAAGTTAAAAGTAAAGAGAGATTAAAGAACTGCATAGATCAGGAGATCATGAATGGGTTACAGGGATTTTTGGCTTACATGCTGGCTTGAAATTACTGGTTGTTCTTCTAGTTGGAGTTTAATAAGCACCATATGGTAACCTTAGACATACCTTGTGCTGCAGCCCAATAAAGATTTGGACTAACGTTTATATGAACTAGAATGCTCTGTAGTTTGAAGCATGTTTAGGTCACACTGAAATGTGACGAAAAGCTTCATACTTTTAGCAGATTATTTAATGGATGGATATGTTTAATAAGGAATGTTGCAATTAATGATATCCTCACCACATTTCTCACCAGGACATGGAGATCAATGCTGAGGAACTCAGGAATGTTCTCAATAATGTCGTAAAAAAACGTGAGTTTAAGCGTGTTTTCAGTAACCCTGGACACAGGAATCTGTGTTACAACATAACCCTCCACCTCTGAGTTGCACTCTAAATATTATTTAGTTTCAAGCTTACAAATTTCCTAGTTATACTTCCATGGATCTTGCATCTGAGACTTCATTGAGCTGAACTTTTCATAGAAATGCTTTCTATGAGTGATCAAGTATTGATAATACAGAAATGAGCAAACATCCATTGGAAGTATCACTTAGGATAGTACAGCATTTCTAGCAGTCTGCAAATTGCCTTTAAAAATAAAAAGTTCTAATGAAGAGGCAAACCTTCTCCCTACCTGGCAAACTTAAGCCCACAGAGCCTGGGCTTGCTTAGTTACCTGGAAGTCAGAGTTTTCCCAGAAGTTTTTATTATATGGAACAGGTCAAGAAAAGTAATCTCTAATACACAAGCTATAACATCACTTAGAGGCCAAACCTACTTACTTCACCTAGTAAGAAATGAGTGGTAGAGATATCTCAAAAGATTCTACTTTGAGTAGAGATACACCTAAGAGGAAGAAACCTATGCTGATTTGCATGATTTGTTTTCACCCAAGTCCATTTATTTCAGATAAGGACCTAAAGACAGAAGGATTTGAACTGGAATCCTGCCGCAGCATGATTGCTTTAATGGACGTATCCTTTCCTGGTGAAAGGGGAGTGCTTGATACGACACGAGTCCACTTGGATTGTACTTCCCACCACTACACACACACAACTTAGTAAGCCAGGGAAGCAGAACAGTACACTATATTTTGTAGTCAGATAACGCAGCATTTCTGGCTTGGCACATCTTAACTCCAGTCACACCCAACATTGGTGGTTGATCGGGAGATTAAAATACTGCAGAACAGAAAACTGCAGAATAAGTCAGTCTGATACGCTTCCTGCGGAATCAGCACCTGGGCAGCTCGTGTACTAAAGCACAATCTTTTTAAACCAACTCAACATAACTACAGTTCTTGTCAACAAACTTACTGTATTTCTCTCTTAGGTTTGACATTCCACTGCATGCATAGCATACGACTCATACAGAAATTGTCTTAGAGCTATAAAACACACTACGAGATGACTACAGGGTTAACTCTGATACAATATCACTCAGTTTTCCTATTTGATGCAACACATGACTCTGAGAGAACATAAGCACGCTCAAATGTAATCTGAACAAAACTGTAGCTACAACCCAGAGCCACAATGGTTGGAGGCCAAACAGCTTTTTGTAAATCATTTAGTCAACATTTTGCTTAATTCTCAATTAGTTTTAAGCAAGGTAGAAAGAGTGTCATTCTATGACAAAGTTCAGTTGTCTTAAAAACATTGAATAAGCTTCACATTTGGAGGCACTTGGAAACATCCTGCTCATCTACTTCATAACAGCTCCAGGAGAAAGCTTCTGTCCTGCACCGGATATTTGCTTCTACACAAAGTACAACTCATTCTTCACGCATACTATGCACAATAACCTAAACGGTCACAAATATTTTACTGCTTCAGCTCACCGGCTCTTAGTGCTGAGGAGAGCCTGAACTCAATTTCACACTTATCCCTTCACCAGCAGCTGCAGACTTAGTTTTCTCCTTAAAATTTTGTGGGTTTTTTTACCTGAACGCTTGCATCACAGACAGATGGCTCAGGGAAGATAAACTTCGATGAGTTTCGACATCTCTGGGACAAGATTAAAAGCTGGCAGGTATTGCTGGTATCCACAGTGGTGTTCTTTAGAGTTTCTGCAGCACCAAAGTTTGTTTAGAATAAAGAACAGAACCCTCTACATACACTGCAACAAAAAGAAAAGCTAAAAAAAACATTGTTTCTAAAGAGAAAAGCAATGCCTCTCTTCATCCCACTCACTGCCTAAGCAAATTGCCTGAATTTCTGAAGGTCCAGCACTCATATAAGACCTTTCCCCATGAGAATACCACAGAGGCATACAAATTGGAGGAGGAGAGTGATGGGAACTAGACTCAGGTCTCGTAATTGGCTTAATTAAGACAATTAAGAGAGAGAATTAAGAGCATAAACTCCACTCAACTCAAATAAGGAGAGTCTCTAAGGGAGAGCTTTTGCTTCTCATAGCGTGGATGCAAACTATTTTACTTTGTGACTGAGAAGAGCTCTGTGCTAACAACTCAGACTGCCCTAGAAGCAACAATATAAGGCAAAAGGCTAAGATTCAAAGTGCCCGAGGCACACATCCCATACCCCATCAGTAGGTACATGCAACACAAGTAAAAGCTTTTTATTTGTATGTATTATTTTTTTTCTTTTTTTCCAGAAAATTTTCAAGCGTTATGACACAGATCATTCAGGAACCATTAACAGCTATGAGATGCGCAATGCAGTCAATGATGCAGGTACGTCTTCAAGTGTTCAATGCCCAACAGCCAAAGAAAATTAATTTTGGTTGACGTATCACAGAGTAAAATTGGGAATACAGTGTAGCCTTTTAAAAAGAGACCCTACGTAAACTATAAAAAAAATTTATTTTCCCCAGCAGAGCTTCTCAAATAAGTAAAAAGGCAAGTCTTGTATATCTTGCCAACCAAATGGAGTCCTTCAGCTCTTTATCTTCCTAAGGAATGAATGATGCTCTGCTGCCTTAAGGATCTCCCACTTGGGGTCCTGCTGTTCAAGGAGACCAGCAAGCCCTGAAGACATTTGATTTCACTTAAGCTGTGGATTCTCTGTGTTTGTGTAAGTAACAATCAAAGAACAGGGGAAGACCTTCAGCCCAAAAGTGCAGAGCAGGTCAATGTCCAAGGTTTGCATCAGGGCAACTGGATGGACATTTCTTGAGTCCTGCTCATGTTTCTTAGCAGCATTAAGCCACTACGGGCTCAGGTTTCTCTTCTACCTGTGCAGCAAGAAGAAAATATTCTGTGAAAGTTGCAGTTAATGAAATTCTTTGTGCAAAGAGAGTCCTTAGACTTTTCTTGCTTCTTGCCTCCAGCACTCTGGTGTGCTGCTTTCCATGGACAGCAGTCCTCCCCAACAAATGTCTTTACCAGCTTCTGTTTCTCTAAGGCAGCAAACTGGCTTCTTTAATCACAAAATCTGTAGAAGCACTATAAGCCTAAACGTGAAGATTTCAGTGACACGTTATCTTCAGTGGTATTGTGGCACATCAGTTACCAGTTCAAGGACCACAAACAAATGACTATCTTATACTTCACAAAACATCACCTATCCATTCCTTTGCTAGGGACAAACCTACGCCTGGATTTGGACTCCTGTTGCAGCAGAAATACGGGTAATTTTTATTTTCCAGGTTTCCATTCTCGCCAGGAAAGTTGTCAATGTAAAAAAAAGAAAAAAAAACCAAAACACCTCCTGCCTTTAGAACCAAGAGCACATTTAGCCAACAACTGGCAGCACACAAATCACAACAGACCCTTCACAAAGAATGGTCACAGGGTGCAGTGGCCAGCACCACAACAAGAAGTTATCTTTTCTTACTATTGTGAAATTGTGTTTTCATAGCAACTTCCTGCTATGTTCCTGCTGCCCAGTTTTTGTTGCTTTGCTCCTATCGGGCTCAGATAAGCTGCAAACTCTTTGGTGGAAACCCCTCATCATATATACAGCACAAGGTAACTCACCTGCTATTGGGCCTCGCAAATCATCATTTCAAAATGCTACTTCTGTTTTAAGAAAACAGCTAGACACAAAGAAGCTTCTTATTGCTTTTCTTCATTTTATTTAGCAGTTGGAGCAGTACCTTCCAGCCTGAGCCTCAGCTGGGCCCAGGAAGCACCTATAGCCAAACCCTTCCTGCGTGCCTTACCAGCACCGGTGCTTCCCGCAGCCGCAGTCCAGCTCCTCTGTTTCTGGTCCTTTGCAGGCTTTCGGCTGAACAACCAGCTCTACGACATCATCACCATGCGCTACGCTGACAAGAACATGAACATCGACTTTGACAGCTTCATCTGCTGCTTCGTGCGCCTCGATGCCATGTTCAGTGAGTGGCTGCCCTGGTTTTACTGCGCTGCCTCCCCTCCTCACCCCCAAAATGCACTGCTGTACTCAAAGCACTACTGCCCCCACAAGCTTAAATAATTCATGTACTTAGGAAATCCAAAATATGACAGCCATCCCATACAAACACAAAAGAAAATAAGTCATTTCATTTCTCTTTATATTAGCTAAGGAAAAAGATAACGGAAATACTTGTGACCATGTAAATATCTGCACAGCACAGCAGGAGCACAATTTGGTTTACTATCGGGATCATCTTTACACACACAGAATTTAACCCACTCTATATACTTTTGTTTCCTTGATTTAGGGGCATTCCACGCCTTTGATAAAGATGGAGATGGCATCATTAAGCTCAACGTACTAGAGGTAAACTGGTTTATGACAGTATTTTTAACACAAAGTCACAATAGTAAATTTTATTTATATTATTCATTGCATACCTTCTCAAAGGAGCCTCCGAGAATTGGTTTGAGACTGTCATCCAAGTGGTAGGAGTCTGAAAAAAACTCCTAATAATTTTGCTGCCTATTTTACACAGAAAAGACCTGTATCCATGATCTGCCAGCAACAGCTGCTCTATAAGACGCTGGTTGGTGCTGAGGGGCACAGCTGCAGATTCTCCATATCATCTTTAAAATGCTTCAAAAAACTTTTGAAGTTGTTTGTTTTTCTTTTTATGAGGCAATTTAAGTATCAAGCATCCTTTCATTTAAAGCTGTTAACTGATCATGGGGTTTAACACAGTTCTTTATGTTTTTAAAATCTTAAGAGGACTTAAAGTTTCACCTTAGAAGCATGTCTTCTGCTAGGGAGACCACAAAAAAAACCCTTTCACTTTTTGCAAGGCAAAAAGGAATGAGAGCAATAAGTCTCAGACAAAAAGTTTCAACTTAAAAGCACGCTTCTGCTAGGGAGACCACAAAAAAAACCCTTCACTTTTTTCAATGCAAAGAGGAATAAGAGCAATAAGTCTCAGATAAAGTCGTCCACTGCCAGCATGCTTCATATTCAGTATTAGCAAGCAGCTGTCTTCCAGCTACAGAGACAGCAGTGCCTCAATGCGGTTTGTTGGAAGACACCAACAACTGTTTCATCCTTTAATTCTAACTTTTCTTCCAGTGGCTGCAGCTCACCATGTATGCCTAACAGCAGAGCCAGTACCCACCTTCATGAAGAAAACGTTCAAGGCTTCTGTTTTGAGCAACTAGCTCCATTCATCGCCAAGTACAAACGAGAGCATTTCCGAATTACGCGCTTTACTTGCAAAGATAAACAGCGCATGGGAAGAAGCCCTGGGAAAAAGAGACAATCATAATCCAGTAGGCAGACCAGTGTGCATATTCTGTAATTACTTTTATAACTTCCTGACGTTTTCCTTTGGGCAACAAGGATTAATTTATTGACTCAGTTAAGCTTTTTCTGCACGGTAAAGACACAGAGCATGCATCTTTATTCTGCTTATGCTGACAACTGGAAAAGTCTTCCCTCAAATCAGGCAAAACTCAGAGTGCATTTGAACTGTGAAAGTCAGAGGTGTGTACTACCACCTTGTAATCAAGTCATTAACTTTGTCCTGCTTTTGGTACTATCATTTCAGTCTCTCTATAATCATGAGATTGTGTTAGATTACATTAATATTACACATCCCAATCAGGTACCTTTTTGTAGACGTGGCTGTGCAGGTGGGTTCTCTGCTGTGCCAGAAATGTGCAAGTAAAGCACAAGAGACTGCAGTACCTCAGGACATCTTGGTCTGGCATCTCAGCGAAAGTATCAGAACTGCACAATTTGCTCTTATTAGTATCCCTGTAGTATCTTAACTATGCCTTGGGCATTTAAAATGACTCTTATTGTAAATGCACTCTCAGTAATTTCGAGAAAGTTGTTTGCCATTGGAGACAGAAAACCTCTTATGCATACAAATATATACATCTACACAGACACTCCCCTTTGGGTCCTATTTCCTGACAGTATTTTGTAGTTCTTTACTGTAAGACGTGACTTGTAGCAGAATCAGACACTATGTTAACATGAACACTTTGGGAAGATTATTAGAATGTGTAAGTACAATTAGTTTAATTGAATCAAAAATAAAATCAACTGGATTTTGGCCTAATCTTTAAGGTTTTTTTTTTGTTTTACTCTGGAAAAAAACAGAGGAGGATAAACCATTAAGCAGTCTTCCACCATGCTCCTGAGTATACGTTTATCAGCTTTTGGAGCTTTATGGCAAGTGTGAAACCAGCTTAATATCTCAAACAATTGCCAGTTTTCTCCTTGAACGCATTAAAAATAAATAAACACTTGAGCCTGAGAACTCCGTCGTTACCAGTTTTAAGGATGACAGGCTTTCAGAACTGCTGAACTGTTGGTCAATATAAAAATGGAAGGAAAAGCAAAACATGCAAGAAAAGGTGTGAAGAGACCAGACTTCATCAGGAGAACCTTCTACTAAGTTCTTTACTGGTGAAAAGTAACAAAGCAATCCACTATTGTAAAGCAAAATTTTAAAAACGGATATTAGCATCAACTCAGTTATTCTGGTAAGTTGCATATTTAAGTGAAAGATCACTAAGAAACAGAAAAACTTTTGAATATAAAGGTTAATTTACTCTTTCAGAGTAAGATTTTCAGAAAAAAATCCTACAGTTTATCTAAAGAAGAGTTATTCTCCTTTAAATTTAACCTTTGTTTTAACCCAAACCCAGTTTGTAAGATGACTGGAACAGAAGCAGCCTTGAGTTCCAGCCATGTGTTCTCTCCACTAAGCTATTATTTTCCATACAAAAACATGGCGGAGAAGTTCTTGGTTAGGGTGTTCAGAGAAAAACAAAATCTATCAGTCAAAAGATCAAAATTAAGTTTTTTGATTGGCAACACAAAATTGGTCCTTAAAGTCCTGGTGAGTGAACTACCAACACCTCTAGAGAACTTCTTTTTGCAACAGGCCATGAAGCAAGGAAGTCTTGGTGGCACCAGCTGGGTGGATAGTTTCCATCTCTGCCTAATGACCAGGTCTGAGACACATGCACATTGAGAGCAATAACTTGAAGCATTCTGTCAGTGCTGGAGCTTCAAAGTGGCCTGTCTGATTTCACCCAGCTCTCTTAAAACAAGGGAAAAAATCTAGAACAAAGCCAAGGTCTACCAAATCCTGTGAAAGAATCACGATATTCAAAAAAAAAGAATCAGACTGACAAACCGTAACAATATAAAGAACTTTTATTTTCCTTTTTCCATGTAATGTTTTGTTACTATGCTCACAGCTTTGTACCAAAGTGAAAGAAGAAAACCAAGGTCAACCTGCGTACATGTTCTACACAGATTAAATTATTAAATACTCAATCCTGTTGTTTTATTTCATCTCCATTCTTCAAAAAGACTGTTTAACACTTAGAACAAAATGAAGTTTGAGGAGCTGAAAGGTGCATATAACAGAATATACACCTACACAGTTTGCTCTTTACTTTGACTATTAAATACTTAACAAACAGTAGCTGAAACCATTCCCTTATCCTTCCTCACATTCTACAACTCAGGACAACTTAGACTGTTTGAAGGACAGTACCATATAAGCCCGAAAATCAAGGTTCATCTGTACCTGTGTTTAAATTCAAAAGAAGGGGAAAATAATTTCTCAACAGCACATCTTTGTTTCACAGAACCTACGGTTTATCATGAGTTTTCAGTTATTTGCCATGGTCTGGCATTATCAGACAGCTTGAAAATGTGCATTAAGCACTGCATTACATCAAACAGTGCACAGCCAAACTCCTGCTATTTTTCAGAATTCAGCTCATGCGCTGATAATATGTTTAAAGTCTGCAATCCACATCTAAGTGGCAGAAGGCAAGCAGAAGCTGGGATATTTAATGCATCTTTGTACCAATGGATGACAGCAGTTTTCCCCCGGCCCCTTCCACACATAGAAGCAGCAGCATTAGACCACAAAGTGTTTTGCACTGTCAGTTAACTTATTTTTGCCTTTGATTTGAAGAAAAAAGGAACAAGAAATATAGACCAATCCTATAGTCCTAAGTCTTATCATTCGATACATGTGAGGCAATTGGGATTGGGGAAGGTTAAGCTTTGTGGCACCTACTATAAGTGATCATTTTAGGCTACTCACACTCTTTTTGGAGCTTAGGCAGGGGTTGGTATGTCTATGGCAGAACAAGTTCTCATGCTTTTGAGAAGAATGATATAAGTGGTTTCAGTAGCACCTGCCCTATTCTTTATACCATAAAAACCATGAATTCCTCTGAGCACTTTTTGTTTGCTGAAAAGTCTCATATCCCAATGTCAGTCCTCCTAAAAGGAAAAGGGTGGCTTGCCCCCCAGAGGGGCTGCTATATTTAGTCAGTCATATTGAGTCCAGAGCTCATTATTGAACCTTTGACTAATAAAATAAACACAGCTAACCACAAAATAAACCCTCACTCTACTCACTCTTCCACTCACAGCTTTTTACTTGCATAAAAAACAAACTGAAAATAAAAATAGTTCTGAAACAGGATTCAGGTGTGCAGTGCTGCCTTTCCTGAAAATACTACTCTTAAATTTCACAAATAGTCCACCTTCCCAAAGTTATTACACTCTTAGACCAGATGTATATCAAGGGTCAAAACCCCAAGCTGCAAGACAAGGACAGGATCTCAATAATGGCTACCAAACCAACACATTAGTTTTAGCACTCTCTTCTACAACTGCCTCTGGGAGAAATGAACGGCTATTAGCAAAGTTGCAATGAATTCCAGCTGAACAAAGAGGATACCTCCTCAAAGAACCCCAGAGAAGCCTGGGAATTTCAACAGCTGCATCACAACTTCAGGGCAAATCCTTTTAAGATATTCCCAGGACTAAGCAGCACAGCCTTTTTCTCTGAACCCCTGAACAATACTTAAAATTGCTTTTAATATATGAAGCAAAATTTTAAACACTCATGCAGCTCTGCTATTTTCCTGACTCTTATCCACTTTAAGATTCTTACAATATATCTGAAATTACCTATAAAGTAACAAAAGCCACCACTGTGAAAGCTGAATTTTAGAAGCCCAGACTCAAGATCAGTTATTTCAAGGACAGATAAGGAAATGTCACGGACTAGAAGAAAATGAAGTCTACTTCCATCAACTAGAAAAGATAAAACCAACAGGCAACCAGGAATGCAAATAAAGTGTAATGACTGTCGCAATAACTATTGAGAAAGATCTTTACATATTCTTAAAAATGGCTGAAAGAACATGAAGAATCACAAGGAAGAAGTAATAAAACCTACTCATGCCATTTTTCAGAATGCTACAATCACTCCACACACTTGCCCTCAGGACACACACCTCCACAGCTTCACTGCAAGCACAGTCCATGAAGGACAGCTTGAGACGTTCACACTGTTTACGCCACGGTTTTACATACTCCCTCTTTGTGGTTTTAAAAAAACCAAAACAAAACAGAAAAACTCCTGAACATCAATAATTTTGGAAATGGCTTAAGTATTATGCAGTTGTCTCCTTCTAGGTCATGGAAAAAAAAAAAGTACTTAGAGGCTCTAGTGCAATAAAGCCTGCACCAGAAAACACGTACACTGTAAAGAGATCTCCCTGATTTTGATTCTCTCTTGAACTGCTTCACCCACAAAGAAAACAAAAACAAACCAAAACCACAAACACACACCCTCAAAAAACAAAACAAAACCACCTTCCAAACAGCTTTTGGTCTGAGCCACATATTGGGTTTTTTTTCCTGTCCACAAACAGCTTAATAAAAAAACCCAAATCACCACAAAAGCATTGGAACCTCAGAGATTCCCACATCTCTGAAGTAGGATGCTACTGCATCTCATTCCTATTTAACTCCTGTCTCACAAAATCAGAAATGATGCTAGTCCACCAAGTAAAATAGCATATGCTTCAGAGAAGGCCCTGAAGTGCCTCGATTTGATGGCAGAGTGGAACATCTATAGGCTTCCCTCAATCACTTTCATGACATAAAAAAGCTTTTCTGTAGTCAAAGAATGAGTTTAGAATATTTACTTGGTCTATGGTTGGCGTACCAAGCCTCAAAGTAGTGGTGAAAGAGATGCCCAGTAAAAACAGTATATTCAATTTGTTTGAACAGCGCTGCATTCATGTATAAGCAGCTCAGTTTTGACACCAGGCTCTTTACCTTCTGTTACAGTTTGAGGAAACTTCTGTTCTTTTTTTAACCTGACAAACAGTTAAGCAAAAGTGAACACAAAGCCTCTTGCTAGATCAGTCTCACTGTTTGAGAGCTCTTTGCTAAATTAGTGTCATTATGGGAGAGAGGACTGCAAATGCAAGAAGTACAGTTCAGTGAACTCCATGGTTGAAGTTTTCCACTCCAAGCGACAACTGCAGAGGAACCCTGACAAAGAGAAACAGTCTTCCCCTCTGCAGTGGCTTCTCTGTGGTACCTTCTGTGCATTAGTAGAAACAAGACTTCTACATGTGATATGCAATTTGTATCCTCAGCTTCTGCTTGAGAACTTTAGACTTTAATTCCTTAAAAATCCTGCTCCATTCTTTCCAGTTGAGTTTTTGTGAACTTCATACAGCCCAAGCCAATTAAGCCAGTTCACAACAGAAACAAAACACTACCTAAGTGGATGCACACAGACAAGCAGTGCCTTCGCATAGCCTCTTAGTTTGCTATGCCATGAAGATCTGGGATGGCAAAGCTCAGTCACTAAGATTCCAAGTAAAACCAGGAATCCATCTACAGTCTTGTACATCAAGATAGTAGTGGTTATGCCGGTATTTAACTACAACAAAAGCCAACACCACTTCCTTCCTTCCTGTACACAGGGATCTTTATTTAAGAAGACCAAGATTGCAAAGGATGACAGTGGGGCCTCTGCTCTGGGCATCTTGCTGCTACTGGCAAGTAGAAATAACTGCTTTCCTCCAAATAAACAAAATACCTCAGGAGGTATACATATAGGGCAGTCTGTCACTGTATATACTGTGCCAGTCATAGCAATTTTTACACAAGGAATAAAAAATAATTTATAGTTAACGCAAGAAAAATTAATTTAATCTGGTTCTCCATAAAATATCTTTTCTTTTCATGAAGAAACTAGAAATGTACACCAGATCTTCAGGTTACACTGGTAGAACGTCTGATACTCTGGTTTGCAGAAATTTATTAAAATCAGCTAAAAATACTAGATACAACATAAAAACAGACATGTCTTAGACACTTAACAGGCTTCAAGTTGAGATCGCAAACACCAGCACCTGTTGTAATGTAAGTTCTCAACACCTCTCTGGACTTCCCAAAATCTCTCAGACCATGCTTCTAAAAAAAATAAACAACAAAACCAGGCAGACAAGAGCAGGGAATATTCTTATCTGTCAATGAATTAAAAACTTGCAAGAATCTTCCATTTCAAGTCTTAATTGACCAGCCTCCTTACTTCTACAGAGTGCCACACAATCTGCAGTCTCTGTAGCAAGGCATTTCAGCCCCACTATTTTTTCATTCCAAGTGGGAAGAGGAAAGACTGGAGTAAGAAATTGATGTTATCTGGAATAATTCTGACATATAAAATTACTTCCCAATGTGGGAGGTGAAAAGCTTCATGAGTCAATCCTGCTGTCATCCTCAGCATGTCTTTCAATGTGTCCTACAGCATCCTAGAAAACAATCAGGGAAGTCAGTGGTTAATAATAATAACCATCATCACCAACACCACAAATCCTTTGCAAACCATTCCCTTATCCTTCCTCACATTCTACAACTCAGGACAACTTAGACTGTTTGAAGGAAAGTACCACAAAAGCCTGAAAATCAAAGTTCATCTGTAGGCCTCAGTGAAGTGGCATTTTGGATAATAAGTTTTTTGGCCTAAAGCTCCTAAAAATTTTTTTAAGAAAATATTTTTTTAAAAAAAATCAATGCCAAGCTATTTAATAACATACATAAAGATTTATCTCACACACCACATTATTCTAGGCAAATAAAAATCAGCTTCCTTTCTGACTAAAAAGTTGTATCAAATAAACACAGCATATCCAAAGTTGGTGCTTAAAGAGAAATTAAGGATTCTACTTTTGTTCCTCAGTTCACAAAGAAACCTCCTTCCACCACATACTTTGAAAAGCACGCCACAGGAAGGTAGATTATACTGCCAAAGAGTAAGAAGTGGATTTTACCAATCAGTCTATAGGTGGCAACCTTCTTTCCACCCACCTTCCAAGCCTTCCCACATCACTTCATCCAACTCTGTCATCCAACTCTTCCATCTCCTTAATTTTTTCCTATCTGTGCTAACATTTACCCAGAAATTTACGCACTACCCTTATTTAAACATTGTTAGCAAAACCAGTACTGTGTGAAAAATAAATGGCATCAGCATTTAGGCGCGTACTGACAAATAGGAATGAAGAGCACAAAATTTGCTTGAAGGCCAGTAGCTGTCCATCTTAAAAGTAAATTTTTCCTACAAGAATTTAACAATATCTTGAGTACAGTTTCCAAAGTTTCTTCTATTATTTCAAGAATTTAGCACTTCCAGGTTATATTTTTGGATAAAACTGTTTTAAGTTGACGATATCTCAAGTTACGATACTTAGCTGCGGTCTTCATCTGTCATAGGTTGACTTGAGCCCTATTAGCCTGGTATGACTTAAACCGTATGCAGCTAAGCCTGTCGAGACGATAAAAATTTTAACCCTTTTTAAGAAAAACAGGATCAAGTCCCACAGTTGTGGTAATATAAGTTACTTTATACTACCAAATGCAACCCCAATAGGTCAACCACATACCTGCTTGGAACCTTTTCTGGAAGTAAAGAAAGCATCACAGTTCTTCCAACGACATTTTAGGGTCTGAAAGTTTGGGTTGGTGTGGTCAGTTAGCAAGTGTTGCTTCAGATGGTCCACAACTCCAAAGATCAATGAACACCCATGCCACTGGTAGAAAAAACATACCAGACTAAGCCAGGGAAAAAGAATTTTAGCTAATGCTTTTCTTCTTGCAGCTTCAAAATATTCTGCCAAGACTGTTCACATGCATGCCACCTCCTGCAACTTTTTAATCTTCTTATTCTATTTCTATTCTCAGTTCTATTTCTTTAATTACAACTTTACAGAGGTTCCTCCTGCCTCCAGCCAAGCCTAAATAATCAGCAAGAATGGCAGGAGGAAGAGAGGAATTAGGCCTTTACAAGATTTAAGTCTACCTGAGACACAGTCATTGGGAATTTAATTAGAATTATGTAGTAAAGTCAGTCAGTTTTTCTACAGCACTCAGGGGAAGTTTTTTGTTTTATACAGTTATATGTCACTATCTAAAATCTGCTTTTATACAGTTACATGTCACTATCTAAAGGAAGGAAAAATAATTTAAGATGCCTTTACCAACTTGCCCCAAAGCACACACATACTAAAAGACCGTGTAAATCAGAACCAGTGATACAGACTTACGGTTAAAATGTACATGTGCGTTTTAAAAATACTATTGACTTATTATAAACTAAAGGTCAAGCAAACCAAGACTGAGTAGTAACTACCTCCAGCAAATTAGTCTAAAAACAAGAACAAAGGAAGGTTAAAAACATTTTGCCTGTTACCCAGCAACGATAATTCTGCATCAGATTAAGCCTCACAGCTCTCACACTGCCATCATAGCATCCAGTGTAGATCTGTAAAATAAACATTTATGGATAAACAAGTTGGGACTAACAGAAAAAAAATGAAGTCAAATTTTGAAGGAGGCTTCGGTATATTAGATGAATAACAATAAGATATCAACATGCAAGGCTTCCAAACATAAAAAAATTAGTTTAACCTAATACTTTCACAATTTGAATTTTACAAAACCCTACTAATGAAGAAGAAATGTTTCCATAATTTCTGTCATCGACAGTGTCACATGTGTAAAAGTTCAGAAAATTTGAAAAAACAATGTTACTAACCACTGAAGTGAAAAAATTAAGTGTAAATGTTGAATACATTTCTTGACTTAACCAGTTACATGTCTATGAAAGAGGAATGGAGGGGAAGGGTGAGGAAGAACGTCAGAATTTCTGAACCATAAGACTGATGCTGATCCTGAAAAGGTAGGCAAAATGACATCTTAAAAACCATTTTTGTTAGGCAGATGCTCTACACAAAATTGTCCTTTGGAAAAAAAAAAATGGTGTCAGATGCTCATAATCCCACAATGAGCATTCATCATTAATAAAAGTCTGATGACTTATAACGTCTGATGTCATATAATAGAGAAAACTCTGCAAACTGAAGATTTAATTAGCTATCTTTGTTCAAGTCTGTCTCTTGGAAAGTCATCACTAGGATATAACAGCCAACCTACTGTGTGTAATTGACTACGCTTTATTACTAAAGACTAATACAGGAAATTGTAATCTTTCATTTGTCACTAAACTTGTCATTTGAACACTTCTCTGACTTCAGAACGCCCAGAGTAACTACTGCTGAGAGACAGTTCAAGTCTCAGACTGCAAGCACAAAGACTGAGTGCACTTAGCTCTCCCTCTCACTCACACAAGAAGTGAAGTTTGTGCAGCCTGTATTCTAATTAGCAGGAGTTCAGTTCTGTTAGACCTCATTCTTCTATTACTACAGATCATTACTATACCTCTTATTTTACAATCTGAAAGAAATTTTGCAAGCAAATACCTACAGGCAGGCAAACAAGTGTTTTTAATGACTATTTTAAGCAAGTTATTTATCCATAAGTATTTCTGGAAACTATTTGCAGTGCAGGAGTATGAACAATTCTGTGCACCTAAATCAACTGCGTATCTTCATTTACATTTGATCAAGGGTTACTAGAGGTTTGACTGTGGGTGAAGTTTTTCTTTAGCATCTGTGTGCCTTTCCTGAGTAAAAGTCAAATAAGATTGATGCTTGAAAGTAGGGAATATTTTACTATTTCTACACTTTTCGTTGCTACTGTAAACAGAACTATTATTTTAAGACTACAGTAAGCTAGAAGGTAATTTTTCCCCAGACAACAAAATTACATAAATACAAAGCTGTTATAGTAACCTGATTTTTCAGCTGTCATTTCTAAGTTCTTCTTAGACAAAAGGGTTGATTTTATTATCTGAAAAATTTAAACTGTCTTGTATATGGTTGTAGAATCACAATCTCCTCGAGTAAGAAAAAGGAAGTGAAAAGAAGGAAGTTACCATGCTCTTATGGATAGTCATACACATGATCATATCTGAGTGGCCTCCATAGACTTGCAAGCGGTCGTGTGACTTGAAAGAAACAGAAGCAGATGTTTAATAGCATGACAATTAACAGCGATTTTTCACAGACATGCAAATGACAATGCTTCCAAAAGCAGCTTCGTGGGTAGCAACCGAACTTCCCTAGTGGATTCCAAACTTCATAGCCACCATGAAAGGTCGCTTTTGCTTACATCTATGCGTCTTTTTGTCCAACTAAGCACTTGCTCTTTCAAGGAGACAAAAACCATTTCCCTGCTTTCCTGAGTTATTATCTCACAATAACCCAGGTTCTAAAAAAATAAATAAATATAATTGTTTAGGTTATATTTTCTTTAAAACCTGTGTAATTTGGCTGGTGAGACAACTATACGTTCTGAGTAACAGGAAAGAGAGAGATGGGCCAGAGACCAGTAAGCACTAAGATGACTTCTATCTGACTTCAAAATTTTTAATTAACAAACATTAGGTAAATATCTTTAGTAACAATCTATTTTCTTACCTGTAGCTCATAAACACGAACAAATTTATCCAAACATGCTGTCACCATCACTTTCCCAAGAATGTTCACAACTGTTACTGCATGGTTATGACCTTTATAGATCCGTACCAGCTCTCCAGTCTGCATCAAGAAAAAGCAAAGGCAAATAGGTGTTAAGAGTTTCTTTTTCTTAAAAAAAAAAACAACAAAAGTTTCACCTAACCTAGATAGGGTAGCTAGCTTCAATGCTCACTATTAAAAAAATGGAAACATCCTTTATCAGACTTCCATTTCCTGTAAAGGCACTTTGACCAAATACTGCTTATACTTTTCTTTGCCCAAGTTAACACGGAGCCATTCCAGAACAACAGAAACGCATGGCACTATAAAAAGTGTCTGCTTCTCTTTCCATCATGTTTAGCTACATGCGGTTAGCTACATGTTCCCAACTATCGTGCAACTAGTACTGTGTTATTAGTACTATCAGTATTTATATAGCCACAAGGATCAGTGAGCAAATTTAGCTGAGGATACAGAAATATACAATTTCTTTTGTCAATTCAAATTTTTCTCTGCTAAGTTTCTTAATTTAATTTATTGCATAGCTACACAAATGCTTCTGCTAGCAGAAGGGAAAGAAGATGTAAAAGAAGAATGGCAGGCTACAGACAAAGCATTCACAACAGGATAACAGCTTTTGAACCAGCTACTTTGGAACGCTGTTTGTGTTCCTCAAGTGTTTCCTGCAGTAAAGAAACTCTTCCCACGCCAAAATATCTCACACAGCTTTGCTATGAACCCTTTCTATACTATCAGCACATTTATAGTAATATTTGCAAAAAGCAAGGTCCCCAGATAAAAGGGCATTGCAAATCCTAATACAAGAGTCAGAATGTTTACGTTTCCCAATATATTTTATTCTCTACAACTCCCCTTAGTTAGCTGTAGTGCACAGTCACATTGACAAAATCATACAACTTCCTTTTCTAGAAGATACCCCATCAGTCAGTCAAAAATTCTGGAAATACTGACTTTGTAGCACATTAATTCATCACCTTAACAGCAAAAAAAAAGTCATCCCAATTTCATATATGAGACTTACGTGAATGTTGTGGGCATGGACAGACTGATCACTGGAGCCGCTGAATACCAGATCATTCACAACCTTAAAAAAAAAAAATTAAGGGGCAGTTTTATTTTTGTATCAAATATAGAAATGGGCAAGTGAAACATTAAGACATCGATCCATTTAAGTTGCACTGCAGTGTTTCTGAAAGTTGACAGTCTAAAATCAGCAGATAATATGAAAAAAACTCAACATACACCGAGTTATTTATATGAGAGGTAGAAAACGTACTATGGTAGCCTAATGACTTTTGACACTTCACAATTGACACTAGTAGCTGTTACCTTCCAGGCTAACTTATCCTACCTACAGTCCATTCTCAGTTACAGCTTAGCAGCAGATCAAGGACCGAGCAAACTGAATGCAGAATGGTGCTCTATACACGCATGGCAAAGCCCATTGCTTCTTGGAAACACTGGATGTGCTGTGCACTTATTTTCTGGTCACATAAAAAAGACAGTGCTCCTCACAAGTATTAATCTAGAAAGGAAGCTTAATAGATCCATCATGGATGAAGAAGGGACCACAGTATGCTGTCACACAAGCAGGACTAGGATAGTCCACAGATGCAAAAAAAGGCTGTGCCACTACACCATAGTATCCAAAGTGACAAATACAATGCACAGAAGCCATCTCCTAATCTGTTACATGATAGTGGTCACAGTAAAGCAGTCAGACAAGCACATATTCCAGTTTGTAATCTCAGGAGCCAAGAAGCCTATAAGTAAGTAACATCGATTCTTCTACTAAAAAAGAATGCTTTGCTAGAGTTACATTTTTTCCAGTGTCCTCTAGGCTTGTACAATCAGGGTATGTGAGAATTAGCTTCGGTTTTGCCCCCAGCTTTCCCTCTGTTGGCAAACTCAAATTTCAAGTTTCCTGAATCTTCTAACAACACAAAATAAATATGCTTCCTATATACATATCCTTGTACGGATAGGACCAGGGGGAATGGGTATAAACTAGAGAGGGGCAGATTTAGACTGGACATTAGGAAGAATTTCTTCACCATGAGAGTGGTGAGGCACTGGAACAGGTTGCCCAGGGAAGCTGTGGATGTCACATCCCTGGAGGTGTTTAAGGCCAGGTTGGATGGGGCCTTGGGCTGCCTGATCTAGTGGGAGGTATCCCTGCCCATGGCAGGGGGGGCTGGAATTAGATGATCTTTAAGGTCCCTTCCAACACTAGCTATCTTGTGATACTATGATACAGACTTCCAACAGTTTTGTTGGCAACATGAGAGATGGCAGCCAGAGACAATTTTCCTACCAAATTACTCAACCTTTTATCATTTAAAATAGAGAAATTCTTTATTTCCTACCACAACCCACTCACTAGCAGATAAGAAAGAAAATAAGAAGATAAGAAAAAGAAAAACCACAGCATTTTAAGCAGTCTTTGTAGAATATGTATTTTCAGAGACACTTGCCTTCATGCACAGTATAGTCTTGCTGTGACCTTCCAGGGTCCTGAGAAGCAGCCCATTCCGTGCATCTCGCACACTGATAGTGCAGTCGTAGGAGCCCACTACCAATAGCTTCCGTGCTCCTTCCTGAGCTGTGGCTAGACAACTCACTGCTCTAGGGCCATGGCATTCAAAGGTATCAAGCTGCTTGTTGTTCTGTTGCGGGAGGAAAAACCGGTATTTAAGAAATAGAACTTCGCTATGACACTTAACTGCACTACCGAGTCCTTTTTTGCAATGCACTTGTTACAGCATCTGATTTGAGTAACACACCATTTCAGCAGTGGTAAGGCTTTATCTTAACTAAGTTTCAAAATCAAGGAAATAACTCCTTATGTTGGGTTTTGATTGTCTGTTTTTTAAAAAAAAATTCATTATTTAGCAAAGGTCCAGTAAGTCCTCTTTTTGAGTTAGAAGAAGAGGAAATAGCATTATGAGAAAAATGCAAATCAATATATTTTTAAGGATAAATTTGAGAAATTAGTCTAGGATCCATTAAAAGAATAATCAGAAAAAAATTTATTTCGATAATGATTTTTATTCACTTTTAAATATCATGGAACCACTGATTAAACCTCTTTGCCAGGAAACCATGTGAATGAGTCTCTTCTATAACTGCAGATGGAGAAGGCAAAACCAGCAACACATTAAAGTCTTTCTCACTGCTTCAATAGGCAAGAAACGAGGACTCGCAAATAATCAACTGTGTTATAAGTCTCTCATGACAAATAACTAGTAGACCAGGTGGAATCTTAAAGAAATGCGTAACAACAATGCAGCAGTTAAGAGAAAAGCAACTGGAGGGAAGGGGAGATGGGATAGCTTTGTGCACTGACAAAATAAAGCAAAAGGAGCCAACAGTAACCATTTATACCAAAATACTTCAATTACAAACACACTCACTACTCAAGAGAATAAATGGAAAGAAACAGCATCGCAACAGGCTGTTAGGTCTCAATATTTAAACAAACTAACCTTTATGCTGAAAGTAACCACACTGCCATTTGCAAGGCCTGCATAAAGGATCCGCCATCTACTGTGTAAACAGAGCACTCGATCTTCCAATTTAAACTGTTCCATGCACTCTCTGGTCTGGCAATAAAAAGTAGTATTTAAAGCTTTTCAATAACTGAAAACAGTTCAAGAAAAATAGCCTGAAGTGAATGATGACTTTCACCTACAAGCTGCATTTTTTTTGAACCAACAGAGCTAGAGAAAAACATCTGAAAGTCTGGTGCCACGTGGCACTGGCTTTAATCAGCTCAATACCATCTTTGAGACTCGAATGTACTTCAGCAAGTAGTTATGATCCTAAAAGCTTTATTCAAGTCACACCCTCTAATAAATACATAAAGTTTAGACTATGGACTACGTATATATAAAAAACACCCTGTTAACATGCTAGAGTTTGAGGAATCCCCATGATGTTCCTCAAAGGGAAGTGCCTTGTATCATCAGCTTAATAGTCAAAAAACCTCTGGCAGTTTGCCCCTCGAAGCAGATTATTTGCTTTGTAGTCCAGTAAGGTCAGACCTGCCTTCCTATCAACTACCCTTAGTCTGCTCTTCCACCTGCTTTAAGAATAATAGACACCTGTTTTCTCTATAGCTGCTTTACAAAGAAAGAAGTGCCTTCCGTGAGCAATGAAATTAGAAGTACAGCAAGACAAATAAATAGTCATGGCCAGACAACCATCCTGCACTTCATTGTTCCCAACATTTCAAATCCCATCATGCTGTTCTGGCAAAAATACTGCTGATGAGCTAGCCAAAAGATTAGGGTAGTAAATCACTCAACAGTTCGTTGGTTTTGGTTGGTGTACCCCCAGAGTCTCCACTCTAAAGAAGTATACGAAGTGGGGTTCATGTCCAGTTCACATGGGTTTAAAAGGCTTTTTTTCCACTTGTTTTTGCAAAGAACCATTCACATAAAAAAAGTAGCTCACGTTAACACCACATTGAGTTTGAGTACCTTGATATTGTAACAGTTGATAGTGTGGTCACTTGAGCCAGTGTAGAGTGCAGCATTCTTCCCATTTGTCTGAGTGACTAGGAGGCAGTTCACTTTTGAAGTATGTCCTTCAAAGATGGCCACACACTTCCTGCTCTAAAAAGGAAAGCAAACAGTCTGTCAACATAAAGACCCATAATGCCTCTTGGGATCTGTGCCTGACAGATCAGGATAGGACAGCTAACAGCAGGATACATGCAGCAATCAATCTCTTCTTACCCCTTCCACAGGGAGGTGGAGCCGGGCAGAGGAAGAAGATAGTTTTGAAGAACAGAAGAAAAAAAAAACTGCTTAAAAAAGCAGCTTCTTCCTTAACTACACAGTAATGTTTTACAAGAACAGAATCGCAACCTCCTGACTGCAATTAACGTAACACTATTCCCACAACCCTACTTACAACCAGATTGTAGGCACAAACAGTTTTGTCTGCTGAGCAGGTATACAACAAATTGCCAAATATCTGAATAGCATTCACTGCTGCCAGGTGTCCCTCAAAGCTTCCTTCTGTAGGTTCTTCATCCTCGCCTGGCTCTGAAGACACTTCTGTAGGACAGAGACACACGTACTTAGATTATGGGAACACACTCAAGAAAACGCTACTGTTATTTGTATTGCCAAACAGCAAAACTATTTCATGGGCTCAGCACCTTAAGGTAAAATTTCATTGTGAGTCCCAGCTGGAGCCTATAAGTGGCAAAAGGTAACAAAATGCCAGAAAGATCTTTAAAATATCAAAAGGATCATATTATTTTTTGTCTTACAGCTCTACACAGACTGTAAAGCAGAACTGTTTGTGTGAGAGGGAGCAGCGGGGATGTGGAGGCGTCAAAACAAAGTATTCAGTGTGAGATAACACAAGTGAGTACACAGCACTTCCCACTTCAGTTTTTAGCACAAGCTCTAATCTTCAGGGCAAAATTCTCCTCCAGAAGCAATCTGATCAAAACTTAGCTGGAAGTCCTGCGAGATACTATACACAAAGTATCAGAAGAGAAGCTTAAAAGATATACCTGATGAGTTCTTGGATCCTTTTAGGGATGATATGGAAGTCTGTGTCCCAGCCACACTGTAACACAGAAATAAGGAGTAGTGAGATTGGATTTTGTATCTTCATTTTCTGATGAAATATTAGTGTAATACAAGACTTGCAATACAAGACAAAACAATACCAGACTCTGCATTTAGTAGAAAATAGGCTGTGACAGATAGGCTCGAAAACAAACTTAACACAGAGACCGGTCTTGTTCTTGTATTAGAGAAATTAATATGGAACAAGATACATTTGTTAGACCAAAAAAGCAAACTCAATTTTCATTTTCATTCCTGAATGAAATTAAAAGTTACTGGTTTATAGGATTTCATGAATTGGGGAAAAAAATACCGAATACTTTATAATGCTTTTACTTTTAAGAGACCTACAATAATCTCACCTTCTTTTCCCATCATCCCTATAATTTGTGTCAATTTCGCTAGTAGAGCTCACTTCATCATAACCAGAGCAAGATGCCAGTAGGACTGCTTGATCCACAGAGCTGCGTGAATCCCTCTTTGGTGGACTGTCTGGTTTCTCATCTCCTGACTCTGATGAGCCAACATCAACCACCTCACACTGGGGTGCTGGAACTTCCAGGAGTTCCAGGGAAGCATCACTGTCATTCTCATCTTTGTTTCGTGCTGTTTGAGCAGTAGCTCCATCCTCCTGTCTTCGAGGAGTGGAGGTAGTAACTTTTTCTCCTTTAGGGACCTTTCCACCCTTGACTTTCCGGACAGGCTTAGAGTCAACTATATCCTGTTCTGTATCACTGTTCTCTGGCACGTGGGCTGCCCTCAGAGTTTTCTTCTTCCTTAACTTTCTCCTCCTCCTGTTCCCTTTTTCTGCTGGGAGTACAGTGGTTACTGTTTGTTGCTTGGATAGTTCTACTGACAATTTGGAGGTTTTATCCATCGGCATTTCTAGAAGGACTGAACACTTTGGAAGAGAAGTGCTACACTGATCCAATAAAAAGGTTTCTGTCACTGTATCATTTGCTTCTCTCTTGCTGAAAACAGACAATGAACAAGCAGATGGATTCTCAGGAAGTTCAGCCTTTCTTCCATCCACAGCAGGCTTGAGAACATCTTGATTAGTGTGTTGAAAACAAGCTGCAAGCTCTGATAGGGATATAGCTGCAGAGATAACTGGATACACTGAAGTTTTCTGGTTGGTCTCTTCTGAAGAAAACAGACTAGTGTTATATTCAAACTGTACAGCAATAAATATTTATGCAAAATTTCTTTCTTTGCATTTTTCTGTTTACACTTAATTGTGCATATCAGCTACACATCCCTACATGTTGCAAGTTACATGCACACACATATCTTGTTTGATCCATTTTAAAAGAGAACTATAAACCTGTAGGTGCATATGACTACAATTTGCATGTGCTTAATTTAAAAAATGTGGAATACATTGGTATATATTGTAAAAAAAGGCTCACTTTCTAAGACTATGAAGGTGACAAAGTCCTACACAAGTTAACAGGAGCTCAGCCCTGCACAACAAGCTGCAGGTTTGAGACAGCTTACATTCTTCTGAGAAAGAAAAAAAAAATATCTTTATTTTCTTAAAGTTAGTTCCCTTTAAACAAAGAAAAGGCCCACGTACCATCCTTCTGCTCCACCTCTTCTGTTCGTGGAGCATGCAGAGCACTCTGGAGCACAGAGCTAACATTTCCTTCTGAGCCTTTTGGAGAGACAGGTTCTTGTTTAACTTGTACTGAGGAGTCAGGAAGAGTGGTAGGTGTGATGCCAGAAGACTGGAATGGTGACGACATGTTTACATGAGCAGAAGCTCCCAGTGTAAGTAGAGAAGAAGATACAGTGTCCGAAAGAGGCAGGAAGGAGCCTGCAGGAATTAAGTCAGCTGCCATCTGAGATTTGCTATTTCCCTTCTCATTTAAGACACTGCAGGAAAGTTGCTCTGACAGTTCTGAAGGTTCATATGTTTCTAATGGCAAAAGGAGAGAAAAAAAAATAGAGTAAAAAATGTTCACACTTTGCAATAAAATTTAGTGGTGCCAGGTGCTCACTTTTTGTGCACACAGACAAGGAAGAAAAATTTGTAACAAAGCCACTAGATGGCACTAGCAAAGACCACAGATCACACTTGAACAAGGAAGACTTCAATACTGGAAGGTAAACAATTGCACATTTTAAATGAGTGAATTCATTATATGCAAATTTTACAAGACACTGAGTTTAAAGAAAATGAGTCAGCATTCCACTGTTGTAGTTTTACATACCTTGTAGTCCCTGCAAGATCTGGATTCTCTGACTTCTCAGTGTACTCATTTCCATGGTTATCTGCAAAAATTTGTGGTTTAAGTTAGCCCTACTTAAGGTAGTTTTTCAGGCTCCTAACTTATATTTCAGACAGTCTCAAAAGCCCACTGCTACCTGTTGCTTTAATACAAGGAACTGCTGAACCTCAACATATGCAGCCTGCAGGGCAGCCCTAGCCTGCAAGAGACTGCTGTCCACACTATGCAGGGACTTGCTTAACTCTTCTTCTCTCAGCGAAATAGCCAACAACTGGTCTACCTGATAACGTTCTGAAAAAAGAAACAAAACGTAGAATATAATTGTACTTGCCAATACATAAAAATACATTACATATAATATTTCAATAAATACTACCACCTTGGAATGCAAAAATATATTAGGTCAGCCATCAATAGCCATACAAGAAGCTGAAAACGAGTATCTATGCAAAGGAATGGTCACATCTGCATGAAACAAGAGCAAAGAAAAGTATTCCTCTTCACAGGATCTCAACCTTGACTTCGATAACTTCACTTCCATCATAGCTTTGCCAGCACTGATTTAAGTTAACAAAGTCGTTCTCTCCCACAAAGATATTTCATTGAAGTACATGTGTACATAAAGTACAGACATACACTTTCCGCTAACGTAAGAGGCAAAGGCTTTCTTAAGCCTTAAGATGTAAATTTTTCAGGTAAAGCAAAGGCAGCTTAAGAGAAAAAGAATCCAATGGTAAAAAAATAATTTCCTATCCAAGATAATTTTTGGGCTGCAAGACTTGCTTTTGCAGCCTCCTGAGAAAGAGTCTTGAGCACTGTACTCAGAAAAAGATCCTCCTACACTCCTTTCTAAAATCCTCCAGCATTACAGACAGCATCCAAGCAAATTAAGTTTCAATTTGAGCACTGCTTAGTAGATTTACTACAATAATGATGATGCTGAAGTAAAGCAATGGTAAAGAGATTTTACTAAGTCAAACATGTTATTAGTCTCCATAATAGACACTAGTCATTGAAGACGGAGGCTGATAAAAAAACGCCTTTCCAAGTAGTGAAATAGTAGTTCCCACAAGAAGATCCATATTAATTGCCCTGTATTCCAAACAGCTCTCTATATAAATAAACAAAAAAGAGAAACTGAACATTTGAGAGCTATCTTCTGGACCCTAAAGCTCCTAGATGGCGATGCAATGATTTGTTACCAGAGAAAACATTATCCCTAAAACACACATGGTTCATTTTGATACATGGTGATGTGGACTTGTTAGGTATTTTTCAGAAAGACCCGTGTAATGCCAAATAAGAGTTTTCTTTGGTCAGGAGCAGGAAGAAGGGGGGCATTCCACACTCATTTCCATTAAGGACAGGGAAGAGTCAAAACCAGAAAAAAAAGTTTTGCCAGAGATGTAAAAAACAGAACACAACCCAAGCTATGCAGCGTACAAGTTTTCTGGTAAGATCACCCAGAAGCAGACAGGGAAACCCACTTGGCTGAATTAAAGGGAGCAATGGGTGCTTCTCCCTTTAGCACTTCCATACAAAGAGGCAACAAACCTTTCTCCCCCAAGCAGGGGAAAGCAAAGGCCTCATCTGTGCAACTGGGAATATGAACTGCAGGCAGAAAGGAAGCGCCAAGTCTTCTCTTAGAAATAACCTCTGAAAAATTCACATGGGGATCTTCAGAGAAGGACGTGTTGTAGGTCTGAGAGCTGTTCACCCCATGACCTTCACTAAGAGCCCAAGAAGCACCAAACTAATATTAACAAACTACCATTTTAGCCAAAACAAAATACTACCACGTATTTATAACCTCTATACCAGATTATAGATATGTATGATATTCACTCACCTTTTTTACCTTTGAGCTTTCTTCTCTTATTCTTTCTTTCTAGACTAGGGATTTCAGGAGAAGATCCTTCCTGCAAGTGAAATAATTTATTAACAAATGTTACAAGAGCAATTTTGCTTAAATCAAGAAGTGAAATATTCACTGTCTTTTCAAGCATTACTTGTACCCACAGAGAAGAAAATACATTTCCTTAAAAGAGGGAGGGCAACTAAGTGGCATGTTTTCATCTCAACTAGGAAACGTTAAACAAGCCTACAGCCTTCTACTTGCTCAAATGTCTAAGACTACACTTGGGTCACAGTTCCTGCTCTACAGTTTTAGCTGAAGGTCTAGAGGATTAAATCAGTGAGGAAATAAAATTATCACTTTCTGCATATAATAAAACCATTTTGAGGATTTTGATCGGAAACCATCTTTTTTCCCTTTGGGTAAGTATAAGACAGTGAAACAAATTCAGATTTGAGTATATAATTTTAAGCATAAAATTTTGTAAAAACGGTTGTCTTTCCTTGCTTGACTATAAAAACAGGAACATTTAAGGAAAACAAATTTCTGCTACAGCCTAGCTTCCATTTAGGTTTTGAAACACCAAGATCCTTGCTACAACACCAAGTACTTCCACAGAAAGCTTTTAACAGCTCTCATTTACAAGCATAGAATGCCAGCTACCAAACCCAAATTAAAGAGCATTTGCTGTTCCGACTAATTCAAAAAGATTAAGTAGAAATCCTGCACTAGGAAAGCAAAAATGGAAAAGATTCTTAAAGAAAATTAAGTCAAACAAGCAAATTAGTTTAAGGCTATAAAGGTACAAGACAATCAAACTGAGAAAGTCTTCTTTGCAAAGTTCATTCCGAGGCTGAATGATTATTGACAGGGAAAAAATGTTGGGTTTTTTTAGCACACTAAAGCTGGACAAAACTGCACACTTACTCCAGTTGCTCTTCGTTTCTTTCCAATTCCTTGGCTGTCATTCTGCTCAGTACCAGATGTGCAGCTACTGTCCGTAGCTGCATCTATGCTATTGAACACTCCAAGAACTGAAGCATCATTTGAAGCTGGACGGTTTTCTTCTGAGATTTCTAGCACATTTTGTTTTTCAAGAAGAGGTGTTCTCTTCTCTGGACTGTCCAGGTTTTGTTTTGCAAGGCTTGCAAACTCAGAAGTGGCCTGTAGGCTGTGCCTCCTTCCACTAGTCTCAGTTTTTTCAGACATAAAATGTGACAAAGGAAGAGAAGAGGTTTCCCGTTTCAAGTCAACCTCAATGTCAGCACTTGCCTCATACCCAGATGTTATGTGATGTGAGTGACTAGCAGCAATTATTTGCCTTTGCCCACTTTCTTTTGTTTTGGCTTTTTCACTGAAGAAGCTGTAAGCAGAAGGATTTCTGTCTGTAATGACACTGCTTTCAGAAAAGCTACGTTTTCTGGCTAAGGAAATCCCTTCCCACTGGAATCCTTCCAGAGTAGACAGATCAGATTCTTCACTGAGTTCTAGACCCTCTTGTTCATTTTGAACAAGAGGTACCATTTCTATGCCAAACCTTTAACAAAATAAAAAGAAAAGTAAGTACACATGTAGCAGGCCAGCTAAATCAATAAGAAACCCTCACCCTTCCCCAACTGCACATTACTGCTTTAAGAGATCTGCCAACTCATTACACCGGTATTCTACAGTTTCTATCTCATCTGGCAATGGAATATCTTCTGCGTATCACAAAATTAGATTTAGTGGCTAAGAACTGACAGCACGACTTCCAAATCAGAAATCACGTTACTATAATTATTCCAAACGAGGTTTGGAATAGGTAAATATGACACCTTTTCAAGATGCTTCAAAAACTTCAGATTTAAAGATAGTTTCAAAAGTGAAGTATCTTATAACTGCTTCCCCTAAACACAAACCAAAACTTTCTATTAGATCAAAAGATTAACAGATAAAGAGGGAGTGTTTATTGTGCATGCAGCAATGCAAGCACTGGTTATAGTCTTGAATAAACGAAGGAATAAACAACTGTCATAGCACTGTTCACACCCTGACTGCATTTTTACATTCTTCCACTCAACAGAACTTGAAAAGCTACATTACTGCTGGTGTCCGTGTTCAGATATTTAGCAATGATTACAAGCTGATCAGAAACTTTTCTGAGCAGCAGACTACTATTATGTACCTAAGGATAGATAGCCACAGCAGCAAGCAATCATAAGAACTCAAAATTATTTGTATATACAAAAGATTGTGGCATAGTACGCTTCATTCTGAAGTCTTAGTTTTAGGATTCTGGAATTCATTTCAGATTTGGAGAAAAACAATCTCTTTCCCCTCAAGACACACACTCACACAGAGGCACAGTTAGATCCAAAAGCTACCAACCTTGGCAAACCTTTGCCGAGTTCCTGTTTCTTCTTGGTTACCTGCTGGATGACTTGATCCCAGTTTACATTTCTCCGTGAAGCACTAAGAATCTGCCTAAGGGTGGGTTTAAGCCCTGACTCTTTCTCAGTCTCACTTCTCCGATGGCCACTCACATTCCGAATGCGCCGTGCATTATTGAGATTGGGCTCTGGGAGATGTGTCCCAACTTTGCTCTTCAGACTAATATGTCGTGTCAGGTCTCTTTGCAGAGAGGCAGGGAGGCCAAGTTTGCTCAAATCAGGAAGAAGGGGGCCTAGTGACTGGCTTCCTCCTTTTTGCAGTTCATGATCTGAAGGATTTTCAAAACCTTCCATTTCAAAATGATCATGCGACTTGACACGCTCTTCATCCCCTTCTCCATCCTGTGGGGAGGTTTTCAAATCCCCATGCAAGTGCTCCTGACCGCCTGATGGAGAAACTCTGGATTCCATCTGAAATGCAGAATCTTTTAGATCAGCAGAAGCAATGCTTGAAGCAGCCAGCTTTTCATCATCTTCCTTTTCAGAAGTGACAGGTTTACCTTCTGGAGTGTCACAGGGTAAAGAAGAACTAACAGAAGAATCCAACTTTTCAACTCTTTCTTCTGACTTCTCACTTCCCATTAAATCATCATTACTCCCATCTTCTAAGGAATGTAATCTGAACTTGTCCTTTGGTGATGCTTTCCCACTTTCTTCCTTATTATGGTCACTTCTATCCTTACAAGATCTTAAGGGAGAGTTTTGCAAGGAACAGTTGGACTGATCATTTTTGGGGTTTTGCTCTGCTTCACTTAAGTTTTTAGCAGGCTCTCCAAGATGGCTACCAAGCACATCTTTGTGGTCTTGTAAGCTACCAGCATATTCATCACATAGCTTTGGTGAAAAAGAAGAGAAACTGTTTGTTTCCAAGTTCAGCGCATTCAAATGATTCTGCTCTTCACCACTGGTCGAGGATAATAGAAGCTTGACATTTTTTAAGAGACTGTTTGTGTCTTGCTTTAAGGAAGATAACTTGATATCTGTGATACTAAGAAGAGGGGATTTCAGTGGTGGCATCCTATTACTTTCACCACAATCTTTGTCACACTTTTCACTACTGGAACAGTCTTTCATTACCTTGCAATCAAGGGGATCGGAGGTTACAATAGAAGGGGAGGATGCCTCCCATTTTTTTAATTCTGAAAAGCTGTCATTAGCTTCACAAGTTTTTCCTTTCATTGATGAATCAGCAAGAGGCATAAATACAGAATCCTTTTTATCTGGAGTTTTACAAACATTACCTTCAGACCGTGGTTGCTGCTCTGCAGCTTTTTGTGGTGGGTATGGAGCCCAGCGATACATTTTGTCTCTGGAAGGACTACTACTTTTTCCACTGGCTCTTGAAGTTCTGCTTTCTGGTTGCTTTGACACACCAAAATCCAATGCTCCCTCAGAAGGAAGTTCATTACTAGTAAAATCAAGCAAGTCCCTTTTCTTCTTTTGATCTCGGTATGGCAGAACATCAACGTCTTTCTTCTGCCGCTGCCACCCATATCTTTCCTTATATTTAATTGGCTCTAATGAATACGTATCCCCTGAGCTTCTAAAACTCCAGCCATTTCCACCATGAGGACCAGGTTTCCAGTTTCCTCCATAACTCTTGGAATTCCAGCTAGAAAAATGACCTGTTCCTTCTGAATGCCAAGTAGAATTTCTCTCCCTGGCACTGTGATGCCAATTTGATGCTCCTCCCCGCCCACTTGGATGCCAAACATTTCCAGAATTCCCAAAGTTATGTCGATTTGAAGAGCCTCCTGAAACATTTTGGTGCCACCCAGAGCGTCCCCTTGGGCCACCTGAATGTCTGTTTATATTTGGGTTCCTCTGACAGTGAGAAAATTTGCCTTGTCTAGGACTAATATAGTCATCCTTTTCCCACTTCCAGTCCCTTTGTGATACATTATGATGATGCCATGACGACTGATCATAAGCTTCTCTTTCTTTGTAAGTACCTCTTTCTTCTCGCCTTCTCTGTGATCTCCTATCATCACATTCTAATTCTTGGTTTGCACAGTTTGGTTCAGCTTGCCTATGAAACAATTGAGAAAAGACAAAATTCTGATGCCATTTCACTGAAATCAAACAACACATAAGCCTTATATATTTTATTTGCACTGGGAAGGAAATTTATTTTTTTTTTAATATAAAAAGAAACAGATACTTATGTAGCTACTTTACTGTTCAGGCTTCTGTGGTGCATGACTTTCAAAACCAATGTTATACCTTTACTTAAATACGACATTTCAAAACTGTTCTAACAAGAACAATTGATTTGGTGCAGGGATAGTTCAATAGACTCATTCTTAAATATTTCTGTTTAATTCAGAAAACAATATTCCTTTCTATTTATTAGTTACTGGATTAATAACAAGCAAACAAGAAGGCAGCTTCTTTCTGTAGTTAACCTATGTAATTTGGGTACTTCTGATAGACAAAAAATTCATTAGTAGTGAGACAATTACTTTTCCCAAAGACTACTCTGTTAGTGTTAGATAGCATAGCCAGATTTCACTGATACAAAACAGAAGGAAAGTTAGGCTGGGACAAGCAGTTATTCTACTTATTGGAGAAAACAATTGAGATTACATCTCAGTTTATAAAGCTTAAATCAAAACACAGACGTAAAACATTCATATAAGTTGTTCCTTAGATACAAGGATGTTTTGTCTTGTTTTAACCAACTGCCTCCAGCAATTAGCATGCAACACTAAGTCTGTATGAGCCTCCCCGTAGCACTATCTGCTGCCCTTTGGATACTACTTGTGCTTGGCAACTTACCGTGAACATGTGGTAAATTATCATGTGTATATTTAAAGATAAATGCTACCTTAATACTGACAGCTATTTTCAGGGTCAGCAGCCAAAATGTTTTAAGTATTTATTCTACCAAACAAGGAGCTTTTCCTGAAAGTTTTTCCAAAAACTGATTACAGAAATGTTTCTTTCTAACATTACAGAAAGATGTTCATTCTAGGTCCCTGGACAAGCAAGACAGGAAACCTTCACACTACTGCTCAAAAACAACTGATCTGAGTAAACAGAAAATATATATTGTACCACATTTTAAGTTTTTAACACATTTCAGTTTTGCTAAAAGAAGCACAAACAATTACTCTCCAAAGGGAAACTGCCTACTGCATAAGATAAAGTGAGCTCTGAGACAAGAATTCAAAGAAATAATGTCTATGATACTGTAAGTTCTAGAAGCCAACTCAACTAGATACTGATCTAATGGAAATGATTTTGCTGTATTAGTAACTTAATCCACGCAATTCCCTTCCCCCCACTTCCCAAAAGGCATCTGGTAGAGAGATTTTCTAAGATTTTAGTTGCCTCAGAACACCACCGTACTGACAGCATTACTACTTTACCACAAAAGCAGAAAAAGTGGTCTTATGGCAGTATGACCATCGTGCAGTACAGGGTATGACAGAATGGTGTCAAAATGAAGTAATTTCCACAGATTTGTGCACCTGAAAGTGCTAATTGAAATTTATAGCCACAGGAGGCAAGAGCTTCTTTCAAAAAAAATCATATGCCTCTTTAAAATCATTGCTATGCCATAAATCTATTCAAACATTATATTCCCAACCGAAATACCATATTAGCAAAACACACTTGCAGAGCCACATGGAAGATAAAAGGCAATACTTATTACTCTCTGCAGCCTTCTATTTCATGGTGACCCACTAAAATTATATTTAGCTAACATAAGCAGCAAGATGAAACAGGCAAGAAATTTCACTCAGAATTAGAGGATTTCAGTGCAACATTGATGGAACAATCCAATTAATTCTAAAAAGCAGACAGATTAAAGTTTTATAACAAAGCAAGTTCAGCAACAATTTCTAAAGGGCCAGGTTTGGGGCCCTGCCCCAAACAATATTAGCACTATTGTCACATTTATTAAGCCTTTTAATTACATGTTACCAAACAAAAAAACATTAGGATTCTGAAAACACAAGATTCCACACTGGGGACCTCTTAATTCCATAATGGTAAGTAGTTCTACTCCCTTACTAGTAGCAGATCAAGAGAACAAGAACATTCAGCAGAACCATATTTACACTTTGTAATTACAGTACCCAGAGATGTCTCTTGGATTGTTCTCATAACAAGTACAATGGCTACAGGCAGGTTACATTTCATAAGCACTTAAGCCTTAGAAGCATATCCAAAGTGTGTTAAAAGCAATTCTATGACCTAAGAGGAGAAAGGAACACTCACCGGTTCTTTTCCTTCCTTTGCTTGATTAGTTGAATGAGTTCTTTGTCAAAGTATTCTTCTTCTGCCTCTTCTTTCTCTTCCTCTTTTCTGCCATGGGCATCAACATTGTCTTTGTGCAGCTGGCTGGAGATGTGCTTGGCATATGCTGACAAACCCACCAGTGTTACCCTGCACACCCGGCATTCATGGTTGCTGTCCCTAGGAAGAGAGGCAGAGGGTGGACTTTCAACTTTGCCAACAGGCATGGTAGATATATCTGGTCTTACTTCGTTTCCTCTGAATGAGCTTGTGTTCAAGGGAACTAGGTTTTGCTCAGTATAAATTTAAGTTACTTAGATTCTCTGGCTTTTTCTTTCAAGGCCTAGTTTTTTGATGTTCAGTTTTTAAAAGATTTTTTTCCAACAATCAAGAGGTAAAAGACTTGGTAATAAAGCTGTATTAACTGAGAGGAGGAATTCTTCTTGAATTGTTGTACTCAAAATCTTTTCAGAGGAAACATAGTGAGCGAGGAGGCAGATGGAAGGCTTACAGCCCATCCATCGTGCCAGCTGCACTGGGGAAGCCTGGTGACAACTTCTACATTTAATCCTTGCCTTGAGCCTTCCCCCAGCAAAATTTAGAAAAGGGAGGAGGCAGTACATAGATACAGCCAATCCTGACACAACACAACCTAAACTGGGACAGCTGAGACTGCCGCCTGGAATCTAAAGACTCCAGAGCACAGTGAGTGATGGGAGGGTATCTTCAGTTCACTGTACTTTATTTGGTTGAAGTGTGCATGAGGTCTGCTTTCTACTTTAGAGGACTTATCTTAAAAAATACAGAAATTATTTCAGCGGGAGGAAGTTGACAGCTGTGTCAGGCAAATGGCTTTACTCATGTTTCAGTGAATACTGGACTAAGGTTACAACTTTTTTCACCACTTTTTTTTTCTTAAAAGAAATCCAGATTTCCAAAAATACCTTATTTGTTCTCCTGACAAACCCTTTCAATACTTCACTGTTAAAGGAATACGTTGTTAATAACAAACTAAACCAGGAAAATATTTTCACTAGTTAAGAAAACTGAGAAAAACATGAGAGTATAGTCCACTGCAAATAACCCAGCAGGACCAAGCCAGGACTTACTGCTTGCTTTCACAATGCTTTCTACAATTTTTCCATTTAAACATAAATACTTTTTTTTTTTTTTTTACAGAAAAGTGAAAAATAAAATAAGAAAAAAAATCAAAAGATACACCTTCATTCAAGATACCACGCAAAATCCTTAACTGCTTAATGGAGTGCCAGCAGCTATGCTTTATTTATTCTAGAAATCTGTGGTTTTTCTACGAACATAGTTGAGATATTTAACGAACAGAATCATGCAGGCACAGATAGAGAGTTTTATTTGAAACAGAGTAATTCATAAAAACTACACTTTACATTTGCTTTTTTTGTATGTTGCAGTCTAATTTCAGATTAAACCTTTTGATAAATTTCATTTACAAAGTCAGTAGCTTACAAATGTAGCCTGTTTTCCAGCGAGGGAAATTAATATAAGCTCAGATACTACATATTGGCTATCCCATTAACCCAACAAACATAACCAAATACAAACAGCAAATCTTCCTAATTCTATCAGGAGATTCCTCTGCACACTCATAAGTGGCAAAGCTATGCATTGCCAGTAATTGCCACCTAATTTTTAACTTAGGTCATCACACAAGGCAAACGACAAATAGGAAGCCAGCTTCTCACTGGAAAAGGTGCTCTTTACACATAATTTTCCACTAGAAGCGTCCTTACAACTCAAGAAATATACCTCAGTGGTACTAATTAGGTTTTAGAAAACAATCAAATGCTTCATAAGACCCATGTTTCAGTTCTTCCATTAAACTTTCATCATTCTCATTTATAGACTAACTAAATAAATCCAAAGCCTTACTTTAGACAAAGCTGGTAAATTAGTAACTGGCAAAAAGACAAAACTTGTTTCTATCACTTATAACTTGTGAGCTACTAGTTAGTAAACTGTACCAACTGATAGTCTGGAAAGAAAAAGATTTGAGGTAGAGCAACTAGAACTCCCTGTCCTCGTCTTAATCTATATGAACCTAAAGAAAAAACGAACAGCACTAATCTTTCCTATACGATCAACTGCTATAATCAATGATGAATTGTCTAGGAGCTCAGATTAATTACACTTAAGGGAATTTTTATTTCATTCACTTCTTTCCTCCCCTTATCCTCACTAATATTGGCCAGAACTGGGCACACTCCAGGACACACACTGATCACAACTACAAATGCCCCCACCACACAATCTTAGTTGCTCAACCAGAAGGCCAAAATCAGTTTGAAATAAGCAGGACAAAAGTATTCTCGGTATGAAAACACCCAAGAACTTTATTTACTGGATGTGTACTTCAGATAGCAGACTCAATGTCCCTTGTACAAGACCAATATTTCACTTTCAATTTAAAAAACAAAACAAACACCAAAGCTTTTTACTTGACCCATACTGTATGGAGTAAGACTTCAAGAAGAGCAGAGCCTTAAAACGTTTCCGAAAATTATTCTCCTTTTAAAGTAATCTTAAGGGCTAGAAAAGTGTGAATCAATGCATATGTTTCCTTTACCTCTTCCCTACAGAAGCCCAAAAAGCAGCTTCCAGTTGGGACGTCAAATTTGGAGGTAGTGAGATGTGGATACTATACACCCCATTGGTATTCTCCTCTGTTAAATAGTTCAAACACTCTCACAAGGCTTTTGCTTGGGCACCACATTTTCTACTTGGAACACAAAGGTGTTCCTTGCTTTAGAAGGCTGTAAAACTCCTGAAAGACTTCTACTAAACTTAAATGGGAAGAAGACTGAGAGATACAGGGGAAGAGAACAAGGGTACTGCTGCACAGTGAAAACACTTAAGTTCATTATTAATTTTGAAAACAAACATCTTCCATGCATCCTTATGAAAGAAGTCACCTTAATAGAAAACGTAATGCTGATGAAACAAATTTAATTTCATTTCAGATTTATCGAAATGGAAAACCAACAATTGTCAGATCACTTGTAAGCCACTGTGAACACAATATACAACTTCTAGAACTTACTCTTACCTTCAAGAGTCCAACTTATGAAAATAACTTGGAAGGCCAGAATTAAGATGCCAAAATGTGACAGTTTAAGCTGTCATCACCTTCTGTGGCAAGAATCTCAAAGCCATTGTCAAAAGAAATCCAGAACAGACATGCTGTACGAGCTAGCTGACCAGAAACTCTCAATCAGCATCTAGTGCTGAGGATGATCTGGTTTCTGAGGAACACCTTCCTAGCTGTTCACTAATAGAAAAAAAATCTTTTTCATATCCAACAGGAGAGATATTGAATAGCATGGTGGTTTTGATCCCAGGCATGTTTTCATAATAGGAGTGATGGCAAGGGGAAAAAAAGAGAATGAGGAATGTGAGGAATTTGTCATTTTTATGCCCTCCATCTTTATTACAAAGCAATTTTTATTTGAGAAAATGAAATAGCTTCCAAGAAGCTACTTTTGTACATTTTCTCAGTGTGACACGATGACACCTTTCTTAATCTGGACAAGCTAAAGATTTTCTGAATCCCACTAAAGCAAACTTAATTTCAAGAGGGAAAGATTATTTAACTTTCTTTCCAATATTTTTTAAAAGTTCAATAATCTGCATCACCCCTGCCTAAAGACAGGCTGATGACAGAGATTCTGAAGGCATTAATTCTTTTCCCGGTTCACTAACCCAGACAAATTAATCAAATATTAATTGCATTTATACCAATACCAATATTAAATGGAAAAAGATCAGACAGAGGTTATTTACTGACTGTTAACATACACTTTAAGGTAAGCAGTATATTTTTACTTATTGTCCGGCAATAAGGGTTATTTTCTATTTTACAGAGAGAATTTAAAATGCTAGCAAATATAAACGGGCATACACATATGCTACAGATTTTCTGGAAGTCTTAACCTAAAAACTTATTAGGTTGCCAATTTAGATGAACTACAGCAATACTTAGCAATTATACACAATAGTAGTACAAAATACTGTACAGTGGGCTCAAACAAATGCCTTCAGCTGTGGCACACACGTAATACAAACTTATACTCCAAACATGGACACTTTCCTGCTTTGCATACAAAAAGTTACTGAAGAGAAACAAATTGCAAACCCCCTCTAGTTTTGAAACATCATAAAACAAAACCAGACTAAGAGTTTTACTAGACTTCAACCTGGTCCAACTTAACTACATTGCCATTAGTACCCCATCACCTCCAAAAGTAGAACAGATCACTTCTTAGTCCTTTCAAAGGTGTTTAAAAAAATATTTGCCATTTCCAAATAAAGTTCGTGCTACAAGAGGATTAAAAATTAGTTGGTACGACTTAAATACAGACTATCTGATCTCTTTGGTTACCTCAAAACCTGTACATCTGAAAGCACTTTAAATGCACTGATCACACCATAACTTCATATTTTCATATCACTTCCTCCTTCCAAAGGCTGTAAATAAAACCAAGGAAACCAGAAGGAACATACCATTCACCACAGTTGGGTTCCTTAACCAAACAATTGGACCCTGGACCAGGATGGAAGAGGACAAGGCAGTCACTCAAGCAGATGCAGACCTAACATCCAAGATAACAGTCTTCTCACAGTGGTTAAAAAGATCAACAATTGTTCCTACATCACTGAAAGCTTTTATAAAACATTTTAAAAAGGAAAATAACAGTGTTCATAATTCCTACCAAGAAACCAAGCATAAAACTGCCAAGACCTAAAAAACATGGGGTTTAAATTCTATTTCACTGCAGTCAAGAAATAATGGAGAGCTTTCTTCCACACCACTGTTTGCCTCCTGAGTTTTCAACATTAAGAGAACACATTAGTTGCCAGCTTTATCAGAAAGCATGCAACTAAGTGATGCATAAAAATAAAGTTGTCCAATTCAGCTAGTACAGGAAATAGGACATAAGTTCTTCTGAAGAGCGACATATAAACTGCACAGAGAAGAAGGACGCAAGATTGTTCTCATACCTTCCCTTCAGGTTTTCAAGTTCTCTGTGGTGAAGCATGCTTCTCATGTGTTCTTCCATCTCCTTCAACATGGGGAAAAAGGTAAAATTGGTCAAAACAAACAAAAATGATGTATCATATCTGAAAAGATCACTTTAGAGAACTCTCCTGCCTTGCAGGAACGTGCAATCTATTCCTGTAGGGCTGTAGCAGTTACCATTCCCATTTCTAAGACCATGGAAGCATAGATAGTTACACTCTCAGGAGGTCATACAATGTTACCCTTCCTAAGGAAGGATACACAAGAGCCATTAGAAATCAACAGAAGGGAGGAAAAAAAAACCAAGGTGCAGCTAGCAAAGCTTATTAGGCTGATCTTGGACAAGTTACTGTTGATCACAGGTTTATTAAGTCTAAATGATACAACTCTCAGAGTCACAGTACTAAAACACTTGTTTCTGATGCAATCTGAGCAGTTTCCTTGTATTTGTACTATGACACAGCTGTAATTCCATCATCACATTTCATTCTGCTAGATGCACTTCAGAAACTGACATGTACATAACCTGTCAGCTTGTTGTTTACAGCAGCCTTGGTCCCTGAACCAAGCTACCTAGCAGTAGCGTACTTAATTGCTAATGAAATTGAACTTCTGGAAGAAAGAATGTTGATAATTCAGCAAAAGGAAGCAATTCAGAAGATTTAACTTCCTCTTGGTGTTTGAGCCAAAGTGTTTGTAAATCTTCAAAGAACAACTACTAATCACTATCCTCTTCAGTTCTTGAAACCCCGCCTGCAAAGAAAAAGCAACACCTTCAACCTTGAAGAGTTGTGTGAACTAATGAGTTGGTACTTGCAAGATATCCACATGCCAGGTGGCTAAGCAATATACAAAAGTCCAATAAGAAATCTAGTTTCAGTGTAGGCCTTGCATGACATGCAGTACATAGAAAATACACACCAAACTGATACATTACTGAAAATGCATACTGTGTTGCCTGATTCCACTCTCTTCTTCCGCAAAGGAACACAGAACTCCCAAAAGGAATAAAAAAATTTTGTGTATTACGGTACTTTTAAAGTGTCACAATTTATAGCCAAACAAGTTTGAGTGCTTCTCAATTATCTCTATACAACAACACAAAAACCTCAAAGACCTCAATATTTTTAACATTCAGAATCAAGCATACCACACATCTCACTTCAAGAAAGATACTCTAAAGGACTTGCAAATATACTGATGTGACAGACCTAGATCAATAATATCCCTGTTAGAGGGAAAACTCATTGTACTTCACACAATTTTAAAATGGAAGCATTTCTTACACACATTTCATATTAGTATCTTTGTATTAGTCTGCCAATAGAGGTAAAGCATTAATTATTTACCTTTTTTGAGTTGTACACGATGTGACATAATATGCATTTTCGTTCTCGAACCATGCTTATTACTCTGGATAGATCTTATCCCATACCTGCAAATAAAAATATTTTAGAAAGAACCAATATTCAGGATTACTTTTCTTCCATTAATATCTTTACTTTCCTTACTATAACATAAGTTACCATTAATGCAAACACTTGTGCCGAGTTTCTTTAAGAGAATACTTGCCTCTTGTCAGAATCAATATTCCTCAAAACAAAAATATTTTTGAGTAGTCACCTAAAACAGCTGTAACAAAAAATAGCCTTGCCTTTCTTTCATTTTGTTCCTTCCCCTCCAAGACATGGCACTCATTCGACAAGCAAACAAGATACCTACAGGAATGCTCTCAGCTACTCAAAACAGATTAACAAAACATTCTTCAACTAGGATGCTGAAATGGAGACAAGTATTTGGGGAAACCAAGCAGGGTAAAGTCAGATCTTTGTTTTGGTATACAGGGCTGCTCAAGTAAAACATTTATAAGGCCCTAAGAAAATAAAACAAAGACCATTCATGACAAAGACTATCAGTCTTCAAGGTTTATCAGTCCATTTATTCAGCATAAAATAAAGCCTAAATTGATTAAAATTCAGTATTTTTCTCATTAACCTCCATAAGAACTAAACATATGCATATACTGAAATACTCAATTTAGACAGCACTTTAAGATACATTCTCTAAAACAATATATGGGCACCTTATCTGTTTGAATCATTAATTAAAGCTACTGATTTTCATTAATTATTCTGAAGGGTAAAAGATGATTCAACATACTTTGCACCAGAATATTAAACATTTCAGCACTGATCTACTTAAAACTTGCATATATGCAAATAAAAGCAGGTCAAATTAAATGCCGTATGAATTAAACATCATGATAAAATACATAAGGAGAGCAATTACATTAGAGAGGAACACAACAGTCTAGGTTATAATACAAAGACACATCTGCATAAGCAGCAGGGTATAATCTTTGCCCTTTTCTTTCTCTTAAAAGATATCAAAATGCAGAATGATCAAGCATTATAGTAATATTTTATTGACTTGCTAGAGGCAGTTCCTCACCCTAAAGTGGAAAGAAATGCATCTTTTTGCTTACTAGGCATTTGTATATCTCCACACAAAAAGGCAAATCCTTACAAGCTCTGCTATCCTACATTAGTCAACTTCAATAGTAACTCAGCTAATAGCATCAAACTTAATCTACAAGGGCCTTCCTCAACAGCTCATCTCCACAGTTTACCCTAAAAAGTTAATTCTAATTATTTAATTCTGCAGTGGGGCACCAAACTCTCTGAATCTGACAGTGATTAGAAGCTGTGAGGAAAGGGCAAGAACTGGATTTTTATCAAATCCAGATTTAGGTACCTAGCATTAATCAGCTCTGACACTGAGTGGTAGTGTCCAACTGTAAATATATGAAAAAAAGCAAGTAAACCCACACCCACTCTATTTCCAAAATGCCGTTCTTTGACAAATAACTCTTCTACTCCAGATTTGCATGTCTATTTACAGTTAACGTACACACCAGCACCTGTCCATCCTAAAAAAGGGAAGGAACTGAGAGTTGCAATAGCCCTTTTAGACATTTAGACAACAAAGAAAGCAGTTTCTTCCCTAAAAAGACAAAAATCCACATCATACCAAAACAAACACACTTAAAATGCAACAGGAGATTGAATCATCTTATGTTCCCCATTCTGCACACCAAGGGTGCCATTCTGAATCTCACTGAAATACCTGAGTGTTTAAACATGCATTCTCTAGCTTTATCACATAGGCACCTGATGTACTCGAATCATAAGTAACAGCTATTTATTTTGAACAAATCACCCCCCAAAAGTTACAAGATCATTCAGAATTTCACACCAGCCTAGGTCATGCAGCACATGCATATAAATCCCTATGCTACTAGCAATGTGCCTGACAAAACATCTGCCTTCATGGAAGGTTAGAACAGAGAAGTTTTGGAATTAAGTATTTTGCAATAATTGGAAGCCACATGTAAACAGTATAACTTGGTTTTAAACATATTTAAACTGAAACAGAATCTAGGGAAAATTCAATCTAATATAAATAGAGATAGAAAATGAAATACTTCAGCCTCACTGTTTTCCAATAGGTTATTAGGGGAACACAGGAGCACATGACCAACATACTGTTTATACACAGATCTGTGTAGCTGTCACACAATAGATGTAAGAGAATTATACATGATTATACAGAAGTGACAAAAGTTTAGATGCTTCCCCAACACAGGAGAGCTGTTTTAATGTGATTACTATCAAGTTACTCCTAAAAAGCAAGAGTGCTCATCCTTACACCAATTTCAGATATTTCCTCTTGCATTAAAATAGTCTTTACTCCCCCGGCATCCTTCACTAATATCACTTTGTAGATTAGCAGAATAATTCCCTACATGTGTTCAGGATCTTCTTCAACATAACTCAAGTATTTACAGAACCCATTCTGCACACAGGTGAAATGGCAGTGTGGGACTTAAATCAGGAAAAGCAGGCCAGTAAAGTATGATGACTGTCTGACACCACCATAACATTAAAGAGCTTTCACAAGTACAGCTATTATTATACCCAATTCGGCTAATTAAAACATATAGTAACTATACACGATTACAGGAAGAGTTTTAGGCTAACTGCCCAATCAACCAGGCATTCCTTATGACAGAGTACTATAAATACTAATGGAATTCAAATGCTATTGGATGTCACTATGAAAAGTGAAACTTTCACCTCCACAGAGAGAGGCCCTTAGAGGCAAGGACTCATAAGTACAGAGATCCAGTAGATACTACAGGGGCCAGGAGAAGACAGACATCCATTCTATTTGCAGATCACCTTTTGACTTTGTGTTGACACAGAGATAAACCACCTCCCTTGATCCTTAGCTTTCTCCAAATCCTACTATGAAACCCAAGGCTCACTTTAATGAAGTACTTCAATTTCACTGTAAAAGAACTTTCATGAAGTACTTAAAAAAATATAAATTCAAGGTATTCTCTCATTCACTATGTAACAGCAGCAAGAACCAGACAGCTTTTGAGCCATATAGTCAGTGATGGAAATTCCTCTCACCATACACTGGCCTGTTTAATTGCAAAACTTTCATGCTGAGAGACTTCAGAAAGAGCTTTCTCTGCATAAATGCAGGCATATTTGAATTCTTAATGTAAAAATCCCACACTTTAAACACCGAAAACCCTTCAAGCTTCTATCAGACTTGAACAGTTTGTCCTTTTGAAATCGCAACTTGCTGCAAAGCATAGGAAATTAGCTCTTATAAAGACATTAATGGGGAAATTAGCTACTCAAAAAAAATGAGCAAACCACAAGCAAAGATAAGGTTTTGCCAAAAAGACCCCACCAGCATATAAAAGAGAAAGATATGTCAACAGCAAAATGTAAAGCCTTCAAAACAAATGAGATGTCATGACAATTTTCCATTTTGAGGGTATGTTACTGTTCAGTGGGTGATTTTTTTATGTTCATTTAAAACAAAGAGATGCATTTCACAACCATGTCAAGTAAATGCAACTTGCCATTGCCTGCACCTGCCTAGAGCTCAGAAACAGTTTTAATTAACTTCGTGAAATCTGCTACAGAGATTTTGAAGAACACTTCTCACAAGTAAAAATAGTCTACAAAGAAAATAAGTCATTAGTCTACTTCCTGGTACAACATCCATTTGTCCACATTACTCAACCATACCGGATAGCATGCATTAAAAATGCACATCAAGGTTAATCTGTTACAGATCAGTCGCTGAACTATATAAAGCCACAAGTGCCATGAAATGGGACAGGCAGCCCAGCATTCCAGCTGCCTAGAAATCCTCATGAGGGCTCAAAGAGATCAGCAGTGCTGACCTGTCTAAGGCCTGCCTAAACACCACACGTCCTTACAGTCAGCAGTGGAAAATCTACACTTGACAAGAATGGGAGTCTAGAAGTTCCCCACTGCAGAAAGCTCTACAGCATCACAGTCCTCAACTCTTCATAGGGATGTCATTCCCTTTCCTTTAGTGACTTCTCTCCTGCAGCAACTGACTGCATACATCCTAACTGAGAAGTAAAACAGCTGCCACAAACAAGTGAACGGAAAAGAGAGCAGAGAGGAAAGCAGGAACTCACAACAAAGAGCATTCATTAAATCTCTAGTTGGTTGATGGGAGGAAGTGGTGGACACAAGTTCATTGTGACTCTGGAGAAGCCTCTTGCTCAGAAGAATTAGGAATGGAAGTGTATGTAGGCCATGGAAAGCGCTTGAACAACCACTGCTAGGTTAGACCTTATGCAGTTTGATTACCAGCATAACTTCTTTTGCTAATCTGCCAAGGAGACTGAGGGTTTTTTCCACAGGAAAACCCAGAAACTCTGCATAAGCTTTTGAAAGCTGTATCCAATTCCCTGCTGTGATAAACAAATGCTACAAAGCAATAATGATAGAATCATAGAATCACTAGGTTGGAAGGGACCCACTGGGTCATCGAGTCCAAACATTCCTAACACTCCCTAAACCATGCCCCTCGGCACTTCGTCCACCCATTCCTTAAACGCCTCCAGGGAAGGTGATTCAACCACCTCCCTGGGCAGCCTATTCCAGTGCCTAATGACCCTTTCCATGAAAAATTTTTCCTGATGTCCAGCCTGAACCTCCCCTGGCGGAGCTTGAGGCCATTCCCCCTTGTCCTGTTCCCCGTCACTTGGGAGAAAAGGCCAGTCCTCTCCTCTCCACAATCTCCTTTCAGGTAGTTGTAGAGAGCAATAAGGTCTCCTCTCAGCCTCCTCCAGGCTAAACAACCCCAGCTCTCTCAGACACTCCTCATAAGACTTGTTCTCCAGCCCCCCCACCAGCTTCGTTGCTCTTCTCTGGACACGCTCCAGAGCCACAACATCCTTCTTGCGGCGAGGGGCCCAGAACTGAACACAGTACTCAAGGTGCGGTCTCACCAGTGCTGAGTACAGAGGGAGAATAACCTCCCTGGACCTGCTGGTCACACAGTTTCTGATAATAAAGCAATAAGTAAAAGACATATTCTTAGAGAAGAATTTTATGACCCTAAAACCATTTCCCAGTGCCACACGCTGCTCCAAACATCAAAGCCCTGTACCACTGTGAGAAAGCTGTACAAAACCAAGTAATTCATCATGAGACAGAGGCCTTATGCTCAAATTTCACCCCCTTGAGCAGAATTTATGTGGACTAAAGCACTGACACTAAAAGACTCTCTCTCCTTCCCAGACTGATTGCCCCTGAGGCATCTGAATTAACTATGGATCCCTTTGCTAGGCTGTAACTTTACCAACTATCTTAGCATTACTTCTGGGCATATATAGGAGGTACTTGCACCTTCCTACCAAGATGCTGACCTGTGCAACCAAACCTGATCAATAGGCATAAAGTTAAAGACTTACTGAAGTTAAGCCAATACCAACAGCATTGTTCTCCTCTAGCACACTTTCACAAACTGTACAAACTACTTCACAGTCACAGGGGGTTTCTTTAAGGTGGCCAAGGAGATAACTGTATCACAGTCCAATAGCTAAAATACTTGTACCAGAAGTACAATTTTTAAGGTAAATGCATCCCTGCATTCCAAGATTTACTTCATCCTCGTGACGAACTGAGGGTATTCTAGATCCCTCTCCACTGACAGAGCAACACTGCACAGCAAATGTTATAAATGGGCTGCCAAGAGCTCAACTGTCTTGACATTGAGCCAGGGAAAGTTTTTTCACAGATCAAAGTTCTTTAAGGCCCTGTTAAAAGCAATAAAGTTGACTCCACAAAGCAGCAGAGAAGACATCTAGCAGAAACTGTTTGCGTGCTATCCCATGAGTACAATTGGCTTTTTACAATGAAGGTATCTATACAGAGATAAGGTGACTGTAGAGAAATACCTTAAACAAACAGACCAGCGTAGGCACAGGAACACCTGGCATGAACACAGTTTTCACTGATATCTACTTTTACTTGAAGTAAATTTAAGAATCTGGTACAGACCAGAAGAATATATACACCATAAGTCACAATTGAACTGCATCTTCTAATTCCTTATACACAAGCAATGCTAATAACTTCCTAATGTCCAAGCTCAGTTTTCCCTGCTGTAAACTGAGATGATAATTCATCCCTAGTAAAAGTAAATACCTTATAATTGTCTTACTTGTGATAGCTTTTTACATACCAGAAGATTCAGGGATATACACTGTCCTACCGGAACAGAGAGCTGCTCAGCATCATTGCTGTTTGCTATCATTTAGGACACCTAAAATCCACACACCTGGAAAGTTTTTCCCTCTACTTCCAGTTCATTTTTACACATAAGCAAACTCTTTTTGTTCAGATGTTTTCCTCAAACACCACATTTCCAGAGCCTGGAAATTAAAAATTAAAAATCCTGTTTCTCTTTTCAAATTGGCCACAACACTCTCAAAGAAGCATCCAAAACAGGACATAATGCTCCAACTATACAACTACCTGAAAGGAGGTTGTGGAGAGGAGGGAGCTGGCCTCTTCTCCCAAGTGACAGGGGACAGGACAAGAGGGAATGGCCTGAAGCTCCGTCAGGGGAGGTTCAGGTTGGATATCAGAAAAAAATTCTTCACAGATGGAGTCACTGGGTACTGGAACAGGCTGCCCAGGGAGGTGGTCGAGTCACCTTCCCTGGAGGTGTTTAAGGAACGGGTGGATGAAGTGCTGAGGGACATGGTTTAGGGAGTGTTAGGAATGGCTGGACTCGATGATCCAATGGGTCCTTTCCAACCTTGTGATTCTGTGATTCTGTGAACTAAGACTGCAACCTGCACCCTCTGGAGAGGGGTATTGACTTTGTACAGCCTCAAGCACAATTGCCAACAACTGAGACAAGACTTATTAAGAAGTAGCAGTGATCCACAATACGTGTGACAAATAATGTACCTGATTTACATAGTTCTGTGACTTACAAAAGAATTCCTGTCAGCTTATTCTAATAACTTTGCCACCATATAAACAGTTTTCAACAAATAAGCAGAAGAATCATAGGAACACCCACCACTTAATTTTATGCTTATTTCCGTAACATTTGGCTATATATTTTTTTCCCCTTCTTAGGGTATTTAAGCTCATAATACCCTTCACAGGTTTGCATACATTGTGCCTTTTACCAATTGCAAGTTAAGAACAGGGACTCAGGAACCAAATGAAAACAGACTACTCTATACATCCCATCTACTGCAGTTCCACAGAAGCAGATACTTGGCCTTGGCAAAATGACACAGATCCCTTACAACGGATCTACATAGATCCAAGAGAGCATGTAGGAGAGCATTCAGTTAGTAATCAGGCTGTTTCTATTTATACAGTCGCTACAGAGTATTAAGAACACTTGGAGAGTGATTTGATGTGCTCAAACCAAGGCAGTCAGGTCACGCATCAGTGTATGGAGCTTTGGTGCGAAGTAAATGCAAATTAAGGATGCCAAACATTAAGACAGCAGTCATTAATGACACCAGGCAACAGAAATACAGGACGGTGTCCGAATCCTTACACCTCAGTAAGACAGGCAGTTTGTCCCGGGCCTGACTATTAGAGGTTCCAGCAACTAGGGATTAAAATGTAAAATACTCTAGGAATAGATGAGAAAAATCCTTTATACTACAATTACAAAAAATGTTTTTTATAAAAACAAAAACGTTATTTGTAACGCATAGTATCCCCTCATTTTCTGATAATATTCTTGAGTCAGATAACATCTCATATCTTATTACACCACCTGGTGGCAGAGACCACAAAAGATCACTAACACAAGTTAAAAGGAATGTTATCAATTTAAATTGTATTCCAATCAAATTTAAATTTGATTACAGATATCTTACAAATTTTGCCTTTACAAGATAAAAGTGGAAAAATATCTTTATTTCTCCTAGATGACGTTAACAAGTCTTAGCATTCCTGTACAAAATTTGGATATGTATTTATAGGATAGTGGCTGCTGTTATTCTTTGTGACGGATATTAAGAGCTCTGCACAAACTATGAGGCATTTAGACAGCATTTCTTCAAATAGGTAACATTCTTGGACATACAGGCTAGAAGTTATCAGAAGTTTGGTCAGAGTGACTCAGGTAACAGACTAACACAGTTTGACTAAAACCAATTATTTGTTCCAAACTGAAAACAGTATAACAGCACCCATTTAACAAACTTTACATACAAAAAAATAACATCAGCCAATAGGGGAACATATGCAGTGATACAAATGCAGTTGCCTTTCACTGCTAGTTCAATGGAAGTCAAGTAGGGACTACCAAAAAAAAAAAAGATAACACAGTTGCTTTTAAGAGATGAGACTTCAGACTAGGAGACTATTTTCTAAGGTAAGAAGTTACAAAATCACATTGCGTTGGCCCACAGAATCTGCATTATTCATCTCAAATACTGCAGTCCTAATGGCGACATAATTTTAAAGTTCTGCAAAACTATCAACCAATTTTTTTGAATACTTAAGTGTTTTTTAGACTAAGATCTATCAGTTCAGCAAAACAGTCAATTAGTTTAGTATAGCAACTGAAGCTTGAGTGAAAGAAGTGGCAAACAACAAAAGAACACAAATAGTCAGCAGAAATATAGGAAATGCAGCCCCAGGAACTCATACTGAAAACAAAGTCCATCAAACCTCAATCCTCTTCTTTCTCAGGACCCTTCTCAGAACTCTTCTGTTCTACAAACCTCTTTAAAGCTGCACTTCAGAAGGGGTAGGATGGAAGGTGAAAAGGAAAATTTCTTACTTGCATGAAACCACTGTTATCAAACAATTATCAATAAAGTATACTAAAGTATAAATGTTATACTAAACCCCTTCTGTCCAATGTTCATAAAGTTCTCCACAGCGATGTGTATAAGCACCCCTGAACTCTTCTTAGCATGATTTAAGTTTGCATGTGAACTTCCATGCTTCCAATGATGAACGCTTACTTTTAAATACCTCATTTTTCATTGTACTATTAAGACTTGTCTCACGCTATCAGAACCACTCTTTTTAGGTTACCGAAGACTCATATACGGTTTCACCAGCACACACTTTTTACCGATATGAAGTGGTAAAGTAAGCAACTCTGTACCCAAAGCCACGCTTCAACACTGGAAACGCTTCTGGCAGCCGTGCGGAGAGAGCACTATAGTCACATATCTGTAACCTCCCCTATCAAAGCTTGTATTTAGCCAGAAAAAGTTCGGAGCTCGCTACAGCGACAAGGGACGCTGTAGCGCGAGGCAAAACACAGACAAGACCCCCTCTACAGCCCCTCCAGGCCGCCCACTCCGCCAAAGCAGCCGCCCACAGCCCCCACAGAGCTCCCCCCGGCCCTCCGCTCCCCCATCGCACCCCTGGCCAGGAGAGCGGCCCGGGAACCCATCCCCCCGCTGGGCCCGAGCCGGCCCGCCCGCCGCCCTCACAGCACCAGCACGAGCGCGGGGGACGGACGCCACAAGGACCCGCGGCGCATGGCAGGAGCGGGGCTAATGCGAGGCGCAGCCAATGAACGCGCAGGAAGGCGGCCGCAATGCGCGCCGGGAGGCGCGCCGGGCTGCCCCTTCCTCCCCGCAGGGCATGCCGGGAAATGTAGTCAGGGGCGGCAAACTGCCCTTGCCTGCCCGCTGGGGAACTAACCAACATATAATAGCAAATGTTATTACCCGTAAATAGAATCATAGAGTAGTTTGAGTTGGAAGGGACCTTAAAGATCATCCAGTTCCAACCTCCTTGCCATGGGCAGGGACATCCCACTAGACCAGGCTGCCCAAGGCCCCATCCAACCTGGCCTTGAACACCTCCAGGGATGGGGCATCCACAGCTTCCCTGGGCAACCTGTGCCAGTGCCTCACTCTCATCATGAAGAAATTCTTCCTAATATCCAGTCTAAATGTGCCCAGTTTATGCCCATTGCCCCTAGTCCTATCACTACAAGCCTTTGTAAACAGTCCCTGCCCAACTTTCTTGTAGCCCCTTCAGGTACTGGAAGGTCGCTATAAGATCTCCTCAGTGCCTTCTCTTCTCCAGGCTGAACTACCCCAACTCTCTGTCTGTCTTCACATGACAGGCGCTCCAGTCCTCTGATCATCCTTATAACCCTCCTCTGGACCCATTCCAAAAGTTCCACATCCTTCTCATGTTGAGGAGTCCAACACTGGACACAATACTCTAGATGAGATCATACAGGATGGGGGATGATGTGATTGAGAGCAATCGTGCGGAGAAGGACTTGAGAGTACTGGTTGATGAGAAGCTCGACATGAGCCGGCAATGTGCGCTCGCAGCCCAGAAGGCCAACCGTGTCCTGGGCTGCACCAAAGGAAGCGTGACCAGCAGGGCGAGGGAGGGGATTCTGACCACTTATTCCTCTCTTACGAGACCTCACCTGGAGAACTGCAGCATAACTTCCCGCCCCGGCACAGACATGCGCACAAAACCTCCCTCCCCCACGGCGCAGAAGAGGGCATGGACGTATGCGCACAAGCCCTGCCTTGGAGCCATATTGGGTGTACGCAGCCCCGCACTCCGCGCCCTGCTTTCCCGCCCTCGGCCTGCCTGCCCTGGGAGTGGTGAGGGCGTCTGCTTTTTCCGGCCATGCTGGGTGTGGCGCGCGGCGCCGGCTCAAACTTCCGGTGGGCGGGCGGCGGCGCGCGGGCGGGACATGGGCTCTTAAAGCGGCGGCTGCGAAGCGTGAGGCAGCGCTGGCGGTGGCACCGGCTCCAGTAAGTGGTTGGTGCCCTGGGTAGGGTGGCCAGCTGGTGTGATCCGATCTATGCCGCTTCCTCGCTGCGGGGCGGGCTGGGCTCCGTAGCGCTGGGGCGGTGAGGGCCCCGCGGGACGGGGCGGTGCCGGCTGCGCTGGCCTAGCCGGTGCCGCCCGGCTGGGGCCGCCGATGAGCGAGGGGACGGGGCGGGCCTGGGAGGGCCCTCCGAGCCTCCTCTGAGCGGCCGTATGCCGGGAGGCCTTGCCCGGCCCGACCTTGGGCGCTTCAGGGGGTTTGTTAGTGGGATACAGGAGAAAAAATTCATTTTGCTGCGCCTTTTTAACCTCGCGTTGTGCTGTGCTGCCTTCAGATGAATGAGGGAGATGCTGTGGTGGCACGTAGTTAATGTAAAGGGATCAAACGTAATCTGTGCTTCCCTTAACTGTATGTCTGGTAAGTTAATGAAGACTCGGGTTCATTTTTCACTTTGTTTTTTTCTCTCCTTTTTTTACTTTCTTTTCCATTTTGCACGATGAAGGTTATAAAATCAGTAGAAGTGATTTGACAAGCTAAGCAAGTGAGCTAAAGAAACTTTGGAAACTTGTCTTGCTACTTACCTTTCCCATTTTTACCCTTAAAAAGGGCATCACTTGCTCGGTGTTCAGAACTAAGCAGCTGGGTGTTAGTTTGCCTTTTTCTATTAGCAGATGTGATTCTGTGCTGCAGAGGGAACCGCAATGTAGGAAGATGTTTAGGGGCAAAAGGAAAGCCTCCTATGATATCAGTTGCTTAGTCTATTGACTTCAGCAATTAATTGCTTACTGGCACTCTAGTAACCAATATATTTACCTGACCACCTTTGCTTTGTGGTTTTTTGAAGTAGCTTATTATATCGCACAGTTTGCGTCACCAGAATAAACAGAGTCTGTTACTGTCTGAGCGTGGATCTAGGTTTGGTTGTTAATTTGTGTTGGCCAGTAACTAATTTGGGGGAAGCATCACGAGGCTTTTCTAGGGACAAAAATTAATTGTCAAGATGAGTATAGAACGCTACACAGAGGAGGTGGCATTGCTAGCGCCTTGTTCTGTACACTGTTGCCTCTGTGCACAGCGTTCAGGAAGCTGATAAGGGAAAGCAGGAAGCATGCAGAGTAGTGTTTTGTTCTTGGTCCAGGCCTCTTCCCCCAGGATCACACATGCTTTATTCATTTATCTTGTAGGTATAATCATATGGAGGAGTACATTCTCATGCTGATAGCTTGTACCACCCTGCGTTAACTCTGCTGGATTTTAGCTGACTAACAAGTAGGATAAGTGTTTGCGTTAAGGAAGGGCTTTAGAAAAACAAGTCCTTCTACCTTAGTCACATGAAGAATTTGAATGAACAATAAAAAACAACCCTTGGTACAAAGCTATCTAACTTATAAACTGTCTAATTTTTAATCTCTGCAAGAATGCACAGAAGTTTCATAATTAATCTTCACATTTTTCTGAGAATACTGTTTCATGATCCTTTTGGAGAAGGCAACAGTTCATTTTACAAGGGAAGGAACTGAGAGAACATTGGTGATCACCTGAGGCTGTATCAATTTGCTGATGGCTTAAAGTGTAGCTTATGTGATACTGGCTTTCAGTCAAGTGCTACCACAGTAGGGTTGAGTAATCTCCTAGTTCCTGCCTTTGTGGTAAGATTGCCCAAAAGGAGGCATAGGCTGTGTTTCTCAATCATACTTCTAGATGTATTGATGTATTGTATGGTTAGTAGCTATTATTTTAAAGTTTGGGTTTTTTTACTGGCATGCCTATAGAACTTCAAAGGAAAGAATTGGTGAACTGGGATTTTTAGGATTTTGCTGTTTAATACTTTAGTATTCTTACTAATGGATTATGTTAAAAGGATAAAAGTACAAATATTTTATCTCTGATTTATCTGAAATTAAGCGATAGTCAAATGTATTTGAAATAGCAAAGGTAGGATTCTTTCGTATCATGACTCTATAAAAATTAGTAACTTGAACATACATGTGTGAAAGTTTTCCACTCAGCTCTATTCCTGACTACCAAAAACTTTCACTAGATTTTGAAGAGGAAAACAACATGAAGAGGTGAGCTTGGAGTCTTGTGGGTTTATTCACGGCTTGGAAACAGCTCTTTTGAGAGAAAGTATTATAGAAGACAAACTTAATAGATCTTATGGCCTTGTCATTAAGGGGGTAATATTGTACCAACTTTTAGCTTTCACAGCTATTGTCTTCATGGCCAAAAGTATTAGGCTGATCTCTTATTCTCTCACTTCCCACTCAGAAGAAAAATGTGGTCTTTTTACTTATTCTCGATTTATGTAACCAGAGCTTGCTGTGTGTTATTGGTGTTATCAAAATATATATTTGACTGGAGGGAGAGAGGGAAGGAAAGGTTTGTTCTTAACTTGTAGTTAGGATTTCAGTGAAGGAGGAAGAAAAGCTATTAGAAGCCTAACTTTATAGATAAGGGGCTAGGTTCAATTACAGAAGACCCCCAGATGGTAAGAAATTAGTTCGTTACGTAGCAAATGTGATGGATGTATGACAGTTTTCTGAAAGGCATTCAGTCTGTTGGAGGCATAAAAGTGCTGCATGTCAGCCAGTGATGCAGAATAAAAATCTTATGGTTATTCAAGGTGGATTTGTGAAAGTACAAGCAATCGGAATGGTTTATTGGTCTGATGCAAGTAGGCCTGTCTCGTTTAAGCAAACTCGTCACTTCTGACAGCCTGTCCCTGCCTACAGCTTTTTCCAAGTGTGAAGTGTGTAATTGTAGTTGAGCAAGCACTTTACTAGGCCTTGTGGTGCCCTGCAGTTGGTTTAAATTCACAAGATAATTCATATGGGGTTTGGGTGCTTTGGATAGCACAGCCTGCATGTGCCGTGTCTCTTGTAAAACAAGAAAGTAATTTTTTTCTTGTTTTCTGGAGCTAATAAACCTTAGAATTGCTTCTCAGCTAGTGCTGAAGAGAAGCATATTCAAACAGTATGTAAATTGCCTGCTATAGCTTTTGTTGCCTTGGAAGTCTCTTACAAGCCTCAGAAGATTTGGGTTAAAATCCTTGAAAAGACTATGGAACTTCACTGCTATGGCAGTTGTTTACATTGGAAACTGAGTATTGACATAAACAGCTGGCATCCAATTTACAAGGAATGCTGAATGAAAAAGAAAACACCTGTGAGAAGTCACTAGTGGTACCTAGGAGTACCTTAGACCAATGACACAGACAACAAAAAGATTTCATGTTAATTTTTTACTGTGTGCTTGGGCGGCAAAGATAACTAGCTTGTTGCTGGCTGCATAAAATAGTACTTTCATCTTGAGGCTTTATCAGTTCAAATTATTGTTGTCCCGAAGTTTTTAGTGTCCTGATGCTGAATTTGCTCCTGTGTCATTCAGTCTTATGAAGGTTACGGCTTGGCAGACATTAGCTCGCAATTCGGTAGTTGGTGTTGAGGCAGAACTCTGATTAAATATTTGTGACTGATCTTCCTGAAATGCGGTAAAGTGAGCAGCACTTTCTCCAAATGGAAATTTGCACTGTTTCCATGGGATCACCCTACTGCTAACACAGACAGCCATAGCTCTTATCAGTCTGTGTCACCTTCTGCTTTAAGCTAGACAAAGCACCTACTAAAATGCTTCAGCTGCAGTTTGGGTGTTGATTAACCAAATTAAGGTATCTAAGCCAATGATGCTTTGAATGGGTCTTGGACGAGGCTAAAGTCATCCGGAAAGTGCCTGTCCTGTCCCTCGTTTTTTAGCAGGGAATACCTTAAGGTTTTAAACAGTTCTGTAAAATCACACTTGTCTCACATAGGAGAGTGAATTGAAGTTTTTTCTGGGCTTTTGGAGACATGACTAAATGCTTAGTAAGTTGGCGGGGGGAAAAGCCTGTGCAGACTTAAGTTTATTTTCCTTACCTCATTGTTTCTTTTGTCCAAGGGATGGAAATAATTTAATTTTAATCCATCCTCAGCTGGCTTGGACCATAATATCCTAATTTTAATATGCGTTATAATAGTAAGCTTATAGGATGGCATAGCACAATGAGTTGTGAAGAGATCACCTCTTACCTAAAGCTTGTAGTCAGAATTGGTATTTTAGAGAACTTTCTGCCCTCACAATCTCCAAAATAAAACATGGCAGAGAAGACAGATTGTTGTGATTTGTAGACCCTGAGTTCATTTCCTTGTTGCTCTTGTTTCTCAATGGACCTTCCATAAGGCAATAATAGTTCAGCTGATTAATGTATTGGAAGTCTTATAAGTCTCCTGGTAGAAAAGTTTCATGAGGCCTGTTACTTCAAAAAAAAGTTTTTGTAGCAAGCTTAGTTCTGCATAGTCTGTAGGTGCCAGGTTTTCCTATGCAAGGGGTGGGAGGAGTTGCATTGAAATGTGTCTAACTCCAAGTCTGGTAATGGAGTAAATACTGCAGAGTGCTTTTTGATAACAAAAAGTGCTGGCATTGTATTCCTCTTTAAATGAGTTCTAGTTTGTATTTAGGCACATTAATTTCTTGTTTAAAATGTCTCATTCTAGAGAGAAAATAAACTAACACTACAAATTCTTGTAATATAATCATGAAGTCTCTTTGTAGGCAGTCTTTTTTTTTTCTCCCTTTGGTTACTTCATGGCTAGGATTTAAAAAATTGTAGAAGAGGAAAAGCAAAGAAAATAGGCATTAAGCATTAATATTAAAATAAATGCTTACCTTAGCAAATATTCCATCATAATAAAAATACATGCCAGGAACACTTTAGCCATTGATTATTTTCTCCCTGAATATTTTGTCTTTATTGAGGAATCTTAATGTCTCAGATATATAATAAAATAATTAGAAGCTGGATACCTCAATAGGTGCTTTGTTTCCTAGGCAGGAAGATAGGGAATAAGTGCCCTCTCTTTATGTATGTGTACTGTGTTCTGTTGGAATAGCTAAGCTATTATTTCAACACAAATTGCCGTATCATGGGTGTTCCAACTTCTTCTTTAGAGCTATCTTGTAATAAAGGCACCTGCTATGTTCCAGCTATTCCAATCAGACATGCAGCTATTGAGCATGTATCTCTGTCTTTGAAAACAAGCATTTTTTTGAAATGATTGGGTTCTTCTCAATTACTCCTGTGTGCTTTTTTGGATGTTCTAAGCTGCTGTGTGGTGAGATGCCTTTTTGTTGCTGCCTAGGGAATGTCTCTTTCTGTTCTGCCTTATGGCATTAATCTCCGAAAAGTGAAGGTGGGTAAGCTTGCTGGGAAGTCTACAGAAAGAAACGTTCTGTCACTGTTTTCTGTAAGATAAGACCTCAAGAAATGATAAGAAAAGACCAGTAAGTAACTGTACTCTATTATCCATGAAGAAGATGGCCAGAACACTTGTCACTTAACCAAGTGTTGTCTTTTTTTTTTAAGCTTCCTCCCATAGTTATCGTAACAATTGCAAACTGAGCATATGAACTATCACTTGAAATTGTTTTTGTCTCACCAGAGGCAAAACACTACAAGTGTCCAAATATGAGTATCAGAAGATAAGCACATAAATACCTCAGCTTTGAGGAATCCTGGCAGTAACTTTTTTCTCTGTATTATGGGTGTCAGCTATGTAGAAGGGTTTTTTATTCCTTCATATCCCGCAGCTGGATTTCTTCAGTGTTAGGTCAATTCATAAACAGTTTCAAGACCAAATACCATCAATGTAGGGTGAAGGTGGGAGGAATGTTGTGTGTTTCCATATAACTTACTGCTTTCTCGCAGTGGATTTTTTCAGGAAGCTGTGAGAAAGCTAGGGGAAGGCGGAGCTTGTCTGTCAGCCCTCAGAACTGGTAGATTCAGTGGCAAGTGTCTGTGTTCTCAAGCAGTTGTCTGCTTGTTGTGTGTTGCTTCTTATTTGTGTCAAATAATGAACTGCTATTTCCTTACTGAGCTAACACAAACAGGACAAAGTTGGGGGGGGAATAGTTTGATAGCTAATAGTACTTGAAGAACTACTTCATGTAATTGCTGTCTGTTAATGTATTATAATGGCTATCAGATTTCAACATAGTGTTATCTTTCATAGAACTTTAACAATATCATGCTTGTCAAGCCTGGGATGAATTTAGCACAGTGTATTTGAGCTTCAACCCTCCAGTATATGACTGTCTGCTTCCTTCCAAGTTACCAGTTACCTTCCAGGCTGTACCACCAGGACTTACTAGTGTTGTAGTTGGAAGTTCTGACTGTTTACTTCCTTCTTTTTCAGTCTCACTGCTGGTCTGTTTTTCAATGGCATATCTGCGAACTTGTGGCTCAAGTAGCAGAGGACCACATGCTAGCAGTATTAAATAAAACACAGAACTGTATCTGACCTGATAAAGCATACGTTCTTTTTTCAAATTCTGAGTGCTTTCTTGACATGAAGGTAGTATAATGTATTTGCAAACATCCTCAAAGGTAAGAGTCTTATTACCCACTAAAGACTTATTTTATAAACAAATACATCTTATGCATGTCTGAGTATAATATTGTCATGGCCTTGCCTCAAAAGCAAAGAAATGAGTATTGTATTGTGTAGTATTGGCTGCAGAATGGCTCTTGGCTTTTGAGCTAGGGTTACGTCATATGTCCAGCAGTTGTGCTTATGCTGGTATGTGAACTCCTGGGTGTCCTGAACCCACAGCTGCAAAGGGAAGCAGGACACCAGGGGTGCCAAAAATAAATCTCGAGGTCACTGTAGGAATACAGCTGCAATTCTGGCCCTATTCTGCAATTACAATGGGTTTCTTGGGAAGCTGTTGTATCCATAGGATGGGAATATGATATCCCTCTTGCAGTCCAAGATGAGGTGTTCTATGATTCCAAGCTGGAGAAGTACCTGACTGTGTGACTTCCAAAGTGGGGGAAGGCTGCTCAGGCCTGCAGCAATTAAAGTAATCCAGATATAGCTTGTTCAGTGTGCCTACATAGTTGTTTCTGAGTATCAAATAAATGTGATATCTTCACCCAAAGAATCAGCTTGATGTAATTTTCCTGTGCTCAGTCTAGTTCACTGAAAATAGGTCCTTGATTTACTGGTCCTTAGGTGTGCAAACCACTGAGCTGCTCTAAATAAACCTCATGAAAGCAGCTTAAGGCTGTGAATGAAAAGGTAAGTCGCTTATTATATGGTAAAATCAGGCTACTTCAAACTAAGCATGAGAGGCCTTGTTTGAGAATGCCTGGTTGTTTGGGGTTTTTTTATGATGGCAAAAACTATCTTGTCTTGAAGACCACTTTGGAAGACCTCCTAGTGTCAGTCTTAGCCTGAGGAGGTATATTATGTACTAAAGAGCAGACTTGCTGAAGTGTTCTCTAAATCTTGAAGTACTTTAGCTGTAAGGGATTAGGTGTCTGGATTTCAATTCACCGTAGTAAGTATGCACACTTCCTGTTATGCACACTTCCTGTAAAGAGATGTGAACAGCATCCATTCTCTTGCTAACAGCTGAGTGAATCTCTGAATCTGCCCTGCTAGGAGCAGTTACTGTGTTGTCTTCTAAAATGTTGATCTTGTAAGGAAAAATGAAGCAGTTAGCCAAGCAGGATGTTTGGAATGATATCAATGGGTAACATGAACTTAACTGGAAGCTACTCATGTGAAAGAGCAAGGATTAATTAAGTTAAGCAGAAAAAAAAAAAAACCCACCTAACTGCTCAGCCTGTGCTATCTCATTAAATTCTTGTACAGCCTGGGAGCTCTGTTTTCCCATTGTTAGGAGTACCATCTTTATTACTATTCCTCAGACAAAACTGCCTATTCTTAGCTCTGAAAACCTGACTCGCATAAGAATACACTTATTAATGGGCTTGCTTTTTCCTTCTGTCTCTTCAGGCAAAAATGTCTCCGGTTCATAGAAAAACTTAAATCATGGTGTGTTGGGACTTTGGTTATGAAAATCTTGATACTATCTTTATTATGCAAAAGCTAGATTTGAAAGCCTTTGCTAGAGTTGCAGACATACGACTTAAAACTTTTGCAGATCCTTTTGTATTAGAGGAATTCACCATACAATTGGAACAATTATTTCTAGTATTTTGCTGTTCTTCTGACTGCCTGTTGAAATCCTATAAAGAAAAAGGGGAAGAATACTTAAAGCTTATGGTAGTGACTTAAATGCCTTAATTTCTTTCTGTTTTACTGGGTAAACATGTGAGCATGGGCATTTGTTTTTTTTTCTTGAGACTTCATTTCCTGATTTTTACCTTAAACTAAAAATGGATAGAATTTTTCAAAAATGTTTAGGAAGCCTAGTCTTGGAGAGGAAACTATTTCACAAAACGATTGTTCCTGCTTTTCTCTTAGCTTCTCAGTTATGTCAGCTGAATAATTTTCTAGTGCCTTCTGGTCCTAACCAAGTGTTGTATTAAGCAGAATGAAAGGTATAGGCTTTCATTCTTTGAACTGTCTGCTAGTTTCAAATCAAATTACTGAAAAAAAAAAAGATAATCCTGATGCTTAACTCTGCTATCTCTTTCTATAGGAGGGAAGAATCTCTTTAACAAGATTTCTTACAAGTAATAGTTCCTCATCATGGATGAGCTGTCACCTGAAGAAATTCAGTTGAGGGCCAACCAGGTTACTGATGAGGTAAATATTACAGGAAGCCATCTGGGGTTACAGTACTTATCTGATAAGATTACAATATCTTCTAAAAATAAAGGCAGTCTAGAGTAGTAATTCTGCCAGGTTATAGCTGAATGTTTCAAAGTCTCACTTTACTTGCCAAATACTGGAGTGAAGACTATTCCTAAAAGTAAGAATGAATTTAAACTTCTGGATTGTAAAGCCACCTGCTTGACTGATTACTGATTACCTAGTCCTCATTACTGAGACAATGCAGGCTAGGTACCTACACTTTTCTTAATCATGTTGGAACTTTGACTTCTTTAACTAAAATACTTCTGAATATGTTTTCTCATTATAAGACTTTCCAATGAGATGAGCAAAGTACTAGCAAGTAGTAAAAACCAAGGATTTACTAGCAACTGAATGAACTATAGTGTGCTGCCACTATGACTGTTGTAGCATGTATTTCTTATGGACAGGCTGAGCCTTTGTACAGTAGTTGCCTTACTGCAATGAACTGGTAAAGTGATGCATACTGTTAATGCACTCATTTTAAAATTCTTTCTAGTCTTTGGAAAGCACAAGACGGATTCTTGGCTTGGCCATTGAGGTAAGGAAAAGCTTTTTAATTCCCTGCAGATTTCTTATAAGCAGAATGTTTTTTGCCTTTTTTAAACTGAGACACGCACTTTGTTATTAGAGGTTGCTGCTTTAAATCCATAGGAGAGTTGGAATGACTGAAGCCTAATGTTTTTCACATTATGTAAAGTTAGATCACAGAAGGATCAATATCCTTTTTACTTATTTTCATCCTAAGCAAAATGGTCTAACCTCCAAATGCTGCAAAGTTGTTGTAAAAATCTTCTGTGATGGTCACTTGTGGCTTTGGCTGCTGCGTCACTTCTCATATCACCTTCCATTTGTCTTTTGGCTCACTTCGCCTCTGAACAGGGTGAAAATATCTTGCTTTGAGGAGAAGGATGGGGTGTAATTGCTTAGTTGGATGGGGTAGTAAAGCGTAGGACTACTTTTGAGTCTAAACAGAAGAAATTGTACATATACCTTCTTACAGTCTGTTCAAGCATTTTAACTTTAAAGATCGTTGAGTATGATGATGAAATTCTTAACACCCTTGTACATGACTTGAAACAAATCTATATTTCGGTTTATCTAGGTGAAACTGTATGAGAGATCTCTCCCTCTACATTGTTATGGCTTCCATACCCCATTGTAAAATTGACTGAAAGTTTACTTTTGCTACTGTAATTTAAAAAAAAAAAAAATAGAACATCCTCTTAGTAGGGAATGAGATAAGGAGGCTGATAGTAAGCTCTGGTAGACTTAACTGGTTCAGCAAAGCAGTTCTTCCAGTACTTGGATGTACCGGACAAATTTGAATCCAGAGATTAAGCAGTAATGCTTTTCAAACCTAACGTCTGGAGTTTTAGCACCAAAGACTTGAGACAGCTTATGAATAAGGACCCTGCAGTGTTTGCTCACTACTGCTTCAGAGCCTCTACTCACTGTCCAGGTGGTAGCATACTGCTGTGAAACTGAAGATACTGTTATCAGTGAGGAATTTGAGTCAGCATAGCCTAATGAACACCTCTCAAACACAACTATTGAGTGTGTAATGAGTCAACAGTTTCTCTTGGTATCATAGTTTGGTGATTCATAGCAGCTAAAATAACTCGTAGTATAGACCATTGTATGCTGCCAGCTCACAGTAAAGCATGGGTGCAACTTGTGTGCTAGATTCAAGACTTTGAGCCAGCAAGGAGCTATACTGTGTTATTCCTCACTGCTGATTACTTTTGCTTGGTTCTAGAACTAGTGATGGGCTATTTTCTTCCAGATCTCTCTGCTCAATTCTCAATATTGGTTTCGCAGGCTTTATTTTGCTTTCCTTTAAAAATTCTGGCTTCCAGGACTGAAGGCCTTGTCAGCCCTATTGAAGGGTGTAGGGATAAACAATGAACTAAATACTACCTTTCAAAACAAGGCACAGCTACATTTACACTTTCAGCTTGACATTGCCATTGTTCAATCTAAGTATTACAATAAATTTTATTGTCTTATTGTAATGTAAAAAACCTCAAATCCCAACTAATTGAGATAATGTAACAGGTGAGACTATATCAGCCTAACATAGGGTTGAGTTTGAAGCTTAGCATAGCTCTGCTATGGAAGCTAGCCCTAGCGTGGTGTTTTGTTATGAACTTGGTTAGCTTCTCAAACTTGCCTTCTGATTTTGCGTTGCTGTATTGAAATCTGTTATTACATCTGCAAATAAATTTCTACAGTCCCAGGATGTTGGCATCAAAACTATCACCATGCTGGATGAACAGGGAGGTGAGTTCATTCTTTTTCCTCTCTAACACTAAAAATCAATTTTATAACTGTAAGAAAAAGGGTTATCATTCTAAAGTTGTTGCTGAAACTAAAGGTTTCTTAAAGACTACTTATGATAGTGAGATTTGCTAATTGATTATTCCTGTGTGTGGTGTTTAAAAATGGTTTTAAAGTACAGAACATTAGTTACAATGTAATACAGCCCTGCTGCAGAAGCCCTATACAGTAGCATTGATGTAACTGTCTGCATATATTCTGCACTAAGGAGGAGGAAGATTTTTAATGTAGTAAACAAAACGTATTGCTAAATAACTTTCTTTAAATAATATTTTTAAAAAAAATCAGAGGGCAGAAAACAAAGGGATTAGTCTTGGTGTAAAGTTAGAACTGAAACTTGTAGGTTCCTGCTTGAAAGAAGTGTTAATGTGGATGCATCACCACCTTTCTCCAATCCATGTTTATTCAGGTTACCTGTTTCTCTCCTAGAACAATTAAATCGCATAGAAGAAGGCATGGACCAGATAAATAAGGACATGAGAGAAGCTGAGAAGACGTTGACAGAGCTCAACAAGTGTTGTGGGCTCTGTGTCTGTCCTTGTAACAGGTCGGTTGAATTGGTACTTGAGTATGAAGTTCTAGAATATTCCCAATAGCAACTGTACTGGAAGTGTTTCTAGTAAAAGTGATAATTAAACAGGTGCTGGATCTCTAGGGAAGTTGGCTGTTTGTAAAGGTGCACCCTTTTAAAATTGTATGAGTAGCTAAAGCTTACTTGCATCTAACCATGCATTGTGCCCTTTTCACTGTAAATACAACTGCTGTATAACATCCTACACAGTTGTGCCCTAATCTTCTTAAAGCTTATATTTTGAAGACTATTATCAACGTCCATACAGGTGAGAGCAAACTGGACTGCAAGTAGATATACGTAAGTGCCTATCTGTTACAAATTTGATTCCAAAGCTCATTTTTTCACTGAAGTACTTTTGCACTAACTTAAAAGCAAGAAAACTTCCTTTTTGGAGATGGAAAGTTATATTGGTTTTCTAGGCATTTTAAATGTGCATGCTTTAGGGAGGAAGTGAGAACAGAGGGTGGAGTTAGAGCATTAGTCTTTCAATATTGACTACATACATTCTTGCAGACCTGCTTTGCAGTACTTCTAACACTGGCACTATGGCTAGCATATCCAAGTCAGTGAAGAGTAATCTAATCTTTTGTACAACACTTAATTGGTACTTCTAAACGCGTAAGCAGTAAACAGAAATTAGTATTATAAGGAAAATAATACTTTTTGGAGGTGTAGTAGCTTTAACTTTAAGGAAAAAAGTATAAAATTCATCTGTGCAAGTTAGATGTGATCATTATTCTTCCAAATGAAAGAAGTAAATTAGTCAAAAGTGTGACTACTGAAGTTAGTGTTTGTTTATTCACTTTTAGTTTTTTAGTATCAGCAAAAAAACTCTTGCAATTCAACTGAGAGGTAGCAGAAATTCAGGTAAAAATTCCTTGTAGCTGAGTTTACTTATCCAACAGAATAATACTTTGAGCATCAGTTAGGATAGATATTCATATGGCTTCTAAGGCTAAAAGTATTAGAGGTTTAATACCTTGAAAGGGCAGACAGTTCTGTCCTGACCTCTGGATAGGTGTACTTAGAATAGTTTTATCAAGCTGATGGACTTTGAGCATGTTGGCACAGGCAATCTTTGTTTTCTGTATTTGACAGGCTTATTCCATTGAAGCTAAGCAGCTTATTTACACTGAGCAAGCTCAGAATTTGTGAAATTTTGTGGCACTCTAAATAAACAATAAGAGTTGTATGTTGAAATGGGCAATAATGTGCAAAAATAATCTACTACAGAAGCAGCGGGCAATGAATAAGATACTGAATGCCTTCCATATACCTACTATTGCATCAGTTTGTTTCAATGTCAGTTAGTCAACAAGTTATTTCCAAAGCTTTTAATTTCTTTTTTCATAAAACAAAGCTAAATCGGAACACTTGCTGAATTAAATATTGGTTTTGTCATTTTTCCTAGGCTTGGATTATTTATAAAAGCTTTCTGAGAACACAAAATACGGCAGTTTTCGAATAAAATCTATGTACTACTAACAATTTACCTGTTTGTTAGTCTTTACTATTCTTTCTTCTCTGTTCTCTCCTAACACTGATGCTTACTTTCTAAAAACGAAGACTAGGATAAGAAGCTGTATTCATTTAACTGGTGAAAGCGGATTTTAGGACAAGGTCAGTCTTGTTAGTTCAGATGTATATTTAACCAGCTGCCTGAATTGATGCTGCTATTGCATTTGTGCTTGCATGTGCATGATGTCTGCGTGCAGGTATTCTTGTGACCGTGATGTCTTGTAATACTGATGTAAATAGAAAATGTCAATTACTGTAGAGTGTATTAGCTGTGGAAATGTTCAAAAACTGAACCCTTGCTGGTTTGACAGGTTGTATAAATTGCCTTACTCCTACAGAAAGAATACATGAGAAAAGTCAATGTATAGTAATTTGAAAAACGGCTCTTAAAGTCAGGTGGTGAAAAACTTTGTCCTTAGTTTGAGCAACAATTCTGATTCTAGCAGTCTGCTTCAGATGTGCAAGTAATTTTCAGGCCACTGGTTTTTATTCAATAAGTTCCCTACAGTTACCTCTGACACTTAAGACTTTGCTAATCCAGAAGCCAAGCATACAAAGCTCTTACTGTTGCAGCTTTACTGTGAGTAAGATAAAAATATAATGCTCAATCTGGTTGCAGTAAACATAAAGAGCCTGTGTATGCACAGGGAGCTGAAATCCACTACTTCAGGCTTCTTTACAGTTCTGCTGGGTGCAACAGTTCCATTATGAACTGAGAAATCATGCCATTTCTTCCCCTTGATGTATTAGTACTGGATTAGTGTTCATAGGATCTGACCTATGAAATAGTTTCCCATTTTGATTACATAAATGCCAGAAGAATGAAAGGAATATTTTCTTCATTACAGCTGGTTTCACGCCTCTTCATATGTGGAATAGCTGGCCTACTGAAATGCACTATAGATACAGAAGTTGATTACCTGTAGTTGTAAAGTTATACATATTGAGAGACAGTACAGATTTCCTTTTCCGTGCTTTTAAAGAAGTAATAAAGTGGTAGAGGAGTCTGGATTATCTAGTTTAAATCTGAAAATACTAGTAAACAAGGTGAACATGCGAGTATTTATCTCAATGTGTTCTTTAGGGGTCATGAGAACTGACTCCAATATAGATCAGTTATTTTTCTGTTATTTTCTTCCTCTTGCTTTTGCGGGTCTGTGATTCTTGAGATTTGCTTCATGTCAATATGCTTTCTTTTTTCTCTTCTGAATTATGTGGTGAAAATATAATAAGTTGGTTTGTTGCTTTAATAGAGTTACTGCGATTGAATCACAAAATGAAGGAGCTAATTAAACATTATTACAGTTATTTCACAACTAAAATTAACCTGAGAAACATTAACCTTGAAAAGAGACTTGGCAGCAGAAAATGTTTGACAAAAGAGTAGAGATTGTTTTCTTGTGCAATGTAGCTATTAGTATTTGAAGGAGTTTTTTTCCTTCATCTCCTTTTCTTCCCTGAAAAGTAACTCCTGACTCTATAGCCTAACCCGTGCTGTAAATGGAACTTTATCTTATGACAGTGTAAACTTCCCTGTTACTGTCATAAGCTTCCCCTCTTCTTCTGGTAAAGTGTGTAACTTCAAGAAAATTACTGTGCTTGTATTAAAGCTTAAGACCAAATGAATCACTGTCCCTAAAGTAACTCAGTCATGTTTGAACTATCCCAGTATAAGAAACTATTGTATGAACAAGGCTTTGTCTATACAAAATCTGACGTCTTTCAGGCACAAGGCAAATGTCTCTGAAAATCCTAGATTAATTCAGAACTTCAGGCAGGAAGGCATATTTCTGATGTAGCAGTTCACATTTCTTATTTTTATGGAGTAGGACAAAGAACTTTGAAGCAAGCAAGGCATACAGAGCAACCTGGGGAGATGGAACAGAGAACTCGGCAGATCATGTGATATCCATGCAACCAACTAGTATAAATCGGCAGCAGCCTCAGACTTCTGGAGTACCAAGTGGTGGATATATTACAAGGTTTGCTTCATATTTCTCAATCTCAATTGCAGGAATCCTAAGTTACCCATTGTCAGCTTGATTCAGATGCATTTTACATGAAGTTGCTCAGTATTATATTTTTTCACTGCTGCCAGGAGGAATTATTACTGGTTGGAGAGGAGATGGCAGATATCTGTGCTTTCAGTATTGTAGTGTTCATTTTTTTGTAGTAGTGATACCACTCTTTCTGGATGTGATGACTATATAGCTTAGTGTTAACTGGAGCTTGGAGCCAGTTATTGAGGGGACTTCTATTGTCATAAAGTATATTTGTGACAAAATCATGTCTTAAGCTTTCACTGGTAGATGTTATTTTAAATTAAGGCCTTTTTTTGGTGGGCTGCTTGCTTAGAATACATAAGGTTTTAAGAAGAAAAACATGCTTTAGTTTGAGTATGTTGCCTATCGTTGCATGATATATTGCCTGTGTGACAAACAATTTCTTTAACAGTAAAGGTTAAACCAGTTCTTGGTTCTTGGAAACATTGTCTTAATTATTTGAACAGAATAACAAATGATGCCAGAGAAGATGAAATGGATGAAAATCTTGCTCAAGTGGGAAACATTCTTGGAAATTTGAAAAACATGGCTTTGGATATGGGCAATGAAATTGATGCCCAGAATAAACAAATAGACCGGATAAATGTAAAGGTAAGCATCAAACATGTTCTCTGCCTTCAGCTTAGAGACTGTTAGTGGTAAGTTATAAGGAATGGGCTCACTGTCCTATCTACCTGCATTTGCAGTAAATATGCATTAAGATTATAGGTTGCAGTGATTTGAAGAAGGAACATATCTTGGTGTTTGAGTATTTAGCTGAAAATTCAAATGCTTCAGAGTGTCAGGAAATGTGAAAATAAAGCACAGGTAACTGCTTACTCTGAAAATGGTGTAAACTTTGAATCAAAAGGCTACACACTTACTGGAGATATAACTGGGAGATGGTTGCTCGCAGGGAATCTTGTATATGGTACGGAACAGGTATTTTTAACAATAGCAAGATTCTTCTGGAATTCCTAAAAATACACTGTAATCATTGAACATAAAATGAAACACGGTTAATTCATTGCTCCTATTCTTGTGGACAGATTGATATTGGGCTAGGGAGATTTTGAAATAACAGGTTTTGTAGGTGCACAGGGACATCGTCTGCCCTCATCTGCACATGAAGTTAGTCATAGCCATTAACTTTCTTAATTCTTATTTTATTGCTTTAAAGATTAACTTCACAAACAGATTGTAAATATGGTTGGTGGGTGGTATGTATCTTTCAGAGAACAACTTAGGAAGAAAGTATTCATATCTTGGAAATCCCCATATTCTGAAATGAATAGAAGTTCTCTTACAGGCATCCAGATTAAGGAAGGAAATGAAAGCTTCAATGAATAGTGTATATTAAAGATTTAAGAAAAACAGAAATGAACACCAGTTGCTGTAAAACTAGAGCACTAAGGCAAAATGGGAAATTAAAGATATCACTGGAATGCCCAATAGGGTTAAAAGCAAGAGGAACTGTTTTCTCAAATAGTCTAATATAGATGCTGGTTGTACTTACGTCAGTAACTCAATTTTTGTCTGGTAATTCAGTGGTTGTGGTATTAATAAGGGCAGTCGGCATGATCTTATGGAGGGTGTCTTGATTGTCTTTCACTGTTCCCTGAAACTGCAGACCTGAGGTGATTATCAAGTAAAAAGTCAAACATTTTGAAGAGCACTGGGAATTTAATCAGAGTTTAAGATGAACTGAAATTCCTACAGCCTATAAAGCGGCCTGGAAATTGCCTGATCAAATTAACTGCAAGTGAGAATTACTGGGTTTAGCAATAATGTTTCTGGTATTTTCAAGCACTTGTTTTTTATAACTGCCCCTGCTCATTCCCCACTGTAGGCTGGGAATAATAATCAAGGAATTCTTTCAAAGCTCTCTGTCATTCCTTTCAGTAAAACTATATTTTGATGCTTGTTCAGCTTAGATGCCTTGGCTGACTTTTGATGCTTTATAATAGTAAAACAATTATCAAGTGTTTTTCTTACAGGTATCATACCATTATGACACTAGAACACTGGAGGAGTGTAGATGAAAATAGGGGATTTGCACTAAGCAAAATAATTCTGACTTTATGCTCATATGTCACTTCTGATTTTGACTAGTGCTTCTAATCCATAGCAACAAAGCTGCTCTGTAGAGGTCCTTAAGATGTCTATATGTTTGGAGAGAGAGAGAGAGAGAGAATTTTTATCTCCTTGTTCAGTTAGTATTCTTCCTGACAAGCCGCTTTGTTTTAAGGAGCAGCTAATGACTAAAAGCTATTTCTCCTGATTCTGTTTTTGCCAAAATTGACAGTATATGCTGACTAGGCTAGGAGTGAGGTGAAGGGTGGAATACTTCCAGCTTAAAAAAGTTGCTCCGCTTCTGTGTACCACAATGACGGTACCCTGCAATTCAGAAGTTCATGTTAGTTTGGATTTTTCAATTGTTTTGCATGAAGTCTGCAAATGACCTAGGAATTTCTCTTCTCTTTCAGGCTGATACAAACAGGGAACGCATTGAGCAAGCCAACATCAGAGCCAAGAAACTAATTGACAATTAAAGCCTGCCGTCACTGTTCAGTGATGCTGTCTCTCCAGCTGCAAGCCACCATATTCATGGATCTGTGAAACTTCTCCTATCTGAAATAAGAGGGACTGGGAAAAATGAAGCAGCACCCTTTCTATAGGGATTAATTTTCTCTTTTTATTGCTTCATGTACACTTGGCCGGCCTTGACTCCAAGAAAGCAGCCAACATAACTTCCTCCTGCTCATCTACCATCATTGTCTTGAAACTGCTCAGGGCTAAAAGTGTTATGGCTTTGAGACTCTTCTTGCATGTTTTATTCCCCCTCAGTCTCTTTTCCTACACCCAAAATAGTCTTTTACTGAAGCTGAAGAAGCAGGGTAACCTGAATTCATGGTTGTGTAGAGTTGGAGAGGGCACTTTGCACTGTTTGAAATACCTCATAAGTTGAGTGTCTTCACTAAAACAGGGACTTGGTGAGTATTGTCAGACTTGTATCTTTAGCAGACTAACCATAGTTTCACAGTCCAAGCCACATGATTGGTTTTTGGTTGCATTTATGGATTACAGAGTTTAAGAGGCTTACTGCTTGTGGGTTGAGGGCTTTAAAACACTTCCTAACCACACAGACTTTAATGTAAGTTTAACTGAAGGGATGTACAGGTTTTCACTTCTTTATTGTAAATTGACATCAGTTTGAAGGCCAGGACTAGGAAATCATGCTGAATCATTTTGATAATATTGTGTATATGTACCTGATCTAAACCCCATGCACATGTGAGTAGAAGAAAAGAACACTGTATGTATTTGACAGAAAATGTTATGCCCCTCATCTGAAAGTGAACTTTTTGGTGTTTTAACAATTCATCTTAACTGGGAGAAACTGAGCAGAGAAACATGCGGCTTTCTCGCATCGTGTATCAGATTCTGTTTTGGCCAGCTTTACTGGAGTTCAGTTTATGCCTTTCTGCAATGCAAGATAGTGACTGATACGTTGTGCGGACTTTGCTCTTGGCATTAACTTTGAGGGAGCTTCTTATGAAACTTTTGTCAGAAGTCTGGAGGAAGCAGTAGCTATTTAAGAACTGTATGCTAGTTATAGCATAATAGATTCCTGCCAGGTTTATTATTGCAGACTTTGGGACTGGCAGTTGGAAATACATGTCCAAGTTGCCTGCAACTAAAATATTCCTGTTCTGTTGCAAAATAGAGGAATTTTTGAGCAGGTGAGGTAAAGCTCTCTTGCTGTGAAGAAAAACATTTTGGTTTTACTGTAATAGAATCGGATTTATTCCCAGGATTTTTTTTTTTTTTGGCAAGTGCAATTTTCCTGTATGACTTTAAATCACCCAGCCTACTTCAAAGGTGAAAATGATACTTTGGACTAACCTGTGATTACTCAGTGTTGAGTGGCAAAGATGTTCAAACCAAATTGATTGGAGGGATAATCAAAACTAATAGCTTTATGGAGTGTTTTGTTTGGAAGGACAGTCCACAAGTATTCTGTAGCCAGTAATACTGAATCCCAGGGCTAGAGAGATGACACTAATCTGCTGAAATGTAAGTGTTGAGTGTTTTGTTTTCTTTTCTTTTTAGAAGAAATAATATCAGTATTACAGGTATATTCTCAGTTTACTCCCAGGACAACAGTGATATTCACAGAAAATTAAAAAATACTACATCCACAAACCTGACCAAAGGATGGAGCTGCTGCATGTAACAAGGCCAGTGTACTGTCTTATGTGAATAAGGTGTCATTTTTAGGGGACTGTATGCTTCAGTAGTGTGTGTTGGCTTCTGTCTGGCTTCCAGTAATTGTTGTAAAACTAATGAATCTTATGTTCATTATTTTCCCCATCAGTAAGTGGAGATTTTGCCTAAAACCACAAATAGCAAAGCAGTAATATTGCATAGTAAACTTATAACAACTATCTGCATGGGAAAGCATAGGGGATTTCTATGCTTTTTTTTTTTTTTCCTTAAAGATGTCAGGTTAACTGTAGGAGTATTTTGCTGCTGGTTGTGAAACCAAGGTATACGTTATTTAATTATGAATGCCTCCTGGAACAGAAGACTAAAGTGGTTACCTTATTCTGCTTAAAACAGTGCAAACTTGCTCTGGAGCACCTGGACATTCCAAACATTGGAATGTTTTTCTTTGTTACAAGTCCATGATCTTGACTTCCCTGAGCTCTAACAACAAATTAGTATGTTGGCTGAGAGAATGCTGTGATTGGGTCATCAGTATTGGGGTCTTGCAATGAATGCCACACAAGGAAACAATTTGAAACTCTCAGATTGGCTGTTGGTGGAATATCAATACTATTTTCTCATGCAGCAAAAGCTAAAACTGTGAGGGAGTTGGTGCCTTTGTAAGTCATTAGCAGTCTGCTTCTTGGATTTTCTTACTGTTGTCTATAATCTATAGATGCTTAATTTCCATATCTATGGGATGGAATTGACACTTGTACGTCTTTGTATTTCTGAATGCTATTAAGAATGAAGGTTTACAGTTTCTGCTTTTGATTGTTAAACTATATATTGTGCACAAAAAATACATACTTTTGTAACTGAATGTGTTTTAAACCTATTTTCTCTTAAAAATGTCTCCTAGTTTCCTGTCCTTCAAAAACTTGGCAGAACTAGTTGCTGCTATGCAACTAGGAAGTTTCCATTCTATTTTTATTTCACAGAAATCCTAATGCTAACAAAGGAATGGGTACGGTTGGGAAGAGAGGAATATTGTGATCTCTCAACACTCCAGTTTCATCCCTGCATAATCAACATCACTTAACTTTAAACTATGAAATGTGTCCTTTTTTGGAATGTGTCTCTCTTTTGGAAATTTGACATGGGACTATACTTCAGGATGATGAAGGAACTAATAAACTTTCAAGTCATGTAGTAGTAACAGACACCTAGCAAATACCTATTCCAGTAGGTGAAATCTTGTGATTTAACCTGCTGCCAATGCAATTTTACTTGCAAGGCAATTTAAATTGTATTTTCTCTAATACCAAAGCCTCAGCTTCTCAGAATGCTCTTAGAGGGGAGGAGGGTGGGGGTGGGAGAATGTAGATTTGTGTTGACTTGCAGCAGTTTTGAGCTGCAAGAGAGAATAGCATATCTAGGAGTGGCTTTGAAGAAGTAATTTTCATAGTATATTTCAACCAACAGCTAGGAAAAAAAAAAATAAAGGACACCCTGCCATTGTAACTATTCTGAGCATGCAGCACATGGTCCATGGATACACTCAAATGCTAAGTGGTAAGTTCAAGCCAGCCTCTGCCTTGATGAAAAAGGAATTAAGCCTCTTAGGCTTAATTCAGGGGTAACTATAGTATGAACTGCAGCATGTGCTGTTTGTGTGGGGGCTTGGAGAAGTTTCCTCTGTGAAAGCTAAGTGGTGAAACAATCTGCTGTTTACACAATGCAGTGACTTGCAGTTCCTAATTCACCTTTGCTGTTCTTGAAACAGCAATGCACTACCTAAATATTGATTGAACAGATGGATGAAAAGTGTATCAACTGCAGTGGAAAAATGGAGAGCAAGGGATACAGGTTTGAAATAAAATACAAAAGGGTTTATATTGTGAACTACAGTAACACTTTCTACCTCAATAATTAAACAATGAACAAAACGCAAGTGCATAGAAAGAAATTGGTTTTGTGTCCCTTGTTGCAGAGTGGTGAATGGTGAGAAGGGAAAACTGAGAAACTTGCAATATAGAACTACTACTAGATTATATACAATGTTGAAATGTACACAACAGTGTTCCAGTAAGTGACTTAGTCACTGTTATTTATTGTTGTGAGCCAAAACATGTGAGGGTATCAGCCTTTTTTCTTGAAACAAAAATAAGGTTCCTCTTTTTCTGGAACAAATTTAGTTAATCCAGGAATGACTTGGTACCACTTAGTGAGTTGCATGGTATTTTTCTCCCTCTTACTTACCAAAATTTTTGATCGCTGTCATAACTCTGAGGTAACAAAGGAGCCTAACAATGAGTAATTGAAAGGCTTCTGAATATACTAGTGAACACATAAGGGAAATGTTGACTTACTTCCACAAATACTTTCAAAAGCAGTAAGATTATTTTTTATAGCAATACTAAATGCATTGTTTTAAAGTGTTATGATCTAACATCTCTTCTTATGTATCTTTATCAAAGAGATAAAAGTATCCTGATAAATCTTCAATGAGAAAAGCACTGTGTCTGAGCACAGATATTTCCAGTTAAGAAAAAAAACCAAGCCCATGCCAACACAAACCACCCCAGCAAAACATTGCTGAGTGCTTGCATGTTGATACTAGACCACGCTGTAGTTGTCAGAGTTGGTGAATGCAAAGAGGGAATCGGCTGAGGGGGCCTAGCTCTGTAGGTGTCTCGTGCATGACAAATCTCTAGGGGGGAAAAAAGCCAATATTTCAAAGGGGATTTAGCTATCAAGCAGGAGCTAAAATTTAAAACAGGCTTCCAGCTTTAAACTATTCCCTGCTGGAGTCTGTTAGTATGAAGCTTTATAGATTTCTGACTGTACAGGGCCTTGCATTATGGAAACTTAAACACTGAGTTCCCCAGTTGTGATGTCTTGCAAAAGAAGTGGCCTTGTAAGCATCTGCTGTCAGCTGCTTCTTACAGAAGTTTTTCCATGAAGTAACAGTTTGTAAGTAAAACCAGTTCCCTGTTTAATGATAGATCATATCTGTCCTCTGAATAAGGAGCTGTGTTCCTTAAAACACTTACAATCACAGACTGGGAGGGGTTGGAAGGGACCGCTGGAGATCTAGTCCAACCTCCCTGCTGAAGCAGGTTCACCTAGAATAGGCTGCACAGGAACACATCCAGGCAGGTGTTAAGTATCTCCAGAGAAGGAGGCTCTGCACCCTTTCTGGGCAGCTGTTCCAGTGCTCCATCACCCTCACAGTAAAGTTTTTCCTCATGTTCTGGTGGAACTTCCTGTGTTCCAGTTTGTGCCTATTGCCCCTTGTCCTGCTGCTGGGCAGGACTGAGAAGAGTCTGACCCCATCCTTTTGACATCTGCCCTCTAGCTATTTGTAAGTGTTGGTAAGATAACAGGTATTACTATGTAAGAATTTAAATAAGAGAGCAACAGGGTCAGAGAACTAGATACCTCTTCTAAGCATCTTATAAATGAACCGCTTATCACTAATCTTAATTATAGTTGTTACATTGAGGAAAAAGATTAGCAGATGTCACTTCATTTTTCACAGCTGCAGATGGCCTAAGATGTTGAATACATTTAATGATGACACAAGCAATTCCTTTAGTTTGCTGTCCACATGCCTTTCTTGTCTCCTGCAGGAAAGCCTAAGTATAGAACAGTAGTTAATGTAAGACATTCGCATTAGGAATAGGTGCATCCATGCTTATCTTGCCAAGAACTGTACTCAGTACAGCTCCTACTTCACTGTTTTGAGTGTGCAGTACATACTAACCGAATTGTTAATGCAAGTGCTGATACACTCAAATCCTCTGCATTTTCAAAGCAGTTGATGGAACCAAGTACCTAAGTAACAGATGGCTTTCAGTCATAGCTCAGTACTACTTATTTAAGTGACAACAGTCATAGTTACACCAAATAAACTGATTTTTTGAAAATTATTTACTAAAATAAACAAGTACATTTTCCTTTTCAGTATAAGTTACATAATTGCATACATTTTTAGCTCTTTCTGGGTTCTTTTGGTAATAAGGCAGCAGTAGACTGATGGCTAAAACTTCCAGCATTGTTCTGTACACAAGGAGTCAGTGCAAGGATACTATATTTTCCAGCAATATACATTTTTACTGAATAAAATGAAGATGAACCTAATTTTTTATATAGCTCAAGCAGAAGTGGACTGTAGTGCAATTCCTGCTTATGGGAAGAGAAAGCCTGTACATTAAAATAGGAATAAAAGATGTTCAAACCATAAATTATTTACTGGAAGCAGTTAATAAAACACTTAACTTAGTCACAACTCTTTGTGCTTCATAAAAGCTTTATACAGGTTAAACTAAAATCTCATCTGTACAAGTTCTCTGTAGAATAGTGCTTACTGCAACACATTCCAGATCTGCTTTGGTGGTAGAACTTCCATGTGCCATCATGGAAAAAAATGTTTCCTAAAGAAACATTCCTTATCAACAGCCAGCTTCCTGAGAAAAGGAACGAGCAACTACGCCTTCCCTTTCTCTGTGGAAGTACAAGCCCTATCAAAGGAGAACACATACTGCGTCAAAAGCTATAGTGGCACAAAAATCAAAACTGGTCCCTGGGCATGTTTATCAGTTCAATACCCATGTTCTCTACTTCAAGTTTATTCAATGTGGCCTTAACAGACCGTATCAGACTACTAGAGGAGGAGTACTGTGATCATCTCCTTCATCATCCTTGGTTTAAGTTAGTGAAGCGTGTGCTTTAGTCAGTAACTAACTCTTCTTACTGGGAACACAGGGTGAGAATAACGATCAGGCAAACTTCTTCTTTGTAGCTGTAAATCGTTCCATATACTACAAAGAAAACAAAAAATCTAAGATTCAGAAATTAATACAAAATGAATTACTATTGAAAGCAGCTAAGCTTCTGCTTTCAGGCTCAAATGCAGTCTGCATCTAAAGCATATTCTCATTTCCCAGATATGACCTTTAGAGCTTTAGCTTAAAAAAAAAAACACACACACACCAAAAAGACCCCCAATTTTATGCCATTTGCTGTAATTCAGATTAATGTTCTAGAAAGAAAGTTCTCACAGTGATCAACAGTCAAATCTCAACTGTTAAAGATGGACTAACGTTAAAGAGCTGAGTGCTGCATAATAAGAAGCAACCGTTATTTTTTGTGTCATTAGGAAGCCTTCAAAAGATGCTCATAAAAGAACACTGATCCTGAATCCTCTGAGGAAGTTAATCTTTGAGCAACTCTTGAAATTCTTTTCAGAGATTAGTTAAGAATCCAGTACCAGTGACAAGCAGCAGACTGCCTGTGCTTTCATTCACCAGCATAAAAGCTTAGTATTCTGAGGTACTGGGTAAGGACTTCAAGAGAAGCGTGTTTAAAAAAAAAAGAAAAATAAAAAAGAAGAAAAAAAAAGACACAAACCTTGTCATAACCCTCCAGTTCTCTGAGTTTCTTAATTTCAAAGAGGTTGCCTTCTACTGCAAGCAGTGAGATCTGGGAATCACTGAGGATACTCTGAGGAAGCATGCTGAGTTCTAGGCAGTTTTCTTCTAAACGCAAGACTTTGAGGCGTGGACAGTGGGAGATCTGCACTGAGATCTGGGAAATCTGGTACAAATCAAAAAACAGAGAGAAATGGGATTAAAACATTAGTGATCCATGATTAATTCAAGTTATTTGTTTCAGACTAATACAGAACAATTGCTAGTGTTGTAAGTGTAAAGTACATTAAAACTATTTAACATTGTGTAAGCAAAAATAATAATCATCAAAAATCTAAGTAACTTTTTTATTCCATGGTGACAGGCAACCTACCCATCTGTTCATCAGATTCCTACTCAAGAACTGTTCAAGTAATTTTTTGTATGAGTAAATTAAGGATTTGTTAGTTAGTCAAATCAGGCAGCTGGATGTATCAGTACATAAATTGTAGTATGATCCCTCATTTCTGTTGTGTCCAGATATCTTTTAGTTATAAAGTTTTGATGGTCTCAGCTTCTGTTCTGTGGATGTACTAAGTCCAAGTTAAACTATGTCCTAAATCTATCTGCCCATAATATCTCAGTAACCAGACCTGATTCTGATTCAAATTGAGTTCGATAGCCTGCAATTCTCCCACAGTGTCAGGCACGTTTTGGATCTGGTTTTTAGAAAGATCTACCACATCCAGGTGGCGAAGACCACAGAGTTGGGTAGGAACAGTCCGAAGCTGGTTTCCAGAAAGGCTCAGGGTTTTGAGAGCCGAAAGTTGTCCAAATGCAGTCGGTAGCTGCCTCAAGTGATTGCCATTTAAGTGTAGTGTTTCCAGTTTTTTCAGTTTACACAGCTCCTCCGGTAAAGCAGCTAGAAATAAATGACAGAACAAAGAGATGACCTAAACAAAAAGCAGTAAACATTCATATCCATTTAATTCAAATAAACTTCACATGGAGAATGGTGTTATGCTACAGTCATTTCTCACAGGATTCCTCTCCATTTTCCAATGAAGGCACGGATGCCTGCACAGAAACTTCATGCTTTTAACCATGTTCCATAAATATCTTACTAATAATCCGCAGACAAGACAGACGTTGCCTTTTTCACAGGCTGCAAATACTACTCTGAGATGATTTTAGACTATCAGTTATACTCTTTACTAACCACTTCGCCAACATATTCTATGATATTTGAAGTACAACATGGTAAGTTCTCAGATAATTCATATCTTATCATGCCAGCATGTAAGCCTCACCACGTAAGTTCTGCTGGTCTTCACTTGTCCTACATTCTACCTACATGTCTACAACCTGCAGCACTCCTTGAGTTGCACTACAGACTCAAGGAGGTTTATAAATTACATTTGTTTTTCAAAAAGGCAGATACCATATTAAAAAGTTAGTTTCTTCATGTCATGCTAATTTTTCCATAAAGTTGGATGTTTGTCTACCTACCATTGAATGGGCAGCAATATTTTCTACAGATCATCTTCATTATCTGTCCTCTATGCAAGTACTAAATTATCTCACACTGTTAAACCTTCAGACAAGACACAGCACAGAAACGTTTTACGGTTCAAGTACTTACGTGTCATTGTAAAACTGATAATACAACTTAGATGGCAACTAGTTTTGAAGAATTTATGGGTTTGGGGTTTTTCCCTGTACATGAATTCCAAAGATTTCAGTTTAGGTGACTAAACTCCCCATTTACATCTCGTGAGTGTTAAATCATTACATTTAATTACTGATCAGAGAAGTCAGGTTATTATTTTAAAAATCTGTGGAGATATTAATTAGTGGAGATATTAATTAGCGGGCATACTCAGTTTGTTGTTGTTTAGAACAAGGCTCTTCAAAAAGGAAAATTTTCCAATGAGAGGTGGCAAGAGCTCTATTTTGTTGTTCGACAAGTCTATTGTCCTTAAGTTGCTTGTTAGCTTCTGCAGATCTTCAGGAAACTATGGGGGAGAAAAAAAGACAAGCATTCAAGTAGTTTGTATGACTTCAAACATTCAAGTTACACAGCTTAAATTTTTAACTGAAATTTGTATTGCTATTACAAACTGTTCTATATATCACAATGTCCAGTCGTTACACCGTACAAACAAGCTGGTGAATTTGCTTAATACATATTTTTTAATTTTCTTTTTCCTCTGCAGAAGGAAAAAGAGATATAAAAGAGACAGTATAACATCTAGGAACAGCAGTTTTTAAGCCAAAGAGTTTAAATCAAAAAGGGAGAAGGAAGTATGCCGTGACACAAGCTCATTTATGTTTTAATCCTCTTCTGTGTTTCCCTTAAATACGCCTGTCATTTGAAAATATTCTACAGTTAGTTAACAACGCTATATTTTAGCAGAGTAGGATTGGGAAATTTTTCTCTTGCTTTCCTTTTTAAATAATTACATGAGCCATTTTCCTTATTGTTATTAACATCCTCTACCACTTTAATCTGCAATTAGCACTGAGCTGAAAAAAGGAAAAACCCGACAATTACAATCAGTGAGCCCTGGTCAACAGACCTATGGCTTTGATTCTCCTTTGGTTTGGCAGAATAAAAGAGAAGAGAGAAGGCAGGATGGAGGAAGAAGATACTTTAGAAAAGTCATAGAAAATTACTGCAGCATAGAGTTATTTTGGCTATCCTGTGAATTGTTAATTGACTTATGGTTCCAAGACATTCTGTATTTTCTGCAGTGGAGTCGGTGTCAAAACAATTTCTGGCACAATAAACTTCAAGATGCCTGCAGCCCTGTACAGACTATTCATATGACTACAGTTAAATACAACTTAAGTATCTAAATGTGACAAATTGTGGAGTAACTTTCCAGGTAATAACACGGTTATAAAATTTATGGGTTTTTTCCCTTCAAGTTCACAGCCCTCTTTTAAAAAGCATACTCGAACTAGTACTTCTTGAACATACACACAACACACTTTAAGGCATAAGCTCATAAGCATACATGTGCCCTGACAGATAAATCCTCAATCAGAAGAAGACAGTGCAAATAAAAAAGTGCTCTGTAAAAAGGAAAAAAAAAAATATCCATCACTGTTTATGAGATGTACACATATGCAGCACATCATAACAAAGCCATGGGAATTTATCTCCAAAAGTGTCAGCCATGCACACAAGCAGCCACATTTCCACTGCAATTCCATTACCTCTGTAAGTCCTTTTCCTGTTAGCTGAAACACACCAGTTTTCTGTGCTGTCTCCAGGTGGGCTTTCAGTGCACTGTTTCCCATCCTAACAGTTCTCAGTCAAGCGTAGAGTTTAAGTGAGAGACAGTTTCTCTCAGTTGTTCCGCGCTAGAGAACTGCAATCCAAAGTCTGTGAGAAAACAAATGTAAAAAGTCATTTCCGTCCCCAACGCTACAAGCATTTCAACATTCCGAGTCTATAGCGACCTTCCAGTACCTGAAGGGGCTACAAGAAAACTGGGGATGGACTGTTTACACAGGCTTGTAGTGACAGGACTAGGGGCAATGCCTATAAACTGGAGAGGAGCAGACTTAGACTAGACATAAGGAGGAGGAATGTCTTCACTATGAGAGTGGTGAGACACTGGAAAAGGTTGCCCAGGGAAGCTGTGGCTGCCCCATCCCTGGAGGTGTTCTAGGCCAGGTTGGATGGGGCCTTGGGCAGCCTGATCTAGTGGGAGGTGTCCCTGCCCATGGCAGGGGGGTTGGAACTGGATGATCTTTAAGCTCCTTTCAAACCCAAACTATTCTATGGGGATTCTATAATTCGAAGTGCAAGATCTCATTACTCTCCACGTTTCAGCCCTTTCAGAGCCCTGACGTGTAAGGAGATCTCCACAGAGACTGGCCGTGATTTCAGTGCCATCAGCCAGCCCCGGCCAACCCTGCAGCTGCCCCTGCTTTTTTTGGAAGCATTCGTTTCCCTGGGAGCCTCGACTCCCTCGCTGTGGTTCCGGATGTAGCCACACAACATCCACCTTTCGTAACTTCAGCAGGGTTTAATCCCCGGGACAATCGAGACCGGAGGAGAAGCCCAAGGATCAGCGTCAGGAGGCGGGGAACGGAGACAGCCAGCACGAGAGCCCCCGCGGGACCCCGGGCGAGGGCGAAGCCGGCCCGAACCCCTTGCGGGCCCCTCGGCCTCAGCCCCGCCTCACCAGGCCCATCGCTGCGGCCCAACCCACCTGCAGCAGCAGCAGCGCCGCAGCCCGGGAGCCCCACGTCCCGACCGCCCCCTGCAGCGGCTCCCCCGGAACCGGAAGAGCTTGTTGCTCGCGGCTAACATGGCGGCCGCTTCCGGCGCAAGCGGCGGGGTTCGGCCGAGGCGGTGTTTAGATGCGAACCATGGCGGCAAAGAGGGTGGTAGCGGCGCCGGGCAGCGCTGGGGAGAGGAGCAGCCGGGGCAGCCCACGGCGGCGGCCGCCCTGCTGGCGCGGTGCGAGGTAAAGGGTCCGTTTTCCCTCCCCGCGCCTTCGGATGCGATGGGAGACCTGAGCCATGCTGCTGTCCGTGGAAGTGCTTCTTAGCTTTGAGAGGCGGAGGGATTGTTATTATGGGATCTGCAGGAAAGCTGGGTAGGGGCTCTTTATCAGGGATTGCAGGGATCATAGGATCATAGAATCACCAGGTTTGAAAAGACCTCTTGGATCGTCGAGTCCAACCCTTCCTATCTGTCACTGAACTGTGTCCCTGAGCACCTCGCCTGGCCGTCTTTTAAATACCTCCATGGATGGGGACTCAACCACCTCCCTGGGCAGCCTCTGCCAGTGCCCAATGACCCCTTCTGTGAAAAATTTTTTCCTGATATCCTGTCTGAACCTTCCCTGGTGCAGCTTGAGACCATTCCCCCTTGTCCCGTCCCCTGTCACTTGGGAGAAGAGGCCAGTACCCTCCTCTCTACAATCTCCTTTCAGGTAGTTGTAGAGAGCAATAAGGTCTCCTCTCAGCCTCTTCTCAAGGCTAGAGGGAGGGGGAACAGTTTTAAGCTGAAAATAGAGAAGAGACGGTTACAAGGAGACCTTCTAGTCATCTTCAGTACCTGAAGGGGCTATGAAAAAGCTGGGGACAGACTGTTTACAGAGGCCTGTAGTGATAGGACGAGGGGCAATGGCTATAAGCTGGGGAGGGGCAGATTTAGACTAGACATAAGGAGAAATTTCTTCACTATGAGGGTGGTGAGGCACTGGCACAGGTTGCCCAGGGAAGTTGTGGATGCCCAGTTCCTGGAGGTGTTCAAGGCAAGGTTGGATGGGGCCTTGGGCAGCCTGATCTAGTGAGAGGTGTCCCTGCCCATGGCAGGGGTTGGAACTGGGTGATCTTTAAGGTCCCTTCCAACCTGAACCATTCTATGATTGTCTCTTGTGTTTTTGGCTGCTGACAGCTTTCAGAGACTCACATAACTGTTTGGTTGGAAAACACCTTTGAGGTCATCAAGTCCAACCATACCTGTCCACTACTAAATCATATCCTTGAGCACCTCGTCTGCCCATCTTAAAATACCTCCAGGGATGGTGACTCAAAACACTTCCCAGGGTAGCCCCGGCTTGACATCCCTTTTGATGAAGAAATTTTTCTTGATGTCTAATCTGAACCTCTCGTGATGCAACTTGAGGCCATTTCCTCTCGTCCTATTACTAGTTACCTGGGAGAAGAGACCAACACCCACCTTGCTGCACTGCAGTCTCCTTTTTCATGTAGTTGTAGATAGTCATAAGGTCTCCCCTCAGCCTCCTTTTCTCTAGGCTAAACAACCCCAGATCCCTCAGCTTCCTCTCATAAGGCTTATTCTCCAGCCCCTTCAGCAGCTTCATTGCCTTTCTTGGGACACACTCCAGTGCTTCGGTGTCCTTTTAGTGAGGAGCCCAAAACTGAACCCAGTATTCAAGGTGTGGTCTCACCAATGCTGAGTTCAGGGGAAGGATTACTTCCCTGGTCCTGCTGGCCACACTGTTTCTGATACAGGCTAGAATACCATTTGCCTTCTTGGCCACCTGTGCGCACTAGTGGCTCATATTCAGCTGGCTGTGGATCAACACCCCTAGGTCCTTCTCTGCCAGGCAGCTTTCCAGCCACTCTTCCCCAAACCTGTAGCATTGCATAAAGTTGTGGCCCAGGTGCAGGACCTGGCACTTGGCATTGTTTAACCTCGTACTGTGGGTTGCAGCCCATAGATCCAGTCCAGATCTCTCTGTATAGCTACTCTACCCTCAATCAGATCAACAGTTCTGCCCAGCTTAGTGTCATCTGGAAACTACTGAGGGTACATTCCATCCCTTTAATCCAGATCATTGATAAAGCTGTTCCTTACTAGGAATAACCATACCTTCTGATGTGTCTTTTTCTGCAGTGGGAACATAATATTTTTATGTTCTCTAATGTGTTCCAGCAGCATATGAACCAGTATCTCTGAGAGTGCTCTCAATACTGCTGCTTATGAAATGTTTGTGCCTGTTCATTTTCTCCAAATAACACATCTATTTTATGAGTTGTTTAGCTGAAATTTGCTGCATTGCATAGCACAACAGATTAACAGTAATTTTAGACTATTAAAAGCCAATCTTGAGAATTTGCTTGATATGTTTACTTGATATGTTCTTGCTGCTGACTGCATTTTTGCCATCGTTTTCCTTTCACAGGAGACATTGGATTTAACCCATGGAAAAGCCCAGTGCTTTGTGAAATTCTCAGAGGTGGAAAGAATGGCAAACATTCAAGCTGAAATCAATGAGGTACAGCCTTTACTGTTGTCTTCATACACTCAGCACGTCAGTACTTGAAGATAATATATGTCAGCTGATGAGGTATCAGACTGCAGTGTGCTGTTGTTTCATGTTTTGAGTCTGGTTTTTTTTAACAGTTTAGTTGATTAACAATTGGCATTTTTCCCCCAGTGGACTGAGTTTTCATAAAGAAAAGAACAAAAGTATGAAACAGAAGTTTTCAGTGTAACTGGAAGGATGCAAGAGTTTGCGTCTTTGACTAGAGCATTAAGTTGAGTTTTCTGAAGAACAAACAAGTATTTGTAGTTGACTTACAACTCATGAAAATGTATTTATTAGCAACCAGACCATTTTGTTGGTTAGCAATAGAGAACCTCTGTCATTTCTTATTGGCTGAAGTGGCTGTTGGCTTGATTTTTATGATGATGTTTCCTGAGCATTTGCTCACTGGTACAAAACCTGTGTTTATTACATTACACAATGTGCACTTCAGCTGGTACAAAGCCTTACTGCAAAGCAGGGTGACAAATTTATCCCTTACATTTTTGGAGAATGAGTTAAACAGCAGCAGCAGCGTACTGTATTGACTGGCAGGAGGAACAGTTTCCAGCTCCCAGTAAGGTGGCTAGTTAGCCTCCTTTGCTTGAAGGTTTCATGTACAAAGTACTCTCTCTGACAAATATTCAGTATCATGCTTTCACTGAAGCAGGTTTATTTTTGTCCTCAGTGATAAAGAAAAGCAAAGCAACACTTCTCTGTGTGTTTTGAGAGAGTGATACGTCATCCTTTTCTACGCTTTCCTCAGTGTTCTCTTGTCTAGCCAAAACAACCACAACTCCTTCATTCAGAGGAAGGTATCTGCTGGTTTATCATTGGAAAGAATTAAAGCTAGGAGGTGCACCTGAGAGAGCTTCTCCCACAGCTAAAAACCCCAACACAACAAAGCAGTCTTTGCCAGGAGGAAGAGACTTGGGGCTGTGAGACTATGAGCCTGCTTTCGAGAAGATCTAAGCTTCTGTGATTTAGGAATGAATTGCAGGCTCTGTCTTTTCGAGAAGACAGAATGAATCACTAAATTGTTTGGGTTTATATTTTAAATAGTTTTTTCTTACTGACCGAAAAAGCCTCATCTAGTAGTAGAATCACTCAAGAGAGCCATTCTAACATGCTCTCATGCAAATGCTCACTTTTATACATGCAGTCGTGCCCATCCTCCTGCCTCCTCCCTTTGTACTTCCTTCCCAATCTCCATACTTATCCACAATATCTGGATAAGTATGTTTAAAAATGTGTTTTCGTTTGGTGTTATTGTTTTAGATGAAACTGAAAACTGAAATTCTGCAGTTGGAGAAGGAAACAGCAGACATTGCTCACCCTTTTTGCTTAGGTAAGTGCAGTTGTGCCTTAGAAAAAAGAAGATTGTTAAATGATTTAATCAGCAGATTCATTTTTCATCTGAGTACGTGGCACTTCTATTGTTATTGCAGATGTTTCCACTGGATAGCTTGTTAGAGGTACCAAGTGTTTTATTCTCCCCTAAAGAATGCTTGCTTGAACTTGTACCCTCTGCTGTGTCAGTAGAAGCTCTGCATGTAACTTATTCTCTTAAAAAAGGGGAGTGTGTACGTGTACATGTGTGTGCTGTCAGTAGAGCATCAGTTCTGAGATGATCAGTAATATGATTTTCTTCCCTTGTCCTGTGTGCCACTTTGCTGCTTTTCCAGTAACTCAGTGTATTTCTCCTGCATTTATATGTCCCTAAAATTACTTGGATTTTCATTTTAGTATTATGAGAGCATATGTATTTATTTCCTTATTCTATCACACTTTTCCCAATGCAATTTGATGGGATGCTTAAAAACATTCTAGCTTGCTACTACCATTGGGCTAGTGAAGTATATTGTAATGCTTCAGTACTATGGTGTTGTTTAAGATGGTTTCATCTCTAAGACAGTTTACTTAAAACTATAAATAATGTAAAACATTTAACAAAGCTGTGTCTCTAAAAATTAGGTATATTTTCAAGGTGCATGCTGATGTTAAGTCCTATACAGTCCAACAAAAGTAATTCTGATTAATGATATCTTTCTTTAGTGTAAACTGTCCAGTGCAACAGATGAAACTTTTTCATCTATTGCAGAGTCTTTTTTTCAGAGTAAATATTGCTCTTGTTTTAGCAAGATAATAGTCTCAACTTCGCCGTTTTATTTTATAGGTAAGAAATGTGAGATTTTGCAAGATATGAACAGGCATTTGGAAGCCGTACTGAAAGAGAAGAGGGCTCTTAGGAAGAGGTTGATAAAGCCCAGATGTCAAGACAGCCTGCCTATTGAGGCTACTTTCCACAGGTAGGCATATAGAGAATAATTGGTTTTTGCTTGCATGAGTCCAAATTGATTTGAACTAATAAGTGATAAAAACCATGTGCCTTCATTTACTTTTCCATTGAGAAGAATAGAAATAAGCAATGGTAGCAGAATCTCAGCTAAAAGCTAATAGTTTACTCATTGCTGCATTCATAGAAAAGTAGTGATACATATTTTTATGAATATTTGCTTAAGTTTTTGGTCTCATCTTCTCAAGATCACATAATCATTTGTGAAGTATTGTTTTAAGCATGGTTAAATGCTTGATTTATTATGCTTCCCCATAGGCATGAATTGCTACTTTGGCATTTGATATCTTCCTTCTGCTGTCATTTGCTCTGAATAAGTGTGTGAATGATTCACAGACATGCATAGTACGTGTTATAAAAATGTCATTCTTCTCCTGGTCTAAATATCTAGGCCAGTTACTGAAGAGGTACAAATTCACTTCTGTGAGAGTCATAAAAGATGTGTAATTGCAGAGAAATGTATTAGATGGTTAGGAACTTGCATAAAACTGCAGAAGAGGAGTAAGAAAACCCACAGGGGAAGGAAAGAAGAGCGCACACTCAGCAAGTTTCCCAATGACACCAGACTTTGTGGCGTGATTGGCACGCAGGAGGAAAGGGATACTATCCAGAGGGACCTTGAGAGGTGGGCCTGTGCTAACCACATGAAGTTCAGCAAGGCCAAGTGCAAGATCCTGCAGAGGAGGACCACGAAGGTGATTGGAAAGCTGAAGCACCTCCAGTATCTACAAGGCTCCAGAGACCTTATAGCAGCCTTACAGTACTTAAAGGAGGGGCTTTTTATCAGAGAATGTAGTGATAGGACTAGGGGTAGCGGTTTTAAGATGAAAGAGGGGAGATTTAGATTAGCTATTAGGAAGAAATTTTTTACTGTGAGGGTGGTGAGGCACTGAAACAAGTTGTCCAGAGAAGTGGATGCCCCATCAATGGAGGTGTTCAAGGCCAGGTTGCATGAGGCTTTGAGCAAACTGTTGTAGTGGAAATTGCCCCTGCCCGTGGCAAGGGAGGTGATGTTTAAGGTCCTTTCCAATCCAAACCATTTTGTGATTCTGTGATTCTAAATCCTCATTGTTTTCCACAACTTCTGAGTAGGGGGCTCGTTCTTGATTACAGGTATATAGTTGAGCTGTTGACTGATGCTGTGACTTTCATTGAGAAGCTTGAGAGCTATTTGCAGGCAGTAAGAAGCATCCCTCAGGTACCAAACATCGTGAAGGACATGGTGAGTAGCAAAAGAACTGCTCCTTCTGTCTCCTTCCATATTAAGAATTCAATGCTGTTTGGTTGTTTAGGTTATTTTTATGTCCTGCTAGATTGACAGAATGTATAGGATGAAATCTTTTCTGCTTCAGGACACTGCTTTGACAAGAACAGAGGTGCTTGCGATGGAGTTGGAGGAGCTGGCAGAGCAAATATTGAAGTGGAGAGAAGTACAAAAAGAAGTGTATTCTGATGACATCTGCAATACTGCTGAACTGGACTTCAGTTTATATTTGACCTAACAATTTTCCTCAAATGAAGTGGCTATTCAAAGAACTACCTTTTATGGTCTCAGGTGAAAACTACAATGTAGTTGTGATTTAATTTAACAGGGACTTTATAGGTAGTTATATTTCTGTTCTTATGTGATAGTTCTCCAACTGTTACAAGAAGAAAAGCACCAAGGACAATGAGCTCACAGGAAGACAGGCTACTGAGAAGACCATTAAGGAATTCCATTTTTAAATAGTTGGACAGAATTCCCTTGGAGCGTGTATCATCAATGCAAATGTGGTTTGATATTTCTTATGCACTTGCTATAGTGTCTCTATTAGTTTTTATAAGCATCTTGATAATATCCTGTATTTTGTTTGTATTCAGTGCCCCCCTTCGAATAAAACTATTGTTCCATGAGTATGACTGACACTTTAGCAAAAGCATTCATTTTTCCAGTTTGCAACCTTCGTGACTTTTCTGTCATGAAAAGACTTGTTGGTAAAATATCACTGGTGTGATGCCTATAAAGCAGGACAGCTGGTTGTCGTTAGAGGCTGTTCAGTTTTGTATTCAGGATATAGAGCAAACTGGAAGTGGTGCAGATTTACTCCTTTCTACCACTGTATTGCTTATATTACCTGAATTCTTCCTGTATCCAACCTGTTGATTTCCCATTTATTTTGTGAAAGTAACCACTAGGTGGCTCGGTACCACATAAATGTCACTGTAGTTTATCAGACCTGCATAAAAACTTCAAGTAGAATTAAAGAAGAAATCATCCGAGCTTTGTTAAGCACACGCACACTGCTCTGACTTACTTGTAATTGGTCTACTCTATGTCTGAAACTTTTTGAGAATCCCATTTTAATCTTTACCGACTACATCATCCTGCTGGGTATGGTGTAAAGGAGTGTAGCGTAACAGTTCTCTAGTATACTATATAGAGTGCAGCTGAAGTTCCACTCTGCTGCTGCTGAGAAAAGTTAAGAGGAGAGAAACAATTTGGATTAAGTCAAGCAGAATGTCAGATAGGATCCAAGAATATATAACTGGCATTTGAGTGCCACAAACCTGAATAGAATCTTTATGTGAATGCTGGCTATACGTCATGGTAGGATTTGAGTCTGAAATCCCATAGCGCTGTTGTTTGAGTTGTGGAAATGAAGCTCTTCCACACAATTCCAGATGAGGAGATGGAATTTTTACTGAAAATGCTTTTCACAGTTTGTGAAATGGGAAGAAACAGAATCCAGACTCCTGGAATCATTGTCCTGTGCATCTATCACAGGCTTAACCTCTTAGAGGGATGTCTTACAGGGATTATTTACTTCAGGCAAATTAAAGCTGTTCTAATTTAACGCTTCCAGGAATAAAATGAAAACATTTCTAGTTAGTTTGTTCTTTATAATTCCTTGAAATGAAAATAAATATGTGGTTTTGCCATATTCCAAAGAGTCAGGCGTATTTTCTTCTACTGTATCCATTATTGGAGTATTGACTGGAGCTGGTAGAGTTAGCCAATACCGTTTGCCATTGACATACCAATTCATTATTTAATATGATTAAAGGGATGAATCTATTTAAGAAACAGTGATTCATAGCTTGTAGGTGTTCATTTTAGCATCTCTGGGGTGGACCATGAACTGGGAAAAGTGTTGAATCCAAAGGATCCATCCATACTTTGCTCTGAAGGTTTCTGTATTGTGATATCTTTTTCATTTGCGTTTAAGGTTTCTGGAGCTTAAGGTAAATCGTCTTGCGAGGAGAACATACTTTAAGTATGAGTAAATAGTACAGTTAAAAGCCAGTTTAAACAGAAGTTGTTTAAATGGCCCATAAAATACTCTTATATGATACTCAGACATAGCTCAGAGTTTCTCATATTTTGAAATGCAGAAAAGGTCCAGTTAAGAATGAGTAATGACATTGGCAGAAAACAAATGGTCTATTGAGCCTGGCATCTTGTTTATGCATGGAGCCAATGCTGCTTCTGCTCACATCGTCACGAGGAGATTGGTAGCTGACAGGGGCAATATTAAAGTATTTTCTAAAACTTACGGTGATTGTTTATTACTTTAAGTATCTTTACCAATGCAACAGTCTTGACATCGATCTAAATTATAGTTCTTTGGAATTTTCAAAATTTTATTTTGCCCAATAAACACAAGCCACATAAAGACTGGAGGTTTTAAAAAGAATTTAAAACACCGGAGAGCTTTCCTTTAGCACTGCTAAGGAAAGGATGCTTCCTTAAACTCCTGTTGAACTAATTAAATGCGGAGTGCTCTGCTCTTTAAACACTGCTGGTCTTCAGAAATGTAGAGTTACACTGACTGTTTTATTTCTGAAAGAAACAGAGGTGGTTTCAGGCAGGTGGTGGAGTCCCCGTCCCTGGAGGGAGTTAAAAGACGAGAAGATGAGGTCCTCGGGGATCTGGTTTAGTAGCGGGCAGGTGCGGTTGGACTCGATCTCAAAGGTCTTTGCCAACCAAAGGATTCGCAGCAGCGCCCCTCGGCATCGAACTCTCATAAAACCCGGGATGTCACGGCGCTGCGAATGAGAATTCGGTGATGCTGCGGGGGGATTAAGCCTGAATCCCCCGTCTCTCGGTCCGACGGTCCCGTTCCAGGCTGAAAATCCCCGGTGTGGATGCCGGGGAGGCAGCCCCGGGGCGAGCCCTCCCGAAACCCCTCCTCTCCGGCCGGGGAGCTGCCGGGCTGTCCCCTCCCCTCGGCGGCGGGGCGGGACGCGGGGCCGGGGCTGGGGGCGACCCGAGCCATGGCTAACGTCAAGGTGGCCGTGCGAGTCCGACCGCTGAGCAAAAGGTGCGACGAGGGGACGGGGAGAGGGTAGCCTCGGGGGGGACGGGGTGCGCGGGTGATGCCCTCGGGGACGGGGTGGCGGAGCGGGGACAGGGGGAGGGACAGCAGGGGACCAGGAGCTCGCTAAGGAGCTTGGAAAGTTATCTTGGAGATGTCACCCTCTGGAGCTGTCAGGCTGGCCTCCCTCTTCCTCAGCTCCCCGAGTGAGGACGGTTGTCATCCAGCTGAAGGGAATCTTCCCGTCCCTTTTTGTTGTCGCTGTGTTTTGCAACGGGAGCAGAGCCAGATCTTCCCAGCTCGGCTCCCTCCCCGGCTTGCTGGGCTCCAGTAGAAATCCCCCAAAAAAAGCTAAATGGGACGGCTTAGAGGCAGCTCCCACGAACGAGACGATGCCGTAGCTGCGGTGTTGTTCGGAGAGAATACATAATTAAAACCTTGCAGACTTAGGAAGTTCGGGGAGGAAAAGAAGCAACAGTCGGAATTCTGGGCCCCTTGCTCCAGGAAGGATGTTGAGGCTCTGGAGTGTGTCCAGAGAAGAGCAACGAAACTGGTGAAGGAGCTGGAGAACAAGGAGCGGCTGAGGGGACTGGGGTTGTTTAGCCTTGAGAAGAGGAGGCTGAGGGGAGACCTTATTGCTCTCTACAACTGCCTGAAAGGAGGTTGTAGAGAATTGGGTGCTGGGCTCTTCTCCCAAGTGACAGGGGACAGGACAAGGGGGAATGGCCTCAAGCTCCACCAGGGGAGGTTCAGACTGGATATCAGGAAAAAATTTTTCACAGAAAGGGTCATTGGGCACTGGCAGAGGCTGCCCAGGGAGGTGGTTGAGTCCCCATCCCTGGAGGTATTTAGAAGATGGATAGATGAGGTGCTCAGGGACATGGTTTAATGGCAGATAGGAATGGTTGGACTCAATGATCTAAGAGGTCTTTTCCAGCCTAGTGATTCTATGATTCCATGAATTCCAGCAGCTGGGAATGCACTCCTCCTGCTCGGGAAATGCAGCAGCGCTTTGGGCAGAAATTGTGTGAAAGGTTTAGAGAGCTCGGATAGCCAGTCTTGGATTTGATGCTGCCTTTCTTCTTAGCATGAGTCCCTTCTGACTGCATTGACTTCTGTGATAAATAATACCTTCACGTAGTAGAGGAAATGATTCTCAAAGAGTTGCCCAGTCTGAAAATTAGCCTGGTCATTTAGCCGGCAATACAGTAGCGTATTTTGCACTTTCAAATTCTTATTTGTCTATTTATTTTTTTTCCTAGACTAGATACCATAGACTGTAGAATAAAATTAAAAGACCAAGCTTGCTAGTCTTAAATATAAAAACGGAAAGGTAGAAAGTAACTTACAATTTAAATATATTTTTCAATATATTTTACCTTTAACTCAAAACTAACTGATTCCAAAAATATTTTGCCCATAATTTTATTAAAAAACAGGTTGGATAATATTGTTCTGATTTATTGCACAGCTGTGGATGGAACAGATTTTGATATTGGCATATTGTAAGAAGAGTTGCAGCAAAGAAGTAAGCAAAGTTTAGCCTTCTGTTGTTCAGTGTTGCTTTAGAGTTGGAGATTGAAAACATTTAAAAGTCTTGACTTGGCTGTGTATTTCATTTTGCTGTCAATGACATATTTGTCATTTGGCTGCCTATTCATATTGTGGACTTAATAGGGTCTCCTGCAGATATAAGTAAAAATGAGTGTTGCTTAGCAGTTGGGAAGAGAGGCCAAAGACGGAACTGGCAGAGGTGTAATCTTTCCTCTCACCATATGCTCCTTGGTGAGGAACTTTACACCACGTCTGTCTTAATGTTTCTTCTTAATGCTTTCTGTTTAGAGTTCCCATTTATAATAAGCCATATTAATCACATCTGCAAGTTGTTATTTAGCATAAGGCAAAGAGTGGTCTTTTTGTTCTGTGCTTGTAGACCGCCCATCACAATGCATTCTTTGACAGAGAGCTCCTATGCACAAATAATCCACAACAATTATAAAGTGAGTACAGTTATACAGAATGCAGAAGTTTTTCCTTTGCCTAAACTTTAAGTAGCTTGTCGCCAATGTTCTCATGATGCCATCAGACATTTTGTTGCAAACTAAATTATTTTTTTCACAAAATTGTCCTCCTGCGAATAAATGCCCTCAAATATGTTCCCTGGGGTGACATTGCTTTAAAAAAGTCTTTATTATACATTTACTATTCTACATAGTAAAAAAGATTTATTACTTTGTGTTTACATGGATACATGTTCTGTATAAATATATTTCCCCCTCACAATGAAATATGGGTGATTATTACCTATAGCAATATAGGTAATAATCAGATATACGTAGGAGCTGGGAACTGATGAAATCCCTTTATGGTTTATTTCAGGGCATCTTTATGCCTGGTCTATTAGATATTAAACTTTTGTAAGAAATGTGTAATGTTATTTTTGGCTGTCAGTCAGAAGCTGTTGACGGAATGACTTTGAGTGCTTGCACGTAACTATGAGAACTAGGAATGTTGTTTCTTTTTCTTTCTTGATTTCTTCTGTGGAGTATGCTCACACCATGGGCTGCAGTGTGGTACTGTGATATCAGATCTGACCCTCTTGACCTGCAGACAGTGTGACTGGCTGAGAAAGAGGGTACATTGCCCTTCAAGTATTTCAGTACTTTGTCCTGGGCTCTCCTTGTGCCTGGGTAGGGGGTATTTGTAAGCTACAGTAACACTGGCAGTGTTAGACCTGCCTTTTGACTGTGTAAGCCTGCAGAAACCAATGCTAATTTTTATGTGCTAATGTGTGTCCCTGTGTGTCACAACTCCAGTACCTACCTGCTTGTGGCTGTTAATTGTTTTTGCTTTGGACCTCAGCCCTGTGTTCCGTGAGAGGAGGAAGGGAGGGCTGTGTTTGTGCATGGCAGGCCCTCTGGGAGGGGAGCGGTCAGTGTGTCCACATCAGTATAGTTGGGACCAGGATGACGCACAGCTGCCTTGTGCCTTTTTCTCCATGATCCACTTCCTCTGCATCTTCTGCTTTTGCATCCAGCTGGTCTCGGTTCATTTATGCACACTTATATTCCCTTGTCTCCGTGTAGTTTGAGAACTGCTGCGTAAGTTGTCTTCAAGATAGGAAAGAAGGGTTTTAAAAAGCAATACTCTATACCACAGTGAAAAGCCTCATGCTTTACTACAGGATTCTCTTTTTAGCATACACCAGTGACTAGAAGAAATTGCATTCCTTCATGGATTGTGCATTGAGGCTTGGGTAGAATCTTTCACAACAAGTCTGTATAATTGAATTGTAAAATTATAGTGGTGTAAGTTAAAAACTCAATGCTAGGGCAGGCAAGTTGCCCTGTGACACTTTCTGGGAGTTTGAAGTACTTTGCTGAGCCTTGAATTTTGGGAGCTGCTTGTGCAGGATCCAGCAAAACAAAACATTCTGCTGTTGAAAATATCTCTTTTCAGCTGCCTCTGTGTCTTGGAAAAGCAGAGACTAGTAAGGAGCTCTTATTTGAAAAGGTCTTTCCTGGTGTCTTAATAACTTGCAAATGGACTCTCTCATCCTCCATGAACCTCATAGACATGTCACCTGGAAGAGCTGCTGAACAGATTAATTAACCTGAAAGCTGCCCTTTGCCTTTCTCTGCTTCGCATTGTTTCCAAGATATTACTTGAAGCCTCCTGACCAGCTGTTTATTTCGCAATCACCTTAGGAGTCCCTGGGCTGGTCCTCCACACATTGGCAAATGAGAACATCAAAGAAATGCCAAGGTAGTCCCAAGTGGCAGCAGAAGTTTTCCTTACTACTGCTGCTCTATATGGCACGGTCCTCTAATCGCTTTCCTGGGATGCAGCAGGTGCTGAGGCTTGTGGGTAGGGGAGAGGTGGAGGAATTAAGTCTGAGGTCCTAAGAACACTATGGCAGGTTTGAGCAAGCCCAAGGCTGGGAGGGAATTGTCTCTCATAGTAGGGAGAGTCTCTTAGAATTTCCAGAAATGCTGTAGGTGTGCCAGGCTAACCTGAGCAATGCGTTGAGCATAGCTGCAGTGAATAAGTGAGAGAGAAGCTTGGTTCATCGGTGCATTATGATGTAAACATATACAATTAATTAAGGAAAGTTATATGGAAAAATAAAACTACTTTCAACATCGTTCTTGAAATGATGCAAAGTAAATCACTGTTGGTTATGCTGTTATTAATCTGCTGCAGTCTCAGCTTCATTAACTAGTCTCTGTGCTGTGATCTGCCCCCTTTGCTCTTTGTAATCGCATTGTGGTAAGCAAAAGGAAGTATTACTATGTAAGGAAGACTTTTTGCTGGTTTATAGGCTGTGCTGTTAACTGGTTTACACGCTTAGACAGAGCGATACTGCCTACTGCTGACAAGCGAAATAACTTGTAGCAATGTTTGCAGAAAACATTCCTTAAGTCTTATGCATAACCTATCTTAAACACCGTGTCAAAATAAAATTAAAGCAATGGCAGACTGGAGGTTATTGTTCTTCTCCCTTTTACCCCCACCAAAGCAAATGTGATTGTTTTACTTATCCAAACATATTCCTTTTAAAATGTTTATTTTTCACTACTTGCTTAGTGTTGCCCTTTTTGAGCACTTTTTGAACCAACCCTGTTCAGGTTGTTGTATCTTTATGTTAAAACTTCATAATGTCAGTGGTAAGAAGACTGTGTTTTGAGGAAGGAGAGCCTTAGATGTTTAGGTTAACATTTCAACAGCCTTTCTGAAGTATATTTAAAAAGCCACAACCTTCCTTTATTCAAACTGTTTGTGATACACTTGTGATACACTATTTCAAATGTACTTGATGCAAGTGTACAATGATACAAGATATTGGCATCATTAGCATTCACACAGTTCATTTTTGTTTACAGCTTCAAATTCTAAGGTAGCTTTTCTGTGCTTTTTGGATAGTGTTTCAAAAGTGTTTGTACTTACCTTACTTTAAAAAAAAAGCAGTATTTGCAAGGAGAGAACATTGGTCTTCTTTTATATTTCTAAAGCTATATAAGAGGATTTTTTTCTTCCTTCTGGTACTTTTCTTAAGCCTACTTAAACTTTGCTCTGTGACCCAAGTATGTGTTGGACAAATTAGCTCTCTGTTAATGTAATATTGCCATAAACTTTATTAACTACTTTACTGGGTGTAGATGGAAATAATGTCCTTAGAATTCTCTCTATATATTTTACATTGGCACAAGAAATGCATTGCAGTCAGAAACTCTCTGGAAAATGGATGCAATATAATTTTACTTTATAGTAGTCACCATAGGTTCCACATGGATGTAATTTTCAAGTACAAGACAAGATACTGCTTTCTTTAAATAAAATGACAAAACTGTACCTGCCCATGGCAGGGGTGGTGGAACTAGATTATCTTCAAGGTCCCTTCCAACTTAATCCATTCTATGAATATATGATCTCAAAGGGACTAGAATGTGTCTGTGAAAATAATAGGTATAAACATATAGGAAAAAAGTGATAACAAGCAAGAGTAGAAAACATCTTTTAGCTTGCTTGTGACTCTTAGATACTTGTCATGCTATTTCAAGGTTTAGACCAAGACAGGCCATTTAATACAGTATAGTGACCTGTCTGTCTTCTACCCTGACCTTGTTTCCTTAGCCTTCTCAATGGTATATTTATATATATATGTTCTTTGCTACTTTGGTGCTCACACCTAGACAAATGGGAGGCTTATATCTACTTTCATCTGCTGTGATTGCTGAGTGAGTGTTGTTTTCCTGTGTCTCTCTGTTGTACACCTATCCCTTTCTTCATGTGGTGGTAGTTGAACTCTGTCCCAAAAGCCATGGGTTTTGAGGTTGGTACCTTATAGTGGGAAAGAGCTGTCTCAGTCCTCCAACAGTTATTGTCTCAATATCTGCACAAACTGCATTGGTTATGCATTTCTCATGGTAACCAGCCTTTTTTTTTCACAGAAAAGCTGGACTTCTAAAAGAAAAGTTGAGAGTCTAGTTTTGTGTTTGTAGAGAGGAGGTCCTTCTCCCAAACAGATGTATTTTAAACAGATGTATTATTCCTGTTTCACAACCTAGCCTATTGTTAAGGTCATCTTGGAATCTTTTATTCTCTTTCTCTACCTCTCAAATTAATTATCTCATTTGCCTATTGTATTATTTAAAGTTTCACATAAGCTATCATTGAAGTGGCTGCTCCTTTCCCTTAGTATCTGTACTTGACACTAGCAGGTGGTTTTCATAAGTCACATCTATGTTTTCATAAGGGTTGCATCAGCAATCTTTCCCAGATGTATTCTTGCAGTTGCACAAAGCAAGTTTTCAAACACTGGGAAAGGGCAAATTTCTTAACTATTTAAAAGTGGAGGACTCTGCATGTCCTGAGCGGCCACCACCACCCATTTCACAGATTATGATGCTTCTGCTGATTCTGTGTGACCATACTGGGTTGTACTCATTCAAGCCAGGAATGCAAGGTGCTAGCTACTTGTGGTTTTACTTCCCAAAGTAAGAGGCTGACCGTCTCCTCTTCTTTCAGTCCCTTTGTTGCCTGTGCCAAAGCAGATACAGCAATGTCTTGAAACAACAACAGCAAAAACAGCTTTTGGAAGCTTTCTAACTAATTTTACGTTTTCATAGAACACTTTTCTTCCCGGTATTCCTAAGAGTACTTTATGAGAGTCAGAATGTTTTGGAGCAGGGATCAGATTTTTTGTATGCAGCAAGGAAAAATGGGGCACAGTGTCATTAAATAACTTGGCCAGAGCCATGGCTGTGCTAGGCAGTTTCATTCTCTTAAGAGCACATACTCTGTCTGAGAGAAGTTGTAGTGATGTAAGATGACATGATTGCGTGCACAGAGATCACTGCACCGCTCCCCTGGGGAATGGTGCAGAGGCTGGATGCTAGTCTTGTAGAACCTTTGTGCAGTACACGGTGAGACACCACCACAGTGCACAGAACATTTGTGTGAGTTTCGGGTAGGATTTCCCCAGTTTCCTTTTCTTTATTCCAGTGCTTTATGTGAACTTTAAAAAGCAGTGCACTTTGAAATATTCCTACCATCTTGTTATTTGTAGCATAGATTTTAAGCAAAATAGTGGAGTTTTGCACCTCTGTTTTTAGAATTGTTTACTGTAGTAGCTGCATTTGATACAATGAAAGAGATACCTAACCAAGAGAAATGTGACAGTGCATAGTAGCGTTCAGTGTCATAGTCATTTATTTAGCTTAGATCACAAATTTAAGTTCTGTGCTGGTAGAATGCAAACTGACCACTGTATCCAAATTCAGGTTCGCATGGAAATCATGGCATTTGCACAGAATTTCTTTGATGCAAAAGTTCATGTATTATACCTTTTTATTACTTAGTAAACAGTTAAGAAGTCAAGGGTGAATGAAACTGGGCTGACTGGACTGTAGCTTTGTTTTAAATCCTCCTTATTTCATGCTTCCTTAAATGTTGGTTGTATGACAGATGAAGAGACTTCCCTTTACTCTTCTCCTCTCAATGCCTCTGTATGAAAGAGAAAGCATCATTATTCCCAGCTGTTCAAAGCACTGATGGATCATCAGAAGTAATTCTGACTTGGGTTGCTCAAGGAAGATGCCCATCTCTCTTGATCTAGTAATACAAGACTTAAGAGATGGTACAGACAGGAACACTCTCCTTATACTGTGTCGTTATCATGGGTGGTATTACAGAGCTTTCTGTGACTGGAGAAGGCCATCCTGTGCTTCATCTCCTGGCTCATTAATATATACATCAAAAGTATGGTAAGATTAAGAAGACATTAACTCTTTGAGCAGGCCTGTATCTGAAAAGAGCACTCACATTGCCTCATTTTTATCTCTGCACCAATTATTCCTATTTTTGCTGCTATATATTACTTGTGAAAAGTAGGAGGAAACTGCACGAGGATGATGGTAATTACTAGGAATGGTGATTTTTGGCTATTGGATTGTGTTAGCCATTATCAGAGTCAATGAAAGCTCTATGCAGCTAGGAGTAGCCTTGAAAGATAACTTGAGCAACATGTCTAGTATGGCAGCATGCTGTCTTGATGAACTCTCTGTACTTGGCTTCAATATAGACTTTTGAGTTATTTATAAACATCTGTTCTGAATTTGGTAGGAGGGTTGCTGACTGGGTGTGCACTCCTCTTTTGCAAGATGTGATGAAACAATTATGACTTAGAGAAAAATCCAGAATAGTATTGACTAGGACTAAGTAATGAAAAAAACCTTTAGGTAAATTTATTGATAGTTGATACTTTTATTTAAAAAAAATAAAACCTGCATTAGCCAAAAGTGAAGATGTTTGTATTGTTAAAAGCTCTTGACTTTCACAGCTTTCAGCAGTAGTGATAAGGATACATGTTATGCTGGTGTCCTGAAAGGATTGCTGTGTGGGGAAGTTGTGTTTGTCGGTCCCTTAACGTGTCAGTAGAGTGCAGAAGCTCTAGTGGCTGAAGGCTTTGACATTTTTCTCCAGTGTTTCTGATGGATCAGCATAGAGTCTTGGTGTTCTTCCCTTTGCACCCTTGATCTCTCAATAGATGTGTCCTCAACCAAGTTGGTCTACAGCAGTGTTCTCTGAAGGCTAGACTTAGAATACACACCCTGCATTATTTGTTTCTTTGTTTCTGTGGCCACTGTCAGTCACTAAGGAGATGCAAAGATGGCAACTTCTCAAAGATACCTCTGCCAAGGCCACCAATAGTGCACCAGAAAAGACACTTTATGGTACACCGTTAATGGGAAGGAAGAGATGAATCTGAGTAGACCCTCAGCTTTCCCCCATAAAACCTTTAGGCTTTACAACCAAGAGAAAGCTTTGGTGAGATTTGCCTCAGGATACACTGTAGTTGCAGGTGTGATGACTGTATGGGTCTATCATATGATGGCACAAAGTGTTCCAGGAATAGGTGGAGGTAGTTTGGTAAATGTTGTACCTTACTTACAGGCTATCATGGCTATGGGTCACATCCTGGGAAGTGACAGAGCCCTGGAGCCAGCAGCAATGACTGCTGGCATCCATCCTGTTGAGTTTGCCACGGATGTGCTTTTGGTGTGCTTTTGGTTAGGCAGAGCGTGAAAATGTCCACCACAGTGGGTCACAGAAGGCTACTTTTTTGTTGTTCGAAAAAGCCAGAACTGACCATTGCCCAGATCAGCAAAATCTCCCTTCAAGGGGAGAGATCGATGCTGTTGCCATACTGCTATCAAGCCCCTCTGTCTCAGTGCAGGTTGGAAGTGGTTTTGGAATTAACTTGGGTGATGGGAATTGGTAGGAAAGCAGAAGTACTTGCAACAATTACATTTCAGGGTTATCTTCAAAGTTTGTATGAGTAGACACACTCAGCTCTTTCAAAAATTAGTTAGATTTCTCATGTACTTTAGTGGTATACAAGGTCCAACACAAAAAAAGACCTAGAGTCTGCCTGCAAATTCAGAACATCAGCTATGATTACGTTCAAAATAGTTCCCTTCCGAGTTGACACACAGCTATATACAATACTGCCAATGTTCAAAGCAATTCTGTAGATCATTTTCTGTTGAGGATCTCTGTAATTTTTGCTTTCACATCTTCTACCAACAAAAAATGCGTTCCTTTGAGCATTGACTTGATCTTTGGGAAGAGGGAACCAGGTCTGGCAAACTGGATGGGTGCTCAAGCACAGTGATGTTGTTATTAGTGAAAAATTGCTTCACAGACAAAGCATTGTTAACTCACTGTTCACTCTTGCACACCAACATTTTCTGACCGAGGATAAGAAAATGTCTATACTTGAACATGCATCCACTTGTACTGAGTGAAGCAATAGAGTTGAGCCTTGTCTCACTGTGACAGATTAGTACATGTTCTATGACTGTCTCTTTGTCTCCCCCCTCTCACTCTTGGTTCATGAGATAGAGGGTTAGTTTCTGTTCTTTTTTTGTTGAACGTGTATGTTGGCTGTAGTGTGGTTGATGACTTTGCTGAACATTTGGTGGTCTGTATTTGTAGAAGCTGTTGTGTTGTATAACGTGACTATTGCTAATGACTCCAATATTTTTTGCTTTACCACATGTGCATGTTTTAAAAATAAACAGGCTGCTTTTAAAAGTCAGCTTCTCTGTTCTTGAAGTGCCTGACTGTTATTTAAGAGGGTGGAGGACAAGTGGGGTAAATTTTATAAAGTCTAAAATAAACAACTGCCCCCTCTCTTACCACCTACTGCTTCATCCAGCTCAGTATACCTACTTGCACTCTGTAGATGGTGTCTGAACTCATCTTGGTGAGGTCTAGCAAGCTATGGAAATGTCCTGCTCAGGGGTCTGATCCTCCCATGATTCTTTTCCACTGGCTTGTTCTTCCAGGTCTTGTAGTATGTCTGTTGTCTCTCTGGAGTTGCATTAACTTTCCATGTTGGCTTCAGAAATGGTTTGTCAAAGGAACAGCAGGTGTTATGAGGAGATGTTTCTTTGGGCTGCCCCTGTTTTTTGGACTGCCACTGCCACAGCAGCTTTGTTTCTGTCACGTCACTCTTTCAGTTCCCCATTACAGCCCTGCTGGTGCATTTTGTACTTGTGTCACTGCTCTGTTGCTGGGTCTGCGTTTCTCTAAAGCTTGCTGTGTCTGAGAAGATCCAGGTCATTCCTGGGACACATAGCATTAAATAGTCTTTCTGCAGCTCTATATTTGCATGAAAATTGTGTTGTCTGTACAAAGCAGTTCAGAAGAGGAGAGACACTTCCCAAACACAGCATGAATTTTCAAGAAGTGGGAAGAAGGGGGGATGGGGAAACTAAAGGTTAAGATCACTGTGACTTTTGAGCAGCAGAAGTCAAATGTGTTTTGTGTATTTCAGAATTGATTTTATTGGTACAAGGAATACAGCTTTCATACCTGAGGAGTAGAACACCTGTTCCTAAGGATGACGGATTCTTTTATCAGTCAAATGCAAACGGTCATGCTCATATGTGTAAGACTGTACTGCCAAACACAGTTTTTGCTGAGACAGCTTTTGTAGCGCTTGCAGTCTGTAGTTAAGGTCAGAACATCTAGAACAGCTGTGAGTTTGCTTTGCCTCCTGGGCTTTTTTATATGAAATTGTGCTTTCTTTCCAAAGAAGGATGAAATAAACACATTTACAGGGAGGCTGAACATACTGTTTGTACAGCTAGGAAGGGCTTCAGGTCCAGTTTTGCTTACACCTCATGATCTCTGGCTGTGAGCTGCTGCAAAAGGGAAGGGGTCTCCACTCCCACCACCTACTGTTCCTGCCCTTTCTCTTGCTTTGAGTTAGCAACCATTTAACCACTGTGCTCGGTGCTCTGGAAGGGTTTGCTTGCCCTATGGCACTTTGACTATTTATTTTGATGTGTTTGTTTTCTGATCACAACTGATCTGAGTGATTGTGTGGGTGAGTTATTGCTAGAACAGATGCAAGAAAAGAAGTGAGAACACGTGGGATGTTAGAGCAGAGAAGAGAAGTTGTCCCTTGTATCAGCAGCCTGCAGTTAAGATAGGTAAAGGCAGCTGTCAATCTGCACTCAGAGGGAAGGGAGACTTTAGTTCAATCCCTGTTTGCTGGTGGCTTTCTTGCTGTGTGAGACTGGAACAACGCTACCTGACTGCTGCGTAAAGATTTTTGTCTTCATAGTGAGAAGATTCATGTTGCTCTGTGGTAAAAGGTCGTGTGGTAGTTTTATTTTGTGTTGTTTGTATTTTACTGCTTTAATATTTATTTTAATATGAGTATAGAAATTTATGTATATATGAAAAATTTTTCAACTTCAAAGGTTTTATGTTTAGAATTTCTTCTTTATCTTGAATCTTTAGTAATGACTGTGATCTGGGAGAACATCAGGGGACGAGAACCCACAGCATAAAGTTATTTGTTCTTAGGGTTGTGTATAACGTGTGTGGACTGAAGGCAGTGAGTTTCATGTAATTATTATAAATGGGGTGGGGAGCATTGCTTATTGTTGAGGATATCTTATGTCTGCAATTAGAATATCCTAGCATTTAAAACTATTAAAAGCTTTGCCAGGTTTCAGCCATTTGGGTAGAAATCTTCCATGCATGAATGCCTGCCTCAGGCTAGCTATTTAATTATTTTTAAGCTTAATTCAGAGCAGTTCAGCTGCTAGAGAAGATGAGGTTAAGGGAAAAATAGGTTTTAAAATACTTAAAGGCAGCTTAGGCTGACTTTTTATTTGAATTTCTGATTGACTTAAAATCAGAAATCTGGTGTGTGCTTTTTGTATTCCCCATCTGAACTCACCCGTTTTCTACACAATTAAAGTTCTAACTTTAAGTTCTTAACAACAAAAGCTCTTTAACATACTCAGTGAAGACTTGTAAGATCATAGCAGATAAAACTTAAGGGATTTGCTTTCTCTAAGTGCATCTGATCTTGTATTCTTTCATGTTGACCAAATTATGCTTGCATCATCCCCATAAGTAAAAAAAAAACCTCATTAGTTGAGCACTGACTTGATAAATTGAGCTCAGTGTTGTCCAAGTCACGATTGAAGACTGGACATAGAAAGCGACAGCAATGTCTTCTGTCCTGTTCAATCACAATATCTGTTTTCTGACCCCAGCTGGTGTCCAGAAAGAAACTCTAGTTCTTGTGGAGTGTACAAGTAAACTTTGGATAGATACTGGAAGTGCTAACAAGGAGAGTAGGATCATGTAGCTTTGGAGCAGAGACCTACAGAGCAGTTGGAGACACTAAAATTGAATGCGGGCCTGTGGCAAAGATGTCAGAGAGGACAGATAGCAGATACCTGTAAGGGATGATGTGTGTGCAGATCATACTGGGGCAATGGAGAAAATAAGTGTAACTGAAGCAACATTCCTCCTAAAGGATCCCTGTAGTTTTATCTGTCTTCTGCTCTTCTTAATTTCTTACGAAATTCTCTATCAAAATGTCCCATTTCCTCTTGGATCCAGTCTGCTGTAGAGGAAAACTGTCAGCTTTGTCCATCAGCTCACCTGGCAGAGGTTTGTAGGTGGATATGCAAGTCCCCGAAGTTACTTGTCTTGGAAGACACTCGTTTTTCAAAACATCTAAGAAATGGCACCTGTACAGATTAAATGCATAAGCTGCAAATTTCTGCCTTAGATACTCACAGCCTCTATCCTTCGGCATTTCGTTTGTCCTTCTTCATTTGTTCTTTAGAGAGCCTTATAGGGCCACCTTTATGTATTCAGCTCTACATAATGTAACATTTGGTATCCAGCTGTCCACAACGCAAGGTCTATCTCCTATGAGTGTTCCTCGTTCTCCTGCTGTCTAACTCAAGGCTCTAGTGGCTGATGCATTGAACTGCTGAGCACTTACAGCTTAACTAAATCTTCTTGGGAGCTGGGCTTGTATTTTCTATGTGAAGACCCACATGTAAGTATGTACTATGGAAAGTACTAAGTTCAATCTGTTTCAACGCAGGTGCTCAAAAGTAGCAAAGTGAAGAACAGAGACTTTTAAGATAAAGCATTATGTTCTACCTGCAAAACAGAGACAGCCTGTGCTCAGAAATGTCTTTGAAACTTCTTTGGGTTTGTAAAGCTCAAATGCTCCGTGGAAGTCTTAAGGGTCCTAAGGCATTGTTTTTAACCTAGTTTTTAACTGACCTGATGGTACCAATCCAGCTGATTATCAGGGGATATGTATACAGCTTGTCTCAAATGACCACGCCTGTGCCTTCAGCTTGGTTTTAAATAAAGTGTGACAAAACTACACTAAGGATAAAACTTGTTCGATTTCTAAAGCAATTTCTTCCAGCTTTACAAAGGCATTAGACTTCATCAAAATAAAATTTTCTGGTAAAGTTGCAGCTTACAAGATTTGTCAGTAGCAGAGCGCAAAGCAAAATGTAGAAGAAATAAAAGGAGAAAACATCTATCCTCTGTTCTTAGCCTCTCAGTACCAAAGTGTTTGGTTCTTTTCTGCTGACTGATGAGTAGGCTGGTGACCTAGTCTTCCTCATTTCATCTTGCTATGTATAAAAACATCCATGATAATCATTGAGAGGGATGTGAATCACACACCTATAAATAACTGAGTAGCTGTCAGCCAAGAAATAAGGTGTTGGTTGTTTGATTGGGGTTTTTTGTTTGGTTGGGGTTTTTTTTTGCCATACTTTTTTTTCATTATTTTCCAATATGACTCATCTGTGAAGGTGGAAATTGGCCATAATAGCCTCTCATAGCTGTGTTCAATGGGAGTTTTATACAGATAGTATCTATGAACCTGTGCTTCTTTGCACTTCTGGAACCACCCTGTCCACTTATATTTCAGGACAATGTTGTTTTTCCAAAGAGTACTTTTATTGAGGACTACAATGAACACTTTGAATTATATGGTAAAAATGAGACAGTACTACTCAACAACATTTGTGGCTCACAGGCCTGTACATGCATCTGTACTCCACAAAGCACAGTCAGTCTACCCATGCTCCACTCTACTTCCTTGTAAATATAATTTAAAACAATAACTATTACTTTGTTATGATTTTATTTCAAAATATTTAGGTCAAGCACTTCGAAACTGTTTCTTGACTGCAGTCCTGTTTTGTTGGTTTATTATTGAGATACCTCGCTGCAGATCTGCTACTTCCTGTCACAGTATCGTATGAGTATCTGTTTTATAGCTCTTTCTGATCTGCAGTTTGTTAAAGTAAACACAGATTTCTGGGATTTGTGGGTTTGGCATGCATCTTTTTGTGTCTTCATACTTTAAATGGGTTTTTGAATGTGTTCTGTTTCCAGAGAGAGTGCAGAAGGAGGAAGCGTGATTGTAGAAGTTGAGGACAAAGTGGCAAAAGTCAGAAATATAAAGGTATGTATTTTTGTCATTTTCTCTTTCTCATGCAAGGATCCTAATGCTTTTCTCTGTTTGCTTGGCTATTGTATCATTTTAATGGAAATATTGAGGGAGAAATTTAAAATGGAACAGCTCTAGAATAATAGCAGGAAAAGTGGGTGCGGAAGGGTTTGTTTTGGCCTGGGGTTGTGGGTATTTTTGATGTTGTGGTTTTGATTTGTTTGTTTTTTAGGCAGGGGATGTAGCATGTAGCTGCATTTTCTGTATTTTGTATTTGTCAAAGCTGCTGAAACCTGGCTGCACACCATCATTCAAAGCTGTTAGTAAATTGTTTAGGATTTTTGTCCTTATCTTACTAACATCTGGATAATCTCTTTCCTTGTATCTCTCCTCCTGTCATATTTGCACTCAGAGTGCAACTGACCTGCATGAAATGGAGCAAAATATGTTCAGCTACACTTCAGCTATAAGAATAAACTGAACGTAGCTGTCACCCTCCGTGAGAGCTGTGGAGCTGGCATGCATGGAAATCAGCCCTCTGCTTTAAACTCCTGAACTACTTAAAACTGCCGCAGTTTTTGACTAAATTAATAGAATGGAAGCACATCAATTTTGTGTTTCTGCTTGAAAGGTGAATCAATTAGCTGTGGGATTATGGAGATTACTGTAGGGATCCTAAATGATGGATGAATATTGTGTTTCTTGTCTCCTTTGTTTTCATATCTGCAAATAACCCACTTATTCTGGATTGTTGGTGCAAGAGAAAGAAGGTATTAGGCTCTGAAGATAAATCATGGCAAAAATTGAATGAAAGGATTTGAACTATTTACCTTTTCCCATTGTAATTATTTTTTTTATTGACTACATGTATTTATTTTTAAAGAACAGGACAAAAGTACTAGCAGTATGAGACATCTCATGGGTTTAAAATGTTTTTTATTTTCTGTATATTTCCTTTTCAAAGGCTGTATTTGCTGACTCTGAGACTTACTACTTTATGAAAAAGTTTTCCCCTGTTCTTTATACATGTGATAAAGCTCTCAAAGGCACACTTATTCTCTGGGGGGGGGCTGCTCTCAGTTTTTGGTGGTTGTCTTTGGAAGGGCTTTGGTCTCCACAACAGGGCTGTGACAAATTGGGCCTCTGAGGCTCGCAGCCCCAGCTGGTGAAGGCTTCAGGCATGCAGCTGCCTAACTGGGTCCAGCTGACTTCATTTGTTTAAAGAGGAGCTGTGGGATACCTTGGGATACTGGAAAACCCTAGCAGTGGGGCAGCCTGCCTGTAGCAAGCCAAGGAGGGTTATTAGGAGATTCAAGGGTTGGCTTGTGGATGCTTTCTCTCTTGAGGTTTTCTAATGCGTGAGTTTTGCAAAGGGATTGAGGTTGCTTTATGCATTGACTAAATTTAGACAGCCTTTAATGAACCCAAGTTAGCTTACCCCAGTGTATAGACCTGGTTGGTGTTAATTTTGTGTCATGTTTTGACTCTTTACTGACCTTTGATTACTACAACAGCGTGTCACCTTGTCTGTTTTATTGCAGATCACTTAAAAGTCTTTCTGTATAATCTTGCTTATGATTTCCTTAATATTTCAGTAACCATTTCTGACTGTTATGCTAGAAAGGCTTCACTGTTGTTATTACTAACTTTTAAAGGTTAAGCTTGTATTGTGCAGTCCTAGTGACAGAGGTATTAACTTGCAAACATGATAAAGCGAAGGGGAGATAGCAGAAGAGACTTGCATTTCCAGCTATGCAGTGAGAAAAGTGGTTTTGTTTTCTCGTTTTGGGCATTATTTCTGTGATGCAGTTCTTGGTGAAACTGAAAAATTGCAGAGAAATATAGAAAGGATGATAGAGCTTTCCTGCTAATACAGGTGTTGTGAAGATTCACTGAATTATATTTATTCTACACAGGCTGGGGAACCTTAGCTGTATTAAACGAACCCTTCAGCAAAAATTCCTCAGCATGTGTGTCTTAGATGTCTCCACTTCACTCTGAGCATCAAATAAAATTGTGTAAAGAGGATGAACTATTTGCTATACCTTTTCCACAATACAAATTCTAGATAAACTTCTTTTTAGCTTTAAAATGCTTGCTTTTTGATCAGCTTCAAAGTTCTTTTTGTCTTTTTCCTCATGTTGGCAGGTTGACAGTAGGCTTGATGGCACTTGGGACTCAAGAGAAAAGATTATGTCCTTCAGCTTTGATTACTGCTACTGGTCAGTTGATCCCGAAGACCCAAAGTATGCATCTCAGGAAATGGTATGTGATGCTGTTGTTCATGTCTGTGTTCCCATCCTGTTTTTCCCTTTACAGTCACATCTATAAGAAGAGATTGAGACATAGGAGAGATGGAATTTAATTTTCTTTTCTGCATCCATCTTTTTCTTATTTTGTTTGTAATACCACAGTATTCAGTTCTTTTGTCTTAAGTAGGAGCAGTAGGACTGCAATACCTTTATTTACTGATGTGTAGTGGTGTTAGATCTGTCAGCTTTTGTCATGATCATTAATTGTGATGATCTGAGGACTCTACCTTAGCAATAAGAATTTTGGCCGCGGGGTGTGGGGGATCAATTTCTAGAGGGAGAAAGCTCTGAGGTGAAAGGAAAAGTCTTGAAGTGATTCTGCTGAGAGGATCACCACATCTTTAAATAAGAGCAGTATATTTTATTTTATTATTCAGAGCACTTTTTCTCGCTAAAGCATCAGAAATCTCTTATAACTAATGGAGATGCCTCCTAGTTTGAAAATCCAAGGTTTGATGTATTAAGAAAGTTGAAGGGTTTAGTAATAAAATATGATACACTTGCAAATTTTTGTTAATAAACAAGGAATTATTTAATCTACCACAAATAAATAAGTATACATGGCAAAGCTATCCAAAGGTTTCTCTATGCATGCATATAATCATTTATGCCAGCATTAAAGTAAGTTTTTTATGGCTCTTTTGTCTGAAGAATTCTATCTTACTTCACTTTCTATGTTGTCAGTACAATTATTACCGAGACTCCAGCCAGTATAAGTGTTGTGTTTTTCACAGAAAGTATCATTTAAGACTGAGGTAGTTCCTGTGAAATTTGTATTTCTGATGGTGATGAGCACAGTATTGTTTTAGCTTTGGGACTCAATATTTGAAAAACTATCACATTTGGCAATTACCAGAACAATAAGTAAAATTCTTGACTCTGCTGCATTTCCTACTTGGTGCAGTAGTGTGGAAGAGATTTTGGGACCTTGGGAAGTATGTATTTAATGTTTAAGAAAGAAAGTTGTCTTTCTAAAGTAATGAACACTAAATAAACTTCCATTTTAGGGAATCATAAATATTTGTTACAAATAACAAATCTTTAAACATTGAACTGTTGGGTTTTGTGTGTTGTGTTTCCCCCCTCTCTTCCCAATACTGGCTTACTCACTTATTTGGATTTTGTATTCTTTGGGTTTCTCTCATAATACACTTGGAAGTGTGCTTCTTGAACTGTTTACGATACAGTTGGCTTTCTAGCTGAAATGGTTTAGCAGATGAAATGTTGATAAATACAGTCTGCCAAGTTGGTTTTATCTCTGCTTTGTATGAATAATTATCAGAACCACCAAATGAAAAACACAAATATTGGCTACAAAGTGTAAAATTTTGTTCTTGTTGTTATTAAATACAAGTACAATTGAAAAATAGTGAAAATGCAATAAAAGCAGTACAGCTTCCTTGTTGGGGCTGAGTGGGTATTTCAGACACTGTGGAGAGCCTTGTGTTATCATACAATATGGTTTTATCCAATAAAAACGTTGAAGGGGAAGCAAGAACTCACTGGCCATAGGAATTAAGTAATCATCATGGTTTCCTTATTTATGCCTGATGCTGGCTGAAACAGCATCCAGTGCTGCTTCATCTAACTCTTGGGTTACTGAGTTTTAGGCAGACCTCTTTCAAGAATTAAGGGAAGTTTAAAGTTGGGCTGGTTTTTTAGAAGGCCTGGGGTCATGAGTGAATTTCTTGGGCTTTCTGCTTGTCTTGGTGATTGTAGAACCGGTAAAGCATACCTCAAATGTCCTTGAGAAGAGGGCTGCTGGAATAGTGCAGTCTTATCTTGCCTTTGTGCACTCGTCTGCCTCTTATGCTGTATGAATAAAGTTTATTGTACTAATTTCATGTTTTGACTCATTACTTCAGTGCTGAGCTTCAAGTTTCTAAGCTTCCTTACAGCAACGATGTTATCGGCAGACAAAGGAGGTTTGTTAACACTGTCATTCAGTAAAAGCTCTCTCTCATGAGCTGATGTTGGATTATTTTTCCCTTGAAGATGTCCTGCCAACTGGTATCATATGTGATTGTTGTCTTGGTTGAGGATGAAAAGTAGATTTAAGTCTCTGCCTTCCAGTTAATTTTTGTAGAATGCTGTCTTTTAGTAAACTATCCTTTTTCTGTTCTCTGGAAGGGGGTATAAGAATGTAGTCCCAACAATTTCTTCAGTTGTTAAAGATTCTCTGACAAAAAAACAGTAATTGGAGGGCTGCAAATTTTAGTGTTTAGGTAAAAATATGATTTTTTAAAGATACAAATCTGCTTCTTTCAATACTCTTGCAGTTTCTTCTGGATGTTAACATTGTACACTTCAGTTTCAGATTCCTTGCTTTCCAGAGATTACTACCCACAATGTATTTTATTCCCTTGATGCCTGTATATTTTGATCATATACTTCACAGGTGCTTGTGGCAGTCTTAAGTGACACATGAGTAGGTGCTTTCAAATGTCTGAACAAAAAGTTCAGATTTATTATTCTGTGTACAGAAATAGTGCTTTCTTTGCCCCCTACACTCTACTTGTATTTGCCAAAATGAGAATACATGTTGCCCACCTTGTTTGTTTTTCCAGATGTGATTTTTAAGAAATGCTATTGTCTACGTATTTGTTTTAGGGCTGAATTTTAAAAATAATTATCTTCACAATATGTAGAAGCTTTCTTGATTTGCATTACATAAATAATGTAAGCTTCCCTATATTTCTGAAAAGAGGAACATTTACTGTATTAAAAACAAAACCAATTTATGACTACTGAAAGAAGAACCCTTCCCTATTGATGTCTGGGAAACAGGCTTCTTAGCAGAGAGAATCTGTTGGATAGTGGTTGGGTTTGGAAGATGATTTCAGGTGCAAGTCTTTGACTGTTATTCAAGATTATTTTTCATTTAAAACACTTAAGGAACTATATATGAGCCAGAATTCTGTTTTCATTATTTCTCTCCTAACTGTGGTGAAACACGAAGTTCTGCACTGTTTCTAATGATGGCTCAGTAATGTATAAGCTTACCTTAGAAGTCTAATTCTTAGTCTTCCTTTAGAAGTTACATAAATTCTTTAAAAAATATAAGACATTTTAAATAAGCTATGCAAGTCTTATGATAATTTCCCAAATAATCCGAATGCCAGATTTTACGATGTGATCTCTGGCTTTTAGGTGGCCAGTTTGAAATCCTTGGGCCTGTTGCTTTTATTTTTTTACTGTGATGTTGAACTGAGATTTTCATCTGCTTTCACAGATGCACAATTCTTTCTAGAGGGGAGTCTACCTTCTCTGTTTAAAGACTTTTTTTTTTAAGTGGATTTGTTGGTGCATAAACATAATAGATGAACCAAGAAATACCAAAGGGAATAGTCACTGGCTAAATCAACCAGTGCTACCAGCCACTAAAAGAAGAATGAAAGGGAGCAGATGTATTAAATCCTTCTAAATACAGAGAGGTGATCCAGGCACTAGGGCTACATAGCAGAGAGAAAGAAGCCGAGTTTCAAAAAACTGTGTTGGACCAGAGAAGGAGCACGTAACAAATATATATGAGTTCAGGACTGGAACAAAACATTTGATGGGCAAAATATGAAATAAGAAAAAAAAGGAAATTCTAAGATATTGTAGGCATTTAAGAAAAAAAAAAAAGCTACTGCTTGTTTTTTCTGATCTTAACTCAGCAAATTGTTACATGGATTTTCCATGGTTATACATGTGGGAATGGTTTTCTGAACCATCACTGTTGAGATGTAGTTATACTCCGAAAAACAAAACAAAACTAACCAAAAAAAAGAAACCCACCCAAGAAAAACCCACAAGAAACTGTAATACCTCTGGTGATGTTCCTTTTCCTGCCATTTTTGAGACATACTATTGATTAATTTTTTTTCTGTGCTGTGTTGTGTCACTGCAGAATTAGTTTTGGTTTGCAGAAGGAGAATGCCAAGTGTCCGCACCTGAGCTTTACTGATTGCATACAGTGAAGTAGTATAACTATGTCTCTCTCCACTCTTGTATCAAGGTTTCTTGGTGGAGATTAATTTGTACTATACAATGCCTCCTTTAGTAAAGGGATATTTGTGTAAAAGTGACTATTACTTCCTTCTCCATTGTCCCCTTCCTCCACAGATGTCTTCAGGAAGCTGTGTGTAGCTTAGAATTGTTTTCTAAAGTCAATCTTAGAAATCTATCACTTTTTATATAGTTATACAATCCCATTGTATAACTGTGGGATTATGCTTTAATAAAGTCATGAAATATTTTGATTTTGCAGTAAGAATACTATGTGATGATATTGTAATGGTATTTAAAGTTTTATTCTTCTAGGCGCATTTAGGCTTGCTGGTTCTTTCTGACAGTTGAATATGATACTTATATATGCTCTTTGAGACCTTTATAGTTGTCCTCCAAACAAACATCTAAGTTTAAACTTATTTAGGCTTACATTTTTGTCTGCCATAGAATATTGTGTTTCAATCTTTTGAGTTTCTTCTGTAGAACCTAAAATAGCTCTTAATGAATCTTTCTTCAAGTCTGTTTTAGCTCCACTAAGCAAAGAAAATCGTTGCAAAACTTAATAAATGCTCATTTATTAATCATACTGACAAAAAAAAAATACTTCAACTTGATGTAATGCAAACACAGTTAAAACAAAATCTTAAGGGTAATACCACAAGAGTATTCTTAAGTTTACAGGAACGTATACGAGCATTAAGTATTCTTGTAGCTGGTTGCTATAGCTTCAGTCCACAACTTCCCTCCAGCCATCCTACCCATCCGGTTATTGTCCGTGCAGAGTGACTGCAGTGGGCAGACTGACCCACAGGATGTCCAAGCGGGTATTTAAACACAGCAGTTGCCATAGATAGCTAATGTGTAGCAATCTGTTCCTTTTGATAAGACCAATACATCCCATGGGTAACAGGCTTTCAATGGTAGAGAGAGCAAAATCCAGAAAAATGTTTAAGTGCCTAACTTGCGCTGATGTCAGTGGGATCCAAATCTCCAACTGAGCTTTCTTGAGACACTTTTGGCAGATCTCAATGAATCAGGATGATTTTACAGTGAGAAAGCAGTAAAAATACGAAAACAAGTCCTATTGCAAATGTCAGTAACTGCCTCTAATTTTTTTTTCCACACCCCTTCTCCCACCGCCCCATTTTTCAGCACTGGCTTACTCGTTTAAGTGTCGTTCTTTTTTTGGTGCACTTCCACTGTGTGTATGAACCATTGAGGGTTTTGCAAGGCTGTTCAAAAGCAAGACTGTTTAATTAAAGGTTGTTTGTTTCTAAATTTTATATAACAAGTGACACAAGTTCCATTTGCCTGCCAGTCCATTGCAAATGTGTAATAGGAAGAAATCTGTTCCATTCAGATGTGCTATCTGATTATTTCTGTCTCTGTTTATAAATGTATTCATTGGGAAGATTAGGTTTTGTTCTGTGTTCTGAAAGCAGAAATGTGAGTTACTGATGGCTCATGTGAGTGAATGATCCCTGGAAACAGACTTTTCCATTTCTTACTTGTTTTAGACGTACCATAATTGCTTTTTATCACACTTGACTTCCCAGTATAGTTAGGTTTTATCCTACTTCTAGCTAAGAAAAGTAGTAGGGGAAAGGGGCAGATGATTTTTCTTACCTCCCTGTCAGAGTGTAACTGAAAAGCAAATGGAAGAAGAAACAGATTATGGTCTTTTTAATATACAAGATCTTAAATATGGCACTAGTTTGGGTTTTTTGTTGTTTTGGAGGGGTTTGTTTGTTTGGTTTATGTGTTAACCGAAAAAATTGTGCAACAGTATTTTTCTTAAGCAAAACATTGCAACATACTCTCCAACCCTTCATCAGGCTAAGTCACTGTACTTGCACCTTTTTTAACATAATCACACTTCAGAGGGACTTTAGCTGAGAGACCTGTCCTTTCTCAGCTGAATTTGTGACACTTCCATACCCTTTTATGTTTTCTATGAGATTCACATTTTTAATGGTCTTGTGAAAACAAATTCAAAATCTGTTATCTGGCATATGTGCTTAATTCTAAAAATTACAATATAATAAAGCTTAAAATTAAATCTCTTGAAAAAGCCTTCAGTTTTTTTCTCTTTCTCACTCCACCCCACGACTTGTCTTGGTGTAGAAGGAGGGAGAAAGAGTAGGAGGCAGTGGCTGTGGGTGTAAATGGCATTTTCACATAAAATATTTGAGAAGCAGTAAGAATTCCATCCACAAGTTTGTTTTGCTTGTTTTTTTCCTCCAACCCAGAGTAAGACAGAAATGAAAAGGAGAGCATGCTGTAAGAAAAAGGCTTTTTGTGCAATAATTGAGTCAGTATATAATGGATTATGATGGAGGGAGGGAAACCACCATAAGTGCATGCTATATATCCTCTGCCAGCATCCTAGCTGCTGTGTTCAGTTCATGATCAAATAAGGTTGTTCTTTTTTGCTATACCAAGACTTCATTGCCAAAAACTTATCTGGGAATTATTGTAAATAAAAACTTCAAAGCAGGCTTTATCTGAAGCCAAAGGAAAATGAAGTTGATTTTTTTCAGTTTACCATGCATAACATTAAAAACATTGTAATTTGGGGAGACAAAAATTCGTTTAAATCAGAGACATAGGCTTGACTGATAGAAATAATTATAGTCATACACAACATTCATATGCAACTATAATGCACATACACTTCACATATGAAGCCTAAACAGGAGTGCACAATAAAGGATTAAGTTGACTATTGGTATCAAGTTGAGGGGACTCAATGAACTGTTTCATAAACAATGAAATGAGACATTTTCTGACTGTTCAGTCTGCTAGAACTCATGCACACTCATTCCTGATAGGCAGACTGTTGCTTTCTAGATACACAGAGCACATTCTTTGGAACAGGCAGGAAGTATAATTCACTAAATAATACTGAAAGGATCTGTAAGTGCATTCAGCAGCTTATAAAAGAAAGAGAATAGCAAGTTCTTTGGGTTACAAGTTGTCATGCATGTTGCAGTGCACCTTCATGTTCACAATCTGTTACTTCTATAAATCTTGTGGGGTTTTTTTGCGTATCTTGCAAGTAAAAACAAAAAATTGGTACTGGTGACCTGCAAACTTTCTGAAGTAACCTGACAGTGTGTGGTTATTTGGAAGGATTTTTTTTTTTAACTTGTTGTGATGGAGAGGTATATAAAGAAAAAAAAAATCTGTTGTATTGGTAAGCTGCATGCAGATGCTGGTCTTTCTTACTTGCAGATGAACATTTACAGTTTAAATTCCTCTGTCTAATTATATCACACTCTTTCCTCGTGATCATAAAGTAGTGATATTTTTTTCTTCTTTTAGAATAAAACGAGGACTGTTTCCTACCCTCTCTGCTTTTCAAACAGGTTGCCTTGTTCATCTGCAAATATAATATTTCCACAGCATGGCTGGAGACAGAATGGAAGATCATATTCATGGTGCTTCTAAGGCATCAAATGGATTAAAGATTAGTTTTCAGCCTGGAGTGTTTTTCCTCCAATCTTAATATTGTTGTGTGAATAACTTCAGTTAGACTTGTCTTTTGGGAGCTGAAATTACTGGAAATTTAATTTGAACATTAACTTAGTCTCTGAGATCATATTGTTCTTCAAGTTCTGTAGTCACTGGATGGAAGGATGCTCATAGACTTTTACTGGGAGATTGGGCCAGGTCCAGGGCTTTTTTTTTGTAGGTCTGGGGTTTTATTTGATTTCAGCAGGCAGCTGGCTTATGAAAGATTTTGCTGGGTAGGACAGTGCTAACGTAGAATAGTGAGATACATTTATTGCAGCAGCTGTGATCAAGTTTGACACAGCCATTTTGTTTATTTCTGAAAATGTGCCATGTTTCTTGACGTGTTGCAGCCGTGAGAGTGGACTTGCATGCCTAAGCAGCTAAAGCCTGGAAAGCCTAAATAATGTGCATGTGTCCTGTATCACTGTTTATTAAACTGTTTGGTGTGAACAGCAATTGTTCTTTAATATTATAGCAAAAACCAGCCCTTCCCTTTCTTATAGATTTTTGCTTGCTTTATTTATTTATCTTTACTAGTAGCTTTTATATTTTTCGCTTAACTAAGATGTCTCAGAGAGATGTGTGTGTGGCCTTGAACACGAACTGAATGAATCATTCTTTTGGCTGGATCTGAGCACCTGCATGTTGACTCCCAATTATTTTTTTTTTGTTTTTAATGAACAAAAAACTCTGCCCTTGAGAGCTCATATGTGAAAAGCAAAATTAACATCTCTATTCAGATGTGGCTTTTCTGCTACAGTAGATTCTGTTCGCAGTCCTTCTAAATTGCATAAGGAAGAGTGAAGATGAATAAAACTAGTTCAGTCTAGAAACATTTAATGTAGCCTCAGCATATCAAAATCAAGCTTCTGTCGGTTCAGGGTTCCTTACCCCAGATGTATGTGCTGTTTTGAATAGGTTCTCAGTCTTTAACCTCAGTGTTATAAAGTCAGGATATTCTCAGCTGAAGCAGGTCAGGGGGATGATATTCTGTATCTTGGATTAGCAAATGTGTCTCAAAGTATGTGTCACCAGACTGTATCACTGTCATATGAAATAATTAATTAGTTTTGGAATGGACCACTCAAATCAATCCTTGTTGGATAGTGTATATATTCCCAAGATGTTGAATGATGATGAATGTTTTCCTTGATTTTTGTTGTGCCTGTAAGGATTGACTTGCTTTCGAATTACACCTATTAACTTTAAGATAGGTCTCAACTTCTGCATAATCATTATAGCAAGCGTTTACCGTTCTGAATTCGCAGACATCCCTCTCTTCCACATACATGTGTTTTTAGAAGTGGGTGTATATACATGCATTGTATCATCGATTCTGTGCGCCTTTACAATATTGTTGGCAGATTTCCTTATGAAGAAGCGTCAGTCCCTAAGGAGTATGTGCCTCTTCCCATGTGACAGAACTAAATATAAAACATTGTCTGAACAATTAATCTAAGGAATGGTGAGGATCCAGCCCAGAATGAATTATTTTGGCCTACCTGATTTTCTTTATACTTCTAGATTTTTTTTTTTAAATTATTTTATTATTATTTCACAGACAGAGGCAAGTAGCTTCACATCTGTGGGTAAGGAAGCCTTCTCTACTTAGAGACCTTATTACTCTCTACAACTACCTGAAAGGAGGTTGTGGAGAGGAGGGAGCTGGCCTCTTCTCCCGAGTGACAGGGGACAGGACAAGGGGGAATGGCCTGAAGCTCTGCCAGGGGAGGTTCAGGTTGGATATCAGAAAAAAATTCTTCACAGTAAGAGTCATTGGGTACTGGAACAGGCTGCCCAGGGAGGTGGTCGAGTCGCCTTCCCTGGAGGTGTTTAAGGAACGGGTGGATGAAGTACTTAGGGACATGGTTTAGGGAGTGTTAGGAATGGTTGGACTCGATGATCCAATGGGTCCTTTCCAACCTTGTGATTCTGTGATCTGTGATTAGCATCAAAGAAGCAGAGAGAGAAAATTACAGGAGATTATTTTTTTCAATTTAAAGTAGGCGTACTTTCAGGGAGGCTATATTTGTACTTCATATGTGGCTTTGAAAAAGAACTGTCCACCTTTCTAGGATTTTGTTTCACTTGGAATATGACCAAAAGGAAGAGGAGCTGAAATTACTGGTGCTAGACTGTTTTATATCTTTTGTTTTGGTACTTTAAGTTTTCCAAGACTATAAATGTTTTGCAAGTTTTGCCTGTATCTGTTAATTTTATTAAAAGATCCTTCAAGCTATGTTTAAATTGGACTTCAGCAAAGCAGGAGGAAAGAACCAGTTTTGTAGGAGGAGAACAGAAGGGTATGTCTTGTGTTAGCTTTTGCTGAGTGTGTTGTTATAATAGCAGAAAATGGATTTGAGTAAATGCTCATAGACTTAGGAGCAGATAAACGTTTTTAGTCTAAAACGACAGTATTGGAAGTTTCATGGGTAATACTTTTTGTTATCCACATCGTAGAAGAATGAGTTTTCCTGATAGACTTTTTTAAAAGGCAAAAATCTCCCAGAGCAATGATTCCCAGTCCTTTGAATCAAGTCCTGCCTCTCACCTTCACAGTTAAGGCCATAATAATCACTTTGACACTTGACAAATGAATGTAACCTGTGCCCTTGGAAGTGTGATTAAAAAAGTGTTCTTAAATAGTGCCCTGAGAGCAGACATCCCTTTGAGACGGGGGAGTTGCGTCTATAAATTCCACCTGCAGAACAGAGAAGTGTTCCTTTAGCTGTTGGTGTTGTGACCTGCATGCTTGGGCTTGCCTTGGGCTTTGGGCTTTGGGCTTCTATACCCCTTCTCACACATTAAAATCCAGGACCTTCTTGTACATAGACATTGTACATAGGCAATGTTATTGGTGATGGTGGGTGACTCGGACATGAAGTTACCATGCTGCCCTAATAAGTGAAACTGCTCTTAGGCCTTTTTCTTTGTCAGTCTATTTTACTTTGATGCTCTTCCTTGCATCCTGTTTTTTAATTGCTGAAAATAATTTCCAGAGTAGTTTGTGAACAATTAAAATATGTATTTTTTTTCTTTATTGCTGTGTGTTGTAACCTGTTTCCTAATACAACACACATTCTGGTTTGAAATGTATGAGTGTCTGAATTCATTGACCTTTCCATTAGCTAAACAAAATGTGAAACCTACTTGCTTTTCTTTCTTTTTTTCCCTTTTTTTCCTTTTTTCTTTTTTTTGTGGTTTTCCTTTTGATTTTTATTAGAACCACGAGCAATTCCTATAGTTGCTTCGAATAGAAAAAAAAAGTGGAATCATGTTAAAGATTCAGAGAATTAATATGAATTTATCATTGAGGCACTGAGTTTTTTTTTTCATGTTCCAGTATTTACTTTTAAATTCCAGTCAAGTTAAAGAGTTTGTTGGAGCTAGTTAGTATTTTAAAGCCAAAAATCATCTCACTTCTGTAACAATTGGGAAATGTTCTAGCCCACAGTCTGAGGCTGTTACTTTTCCTTTTTTATATTTTTGACAGCTAACTTTGTTGTATCTTTTAGCTCTTTTCAGTGTGTCTTGTAACTCTAAACCAAGGAATGGACACTGAATCTTCAGCTGGTGTTAAGAAGATGAGCTAACTTGGTTCCTGTATATGGAGAATGAGATGATGTAAAGTCTGGACTTAGGCAGCTTTTGTTATTTTTAACTTCAACTCAAATTCAGGAGAAACTCTAAAGAACTGTCAATGCCTTAAAGATCCACATAGTCTGAAAATCCAGAGATTTCAGAGGGTTGTAGAAATTTACTTCCAGCTGTTCACATTGTCCTCCTTTACGTAATTTCTGTGTGTTTGACTCTACTGGGTACAGCACAATGCTTTTATTGTCTCACATCCTACTGCATGTTATTTGTATAATTTTGTTGCTTATTACAGTATATGGAATGTAATCTTTTTCTGTTCCTTTTATTGCAAATGTAAGTGGTTTTCTACAACTAAATATCATTGGCACGTTGGGTTGAAAGAGCAAAAGAGATTAGAAGATCGTCTTTTGCCCTTCATTTTTTTTTTTAATCTGGGGTTGATGCTTTTTTTTTCCCATGTAGCAAACTGAGGCTGTATCTGTACAAGTAAATAAAATGGTCCCTTTTAATGCCAGGGAATATTCCCTGAGCAGTGCAGCTTGGTTACCTGTACTGCTAAATTGTTAGAGTAGTTCCTGGTACTGTTTGGGCTGGGATAGCTGGTACTTGACCTAAGTTTCTAGGCACAGTCCAGGAACTGTCAGGGACTGTACCATTCCCAACTGGCAATTTGCATATGACCACCCTGCTTTGGGGGCTGAGAGTTCTTTACAGTATGAACATATGCCAGTCTGTGCCAAATGGGCTGGGCATCTTTAAATCGCCCGTGTTGGCAGCTGTAAATGCATGGTCCTGTCAGAAGTGCTTATAGCACCGTTCTGGAAGTGATGCTGGAGTGCTTTTGCAAGTGACTGGAAGTTATCTCTTGGAGGAGGGACAATATTTTTCATACATATGCTTCTGGTTCTGTCTTCCCAAATTTGTGGGACAAAAAATATCACATTTTATGTTGATATCTAGTTGCATCTCTGTGGGGTAGAAGGTAGGTTGCAGTGTGTAACCAGCAGTGGACCTAAAGCTGCAACAAGAGTTGGCTGAAGAGTTCTGCTCCCAGTGGAGGGATTGGGATGCAGAGTTAGTTTTGAGGGCATGAAATTTGTTACATACAGTTTAGCACCTTTGTTTTAATGGCTATACCAAGAATGAAGATTTTTTTTCTTTTTTAATATACTGTCCCCAAGGTGTCTGGCAGCATGCACATGGTAATGTTGTTCTGGGGCTGATACAGTTAGAAAAGAATCTGGAGCACCTCTTACAGCTAGACTGTATAAATCCTTTTCCCATGTCTGTAGGCCAGCCTTTGAGAGTTCCCGCAGCTTTTCTTTTAAAGATTAGTACTGGTTCAGAATACTACACCTTCTGCACTGTGCGATTTTGTACATTTATTCACTGATTCAGGCACCTGACATGTGGTGGATCCTGCATCGCATTTCAGAACATAAGGATACGTTTTTTAGCATATCTGTACAACGTTGGAAGGCTCTGAAAATTTCTAGTGTTTTCTACCTTCCTCTTGCATTGTTCCATCCTGATGATTGGTTTTGCTGCTGTTAGCAGATATAGAAATATTTCTTGGACCCAATTTTTTGCCTGAAGAAAATGGGGATAGGAGGCAAGAAGAGAGGTGAGACAAAAATAGAACATAATTAACACATTTGAGGAAGTGAATGGATGCTGTTAAAAATATTTGTCTAAAAAACATTAACAAGAACAAGAATCTAGACAGGGCACAGAGGCAACTTGTCACTTGAAGGATAGAGAATATTCATTAGCTCCTTTTTTTTCTTTTAAGACCTGGCTATATGAAAACATTACATAAGCTCCAGCTGCAGGGTAAGTTCTTGCAACCGTTTCCATCTCTGGCATGGCCTGCAAGTAATCTACATAACCTTTTTTCAGAATACAAAAAATGCTAAAAAACAAACCAGACACATTAGTTCCACATAGGATGGAATCCTCCCTCTACTTTTCCTTATGGAAGTAATAGCAGTTGCTGTACATTGGTTCTAGTGTGAAAAGATGTATCATTACTATCTACCTAAATGATTTTACACTTCAAAAATTTATTACAGTTAGCAGCATAAGCACAGATACCTTTATTTGGAAAGCATCAATAAAATTTACTTTAAATTTTCAGCGCAGTTAGGAACTATATAATGTTATTAATGAGGCAGCATGAAATATGCACCTTTATTTTAAGAAATAATCCACGTAGAAACTGGTGGATGTTTTTGATAGACGTGGCTGAAATAATTTAATATTAAGTATTTTCTTGATGAGTTTAAAATTGTGTAAGCTTGGTTAAAACTTGTGGTATACAAAAAGTTATCTATGCTACACTTACTAAACAACAATCCAGTAACTGTGCAGTTCATATATATTGCTTTTTGCAGTCTTTTAAATGGGAAGACCTGTATTACTGATTTGATAGAATTGTAATTGTAATATATTCAAAATGAAGATGGCAATTGGTGTGTAAGCAGGCATCTTGAAATACTGAAATTATTAATGTAATTTAAAATAGTGATATGAAATAATGCAGTTTAAAAATATTTTGCCATAATCTTATATTATTGTTTTCTGTTGTTCTGTACTTAGAATAAAAACACGCTTAACAAAAGATAATCTCTAAAAATGAAGTAAAGAACCCAGGGAGAGAAGTAATTTGATAATGGAAATCTGAAGGAAACAATGTTATAAATAGAATAATATTTTAAACGTATGCTTTTAAACGTCCTTTATGAGTCAGACTTCTACGTTTTAAAAATGAAGTGTTACAAGTGAAATGCTCCAATTTGTACAGAGCACTGTATGGTACTTTGACCCATCTGTGCAGTTTTGATCAAAGCTGGCAGCCCTTTTTTTAAACAAAGAATTGGCAGATGCTGTGGCTTTTCTTTGTTTTTTGGGTTTTTTTAAGGAAAGCAGACTATACAGATGTTGAATGTAAGAAGCACCCTGTCTTTCTGCTGTAAGTCATTACGCCGAAGCCTGAGCTTCTCTTGGAGATAGAGGGTCGGCTCTAAAGCACAGTTCTCTGAAAATCACCCAGCATCTTCAGCATGTGGGGTTTATATTCAGTACTCTTTTGTAGCGGAAACAATATTCTCTAATACCTGTATTTCTTGTTAGGTTGATGACACAACTGTTCTCTGCCTAAAAGAGAAAATATTGTAATTAGAAATATAGATTATCAGGTAGTCATTTACCAGAAGATCTTCAGGTTGTATATGAAGTTGTCCTTATCTGTATCAATTTATCCTAATAAGGCAGCTCTATTAAAAAAGAGTTAAGGGACATGTATTTATTTAACATATACTCAATATGGGACAGAACTAACAATGTAAGTTGTAAACTGTAAGTGATAAAATTTATACCTCATCATAAAGAGTAATGTATCAACACATTGGAAAGTGTATGTAGAAAAGTGGAAAGTGTATGTAGAAAAGTATAAAGTTACTTAAACCTGGTGTAAATACATAAATTTCTTCCATTTAAATTCTTTTTAAATTGCTTATTTTGAACCTCCAGTTCTCTGCCCGTTGCTTGTCATTTCTTGCCCGTTCTAATGTGCTGCGCAGCACAAAATCTTAATTTGTAAAGAAATAAAAGTTAATGCATATTCAGCTTGGAAAACCTTTAAATACTGATGAAATTTCTTACTTCTCTCTCATTTTAAAAGGAAGAAAAACTCTCTGCTTGTATTCTATTTGTGAAGGGTAAAATTATGCTCTTTTCAATAGACAATCAAATGTGTTTCTCTGAATATTTTTAGGGTGGCTTTTTTTTTTTCCCCCAGAAAACATGTCTGAGAGGGAACTCCAGTATTGTCTTTACAGGAAATATGTTGTCATAATATTATGAAGAGGTTTTTTTGACATTTTGCCAAATGGTCTGTCTTTGTCCTGGTAATATCAAAGATTTAGTTTATTACTGGGCTTGTAATGACAGAGGAATATGTAGCCTTAGTTGGATCATGGGAATTCCCTGATTCTGTTACCTGTTTGTTCTCTGATCTTTAGCAGATCTGCATATTTTACTTTCTGAAAATGGATGGTGTTATCTTTTGTTTTATGGAAGTATTGGGGTGGTTGACTTATATATTTTACAACTGCTTTTTAGCTATTTTACAGGTGCTGCGAACCAGCTTGCTTTTTGCCTTTTTTCTGCTTCAGCAAAGTGTAATTTGAAGCACTGAGGTATCTTCATAATATGCTGTGCCCAGTTTTGAGGCTGATATGGTGTCAAGTGAGTGGGGAAGACAGGATGGTATAAAGAAGTAGTTCAGTCCAGCCTAAGTAGTTTTTGTCACCAGGGAGCAAAAATAGAAGAAACTGATAGTCCCTGCAACCTTTTTAATGTATCATTTCTAATCAGGTGAGCTGTGACTCTTCATGCACCTTTGGCTGCTGATGTGTTGGCCCCTAGTAATTGTAAGCTAGAAATGAACGGAGGCGACTGGCCTGGCAAAAGAGTGGAATTTACTCAGCCGCTAGTCCTGGCAAACCTTGTTAATATGCTGTTTAGAGCAAGTTGCCAAGAGCTCACTTAGTGAACTTATAAGTGACATTAAATTACCCCGGTTTTGGTTTCTCCCACAAACTGCTGAAACCATATAGATTTAGAAAGGTCTTTTTTACCTGAGGATCTTGTACATCTCCACATGGAAAAAAAAAATAAGAAAAAAAGGAGGGGGGACAACACGTACCATAGACAGCATTTTTTTAATGCAATAAAATATCCCCATGAAACTTATGCTGCAAGAGTCTTCAAAGTGCTGCAACAAAGTCAAGAAACTTCCTTGGGGATTTGACCACTAGTTCTCAATCTTCTCAGTAAACATTGAAGTGATGTCTGAATTCATATGAGTGTATAGGTTTTTTGTTATTTTTTTTTTCCTTCACATCTTTTTCATAGAAGTCAGTTGCGCGCATGTTACTCTGAGCAGTTTGGGCAGGTGTTTCAGTACGCAGGTGTAAATAGTCCCATTGCTGTAAAGGGCTTTACTCAGTGAAAGCATCACTATTGTATGTCTCTTTGCCTGTGAGAATATGATAGAAGATCCCTTGTTTGTGAGCGGGGCTTAGTGAAGATAGTTGGCCTTTCTCCTCAGTGTGGGACAAGATGTATGTGTATGCAAGTAGGGTTGATGGGGTATCTATTTCTCATTGGTTCTTTTGGCCGTAAGCCCTGCTCCTATCAGAAGGTATGTACCTTTATGTCCACTTTAAGCAAACAAGCAAAAGAGGAAATATTCCTGTAATGATTAAAACGGATATAGTCTCAACTCTATTGCCTGAAACTGGCAGGAATCTATTAATTTACTTTTTCTTACTGAAAAAGACGAAAGTAGATGCACCTGCTGTGTATTACTAGCAAACGTCCTTTAAACTTTCTCCGATTACAGAGCCATAATTTCTTATATATATTTGTATTTCTGTCTTAAAATGCCAACACTTCTGGTTTATGTTATCAAATCAGGTTAAAAGTTGGTTCTTCTTTTAATATCTCTGTAACGACTTAAGTCAAAGGATTTGATTTTCACTGTCTGAATTTGATGAGAGGGCTGGTGCACCAGAATAAGAGAACATAAGTCATTCCCTTCTCTGATTAACTGCTGCTAGTTGCTGCATGCAAACAGTAGATTCTTTAATTCCAACCCTGGCAGGTAAAGCTGCATTTGCTTGTACACTTAAAGGGAAACAAATTGTTGCAAGAAATCTGAAGCTGCTTTTTACATATGCTGCTAATAATACAATTGAGTATAAAGTGTAAAATTTTTATAGTAGTTGGTTTTTATTTAGTTTTTAATGTGAGTTTGGACAGTGAAAAACCAGTTTTAAAATGAAACTATGTTGAAGTAATTGTCATTGCTGGTTTTTTATGGCTTTTAAAAGTCTCTTAATATCTAAAGGAAGTATTTTTTTGATACGTCAGTTTTCAGTGGAACTTTTGAAATCAGTACAGGGTTTTCAGTTTTTCAAGATTTGGCTTTTTATTAGCTTATAATATTTATGTAGATTAAAATCAAGGCACACTTTGTTGAAACACTTACTGTATATCTTTCCAACAGCTATCATAGTTGTAATTGTCAATACCTAAAATTGGAGTTGTGGTTGACACCAAGCGCTGGTGAACCCTGAATGCTTGTAAGGTTCACTCAGATTGAACAATGCCAAATACAGGAAATACTACTTTCAGCAGCATGAAATGAAGCCTATCAGTTTTGGGTACTGTTGAAGTTGAGGTGTTGCTGATAGTTTTACAAATGGAATCTGCCTTGTAGAATTTCTGCTGGTATTTTAAAATAAATATTGACATAAATCAGTATTTTCAAAGTCTTGTCATCTGTTTTGCTTCATTTTTCTTTCTTTTTGCAATGCTGTCTCATATACGAAGGTGGAGAAATGAGCTGATTGCTAGGAAATTATATTTTATAGGCTTAAGAATTGTTTTCCAGTGTAGTAATTCTAAGAGATGGTGATGATCTAATAACAAAAACATCAAATTGAATTAAGTGATACATGAGAAGAGAATACTCGTTTCCATCTCATGGGCGGGAGGGGAACCAGAAATCTAATCTTGATAACATCATTATGTTGTTGCATGAGTATTACAGATGATTGTTAGCCCTTACTAAGTTTCTGACAAATTTGTATCGCTCCTTTTTCCTCCCACCTCCTTGTTAAAAAAACTCGAGGAACAATCTTTTTTTCCATCTCCATCCTCTATTTTCTTGCAGAATTAATGGGCAGTTATTTTCAGGGACACAGATGAGACTTGATATTTGTCCCTGCTGCCTTAAACAATAAAACTTACTAATTTTGTGTTGTTGTTCTTTACCTCCTTTCACATGGAGTCACAGACATCCGCTAATGATCTGGGACCTCAGCCAAAAGCTAGCGGTGGTGTGAGAAAAAGTAGGATATTTATAACTTCATTATAATCCATTATTTATTCCTTGCTCTTTTCATTGCAAGATGATATTTTTAAAAAAACCCAAACAAACTAGCAAGAAAAAAACCCAAACCAAACTCTTACAGTATTTATTTTGCTCATTTTAAAAGGATATCGGTAAAGTTGTTCTGCCTTTTCTTTGCTGGCTTATTTTTGGCTGCTCTTTTTTCTTTTGTTAGACATTCACATGTGGATAATGATGGTATCACAGTGTATGAAGTATCAAATTACATGATTTTTCTGGCATGAAGTAATATCTGGGCCAGGGGAGTGGTATGTCTGAAACATTTTCTAGTCGTGGTGGAGTAAAACTGTAGCGAACATTGTGCTGCTTTTTCCAGCTGTGACATTAGCCTTTGCTAGACCTTTAGACAAGCTGAAGGTTCTGGTTTGTCCAGTGGTTCCATTCTTGTGTGGTCTGGCCTGGAATTCACTCAGGAAAACACTTCTTTTGCTGTGTATTGCTGGCACTAGCGTAAGCGTGTTACTGTTCTGCTGGTGAAGAGGCACAGCACAGAAATAAAACGTTTCTCTGACATCCAGCCAGGCAAATGAATCCCCACATGGACAGAGTAGCACTCAAACCTACCCTCTCAGGTTCCTGGGACAGAGAAACAAAAACACTTAGCTGCTCATCTGCTTACCAAGTTGTTTGTAGACACTGTTGCTGGTTAGGCGTGGTTAGCTATTTCCTTGTAATTTTCCTCTTTGTCTCCCTGAAGGTTTTTACTGAAGTTTTTATCTGGTTTTAAGGAGCTAGATAATATAATGATGCTACAAAGTAGTCTTTCATTGCCTTCTGCAAAAGTAATTCACTCTTTTGCAGGAGGTGGGCATAATAAAAAATCCTCTTTTTTTTTTTGAGCGTGTCTAATCTTTTGATGTGTTTGTGGTTTTGTTTCTTAAAACATGATCAGTTTTACTCCCTCCATAACGCCTACCCCTCCACCTTTTATTGCAATCATACCATGGCGGAAGCTCTCACAATAAGGGAAGAATTGCTCAAAAGCAGACGAGGAATGTTCTTTAGCTGGGAAGTAAACAAGATGTATTCCCGAAGCCTGGACAAGGCATCCAGAATTATACAACTGCTCAGAATTTTCCTTTGGCATCTGTGAGAAGTTGGATTTGTCCAAGTAACTGTATCTGTAAGGACTATAGTACATAAATTTAACAGGGCTCTTGGGAAAAAAAAAGAGCACTTATGACAGTTCTGTTTTACAGAATATCTGTGCAGAAAGCAGATTCAAGTCTGAAGTTGGATTGCTGCCAGGTGATCCCTAAATTTAGGTCATAAAAAGGAACAGCTCCCAAAGACAGTCTTTTTCCTGCAGTTCCTCTTAAATAGTAACTGTAACTACTAGCTTTTGAGGAAAAATGGAGGATGATTTCACTATTTCTCCTTAAATATTTGCTGTTCTCCTGGAGAGAATTACTGAGTCTGACATCTACTTCACTAAATGAAAGGATTTTCATTCAGTCCTTAGTGGATAGGATTGTCCTGTGTTGATTAAATGGGCAGATGAAATACCAGAATGAAACTTGCATAAAATACAAGATAAAATGTGGATATCTTGAAGTCGTCATTAATACAGCCAAAAATTGACAGCTTTTTTTCTGTGTAGAAAGCCTTATTATGACAAATATAGCTGGACTGAGCTAATTCCGATATTGATAACTGATACAGTGTCAGGCGCTGTGGGATATAGATTTTATGGCTGTTGCATTCAGATTCCTGTTCTGTAATCCATGATAACACGATAGGAATCCTTGTTGGGCAAGAAAAGAGAGATCTGGGAAGAATGTGGTTTTGTACAGGTATATGAAAATACCAGGTGGTATTTTTACAATGGGTATCTATTCTTTCAGACTGAGGTTTACAGTAGAATACCAGCAATATAGTAAAGAGAAAAAAGAAAGAATGAAGTTGTGTCATTGGTGACAGAGCACTTCAGCACTACTAAAAGTTAGATTTTTTTTTTCAGAATGCTTATAAATTAGATTGATGTGGTAAGCTCAGTTTTTGCTTTTTCAAAATGAGATTGATTTTTTGAGTGGGTAAGGTGTATTTTCATGATAATATTTCAGCGATAAAATGACAGGAATATAAAGCTACACTCAATCAAGTTTGCCTTTCTTATGTTGTCCCTCTCCTCCCCCCCCTTCAGAGGAACAGTATATATTTGTCATATGTTATCTGTAATGTTTTCTAGTATTTTACAATTCCACCTAAACACCTTAAGTAAAGATTGAACTTTGATGCTATTAATTGTAGTGTATATGTACATTATCATGTAGAGCAGTTTTTCCACTGGAAAAAAATTACAGCTGATAAGATGAACAGAGAAACCATTGTCTCTCACAGGAAGAATTAAAGCACAAAGGGATTTAAGGACACGCAGGAAGTCTGTTGGCGGAGCCAAGAACTGAACTCTCTCTCAAGTTCTGGTGCAAATGCCTCTGCCACAGGCCAAGCTTCTTGAGCTGGAGCGAAGCTGTCCTTTTCACTCCACTGCTTCCGGTTTGACTGGGAAAAGAATCTGAAAAGGCTGGATAGAGAGAAGGAAAAGAAGTAATCTAGCTGTGAAGCTGTAGCCTCTTAACAAGAGAGAAGAAATTTTCCCAGACTAACCAACCAGTGCCTTTTTTTTTTTACCCTTCCTCTTTATCCCATTCAAACGCAAAAGTAATGTTGCTGAAGTAATCCTAATGTCACAGTAGAGGGTTCTGTGCCGCTGATCAGCATAATGCACTTCCTTTTGCTTGTGCTTTCTCTGGCCATGTACAGAAAAGCCCTTCAGCTGACATTTGCTTAATATTCTTTAAGAGAAAACATGTGTGGGTCTTGCGTTATTGGAACAACACCCTGGATTTGTTTTCAGATACTCTTTCCTTGTATCCTCTTCCTGCCTTTCTTATTTAAATTAATCTTTGAGGTTTTGTGAAGGTTTGGGAACCAAGGCTTTCATTATTTTGGCAAGAATTGTTTAGTTCTGGATAATTCTATTTCAAGAAATATTTTTTCACCTTAAATCCAAGTCTTGGATGATACATCTGAGATGTAGTAGTGATTTAATTAAACAGAATTTGGTCATAACCCAAATAGTGGCAGCTCTAGGAAGGCAAGACTCACCAAATATGAGATACTGCGTATCTGTAGTTTGTAGTGGAGGTGGTTGCAAATAGATAGTGCAGGACTGAGCCTCTTCCATGTTATGCATTGATTAAACTGTCCTGACCTATTGGTTGAGAGGAATTTTGGTTTTATAGTAAATGACAGTGCCTTTTTTAGACTAAGTTACTTTCAGAACTGGATCTGCTGCAATTGTCTTGATGCTCTGAAGCTTTCTATCTACTGATGAGGAATTTCTCTGTTTTCTTGTTTGCATAGCAAATCTTTAATGGAAATTGAGCTGTTGAGATTCTACAGCATTTATAAAGTCATTTGTTGGGTCTGTGGTGAAAAGCAACTGTTGGCCATATGTCTTAAGTTCAGTCTTTTTCCTCTTTCACTAATTTGGTGGTATTTTGAAGGCTATTTCTAAGTTATGCTGTGCAAAAAGATTATTTTCTTCTTGTTTTGGTCCCAGTTACTAACTTATGGGAATTTATTTTAATATGCTAACTTTAGCCTGATGTTTTATAGTACAAATAGCTTGACTTTAGTGATTTGTTTGTTGATATTGATGCTTGTAGACTATGTCTGTAACAAGTAGTAATTTTATTAATCAAAGCCCTTTTTTAAAAAATTACCAGAAGTTTTTATTCTTGTCTTTTCTTTTATTTGACTCCCTTGAAATTTCTGAAGTTTCCAAGATTAGTTTCCTAATGGTGACATTAAACATTGACCGTTTTAGAAACTTGCAAATAAGAAAACATCTGCTGTATAAATAAGGAGTAGCTCTCTCTCTTCTACTCCTTCTACTTTCTCTTCCTTTCTCCACTGCTTCAGTCAGAGTTGGTCGTAGCCTGTTCATTGTAGTCTAAGCAAGTACTATTTACCAGAAATTACTTAGGGTTAAAAAACAAAGCAAACAAAAACCCAACCAATCCTTGTTTATTAATATCGTTCCCCTAAATTTGCAAACTTGGCATTACCTCTTGTCCCTGGAGGTTTACTGGATTTATTTTTTTTTAGTGTTACTCTGAGACTTGGCTTGAGTGACTTGCAAAAACTTTCAGTTTCCCAAATTATTAAACTCCAAAACTTAACAGACAATTTACAGTAGTTTAAAACATCTGCTTTTTGTTTCCTTCTGCATTTCAGGTTCTGACTGGATTAAGAAAGATGATAAATGTTATAATCTGGAAATTCATATGGCCAAAACTCTACTTCTGATAGAATGCTCTGTTATCTTTGAAATGAAACCATTTATTACTGTCAGAGGGACATTATCACAGAATAAAGAGAGCCCATTGCTGCTACAATGTAAAATATACATTAGCTGTCATCAACTGTCCTAGTTGCATATCCAGTCGATGCATAGTAATTCAAGGAAAAGTCAAAGATAACTGATATTAACTGAGCCTCATGTTACAGTAGTCAATAGCGTTAGTTGGAATCATATGCATTCCAGGAGAGTTTAATGATCTCCAACTCTTTATTAGAATCAAAAGAAGGACTGACCGGTAACACACTTCTTTCTTTTCTGTGGCACATAGAAAGAATTTCTGGTAATCTAAGGTTATTGATTACAGGGTCTATCCACAGACCATTGATTTGATAGCAACCAGGAGGTCAAGGAATATAAAAGACAGAAAGGCTTCATAATATACACAGGCAGTTGGGAGAAATAGAATATGCTAAAACATTTTAGTGTTGTGAAACTGTTTTTGTGATACAAAAGTTCATTCAAGAGGGAAAAAAAAATACTTCTGTCACTTGGTTATCACTTTTTCTTTGGCAGGTGGTATGCTTTCCTTAAAGACTTTTGGACTCCTACAGTTTTTGTATCTTTTAGTAATGCAAGATGCATTTCCAATTATTATTCTTCATATGTCATTTTAAAAATTATCTGCGTGGAGAGGTTAAAATTCTCAAGTATTCTTGAAAAAGCAATCAAAAAGTCTCATTTAGTTATATTATTTTTTTATTTTCTTTGAAATGGGTGGTAAATCCAGAGTTTCTTATCAGAGGTTGTCTCATACAAACTGTAAGTTTTTGTTGTGGTTTTACTTTGCATCCCAACCTGACTGCAGTTTATATTTCTTGATTTTCACTTCCAATAGAGTTGCAGAGGTTGTTTGCAGAGGGCCGTATTCATTTGCCTCTAGTACATTTGGATTGCCAAGAAAATATACTGTCAATCTTTCTAGCTTTTAATTTCAGATAGTGATAATTAGGTAGGATAATTTTAGATGGGTATAATAACTCAATAGTGATAATTAGGCTGAACTAAGTTACTACTTTTCTTTTTAAATTTCACTACCTAATAGCAATTAGAACCTGCATTTGCCCTTGTTTTAGCGTTTGGCTTATGTCTTATGAAAATTCTTTGGGTGTCTATTTGGTTATACGAAATTTAGGATTTAGATGGCCTCAGAATCTGTCATTCACATAAATATTTGGAAAATGTACACTGTAGTGAGACTTCATCTAAAGTATTTTCTATGTCTATCTTCAAAGTTTTAGACCTCAGAGTTGAGGTCTAAACAGCATGCATTAGAACCGACTGAAAATATCCTGTTGGTGCTAACGGGTAATACAGAGCGGCCAAATTAAAAGGGGTGGTGTGTGCATAAGAGGAGAAAAGGGAAAGCAACATAAATCAATGGGAAGTAGGCACACTTAGGCCACACAGAAACATTCACTTCAGCATGATTGCCAATGGTAAATTTGACCTTTTAGTTCTAGACTTCAGGTGCTCGACTTGAGTTACATAAAATATTTGAAGAGTGACTTTTTTGCCTTTGAACTAATTTTGAATGAGAATAGAATTCTAAAATAATTCTAAAACTTTTATTTGATTTAAAAATACTAATACAGGGAGGCAAGGAATTTAATTTCTTGTGATCAAATAGTCTGCCTCCTAACAGACACTTAACGGCATTTGTAAGGGCTGTTAATATGAGGCCTGGGCTTATGGAGCATTTGATTTGAGTCTCTTATTCTTTACTTAAACAGTAGTTTTCCTTGGGTGATGTGGAATTTTGCAAGACTACAAGATCTTGCTCTGGAGGTTTGTTGAATCAACTGAAGAGAAATGATGCTAATTGTGGGAGAGGGAGACACAGAAAGAGGAGAAAGATGTTGAGCAAGTCACAATTACTCCAGGGCACTGGCTATGCATTTAGGAAATTATTTCTGTGCTTCAGAATGATGGTGTAACAGTTCAAGCTATTGATGATCACAAGGTCCTTCCACACTGCTGGTCCAGCGTGTTCTAAATTTCCTGCATTAACTGTTGCTTGCAATTGTACTGGCCGAGGTTTGAACTTCACCTGAGTAGCAATTGCATATCTGATGTGCCCAAATGCAATTCAGTCTGGGAATGTAACCAAAGATGACTGAAAAAACTTATATGTATTTAAAGGGTATAAACACATAAATTGTACAGATGGCTTCAAAAAATCATCAAGAAAACAGGTAAGGTCAAACTGAAAATAATCGTGTTTTAACTGAATGATAGTAGAAGTAGCCTTCCTGGTGCATGAATCTGTAAACCTTAAATTGTTTTCAAAAAAACACATTTCAGTTAAAACAGTCTCATTTTCTAGTATGGACGAGGGCAAATTACTAATACTGTAATTCACAGGACTTACTTTCTGAAATTCTTTGAGTTAGGACTGTGTCATAAAACCTAGATTGCTTCTTGAGAGTTGATAAGCCTTGTTCCTTAATATATATTTGGGTCTTTTTTATACATTCTACTGTGGCTTCTTAAGGGCAGGATTCTTGTTGCAATCTTTCTATATGCTTCTAACATACAGTTACACAACCGTACAACTTCTTATGTAAGATTTCACAGTGAGCAGCTTAGCTTGCCTGTTTTGCAAATGTTTAGACACTCTGAACCATTTCTGTTATCTTCTGGTGGAGGATTGAAACGAGTTTTGAAATGTTTAAGTGCTCTGTTGTTATACTTGGCGTAGATGATTCTTATCTAACATATAACCCTAAATATGTCCATATTGCAACAGCTTGACAGCATTTTGGTATGCCTGTACTGCATGACTAGGACATTTTAACTACATTTTACACCAAACCTTTCCCTTTCTCTCATCTCTTTTGAAAGTCCTGTAGTGAGGACTAATTTGTACAATTCAGGATTTGTGAGATAGTTGCTGGAACTTGGGCACTTCATAGTGAGCATGCCAACGAAGTACCTTGAATTATAACAATTGCCTTAATGCCCCCTCGTAGCTTCTTCATAAAGGCATTTCTTTCCCCACTATTAGGACAGTTGACAGATAATAAATTGTAGAATGTTTCGCGGATCACCGTGGGATATGGACCAGATACAGCTGGGCAAGTGCAAGAACAAGGCATAGCAAAGCCAATTAAGGCTTTGTTGAAAGAAGCATTCTTGCATGGAACAAGCTGAACAGTGCCAATCACGTAGAGCCATGCAGGGAAGACATAACCATCTTGGCCAAATGGCATGTTCTCTGCTGGAAGCCATATCCAACTCATGTTCTTTGAAAAACACTCATCTTCCCAAAGTTTCATTTCAAAAGTGAGACTTGGAAGAATCCCAGAAGAATCCTTTCTTTCCCCCTTTTCTCTACTTCATGATCAAAAACTGTGGGTTGATCCATTATATCGCAAAATATATTAGTACATATGTCCAGAATGATTAATCATAGTGACTTTTGTGTAATTGTAGCTGTTGATGCTGATGAGTATTTGGACTAATGCCTCAGATATTAGTGCAGAAAAAGCTTTGATTTCAATTCTTCTCCTTTATTTTTAAACAAGCCATAAATTCATTGCTGTGCTTCACTTTTATATTTTTCCTGCAGTACACTAAAACAAATAAGCTTTTCTGACTAAATTGAGTGTATGTTCAATTAAATGAATTGTGATTTATCTTCACAGAAGGAAAAAGGGTTACTTTACCAGAAAGAATAAATGGAAAATGGTACAAATCAGCTTTTAATAAGATTGTGATTAATAACTTCCTAAATTTTCATTCATTATCATCATAGAGTTATAGCATTGTTTTCAGAGTTATCCAATTTTGTTTGTAATGATGTGTCTTCTCTCAAGACCTAACTAAAAATTGACTGTTTTGAAACACTTGAATTCAAGCGTCTGAGTAGCTGTGTGTATTTAATAGAGTGAATGTAACAAAGCTTTGCTTAATGGGGCTTTAGAGTTAGATGTTCTTCTTTCAGAGAGTCCAGTGTATGTGGTGAGAGAGGGAGCATAATAATTTGCACAGTTGGAATGTCCAGAGCAATTTAAGCCAAGATTGCAAAGAGTTTTATGAACACTAGTGAGAACATCCCACAATTTCTACTAATGGATAGCATTATTCCTACTTTATCTGTAGGAAAATTGAACGATTAAGACATTAAATGAGTTTCACAATGGCATGCAAAAGTTTCAACAATAAAGCTAGAAGTAAAATGCTTTGTTCTAAAATTCAAATTTCAATGTCCTGATGACCTTGCTAGTGTTGCTATCTTGAAGGTTTGCTGCTTTATGAAGATTTTGTTTTATTATACTTAGATCAATTAATAACTCTGAAAGATCCATTATGAACCTTCAGAAAGGAGGACAGCTCTTAATGATGAAGCTATCATAGAGTCAAGATACTCCTCTAGGCTGCATTTATCCTTGTTGTAAGAGGTTCTGCCATGTGAAGTACAGGTTTCTAAATTGGTGTGAAGCATACAAGCTGATTTTAGGCCACTTCTGTGTACTGCAAACCATGCAAAATTCCTGAATTTATTCATAGAATCATAGTATAGCTTGAGTTGGAAGGGACCTTAAAGATTATCTAGTTCCAACCCCCCTGCCATGGACAGAGACACATCCCACTAGATCAGGCCGCCCCAGTGTTGATGCTTTGAAGGGAAGTGGGCACAGCCTCATTTTGATCCCATTACCTCAAGATAACACGTCATGTTATTTCTTAGTCCTTTTCTTCGTACTACTTGACACCATTCCCATTCAGTTTGCCCCCCAAATCCTACCCTTTGGACTCCAACATCTGTATTTCACACTCATCCCTGTCCTCTGTATCAACCCAACCCAATAGTTTCCTACATTTTGGCTTCCACACTTAATCTCATTCCCGCTGATTTGTTGTTCCCAGTGGGCACAAGTCTCACATATCTCCCCTTAAATCTGTCCACTTTGACTCTGTCACTCTCTTCTTATTTAGCGCCTCTTATCAGTCCAATTCTCTTCTCATTCCTTCCTTTCAGTTCTTTCTTTCACTGGTTCTCAGTAATGGTTATCTTACAGAGTTGTTTCCTCAGTTTTCTGTCAGTCTTCAGATCTGGCTCTTGAATTAGATCAGAAGTTGGGGTGCAAGGGCAGGCAATATGGGCAGGAGGAAGGCAATGGCTGTTCAGTAGCACAAAAGACATTTGGAAGAGTGTGCCATTATTCCATTGTTTAAAAGGCTGTACGACATGCAATTCATGACACAGATTTAAATTACAGGGAATTTCTTTGTGGCCCACCAGAGCTGAGAATTGGTCTGTGCTATTTGATGAAAGGCTTCTATTGCACCTTCACTGGTAGCTGGCAGCTGCTGGAGAAGTTGGCAGTGTCCTTTGTTCGGATTGGTCAGTCATATCCTTGACCCCAGAGCAGTGCACCGTGTGTCCCAGCTCTGGACCAAGGGCAGCTGAGTATGGATGTGAAGAGGATGGCAGCAAGCAGTGGAGGGATTGTGGATGCTAAGGTATTGGTGAGAGAACTGCACAAGGCAGAAGAGGGTGGAGATTGCATATAAAGCAAATAGCTGCAGTTCAGTGTAACTGGTGAGTATTGGCCTGCACACTCGTTTGAGTTGTGAGTTCCTGGTTTGTCCTTGGTCGATGTACAGATTTACTGTAAGGGATTAGTTGAACAGACTTCTGAGCTCATGAGACTGATCTATGGGATGTATAGTGTCAAGGAAGTGATTTACGTCCTGCATTGATTGACAATTCCTGCCAAGAACTTGTTAGTGATTTACATAGCTACTGTTAATGCTCAGATGCTTTCCCAAGTATCTTTATTGAAGAAAAACAGATTAGTCTGTTGTACTGATGTTGTGAATATGAGGTTGATATCTTTTTTTCACTGAGACTATAGGGAATGCATCAGTATTAATGAAAGGAGAAACCTAAGAATTATTATGTTGTAGCACGTAGCTCACTCTGTTTATCACTATGCCCTAAAGCAGGGGCGTGCTTATGTTCAAATGCAGTGTGCTGTTCAGCTCTGGCTGTTAGCTGTGACTGCTGCTTTAGTTAGAAGATTGACATGAGTATCACTGAATCACCGGAACAGTTGCCTTTCAGTTCAGAAGCAGGAGCTATGCTGCAACATTATAGGGATGCATCGATACTGCCTAGATGTAGCCAAATGCAATCAGGTCACTAAAACAAAAACAGTAAATCAGGAGGGATGGAAGACTCCGGATGTGTCATAGGAGTGATCTCGGGGCCAATTTCTACAGCCCCTCCTCACATAAGAGCTCCCATTGCAGTCAGACCCACTGAATTGTACTGATCAAGTAAAATAAAAGCAATCGGGCTAATTGCACTGTTTCATACAATTATTCAATTATTGTTTTTAAGTGGGGCTTCCATAGATGAAGGGATGTAAAGCCAGATTTTCAAATGCTGCTACAAACAAACTCCAAGAAAACCCATCTCCAGCCTGTTCTCCACAGTTACATTTTCCAACACTGAGAAAGCAAATATCATGAACAAAGAGCTGCCTGTGATCTTATTTTTATCTTCTAATATGTGCTCAATTCACAAGAAACAACTTTCTCTCAGTTATGATTGTGGAATTGGGAAGCATTTGTATCTGAAATGGGTAACAGAAGCATCACTTTTGTAGTTGCTCAGAGAGAGGTTTCTGGTGGTAACTATGTTCTGCCACTGGAAGGAACAAGGTTCCTTTTCCCTTTACCACATCAAATTCAACTTTTCCAGTTGAGAAACTGATCTGTAATTGTTGCTCTGTATTTTTATTTTTTGCCTGGTGCTTTGAGTGGTGCTTGTTGGTTATGAAGTCTGGATTGGCCTTCTCCGAAACTGTGCTTCAGTTTTGTAATGGCCTGTCCTGGAGAGACTGGAGAATTTTTCACTGTCTCTGTTATCCCTGGTCTATTGCATTTGTTGTCTGTATTTTTTGTTTATGACTTTCACTATTGCTCTTTGAATGGAAAAATTCTTTGATCTGATAATCCTAATGAAGCAGATGCTTTGACATTCTGCATACCCTTACAAATACATGGGCAGGGATAGCTAAGTTCTGCTGAACGAGAATACAATTGATTCTTCAGCTAGAAATCTACATATTGTCTCAATTTGACTTGAAATATGATCTGCAAGTAAGTCTTGGGAGAGGATTTTTAGTCTCTCCCTGGACAGTTTAGGTAATGTACTGTGTACGAAATATGTTTTACTACTGATTTTTGTATCAGATTTAGTACATTTATCTGCTCTTCGGAGAAGCAGATGACCTGGCACTGGGTAATATTTTGCAACAGGAAAATGCTGAAATCATATGCATCTCTCTATATATGCTAGCAAGTGTTCTGTCTGAATGGCCAGACCATTAATACTTGTCACATTTCTTTTGAAAGGCCAAAGCTGCTCTAAGGGATTGGCAGCCTGCCTACTGGAGCACTTTGATCCACCATGCACTTCCTAGCAAACCTTACCAGGCATCCTTTCAGCTGGTCTATGGCAAAGCTTTGATGTGCTGAGATCGTGGTCACGCTGTGGGGCAGCTGTGTCTCCCAAAAAAAAAAAAAAAAAAGAAGTGGGAAAGGAATATTCAGATCTTGCTGCACGCATAGTCTGGATGTGATGCAGCCACAGTGTAAGCAGTGCAAGCTTTGGAATCCCCTAGAGGTCAATACTGATTTGATGGTAACAGTTCCTGACTCTGTGTTACAATGAGCAGAAGGTGGCACATCACTATTCATGTGGCAGAACAGAAAAGAAGCCATTTAGCTATTGGTAGTGTCACTTACTGACCAGATGGGTCAGAATAAGTATTGCTAAGATGAGGTCTGGTTGTAGGCTATGGGCTACACTTTGCTTTGCTTTTGCTTGACTTGTAATTCTGATGTCTAATGCTCCTACTAATGTCATTATGTTAAAGAGCTTTGATCATGCCTTTCTGTCAGATTTATGCTGTAAAAACTTGAGATCGGGGAGATACTGAAGAACTCATACAGTCCAAGTATAAAATAAGAGAGAGATGGCAAGGAAGCACAATTAAACACTACTGTTCAGTATCAGCACTGTGCTTGGCAAACCACCGTCTGGAGGACAATCTAAAAAGTGAATGCTGGATGCTTAACATTGTCTCTGATAAATTAAAAAGACAAATCCTGTGAAGATACTCATTCCCATGGAGTTATTGAAGCTGCAAGATCCACAAGAAATGCCTGGTGCTTATAGGGAAACTTTATTCATGGATTGTGTTGTTTCTTCTGGTCTTTGCAGGTGTTCCAGGACCTTGGCACTTCTGTGTTGTCAGGTGCATCTAGAGGCTACAACATCTGCCTCTTTGCATATGGACAGACGGGCTCAGGGAAAACTTACACAATGATGGGAACACCTGTGAGTTACACCATTCATTCTACCCTAAAGGTTGAGGGTGGGATGACCAGCAAAACAACGCTTTGTTTTTAAACTGTGATTATGGTGCTTATTGAGCTGAATGAACATGATTTATTTGGTATTTTTATATACATAAAATGAGAGCTAAGCCTTTAAATTTAGGTAAAGAATGTAGTATCAGCTAAAAATACTAGGAAATATGATGTAGTTTAAATGTTTGTTTTAGATAACTTTCATTTTACTGTGTATGAATCTTATCATGCTGAAGGTAAAAAAAAATCTATACACCTTAACAGCTGTGGGTTTTAGAAATTTATAGCTCAAGATAATAGGAAGTATTCATTCTCATAGAATTTTCTAGCAGTGTGAGCTATGCTGAAATTAAATTATATTCACAAATAAGACTTGATAGTGTTCACAGGTGTAATTTTTAACTGGCTTTATTATCTACTTGAGACACTCATCTGTTGCAGAAGTTATCCTTTGGCTGTGGAAACTTAATATTTGCTTCACTTCCAGTTTTGAAATGCATTTGAATTGGTATCTGCAGAAGGTCTTACATTTTAAGATTCTTGTGTGCTAGGAGCCACTTAAAGTGCATTTTAACCTTAGTACTGCGATCAGTGGAGAGATCAATGGAGTTAGTTGAGTATTTCCTGTGTTCTGCTGCAACACAAGGCAGTTTGATCTCGATCCATAAATGTTATCATAGAATAGTTTGGATTGGAAGGGACCATAAAGGTCTTCTACTCCGTCCCCCCCCGCACTGAGCAGGGACATCTTCAACTAGATAAGCTTGCTTAAAGTCCCATCCAACGTGACCTGAAATGTTTCCAGGGATGGGGCATACTCTTGGCTGTTGGTGAAACATGCCCTAAAAAAGAGAAAAAAATATTTAACAATTTGCATGAGTGGACCACTATTTCCTACACTCATGGGATTCAGTTTTTAAGATGAAATAAAGACAAAACTTGTTCAAGCCCTGAGGATAAGGAAAAGACCATTCTGGTATGGTTTGTGCTTTTGACAAGAGTTTGGATTTTTAAAGCTTTATTTTCTCCACAGAAATTGGTAACAGGATTTTGTTAAATCATAACCTGATTCTCTATTAATTTTATTCTAAATCAAGCTTAACTCCGTAAAAGCCTGGAGAATTGTTAATATTGATTAATGTACAACAAGCCAGAATATTCATATGACATCACTTTGAAAATAACTCAGCAATTCAGAAGGGCCACATCGTGAAATTATAATTATTTATTTCTGAGGAAATTTCTCAGTATAGTGTTTCTGAGAAATTTCTGGGTTATAAAGTGATTTATTTCGTCAGTGGAATCCTGCTTTGATGGGATCTTTAATAACATGTATTCACTGTGAAAAAGTGTTCAAAACTAAGAAGAAACAAGTGTTTCATATAAACCGAACTTTTGCCCATAGTTGTCCACTTGATGAACCCAGACTTTCTCCCCTCAACATTTCAAGTGTGCTTTCTGCAAACCTTCTGTGCTATTCAGCAGGCAGATTCCACCTAAGCCTGAGAGTCTTTCTTGGAATGTGTTGGATGTGCAGTCACTGAAATGTGAGCACTGGTGTCAGAAGAAACAGTTAATCACACAGAAACACACCATTACTTCAGTGCTGTGTAGACTGGGCAAAGTTTAAATTGCCTTCTTCGGGTACTGTTAGCAGCCAGTGTCCTGTTCTCTCTGAGAGACCAGACATATAAATCTAGAACATAAAGCTATTCCAAGCTCTGTGATGCAATACCATAAAGAAATAAATGGAAGAATAAGGAAAAAACCAAAATATTTGTGACCAATCAAAGGAGTTTCAGTGTTGTCCTGGCTTCATATAGACTGCAGCACCTCTGACACAGACACATCTTTACAGCAGGTAGCTCTTGGATTTAACTCAAGCCTCTAAACTTCTCATCGATGCTGTGTAAGTTGCTCTAAAGTGGCTTTTGCTATAATTGGTATTTGCACTGAAGCTGATGTTACACAGCACAGAAGTCCTTGCAATGTTCCACAGGCAAGATGTTTCTGCTGCAGTAGTAGAGCATTGCTGTGCTGTTCTGAGCTGCCGTCCTTTCTTATAACTTGGCTTTTATTTAAAAGAGAGTTTTGCAAGAGTGGTGACAAGTATGTGGTTTAATATATTTTTTTTGTTTATTACTTGAAGGCATCCGTTGGGCTGACACCTCGTATATGTGAGGTACTTATTTTTTATTTCGCTTGCATTTGTTCAGTTAGATTTTCTTGATGGATTTAAAATTTACATAAACTACTCGTTTGTACAGGGACTCTTTGCAAGGAAAGATGATTACTCAGACCACACCTCATCTTGTAGGGTAAAGGTTAGGTAAGTGTGTCCCTGTTTTGGGCAATGCTATGAATGCTTTCTTGTAATCAAACAACGCGAAGACTAGTTTATTTTGTTCCTGTTTTCTCAGATTATAGTCATTTTAGAACAAGGAAGAGAACACAGAGGAAAGATGAGAAAGTGTTGGTTTTAGTTTTCTCCCTCAGTTATAGTTCTTTGGATGCTGTCTCTTCACTTTTGTGTAGACACTTGAGATAGGAATCCATTAAAAATTTATTTCCTGTTTATGTAATTCTTAAAGTAATCCTACATTTGATTCTCATTCATCATTCGCATTGATCCAGTGAAGCTTTGTGTTTGGAAATTGGGGGATTTGAACTGACTAGTGTTAAAAAGCATATTTTATGACTTTTTAAATAAAATACTGAATGCCTCTTGCTTCTTGGAAATTTGCTACTATGAATTCTATCTGTGTGCACTGCATGAGAAGGGGCAGTAACAAAGGTAATGAAAATCAGTTCATTGACTTTATTGTGAATGATCTGTACACGATTCGGGTAGTTAGCTTTCTCCCCACTCTCTCTCTCTCTTTTTTTTTTTTTTTTTAATCATGTGCATTTAAAAATCCTTTTGTTTTATTTTCAGTTTTCTTGAGATCTATAATGAGCATGTCCGGGATTTGTTAAAACAGTCAGACCGAAAGAAACCTTACACACTTCGAGTCCGAGAACACCCTGAAACAGGACCATATGTTCAAGGTGAGAGCAGGCTTCACAACTAGCATCGTAATTTCAAGTAGAAGTGAATCCTGTCTGTATGCATCTTTGCATATATTCCTGGTGTGATCCTAGTTGCTTCTACTCTTCAAGAATAACTTCCTCAAATATTTGATGTGCCTCTGACTGTAGCTGCTTGGCTGGCCACCAAATGGGTAGTAAAACCTGAGAGATCGGCATTTAGTATGCAAAATGCATATCACGCGAATTTTATTGGTTCGCTCATATCAGATCAAACACTGATTTGTTCTAGCTTTTAAATATAGTTTTTGCCTCTGCTTATTTTGTAAATTCATAGAAGGGGTTGGGTTGGAAAGATCAAAGATCGATCAGTTCCACCTCCCCTGCTATGTGTACTCTCCACTAGAACAGGTTGTTTAAAGCCCCATCCAACCTGGCCTTGAACACCTCCAGGGAGGGGGCATCCACAGCTTCTTTGGGCAACCTGTTCCCAGTGCCTTGCCGCTCTTTTAGTAAAGAATTCTTTCCTTATACGTAATCTAAACCTACCTTCTTTCAGTTTAAAGCCATTACCCCTCATCCTTTTACTACATGCCATTGTAAAAAGTCCCTCTCCAACTTTCTTGATGCCCCCCTTTAAGTACTGGAAGGCTGCTATAAGGTCTCCCTGGAGCCTTCTATTCTCTAGCCTGAACAACGCTAACTGGCCCATGCCTGTCTTCGAAGAAGAGGTGTTCCAGCCCTCTGATTGTCTTTGTGGCCCTCCTCTGGGTTCACTCCAACGAGCCCATCTTTTTCCAGTGCTGGGGGTTCCGGATCTGGATGCCGTACTACAGGTAGGGTCTTACCAGGGTAGAGGTGCAGAATCACCTTACTCGCCCTGCTGGCCACACTTCTTTGATGCAGCTCAGGATGTGGTTGGCCTTCTGGGCCGCAAGTGCACATTGCTGCCTCCTGTCCAGCTTTTCATTCACCAGCACCCCCAAGTTCCTTCTGTTCTCTCCGTTTCACTTTTCTCCCTCCCTTTATCACCTGTTTCAGAGATTAAGCCAAGATGTGACAATAGCATGAGTTGACCTTGTGATTGAATGGAGACTGGAATTCCAGCTGTCATTCCTTGGGCACCGGCGATATCAGTTAAAGTGCATCTAACAACCTGTGGTTGTTACCAGTTCCTCTTCTCAAAATACGAATTAAGCACTTAGAAAGTGTTTAATTTGCATGGTCCTATGTGCAGGGAACTATCCGGCATTCTGCTTGCTTCAGCTGTGCTTTCCCAGTACATCAGCATCCTGTTTAAGGAAAGTTGGAAAATAGATTAGTTAATGGTCTCATTAGTATGGCAAACTTATAATTCCTTGAAAAGCAGATTCATAGACATTTGGCCTTTATTGAGGTCTTTCCAAGATTCTCTTTCTACCTGCTTGTTATTGGAGAACTTCATTGTTGGTGGAGTACAAATACTGATTATTTTCTTTTAGCAGCTGCTCATTAACCACACAAGAAAAGGTCTTTAAACTGCTTCCTCCCTTGGCAATTTCCATCCCTTTTCTCAGGCCTTACATCTCCAGTGATTCCTTGGCTGCGTATATTGGAGTTTCCTTGTTTTAAAAGAAAATGAAGTTATAGCTTCTGCCAGTGGGCTGGCTTGCCTTTTGTCACTATTTTGTCTCCATCTGGAACCTTCCAAGCCAGATCTGTCACTTCTTTTCCAGTTCTGGTTTTTGTTTGGTTTGGGATTTTTTGTTTTGTTGTGGTGGTTTTTGCTTTTTTTTTTTAAATTTCATTTTATCCCTTTTGAATAAGAATTTTATACTTAGGAACAACTAAAAACTTCAAGTGAACAACTTTCTGTTCTGAAATATCCCGTAAAAGTTCACAATGGATTAGATTTTGTAAGATAAGAGAAAAAGGTAATTTAAAAAGGTTAACTAAATAATAATTGCCAGCTTTGGCCATGTTTGTACATCCAGTATGAATACTGTATTTTAAAAGATTCTCTCCCTCTGTATCGTATGACAGCAGGCAAAAATCATTGTATTAATGCCTGTGAGAAGAATTTTAATTTTAATAATAAATGTTATTCACATTTTTAGAAAAACTTATCACATGCATGTAAAATGAAGTCATTTATCTGCTGAAGGCATCATGGGGTATAATAAGATGCTGTTGTGAGAACATGTGAACAGAAGGGAATTCAGGCTGATGAGTCAGTGGCTTAGGGCAACAGTCAGATGTCGTAGTTCTTTCTTTTTATATATGAGTATACAAGTATGTATTAATAAATAAATATACTTATGTAGAGTTTATGCAATTAAGAACTGTAACAGTTTACTTGAGACAGTCTTGGTATATTTTGTGGAGAGGGACTAAGAAAGAAGGTGTGATTACATAACTCCTTTTGGGACTGTACTCATTAGCTCACATAAAAAATAAACAGCAGTGAGAAAGTCCAAAGGTCTTTCAGGTGGAAGTGAGAAGTCCAGTCAGCTTGATTGTAATAACATCAAATTAAGTGATTCACAACACTGGTACAAAATGCCCTTCTCACCTGCAGTAATATAGAGCTGCAATCAACTATTGCTGATCTCTGTAATGGCCTTCTACACGCTGAAATAGTCTGAGGCAGTTCTATATATAGCCTCTCTCTGCGGAGCACAAGTATATTGTTTCCAAAAGCTAGATGGCTGAGATGAGGATTATCAGCAAGCTAGCTAGGAGGAGCTTCTTTTCTATTCTCCTCCAGGCAATTTGCTGTAGGGGAAAAAATTGTGAACATCAGCAAAGATCAGAAACTTTCCAGTATTTCTGTAGATCCAATATGTCAGGGAGTAGCATCTATATTTGCATCATACTTCTTGCAAGCCATCAATAATGTCAATAATATCCAGAGTACAGCTAGCGCTGGATGAAGAACAGACATAGAAAAATCAGAAAACTTAACCCCTTTCAGGATGCTTGGATGCTCTGGGCAATGCATTTTCCATTTGCAAGGCCGGTCAGGAAGTCCCAGCTCTGAACACTTAACTGTTTTGAATAGTTTCCAGACCATCGTTTTTCCACGTAAAGACTGTGAGATTGTAGCCTTTAAAATGCTGGAAGTGTTTCAGTGCTTTGAGTTGGAATTGTTTCAAACTTCTTCCTCACAGATGGTTGCACTGTTAAGGAATCAGTCTCCCTTAAATCAGGAAATGATGCAATCTATTTTGTTAGTCTGAGACAGATTTCTGGGGAGATCCTTTTTCAGTCCAAGGCAGATTTCTAGATGAGCAAGTGTTTTTGATCTTTCTGTGGGACTTGGAAATGACCTTTTTTTTTTTTCTAGCAGCCAACAGAACACTTTGTCATTTTATTTTAAACAATGTTTATAATATTTTATTTAACTTATGTAAAAACTAAATGTTTTTAACTCTGCTAATTTCACTATTCCTGTACTTATGGAAATGTAGGCAGATAAGAATTTCTTCCATGTCTCCATTTCATAACTGGATTTTTGTTCAGTTAACTGAAACCCTGAAAAAGAGTTTGGGAGAACAATATATGATAGTTTCCATATTCTGGGCTTTGAAGATCCCAGTGCTGTTGGAAAAATAATGAGCCTCTTTCTCAAATGGAAAATGTGATGTCTGCTGGAATTGATGGATTGTAAAAGGACACTAGAGAGCAGAAGAAATGCTTTTGTTTGGAAATCATCTTGTACTTTGTGTGTGTGTGTGTGCATGCATGCACGCTACAGTTAGGTTTTTTTTTATTTTAAAAGTGTGTGTAATCCAAAACTTTATTTTTCCTTTATGTGTCTCAGTTGTTAAAGGGCTGAAATAAATTCCCATCTTTGGCTTAGATTTTGCTTACATTTAAAGTTAGGCAAGCTGTTATTGTGGAAGGATGGACTCTCTCCGACAATGTCAGAAGTACTTATTTCAGTATTGTTGAATTTTATCATAGAATCATAGAATGGTTTGGGTTGGAAGGGACCTTAAAGATCATCCTGTTCCAATCCCCTGCCATGGGCAGGGACCTCCCACCAGATCAGGCTGCCCAAGGCCCCATCCATCCTGGTCTTGAACACCTCCAGGGATGGGCATCCACATCTTCCCTGGGCAACCTGTGCCAGTGTCTCACCACCCTCATCGTGAAGCATTTCTTCCTAATGGTTAATTTAAATCTTCCCCTTTCCAATTTATAACCATTCCCACTTGTCGTATTACAGAATCACAGAATCACAAGGTTGGAAAGGACTCATTGGATCATCGAGTCCAACCATTCCTAGCACTCCCTAAACCATGTCCCTCAGCACTTCATCCACCCGTTCCTTAAACACCTCCAGGGAAGGCGACTCGACCACCTCCCTGGGCTTGTATTGCTACAAGCCTTTGTAAAAAGTCCCTCTCCAGCCTTCTTGTCGACCCCCTTCCAGGTACTGGAAGGTCGCTATAAGGTCTCCAGAACCTTCTGTTCTCCAGGCTGAACAACCCCTACTCTTTCAGCCTCTCCTTATAGCAGAAGTGCTCCAGCTCTCTGATCATCTTTGTAGCCCTCCTCTGGACTGATTCCAAGAGTTCCATATCCTTCTTATATTGAGGATTCCAGAACTGGACACAATACTCCAGGTGAGGTCTTACAAGAGTGGAATAGTGGGGTAGAATCCCCTCCCTCGCCCTGCTGGCCACGCTTCTTTTGATGCAGCCCAGGACACAGTTGGCCTTCTGGGCTGCGAGTGCACCTTGCCGGCTCACATCGAGCTTCTCATCAACCAGCACCCCCAAGTCCTTCTCTGCAGGGCTGCTCTCAATCACATCATCCCCCATCCTGTACTGTACCTGCAGATTGCCCTGACCCAAGTGTAGGATGACTTTTATATTCATTTTGACTTCAATTCTACCAGTAGATAAATTATTTGATCCAAATAACTCACTTTTTTCAATATTCTACTTTCATCCACACTTTTGTGACCTGCAGTAGAACAAAGCAGACCTAAATCATTGCAGGGAGAGGAGGTAGCCCTGGATTCCAGCTCTGAGATAAAACATCCTGCAAAGGAGTGTTTTACTAGGTATTTTATGATGAAGACTTTCTTCACAACTCAGGTGGGTTTTTTAGGAGTCACTGCAGTGCAAGTGATAACTAATCATCAGCATAAAATGCAAATGAGGCATATTAAACTGGATTTATGTGAAATACAAGCCTGCTGAGCTTAATTTTGAGTGTCTGCTGGAATTTGCATTTTGCAAGGGGCAGGCAGTGCCTCTACAGCACAGCAGCACACTGCCCTCCACTGGGGCACTGTTAGTCACAGCCACCACAGCAGGCTCAGCAGTGCAGTGTTTCTTGCATTTGTTTTCAGTGGGATTTTTCCCCCTTAAAAATAAAATCAAATTTAAAAACCTCCGAAAGCGTTGGATATGAAAAGGCCAGACAAGCTGGAAAAAGGTCTGTACTTTGACAGTACAGTGCATTTTTTTATACTGATGTCACTGCAGAAGGATTTATTTTACTTTATTTAAATAAAATAGGGGTTTTTTTAAATAAAAGAGTTACTCTAGTTAAGAGACTTGACGAACGGACTGGTATCTCAGCAGAACATCCTTACGCGCCTGGTATTAGGTAAATTCCTGGGTTATCTGACTGAAACTTTCTGAGAAAAATATGCATTTAACTCTTTTCCAATCTGTGGCAGGATTGACTCAGCATTTAGTTACGGACTACAAGCAAGTTGTAAAACTTCTAGAAGAAGGAATATCTAAAAGGTATTTTATAAAACAAACCTGCTCCATCTGTCTTTAACACTTCTTTTACCACGTTGATTTGATTGATGTTTTTTACTGATGGTGTTGCCAATACTTTGTGGTGACAGGATGTCAGTATTGCTGATCCTGCACAACATACACATAAAATGTTTTGTACCCTTTTTTTTTTTTTCCACAATAAGAGCTACAAGCACTCATGAAGTTTTCTCTTCAAAAGTGATCCTTTGCTGATTTACCCACAAAATTCAGCCATCTGTCTGGGATAAAAATGCAGGAAATTGCTAGGAAAATGTTTTGCTGTAGACAGACTTCTGTTTTTTCCTCCACCTGCTAGTGACACTTTGGACTGTATAGATTGCAACCCACTTTTTAGAGTAACCTAGTGATTTGAAACTGCTGAAAAACTGCATTATCACAAAAATATAGAATATAAAACAGGATTAAGTTTCACTACGTCTGATTGTAGCAATCAATAGATGCAACTCTGTGGTAAGAAGAAGCTTTTTCAGAACACAATAAAATTCCAGTCCGTCTACTAGAGTAATCCTACAGTCATCTCATTGCTAAGGAAACAGAAGTAGAGAAAACAAAACCAGAAGTTTCAGTATTTTGTGTGTAAGTTTTTGTGATGCTGAAGTTTCAAACTTTGTCATTTGCATGAAAACAAGGAACATCTTTTTCTGAGTAACTGTTCAAAAATTTATTTGGACTGTACGAGAAAGTCCAGCTTACCTATAGTCATTATTATTATGAAGTATTCTGCAGAGTATTTATTAGTACACTATAAATGCAAACAAACTAATTTTAAACACCTTCATTCTGGAAAATTATGCCAAATGAACATCAGCAAGATCTTAGGGATAAAGAAGTTAGGGAGCAGGTTGCAATTGCCCCATATGGCTGGAGGCAGGAGAGGAGCAAGCAGATGGGGCATGATGGCTCCAGGTCTGACTATACAGGCACAGGTAATGCCTTTCAGGAGGAGCTTCTGTAGAAACAAACAGCATTTACTGAAGCCTTGTTTTTCTACCAGTTGGTTTTATCAGGCCACTTCCAGCCCTGCTCTGGCTGTGCCTGTCTGTTATCAAATAAACAAATATGATTTTCAACACGATATCATTATTTTTGTTGTAACTCTCAGTGATGCTATTTTTTTTTCTTTTGTTATTTTGCCAGGCTCAGTCTCAAATGCTTAAGGGTAGATTATTTCCAAAAGCATAGCCCTGGTGCTGTGTAAAGCAAAACAACCATTTAATCTAGATAATATTATTAGAACAGCTAAAAATATGAAAATGTACACCACATGCTGCAATGAAATAGGATATATTAACAAGTACACATACATTCTTCCATAAAAATACTCGCATGGGCTGTGAGTAGTTGGGGTATAAACTTATCTACCAATTACCCTGTGTGTTGTTGGGGGTGAGAAGAGAATACTAACACTTCCACCTCCAAATCTTGGGGCACTTTCTATTTGTCTTTTGCTTTAGAAATTTCAGTGCTGTTCCCTTATGTTCTCCATCTGCGATAGAGCTGTTTGCTGTCTTCTGCCCTTTACCTAATTGTTTGTCTTCCTTCTCCAACATCTGGAGACTAGTTCACATTCTGCTTCTCCAGCTTAGGCTCACTTGCAACCATCACGCACTGAACTGCCTGTGTCCACTCCTATGGCTGTGGAGGTGGAGGTAGTAGAGAGCAATAGGGAGGAACGTCCTGACTTTGACCTCCTGCAGCAAGTGCTTGGGCGTGTACACACAGATGCCACGCTTAACTCTCTAGTGCAACTGATTTCTGCAGTACCTTGATGGCTGGACTTGGAACAAACATGTGGTTTCACAGTCTTCATCTGCACTGCTAAAATTGCCTGCTGTTGTTGAGGGTTAGCTTGGCACAACTGACACTAAAGACTGTGCACGTAGCGGATATTTAAAGCAGCAAAGGAAAAGACTTGTGACCTGGCTTCTGACCTAAGCTAAACCCTACTTTCTTTGGGTTTGTCTAACCAAAACAGTGATGGAGAAAGCAGAAATTCCAAGTTTGTGTTACAGAGAGTGAGAGTGTATCGCTGCTCCTCCTCCTCTGGGACTGGTACCTGCTAGCCAGAGTTCAGTGAGTCAGAGAGCTAGAGGCAGATGATCTATCTGTCCCTGTGGTAGAGGCAAGCAAGTGCTAGATGAGTGAAGAACAGCGTTCCTTTTGGTAATCATACTGATAGACTGGCTAATCTCATCAAACTCTAACAGTGTAGAACTACTGCAACAGCATGTGACAGAAGGGAGCCCCAGAGGTGGTGGATGAAGCTATTTGAACCCTTTGAAGTGCCAAGAAATAAAAATGGGGACAATATGGAGAAAAATATATTCTGACAGTGCATTCAGTGGTCTTGGGGGTGAGCTGTATGATGCTGTTGCTGGCTGTACTTCTTTGTTGTGTTCCACAGTTACATAACAGCTTACATCTGCGCTGTAAGGTTGCTTTAAGAGATTTCTTCAGAGCGGACAAAAACACCTCTAACTTACCCTTGATTTCCACCCTTCCTTGTCCTCTGCCAAACACTCCGTGATCTGATCCAAGAATAGAGCCTGCCATATTCTCCAAGTTTCACATTCTTTCATCTTAACTTATCTGCTGTATTTGTTATTTTCTTACCCTGAATATAGGGAAATAAGCCTTTGTGATTTAACAGTTTGTTCTTCTTTCTAGAATCACAGCAGCCACACATATTCACAATGCCAGCAGCAGATCCCATGCTATCTTCACCATCCACTACACTCAGGTTAGCTAAAAATAATCTGACTTCCTTTTCTCTTCATTCTCAAAAAGCGTTGTTCCATGTGTTATGCATTGTTTACTTATCACTGTTTTTGCTGTTTGTAATAATCTCAGTGGAAGCTGTTACTTATTTCCTTTGGATCACACTGCAGATGTGTTACACTTCCTACACCACCTGATGCGTTGTTTACTGAAGTATTCTTGTTCCTTTATGCAAGCTTGTAGTCAGAAGTGATGCCAAAGGCTCGTTGTAAAAAGAAATACTTAAAGTTTTAAACCCTTTGAAATGCAGTACCTCTTCTAGGATGCTGTGAAAACTACGTGTGAATATGTTTAAAGCTGCGTTTTCTCACATTTTTTAGGATCATTAATTGAAGTATAACATTAGTTTAACACTTATTAAGTTTTTTATCTGTCTGGCTTTTCAAATGTGCTCATCTCTTTAGCATTTGGCAACCAGTACTCTCCTAGAGACAATGCACCCTTTCTCTGGAGGAATTATATCCTTCCCTGGCAGGGAAGTCATTTAGTGATCCAATAGACCTTTTCTATCTCACACTTTTAACATCCTGTAATCACAGAACATTTTGGGATATTTTTCAGTGGTTTCACAAAAGACCTTTGGAATAAGTGAGCAGAAAATAACTCTGCAAGATCTACAAAAAGCCTTTCACAGTCACTAGGCAGTAAAGCTTTTTTCCGAGACAAAATCAGCATAAAAGGGTAGTTTCTCTGTTGGGTGAGAAAATTGTTGAATTAATGTTTTGAACATAGTCAGTGGGTCCAGGTCACAAAGAAGGGGAGTGAGACAGCCAGAAGTACAACTCAGTTTCAAACAAAAGAGGACATCTATTTTATTTTCATTAATTAATGAAGATTAATAGTCTTCCTTATTTATATTTTTCTCTTCAGGCTATACTGGAGAACAATCTCCCCTCTGAAATTGCGAGCAAGATCAACTTAGTGGACCTTGCAGGGAGGTAATAATATACTAAGCGGCAGAATGGTAATCTTCTCTGAAGATGCTTGTGGTACTGCCTTAAAAAATGAAATCTAATATTTTAAGACTTCATTTAAATAACAATAAACCTGACTTTTCTATACAGTAACGAGGAATATTGAGCTAATTTTGTCTCTGTCATCTGTCTTTCTGTACTGGGTATTGGTTTTCACTGGGGAAGGGAATTCCTGGGTCCACAGGTCCAGTACCATACTGTTGCATGCATTTAAGGTAATTTCATTCCACCCTGTATTCTTATTAAATGGCTTTTCCAATAGCCACTGATGGAATTACAGAGCTTGAAAAAAGAGAGAACAGGGAATATATTCCTCATGGCTGCCTAACATGAGTGAGAAAAAATAGTGACATCTCACTGCTTATGTTGTTCATGTTCCAAAGGTTCCTTAGTGTCTGACCTTAGATATGCGTTTCAGTGAACAATGTGGTTATACTAGATGGGACAGAGAACAGAAAGATGGAAGTTTTGCTGAAGAGTTATGGAACATTTAGAGAACAGATTGTTTTTCTTTCTCAAGAACGTAAATCGCCATTCATGTCTGAGCAGAGAAAGTGATGTTAAGGGAATATACAGACTTTTGCACTGAACCAGTCTGCCCTTGCAGGGTTGTTAAATGCATGCTGTTTTTTTTTAAATTCAGAACCACTATGATTGGGTTGCCCAGTTCAAGCTTGAATTTATGTTTTGATGGGTCTTTAACATTAGCTTGCACCAATGGCCTTTACTCTTGGTTGTTTGGACTTTCTGAACCAGAAAGCAATGTACAGTATTCAAAGCATATAATTTTCTAATTAGAAAGCTTGCAATTTTTGTTTTCTTGTATGTCAGGAAAATACGTGATGCTTTCATATTGATTGCGTGTTGATCATTAAGCATTTTTGTTTGGTTTGCATTGTCTTTCTCATGCTTGTGTGCTACAGTGAAAGAGCTGATCCCAGTTACTGTAAAGATCGAATTACTGAAGGTGGCAATATTAACAAATCATTAGTTACACTTGGAATTGTCATCTCCACTTTAGGTAAGCACAGAAGTTCTTTGTATTGAAGGGTAGGGATAAAAGCATAGGACTCACTCACCATGTGCTATGTCTTAATGTTTTTCTGTGTTTACAACAAAAAGCTGAACAGAAAAGCTGTGTAGCATCTTCATAAACTGTAATGCCATGTAAGAAAATGAAATAGCCATGACAAAAAATAACCCCTTTCTAGAGCTCTGTTCTGTTTCTTCTTCAGCACAAAATTCGCAGATGTTCAGCAGCTGCCAGAGCTTAAACACCATAACAAGTGAAGGGGAGAGCAGTCGTGCAGACAGTCCTTCCACAGGCAGCATCAGTGGAACCAGGCGGCCAGCGTACATCCCATACCGTGACTCTGTCCTCACCTGGCTTCTGAAGGACAGTCTAGGGGGCAACTCCAAGACCATTATGATTGCCAGTGAGTTTGGTTTCTATTAATTGTTGACATTTTGCACTATATTACGCCCTTAAAATACATCTCTACTGCAGTGAAAAATGGCTATACCACTTAGAATCTAACTTTTTGGAGGTTTTCATAAATACTTCATGGAACACTCCAGGCAATGAAAATTCATGCTGATTGTGTGTGAAGTTAAGCTTAAGTGTTTTTCCAAGGTCATCGCTTTGATTTAAAGTGATTTATTCAGTTATAGATAGTCTTGAGGAGATATTCTCTGTGAGATTAATGAAGTATCCCTAAGGATATTTTTGGTCTTGTTTTTTAAAGAAGCAAAACTAAAAAAGAATCCACCTTTCTGAAAAGTGGTAGGTTAGTCTGATTACTTCTAAAAATAAAATTAGTGTTTGTTTTCTATTTTTTTCTGTCTATAGCTATCTCTCCTGCCAGCTCCAGCTACAATGAGACCATGAGTACCTTGAGATACGCTTCAAATGCCAAAAATATTATTAACAAGCCCAGAGTGAATGAGGTGAGGCCTTGTGTTCTGCTTTTCATTCTTGTTCACTTTTGTTGTGTGTATTATTTTTTATTCAATATATGTGCTCTATGAATAAAATTCAGACTTCTTCCTGTTAGTGAGAGCTAAATTACAGCGTTGTTATTACACAAATAATTCCTTTGATCCTCAGCAGCTTAAACCATTTAGAATTTCACACTTATTTTACATTCTTCATCTCTGACCGTTGAGTTTCAATCCTCCTTCTCTTTGAATTATTATGACATTGATATTGTCGTGGTGGGAACAAATCAGAAAAGAGAGAGGACAATGTTTGTGGGAAAAGAGAACCTGTCAAAGATGGGAGCAACCTGTATCTGAGCAGTACGTTACAGGGGCCTGGCAGAGTGGAGCAGGGAATACTGCTGTGAGTGTGCCTGTTCTTCTGTCCTCCTGGTGCATCAATTCTGTGTTGATCTCTTCGGATAGAATTTTTTAAAGAATTGTTTTTCCAATATCTGTGTCTCAATTTTTCAGGATGCAAACGTAAAACTGATCAGAGAACTGCGAGAAGAAATCGATAGGTTGAAAACTATGCTGATGAGCTTTGAACTGGTATGTAGAACTCTTTGCTACTGGTCCTCTTAATGGTACTTTAGGTAGCTACAGTAGGTTACTTTCATCTTATCTGTTTATCTTTCCATGTTTATTATAACTGGAGGGAAATTAAACTATTCTCTGAGTGATTTCATGATGATCGTATGGCTAACTGCATTTCTATCATTTCTCCTTTTTCTCACATTATATTGATAATCGTGTAGTGTAAGCAGTTGTTTAATGATCAGAACGGATTTCCTTGCCTGTCTTTCATGAAATTGGGTGACTTTGTTGTTCAGAAATACTGTGAAATAGAAATATTTTATTTGTGGGGAAATGGAAATATGAAGAGAGTGCAGAATATTAATTATTGATGTAATTTCTCTGTCAGACTTGTCACAGTCCCCTTACCTCAAAAAATGAACAAGTAGACCTCAACAGCATTTTGGAGGTTTCTGCCTGCCTGCACACTCTGTCCCCCAAAAAGAAGTTGTGGGCGCCTGTGAGCCCTCACAGTACTGCTGATATTCTCTGTGTTTTTTTCCTTTGGAATAATAATAGCATATTGGTTTTCTATGCCATGAAGAGTGTATTTTTCTGGGAGAGACTAGAACTATAGTCCAGAATTTATTTACACAGAAGTATTTCTTTGTTCATGCTCTTTCACCAGTTCTTCACAAAAACTTGCATGCAGTAGCTAGAGAGCTGTGGGCTTGATGCTGGAATACAGCATCAACTGTCCGTATTTTGTCTTTGCTTCTCTTGAGTTCATCTCCTTGAAATCCTGCGGAGTGAAAGAACCTGCCTGTCAGTTGTGAATAAGGAAACTAACGTGTGGATCTTGATGACTGTTCTTTGTGCAGAGGAATTCCAGTCCTTCTTGGAGCGATGACAGGGATGGAAATCTGACTGAGCTGGTTCTTCAGAATGAAATGAAGGTGCGTATGATCTACCTGATGCTGTGCTTCTCTCCTGTTTCACTGGGCCAGGAGAGATTGTATTGCCATAGTTCTGAAACAGCAGTGAAAACGTTTTTGTCCTAATGCTTTCCTGTTTGCTTTGAATTTGCAGGAAACTGCCATCTGTAATGCACGTTGGGTGCTCTCTACCAATTTGTGATGAAAGTCTCGTGTCCTTAATGGGATACTGTTCATTACATATCATTAAATCTGCACAATCTACTCCTTCTTTGACAACTGTCTCAATATATCACAGTAATTCATTACACAGAGCCTCTCTTCTAAGATTAAACTCATTCAATTTATTCAAAGGAAATTATTGTGCTGTTAACAAATTACTGAGCAGATTTGATCACTGGTGACCTGGAAGGATTTTGGAGATCTTAGTTTTAAGTTCTGCTTACAGAGAGACAAAATAACTAGTTAGCATGATCATATTTCTTTCTGACATTTTGAGAACGAGTCTTCAGTAGATTAAATCTGCTTCGTTAGGTGGTAGTGCAGTTTTCACCCAATTTCTTTGTTGCCACAGAAATGTTCTGCAGCTAGAAATATCCCTGCACTGAACCTGGTGAAAGAATTTTGCATCCAGTAAAAAAAAGGATGGAAAAAAATGCTGTTCTTTCTGAAGAAATTTTTGTTTGAGAAAAATTAACCTACTTAGTGAGTGAAACAGTTGCTTCTCCCATTCTTTAAGATTGAGCAATTGACCAAAGACTGGACAAGTAAGTGGACAGACAGGAAAGCCATCATGGAAGAATACAGTGTGGACATCAACAAAGAAAAAGCTGGAGTAACAATAGATTCTAATTTACCTCATCTAATGGCCATGGATGATGATATCCTCAGCACAGGAGTGGTGTTGTACCATCTCAGGGTGAGATACTGTCACTTTGTCATTTGAATTTGGAAACACTTGTTTTCTTTGGAAATGGAGAGTGGTTATAGTGGCATTACAACAATATGTATCAGAATGTAAAGGCCAGAGCCCACAAGACATAGATAATGGGGAAAAAAACAATAAAGGATGCATGAAAATGGAGCAGGAGAAGAATCCATATATGGAATAGTAAGGTGACCTCATATGAACGCATATGCTGACTATTTGATAATGCATGGTAAGCAAAGCAAGATACTCAAATTAGGTATTAGTAGTCTGTCCACAAAGCATGAAGATAGGGGTGTGTGTGTGTGTGTGTGTGCATGTGTGTGTGAACATAAAGGATGGGGCTTGAAGTGTACTGGACATACTGGTCTAGATTTTACTAGTAGCTTGTATCCTTGAGACTGGAATACTGGTGTACCTAGTACACTAGATCAAAGATAAAAGTAAGCTTTGACAAGCATGAGCTCATTTTGGTAATGACACCTATATATATTGCTATTTTACCCTCCCGAGCCTGCCAAGTAGGTTCCAAGTGTGTAACTTGGGTGGTAATTATTTGTGATTTTCCTGGATCAGGTAGAAATCATAACCTCATAGATATTGTTTTGCTGTGTATCAGCTCATTTAAGGCACGGTTTTTACCCAAAAATTTTCATAAGATCGTATGTGTATTACTTCACATTCTGGTTTCTGAAGTGTGTGGTTAGGTCAAATAGTTTTAGGGATTTTTTTTTTTTTTTCAGTAAGTCAGGGCTAAACTGGACATTAGCTTTTTTCTGTTCTTTAAACAAATGGAAATTACCAAAATATTGACACCGTTTAGTTGTAAAGGAGGTGGACGCTCTACCAAAAAATGAGCTATGTATGTTCGACAATCATGTGTCTACTGATAAAATATCTTAACCTAAGTCTAGGTTTTGTGCTACTTGATGTAGTTTAGGGGCACTGTTTTGGGTTTTTTTCTTTTAAAAGGCCGCAACAAATATTTCAAACAGAAATCATGCTGTTCTTTATCAAGTTGAAAGAGAAACCTTACTAATTTTGCACATGCCAGCACAGAGAAATTGTACCACATAATGATTAAGGACAAAGTAATAAAGTTCAGTGCTGACCAATATGCAATTTGAACTACTCAATCCTACATTAATGTTAAATGTTTGTTACAAGTAATTACTGCTACTTACATGTTTTTCCATTATGTGCCATTTTGGAAACAGCAAATATTTTTTCACATACTGATTTTAACAACACCTAAAGTAATTTAAAGGTGTTAATTTTAATGTAGAAACCTAGTTTGAAGGGTCACCTTCTGAAGTCATTAGTATCCCTCTGTCACACTAACATCTTTGTCCCTTCTTTCTTTGCTCCTAGATGATGCCTTTTCTTTTCTTTGTGCTTTTCATCTTTTAGCCTCTGGTGTCTATTGCTTTCATCTGAACAGCAAGAAGGTAAAGCATTAGTCATTCCTTACATACTAGGGCTTCAGTGTGTAACAGCACTTTACATTGTGCTTCTAGAGAGAGAGAATGGCAGCAGTCTTCAGATCATGTAGAGTAAACATTGTGTTACTCTTTTAGTCTCTTGTTACTCCGTAGCCTTACTTGCACTAATCAGTGCTGTGCCTATGCTTGTAGAACTTTTCTTTCATAGATTCTATTCTTTTTTCTGGCTTTCATTAACAAAAATATCTGGTTTCACTATAATTAAAATTACATTTTGCATAGCTTAAAAAGATGAGATTTGTTTGTATCGTTTTAGAGAAAGATGTACCTTTCTTCACAAACTTCTTTTGAAAGTCTAAGTACTCTCAAAACTGAAGGGGGAAAGCAGTCTCACTCCTTATGGTTCTATAAATTCCTTGGGTATTCCGTGCATAGTCAGGAAACTGCCCAAAGGTGGTAACAATGTAAAAGTACTTGAAGAGATGTGAAGATGTACCTCAGTATGTAATTTAATCTCAATCGTCTGAGGTAGAATAGAATTTTTCAGGTAGAATAATAAATATATTAAGAAAGAGTATCAGTGTTTGAATATTAGCACAGTAATAGCATTTGAAAAAAACCAAAAGCGACATAGGTTTGGCGTACAGCTATTTTTATTTTGCTACCTTCTTTGAAGTTGAGTTTGTTTGTATCTTATCTGTACTCTCACTCTCCGCTGTGATTTTCAGTTGTGTTTAAACTCACCCAGAGTCAATGCACTACTGGGGATACTGGTGTGAATTTCATGAGCCAATACTGCTGTAATTTACTTTTCTGAATTAAATTGTATTACCAGAGAGTTATTTCAAGAAAAAAAATTCTTTTGGAATTACAATAACTATCTCTTTGCTTAGTCAAGAAGATAATTGATATAAAGAGGTGTTTTAGGAGTTCGTATACTTCTCTTTGTGCAAATTACATGGTGCTAACTCACTTGATTGTGTGAGGTGAGTCAAGGCCATGTGAATCATATGCTTTCTACAAATTGTGGCCAAGCCACGTGCATATTTTGGGGTTGAAGCCACTGAACATTAAACTTACATGTAACTAGATAATGACTCCAAAGCAGGGACGTGGGGGCACAAAAACAGCTTTCATCCTCTCCAGCAACAGCATCTCAGCAGGGGTTGTAGCAGAAGGCTTTGTTAGTTGGTTCAGTTCCCCACTGTTCAGACAGCTGAGCTCTGTGAGGAACTGAATGATAATCTTTCCTTTCCTCTCCTATGTACAAACCCACCACAGTTTACCCATAATTACCCAAAACTGCATCGTCTTGCCGTAATGCACAGATTCCGTTTTCCCAGTCTTGAGGTTTCTGATTACTACTTCTTCCTTCATCCTTAAATCCAGGTTGTAATATGCTTGGGGCAGAAAGCATATTTGATTTATTCTAACTAGAATACAAACATTGAGTAGTTTGATGACTATAATTGATTTTAACGTGACTGGAAGTGTTGCCATTAAAGTCATTTTAGAGCATGTTCACTAATCAGTTTGCAATAATCAAGTAATCAAGCCTCTTTTCAAGGCTTGGAAATGAACTTGGTTTGTTTTCCGAATTAAACAGATAGAAATGGTAATGGAACATACTAGGTAGGCGGTAAATTCATTGCCTCTTTTATTAGTTTTTGCTCATAGTATTGGTTAAGTGTCTCTGTTTTATTGATACTTGCCCTGTTCCATGAGAACAGTTTCCCATCACTGACACATAATTTGTTTTTGTCTGCTTGTTCTTTTGATTTTTGTTCCTAGACAGTTCTTTTTTTTTTTTTTTTTGAAGTTATTGCCATCTTCAGGTTTGGGAGCTTGTCCGTATACCATAATCAGAAATGAGACTTTTTATAAATGTGATTTAAGTTTTTTAAAAACATTCTCCTTTTGTGGTTAGTTTGAAGAATTTGTAATATATGAACAAGTTCCCTTACAAAAGATGAATTCTGTTACTTTTCTATCTTGTTTTTCATTATGAAATCTTAAAAGCTTAGTTAACGGAATAATTTTTCAGCTTCTTTCTTCATGCATGGATATTTATTAAAAGAATTAATCTAATTTCTGCAAACCACAAGTCTCACTGTAAAAGTTCACAGCATCAGAACATGTGTTTGTGTTGAAAATATTTGTCTCGAGCACATTCCAAAAAATCATCCACTGATTCTGCTTCATCTGCTACCGTTGTAGATGAAGGAGAAACTGACAGCTGTAGGATGAGAAGTAATTGCATCACTATGAGAACAGCAGGCTGAGGTATTGCAAAGTAGTAGATAGAATGTGTTCTAAACAACCGAGTTATTCAGAAGTTATTTGTTTCAGGTATTTGCTAGGATGCTGTACTAAACCTTTCTTAATCAATATAAATAATGCACTTTCACTAACTGACTTTTAAATTAGTTCTTTTCTTGTTCTAGGAAGGAACAACCAAAATTGGAAGAAGTGACTCAGACCAAGATCAAGACATTGGTAAGAGAATGACAAAATTATTTTATTATATGGTCAGGTCAAACCAAGAAGTTTATGACTGTCACGTGTGATAGCTAGGTATAGTTTGTCAGCTGTCTGTAGAAGAAGGTAAGTAGAAGGCAAGAATTGTTGAAGTTGGCTAAAATCTTCCAATTATTTTTTGTAGTTGTTTAAGAGGTCAAAAAGTCAACGATCTAATTGAAGTCTCCTTACAATTTTCTTCCCACCTGTGAAATGCTATACTGGAATTTGAAAACATCTTCATCTGACATCCGAATCTTCTACCCTAAGCTAGTGGCACAAGTGATCATGAGACATTAAAAATGCTTTTCAGTTTTCATAGGGCAGAATGTTTTAGATAGAAAATGCATTTTTTTCAGTACATATTTTATTTAATTTCATTCCTGCTTAAATGATGATAGGTAGTGAAACTTTATACTGAAATCGGAGACTCTGTGGAATCTTGACTTTGGTTAATTCTGCTAAGTTTGGTTAAGTTTAATTATTTTTTTTCCAATACGTTAGTAAAATATAAACATTAAATGCCATAATAGCAATAAGAAAATTCAGCACAATAGAAGAATTTGCACAGCAGCTCACAAATCAGAAAGTACTGTTTAGTTTTTCCAGAACCAGAAATACTTTGAAAGACAACTCTCGCTATTTTAATCAAGTAAGTTTTTTTCTGTGTATTTATACTGGGTCAGCAATTGATGACAACAGTTCGCTGGCCTTGTTCTGCACTTGAGATAGTTCTCTGAGGTACGAAGTCATAGTGTCAAACAGTGCATAGTACTTCATTCTGAGGAAAATAGTGCAAACCTGACCTCTTCAACAGGTGAGATAAAACAAATCTATACGCTGCAGTTTTGCAGGGACAATGGATTGAAAGGGACCATTGTATGATAGACAACAACTGTGGCATTGTGACACTGCGACCAGTTCAGGGCGCACACTGCACTGTGAATGGATGTGAAGTCACTGGATCATGTCGTCTGTCACAAGGCAAGATTTGCTTTTTCTGTGAATGCTGTATTATAATAAGCTTACCTCTGGAATTTAGAGGAACTTTTATGGAACTCATGCAGATATAAGAAATGCATCTCTCAGTCTCCTGTTGCTGCCTAGCACCACTAGGTTTAATCCATAGCTAAAGCTTCCAGACTGGGACAAATAAATTAATTACCTACAGAAAGTAAAAATAAGACATAGGTGATGATACCAAGACCCCTTTTGGCAGCAATAGTCTGTAGCCTTCTGAAAAGGGAACACCTGTAGTTAGAGGCAGTGTTATGGAAAACAGTGGAAACTGGCTGTAAACCAGCTGACCACTGCTGGGGTTTGTTGGCAAATATGTAATATAGTTGAAATGACCTTCAGCTTTTTGTGTGCGTTCAGGTGGGGTATACTAGTCACCAAGTCATAGGCTGTGGTGAGTGAGCTCAGATGAAATGGATCAGGCTCTCATACTTTACTCCCATACTTTTTTTCATGTTATTTAAAATAAAAAAAAAAAAATCCAGTTTCTGGGAACTTGCTGTGATCTGGATTCTTAAAGAAATAGTGCAAAAATATATTTTCATCAGTGAGTTTGTTATGGTTTCTGTATAAAATCATGCTGGTCTTTAATATGAACAGGGAATTTACTGTTATGTTGGGTTTGCAGAAATCTCTGAGATTAGTTTGCTTGGATGCTGTCATTACAGAATGATAAGTCTGCTGTTCCATAGTGGCAAATTTTAAAAATAGTTCTCGGCTTTTTGTCAGAATATTTTTTTTAACATACTATTCTGCAGTAGTTTGCATGTGCTGTAGTCTGTGTAGTGGAGCTAAGAAACTGCTAACATTCTTGGGACCAACTGTTTAATGAATTATGTCTCTACAGATTTCTAATAATTTTTTGTTCACAGGGGCCCTTATTGTCCTTGGCAAGTCTCATAAGTTTAGATTCAATCACCCAGCAGAAGCTGCTGTCTTAAGACAAAGAAGATCAGTAAGTTCTAAAACTGTGTTTTTCTCTACTATTTGTTCATTGATTTTTCTGTATTGCTTTCCCTCTTAAAAGCAAGCCTGATCTAGATAATATTTCTTCTCATCATCGTATTCACTTGCTTCATTTCCTCCATCTAATGGTCCGTAATGACCCTAAACTTTTTTGTGGGAGGACACCAGTGCTTCTTTCAGATGTGCTTAGCGAAAGGTGATGCAGATCCCTTGAATAATTTAGTGTTTCCTATTTCTAGTCATGACTGCAATACGATTAAAACAGAAAGGCAGAATGCTGCAGTGAAAAGACCAGTTAAGAATCTTTCCACATTTTCCGCATTTCCACATTTGATAATTTTCTGAATTATCTTCTTTCTCTGTCATTTTACCATCCCAAGTGAGATGTAGTAGAATAAATGGAAAATTTATGGGATTAAGTGCTTAAGTATTGTTGACTCTGAAAGCACTTAATTGTTAGATACCTTAGATAAAATATTTCTTGGTATGTAATCTTAAGAAATAATTACTGCAAGATATTATTTGGTCGAGTAGTTCAATGGTGTTTTAAAAAAAGCAAATAATTCTTAACATTACAGAATCACAGAATCACAAGGTTGGAAAGGACCAATTGGATCATCAAGTCCAACCATTCCTAACACTCCCTAAACCATGTCCCTCAGCACTTCATCCACCCGTTCCTTAAACACCTCCAGGGAAGGCGACTCGACCACCTCCCTGGGCAGCCTCTGCCAGTGCCCAATGACTCTTACTGTGAAGAATTTTTTTCTGATATCCAACCTGAACCTCCCCTGACGGAGCTTGAGGCCATTCCCTCTTGTCCTGTCCCCTGTCACTTGGGAGGAGAGGCCAGCTCCCTCCTCTCCACAACCTCCTTTCGGGTAGTTGTAGAGAGTAATAAGGTCTCCCCTCAGCCTCCTCTTCTCCAGGCTAAACAACCCCAGCTCTCTCAGCCGCTCCTCATACGACTTGTTCTCCAGCCCCCTCACCAGCTTCGTTGCTCTTCTCTGGACACGCTCCAGAGCCTCAACATCCTTCTTGTGGTGAGAGGTCCAGAACTGAACACAGTATTCGAGGTGCGGTCTCACCAGTGCCGAGTACAGAGGGAGAATAACCTCCCTGGACCTGCTGGTGACCCCATTTCTGATACAAGCCAAGATGCCGTTGGCCTTCTTGGCCACCTGGGCACACTGCTGGCTCATGTTCAGTCGGCTGTCAACCAGCACCCCCAGGTCCTTCTCTTCCGTGCAGCTCTCCAGCCATTCTTCCCCCAGTCTGTAGTGCTGCATAGGGTTGTTGTGCCCCAAGTGTAGGACCCAGCATTTGGCCTTGTTAAACCTCATGCCATTGGTCTCGGCCCAGCAGTCCAGCCTGTTCAGATCCCTATTACTGGCATATGTAAGTGAAAAGCCTAACTTAAAGAGTATGAATTTTCTGATTTAGGACATAACCAAATTACCAGTTGTTATTGGCAAGAATCTGCCATTTAAAATGGGTTTTCATATAGTAATGTTTTATACTTACCACTCATCTGTCCTTTTATATTCACTTCTGTAGTTCAGATAAGGGGATTAACTTACATTTGGTTTTATTCTTAATTTCTTGATTAGTGAAATGAGCAGTACATTAGAACAGAACTACAAGAAGAGATATACTCAGTAACAAATACTTAAGCGGTTTTGCGAATTATCAAAGACTAAGCAGAAGAGTAAGATTATAAAATCCCGTGGGAGGTATTATGCAGCATTGCATGCAGTAGTTAGCAGTGGCAATATTAATAATAACTTGGAAGTTGGTGGGTGATATTTTTTCTTCCAGTTCTCATGTTTGTTTTGTAGATCAGTGAAACCACCCCTGTTCTGAGTTGTGGAGCTTTGGAGTGGCTCAGGTTGGATGAAAGTTGCACGCATTCTCCTCACTATATCCTTTCTTCTCTTGACAAGTAAGTTTAAAAAAAAACAATGGAAAAACAATAAAGAAATGTTTCCCATGTGGGATGATGTCTGAAACCAGAAATTGGCTCAGATAGAACTAAGTTGTGTGTAGAATAGGTCCCGTCATGTTTTCAAGTGATCAAATAAAAATGTCCAAAAAATGCATTGGCCAACTGACTATAATATAAAATGTTATGATATCCAAGCAAAAAGACTGGGGAAAATATTTATTGCTGCACAATGAATATTGCTGCACAATCAAGAAAATGCCTTGGATGAGGTTGACAGACATTCATCATTGAGTCCTTCATCTCAGAAAGCCATTGTGATTCTCCCTTTTTAGAAAACAAAACTGAGCAGTAAATAAGGCATAGATTACTTCTAATGGTGAAGAGCTGCTCATACACAAGGTGTTTAGTGTATGCTTTTCATGGCAGAGCCTTCCTGAAAGGGAAAGGATTGGTGTGATAAAGGCAGTAATTAATATGTATCTGGAAAATGAATTAAGATGTCTCCTATGTTTCATTTCATAACATTGAAAACAGAATATCAAAGAATTAAATGTAATTGGGTTCTTTCTCTTTTTTAATTCCTCTCAGCCTGGCACATTCAATTGACCTGTTAAAGGCAAGAAACAGCCATCTTCTTATTGATATCTGTTGATAGTTCTGCTTCTTGCTAGAGTGTTTTTGGTGTGGTAACATACTGGGAATCTTTTATCTCTTTCTAGAGAAGTATCTCATCTTGTTTTTATGAGCATAAAATGTTATCTCTGTTTTGAACATCTCTTCATACTTATAGTAAAGTGGCTTGCTTTCCACCTCAGATAGTGTGTTTCTATGTCTTCTCTTTAGTGTATCTAATCTCTGCTTTTCCTTTTCATTTGCTGCAGTGATACTTTTCTATATACAAAACAGTATTTCATTTTGTTTATTTACTGTGGTACGTTTTACACATCACTGCTGTTATTTTCTTTGTAAAAATTATATTTTAAAGATAAGAATTTGTCTAATGACCTTCAAAAGTAGATACCAGGTTGCTCTTCACCTGAGTATAAACATCAGAGGTAGAGCTTTTACAGAAATTTGTTGATGGTCCTAGAAAAACCTGCAGAAATCCCAAAGCACTGTAAATAGTTTAGTACAAGATTGCACTCAGTTATCCCCTTTTTAACTGAAAAACATGATTAATATTTCTGATTGATTTCTTTTAGATCACATTCAGATAGAAGATTTGGTTGTGTAAATGAATTTTTGTAGTCGCTGGGACTATGTATATTACATTGCTTAATGTTACCCTCATACTTAACCTGGAGTTTTCAAAACATTACTTAAGAGAAAATGAAAAGCATGATGGTATTGCATCCACTTTATTTTTATGAATGTCCATCTCTTACAGGAATAAGCTATAAACTATGTCTAATGTTAGCTGTCTTTCACCTTACATAATGCAGTGTTCTTTTTTTCCTCTTGAATAGCTTTTTGGCAAAAGTAAACAGAAATAAACTGAACTGAAACTCAGTGTTCCTTTACAGTAACCAGTAAGCCCGTGTTTCTGTCTGGACAAGTAGTTTTGCTAATAGAGGAGATTACAATTGAGACATTTAACCTAAAATCTATAATATGATGATAAAACAAGACATATGTGCTCTCTTAAATGTCCAGCTTTTGTGAAGAAAAGTCCATGTCAAGTATTAAAAGGTGTTCGTGGTACTTTGCAAACAGTAATACGGGACTACGGGGACTACAAGGAGTGTTTATTTGCTCATCAGTTAAAGTCCACCTAGTGCAGGGTCTTTGTCAGAAGACGATGGTTAGAGGAAAATACAAGTGCAAGGCAAACTCTGTGTGTGTGTGTGTCTCCCTTTCTCTCTCCCCTCTCACCTGATAGTTCTTGATGCTCTCCCAGCTGCTAGCAGTCTGCATCTTAGACTTCTCCTCTACTGAAAATTACAGTAACATCTCTGTGTATAGTAGGCTTCAGTGAAGATTTTTTGCTTTCTGTTTGAACATCTTTGTAATTTCCTGTTTTCACTTTTACAGTCAAAAATGTAGAAACTTTAAAGAAAACAGATGTTCTCCTGAACTAAGGTAAGAGTATTAATGTGTCTACATCACGCTAAAGTTTTTGGCCCCACCAGCTTTGTCTTCTGTCCTGCAGAGATTTCCTCCAGAAGATAAGCAATCTAGGCTTTTAATTTGATTTTATCGTATTGAAACAAGAATGTGTACATGCAACTGACTTATAGGCAAGTCTCTGCAATTGTGTTCCTTATTCATACTTGATCTCATGCAAATGGTTTGCACCTTTGTTACATGTGTAACCTGTATTTTAAAGCAATGACTAGAGTGGGGTTTACGCTGAAGCTGCCATCTATTAATAATATACAAGAACCCTGAAATATATAAGTATCCTGAATACTCATTAGTTTATTGAAAATTCCCTGGACAAATTAGGTTCTATTCTGGTGAGAAGAAAATTGCTTTATGGATGAGACCAAAAAAGAAGTCTTAGCATAGAACGTGGTTCATTCATGCATAGAAGCACAGCATACACTCAAAAATAATTCAGAAATTGTTTGGTTTCCATGCATTTAAGTACTCTTTAATCAGCAACTGGTGGTAGTTTGCTTTCTTCTGGATTTTTCATTTCAGAGCATATGAACATATATATTATGGGAATGGTTACTTACAGTCTTATCTCCCGTGCTGTCAGTATGATGACATTTTTCTCATTTGCATTTTATGGGTTGAATTACCAGTTCAGCCTGTGAATGTATATTAAAATACTTAGAGAAATCAGAGAGAAAACAAACTTCTACCGTTGCATCCAAATACTAAAACTTCAGGCATGAAACTTTCCTTGAAAGGAGGTGTGATTAACTGTACTCTTACTTGGCCATTTGCTCATACACCCTGCTTGGAAGAACTCCAGCACTTCAAACTTATTTTTGTTGTCAATCAGCAAACACACGGAAGGCTTGTGACTAGCATTATATGATGGTGTCACCACAGATAAGTAGATAATGAAGGTTTTGCCTTAATACTCTACTGTATATAAATAAACCCTGATTTTGTTCTCTTACTCATTTAAAAAAAAAAGAAAAAAGAAGAAGCCAGGCGTTGTTCCATTAGAGTCCAGTGGTAAAGCAGTACACTGAATTAATTTTAGGTGCTTGGAACATATTTAAGCTCTCTTTCCCTGAAAATACCAACACTGTTAAACTTGGGAGTGGACACAGCATCTCGTAAGAATATGTGAAATTCTACCGGGAAGAAAACAATGCCTGTAGACATGGAATGTGTTGCTGGAGAACACAACATAGTTATTATTCTAATGTGGTACGGTTAACATGCCAAGGTAATCCTTGTAAAAATAATACTCTGAGTTCTTACTACCAACTTTCATTTATGAATTTCAAAGTGCTTTATAAATACAGGTTAAATAAATCTTTTACATGCTTCACCTGATAGTAACTTCTGTGAAGGGGATGTCTCTGTGTACATTTCCAAAGGTCCCTTATTTCTAAAGGTTTCTAACTCTGCTGGACATTTTGACTGATTTCTACTTCCCGCCTCCTGCCCACCATCCCCAAAATTTTGCTTTGAATTGTGTGAGTGGCATTGCTTCCGGAGGCTGGAGGAGGCGACAATACTGGGTTGTTTAGCCTGGAGAAGAGGAGGCTGAGGGGAGACCTTATTGCTCTCCACAACTACCTGAAAGGAGGTTGTGGAGAGGAGGGTGCTGGCCTCTTCTCCCAAGTGACAGGGGACAGGACAAGGGGGAATGGCCTCAAGCTCCGCCAGGGGAGATTCAGACTGGATATCAGGAAAAAATTTTTCACAGAATGGGTCACTGGGCACTGGCAGAGGCTGCCCAGGGAGGTGGTTGAGTCACCTTCCCTGGAGGTGTTTAAAGGATGGGTGGACGAGGTGCTGAGGGGCATGGTTTAGGGATTGTTAGGAATGGTTGGACTCGATGATCGAGTAGGTCCTTTCCAACCTACTGATTCTATGAATCCAAGGTCTTCATGTCTCCTTCATCACTTTTCCCTTTGTTTCAGGATGGAGAAGGAAGAGGTTTGAGCCTCTGTGCTAGGCAGATGCTGACGCACAATCCCATGCAGCTGCGTGGTGTGGCTGCTGTGTGAACCCCTGCAGGAAGGGCCCTGGATTGGACAGGGTTGGAAGGGGGAAGGATGGAAGTGGGGAGGGATGTATATCAGTGGATTGACTTGGAACCCTGAGCTGTGATTGCTCTCAGTGCTGGGATTTGCAAGGGTGCAAAATGCCTTTTTTTCCCCCCTGCTTTATTATTAACTCATCTTCTCCTGGAAAAAATAATTTGTAAAAGAAAAATGAGAGTTGAACACTAGGCAGACAGAAAGATAGGGATGCTAACTTGGCTGATGTTTCCTTTGGGAAAACAGGCAAATTTCATCTTTTGGCAACAGTGGTTATTTTCAAAGTACTTTCTCTGTTTGAGCCGTAAGATTTTGTTGCAGAAGGCATTCAGCTTCACCACAGAGTTATTGCTGCCATAGTTACTGAAAGCTGCATTATGCTGTAGCAGCCGCCAGCCTCTGCATCAGCAGTGGAAGTGTTTGGGGAAGAGGAGGAGGAGAATTGCACAATAGGATCCCGGAGAGCTGACGACAAAACAGGCTGGAAAAATGTGGATTTACAGATGGTTCATTTAGCATGCATCATGCCAACTTAGTGGAGAGAAAAATGAGATGGAAAAACCCTTCAGCAGCAGTGGTATAATATTAAATTTTTCTCAATAATTTGTGATTATCTTTAGTATAAGGCTGTTGTCTTTGGGTTGTAATTTTACTTGGCGTTTTAAAATGTTTACATGGAGGAGGGGTAAATTGATACTTCTTGTTGCATTTGGTGCATCTAGAAATCTGCATGCTTTTAGGAAAATCTATGCAGGGTTGCTTTTTTTTTATATGCTGTATGCCAGTCCTGTGATACCAAGATTTTCTGTATGTCTTGATACCTACAGAAATGAAGCTGTTTGTCTTATGTTTGTCCTGAGGTTATATTAGTTCCTGCTACAACTATACCGAGTGCAGATTGCTAATGTGGGAAGGCAGAAATGCAAGCTATGGCAGAAATTGGTCTCTGCTTGATTCCTGTATCTCATATTATTCCTGTATTTCAAGTCTAAATTAAACAGTATGTCTGATTTAACATGTTTTAGATGAAAGAATTGAGTGATCTCATCTATCTATTACAGAATATAGCTAAATTCTTATGCTAGCTGGATTGGTATTTTTTTTAGTTTAATGATTTAAACATGTATTACACAAACTAATTGTTCTTTAAATTGTCTATTAGGTGATTTAGCTATGAAGTGTGTGTGAGTCTGTTATTTTCTTTCTGGGCCATTGTCACCTCATTTTTTAGTTCAGTTTTTCTTGTTATTTCCATAAACCAGCAAGAGCATGTTGACGTGACATAGCATATTTGAAGGTAGAAAGGAAGCATTACTTACTTCACGTTCTTGGTTTCAGCACTTTCTGCAAGAGACAGATCTGTATCCCAAACGAGCCAGTCATTTTCTTCTCACAGTTATCTCACAACCAGAGGAAAAATATCTTCTGGCATACCTGTGTTATGTAAGTGCCTCTGAATGAGTTGTCATTATCTTTTTGTTCCGCTTGGGAAGACTGTCTTTAAGAAGCTACTTCATAAAAAGCTGTTTAACATTCAATCTCAGTATTCAGATCTCTCTTTACTGCCCTGCTTGGTTGTTGTTTTGTGCTATTAAAAATTAGGAGGTGAAGCACAGAGGCACTTAAATAGCAGCAGAAGTGCAATTGGTATATGTACCTTCAGCAACAGTATTTTTACAGAAACCTTAGAGAGAGAGAGTTGTATCAACTTGCCACATCACCAGAACAAAAGCAGTAATAATGCTGTAATGATTGCTGTGCTCTGTTTCTTTTTCCAAGATTTGAAGTGAAGTATTGGGTGTGCTTCTGTACTTCGCCTTTTTAGGGTGTAGTCATAGTATAGAGCTGTGACTAGTAACTTCAGTTTGGCCTGCATCGTGTTCTGCTCTGTGTGCAAACACACATATGCGCTTGGAAATGCCTCTTGGAAAGGTTCTTATGGTTTTATGTTAGTTCAGCAAAAAGCCAGTACCACATACATGAGGGAATACACTAGTGCTGCTGAGAACAGCAGACAACACACATTAATGTGCATAGTTTGCATTGCTCATTCTCTAATACTTTATAATGTATGGGGGATGAGGGCTGGGAGTGTGTTCAGTGTTATTGGAAAGTATAAGAAGACCTTGTGACCCTCTCCCTGCTATAAACAGATGTTGCGTAGCTACCCTTGTGAGATCCTTGGACTGAAATCCAACACTGGGTTGTTTCCTATCCTTAGATGTTCTGGGTTTCAATTTGTTAACAGTTTGAACTCTGATATGTCAATTTTATGGAAAGGATGGCTGAGAGCTAAAAGTCGTGGTTAGGAAGAGTATGAGACATTTCATAAGAGGAATTTTATTTTATCTAACTCTAAGAGTTACAAAACAAGAATTTTTTGTCTACTGCTTTACTTTCATGCTTTGCTTTTCAGCCTTATTAGCAATGATTTACTCAGTTTCCTCCATCTTATACAGAATGGTGCTAATAATGATAAATGAGTAGAAATCAGCTCTTTTTGGTATTTGATAATGTTAATGGATTCTCATCATTCCTCCTGGATGAATGTGTTTTGTTTCTTTCACACACGTCTCAGGCTAAATGACTTGCCCAAGGTCATGCAAGTGTCCAGTAACAAATTTAGGCTCGTATTTTTCAACTTTCCAACACCATAGGAATCAGAGCTTTTATATGACTGTGAGCAAACCAGGTTGAAATCATCAACAGTATGCACAGTGAATTAACATTTGCATTGCTATTGAGGTTTATTAGTTTTAATGTATTTAATTTACAAGAGGCTTCAGCTGACATCAAGGAAAACTCTGTATTAAGCTTAATGCATAGGCATCCAGAGGCAATCCTCACCCTGAAGACCTTGCAGCCTAAGTACATGAAACACAGAGATGATATAACTGCTCCAAAATCAGAGAGATTTTATCACAGATCAGAACTTTAGCCTCCAGGCTATATGGCTACTCCATTACATTTCCCTTGGAAAACATGGAAGATAACTTGGAAGCTGCATTCAAGGAAAGCCTCCCTTGGATTTATCATTAAAACTCTGTGAGCTTTTCCTAAATTATATCCTTTGGATTTAATACTGTGAAAAGTGATTCTTCTTTAGTCAACCAGTCTAGCTTTAACCTCTGGGCTTGTTCCCTGGGAGTTTGTGCTGTTAGAAATACCTGAACAGATGGAGATTTGTAATGGTCATACGAGTGTTCCAGTGCTGCAGTGAAGTGTCAATTCAAACCTACTTCAGCTGAATGAGAAATGAGGCATCTCATTCCTATTTCCTGGGGATCAATTAAAGCTTATCTGAGAGGAAAAAGAATACAAATCACATCTGCCACAAAGATGTTGGCATCTTTGTAGTCAAGCCAAGGACAAATAGGTCTTGGAGCTGCCTATTCTTATAATTTGTTCCCATGGGTCCCAAACAGACACAAACCATTTAGCAGATGACAGTGGCAAAGTTTGTACTCTGCCTGTTTGCACCATGCCAGGCAACTGAACAGAAGATGTTCGCTTTGGTTATTCTCACTGCCGTTAAATTTATGTGAATGTTAAAAGCAAATTGAATTCTGTTTTCCTCAGACGAGCAAAAGAGAGTCACAGTAATATTGTAAAATACTGAGTATGTTAAGGCTTTCACGTAGTAAAACTTTCCTACTGCTCGTTAAGGAAGTACAGTATATGTTGCTCCAGAAGATTTGTAAACTTTGACTGTCTAATTGTTTAATCTGTTTTGTCTGCTAATCTAGCACACAGATTCAGAGTTGTTGCAGTAGAAATGGTTTCCTTGAACACATTCATACAGTTCTAAATGGAGATGACAAATTAATTCCTGTGTAGCGGAGGTCAAATGCTCTTTTCATACAGATGACCTTGTAATGGTAATGATTTTTACAAAAAACATGTTTCTGAAGCATTCCCTTTCGAATTTTTAGTTTTTTCTTTTGACCTTCAGGTCAAAACTCTTTAGAGTTTTGATAACTTTGCTCTCTTTAAAAATATAGTAAATACATCATTATAATAAATACATAGTTTACTTCATTAGTAAAATATATTAAAACTTCTTTTCTGGACTTAAAGGTTTAGTTTTCTGAGGTTACTTATAATAATGTGGTGTTTAGAAACAAAACAACAGGCAAAGATCACATGTTACCTTTATATATGCTATAATTTGATCTGATAATTCCTTTCAGAGGGTTAACGTATTTTGACTATTATCACGGATCATGCGAAGAATGGATATTATTTGGATTGTTAATTCTCTGTGTGCATGTAAAATTTTAGCATGCAGCCAGGAACCAAAAGGCAGTTTTCACAAGTTACTCACATTTCTGATCACAATTCTGCTCCAACCATAAAAGCAGTATCCTAATACAGTTGTTGCATCCATCAAAGAATTGCGCGATCAAGTTCTTTCCTTGGTACTGGCAGAGACTGTCAGTGTAATCTCAGCAATGCCTGTAACCCTTTTTAGATTGGAGATTTTTGATGTGAGAACAGAGAAGAATGTTTTGTCATTTCTATGAAGCACTTTGGAGTACTTAGATGACAAATATTCTATGTAGTATTATAAAATTTTATAAACATCCCTCCAAATTTAATTTTTGGAAGATCTGCAGCAAAACGAGAAAAGGCTATTTTTAAAATTCTTTTTGCTATTATCTTACTGGTGGTGGAATTTTCTGCTTCACCGTGAGAGCTTTTATATTTTCTGGCATTCATGACGTTTACAGGATTGTAGCCTGCTGTGACGTGCATATACACAGCTACTTTAGCATTTGAGTTTTTGTCATACTGCACCCTTACTGAACAAAACAATATCTTCAGTACCGTCTGTCTTCCTTTAGTAAGATGGTTTGTTTTATTGCAAATGTTTGGTATTCATTTCTGGTTTAAATTCACTGTCAACAGTTCCAACAGCAGAGAAATATATGCTGTGCATGAAGAGTACAAGCAGAAACTGAGAGACCAGGAAGCTTTCCACAGAAAACAAATTCAACAGCAGCAGCTCTATGTTGAGGATTTAAAGCAGCAGATCCTGAGAGGACAGATCAAAGCAGTGCAGGAACTAGAAAATGACCAAGCACTAATCAACCAGCAGATCCAAGAAAGTAGGTACCTTCATCTTCCCCTCTCTCACTTCCCTTCCTTTACTGCATTTTTTCATTCTCTTCATGTTTTTTTGCACACATTATGGATGTGACTTTTATTATGGCTTATTACTAGCTTTATCTCATAATTACCTTTCCCTTGGGAACTGTTACTAAGCTTTGATTAACAGGACTAAAAGGCCTCCTTTGCAGTGCAACAGCAGCGCTGTTTAATTAGCTCTGTAGGTCACTGCTGGGAGAGACTGCACCAGCGTGGAGCTCCCCTGTGGCACTGAGCCTCTCGTCTCCCAAGCTCTTGCCTTTCCTACCTCCCTGCAGCTTTGCTCTGCTCAAGTCTGTAGTGCAGCTCTGCCCTATTGCAATGTATTCCCGGTCTGCTGTTGTGTTTTAAGTTTTTCTTGTAATATACTTCATCCAATGTTTCATCTAATGAGTTGTTCTGAGATTGAAATTGAGATGACTGTGAGGATTTCCAGCCATAAGCTTTCAGGGGAAACTGCTCTCATAACAGGGTGCAATAGTAGACAAGGAGCACTTCCAAGACAGTCGTGTGTGTCAGTTGAAGTATTGTGTGCATTTCATTGATGATGTCACCTTTAACAATATAGACCATTTTCACGTGTTTTTAATGAATTTCAGCCATTAGGAAAAATAGGGCTATGGCATAAACCCATGGCTGAAATTGAATTTTCTGTGGTTGATATGTGAGTTTTAAACAACTAATACAAAGAAAACACATCTGAGAAGTAGGTGGAACACTGAAATCCCAGCCCCAGTTAAGGAAAAGAGAGTTTCACTGGCGTTTATATAGTCAATACCTCCAAACGCACACCCTGCCCTTTTATAGTATGAAAAAAATGTTGGAAGGTGTTCTGTGGCAGAAACTGAAGTGCAACAAATTAAGATAAGGGTAAATAAAATCTGCATCCTATTTTTAAAGATGATTAATTAGTAGTATTACATTCTCCACTGCTGAATTTGTTTTAAACCAAAACTGAATTCAAAAAAGAGCCATGCTTTGGCTCAAATAGGAGTTATTTCTAGGAATTTCTACGGTGTTATGCAAGAGTACTAAAGGCTAGATCAGAGATTAGATTTTGAATGACAAATAGCAATGTCAGAAAGTGGATCCACAGTGTATTTGGAGAGGTATTTTTTAGTGTCAGTGGCTTCTGTTCCCCGAGGTGCTGCTTTGCTTGCAGACAGACATGTTCATCAAGATGTCTTAGTGGAGTTGGGCTGCTCCTTAGCAAGTTTATAAGCTGATTTAGGAACATTTTAAACCTTGAGACGTTTTTGACCAGGGAAATTGGGTGGTTATAGTGTTCTCTAGTTTGTCTTTTCATGAATTATTTAATCCAGTTATCTTGATAAGCAAAGTATGCCTATTACAAGGGCACCATTCCCACTTGGCAAAACCTGTATTGGTTCCTAGAAGAAAACTTCTGTGAATTTTTTGAAGCTTCTCGGACCCAAACTTAGGTGCTCTGCTATCTTTTAATTTTGCCAGCCACAATGAAGAGACTAAAAAGAAATTGTGATGATGGGATGTAGCAGAAATGGACTTAAGATATGTAGATAGTACAGAGAACCAGAAGAGTTCCCTCCAAATGTCTTTATTTTGTGGCTCTGTAGACTGGTTCTCTGCTTCAGTCTATTTGTGTTCTTTTTGCTGTGTTCACCTGAAGCTCAGCCAGGCAAGTTTTTTTTTGCCATCCAAATATAATTCTTCACCTGGTGACACACCAAAGTTCCCCTTTTCTGCGCCCTCTGTCTCAGCTCCTGACAGAGGCAAGTTTGTTAGCAGCGATTGTCATCTTAGAGCTTTCAGCTCTATTGCAAGGAAACTCTTATCTGCCAGATATTCTGCTTGCCAGAAACATGCTGAAGAGGGCAGAACTGGAAATAAAGAGTTGAGAAAAAAGCTTTGTATGTGAAAGTTAAAAATATTATTAAGAAAGTAGCTCAGGTTGAAGCCAGTGCACTCTGAAAAACCTCTAACCACATCCCCTGTGTGGAGTAAAGTAGTCTTGTATCCAGGGTTAAAAACAAATCAGTGTGGTGTTCTGTGTTCTCTACTCCTTCCCCGCTGACTGCAAAGATCGGGTTCTGAATTTTAGAGAAGATTAAATGTGTAAGCAGAGGGAACATATTTATCAAATCAGGTTAGTCAGTTTTTGAGCATATTTAGACATTAAAAAATCAGAGAAACTAACTCTCTTTGTGGAGCGGGCTAGTAGTTTTACAAAAAATATGCATTGACTGGTGGTATGAGCTTTTATGGTTTTGTTGGTTCTGTCAAGTTAAGGCAGAAGGGATAGAAATAAAAGGTACAGAATGTTTGTTTTAGAGTAGTTGTAAACAACTCACATGCTGTCATGAGAAGTGAATAAAATTTTAAGATTTTACAAGTACTTGTTTTTTCCCTCAAAATGTAGGAATTTATTAGCCGAAGGCTCATCAGTGTGTGCATGAAATTCCATTCGCTGCATTAACACAGTCTCCGTTCAGCTTTGTACAACTTCCTCTTCTAGTTCCCTTGTTAACTCTGCTCTCAGTGCACATACTTTCCTAAGTAATACATACAAAATTTAACGTGTGATTTCAGAATAATTAAAGTAAAAATAGTAGTGTGTTTCACAGTAAAAAGCCAATGAAGTCATACTCAATACTGTGAATATATAGCCTATGTCTGAATTGAGCTCGGGCCTTTAATGCTTCCACTGTATTTTAACAACAAAATTGAGGTGACATTTGAGTGTAATCTTTGAGAAACTGTGTTCTACTCTTTGCTTACAAACAAGGTCAGTGCCCTTTTCTACATCAGCCAAACCCCTGCTTATATTGTGCAGTTGTTACACTAGTCCTTATTTCAGTGGCTTTTGTTTATCAGGAAAGTGCTACAATGATATATTTTTCTCTAAATGATTTGTCAAGACTGTGCTCTACCTATGTAGAAATTCTCTTCTTAAATGAGCTCTCAAGGCTGATTAAATTAAGAAACAAGACAGTAATGAACAATGGGTTTTGTATGATTTTTACTATCCTTCAATAATTGCTTTGTTTACAGACCAGCAGTGGCTTATAAATGAGAATAAACGACTGGCTGCCCTTCAGCAACAGCAGAGGGAGTGTGCGGTGCAAACAGAGCCTACGCCGTGTGCAGAGGCTGAGGTGCAGAGTACCATTGGGCTGGAAATCTGCCCTTCCCTGCTGCAGCAGAACAAGAAGAGACTAGTACAGCTGGAACTTCTACGAAGATACTCCTTAAAAAAGGCAGAAAGAAACATAAGACGGAAAAAGGTCAAATTCCATTTGGAAAGGATAGTCAAGAAGCAGAAGTTATTAGAAGCCAAGCAAAACCTAGAGCAGCTGGAAGCTAGCTGTTGGCTCCATGAAGAGTGTGTGAAACAGTTCCAAGTCCTAAACAAATGTACTGCTGTACTGTCCTCTTCAGATCACCAGTTGCAAAAGAGAAGAAAGTCACTGGGTTCGGGTTCTTTGCAGCACAGGCAGTGTTTGCTCTGTAACCCACATCTGCCTCAGGTACCCAGGTAAGTTAACATCTGCCAATCCTCTGCACTTCCGAAAGTAAAGTAAATTCAAGGTATTTTCAGTGGCCACCTATAACACAGAATGGTTTTCAGCCTATTGAAACAATCCTAAAACTGGAAGTATTGGTGAACTTACTATGTAAGGGCTGGAGCACTTCTCGTAGGAGGACAGGCTGAGAGAGTTGGGGTTGTTCAGCCTGGAGAAGAGAAGGCTCTGAGGAGACCTTATAGCGACCTTCCAGTACCTGAAAGGGGCTACAAGAAAGCTGGGAAGGGACTGTTCACAAAGGCTTGCAGTGATAGGACTAGGGACAATGGGTATAAATCAGAGAGGGGCAGTTTTAGGCTGGACATAAGGAAGAATTTCTTCACTATGAGAGTGCTGAGGCACTGGCACAGGTTGCCCAGGGAGATTGTGGATGCCCCATCCCTGGAGGTGTTCAAGGCCAGGTTGGATGGGGCCTTGGGCAGCCTGATCTAATGAGATGTGTCCCTGCCTGTGGCAGGGGAGTTGGAACTGGATGATCTTTAAGATCCCTTCCAACCCAAATTTGTCTATGATTCTATATTGTATGTCACGTGAGCTGTTTATTCTTTTTCCTAAGATCTGTACAGTGCATTCTCTGCTTAGCTTTTTGACATGGTCTTTCTCACTGTTTTACATTCCTCTCTCAAGCCTTTCTGTATTTTTTACCTCTTTGTGAACTCTTTCTAGAACTGTCTGGTAAAAACTAACTTCTGCTTCCTTTTTTTCTTGATCAGTGTCAAACTCTTCCTTCTGAATATTTCTATGATTGGAGTGATTCTGAATTGGACTTTTAAGTTGGCCAACCTTTCTCAAGCTAAATTAACCTCTCTACACAGTGCTAAAAGGTTAGGGTGCCAGGGTGTCTGTCACAGCATGGTCCTGGAAACAGGAAATAAACTCTGCAGTGCAGATTTCTGTGACTTAGAACCATCTGCAGCTACTTGAGCCTACGAAGACTAAATACCGAGCTATACTATATAGCATTGAGCGATTCCTTTGTGTTGCAGAACATGTTTCAGGATATCTAGAGGACTGCATGCTTATTGACGAATTTGCTTTTGAAAGGCATTAAGATTCTTGCTTAACATCATTACTCTGAACTACAAGAGATTATTGATGTGGAAACATTAAGTAAATTATTCAAGCAAGATTTTCGCTTTATTTCTTCTTTATTTCCACAGCTGTTTGTTGATGACAGAGACCGTCTCTAAGTTATCTACCTCACCGAATATTGATCGATGCTGTGAAGACAGTGCAGCAGGGAGGTTGTCATCTGTAGAATATCTTTACAGAAGAGGTAAAGACACTTCTGGGAATGATGACCTTAATGGTGAAAAAGGGATCTCCTTTTCAGTCCAGAGGCAGCTAACTGAAAACCAAAAAACATCTTCATCTGGAAATAAAAAAGGAGCTAAAAAAGACTCTAATGATTCAGCTACCATGGCTTATATCAATAAAAATGATAAAAAGATTGAAAAGTTGGATAACAACCCAGGGCAAGCTGGATCTCAAACCCAGACCTCTAAAGTATCCTCTCCTAATCTTTTTAAGGAGAAAGATGAGCCTGAAACCTTTATTACAGGGACAAGGATGACAAAAGCAAAGGTGCTAGGAGATTTAAGTCAGCCTTCAAGCAGTAATGTAGAACAAAATAAAGCTCAGGTGTCCAATAAAAATACTAGAATGGGTACCAATGGAAAAGGCCACAGGTCTTCTCCGGAAATCTTTCTTAAGGAAACAAAGAAAACAGTGTGTGTACCCCCCCCATCCATGCATGTAAACCAAACAGCCAAGAACTGGAAGGGAGAGCCTGATTCAGCCTTGCCAAGTCATGAGAAATCCTCAGTAGAAGGGCGAGAATTTCTGATGGTGGCAACATCAGTAGGAAATCTCACTAAGATGAACACACAGGCACCACTCTCTTACGCTGAAAAGAAGTGGCATAGTGCTGAGATGTTAAGTGCTGGAATGTCCAAAACAGCTACAGATGTTCTGGGCAACTGGCAAGAGGATGATGAAAATGAGATTTCTGATACTGACAGTTCCTATTCTGTGGATTCTCTCTCATGCGCTTATGCAAAAGCTTTTACAGAGAAACTGAAACAAGAAGATTTTGACAGAAATAAATGTCTTGCCAACCCAGAAGATTCTGAGAGCGATGACAGTCAAATGTCACAAGACTCTCTGGCAGAAAAGGAAAATAAAAGCAAAAAACAAAATAAAAGCCAATTTCACAAATCAAAGGCCCATGATAAGCCAGCTAAGCTTTTCAAAAGCAGAACTGATCACCATATTTCACCTTTGGTGATGTCATATGCATCTCATAGAAGACTGGGAAAGCCTGAAAGAAGCTTTTCTCTGGACAGTTTAGCTGATGGAGAAGAGATGCTACCAGAAGATCCAGTAGAAGAATCCAAATCTGATTCATCTGATGAAGTACCAGCAGAGATTTTTTGGAAGTTACAAACTCCTCAATCGCCAACTACACAGACTGAGGAAGACTGTGAGTCCGAGACCTGCAACAGAGATACCGAAGGGACAAATTATGATCTGAAGCTGAACAGTTCCTTTTATTTGGATAGTAAACCACAGCCCACTTCCCATAATGCTTGCAAGCAGTTGCTAAAGGGGACAGAAGTCTCCTTTGTAGGACAAGATAGAAGACTGCATTACGCAAGTGGAAATCCTTTCCGTGCTACTGATGCTTGGTCTTCGTGTGACTCAAAGGTTGATATCAGCAGCACCAGAATAACAGCACCTTCTTCCCATGAAGATTTGGAATTTCAAGAAGCTCATCTATGCTCTTTGAGCAAACCAGAACTCTGGCTGAAGAAAGATGATCTAAAGCAGTCAGCTGCTGAAGTTTTTTTTGTTTCTGGCTCGAAGCAGATGCACAACATTACTCACTTACCACATCACATAAACGAAAGAAACACAGTTTTTTCCTCTGATACATCAGAAGTACCTTTACCTGAAACTACAACAACTGCAAGCAGAATTTCTGAGAGTGGCTCATTAGGTAAGATTCTTAAGGGATGGACAAACTCTAATGAAGATTCTTCCTTGGTATCGCAAGATGTTCTGTCCTCTTTTGTTAGCTCAGTAGGACCAAGCTCTTCTTTTGTTCCTATTTCTGCAAAACATGATTATTATGAACATTCAAGTTCGAATCAACCTGAACAAGAACATCTGAATGAATTGTCTATTTATAGGTCTACCAGTGAATGCACACAAACATTCAGTTGTTTGGAAAGTGCCTCCACCGCAGACTGCTTGACACTGGTACCTAGGAAAGAAGAGAGTTCTCTCCCCAAAACTCATCCAGAGCTGCTAAAAGATCACAATCTGAAAAAAACACCTCTTATTTCTGTGTTGCCTGTGCACATTTTGGAGCAAAGAAATGGCTGTTTAGAGGCAAATTTAGAAGATAATTTCTTCAGAACTTGTGAAAAAGATGGTCTTGATGATGACTACAATAATTTGATGACAAAATCAAATACGACAGATTCAGGCAGTGGAAATGCATCTATTGGTGCGTCTGCTGCTGCATCCTCTACTGAACTTGCTCATAATATGACCTCAACACAGACAAGTGGACTGGTTTTACAAGTCCAGTTTGGAAACCATGAGCAGCTTTTTCCAAAAAGGGAAATACCAACATGTGGTGAAGGTTTCTTTCTCAATGACTTAACAAATGATAACTGCTCTCTTTTAAGCAGCTACGAGTTTCAGACATTGGCGGGACAAGGAGTGGAATCAGGTGTGATGGTAGATCTCCTCAGATCTAGGGAGAGTAATTTGCAAACAATGCAAGAAAAGGATTATGATCAAATATCTGCAGAAGAAATAGCAACAGAGACAGATCTTTCCTCACAGGAGACAACATATGGATGTAGCCCTTTAGTTGTTGCTCACAGTGTAAATTATGACCAATCTGCAACACCAATAGAGATGTCTCAGAGGGAGATTATCTGTATGGAAATGAGCACAGATAACTTGGCAGAGATTGTACCAGAGGTGCCTTCATTCAGAGATAGTGAAGAATACAAACCAAAGGGTGGAGACTTGTCTTCTCTGAATCATTATGAATTCAAAAGCAAACTTGTTTCAAAAGATTATTCCCGTGAATGTGCTCTAGCGGACAGTCAGGCAAGTTGCCTTTCCCAACAGTTTTCTACATTATGCATTGATAACACGAGAGAGGAAAGCAGTGAAAGAAAAGAACACAATGTCTTGAATTCTCAGGCTGAGCTTCAGAAAGAAAATTCATCCAAATGTGAAAACTTAGTGGTAAATGAATTAAATTATCTCATAGTGAATGTAAATGGGGAAGACACTGAGTCCTTCCCTGCTGCTATTTGTGGAAGTACAAATGATTTTCTCCCAGAATCCAATTCAAGCGTATTTTACAAAGCTTCAACAGAAACTAAGCTTTTTCAAAGTGCATCTGAGACTCAAAATTGTGATAAACTATTGGAGCGTGTCACAACAGTGAACAGAGATTGCAGTGCTGTATCTAATCTTACTGTGGAAGTCGGTACCAGAGAAAGCTGTTCTCACGTACATTCTGGCTGTCTTTGCACAACATCCTCTTCAAAATCAACAGGGCAGAAAAACAGTACACACAAGATGACCGACATTTCTGTGGAATTTGATACAACCATTCTCTTGGAAACAGAAACACAGAACAAATCTGTACTTGAATTGAAAGAAGGTATTTTTGGAAGCTGTTGCCCAGAGGATATCTTGCTTATTGAAGATGATGTAAACTCAGAGTCGGGAAGAGTATTTGAATACAAGACAAATCCATCAGCTACTGTTTCTCAGGAGGGGAGTCTGTATATAAATAAAGAATCCAAATTTTTAAGAAACCCAAAAACCAACGTGGGAGAAACTATGTTTCCTTATCAGAATACAAAAGCAAACACTGATGAAGAAATAACAAAGTTAATCAATAGCACTATCAACTTAGAAAAAAATGCACTGGAAATTAAATCCAGACAGATTGAAAGTTTACCTGATTACCCGGTAGCTAAAGTCCAAAGTGTACCTGAAGGCAGGCATGAAGAGGATTTCAAAGGCGTTCATCTCGCAGAGGATCCTAAGAAACCTAATGATATTGTAGCCTGTGAAGTTCAACGTGAGTTTTGTACAGATCTGTGCCCGACACATGAAGAGGCAGAGGATGAACTGCAGGTAGGCAGCACCGGAGTAGAACACACTCAGGAATTAAAAACACTTGTGCATTCTGGCAGCTCACTTGAAACAAGCAGCTTTTACCAAAAAGAAGAAAGCAAGAAAATAGAAATAGATATTTATTCACCAGAGTTTTCCGTTGCTCCCCAAAACACTCCTTCAGCTCTGCATTCTCACACAACAGATACTAGTCAGAATACTTCAGGCTTCCTTGATACTTGTGAGGGGCTTTTACAGATGAACAGAACAATAGAAAATGTGTTTACTGCAGAAGACGTAACTGCAATAGTACTAAGCACAAGTAGGCATGGAAATATTTTAGCAAAACCTGAAAATGAAGGACAAGTAAATTGTAGCAATTCAATTGAACACTGTTTACCAAACTGTGTGCCCCAGGAAGACAAGGTTAATGAAGTGACTGAGAGTGAAGAACAAATTGTGATGCACACTGAGGGGCTGATTACTACCAGGGAAGAAGTTATATGCACAGATGAAGAAGTTTTATTCACTGAAGAGTATCCAGCTCTACATCAGATGAATAGTGGCAGGGATGACGAAGAAGAAATTTTAAATCAATTTAAGATCCCTGAAAAATACCTGACAGCTTCAGAACTAGAACAGAATACATTGTTAGAAGATGATTCAGGGTACCCTGATCCTACTGAAGTCAGTGAAGATGGTGGCTCAGTGAACTCTGTTGAAGATACAAGAAACGCAGTCATGAAAGATACAGATTCATATGAATATTCAGTAGATGATAGTACCAGTATTCACCAATATAGAATAGAAGAAGAATTTAAAAGTCTCCACATTAAAGACGACAGCCGGACGTCTATGAGTTGCTCTATGCAATATCCTGAGCACAGCACTTCAGAAAACTTGAGTGTAAATACTGTTAGAAAAAGATGTGGTATTCCTGAATGGGATCCAGTAGCCTCCAGAGCTAAGGAGGAGAAAGTGCATTTGTTGAATCTAGTAGAAATGGCCGAAAGAGAAGAAGAAAAGCAGATGTTTGTAGAAAACACAGATGAGGTAGAACAGATAATTTTACAAAACCCGCATGAACTATTCTCTAAAACCAAAGACAGCTGCCAAATGACACATGATGACAGCAAATTAAATGAAATCTTAAGAGAAAGCCAGTGGGTGTCTACCAGCTTTTCTAGAAATAGTGAAGACATCAGCAAGCAACAAAATTTACCAGCAATGCTGAAATCTACTGAAAAAGAACAAGAAGGTTTACTCAAAGGCTCCTCGTGTCAGTCTGTAAATCATCTTTTGTATTTTGGAAGAAGTGATGATTCCCAGCCTGTTGAAGATGTTCCCACTACATTGAAAGGACACGTAAAACCATGTAACAGCAGTGCTGGAACTGGAGCTGTTCTTCCTTACTATGAAACATTAATGGAGAGTGAGAACTGTGTTGGTAAGCCTGTTACAGTCAACAAAATGGGAGAAGACAATCATCCTTCTGATAAAACACAAAGTAAGAATGTAGCTTTTTTGCAAACCAGAACCATAGAGGACAAACAGGAGGAAGAGTCCTTTGTATTTAACGATGCACCTGATTATGCTGTGTCTAGGCAACCTGTCAATGAGAACAGCTCTTCCACTCCCTACAGTGCAGGTGGTCATGAATCTGAAACTGTTGTACTTCAGCAAGGGGCCAAAGGAAACTCATTTTCCTTGGACAAAATAGATGTTTCTGAAGATATAATTCAGGATGTTAACAACGCTAATGAAGAACACAGTGTGAATTTAATGGTTAAGAAACTACCAAAAGACTGCCTTAATTCTGTAGAAGATCCAGCTCAAGAGGAGAAGGATACTATTGCACCTGATTCACTGCTCTTGGATAATTCAAACACACTTTCTTCTTCAGAGAAAGAAGTACTGGAAGATACAGGAGGAGGGGAATTGCATTCTTTACTAGAAATATCTTTGCCAAAAATGTCACACAGTATTAATAAAACTTGCAAAGTACTTCACTCAGGGAGTTTATCGCAGCATAAAGAGAAGAAGAATCAGGGACACAGGACTTCTGAAGAGTGTTGTGTAGACCAGCCGGGCAGCACGATTTCTGAGAATGCTTCAACCCTTTCAGAAGGCCTGAACAAATCTCTCTGGGAAAATCCATGTTATAACAAAGAGTTTCTAAATTATAATAAGAACTCAGGCACTTCTGAACGATATCTTGGTCTCCTGAATTGTCCAGCATCATCTACAGATGTTTTGATTGCCAGCAATGGAGACAAAGGTAAAAATGATGCTGTTCTCTCTGAAGAAACAAAATACTTCGAAAACAAATCAACTGATTTAAATGTAACTTTCCCTGATGTTTCTCAAAAAGGAGATGAAAGGAAAAATAATTCTGAAGTTGCAGAAAGCATGCATGCTCAGAATAAGAAACTCCCTGAAAAAGTTATGGTAACGGATCAAAAGGAGAAAATAATTCAAGGCTCTTTCCAGAATTGCAATGACATAAAAGAAAATAAAATTCAGGAGTACTCAGAATGCTTCAGTAACGCTTCTGGTGTGACTATACCAGAATCAGGCTTGCTTACTTTTCAGAGCCAAGGACAGACTGGCAGTAAAAAATCAGAGCCTCTTCCATCCTACTTTGCAGAAGATACTGCAACTGATACACCATTGCAAAGCTCCAAGAACTTCAGTGCTTTTGATGTTTTTTGTTCACTTGATAGCTCAAATTCTCCAATAGTTAGTCAGCTTGAGGGCTCTCTGCGAGACAGTTTTTTGACTGAACAAGTGTCCTCCAGTTATACGGATGTGTGCTCTGTAAAAGAAGCTTTTCCCCAAGCATCTGCAAGTGTTGATCACCCCTCCTTAACACTATCTTCAGAATCTTCTTTAACTGCAGATAGAGGCCGTGGAGAAACTGGCACATATGATATTTCACCTACAAGTATGTTGAAACATTCCCCATTTGCTATTTTGCAAATACAAGACACTCAGTCTGATAAGGCTGTGGTATTTGATGAGCCAATACATGCTTCGGGAAGTATTTTACTTTCTCTTGCCAAAGAAAACAGGCATTGTCCAGTGTCAGACACAGAGGCTACTTCATACAAAAGTTCTGCTGTAGATGGGGAACCTGTATATGGAAGTAATTGTAAAAAATTCAACAGTGATATAAAAGTTGATCAGCATCACTGGGATAAAGTCCCACCCCAAGGAGCTTGTGCAGAACACATCGAAAAAGTACTAAATGATAATTCTCTTTTATTACCATCCCTACCTTTGGAGGATACTGGAACGGCAATTCGTGTTAAAGAGAGACAAATGAGAAAAATGCCTAACAGAAATGAGGAAGAACTGCGTTCAAATACTGGGGCTGAACATCTTGCAGTAGTAAACACAGAGCAGAGAAATATATTAAGTAGGGAACCTGTTGAGAAGCAAACTAGTGTATTCGCAAATTCTACAAATGAATTAATAGGCCCAGAAGTTACAGTGTTCGAGAGTCTGTGTGCAGGGGATGTTGATGTGGATCTGGAACACACCTGCAATTCACTTGGTCCAACATATCCCACATACAGCAGACACACTGATCCCAGACAACTGTATAACACTGTGTTGGGTTTTGAAAAAAATCCTGCAGATCTGCAAGATGCTTGTCAGTATGTGCCTGCAGGTGAACAGATAGAACCGGTGCCAGATAGAACAAATACAGATGGTAGAACAGGGATTTTGCTTTGCAAACATACTAAAGGTTCAAGTGTTGATAACGTTGATGATGGCACTGATGCAGACAATTGTTCACCAATGGGAGATGCTGTAATAATGAATAAGACTCCAAAATCAGAAAGACTAAAGGTTTCTGTAATGAATAATGAAAGTACTTCCATAATGTTTTTACCTGAAAACCATGATTTGCCTCCTCAAGAATCCAAACTGGTGCAATTCAGGAGCAAAAGGTTTTATTCTACCACACGCAATACAAAGAGCTATAAAAAAAGTGAACAGAGACCTTATTTACAAAGTCACAGACTATCAGCCCCAGCTATTGCTGTATTCTCTGATCTAGAACGTACTTCAGAATCTTCATCTAAGGCAGATCCTTTGTTATATTCTGCATCTAAATCACTACAAGATTTAAACATGAGTGTAGAACCTCCATCACCAACGGATGATGATCTTCATGGAACTGAAAGATTTTCAAAGCAGGAATCAAAGAACTTTCTACAGGTTAAATCTAAACCCAGATTTCAGCAAAGAATTGCACAAACTAGGAAGGTTGCAAACTGTGATCCAAAAAATTCACAAAATATTGCAGCAAGAACACAAAGCAGCGAGTCTTTAAAAGACTGCATTACTCATTCTCCATCATCCTTACTGCACACAGCTCAAAGATCGGTGGGTGTAGAAACAAACATCCATTCAAAGAGTAGTTCTGTAGCTCAGTGTAGTGAAGGGAAAGTTGAAGAAGCTGGATACCAGACAGAAACAGATTTATTTTTGCAAGACAATAAAGATGCAATGCATTTTAGTTCAAGTGATATCAACCCATATATTCATTCATGGCAACAAGATGAATCATGCAAGCTTGGCTGGAAGCAGTATGTTTTTGGAAGTGCAAGCGATGTCTCTTGTAATCAAATTCCTTTAAACCTGGAAAATCATAAAGTGATGAGATGTTCCAGTGTAGACAATGGACTGAATTCACAAAATTCTCCTTTTCATTCTCATCTCAGTTCGTATGCTACAGCAAAAGTTTTATCAAGCACTTTAAGCAGCATTGAAGGTCTTCAAGGATGGGACAATGTAAAACAAAACATTCAATCTGCATACTCAAGTGACAGCACCAAGCAATATAGCAACGTATCCAGTGAAACACTGGAAACTAATCCTGAAAACAACACTGCTGAATTTGAGAATCCTTCTGCACAACCTGGTAACTCTTCAGTGCAGGTTGATGAAATTGTACTATTATATCCTTCTGAGTCTGAAAGGTCTTCCAAAAAACTACCAGGGATTACATGTGATCAGGGAACACAAACAGCAACTACAGGAAGGTATAAAAGACAAAGACATCAGAGAAGTTATACCGATGTTTCTGCAAGAAAGCAGGAAACAAACAGAGATTTATTTCAGCAATCTTCTTCTTGGACAAGCATGCAGAATCTGTCCATGCATCTGTCACAGCTTCTACAGAACACTTCTGAGCTATTGGGAAACCTCTCTCAAAAGAGTATTATAGATAACGAGCAGCGTGCCACAATCAACCACAGAGGAGCTGAAAAGGGTGTAAAGGGTACTAGATCAGATAGCTGCACTCAGACTACAGCAGATGTAGGCACTCAAACTGAGATTTTGGAAGAATCTCGAAGCAAACATGAAGAAAAACAAGTGGAGGCAAAAATGGAAAATGAATTGAGGGCAGCTCAGGCAGTAAATGTGGATTGGAAAGGAATAGGTGCAGATACAGTAGGTAAGATTCCAAAAACGAAAGAGAAAACACTCTCTCTTGAAGAAAGAACACAAGAACAAACAGGGATGAGAAATCTGGGCAATCCTGACTTCCATGACAGTCTTGACAGCATTTTGGAAGACTCCTTTATGCATTTGCCTCTCTTACCCAGAGGCTCTGCTCCTATCTCGGATCTTCAAAAAACATCATTAAATACACAGCATAATGTTGCTTTTGCGAGTACCAGAGTTTCATCTGTCACATCATCTTCGCTGAGTTCAGGGCAAGATGGTTCTTCATGCACTGTAGTTAGCAGCCCTACTAACAGCACCTCTCAATCTTCACAATCTTCTGCTCAGGATCAAAGAAGTGTCAATGAACTAGAAGTTCCAGCAGAAAGAAAATTTTATTACAAAAACACCTTGCTAGTTGATAGGGCCTCTTCCCCTATTCTTACGCTTAGTGCTAGTCCCAGCAGCCAGGCTGCTTTCAGCAAGTCTGTCAGCCCTATTAAGGAACCTCTTGGATATTCAAGGGATGCTTTAAGTTCCCTTCACAAGCAGAGAAAGCTGAGGGCAGGGCCACAGTCCAGCAGGCAACCTCATGTGGACAGTTTTTCACAGACAGAAACAGACAGTGAAATGAGCACTTCTAGAGATCATAAGGACGTAAGAAAGAAATCTGGAAGTTTCTCAGATAAGAAAGCAGCCAAAGAGCTTGTAGGACAGGATGGTTCAAAAGACTTGGAAGAACAGCATAGACTCACGGTTGACACCCACACTACCATCTGTGCAAAACGACTCTATCACTCAAGTAGTATGTTGGAGATGTCAGGCCACAGGGAATGTTTAACAGATGATCTCAGAGACTGCAGTCCACTGGCACATTCACTTAATTCTATGTATGTTACGAGGGGAGAAAGAAGTTCTTCAGCTGGAATTGGACACAAAAAATACGTTGGTAATTCTACTTTGATTCATAACTACTCACCACCAAATGCTGACTTGCTTTTTAATCAAAAACTTAATGTCATTTGTTCAAGTAAGACAAATTCTGGCGTGTCTTTAGAACCTCTGGTAGGAGCATCTTCTCTACAATTCCACGATTTCTTCTGGAAAAATGAAGACAGCTGCCCTGACCCCCTCTCTGATACGAGCGGTGTGCAGGCTTCCTTCCAAGACAACAATACAGATTCTGTAACTGAAAGTGAATGCGACACAGAAATTCCTCTCAACAAAAGTACTACCTTTGCAAAGCCGTACCGGCCCCGGAGCTACAGTCTCCGTGACTTACCTATACACAACAAATTTAGCAACTGGTGTGGTGTTCAGGGCAGCCCTTCTCCTTCGTTACTCAGCTTGAGTGGCAGCGTGACTGACTTAAGGAGTCAGGCAGAAAAGAAACATAGAAGCACACAAGCGACAGAAATGGAAGGGAAATCCCAGCTTTGTGACAGCAGGAGCAGAGAGATAGAGAGGCTTCAGAGAGAACGTGCTCAGATCATGTCGGGCATTCACCTGGATCTGCATCAGCATCCCCTTACTGTGGAACTGACCGAAGCGAAGCTCAATTATGGCATTGGGGAAACAGATGCCTTGCTGAGGGCCCTTCAGAGCGGAACAGCAGATGACCCAGTAGCGATTCCAGTGAAGCAGCAACTTTATGAAAGGTAAATGCCTTAAAGCAGTGTTGTACCAAGTATTTTGAATACACTTCACATATGCTTCGTGCAGTGTAAATAACAATTCATAATGAGCACTTAATTATTCAGTTACACTGAATGAACTTTATGTGAAGACATACAGTAGTAACCTTATTTTATATACAGTTAAGTAATGCATTTAAGACAAAAACTGGGGTTACTTCAAGAAAATAGGGAAAAGTATAAGATTTGGTGTAATTAAAATCTAGTCACCCCACTCCTAAAATTTCTAGCAGCTATGAAAGTTCATCTCTATCTGGTATTCATGGTATGAAAGTATCATCTCTACCTGGTGTTCATGGGAATATATTTAATTGATTTATTGCAACATAAAAATAATTAGTATATCCTATTTATGGGAATATCTCATTCGTGCTTCTGTGAATAAAAGCTGCTGTATGAGTATGCAAAAACAAATTTAAAAACTCATAAATATGCTGAGTAAATTATGAAAATATCAAGATCCTTGATTCTTGCAATTGGATTATAGCACTCAGTTTAGGAAGCTGTTGTAACTAAAAAAAAATAGAACTAGTTACATTAGTCTCCATCCTCAGTTTGCCTCTCAGCCATCATAAGCAGTAACCAAGACCCTGTTATGCATTTTCTACTGTTACAAAAGTAGTGGAGTTTTAGAATTTCTGCATCATCTGTCAGTATGGGGCCAAAGGGGTATTTGTAAGGGGATGTACAGTGTTAGATTCCTATAAATTTTATATTACAAAGCTACCTAATATTAAAGTGTTTTAAAAAATTAGAAAACATAACTTCACAGGGTGCATTTTGTTGCTGTAACTACATTTCCCTAACAGACACCTGAGGACTATTGAAACTCTGAGGAAAGAAAGAGAAAAAAGGCTGCAAAGATACCAAAGAAGCCGAAGTCTAAGTCCTCAAAAGCATTTGAGTCTGTTGCAGACGCTGGATACAAGTCAGAGGGATCTTGATCTCCCCAGCAGACGCCGAGAATATCTGCAACAGCTGAGAAGAGATGTGGTGGAAAATACCAGGTAGGGCATTAGAAACCTCTCTTTTGGCCTGATGAACACTGGCAGTGTTCACGATGGGTGCACGTTAATGGTTCTTACTGACATCTGATACTTCTGTGGCAGAATTCTTCTCAATGCGGAAGTGTTAAACTTTAGGATAGAAATCTAAACTTTGGGATACACCAAAGTGGTAACCTTAGACCATATGGAGAGCTGACTTAGTGTCAGCTCTCCATATGCTCAGTGTAATCTCAATGGTAAACTGGACATGCAATCTTAATAATCATTTTCCAAGGTTAATGTCCGTGTAGCCTCTATGAGCAAAGAAACTTTTTGGAGGCTGATGCAGTAGTTTTTATTGCATTTCTGGCAAGTTCTCCTGTTCAGTATTGAAAGCTGATTTTTCTAAACGTGGTAATTTGTCAGCTGAGCTGATATAAAGTAATTATGTGTGTTTACCTATCCTTACAGGGTTCGGGAACCAAAAAGAAGAAGCATTCAGCATCCTTCTGACATTGAACTGTTGCTCCGAGATTATCAGAGGGCACGAGAGGAAACCAAATCTGAAATTGCACGAGCTAGGGACAAACTTCGGGAGAGAGCTGAACAAGAAAAAAGGCGTATACGGGAGCAAATATTTTCTCAGTTACAGAAGGTGAGCATTTACAGAAGAAAACGTTCTGCGTTATTCACATCAATGTGTTTTTTTTAAAGAAACATTACCACAGCTTAGTAATTCTTCTGTTTGATACACATCAGTGTACAAAAATAGAAGAATTAAAAGCAAATTTGAGCTTAAAAGTATCTCAGTAATACTGAGCTGATACCTTTCATGCTTTTGAACTACATCTTCTTGAAACTCCTAATGTTTTCTCATTGGATTGATCTTACACAGCAATCCTGTGGGCTATCTGCCCAGCCTGTGGAAGAGTTTTGCCAATGTATAACAGACTGAGTTATTTCAGTATATACTTTATTCTTTTATTTGTTTCTCTTTTTAGATTGTCCTCTGTGTGCATGTTTGTCTTGTACTTTTGTGTTTTTCTTCTGTGCTTTGCTACCAATCTTGCACAGTCCAAGTGTGTGCATTTTTCTTCCCAGGTGGAAGGACAATACCTCCTTAGGATGTTTCTTTTCTGCTCAGTTTCTGCTTTTATGCAATACACTTGGTCACTGCCTGACAGTGCAGCTTCAGTCATGGCTGCAGATGTCGTCTCCTCATACATGTGTATGTGGTACAAAATGCAACAAACACTCATTTCGTTGCTCAGCACCCCTTAAAGCACCTCAAATCCAGGCACCTGCACTGGATGACTGGATCTTACCACATCTTCTGCCATGTTTTTCTTGTGAAATGTAGACGTACTTCACCTGAGTTGGAAATCCAAAGTTAAAACTGCCCTTGAAAGTATGACTAATCTTGTATTTCTCAGTATTTTCTTATTATGTAATTATTATTTCATCATTCTGTGCTGATATTGGTTAGAGTAAGATCTTCAGTCTTCAACAACTACATTTGACCAGCAATTTAAGTCAGGGGCTATTTCTAGAAGTAGGCAAAGAGCAACATATGGGACTGGGAAGAGATCTTTTTTTTTTTTAACTTCTTTTTCTCCTTAAAAACATCCTAGCCCTGGTTTGATGGGGCCTGAACTCTCATATGTGAAGAATAACAACAGCAGAAGCTGCATTTTCCCGGACTGCCAGGTTTTACAGGGTGATTCGCTCTATGGCTTATCTAATCTTAGTCTTTCAAATGAGTCTGTTTATTTAATACTTTCTGTATGGCAAGAGCTTTTGTCCTGTCAACACTCCTTGAAAGAAAATGGACTTTAGATGATTTCTCTTCCATCTTTCAGTGCTGTTACTGATTTGACCAGCTGTTGTGCAAGGTAAGTTTTGTGCGGCTTCTTGTTTGTAATACTGTGATGCCTTTTACAGGAAGAAGCCAGGCTGAAGACTCTTGCGAGTACAAGCACTTTGTGCACAGACTCCAGCCTCAGCCTCTCCTCTGGCCCAACATCTGGTTACAACAGCGGTAACACTGCTACCTACACTGCGAGTAACCTCAGCAGCCAGGAAGGAGAGGTGAGAAACAACTGTCTTTGAGACTGATGTCTCCTGATGCTTCAACAGTAACAGAGAAATAATATAGGAACAGAAATGTTTTATGAGGTGGTTCGTAATCTGTCGCAGCTAGCAAGCAGGACAAATTTATGGCCCTAGCACACAGAGGGGTGGCATAGGGTCAAGGGAGCATCACCGTGTAATTGCAAAGGACAATGACACTTTTGGTTTTCTGAGGGTTTTTTTGAACACATAGATAAAAAACAGATAGTGTTTACTCTTGTCGGTAATGCCACTATCTGTCAGATGGTTTAGAAACAAGACTTTTCTTGTGATAAACCGGAACCTGATATTCTTGGTGTGCCTGAAGTTACTTTTTGGTGTATGCATCTGTGCTAGCTCCTTATGCTTGGTTTGGTAAACTTCATGAGCCAAGCTATCATTTCATAATGATAAAATGCCTTTTTCACCTGGTAAAAGGCAGAGGAGTTATCGTATGATAAAGAGAACTTCTCGCTTTGTAAGGCAGAATTGCTGCGGATATTCCATTTGTTGTGTAACATGATTTATTTTTCCCATTTCTCACCAAAAGCACCACTTCTTCTCTTTCTTAAACCAGGTTTCTTCTGGAAAAGCTTTGCTTTCAAGAGATACACGAGGTCGTTCAGCTGTTAGAAACAGTCAGCTTTATGTATTGGAGCAACTACAGAAGGATTCAACATTTGGTAAGTAAAACATACACCTGCTTATGTTTGAGTCGTATCCCAAAGCCTAATGAGACATGTCATTTATGCAACTCAAAGTCTAATTTGATTCTAGGTATTTTGAGGATGTCCTTACCATTACATGACTTCAGAAAAATACTGTCAACTATTAGCCAGAGCTTGCTTAGCTTTTCTTGGAAAAGTAGATGGTGGTCACTCTGAAGTTTGTCTTTTGATGTGGTAGCATCAAATTACAGTGTTCTGAGAAGAGATGAAGATAATGCTTTGAATGAACCATGGAAGCAGGAGGGGGACTATAAAGCTGCAACAAGCGCAGGATTGAACATGCAAGCTCTTATTTTTATCCCCAAGACGGATGTTACCTATTCTTCTTTGTGTTATTTTATTAGCTTTTCTATGGTAATAGCTGTTAAACTTGAGTGGCGCTAATACCAATACATGGATTGCCTAGACAAGGAATGTTATTAGCAGAATAGTGGTCACGGTTTTCCTTTTCATGTTTTTGGTTTCCTGCAGAAGCCAGCAGAATTCAGCCACCCCTTCCTTCTACTAGCATCAGCTGTAGCTTCACTCATGGATTAACTGTTTCAGTCAGCTCCTCTTCAACAGAAAGATACCAAGATTTATCCAAACATATCTTGGCTAATGCTACCACTGAGGTAAGAAAATAAGGAGAGTTTTCACTTAGTCCTGTACCCCCTACTGTAGCAGAAGTGTGCAGGACGAGCCTTGCTGTTCCACACCACCACTAGTTACCTGTTAGTCACAGAGGCAAACACTGGGCAACTTTAAATGGTGGGGGGAAGCAAGCCAGGCTGCAGCTGTGGGGTTCAAGAGAGACTGTTGTGTATCAGCTGAAATGTTTGAGTGAAGCCAGTGAAAGTCCTGAACTTCTCTAGCACCCAAAAATTCTTACAGTGCAGGTTTTACCTATCTATGTATGGCAAGGCACGAGTGTGCAGTCAGCGGCAAAGCATATCAACTTCATATTTCAGATCAGGTAGAGTCGCTCCGCCACCATGTGGAGATACGTGGTCCTCCCCATTTCCCATCTTCTTTAGGCTACAATAACAGGCTTAGGCTTATACATATCTATCTCCTCCTTCAGCAGAGAATGAGAGGCAAGTCAATCTCACTGCTAATAATAGTGATCCTTAAAGATTACTAGCATGATATATATGATAAAAATAACTCTTTGTGGTAAAGCCACCTTAGTGGTTTGACTAGAAGATAGTGTAGCAGCATGCAAAAACTGAACACAATTTATAGTTTGTACAACCTAGCTGTACGTTTGTCATTGTTTTCTAAGGTAATGGAAGCATGCTCTCATAACCTGAGGAATCTCTACGCATGCCAAGCAGCAGGTGGTTGGAAGTAAGTCTATGTGGGTCTTTATAATAAGAGACCTTTTTATGTATTTGGTCCTCTTCTGTGCAAATACCTTTTATTTGTCTTCAATAGGTATCAATGTACAGAGAAAGAGGTGCTGGTTTACTATAAAGTCTTCCCTTCAGCAACAAGGCATGGGTTTCTGGGAGCAGGAGTCATAGAAAGACCTCTTCCCTCCGTATGGGGATTAGTGAGAGACCCTGGCAAAAGGCATCTGTACGACAGAACTATCAACACAGCTCGAATACACAAGAAGGTAACCAGCCATATTCAGCTGGGTGAGTATCAACACAAATGACTGGCAGCCATCACCATTACAGACCTTCTCAGGTAGTCAGCCAGAAAGCAATTGAGTCATCTTATTTCTTTTTTCCAGGTTTGAATAAACAATGTCGTTATTAAAGACGGGAATTTCCATTTTGCAAGACTTTTGCAATGTAAAGATCATAGTAAATATATCTCACTGCAGAAGTACAGCTAGAGACACTCAAAATAAATCTGAAGTGGCTTGAAAAAGCATCTTAATGCCCCATTAGAGCATATGAATCAGAGCCTTGCTGTTACGCAACAAGAAGTTAAAATAAAATGCGTGTGTACATTTTAAATGAAAGTCATCAAAGTCTAATTCCCCCCTTTCTTTTTTGTTTTTGGGTGTTTCTTTCCCCACAGTATATTTAGTGACAGACGCTTCCCTCTGTTACCTAAAGCAACCCCGGGATTTCTGCTGCATTACCGTAGAAGCCAAAGAGGTAAAGTGAACATTCTCACTGAAGCATAAAGGAGTGATTGTTCTCAACTCACGGTTCAAAATCAGAAAGAAAAGGAAGGGGAAGCCCATGCTTGCATTTCCAGAAGTGACAGTATAACAGGGAGAAAAGCCAGGCTGCTACAACATGTGAATTATGGATAAAAAAACCCTGTAAATGATAAAGCACCAGCCATGCTCCATTAGGCAGTAACTTAAGTGTTACACAGCATATTCTGGTCACAAACATGCAGGATTATGACAAAAAAAGTATTTAATAAATGACATGGGAAATATTATTTCTTATTAAAAGACCTCTTTTAAGTATTTAATATGAGAAATATGGCTGATGGCAACTAAAGAAAAAACATTACTATATGCATGAGTTTCTTTTTAAATTGTCTTCTTTATACTTTGTCATTTGCAGGAGAACTTGTCAGTCTTGGCCGTTCAGTCTGTCTATGATGCATCCATGCCTCACCCTAGCAAAGAAGTGGTCAGAGGGGAGATTTTGCCAAGTGCTTGGATACTGGAACCTGATGTAGTGGATGGAAGAGATATCACCAGAGTTATTTACATGGCACAGGTAAGATTGTGCTCTACGTCCAATGTACACAGCGTACAGTAATGCAGAGAGAATCTTATTAGGATCGTGCTTGGGCACACCATGCTGAGTTTTTACAGCATCTAAAGCTGCTCCCTGGGATACTGAGACTCTTCTGTCAATGTTTATTGTATGTTGCATTCTCACATAGTGAGCCAGTAAATGTCATATCCAGACTGGAGAGTCTTGTTTGCATTGTCATCTTGCTCTAGACAAAGGAAGTCCATCTCGGGTTAAGACTGCTTTCAAAATGCATGAATATGCTTTCTATAACTGAAGTCATTAATTCTTCACATTTAATAGATAACTGGAATCCTAATCTTGACTTCTCTTTTTAAGAATAAGAAAATCCTGCCATCCATTGATTACAATTTCATCTGAAAAGTCGGCTTTCTGAGACAGTGGTACCAAGTACTTAAAAATGCCCAGAAGAGAATACCATAATGTACAATTTATTTTAAAGTGCTCATCTGAGAATTAAATGGAATTAGGCCTTTAAGCTTACCTAACTAAGCCATGCTTTTAAGATACAATTTTAAAAATATTATCTTAATATAAATATAAAAAATTTAATAATTAGTATTAAATTAATAATTAGTATTAAATAAATATAAAATTTTAATAATTAGTATATGCATTTTATAGTGCACGTGCAGTGTGTTATATACGCAGTTTAAAAATTAGTAGGTATTTTATATTGCATTTTAATATGTGCACATTTTCAGTAATACTGCATCTGTCTCAAATAGTAAGATTCAATCTAAGCTCAAACTCAAAAGCAGTGTAACTGCTGCAGGTGATGTCAAATACGCAAAGCTTTGAGTCTATGGAGTATTGAGAAGAGATACAAACCACACCGTAATAATAGGATTTGGCTATAAACTACTTCTGTGCTTAACACATACTTGCAACATTGGTGCTGTTCTAGGCTGGTGAAGTGTTTGTTCAGAAATGGCTATGACAGCCCACGGCCTCCCCCCAGACACATGTCCTTTCTTCTAATTTCTGCAGGTGGATCTTGGGGCCCCAGCTATCCCTGCAAGGCTCCTGAATTCTATTGCCAAGAGACAGCCTTTGGTGATTGCTCGACTAGCACATTTCCTTTCTAGTTAGTGTTCAGTCCAAAACTGGACAGCTAAGAGCAGCTGAAAAGTTCAAAGAGACACGAGCATCCGTAAGGTAATGTATGCTGGCTCATGAAACAGTCACAGTCAAGCCTTGCTTAAGGAACCTAATTGCTAACGCTGGATGATACAAAAATACAGTTAGAAAAAAGGGATCATTTTAGTGAACACTGCTCAGAACAAACCCAGTGACTTTCATGGGGAACCTGTCCTCCTGGAGACACCTGTGGAAACTCTCCATGGAACAGCAGGAAGGCACGCTCTCTCTATAAAGAGCAGAGGAAGAGACTTTGCTTTTCCATAGCTAGCATCTTACAGGCAGAAATGTAATATTGCATTCTGTTTCCAAGATGCTTCAAAGATCTGCAGCCTTTCTTTAAGAAAGGTTAGGCAGCACTGAGAAAAAGGCAATGGAAGCCATGAAATGCACTACAAACTGGAAACAGTACAGGTATGGCTTGAGACCTTTTACAAGCTCTTGAGTAGAGCTGCAAAGCCACTTTCTAATACTGAGATAATTATCCAATGGGAAATTCCTAACCGTGCAGATCTACTCAGCTAGCCAACAAATAATTTACTTCCCCTTGAAGGGAAGTTAAAACAGCATGATAGCCACTACTCATCCTACACCCTGGACAGATTTTTCTCATGTAATTGGCTGACTACTTGCAGCCAGTAGAAGGTATTTTGGATTGCCACTACACTGGGCAGCATCAGTGGAAAACACCACACCTCAGGACACAGTTTTACTGCACTGCAGAATTAGGTGCTTTGAAATAAAGAAACCAAACTCACAGTTGTATACAGTGATGCTTTGTTAGTACTGGCTTTTAAGCTTGTTTCTAGAATTTAAATCCTGCAAATAAGAGTAGTTCCAGCATTTTTCCACAATGGCTTTTTTCCATCAGCCCTTCTACACTTTTACCCAAATGTATTAAGATTTGACAATATAGCTGGTAATAGTCTTAATGCACTTTGTTCACAATGTGACCAGCTGCCTCACTGCAGTGAATACCAACTCTTCCCATTTGGTTACCTCATGGTATTTCTGTTGAACTTTGTCCAACAATCCTCCTGTCAGCCTTTATGTGTTTGTGTAACACACTTCCAAGTCTGGTCACACATTCCTAAAATTAACCATAAACACAACCAACACAAATATCTGAATAACTTCATGTAGTTCTTCAGCACAACAGTTGGTTACAAATCACTGTAGATATCTTTTCCAAGCAATAAAAGCTCCTATGATATGCCTTCTGTAGCTCAAAAAACCCACTTTGTTCAAGAACCTCTTGCTTTGTCAACTGAGAAATATTTATTCAAGCATCCACCTTACTAGACTCAGCATCTGCTACTGTAACACAGTTACTTTCAGTAAAAGATACATTTTCCCAGCGTACAGTGAAGTTAGCTGCTCTTTCCACCTTTAAGTTCAAGAGCAAAGATCTACTTTTACTATATCTTTGCACAGGTGCAATTTTGGCTCTCAGCTTCTATGTTGCTTCCTGTTAATAGGCACTAAGTTTTAAAAGAAAAGGTAATAGCTATTTAAAATTGATATTTAAGAGAATAGCAGTTTTGAGAGATACCAGCCCAAGGCTTTCTCCCCAATAAACTACACCATGTAGGATAACAAAACCTTTCACTTACAACTTTGCTTTGTTTTGACTTTAGATGGTCATGGTTACAATCCTAACACCAATATATTACTGTTCCCTTTTGGTGAGGCTCAGCCTTCTCCTAGAAGCCTGCCAAACTGAATCATGGCATGGTTCACTTCAAGTGTCATGCATCTTCCATAGCTCTTCAAGGAAAGAAAGGGGCAACCCCTCACAAAGTTTTCCACAACTGAGCAAACAGACAGATTTCCAGAGTTGCAACCTATTATACAGCCCCTCCTTTTTAATGGAAACCAAGAAAGGAAGTGCAAACAAGGCAGTAAATAAAAGCCCTCGGAAAACATGAGCAGAAACAGCATCACAATGTATTGGCTCTGTCCCAAGTACCGCTGCCATGGATTTCTGGAGGAGGCAAGGGAGGTCTTCATACACTCCACAGATTTGCTCAGTGCTTTGCTTTTTTTTCCCCTTTTATTTTGGACACGGCACTAGTGATAAAGCAGTTTTTGTAGGAAAAACATCTGGGGGAATCCTGTTGATCAATGATGCCAGTGCCTATGAAGGATAATGTCTTCTTGTACAGTGCATCAGATGTTTATTTTTATATATACATAAGATTTTTTCTATGTTTACAAATTAAGTTATTTATAGATGCTTGTTTTGAAGTGGTTTTATATGCTATCAAAACTAAGTTTTATTTTTATTGGTATTGAATTAATGTAACTTTTTTTTTACTACAATCTGCAATTGATACTAAAAAGCCTATTTATATGAATGTTTTCTTTTGCAAATATAACATTTTATGGTACCTGTTAATGAACGGCATTGGTTTGTTTGGAAGGATGGAATAAAATCCCAGCAGATATCCAATTTGTTAAACTACAACAGGCAAAACCCAACCTCCTGTAAGTTACTGTTGAGCAGTAGATAATCAAACCGATTGTATTGTACCACTGACTGTTGCATCTTTGCTCTAAATCAAGATTGCTATTTTCATATCCACAATAAACAGTATTTTCTACACAAGAAAATGTGTCCTGTATTATATTTTTATTTAAATTTTATTTTATATATATTTTATTATTTTATATCTATTATTTTGCTCCTGGTAAGATACCCATCTATGGAGCTATACTGGGTGGAGAGATAACAAGGGCTAGCTTGCTGTAAAAGATGCAGGACTTCAAAAAAGATGCAGCTCCTACTTACTTGCCGAGGAATGTGCATGGAATATGGATTAGTGGCACAAGAGTCAAGAAGCCAGTCACTCCTTAAATTAGATTTCTGTGACGCAGTGCCTTGTCCAAGCAAAAGGGTTTTTTGTTTTGAAACAAGGCACTGGCTGAAGCTTCTTCCCAAATCCATTTATACAGCTCCTCTGACCTGCACATCCAGAAGCAAGTTAATATATGCCACTTTTCCTCTTTTTTTTTTTTTTTTGAGAGTTGCAAGTTTGCAGTAGGAAAGACTGACAGAAGGAAGGCCACACACTCTGCCCTAGCTTGCCCTGAGCTCCTTTCTCGCTGCTGCTCTCCTCCTTGCAGTGTTACTTGCACTACAACTAGAGGCAGCACACAGGCAATGGGTACAACGCTTGAAACATTCACAGTGGGAGGAGGCTGCCTGCCCAGTAAGCCCACAGAGTCCAACATCCTCAGGAGAATGGTCCTGAGTAACTCTATGCAGAAAACAGCAGGCTATATAGTTGTTCCTAAGGTTTAGTTACAAAGTTGGGTATGGCGCTTTATAGAGCAACCAAGGCTGAGTACTGTGGGATGCCCAGAAACTACAGGAACTGCATTAAGACATAAAAACATGGAAACAGGCATTTCTTACTGGCTGGTTCCCACTGAAGAACTGACTGCTTTCTGCCTAGTGGGGCACACCTGTGCTCTCTGGAAGTGGTAAACTGCTCCTGGAGGCTGGTTACCTTTTAAATAAATATTTCCAAGCACATTGTATGAAAGAAGAATAATTCAGGTATGTTGAGTTCATGAAAACAGCTGTGGCAATGGTATCGATGCAACAGTTTTAGAATACCAAACTAAAGTTGGTTGCAGAGCAAAGAGCACCTTTTAAACCATTGTGGATTCCACCTTCTTCCCCCTTCCACCCTCCTCCCCCTTTCTATAATGAAGTAGTTGCATTTCAGTATAAGCAAAGCAACAGCAGGTCAGACAGGAGAGATTACTGCACTCTCTCCGGTACAAAGAGGTTATATATACATCAACAGCTGGAACACAAACCAGGACATTTAATCATGTTTATTATGTCAAACAACAGCTTCAAATGAGATCTGCAGCAAAATGTCACATAATACTCAGGCTTGGGGAGCAGGTATGGTAAGATATGGTATATTCGCTATTCCAATTCACATTACCATCACCTACTTCTAGGGACCCTCTGCTTCAAGCACATCAGCAAACCCCTAAAATAAGGTATGCAGATTGAACATGCCAAATCTTTCAATGCAGTGCTTGGTAAACGAGAAAAATCTCAGTACAGTTCAGACACTGATGTTTCTCTATGGTTTCTGTCTCTCTCTCTGTAGCAGATATATTTTAACGGAAGCCACAGGTCTATTTAATTAGGTCTGTTTGTGGTTTTTCTTTTTTCAGTTCTTTCCTGCGTTTTTTTCACTGACTCCAAGATGTTACCTTTCCTCGCTTTGCAGAAGGAAGAGGTAAGTTAATCAGCAACCTAAAAAACCCTGGGCTTCACTTTGCCCAGATGCTGTCCTTACATAACACAGTATTTGCTTTCTGAAAAATAACCTGCACTAATAGCACACTCCTAGGCAAAAGGAAATAATATCCTCACTGATACAGGGCATGAAAATCCCATGAGACAGCAAATGAACACCTAATCATATTCCACTAGCTACCAGCGGTCCCTTAAGTTTAAGGAAATACTTGGGAGGGTGAACAGAAGGTCACAGCCTTGGTAGGCAGAAAACACCCACTGTTCTCCATGAAAAGGATTCCTCTCAAAACCAACTCTCCAGGGGATGTCACAGTGCTTTTTCACTACTTTTCTGTCTGCTCTTCCAGGCTTTTTCTTGTAGTTTTCTTGCTGCGGCACTTCCTGTCTGATAAAAACCAAACTCAAGGCAAGAAGGAAAACAATGAATAGCAGCCAGATGCCATTTATGTTCACATACTATAAAAGATGTCTTAAAAATACTGTCTCTTCAGTAAAAAATATAGCAGATATTTTCTCCCTTACTTCTATTAAAAACCTGAAGAAATTACAAGTTCTGTTTCCAACAAGAAACAGAAAAACACTTAAGCGTCTACATTTTTTAAGAATGATGCCATCAATGTTCTGGTAGATATATTTAATATGGTTTAACTTTTAAAATGAGTCTTAAAAAATTTAGAATCAAACCTTTAAAATTGAGCTTACAATGAAAAATAAATATAGGCTCATTCTCCCTGTCATACAGGTTCACTTTTACCTCCCCTGACAGTACAGACTGTTAAAAAACAGCATGAGAAATCACATTGAGTTAAGAGAACATACAGCCATCCGGGAAACCATCTTTCTGTCACAAACTAACCTGCCCACTTGAAATGATTCCTGGGTTTGGTCACGGCCTGTTGCTGCACAAATAAGAAAAGTGTTTCTGAGTCTGAAAAATGGCTGCTCTGAGCCACAATCAAGGTGCTTAAAGGACTTTTGACTTGGAGATCCATCAGCACAGTCACCATGGCAAAACATCCATGAACAGAAAGATCATTGCAGGTTTTGCACAAACTGACCTCCACTAACTTTGTGCTGTCATGGTACCTAGAGATTGTCGGGTCAGGTCACAAGGCTTAATCCTGGGCTCTTCTATATGATGTTCTGATATAAATACTCTGGAAAGCAATTCCAGTTCTTTTAAGAAATCCTGTAATGAAAAGACAGAAACCAGAGAACTATTATTAACAAATGCCAACAAAGAGGCTTGCTTTATTTTGCTATTAAAGAACTTTACAAAGTTAAACATGTTGTTGATGGTTTTCCAGTGCAGAAACCTAGACAAGCTGCAAATTAGATAGCAAAGATGAATGCCTGTAGGTCTGCAGGTTTGTTTTCCCCTCTGATCCCCACGCTCTTCTCAGAAAAGATCACTGCCCCAGTTTAAATGGTTAAACATCTCCGATATGCAAGTGTTCACCAGCCTGGAGATATTGTCTATTTTTAGCAAGGGAGTTGGGCATTTTGACTCTGTCTAGAATAGTCTGCCTCCTCTTACGTTCCAGTGGTAGGAGGCAAAGAGGTTTAAATGCAAGTCTGGTCAGTTAAGGCCCTTCCCAACATGTCATTCTCAGATGCAGCATGGCAAACGCATCCAGGCTAGAACTGAGAGCTGGAAACTGAGGCAGCTGGTCTCCAAACTGCTTTACAATTTTCATGGAAATGTTTCCACTGCATGGGCAATGCTGGGATTCACCAAAGTACAGATGTCAGGCAAACACTAGCAACAGTAACAAGCTTGTTGGAAGCCAGTCCTGCTGCATTAAGCAGGATCTGTAGATAGGGAAGGTTATGGGCTTCCTCAACATGAAACAGAACTACAAGGACTGGCTGTTTATTTAGCTTTACTTTTATTTCACTTATTGTTCACACACACCTAACTACTTACCGAGGGCCAAGGGAGCTGTTCAAGGCTATGCAAGCAACTCTCTATTTCATTGGTCCTCATTAGTTCATGTTCTACAAGACCACGAAGCATAAAAAGGAACAAACTCCACTGCAGAAGAGAAAAAAGTATCAACAACTCAAAGAAATTTATTTAGTATTTGTTTCTTTATCCCTATACAATTCATGTTTTTCTTTTTGGATTAAAATATGGAAAAAAGGAGCAAAAAGAGAAAGCACATTATTTATCTGGGTGTGGCAACGAGGGACACCAAAAAGCAGCATCCAAAATAAGTGTACAAAATTCCTTTAGTTCACACTGTCCTACCACAAAATCCCAAAGTTTTTAATTGTCCCTTTCCAAGCACACAAAGTATTTAATTCCTGTGAGTTCAAGAACAGGTTGAAAAATTCTTTTAATACTTTGCAAAATAAGCTGGTTTTAGTCTGCACCTAAACAGGGTGATTTTCAGCTTTATAGTTGGGGATCTTGTAACACCGATACAGACGCAAAAATTAAAGCTGGCAAGAGACACACAAATGCAACCAATTACAAAGTCACATGTTCAGTCCTCAATCTCCCCGGCTAAATGGGCCGCTTTGCCATTTGTTCTGAAATTAAACTGTGCCCTGACAGCCCCCAAGATGGGTATCAAACACCGACAAGCAGTATGCAGTTCTCTTGCTCTGTCTCTGCAGAATCAATGCCAGCTAGCAGCAGACCAAATCCTGCTGGCCTCATTTTCACAAGCAATCCGTTAACACTGCAGGCATTTACATGAATTTATCAGACCAGAGCAGATAACTGGCAGCTCCACAGATCGGAATAAGCTTTACCTCTCGCTGCTTAACTTCAGCAAGGTAACTGATGTTCTTCTTGCTGAACATGAGCTCCACAGGTACAGGTGTCCCAAAGTCCTCCTTCCAGACAGAAAGCAGCAGTTTTAGAAGGCCATAGATGGGATTATTCTTTATATGCAGCCTCTCAGAGCTCTTCTCTAGGGACTTCATCCCGAGACTCAGAGGAACGCTGTCTGAAACTGTAAGAAAAGGAAGAAAGGTGAACTTCTATAGATACATTTTTTTCCTTTTATAGTCATAATCTCAGTCCAACAGCACATTTTGCATAGCTGGTATCTAAATAATCACTGAAGTAAAAACACTTAGTGAGTGTAAACCAGTGAACCTAAGAGTACTGGAGTTTCAAAACATGCAGAATTATGAGCTTCAAAACCATACAATCAAATATTACATAGGGAGACATTTATGCCACTCAGATAAAGAATACCATTTGATTGGCACACAGGAAGGGCCAAGTGTTGGAAGGCAATTGACTAAATAAAATCAGCCTAAGGTATAATAGAAGAGGACCTAGGCATTACCCCAAAGGAGAGAGGAGAGTAACACAGTAAAACATTTAAATATATAAACAGATTACATAGTTGTTCATGGTTTTGACTATAGCTGCAGCTAAACATAAACAGAGTCTCCCTTGGTACAGTCTAATGGAATGGGGCAGGTTTACACTGCTGCCTACCAGACTGAAAGTTCACAATATTCAGATGTCTTCTGCTTCCTGAAAGAATGAACCATGTATAAAACTTCTTAAGAAGGTCCTAAAACCAGGAAATTGAGAAGGTTGCCCAGAGAAAACACACCTTCATATTAGGGCAATAGAAAAAAACAACTGAAAATGATCACAGAAGTCACAATACACTGAAAACAAGTTACTTCCATTCTCTCTCTCAAAAAAAGCCTCTTTAGGGGGGGAAGGGGAACCAACAAACCCAAAACTTAGTGCAACTTTTCAGAGGCAGAAACACTGGAAAACATACCACATATTTAAATGAAGGTATCAATAAGTAAAAGACAGTGGAGATGCAAATGAAAACCACAGATCTGAAGGATCAGTGACTGAAGTCACAGTATAACGCTCTTTTGCAGAAGGTGTAAGGGAATAAGAGCAACCACACAAACTGACAGAAAAATATCTGCAGACTCCAAAGAGAATCAAATAACCGTGACCTCTAAACACCAGAGTCTGTGACCCCAAGGATTTAAGAGAACTGTAATAACAGATTTTAGTCTTAAATAGCTTATCGGGATTGACTTACCCAACAAGGAAGCCAACTCAACTGTGCACTTCGCCAGCTGCTGTTCTGATGTGGGACACATGAACTGGAAAACACAAGAAAAGGTTATATTTCTGTCCCCATATGGCAAACTGGAAAAATGGAGCTTCACAAAGGATAAAAATATCAGAGAACAGCAAGCAATTATACAGCAAGAAGCACAGAGGTGTAATCAAGAAACCATTAAAGACTGAAAGGGAAGACAAGCTAACAAGTTTACAAGTATGAAGACAGCTCAAAGTGGTCCAAGGGTTTTTTGTTGTTTTTTTACTTCTTTTACCTTTCTGCAACGAAGTGTTTCACTCAACCTTCCTAGCAAGCACTCCAGCCAAGCGTAGTCAATCACTTCACCCTCATCTCGTGGGCCCACGGCAACACAGAGTACATCCTTAATGAAAAAGACAGCAGTAATTCACCCATTAGTATTCTACACTTTCACAAAAAGATGTTTGGACCTATGACAGAGCAGTTCATAGATTCCCCACAAGTTGTCTTAAAAGTAAGTAAATAAATAAATAGAAAATATCCTACTCATTTCATAAGACAAGTTAAAGGTGAATTTTTCAAACTTTACCTAGGTCTGTTTTTCTACTATAGTTCCCACTAATGTTGTGAAGTCAGCAAGGGCAATCCGTTCATCTTTCTTAAAATGAACTACCTCTGAAAGCTCTAGATAAATCTGATAGCACAGCAAGCAAGTTCAGGGTAGAAGTGCTACAGAAATCCAGATTCCTCTTATATTGTCAAGGTAGCATCAGTGTCAACACAAAGCTGAGCGTGAAGAGGACTAATAGAGTTGTGGTGTGAAAAGCAGTTTAGCCACTTTTACATGTGGTAACATCGCCACCAACAATCTACCACCCAGTACTGGAAACCCAGGGTGGAAAGCACAAAAAAAATAAAATTTAAAAGCTGTATCTGAAGAAACCACACAAAAATATCTCCAAAAAGTAACAGTTTACACAAAAAGCTCCTGGTTTCCTCACGTATCTCATCCTCCCCTTTTTATTTTAGCTCAAGCAAGAAAGCATTTAAGAATGTATCCTCATTCTTATACAATTGCTGGAAACATGATGAGGGCGAGAGCCAGTATTATTTCTCAAACAGACAAGAAGCAGAAAAAAAGAAGCAGAATACATAATGGTAAAACAGTGAGGTTTTTCGAATTCTTCTTTTCCTCATGGGCTACCAACACAGGTTATATAATTGCATAATATTTACAAGAACAGAGGCCTTTTAAAAGCCTGGGAGAAGCCTACAGAACCATAGCTATTTCGATATGCTGACCCTTCACCGTACAATTGCACACAATGCTCACCACATTACGGTTTCTACACTACTCATGCCAAAAAGGTCATTGCCATGCTACCAGAAATCCTGTGTATCAGAAGATAGTGCTCCTGAGTAAGGAACGCTGATTTACACACAGTGAGCAGGGGGTGAAAGAAACATGAAACCTTTCCATCATGCTTCCTAACTACACCTCACAGCCAGTTCCTTAAAACCAGAACATCCCTTTAAAAAACAAAGCAACCAACAAACCCACCCCCAAAACAACACAAACAAAACCACCAACATGAAAAATAAAAAGGAAGTTAGGGCAAGCCAGGAAGTGAACGTTGCGTACCTTAATTTCGTTGATGATTTGGGAGGGAAATGGAGCACAATGCTGACAGCCTGGAGGGCAGTCCTTTCTCAACTCCAGAGCATCCTCACTGGGCAAGGGAAGTCCTGGGACTTTCAGCATTCTGTTGAAAGTTGCCTTCACTTCTCTTTTGATGAGTGCTACAAAGAACAGGGAAATAATCCTGTATACTTCAGGTTTTCTCTCCAGTGAGGCAAACAACTGTTTCCATACACTACCTTTATTAGCCTCTCATTCTGAGGGCCATGGCAAATGAGGAACGGACAGCTTACAATTTCAAACCCTTCTCACTCTGAGCTCCCATCATATTTATTGGGTAGAGGCACAGGTGGAGAGACTGTGTTAACTCACAGCTCTAAAAGGTAGCCACACACTACCACTAGGCACCACTGGCAACTCATCTAATTTTCTATAAAAACATTTCAGCAGGTTTTGTAGCAAAGCCAGGAAGCAATGCCAAAGTAGAAAGCTGAATCAGTATAATCACACCAGTTCAACCACTGTGCCCATGAAAGCCATATGTTTTCTACCAAAATAAATTTTGACCGGCAGCCAAAACAGTGAACTCCTACTGCTGCAAATGGTGCTGGGTATTACTCCCCAGATTTTTGGCACAACCTCCTGAAACAAAGGGTTTTCAGAGATTCTAAAGAGTTGCCAGAGCACTATTACAGAGTGAAAGGACTACAGTTGCCTTCAGCTTGCTGAAAACACACCCGGTCTAAGAGGTGCTTATTTTACAGAAAATTTCAGAAGCACTCTGTACATTTGGACCATAAGATGGCTTGAGAGAGCAACTGTATCATACATTTGAAGTGCTAAGACAACTCCAGCCTAGATTACATTTTCAGAAATCCACAGCATTTACTCTCACCGCCCTATGAGCCTCATTAACTAAAAATCACTTCCATGGGCCCAGCCTGAAAAATTCCTGAAGGTGGTTCTTGATGCTAGAAATCATTCCTCTTATTCCTAAACAAGAAGAGACAGAGCAACTGCGTGATTCCCACTAAAATAAAAATGAGTAGGATCAAGTACTTTTTAACACTTGAATAAATTCTACCCCTTGATCTCAGCAAAAGAGCACAACACACAGGTTAGAAGCCCTAGTTCAGGTTCAGGAGACTCACCTGCAATGTTCGTAGAAAGCCAGCCACAGGCTTTCTCAGTAGCCAGTTCCACTGCAATGTCTTCTGCACTCCTTAAAACCTTTAGAGGGAGGATAACAAATGATAGGAGACTTACTACCAGTCACAGCACTATAGCCAGCAAGAAGTCATAAGGAAGTCTAGAGGGGAAAAGCTTAATTTCGGCATACCGCATTTAAACAAAGCACCACCATCTCTGTGGTAACTGCTACTCTGAGCAATAGGACTGACCCATTTTGATTTCCCAAACCTCATCAACCCCGTACAAACCCCATCAAGACTTGGGGAAGTTGATGTTTAAACAAAAGCATTATCCTTGCAAGACAAATGCAACTTATACATCATTTGAGTCTCAACAGTCGGCTATTGGCTAGCGTATTACTTCAGCCAGAACATCCAAGGCTGCCTGACAGTCTCCCTAGCTATTAGTCCTCACATGAGCACATCAATAGATTCCATTGTCCTACGCTATTAAGGGATCAGCAAAGCAGCAATGGGAAAAATGGTAACGGTCAGACAAAGTCAAGGCCCTTAGTAAGTTTTGGTGAAAATACATACTGCTGCAGATGTCTCTTCTGGCAATAACACCCTTACTGCCTCAGGACCTTTCTTTTTGCAAAATCTGCAAGAAAAGAAAGAAAACATGCCACAAGATTAGTCAAAGTTCTTAGATGAGTCTCAGCAGTTCATTACTGTCGCATCTTTCACCTGCTCTCTTATAGTCAAAATCAACTGGAAGACTGCAGTGAAATAAGTCAGACCAAGGGAATCAGACAAGGAAAGAGCAATTACAAGCCACCAAGTTGCAATACTCAATTTTCCAAAGAGAGGAAATACAATAGCTGCAGTGGATGTCTGTTTAGAACTAGATGCAGAGGGACACATGGCACCTTTATTCCTTCCTACAAATACGGCATTGACTGACTGGAGGCACAACAGTCACCCTAAGAAGAGCAGAGGTCAGGGTTTATAATTACCAAAACCTGAGCATGACAGGCCAAGCCGAATTTGGCTTACAGATTCTGCAATAAGAAGAGAAGGGAAGGCACAAGTTTAAATAATGTTTCCTCCTTACTCTCTGCCTTTGATGAGTGCCTGGGCCCCTTCCTTATACAGATGAGTGCACACCTCTTCAAGCAGCTTGTCATGATTACCATCTTCCTCCTTCACTTGATCCTGCAACATGACTTCAGCCCTTTGAACCAACTCTGCTACCAGTGTTGCCCTGCAAGGGAACAAGAACAATGAGACAGACTGAAATCAATACAAGAAACTGTGCACACTAACTGTAACCAACAGTTCTCTCCAATTTATGAGGATACACATCTAAAATGCAATAAGCCACCCTGCTCAAAAAAAAAAAAGAATTACACTGTGTTTAATACTGTACCATGTCATTGTTCTTTTTGTAAGGAAGAAAGAAGCAATGAAGATACCAAAACAGTACTAAGACTCAAGAGTCAAAAGCCTTTTGGTTTTAATAGAAACAGGTTACAGGCACCTTTTCTGGCAGTAACACCCTTATACTCTCAGTGGAGAGCAATCAGAAGTTCAAAGATATCAACAGCAGCCCACTGCAGCTGGCATTCCTTGTGGGTCAATACTACTTAATGTCTTCAACAAGGTGGACAACGCAACACTGCAAACTTAGCAAACTCATGAGTGACATGCTTGAGGGCAGGGCTGTCATTTAGAAGACTGTGACAAGGTGAAGAAATGGGCTAACAGTGAGGTGGTCACCATGCACCTGTACATGCTGCAGTCTACAGGCTAGGGAGCAGGTCTGCAGAAAAGGATTTGGGGTTCCCACCAGATAAGCTAAATGAGTTAGCAGTCTCCAAAGAATGTCAGCCTTATAGTGGGCTGACATTAGCAACAGTGCAGCCAGAAAGTCAAGGGAAGTTACTGCTTCCCTCATCACTGTGAGGCTGCATCTGGAGAACTGTGTTCATTTGTGGGACTCCACACAAGAAAGGCATTGACAATTTGAGTGACTGCAGGAGAAACCAAAAAAAAAAAAATTATTAAGATAGCTGGGATGCCGGAACACACAACCTACAAGGACAGAGGGAGTCCATTTCACTTAGCCTGGAGAAGAGGAGAGGGTGAAGGGACAAAGAAAGATTATAGACAAAACGGAACAAGACTTTTCCAGGAAATGCACAGCTGAAGGTTGACAAGCAACATACACAACCTGGAACACAGGAAAACATTTTTCACAAAGCCTGGGAAAATTAAGTATTGGAACATGCTACTAAGAGGCTGGTGAATCCCCATCCTTGGAGACTTTCACAACTCAGCTGGAAAAGCAGCCAAGCAACCTGATCTAACTTTGAGCTGGAGTTTGGATCAGATGACCTCCAAAGGTCCCTTCTGAGCTGAGACTTTCCTACTATTAGCAAGAACATTATGAAAGATATAAAGTCTCAAAATGCTGCATTATGTTCACATTGCAAGTGTCTCACAGTCATATAAACCTCCTCTCTGATGGCAACCAGATGTCACTGGACTCTGCTGTCATAGCCTTAATTAGCCTTCGTGTTCTGCTGTATTCTGAAGGAAGCTCTCTTTCTCCCATTCACACAATTTTAAAGGATCAACTCTTTGACTCATCAGTGTGAAGTTGATTCCTGGGTCACAGAACGGATCACCAGCACTTACTTGATGTGCTTAACACAGTTGGATCCCACCCTCTCTGCCACAAATTCAACTGTTCTCCGTAAGGATGGAGGCTGGTTGTGGAAGAAGGCCTGTTCCAACTCTACCTGTTCAAGAGAAAAGTACTACAATTAATTAGCCCACTCCCCCCAGATCTTCCTCTCCCCAACACAGAAATGGGAAGAGCTACCGTCTGGAATTGTGCTAAAAGTCTCACAATTTGCCTACACCAGAATTTTCTGCTACTGTAGCATTCAGTACCCTTGTAAAATATTTGCTCTCTATTTCCTTCTAACCGTTCAACTCAAAGCTCATTATCAGGGTTTATGAAACTATAAAAGCAAACGCCTAATAAAGGGAAGAATGGGAGAGTTCTGACAGCATCTACTAGTAGTGAGTCACCACACAGGGGTTGGGTTCGGACAGAAAGGATCCTTTCTTTTAATTACAGGCTGGTAATCCCATAGGCTCCTACGTAGCTTGTTCTTTGGGGGAAAGCCTAACAAAAACAGAGTATTAGAAACATACCAACATTTCATGTTAAAGAAGAGGCAGGCAGAGAAAGAGGCTAGTTGTTCCAATTTAAAGAATTTTTATTGAAGTTACCTGGATTTCAACACCCACATGGTACCCCAGCCACATGACTAACAGAAGAATGAGAAGTAAGGATACTGGACTGTTAAGCATGACTCTCCTTGCTGCATAGGCACATTCTTTTCTTTCCCTGGCATTAGGATACCACTGTGTACCCTTACTCTCATGCAAGCAATTTCTCCTGCCCTTCTTCCCCTCGTGACTCTCTAATTCCATTACCTGCAGTTTCCGCTGTGTGACAGAAACCTTGGGTGCCAAAGACTCTGCAGCTGTGGGAGTGATTTTCCTCATAAAGCCACCATTTTTCGCTCCACTACCAGCCACAAAAAAAGCAAGTAGTTTCCGCAGCTCACCTGTACAGAAAAATATGCAAAAGCAGTCATCATTCCCACAAGCAAGGAAGCAAATCCAAACTCAGTGACTTTCACACTGTCAATCCTGTTTCCAGAGCAGATTCTCTCAGCTTCTGTGAAAGCTGAAGTTTCAGAAAAGCAGGAGGGGCACCCCACCCATTTAACTGACAGGGCATAACAAGGTAGGCAAGGCTCCAAAGATAAAGAGGCAGCTTCCAAAAAGCTCCCTGGCCCACAGGACTTGTTCAGAAGGATCAGCCACTTATATTCACTCCTTTCTAGCATGGCACACAGGAACTGTGAAATCTACAAGGACAACAGGGCAAGCAAAGTTACACAAAATTGCAGCAGGGTCAGGAGAAAACACCTGAAGACATGTTCAAACCCTAGAAGCTTTTGTAATGCAGTTTTAACAAGCAGTTTTCCTAGCCGCTAAGTCCCGAGAAGCGGAGTGCTATCCCAGCGTCTAGGACTCTATCATTTACAGAAATGGATTTCACAAATGGCGGTCAGGTCACAGGAAAAAGATGCCTCAAACAACTTGATAAATTACCAGGGGACAAAAGGATTCTTCTCCCCTGCCTGGCAGCAAAATACATTCAAGGATCAAGGCATTATTCACAGTACAAACACCTCTTCCTATAGCTAGGATGGAAACTTGTACACTCACTCCTTTTAATGCTTATATTTGAACACTTACTCCTTCCAGTTTGTGAAGGATGAGTTCCCCTGTGCCCCTGTATTCAAGCTCTGCAGATCAACTACCCTGACTGCGTAGCCTCCCTCCTCCAGCTTCACAAGGTACTATTCCAGCTACAGTACCGCTTTTTATCAAGGTTGACTCATGCACAGCTGAGATCTGGAGCTGTGAGGAGGGGTAAGAAAGATGATCTGAGGATTCACAGTACCAAATTATGAATAAAATATAAATAAATAGAAATATATACTAATATATTTTATTTCTATATTAAATATAAATAAAATACTCACCAAGATAGGGACAGCAGGTATAAAGTAACTGCTGATCCACCAAAGGTACAGAATCCTGTTGAGAAAAAGAGAGAAATGCTGAAAGGACACAGCAGGAAAGAAAGTCTTCAGCAAGTCAGAAATCCCATCCATGTGGTCACAGGCACATTTCAGAACTGCCTTTCCAAGAAAAAAATAAAAATAACTGGATTCCAACTCTACAGTAAAGTTATGAATTTTGTGGCCTAAGTGTTCAGTCCAACCCTGTACACACAATGAGCTGCTCTACATTTAGTCAGTGTAGCTCAGCCTTTGCTATTGATAGTCAAAGCCTAGCTGAAAACTGACGGTTACAGAAGGGAACAAGCACACCTGCCACAGCTGCTGCTCATAAAAGAGAAACTTATTCATGGAGGAGAATAAATGAGGTACATCTGCTACACATTACACATCCACAGGTGTCTTCACCCAGACAACTGGAACACCACATTGTGGAGTGATCTCACCCCAGCATTACACAGCGCAGACAGAGGCATGGGAGAAAAAGCAACTTCAGATCCCATCCACACAGGCAGTGTGTGCTGCACTCATTTGGGGAAAAAAAAAAAATAAAAATCATCTCATCTCTGTACCTTATCTCTGCCACTGAAGAGAGAGAGCAAAACACAACCTTCTAAATAGAACAAGATACACATGTATCCTAGCAAACAAAAAACTGCCCTTTTTCCAAGTAATACTATGTATTCTCTTGCATGTCTGGGAGTTACCTGAAACACCACACACCCTATAAACTCATCTCCTTTTCTGGTTACTCACACTATTTGCAGTTTAGTAACCCCTTGTCATGCAACTGAAAAGCAGCTGACTCCAGAGAGAGCAACCTTGCTCTTATAGTCCCACCTTACTATTTCTGTTAAGTTCATGATTACTGTTAAGAAGAGCTACAGTTCTACCAGCTCACTTTGTATTGCAATAATCAATGAGCAGAAATGCAACATCTGATCCTCCAGCATCACTTAGCACCTATTCTGCAAGCCACTGCAGTAGGTGAGATGGCTCCTGCCTGACAAAAGCCCCAGAGCTGTAATCCACACCGTTTACAACCCAGGATGCAACAGAATTAAGGTACTTGTGCAAACTAGGGCTTTACATCCATTGGCCTACATATGCGCAATGCAGCTGCACTGAAGCCAAGTTCCTGATAAACTCAAACTCCTGGTGGGTCCACCTCAGCCACAACAGATCCAGAGGACATGCTACTGCATGAACTCACCAAAGCCTGAGCAGATGTCACAGTATCCAGCATCAGTCCCTCCTGCCTGACATCAGGGGTGAAAAACAACTCTTCAGGGACTGATGGAACCTGAAACAGAAACCTCAACAGTTACAATGCTAACAGCCGTCAGTAACTTAACACCATTTCTGATAAAGAGGACAAGTAAAATCTCATCAACCTGCCACCCACAAAAAAAACCCCAGCGGTAAGGATCCTCTCTGCCCTAAAGAGAATCTTTCCATAAAATGAAAGATTTATTTTGATCCCAATAACATAAATTATCCTCCTTACCCTCTCCACACAGCATTTTTCACATTTCCAACAGGTTCCTGCTAAGCAGTTACCTGGCTTCCAACTGGAGGCACAGAAGGATTTTAAAAGTTCACACACCATCCCTTTATTGGACAAAAACTCCCCAGGAATTCAAGGCTGCCAACTAGCACTCCATCTTCATGACAAGAGCTTCCAGTTCTAACAGGAATCAGCTGTCAATTTGCTTACAACGATGCAGACTTATAAGAACAGAATGTATTTCAGCAGCAACCAGAATTCCTATTGGAAAAATAACATTGCTTCACACAATTCCACTAAAGGAAAATAATTCTCCATTAAAATACAGAGGATTCTTTAAAACCATCCACTAGTTTAAAAACACCCAACAAAACAACAAACTACTATTTTGCAGTGTTTCAACTCATTTCAATACTATTTTCTGTTGAATTCTGTACCCTGCTTTTTCTTCAGGGAAAACCTGTGTGTGCACAAGAAACTCTACCTGAAAAAGCCAACCCAGAACTGCAAGGATCAGCAGCTTGTTCAGGAAACTCATCTCCTTATCTTCAGAAAGGACCATTAACCTGCCAGGCAGCAAAAGAGAGTTTTGGACATCAGTAGCTCAATTTTCATTAAGGAAAAAACATCCCAAACCACTCACTTCCTGATTATACAATCTGTCATCATGTACACATTCCTTACTTGTCTGCCTAAAGACTGGAAAGCAAGTTCTACTTTTTTTTTTTGTATGCATGCACCCAAATGACACACTGCTTTAAGTTTACAATGGAAAAGCCAGTGTTAAGTAACTCTCTAAAACATGCTTCGTATTTTCCTCACATATATGGGAAAGAAAAGCATTGTTTAGGCATGGGAGATCTTGTAGGTTTAAGATTCAACCTCAAGGTTTAAAATTCACAGCTGCAGATGCAGAATGAGTTAGTGGGGATTTAAAGAATTTCATTTACTTAAAAAAGCTCACATATTTAATGCAGCTTTATTTAAGATATGCAACCTGATATAGCGGAAGGTGTCCCTACCCATGACAGGCAGGTTGAAACCAGATGATCTTTACAGTGTCCCTTCCAATCCAAACCACTCTATGATTCTGTGCTTCTAAGATAAGAAGTACTCATGATTCACAGACACACACAAAAAAAAAGTACGTTTATAAGAATCTCAAACTAGGGCCAGCACACATTCTCAAATACCAAGCACCTCAACTAAGCAAAACAAAACTTCACAGAAAAGTTCTTTACAAATATCCTTTTACGCTCTTACCTGTATACCTGTAGCAAGAGACAAAATACTTTCCTGTAGTAATCAAGGAAAGGAGCAATATGATCCACAAGGGAAAGGTACTCCACAATCCAAGGAATAGTGAGGATAGAACGTTGATCCCGAATAGATTGTCTAAGAAGCTTCAATACATCCAGCACTGGCAGGGTCTTAATGGACAACAGAAGTTAAAACAGCATCTCAAAGTTACCTTTTGATACTTAAAAGAAAAACTTTATCTATATTTTAACCTTTCTTCCTAGAATTTCATCTCCCATACACATAAAAGGTGATTTTCTGGCTAATGAAAACTTTTCTTTGCACACAAGCAGAGGCAAAAACCACACTATAATGGTAACCAGAGGTCCCACTGGAACTTAAAAAAGTAAGGGTATAAGCCTGACGATGTACAAGTGGAGTCAAGGTCTAACCTTTGCCTCCTTGCATTCAGTATGACACACTGCTAGGAGATGGTATGAAACAAACACATTCCTGGTAGCTGGATTTTACACTATAAATATAAATCTTAGCTAGGTCAGAGTTCTGGTAGGACCACCCCAAATTAGCAGAAGTAACATGGCTGAGTACCTCACCATCAGCGCACTGCTCCTTCTTTTCTAGATTGTGCAAATTGTTCTTTCCTTTGTTCCAAACTCCAGAATAAGCATTTGGGACACAGAACAGTATAATATTATCCCACTTTGAAAGTGGGATAACACTCACTTTGAAAGGCCAGAACTATTAATAATCCCCACCTCAGATTAGAAAACCTGCCTGTCAAGCAAAAGGCCATGTTAGCTTTCTTAGAGGAGTTTGGTTTCTTACTTGGTTTCTTAACGCTACTGCAGAGTCTTGCAAGTCTCTAGTTGGCTGCTCCACAGTGCGATATGGCAAGAAAACAAGAAACCCCAGGAACTTGGCGAGAAGTCGTAGGCTTAACAGGACCACAGTGAAACGCTTCTTTTCATCCTGAAACGAAAAAAAGCAAGCTGGAGCAATGATTGCCTAAACTGGCAAAGCAACTACCTACACTAAACTTCCACTCCCTTCATGCAGAAGGACCACATAGCTTCATCACTGCTTCTAATGAAGGTAAATTTCCAAAACACATTTATCAAGCATTTGAAATTGCTTCTGCCTCCACTGCTTCACTTATAGCAAGAAGAAGTTAACTCAAGAGCTTCCTAAAACAAGTAGCTGCTCAATTGCATCTTCATATTTAAAACTTTGGAGTCAATGAGAGGGCAGAGAGCTGATCTCATGTGTTCTGTTTTATACCATTACTGCTCTGCAAGCCCTCACGAAACTTTTGCTGCTACTTCACTAATAGATTATAATCTGTGACACTTCTTATAGGTATAGATGAGTGATGAAACATCTGAACAGGTATGAAAAGGCAAGACTAGAAATTCATTCTAACTAAAATCTTTATACAAGGCGAAGTAACAAAGAGTTATTGCAATCAAGTGCAAAAACTGGACTGAGTTATTTTATTATTCTAAGATAGACTATTAACAACCTAAAAAGAGGCTCTCTCACTTTTCAAACTACCATGCATCATCTCTTATCACACTGTTCTATGGAGCACCCTGAAGCATGCAAGTAAATGGCAAGGGGTCATTCAGACATCCATATCCAAGGTGCAGAGTCACGACAAAACCAAATGAAGATGCTCTTATCCTGCAAATACACCAGTGGAAGTCCCAGGTGACTCACAATCAAGCCAGTAATTCTTTGGGTAGTAAAACAGCTCAGGGAAATTCCTGCCAGAAGAATTTGCAAAAACCAGGCTCACCTGTTCATCCATATCTGCTTCCCCATCACTATGCTCATGTTCCACTAGAGTAAGGCCATTCAGTTCGAGTATCTTCAGGCACAGACTATCCATCAGGTGCTGATTGAACTGGTAACTTCAGCAAAAGATGATGATGAGTCAGACTTGGCTGAAAACAGCAGTAAAACCTCAACTAAAAACCTGCAAAATTTCAAGCTTGTCTCGAGTTGTATCAAACATCAGCAGACATCCAATGTAACAGACTGACAGACAAGAAAGCAAGGGACAAAACTAGTACTAGCTGGCCCCTTTCTTTTTCACTCTTACCCGTGACACTCTTACCCATGGGACACTATTTAGCAAGTCCCAGCAGTAGAATAATATGGATCTGTCAAAGCAGGAAGCTGTAAAATAACTGACCTTAAGATTAAAATCTCTGATAGATCACAACTCCTCCATGCTGTGGATTATAAAAAACTCATTAAACAAAACCACAAATCTAGCTTCATCCTGTAACTCCTTTGCTTCATGCACTACTACACAAGAAACACCAGGCTAGTCCAATGCCCTTGTTAGGCAGCACTGCATGCCTTGGCACTGGGAAATGCTGATGGCCTCTGATAAGACACTATGGTTTTATAGAAGGTAAATTCCCACCATATAGTCTAGTTTAATGTAGCACACACACACAAGCACATTCTACGCACCACATAGAACCTTCTTATTAAGAAGTTCATTACGGCTGCTGGCCAAGAACACTAAGTGGAATTCTGCATCTTAAAAATATTCCTGATATGCTCTGCCTAGGTTACACTGTGCCCCAATATGATGACAATTCGCTGCCAAAGCACCATGCTGGTGTTCCCCACTCACTCACACATTTCACCAAGGAAAAGAGCAGCCACAGGCAGCTAACCTTCCTGCACTGAGGATGAAGTCCCTGAAGAACTGCTGGCACCCTGGGAAGGAAGGAGGTGGACAAGGTCCTCTGATGCTCTGAGAAACAACAAATCTTTCCTGCAGCCTCTTTAGACGGCTCAGATTATCAGAACCCAGCATATTAAGGACATCCTGGTCTGGGGTGTCTCCGCAGCTTGCACCACCTCCAACAGGACCTTTACACATCTTCAGGAGACAGAAAAAGTAGTGAGGTGTAAAAAACTGTAGTAAGGAATCATTTCACTTCATCTCTTACCCCAGTTAAACATTGGAATAATCTTCCCAGGGAAGTGGTGTATTCCTCTACAGCGAACGCTTTTATGGATCAGCTTGACAGGGTTCTGGACCACTTCATTTAAACTATATATTACTTAAAGGGTTGGTTGATGATCCCTGAGGTCCCTTTCAACCTGGCATTCTGTGATATTCTCCCCTCCTCACATGACTCTGCTTTAGGAATAATCCATGCATGGCCTTCTCTGGCAGCCCACATACAGATCTCTCTTCCTCAAAGTGAAACACTCTATCCACCTTAGCCATAAACAGCCTGGATCTCGAGAGATGGAATTCCAATTCTATACATCTAACTCAAGCACATCTAGCAGGCTACATCTGGATGTGTGGAGAGAACACCTATCACTCGCGTGGTCTTCACAAACCACTCAGTAGGATCTTTAGTCCTGTCTCAAAGGACCATGATACTACACTATGCATCCCAGACCAGGTCCTCCTGGAGTTTTCACAGTTAAATATAAGCTAAAAAACAAACGTCTCCCATCCCTCCAACACACAGATTCTACTCAAGACTCAAAAAAAATCACAGAATTGCAGACCTGCTTAAGTTGGAACTCATTAAGTCGGATCATGTAATCCAACCCTCTTGCTCAATCAGGGTCAGCTACAGCAAGCTGCCCAGGACCACGTCAAATTGGATGTTGAATGCCTCCACAGACTAGGACTTCACAATCCCTCTAGGCAACCTGTTTCAGTGTTTGATCACCCTCACAGTAAAGAAGCGTCTTCTTGTGCTCAGACGGAATTTCCTTTTTCTCAGTTTGTGTTACTGCCTCATGTCCTGTCAGCGAACACTACTGAGAAGAATCTCGTTTCCTCTTCTTCATTACCTCCTTTCAGATATTTGTACACAGTTCTAAGATAATCTGGAGCATTCTCCAGGCTGAATAGTCCCAGCTCTCTCAGTTTCTCCTAATACGAAAAATGCTCCAGATCTTCAATCATTTATGTGGTCCTGAGATGAACTCACTCTAGTAAGTCTGTACCTTTCTTGTACCGGTGAACCAAAAACGGGACACTACTTGAGATACAGCCCAACCAACGCCGAGTAAAGGGAAAAGATGACTGCATACTCCTACTTCTAGGTCAGAGTAGGTTTAATGAGAGAAATCATACTAAAAAGCAACATTTAACTACATGTATCAACTGAACAATTAGTAAGTCCATTTGTTCCAAAGTGAGCATCCTCCCCTCCCAAAAGAACATCTTGTTATATTTTCCAGCCTTTAAATTATCAGGCCTCAACACAAATCCTCACTCTAGGCTCTCTTCTGCATCAGTATCATAATACACATAAGAGTCTGCAAATCACTTTCTAATCAGACCCACTGGATTCATTGACAACTCGTGGTTATCAGTTTCAATCTTCGGTTATTCTTGTAAAACCTTTCAGTCTTCATTAAGAAGGCACAGATATAAAGGAGAAATACAGTACCTAGAACTAATTAAATCCTGTTGATACAACGAACATCTTGGCTCTTTCTCTCAATCTCCTTGAACGTACACATCAGAGAGGACATTGATACAAACTCAGACTGGACACTAGAGGAATTTTCAACATTCCAACAGCTCTTAACTTTCTGGCAATGTGTGCAGGCTAATACTCAAAACGTGGGTTTATGTCTGGTTTGCTAACCAAAAAGAACACACTGATAACCCATTATAGAAAATACAGTACATATCTATACTCAGATCAGAAGCAACTTTTCTTTCTTCATTCCTCCAGTTACAGATGATGCTTGAAACTGACTTAAAAAACCCTACAAAGTACAACAGCAAAACTAAATCAAAAAGAGGCTGCTGCAGTGTTATGGAAAAGAACCAAAGACTCTTTGCAGGTACTACACTCATGTTGCCAAAGAGCGTAACTGGGAACCTCTGCAGTTGATATATGCCAAAATACACCCTTAAAATTTCTAAAAACTGTAACTGTTCTAAAATCAGAAGGTCAAAATAAATAACCGTGAACAATGATTTCTTAGAGCTCATGATGCGCTCCGTGTGCCTTATCCCAAATTTACACAGAGTTCATCAGTAAATTATCGCTGATTTATATTTCTGGAAAAAGTAGCTCCCACCCTGAAGACTTGGCTCTTCCGAAACAGTTTCAATAGAAAAATCTCAAAGAAACTTGCAAGATAGTTGTTTTCTCAGGCTGACAAAAGATCAAATCAACTTTCATGTATATCTTCATTAAAAGAAACCAAGTAATTTACCTGGATAAGCTGTTTCTGAAAGAGTCTGGCAAAATGGCTGTGGTTGCAGGTTGCAGACAGGTGAGCCATCATAGCCCTGTGAAGGAAAATATCACAAAATGCTAACTGGATCTCCGTGGTATAACAAAAGTGTTCTAACCTAAAACTATGTCAAAAGCATAAAATAACTGCTTTTAAGAAAGCAAACTCCAAAGACCATTGGAAAAAGCAACATCTCTACAACCAGGTCTCCCAAGCACTAAGCCTCATCTACTGACCATGGAAACAGAAATTCCCCTAATCTGCAGAGTAAACAAAGCCACAGAAATAAAAAGTACTCTCTTCCTTTCCTGCAATAATGCTGTTACTTAGGAAGAAAATTAACCTATTGAGGTCACACTCTTTACTGTACAGAGTGCTGAGTGGAGAGTTCACACATATGCAAGTAAGGAAAGAGCAAGGGCAGTACTTCAGATACTCAGAGAGAAGGAAAAATCTTAAGTTCAAATCTCAGCCTTGTTTTGCTCCTGTGGGGAAAAGTCACCTACACACATGTAACTTGAGTAGGCTGTAGACTAACACAGAAACCCACATAGCAACTGCTTTCAAAACTGTAAGAGTTTATTTATATAAACTCTATTTTGAACAGTTTGTTTTCTATAGAAAGAGCCTCAGTTGCCTTGTTTTCAGAGCCAAGACACTAGAACCCCCTGAAATAATTAGGAGATCTAAGAGCTTCTGAACATGCAGCACACTTCTCCATGCTTAAGAGGAGAGGACAATGGAAACGTGAAATGCACACACAAGTGTGTACAATGACAATGCTCACATCACAACATACTGTTTATGAGAGTGGCTCTTCCTGTGATTACCAACACGGAAAGAGCTACAGCAATACTGATCAAATTAGGTCCTTGCCACTTACGGTTTGTTTCTTTAATATAACAGTTAATACCTTTAAGTACAGAAACAAGTTTACACAGGAAGGATCTTCCAAAAAGGACAGCTCCCTACTGTTTAATGCAGAAGACCACTAGGGAGAACATGGAACTTAGGACACCGAGTCTAGTACGCTGCAACAGCAATTCAGCAACATTAAAGAGCCTGCTGAAGTCACATGAGACTCCTACCTGATCTTGTTGCCCAGAACTCTTTCAAAGTCCCAGCCAGTTTTTTCATGATTATCCTCCCATTCACGCAGCAGTTCATAAAATATATCCCTGTGAATCAAGATATTTAAAAGTATGAATTCCCACTCTTCAAAATTTGAAGTAACAATAACTGAATATTCAATGGCTCCAAAATTTCCCAGCAAGAATCTACCTCAAATTAAACAACTCAAGCCTCTAAGCATCCAGATACCTTTGCAAAACTCATTAATGTTAGCGGTGCTTCAGCGAGCTTCCATTTTCCACGACTTTGACAGCAAGTGCTTAAGCTTGTTATGCCCAAGCTCTGACGGAATGACCAAAACACCCATTACCAGACACAGTGAAGGCTGAGGGGCAGGAAAGAATAAGCCACATGAAATAACACCTATGAGGAGAGAAAAAACGACCAAGACAACTTGCTATTCTCCCCTCACTCTGCTGCTGCAAGTATAGAGGGAGGGGGCATGAAGAATAAAAGTATATCAGATTCATATGCAGAAGCCATCCAGTAGGGTGACACACTGTACTGGCATTTACCAGAAGTCTCAATAACTCCTGAAGAATTAGAGTGTTCTTCTCTAAAGGCATTAAGCATTTAGCTCCTGCAGTCAATATGGACAAAGACTTTTTTATTTTTCTTTATTTTTTAATTAAGAGTGAAATTCTCAAGATTTTTCTACAGCATGTAGCATACGCGAGACATTCTTAACATCTTTCATTCACAATCATGGAAAGATTATATGCTGTTAAGCTATACAGTAACAGTAGAATAAATTTACCTTTGCTTCTTAAATATGTGAAATGCTCTATCACTGGGAAAGTTAGAGCGATTGTCAGTTTCTGGCTGGAAAGAAACAGATTGTACAGAGCATGGCAGCAGGAGAGACACCTGTTAAAAATATAAAGGCTGCCATTAGATAATTTTTCTCTAATTTATCCAACAATCTGAGACCTAGAAAAAGCAGAGAAAAGATGTGATGAGGAAACCAAGTATCACTAGCTGAGTTGTTCAGACATTAGCCATTTCCCAGTTGCTATCTGCTAGTAAACACCAACACTTGTACAACCCACATCACACTAGAGGCATCATCACTCAATATTATGAGAGGGAGCACCTCATCTCTTTAAGAAATCTCTCCAGAACAGACTGCAACCAGTATTGACAATGTAAGGAAAGGATTGTCTGCAAACAGCCAAAGTGTACGTTCAATACAGGACTCCAAAAAATGAAGGATAGCAGCTGGCAATTCCTCTATTATTATTACTCTTTGAAAATACTATTATATTTGAAAAGCCTATGTCTTCAAGTAACAATAGACCATTATTTACAGCTTTAACTACAAAGCTCAGCTACTGATAAGCCCTAGTCTCAGAAAGTACACTGTACTTTCTGAGAGCCATTTCCATTTTTAGAAGATGGATGAAATAAGATACAAAACACATTAGGGCAGGCATTCCTACCACCCAGCTTTAGTTCCCCAATTCAAATGACTAGGTCAGGAAAACAGTTTTCATAGGCTGCATCGTCTTTTCTGAAGCTTCATTTGCCTAGAAGGAATCTGCAGCTGTGAAACAAATGCACCCCTTCCAAACTAGATTCTGATATTTCATCTAACAGATCATTCTTCTGGGATCCATATTTATCAGATGGGAATATCAAAAGCAAAACGTGACCCTGTCAAAGTCTCCAGCTGAAGTCAGGGCCTGCAGCACAATGTAAGGCTAGACAGCAGCAATTCACAGCTAACAAACAACGGACCTAGCAATTCACTCACCTGCCACCAACCCGCCACCAAGAAAAAAAGCATCTTTTAGGCACTTGCCAAAGACAACATGACAAGATACTCAAAGCAGAAGGAATGAGGTTTAACATCAAAGCTATTGCAAATAAAAAAAGCAACAAAACAAAGGTATGAAACAATGCCAGTTGAGGTCTGCTGATTTTTACCTTGGCTGTGCTGCTTTCATAAGCCTGCTTGAGCCTCTCGTGCAAGGTGGGAGAAAAAGATGCAATTCGTTCATTTTCAGCCAAGAGCTTCAGTGTCCCCTTTTCTAAACGGGAAATAATTCTGCCAAGACGACACAGATAAAACCCACAGACAGACAGAAATAAACACATAATCAGACCTAAAGAAATGCTTATGCTCATTTTTTATGACACTACCAAGCAAAGTATTCTAAGCCTCAGGCACCCAGCATCTGCAGGGCAATTTTTTATTGCTCTTATCTCATGACTTCCCCATTCTTCAATAATCACAATGAAGTTCAGTAGACAGATTAATGCAAGGAAAACTCAGACATCCAAGTCCAGGCTAAGCTCTCTGTTTCGAGGGAAAACTAACACCTCGCTGGCTGTAAATGGTAAAGCTCTCAAAATCCAAGCACGCTTGCTTCATTTCAGATGCACCTGCAGACACAAGCAGAGATAAAAAAAGATATTCCACTCACTCATACTGATAATCCAAGACTTGAACAGCAAAATAAACACAATTGTGCACACTTCGGAAATGCTGTCTTCCTGATACATCTAGGAGAAAAAGAAAAAGAAGCATGAAACAACAGCACCTACCACCATTTATAAACTAAAACACCAACAGCTAGCTCTCAAAGAAAGCTGGAATTGCCATATCCAAAACCAGTCTCGTAGACCAGTATCCGATTTCCAGAAGTTCCCATTCTCTGACACTGGAATAGACAAATCTTCCCACCTATCCTTCCTATACTAAGGGCAACTGAGTTGTTCACTGCTGTATGGGAAAGAAAAGATTCCGCATCAATGTTCTGGCCAATAGTAAGCAGATCCAGGACAAAAAGCACACCAACTGCATGCAGTGATCAGGTGTGTTCCCATGGCTGGAGATTTCCTGTTCCTAATCTCAGCCCTAAGAACCAAGGAGTGTCAAAACAAAGGTCAATCAAATAGGGAACATCTGGAGGTGTGGGGATTTCTCAAGTTAAAGCCAATTTTTTGGGGTTTATATCCATATCAAACTATTAACTGCATAAAGCTTCAAATGCAACAATCATGTTACCTATATGGATGGGTCCTGTGCACTTGTAACCCAACCTCAAATTTACGAAACACATAGCAGATCAACGGCTTTTTTGAGTTGCAAGGACCAATGGAGCAGAGACTTTAGCATACCTGTCCTTTTCTCTGAAAGCGTTAGTAAGCAGCTACAGGAAATCTAACACTATAGCAGAAAACTATATTCAAACATTATTTAGCAACCCTGCTCTATCACGTTACGGAAGCACTTCCCATACACGCACAACTTTTGTCAGCACCTCAGATGAGTTCCCCACTGGTAACAAGGCACTTTCACGGAATTTAAAAGTAACGGTCCCAATGAAAGGCATCTAGTCTATATCACATTATTGTCCAATGGAAGGAACATTCTCTCCACTCAATACTATTGTTTACCTTTACTTCCTTCATTGACTTCAAGGTCACTATCACCATCTTCTGCAGCAGAAGTGCCTTTAGATGTTAGCAGCTGCAGAACAAAAAAGAGCTCCAGAAAAATATTTGGTACCAGGTTTTCTGGAAGAGAGGAAATGAGATACTGAAGGTAGATATACAGTAACAACGTGTTTTAATAAATGAAGTTAAAAAGACAGATAACTGTTCCCTACTCAGCCAGCATAGAACTCCCTCCCTACACAACCACAGTGTAAATCAATATGAAAATTACAGGAAGGATGCATTCAGGAAGGATCTGGTTTCAGATAGGATCATACAACTTCAGCCTTCTGCAGCTCAGAGTACTGCATCAGGTTCACCTCCTTCCATCTTCCCTCTATTTACTTAGTTTATTTTTCCAGATGTTATTTGTTCACATACTGCAACCGTCTCTCAACTTTCACTTCTCAACTACCTCACCCTTACAACACACACGCAAGTTCAAAGCTCAGTGAAAGGTCAATCTCACATCTTCTGGGTCTTCACCTGCTATACATGATGAATAGAGCTGTGCCAGACACTCCAATTGTTTTTTGCAGGAAACCTTAGTAGGATTTGCACAGGTCACCAGATGGCTTTCAGCAGGAAGGTTAACACTGCGACCGTAGCCAAGCTTAGGAGGAGTGCCAGGGTCAAGAGATGTCCCTGCAGGCGAAGATGACTGGTGCAGCAATTTGCATCTGAAATTCAAGAGCAGCAAGATACCATGTGAATTCATGATACATAGCAGCCACGCAGCTAGAAGAGCTCTCTCCCTTGCTGTCTAGCATGAGGAATTTCTGCAATAACTAACCACATCATTTACTCTGTCTAAAGTTGCTTTTAGGATTATAGTAATTTAACTCATCTTTCCCTTCATGAGAAAGAATCTTGGGGCTAACAATCCAACGACTCAAAAGAATCACATTCAAATTCCAACTCTGCTAAAACAGTGTGGCACTTGAATCAAATTATCTAACAATCCTACATTATCGCTTTCCATCTAAAATGGTATCTGTTAAGGACATGGGATCTGTAAGAGACTAGGTCCTAAAAATAATTTTTAAACATACAACTTCTGACAGCTAGATACTTTACAAAATCTCAGAAAATAAGGTTAATATTCATACCTTTGGATACACTTGTAAGTTAACAAGAACCTGAGAAGATCTAAGACCATTAAGTGGAAAGGCAATGCAACAACTGATGAAATCCAGTACCGGTAAGTTAAACAACAGAAGGGACAAGCTACTTCAATTGCTGGATTCTAAATCAGCACTGAACACTTGCTCAAATGCATAGATAGTGTAAAAAATATAGTAACAGAGGTCTTTCAAACTGCCACAACAGAGTGGTGTATTTAAAACACGAGAGACAGGAAAAAAAAGCCAGTAAAAGCATTATCAAATGCCTGTTAAATGTCCATATAGAACATCCACATTTGGCACTTCACACCACCTCGTACCACTTTCTCTCAAAACTAAAATCTCTAAAAGTCACTTTAAAGGCTGTGGGGAAGAAAAACGGCAAAGAACCTTTTCTATTGGCCTGTTTCTAGTGGAACTGCTGTGAAGAAGAACATGTTAGTCCAAAATCGGAGTAGAAAGGTTATTAAATAACATCCCCCTTGCAATAAGCATAAGAATCTGACTGACTGAAGAAAATTATTTATGAAGCACTTTGTAAAACCACCAAGGTAAGACTCCAACAATGTAGGTGGACTCTGTTTCGCTGCTTCCTCAGTGTTGTCATCTACCTCAGCATGAATTTCACCTTTTGCCCTCGATCAAAAGTGACCAAGTGAGCTGGCTGGGGGCTGTGTTGGTAGTGAGTTTTGTACCTTATTTCACCACTAATGAGGACACAGCAGCAGCTCGGAGTGCCAAGCTCTGCCCATTACAAGCATAATGGGTCAGATGAGATTACCTCATGGGCAAGATCCAGTTCACACACTGCTATTTCACCTACTTTAGTTTATATGGACTAGCAGGACATTTCAGGTAGAATTCAGACTGGAATAGGTGCTTCGTGGAGGTGTACAGAGGCAGGTTTGAATCCTGAGCAGTTGTTACAGGTCTGGTCAAACCGTAACTCATAGAACTCTACTGGGTCTGTTTCAGCCAGTTTTCAACCTGTTATTCTTATTTTATTAATATTTTTTAAGTTTTATTATTCTTCATTATTATTCTTTCCCTTAGCAGGAGAATAATTCCACCCACATGTTCTAAGGAGTTTCCATGAGAACAAAACCTACAAAGAACAGCAACAGTTCTGTCAGCAATTATAAACAATAGTTGCTCTACTACTGTGCTTTGCTGCTTCTCCTGAAGTATCAGTCCTCACAGACTAAGTGGTATCATTTCAGAAGATGAAAGTCACACAGTAACTGAACAGCAGAGACAAAATTAGAAGCTAGAATCTATCTCATTTCCCAGCACACCTGATATTCAATAGATAACTGCAGTAGTCACCTTTAAAACAGAATCTCACACTAGTCATGCATCATTTTCTCTGACAGTAAGCTTGTGTTACTCTGCCTATCTTGCAAAATTATTAACACTTCCCCCATATTTGCATCACTAACTCATTTTTTTCAAACCAGACAATGCCTTCCACCACAAGCGCAATCATCAAACATAGTTTAATTACACCAGCTCAAACCCACTAGCTTTGCCTGTGCAGTTGAAGGCAAGCTGCACAGGAGATAGCTATGCATGCAAGGCAATGAAGAGGCAATCTTATGAAAGCATTGAGGACTGACTCAACTTCTGAAGATAAAGTGAGGTCATTGTTCCAGAGTCAGCATGCCTCTACAATGACAAACATCAGTTAGCTGGATCAAAATCCTAGTCTGACACTAGACTCACACTTGGTTTTAGGCAAAGTATAGTTTAAGGTCATCAATATCTGTTTTGGATAGTCTTCCAGTCATTTTCACTTTGATATTGGTACCACCTTAAGACAAGTGAATTAAGAACAAAGACAAGCCTATCACCACCCTGCTCAGAGTGTACCTTTCTTTCTTTAGCATCTCCCTCTCCTCTTGAAGGCTCTTGCTTATCACAGATGTAAGGTTTCCCTCCTGGACAGCAGTAAAAGCCTCAAGGTTTGATCCAGATGAAAATCGAGCAGCTGGAGACTGGCTGACAGGCGTAGAAGTGAAGCACATCTTTGGTTTTGAGAGGGGGCGCTCAGCACTTACGGGAGTTGGGTTGATTCGCCTTGATGGTTTGCTTTTGCTGAAAAAGTGAGAAGGGATTCCACTGAAATCAAGCTAAACAACTGCAATAACCAAAAAAAGGTTTCAAGACAGATATGCCTGCAAGTCTTCCAGAAGAATCTAATGCTAATATGATATGGAGTCAACATATTGAACTTCTAAACTACCAGCTTTATTCTGGTCACTTAATAAAAAGTCACAGAGCTAGACTGCTGACCCTTGCTGCAAAATTAATTATCATCGAGCCACAGAACAGATAATACAGTGCCACACAACTCTTCCAAACATTTCCAATTTGACAGGATAGGATACCTCTCATTTCAGTAAGAAACTAATTCACCAGTAGTTTCTAACATAACCACGAGGAAAAAAAACAACAATCAAGCTGCCATGGTCTATATCAATAGGAGTTCAGGCTCCTCAGATATCATAGGCCATTAAGTTTAAGGAAACCTGTAATTTCTGCATAAACCACCCAGATTCGTCCTTTCGGAAGCAATGCAGTAAGAGACATACTGGAAATGAGACAGGGGAACATAAAACACTACCGTTCTCAAGGAAATGCTCGTTGCTACATATTAATTGCTATGGTGTTCTCAAAATCAGCATAGTGTTGGCTTCCTAACACTCCATGACCTTTTTCCTCACTCTTTTTCCCTAGCTCAGCATAGTGCAATTGAAGAAGAGAGACTTACTCTCTATGCTCCCTCTGTCCCTCGGCCAAAGCATCATCTAGACTCAGCATCTGGATCTGCTGTACAGCCCCAAAGACCTAGCAATTTTCAGCTGGAATTCTGCATGTCCAATTACAAAGTCCCACTTTCAGAGGCCAGTGCCCAATAAACAGAGCAAACAGGCTGACATGAAAGCCTTCTATTTGGTCATAAGGATTTGAAAGACCAAAATCTCAAAGAGCAAAGGACTGAGGCAACCACAATGCAAACCGCCACGCAGAAGCTAAGCCAAAGTCACCAGGGAGACCAGGGCTTGCTGCAGATGAAAGAGAACATAGACATCAGCTAGCTATTTTGTCCACGACCACACAGCACAAATGAAGTTGCATGCTAAGATCTGTTACCAGAAGCCACAGAATATCAATCCAAAAGCATTTTTGCTAACATCAGTAAAGCTGAAGAGCCTTCCAGGATTGCTCTTCACTAGCAATTGCTATTGCATTACATGAGAAATGCGAAGAGCCAAGATAATGCTGACTTGTTAGAACATACAAGGACAAAGATGTGCTCAGCTTTCTATCAACTGGTCTGTGCACTAGTAAGCTGCAGGCAGCATCACAACTGAGGGGCTAAAGAGGCGAGTTCACAGGGTAGAAACCTGACTACCCATTGAAGCAATATTACCCTACACAGCAGCCATCACAAAGCAGTTCCAGCCAGGGAGCCCAGTAGCCAGGCCCCAGGTATTATTCATTACTGTATCTTCTCTATCCGGGCACACACAACAGGATGAGCTTGTCAAGGAACAGTAACTGTTCTGCAGCAGAATCTGAATGAAACAGACTTGTTCTTACGTTGTCCAGCCAGAGGCAGCACCCATGGGTGGAAACTCCTCCAAGTTGTTAAGATTTAGCTGGCTAGGTGGGGATCTGGAAGAAACAACAGGCACTTCACTCCGCTTCCTTCTCCCTCCACTCCATGATACACTCTCATTCTTTCCATCTTCCTCTTCAGCAGGGGAGCGCCCCAGATCCCGAGCTACTTGCCGGCCAGAGGCACTGACTGAGCTGTTGCCTTTCCTTCTACCTCGTCTAGCTGGCAGGGCTTCAGGCGTGGCTGTAAGGAAGCTTCCCAAGCTGGCCTTCTGAGATGACCGCTTCTCACCGTGGTTAAGCACCGGGCTGTAATCAAAGCTTGGGCTGCTGCTGGAGACCATGCTAGGGAATTGACTGCAAGGGCTGGACAGGCTTGACCCAGAAAAGGAAGAGGAGCCACTGGATGCCACAGTACAAGAAAAGCTGGTATCTGTAGTACAGGTGGTCACTGAAGTCCTCTGGGGAAAGAGCTGCACTCGGCTGCCAGTTGCATGGCCTGCCCTCCTTTCTGATCCTGTCCTTTGGCTCCTGTGGGCCTTGGAATTCGGAGTTTTAGCAGGAGTAGAAGGTCCATTCGTCAGGATCTGACTGGTCTGCTCCCTTAAAAAATTTAGCAGAAAAGGCACAAAGTCTTTCCGAAGCAAACTAAGAGATATCAACTTATCATGGATGTGGTTCTCCTACAAGGAAAGAGGACAAGCATTAATATAAAGATACAAGCAGATTCCTTCTTTTCATGTGCCCATACTCATTTAAGTAGTAACCACAGGATTGCAAACTCAATAAAAGACAACATGACTTGTCAAATTAGATCACTGAAATTCAAGTGACCTTAGATCACAGATCTGAAACCCAGCCTCCACACAAGCCAATTTTTCAGATGGAGTCATTCACTTTAGTCATGGACTGGGAACAACGGAACTGTTCCACGGAAACATCAGTAATAACTTACTAAAGCTATGGCCAGGGAGAACTCAGAGCAACTGGCATTCTTAAGTCCAACACTTCAAAGAAATCCATACCGAAGCAGCTAATTCTAACAGAAAAATCTAAAATTCGCAACTTCCCCATCCCCTGTTTGTCTAGGAATGCCACACGCTTCCACAGAGGGGTGCTATAGCAACAACTGTTTCAGCACTTAAATTCCTGCAGTGCCAAATACAAAACCAAAACTGCTCTTTCATTTCCATTAAATAATTTTGCTCCCTTGAGACCTCACAGAGGTCTAAACAGAGGTTGTGCAACTTTGAGGCACACAAAGGTTATACTTAAGAAACTTAAAAAGAAGAAAAAAAACCCCAAACACGTACCACAGACTCAACACACTTAAAATCTAACATAGCGGTAATGTTACAAAGGTAAATCCAGACAAAAAAAGACTTCACATTACACGCATAGAACAATGTTTTGTACACTAGGTAAAATTTCATTTGTTCCTAATACCACACCAGGTTTCTGCTTCCTCTCAGCGGGACTCAGCAACACTTGCAACAACAACAGAAGCAGCTCCCACAGGCAGCAACTGATTGCCTTCTAATATTAAAATTATCATGCACATATTCTTCTTCATTTAAATTCACACTTTCACTAGATGAAAAGTCAAGACAGCAAATACTATTTCTGAAGGACTCTTTTGTATGAAGGGAGGCATGGTTGTGACCAGACTCTTACAATCCTTGACACCTATGCTGACTTTCATATCTGAAAATGTGAGACCAATTCAGCTGGCTGGAGAAGCATGAGACTCCTACAGCCTGATAAGTCAAGCAGCCAAGGCTCACTACTTCACCGCAGTAACACTCAGTTAAAAAACACAGGTCAGAACACAAACACTGTGAGGTGTCAGAAGACCCAACTTCTTATCAGCTGTAGACCAAAACTGCCATGAAAGCTAGAGCATGACACAGCCTACTATCCTCTCCCATACCCCTCTAGGTTTAGTGTAGAGGCACAAAGACAATTTCATTTGGCGCTATGCTTCTGTTCCAGTGCCTCACCATTCTCATAATAAATAAATTCCTCCTTATGCCTAGACTAAATCTGCCCCTTTCCAGTTTATACCCATTACCCCTAGTCCTATCATTACAGGCTTTTGTTAACAGTCCCTCTCCAGCTTTCCTGTAGCCCCTTCAGGTACTGGAAGGTCGCTATAAGGTCTCCTCAGAGCCTTCTCTTCTCCAGGCTGAACAACCCCAATTCTCTCAGCCTGTCCTCGTATAGGTGCTCCAGCCCTCTGATCATCTTGCCCTCCTCTGGACCCGATCCAACAGCTCCATATCCTTGTTATGTTGAGGATTCCAGAACTGAACACAATACTCCAGGTGAGGTCTCACAAGAGAGGCACAGAGGAGCAGAATCCCCTCCCTCAACCTGCTGGCCACGCTTCTTTTGATGGAGCCCAGGACATGTTTGGCCTTCTGGGCTATGAGCGAATCTATGGTTATGAATACTTTCATTACCGCAGGAACCCAAATTCTCTAGCCGTATCCCGTTACAAAGCTCGGCCTACCAAACCCAGCAAGGGCCCGCTCCCCGCCCTGAGCGATCTTCCTCAGCCCACAGGACGGAGCTGCCCTGCCCTGCTCTTCCCCCGGCCCCCTCCGCCCCGGGGCAAGGCCGCAGCCGCCCGGAGCCCGCGGGCCGGGCCCCGCTCCGACCCACGCGGGCTTCGCCCCTCACAGCGGTGGCGGGAATCGGGGCGAGGGAGCGGGCTGCCGCGCGTTACCTCAGCCGAGCCGGGGCCGTGCCGGAGCCACCGCAGCACGGCGCTGACCGCCACCTCCTCCAGCAGCAGCAGCTCCAAAACAGCCGCCATGCCCGGCCGCGGCCGCCGCCGAGCACGCGCACCGCCGCGCGGGGGCGGGGCGGGGGTGGGAGGTGTGTGCGGACCCCGCGGGGCGCTGCGCCTGTGCCTGGGTGTGCGTGCGTGTGTGTCTGTGTCTCTGTGTGCGCGCCTGAGTGTGTGTGTTTGCACCTGTGTTTGTGTCTCTGTGTGTGCCTGAGTGCCTGTGTGTTTGCACCTCTGTGTGTCTCTGAGTGTGTGCCTGTGTTTGTGTCTCTCTGTGTGTGCCCGAGTGTCAGTGTGTTTGTGTTTCTGCGTGTGTGCGCCTGTCTGTGCCTGTGTGTTTGTGTCTCTGTGTGTGTGTGCACCTCCTGCGGGGCACCTGCTTAATAAATTGGCATTGATTATTGAGTTTGGCCTTTTTTACAGCATCAGCGTGTGTGGGCTGATCCCTCCTGTGCCTCTGTTTCTGTGCCTGTATGTTTGTCTCTGTGCTTATGTGCCCATATGTGCCTGTCTGTGTGTTTGTGTGTGTGTGCCTCTGTCTGTGCCTCTGTGTTCCTGTCTGTGTGTGTGTGCGCACCTCCTGTGAGGTTCCTGCTTAATAAATTGTCATTGATTATTGAGTTTGGCCTTTTTCACAGCATCAGCGTGTGCGCCTCCCGCGGGGCTGCTCCCTCCTGTGCCTCTGTGCGTGCGCCTGTGTGTTTGTGTCTGAATATCTGTGTGCCTGTGTTTCTCTGCGTGTGCCTGAGTGTCTGTGTGCCTCTGTCTGTGTGTGTGTATGTGTGTGTGTTCCTGATTCTATGAAAACAATTGAACATGCGTTAAAACAACTGAAAACTAGTCCAAATGAGTCAAAACAATTGAAAATAGTGCAAGGGAGGCTCTGCAAAGGGATCTGGTCAGGCTGGACTGCTGGGCTGAGACCAATGGCATGAGGTTTAACAAGGCCAGGCCGGGTCCTGCACTTGGGGCACAACAACCCCATGCAGTGCTACAGACTAGGAGAAGTCTGGCTAGAAAGCTGCCCAGAGGAGAAGGACCTGGGGGTGTTGGTTGAAAGCCAACTGAACATGAGCCAGCAGTGTGCCCAGGTGGCCAAGAAGGCCAATGGCATCTTGGCTTGTATCAGAAACGGCGTGGCCAGCAGGTCCAGGGAGGTTATTCTCCCTCTGTACTCAGCACTGGTGAGACCACACCTTGAGTACTGTGTTCAGTTCTGGACCTCTCACCACAAGAAAGATGTTGAGGCTCTGGAGCATATCCAGAGAAGAGCAACAAAGCTGGTGAGGGGGCTGGAGAACAAGTCTTAAGAGGAGTCACTGAGGGAACTGGGGTTGTTTAGCCTGGAGAAGAGGAGGCTGAGGGGAGACCTTATTACTCTCTACAACTACCTGAAAGGAGATTGTGGAGAGGAGGGAGCTGGCCTCTTCTCCCAAGTGACAGAGGACAGGACAAGGGGGAATGGCCTCAAGCTCCGCCAGGGGAGGTTCAGGCTGGACATCAGGAAAAATTTTTTCATGGAAAGGGTCATTGGCAACTGGCAGAGGCTGCCCAGGGAGGTGGTTGAGTCACCTTCCCTGGAGGTGTTTAAGGGACGGGTGGATTGTGGTGTCGAGGGGCACGTTTTAGGGATAGGAATGGTTGGACTCGATGATCCAGTGGGTCCCTTCCAACCTAGTGATTCTATGATTCTATGAAAACGACTGAAAATCAGTGAAAAGGAATTGAGTCAATACGAGTGAAAACAATTCAAAAGTTGAAAACAAGGCAAAACAAGTGAAATGGAGTGAAAAGGCATGAACATGAGTGAAAATGAGACAAAACGAGTGAAAATGATTAAAAACAAGGAAAAAGGAGTGAAAATAAATGAAAACAAGTCAAAACAAGTGGAAATGAGTGTAAACTAGTCAAAACCAGTAAACAGTGTGTGTATGTATGTGCACCTCTGTATTTGTGACTGTGTGTATTTATGTGTGTGCGCCTCGGCGCGCGCGTGTGTGTGTGTGTGTGTGTGTGTGTGTGTGCGCGCGCGCGCCTGAGCCTGTGTGCACGCCTCTGTGTGCGCTCCCCTCTGTGCCCGCGCCTGACTGCGTGTTCCCGCGGGGAATCCCTCCCGCGCCTCTACGTGTGTGTTTATGTACGCGCCCCGCCCGGAGCGGTGCGTGTGTGCGCGCGCCTCATCCCGTGGCGGGGGGGGGGGGGGTCGGTGCGTGCGTGCGCCGCGCCCCCAGGCGAAGAGGAGGGGGCGGGGGCGGTGGGGGATTCCCAGGCCAGGGGCGGGGCCGTGCGCGCGCCGGGCCGAACCCCCCCCCCCCCTCGCCCGCGCCGGGGCGCCTGCGCCGGTGCTGCGCGCGTCTTTTTCCTCTCCTGCGCGGTGTTCGCTTTCCCGGCGGCGCTCGGCGCCCGGCCTAGCGGCAGCGGCGAGAAAGAGGGAACGGGGCAGCGGCTCCCCCTCGCCCCCCCCCCCCCCCGCGGGGGGGAGGAGGGCTCGACCGCGGAGAAAGGCCGAGGATGGCCGAGGAGTCGCCGAAGCGGCGCAAGGCGAATTTCAACGAGGCGGAGACGGAGGTGCTGATCGAGCAGGTGCTGAAGCACGAGCAGCTGCTGTTCGCGGCGGGGCCGGGCCGCGCCTCGCCGGGGCAGAAGCGGAAGGTGTGGGAGCTGATCCGCCACAAGGTGAACCCGGTGGCCGCCTGCCCCCGCGACGTCGAGGACCTGAAGAAGCGCTGGCGGGACCTGAAGCGCCGCGACCGCAGCAAGCTGTGCCGCCTCTCGCAGGGCTGCGCCCCGCCGGGCCCCGCCGCTCTCGGGCTCCTCCTGCCGCCCGCCCGCCGCCACCCCCGCGCCTACGGCTCCGTGCTGCCCGCCCTGCCCATCGCCGGCGGCATCGACACGCTGGAGCTGCCCGGCGCCGTCCTGGGGGACGCGGGTGAGTGCCCGGCCCGGCCCCTGCTTTGGATGTGCCTCCTCGCCTTGTTAAATCTATCCTAGAAATGTACCAGCAGACCGCGTCTCGCGGGTGGTAAAAGTGCACCATAGAATCATAGAATCACCAGGTTGGAAAAGACCTCTAGGATCATCGAGTCCAACCATTCCTGTCTGCCACTAAACCATGTCCCTGAGCACCTGCTCTACCCATCTTTTAAATACCTCCAGGGATGGGGACTCAACCACCTCCCTGGGCAGCCTGTGCCAGTGCCTGGTGACCCTTTCTGTGAAAATTTTTTTTCTGATATCCAGTCTGAACCTCCCTGGCACAGCTTGCAGCCGTTCCCCGTTGTCCTGTCTCCTGTCACTTGGGAGAAGAGGCCAGCACACTCCTCTCTACAACCTCCTTTCAGGCAGTTGCAGGCAGTGATAAGGTCTCTCTTCAGCCTCCTCAAGGCTAAACAACCCCAATTTCTTCAGCTGCTCCTCATAAGACTTGCTCTCCATCCCCTTCCCCAGCTTCGTTGCTCTTCTCTGGACACGCTCCAGAGCCTCAACGTCCTCCTTGTAGTGAGGGACCCAGAACTAAACACAGTATTCCAGGTGTGGCCTCACCAGTGCCAAGTACAGGGGCAGAATAACCTCTCTGGACCTGCTGGCCATGCCGTTTCTGATACAAGCCAAGAAACGGCACCCATGAGCAAACCCTATCTTGTTGTAGATGCCAATCTATGAGGCAGTGGACCCAGACACCTTGCTAAATCTATCATAGAAATGTACGCGCAGACCTCGCATTGCGGGTTGTAAAAGCGTACCAAAATAGCACCCTGTCTCATTGTAGATGCCAATCTATGACCCATCTGCCTGTAGGACTCACTCTTGCAAGTGCAAAAAGCCATGCCAGCAAGTTCTAGGCAGCACGGAGTGCTGTGACTACATTTCTTTGTACCAGACACACGGTGGTAAGGTGTTGAAATGATCACCTTAATACCAAGGGATTTCTTGCAACCACAGCTATTACTGCATGCACAATAAAAGTGTGTGCAATGAACTTACAGTGAACTTTGTCTCTTGGAACGTAAAACTCAAATTCTGTGGTAGAGCCGGTAATGGATCTGTAGTATGCAAATACATGGTTAACAGGTAAATGCGTCTTTATGGTTTTCTTCCCACCTGTTGAGGTAATGTGTATTCTAAAAGCATCAAAGATAACACAGGGCGAGTTGTAGAGTCTTGCCGATAGTGCTTAGTGGATAAGAACACATTTCACTGACCACGGAAGTCATGAAGTCTCTCCCTTGCTTTTTCTCTCTCCCCATCTCCTGTAGGGTTTAATGATGATCCTGGCCCATCTCGTCAGTCCAGTCTTGAGAAGATGAACCTCAAAGAAGAGATAGTAGTGAAGGTGGTAGAGCCAGAAGAAAGCTCTGAGGACATGGTGGTGGTTCCACCTAGCCAAGAACAACTACCTTTTCTAGGGACATCAGGCGGTGGTTCCTCTGGGAAAGTAAAAGCCAAAACAAAAAGCAGGTCCCAGGCAGACCAAAATGCAATAACTGAGGAGGACCTATTGCAGATCCAGCAGGCCCAGATGCAGGTGATTCAGTCTGGCTTTGACAGTGTCAACCACAATCTTCAGCTGCTGCAGCAAGGCATGCAAGATCTGAGTAACAGCCTCAGCATCATGGCGCATACACTTGTTGCTATCAAAAATGTCTATGTGAAAAACAACACTGGCCCAACGACATATGCCACTGCCTCTACTCAGACCACAGCTGGGTACCTGAGCCCAGGTTCCCCCCAGGCCTCCCCCACTGAGGACAGAGGTAGAGCACAAGTGGCTGGAAGCAGCAGCAGAAGCAGCAGCTGCAGCTCCAGCTCAATGTCGCAAGAACCAGGTCCTTCCGAGTTTCCTAGGCCACCCCTGAGAACCATTAAGAAAGAACATCCAAATGGCTGCTACTATTTCTGCTTTGCAGATGTTTAAAAACTTGAATATATATATATATATATAAAGTGACTGTAGTGTCAGGTGCTGTTGTATGTTCTGCTCCAGCCTGTGACTTTGAAGGAGCAAAGTGGACTTACCTCCCACATTTTTCCCAGTGGGAAACATTTCTCTATAGGTGGCATTAAACACTGAATACCAGTCTCCTGTTTAACTCTGTTGCAGTTGGCTAATAATTTTCTTCTGTTCTCTCTGTCCTCTTATTCTCTTAAAAACTCACCCAACCAAAAAAAAAAAAAAAACAGATTTATTTTGACCAAGACCCTTGTCCGTATCATCCTTTGTTTACTGTGACCTTTTGAAAAATAAAAGGCATGAGAGCTGGGTAAAAAAGTAACGTTATGGTTACTGACCAGCAGGGTTGATTAGTTGGTTTATTAAACAAACACCAAAGTAGTTGCTTTTTCTAATAATTACAACAACCAGGGTGTTTTCTTGGTTCTTAGTTTTATATATTTAAGTCTGAACTGTGCAAGGCATTGCTGAAAGGGTTTGACATGCCTGCTTACTCTAGGAGTGGCTTAGGACTGAGCTGTTGATTCATGAGTGTACTCGTATGAAATCATACACCATTGCTCCATCTGGCTATTGTTCATCCACAGCTTGTCAAATGCACCTTCTCCAAGGCATTTTGTTTTACTGCATTGCCTGGGTAGTCTCTTTCTTGCCACATGATTTAAATAGAGAAATACAGCAAAAAATTATAATTAATTGGTTTTGACATGGAGTAACTTTTCCCTATGTTTTATAAACAGGCTGTATCTTTGTCAGATTTTGCAAGCCTTCTGGAATCGATACCACAACATTTGGAATACAGAGTGTGAAGAAGTTACTGTATTGTTTTACCTGAAACTGAAGTTAGATTTGCTATTAAAGAAATTGCAGAAGGCAGGGGCTAACTTGTTCCAGGCAGAATTTATGTTTCTGCATAGTTTATGAAGCTTTCATCTTCACCTATCAGAGAGATGAATAAAATCTTCCATTAACTAAATATCGAAGGAAGAAGGAAGGGAAGGAAGAGTTGTAGCAAAGTGTAACCTGTTAAGTATTAACTCTGAAACAAGCAGAAAGGAATCACTTTATCCTAATGTGAAAAGGAAAAAATCTCCTTTTCACTTTTAGATAGGAGGAAACTATTGTCACTGACGTTAAGGTGTGTTTAAGGCTTGTATATTAAGAGTCACTCTACTTCATACAATTGAAAATAAGCAGAGGTGGTGTGTTCACATGTCTAGGATCCATACTGGAGGAGAAACAAAAACCCCCTCCTGAAATTTTATCTGATGACTTGAAAAATAATGCAGATCCTCTTCTCAAGCATTTCCCACCAATATTAAGAGTTCTACATATAAACTCGTCCTATTGCAACAATTAGCTGCCTCTAGTTTTCCAGTTACTTTGCACAAGCATTCGTGCCACAAGAATTTAGTAAATACAAATGACTTGGAGAATGGCAACACACTTGTCTGTCTCTTGGCAGCATAAGAACATGTAATCATAGGGTAAGGTACGTCATTTTCGCAGTCAGCTTTGACAGAGCACTATACCATATGAAAAGGTACTTTTCAAGTACTTTCTTTTACCGCTGCCCGTATACCGTCAGGATGTACTGATCACACACACGCCTCAAAGACCAAGAGCTGCTGCCTAATAAAACGTGAACACAGGGTAATTGCATTATTAGCATTTCCTCTCTGTATCATAGATGGAGTTTATATATGCAAATATCTCACAAAATTAAGACATACACATGTATGGCACATTGTTAATTGGGACTAATGCCTTGGAGGAGGTTCTTGTTTTTAGGTTTACCTCAACAAATAAAGATGGTGTGGGTGACTCTTCCTTATTCATAAATTGCTGGTTTTAAAAATAGGAAAGAACTAATCATCTAAATCTGATTTTTTAGTCTATATCATAGAATCATTGATCATAGAATAGTTAGAGTTGGAAGGGACCTTAAAGGTCATCCAGATCCAACCCCTCTCCCATGAGCAGGGACACCTCCCACTAGATCAGGCTGCCCAAGGCCCCATCCAACCTGACCTTGAATACCTCTAGGGATGTTCAAGGTCACAACCTCCCTGGGCAACCTGTTCCAGTGCCTCACCACTCTCATAGTGAAGAAATTCTTCCTGATGTCTAGTCTAAATCTGCCCCTCCCCAGTTTGTCCAGTTTGTATATTGTTAAAAGCTTTCCAAATTAGCCTGTTGGAAGCATTTTTCTCTCTCCCCGAGAGTACAGATGGGCTCGCTCAAGCAGTATTTTCTGTAACTGAAGAAGGCACCCTTCATTTGCGTTTTGTTCTCATGGACACCAATTAATGCTCCCATGACATTCCACACAGATGAGCAAAATGTGATTTAAAAATTTACCTGGTCCTTCTGGGCTGTGGTTTGAGCTTGTCTAGTAGGTTACAACAGCCGGTTTTTACCTGTCTGACAGTCTTTCAATGTTTCAATTCTTTCTCCAGTTGTCAGCTCTTGAATTTCACTTACTGAAGTATTTCTATGGAGAGCTGGCCTATGTCTACCACAAAACTTTCTCATGTTCGAGTACAAATTTAAATGACAGGAAGCTACAGCACAAGTGCAGAGAAGTGCAGGCAGATCGGCTCTCCTCTACGAATGAAGAAGACAAGCCAGGCAATGGCAGAAGTTACTTCACTGGTCAGACAGCTACTAGACCTCAACACCAATCTGCCACAGCGTCTTTGTTCCAAACTTGCTTCTTCCTCACAGTCTGTCAGTTGTACAGCTAATGTATACTGATGCCAGATCAACCCCACTCTTCCATTTCTGGTACGATCCAGACTTGCATAGTATTTTAAACAAGGAAAAATACTGAGCTACCTGTCACCACTACAGAGTGCACAAATTTGTTGTTTTCATCTTCAAATTAATACAGCTGGCTTGCTATTTATTTAGGTGCCCTTTCTGTTATCAATGGTTCTGTTGAGCGCACCAAAAGTACACACCATCCAGAAGCATGCCATGAAATTTCTGGCTGCTCTTAGCAGAACATTTTCTTGGAACGTTACTGAATAAATTAATTCCCAATTTGTCTCCTGTCATGTGGAATTTGGAATTTGGGCTGTTGATGTAAGTGACAAGCACTAATGACCTGTTCATGAAGCTTAATGTAAATACTGCCAATGATTTGAACAGAGGCAGAGCTGGCTTTTAATTTTCCTTGCATACAAGGCATAACATTGATAATGTCAAGAAAAAGATCCAGAGAATTTTCCCTAATTCTTTGGGATTTCCTAAAATCCTTGTTCTACTGCACAAACAGCAGGCAGTATTTTCCACAGCATAGTAGACACTCAGGCACATAAGCCACAAACACAAATTGTGACTAGACTATAGTCTTGTTCTACCTAGTTTTCCTAGAAAGATAAATGAAAAGATCTTGGAGGAAACTAGAGCAACTGGTACCTTAACACTGCATTTCCACATGGCACAAACTGCTCAGATTCAGTAACAACTTCTGTTCATTCCTCTGCTATCTGCCACTTAAGTGTATTGTACAAAGAATGAGACAGGTCTCCTCAAGAGGCTGTAAAAGTTCACTGACTACATCCAGACAGCTGATCATCTCCAAAGATATCAACTATGGTGGCCTCTCACTAAATAAGACAGTGCAATTTTGAAGGAGAAAAAAGGAGGCCAGTTGACCTTTTCTGTTATTAATATGCAACATATCTGCCTACTAAAAAACAGTAAAACTTCCATTGATCCAATCATTCTGACTTGGAATATGAACCTCTGACTCGTGTTGCAGTAGTACCAACAGACACTTGCTTTTTGCTTTCTAGTAACGGAAAAAAAATCACTGTCAAAGCACTTTATCCATTTAAAGTACAGGGCTACAACAGCAAAAAAATACTGAAAAAAATCAAAGACAGCTCTATAAATAATTATATCATTAAACAAACACAGTCAAGAATTGAAGGTTTGCATGCTGAATGAATATTTTATTTAGAACCAGTTTATAAAAATAAAATACAAAATAATTTGAAAACAAAAACTTAAAACATTGTACAAAGCCTTGATATGGTACAAATGAGAAAATAAATAATTACAACTTTATGTACAAATGACCGTTACAAGGGCATTAACTCTATACGTTCTTGGGTGCCTGCACAAACTTAAAAGAAAATGAATGGCTTAGAAGATTTCCAAGGAGGGGAAGGGAACTGCAATTACTGAGCAAGAGAATTTGAAGGACTCAACATTTGTCTTCCTCAATGGTAACAAACAATCTCAGAACTATTTCCACTTACTTTAATCATGCTGCAGATTTTACTAATGAGTACTTTAAGTCTTATCGAATGATAACATCGTATTTTTAGTTAATATGCAGATTTCATTCTTTGTGGTATTGCCCAGAGATTTTAGTTTAGCAGCCATTGGTTGGCAGCTTCAAAAAGTCAGTATAGTCTAAAGGCATTGCTGGTGATTTCCTTAATTTCCTAGTTTGGATATTCACAGGAAAGCATTTGAAAATTGACATCTGTTAGCTTAAGCACTGCAACTTGTCTCTGGGCTGACTCTGTGAAAAGAAAGTTAGAAGCTGGAGAAGAATTCCAAGTTTTGCTTTCTAGCCAAGGAAGGTAAAGAGGACGTAGAGAAGGCTGGTAGGCAAGCAATCCAGATATCCAGTCAGAAGGAAAAGATGTGAAATAGCTCCTAAAATCCCACCTCACTTGGTGTCAAACCTTTATGACCTTGCCTGCCATGCAGCAGATATGGGTTTAAAACAATTTGAAGCTAGGCAGACCAAATTAAATATCTTGCATCTTTTGGAGCAAACTGGTCTACTGTTATCAAAGCTCCTTTACATAAAAGGTCAAAGATCAAGTAATCTCAAAAGGAAACAAACATCTGTAACTTGAATTAATTCCAGCTGAATTCCAACAGACAGTCGTAGATGGTCAGGACCACATAAGAGTGGCCCACTTGTGTTATTGTTTTAGAAGAGACCACTTTGTACTCTTAGCCAAAACTGGCTCTCAGCAGTAATTCTTACAGAAGAAGAGATCAAAAGGCATGGCATGGCATAATAGTAATATAGAATTTGCATTTTTTAATTGAAAATACAGCAATTGCAAATATGATATTTATAAAATGAGTTTATTCCTCCACTCCCTAAACAGGAAAAAAAATGAAAAAAAGGACCCTATACTGATTTTAATAAAAGTTTCACCTGCACAAGAACAGCAAGAAGACCCAAGGATCCAAGCTCTTCATGTAGAGGAGAAATCAAAGCAAAATATATTAATGACACGTGCTTTGAGTTTGTCACTGTTACTCTTAAGAGAGAATGTTACCAGCAATGGAGACTAAAATCAGCCTACATGTTCAAACCTGGATGTAATTGCCCAGTTAATTCATTAGACTTTAAAACAATACACCGCTATGCATTTCTTCCTTTGAAAAACTCTCAGAGGTTAATATTTAAAAGCCTGATTATTTAAAATACAGGAAAATAAGTGATTAAACTTTTTGGAATTTGACTGTATCTTAAAATAACTCCAGACAGTTATTACACAGTCTAGGTTGACTTTTATATACTTTCTCTTTTTTAGAAATGTTATCTGTAGGGAAAAGGAAGACTGGCTTCAAGTGGACAGCTGAGGTATTCTTGTGTGAGGTGCATGTTTATGAGATTTGCATGTGTTACCTAAGAACTGTATGACCTGAAATTCACTCTCTTCTGCTGGCGTCACAGGTGACTGAAAATCACAGTAATTGCAACCAATGATATTTGAGCTAAAAGAAAAACAGTGAACAAACTCCTCCAGATCACTGCCTACTACATTAGCTAGAAGTAGAATAAAAATACTACACAAGTAGTCCCACAAGTTTCAGAAACAGGAACAAGCAACCAAAGCTATTACCAGCTGAAGGAAGGAGTAATGCATAATTATCAAGGCTTGTATTTCTATAGCTGACAGTTCTCTGACCACTCCTTACAGTGGAAAAGCACACAGAGAATGCGCCATAGGGAGTCATGGTGTTAACCTAAGACACCTAAGCAGCCCCTTGCTTACTAGCATTGACAGGACAGGCATGGGTCGTCACCTCACAGGATCACTCCTGCATGAAAAAATTAATATCTTATACAGCTATAATGAGAAACCAGATTGACTTTGAGGTCTCTTTTGTTCTCCTGTTCCTTTTCAGAAGATTCCTCTTTCATTTTAACACATATATAAAAATTGGAGCGCGTATCCCTACCTTACCATTAGACCCTTTTAAGAAATTTGAATAATCACTTTCTTCTTACCAGAATTTATGCCTCGGTGTTCCATAAAGATGTCCAATTCATTATGGAAAAATTCTGTTTACAGGAAAGAATCTCTACTGTAAGTCTGGCTTTGTCTACATTCTCACCAAAAAGAAAATGAAAATATTTTTTTAGAAACATTACAGTCAACAATTGAAAAAATGTTACTGTAATAAGAAAGATTTACGGGAATTTTGCCCAAGTAGGACTATAGGATCAAGGCTTGTGACATGGAAGAGATACAGAATCAGAATTAGTGCATAGCAAAATTACAGTAGATGGAGAGGAGATTAGAGGAAATCAAAGCAAAACAAGCCTTGGCTCACTCTGGCAAATGAATTCTAGTAAACAGGATGCAATATCTGAGACTGTTTCTGTCTGTATGTATGTACACACATATGGATGTATGTATATGTGTTTCTATACAATATACAGTATCTATATAAGAGTATATATAGATACACTTATGTACAAATGCCTATTTATATATATATAATCAAAATTGTGTGTTTCCCCAGCTATAGTTAATATCATAATACTACAAATTGTAAATGATAGAGCGCTTACAAGTCTTTTTCAGATGAAAAATATTTCCAGGTATTTTTAAATATATAGGACCAGATCCTCCTCTTTACGTCAAGATTGTTTAATGAGGTATGTGAGAAAGCTTGATCTCAAACATGCAGACTTCAAGGCAAGAATATGTCCAGACATCCCAAGGCAGGATGTGGGTGGTAGCTATCATGAAAGCCCCATGTCACTCCCCAGGGGTCTGCCTCCTGAATAATTGTATATAACTAGCAGTTAAGACCTCATATTGCTCCTGCCTTTGAAGAGTGAGATTTTCTATGCTTACCCATCCTGCTTAAGTAGTAGGTAGGTGCCTAGCATCATACAACTTGTCAGTGTTGCTCTAGTCTATCACACCTTCTATTACTTTTAACAGAGGTTTACTTGAGTAGTAACTGGCATTTGTAATTAATAATGATGTTTATTAATATTAATATAGATTTTTGAAGTTGCAACTTAGATTCATTATACCATGCAATACGGTAGCACAAATGTCTGCGTGAAATGTTCAGTCTTTTCAAGTTCTATTTTAATTTAAAGGCTTCATGCCTCAATTTCTCTAAAAAATGCTCCAAAGTGCTGGCCACAACACAGGAAACACCATGAAGAGGAAATGCGTGTGCAGCATCTGCATCTGCTACATGTCATGGCTCCGTTGCACTGCCCTCCAAAGTAACAGAGGCTTGAAGAAGACAAAGCAACAGCTCCTTGAATTACTATTTCCCAGCTAAAATCCCTGTGTAAGCTGCTGCGTGCTATGCAGAATAACTGTAACAGTTTTGTACAGTGGAGAAAAATCTTCCCCGTCCCTGAAAATTTGTTGCAGATAACCCTCCATAAACCACTCATTCACACTCTGCACAAGGGACACGTGTACATTGGTGCTTTTATGCAGAGTCAGTTGCATATTCAAATATTGAAGCTTATAGAGTTCTTGATGATTATACAGGCCCTCTAGAAATATTAAGCCAATATTTATGTATGAGTTGATTAGCTGACCATTACCTAACTACATTAACTGATTGCTACATTAGACCATAGTAAGCAATTCTGTAAACTTCTCGGGGGAGGGTATCAAGCAATTTAAAAAACTCCAGAAGAGCGGGTTGTTCAAGGTAAATTATTCACAATCACTCCTCCAATCACACCTTCATGATTTGCTCACTAGCTCCTGTTGAATCCTCAGTGAAACTGGGGACATACAGTCCTTCTACTTTTTTCTGCACTGAAAGAAGCCTGGGCCATCAATCACAATTGATATCTCTCTATTTTGGCATAGTTTACTGTTTTTACATTGGCAAGTAGTTCAAGTACAAGTGAATTTCTACAGCATTGATTTATTTTACATAGCAATGTGTACCAATGGACAAGTCTGTACTTTGAAGACAGCATAAAAAATCTGTAGGTGTTCTATTATTTCTCACCTGTAAAGCAATTACCTGTTTCTGGATCCTGCTACACTGGAGAGAAAATATAAACACCTCAACTTCAGCATTTTAGGCAATGATGCATAAAGTTGGTACCTATTAAAACTGATCGTGTTAATGTAGGAATAAGCTTACAAGACCATAACAAATGCTTTTCAGATATAAGAGAGAGGGGAGGAAAAATAATCATAGGCTGCCACACCATCTTAAGACATAACTCCAGCAGTGCCCAGGGCAAAAATATCACAATGGGACCAAATTCTCTTTCTATTATACCATAAGGAAACATGAGGAAAACAGGAAGGAAAAGATGGGATTTGTTGTTGTCACATTCATCTGTTAGGTATTCATTGACTGGCACTGCTCCTGTAAGATGAACATTCATAACAATTAAGTACTCACATTATGAAATAAAAATGAGTAACCACAAACCCTATTTGTAATAAAAAATAAAAATACCTTTGAGTCTCTGCTCTTGTGCCATATGCAAATGCACAGACAAAATTATAAAGAAAAAAAGCAAGCTGCAAGACAAAACATTGGCTGGTTGAGAAATCAGCAGTCCTTCAATCTCGTACCAAGGTTTAAAGGCTATTAGAATTTGTGCATTCCAGAAATTTGCGGGGGGTGGGGATGGGGGGAATGGGAATAGAAGATACAATGCTGAAAGTATTCAGGAACTAACAGAAAGGGAACTGTATTATTTGTGGTCCATAAATTACAAACTAAAAATGAGAAAGAATGAGTTTATATAAGCATATACATATATGTATATATAAATATTTATATTATATAATTTACCATGAGGACATGCAATTATTGGTATAGCACCTATTATACAATATAATACAAAGAAATAGGACTTTCCAAGGGTACAGTTTCTTCAGAAAAAGCAGGTATACCCTACCTATTGCATTCATCTGTAGTGTTTGAAACCTGAATGTAATTAAGGTTCCACACTGTGCTACATTACATATGGGAAACTATATATTCATAGCAAGAAAAGAAAAAAAAAATCAACATAGTCTGACAAAGCAAGTGAAATTCCGTGCAGCTCTAGGGCAGCTTAAATGCAGCATTAGAATGTGTTAGCTCAGAGACAAAATATTCCCTTTTTAATCCAAAGGTATTCATTTGGCAGAGGTTAAATAAAAAAGCACAGATGCTGGCTGGAGAGGCATATGACTACAGCAAGCAGATCAGTAACTGACAAGTTTCCTATGCATCCAGCATCCCCACAACAGGAATAATTAGGGAGAGCTGGCTGCATCTTTCTCAGGCTTGTGTTCTTATGTGTTACTATTCTGACCCGTTATTCTCTTCCGAATATAGCAAAAGGTGCTGTACTGTTAGGTTCCCTACAGAGATCCCGTAAAGCATAGGAGATTATTAAATAACTACCAAAGCTGGAGGAATTAGACACCATGGACTTTACTGACAGAAAACAAAGCCTGGCTATCAAAAACTATTCAGGCAAAAGAATGAGAGGACTGCAACATAAAAAATAGCTCAGATTGTTTTCTGTATATTTTGCCTTGATGACTAACATTCTCATCCAGAATTTGTAAGGGTGTATCTATCACCTATTACCCTCCAAATTCACAAAACAGGCAACCCCCTCATCTCTTTTTCATCTTTCATGTTTTTTATAAAAACAAATGACCAAAAAAGCAAATCTTGGTTGGTAGTAATCATCTTTGCATATGGTATAAGTGATCCATAACTCATGGAAAAACAAAAACCAGTGACACCAAGGGTTCTTCTTGCAGCTGTGTTAAGGGGGAAATGGTATGTCTGTTTTCTAAGTTACATTGCATTTCATTGTAAATCTGCAACACTGAGTGAAGTGCAGACATCTTGCTCCTTTTTCTCATTTTCTAGACAGGAATGCTTTTCTGAATTCTATTGAACATGGTTCAAAGAACTCCACTGTGAGTCTCAAAGGAGCGCATGATATAAAACTGAGAATTAGCTTATTGGATCCAAATCAGTACTGTAAGCACATTTCAGTAGAATATAGCTATAGTACCATTTCAGTGAACATTAGTAGTAATTTTTAAAACATCATCATGTCATGAAGGGTCAAGGAACATGATACTTCCTTAGGGAACAAACATGTGCAATGGTAGACAAGGGACAAGATGAGCACTGAGTCACTCAGAGATGTGTGCAGCTCAAAAGGGAAGAAACTTACAAGGTAGAAATACCATCGTCTTCTAAATTGTGTGCTTTTTTTAACACTGCAAAGACATGCTTGAGGAGTACGTATCTCCCAAGTGATGACATCAGTTTGGGAATAACTGTTTCAGGTTTTCTTACATACTCCTTAAGTATGCAAGTCCTTAAATAATTAAGCCAAATCCTCTAGCTAGATAAACTAAAAACATAGAAATAAATACCCTTTTAAAACATTCACCTTAGAGATAGTTTTACTCTAAATACATTGCACCTCTTCGACTACCTAGTCATTCTTATCCTGGCCTCTACCTCTCCTCTCGTGGATCTGCTTGCTGTCTGCTCTTCGGCAATGTCTGGCCACTTATTTACACAGTATGCTTTCTCATGAATAGTTTATGATGCTTACTTTCTTTCAAAAGCGCAGATTCAACACCATTTTTTTAATATACTTTTTTTTTTTTGATTATTTTTGTAAATAGACAGTACACAGACACAACATGCATCAGGTTTAGGAGGAGGCTTTATACCTGTCAAGGCCCAGTTCCTATCTGCTAAGCTTAGTGGTTGATTTGCTCTTTCCTGTGGGAGTCTTAGTGTTTGGGGAATGGTGGAAGGAACTGCCAGATCCTTTCAGATTATTCTTGCTCGGTTTGTTGCAGCAGTGCTCTTGTTGGCAGGATCTCCTAGAAGATGAGGAGCCTGAATGGCTAGGAGGTGATTTACTCCTCCCAAGATGTGGGGATGAACTTCTCTGATCATGATGGGGTCTCCCAGCCCGGGACGGAGATGAACTGGCAGTACGGGGTAAAGAAGAGCTCCTAGGGGAGGCACTGGGACTGCGTCGGGGGATGACAGGACTTTTGGGTGGTGTTTTTGGACTATGTGGAGATCCTGGGCTCTTACACTGGGTAGAACTCCTTGGTCTTTGAGATCCATTCTGCAGGATTTGAGCCAGACGAGAGATAAGATCTGAGTCCGAGCTGTTACTCCCTAGGACTCTGTATCTGCGTAACCTTAAGAAGAAATGAAGAAAGATTATTTCTGTTCCCATCTATTCACTAGATTTCACACAGAAGCACAGTATCTTGGGAAATTAGGCATGACCTTATATTGCAGAACAGACATTTGGAGCTGAACTTTCCTATAAGGTAGAGGTGTTCAGATCTAGGCTTTGCCTTCCATGTTTTTCAATTCAAAACAGTATTTATATTTGCATAAACACTCTCACATAGGCAGCCAAGTGTTTTCAAGGTAACTGAAATTTCCTGGTAGTGCTGGAAGAAGTGCACCGAAGAGCAGCACTTACTGCCTCTGTTTCAGAGGGTTACATCCATTCCTGCACACCACCAATACACTCCTATACACAATTTTAAGGGACTGCAAGGTACACCACAACTTCCTCCAGGAGATTTTGCACTACTACAAAATTCTACATATCCTGACAATGTAGGCACTGAAGAAAGTAGATCATGGTTGTCTGTATATAGGATTGGTGAAGGAGGGCTTCTAGAATTCACTCTGCCCTCCTTTTCTTAGTTGGTTTTACTCAACCATGATCTGCGCATAGCAAACTAACTTGATACTGATGGCTCAATACCAAACCCAAATACTTAAAATGTCTACAAAAGAAACAGTTTAATTTTCAGAGGGGCTGGATATGACAGATCCTATTGATTTCTCTGGGTTTGTGAATAATCAACAATTCTGGAAAAGCGACCCTGCTTTAAAAACCAGGTGTAAAGATTTAGTCAGGGATTGACAGGCTTCAAACTACTGAATACACATCTATTAATGTATAAGGCTTAACAGTGAAGCAGGCTCGTTCCTGTGTAACAGCCCCTCCTCATTCATTCTCCAACAATGTAAGATTTCTCAGAGAATTGAAGCCCAGCATTTTTAAAAGATCAGTTAAAGGTTGGAACTTCTACAGGACTACACACTGCATAGTAACTGCAGCCTAGCTCAAATCAATTTTAAACCTGAAAACATATTTCTATTTTCTCCGCATTACCTAGCTTCTACCGCAGGTCTAGCAGGCGGTTTTCCTGGTGGTGGCCGAGGAAAGAACAGAGTTGAACTTGAACTGGTGACTTGATCAGTGGCTGTCCAGGAGACTGGCCTTGGAATCTTGCTTTTTCTGGACTGAGGGCTGCTTGGAGATAAAGAGCTATCTTCAGTCTGCTTGCTGAAATGAGAGTCCAGTGTCAATTTAGAAAATGAAGATAAGACATCATCCTCAGAAAATGGTACTGGAGTAGCAGCCATTTTTTCCTCCAGTGACTTATCAGAGGCACTTGAGAGGTCACCAAGGAAAGATTTGAGCTGTCTCTTTTCCATAAGTATTTTGACCAAGTCTGTCTGATGCGCCTTTTTAAGAAGAAGCTTTTCCTTTGCTGAAACAGGAGAAGAGGAGTCTAATGTTGAGTCTATCTCTTGTGCTAAAACTGGGATTCGGCTCTGCCTGAATACAAAAGGAGATTTAACTATGTCCTTCTTAGATCGATGAGAATTTTCATTTTCCGAAATACAGTGGAATAACTCTCCATTTCTGGGAGCATTTTTCTCCTTTTTGTCCTCTTCGTGCAAAAAGGTAGTAAGGGCCACTTGGTGGCATTTCAAGTCTTGAATATGAACTTCTTCCTTATTAGAATGAAAACCATTTTCCTGAACTGGTGCTATTTTGCTTGCCTGTCTATTAACTAGTGGTTTGGTAAGTTTTGAGGGAGAAAATTCTGACTGTTTAGGTGCTATCAACTTCAGAACCTCATCTTCATTTGGCACCAAACAGACAGGCCTTGGCTTTGATTCTTCAGCAGCTTCAGTATTTGTTAGAGGTTCTTCCTCTGCGGATTTTGAGTTTCCTGGCAAAGAAGAATTCTGTTCTTTGCTTAGCATTTTGATGGAGTCCTCAGAAACCACTGGAAGCCGTTCTTCCTCAGCCTCCTCTACAGGAATATTTTCAAGTTCTTCCTCTTCCTGTATCCCACTATGTTGTTCAGGTAGGTCCTTTTGGCCACAGTCCAGGACATTGTCACATTCTTCCCCGTCAAGGACCTCTTGGCTGACATTAAGTACCAAATCTGGTCTGCTAGCACTACCTGGAAGTGCATCTTCTGCCACAACCAAACCTGGCAAACTTTCCTTTGGAGAGGAAAGTTCCACGGTGTGTTCCATAGCATCCTGCTCTCTTTTCTCTAGCTGGTGGCCACAATGAAAGCTCTCTGAAACAGACTGTGTGGATGCCACTGAAGGTCTGGGTATTGTTATCTGCATTGGAAAATTAGAGAAGACAAAGGTGAGTAAATCAGGAATGTTATACAGATAATTCTTTAAACAGCATTTTTGATGCCATGTCTTCAAGATACATTATGTGACGATTACTATGAATCATAATGTCCAAATAATACTCAACTTCAAAATTTACATCTAGATAATTAGAAAAAAAAAATACTCTGTCACCCCCAGACAGAAATGTGTAACAGGTAAAACCAAACAATCTCAGTGGAAAATGTTGCAGTTACCAAGTTACCCTCCTGGAAATGAGATGCAGCCTAACAGGCAGGCTTTTTATTTTACGTTAGTTTAAATACTCTTATAACAAGTTGTATATAAACATAGACTATTTAACAAGTACACACCAATATTTTTAGACAAATACAGAAGACAAAGAACACAGTGAGGCCCAGATTCAGGAATGGACTTAAATTTCAGCTTAGGTAGAATTCAGATACTTCATCAATAGAAAAACCCCAAACTTTTATTTACCTAATTAAATACATCCATACCCAAAATACCCACAATTTTGTCCAGAAAACTTTCCCAAGTATCCATATTTTAGCTATCACCTTCCCTGTAGAAACTTATGCCTCGCTTTAACTAAGCAACCTGGTTAGGACACCTCCTTACCTAAGATCAGTAAGAGATTCACAAACTAAATATTCACACATCTAAATCCCCTAGCAGGTCTAATCCAATAGGCACACTTAAAGCACTCCTGAAAACGGTATATCATATTTAGCCAGTCTCTTTAAAAAACAGTTGGTTATGATGAGTGCTGCCTGTAAGTTCATAGCTTAATCGTTAGAGTGCAAGTCCGGGAAATAGGAAACCTGCATCCATGTCTCTCCCCACCTGAGGGACATAAGCCCACTTCCCCCAGTAAGGACAACACCAGAATGGGGTTGATTCTTACTTTCCCCACTGAAGACAGGCCACAAAACAGACAGAAATGCAAGAGTCATGAGGTTGGGGAGTGAGAGAGCACACATAAAAGTGAGATGAGTTTTACCTCTATGGCCAAGGGAGGAACGTGCTCTCATGTGACGAGGAGTCCTGGATTGTGCTTTATACATATTGGATTGAGTCATTTGGTAAAATGTATAAGCAGTAAAATAATCAAGGGGCTACCTTCCTTCCTTTACACACACAGAGAGATCAGTTCCCTTTTAAATTGTATTCTTTGTGAATTCTCATGAATCTGACACAGTTTGAGTTTGTAATACTCAGCAAAAAGTGGAAGCCTGGAGTCTGGGTTTGAACATACAGACTTCCTTGATTCACTGATGGTAGAAGAGACAACCAGTGGCAGCCCACTTCCAGTGCTGCCAGGATTTTGCTATGTTCCAAGAGAGATTTCCTTTGACTTTGTTGCAGAAATTATACATGCTGCTGAGCTAAATGGGCTTTTGTAAGAGTTACTATATTGGTACTACTGGATAGTAGAAACCAGGCTTATCTGCCAGGACCCATAACAATTTATACTGTGTACTCAAACTTCGCAAATATAGAACAACTCTCCAAAATAAGAAATGGGAACTGACAGTGAAGGAGATATACTCAGATTTCCCATGAGAATATAAAGCTTCATTGAAATTCTTGCTGCTTTCTTTTTTTTTTTTTCATTTTCTTTGTAGTCCTATGTAACAAGATTTCCATCATCACGTGTCCACTTCCATGAAACACAAACATTCAACTGATATTATAAACAGTTAACTAGAACTAAACATAGACCACAAATCACAGGCATAAAGCTGAATAAAAGGGAGCATATATATTAATGTTAAAGAAATCATTTCTATACTATAAAATGTATTCTGGAACTCTCTGATTTACCTAATGCAGTTTTTTGACCTTAACTGAAAAATGTGGTAACATTTTTTTTTAAGAAATTTGGAATAAAATTTGGAGAAAAATACTTTCTTAGTTTTATAATTAGAATTAGCTGTAAGGCTACAGAAAGTGGTATTTTTCACTGGGGGAGAGGGTTGTATAAGGTGGTGGTGGAGCAGAAATGTAAAATAATTGAACTCCTCTTTCCCCAAGTAGACGTAAGCTGTCTGTAGCATCTTCACCAAATTAAGATTTATTGAAATTGGGCGGGGGGGGGAGCAAACAAAAACCAACACCCCCCCAAAAAACCCACCCCAAACAACAAAACAAAATGAATTCTGCAGCAAGAGGCTACTTTTTGTCTCCCTGATAATTAGTTTTCAAGTTTGAGCCAATACAGTCCTTTCATACTTGCTGAATTAAAACAGTACATCGAGAAACAAACTGGAGTTACTTAGTTTTGGGAAAACATCTGTCTCATCTCCCCTCGCTCTCGGACCAGGTTCTTTCTCTGAAAGAAGCACTACGTCCATTTTGTGTTAGAGAAGTCTTTCTTACTTCAAAAGCTTTCATGTGAGAGAATCCAAGCACATCAGTTTAGCTACAGAAAGAACAAAGGAAGTAGATTTTTGTTTTTATAAAGCATCTTTTAATGATTGAGTCAATTAGTGCCTAAATCTCGAGTGTTAAAAATAGTTTAGCAAAACTCTGTAGTGAAAGGAAAAGGAATAAAACAGGAGAAAAAAAAAAGAAGAAAAAGGTCTAGGAAACAGGGTAGCTGTTTTCTCTCAATGTTCAGAAGACAATCTTAGTTATTTCCTTTTAGTAACTTATTTATCTTCTTGGTATATTTCCAGAATTAAATTGCCTTTAAATACTCCTTTGCTCTAATATGTTTACATGCAAACTCTTTTTTACCTTGTGACCTCTCTCTCATATTTCTACTCTCAGGTGAAACCAGATCTGATCTGAAACACGTTTATATTTTTCAACAGACTTTATACCCTTTGCCACATCTGGAGAGAGAATTTCCTAGTCTTTCAGGCCTACCTTGGCCAACCAAGATTTAACCCTTACACTCAATAAATAGAAAAGTAAGCTTATTGAACAACCTACAAGTAGAACAGGTGGAAGCTACTTGTAAAAGTAAAAGACGGAACAAGCGGAGGAAAGAAGAGGATACTGGATGACTAAGTACTCGGTACTACTGAGTAGTTCACAGCTTCAGAAATGGCATCTTGAACACATACCACTTTCTTGATTTGTTTTCACTAACAAACAAAAGTTTGTTTTCTTTGACCTTTTCATAAGAGGTCAATAAACCTCTTATTAGTCTTCTCAAAGCATAAGAATTAAATTATACCCCTGTTGAGCTTGACATTTCACCTTTATGTGCAAGCAATTTAAATGACTAATCATGTCAAAGTGCCTTTCATGCAAGGGTTGCTACAACTTCAGGTGCAACTAAAAGAAACAAAAGAGCAAGACCAATTAAAAAAAAACCTGGGAATGTGTATGAGAAAACAGAACTTGTATAGAACTGAACCCTGTCAAATCACAGGATCATAGAGTGGTTTGGGTTGAAATGACTTTGAAGATCACCTAGTTCCAACTCCTCTGCCATGGTTAGGGATACAAATGCTTTCATTTGGAAGAACTTGGAAGTAATAGTCAATTGCTGAATAACTGGAAGAAGCCTACAGATGATCTCCCTAAGGCTCCTTATAAGATTTCTTTGAGTAAAGCATCAGCTTCTCTGCAAGGCAGGTCACTACAGACAACTTCATGATACACACTATACAGAATTCTAAGTTAAAAGACTGGAGGAAGTTTTTAATCCCTTAAAACAATTTTTTAAAAAAATCCTGTAGCCTTAATTATCCCATAGCCTTCTCACTCTCTTGTTTGTGAGACCTTGCGAGACAGAAGTCAAAATCAAGGAGTCTGAGGAGAGCTGACCTTGAGACATGCAAAATACACCAATTTAAATTATCATTTAGTCTAACTCAGGGAGAAAGAAATCTCAAAGTTGTTCAATACATCTCTTGTTACACAACAAATAATACATGTCAATGTTGTAAAACACTACATCTGAGGGACAAAGATCACAATGTGATGCAGGCAATTCATCTAAGAAAAAAAATGCAGGGAATAGAACTTAAAAAGCTACCTCTCAGCTCACTATGATAATCGCTTTATAACACCGTCTACTCTATTATTGCAATTCCCATACTTCAACAGAAATTATGTGATACAGCAGATTACTGAAAATGGCTGAGAAAATATAGGAAACAATGCATTTGTGGTTCTCCTTTCTCTGTGAAATATTAGAATGAAATTATTGCCAGCACAGTCTTGAATCCTTTGGCCTTCCCTAAATAATTTCTTAATTCCTTTCTGACTTCTAACTTTCTGAAAATAGGACTTGACCAAGATGAGGAATTAAACTTCATTTTCTTCAAGAAACTTTAACAAGACAGTGTGTGATGTTAAGAAAAAAAAAGAACAAAACAACTTCAACAACAGAAATATCTCTTGGACATCCTTTATTACATCTGACAAACTCTCCTCCCTTTAATCTTTTGACAGGCTGCAATAGCAAGTGATATGCTTGGATGAAATCCTCTGTGAATGTACACAGCAAACTGCAGAGATGTGAAATACTGAGTTTTGGTCTGCAATGCTGCTCAGTCTGAAAGATGTAAAGGTGTGACTATGGATTATCGCACAATATCAGCAGGTAAACACCTGACCTTTCAGCAACAGCTGCTTCCCCCCACTCATGCTGTCTGCTACCTCCTCATACACGTCAAGTCCTGTCAGGACTTTAGGCCTCTTAGAAACAGTGTACAGATCAGTTGTTCAGCTATTATTTGTCATTATTTGTAACTTCTCACATTAATAAGCCACTATCATATTACTTGGCATTCTGAAGACACTTTACCTAATCAGTTTACTCTTCAGGACTTCTTTCCTACCTTGGTAAAGTTTGTGTATTGATGAGAACAATCCTCAAGTATCTTTTCTCTTTTTCCTGCTTCTCTTTTTCATCTATCATTAGCTCTATTGCCTACCAGGAATCCGACCAATGTTAGTATGAGCCTGCAACTTCTGCAATACCAAGCAACCTCCGTGAATATATCCAGTCCACCAAGTTCATCTTACTTCATGATTTTTCCTTTACTTATGTCACCTAATTTCTATTTCCTTGCATAACTATATGCCTCTGCAAAGAAATTTGAACTGCAGTTTATATTAAAGCGTAAAGAGTATATCTGGTCATTTACGGCTAGTTTTCTCCTCCTATGAATAAACCACTGCTATGTTCATATCTCTGAGGACAACTCCCCTAGCCTACTGTTCAGAACAGTGCCCCTACTTTTCAAAATCCTCGCTTCCTGCTCTTATAATTACTACCGACTTTTATGAGTCTAATCCTTTGTATCCCTTACATTCCCTTCACAGATTAAATTCACAGCAGGGAAGAAGTTAAATATAATTATTTACAGATTTACTAAACCACACTGGCTATTTCTACAGACAGACTAACATGAAGGAAGACAAACAGGAGAAACACATGGCTGTAATTTGTGGTGTTATGCAACAGAAGACCAGCTTAAGTTTTGATACCAAATCCCTTTCAACAGTTCCACATATATATGGTACTGCAAGCATTGCAGGCATTTGTAGGAACTGGTGGTCCCCACGATACTACCCTCTGTTGTTAAAAATTCATAAATGACAAACCCTAATCCTAAAGGGAAATTACATATAAAGGCTTACTTATATCTGTCTGAAAAGAGGAGCATGTTGCTTTCCACAGCTCTTCAGACATAGTCTTTCTGCTACTGTAGAATGCTAATTTTTCCATCAATTTATATGGAGGTGGCAAGAAATAGGAAGAGGATGGAATACAGATGCAGAGATGGGAATGTAGTATTTTCATATGCTCTAATGTGAAAGGTATTTTTTGAGGATAAAGAACACACAGATCTGTGTTTAGAGTGTTTCTTTAAGGCTTATTAATCGCGGCTTAATTTCAGTATTCTGTAAGTATCTTCCCTTTTCAGTTATTCCTATGCCACTTACCAGGTAAAGGAAGAAATTTTTGTTCTAACATAAAACCACCTCCTGAAAAATCCAATAGGTCAAATGTTGATTACTCTAAAACCAGTATCTTTAATTGCTTTTAGAGAATGACTGAAATTGTAGTAAGTGGCTAATTAGTTTGGTAACATGACTAAAATTAATTTGAAACAACTTGTATATAACACATAAAACAATTGAAGAATATTCTTGAAACTTACTTAGATTGTTGGGGAACTGGGAAGCAGCTGCACTTACAGGCTATTACTTCATAACACTCATACAACACTCCTGTCATATACTCCTATTAAAAAATGGGCCAGTATTGTAATATTTCTCCTTAGTTCCACTGAGACACTCTTTTTCTAACAAAGAAAGCATGAATTGGCCTTAATAGACAGTTCAGGGATGTAAAAAAAAAGGCAACTGAAGCTTATTTAATCTTCCCATCTCATGCTATTATTACCCTCCTTACAGAAACTGAATTCCTACTTTAGCATGATTATTTTCTAAAGACACAAATATCGTAGAGATTAAGGACTACTGCCAGAAGTTTGGCTACTTAGAGAATTTTCCTCTGGCAAGTTGCAAACTACTGATTCCATGACGATTGTGTAACAAAGTAACAGTAACAAAGCCAGTGAGTTCCTGCCACACTTTAAGTAACACAATTTATTCAGCATTAGCAAATCTAGATTTTATAAAGCATCTAAAAATCTTCATTAGGATGTAATTAGTTCTCTATGAGAGATTATGCTAAAGTATACTTCAGACTGCTGCTCAAGTATACAGGTACTCAGCTAAGTAGAGAAAGAAAACACCACAGATTAGCAGGTTCCTCCACTAGCAGAGGACACATTAAGTACAAAATGACATTTATTTTTTTAATTAATGATGGAACCACTTTTGGTATATAAAATGCAGTTAAATTATTTCCACAGCTATTTTTACCATAGTTAATAATAATGTGAGCATCTTTAAGCAAACCTTTCTTTCCTTCAGCAGCTAGCTATGAGAAATATTTTAGTGTATATTCTTACTCTAGAAACAATTTTTACTACTTTTTAATTATCTTTTTGAAGCTAAACTCTATATTAATATCTGTCCATACAGAGAGAATACCTACAATATTTTGAAACAATAAAAACACAGGCTAATACTTCTTTAAGAAACTCCTAAACTCTCACTTTCAAAGTCACATTATACCTTGTTATTAAGGATCAGTATGTTCGTTTTTTTTAATCACGGTATCTTATTTGAAAAACTCATTTGAAATGCTCTATTCTAAACCTAAATTCAATCCAAGTAAATAGTCTTTCTTTGCAATGAAAAAACAGAGAGTGTCTCAGTCACTGCTTTTATGCATGAAAGCAGTAAGCTCTGGCTACTACTCTTTAGATTAATTTTTATTATTCCTCACCAATATATCAATGCCAATAAAGGGTCATCATGAAGTATCAAGTAATTCATACATAAGATCTGCCTTAATACCCACATACAGATTTCAAACGCCATTTTTTTCTGGTTGTATCTGATTCCTGTGAGCCACTGTCTAATTCTAGGTTACTGCTGTGCTATACTTATGTGTCAGTTTTGCTATACAGACTGTATTTTTTACTTTTTTGTAAAAGCATATGTATATTTCATATTCAAACAGCAACACTCTAAAAAAAATCCTCCAACAGCGCGTTAAAAAAAACCCAACAGATTGAGTCTTCCTGACTTCTGATTCTTCAGTCAGACAGTGAATCCATCCATTTGTATGTTGTAAGAAATTAAATCCAGTTCTATTCATTTAAGATTGGCACTATATTGGCACATGTTGCCCACAGTTTTGTTATGCTTGCAAGGGAGAGAATCTGTGGACACTAAAATTTCCACGGATGAATCAAACATACCAGGAGAACTGATGAAACTGTGCAAGTATAATTTTAATACAAATTCTAATTTCAGCAGGATTGAAATCACTGTACAAATAAAAGTTCATTTTCAAACTTGAAATCCAGATTAAAATTTTCTTAAAATGTCTTCTCAGGACTGTCAGGATCTGTTTGAAAGCATTCTGGGTTTTGTCATGCTCACAGGCTACCGCTAACAGTAGCTGTAATTCACATAAAGAACTAACTGCTTTTAGTTTGCTTCTAAGCATGCTTAATAGATAGCCTTTACAGAAGACAGGCCCTCGGGGTAAGAGTCTTGTCTATACTAAAGTTCTTTCTCTTTTCTTATAATGCTTTTATACACACTCCCTCCTCTGCACCCAAGGTTTTATAATTGCAGACTAGTTACAAAATACAGTTTGCAGACTCAAAGATGTGATTACCACACAGCTTATTTTTTAAAAACAAAATACGTAAAACTTCGGGCAGTTATGTTACACAGTTTTGCCTTTGTGAACAGGAGTGATGATAAATTTAAAACACAGCTCCAGGAAGTAAGTTAACAACACGGCTGATTTCAACCAAGCACTCATGTGATCTACAGTATGATGAATGTTGCTAGTTCAGTGTCAAGATTCCTTAAAATACCAGGGCACTGATGGTTTATTCTGATTTTGGTTTGGTTGCTAGCCTGGTATTATTAAGATTGCATATAAGGTAGCACCATGTTAGCAATTTTGGAGCTCTTTACACATATCACGTTCCGTGTTTAGAAGCTGCCTGAAAGCAGTCAGAGCAGCTACACATTTATAACGTGTAATAAGTAACCTCTGGCTCACGTACAGCAACAGTGTCAAATCACCAAATAGTAGACATTTTAATAATAATTTGAAACTGAACCAGTTTTCAAAAATTACATAGTAGTAGCTTGGAAATACCAGACCTCCACTTAGCGCTTGTCCTAATTTTAGTGGTTTCCCTACTTTTCCTGTACCAAAAAGTTCTCCCTTCCATATGATAGATAACCAGGAGAAAATCCTAAAATGCTGATAAATTCACAAACTCCAAATAAAGAATTTTTTTTCCTGTAACTCTAGTTGGACTAGTATAATTCACGATTTTAATGATAGCAGACAAAAGACTTTAAGAGAGAGAGAGATCTCAGTTAAAGATTATCTTGTGGATGATATGATAATATCTGTAGTTTTTATATACTAATATCTGTAGTTATTTATATACTATATTTATTGCATTAATTAGATCAATAATACATTAACTACATAAGAAATAATCATTAGGCCTTGGCATTATGCTCTGAAATGTAACCACCTGTTTATTGCAAGATCACTCTGTGAATTGTTATCATGGAAACAATTGTTGACACCAGAGCTGATCTGCTCTCCATGGGAAATCCCACAAATTATTTTGCTTTCCTGAAACATCTTTACTTATTCTATACTAAGGAAATGATGACGCTAGAAAAATGTACTAAATCACATATGTTTGGGATAAGAATGGCATTTAAAAAAAAAAAAATTACCACTTTGAGGACAGACAAGAACAGAGGAACCATGTGGTTGTTAATTTCAGGAATCTTACAAGTGCTGTGGATTCCAGAAAACACAAACATTAAAAACAATTAATAACTTTTTATTGGAGGGTTTCCCTGTATGTGGACACTACTACCCAGGCTAATTTATTGTCCTGACCTTCACTATGACATTTGTGCTGCTTCCGATAGAGGAACCTGCAGAAGGAGAATGGCCAGGAGGGTTCTGTCATTAAAAATGGATGTGTTCTCTGCAGGTAACACATTATTTGAAAAAGACAAAGAGGTTCATACTGACTGCTTGTCCTCAACCATTAATTCCTTAATTTACAGCTTGGAACATTTCCATTGAAAGCAGAGCTAACCTAACATGATGTAATTTTTAATCCCCTTTACACCAAAGGCAGATGTGAAAAAGGACTCCTGAAGAATTCTCTCCTTCAGGCAAAAGACTCTAATAAGCCTTGGAGGCAGCATTTAGATTTCTACATACCAAGTAATTATTCTGCCATTTGGATAAAAGCAACAAATAAATCTTTTTACTTGTTTGCATTAGAAAGAGAGTGTGTAGGTGAGAATTGTTCATAAAACATCATTAACAATACGAAAACCAGTTGCTTAAAAGGCTAACCTAAGGTAACCTGTGAGCTTGTGTGTGTCTTCCAGATGTTCTTTTCCTTCTAAAATAATGCTTCCTGATAGTTCCCATCCTATGTTTTTGTATGAAAAATTGAGATACTCTAGAGAAGCTTACTGAAGAAAATAATGATATCGTATCAGCGATCATGTCATCTGCCTTTCAAGAACTTAACAGTAACAACTGAAAACAGTAAGAATTCTGAATCTGAGCTTGCCTTTTAATCTGGTCACAAGCATTGTCAAACATTTACTTTCACTGATGATGAGTGAAAGCTGTAACACCACAGCAACTTCATTTTCAGGCTAGAAGTCACTGAAAAATTAACAGTTATTAACAGTTTGCCTATCATGAATGAGATGGTACAACTTCTGCACATTTTCCTACTTAACAAAATCAAGTTTGTTGTGTATGAAAGAGTTCCAGTAGCTGGAGCTAGAATAACTCCTTGAAATTTCTACGTTGATTAAACCAAATGCTGTAAAGAGTATTAGCAGCCCCCTGGGAAAAACCTAACTTAAACCTCATGCTGACTCGATATAGTTTCTATTAGGATAGGGAAGATGGGGGCATAACAAGCCTGAAATAAGAACCCTTTTTGCTACAGACAACTCTAACCGTGGCAGCAGTGAAAAAAAGACTTGCTGAACAGAGGAAAGCTTTTCCTTCTTCTCCTTCCAGGACACATCTATTCGATAATGTCCATGTCTTGAAACTAAAATTCTGAAGAGGATGATAGGAAGATATATCCATTCCTGGCATTTTTAATGGATGGCTATAATGCTAAACCAGAATTTTAACTCACTGAGTTCTAAGGTAATTCTAATTCTAAACTTCAGGTTAATTCTAATTCTAAACCTCAGGTTAATGCCACTAACAAATTAAAAATAACTTAAAAAGAACACTGTAACCAGAGAGGAGCATCTTTGTGGCTGTGTTTGTTTATTTGTGGCTATAAAAAGGATTGTTACGTGTAAAAACCAACATAAACATTCATCTCTTGCTATTGCAGACTAGTTAAACCTGCCAAAATTACTTCATAAACGATGGCAAAATTTACAACATGTACGTGCATTCCTAGATAATAAACCTAAAACATACAAAATAAAATAACAGTTTTAAGGGATATGCATTCTTTCTCTAAATACCCCTTGAACACATCAAGAAGTCTTACCTTATTCTTCCATAGATCCCTGAATTCCAGTGAGATGCTTAAAAATTAAGGTAAATTTTTCAACTCAGATCAGTATATTATTTCTCATATTGGATATGAGTATGCATATGATGGTTTGCATTTCCATAGCATCTTGTGTGGGAAGATTTCAGAGCATTTTTAAACTAATGATATAACTATAAAATAGTTTTTAAAAGTTGCAGTAAGGTAGATTGAGAAAATTAGGACATAAGAGAAAATATTTGTTAAGGACCAGTAATGCTGATTGCTTAACCTGAGCGATAGAGATTATCATTACTCTAACCCAACAAATTACCAAAAAAACCCAATAAATTAAAATTAGCCCCCTTGTACTTGTCTCATTAAGCACATCAAAAAATTAAAATATGCCACAATGAAACACAAAACCGCAATCCACCTTTGTTCAGGGCTGAATTTAACTGTATAGCAGCCAGTTTTCCAGACAGCTGCCATGGCTAAAAGAGGTTTTCACTGTCTTATTGAAGAACTAGAGCTGAGAAAACATAGAGAGGTCGCCGAGTTTGATTGTTTCTCAAGACACAGTCGCACATTTAGCACCATGTCTATCTAAGCGTTGTCTTCATACACAACTCTGGCCAGTAGCTGCTGCACTCACATCACCTTTTCCATTGACCTTACACAACACTCTATGTAGTCCTCTAATAAGCAGTATTCAGAGAATTTATCTGGCTGAAAAAATCCACTGAAACAAAGAAAAAGGTTATGTTTCAAGAGGATTTGCTCTACAGTTTGGCCATGGTATAAAGGCAAAGGACACTAATGCACTCTGGCCTCACGCTTCAGATTCAAGTACAGTCAAAGAACTCATTCTGATTTTTGTCAGCTCTAATGCTGCCAGACTCCTTCGTCAGGCTGCAAGTTGAATAACTGAAGAGCACTGAAGCAAAATAGAACCAATTCTCCTCCGTAATATAGGTATGTCAAAAGAGGCATCCTCTTTATGAAACAAGTAAAGGCAGACCTACATCCTATGGAGCAGAGAATATATAGAAAATTCATGCCCTCCTTTATCTGTTGTCAAACTAGAGGAACGTGGGTTACAGTTCCTAAACCCTCACTCTTCAACAATCAGGAAAGATAATATCTTTGCTTGATTTCAGGAACAAATGTATCATTTTTTATTTGTTAATACATGAAATGAAATTCAACAGCACAGATCCCCGATTTCTGCAATTCATTAGTCATGAATGTTGAACCAAATTTCCAACAGCAGGAAACACACAAAAATATATTCAGTATGAAATACTTATACAGAATAATGTAGAATGACATTAAAATTCTTTGTAATAATTAGCTGGAGAAAAGCTTTAGATCATTAAGATGTATATTCATCTTTCATGCTGCTGGAACTTTGAGCTTGTGATGTACTAACATTACTGCAGTGTAGAAAGGAGAAGAACTAGTGAAAGTATTTCAGCTCTTCAGCGAGCCAAAAAATTACACAAGCCCTTCATTGTTGCAATGAACTAAAGAGTCATGTGCTTGTAGTTCCCATAGCAAATGAAAAACTGGAAGTTAAACTCTCAATAGAATCAGGACTTTCAAAATCACAGATTGAAAAGCAGTCATGGACTTACCAGGCAAAAGGAAAGAAGAGGCTGAGAATGCTACATATAATCATCACTCCACTCAGTTAACAGCAGCTGGCAAAACACCAATTCTTTTTCATGTGACAATAAAGTATACCATTTTGCACGCCCGATTAATATTGCAGCTTTATTAATTTTCTGGGCACTAAGGCAGCCAGAGAAGACCCTCTATGCCAAACTACTTTCTTTGGAGAATTGTGAGCAGTTTGCTAATTACATCTGCAATACATTCTGACTGGAAACTTTAAATCATAGATATACAGGCAAAATAAAACAGGTCATTTTGCATTTTGGGATACAAACTAATCCTGAAAAATAATGAAGCTTAACTTTTAATGAGCTAATTTCTCCTAAGACCTTTTCCCTAGACAATCATTAGTCATCATGAGGACACTGGTATTTTGGTATCCCAAGTTCACAATAATGAACATCTGGGAGCTACTATTTACCTATTTCCATACCTATTTGCTATTACTACTATTAGCTACTATTTACTTATTTCCGTAAAGGGTAGAACTATGTTTTTATATTCAGATACAAAGCAGACAGGAGCTGCATGAAAAAAAACACTGTTTGCCTTTTTATCACTCACCACTGATACTATGGAAGTTTAAAACAAGCTAATGCTGATGGATTAATTTTAGTATCAATACTCCTGTGCATGCTTCACTGGAAAAAAAAAAAGAAGAATTCTTTTACATAGAAGTACTTATACCATAAAATATGTTGGAAATAAAAGGCAACACAAAATATAATCCAAATAAAATATTAATGGTAAAATGATGATGATATGTTACGGTCTTATGCATTAATGCTATGTCATACTGCTTTATCACTCAATGCAAGCTCATGCTGCTTAGCAAATCTCAATATTCTTTTGATTAATATTCAAATTACGGTTAACTTCAATTATAATTTAAACCTTTGTCTTTTTCATATTCAAATGAAATTGGGAAAACAAAACAGTGAGAAGTCCCCTTTTTCTAGTGATATTTTCCATCAGGTATGACCCCTAGTAATTCCCACTTTGCATACTGCAAACAGTGGAACAACCCATTATTTATTCATTCCCAAAGCAGCAATTGGACTAGCTCTATATCCATCTTCCTCACGTTAAAATCACTTAAGGTGGGCCAAATTTTGATATGTGTTTCCAATTCAAAATCTGAATATAGGAACACATGAAAAAGAGAGATTTTAATCTTAGTTTTGGAAGAAGTAAAAGTCTAGAAAACAGACTCTATAACCCTACCTTTTTCAAGAGAAAACTTTCTGAAGAAGTGAACCTATCTTCCAGAACATCCAGAGATGCTTGGTGGTCCAGATCATAATCCAAGTAACACCTTTCTAAATATTCCTCTCTCTAATTTTACCTCTTCTTAGTGGGACAATAGATCTTCCTCACAGCGTATTCCTGACTATATTCCTGAACAAGATCCATTCGTATTCCCCAACATGATCTGTCAAGATCCTTTCTTAAGATGTTGTATATAGCAGCAGTATGACTAGCACATGCCTATTACTGCACCGTGCAGAGCAACTTTGCAGATGACTGCTATGACGCAGTCACTTTTATGAAGACAAGGCTTATTCACCTGCTGAAGTTGTGCTTTTGAGATGCGAATGACAGGGGGAAGCTTGTTGCCACAGGGAATAACGGGAAGCTGCCTACGACCAGTTGAGCGGGAGGAAGAGGAGTGGCTCTCAGCTGATTGACTCCTTGGTAAACCAGCCTCTTTCAGAGGATCCGAGTGGATGGATAGATAGGCTAGAGGGCTCATGGTGCGGAGGATGGGACTTGAAATTCTTGGAGTGGAGAAATGCAGCGTATGAGATGAGTTGAGCTGTGAGAACAATATGGCGGGGAAGAAAATAAGGTTCAAAAATCAATAATTAATAATTCTTGGTTATGCCTTGCCTATATGCACTTTCTTAGAAGACCATATTCGCAACCCCCTCACAGGCTAATAATTTCAGACAAATCATAAATCTAATCTTCACATTTTGCATCAACTTTTAAAATATCCAGTGTCAAAACCAAAAGTGAGCATCCTTTCTCTAGCTGGCTCCTACCTTCATTCAGTCAGTTAGTAACCATCTAAGGCAAATATAATAAACTAACACAGTCTGTTCCAAGGAGATTACATACACCAACTAATTGATAGTGGACTGGTCCTTGCAAATGCTTAGCACATCCATGCAACTGCCAGCATTGCTTCTGAGATGGCTATATTTTTGGGATATATACCCACTGTAGGATTTACAAATGTGACTGTACAACTACGACTACAACAGCGTACATTAAGAACCGTAGCTGACAGGATTAAGCTGTAAGATTAGCACTAAGCAATTTTGATGAAATGTTTTAACTACAGGATTGAACTAGAAAGGTACGCTGGCCTGGACAGTCCATGAACAATTGCTTCATCCTGAACTACATCACTCAAGCATTTAGAAAAGAGGAAAGAACAGGAACTGCAAAGTCTGAGTGTTCCAGTTGAATGATTTTAGAGCAAGTACACTTTAAAATTAGTTAGTGATGATTCTAACAAACCTATAGATTTGACATACAGCTCTGAAATCTGTGCAAGACCTTTTCTAGTGCTGACTAAATATCTAATGGTGACATATCTAAGTATTTGTAAACGAGATTTCTATACACAGTTTGCACATCTTTGTTCCAAGTATATTTAGACAAAATCATGAAGAGTAAAGATACAGAAACTTTTTGCAAGCTTCATGAAGGTGGTTTTCTATTTCCTGGTACTTGCAATTCTAACATGTATTCCTTGGAAACAGAGAGAACCTGTGAAGCATTCCAGTTTACAAGGAAAAGGTATTTTCAATTGGGTCAATCCTAAATCTTCAATTCCCATAATGCACAGCCATCTCTCAAAGGGGAAAAAAAGGTATTTCCAGTGTCTCATAAAAGCGTCAACTGAGGACAGTAAGTATGTGAAAATTAAAAGACTCAGAAATAAATATTTTTTCATAAAACATAATAGTACCCTAATGTACAAAATGCTAATTTTAGCAATATTTCTAAGTAATAAAACTAAATACATTCGGTCAAACCTCTTCTATAACCATGCATATACATACAGCATTACACTGTCAACCAAGCGTGACTGAAGTAAACAGTTTTTTTAGTTGAAACTGAAGATGAAAATGGAATCAGCTGTTACATATTAAATTACTTCAACTCTGTTATTATTTCTTTGCTGAAATAGCTGCTTGACAAATACATGTTGCAAAATTTTGTGCATGCACTACATGGAGTTCACTGCAATTCAATACAAAATCACTAAACTCATGAGGCCATGTTCAAACAACACAGGAAGTTCAGCTTTAAGCTATTAGCACCAGATCAAGGAAAAGAAAAATCAGAGCTATGTGATGCAAAGTGCTGCTCCAATGTAAATTCACCATTAGTCTAAATCATTTCAAACTCTTTTGACAGTTTAACTTCATCCCAGCGGACATTACAGCCATTCAGATACTGTCTGTCTTCGTGCAGCCAAAGTCAACAAAAAGTCAATATGAAAGCATAAATTCAGCATATATACCCTAGCATGCTCTGAATCGTTCAACACAAACATGACCACGTGCCCATGACTGAGCCAGCTCAAACTGGTATTTCCTTGTAGCACACAGAATCTGTATTGCAACTGGAAAACCATGACTGATAACATGAAAATTAGCTCTCTTATCTGCAGGTTTTTTTGTCATAATAGCATAAATTGCTGTAACTTTTAATGCCTGGAACTTGCTCATCCTCAAACCAACAACTTACATATTTTTCTCTCTTATATTTTGAGTTCAGGTTTCCTTCCTGAACTGCTACAATTTTACATTCTTATTAGAGGGCTGATGCTGTGAGAAACAGGTAAAAAATTATACTATCATCAATTACAGGAAATCCATCTACAGAATTTCAGGAAAACATTTATTTATAAATGGAAGGACTGCCGACCAGCAATTTCTTTCCTTCAGGAGAAAAGAAATATGGGTGAGTACATTAACCTTTAGTTTCTCATACAGAAACACCCTTGCTACTACTTACTCCTTAATTAGTGAGCAATAAAGCCTGGAAAGAAATAAAGAATCAAGTATCATCATCAAAGTAAAAATGAAAAAAAACCCCAAACAACCAGGAAAACTATTTTATTCATTCACCATTGAAGTAATTGCTTGCATATTTAATGAACCTAGCAGAATAAGCTCAAAGAAAATAATTCATCATACTTTCTCCGAAGTGATAGTGAAGCAGGTCACTAGAACTCCATATGGAAAGTATATTCATAAGCACAATGACCAGGAACGCTGACATATCCTAAAGTTTCAAGCCATTTGAAATGAGTAAACTGTTTCAGAAATTATATTAAGCTATTATACTACTAAAATTTCAACATCTATTTTTATCCCCTTTTAGTACACTGAAGTAATTTGATTTATGGTCCTAAACTTACATTTATGGATCCAAACCTGCTCTTAGTAACTGGTGCATTACAATCAAAACATCAGAGAATATGACGCTTTGCCCATTATTTGTACTGTCAGGAAGACACTACCTAGATATAATTACTAAAGAACAAAACCATCTGATTCACAAACAAGGATCATGTTCAGAGAATAGTTTCAGATGGGTAAACACTTCGAGGAAGAGTCTACCAAACAGATGCCGAAGGTCACCAGGACTCTGGAACAGAAAGAACTACTGTATGAAGAGGCATATATACACTATCTCCCTGTGAAGTAACTAGGAAATTCACCTACAAGAACAGCTAGGTTCCACCACTACACACCTGAAGGAATATTTAAGTATCTCTTATGAAGTAGAATACCATGAACAAAGGACAGAAAGAACAACTCACTGCTAAATCTTGTCCTGGGTTTTGGCTTTCAAGGGTTAATGAAGTAGAATGGAAGACTATCACAAACTGCCCTCACAGTTGGAATAGACACACTTCATAGACATACTCTGTTCCCAGTTTCTAAATCAGCCAAAAAAATTCTGTTTTCTTTATTCACAGTTCAGTTTGTATTTTCAATTCCACTTGATTCACCTTTCTGTCTTTTGTCTTGCCACCACAGCAGTACTTGCTCTTCCAGGATATATAAACCGTATTAATTTCCCCCATTTTTGAAGTCATCATAAATATCCCTTACCTGCTTGCAAAGCCAAACTAAAATATGATCTCATCCTAGTGTCTACTTCAAGAATTCTTATTCAACTTCAACCATTTCTTCCCATACATCTTATAATTAATTGACTTTGTTCATAACTATTTCTGTTCCCCTTTCCAGATAAAGATAACATTTATTATTTGCACTACAGTAGATGTATTTTTATCACCTCTACTTTCTGTGTTAAGTAAAATAGCTAATTTCCCTAAAAGAGTCAAGTTTGTAAAAGGTGGGATAGTGTATTTGCAGACAAAATTGCAAGCTGGTTTTTAATGGCTTTCAAAATAAAAACATCTAACAACTAGTACTTTTTACAGGAGTAAGTGTTGCTCTTTCTTTTCTATTTTACTAAAACTAACATTAAAATATAGAAATTGTACAACAGAAATCTGAGCAATTTAAATTACTTTTCCACCTTTAAAAGATTTTAACCCACCAAAAACTCTTTTGTGCATCTTCTGCTTCAACTTAAATCTCAAAAATCTTGGGTTTTAACATAGTACTCTATTTTGAATCATGTAAAATTAATCCACTTTAAACTACATAATTAATGAAATATATCTAAATATAAACTTGTATGAAAAATACGATCTTGCATTTTCTGAGAGAACCTAAGTGTATTTGAAGTTTTAGTGTATAGCTATACTTCATTATATTGGGTAGTTCATTTTCAGCAGAAAGGATATTCCACAATATCTAATAAATGAGTGGTTGGTGACAAGTTTCTTTTTCTAATGAGCTGCTTGTGACTTTCACAAAAAGCAGCGAGAAGTGAGGGAGAAGTACGGCCAGGTTCCTTGGAGAGCTTCAAAGGAGCTTGAAAGAATTGTCCTTTATATCATAGATAACACAATACCTACTGAGAAAAGGGAAGAAATAAAACCAGGAGCTTATCGCCAATCACTTAACCATTAATTTCACTTCATCCTTAAGTAAGGCCAAAGAAGTCTTCGTTCGGAATCAGTGTTAGGGGTAAAAAAAATTAATCCTCAAAAACTGTGCAAATGAGAATAAGAAATTTCAGAAGAAACAGGAAGAAACAAAGGGAATTCCAAAAGAAAACACTACATCAATGCCGGTGAGAGCAAGTAACTCTGTTTCTTTGATTTCAGCCATTTACCCTTTTCCTCAAACACAGGAAACATCGTACCACAATATTTCACACAGTCATTGTACTTCAATGTTTATGTACTGCAATTATAAGAAATATGTATTTGCATGTGTATCTCTCACTGATCAAGAATCACTGCGTAAGGAGCCTCTTTATACATATATATCTTTATATATATAAATAAGAAAACCTCTTTATATATAATTATTTTATTTTATTTACTGAGGCCACTATCATGGATCATACCCACAGAACTAATAGCCACTTCCATGGGAAAATGTAAACACATATATAACAAAACACAAAATATCATTCCTCAAGAATAAAGTCCTATATTTGAAGAAACTAGGAATTTCTGCTATGCCATTCTGCTTTAGTCACTGTATTTTCCCTTACTATCTCCTCATATAATTCTGAATAAAGAGAAGTTCAATAAAACGGTAACCGTTTCTCTTACCGGAGTGAGTGCTCCCTCTGCTTGAGCTTCCATTGGACTTGTAGGGGTGGCTGCAAGAAGCTGTCCAGCAGCTCCAGACAGAAGTTCCAATTTATCTGTAAGCTGTTCAGAAGCAGCAGGATGACACTCCATGGTGAGAACAAACTCCACCCCTGAGGTTTGGTTCTTGGCATGGACACCATTTTCTGCCCAACCACCCTGTCTGGGCTGCTCTTCTGCAGGGGACTCCTCTAGGACTTGTAGTACCTCTGGCTCTTCATCTGAGGGGCTTCCAGTCATTTTGTGCCCCAAGGCCTCATTTGTCCTGAAGTCCTGCAAATCCCGTTCCTTATCTATTATCACCCACTCCTTAGAATCAACCTCCTGCCTGCAGGAGCTTAAGTTGACAGCTACAAATCCATTGCTAATAACACCATCAACGTGTTCTGGAGAACTAGCAGACACAGGCTTTGAAGCATCTGGAAGATATTCTTCATCATAGTGCCAAACATGGTCCATGCGGGCAGTCATGGGAGCAGGAACAGGTGTTTTCTGAGGAACAGCAGCAACAGGAGTCTCTGCCGCAGCATTTAGGTCTTTCTGCTTCTTCTCCAAACTTAAGCAAAGAAATTAATATAATAATTAGTTAAGAATTAATTAAATAATTACTTTTGACTGTTTTCAACAGCGGAAAATAGATTTATATAAAAATTTGTTGTCATATTACTGAACAATCTACAGTGGTTAAAAGATCCACAAATTGAGAAAAATAACTCCAATGTCAAGCAAAAGTGGGCAAATGGTCTTAGAAATTTGCACAGATTTTGTGAGTGGATACCAGCTCAGTGGTGAGGCTACCACCAGATGTCCCCTGTACTCAATTTATGCTACAAAGCAGAGACTCAAAACAGAAGAAACAGATGTCTCCAGCAGCAGTTAGTAGATGATTTCACAAGGAATGTTACTGATTGTTTTGATTGATTCCTTTGCATAATTTATTTCCTCAAACAAATTCAAACTCCTAACGCCCTATGACGCATTTAGAAGGATTTTGCCACTGTCAGCATCTCAGCTGTCTTCCACTGTCCCCACTCAGCCTCTGCCTTTCAGTCAGATTTCGCTCTGTCCTTCTCCCCTTTTTCTCTCCATACAATGGCAAATTGATTGGAGCTGTTGTCTCTTCTCCTCCTTCAAATTCAATTTTAAGACCTCTGTCTTCTATCAAGCTTTTTTATGTTGGTGCAACACCTTTGGGCATAACTAAACCTCCTGCATGAAGGCAGATTTCTAACTTTACTTCATAATTCCACTTCTTGTAAACTGTTTTTCTTGTGTCATAAAATCTAATGCCATGCTACCTGTATTAAGCAGTTGATGTGTCATCATTCTCATTGAGGATGAGTTGTACTGTCAAGAGTACCCCACTAAAGAAAAAGGTCATAAACATCAGGGTTATACAACTAGGTCTTGAAATAGAAAACTCTCAAGTGTGAAAGTCCAATTTTAACCGTATGCTAACAATAATCTTTTTTTAAAGTAGCTTCCAAGTGGTGAAATCCATTAATCAAGCAATATTATGAACATAGTAAATACTTTGCTGTAGCTTGCATAAGTATAATTCAGCAGCTCCATTCCTGGTTTTCACACAGTAGAGGAAAGATGATAGTATCTTAACTACATAACCTGAAAAGATCTGAGCATAAAAATAAAATAATTTCTTTACCAGGCCTCAAGAAATTTATCAGTGTCTGGCTTTGACTCCAATGTCAGACGCTTCTCCAGTTCAAAGCTGTGAATTGAACGTAACTTGCGCACCAGTGGGACATCTCTGTCTAGCTGGGTGGTCTCCGAGCGAACACGAATCGGAGAACCGAGACTTGGTGCATTAAGCAACCCATTCACTGGCCCATGGCTGTTCTCTTCCTCTGTAGCAGCCTGTGCAAAAAGTAAGGTAAAACAGTTAACTCACTGGGAGCGGCAAAACAGAGGATGACAAAGTACTGTGCAGCCATCCAGGTTTTTATCCAGAGAGAAGTCAATTTGTGTTTGGAATGGTCCTTAGATTCATGAAAGTTAACGTAGTTTAGACACGCTCTTCGCTACTTACCTACAACAAAGAAAACACTAGTAATATACTAGTTCTGGGTAGGTCTGAGAAGAGGAATCTCAAACGCCCAGTAACAGACTTAAATTTAGCCTCCTGTTCCATTCCCACCTCTGAAATTTTCTTCAATAATAGTCTGAAACCCGGCACTTGGTAGCATCTTCAGTCTGCTTTACAGTCAAGTACTCTTATTAAAGAGAAGTTAGTTTCCAGGTTTTCTTTATGATTCTCTGGATCATATAACACTATTACACTAAATTTACTCAGTATTTCTGTGACTTAGAACTATGTTTTAGTCCAACTGCATTACATCTTCTATGCTAACTGGACATGATTTGGAGGTGGGAAATCATTAGCATCCTTAGTTTCAAGAGGCATAACTAATAGAAACTGCCTTTGTTTAAAAGAGAGCAGCCTCTTTTCTACCTCTTTGGTTAAAGACACGACTAACAAATAAGCACATTTAAAATTAGGCACCAGGACTTCTTCTTTCCCACAATGTATTTTTTCTAGTAAACAAGAAGTAACAACCTCAAAACTAGATAGCTCTCCTAGAAAGAATATTTCAGCAGCAGATCCCTCTTCAACTTTAAAACACTTTTTATGTCAAGAAACAGGGCTACATTTGTCCGAGTATGAAATTATGTGATTGTCAGCAAGGGAGACAGGAACCACTTTTCAGAGACCACTTTTCAAAATTAAGCAGTATTGTCTTCCAAAGACTAGCCCATGAATGTCTTTGAATCAGTACAAAGGTATCATATCTTACGGAGACCAAAACACCAACTGCGCTAAATGGGTACTGCCAATCCCACTGTCAATCTGGCAAATGAAGAATAACATTAAACCAGTTTTTCTGTATCCAGTATCTAAATTCTACACATGCAAGATGCACGAAATTTGCTTTGGTTTCATTCAGTGATCAAGAATTAAACTCACGTCTGAAGAACATGAATATGAATAAACTGCAAAGAATATCAAGTTTAAAATTATCAGCAATCTACTATTCATGATAAAGACCTGATAAAGTGACACAAGGCCCAATAGCTTGTCTGCTTCTCTAAGTATATAATCTGCTTTAATAAAATGTGCTAGCTCCACCATAAATCTTGTTTTCATAGACCATTTTGGCTAATCAGTACTCAGTATCAGTAAGACTGCAGTATTAATTATATCTTACGGGCACTATGAGGACAGGAAACTGCTCAAAAATGGTCATTACAATGCAGATCTGTAAATACCTTACAGATTCCTAGTTTTATTTTGTTTCTGTTTGCATCCATTTCTTCCCAAACGTCTTTTTCCTGAGGACGCTGATGCCCAGGGGATCCAGGTAGTTTTTCCGGCGAGACACCAACAGGAATACCATTCTCTCCATCACTGAGCTGTTCATCAGGAAATACCTCATCTGTGTTTTCTCGCAGCAAATCTCCTGGGATAGGAGTGGCATTGGCAATTCTACAAAAAAAAAAAAAAAGGAAGGATAAAAATTGTGAGGCTTTAATCTTTAATATATTTCTTGAAATTAGTTTATTCTATTAAAAGAAACAAACAAAGCATGCCACTGCAGAAAACAAAATATTGTAAATTATTTAATATTAAATAACGCTTATTCTTGGCTTTCACGACTTCTGTTACTTTAATTTAGGCAGAAAACAAAAGGTGTAAATAAAAAAAATAGTTTGAAAAAAATTTTTTTTTCATGTTTTCAAAGCAATTTCTGAGAAATCTTGATGTCATGTCCAGGCTCAACTCTGCTCCTGACTCTTCTACGCATACTACTCCATACAAAAGAATTAATCACAACTTTCATAATACAATTTCCTTTTCCTCAAAATTATTGTGTAAGGAAGAGAGATCGCTTAGCAAATTAAATGCAACCTTAATCACTATTCTTATCAAAGCGCTATTTTGATCATATTATTGGTAATCAAAACATAAGCTAACCAAAGTGGATGGTCAGAAGGTCAATTACAAGTCATTCCATTATACTCACCAAAAGTGCTCACTGCAGCCAAGACTACAGTGTGATGCTTAGTGTGATAATGGGACTGAATCACATACCAAACCCCTGTCAACTTCAGTGTATTCAACAGTGCACACCCCACGCCTGTGTAATAGTAACACCAGGTAATGTCTTCACTGACTTTTAACTCTTTTGTTCTACAATTATCTTGAAATACTGTGTATTTAATACATTCTACGCTAAATTTTGGTGTTTCAGCCTCACTACGCTGTCAAAACTCCCATGCCACAACCTTCATGACTTTTAGATAAAAAGTTGAACGCAAGGCCTAGAACAGGCACAGTCTTCCTCCTCACCCATAAACATCATTATATATTCTCCGATCACCTGAGATGAGTACAGGTATTATTAAACATCATATCTCATCTAACTTACTTATTTGCAGAAAGTTTTAAAGACCATGTTGAATTTTATTTTAAACAAAACCAATATCTATTTCCAAATTTCCTATAAAGATCCATTCATTTTTCAAAGTTATATGGAAACTGCAGCTAGTGGTTTATTCCAAGCTTACAGAAAGCAATGGGTTTATTTCCATGCAGCTAAACTTAGCATGCAAAATTTAGTTTGCAAAATATGATTTAGCAAAGGATGGAGTAGCAAATTTACAAACAATTTCCTGAGCTACTTCTTTTATTGCTATAAATTTAGGACTGCAGTGCTGATCTCTCAGGATAGCATAAACAGAAACCTTAAAAAGGCAAATACTTCAAATGCTCCCAGTCCTTCTCTCCTCTATTTATTCAACAGCCTGCAGAAAAATCGAAATGATGGAAATAATTTCCCTTTGGTACTCTGTGGCTGCTTTTTATGAGACCACAACGTGCATATGTACCCAATTGCAGCCGGAGTAAGACGAGTGTGTAACTGAGGTGTGGTTGAAGTTGTTGTTGTTGTCAGAGAGCCATCAGTTCCACTCTTCTCCCAGTCAAAAGGGTCACTTTCAATAACCCCAAATGTTTTCATGCTGTTGTCAAACACAGACATGAGAAGCTAAAAATAAAGAAAAAAGTTAATAAACTTGATTTTGTCTAAGAGACCAAGCAATTAATAACCTCCTGTAATATTTTAACGTCTATTCTTTAAGATTGACTGACAACAATGTAAAAAAAAAAAAAGGCATAGTTTTTCATATTAACCATTTCTCATTTTCCAAGCTTGCAAAGTCAAGACCTGTAAAATTCTGTGCTTTTATCAGTAAAAAGAAGCCAAGAAACACCATAGGCTTTCATAAAAAGACAGAAAGACACACACAGACAGGCAGGCATGACTGTATTGCTGCAGAATAGCATCCGGTGGGTCTCCAGCAGAGGAAGATAAAAGAACATACAAGGTCCAACACAAAAAATCTTGAACAAGACTAAGTTCCTGTTCAGGAACCAAGAGTGGGAGGGGAGAAATAAAGAGAGGATTACAGAACATGTTCTAACCTGTCACAGTGAGACAAGGCTCAGCTCAACCACTTCACTCAGTATGAGAGGACACGTGTTCAAATACAGACATTTTCTTACCCTCGTCTGGAAAATGTTGGTGTGCCCCAGCCCACAACACTTTGTCTGTGGACCAGTTTTAAGCTAATAATTTAGAGTTGGTTCATCAGACCTGGCTCCCTCTTCCCAAAGATCAAGTCAGTGCACAAAGGAACCAATTTTTCTTGACAGCAGATGTGAAAGTAAAAACAACAGAGGTTGGCGGAATTGCTTTGAATCAGCAGCATCGTATGCAGCTGTGTGTAAGTCAGAAGGAAACTGTTTTGAAGGTGATCATAGTTCATTTTCTTCATTTGTTAAATAAACAGTGTTACAGGCACAGTTTCATTTTTTTTGTGTCAGATCTGATATCGGGTAACACCATTAGAAACCAAAGAAATAAATGAGAAGTACATAGGGAAGAATACTGATTTGCTAATTCACAGATTTCTGCCATTTAGAAACATGTATAATTTACTTTCTCTAATGTCGGCATTCATCCCACAGAAATGTCACGCTGGAAGCTTTCCACCTTCATTTTATGCTACGAAAAAACATCTAGAACAGCTTGTGTCCATAACAGAGAAAGAAATAGCAACTACTTTCCTCTCCCTTTGGAAAATCTTTGTGTCTTTCTAGCCACTGGTGGAAAGTCCGTGTCCATATCACATTATCTCTTACTGTATATTTCTAAAATTAATCTTTTTTTACCTTAAAGCTAAAACTCCAGATTTCTTTCTCTCTTCCAGTCTACAATGCTGAAAATTTTTCTCTGGCCTCCTTTAAAAACATACTCAAAATGGGAAGTTTGGATCATTCTTCCTGTATAAAGTGATAATATCCACTTTATCCTTACTCTCAAGTATCTCCAGTGTGTCATTTATCCCAGCTCAGTTCTCAAAGCCCTCTGAACTGCACAAGGTCATAATTCACTCGCTGTCCCATACATACTCTCGTTTATTGTCCTCTTCCTGTAAATCTTAAAGCAGTCTCTCTGGAGTTATTTTTAAGGTCATTCTCCTTTAAATCCTTTTTACAATTCCTGCTATATTGCAAATACAAACTCAAATGCTTAATGATGCCACGAGGCTGAGACAGTACATGCATAAATACCTGAATAAAATAAACATATCTGACATTGACAACTCAAACATGGATTCTGGGCCTATGTCTTGAGCTTTTTAGACTGTAAACTCTTCAAAGCAGTGATCTTGATCATGTACATTATGATTAGGCACTGAACAATAAATACGAACAAAGAATTATACATATGAAGGTATGAATAGCATCGCTATGTCAAATGCTAAATAATAGAGACCAGAGCCTAAATGACCACAGAAAGTAAAGCAGTTTCTTACAGGTGCAAAAAAACCCAACCTGCTCTGGTCTAGAGCACATGAGTAAGACTGTGTTGGAATGCTCAGGCTGCAGCTACACAACTGCAAATGTCCTGCGACCAACCAAAAGACTGTGAATTACTGGACTGTCTCTACCATGCAGGAACTCTGTCCTGGTACTATGTTAAACCCTGAGTGCACGTGCTGGATTAGACATAAGTAGAGAGGAAAAGTTTTGCAAAAATATGTTTTATCATTCAGGATATATAATGTAAATAAAGCATATTTACCAGTTTACAATCAAGGTTTTTCTATGCATCGTCAGAAGTTCGGCAATCAGTAATTTTTACCACAGAAGAAAAAAAAAAAATCTTTATGCTTAGGCACACAAACACCTCAAAACTTAATAATTTTCCTCACTTAATTGTAAACTATAGGATAAATTCAATGGAAATATTTAAAAGGAAAAAACACCAAAGGTATTTATTTTTCAGGAACACTGAACACTTTCAGTATAAGATTTTTTTTTACATTCAGATTTGGTTGGTGGTTTGGGTTGTTTTTTGTTTTGTTTTGTTGGGTTTTTTTGCAGATTGTCCAGAAGAACACACACTTAACGAAATTCACTGCACAACAGGAAAGTAGTTATTCCTTGAGGTTTTCAGTCCTTATTTCTAATCTTATGTGTTTTGATTTCTCTGTTAATCTTACTGAGTAAAGCACAGGAATCATTCTTACATTCTTACAATCATTTTTACAGTTCCAGAATTAGTCAGAATGATTTCTTTATTCAGTTGCACAAATTCAGCTTGCACACCAGCAGAAAACCATTCCTTCTGGTTTTGCTGAAATAGTGAGTTGAATAAATGCACAGTTAGTGCAAGTGGGAAGCTGATAGGAATATGTGTTTCTGGCAGTCAGAGGGAAGGCACACAGGGATGACGCTGTGCGATGTTAGATCAGTTCAACTTCTCCCAGTCTGTGAGAAGGCAAAGTCTCTCCCTCCCTGATTTTCCTGAGCATTCCTGTGCTGCTTTGCACATAACATGGTTTAGAACAAAGTTCTGTCTTTGAGTTTTATTTATTTATACATCAGGGTAACACTGAGTGTATAAGAAACACACTCTACGGCATAGCCTCTTGGCATCTATCACCTTATCACTGAGCTGAGGCTGTCCCTTTCAGCAGGCAAGACTCTCTTAAACAAAGAAAAATGACTAGTTTTCTGATGATCTCTGTAGGCAATACTTTAGTCCTACAAACCTTCCATGGCTGTAAGTTGTGCTCTAGCTCTTCATATTGTAGGTGCTGAGGTCCAGATTCAGGAAAACTGCCAGAATGACTATCACTGTGAAAATAATCCGATCGGTTTAATTTAAGGAGCATCCACTAAAGCGTACAGTAGCAGGATAGCACCCAATCCTACTATAATACTGACTGCAAAGCAACTGCCAATTGTTTTTAGAAATTTAATTGCCTTACTCCTCCCAAACTGAAAAAAATTATATCTTTGAACCACTAAGTTTCCATGGCACTAAGTGGTAATTAAAATACCATTATAGTGACACAATCCATAATCACTACCAGGACTACACAATGAAGTCAAATGAAATTGAAGACGAAACAGGGTAAAATTCTTCTATTTAAAAATCAGAAAGGCAAAATAAGTAAAAATGTTTACCTGGTAATCAGGCTTGGTAAAGTAATCTAAATTAGAAATGTGATCCAGAAAGACATTGAATTCTTGAGGAAGATGTTTCAACATAAGTCTGTGCTCGTACCTCTCTTTAATGGAGCCCACTTGCTCCTAAGATAAAATAATACAACAAATGTTAACGCACCTTCATTCTCTACTACAACACAGTCATCTTTTATCTTACAGCCATTTAATACACTGCTGACTGGAAAGACAGGTAAGTACATTACACTGAATTGTACAGAGGAAGGCCACTCTACATTCAATAGGAAGATAAAAGAGTCTGTCCTTGCCCTCAGTACACATGTAAAATGATGTTCAAACTTCACATTCAACATGAGAAGTCATTTAATTTTCTGCTATGTTTGAACGGCGCCTGATATCAAGGATTGTCATTAGACATTCCAACCCTTCTAAAAAGCATGTTTTAAAGATTTAAATACCCTGTTGCATCATCTGAAGTCCACTCATTTTTTGGTCTATATTTGGTCATCACAGTATATTGCATGAGATAAATAAAGCCTGCTGAGTGTAAGACAAGTGAATTAAAACCAAAATAGAGATGGCACCTATATACCACATTGTCATCTATCAACGCATAAATCACATCAGTGAGTAATCTTGATTCAATCTAATTTCAAAAGAAGTTCAAAGAAGTAATGATAGGCTAAGGAGACGTTGTTTCTTTGCATACCTCACCTACGACTTATGACTAAAGGCACTACTGCAGAGTGACTCACTTTTCACTAGCAAATAAGAAATGCTCAGTTCACAAATAATCAACATATATAAGAAATTCTAAATGTGTTATAGGCGATATCAAAAAGCACTTGTGAAAACAGGAAAACTAAATAAGTGGCATATATACACTTACTTTTGTTTTTTAAGTTTTGCAAATTAGAAGAACAATCCACTTCCTGCCTAGAACATCTCATAAAACTTGTTTGTTTTTAATATTGTGACACTAGCAATGAGAACTAACATTAGAAAACACCGGTGAACGTAATGTTCAAACTAACAAACTAGCAATTCTTAGAGGAAACTTTATCATAGCATTCACTTGCAATCCAGCAGTAAATCTCCCTCATGCTCTTTGGTTTAATTTCTAGGTTTACCTTATCTTTTATTTTTCTCCAAGGCAGTTGCCCAACAACGAATTCCACCAACATGTAGAACAGGGACCAGAGGTCATCATGCCGACCCATTTCCTGTGAAAAAGAAATATTATTCTAATGCATCTTACAAATACCTATAAGACAAAAGGAAAGGCAGATTTTTTTTCTGCTATAGAGATTCTCATTATTATATATGAAAAATAACATAATCAATCCTGCAAAACAACTTCATGTAAGTTCAGCAACTATTTTAAGTAGAAAGTTTCAAGCAGATTTCCATAGAAATACAGAGAAACAAAACAGAAGTTGAAGTGTGTTAAAAATAACATTGCAAATCTCTATCTTGAAAGAGCTGTTTATTCAGATTTCTTTAGTCTATGATGTTAAGATGACATACTGGACACTATTTTATAAAATTCAGTAATTTTACCTTTTCAATTTATTAACTTAGAATACAATTGAACACAGAAGATAGCGATTAAAACCACTATTATTCCTACAACAATAACCTTTTTACCCTCGACAACTGTATAACATCCTTTCCCAAAACTTAAAAGTATTCATTTCTTATAAAAAATACACAAGAATACAAAAAAGGACATCAATAGCAACTGCATTATTAATGGCATTCAGCCTCATGAGATGGATATGATATAGATTAACATACTCACTCTGTTTCTATGAGCATTGATTGATGCATATCGTACTGTTCCTCGAAAACCGGCGACAGCTCGTGGCTGTCAAATAGAAAAAGAAAACGATACTTATTGTCAGAAATAAACCCTCTAACTACTTCATTTGGCATTACCAAGTGGTACGGAGCCACAACAAATATCTTTTGAGGCTTTTTATTTTGAATTATCATGTTTCTACAAGTTGTCAGAAGAAATCCAAGTAGGTACCACAAAGTGAAATAAGTTATGTTTTTTTAAATCATATATTTACGACAGTTTTTGTTCTCCACAGGCATCAGCTCCTGTTTACTTCATCTCTCAAACAAGTTATATGGCTCTACTTTTCTTTTTTTTCCTTTTCTTTCTTTTTCACTCTTTTTTCTTTTTCCTCTTTTTTTCTCCAATAATGGAATTATTTCTTCCCTTTAACTATCAGAATTTTGAGTTTCTAAATTCTGAGAGGTTGTAAACCTTAAAGATTTCTTCCACTTTGCTAAAATACACCAATATTGTGTGGTATGAACAGACATCCAGCACTTTACTGAACTGTGGTAGCAACATTTTCACTAATTATTTTCTGAACTAGTAAACTAATCAATTTTTTTGAGAAATTCCAAAAGCAGGGAAAGCCATAGGCAAGTCCCAATAGTGTGGCTGAGCAATACATAACAAGGGCTGTATTACAGGCACCACTTAAAAATATTTCATTCTTTTGTAGTTTCTGAGTATCAGCTTTTCCTCCCTGTCACTCTAAACACTGCATGATCATAAGTCAACCACAGAATATATTTTCCCATTCTTCATCTTCAAATAAAATGTTATAAAAATAATAATAGCCATAATTACTACATATTTACAATTTTAAAAACATATATATAAAATCATGATGTTATTACTTTGGCTAAAACAGATATCCAATCCACTCTACTCCCTTAATTAATCACTCTGTATCAAACTGCCAGAACTGCTAAATTTCCTTTCTTTTACACAGTCTTCTCTTTTTAATCAATAATTCTTTTTGTTTTCTCTGACAGTGAATGTGAGAAACCTGAATTATCTTCCTCACCCCGACTTGTGCTTAAAGGATTATTGGTGATCTGTCTGCCTGCCCCAGACTCACGACAACTCTTAAGATTTTCACAAATCTTGCACAATACATGGGAACATCTGGATTGATTCACACTAAGATAACCACAATACAAAATTATTACCCTATTAAGGTAAAACACTTCAGTCTACCCCCAGCTCTAATATATAGAGAAAGGTATCATTTCTTCTTATCCACCAAGATATGCCACAGAGAGCTATCATTTAAGTATGTCAGGACCTGCCATTACCCTATCAATTAAATCTATCAGGGTGATGCAGCGTCTTTAAAAAGGATTCACAGCCCATATAATCAATGTCTGCTACAGTGGTTTGATGAGAGCTGAGCCAGGATTAGTTAGGATGGAGAATATTTTCTACGACGTTCTCTAGCATGAGCAGGTTCTCCAACAATATTACATCTTAAGTCTTGCACATTATCATAAAGTTTAAATGGTGTTTGGAACGCATTTTGCGTTCAGGCAGGACAGACAATTGAGTTATTCTCTTAAATCTTGTAAGTATATGATATTCCATACCGAACATTACCCCAAAAAGAAGTGTAAAACTGTATCTGCATAAATTTCACAGAATATGCAATCATAAAAAGAATAGCTCAAAATGTTCTGGAACTGCTAAATTTCATGAGAAACGTTTTAAGAAAGGACTTAAGTCTCCTTCTTAATAGTTCTGAAGACTAGCAAACCATCCAAGCACATACGATACAGCATTGCTGCCAAGACAATCAAAATACAGGTAAATTTCCAAAAAGAGGCAGTTAGATGAAGAGATCTTCCTCAGAAGAGCATCGACAGCTTAACTTTAAAAGACCTGGAAATACAAATCCAGTAAATTCCAAGAGCGTAAAGTTTCAGAAGATGAAACCAAACGCTTACTATCTTCAGTCTCCGGTCTGAATATTAAAAAGGACAGACTATACTCAGTTTTTTATACTAAGTTAAATATTTCCACTCTTCTGAGAATAATGAAAAATATGGTACTAGGATGAAATGAGACTTTTATTCCTAGGGTAATAACTTCAATTTCTACTTCATAACCAGTACAAAAATATACCAGCTGCTTGACAATGAAATAAAAGGAGAGTTAGAAATCGTATATGGAATCTAACTTATCCCATTCAGTTTACTAAAACTAACAATCTCACCCATTCTAATTCAGTCCTGGTGGAGGAAAATCCATATAAAGAATTTAATGGTGTATTAATTCAATTGCTTTTGAATGCTAAAATCTACTGCCATCTTAGACATGCCTATGAAATTATATGCCCTAAAATAATTTCAGTTATCAGCGAAAAAACAAAGCACAAGTATTGTTTCTAAATATTAGTTTACCACGAAACGAATTCTGAATTCTTTAACCTGGCAAGGATACCCAAATCCTCTTACAGTCTCTTGCCTTAAAGTGTAGTTTATATGTGTAGTTTGTATGAATCCCACTTAAAAGCATACGTAACTGTTACATTTGAAGACACAATGAAGTATCTTTCGGTAATGCAGCTGGTCACCACTTCATAGTGGTATTACAATGCTACACATCAATACCAAATTAATTCTCTAGTGTCACTAACAACATGCATGATGGCTCTAGTAGCTCAAATCAAGTTTGAACAGTTCAGAAGAAAATTTATAGACTTTTAAGCATTTTCAAAATTTCTGAAGCTCTTTCAGAGGCCTTTATGGATCTCACAGTAGTCCAAAAGAGAAATATTACAGGCAATAATAGCAACTTCCTGAATGATTCCCCGCATTATTTCAAATCCCCCTCTGCTATTACTGGTCATGTTAATTTGCTTTTAGACAACTCCATATCTATTTTTCCTGAGCTCACCTGCCACCACTTGAAAACAAAAAAAAAATTAGAGTCTTGCAGAAACATTGTTTATATTATTGTCTTCTAGATCTCTTATCTAAGACAGCTGCTACAGCAGCAAATAAGCTTCCTTAAAGCAAAGTAGATTCCCTTGTTGAGACAAAAATTTAATAGGTCCAGTTCTTATGGTCATTAGAGATGATCTATTAAGACAATCAACATAATCTATGACATTTTTGGAGCACAGAGCTGCAAGGGGTATTTGTTCTAAACAAATCGTGAATCCTATATTTGAACACATCTGCGAATTCCACTGACACCCTTGATTAAAATGGATCACATCTAATTTCCTTTCCATGACAAATGCTATAACCAACATTCTCCTGTTTCTCTACTTGAAATTTAGCAGGTTTTTTTTCTTTATCAGTCATAGACTGGGAGCAGCAGGGATCCACTAACAGTCCACTCAGCAGTGGATACTACATGTCTTCCATATTTAACCGCTTTATTTAGCTTGCATTAATTTCTATTTATTTATGGTAACTATTGTTATCATGTTTTTCCTTCAGACAGAATAAGAAACTTTTTGAAATATACAATTCTCAAATTGGCATGGGAGCAATATCGGAAATTAGTGAAGAGTTCTTAGATTCTGGAGATGTGCTTCCTGCAGAAAAAATAATTCCTACAAAACTTTGCCTTAAATCCCAGGTATTAAATTAGTGGTAACAGCCACAGAGATCACATGATTTAGTTCCTTTATTAGAACAGAAGATATAATTTCTAAGAAGGCTAGAATTCTTCCAGATTTATATTTGACACAGAGCATCTCAAAATCAATGAGATACTTCACAAATCTACAAAACCATAACTTGTTCAGATCCACTTACCCAGGAACTTTTTTTCTAAACTAACTCAAAGCCCTAGCAGTGATCTGGAAATCAGCGTTGTCTTAAATTTGATTACTATCAGTAAATTGTTCAAATGTAAGTTTATTAAAATAAATTCCTTTGAAGATACATGCATATAAAGTTACCCTTTTACTGCAGTCATGGAAACTAGATAATAAACTTAAATAAACCCCAACTTTACATTATATCTGAAACAGCCCACGTTTTTTCCATCAGTCAGGCAATGACTGAGACTTCTTAAATGTCTTCAGGTTTTGGATTGAGAAATCAGCTCAAGCAGTGAAGCCCACCTGCTGGGTGGCTTCTAAAGCCGAGTTCTAAAGCACATAAAGAGGTGAGTAGAGAAGCAGTCATCTACATTACCTCTGTTTCCCTCTGTATAAGTCAGAATTCTCCTTTCTTATCTTTTCCCTTTAAAAAGCCAATTTCCTTGTTCTTTTACCCAACAGGAATGTAGTTCTAGGATTGGAACTACACACAGTTACAGTTCTTTGATATGTTTTTTTTGATACCAAATGGCTTTCACAATTCACATTCCCATCCCCCCATTTTCGTGGATATATGCTTCACAATCTACTTTAATGTGTAGCACCAGTTTAAAGTAAATAAAAAAATCTGGAATTGTCCGGGTGAGGAAAGATCAAGCAGTTGAAATACAATTGCCATTACAATATATTATACATCTCAATTAGTTTTTACTGTATGTACAGTTATTCAAGCCCACACTTTTAGTTCTATATAAAAACCACCAATAACAGAGTATTTGCACTTAGAACTCTTTATCGACCTATCTCCTACCAGTTGTCAGTATGATACATTATTTGGACTCAGATCTACCTAAACAGAAGTTGTGACTTCCAGAATTGATTGCAGCTGTCTGATCCTATGCTTCCTAGTTCCAGCAGAAGCTGGATAACAAGCCAACTTAACATCTAACAGTACAATTAAATTTTACAATTGTGGGTTCTAACAGACATGTGTTGACAAATGAAAATTTAAGTCCAACTGCCGGTGCTATAAAGAGCATTCCCATCTCCAAGACAGCAATATCCAATGCATGAACCAGCTCCTGAGCTACTCAGTTTTCAATCTGGAGTATTTACTTAGCCAAAGTGATGCTCTAGCTGAAAATGACAACCGTTCCAAAGCTGATTCATGAGCAGATAAAAAGTCTGAGGGGCTGGAGGTGGTAACAGCCTACTAAGTGTCTGTCACAAACCTGAATTTACTGCAGTGAAAAATTACACAGGCTAAATCTGTGTATGCCCTGTGCAATTTTTGTTCTTCCTCTCATACCAGGAGGTGAAGCAGAGATTACTCTAAGAGGAAGCTACTGTAAACCAGCTAATGCTCTTGCAGAGAATTTTCCCAGACAGCAAGAATATTGCTTTGCTTGTCACCATAAGTAAAACTTTTATCCTTGTTCTGCATTATGGGAAGTCCTGTGCTCTTAGCAGACGGGAGAACCGAGGTCTTAATTTTTATTATGTATATATTATATTTAGTATTTATTATGAGAATATCATACACTAAAGAGTTGCCTCAATCCAGTAATAGACTTACTTTCAGAGAAAGATGAGAAGCAAAAGGTCTCAAGCAAACTAAAGTACATAAAATAACACTTTCCCTCTCTTCTTTTAAACTATTCAAAATAATTTTTCATAACTCAGTGGAGAATTTAGCTCAGAAAGAATTAGAAATGAAAATTTCTATTTTGATTGTCATTTGCTTATATTTTCACCAGGAAACAATTTTTACTGGTCCAAAACATCCACCTTTCCACTATAACAAGTTTTATTTCAAACAAATATGACAGCTCTCAAAGATTTTCAGTTCCTGACAGTTTAATGAAAACTGGTGATTAAAGACAAAAACAACACAATAAAATGTATCTTCCTGCCTCTTAAATAAAACCAAAGACTGGTAAGTTTCACAATTTTCTGGAGTTGACCAAAGTGCTGCAAATCATTTATATTTAAAATGCGGTTTCAATTTAATCAAAATTTTAAACCAAATACAATGTTCAGTAACTACTTTTGAACAACTTCCAGTACATACATAGACTCTTATTTTAAATAAACACATTCAGTCAACCTATTATTCAGGAGTAGTTACTGACACAGATTCTATATCATCGGTGACACCGGGGCAAATAAAGAAAACTGTACCAGTTTTACACAGTACTATCTGTGGACCACTTCTGAGACATTTTTCTTAAAGTAATATCAGTGTTTGCAGATAACAGCATTTACTTGAAAAGGAGACTAAGAAGCATATATCAGCAATTCATCTTTAAGCAGTCTGTGGATCTAAGTCACCTTCAAGGGGAAAAGATCTTTTCTTACAACACTGTAGCTTCATCATTATTCCTTTAGTTCTTAAAATTATCCCAATTTTTGCCCATTAAAAAAAAAGCATTTAATGGAGCTTTAATTCCTCCAGTACCATAAACACAGATATAAACAACCTGCAGTTCTGCCAAGATGACAGGAGGAAAGGCAGAATAAAACAGAAATATTCTCTAGCCCTCCTCAGCAATCAAGATAATCCAGAATATTAAAAGAAAGCAACACAATGCAATTCAAATTGCATAACCATTCCCAAATTTTCATGGGGTAGAACACAAAATAAAAAGAATGAATATACAAGAAAATTACACCTTCTATCCCTGTATTTAACTGAAGAACAATAGACTTCAAAAGCTGTCAAATTTATTTAATACTCTGCTTTGATATTTACCGACACATTTCTGTGCTGCACTCTGGGCAGTGGAGTGGTGGTGGATTTTTTGTTTTTTGTTTGGTTTTTTTTAAGAATTCAGCTTCTTAAAGTACATTTCCAGGATCCCTTTTCATGCTAAAGTGAAAAAGTGAAACTGGAAGATAAAACCTCATTTGCTGGAACACCCTCAGAACCTGAGGGCACTGAACAGAGGCAAGCAGCACTTGTCTGATTTTGTACATAACACCCGACTAGAATAACATGTCCATCGTTTGATGTGAATAGGTTTGCAATTGCTTCCCTAGAGGATAAGAAGATCTGAACATTTGCATTCACAACTGCTTTTACTGCATTTTTCTAAGGGTCAGACTGTACAGCAGCTGGTGTATCTTCTGCTTTAGCGGGTGTCAAAGATAAATTTGTTACTGAAGGTCACCAGTATACAGCATGAGGAACTCCTCAAAAAATTTGGTTTGATACTCTGCCTCCTTTGGATTAGAATACTTTTGTTAATATTTAGAGTAAGAGTTTCGTGATTCCTTTAATGCAAAGCACATCAGAAAAAAACACTGCTACTTTTCTGGTCGTGCTGAAGTCAGGAATTCCCAGCTTGGTAAGGTTTAAGATTTCAAATTTCCAGGTTAAAAAAAAATCTAGCAATTTACATCTAAAATACTGTAACCTCCTTAATGTATGTTAAAAAATGTGATTTTCATTTTTTTACATATTTCAAATAAATACTGTAAAGTTTAGACACTTGAAATTAAGGTCGTGCTAAACAAACCTACGAGGGTGAGAACTCTATTGAAAGTCTTTATTTTGTTTAAAGAACAACTGAAGAATGACCTGAAACCTAGTCACTGGGAAGAGCAGGAGTAAGGTGGGAACGGGGGCAAAGCAGTGATGGAGTAACTCTTCCTCTGAAAGAACAGAGTCTCCTCAGAATACCTTTTAATAAACTAGTTAGGCTACTCTGAAAGAGGAAGCCCACATTCCAAACTAAGTACCAAATTGGGCAAAAAGTTTTCTCTTCCATTCATCTTTGCCAAGCCCAGATCATTAGACTCAGGGGACTGACTGTTAATTGGAATAACTCTTTAGCCTGTCAAGTCAGTTAGAACTGTATAGCGAGTAGAAAAACACAAGTGTTTTAGATAAAAAGGTTTTGGCTAAACACCACCTTTGTATGGACAGTTTTTCAGTTACGTTTTTCCCCCTGCTCTGTCAGCTCAGCTTGTATACACCATCTTCTTTGTAAAACAAATAAAAATCAATTAGGAACTTGAAGTCCATACAAATACACAACTACAAAACTCAGGCCCGTGATAATACAGGATGGTTGAGTTTATAGATTTTTAAAGAATTATGACCTCAATCTCAATCTTGGCACAACAACCCTATGCAGTGCTACAGACTGGGGGAAGAGTGGTTGGAGAGCTGCACGGAGGAGAAGGACCTGGGGGTAATGGTTGACAGACAACTGAACATGAGCCAGCGGTGTGCCCAGGTGGCCAAGAAGGCCAATGGCATCTTGGTTTGTATCAGAAACGGTGTGACCAGCAGGTCCAGGGAGGTGATTCTCCCTCTGTACTCGGCACTGGTGAGACCGCACCTTGAGTACTGTGTTCAGTTCTGGGCCCCTCACCACAAGAAGGATGTTGAGGCTCTGGAGCGTGTCCAGAGAAGAGCAACAAAGCTGGTGAGGGGGCTGGAGAACAAGTCTTATGAGGAGACACTGAGGGAACTGGGGTTGTTTAGCCTGGAGAAGAGGAGGCTGAGGGGAGACCTTATTACTCTCTACAACTACCTGAAAGGAGGTTGTGGAGAGGAGGGAGCTGGCCTCTTCTCCCAAGTGACAGGGGACAGGACAAGAGGGAATGGCCTGAAGCTCCAGCAGGGGTGGTTCAGGCTGGATATCAGAAAAAAATATGAGTCATCAGGCACTAGAACAGGCTGCGCAGGGAGGTGGTCGAGTCGCCTTCCCTGGAGGTGTTTAAGGAACGGGTGGATGAAGTGCTTAGGGACACGGTTTAAGGGAGTGTTAGGAATGGTTGGACTCGATGATCCAGTGGGTCCTTTCCAACCTGGTGATTATATGATTCTAAGAGCAAAGACTAGTGGCTTATTTTTTCTTTTATTTTGCTTTCTTTATATTAAACTTAATAGTACCTCAAAGAACAGTTGTGGTTAACGTTCGCTTTAAAACATGAGTGATGACAACTGCCCAAGAGCTAGCTGGAGTTCTGATGATGTTAACAATACAAATGCCCTTCAGATTTCGCCCTTCAAGGTTTTCCTTTTCTGTAGCACAGCTGACACCTTCACTTTCTATTATCACCATGTAACTAGATATGAGTAAATTGAAGGCCTAGAAAGTTAGGTTTACATACAAAAAGACTCATATATTCTTTGTCTTAAGAAAAAAAGAGATGCTTCACTAGGACAATGGGAAAAAAAATGGTAGATAAAATAACTCTTTAACAACATTCTCAAAAAGCAATAAACAGTAGACTACGAATCTCATAAATATACTAAATTAGCATCATAGTAAGTGTATTTGACTGATGATTAGAGAGAGTCTCCCCATGATTAAATTCTAATTACCTTGCTTTGTAGTAATCCATTCTTATCTACACTATTCATTCAGTTATTGGTTTCCTCTCTCCAAGAATTCATTCCCCTGCTCTTGTTTCCTCCTTCCTTCTTTTGACAGCCTACATCATCCCCAGCATCTTTTGTTCCCCTTCACACACACGTTTTTCTCTCTCCCAAGCTTTTCCTTAACTGACAATGCTCCTCCCACCAATAAGTGTTTCCTTAGCAACTTCCATTTAAGAATTTAATTCTACATCTACCCCAGTATGTGCAGACACTGGAGCAGACTCATAAAGCTTGAACACAAACATTTTCACTAGGTAAATTCATCTCAAAATACTTCTTCCCTGAACTGGACTCTTACTCCTCTATAAGTGAAGAGGAGTGATGTTTTCCTATAAGGGAATAATTGAGTTTTCAGTTATAGTCCAGATAATGATTATGGAATACCAGAAAAGATTAGTCCTTCTCTAATATCTGCTGTATTACATTTATAACCAATTCTATCCCTTTTTACCAATTTTACAACAGATTACTAATTACACAGTCAATGTGTAAAAATAAGACTTAGAAGTTTGCATTCACTTTGCAGGGAAGGGAATAAAGACAGCTACAATCAAAACATTTGGGAAAAACACTGCAAATGTATTATTGCATTGTTTTCTGAAAAGGAGTTCTGATATTGTTAGAGGAAGAAACGATATAGTTCTGCAGAGAGAATTAGAGGGAAAAGTCTATTTCAGCTGGCAATGTGGGAAGAGAAACTCGGGTAAAAAAGCAAAAAAGGCAATGACAGAGGAACAAGGGAAGAATAAGGAAATAATCTCATACCAGTTTTTATGAACAAAAACATAAGCTTCTATGCTTGTAGCAATTTATTCCCAGTTTTAAAAACTGATGGAACTCCTCTACTCTTTAACCCTATGCCATCCTTTGTATCAAAATCTTGGGTCAGATGGAATAGATGACCCAAACAATACATCACTGGCTTGGTCCCTGGCTTAATAAATCAGGAAAAACTAACTGATAATTAAGAAAAGAAACAGATACTTAATGTGAATCTTTTATGTCCTTCAGACATGTAAAAATCAGTGGAACCTATAGTAGTGGTTCATATGAAAACTGCAGCTTACTGACTTCAAAAACTTGAACTTCGTGACTGTTCTACACTTCTCTTGAAAACAGGGGCCTGATGCATACAAAACAGTGAGAATAAAGAAGACATTAATACCTACAGTAGCAATTTCCTTGATTCTGCCATATTCTTGGTGGATAAACTACAATATATCTCGCTCATGTCTTATTATTTTACTTTCAAAATCAGTCATACTGTCATCTGGCTGCTGCAAATCAAATGAAGGTTATCTTATATAATTTAATCCAAGGGTGAAAAATCACGTTATTGCAAATCCCACTGGGGAAAAACACAGAGAAAAGGGCTGAAGACTCCTTGCTCCTCAATTCTGTAAACAGATAATCCATGTGTGACACTCCAAAATACAATAAAAAGTACAGGAAGCACTACAACTGTGGAGCAACCAAACTGCCCACTTGCGACTCCTCTTCCTGTTCTTTAAATATTACGTTCTGAGAAGCTGTTTACATCAAACCTGCATTTTTCAAAACAGTATTTAGATAGAAGCTGAATGGACTCCCTGGTAGCATGGTTTTAGTGGTGCTAAATCACCATGGATTCTGACATGAAGATAGGTAGTGCGAAGATGAACACCACCTCTGAAAACAACACTGAGAAGTCTTAGGACGTGCCAGCAAAACTTCGGGGTATCCTTTAACACAGAAGCATGGCTTGAACCTTTCTTGGAATTAGTTGAGATGATCTTCAAGAAAGGCTTTTTCATTCTAAGCTCTCTGCCTTGATCATTCTTTCAAGTCTAAGTAGACATCATAACTTCTCAAGAAGAAAATGACAAACCTACAGCAGAAAATTCATTCTCCAATCCATTTACAAGAAACAACTAATAACAGTCAAAGTGAAAATGCAACATTAAAACTGTTTTTTTCAGTAACTCAAAACAAGAAGCCAGTAATGTGCACACAGGACACGCATAAATAAGACCTCCTATCATTCATGTATAGGTTCTTGTATCAGAAGATAATCTTTTCCATATGCAGCATTATCTCAATTTTTGTGCAGCTCCATGAGTATACACACAGGCACTAAATTCTGCTTTTTGCTGTTGAGCAGGCCTTCCATTTAAACCCTAAATAATAATTGCAGTCATAACAGACTGCATTTGAAGGTTTAAGGATAAAAATTATTTTCATGTCTGGAAAATAATGATACTTTTCCAGTTTTGTTTCCAAACAGCGATTTAAAAGAAAACAATGAGGTTTTGGGTGGTTACAGGAATCTCCCTTCCAACACACGGAACAATCTGAAATAAGGAATGAAGTTACTTTCCGTAAAAATCTAGAATTAGGTAATGAAGACAGGTCACCATCTTTACTATTACTTATCCTTACTGTGAACCAAAGATAATACGCTGTGTGGGCAGAGATCCTTAATAGCCTTAACCTCAAAAATAAGTAGCTTGTTTGATGCACTTTGGAAGTGCATCAAACATAAAACAAATCACATAAATTGTGTCTAGTAGGCCTCTGAATTTTGATGTTTGTCAAGGCAAAAACCTTGTATTCATTGAACCAGAAAAAAAATACTGTAAGTCAGATCAGGAGACGGTGAGTCTACACAAAAACTTCAAGTCTGTGACTGGAAAAATAAGCAAAACCCAAAAACCACTAACAACCCCTCCCTATCATATATACCTATACGAATGTACATGGATATGATACAGAACACTGTCAGGATATATACACAGACTGGATGTGGACATATAAAGTCAAAACTGCCAGTAAGCCTTGGTGCATGCAGCGATCGGGAAGAGAAGTAGCAGTGAGTGGTTGGCACAGAGGCAAGGCGACTAAGAGCCTTCCGAAGCCGAGTTCATCGTAACATATTCACAAAGATACTAGAGAGACAGTTTTAGCTTGAACAGAAGGAAACAGTACTGGAATAGGAACATCACAAATGTGAATCATGTGCTTAGAGATAAAAAAATGTGCTTATGAATGAGGCTCTCTGAGATAAAGAGGAAAAGGAGGGAACGTAAAACTAGAGAGGCATACGCTGAAGAAAGAAGTCTTGCAACTACATCATGAGAGGAGCTGGAGCCAGAGGAAAGTCAGATAAAGGAAGACTCTCATCAAAGAGGCAGAAACTATATAGATGCTGGTTTAAGACTTGTATTAATGGAAAATGGAGAAAATTGAGAAAAGAAGAGAAAGCTGACAGGAATCATAAAAGACAAGAGCTAGAAATGTTAAGAAGAAAAACCAGCACAGGAAATGAAGATGTCAATAGACAGCATGTTGTTATCACACGGGTGTGGGAGAAACTATAGATCAGTTCTGAAGGCATAATTACAGAAATTTTAAAATTCTGGATGCTAACATCTCTCAATAAAGACAAGCTAACCATTTTCTTTCAAATGTAGACTAATGCACCTGCGCAATTTTCTTTGCAAGCTTGATTATATTATTATCCTCCATAATTTAATCAATACATATTTTTAAACAAAATAATTTCAACTTACTAATATATGAGCTACTATTAACTTAAAGGCAGACTGCACTGGCGTAGCTTTATTTTTTGTGGACTTTGTAATAAACACTACCTATAGTAAACAGCAGAAGAAACAAAACAATGAGATAAAACATTTTATTTCACAGTAACTCATAAATTAACATACATTCTTATTCCAGTTAATGTGCCATGTGTCTAATGTTAAAACTTCTTTCTAGAATAAACAATAATCCAATGAGAATTCAAGAAATCTGTGCTCCCACAAAGGAGGAAAAGATAAATTACACTGCAGTTGAACTGAAATAAGCAGTACTCAGACACAGGTTTTGTTTCCCTATAGTGCACAAAAATTCTGGAGCAATTTTTGCTGTAATAACATCTATTTACTCTAGAGAATAATTTAATTCATCGTGGTAGATAGAGCTGCTTTTAACTTAATTCTGCAACCATTTTGGGAAGTTAGAAAAGCATGGCAGCAAGATCAGAAAACAAACTGCAGTGAACACAAATAGATCCACAGCTGCTGTAAAATTTGCCCCAAAAGAGTCTATGATAACTCATTAAAACTTTGCAATTAAATTAATATGATACATTGGAGACTGAGTTCCACAGGCCATGATTTAGAGTACTGAAGATAGGCAAGTTCACATGAAGAACTAATGCTCATAACGGGTCTATACACCACAGAGAAGATCAGGAGAACCAAGTCCATGCTAGGGAAGTGCCTGTGTCATCAATACATTTTCTGTAATGAAAAAAGTACACTCGATAACTACTGTAATAATAATGTGAAACAAAAAAGTAATTATTACAGACAGTAGCAAAACGATTTAGGTTTTCTAACTTGAATGAATCTTAATGTCTACTTTAAAGCATAAACATTTTCTAGGGGAATTTTGCTGGAACTTCATGAAAATTTCTCCGAGCTCATTAGCACTGCTGCCTGTTTGTGAACTTCACTGCCAATATATCATATATAGCACTTGTAGTAAAATCTATACTTAAGCATTGGCTACTACTTTCCATATAAGATCCTGCCTTCAGCTGCTTGAAACTCTGCATATTACCAATTTAAGATTAAATTCTTCATGTCAGATGACTTTTGTTGCAGCTGCTTGCTTTTAATTCAGCAAATCATTTCAAGCTGTTCTTGAATGCAGCTGAAACAAATGTTTGGATTTTTTTATTAACCCTCACAATAATTCGTAGGAAGCCTATATCCCCAGTACACCTTGGAATGAAGATAGACAAGGAAGAATTACAGTGCGTACCATGATGCTGTCAAGGAATATTCTACTAGCCATCCAAAACTGATTATGCCTGAGCTTTTGAAAAACTAGATTTCACACAAACTCAATATAGCCTTATTTGAATTGGGCATCTAAACTCTTCAAATCTTCTATCTGTCATTAGGCGTAATTCAATCCAGAGCTGCAACAGTCTGAATTTCTTTTCTCTCACTCCTAAAGAATGCTTTCAGGTTTCACTGTGGTGCAAGGAAAAGAAAACAAGGACCAAGAAAATTCCTCTCGGCTGCATTGTACTATTCCAGTGGATACCAAAACTGCAAGAAGAGAAATTAGTCTGACTGGGAGCAAAGCAACATAAGGAGGTGGATGCAGAAAGGAAACCAGAGAGGAGAGACAAAAGAGAAGATTCAGACTAGAACAAGCACAAGCTTAAGAGAAATGCAGAAGGGTCTGAATGGATGGTTGAACATATCAGTAGCCACCAACAACTTCTTCAGCCAAATACTGGAATAAACCCATGGATTCCCAATTCCACTTTTTATAATTTCTCTTTTTATAACAGATCTGAAACAATAACACCTTATCACACTGAAGCCATATGAAACTGCTGTTCCTGTTGTCTTGGTATAATGTACTGAAATTGAGTCTAATGTTGGATAGCTTAATGGTTTGATAAATTTCTTATTTCCTCTGTGCTTCTTCACCTGATTTCACACAATAAAGCAGTCTTCCTCACCATAAAGACTTCTTCTCAACTTCTTGTGTGAACTTCAGCCAAGTGAATACTAGCTATATTAAAAACAAGAATTATACTATAAAAGTGATGATAATTTATACTCTTAATTGCCTTTTAGTTTTAACCTCCTTGCCAGACAAAGTTGCATTTTGTAAAAGGCATAACACCTTTCTTGTCTACCAGTCTTGGAGCTAACTTGATTTTTTTTAACTTCACCTGTTGGAACGTATATGCTAGCCAGCAGTGCTGACCAATGACTTCTGGAGGGAAATACAGTCCTGTCATAAACTCTTCTGTTTTCAACAGTATCCATATAAGCCTCTTCTGTCTTTTTGAGCTGAATAAACAGATTTATGGCCATGAGTAATTCCTTAACGTTGGGGGAAACACAAAGCTGTCGAAGGACTAAAACTTGATACTATAATTTCCAAAACTTCTCTTCTGATTCTTTCAGAATACATTGTGGAAATTCAAGGAATCTGGGATGATATGTAAAATCTCAATGTGACTGGATTCTTTCTGTGGAAGTCATATATATAAAAAGTTAGGCTTATCATAAAAATGTAATAATCAACCTTAACTAAGGAACAGGTTCTTACCAATAGAGTACTACGTTTTTTGGAGAACATGCTTTTACATTGTTCCAGGTTATTTGCAGTATCTGCTGAAGAAATCTAATGAAGTTTAGAAGAAGGATAGCCTTAAGGAGAAGCACACAGCACATTTAATGAAAATATTAATAAATTTTATTAGTAAGCAAGACCAACAGTATGGCTGTTATCTACACAAGAGCCATTTCTCACTTAAGTACAAATAAAACTACTGTCTTTCTTTTCTCTCACTGCCACTCTATTAATAGGAATTATACTATCAGAAAATTAAACAGCTTAAATGGAAGAATTACTTCAGTTACATTGTAGGGCACTGCAATGAAAAACAAAAGGCAAGAGCTGAGTTGTTACAAAATAAAGAGAAGCAGAAATATTAAATTTTCTGTTGTTATCACCTATTTCTCCTGAAAATACTATTATTGTTGTGTTTCTGTATAGAAATTCCAGAAACTTGGGAATTGTTTTCTCTTTGAAATTACACGTCAGTTAAAAAAACATTATAAGCTGCCAAACATACAAGAACACTGAGAAATAAAAAGCAATTATAACCTACTTAAAATGTTTAGCTCACCTTTCCAACAGCAGCAGCCACTCTGTTGGTCTGCCCTGCTCTTTGCTTTCATTGCGGTGTCCAGCATTATGGCTGAAGGAATAGAGTACAGCAGAACCCCGCTAATTTACCTTACTAATTCACATACCTCATAATTTGGACACAAAAATTTGCCACTTTTCCATCTTCTTAGGAAAAATAAAATTGATAATCCTGTAGAGATGGCTTCTACCACTCAAATCGAATCACGTGAATAAATATGTTACATAATATTGACTAGTGCATTATTCAGTGTCACCATCAAAATGTAACCTAAACTGGTTTAACAACGAAAATAAGTTTCTTTAAAACATCACCACGTAACACTGACTTGCTCATTTTCAGACTTTGAAATCAGCAAAAAGACTGCCTGCCAGTGAATTAGGGAGGCTCTACTGTACTTAAAATTGTAATGTCTTCATTGATACACGCTTATCTGCAATTATTTTCAGACTGCATCTCATGGCAATACAGTAACTACACTTAAACTACATCCTGATGTATAGTATAATTAGTGCACTATCACGGTTTTAATTATTCAGACTTTCTCATTCAGTTTAGTGTTTGGTATTTTTCTCCTACATAGATTTTTTGTTATTGCAATATCTAATATCAAGTGAAATTCAGCTCGGGTGTATTACTCTAATAGTTAATGAAAACCTCTTTGTTGCTTGATTTGCTGAATAAAATGATAGATTATCCAAAGAAATCATAGACTACATCTCTGCCTCAAGCCAAAAAACAGAAACCTGATTCATTCCCAACTGCCCGTCCTTAAATATAATCAAAGAAACACATGGCATTTCTGATCTGGGATGACGTTTGTCAAGTTTATATCAGTTACCAGTTCAGTGTAAGTCTGGCATCCTTCTCCAGAAAAAAGCTGAATCTTTTTCACATTCACATTATCACCACATTCAATTAACCAAATTGACAACTGTGAAAAAATCTTACTGGTCTGACATCCCCACATGAGTTGGTAAATTGCCGTGCCAAGCCAAAATCCAGCATATAACACTTCCTACAGGTACTAGGAAAACGTCCCATTGCGAAGTTAGACTAGGAAGAAAAACAAGCACAGACAAATATATAAACACACATGTTCCAGTATGTGCATGTATCAATGCAGTGACACAAACATAGAAATACTAATCCTACTTCTTTATCCTTCCTTCCATATTTTCAGTTCCTCTAAGCTTCTGCTAAGTTTTAAGAAAACTTTGTTAAGAAAATCAGACATCCAACTTAGCATATCTGAACTGCATCCTACTTTGTCACTTAGAATATATTATATTTTTGCAAGAAATTTCCAATCATGTCACCCACTCACATATTTGGATTTGGACATTTCAAAAAACTACCAGCCTAGGGGCTAACAAGTTCATCTAAACAAATGCACTAATATCATATACACAGAATACAGAATAAGGGGTGCAAACTGCCTTTTCCTTTTCATGGGAGGGGGAAAAAACAGGTTTAAAACAAACAAACAATCAAACAAACAAACCAAAAAAAACAGTAAGAGCTGGAAAGTCAGTGAGGAATTATGGAGGTAATGAATTCTGCAAAGCTTCAGTAGATTTTTTTTATTTGCCTCTATGTTATGAAATAATTTGCCCCTATGAAATGTTAATCCTTTCAAAAAAAATTCTTGAACTCTGCTCATTTATGATATTTGAACATGCTGGTTAAAGTGGTTCAAGTCTCTTCCCTGCCAAATCCCTTTAAAATGGATTACATGATATAAAAAAAGATAAAACTAAACCCAAGTTTTCTGAAATGGAATTGGAACTACATCTGAACAAGCTGGAAGCCTAACACAATTAACTCTAGAAAAAATACTTTTCTTTCTCCATTAAGTGAAACAGAAGCACTGTTCCAAATGAATGTGAAATTTACCACTGCTTCAATGAGAAAAGTTGAGGGTAAAAAGCAACTGAAACCACAAAGTGAAATTAGTGTGATCAAAATTATTTTTAAATAGAACAGAAATCCAGCATTGCCTAATTCATCATATGAGGCAAATAACCAAGCAAGGATTTTAAGGTTTCAGCTCAGCACAAAGCTTGATTGCTTTTAATTTAATCTGTCTAGAAGATACATAATAAAAGATAAAATGGACTTGTGTTTTCAAGCTAAAAGAGCTATATGCTAGAAAGCAATTGTGCCTTCTTATGCATGTGTAAATCTGAACATAACTCCTAAAGCAGAAGAAAAATTCTTTATTTTATGAAATATAATCCCTAATATAATCCCTAACTCTGCTGTTTATGCTGGTTCAATATTTAATTTTCTAGGGTTTTGTTCATCCCTTAACAACATTCTCCATTTCCATCCTATTTGAGCCCATGGACTCCAAGATACAGCTAGATAACAGGATGACCCAAATCCATCCTGCCAGCCATAAAGGAACGCATTTCCCATTCAAAACTTGTTTTCACCATTAAAATCTCACGCTCCAGCTAACTTCTCACCTATTTCACTTGACATTCACTGCCTCTGTGTCCTTTCACTGTTAAATGAAGTCTTTCGGGCAGGTCAGGGAAAACACAAGTTTCATAAAAAGTTGCAAGGAAGAAGTGACAGAAGTGCACAGAAACTTATCAGAGGTTTTATGTAAACACCATTCAGATGACAGGAAATTTATCTATATATGCCAGATATTAGCAGCCATATTTGCATCTATTAGAAAACATCAGATCTGCTTATTTTCTCTTTACAATTCTGTAAAGAGAATTATTTTCTCTTTACAAATTCTGTAAGTTCAGCGTTATAATGAGATTTTTATTACAAAGCAATATTAAAAATAGGTGATGCAATTTCAGGAATAAATTCAAAGAAAAAGACAGAAGAAAATAATAACAAAAGCCTGATGCTTCAGGAAGGCACTGTCCACATGACATTTTGAAAACATTCCATTAAAATTGCACGACAAAACAATTGAATAGTACTCTCTTACAAACTGCCTTTTCTTTCCTTGTTTGTTATAAATATATTAAATAAAAAAATTGCTATTGAAGAGCTTAAAAATACACACTACGGCTAGCATCTATTCTCTTAGATTTACTGTGTGAAAATATTAATTGCTGTTAGCCAAATTCATCATGTCGTATCTCATGGCAAATACCCTTGATCACATGATGCTACAGATGAGAACTAGTTTAAACTACAGAAAATTGCAAGGGGGCCTAAGCAACTGGAGACAACAATGATGAAGACCAAAGTTATTGTCGATGTAATTCAATATTAATTAATAGAGAAAATCTGCCCTATCTGACAAACATTCCAGTTTACATCCCTTCTCATTTTTTTCATTTTACCATCTAGTATAGAGCCTATTCTTGTTTATACAGCCATTTTAATGACCGCATATTACTTGCCTGTCTTGATTTAATGGGCAGACTTACCGGTTTTATGTCTCTGTGCAAGAACCCCACAGAATGAATACTTTCAATAGATTCCAAAATCTGCTTCCCAAGTCGCAGAGTGGTACTAATGGTGAATGTTCCTCGAGACTGGCTCCGACGCAGGTCTGCCAAGTTCCGACCCTGATCAAATTGAAAGGACTTTTTCATAAAAAAAATACTTACACCAAGACTCAGAGATAGCAGAAAGTCTTTCTACTTCTTTAGCTGTTCATAGTTAACCACGGAATGCTCTCACTACCTATTTTCATATTCAAGGACAAAACATCTCATTGAAATGCAGTGGGTGTATGTCCCCAAGTATCTCCAATATTCAATATAAAATCTATTTCTGAAAATATGAATCTTAGTACCTTTCTAGCCCTAAATAACATGGCCCAAAGTAACCTCTATTACAAGACTAGTGCATGCACTATTAGTTGTACCTGTGTTATATCTGAAAAAAGGCCGCTGAGAAAATGTTCACAAAGACTTCCTTACAATCATTTCTTCAAGGAAAAGTACGTAATTTATTTAATTATACAGTATTATCTCATTATTATCTTAACCAAACAGATGAAAAATATACTGTGCAGTAAATGCACCTCTGTGATATCACAGAACTGTTGGTCTGTCAGAATAACAGATGATCAATACTATAAACTAGAGTACGCTTCTTTTTCCAGTATTCATATTTCCCAAGACAATAAAAGACAATAACCCTATATGTTAAACTAAGTGTAATCAAGCCATTTAATCCCTTTTCACAGAAACAAGCCTTTCAGGAAAGTGAACTAAGTGCTTTCTTTTACTTGCAAAGGGTATACAAAATGCAGACTAATACATTATATTTTAGACTATTTTCAAGTGAAGACTTCAAAGTTCATATCTCAGAAGACATCACAGTTCATATTTTCAACAGTCAAGTCTTTCTGAGGATGCCAACTTTATCCTTTCTGAGAGAATTATGGAAAGAATATCAAAGGATAAAGATATAAGGATATGCCAAATTTAGGTTTGCTCATGACCCTGCATTCATGATCTTTGAGAGTTTTTTAAAATTTGTCATCCTCTTTAATTTTATTGGTGTTTTCGTATATGCTTGGCTAATAAATCAAAACACACAAGCAAACCGTGAGCTCTGTTTGATACACTGACCTGTAATTGCATGACCACATAGTTAAATCTGTCATTCCTTCCACATCCAATGAACCTACAGACATGATCTTTTCCTGAGAGAAAAAGAAGCAAATTAGCCAGTAATAATGACAGCCTGTGGCTTATTCCTTTAAATACCTAGCAGATTACTAGAAAAGAGTTACATTTCATTAGAGATCTTTAATAACCTAAGTCACCCACCCCCAAAGTTCAACAGCTGTAAAACCAATGTCAGTTCTATCCCATAAAATATGCAGCTCTACCACAGCTATCACTCTTTCATAGAAAAGATGTGTGGCAACATGATTAAATGTCCACAGATCTGAGGCATTTTGGATTGGAAAAACGTTATCTTCTTGCAAAGTGGATGGATTGTTATACACTATATTCCTCTTTTTTTCTATGAGCTGCAGCTGCCATAAAGAAAGAAAACAGTAGAAGTTATCTTCAAGTCAAGTTTTGTATTAAAAATTTTAAAAGTGTTATTCAACTAATAGGATTTATGAATATCTCTTCTAGAATATGATATTTGCTGTTTACCTACAAAAGACAAATTCAGCTCAGGTACACTGACGCAGAGATAAAAGAGTCATGGTAGTTAGGAAAAAAGAAAAATCACAGTTTGGTTTAAGACAGTTTTCTTTAAAGCCGCCTTCTCTCCTAGCAGCAAACTGCGAAGGAGGAGGCAGCTGATCAAAAATCCTGCAGTTATAAGTCAAAGCGTAAGACTCCCTAGTTAAATAGAGAAAAAGGCAAACCAGAGAATGTAGTAGGGAAAAAGAAAGGGAATGCAACCTCATTGCCACTTTAGTATCTGTGTTCATCTACTTGGAGAGAAGCTAGGACTCCTTATAACCTCATTCTACGACAGAACAGCAACTGCAGAGTTTAAGCCCCTCTGGCCATTTACCATTCTGACACCATGGAAATTATAGTCAAGAGAAAGCTGATGGTCGCAAGTGGCTGCTAAAGCTGTGTAAAACGTGTGTCCCCTAAGGTTTCTTTCATTAATTTCTTTACCCTTATGACTACCAAGACATCATAAATTGGAAAAAGTGACAGGACGAAAGCAATTAAAAAATTCAAAAACATGACTGCTTTCAAAGCACCATTATTGCTACAAATCCGGGGGAACTTTTCATTACTGCTGCACTCACAGCTCCATCAAAACCCTAAAACTTGGCCCTACAGCGTCTGAATAGTCTCACTTCATTTGACAAAACAGTGTTTGTCTGTTTATTACTTCCTCAGGAAGCTCCCTGCTACATAAAATTAAAACAATTTAAACAAAGAAAATGGTACAAGATTCATCAAAATAATATATTTTAAAAGAACTCTTTTAAAACAAATCACTACAACTTCTGCAAATAGGTACGTGATAAAAGATAAGTATCACTGCTCTTCCTCCATTGTTTCCTTCCACCCGTTTATTTAAGTAAGACAGGCATTAGAGACAGTATAATTTTATGAAGAAAAAGGATTTGCAGCAAATTTGTCAAGATGAAATTTTGTATATTCATTGCTGCAGTTTCCAGTTAATGAAGTCTCATCTCAAATATTTATGATTCATTTTACAGCCATGGTGGGGATGCTGAAGGAACATCTTCAGAGAAAACATATATTAGTCAGATTTCATCTGACAAATGCAGTAAATGTCTAAAACTCAGTTGGGTCAGAGAAACCCCACTCTAACTGGAGCAGCAACTGTCTGGTAAATTCTCTGGCAAGTAAATTCTATAAAAATCTGAGGAAGCAAGAAAGGACAGAGGTAGGGCCTGTACACCTTATTCAAATAGCGTGATCCTCCACCACTCCAGTGGGGCTATATGCACCTACTACACCTTTGCAGACACCTTCAGTTCCTTTTTCCTCAGTGAGAAAACAATATTTTCCCACACCTGTTAGCCACATGGCTGGGGAGCATGGGGAGAAGAAGGTGGTAATACAGTGAACAACTATGCTCTTGGAAAGCTTTCTAGGAAAGGTTACGAAGCCTACATGCCATTCCCCAGGCTGCAGGGTATCACTACAACTAGCTTTTCAGCCTACGCCAGATGCAACTCATCACTAAATTATCCTAGAGAGCTCTAAATGAGTGAGGGAGAAGTCTGTAAGGCTGTGTGAGACAGAAACCAACAGAGTGAGTCTCACTCGCACTGAGTGAGATGTGATAAATCAGCCTTTTCCCATCTGACTGTGGGAACAGATGGCTTACCAAAATGATTAAAACAAAACAACCATCTGTTGCAGCAGATTTCTTTTAAGACAAAAAGCAAAACCAAAACAAAACCAAAAAACAGGGCTTAAATAGTTAATCAGTATTCTGACAACAATAATTAGGAGACACCATCATTGGCAGGGAAAAAAAAAGCAAAGATGAAATTGATGACTGATAGCTAACCTGTAATAAATGGCCATACCAGTGAATACACTCCTCCTACGTAATTAAGAGAGAAGACACACACCTGTTCAGACATTTAAGCACGTTCTGCTAGATCAGGGTCTTAAAAGAGCTTCTTTGAAGTCTTTCATTACTCACTCTACTGCACACCTACAGAGTTAAGACTCATTTCACCCCCACAATGAATGACCACACTCTTAATTTTCAAAATTTCTGAAAGCAAAAATAATTTTTATTATAGTGCATATAGTGCATCCCTGCTTTTCTGCCAAAAGCTATTCTCATTTCAGTTTCACAGTTTTTGTGAAATAAGATTAGGAACACTCGAAAGCATGTTTATAACCTTGAGAATGTGCCTAGCTCCAGTATAAAGACTAGACGAGCTGTTATGCTGGATGGAGACATATTATATCTGTTTATTTCTTTCCTAAAAGCCCGTGTCTTCATAATTTTCCCAGAAATTATAATAAATATATATTTAAAAGAAAAATCAAATCCCCACATCAAGAGAATTTTGAAAGACACTGTCAGCTTACTGTCTATTATTACATACTATTCATAGATGAAACTTTCCAAATATTTGCAAGAAAAAGGATTGTCATAACAAATCCATTCCTTCCCTTGATTTATGTCCAAGGTAACCAGAACACCTTGAAAGAGAACATAAGCCCTTTGAGAAAAGATTAGTAATTATACACATACATACATCTATATATAGACACATATACCAAAAAGGGATAGAAGAACAAGACAAAAGTTGGTCTCAGAGAATGTATGCTATTAGAAGGTTGTTACAGAAATATCCTAAAAGAACTGTTTACAATTTTGCCTGCCCTGAATTTGTATTTAAAAAAAAAATTGTCAAAAATAAGAAAAAATTCTACAAGTTAAATGAAGCATTTAGTAAAAAACATCCTTCAAGAAGCAATGTGAAAGTTGTTTTCATTTTTCCATTTTTGCCCATTTTTCTTGATTTTCTCTCCGCTTCAAACTTCTAGCTTTTGCATACTGAAAACTTCGGAAGGTAGAAAAATCAATGGAAATGGCTCCCAGGAGCCAAGAGTTTATGTAAAACATAAAATGGTCTCTACCATAATCTTATTTAATAAAAATCCTCTAAGTATGAATAAAAATATATGGATGTAAAAACAGTCAGGTAGCAATGCAAACTATAAATCTCAATATGGGCAAAAGGTTCACCCTTGTCCCATCTCTTAATAGAGTCACTTTTCTGATCATCTACCATTTTCCCTACCTAAAACCAGAACAGTTACACTGTAATGTGTATCTTGCACAGCAATGACTACAGGTCACCTCCAGGTTTACTATCATGGAACTGAGTATTTTTCTTTCTTTTAAACTGTACAAGAGAATAATAAGAGATAAAAATTAAAGAAAAATATTTATTTTTGTCTCACAAGAAGGTTGTCAAAAGAGCTCCTACTAAAGATCTCATATAATAGCAGGGTTTCAGCTATATTGAAACTTCTATTTATTTTCTCAGAGAAATAATATCAAGAAAATAAATAAATGAAATATCTTTATTTGGATCAGATATTATTTGAATTATTTGCCTCAGTGGATGTGTTGTTCAGCTCTTTCATTATTCTGTCCTTTTCATCTAGACAGCATTTCCCGTGATTCAGTAGAATCAGAGACTCTTCTGCAGGACAACTTGGGTCATTAAAGGAATTAGACTCCCAAAGGAATACTGACGAGAAAACTGCAACTTCTGTAAGGCCCTACAGCAATAATTAAAAAAAACATTTTTTGTAATAATTTCAGCAAATATTTCTAGTTTTCAAAAATATTTCAAAAGGTACAAAAGCTTTTACTAAAAAGAACCCAAAACAATCTTAATTCAAACTTCACTATACTGAAATTCCTAGTAGAAAGTTATAAGGCACTCCAATTATGCAGTCATATATAAAGCTATATTTTTACAAATACATTTACATTGTAGTGCTACCAAATTCCCTTATTTTATTTCACTTATCATAATTTTCTTTATTACTTCAGCTGCTTCACCTACATCACTCTAAAGACAATGCTTTTTGCTAAAAATAGAATTAATCTCATGTGTGCAGAAAAAAAACCTTGAAAAAATTAATTTTGAGCATTAAAAAACCCAGGAGTTACAGAGTATTTGTTTATTCGAAAGTCACTATTTTTAAGATAATTTCTTTCAAGAACCCTGAAAAATGGTTCCCAAATTTATGATTGGTAATACTGAAATTTACTATTCATTTCCTCACTAGAAGCTGTAAAATTCAAAGAAAGTTAATATGCAGTCCCTGAATCTCTTTGCTCAACTATAGAATCCTAGATGTTCGAGTAAAATTCTTTAAAAAGAATTAAACACGGGAACAGTTTGTTAACACTACAGCATGTGACACGCTTGCCCTCTTAGTTCTACAGAGGCTGTCAACTTCTGCTCCAATGTGACCTGTACAGTAGATTAGGCAGCACCATGTGGCATGTACATTTTGGTTTATTCAAGCTATAAGTCTGTAAAAATCAGGCTGCTGACAGGGACTGATGGATTAATCAAAGCCTTCCAGATTCAAAATAATCTTTTTAAAGAAAAAAGTCATCCTTTAAACTTGCTTTTTCTAATCTTACGTTGCGAAAAGCAATGAAGAGAAGCCATTGCATATTTCTCTGTATTGATAGCTTCGGGCATTAAAGTATTTAGAGGTATATCAAAAGCAACTAATCAAAGCTGTGATTTGGAATAGTCAAGGACCTGAACCCTAGAAGTATTTTGGGGCTTTACGTGCCAGTAATTTTTTTTCCACAAACTACACTATTTTAAAGTTCGGGTTTTGTTTGTGTGGGTTTTTTGAAATATGTCTCCCATTCCAATATTATAATTATTCTTGGCAATATTTACAAAGGCAAAGTAATACAAGTACTCTCATTGTGGATGTCATGTGAAGGACTTGCAAATATTCGGTGCTAGACAGTATAGAAAAAAAGAGATCATCTTAGAAGAGGAAATAAAAAGCTAACAACAAAGCCTAGAGCAAAAAAATGTAAGGAGAAGATATGGATCTAGAATAAAGTACAGTTTAGCATAGGTTTCACAGCAATTTCTTTTTTGTTGCTCTTTTTATTTTCATGTTGCCCTAACTCAAAGAAAAGGTTCATTGTAGCTAAACTTTCACAAGCCTAAAGAGCTTCTATTGCACTTATAACAACCACTTAGCAATAATCTGCAGAATACAGGGAATATTTACTGAAATTATGACTAAATAGATATTATAATGAGTTTTTAAGAAGATACGCTAACATTCTACTTCTGGTGTATCCAGAGTACAGCCCTACCTTGCAATTTCTTCAACACAGCTACTTCCATTTTCAGCACTTGCTTTGGCTGCTGAGCTGATTCGACCTTCAGTGCAACATTTTCCCGAGTAAGCAAGTCCAGTGCATCGTAAATTTCTCCAAATCCTCCACCTCCTATTTTCCTCAGCTGTGTTGGGAAAAGAAGACAGAACAAAACCAGATTTTAAAAAGGAAAGAACAAAAAAAAGGAAACAACACCAAAAAAGAAGAAACATCAATACTTCTTTGTACTGCCTGCCATACTGCAAAAACTGTTGTATTACTATTCAATATTAAAATGATGTGATCATATACTTCAGTACATAAAAGAGCTGCTGAATAATCTACAAAGGTAATGTTAATGACAGTTTGGAAGAGAATCCTGGGAAAACAAGTTGATACACCAGATTGCCATCTGCACTAAACTACTTCTATTTAATACAACAGAATAGTGCACTAGCATTCCCAGCATGAATTTCACCTAAGTCAGGACGCTGAATAAAATCTTTCCTCAGATAGTCACATACTACCCAGAGATCTTCAAGTACAAATCCACAGTGACATTTGTAAAATATGTAATATTTTTCTGTTTTTCAGAAACACATACACTGAATACTAAAGGTATAAAAGTCCTTGGACTAACTGGAAAGAGATAGCATTTTCTACTAAATGCAGTGACTTACACATAGCAGCTTAAGGTTCACCAATTTCATTCTTATTAACAAACATACAAAAGAAACTTGTACCACAGAAAATTTCAATTGTGTTAGGAAGAGGTAAAAAGAATGCTCCAGGCATATTAATTAGTCTGCACGACATTCAGAGCAAATATTAAACAGTTGTGCTTTCACTCTGCTTTAAATGCTCACAGGGAACAGAGATTTGTCTGGTTTTCAGTATCAAAAATGTCAATGTTATTTCATGCAATGCTTTCATATGGTGATCTCCCCTGTAGCTACCACTGTAAAGCTGAGAAAAGAGGAGACAAAAAGAATTTACCCTAAGAAACACACAATATTGCATTTGTATGATATTTTACCTTGAAGGAACTGCCATGGTTTTCTAAATGTCATTTGAAAATATACAGTTGCTAAGGTTATAGGATTACACTGTAATAAATGTCATCTAAACATACTGGGGATCTAGAGATCAGCAATATGCTGACCTATCTTCAGATTCTGAAAAATAAATAGAATGTTTCCTAATCCAGACAATCAGCTGTCTGACTGAGAAGGAAAAGCAATTTTTAAAATAGCCGAGGCCCCTAGGAACAAGGAAGACAGTAACAATTGTAATACTCATATTCTTTACTTGCATGTTTCAAGGCATATTGAATGAAATTTTTATTCTGTATGACTACATCAATACCCAGTATTTCATCATGCACTTTCTGTCCTGAAGATCGCTCACATTGCAAGCAATTGCTATTTCAGCATTCCTAACATGAGGAAAATATGATCCAAGATATGTAGCATTATCTGCATTACTCTGGCCAATTCTTTGACAGCTTTGAAAAGGCACATCACATTTTAATACCCACAGAAATAACCCACCTAAACATCTGCTTTTATGCAACATCTGTTGGCTGCAAATTCACATGTTCCTTTCTTTTAACAGGCATGCTAGCTCTTAGCAAATTCAATCTCCTCTTCTCCACAGGCTGTATGCTTTCTCTGAAGCACTGTAACATGCATGCTACCATGTTTCAGCCCGTTACTCTTTAATCTAGACATTCCAATACCTTACCAAGTACAGAACATCACAATTCCTGAATAAGACATTTGTGTCTTTGGACATGACTTGTTTAAGGTACTACTAGGGTAAGAATCTAGGGTTAACCCCGAAATAATGACAAACCATGAGAAATAGAAACCTTTCAAATCTGACGACATATTCAGTGTGTCTTGGATACCTTAAGATGTATTTAACATAAAGAGAGTGTTAGTCCTTACAGAAAGGAGATCTGTCATATAAATATTTGCAAAAATAGCAAGCTGCAACAAGATTTTATGTATATAGTTTTTTTAAAAAAAAGAAAAAGTATGTGTGTATCTATGTATATCTCAAAGATGTAGTTTTGTGACTAATTTGGCCATCTTAGTCTGCACTTTTCCAATTCACCTCTTGGTCTGGTAATGCCATTACCTTGCCTAACTGTAAGCTGTTAACAGGGTTCCAGCAGTTAAACATAGTCATTGAGCTAACTGTAGTTTTCAGCATAAGCACATTAATTTCAATATAGTACAAGCACAACAGAGACAGCAGGCATACATAGTGAAAAAGGTGAGGGGGGGAAAGGAAAGAGATGACAAAGCCATCCTCACCCCTAGACAAACTAATGGCAGTTTACCATATAACTTCATTTATCAGCTTTGAGAAAGGGCCAGACTGAGAAAAAAGACTGCTTCTGAATGTTTTTTTTCTGCTCGTGTGCTTAAAAAAAAGTTAAAAAACCCCAAACAAACAAAACTCAAAACTAAACACACCACCACCCTATTAAAATAAACAGATCAATTGTAATCCTTCGATAAAGTACACCAGAATCATTAACATATATCCAATAACGACATCAGTCAATAATTCCAGGCACAAATTAACCTCTCTTTGATCGTAGAAAAAAATATTTTCCATGTCCTATTTTCCATTGAGTCACACATCACATTCAGCAATAAGGCCACGTTTTCCTTGGTCTCCTTTTTGTTTACAGCCTCCCAGTTGAAGTCTTGTTGCTTTTCACATCACTCTCCAGTTTTAAATGCCATCTGAGCTCTGCTTTCCTATATATTCATCCCAACAAACAGAGGCAATGTCTCCATATTAATCTTGGGCAGTTCATCCCTGTTTCCACCTTCGGTTCATTTGCATTTTGCTTTTGAGTTCAGAAAGGAATTGACTGTTTAGTCATTCTGGCCTCCTGCCACATCTGCTCAACATCTTTTATCTTGAGAATGAGCACTTTTCCCTAGTTTATACCTGCACCAGATTCTCCTATTTTGTACATTAGTTTCAAACCTCTCTTCTTTGCACTCAGCATCTCACCTCCAAACTTATTCTCTTCATCCTCTCCTCTCTTCCGCTCCCATCTCCTTGTGTGCTTCAAGTCTAAAGCACACAATTTCCAACATGTTTTGGTTTGGTACTTTCACTTATACTGCATATTGAACGAAATTCTTAAACCTACCTAAAAACTAATTATCATCACAATCTAGTCTCTCCAAGTCACAACCGTAATAAAAATTTAAAATAAATTTTAAAGGCAAAAATGAGGGATGAGAAAAGGCATAAACAGAGGATAAAAGCAAATGCTAATAGATACAGACAGCTGTAGACAAGGAGGGCGTCACTGAGGAAAAAATACTTTATAATGTCTTTTCTATGCTTACTTTTCAAAATAGAATCACCCTAAAGAAAGCCAAGGTTAAAATTAAATTTAATTGAGCACAGTTTTTAAAAATGTTCATATCCACAAATTCCAGGTACTTGTTTACATTATAAAGACCCAGGTCCCAAACAGGAAAAATTCTGAAAACTGCATTTCAGCTGCAAATCTTTACATAACTTCCAGAATGTGTACCTTTTATTTCTTAAACTGGTTACAACAAAATACTCTCATGTAATCATACTACAGAGCTGCCATTCTTCAACGTGGGGGAAAAAGCAGGATATTGGGAGAGTTCCACAAGGAGCAATCAGAGGTACTATTGATAATTAGGGACAGCACTCATGGTCACCAAAACCTGAAAGCCCACTGGTTTGTGGGACCAACTACAACCTGAGAGCCTCACTCTTCTATACAAGGAATCTTTAAAGTACTCCATTACATTAAGAACACTAGCAAAAAAGCTTCAGTTCTGCATAACGTAACATAACATTATTAATTTTAATTTAACAGTATTAATTTTAATATATAAGGCATTTCTAAAATTTGCATGCTCTTTTCTTCCACTGTCTTTCAGACTGTCCTACAAAATTGTAAATTCAGAAAGAAGTATATTGCCTTAGATGCCATCAAGAAATCCTTAATGTTTGCCATAGAAGTTAAAGAAATTGTAGAATTACCCACAGACAATATTTGGCGCTCACCTACATGTAGCACTTGATTTGGAAAACATACAAATTAAAATGTATAATCACATGAGATGAACAGCAGCCTACAGGAAACAGCTAAAAGGAAAGAAAATAAACCTGAAGAAAGAAGGACTACTGTTGCACATATCAGTCAACTATATAGTTTTGCAGACAGTGATATATTAGTACACTTATCTATTTTTAATGCTATTTTATTCCATTTGATCTCATTCAAGACTATGCTTCCAGTTTTACTTCACTGCAATATTGAGATGCAATACAAGAAGGTATTTTGCAAATACTCGCACTCCAAATATAGCCATTTAGGTTCTGTTTACATAAAATGAAATAAAAGGTTCTCTTACACAAAGCTAATAATCAGCTTCCTGCATTTTTAAATGCAGGATAGGGCACAAGATTGCTGAAATTATTTTCTCTATATGAATTTGAAATTAATGATGAAACAGTATCTTCTATGCTTAGTCTCACAGCTCTAAATAAAATACAGAAATATGGGAGTAATAGTAAACAAATATTATGTAAAATATAGTGATTTGGTGTCCATTCACATCCTACTCAACACTCAAAATGTTCTTTTATGAAGTGATGCTTCCCTCCCCACCTTTAATTTTTCAAATCTCAAAAAATTGAGATGAGTAAAAAAATCCTAAAGAGATCAGGTGAATGGAGAAAGAACTATATTTTTCCTAGAAAAAAATGGTTTCAAAAGGATACTGTTTCCCAGCAAAAATCATTTCAAATGAATACTATTTCCCTCTAGATGTAAATCAAGGATATGAACACCAAAAGGGAATGGAGGTATTCACGACAAAGCCAATACTGGCACAAAATCAAATGGATATTAATCAGTGAGGAATAAATCTATGCCACAAAAATATAATAAACAAAAAGCATCTCTAATTGGAAAAGCAGCAAGGTCTTAAAAGACCTTCCTATAAGGAATAACAAATCTCACGATCTGAGATTGAGTTTCAAGACGGTGCCTAACTGACTTCCAAAATGGACTGGCGTAATCACTGGCTAATTGGATTCATTATACTAACAGGACTCTTCCAGTTCTACTCTGAACAGATACTAAGTCAGGATTTAAAAGCTTTCCTAGGTCCTTCGCAGAAAAAAAAGACCTACCTTAAATCCGTATACCTTCTTTTTAAAGTAGGATAAGAGAAACATGGTTTTAAAAGTCCTTTCATCATTTAGCCTAAGTATTAAGCAAAATACATCCCACTAGGATTTTGAAACAGATTTCAAAGTGCAAACTACTTCTTTTTTAAAAAAACATGTTTTAAAGAAGAAAAATAATTGCAGGAAGGCATACTCACCACCTTCCATCTTTCCTTGACCAAGATTCCCACACTGAGGATGTCAGGCTGCTCCCCTCCTCCACTCATTGCAATCTCCTGACACGGTGGAGCTGCTACACAAGGTCTATGTCAGTAGAAACCATCCAGTTCCCAGGAGTGGCTTCCATTTAACCATTGACTGCAGAAACAGAACAGAACATGCGATCTCAATGATTAACAGGATAACATGAAATACACAAAAAGTAGTGTTTCTCATCTAGCACCTTAACTAGTTTTTGTTACTTATGTTGGGATTCTAGCCAAACAACTTCCAGTACAGAAAGAAATCCAAATATATTCTTCCTTATTTTTTCAACCTGTTCTGTCTCAAACCTCCAAGCCTCATCTGAAAATAGTATTAATAAATAAAAACATTTTCAGAATTATAATCTGCAGTTTCAAATTACTGTATAGCATAATTACAGTTAGTTTAAATTTTAATACAACTTTTAAAACCGAAGTAATAATTTACTAGATCATTAAGTAATTAATAGTAATGTGATAATAAGCTTAAAGCAATATTAGCCAAAAAATTACAAAATTAAAAACATACTTAAATTGGAATTTAAATTATTGCACTGCGTACTGACTATTACACATTTTCCAATGTGTTGCACATAGCTAGGATTACTTGGTATTAAATATGTCAAAGTACAAATAGCTAAAGCGGAAAAAAACCTTGTCTTGGGTAATTCTATCAGTTTCATTTTTTAATTTTCTGGCTTTAGGCAGTAATCTCTAAATTGAATTATATATAGCAATATAAAAATCTGTCTTTTGGAGATTAATTCATCCATAATGTCTCCCATCAGCAACTACTACAATCAATTAAAAGGTTATTTCAATTGTTTAAAGCTTTTCTAGAATTGTGCGTATTTGTTAGACTTGTGTAATTACACAAGCCTAAGTCTTTGTACAAGCTCTCTTATCCAATGATAAAACTCTTTTTAAAAGTGTATTTGCTTTGGGTTTATTTCTATCACTTCCACAACAGCATAAATGAAAAACGAAACATTCTTTTCTCCCTGAATGAACACATAAATGGTATGCGAAATGGGTACAACCATTCTGACTTAAATTAACAGTGCGCTCTTCCATGTAGATAAATGTCAAATTTACTACAGGGCTAAATTATGCTTTTTTTAAAAAAAACAAACAACCAAACAAAAGCAACTCTGCTGCTTAAACAACGTGGCTTTAGAGACAGATGCTTGTTTGACATGACAGTAACTGTGGGGTTTTTTTTCATATTATTTCATATTTGTTTTTCATATTTCTTTTATGCGTTTCTTGCTCAAATTGTAAATTCTGACATTTAAACGAAGTCTAAACAAAATAGATCTCTCTGGAGAACAACTAATCTAGATTAGTATAAATTTATACTACATGAGAGTGGATTACACCCTTGTAAAACAATTATTCAGAATATGTAGCCCGAATTGGTTTAATTCAAACAAATGAAGGGAAACCAAATTAAGATTGTGTATTCTAAATAACAGCATGCACCCTACAATTTAATCAAGTTGAACTAAACCAATTTAAATTCTACCAGTGCTATTAAATCCACCCCTGCAGATAAGATCAAAATTCTAAAGAGAACTATAGTCATTTAGGTGAACACCTTTAACATTACTAACCACTGTTCATAATTGCCAGCCTTTCTAACAGAATTACCATAACACAGTCAGAAACTAAGTAAGTCAAAGGGAAAATGAAATAGCACCAATGCAGGGAAAAAGGTGTACTTCCAAAATTACGTATTTATAGCATGTACAGTGATTTTTCAATTTGCTCAAATCTTTGCTTGCCTTTCAACCACCTCCAGTTACATCAAAGTAGGTCTTGACTAAGTAGTATGTTTACTCTTATATCAGGACTTCAAGGGTTTCTTTTTTTCTGACACCTGCTTAAAAAAATAATGGAGAAAGTATTTATCTCCCTGGAGCAAAACCTAAAATTGACAAGTATGACTTTCGCTAAAGCTTTCAAACATGAACAAGATTCATCATATATAGGAAAAGTGTGCTTTATCAAAGCAAAGATAGGACAACAGTGGGTTTAGTGGGTTTTGCTAATGCTATCAGCCTTGATCTGACACCTAGTTTGATACTTTAAAAAAAAATACATTTCAAATTACAATTTATAGTCACAGTTTTGACAAATATTTCTGAGAGCTCTCCATTCGTGGATTCTTGAGCATAGTAAGAGAGCATCAGTAACTGGCCCAGAATGCAAATATGAAATATATATATATCCACAGAACCATCCCATACTTAAAGAATTATTATGGAAGTACCGTTTTACTGTAGATAACATCTATATGGCCAGGTAACAAAATCTTCATTTTTACACAGTTCCTCAATCCTACTCCAGCACACTAATTCCTTGTTAAATCTCTTGTTATCCTATATCATTACAAAGCAATAAAACCTATTCCATATCATCAGTTCCCAGTATTCAAAGCACCAGCACCCCAGGACCCATTAAACTGGCATACATGGGAGGCAGAAGTTCACTCCTGAGCCTCTGAAGGCAAGGTGCTAAACACCCGAAGTTTAATAATCAACCGCAATCACTATTTTACTTGAAAACTGAAAGTTTTACAAACATGGTGGGGGTTAATTCAAAGAATCCTGCTTTCTTCAAGACCCCAAATAAAGTAGCAGGAGGATTCAGTCACAAATTTCAAGGCCAGAAAGCTTGAAATTAGCCCAAACTTTTACCTGATTAGGCCATATAACTTCAACCCCTTCAGTGAATTAGCACACGCTAATCCAAATGATGAAGATCATAACTCGTAACATGTTGCAGTATGTCCTTTCCCTCATAGTCAGCATAACTTGTCTTGATTCATGGTTTAAACTGTCTAAAGCATGGCTCTTACCACAGGACTTCATTACGCTTTTGGAAACCAAATTCCATTCCCACTAATTTCAGTCATTTCAGGACTTTTAAACATACAGATGCAATTTTTAACTTTCTCCAAATTAATAAATTAAGCTTTAAGCCTTCCTTCCTCTTCCATGGATCTTTTATGTGGTAATCCTTTGAAAGTCATCTCCCTGCTCCACATTCTTCTTGTGGTAAGGGCAGCAACACTGAATTGGACACCAACACTAAGTTACACTCAATCATACCGATACCTATGATGAAGAAAAGATGAATTTTTTATTTCTTTGCGATAGCAGTCTTATTTCCCTAATTCAAGTTTGAAGCTGTTTTCTACTTTTGCTAAATCACAACCTTATCATACACTTATACACCTCCATGCTTACCCTCGGGCATTGCTCCATAAATATGCTTCCCTTAAAGCCTTATTCACAATCTGATCTAGACGGGGTGGCATTGCTCTGATGTGTTCTGTAGCGACCTTTACACTGCATAACTGAAAATCTGGTTTGGTTATTAACATACTGTGTGGATAAAAATCTTTATGTTCCTTTCTTAAGAAGGGAAAACACATACCCTGGTAGGTGCAGTTTAGGTTATGATTGCCTTCTCAAAATTCATGTGGAAAAAAAAATAACATTATTGGAGAAGACTACATTTAAACAACTTTTGGACGGACATGAATAGTATTCTTTGGAGGTGGTACTCAGAACAAAATTGAAACAAACTTCTCTGAGTTTTGCAGGACTTGAATTCAGATTGTTTGGCCCATTCTAAATTCAACAGGTGAATAAAAGACTGGTAAAAGTACATACAACCCCATTTGTATTTCTGAAACACTGCCAAATGTTGCTTTCAGTGTAGCTGTTTAACAGCCTACAATGCTGTTAAACAATTTAAGAAAGCTCCAACACATTCTATGTCCCACTGAAGCAGATGAATAGTGAATGGCATACAGTTAAGGTGCAGCTTTCTGTTACTCATTCAACAGACGAATCCTTTAGCAGTGCAGTTTTATAGGTGGCAGTACAGTTATTTTCTGCCCAACAAATACTTGCTTTATCATTCTCCTAAAAAAGTAACAGCCATTTTAATTGCAATGTAACTCATAAAATTCTATATTCATTAACTTAGCAGTTTCCAGATTATCAGATCAGAAGAAATGTGTAAGGTAATAGAATTATCACAATTAAAGGCAATTAGCCCTTTGTCAAATGATTTCCAGGTGACAGGTCATGGAATAACTAAGACAACACAATGAGAACAGACTTTGTTCCGTAACATAAGCCTTTGCCTAGGAAGTGACCACAGTATAATACAAGAACAGTTAAAGGACGGCTACTGTTTATATCCAGAATGTAATATTGTATAAACATTATTTAAAACTCTTCCATCCGCTTAGCTGCTACTAGCTACATATAACCTCCACAAAAGACTTCTTTAATTTACCCCAACAAAGTATACTGAAAGATTATATGCTATTAGAAACTAACAGTGGAAAAACTTCCAGAAGAAAAAAGTCAGTTTCATAAAAGCTGATTCTAGCTTAGCAAGCAAAGACAACTGTTTTATGTAAGTTGTGTGTGCATGTATAATTTCTTTAGAGATGACCCTAAACTGAAGCCAGTCTCTGCTTACCAGCCTTTGTAGATGTTTAAATCTAGATCTAAGATTGAGAAAGCAGCACAGTCTTGGTTGAATGGAGGTACTATAAGTTTCAGGATGAAGCCAGTAAGGACAGATCACTTGTTCCACAGAAAGGGAAAATATATGTCTGTTGCCTGCCCTGTGGAATAATACCAACGTTTTCCTGTTACTAGGAGCTCTATCTGCCTGCCTTCAGTTCATTTAAGAAACTAGTAAATTAACTGGAATCTACCAAAGTCACTTTCCACTTCTGTTCTTTTGACTTTCAAGCAGAAGAAGAACTTTAAGGAACAAAGACATGCTTAACAAGGCAGTATAAAGATCAAATCAGAGCAGGAAATGTTCAAAGGTTCCGATTCCACCACATTTATCATAAAGTCCACTTTCTTAGACAGGTAAAGAAGCATGTTCAAATTGTAAATTCTAAGGCCAGAAATGTTTTACGTGTGTCTATTTGACCATCCAAACTAGAAAGCTGTCCTACACTTAAAAACCGAGCCTTTTCTAAATGCATTCATTAAAAACTGGGGTTCTGAAAATCATCATCCAGCATGTCAAGGAGGAAACTAAATTTAAGATCTTGACCTAAATTTTCAACTGTACTAGTTGGAAAGAAAATATTTTAAAAAATTAAAGACATAACCAATGCCATTTTAGGTTTTCCTATCTCAAGCTCTTGATGTCAAAATACTCATCACCACTTGCAGATCCCAGGTGTGAAAAGCTCCCAACTGTCTTGTGTGCTATTGCCAAAGAGTCTCACTTTCCTTCTGGCAACTTCTGCACTTACAGCTATGTTGTTATTACAAAAGTGAAAATATCTTCTCAGTTTGAAGACAGAGTTAAAAATATAACATTTAGTTTCAAGATAATAGTCTTATTTGAAAAACACATATTTCAAGCGACGACACTATTTCCAGTTTGCAAGAGAATTCATCGAAGTATTACAAAAATCCAAGTAAGGCAAGGTTTATTGAAGGAGCATATTATCATTTACTAAACCAGCGGATACAGGTGGCAAATCCTACAAATTTTAGGCACACAACCTCCTCTTCAAGTCCAAACTAGAATGAGAAACTTTAAAATTAAATTGATGTTACCAGCCATTGTACTGAAGTAAATTTCATTATGTTTCCTGATTAGATCAAGTGAGATAAAAGGTACTCATAGGAAGCACTTGGGTATGTGCATGACAGGCTGAAACTACAGGATTTAGACTCCTATTAGAAACACAAAATGTAATTTTTTACCCATAGAAAACCAGAAATTTTTGGTCAGGGAGAATTCGAATGAGTCATAAAACAATTCTAATTAATCCATTATATTTTTCCCATGGTACTTTTCAGATGAGTGATTTTATTTCCTAATTTGATCTGTCACACAATCGCACTACGAATTATGTCAGAATAAAAGAAAGAATGGAAGTTAGCTGTGGGGGACAGGGAAAGGCTGGACTACCGTAGTGGTTTCAACTCTAACCAGTTGAAGGTGCAGAGCCTTTAAAACTAATGAGAAAACCTAACCCTTTGGAGAGGTTAACTTCATTCCAAGCAACACTGTATAAGTCTCATTTTTTTTCCACAACTCCAAGTGACTTCCAAATCAAAGAGAAGCTTGCGAAACCTTATAAATGAACTCAAAATTAATTTTAAAACCCTAAAGGTGTCATTTGTTTATTTCTTTGTTTTTAAAAAGAGTCATATTTCTGTGTCTTAGATTCACTCTAAGTGTTGTATTTACAACAAACTTAAATGGAACCAGAAGCAGGGGGTTTTGCTGTTATAACAATTTGTTTTACCTGTCATAAAAATCTTCTTCAAAGAAACTAGCTCTCTGATCACTTACATGAAGTGAAAGATATTTTTAACCACACAAATGGAAAGTCAGTTCTGTGATTACCTAAATTACACAGAATTACTATAACTATTTTTTAAGAGCCTTGTAAAATTTTCATTGCAGAAGATTTAAGTGATAGCAAAGTGTAGTTTTGAACACTGGTACAAACACAGCTTGAAGTATTGTCAACTGATAAAGCACATCACAAAAACATGGTGAAAAAGGCCTGGAACTTTGCTAAGAACAACAGGATTAAAACAGAGGAATAATATTATTTTTTTTTAAACGTAATGTCTTTATCTTAAGGGCACAAAACACTAAATCTGTAGCAGTATCGTGATAAAGAGAGGGCACTGGTCATGCACACATAGGTATTCCATGTCCTTAAATACTTGAAGACAGTAGCTCTCCTTTTTGCCACGGTGCCAGTAACTGCTACACCAAGTGAGATGACTCAAAAAAAGACCTAGCTGACAGGAAGACGGAATCTGAGTGAGCCTACCCAGTGCAGGAGGTCTACCAAATTCTGACAGAGTTTGGCCTCCTCAGTGAGGGGAATACACAGCCATTCTGCCACACAATGTAGCAACCCCTGAAAGGGGTAAAGGAGGAAAGATGTACCATCACATTATAGTTTATGCAGGAGACACTGGTCAAGAGCACTACAGGAGTCAGGCACAAAGAGAAGACAAAAAAAACCTAAGAGACCCTATGATGACCTTCATGCCAAGCCCAACCCAGTGCTGATGTCAACAGCCCCAGCACCCGCAGGGAGGAGACAGCAACATTATGCGGGCCCTTACGAACTGCCAAATGACATGAGAGGTGGGAAATGGCTCTGTGCTTGGCTACACCAAAGGAAGGTGGCACTAAGTAGCTAAAATAAACACAGAACAAGTTATTGCTGGCAGAGCAGCCCAAGCTATTACATTATCTTCAGTTTGAGCTGGCTTCAGAGGGACTCTCAACAGCACCATGAAATCCCTCTTGTTCACAGGGTACTCTGCAATGATCACATAGGCTCAGGCAATATTGAATCTAGAAGCACAAAACCAAAGGAGATGGGTAGCTTATCTAGGACTGTCCAACCAGTCTGTACCAAATTTGTGCTGGGAACTTGCAAGGTACAGAGATTAGAGACTTGGCCAGAGCACACACTTGCTTTGTAGCCATTCTTGAAGACAGCTTCAAGCAGCAACAACTGAAACTTGAGCTCATAATTGGAAGTCTTTCAAGGTCCTAAATGGGAGACAGGTATTAAAACACTGAAACAGAACTTTGGCAAAAGCATTTAAAGTTGGGACAAATCCAAAAATACCAACTTAATTTTCAGCAGGAAAAAAAGACAGGTTAGACAATAAAAAAGTAGATAGCATGGACAGCTAATCACAAGAGCAGACAGGCTGCATTACATCAAAGATCCACCTAGTCCAATCTCCTGTCTCTGACTATTGCCAGCAACAGGAATCTAGGGAAGAATACAAGGACACAGAAAGCACATAATCACACTTTCCCAGAACATTTTCTGAGGATATAGTGAGCTGGGACACAAAATGCTTTCTGACACAAAGACGGTATTAAAGATTTTTTATCTCTGAGTTCATCAGATCTTTTCCGAATCCATGAAAGCTTTTAGCATCCATAACACTCTACTGCAAGGAAATTGTAACTTAATTCTATGTTGTGAGAAGAAGCACACCTTTGTTTCCAATTTGTTTTATGCTAGTTACATTTAAGGTTCACTAGCCCTCACACTGGAAGACCGAGGTTACAGTTGCTCCCTCTTAGTCCCACACAGGGAATACACTGCCACCATATGCCCCTTCATTTGCCTCTTCACCTGTTTGGTCTTATTACTCATTTTGATCACCACCTGTGTGCTTTTTGTACTTCTACCACACCATCTCTGAGGTGTGGAGATAAAGATTGTTATTAGGCACTGACCTGTTATTTTCAGAGAAGCCATAAGAGCCCATTCCAGAGAACTAAGCTCAGCACTGTGTAAACGTTAAAATTATTTTTTTCCTACATTAATTGCTTTAGAAACATTTTCATTTATCATTACCTCGGAGTTGCAAGGTCTTTCTCCAGCTCCTCCCTGCCCATCTTCATCTTTACTAATTTCAGTACCCTTGTATCACCAGACTTTGTAACTTCAGTATTTGCATCTTCTCTACATCATCTGTGAATACACACTACAGCACAGAGTGCTATACTTTTTAGGCTGATGACTTATCATTTATCAAGCTCAATGTTTGCATTTTTAATTCAGGTTCCATTAAAAAAATATTTTTGCACAAATTATTTACATATAGAAAATCTGACTCTTGATCTTCCATCCGGACTATCAATGGCTCTGCTTTCAAATTGGGAATTGATTACTTGGATAAATATACACAATTCTTATTTAAAAGATCATTATTCAACATAAGACATAATTCATGGTCACACTTCTTAGAGACACTGCCTGATCATATCTCCCATTTCTGCTTTATTTTGGTCTTGCAAGCCAAGCAGTCTCTCTAACATAGACCAAGGAGGAAGCAAAACATAAAATATCAATTAAGAAAGACTTGAAAGAAGGTCAAAATAAAGTTAACAAGAATGAACAGCAGGTTAGGAAAAATTCTAAGCAGAAAAAAAGCAAATAATTAAAAAAATGGTAAATTACAGCAAATACAAAAGCACAAGAGGGACAAAGCAAAATAGACTGAGGAAGAAAAATAAAATACATCTTCAGACAACAGGAAGAGAAAGCTTGCCAGAGAATATGTAGGACTAATAAATCATCAGGGTATAAGAGGGGTATTTAAAGAAGGTAAGATTGCACGAGAGAAGCAGAGAAGCTCAGTGGTTTTTTTTGCATCTGTGTTGACAGTGGAAGAAAATGAGAAAATATCGAGAAAGAAACAGGTTTTTTTTGAAACACACCAGAAAATCTGCCTTAAATTGAAGTGACTGAAGAAAAGAATAGGGAATAAATAAAACAAAAATAAAATTAATGTTACCAGTGTCAGATGATATTTAGCAATGTTTAAAATAAATTTAAGAATCAAAAAGCTAATCTGTTTATGATGGTACACAACCTCTTATTTCTACTTGCAGTGGCACATAAGGACTGGAGTGTGGCAAGTACACTGCCAATTTTCAAAAAGGGTTACATGGGATATCCAGTAAGCTTCAGACCTGGAAATCCAATATTTTTACCCAGCAAATTTGCAGAAACTTCAATGAGGAACAGAATTACTCAATGCTTGAATAGAAGTGATAATGTTGAGAAGATAACACAGGTTTTTATCAAAACAAAGTGCCATCTTCCAAATCTCTAAGTTCTTAAAAAAACCAGACACTCATATGAGTAAGAATGATCCAAATGAAGTCTATTTGGATTCCTAAAAGGTTTTTGACAAAGTTTTTTTTAAAGAAACTACATAGTCATGGCATAAGAGGACAACACCTTTACATAAAAAATAATTGGCTGTAAGCAGGAAATAGAGCGGTAGAGAGCCTTTTCACACAGTAGAAAGAGGCTACAAGTAGAATACTGCAAGGAGCAGAATACGATCATAGAATCACAGAATCATAGAATCATAGAATCACAGAATCATAGAATGGTCTGAGTTAGAAGGGCACTTAAGCATCAGCTCGTTCATTACACCCCTGCTACGGGCAGGGACACCTCCCACTTGATCAGGCAGCCCAATCTGTGCATTTCAAGGAAAACTGGGTGAAAACTTGGGTAACAAATGCTGGCTGCCAATGATAGGTGACTCATTTTTTCAAAAATCAGAAATAAAAAAAAGATGAGGGACAACTGTGAAGAGCTGCTGGGTGACTTTATGGTGCTGAACAACCAGGCAGTAAAATGATACGTGAGGTTCTGTGCAGGTAATCATAAAATCATGTACATGAGAAAAATAATCCTAACTTCTCAGTAAAAACATGAGAAACTATTAGCAATTATGAATAAGATCTTGATATTAAAATACACAGTTACAAAAGATGGCAGCTCAATGCTAAATAGCAGTCAACAAGAAAAAAAGTTAGGAACTCAAACAAAGCAGATGTCAATGTGAAGATCATGTAGATATCCGTGGTTCACTGACACCTTGAGTATCGTATGCAACACTCATCCTTCCCAGCTCAAAAAACAAAATCAGAGATACAGACTGATTTCCACATGAAGTAATGAATGGCAGTTTTTTTCAAGAGATGATGGGAAGTAGAGAGGGGTGTTTGACAGAGGTCTACATAATCATTAGGGGCATGGAGAGGTTGGCTAGGAATCAATTATTCATGATCTCATTCAATAGATGAACTAAAAAAACATCAAAAGAGGTCAGCAGGAGACAGGCTGAGAACAAACATGAGACAGGAGTTCTTCATGAACTAGTAGCTAATCTGTGCAATTTCTTTCCAATGGACATTGTGAATGATAAAGGTTTACAATGGTTCAACTACACAGAAAACTATTATGGGTTACTGAAAATACACATTAAGTATACTCCGCTCAGGAAGTCCCCTAATAGAACATAGAAAAGTATTAGAGGAAGGTGTCATATATTTTCTTTGTTATTGTACCTTTCCTTGCGCATCCACATATGACCACTGTCAAATACAGACCTTTAGTCTGCTCCAGAGTTTTACACTCATACATTAATTTTGTGAAGATGGAGAAAGGATAGAGAAATTCTTCTTCTTGTAACACCATAAATTCAAATTATCTGAACTGATGAGCTGCAACTTCAAATAAATTCTTGTGCATAATTTTTTGTCAGTAACTTAGAAAACATTCCAACTAACTGTTGTGGGAACGATGACAGAGAGCAAACCATCTCAATTCAAGTAAATTCTTTTTGCTGGCACTCCTGTGAGGTTGTTATTTTGAAATATGTATGTATATATATGAACACTTGTCTGTGAGAAACACTCAGGACCTCCAAGTACAATTTGTTCCATTATTTCAATTTCTATTTCGTATGTGCTGTCCCTTCCACTTTATGCTGTGTTTAGTCTCTAGTCACCATGTCTCTACTTGTAAGTCTTTCAATTCACATCTTTCTTATTCCCTCCAGCACCAGGCCTCTCATTAAAATGCAGATTTTCACATGCAGATTAAAAACTAATACTAATCCCCAATATTACAAGCCTGAATTCTACCTCTGATAAAGGTGAATGAAGCCATTCTGCAAGCAGCAATGAAATTATATTGATTTAATAACTTGCAGATATAGTACAGGCCTGCTACTTTCAATGACCTTCCATATTCGCTCATCTTTTTTCACTTATGATTGAAGCGGAAAACTCCTTTGTAAATTTGGTATCATCACACAATGCAACTTTGTGATCCTGTTAGCCAGTAAAATTTGAAACATAGTCCTCAGCTGAAGCATCTAAACCTATTACAATATGTATTTTTATAAATACAGAATAACAATCTTTGTAAAAATTAGTTTCTGTGTATCTCCTATAAAACATTAACTTACATAAAAAAGATGAAATGAAACATCACTTTGTGCAGTCACAGCGTAGTGTGGGATTTGAATCAATTTGAACCATTGCAGAGATCAAACCATGTATAAACAACTAAACACATCCCTGTTTTGGTGACAATTAATTAATATTCATTATGTTTAAATGGTTATGACCACATTTATATTTTTATGTAAGTATCAAATTCTTTCTCATAACACTGCTTTTACTACAATGTGTGGTAAAAATGTAAAGTTTCAAATTATACCTACTGCTATAGGAAAAAGGTTGGACTATTCAAATAATATGCTATTGCAGCAAAAGACTTTCAAACATCAAAATGTACAGTGTTATCAAAACGACTTAACATTACACAATTATACTGAAATGATATAGCTAAGCACTGCTACTTGAATTACAACAGCTCCTCTGATTAATAAAAAGAAAAACCAGAATCCATTTAGAAAGTACTTTTAAAACGTTTTCCTATTTCTGTTGCACTTGCAATTTATGCCACGATAGAGAGATTCTGAGTCAAATTTTGGCAGCAGATGCGGGTTTTTTTAAAACTTTTCTAAAACTGGAGATTGATTTCACAAAACAGACGGATATTACTAAGAGTCCATAGAAGCAGATAATCTTTTGCTAATTCTATTCTACCAACGGAACTGTAGAAAAATATCCCCAGTTCTTTTAATTTTCAGAGCAGCCTGCCACAGGATCCCACCCATTCATTCTCTGAATATGCCAAAGTCTGCTTCTATCAAGTCTAATGTCTCTATTCTGCTTCTCAGTTTCCTCACTTGCTTTGGTCTTAACCCCATTGTCTCACAATCACTGCAGCTAAGGCTGCCATCAGCCTTCACACGTGTGATCAGTTCTTCTAACCTCAAGACTACCTTTCTCTTAACAAACCTCATGCAGGCACACGGGGTCACATTTTTAACAATGAAAATTCACAGAATGCATTTTAACTCACTTTCATCTAATAATTGGTTGCTACCTCTGGCAGCAGCAAAACATAAGACAGTGATTTTCATATAGGCAACAGGACAAAAATTCTAGGCTGCTAGACATCTGAGCATCAAGAGAAGCAAGGGTATGGAGCCACAACAACTGTGATTTTTGTACCTACTTTAGGTTACTTCAGAGAACTCTTAATAATGTGTTTCATCTAGAAAAAAAATGTAAAAAAATCTGTCACGAACAGCCATAAATAATTGCTGCAAAACAACTGGGAAGACATATGACTGTCCTTCGACAAACAACTTACAATGTAAAACCGATGAAAAAGGGGACAAGATTTCCTATAATTCTGTTGCCACATGAGATAATATTCACACCTCAATACTCTTTTCACCTTCCTAAATGGTTTTGGTTGGATATTCCTCAGCATAATTTCATAATGAATCTCTGAATTTTAGGTAAATGCTAATCTTTGCTATCTTTCCCACAGGAAACACATCAAACAGGCAAATCTCGATTACATGCAATACCATGCAGGCTTTTTTGTTCCATTCTTACCACTGGATTAAGACTTTTTGTTTTCCTAATTACATTCAGCACATATACACCTATTTTTGGTCTGGCACTACCTGCATACAAAAAAAGAATGATACAAACATTTCTACATCATTTGTTAGGGAAGTGATCACACACTTTTGCTGACATAGAAATTCCTCCCCCAAGAGGGCTGAGCTTTTACCACATTATTAAATATTTAAAACCCTGCAAGACCCTACAGCATATGGGGACAAAAAGCAGAGTAAAAGCATGCTTTTTAATCCATTTGTTTGTCATTATCAGTTGTCAAGACTGACAAAAGGACAACCTGTTCCTGGAAAGCTTGTTGAGCTGAGGTAGCTGGCGATAGGAATAACAGGAGAAGATATCTAAATCTCAGTTGTTGTTACTACTTCCTCATAATTGCTAACGAGACCACTAAAGCTTCTGCTCTGTATCAAGACCCTGATGTGTATATGCATCAAAGCAAAAACTGACGCAGGGAATTAGAAATGTAGCATTCTTTGTAATACTGCTATACTAACACACTTTGTAATAAAGAATATTAGATAACATACTATATGTATATATACACACACACTCTAGGTCCAAACCAAAAAACCCTGAGACTAACCCTATAGCTCAGGAACCAAGAATAGCAGGAGAGAGGTGAAGAGATGTTTATACAACATGTTCTAATCCATTACAGTGAACCATGGCTCAACTTGATCACTTCACTCAGTACGAGTGGATGCACATTGAAATACAGAGGATTTCTTACCCTCAGTTGGAAAATGTTGGTTTGCAAGAGTGAACAGCGAGTTAACACCAAGTTTCTTGTGAAACTGAAAAAATCCATGACGGAAAGTTTTCAGCTATTGACTGAAGCTTACAATGAAGATGTCCCAAATATCAAGTTCGTGCTCAAAAGAATCCATTTTGTGTTGGTAGAAGTGAAAGCAGAAACAAGAGATCTTCAACAGTCTTTCAGAAAATCAGCTGCAGAATTGCCTTGAACATCAGCAGCACCATACAAAGCTGTGTGTCAACTCAGAAGGGAACTATTTTGAAGGTGATGATAGTTGATTTTCCTAATTTGTTAAATAAAAAGAGTTTCAGGCACAGTCTCTGGGGTTTTGGGGCCAGACCTCATATATGTACACGTGTGTGTGTGTATATATATATATATATATATATATACACACACACACAGAGACATACCACACTTATATGTGACTTCACATTATATATATAAACACATGTTTACATAATATATATGTAAATAATGTAAACTACATGCACTATTATATATTTTATGGGAATAAAAAACTTAACTGTATAAATGCAGATTCATGTTTCTAACCATAGCTGCTTACATAAAAAGGCAGCAAATTTAGCAACATAGCTACACATAGATGCAAATGAATATGCCCTAGTGATTAGTAAATAGGGTATGATATTCATAGTAGTTAATTATTGAAATAAGGGGAATTTATGTTTAATAATTAAAATGGTGCTATCACTAATCATCTTTAAGGCACATGAGAAATAAATCAGTGATGTGGGGAAGCACACAGAACACATGAGTAAGCGAGACACAGAAGAAAAAATAGAGCCAATATCTGTAATAGGCTGGAAATTGTCTATAGATGTTACTGTTATTTTCCAGGTTCATCCTTGGAGGCTGTTTTATGGAATTCTCTTGAGGCCACAATTGAGCCTACAAAACATGTGGGGTTTGGAAAACTGTTTAGCTAGTCAGATAATGGTGATTTTGCCCTTTATATGCTGCCTGAAAGTTCACTGTGGAGCACAGTGATTGCTGTGGTACTTTACAGAAGTGCATTAGAAAAGTTTACCTCTCTTGCTCGAAGATGGTATAAATACTTTAGGTGTAATTTGGGTGGCAAGGAATCTGCATCTGATGATGAGTTTTAGCATGACTGGGGCTCTTGAATAGCTAGGAACTGTGGTTCTGGGAAAAAAAGTCTTTCACGGTAGAGTTTTCTTCCAGTAGTAACTGCATAAAGATTTTCTGTGTAAGCCCGAGGATATAATGACATGTGAAAACGAGATGCTACAGCCAGCAGCAGTCTTCCTTTCGTGAAGAGGTAACTCCATTCTCTGCGGGTGCTGGGGTGGCTCTTGTGAACCCGCTGCCCGCCCCGCTGCCAGGCCGGGTCAGCACCTGGGTCAGCACCCTGGCCAGCGCCCCGGCGACTGGATGGGCCAGAGAGCAGCGGGGCGGGGAGGCACCTCCTCCTCCAACAGCCGCGTGATACCATCACAGGCAGCTTAAGGAGAACGCATTTGAAGAACTATTCTTTTAATAGGAGTTCTCAAGATTTACGAATTGCCAATGCCTGTGAAGTGCTACAGACTAGGGGAAGAACGGCTAGAAAGCTACCTGGAAGAGAAGGACTTGGAGGTGTTGGCGGAAAGCCGACTGAACATGAGCCAGCAGCGTGCCCAGGTGGCCAAGGCAGCCAATGGCATCTTGGCTTGTATCAGAAACGGCGTGACCAGCAGGTCCAGGGAGGTTATTCCGCCCCTGTACTCGACACTGGTGAGGCTGCACCTCAAATACTGTGTTCAATTCCAGGCCCCTTGCTACAAGAAGGATGTTGAGGCTCTGGAGCGTGTCCAGAGACAAGCAACAAAGCTGGGGAAGGGGATGGAGAACAAGTCTTGTGAGGAGCAGCTGAAGAAATTGGGGTTGTTTAGCCTTGAGAAGAGGATGCTGAGGAGAGACCTTATCATTGCCTGCAACTGCCTGAAAGGAGGTTGTGGAGAGGACTGTGCTTGCCTCTTCTCCCAAGTGACAGGTGACAGGACAAGGGGGAACGGCCTCAAGCTGCATGAGGAGAGGTTCAGACTAGACAGCAGGAAAATATTTTTCAGAGAAAGGGTCATCAGGCACTGGCAGAGGCTGCCCAGGGAGGTGCTTGAGTCACCAGCCTTGGAGGTATTTAAAAGATGGGTAGACAAGATACTCAAGGACATGGTTTAGCGGCAGATAGGAACGGCTGGACTCAATCATCTAAGAGGTCTTTTCCAACCTAGTGATTCTATGATTCTATGCAGATTCCAACAGATACCTGAAACACAGAAAACTCCAGAAGACAGTTAACATTAGTCTTTGAAAAGTATAAATAACAGTACTTTGGTAACCGCAGGCCATCAGTTTGACATAAATTCCAGGCAAAATACAGGATCTGAGGAAGATGACATAATTACTGCCATTCAACTGAAGCTCCCTTTGAACTCAATTTTTACAATGCCATTATAAGTTTGGCCTATAAAGGTAATGCTGTTATGGCACTTCTACTTCTGTAAGACACCTAAGGCTTTACCACACAGCAAAATCTATTTTTAAGGAACTAAAATGGCAGAAAATCTATAGATCACACATTAAATAATAGGTCCTAAAAGCAAACTCTAAGTTAACTGAACTAATATTTCTCTAATTAGTCCCATAAGAATCAGTTCCTGGCTTTACATTTTTTACTAACAGCTTAGGGGGGAAAAAAATATGAATTTTGTAGGATACCAAGATCAGGAAGTGGTACAGAGCAAACTGAAGCAACTGTTTAATAGACAGCAATCAAACTACACATGTTTCAGCTTGGGTAAAAGAGGACACTGTACATCAAGGAGCAAAGAAAAAATGGAAGCATCACCTAATAATACAGATAATCATTCACTCTTGATAAATCCATCTGCTGCAGTGTTAAGGCTGTGACACATGAATGAGTAGGCAAGTAAATACTAAGGAAGATCATAATACCTCTCTACTTGCTCGCCATAGGATTGCTGCTGGAATATCATATCCAGTTCTGGTGCTCACATTCCAGTAAAAGATTTTTTAAAAACAAAAGGATGCAGAAAATCAAATTATCAAAATATTGGAAAATGTATATTGAGTGTCAAAATTATGAAGTTTCAGTCCCTTCAGATTATCCAATAAAATTGCTTTAGTCTAATAAGTTACAAGAGATCTCCATTGTGACATACAAAAATCACACAAGTAAAAGGTTGAACCTTTAGATTACTTACTTACATGAAAAGATCTCCAAGGTCTTTAATTTTAGTCAATGAAGATATTCTATTAGAATACTTCATCAGTTATTTCAGTGAATTCTTCATTACTGACAATTCTTAAAAGACCGGGGAATGATTTTCTAATTTACATGCTCTTATCCTGCTAGTGTCAGCATACTTTATTCCAAGATGTCCTAGGGAAGCTGGTGCTATGCACAGTTACCCTCAATAATCACAACAGTTCCCCTGGTCTTAAAGCAGTCAGGCTGAGATACGTGATGAGGTTTTTTGCCTTTGAAAATTAACTACAGAGGTATGTTTCATTATGAAAATATAATTATTCCAGGCAAACGTAGTATGCTGAGACTGCCCTAAGTCCACAATAGTACATTTGAACAGTCAAGGATCAGTTGAAACAATGAAGCATGATAGAATGGTGAGGCACGAGGATCAGTCAGTTTATGTATTATAATACACGGATCAAGAGACTCTCAAAGTTTCACAACTTTCTTACACATCAAAACAGCTAACAGTGCAAGTTCAGATTTTACCTATCTGCCAAACAAGCACAAAACTATTCCCAAGAACACAACAGAAAAGGTTCCCAAAAACCATTACAGCCTTTCCTTTCATCCATACTTAAATTGGTATTATGTGTTTTAAGAAACATTGCCTGTGTGTGAGTAAAGACATCCGATATCAAATCTTGCAGATTAAAGCTTGGGCTTTAAAAATAATCCCATTTGTACTGTTGAACTATAAGATGCCATATTAAGATATTTTAAATGTGCAAACACTTTATCTATACAAAGAAAATGTCTAAAACTATAATAAATTTTACTCCAGATTGACTGAACACAGATTTCATTTTGTAGATATGAAAACAGTAACATATGACACTGTAATGCAAAAGTGTAATATAGCTAAAGTAATAACAGTATTCTATAGGCTCTTGAAATTACTTAAAATAATTACAATTATAATAACACAAGTTACAAGCTATTTTTTTCTTTTAAATACACCAACAGTCATTAAATGTGCTTTAAAGATATTCAATTCTAAACTGTGGTGAGATACTTCTTCATTTTGAAATTCTTATTTAAACAATAATGAATTTCTACTCTATAAGAGAACATGGTGGATATGCAATCATATGGCAAGCAGCGTTATGAGATTTCTACTGAGAAACAGGAAACACAATGATATGGGTGAAATCTGTGTACATTCTTTTTTTTATTAATACTAGGAACTGGAATAGTAATAATACAGGCAGTAAATGAGAATATAGTTATTACTACTCTTAAGATCAAGCTTCCAGCTTCTACCTCTTTCAGAGCAAGGAATGTAAGAGCGCGTTATATATCAACACCAAACACGAGTGGGCCTGCTCATACTGCAGGCCCTGGTCCTGATTCAGATTATAAATAAAAAATTTTACTCTAGGAAAAAAACCCAAACATTTCAGGGAGCCGTGACATGTCAATATGGGTCCTTGCAATAGAACCGATATATTATCTACCAACTCCAACACGCCAAACAAAGCACAGCTGCTCCCTGGTTACAGAGGGAGATCACGGAAAAATTGGCTCATCAAAAAAAGTCTACACCAGTCTGTGAAGATATATACAGAAGCACAGCCACATGATTGAAGTATCCTTGACTCAAAACTAATGAAATACTTAAGAATAATATGGACAACAGGCAGAAACGACCAGCCTGAATTTAGCATCTGGCCCAAATTTCCTTCTAATCAACAGGGAAGGGAGTGCAACATCACCTCAAAGCAACCTTTCACTTAAAATGTTCCTCTGTCTCTTGCCTCCTTCCTGCGCTGCCAACTGATCAGCTATAGACCTAGCAGCTGAGCACTCAGGCTAAGGTAATAGAAAGGAACTGGTTGTGACTACTATCTCAGCTAGACATCCACGGTGAAGTTGCATGTAACAGCATGACCTAGCAAGAGTTATAAACCTATCTCAGCAAAAGAGCAATACAAACAAATGTCTCCTAACAATCATTCTCAGTCAAGTTAGCGAATTGAACCAGCGCAGCTCAGAGATCAATGTGCACTACAAAAGGCACAGGCAGAAGACAGCATCCTCCACTCATAAACAGCAGCCAGCTGTTAGACTGGTTCAATAATAACATCCTATTTCATCTGCAGGAGCTAATATGTGAAAAATATGATTATGTGTATGTATACCTATAAATAAATGACAATCAGCACCAGACAGTCAATAATGGAGCCTCCTTCCTGCAAGCATCTGTTTTACTATGGGAGGCTCATGGATTGCTCCTTAGCCTCAGCATCGATTTCTTAGTTCTTGCCTAGGCAAGACAACAACTGCCTGCTTTAGCTAGCACATTTCTCCCACAAGACCAGTAAATACTTTCTTCACACTGATTTACCTTGTGATTCTTTCATTATTCTTCTCCATCCAGATGAACCATTTAACAGGTTTCCCCACAGAAAAAAACCCCATCTTGCTCAAAACTGTAAAACTATATTGTCACCCAAATCATCACGATTATCACAATAATCCCTAGAGCTTTACAAAATAGAGAGAAATGTCATGTAGAAAAAGAACTGTGATCCAATATCAATTCTTCTCCTCCAACTCTCAGAGTGTGGTATGCAGATTTATTCTAGGCTGACTCTTACTTATGCAATTACACTCTGATTTTACAGACTACAGGAAATGGAAAATTGAAGTGTCACATATGAAGGCAGGGCATTCAACGAAACTCGAGAGGTAGCACAGTCTTTCCTTTTCTAATGCAATTTAAATCACCTGATATTGCCCATTCTGGATCCATTTAACTCAGGGTGCTGACAAATGGAAAGACAGGAAAATAATGAATTATTTCAAGACAGTGAATAACTCAACACAACATTATTTAAAACAGTAACAGTACAAATACGATCTAAAATGTCACCAGTTTGATGTTGAAAAGGAGCATGCTCTATTTATAGGTCACACTTTTTTTTTTTTTTTAAATACTGCAACACTGTGAAGCTAAACAGACTTACTTAATTTGCTTAGAATCAGCACTGCTCGCCTAGAGTGGCATTTGAAGCATTACTGTAGTGGTAAACTTAACAGCTGCAACAAGGCACATCCTGCTGATACACCACACAATAAAGCAATCTCATTCTTACTACATTGCTAAGAATGTCGAATGTCGTAATAAGTAAATACTGCTTAAGCCCTCAGAAAATGTTAATACCCTGAGAGACTGCATGACAGAAGCAACAAAAATTATCTGAGAACTATCTGGGAAGCAGCAGAGAGCAGAATGACCCCCCTCTCTCACAATCAATAAGCAGTTGCTGACTGGAGACGATTCCCACACACTGAAAAGATGCTAACTCTATATGGCAAGATCTTTCCTAACTATGGATGAGTCCAGGGAGAACAAGCCCATTAACACAGGATACATTTTTTTTGTAACTTCACTTGTGAGAGAAGTGCATTAAAAAAACATAATAACATGCTTTCCAGTTAAACAGAATGGGAGGAAACCAACCCTGATCATCTGGGTTTGTCCCGGTTTGCTCCAGACAGTAACCTGTCCCTGCAACAAGTAACAAATCCCTTTGCAACACCCATAAATAAAAAAAGAGCCTCATATTAAAAAGACTTCACGGCTTTTACGAGCTCTCAAAGCAAGTTCAGCATATTTTACCCTTTCTACACATATTAGACAGCTTTGTATTGGAAAAAATTACTTTCCTCATCAATACCATCAGTGACCTGGCTAACTTCATCCATGAAAACCCAGCCAGTCTTCAAATCTCCCAGCCACTCAGAAGATTCTCCCGTGCCCAAATGCAAGGCTAAGCAACATACACACGTTTCTCTAAAGGGAAGAATTACCAGATGGAGTCCCTCCTCAGTGCAAATAACCTGTCTTTAATAACTGAATAACCTCTTCAGAGACAAAGCAACAGCATGAAATAGCATTTGAGCAATACTTTTCACAGAAAACCAACTGTGTAGTATAAGACCACAGAAAAACATGCCTGAACATAACAATGAACATATTTTTTTAATTCTTAACAAGATACAGTTTTGTTAAAAATACTAAAGACTTCTTCAGCTTCCCAGTTTGCTTTCCTTCCTCCCTCCTCTCAAATTCAATCATTCCCTTCTTCCCAAAAAAATTCCTCAATGTTTTCACAGATTTGTCTCCATGAATTGAAAAGTAAGTTTGAAGAATAAGTTATTGAAAGTCCAGACTTGCACAACATCTCAAAAATGGGAAAAAGATACTCAACCAATCCAAGAAGTGAAGAGTCAAAAGTTCAGATTTTATTAGTTTAATTTTCCACTACTTAGGTTTCAAGATTAGTGACCTATAAGCTAATACAGAAAAAAAAAAAGACTATAATTTGAACTACCAAGAATGGCACCTCAATTTCATAAGCAGCTTAAAAAAATCTGAGCTACCAGATACCCTCAAAAGCACGCTACTTAACAACTGGCACCTAAGAGGGAAAAAACCCGAAAAGAATCCAACTCTACAACTTAAAATATATCTAAAAAAGTTGTAAAGGATAAGTAAATGATTGGGTGGTATTTGGGAAGAAGTAATTCTGAAAGAACACAGAAGATACAGTTACTAAAATCCAGATTACAGACTATTCTATCCAACAGATAGAGGGAAGCTAATTTTTATTCTACTACTGTGTGACGCAGAATACAGTACAACCACTAAGGCACTCAGTGCATGAAAAGCAGAAAAATAAAATTGCTCTATTTAGTTGTACTCTCTCTCCCTGCTGAAATAATTTTTATTTCCTCTTCTTAAAGTCAACATGTTTCACTCCCATTTAAGTAGCTTAGATACGAAACTGTTAAACAAAAGAAAAACAAATAGAAGTTTAAGCATTTGAATAAGTTTCTTTCACCCCAGGAATGGACAAGAAATCAAGTTGATACTACACAATTTGTAAACACAACATGATTTGTAGCTCTTGATTCCTTAATGCACACCTTGCACTCAGTCAACTTTGCACATTTTATTTCTTGCCCACCATCACTTTAACAACTGGCCCATCAAACGGATCTGCCAGACCCATGGCACAACACAAGTGCCCTGTGAGATCAATCAAATGAAACTCAGGTTTCTTGCCACGAGGAGAGTGCTTTAACTCTTACAATGAGGGAGGAAGGACAGTGGCTGGTCCACGTACAACAACGCATCCCTATGAGATCACTATGAATCCTGGTGTCTTGCACGGAAAAGGCAGCTGTTTCTCCTCCCCTCTAGCCAAACACAAAGGCTTTGTGTTGCGCTTCCCCATAGCAGGAGGAAGAGACAAGGCAGCACACAGGAATACACAGAAACTGTCCATCTCCTGTTGTAGTGTATCAATTGATTCCCACTAAATAAACAAGTACTTAGTTAACACAGAAAGCACAGAAGTATATTAATATATCATATAGTGCAACTTTGCAGGCCAAGCAAATGTTTAACCTTCTGTACACTTATATCTAGAACTACATGCTGAACATTCAGAAATTCATTTCAAACCGGGAAAACTCCATTCATCTCTCTCTTTCGTCATATTTAAAAATCTTTCTTGACTTAATCACATTGGGAAAAAATCTGGAATTTGAGGTAGCAGAGCCGGCAACACACAGCAGCAAGACAGTGACTATGCTAAACACAATCAACATCAGAATCTTCCAGTTGCTCAATTTGCTCTTCTTATTCTAACCCCATCAATTCAAAACCAGGAAGTTTAAAATTATGCAGAACTTCAAGAGCATAAACGTTCATCAGAGCAGAACAAAGTATTTCTCAGAGATAACTGATTCCAACTTCATATTTTTTAAACTATAATATCTTGATGCACTACTTTCAAAACAACTTTTGAACAATGAATATACATACTACTGTAGTCAAACTTTTGTCAAGCCAAACAAATGTTAATAACCATACTTCTGGTTTAACAAGTTAAAAAAGTTGTAGTACTTTATTAAATGCAATTTTGCACTGTAAAACAAAGGAATCATGCTCGATAAAGTATTCCGTGCAATTTCACACAGAATAAAAATGTTGGATATCTTAGTACCATGAGTTTGTATCATTAAGATGCCCCAAAAAATTCAAAATCAGACAAGAATAAAAAATAAGCTCTAATCTTTTGTTTCCCCAGACACCACAGCTAAAATGAACTAACATACCTAGAAGCATAGCATGTGTTCATCAAAGGCATAGCATTAACTACACAGAATACATAAAAATTCTACTCATTTTTTCCAGAGCCACAAGACGGAAACTAATCACTCCCTTCAAGGCTAACATGATTTTAAAATCTGAGAATCACAGAATAGTTTGGGTTGGAAGGGTCCTCAAAGCCCATCCAGTTCCAACCCCCCTGCCGTGGGCAGGGACACCTCCCACCAGACCAGGCTGCCCAAGGCCCCATCCAGCCTGGCCTTGAACACTTCCAGGGGTGGGGCATCCACAGCTTCCCTGGACAACGTGTGCCAGTGCCTCACCACCCTCATCCTGAAGAAAATTACTGTGTTTTGGGTTCAGGCTTGCAACCTTCCTGTCAATGCAGCTTACTAACGGTGAACATCTAAGCTGAAATTCAACTGGTTCTGCACATGGAGTCTAATTAAGAAAGCCAGTACACTTACAACTCATTTTCTGTAGTCCTTCCCAATTTAATTATAAATACAGCAGAAGGTTTTTCAAAGGCTGTGCTATAGACAGGGATCTGTCCTTTGTGTCCACCTCCCCCCTCTAGGATAATCATAGCATCATAGGATAGTTTGGGTCAGAAGGGACCTTAAAGATCATCCAGCTCCAACCCCCCTGCCATGATGTGTTATCCCACCAGAACAGGCTGCGGGATAACACATTAATATTTCCACATCCATCCCTGTCCACCCTAGTGTCGTTCCCAGTTGCCCCGGCTCCCAGCAGAGGTTAGAAACCTCCTGCTGATCTTTGTCCTCTCCACTTTCACTCCGGAGCCACAACAGAAGCACAAGGACGCAGCTGCACGTCCGGAGATCACGAGGAGGAACGAGCCGTTTCCCCAATTTCTATTTTTGTTTGTTTTAAAGCTAAAAGCATGGATAACGACGCTCTCCCCATCCCTTCCACGCGCCGTTGATGTGTTTACTATCCCCATCCTGCGGCCTAGCCCGGCGGAGCCTTATTCGGGGATCGATGCAACCGGCCGCTAAATGGCTCCGGCAGTTTAAATGGACACAGGACGGACGGACAGAGGGACGGACAGACAGACAGACTCCCCATCCACGCCCGCACCCGCCCCGCGCCCGCCACGACCCGCAGCCATTCGCATAAAAGCAGGGACCGGCTTTATCGCACACCCCCCCTCCCCACACACGCACACGCACACACTCCCCGAACGAGTCCAAACGCCCGCAGCGCAGCGGGTAGGAGGCAGCGGGAGAGCCTCCTGCCCCTTAAATCCCGTCCCAGCGGGGCAGCGGGGTAACCTGGGCTCCCGCGGGAGGCTCCCCCCCCGCCCCCCGGGATGGCGGCGGCCGCTCACCTGGGCCGGGCGTTGCGCTGGGGGGGGGCGGGGGCAGCGCGGGGTCCTAGCGCGGCGCCCCCCGGCCCGGCCTCCGCCCCATGGCGCGCGCCGCCGTCTCTATGGCGACTGCGGAGGCTGCGCGCTCACCGCGGGGCGGTGCGAAGGGGTTAAACCCGCCGCCATCCCTGCGGCAGCCCCGCCGCTGCCTCCTCCTTCTTCTCCTCCTCCCTTCGCCCCCCTTTTCCCACCCCCGGCTGTCTCCTCCGGAGCGCCGCCCGCATCCCGCTGGCCGCGCGGCCATTGGGCGGCGGCGGAGGATGCTCGCGGGGACATTGGGTGGCGGCGCCGTCACTTAAAGCGGCGGCGGGGAGGGAGGAGAGCGCGGCGGTGCGGGGCCGCGGACACTGCCCGCCCCGCGCCGGGGGGGCTGCGAGCCCTGTGCCGCATCCCGGGGGCTCCTCGCTCGCCGGTGGGTGCCGGTGTCCCCGCAGCTGACGGGGCGAGTTTGTAGGTCACAGCCTCAACCCAGAGGCTGGAAGCGCGGATGTGCTGCTGGCAGCAGCTTGTGTGAAGTGAGAAAACGCGCCGGAGTCGTCCCCTCTTTTATTTCCCCGCTGGCAGGAAGATGCGGTGGTGATAGTGTGAATAGAATCATGGAATAATAGAATCATAGAATGGTCTGAGTTGGAACGGGCCTCAAAGATCATCCACTTCCAACCCCACTGCCATGGGCAGGGACACGTCCCACCAGACCGGGCTGCCCGAGGCCCCATCCAACGTGGCCTTGAACACCTCCAGGGATGGGGCATCCACAGCTTCCCTGGGCAACCTGGGCCAGTGTCTCACCACTATCTTCAAGAAGAAATTCTTCTTTATCTAAGCCTTTTCTTCGTTCATCGCAAAGAGATCGCAGTAGAAGAGTAAGGTTAGGAAACAGTATCTCCTACTGCCACTTTATGAGTAGGAAGATCATAGAATCAGAGAATAGTTTGGGTTGGAAGGGACCTTAAAGATCATCCAGTTCCAACCCCCTTGCAATAGGCAGGGACATCCCACTAGATCAGGCTGCCCAAGGCCCCATCCAACCTGGCCTTGAACACCTTCGGGGATGGGGTTTCACATTTATCATTTACCCAGCAAAGACATCCGTGAACCTAACCCAACAGTGAGCACAAACACTTGTGACTTGCTCAGCATCAGCTTTAGCCAGATACTTCTTCATTCACAAAGTGAACCAGCTCAAGCAGTGGGCCACCAGTCTTGGAGGCGTGGACTGGTGATCAGCATAGATGTCTCTATCTATAGAGAATGTGTGTGTTTGATGTGTCCTAACTAACAATTGAAGCAGTTAATAACAAAGCTGATATTACAAAGAAATATTTGTTTCGTGAAAGGAAACGAACCAGCCTTGATTGAAATAGGTGGGGCAGGTTTCTTTTTTTTCTTTTTCTTTTTTTCCAATAATGCATCTTTTCCCCAACTGCGAAATGGAGTTGTGAGTTCTGCTTACCTTTGATATTCTTACTATTTTATTACCTTTGACATCTACAGTTTCTCAGATGGAAAATAATCTGTTGGAGCTATGTATTCTTCCAAACCTGTCTTGAAGGCATTGCAAAGGTGACAATTATTCTAGGATAGGCCTGCTTCTTATACCTACTCTTCTTACGCACTAAACAAATAACTTTTCCCATTCACTTTAAAGTAGACAGTACTTTTCCCTCAAATGATATTTGAGAGTAGTTGAACGCCCTAAGCACCTCTTATTTTAAGCAACACCAACAAAGCTTGTGTGCTAGGTGTAATAGAGAGCTCATGAATATGAATCCGTCTGTGAGTACTTTATTGTTCCCCAAATAATTGATGTATTGCCTGAGGTACACAGTTCTTCAGGAAAATTTTCTGGTTCCATTAAAGAGAATGGAAAAAGGTCTTAACAGACTTGTTTATCTGGCTTGTCTGTTTACCGGTTTAGCATTGCTAACCCAAGGAGCATAGTTTCTCTCTTTCCTTTGTAACTTTGCAAATTAAATCATCATTTAATATAACCACCTTGTCAGGCACAATATCATGGAAATCAGATAATAAGCACATGTTTTCTTAGCATACTTTAAGTCAGCATGTACACTGCAGTCTTTAAAAGACCGGATAGCCTTTCCCATCATCATCAGTTAGCTTTAAAGTTATACTAATCTGTTAGTTTTCAAATTATCACAGACTCTTCATTTGACTTGAATGGGTCAAATAAAACTTGAGCCAGGGAAAAGAAATATACTAAAACCAGCTCTTCTCAAAAGGAAAATCTGTTTCCACTTAAGTGCAGCAGGTCTTTAAAGAAAAGATCTAATATTTTTAAATTCACTACTCCTGAAGGACACCAAGAGGCTTTTCAAGGCTTTCTGGTTTACTGTTTTTGGTTCAAAGATGATGGTAAACATAACAGATACCAGCATTTTCTCTGTCAGTGTAAACATGCTGAATATCTTCAACACAAAAAAAGCCCAAAGAACCCAAAAACTACCTCCAAAAAACAACCAAAATGCACCAGACCCCCAGAAACACCAACACATTAAAATCTCTATCTTTACATAAATGTGGAATCAAGCTATTCTAGATTTTTTTGCAGTAGTACAGGAAGGTAAGTTCAAATACATAGTATGGATTTGGCCTGGGAAAAGTCACCCTGAGCCAAAAAATGTCCTATGCCCTAGGTCCTTTTTCAGGTTTTACATTCTTAGTTCTAATTGGCTATCTCAATGTAAAAATGTGTTTCTTATTGCAGTGTAATGATAACCTTGTTCTTAGTTTCTAACCAACTGTATTTTGTTACTGTATCTGGCTTTGTGTGGTAATTATTCCTCTCTTGTGAGGCCTCACCTGGAGTATTGTGTCCAGTTCTGGAATCCTCAACATAAGAAGGATATGGAGCTGTTGGAACTGACCCAGGGGAGGGCTACAAAGATGATCAGAGGGCTGGAGCACCTCCCATACGAGGACAGACTTTGCAAGAGTTGGGCTTGTTCAGCCTGGAGAAGAGAAGGCTCTGAGAAGACCTTATAGCGACCTTCCAGTACCTGAAGGGGCTACAAGAAAGCCAAGGAGGGACTGTTTACAAAGGCTTGTAGTGACAGGACTAGGGGTAATGGGTATAAACTAGAGAGGGGTAGACTTAGACTAGACATAAGAAGGAATTTCTTCTTGAAGAGAGTGGTGAGGCACTGGCCCAGGTTGCCCAGGGAAGCTGTGGGTGCCCCATCCCTGGAGGTGTTCAAAGTCAGCCTGGATGGGGCCTTGGGCAGCCTGAGCTAGTGGAAAGTGTCCCTGCCTGTTGCAGGGGGGTTGGAGCTAGATGATCTTTAAGGTCCCTTCCAACTCAGACCATTCTATGATTCCATGATTCTATGAAATCCTCTTCCTTGTTGGGTAAGGGAAATGTGAGATTTTTCATCTGTTTTTTTGTCTGAAATGAATGATATAACATTTCTTCAAGGAATCTTTAAAAACTACACCTATACACAAACATGCATATATCTGCTGGTGAAAAAAGGGTGATGTGATGTGATGTGGAAGACCTTCTGAACTCTGCTGTTATTTTCTTCAGATAAATGCGTATGGGAGTAAATGATTCATCCTGCAAAGTGCAGACTCCTTCATTTCAAATCCTTTCGTTGGAACTTCTTTGCCCTAGACATCAGGTTACTGTATTTATTTATTTATTTATTTATTTCTGTATGAGTCATAAGTTCTGAATAATCTATCTGCTTAGTCGACTCAAGAGTAGAAGACAAAGCTCCAGAATAAAAAACAGTGCAGAGTCAGAAATTAAATTATTATTGGAAAAGAGAAAAAGAAAGAAAAAGTAAAAGGATAGGGATAAATAGCAAGAAGTATTCATTCTCAAGAGATGGAAAATTCATAGGTTTGGTTAGTCACTAAATGAACATCCACCAAATCCTAAAATTTGTTGAAAATTCTAAATAGTAATGAATAGATAAATGGAGGCGGAAACAGTTTGTCTCACTGAAAAGCAGGAAAGAAAACAGGTTTTGTAAGATCACGTTTCTGGCAGAAGTCAATGGACAAAAGAAGCATTGCCCAAAGACAGGATACCACTTATAAAGTTTTGTAGATGCTTAACCATGTATCCAGTTCATAGCAAATGAAAAACCAGAGACCAACTATCTGTACGACATTTCTGGCCAGTATTTGTCAACCTCTTCTGAAAGTACTCTGTTGTTGGAAATCAAGTTTTTTAAGGCCTTTTTAACTGGTCTTGCTAAAGAAAGATTTCACCCATTACTTCTCCTATGGCCAAAGGAATTAATTCCCTTCCTCGGTGCAACTACCTTAAAGTTTCTTGAATGCTATTTTCACCTCTCACCATCAGTCTTTGCTGCACTAAGTAAACCAAGTTCCTTTCATCTTTTTTCATAGACCACAATTTCTAGACACAGAATGTCAATAAGCATGAAGTCACAGCTGAAGGGACGGAAGGATCTCGGATCTTTTTCAGAAAAGCTCTAAGAGCACTGTGTCTGAGTGCTGGTTTTCCTCACTCTGACAGCTTCAGAAACGTGTCGAGTCTCTTTTTTTCTTTAGCTATTTTCTCTTTTCCTCTTTTCTTTCTGAAAGGATCAAGATTCCCTGCAAGATGTCCATTCAATTGGTGTCTAGAGAGTAAAAAACAACATCAGTGTGAGGTTTGTAATAAAGTGAGAACAGGGAGCCTTCCTGATTAGCATAGGAGGTCTCTTTGAGTGAGAGTGAATGTCCGATTACTTTGCCAGGGGAAGAAGGGTCAGTTGGAGTATAGTGCACCAAAGTACTGCTGCTATGAGATATAGAATAGGAAAAGGAAATTTTACCTGATTATCTAAGGGCAATTTTGTTGTGAGCCCTCATAATGGGTGTATAATTCCATTCTGCAAAAAGCTTCCTAATGGTTGGCTTGTGATGATAAGATACATAGTGAATAAGGAACAAAGGTGAAAAGCAAGATTGCTGCATGGTCTAATGATGAATAAGGCTGTAGAAATGGATTCTAGTCTTCAGAAAAAAGTTACAGCCAAGATGGAAATTTTAGGTTACCAACCAATTTAAAATACAGGTTCACTTTCCAGCTTTACCATAGACTGCTGGTCTGATTTTACGGTGAATACACTATTTTTGTGCCTTAGTTTTCCATTTATAATGACTCACCATGAGTCAGGAGTGGATGACTCAGAGGTTATGGACAGTACAGCTCCTATGGATTGAAATCAGAGCCAGTTTGATAGGTACCTGCATGGTGTTTCCTGGAACATACAGAAGCCCTGAAGACTAGCAGTGTATGTGCAGTGCAGTTCACACAAGTCCACTATAATTTCGTTTTTGTCTGAGACTGGCTCTAGCAACTGTATTGTTAGAACATTTAAACATCTGAAAAATTATAATACTTTTTTTCCTGATTAATTTAATCCTGATTAATTTAATTCCTGATTAATCTGTGACTTTTTCAGGCACTTAAATGATCTACAGTTATAGTATGTATGTTCTGCATGGAATATAGTACATCAGATCTTCTTGTAAAGCTAGTACAGTGCATAGCTGTAAAAACATATAATTTACATAGTTTGTAATGAGCTTTGTGGTGTTTTAATGTGTGAACTGGGTTCTTCTAAATTACTATCTCTCCCTTTGAGTTTTGACATTCCCTCTGCCAACCCTGTACTTCCATAAACATTTCAAATGTTGTGGTTTATCTTAGGGAGCATGACCTAACTGAAACAGCCATAATCATCTAGATACCCCTCTACTTCCTTCCTAAAAGTTAAAAAACGTAATTGAGAGATGAATATTCTGCAAAGACTCAATTGATTCTATTTGCCTTGTAATGCCTCTTGGTACCTACTATGCCTCTCACAACTTTACAAAAGCAAAAAACCCAGATGATCTGAATTCCCTTTTTCATGCCCTTTCCCCATTAAGACACATCAGTGAGAACCTCTTCCTGAGTATGGACTCTCCCTCTGAAGCAGTCACATGTTAAAGAAAGGTTGTATTATACCTGCTTGTGTCAGACTTACCAAGTACCTCTATTCTAGGCCATTAGTCCAAAATCTCTTATCGTTAGTTATAATTCACATTAAATCCAAGATGAAATGGAAAGCAATCCAAATATAAAAGTGAAACATTGATTTTTGGAAACTAGATGTAAAATTAAATTTTGCAGCATGCATCAACCCAACTAGCTACTTAATTAGGCTAATCCATAACTCCTTTGTCCTTGCTTGTGGGCTCATATATGAAAGGTACTAAACAGATAAGTAATTGGCCAAACATTTATGAAATTTAGCTCTTTCAGACGCAAAGCCCCAGCCCAGGAATCTCTGCTGTTAGCAGGAAAGTGTGTATTTTCTTTCTACTGGGTGATATGTAGCAGACTGACGTGTACAACTGCTCCTGCCAAGTTATAAAATGCTACTCCATCATTCTGATCGTGGTGCCCAAGCTTCCCAGCAAGTCTGTAAGAAAGTGCTTCACGGTTAGTTACAGATTGCCATAAACCAAAACTAATTTCTGAATAATTCAACTTTACTATTAAACTTCGCAACTGAAACCATTTCCCAATATGAGACAGAACAAGGAAATACAGGTAGCTTTGACCTCTGAAGGGATTGAGGCACAGACTCCTGAGCTTGTAGTAACAGAACACCCTTTATTGCAAAAGCAGGCTGCTTTACGCAACTCGGCTGAATACAAAACACGGCGTTATCTGATACAGACCTCTAATTGCATTAAGATGGGATTTAGGTTATTTCTTAGAATGCTGCATTTCTGAGCGTCCACTAGCTGTGTGAGTGACCTCTAAGAGAAAAGAAAGCTTCTTACTTTGCATTGCAGGAAAAACCTACGTACAGCAGCACTGCCATCTTCTGCTTTCTCTCCGTCAGGAACGCAAGTACTAGGTTTATATTGCAAAGCAACAACAGGGAAGGGGCGTTTTTCTACTAGTAAGTATCTGGGGCAACAACATTTTCTGATGCTCAGGGATAACATATGCCTGGAGTTCCATATATGTGGGAGTGGGTTTCACATATGATTTTTTTCTGGGAATGGAAAAGGACTTCAGCCATTTGTCTTAGACGTTGTCTTTAGACAGTTGTTTTAGACATTTCTAATATATCACATCGCAGCCAGAGCAATATGTCAAAATCCCAGAGACATGTCTACATTTGTGTACTTGCATTGTCCAAAAGGAATGTCTTATACCTGTTGAATATGCTCCACAGAGCTGATCTATACAGAAAGGTACGTGTTTGAATAGTTCCTATTCATAGAATCGTAGAATAGTTTGGGTTGGAAGGGACCTTAAAGATCATCTAGTTCCTTGTAGTCTGCGTGAGTACAAGTCCAAAGCATGAATGATCTATGTGCATGGGACTAATTTAATGCAGTTGGGGTACGTTTGATCATATGCAAACATTGATGTGGCTCGTATGTAGCAATTCCAACAGGTAACAGATGTACTACATATTCTCTCCATCTCAAGTTTCCTGAATGTGCTGCACATCAGCACGTAAGCAAGATAGCAAGCTGGAAGCTTTCTTTAAAAAGCTCAAAGTACGGTAATTTATATTTTTCTGAACTGGAGTTGCCAGCAAAAGGTACATTGAGCCTTTATGGCTCCAGGGACCCCACACACATCAAGGAAGCAGCTCTGACCAAGTTTACCATACAGTACTAGACGGTGAATTTTTGGATGGAGCTTTCAGCATAACCATTAGTTATGAGTTTGATTATATCAGAAAAAAAAATGAAAAGGGAGAGATCTTCACTGTATGACTTTATCCTATTGAGACATGTCCTTGGAGTTTTTTGCCCTGTGGAGGCACAGAGTGACACTGGCAATTATGAGCCTTCCTCTTCCACACAGTAAGGTATGGAATGACTTCTGGCAAGTGAACAAGTCTTAATTTTTTTTTTCTTCTTAGAATATTGTTGTTAGATATTATAATCTCTGCTTTACTCAAAAATCTGGTAGACTGAGTTGCAAAACTTTCATCTTTCCCTGATAATAAGTGTGATAATACTGCATGCAGAGGGGTTTCTGAAAGCATGAGACTATAAATGAGGTGAGCAGGCATATTGCTAGAATACCAAGTTAGAATTACAGTAATATCAAGGTATCAGTTTGTTACTCATCATTAGCTGGGAGAGGACAGTTTATGCTTCTAAGAATATTCATATGCATTAGAATCCCTGGTGCAGGGTCCCTTGCAGTCGGTCATGCTCACTGAACTCTGCTGTACTGATGTGTTATGGACCAAACATGGTCCTGCTTAGTGATTCAGTTCTGGTATTAACATCACCACTAACTTGATCAAGTATAACTGCAGACTCCCCATGTTGCCACTACTGTTGCCAATTCAACCCAGCTATGTCCATCCCACAAACGGCTACATGCTGGGCTCAAAAATGCCAGAGGACAAGACACCTTTGCTTCTGCCTTGGGACAAAGCTTTTAAGAGTCTAGGACAGAGGTTTCTACTAGATTGTTCTTGAACCTGGAAAGCTTCCCAAACCAGAATCTACTGTGAGTCATACAGGATGATCCAATTGCTCTTGGTTACTTGAATTCCATTCTTGGACACAGCCGCAATACATACACAGATGACAGACAATTCCATCTGAAGCAACAAAATATGTAATGATGGGTAAGACATGTCATAGTGGAAGTAAATGATGCTTGCCTAAGATAGATTTTCCTTTCCCACAGAAGCACAAATTTTCACTATTCTCATTGTATTCTCTCTTGGGCCCATTTTTATTGTTAAGAAGTAATGAAGACATTAGCAGGTACTGAAGAACAGTCTCTGTCGCTTACTAGCCCAAGCCTCTGGTGGTGAAAAGTAAAAGAAGTTACTATAAATCCATTTTGTTGGTGAGATCTCAGTTCACACGCAGTTAATTGGCCTGTTTTGTGGGATTTAACCTGGTGACATAAGAACTTGGAAATAAATCTCTTAGGTACGATTAGAGATGAAAGAGAGATTAGCACGGGCAGGAGAGTTGAAGTCTTTTTTTTTTTTTTCCATCTCCACTGGTGAGTCAGTGTAAAGGCAGAAGATCACACAGACATCAAGAAATCAGCACTTCAATCTTCCTCAGGATGCCTGATCCAGGTATTTTCTTCCCTGTGTTCAGCAAGTTACCAGTATCGAGATCCTGTTCAGTCCTCTGAAGCAGGTTAGTGGTTTGGGTTTTTTTTACAATAAGTCTCACGTAGGAATGTATGTTTAGCTAAAATAGCAGATTTCTGTGAAATTGGTAAGGTAAGATTTGTTTGTTGATGACAAAATTGCAAGCCAAGTTTCTTTGGACAATTTGCATCTGAGAAGTAATTGTTATAAACAAATAAATAGCTGTGCTATATCTTATTCTATGTAGTTACGCAAATTTTATAGCAAAGGAAAGGGTAGGTGGCAAAATCTTGGAAGCAAAAAGCTGCCATATGCTGATGGAAGCTGTGTTTGAAGCGAGTTAGACAAGGGAAGCCTGAGAATAGTATTGGTAGCGTGAAAGATTTCCATGTTTGTCTGGCTTCTTCTGTTGAAAGAAACATTTCTCCCTTCACAGAATAAAATCCAGCTTTCTCTCCCATAGCTGGGGAAAAAAATGTCTGTGTGTATATGCTTCGTATCTCTGGAGTGGCTCATGTGCAACAGTGAGGTGTGTTTCCAAGAATTTTGATAGAGGTGTTAGTTCCACTGAACTCCTGGGAGCATTTGTGGGTTTACAGTAGCCCACCCAAGTGTGACTTTGAGAAGAATAGATAAGGATTACAGAGCAAGACAATGACACTTACAACTGCAGGTCAGTTTTTTCAGCTGGAAGAACTTTTTTCAGGGATGCTCAAAAAGTGCTACTCCGTGGCTGTATGCATGTGACAATACATCTTATGCCAATAAATATATTCAATACTTCATTGAACAGTTAGGGAAAGAATGATCGTATGGTGTAGTTACAAAATTCATTACGATGGAAAGAAAATCTTCTCATTGTTAAAAAAAAATCAGTGAACTGTTATCATAGGAAAAAATAATCTCAAGAGAATTATCCGTGCAGAAGCTGGGAACACATGAACAGAATAGGTAAATTGTTCTTCCGTCCCAGACTTGACACATTCAAGGTTTCAGAGCATGCACAGTTGTCACAGAGATCATTTGTGCAATCACAGGTATATCAGTGACGGTCAGGGTCAGTCAACAAGTGGACACAGCACTGCAATAACCAGTCACTCACCTCTGCTTTCCTCTGGCAGTATGGCTCAAATGAAACAGCAGATCTTACACCACTGGAGGACTGTGGCATTGGTATCTCGGTTAGATGGGTGTGAACATTCCATGAAATCTGGTCTTCTAACAGTACTACATTTGCACCAAGGAAGCTGGAAATACCATATGAGAATTACTGGAGGCAAGGACTTACTAGGAGAGTAGCGCTAGCACATAACTTTTCACTTTTTTATCTTTAGGCATCTGAAGATTGGGGAGGGAGCTATATCAAAATAGCTACATGAGGTTGAATGTTTCCCTGCTTATGGAATTCATCTTCAAACTTCTTTATGGGTAGAATATGACAGCAAATCTCAAATTTACATCTTCCAAAATAAAAAATGCCTCTCAAGTAGATGAATTTTAAGTAAAGGTAGAACCATTTGCAACTTGTTCAAACGTTAAAGCAAAAGATGTTTGGAAAGTAGGGTGTTGTCAGTGACACCACCACTATACGTGTGCCTGACAATTTGGAGGCATTTTGCAAAATACATACAGGTATTTCATAGAAATGAACAGTGAGTGATGCATTCAGATACACTGGACATTAAACATGAACTGCGCATCAGCAGCTAGGAAATTTCACAACAGATTCTCTCTATTGTGAGCTCTGAGACTTGAGTATCAGGGGCAAATAAAGCTATTTGCAGCAGCCATCTACAGCTATTTCCGTTCAAGTCATGAACTGCTTAACTGGCGAAGCAATCAAAGATACTGTCTCCAGGCTTAGCAGACAAGCTGTCAGCTGAATTCATACAGAAGCTTAATTCTGTGCCGGCAGAGCATGATCCCTTTAAATGAGCTCTGAAGGATGTCGTAAAAGAATGGCCTAAAGAAAGTGTTGTCATTTTATAAATTACTCTTCTCTGAGCTCGTTTGTACAGACGTATCTATCAATAGTCAATAAGATCATCACAATACAATCACAATCAATATTCAACCATAACTGATAATCAGTCTTAACAATCATTAAAACTGGGACCCTGTTTTTAAGGTCAGAAAGCTTCTGGCCTCAACACTTTTGGAAATAAGACAGATAAGGAAAAATACTGTGCATTTTGCACACTGTTCTGTGTATTGTTCAAAAGATATACAGAGATGAGTAGTTTTGAGGGGAATTAGTTTCTTCTATAAAAGGAGGAGAAAATAAATGCAATGCAAATGAAATAGGTCTCACAGGCATTAAAATGGTTTAATATTAAAATGCATGAAGATATCTAACCATATCCTGATATGAATGGAACAACATATTCCTTGTCAAAATAGAATTGATTCGTTCTGACATATACAGATAAAGGTACTGGATAGCATTGCCTTTCTAAATCACACTCTACAACAATCTGCTTATCTAAAGTTAAGCTTCATGGCAGTGGTGGATCCTTTAGTGAAGAGGTGTAGCCCTACGTCTGTACAGCTTGTCTGCAGGTGGTTTTCATGCTGTTTTATTAAGATGAAATTAGGCAGTAAAGTCCACTAGCTTAGAAAATGCTATACAAGAATAATTATGCTTATACTTCTCTTTCCACATATTTACAGGATTGCATTTTACTGTTTATAGATGTCATTATATTAGTGGAATTGTATGACTAGAATCATATAAAAACAACACTGTGCCCAGAGCAGGTTTTCTGGGGAGGAAAGAGAGAACAACTCCATAAATCCTGCATATGGTGAAGAAAGGGAATCGCAAAGCATCAGAAGCACTGAAGAAGCGTAAAGCTTCATGGTTTGATCCTGAGGTAGTGCAGCATAGTTCTGCATCTGCATCACATACGCCAAAAACATTGTCTCCAGCTTTTACCAGATCTTGGATGTTATTAGCTGCTTTCTAGTGAAAAGGAGAAACTGTTAGCAGCAATGCAGAGAAGCAAGGTTAAGAGTGCTGGGAAAGATGGTATCTTTTTCTTCACTAATAGTTGGGAAAAAGACGACAGATCTTGAAACACAGAAGTCAGAGAAGCTATCAACCTTGAAATATCAGATTTGAAACTTGGCAGGGGGGCAATTCTCTCTGAATATAATCTATGCCCATCATTGTGATCTTTGGAGAGAAAAATAAGAGTCTGTAGATCATGTGGGAAAGTTATTAAAGGACCATTAATAGCATAATAGTAGGTGTATCAAACACAAGATAATAAAATACACAAGATGTAAATTACTAAACACACGAGTGGTTTCCTGACATTTTTCAAATGGTTCCCTTTCAAAAAATTATTGTGGCATCCCTTGGGCTGCAGAGTCTTCTTTGCTTGGGAGAGCGGAAGCAGTTCCAATGGTTGGTGAAGAAGTCAAGGTTATTGCAGAAAGTGCAACCAAGAATTAAGTGTAGGATTCTGCCTGGAGTATGGGGGACTTGGAAAGAAAACCAGTCTGCAGTGGAAAGGTTGGAATAAGATGCAATTGTCACAGTTCTTGGACCAAAGATAAAGAACAAGAAACTTTAGGTGCAGGAGCAGAGGTTAAGACAGAAACAGTGATTCCCTAAAGATTAAATAGGCCTCATTTAATACATCATGCTAATCCAACCACTTCTTTTTAATAAGAACTTTCAGAAAGAAAGGAAGACCAGGCAGGCAGAGAAAGAAATAGAGCATCTTAAAATGCTGTGTTTTTTCTTAGTTGTAGAAAAAATCATAGTGCTTTTATGCCAGATCAAGAGGAAAAAAAGTGGTACAGGGTGGTTTCTTCACCAGTAATATATTTGGGTGACAGCATTTAAAAGTTAATAAAATTTTGATAGCATTTTCTAGAAAACTAGTACAGTTATTGATAGTTTAACTATTCATTGAACATTCTGTGTCTGTGGATAATCACAGTCAGTTCCCCCTGCAGTTTTTGCCAGAGTGATCATATCTTAGTAGTATGATTACAGAAATAAAACTGGGTTTTGTGAGTAAAATCATGTTTTACTGCACATAATCCATGAAATGACTAAAAATACTCACAGGATGTTGTGTTTCTAGAGCTATTTTCACAATTTTTTCCATATGGAAGAAAAAGCTTACGTGATTATGTTGTATGCATCTGCTTGTTTGCCCTGCTCGTTCAACTTTTGAATGCAAATCTGACTGTAACACAGTAGTTATTAATTCCTAGAATCATCAAGAAAATACAAGCAACAAATAGAAGGGAAAGGCACCATGAGTCTCCAGGAGGGAAAGAGAGAATAGCTCACTTCTAGACGTAAGAAAGCATACACAGAAAGTTACTCGACAAAAATCCATAGGAAGCCAGGGTGCTTTGGTTCTACTGTTCACCTGTTTTTAATTGCTCTAGTTGTTTCTTAGATTATTTCTTTTTAAATAAATTACTCCCGTTACATGAAATTGAAGCAATAAGTTTTGCTGGGCACTCCCTTGGCGGGACTCAGAGCGCAGGAGGCTGTACAGGAAGTTTTCTGTAGTCTCTATAAATACCTAGTCAAACAGACAGTAATCTCTCTCTCTCTTCTTCAGATTTCTACCACATGCCTTGGATACATGCTCCTAATCAGCTTTCAAGCTTTTCTTGACCTACGCTGCTTTTCCTAATGCTCATCTGACCATGGCTGTCCTCAAAGTAAAATTCACCAAAACTAAGAGGGACAAATTGGCTCAGATCTTGTGGATCCTCAACTGGGTTTCTGTAGTGAGTGGGATCATTCTCTTCAGTCTTGGCCTCTTTCTGAAAATAGAGATCAAGAAACGCAATGAAGTGATGGCAAAGGGGGATGTCAACTCTGTCCCCAACATGCTGATCTCTGTAGGGGTCATAGCATGTATCATCAACTTTCTGGGTGGCAAAATCTGCTATGACTGCTCAGATGCTAACAAGTTCTCTCGATGGAAACTAGTTATGCTCCCGTACATCGTATGTACCTTCTGTTTTACCTTCTGCATCCTGGTGGGTGCTCTGATGTGCTATACCATGAGGAACGAGCTGGAAGAGTCTCTGTATCTGGGCCTGAGGGATGCTATTAAGTTCTATAAGGACACTGACATACCCGGGCGATGTTTCTTAAAGAAAACAGTGGATATGTTACAAATTGGATTCCAATGCTGTGGAAACAATGGCTTTAGAGACTGGTTTGAAATTCAGTGGGTATCTGCTCGTTATCTGAATATGGCTTCCAAGGAAGTTCTGGAGTAAGTATATACTCGTCATAAAAAAAAAATTCTAGGAGAAAAACTCATTCAAGAAAGCAAAGTAGATGCTAGTTGTAACTGGACCTTTGTCTCCCTTTGTCTCTTAATCGAAAGAACGTAGAATGGCTACATTACTCACAAAATATGCTAACATGAACAATCAAAAGTTGCCTTTCTGTAACTTTTTAGAGATGCTAAGCAAAGCAAAAGTGTATCTTTGCTTTTTTAATGTGGTGGATTAGCTACTTCAAAATATCAAGTCTAGTGAGCTGATAATGGAAAGAAAAAAGGATTATGCTATCAATACATTGTGCAATAAAACCTAATCACAAAGATTTTTTTCTTCAAGATATTAGACTTTGTCAACCTAGGTTCAAACCTATATGTTCACATGTGAGAAGCTGCCAACACCACGTATACTGCAGAAAAAAGAAAGAGAAAAATCCTTGAAATTTTTGTTGGTGGTGCTTCACGTGATGTAGCAATTGTGAAAATATATGCTCAAGAAAAAAAGAGTGTGGTGATTCTTACACATGATAGAAAAGGTAACAATAACAAAATTAAAAAGTTGACAATCCAATACATAATCATTTTTCTAAAGTTGAAAAGAAAAGCCTTCACTGAATGGAGCAAAGTAGCTCCTGGGAAACACAAACACAAAAAGCTTGACTGGTATTTGTCAAACGTTCTTTTTTGTTGAACTCAATAATCAGTGACAATAAAGCCAGAGGAAGAAAGGCCAAAGATCTTATTTTCACAGAATTTGCAGCTTGAAACTGCCACCATAGCAAAGCATATATACAGAGCTGCAAACATACTAGAGGACAGGAGCTAGGAGAATACAGACAAGAGGGCGTAAAGCAGTTGGCTGTCTAAAGAAAGCAAAACTTTAGATCAAGCATTCTTGAGAAAGAACTTTGAAAGCAACAGTGACACAAAGCAGACTGATCTAAAATGTGTTTTAAATTCTGTTTCTACACTGAAAATGTCATGGCAACAAAGATGGTCCACAGGAAATTAAGAGCAGGATCTTATTGTGAAGGTAAAAGTAAAATATATTGCCTTTTCTTTCTGTGAGACACGTAGAAACAGTAATGTTTTACCCAGAGTCTTAGCTAAATTCCATTTTCTTTTCCGGAGTCACCTGTGTTCTGCCATTATTTTGAAAATATATAGTCAGCTAATTTTTGCCCCACATAGGCAGAAGATGCCAGTGAGATGTGTGTGAAGGAATTAATTACACTGCAGAATTTCTTTTACTGTACATATATTGGATAATTCCATCTGGATTGCTAAAATCCAAGTTGGTGCTGTGTAACTAAATTATACGATGATTTCCCAAAATCTGGTAGTGAAACATTGGATACAGAATTGTTGGAAGTGAAGTCCAGTTGGTTATATTCACGAAGGATGGCAAAGAAATCAAATATTTTCCTTGGTTTCAATTTGTACTGTATATCAATTAGTACTTTGCCTCTTAATCCACCAAGTAGGTGAGAACTGACATGCTGTCAACTCGCGTGTAACCTTCACAAAACTGAACTTTTCACCTTCTTTCATAATCCTCTTCCATCCTCTCTCATCTGTATCTCCACTGCCACAAGGTGACAAGACATGGAGAGAACCAATGGGAATGGTAGGAGAATGAAGCAGGTTATAGCGGTAAAATCCTACCATTGCTTTGGTTGGGAAAAAAAAATATCATCATTTTATAGTCTCAAAAGCAAGTTTAGTTTTACAATACCATAACAACTTTGAACTGCGATAACAAATAGTGAATGTCTCGCTCCCTCAGCTCTATTACTGAGGTCTTCCCTTCCAACAGTACCAAAATACATCATTCTCTAATTTGCCACTAGTAGAGGAAAGACATTGGCAGGGAGATGTAAACCAACTCTGGAAACTGCTGCTGTTGGCAGAAGAAAGAAGCTTTCTCTTTATAACGCATGGCAGGAAGAAAAAAATAATTAAATCGGTGCTTGGGAGCAAAAGAATAGCTTATGACCTGGTTTAAAAGACCATATATTTTAACCATTTTGATGCTGTATATTTGGGTCACGCCACTGAAATATACAGGGCATTGCACTGGCCCAGGTAAAATCTCCCCACGCACAACGTGCTGGCCTTCCTCTCCTCCCACATTTGAGCCTTCTGCTTTGTACCTCTCTGGCTCCCTTCCGTCTTTTCCCCCAGTGAATGGATTTGCCTATGCCCGTTACACCACTTGCACATTTAAGTCAGTGGATTATATGGATTCTTTTTCATTGGTTTTGTTCTGTTGCCATTACCAGGAACATGACAGTCACAAAGTAAAAAGCCAGACTTTAAAATGGAGAAGAATTCATGCCTAACCCTCTCCTAGATGGGAAATGGCAGAAGAACTTCCTGACTTATGTGGAAAGATCTTTGAGGAAGGTTTTTGTTAATGTAAAACAAAACACTCCACTGCCACCACCTCTAAAGAAAAAAAAAAAAATAAAGGAAAACAGAAAAGGAGGTTGTATTTAGCAGGCCCACAGCAATAAAATTATAAAATTAAGGCAATTATTCTGCCAGCGCAGCACAGTCACAAATACTGAGCTTCCTAGTCCTAAAATGCTGGAAAAACACCGGACTACAGAGTTTCTGCTTCTTCTGTTCACCTGATGAGCTTCTTGTGGTGACTTGTTTCCCTTTTTAGATCATGTGTAGTGGAACAGTAAAATGTGATTTGTAATTGTTAATAAACGAGGACATGTTTTGGAAAATATTAAGAATTCTACTATTAGTAAATGCTGAAAGCTGGATATCTAAGAGAAAGTTGTCTTTCATGCATTGTGGCTCCCTAACAAGGGCTGAAGGGCTTCACTAAAACAGGCAAACAGGCTCTGGTTCTCACCTCTGGGGCTGTCTCAGGAACTAAGCCATGAGCAATGGGCATGAAAAAGAGATATATGCTTAGAGGCTACTCCCTCAAAACATGAGAGCATCTCTCAGCATCTTATATCCTCTCCCATCAATAAATAAAAAATTCAAAATTTTGAAAACTATAGTTAAAAGAAGTAGAAACTTCCTCGTGAGTTGGATAATCCAACTCAAACCAGCCCTTGCATGTGGACACAATGATGAAACACCAGCAGACAACTGTCAGTGGTTCCTGTGGTATGCAATCTACTCTTGTATTAGGTTCTCTCTTCAGGAATGCTTGTGTTGGAAATCAATCCAGAGTAGTGAAACACAAGATTCCTAGGGCCATAACCTCCATTAGAGTTCCACTAAGATAAATAAGTTCAGAAATTGTCTTTAGTACTTTCAGCACAAAGATACCCAAAAGGGTAACATCTCCATGAACACTGAATTCACATCCTGCACGCACAGTACCAAGAACCACGTGAGATACTGTGCCGATACCACACTTACAGAAATACAGCAAATGAAAAACTTAGTTTTCCTGCAGTAAGCAACTTTTCCAGTTGGTAATACATCCCCATTTTCCTTCAGTTGCAGTGGAGAGGCCTGCATTGCAGTTAACTTGCATTATACCCTTTTATAAAACTCACAGACACTGCCTGCTGCTAATGGCAGATTTATAATGCCCAAATTTTCTGTCTTGTTGCAGCCGTCTAAAGAGCAATGTTGATGGAAAGTTCTTGGTGGATGGAGTACCCTTCAGCTGCTGCAACCCCAGCTCCCCACGGCCCTGTATTCAGTACCAGCTGACAAACAACAGTGCTCACTACAACTATGATTTCCTGACAGAGGAGCTCAATATCTGGGTGAAGGGGTGCAGAGAGGCTCTGCTGGATTACTACACAGCTATTATGCGATCCATTGGTGTTGCAGCATTGCTTATTTGGTTATTTGAGGTAAGAGGCATAAAAATGGTCTGTGTCAGATTAATCAGAGACTTCCTGCTCTCTAGGACAGGAAACAACTTTGCTGGAACCTACGAGAAGTGCCTCAGTCTCCACCATTAAGTCCACAAGCACTTCAAGAAGGACTTGCTTTAGTACACACAACTTTTGCAAAGTCCCCAGAGCAGAAGCAAATCTCATAGAAGATGAGAACCATTATATTGTTTTGTATATTTGCAGAGACTATGGCATGTTCCCTTCCCCAAGGCGTTTGGAATCAGATACAGGATGATAAGTGTGGGGACACAACTACAAGGATATTAGGGGAAAAGGTACAAGGTTTGTTTTAAATCAGTTTTAACAAGGAATATGCAAAATCTGAGCAGGTCTTCGGCTGAATACATTCATTTTATTTATAGTAAAATTTGAGCATAAGGGTTAATATTTCAAAGTTTCATGTAGGTAGTACTTGCAAACACAGCATTCCTTCTCAGATATAGATTAGACTGCTTATCATGCAAGCACATATGCCTGCAAAGGTGCAGTGTTTCTGCTGGCACCCGTAAAGAAGGTTGTCCAGATGTTGTCCTCTGTAGGCAAGGACCCACTCAGTGGCGCAGCCATAAGTATATGAGTTTCTCTTCTTTGCAATAAGTTTTTTTTCCCGGTTTTTGCTCTAGGGCATAAATATTAGCAGTATAATTAAAATAGTTCACAGTAGTGAACTACACAAGCAGTGCTAGATGGGATGGTGGTGCCAGGAACAAAAGGCTTTTGGCAACACATGAAAAAGGTGCGATCCTGCTCTCTGTGCTCCCTTAAATGCTGGCAAGCGGGGCACGCTGATGTCAACTCCAACAGAACTACGAAAGTAGGGCTTTTTCCTAAACTTATACTTCAGCCTCTACTATCAGCCATCGTTATTAATTTGAATGCACTGGCATGTAGGACACATGGCTTACATATGAATTATTAAATTCCTTGGAGGAAATACCAATTTAATCAAGGTCAGTGGGAAAAGTTTACAGAAATGAATAGACTACAATTTCTCTTTTTTTTCTCCCAGAGGCTGATGGTTCCATTAATTGATCATCCATTTCACAGCAATCAGTTGTAGACTCTGAGGCTGCAGTGTTCCCCAGTAATTCTAGGTATTTCTATGCTAATAATGTGCAAGCAGGAATGCACCCTGAAGAATGGAGAGCGACTCAATCAATCTCTCTGGTATTTTTCACTCAAAGAAAAATGTAATTAATTGGGAGAGTGGTTAAATATATTGCTGGGATAAAGAATTTGCCTGCTTTACTCAATACCAATCATTAGGCCTGTAAACACACAGGACAGAAAGCTGATTTAGTGGTGGGATTGAGACAATCATTTAAACAGTTTAACTATTAACTGTTTCTTACAGGTCTCTGTACTTATTGGTGTCCGGTACCTACAAACAGCAATGAAGAATGTCCTTCTGCTAGGAGATCTGGAGGGTGAATCAGATGGTTGGTTACTGGAAAACAGCTTTGTAGAAACTGCCAAATACAACATCAATATCATTAAGAACCTCGGCAAAGCCAACCAGATCTCCACCGTCTCAGGCATGAACGACCCCAATATTGACGTTCAAAACACAAACTGTGGGAAACCCAGTGTTACAACAAAATCTATCCCAGCAGCTAGCTAGGTAAGTCTTCAAAGTCTTCATCACAAGGGTAGCTCTGACATATTACAGTCTTATAGTTACCAGATTTTTCACTGCGAGGTGGGGGAAGTAAAACTAGGAGAATTACTATGGTAATTGAACAAGCCATAGACCGGTGACAGCTCCAAAAAATAGTGATATTTCTTCACTGGATGTATTTTCTTTACTAATTCTTGTGAAATGCCCAATTTTCGGCACAGCACAAAACAATCTTTAGGAATTTTCCTACTGTCTCTGCCTTGCTTACATACTTCTATCATGGCCTAAATGCATCAGAATAAACATTATACATGAGAAAATGTTCCACATAGGGTGGATCTACATCTACTAACGCACAGATAAGTCTACTATGTACCAAATTTGGTCATTACTGTCATTACATCTATAGAAAACCCAGCAGCAGGGAATATCCCAAAAGAAATTACTATGCTAGATAAAAAGATTCTTCAAAATAATGCAAAAACTGTGAAATGTAAGCTCTGTTAAAATAGTCCCAGTTGAGTCCCAGTTGGGGAAGGGGAAATTGTAGCCCAAATACACATACACTGCAGCCCTTCTTGAAAGATCCTACTAGCTAGGTGAAATGGAGTTGAAGGCAATGAAAGCTAGCATCACACATTTCACTTTTTTTCCCTAAAACAATCTGAAGTGTCTCTTCAGTTTTTCCCCTCATGGTTTAAAGAAAGCCAGCTGCCATGCATCTCCTGAAAGTCAATGGGAACTGCTAAAAGTTCTCTATTCAAGAAAACAAATTGACAGCTGATGCTGGGATATTAGAATTCCAAGTAGCATGTGATAGCACAGGTTTAAAACAAACAAATGCTTCCCATAAAACAAACATCGATGATTCTAGATGCTAAAAAGCTAATTTTTAAAGAATCTATGTAAATCCAGGGGCTGGAATATAAGGCATCGTTTTGAAACAATGAAGACAAAGACAGACTGACAGCTCCCCCACCATGTTCCTAGCTCTGAGCCTAGGAACTTTGTTAATGCATGGAGTGAAACCGTTCTATATCCAAGGCACTTATAGTTACAGGATGTCCTATGACTGTAACACAGCATTAACAGTTGCAAGCAGGGCAAAAATACAGATACAGAGTAGACAACAAAACACCAAACAAAATATTTTACTTATTACTGTTGTAAATAATACATTGTCTGAATATAACTTTGGACAGGTTGTGCATTCTTTGTATATAATCAAGTAAAAGATGTTATCGCTTTGTACAAATGTAACAGTAAAAAAATCCTTTACCTGTCCAATGTTTTCTCCCATGACACTAGAATAATCAAGACTTATATCAAAATACTATGCTGTAAATAAAGTGATATAAAAATCTATCCTATGATCATAGCAGGCTAAATGCATTATTGTAATTTCAAAGGCAATTGCTTCACTGCTTAAAATTTTATGTCTATACTTAAGTATGATAAAAATAAAACTGGACAGATGGGGAAAAGAGGGTTGTCTGTCTGCAGCAGCAGATGGTTTGCCAAAGGCATGTGAGAAGCAAGACCATTAGAAAATAGTTCTTTCCCTGAACTCCTAGCCTCCGAACTGCCAAGAAAAAGCAGTTTGGGATCTTGGTACGACTGAGAGGGTATTTGTATCAGTGCTTTAACAAATGTCAGTGGACTTTCTGCCCCTCCATAAATTTACATAGTACTTTAAATGAATTCATGCTTATGATATCCAAAACACAACGAGCTTCAAATTTTAATTTGTATAAAAAACTGCTTCTCTCTTTGCTTGTTGACTCCCTGACAACATAATTGGGTACCCCCTAATCCATGCTACAAGACACAACTGATGATCATTCCTTATTTATTCCCTCTAAGCCATTTCTGATTTTACAACCTTTTCCAAGTTAGAAGAAGCTGCCTCTTAATCTTTCCTTCTACAGAAGTTGTTTCACAACTTCAATAATTTTCTAACTCTCCCCTATTTAGTATTTTTAAACAAAGAGCACTACGTGTGCAGAGTTGAAAACATCATGAACTAAAAATGTTTCCCTTTTCTTTTGCTAAGAATACCTGTCACTGCTTGCTGTTTTGACTGGTTTTGAGCATTGAGAAAACGTTTCAAGAACTATCCATTAAAACGCTAAGAAAAATCATTGATAAAAATATAAAGCCATATTGTGAGATGTCAGTTTTTGCCTAGGTCCATTAATTTGCATGTAGCACAACTAAATCTTGTTATTATCCAGACACTAAGTTTCATAACGGCCTACTGTAAGCACTCAAAATTGGCTTTTTAACTGAACAACCATGTATTGTTGGCAGAATTTGCCACTTTGTAATTCACCTCCTCAACTCACTTCTGAAAATGTTGAACAGGAAAAAATATGCAGATTTCTGTAGAATTCAGTTTTTAAGCTTCTTCCATTTTGAAAATACACCATTTAATATTTTATTTTGTCGCTAAACTGGTTCTTCCTTTTTATGTCATGACAGCTTCTTTTAGGAGTTCACTGGAGGACACTATTCAAAGGGTTTTTATTCAACATTATACTGACTGGCTCAACATCCTCACTACGCTCACTGATTCCTTAAAACAATTAGATCAGATTTGTAAGCTGAAACTTCCCTTTGCACTGCATTTACCTATGTGTCTGCTTCTATTCTTGATTTCAATTACTTTGTCAAGTATGGAAATTAAGCTTAACTGGTACATAAGTTCTTAAACTATTTTTGAGAACCAAAAATACGATTACTGCATCGCAGTCTGTTGTGGTGGTGGTGTTGCAGAGCACAACAGTGTCCTGAGCCTTATCAGCAGCACTAAAATTAGCTCATACATACTGGAAAAGAATGAACGTGAAAAATTTTACTACCTTGAGAGATCAAGGATAAAGAGAGTTATGTACTACAAATTAGACTTTGCAATAGAATATGAGTTTTAAAAATGTAACTTTCTTTTTTTCATATGAGTACTCAAAGTGCTACACATGTCAGTCAACAGCAATCACTTCCTCAAAACAATTTCAGTTTATCTGCATTTGGAAAACCAGTCTTCAGTTGCTCAGTAACCAGAAGGTCTAAGAAAATCAGAAATACCTGAGAGAAGAAAAACCCGAATTGTATCTACAGGAGATTTGTTTCATTAGGAAAAAATTGAATCAAGAGGAAAAAGAAAATGCAAATTTTAAAAAATGCAAAATAAACATAAAAGAGGAATGGTTCAGCTTGATGAAAAAGGTTATAAAACAGGAAATAAGACTATAAATTTTTTTTTTAAAAAAAAAAGGTCGGGGGGAGAAAGAAGGAAAGCTTACTCTGTATTTTAGAAAGTATTTCCTCACGGCAAAACACATTTAACTGTAGAAGCAGATGAAACCTGACATCCTGCATCATTTAAAAAGAAAAAATATCTCTAGGTAATCTATTCAGCTTGCAGAACTATAACAGATGCGATTTTATTCTTTTGGTAACTCTCTGGTGGAGGTCCCTGTATGATGCGTTTGTCAAGAATAGATTTGGAAGGAAGAGCTAACTAAAAGGATCATCCAGCCTGAGCATCTCTGTAGAGACACAGATATTTCATGCAGTAGTTACTGTAGCACATTAACATAAAGAGCAGGTGTAACCATCTGGCTATTTTTCCTGGCCCCCACACAACTCATTTGCAAAGAGACCACATTTTACCATAAAAGATTAGTTAATATTTGGCAAGTTAACCTTTGTCTATCAGTGAGCTGCCAAAACCTGCAATAGGGGCCAGCAGTGGGATCACCGAGTATCAGCACACCTTTCACAGGGAAGCGCCCTTGTCTTGACTGTTACCAGTAATTACTTAGTCATTAGACTGATCATTTCTATTCTGTACAGGCATTCAGAGTCCCCACTGATCCAGATGGGTTACAAAAAGATGACAGCTCATTTCACAGTAATCAGACTAAATTTTACTTGACTAAACAAATGCTTTCTTCTTGGCATTATTAGTTTCCTCGGACACTCAAAGGGCATCCTACAGATCCCGCTTCCATTACAGCACCTGGCACAATAGTTTGTGTTTCCCGGACTATTTAAGATTACAGCCATGGGACCAAGAAAACAAACTGAAGTATCAGCACAGACCCCATCTTTAATTCTCCGTAATTTAGAAAGACAAAGATGGCATTAGCGAGCCAAGCCTTTAAGCCAGAGCATCTGCTCAGATACAGAAATAAATACGATTTGGGGGACACCTCTTATCCTACTTGTTATCACTGCTTAATCCACTCAGAATTAATAACAATACATTTGTACAATAGCAACTTCCAGAGTATAGAACTCACCTATGCATAAAACTATCTTCGTGAAGTTCGTCACTAAAAATAACTGAAATATTTCAATGTTCACTTTCTGGTGCAGGCATCATGACAGTTCCTGTAGAAACTGCAATTACAACGCTCTTCCTTTAAAGCTTTCTGATTACCACCGAAAACACTTGCTCTATACATTCAATATAAAAAAACAATAACGATCATATTAAGAAATATACAAATACAGCACATTTAGAGTTTTCATATTCAAGAAACAAACACAGCACATTTCCCCAGAAGCTAGAAACCTCCCTTCGGCAAAGCTGTTTTTTTTTAATGGCACGTACAATCAAACTGCTCTTTACAACACAAGATTTATTATATTTAAAGTCTTACAAATCATTTGCTACATGTAATTTCGATCAGTCTCCCACTATGGGAATGTTTGAGGCTTTGCACGCAGCATTCTGGAGTTTAGCAAACACCCATAAGGGCGTGAAGCTCACAGAACACAAGGGAAGTCCTTATTTATGAGGAGACTATCACTTACATGGATCTTATACTGCTCCTGTATATCAAGTAACTGAGGCAGACTGCCTGGAGTATGTAAATTGTATTTCTCAAGGAAGTCCCATGGAAGTCTGAGTTGGGAAAATAAATATTCCTAGATCATTTCCAGTATCATGAGACTGAGACACATTGGTTTTGCCACTTTTAGTAAATGTCAGCATGATGCTCGGAAAGAAAACTGAGATGAAAGAAGATTGGAGGCTTTTTATCATCTCGAGTAGATTATTCCTTAGGTTGTCATGGTCTGTTCAGGGTAACCTTCAGGCAGAAACTCTGGTACATGGGGATGACCTCTCTCCAGGCACTAGACCATATCCCAGTACTTGTACCCAAAGAGGCCAATATTACATTTCAGGCACTATTGAAGAGGAAGGAGACACAACATCCTGCAGTCTGCTGAAAAAGACTAACCACAGATCTTAACAAATACAGCGAGGACTTGAACTGACCATGAAATCCACAGTCCCCACTACCTGCTTCACAACAGTTTATTGAGGCTCACTAAAACACAAAGCCTAAAGTTAAGTCTGATGCATTCTAAGGTGTTCGACAAACTGTAATTAAACAGCACAAACTGTAGTCCTTTTTTTGACAGTGCTCTCATGAACAATAGTCACACAGAAATACAAAGAAAACTTGGGTCCAGTTTTAATGTTTCCTGTTCAACTTTGTACCTGATCTCGTCTTACCACTATATATAAAACGTATATAATACCTTTGCATTTCACCACACTCTCCTTCAACGCACATTTCCTTTACAAGTCTTCTCTTTCATGTACATTCAGTGTGTTTGAAAGTGTAAGTTTAGAGAAATGTAGCTAAAATTAGAAAAAAAATGGGTTTGAGAGACTTGTATAGAAGTGGATTTTCATTTTTATCCACTTGTTTTCTCTATCAAACCCCAAATTTAGCCAACTTGCAAAACAGAGGAAAACAAATAGAAGAAACTCTGCCACAGAAATAAAAAAATTATCTTTGATGATCTTGTCAAGTAATAGGTTGAAGAAACTAAGGAGCAAATTTAGATGTCACAGCATGAGTCTGACTAGATTACAATCGTAAATACTCAAGAATATTCTCTATGTAACAAAGTTGATTTCAACTATAAAGCAGTGCATATGATGGCCCAAATCCTCCTGTATATTGTTCTGTACATTTGTACATTGCACGGTGAGATTTTTCCTGCACAAGAAATGGGGCCGTGGCTTTTTCCCAGTTTTCTTTTTTCTCTCATGAATGGGCTTCTTGTTCCAATGTTCTTTAGAACATTTTTGCTGGTGGGCTTTTGTCTATTCGCCCTTACCTCATACTTTTTCAGGAAATGGTTCTTAAAATCTATTTTCTTTACTAAGAATGAGCATAGAAAGCAACACCATTAACATCCAAACTCTGTAAGCGTAATGGTGACCAAAGCTACGACAAAGCAGTGAGAAAGTGATGACAGCCAGCAGTCTGTAACATAAAAAGGGGCAGGAAGCAGTAGCTGTTTCTGGATAAGAGACTTCTTGGCTGTTTTCTTAGCTCTGTAATAAAACAATTCTTTTTTAAAAAAGTAAGCATTACACACCACATTAGGAGACCAACACCACAAACTTCCCCTTTGTAGAGGTGAAGTATCTGACAGACAGTACAGCCAATTCTTCTTGGAGAAGCCACAAAACCAGAATCACTGAACTGATCAGTTTAGAGACACCTAAATATTAAATTCTTTTACAAATAGAGATAGACACTGCAAGATTCTGCATCTGTAAAACAGCAGGACAACTTTCTAGTGGAATATTTCTTTCAATAAGAAAAAGTTTGCCGCCATTTCTAACTGGTAATGTGATGATACAGCCAACAGGGGTAACTGGTGTTGCTTACAAACCATTTACTAACTCTTCCCCTTTTCCATAATGACAGACGCTGCTATAGTGCACTTGTAAAATGAACCGTGAAGTGTCAAAGTGACTCCAAATAAAAACTGAATCATCTATGAGAAGTTACTTTATTTCCTTTTTTTAAATATACATATACAAGATATTTTATTTCAAAAGCACAAGAACATTATACAAGTTTCAAATTTACATTTTTGCAATTAAAGATACCAATATGTGCATTATCAAATAACTTCTTCGGTCAGCTTGGATGGAACAGAAACCAGTGGTGTAAGCATCTTGCGATCACTACATACAGAGTATACTCACAGTGAACAAAAATGCATAGTAATTTATGAAATGAAAGATGACCACACTAGTTAGTGAGTGATGTGGGAGCCCATTTGCTAAACTAGTATGTGCAAACTTACAGAAAGATGCATTTCGCCTCTCCCACTTCAGCAACAAAGATATTTCTAGAGCTTTAAACATGACCTCACCTGCTCAGACCAGTTCCTGTCCTTACAAACTACAGTTCAGACAGAAAACAAAATAAAGTGATCTCACTGCATTCTTTGTAACAGAATTTTTGTATTGATGAAGTGCAAAGTAACTGAATTTTTTTGATGAATGAATAGGTAAATATCAGAGGGAAACAGTAAGTGAACACAGTTTTGGTATCAACAAGGCATATATCTGCCAGTCTTAATCCAGTATTCTTGTTGGTAACAAGTGTTTTGATGACCTTAGAAATCAGTGAAGCAAGTTTTCATGACAACTGTTCTTCTAAATTCAGTATGTGTTTCAAATACACTTTAGAGAAGACTATCAGAACTAACCCTTGTCTTTAGAGAGTTTCATATACAGACTTAAAATCTGAAAGAATCAAAATAAGGAGAATGATCTGAATTCCAAGGAACAGAATACCTGAAAACTATACCAAAGCCAACTATTTATATCACCAGGGGAGGACTATAGCAAAAGTTATAAAAAAGTATTTCACATCAGAACAATATTTGAGTTCATTGGTATTCCATTTTTAGATCAGTTATGGTGCTCTAAAAATGGTCTCATATGTACTCTAAAAGGTTTAAAAGAAACTAGGAGAACAATTATATTAAAATCTAAATAATTATTTGTGATTCAACTGTCTCTCATATGATCAGTAGCAAAAAAACAAAACCAAAGAGAAATCATATAAAAACAACCTCAGACATTAATTTTAAAACCTCCCCTTGCAAATCTTATTAAAATGACGCAAAAGCAGCCAAATAGCAAAGGGGCAGTGAAATTTAGAGTACTTCCTAGGAAAGCATTTTACCCATCACATTACAAATTCTCTCATGTATATTACATCTGAAATTCTGAAAACAGAATAAAATTTAGATCTGAAGCACAGTCACATATCATTGAGAGAGAGTTCAATCACAATGTGCTATCAACTACCAAAGCGCAAAGGTACAGACTTAGCCACCTTTTCTTCCCTTTTCTGTTCTAACCCACACTGAAGCGCTGAACATGCCCCTCAAAACACCCAAGTTCATTTATGCAGGAAGGGCTCCAAATACTAGTGGACAGAGGATGAAGAGGGGAAAATTCCTCAAATATGGGCAAACAAACCCATTTCTGATTCTAAAAGTTGCTCGGCTTTTGGGCCTTAATTTTAGTCCAATGACAGCTTTGAAGGTCTTCTAGTTTACTGAAGCCTCTGGCTCTTGTATAACTCGCAAAGCTACACTACAATGCCATAACAGTATTTCATTTTGGTTGTCAGGAAAAATCTCAGAAGACAAACTGTAGAATCAGTAAAACTAACCACGACCCAGTCAAATGGCATAGCCTTAGACTTCTTAGGATATACAACATTAATAGAGGACAAATTCATTAGATAAAGTGCAGTTCTGGCAATGCAAAAAGCACAGACTTCAGTTTCTGATGCAGCAAGCAAGATGGTAATTCCCCAATGCACCTTTTATCCCACACCTATCCTTTAAAGAATTCATTAATGAAAACTCTTCATTAAAGCCCAGGATATAGCTGAATGCAGGCTTTGTCCGCACAACAGCGTTTACTGTACTGTTTGCTACAGACTATTAAAAGGCTTGGCACCACTTCCACTCCAGTACTATGCCACAGATCTTGACCTACTTAAAAGCTTCACTAAGTTTGGGGAAAGAATCCAGGAAGAAAGTAAACACAGGTTTTCCATAGCAACACCATTTAGGTATATTCTCAAGGCATGGAAGAGACAGAAATGTGGTACATGCCCTGAAGCACAGCATTTGGGAAGCTGTCCTTATCAAAACACGTGAAACAAATACGATCTCTCAAAAAATGGAAATATTACTGGACTTGAATGTTCAGTAATTTTTTTATATACATAAAATAATTATATCTATAATGCAGTTTCCCTTTTTTCTTTTTTCCATTGGTGGGGGGAAGTAAAACATATGATGTGAGATTCTGTTTCAATGTATTGGTAATATATCCAACCTAGAGAATCCATCAATTGTGTCTGAACACTCAAGAGTAGATTACTTACTGCCACCCTCCTTTCCTTTTCAGAAGCACTGCCAAAGGTAAGAGTTTTCACTAAAAATCAAGAGACTCAGAGGAGTTGCCAGTTGAATCCAAAGAAGATCTGATTCGTTTCTTGGCTCCTGGCTATCTCCTCTATAATGCAGTGTTGCTGCCATAGCAGATGGAGCTTCCGGTAACGTTCCCGACATAATTGCAAGGGATTGCCTCTTCTTCATGGAAGAAAAAAGGAGAATACTCAATAAGCGTATCAGAGTAGCAAATGACAAACTGTTCCATTAACAGCACTAACACTCTTAATACCCAGAAAGTATTAAATATTTGTATGAACACCAATTCCAGCAAGTCTACTGGGATGAAAAAAATTCTATATGCAACAAGCAATGACTGCCATTTCCAAGATGACATTTCAGCAATAGCAGTTGTTGCACACTTCTGAGAAAAGCATACTAAGTATTCTTGAGAAAAATAAGAAAGTTCAACAGTACGAAAAAAGTGTATTTTTCCTTTATGAATGGCCCATTCATGACTGGAAACTCCCACCAGGAATTTGAAACTAAACAAGTTCACCAGGCCAACATACACATTACAGAGCTGTACATGCCAGCAGGAAGAGTATGGTAATAAGAAAGAGAGACCCAAACAAAAGGTAAAAAGAAAATAAGTCAAACATTTAACTTACTTCAGACCCGGATCCGTTTCTCCGTATTCATCCAAGTAAGGAGCAGGATATAAGCAGCCCCTGGTTTTACCTTCAATGAGGACAACTTTGCACTCCCTGATTCTTAAGGGAAAAAAAAGCCACATTCAAAATACAACTCCCAGCAGCTTAACTTTTTGGTAAGCTGTATTTTAGGTCAAAGCAATGTTTTGTCATCTCAGACAAGAACCAAGTCCTTTGGCAATGTTGTGAATTTTGACCTTACTTATTTCCCTTTAGTCTTTAACGCACTGAATTCTGGCTAGCTACTTACTTGAGAAACATACAGACTCCAGCTCCACATTGAAGAGCATGAGAAGTACAGGCTCCCAACTCCTCCCCATTCACCAGCTCCTGACAGCAAGTATTCTGGGAACACAACATAGCCCCACAGAATAAACACAATACTGGATGTTTTTGTTCATCATCAGAAGACCGTGGACATCTAAAAGAAAAGTAACCAGGAATTAAAACTTCAAAAGAAATGTTAACTATGAATAATGTTTCTTAAAACGTTAACTATGAATAATAATTCCTAAAAAACAGCAACCAAAAAAAAAGACATCAACCCACAAACAAACGAAACCCTAGGACATATGTCATAACCATACTGACATACTTATCTCCTCTGGCTATGTTTTTACATTGCTTGAAATATTTTATCTGCAAATGTCTGCTTTGAACAGAAGGCTGGACTAGATCTGTTGAAGTCGATTCTAACCCGATTTATCCTATGAGTCACTCTTCCTGGCATAAAGCAGTGCCAACATTCTGGCCTTGTTTTGTCCAGTGCAAAAATAATTTTCAGGCTTACGGACAAACTAAATGCACATTGTACTGGTGAAAAATGACCAGCAGATTAAGCTATAATAATTATATAAGCTATTGTACACGTGTGACTTCACTAACTAAATCATGTGTGTTTTAAGATTTACAATGAACACATGCTGGTGTTGGCCAATACAACCATAACAGGGCCTTCACTTCTGCAAAGTAATTTCTGTACATATTTTTAACACCCGCTACAGTAACTGCAAGACTATAAAAGCGAATAAAAATGACAGAATACCTAGGAAGACAACTAAATGTGTCATGTGTTACCTGAACTGAGAGGCTTGGTTTAGAAGGCAGCTATAGTCTTCAGGAAGCTCTATTAAACTATTTCTTTTCCTAGGATACCTGTGTAAGTGAAAAAGAATAATACAGCTCACAGCAAAGAATGTAATAGATAGCCATAAATTACTGCTAAGCTTTCAGTCCTTTCTGCAAACTTCTGCAGTTCTAGAGCAACTCTTCAGTCCCAGAACTGAGAGGTTTCACATGGGAAATTCAGCATTTTCATGTTCCAGCAAAAGTGATGCAATTAAATTTCATATATAATCTACTTGTATGAGGACACTTCATATTTCAGTTAACTTTTGTTTTTTCGTACAGTTAGCCAGATAACTTGTCAAATAATGTTGTACATTCTCAATGAAAATCACTGCACAAGGAATAATAAACAACCACTTAAAGAAAAATGTACTTTTGGTAGTAGAGCAGGAAGAAGAAAAACACAAGCACTCCAACTTGCCCACAATAGCCACTTCATTCTTTCAAGAGTTTTAAGTTAAAAGCAGAAGAAAAAAAACAATAACAACAAAACCAAACTTACCTTATTGCAATGCTTTTCCCCTTCAAACAACTTAACACCACTGGGTCAGCACACCACCTATTTCAAACAAATGTTTGCAGATGACAGTGTCTGATAATAATATACATTCAGGATCACTAAACTAAACTACTAAGCAATAAGCAAACAAAAAGCAGAGACAAAGCTCCGACAGTTCTAGCTCAAACTGTACAAGGAGAAACATCTATTCTTTACAGTTTTGCTTCAGGAAAAGAATTTAAGTTTGTATACAAGAGAAGAACCTATGTGAAAAACTACACAACTATCAACATGCACGTGAAAACAGAGTTAACAGAGTTAAGAAGTACAAGCAGTCTTCAGGCATGTTCAGGTTCTCAAAGTGGGCTACAATACAGGGGTCCGTTTGGATTATACTTGCTGAAAGCCACAGTGTAGGAAAATACCATACACTCTACTATGAAAATAATTGTTGCTTTTATTTAACCATCACCCAATGGTTATTTTACAATGCTTTACTGCATGTTGTATGTTTGCTTAGAATGGCCACATGTGTATACTAAAAAAATGGCAGCTATTGGCACGATATTGGCACATTACTAAACAGAAGAACTGGTACAGCAAAGACATCTTTCAAGTTACTTCTACAAAAAGGAAAAGGGAGAGAGAACCGTAGCAGATGCTCAATGTAGTACACTTCATTTAACACATTTCTCAACAACCATTAAATTTAGTCTTCTGAAATAACATTCTTCCAAAAAACATATGGGAGCTTGCATGATGGTTTGACAACTGTTACTATTACATTAAACATGTAGCCTCCTTTCTGAAACCTCTGTTTTTGACTGGGAGCACTATGATGGATTTGTTAGCCCTGCCTTTAGTGATTACTTTCTAACGTCCACAAGCACCTACTCTCTGTGTTCTCTAAGAGCATGTCATTGAGCATACATGTTGGAACATATAAGACAAACTTTTTTAATAATTTGCTTGTGAAAATCCTATTAATTTACAAGTAAATATAAACCACAAATGCAATTAATTATAGCAAAACTGCATGTAGGGAATTGTTAGCTATGTGGACCGTTAGTTGGAGTCAACAGCTCAAAACATCCCTACATCGAAGGAATCCAGACAACAAAACAGAACAGAGGCAAAAAAAATCCAGAATTCTGTCAAGAACCAGGAATAAAAATTAACGTAACCAAGTGCTCAAGTGGTCACATTAAATACACGGAGACATTGTTCAGCACAATATAGCAGGATTATTCTCAGAGTTGAGGGAGAATGATGTCTATTTATTTTAACTTGTATTTTTGAATGGAGAATTTTACCAATCGTTTCTTTACTCTTAGATTGCATTGTGTGTAATACTCAAATTGTACCTTTTAACCATTAAGCTAACTTGGACATTTGTCTGTCTATATTGGAAATCCAGAGAAGAAATAGTATAAAGCCTCACCCTGCCAGATATATAGTTTTCCATATTTTCATGTTATACCCTGTATCATGAGCACTTTCGCTGCAGACAGATTAAAAGTAAGCCAATGAACAGTAAGTGGCATACCATGCAAGCAAAGGTTTATTATAACTTCTTTCAGCACTAGTCCCTTAAACTATAATTAAATAAAATATAAAATAGTTCAAGTTTTAAGTGCTTTAAGAAATTCAGTATACCTATCAAACCAATGTTTAGTCCCATACTTAGGACTCTAGTATGAATTTGAGCTCAATCATTTATCAAGAAATTTGATTCAGAAATTCCCATACAGCCACCACAACAGAAATATGTGGCCTGTCCAGTCCCAGTTAGTACCTTTGAAGCAGTGGATTTACTGTGTCCCAATATTCCTGGAAAAGCAGGAATAAATTGGTAGGTAAAGAGAGATAACTACAAAGTGCCTTGAATTGCCCTTCTTCAGAAACTGCAAAAGAAAAAGAAAACATGAGTAACTTAAAGTGCTTTAGCACTGCTGAATAATTCACTCAAAACTAGGAATCTCCTGATCCCTTTTCCATTGTATAATATGCTTCTAACAGCTTCAGCAAGCTCCTAGCTAGTACAATTTGATGTAATTCCACTGACTTAATCAGAGCTGTAATACAATAATAATAAAATACACTCACCACCAATATATCATTGGTAATTCACACATTTGCAACTCCTTTCCATGCAATGAAGGCGAAGACAATCCAGCTTCTCATGCCTGCCCCATGCTATACAAATTAGTACTTCCTTTTCTTTCTAAGCCTTACATTAATGCACTAAGTGTTTTTAAGTTACTGTGAACATTTAAAAATTCCATTCTTCCAAAAAAACAGTAAACAAAGTCAATAAATACATAGATCTGCTTTCTCATATTTACCTTGTAGTAGTTCCTCAGGTGGAGAGACTCCCAGCAAATAATGAAAAAATAAAGCAGCACAGCGGAGGTAAGGCATGATGCCTTTTTTAACACGATCCCACATGTGCCAGCCTGGAATATCCTGACTAAAGCAACTGTAATACACAAATGAGAAATAGCAGTAGTGATTCACAGTGCAAATCCTTCTGGCACTTTCACATTTTGGCTAGCATTGATAGGATGGCAGCTGTGTAGAAGCAACACTGGTGTATCCCAAACCCCGTGAAACTCGGCCACCAGCACCTGACTTATGACTTGCCCTTTACCCAAGAAATGAGTACTAAGCTTATGCAGAACACTTACATTAAGCATTCAAATTATCTTAACTTATATTTTTCAGAATTATAAAAACCAAATAGCCAATACACAGATGATGTCCATCTGTAGGTTCCTCAAGGTAACCTGATTTAAACTGTACATACAGCACCACACGTAGAGCAATTAGCTCGTTTTTTATTACTGAAAGCCAGCAATTTTTTTTAGATGGTTAGAGGTTGTCATCCAGCTGGTGTTTTGAATGCAATTCCACAACAAGGAACAAACCAAACAAATACTCTTTGGGAACAACAAAACCAAGAGAATTAAAAAATTAATACCTCATACTTCATTATAGAACTCAAAACAGTAACACTCATTGTTTAAAATAAAGCTACGGTAATCTCCTTTTTTGACCAAAAAAAAAAAAGGTGCGATGCTAATTTCAGTAACTATTCTTGTAGTTTGAGTGATATGAATATTTAGTCTACATTTCATAGTAAATTTAACTAACTTACAATGTTCCTGCTTTCTAAAATCTTTTAACTTGATTAAATCCACATTTATACGAGGATGATGTTTACAGAAATGTTGACTAGGACTTGTTGAGGAACAAGCACTAAAGCTGTATTGTAACATCACAGACCACTGAGAAATTATTATGGTGATTTTGCTGTTTAAACCCAGGCGCGTCAGAACTAGGAGACAACAATGCAGACAGAAATTAAAACACAAAACACTAAACACTTCAGAGCTGGGTTTCCTAAACTTTGGCATTTAATTGTGTACCAAAGCATCGTAGTACAGTGACCCGATTTTCCAAGATGCACAGCACCTATAACTCTAATCTCATGCCTCAGAAAAACTACTCATATTATTTAAATATCAAATTTTAAATACTTGGAAATCTAGACTTAAAACTTTTAGACAAGTGGGCAGTATTTTCAATTCCTGAGAAACATATCTTAGCAACTAGCTTTGGTGAAGATAAATCAAAGCCCTAATTTGCAAAAGAAGCATCCATATTTTCTGGCTTATTTCACACACAGATACTGAACTACTAAAGAGTCTGTAGCTATACCTATCAAAAAGTCTGAAAAGATGGGCACTAACTCTCAAACAAAGAAGGAACTGTGTTTAGCTTTACAATTCTCCTCCTCTTATAATTTCCTTCTTTCCAGTTTCCATCTATAATTGAGATATCTGAAAAAAAAACCAAAACCCAAAAAAACGAATCCAGGCAAAGAAAAAAATAACTCCTATAGTCAGTGGCTGTGTTTCACTCCACAATGGATACAGGCATTTTTCCATCCTTTCATCATTTACTCTGTTGTCCCTAAAAAGTAGTTATTTTAAATAAAATGTTCCTTTTACCCACTTCCCTATTTTCCATATCCACAAGGATGGGAAGAAAGCACAAGGCATTGTGCTAAATCCCCATGCAAAATTTTGTTTTCCCATTTTCTGTGTTATTCAGGTCAATCCCTATAGCTTGTCATCTTTCTAGGAACAGGCAATGCTCTAACTGAACTCTACTTACCCACTGGTGTATTGGTAAACCTCTCTACAGAAAGACTGTGCAGACCGTGCCTCCTCACTGTTGTCAGGTGGTTGAGCATCAGGGGATTCTACACACAAAAAGATGAATCCCACTGTAAATGCACTTTATTTGTGACACACAGCTCTCTTTTTACACATATTAAGCTCTACTTTTCTTTATTGAAAAAATTGCATTAGAGAAATAGCTCCACTTTATTTTGCTTAACTCTTTTCTATTTGCTGTTTTTAACCTAACAAATGTTCTCCTAAAAAATCTTGCTATAAATAAGAATCAGGATTGCTGTCTCATTGCTTATACTCACATAAAAACTGCTTCCTTCCTTTGAACTTCTGAGGTTACTGTCCTACACAGATAATGCTACAGGATTTATTTTTTAATTCCCATCATGCTGAAGATAAAGAATAGTAGCAGCTAGGAAGCCTGCAGGCTACTGACAGTTTTTAACAGTAGTATGAAATACAGAAAAGTGAAACCCTCTCCTATTAGTTGATAGGATTACGTATTTTGGCTCTAGGTATTTACTAGATTGAAGGGTACACATCCACGTTAACTGTCATTGCACAGCTCAGAGTGTTGCTGCTGGGCAGAGCTTTGCTTCTCCAACAAGTTAAGAGCAAAAAGTTACCACTCAGGAATGACTGACTGGATCGAGTACTGATATATCAATAACTATTTCATTTTCTTAGGCTAAGCACGCAGAAGTGATATAATAAAATGTTCAAAAAATTATGTACTGCTCTTTATTTTTCACTGGAAACAGTTACTACTACCTAGCACTGTCATTTATTTGAGGAAGTTTACAACTAGAAGACATTAATGGTATCCATCCATTATTTTTAAGATATTGTGTAAAAGTGACAGAATAATCGAGCCCAAATACACACCTACCTGTTGCTGAAGAGACGACGATTTGTGTTATGTGTGCCAGTGTTGTCAGATGGAAGAGGTAGAGGTGGTTATAGGCTGAACTAATCGATGAAGGTTGCAAGTCCACAGCATCCTCCCAGTACAAAGATGGAAATGATAACACAATTCCCACCTACAGTGAAAGAAAAGGAGCAAATATTAAAGTAAAGGAAATCTGGTAATAGCTACACGGTTAATAGAAATTCTCAGGATACATTCATCTTTCATTTCTGTAATCAATTTAAACATGTCCACTTAACTTGCTAGTTTTAATTCACAAACAGTAGCAAAAGCTCACTGGAAAACATTAATCATTTGTCCCCTCTTGTGGGGCCAGGTGGTGATTTGTTAACTGAAAACAATAAAGATATTACTGCCTTAGTGGGCAAAAAACAGTGGGATTAATGGGCAGAAGCAAGGACGCAGAAGGGAGGAAACCGCAGGCTGAAGATTGTTGCTAAGAGCTCTAGGTATTTGTCCTAAAAACAGACTATGCAGGGTTGGGAAACAAGAAACGATAACTGAGCTATTTGGGCAGGTGGAAAAGTACTGCCTTGACAAGGCAGGGGTATAAAAGGGATTGTTTTTTCCTCAAAAAAGGTTTGACCCCCAACTCAGAGTCCATGCCTCAATACGCTACACTCTCTAGCATATAGGAAAGTCGGATATAGTTCCATTATAATTGCCAGTTTACAGACACATTGGGAAAGCTTGTCCAATTCCTAGAAAACTTAATTTCTGGGTTTTGACATAAGACAAAACACATCAAAAAAAGTGAGAAGAGAGACCAAGCATTAGTTAAAAAGGCAAGCAGGGCAAAAGAGATTTTATTCTGCTGGGTTTGGTTATTTGCTTGCTTGCATTTTGTTGGCTTTTTTTGTTGTGTGGTTTTGTTCCTTTGGTTGTTTTAACAGTAGAATAAACAATAATACAGATTTGTATTAAGAAAAGAAAGAAGGTAGTGACACTGAAGATGAAGGAATCAGAAGGTAATGAGAGATCTGTTGAGAGAAAAGGAAAGTGAGGGAAACAAGCTGAATAGGTGCATTTTTTAGGGTTTTTTTTGAGGTTTAATAGCAATGAGAGCAGTAAAAAGATGATTGAGACTGCAAGCACAAAATTTAATAAGAGTGAGATAGCAAAGACTTGAAAGCTAGAAGAACAGCAGAACTAAAAGTAAACACTTGTATACAGCAGTTATATGTAATCATTTGCTCTCACGCAGTCCTCGTGTATAATCATTTGACTCATGCAAGTAAACAGATAAGGCAGGACTATCTACAAGGTAAAGTACACAAAAATGCATGCTCAAAAAAAGAAGTATTAAAATGAAGAATGAAATGAACCTGCTTACCAAAACGTGGAACATATCTACTTCTAAGAGGGATGGAGTGTCCTCCACTTTAAAGTTTGGTAGAAGAACTACAAAACAAAGATATCAATTAAGCATTTGATATGTATTTTCTTCTTTTGGATTGAACTGCAATATCAGAATCTGATTTTAGAGCTTCTATCATTTCTGTATTTTCATCAGAAAATGTTCAAGTCTCTGAGCTAAGAAAGTATCTATTTAATTAGCTGCCTACCACTGCTTCAGTTGATTGGGCATGTGGAAATACCTAAACAGATGCACAATCAGCTCACAATTTTAGTGACTACATCGTCACAATTTTAGGATAAAAATCTTTGATTCATTTCTCCAGCTCTAATAAAGCACACTGTGTTAAGGGTGAAGTCCACATGTGTATTTAGGCACTGCAACACTAGATGCCTCACAATCTAACCCAATACAACAGTCTAACCTAAAAATCCTATTGAAAACAAGGCAAGTGAAACAGCGGCATTCACAAAGGCCACCGTGCTAACCCAATCAGTAAGAAACACTGAGGGTAGCTGTGTGTCAAACTAGCTCCTCCTTGAGACCAAAATATCTTTAGGTAGGCTGCAAGGTGCCTTTTGAAAGTACAAGAAAGATGAAGTCTCACAATTAAGAGAGAGGAATACCTCATTTGTGGCTTTATCTGCCTGTCTAGCACTGAAATAGAATAATTTTGAACACTGCCAGAAACAGATTGTTAAGCATTTGTAAATAATCCAGATCTAAGTGTCTCCAGGCCTACATAATCTGGCAGAGGATTTTGGGGGGACTTCAGTGATACAGATCTGGGTTAATAGATTATTGATTACTTAAATTCAAGCAATATTCCATGATTGCAAGCAACATTCGAGAAACTGAAGTTATCACTCTTTGTCAGCGATCTAACCTTTGGTTCTATGCTGTATTCACGTGCATGCCATTTTGCAACAAAAACGCCTGCAACACAAAAGGTAGTAAACAAAAAGAATACAATACCTCCTAGAAGACGAATCAGATGTTTCTGAATCAGTACTTGTGGTGATGTTGTTCTCTGAGCAGATGCAAACTGCACTAATGCTTTAAGGCCACTGTGCTACAGTGCAAGAGAAAGCAGTCGGACATGAAAAAAGGAAAGCTCTAACAGTGAAATAAAGCTGTAAAAGCATATCTTCTTCTACAAACGGAAAAAACATTGATAAGTGAAGTTAATATGAACTTCCAAGTGTAAGTAGAAAGATTATTCTTCCAAAATGTTCTCGGCTATCAATCTAAATACTGAGATTCCCTCAATAAAGAATGACCTCAATGCTAGCAGTTACAACAGTAAGGGTTTTTATATACATCTGTGTATTTTATATATCTATATCATTTTTGGTTTAAAATGTGTTGTATATTTTACTTGCCCATACCTGTCTATTTTGTAGAGATCCAAATAAGGGCTTGCCCTCTGTTTCCAAGAGGTTTTCTTAAAATTAAACACAGAAAAAAATCAAGTTGCTTTGTTCTACAGGAACTAAGATAACATTTCTGTTACAATACACTTAGTCCAAGATTTATTCTTAGCATATGTACTCATCTTTAAAGCACAACGTTATTCTGATAAGAGAATTCTTTTGAAAAATCTAGCCTAATGGTATTAAGCTTTTTCCCAGATAAATAGTTGTAACAAGCTTCTAAAACATTTGGTTTTCAATCTCGCTAACTATGGATTTAAAGGAAGGCTGTTTCACTTGAATGATAAGACGTTCTATGGATTTAGTTGTATTTTCAGTTAAGCTTATACAATGCTCAAACACGTCAAGGTATGCTTTCAGGGACGATATACAACCATCTTACTCTGAGATTTGCACTAATGAATTTGATGGTAGTTTAACAAATATATTTTGCAAACAAAATTTCCGAGCTGGAATACAGTTCACCCTTCCTCCCTAAGTGCATTGGTTCTAACAAGATAATAAAGCAAAAATAAGCCAATAAGAAACCACATTACTCAACTGAGCAAAAAGATAACAATTCAACAGATTTAAATCAACTTTTTGTGCTTTAGTTGCTTCTCAGAGATGAATCTGTACAGTTCAAGATCTTGGAATTTTTTTTTTTCTTATTCTCTTTGGGGATTCTTTTGTCTGGGAAGTTTTCAGTTGTTTGTTTTAAACTCCCCTTAAAAAAAAAATGTGTTTTAACTTAGCACTTCCATACATCAGTTCAACACAATGTGTGGAACTGAGGAAACACAGGAAAAATCAGACTTGAATTTTGAAGCGTCTGGCTTGAGGCAATAAAAAGCAACTCACATCCCTCAAGTCAATGATGCTTTGAACCTCCTCTAGAGACTCCAGTAACACAGGTAGCTAAGGTTCCTTGTCTAGGCACCTTGGTTACATGCCCATTAAATTGTTCTAATGCTGCACCTTATGACTAGAAGCGATGTAGGCAGTTTTGCTTTACCATTTCATGGAAGCTCGCTCTATTTATAAACAAAAATTAACTCAAGGAAGTGGCATGGCCTAGGACAGGTCAGATTGTCACAGTGGTCCCTCTGGTTTTATAATCTTGGCCTTGTAAGGCATCTAAATTTTCCTACTTCTGACGTACACTTTTGATACCACATTTGTGACAACAGTTATTGCATTTATACACTTGCTGGCAAACATCCCTGACAGCCACCAAGGTCTTCTTTTAAGATATCAAATGAAAACAATCTAAACAGCACTAAATGCATTAATGCTAATAGAGCTGGGTGGCTTCCAGTCTCTTCATAAGAATTCTTCAAGGATAGAGACAAAGAAATAATGAGCAAGGCAGCACTATTTCACAGCTGTTAGACATTTGCTGTGCGGGAGATGTCTGCAGGTCAATGACCTTTGGCAGCGTGAAGATACTCAATGAACATGCTCAATGTTACAATTAATAACATGGACCGTGCTCACTCTGTTCTCCTAGATTAAACTCGATTTTGGCATTCCATATCTTATTTTATAAACTACCATCTAGCATAAACATCCTATTATTTATATCAGATTATAGATTACCACTATTATTAGATATGTAATTACGCATCATATACATTGTTATACTATCACATATTGCTCTTATTTATGTAGAACTATTATTATTAATACAATCAGACTGTATAAACTTACACAATCAAACCACTGTAAGATTTTCAAGTCATAAGAAGAAATAAACCCAAATTACACTTTACCTATACACTGGATGGTAAAAGCACATGTGCTCCACGTCATCATAGGAATCCGGTAATCAGTTTCATTTGGAGCAACTTTTAGACCAACTCTATAAATGGTGGTGGCAAAGAGAATAAGCATCTCCTTGATACTACTTGAGTATTTGGCTCTGCAAAAGCAAGCCAAGATAATTTCAGTCTGAATTAATAATAGAGTTATTTACTTACCAGTCAACCATTAACTAAGAAAGTCTAAATTATTTATGAAAGAATCCTTGAATACAAAGGCCCTGTCTGTACAGAGGAGAAAAAAAATGACTAGCTTCTAGCAGTAAACAAGTACCTTAACATAACAAGCTCTAAAAATTAGAAGATTAGGAGCTGCCAGGCTGGAAGGAGTCAATTTAAGTACGCATACTGTATTATAGTTCACATTCAAAAAATGCAAATATTTAAATCAAAGTAAAATACCATTAAATAAAATGCAAGTAAGCAAGTGTAATTGTAAGTGCTGGAGTGAAAAATATATGCCATCTCATAAGGCACTAAAAATGGAAAGGACATTTAAAACGTATTTTACAACGGTTTTTAGCATTTAAGCTCCTTTCAGCTGACGCTGGGTTAGTTTATGTAAATGCAGTTACATTCAGAAAAGTGCCTAGGGAAAAACACATACAGTTTTAATGGCTTGTGTTTTTTCAATGTCATGCACTGAACTTCATAACAGAAATACACGACATTCATATTAATTCTCCAAATCTCTGCAGCCAAAACAATTGTACCATGAAGTCAGGGGTTCAGCCAGGCTCATAATTAAACACCACACTGTTTTAACACAAACTATAAAATCTTTCCCATGGAGATGAGTTACCAGGAAACAATTCAATTCAAGGTTCTGAGGACATTTTTACAAATACCAAATATGTATAAATACTTTGCATAACTATGTAAGTCAGAAGCAGCAGAAATAGAGTACTTATAGCGTGATCTAAAAAGCAGACAGCTGAGTACACTTCAAAAGTGTCTACCCATTTATTCTGTAGTGGGACATTTATTCTGTAGTGGGACAGCGTTTTCACCCACTGGAATAGAAACAGACAATACAGCCCTATTCCTTTGAGTCATCTATTTTGCATTATTGCACTTAACACCAAGTGAAATGTATTCCTGAAACAGACATATAGCAAGAAACTTATGACAGACAGACATTAAATAACTTGCAGAGAGGCACAGGAAGTTACCCAAATCATTGGAATTGTGGATTAGAAAATTCCAGACTCCTAGCTTCGTACCAAGAACATAAGAACTACCAGACTGGATTTGACCAAGAGGTCCATTTAGTTCTGCACAGATCTGATATTAAGTGAATGCCTACAGAAAAGTATAAATAAGCCCATATTCAGACCAAGCAAATCACATGCCTTTCTTTCAATACAAATCATGAAGTATACCTAGGTTATTTTAGGGAGAATTAACATAACGCAGAGAGCACTACCAGTAATACTTACGAGGACTGAACTCCAAAACTAAGGATGGAATGGAATTCCAAAGCAGAGCTCCCGACTCCCTTGTTGGCGAAAGCTGGAAGATTTTGTTTCTCTCCTTCCAGAAAAAAAATTAGAACCACATTAAAAAAAACTAAAGAAGTTGTTACAGTTTTTGCAAGTCTAACACAGTGAGACGTCTTTTAATTTTAAATTTGTTTGAAAATAATTATAAACAGATCTCACCGGTCAGACTGTATTCTAGCCCTCCTCCTTAAGTAATATTTTCTTCTATTCCGAGAAATATGAAGATTAAAAGTAGTACTTTGCTAGTGAGGTAAAAGAAGTACTTTACTGTATTATAAGAGTGCAAGGAATATGTTGATCCTCTGCACCTTCTGTTTTTTGAACACTCATTCATGTTTTTATTTTGGCCCTTAAAATTTAATTTTTCTCTTTTATACTACATCACTGTCAATATAAAAGTTTACAATAGTTAACATTTCAGTGTTAGATGGTGGCTACCCTCTCCAAGGGTACAGAATTTTATTCTACAGGAAAGATGGGAAGAATTTAACAGAAACCATAAAGAGGGCACCATGAAATCAAGACTTCAGCTAAGAAAGGGCCATGACTTTATCCCCAGCTTTATGTGATAGTGACTTGACTGACAGGAGAACATATTCTTTATTTGAAGCATTAGATATGCTGCAGAAAACCTTCAAAACTAGGATAACAAACCTTTAGCATTTTTCACACTGTAGCCCGATATCCTGACTATGATAGTCTCCAGCCACCTTGACAGAGACAGAATTTGAGCTACTGCCTCTGCATCCTCACTGCAAACAGAAACAGAAAGTGGGTTTTACTTCAACACTCAAAGAAACACCTTATCTTTAAAAATAGAGGACGTGTTCAGATCGAAACAATAACTCAGTACTTGCACACTTTTGCTGGCTTTGTAAATTTTGAGTGAACAGTATAAAATGAAGCGTTAGGCTAAATACTAGATCTAGGTACTTTCTCATTTGATATCAACTCCAAAAAAACCAGCTAATCCAAAACCGTTTAAAAGAAAATTGACTACAAAGCAGTATATTTGTCTGAATAGTCAATAAGGAGAGATGCAGTCTTTTATACAGATGAGGAAGGTCAGACCAAGTTTTCCTTCCAAATATTTGAAAAGCCAACCAGCCCCAAAGTAAGTTTTCCTCTTTTTTAAATTAAAGACTATGCAATCTGGTAATTCACCTGTTTATTTTTTGAGTCTGCAACGGAACGATAGGAATCACGGTATTGCACAGAGATTTGCAAAGTGGACAAAGATACTCTCCATTTTCCAGGTCAAATATCTGTTCAACATGTAGACGTTGTCTAAAGTTCAGCTGCATGGCTTCGAAGTACCTAAAACGTTGAAAAGGAAATCACTAGAAAGTGAAACAGCTCAATTATAACATGAAAACAAGTGTTCAAGTAATTAAAAGCATTATTATCTAGCAAATACCTATCCAAACGAACAAAAAAGTATTTTCGTTTGATGTGTAACTCTCTCACGTGCTTTTATGAGGAAACAAAACAAAACCATTGAGCACATAGATGAACTCATGCAAAAATTCACAGTATATCACTCATGCAAAAATGATGGCACCTTTTCCTTGCTTTTCAGATGTTTTTTAAATTTCATTAGCATTTTTTTTTTTAAGAGAAGCAGTCCTTAAGTTCTCTACTCTCTCCTCACAACATTTTCAACATAATCATAGAATCATCAGGTTGGAAAAGGCTTCTTGGATCATCAAGTCCAACCATTCCTATCTGCCACTAAATCGTGTCCCTGAGCAATTAAACACTGTCTCTAACATCTATTATACAACTCATTACAGCAAGGTAAAACAGGGATTGTAAATATTTTCATTTTACTTTAGGAAAAACTACTGGTGACATTTCATGTCATGGCAATGACTGAGCCTCATGATGAGGCAAAGAAACTGTAAACATCTAACAGGAAAAGAGAATAATTTATATTACAATATCACATTTGAGCAGCTTCATGCTCTAAAGGAAGCTAAGAAATAGCTATTATCTTTTTATAAGTTTCATTATAATTTTACCCACTCAATGGATGCAGTAAGCCTTCAAATTTCATTACTGATGGTGTTATTAGGAATAAAAAGATCCAACGTTAAAATCTTCTTGCCTGGATGCAGTCAGCTAAATTCAGTACTGATGTTCAGAGTGAGTATGTGGGATCTTAAAGACAGATACGAAATTATCTAACTTTCCCACTAAGGTAATAACTAGATTTTTTTTTCCCCCGCTTTAAATCATACATCTTAAGGGAAAAATAAAATCTCATTTATGTAATAAGAAAGTGTGCATGTGGTGGCATCTGCACAAGTTCTAATGATTAGAGAACATTTAGGAAAGTATTCCATCACAATCAATAAAAACATTTATTTTCTCACATTCAAACAACTAAGTTTGTAAGCAACTCCTCTTCCTCGTACACAGCATCTACAAAGACACTCCATTCATTTGAACCCGTACTGTTTTAAAGAGTATTTTGCAGTATTCTTAGGCTGCACAGATACTCTAGAAGGGTGTGGCAGACATCATTGAGAGGAATATTAGTAAGTTAGAATGTCTGTTATGTAATAAATAAAAGACTATACTCAAACCTTCAGTGCCATCCCGTATGAGAAGAGCCTGTTGTCCATTTTAATCCCATTTACCCATACAGCAATTCATCTGTTCTTAAAAAGAGCAAGGGAATCGAGCTCCAATGTTGCACTACTTAGATCTACGCAGATGTAGATGGATCTGCCAAGAGCAGATGTATTATACTCAAGGAACAAACCTCTGTATCATTTTAAGTGCGTGCACCTATTTATTCTGTACCAATGTTTAATTGTAAAAAAGAAAAAGATATATTTATACACACGCATAGAAAAGTAAGTGAAACACTAGAAGTGTAGTTGGATTATCTTTTAGAGCAGAATGGCACAACTACTAACAACAAATGTCAAGAGACTGTTTATGTCATATCAATGCAAAATAGCTTGCAACGGCATGACTCAACTCTATATGTTGATAACACCTCAGTGAGATTATTTCTATTATCATTTCCCATTATTTATCATGTTTAGAATTGCCAGACCTATGCAGAGTCAAATGCAGGGAGCATTAGCTGTGCTCTGTTTAATCCTACAAAGGAAGCTGCAACCAGGATGACTATAATCTGCAAGCTAAGTAAGTCAGTCTTTTAATATTTAAGGTTACATTCTAATCCACCATACTTAGTCTAAATTGCGGGTTCCCCCAAACAATAGAAATTGAGTGAAGCATTTAAGAACTGTATCAATTCTTCCCTCCTACTTTTTATTAAGAGTTTGTTCACCAATAGGGAAGCGGTAGGAAAGAAATATTGGTAGATTTAACCATCCGTATTCTATTCTAAACACCACATTCTTATTTAAAGATTCAGTGGAATCTATCAGCTTCATCCCTAAGTACTGACCTGGTCACAGACTTTCAGAGGCAAAGTACTGTTGCTACAGAACACTCACCAGGAAAACTCCTACTGGTTCTCATTGAATTGCTAAAAATAAATGTACTAGATATGGTTTCTTTTTCATGATCACTTTTAGCCCATGGATTTTATTTGCATAAATTTGTTAGAAATTCTTCTTTGGGGCACAAAAGGAAAATACTTTTGATGGTGATTTTCTTCATGAGGTCAAAACTCCTCGTGGCACGTTTCATTTTCAGACAAGTACAAATAGTCTTGACTCCTAAATTAAATATCCACTTACTGTACTGTGGTTTTAGTGTGCATGTAGATGTTTTGGAAAACAGAACGATAAAAAAACCCCCAAACATTTAAAGGCTTCAAAGACTCATCCTTACTTCTGCCAGCAGGCTGCATGCATCACATGGCCACAGCTTCCTGTGTGGGTCCCACACGGTAAGTCAGGGTGCATGAAGAGAGGATCTAGCGTATCTAGAAAGACACAGCAAAAAGAAATTATTGAAAGAAGAATAACGGAATTTCCCATCAGTATGAACAGAAATTAGCAACAGTATACACATAACACAAGCCTTCAGATTTTGTTTTCCCACAGCTTACACAGTCTTTTCCAGACAAATACTCCAGCAAAGGAATCACACTGAAGGGTCTTCCACTAATTATGAAGAAGCAATAGTAAAAATAAATAAAAAAGGTCTTCAGTACTCAAATAGGTCACTTCCATTTAAGGTTTTCATTTATTTGTTATTATATTTTTTAAATAAAAACAAAAGTAAACTTAAGGACAAGCTTAGGCGTTTCTCCAACTAATCCCATATATATTCAAATGGCTGACATGAACAGCACTGCCACTATCTGCCTTTCTGCTGTGGGAACAAGCATTTTTACACTTATTTAGATCTTCAAATTAAAAAAAGAGGTCTTACAAGCCTAATTCTAACTGATGAGTTGCAGAAGACCAGATAGTAGAAAGAAGTGCTATAAATAATATCCAGAAGTGGCTTTAGGAAAAAGGAATTTAATTCTCTTCTTTTTACAGTTATTTCAATAGCCCAATAACTCACTGCAGAAAGCTTACAAGTGCATCCAAGTACAAGAGCATAGGAATTAATTTCTACTTCAGAGTATCAAATAAGAGAGAAAAAGGATGCAATTAGCATATGGTCTATATAGAAGTTCTATACAGCTGGCTCAAAATTGCCATTATTAGTAGCTCACTCAGAAAAAGAAAACAGATCAAACAGGATTCTGTAGGAGTCTGTCCTGGTTCTAGGACTACTGTATTTGTTAATGAGTCAAGGGACGAAACACAAAACATCTTATTAACTGAAACAACATGGTTAAAGGTTTGCAAGCATGACAGAACAGGGCAATACCCTAGAGAAATAAGAAACAATGCTGACTTCCCTTTGCTTTAGAATTCTATCTGGTAACATTCAAGAGTGTACTTCTAAACTAAAGCAGGAATAATGAACTGCACAAACACAGACTTCTAAGCTATTTGCTAGACAGCAGCATTATTAAAAAAATAAAACACAGGGTTCATTTTGCATGAGTTGACCAGAAATCAACAATACCCTATTATAAAATAGAAAAATAGCGTATTTGAAAATAAGAACTACAAATTTAAACTACAAGTTGTAACATACTTGCTGCATAATGGCAATGAACTAGAAAATACCTTGAGAGCACTTACAAGCCTCCAATTTTATTATCTTTCAACACTGCATCCTTATTCCTTATATATTCATTAACTTGAATAAACAGAATTTGAAAATAATATTGACTCATCTTTACAAGAAGATACGGACAGATAAATAGAGAATGTATATTCATAGAATCATAGAATGGTTTGGGTCAGAAGGGACCTTAAAAATCCAGTTTCAACTGCCTTGCCAGGGACACCTTCCACTGGATCAGGCTGCTCAAAGCCTGATCCAGCTTGGTCTTGAACACCTCCAAGGATGGGGTATGCACCACTTCTCTGGACAACCTGTTCCAGTGCCTCATCACCCTCACAGTAAAAAATTTCTTCCTCATGTCTGATCTAAGTCTCCCCTCTTTCACCTCAAAACCATTACCCCTCGTTCTATCACTACACTCCCTGATAAAGAGCACTTGCCCAGCTTTCTTGCAGGGCCCATTTAAGTACTGGAAGGTCACTATAAGGTCTCCCTGGAGCCTTCTCTTCTCCAGGCTGAACAACCTCAACTCTCTCAACCTGTCCTCATATGGGAGCTGCTCCAGCCCTCTGATCATCTTCGTGCCACTCCTATGTACTCAAAAGTACTGTCAATGTTAATCGTCAAGGTGAATGCACTGAAGTTATCTAGACATTGTTTCAACTTTTCTTATCCTGCTCTGGACTGCATTTCTCTCATTAACAGCTATCAAGCACATGATCTTGAAGTATTATTAATTTTCTTTTTCAAAAACAGAGCAAAAAAATACTCACTAACTTAAGTTTTCCGTTTTCTATTTATTTTTTTTCTTTCCCTTAAGTAACTCGACTAAATCTCTCATGTTTAATTAACTGTAACTTACAAAAACAATCTGGTTGGTCTTTGTGTTTGCTGCTACCAATAAGCTATTATGCAACTTTAACACTATTTTTTCTGTTAATCTCCTGCACCTTTTTTTTTTCCATTAATCAGATGTTATCATATGATCCTTGTTTAAATTTTTCTTGGTTTTTATGCACTGCTTTTATTCTTGGACATGGAAAAAAAAACCCAAATCCTCCTGAGGCTGTCGTATTGGCCTCTGATATGTTCATGTATTTCCTGCATATTGGGAAAGTTTGTTAGTGCACTTGAATAAACAGGAACTGGTAACGTTCTTGGATTTTTTCCAGAGTGACCACTCCTACTCAATCTCCACATTTTATAAAATCTTCTTGTGAGATTAAAGCATTTTCTGATTTCCCAGAGACAAATCAAAAGTGTCATGCTATTCTCATTTTTAACTTCTAAAGCACAGATTTTGGAACAACTTAAAAATTTTCTTGTTATTAAGCATGTTATTGCCATTTAGCAATCTGACTGAATGCAGAGTTTAATTAGCTTCAAAGGGTATGAGCTCTAGGTACAGAACTGCTTGTAGTCTAAAATGAGAAAAATTGCTTACCCCCTGAGAGTTCAAGAATTCTGCTCCTGTTCTGAGTTAAGGCAGTTGACTTCTGGACACAAGCAGACAATACCATGGCAGCACTTTCTAACTTGACTTCCTGCTCCTCCTGACAAAGAATACAGGTCAGAACTTCTTTCTCAGAAACAGATGGACCTCGTTTGGGACCCAAAGCAATTCTGGAGTAATCAATTGCCGAAGGCATGCTGTAAAACCAGGAGTGACACAAATACAAAGTAATCAGATGGCTTTTTCTAAACAATCTTAGTCTTCCAGTCAGCTAAAAATGTCATACGCTGCTAACATTTCTGGTTTTATACCAAAGTACTTTACAAAACCAAATGATGACCAAAACCATGAAGAAATACCTCACTAAAATGCAGTATCCTCTACAAATAGAAATCAGAAGTCAGCTAACATAGAATAACACAATTACATGGATTCAGAGAGCAGGGAATTCAAGAAGCTGTATTCCATGCAGATGGGACGAAATATATATTGAACTTGGACATCTTAAAATTGTTTCAAATTCTTGAAGAAAACAGACTGAAAATGAATGCCACTACCTTAATTCAATACTTAATTGTGTGACACAATAAGCTTCCACATATTTAAATATTCCTTATTCCAAGGAATATTCAACAATATTCAACAATAATTTAGAGAAAACAAGTTATTAAAGATCAAAGCACACAGAAGTGATCTGCGTCTTTCTTCCAGCAAGTATCTTTATTTTCCTGATTAGTTCTGTGCAGCCCCAATGAGCACAAAATTGTATAGTATATTGTTAGAGCATCTGTAGAATAGGGAAAATCCATACCAATAAAATCATAACCAATATAAATCAAATACCTTCAGTATGAAATAAGATTTTAAAAACTAACAGAAATATATCAGCAATTTGAGCTACAAGAAGCACATCATCTTCATTGCAACTTGAGATTAAGGCATATTGGCTTTAAGATCGTTTCCAAATTAAACACTTCAATTTTCATATAAAGGTAGTTACCTACAGTTAATGTTGTTAATTCAGCAGCTTTCTAATGACTTTTTTTTTCAAATATTAAGCAATGTAAGTATCCACCATTTGAAGAAGGAATTCATTTTCTTCTGGTTTATCATATGCTGCTCTACAAAGTTAGTCCAGTGTTCTTACATTAGAACATGTGCTAGCTTACACATAATTCTGTAACAAAAGATGACTTGAAAGTAAATAGACATACAAGTTTGCTGCTGGGGTGACACAGTCTGTCCCGTGAATGTACTTTCACAATTTTCATGTAACATAATGAACTTATGCAGCAGGTAATTAACTCTTCCCATCAGAACTCTGAACGCATGATTTTTCCTACCTTTCATCCTCCATAACAGTATCTTCTTTCCCCTGTGCCTCCAGCGTGTTTTCATACAGAAGCTTATGGGTTTCAATGAAATTCTTCTGCAGCGCAGACATCTGGGCCATTATTTTCTGACGGTGCAACCTAGCTGCTTCTGCCTTTCTCTTCCGCTCAGCTTTCTCTTTATCCTGAGTGCTCTGTGTCTTACAATAAAGCAGAAGAAAGAAATCACGGAGAACACCAAAAAATGAGAAGAATCTTTCCCCAAATATATGCATTCTAACCATTCAGATCAAATTCCTTAACTGACAACACTCGATTAAAAAAAGTTAATTCCTATCTGAAAATCATAAAACAAAATTTTAGATGTTGACTAAGGCTCATTAACCTGGTCAGAAGAATGATTTCTGAGGGGTCCACAAAAGGTCACTACTACAATCCCATGCCCGAATACAGGACCAATAATACCCAATACATTTTAATTAGGTGCTTGCCTGTTCTTTAGTGCTTGTCAGAAACTTCAGTGAGGGTAACATCACAAACCTCACCCAGTGTATTGTTATTTCCCCATAAATGAAACCCCTACTGAGTATCCTGTATCTCCCTTACAGGAATTGAAGAAAATTTTATCTTGAACTATCTACGGATGATATAACAAACAAATTGTTCCCCCGTTTACGTGGCAGCATTTTATTAATCTGAGGATTGATTTTCCCCTGTTCTTCTGTATTGTAGACCAGAGAACTATTCTTCCAATATTTCCCCACGCATCATGCTTTCAAAAACTATAAAAACAGTATTTATATGCTTTGGAAGAAGTGTAGAATTCAAAAACCAGAGGCAGACTTAATTAAAATGTATAGAACCTAATTCATCTTATACTTAAAGCACAAATTCAATGTTTCACACACTGCTTCAATTCACAATACCACTACTTCTTGAGCAAATGAAACAACAAATTGCCCCACAAGTAGCGCAAGTGTAAGAGTCTCATGTGTTACTGACTTCTGTATTTTGTTACCTTACCAGATATCATGACACTTTTTTTGAAACTAGAAATAGAGCATATGCTGTGATAGGTTTAGTGCTATGCATGCAATGACCAGCCAAGAGATTGCTTGGCAGAAAGCAGTGGCCAAATCAAATGCCTGTGTGCACATTATCTAAGTGTCATTAGATTTTTCTTTTCTATTCAACTACCAATTTAAACAATCAAAAAAACCTCCATAGGACTCCAGCAATCACTGAAATCTCCATTTCACTGTGTCAATTTACCAATGGATTCAAAAGTTATTTTGAGACAAGGGGGAAGAGACTGCTACACAGAAAGAATAATCGCCTAAGCCTGATGCCTTCATACAATCAAGGCAAAGCAGATTAACCTCTTGGTAGGTCACAAGTTACAAGACATCATTTTAAGTAGATTTGTATTTCCAATTATTGCACAACGACAATATAATAGAAAAAGTGATCAAATCAAAGATAAGAAATGGAGAACTTGCAAGTATGATCAAATCCAAATTATCTGCCGATAATTCATGGAACATGCTTAGCACAAATTTTATTTATTAAAAATATTAATCTTGGGTTTGCAGGCAGTACATCAGAAATTAAAATTTTTAAAATTACTGGTTTATGTAACAATACTTTTAGGCACCTTTGTGAAAGCAGCCATTCAAAACATTAAAATACAAGGCTTCCAGGGAACATTTTTTTTATTATTACCTCATCACCTTTTATAGCTTCTGAGCCTGACGTAGCTGCTACTGTTGTCAAACTCGACTTTTCTCTCAATCTTTTCACTGTGTCAAACATCTAGGAATAGACACTTAGATGTTAAAAATAAGACACAACTCCGCTCTTATTACAACATAGACAAGATTAAAGCTCGATATTTAGTTTCACATTATTTTCAGATTTACAAATTTATGTAACATACGCTCTTAAGTAACAAAAACATCTGAGATCTCATCTGCTCTCCTGTAACACTGCTGTGCCTGCATCCTAAAGCTGATGAACACAAAGGAAATTAAAATTCGTCCTAATTTTCCAGATTTCTAGCACTAAAACTGCTAAACAGCTAAAGCATCTGTACATCAGAAGAATGGACAGAGACTGCTAGCTTATTTCAAGCAGGTGATGTGGATCATGTCATGGGGCTAGGCACTAAAATCATGCAAAAACCTACACACCTAGCACAGAAAGGTTTCTACCACATACCATATGATTTAAAACTGAGCCTTCAATTTTCATTTACTGCTTTCTCCAGCTATCTTTACTTTAAGAAGCATCTAGCAGTTTTGATAATACTGAATATTCTACATTTACTACATGCATCATTAAAAAGTTATGTATAATTTTTGAAGTATATTTTCAATTTTGCCCTGAGAATTTCAGAAACAATTTCTCATTCCAACTTGCCTCCCTAATGTACCAGGAGAGTCCAATTTTAGTAGCTGAGGGTAGTCTCGGAACTCTACTACAGATTCTTACCCTCTTTTCCAAGAGCACTGTTCTCTACGTTGGCCACCTAAAAACAAAGGGCCACCTAAAAACAAAGGGCCACCTAAAAACAAAGGGCCACCTAAAAACAAAGGGCCACCTAAAACAAAGGGCCACCTAAAACAAAGGGCCACCTAAAACAAGAAGCCCAAAATGGAACAGGACAGTAGTACTCCTGCTAAGCAGAAGCAGCAGATTCCTATGTCAGAGGAGGTGTCATAGCTGTAGTTCTTCCCCAGTCTTGCTGGGCAAGGGCAGGGAGCTGGATGGAGAAATTCCACAGGCCAAATGTACAGAGTGGTCATTAGTCACATCTATATAACCTGAGCTGCAATACAAACAGCCTCTAAAAATGCTTTCCTAATTAATAAACTTTCACTTGTCACTTGCAATTATTTTCAACAGAAACACAAGGAACAAAGTTCACGTCATTATTGGAATGAGTTAACTAAACAAAAATAGACCCAATACTTGAAAGCAGCAGTAGCAGTACAATGACTTCTAAGCATTATCACAGTATTCAAGAAAACTCATCTTGTCTACGGGAAAAAAAAAAATTTCCAACAGATTAAGCTTCTCAAAAAAATCACTGTAACTGTAAATACTGGGTTATATGTAGGAATCAGAACATCTTTCATAAACTCTAAATAAATAAAATCAGGCCATACTCATCTCCCCCCTGCGTACCTGCAGTATCCAACTGACTGTGTCCTTCTGCGCCTCTAACTGAGGAACTCGCTTCAATTTTTCCAGAAGCATTAACACACTCACAGCATTCAAGGCTGAACTTCCCATTCCTTCACAAAGGAGAGAAGAACAGAAAAGCATGGGTCTTCAGGGAAAAAAACCTCAATTTTTTCATGTATTTACAACACAACCTGAAACATTGCTGATTGTATAACACACATATGAACACAACCTGTATAGTTATTTTCCTATTTTGTTTTCATCTGTTTATTCCATTTAAATGTAGCATAACCTTTCCCCCTTGTAGATCAATAATTTTTCCTACTTTCAACAGCAGAAGTACAGACAAGAATAGAATTGCCTTTTGCTTCAAGGAGAAGCAGTGAATCTCTGATACTTAATGAAAGTTTGCCAATAGGTCTGTGTGCACAAATTTATTTGTATCACAAAATATATAATTAGAGCAGTTATTTGCTTACTCACAGCTTGGTAATAGCTCATAACATTAGCCCACTCTTTAACACAGTAAAGCTTTAAAATTGAGACCATTGTCTTCAACTGTAATTTTTTTCAGCACTTTTTGAAATTAATTTGCACATTTTTAGAATTGAGATGAACACATTACCAAAAAAATTTTATTTTATTTTAAATAAAAAAATTACTCACTTCTCAGTAAGTGTTTTCTTACAAAAACACTGATTATTTTTGCACCCGCTAACATAAATGGGTCTCTGTTTTTTCTGGTTAGACAAAACTAAAGCTAGCAAAGACTTCTCCAGCTTCTCAATTTTAATTACTTTTAGTTTATTCCTAGAGTTTCCATTTCAACCATATTCTTGCAAAGGAAGAAACATTTTCACTTATTTAACACTAGTATAATTTTCCCATTTCTTTCCCAGGCAGAGAATCGCTGCTCCCCTTCAATGTATTTACAATTAGGAACAAAAGAAACTTTCCCAAACCCAATTTTCAAGGACAAAAAATCTAGAAAACAAGTTGCTAAATTTACTCTGCACTTTCAAGGAAAATGATACGTACGAGTTGCTTTGTGATAAAAATCAAAGGTGACTTCTTCTTCTGGAGACTTCTGTAACTGCTGCTTTTCTTCTAGTAACCCTAAAGAAAGGAGATGAAGCACCTAAAAAAAAAATGTAAACAATAGCAAATCTCATTCACTGTTAGAGGTCTGGAAAAATGGCATATAAAATAATGATGCTTAATATAGTTCTGCACTACATACGGATAATATCCATGATAAAACACAGAAACGAGGAAAAGTGCAGAGATTGTACATGGAAAGTGAAATAACATAGCACAATATAATTTTCTTGCATATTCCTTGCACTAAAATTAATAAAGTTGCACACACATTACATTACGGACATACAAAACCTGTTGTTTTGCTGATACAAATCTATATTTGGTTGATTCCGAAGATTAGCATGTAAGACAAGACAATTAAATAATCTATGCACTCTCATTAACAAAACTGATCAATTCAACTAGTTTGTCAATTTGGATCCTAATCCTATAAATTTTTTTAAAAAAAAATAAAAACAAAAAACAATGAGACAAATAAACTTGAACATCAGTAATTCCTTTTTTTTAAAGCATAAGTCAAAAATCAAATGGAAAATCAAATGTTTAAATACTTATAAAATTAAATTATTTCATGAATAAGGCTCTAAAGACATTTACATATGACAGCCGGTTGACAGCCATCTGAACATGAGCCAGCAGTGTGCCAAGGTGGCCAAGAAGGCCAATGGCATCTTGGCTTGTATCAGCAGGACCAGGGAGGTTATTCTGCCCCTGTACTCGGCACTGGTGAGGCCGCACCTCAAATACTGTGTTCAGTTCTGGGCTCCTCGCTACAAGAAGGATGCTGAGGCTCTGGAGTGTGTCCAGAGAAGAGCAACGAAGCTGGTGAGGGGGCTGGAGAACAAGTCTTATGAGGAGGGGCTGAGAGAACTGGGGTTGTTTAGTCTGGAGAAGAGGAGGCTGAGGGGACACCTTATTGCTCTCTACAACTACCTGAAAGGAGGTTGTAGAGAGGAGGGAGCTGGCCTCTTCTCCCAAGTGTCAGGGGACAGGACAAGGGGGAATGGCCTCAAGCTGCACCAGGGGACATTCAGTCTGGACATCAGAAAAAAATTTTTCACAGAAAGTGTCATTAGGCACTGGCAGAGGCTGCCCAGGGTGGTGGTTGAGTCACCATCCCTGCAGGTGTTTAAAAGGCAGATGGATGAGATGCTCAGGGGCATAGTTTAGAGATTGATCGAAATGGTTAGACTCGATGATCCTGGAGGTCTTTTCGAACCTAGTGATTCTGTGATACTTGGAGGCTTGGCAGCTGACAAGATGAAGCAACCACAATTTCTTTAAGATTACCTAAGGTTTCCTTATTTGCACATGAAGTTTCAAGAAAAAGCAGAGGCAAGAGAAATACATATCAACAGCTTCAGTGACAGGGCAAAACAGGAGGAAAAGAAAACGGAAAACTGGAGAATATTCCCTATTTAATACTCTCATGGTTCGCATTTCTATTTTACAGTGATATAAATTGGAAATATTTTCTCTGTCAGCAAGATTTATAAAACCAGGTTTCAAGACAAAAAACTAAGTTCTTATCACTCAAAGTTAAGATTTATTTTTACACTTCTTGACCTTATTGTGAGCAGTTAACATGGTCAACACAGGAATGACCATAGGAAGAAGACAAAAGCTAACTATACCATTTGGATCATAGCTTCAGTCCACAAGTGGGTTTCCAGTTCTACTGCTCTCTGGAGAATAGTCCGGAGTATGTGCATCATAACGTCACAGTTCAGAATCCTCACCACGTTGTTGAAAGCAGGACTGAAGTCTGGAGGAGGAGGTGGTGGCAAAGCTAGAAAAGAGAGATGTGCAAACATATTAACAAACTGGCATGCCAAAGATCACAGGCAAAAAGCAGACAGCAAATGTACTCATACCACTGAAAGAACAACTAAACCTTTAAATTAATAAAGCCACACTCAAAAACTATCATCTACCTAAGTCAGCTTTTATTTTTAGGAAAATCAGTATTTTCAGTGAGTTCTCATATAAAACACAGGCCAACTAAGCTAAACAACTAATAATAAGTACTTAGTTTTATCTGTAAATGCAAATCTTCAGTACTTCACACTGTCTTACCATTTACGTTTTGCTAGTAAAAATACAGTGTTAGCATTTTGCATCAGATATAAAGTTTCCAAATGGCTAAATGTGTGAGCAGTTGATCTTCCAGAGTGTGGTGTCTCACATAGTGTCCCGTGCCTAACATGGCCAAAGCTCGAAATTTTTCCTGCTGATGGGGCATCCTGATCATTATTAACTACGTGCATTTTCTGAAATATTGAAACTGTGCAATGGGGTGTTTCACCCAGAAGTCACCTGGAATCTTGGCATCTACTAATAGCAGCTCAACGCTGCAGCCTTTCCCTGCCTGGAAGCATTGACTTACGTCTTCTTTTGGTACCTGGATGCTTATTTTCAGAAACATTCTACGAATGCAGCATCTCTGAAACCATCAATCTTTTGACAATTTAGACTGAACTAATTATAAAAAGTTACTGACAAAGACAACACATAAGAGCATATGCTCAAAGTATTTGCAACAAAATGTCCAACTTTTCATTTACCAGTACAACCAAGTCCTTCTCCACAGGGCTACTTGCTCTCAATCCCTTCATCCCTCAGCCTGTACTGATACCTGGGGTCACCCCAACCCAGGTGTGGGACCTTGCACCTAGATTTGCTGAACCTCATGAGGTTTACATGGGCCCACCTCTAAACTTTGTCAAGGATCCTCTGAATCACATCCCATCCCTCAGACATGTCAACCACAGCACTTAGCTTGGTGTCACCTGCAAACTTGTTGAGGGTGCACTCGATCTTGCTGCTATGTCACTGATGAAGATATTAAACAGCACTGGGATGTCAAGTGCTAATTACAATTATTACAAGTCACAACAAATCTAATATGAACTCAAATACCCACGATTACATCACAAGACATCTTGCGAAGCTCATTTTATATACACAGTTACATACACTACTGAATTACTACATTTGTTGAGTCATCGGTTTCAAATTACCTTCATCTCTATTTTCTTGTTTTCTTCTTTTCTTTTGTGTATGTTCAGCCTACAGAAAAAGTGGTGGTGTTATATCAGCGTCTCCACAGAGGTACACAATGAAACAGTGAGAAACTCTAAACTAGAAATGTGGCAAGATACACAGTTAATACTTCGTCATGTAACTATAATCTCGTCTGAAAGCTGTTTAACAATACAGCATTGTGCATTTCCAATTTGTAGCAGAAATAAATAATTGCACATACTTCATTACTCAATAAAAGTCATAAAAGCAAAGTTTGGGCTTTTCCAGTTGAAATATAATTCTTATCATAATTTGTTCCTAGCATACAGAGTTAACAGAGCTAATGAAGTTGCCTTAGGAAAAATACTCATGCAAGCCATACCACGTCAATTTGTATTAAAAATCATTCTTCATAAAACTTCTAATGAAGTTTTCAAATTAGCTGTATATACTCTTTACTGAATCAGTTTCTTTAGATTCCATCACTTCCTTTGATTCACCAAAATTATTTAGACATTAATAAGTATCATGTTTTAAGCTTTCAGACTGAATCTTACACTGCTTACCTTGCTGTGCTGAGTCTTAGTATAGTGATAGAAGAACATATTGAACTCCTTCAAGCATTCATCTTTCAGTTCATAAACTCCATGGCCAGACACACCTGGTTTCCTTACAGGGAAATATTTCATGACATACAGATTAATAACATGTTTGGCACATCTTTGAACACAAACAAACCAGTAACAGAACTTATTTTCTACGGAAATGCTAATATAAAGTAGAATACTGACAGCTGCTTTATTAACTTAGAGTATAGAGTGAGGACAGCTATCAGCCCTTATTTTTCAATACTTTACTACTGTAAATCCTACCCAGCAGCAATTTTTTTCAAGTCTGTACTATCTGCAGCACACCATACAGCCTTTGACAGATAAATTATTTTCAACCTTATGGCTTAGAATTTCAGACATTAGATGTTATCACGTAAAATTAATTACTTTCTTTAGCCAAGGTACAAACCGAGTAATACAAAGAGCTACTTTCCAGCAACTGAGTTTTATTTGAACCTTCTATATAATTCACAAAGCAAAATTCCTAGGTACACCTATAGCTGTTCTTGATTAAAACACAAACAAATGAGCCACATAAAATTTAAACTAAGTTACACTAAAATAATTAGAATCACAAGACATTTTTGTGAACAGAAATAGCAGGTATTTGAACTAGTTTTTCTCCACTGCTACAACTGATTATTCTCTATTTCCATATATATATATATATATACACACATTAAAAAAATTAACTCCCATCTGAAAGTTACAGCAAATTAGCGACTAAATAATACCAAAATCAATGATTAGGGGGTGATTGTTGAATGTACAACTAGTTGTTATGGTTTCCACACATCTTTGAAATAAAACTAATTTCTGGAGATTTTCCCACTAAGACTTGAGATTACTGAATGCTTTAGATCCCTCAAACTGAATTTGAAAAGATGGGCAAAAGGAGAAAAGCAGCAGCTTCAGATATTCCATATACTGTTCTTTCCTATGCATTATCTGAAAGCGTATATATTTCAAGACCTTAAAAGTTTTGCAGAAGGGAGGCTGTGTAGTGCAGCTTGTTTAACCATTATAATTGATGAGATCTTACTTCATGTTCAAGCTACTTACAAAACAATATTAAGAACTTACTTAAATGTAGCCACTTTATCAATTACATTCTCCAAGCCAGTTTCATTGTTCTCCTGGTAAAAAAATATTTTGGGATAAATTTCTTCAGTATTATGCTAAGTATAATAAAAATAGACATACAGGTTTAGATCAATTCCCTAATTCAAGAATTATTATATTTTCTCACTGATATTCAGAAAGCAGATATTAATTATTGACAACCTACAAGGAAGTATCAAAGGACAGATAATACTTTCATTTAATCATGTGAAATTCTATTTATAACAGAGCTGATCTCCAGAAACAAAGCCGTGCCCTACCCAATGTCAATGGAGGGTGAAACAGAATGTTAGTCTCTCAAAACAGTGAAGGTGGATCACCCATTATCAGCTTCCAATAATATTACAGACTATTTATTTTAAAATGAAACAGAAGTCTTTTGCATTGGTTGCCAGCCCTGAAAGCTTACACGGGCTATAAAATCTAATATCCCTCTCCTTTGCCTGAGTTTCCAACAGTCGGATTAGAATGGCAGGAAAGTCTATGCTTTCAAATAGATCTGTACAGTACATAAATTCCCCTAGATCTGCACAGGTTTAAGTGATCAAAATTACAGGATCAAATTTAGTGATGGTACACAGGGAAAATGGAAACCAGCTGCACGATCCTACAGCCTGAAAGAGAAAGCGATTTTAAAACTTTTCTTTTGGTATCTAGGAGAACTACAGCTGAACATAGCAAAAAAAATTTCACCTCTTTATCAGAGAGCACAAACCAACTACAAGCCTTTTCATCTTAGACCATCCTTGCATCCATGACACTTGTCTTTACATCAGTAAGGTGTATAAAGCCCTTTGTCATGCTGTTTCATAATTCTGCTACTAACCTTTGGGCTTTATACCAGAAATAAAATGCTTGCATACAAAGACATGAAAGAAAAAGTAAATTTAGGAGAAAAATAAATAAACAAGGACTCACATTTTCAGGCAAGGACTTGGTAATTGCACTGTGAGCCATTGGTTCAATACATAACAGATGGATGATTTCTCTCATGATAACATCTTCTTTTGTCACATTACTCACTCCAGGCACGTATCTTTCCCCTACCAGAGGGATCAAAAGGAGAAGAATGGCCAATAACAGTGATAGAGCAATTCTGAGTTTTGCATAGAGGTAATGCTATTGCTGGGATATTTCATAGTATAGGTTTGCATTGGCCAGAAACCTATCCAAAGTGTCTGAGGGGAAACGTTTTTTTTCAGCCTGGCTTCCTAACAAATTAGGTTGAGATTGAGTTTCTCTTCATCTTAGAAGTCAGTTATGAAGTTATATAACAGCTTTTTTTCACTACACAACCCCTACTGCTTCTAGTTCACAAATATTTGTGTTGCTGAACCACCTATTCAAAACAGGCATTCTCCAGTATCATCTCCATACCACCTAAGTTAAAGTCACCAAAAGCCTGTTTTGTCAAATTGTAATAATCCATTACTACAACAGCAGAGAAAAATGAAACTTACCCACAACATAAATGAGGATCTGTAGCATCTCTTCTATTAACACGTTATATTGTTTGATCAAATCCTACAATTAGAGAAACCAGTTTAAAAAAAAATGGGAAGGAAAATCTGTCAAATGATACTGAGCTGACGTTGAGCTCTAAGAAGAGATCTTCATTTTAACAAGCTGAAAAAAATACTACACTTGGAAATATTATTCTGCAAGATTCAAGTGCAAGATTCACAGGAAGTAAAAGAAACAACTGAAAATGTATCCCAAATGAATGGTTATATGAATGTTCAAGCCTTGAGAGGCAGCACAACAACCTAAGAAAATTCCAGCCAAAAAAAGAACATAAAATGGCTTAAGAGACACAAATTTTATAGAGAAGTCATTCATTGACATGGATTTTGGTAGATGCCCTATAAAATAAAGGACAAAGAGTTTAAAGCTTGTTTTCTAATTTGCAGTAAACTTCAACAAATTCGGAATACAAAGTCATATGTCTAACCACTAGGTCCTGTGTTGACTGACTTTTAGTGTGGTCATAAAAAAGAAATTATCAAAAGCAGTTAGTTTTTTAATGTTCCATAAACTTAGAGCAAACTAATCAATCACCAGAAATACTTGAGCCACTTACCTGATCTTTGGTGGGCTTTATCTTTCTAAAAGCATCAGCAAGCTCATATCTCTGCAGTATCAGCAGGAGGAACTGGTTTGGATCCATAAGAGATGCACCTATCTATCAAAAAATGCAAACTAATATAAACATCAGTTACTATTACAGTTCTTCATTAATTATGAAAAATACTCTTTTGCTAGGAAAAAAATTAAAATCATAAAAATTAATAAAATTAAAAGAAATTCCATGAAAATTCTGAATCAAGCAAGCAGTGATTCAGAACATTATACCTGGAGCATGATGATGTCTTTATCATACATCTCTTCTCTGCATTTAACATCTTGATAATAGAATACCTAAGAAATAGGAAAACAAAATTTAAGTAGGGAAGTAAAGTAATGCACTATCAAACGTGCACCACTTAATGAGAGTTAACATCTAAGGCTTTTTTATATTGTACAGAACCTTTACTGAGTACGGAGAAGTCCTCCTTTTTTTTTTTCCAAACAAACATGTACTTTGATGGAAGTGATAAATGATTTGTCACTGATCCAGAGAAAGCTTATGCCGTACTTAATATCCCCTTCCAGGACAACATAATTCTAATGGTTGCTACTAATTGAAGTGAAAATGTCCTCCTCCTACCCCAGTTCTCAGAGACATAATTCTGCAGAGGGCTACCAATATTTGCTTTGATTTCACCACATTATCCAATGAAAGGTAAAACAGAATTCCTGCTGTCAAATTAAAAACAAAAAAGCATGAAGGCAAAATACAAGTTTTTAAGAGTAGACTCTCACTTTTACCTTTACTCTTGCAACAAAAAAGCCTGGAAGTACTATAAAATGTTTGTTATGTCCAGCTATATGGTACTCAAAAATATAGTATGAGCGAGCTTAAAATAGTTTAACTTTTGCATGTAATGATTACCATACACCAAGAGTTTCTTCTAACATTTTATGTTATTAGCAACAGTACTAACAGTACTTATGCAGTGATTCATCAGATCTTCAAGTAATTTACAGTAGTCATTTGTCAGTAATATTAATACTATTTCACAGAGTCAAACAGTCATAAGAGAGATGAAAACATAATACTTAACTAATAGGAGGAGACAAGCCTGGATGAAGCTGGAAATAAAACCAAGTCATCTGAATTCCCATACAGAAAGCTTTCTATTTGGTGTATGAGTGACCCCCACGATCTCTTTCTGCAGCAGATGAAACCACCACTGGGAGCATTACTGAGAAACATTTGCATACACCATCAGGACCAAGTCACTACCGAATCTTGTAGGGAGTACCTGGCTTATCAGGGAGAGCCCATTTCTTCTCCACATCTCCGCAGCAACCTGAGCAACCAAGACAAGACATCGCAAAGGATATTCTACTAGCAGCTCCACTTGAAATTCTTCCTAGAATTTAAAAAAGAAGAAAAAGCGAGAATACGTCTGTCAGTGATTTTAGAACTGTAAATCCTAATGAACAAAGACACACTGACAGCTGCTGTGTGTGTCGCGAAAGTTACAGGATATAATTGTAGGCCTTTTCCTTTCCAGAGTATAAATCACAAGAAGCATTTGGGGAGAGTGGGGTGTGGATTAATCTTACAGGAGAAACAAACTCGTGCAATCTTGAGATGGCTCCAGTCTTGCTTAATCGTACGTGAAGACCTACAAAATCAATACGAGAAAAATTAGAAAGTAAAACAAAATCTGTGATGTTTCTCCTCCAACCCATTCTATATGGTAGCTTAATCACCTACGACTCCGAGAATTACAGAAAAAGAGTCAAAGTTTATTTAGGCAAGATCTGTTACTTTTTTTTTCTCCAATCACATTATCACAACAGTTCTTATCAGTCTTACAATCCATTGGTTTATGAATATATTTACTCGTTTGATGATTTCATTAAAACTACTTAAATCAAAATTCTGCTAATACTATTTAGCATCTCAATTTCACGTTAAAATTGAATGTCAGTAATAACTGGATTTCAAGACTGCAAGGCTTAACAGATGATATCAAATGGTGTGATAAAGAATCTACAGTTTAATAATAGTATATGATTTCATTTGTATTCTAGAGAGTGGCCATCACCCACTGCTGTGGTCCTTTGTATTCTGACAGGAAATCTGTCCCAGCATGCTGCAAACATATGTCTTTTAGAAAAAGCATTTTAAGATGCATATGGTTGGAAAATTAATTTGAGGTACAGTAAAAATTATCATTCTTTTATGGCAAGACAGATAGAAACAGAAACAGATAACAAATTCAAATAGTCCAGAGAAAACTGTAGATATCACTAAGAGATGAAACTTCTCCTTCTCGCCTGACTTTAATCTCACTCTTGTTTAAAAATGTCCTCCAACCTCTGTAGCAAATGGTGGAGAATGAAGGTGTTGAGAAAAACTTTCCCTTAGTGGGACATGTTGGGAACAGTGTTTCCTGATCATGAGAATGTCAGTCAGAGAACAACTGATCTGTGTAACACTTATTCTAAATGCTTCCTAGAATAGAGAGATGGATAATAGATGTAGTTCAAATAGCAATCAAAACAAATTACACTACCTACCAGCAAGAGTCCTAGAGAGCGGTAAATGTATGCTGACAGGATCTGCAGACACTCTGTAAGGTCTGCTTTCCAGAGTATGGCCACACAAGTGAAACACTGTCTTTTCTCGTGAGCGGCCGTTTGTGCTACACCTCATCACAGCTTTATGACATTCTCTGTAGGCCCTTAGCAACAGTTCTTCCTGAAATTTAAAATAAATGTCTATTGTTATATGTAAAAATCATATATATACAAAAATTCCTCATTTGTTTCCTTCTGACAGCATAAACAGTTGCTAAAAATCCACAATATAGTAGCAGCATACTCTGTTTCTTTATACTGAGGAGTACTGGACCGGAGCAGTGGAATATCCACTAAAGCTAATTGAGAACATGCTTCTGTTTATAAAAGCTGCTCTGTCAAATGCTCTAAAATTCATGTACTTATTTAAGCTGAGATATTTTAGTATTTTGCATAGTTTGCACCCCAAATTGGATCAAGAAGCTGTAGTTCTTCCTTTCTCTCTCTACTGAAAAAAAAAACCCACTTTAAAATATCTTTAAGTTAACAATTTAAGTTTTACGATTTCCTCCCTTCCCACAGCACAGCAATGAGCTCCTGTACTGATGAAGACTACTCACACTGCAATTGTCCAATTAGCATGAAGTTTCTGCAGTCCACCTTTACAATTAAAAATGAACAGCGTGTGCTTCAAAACCTTAAAACTTGACAATGATACCATGAACCTAATTCTCAAAATCTTGAGCTACAAGAAGCATTTTTTTCGTCTTCATGATTTGCCTAGAATTCCCTGCATCTTTGTCACCTAGAAGATTATATTTTTCTGAGATCCTTTCTCTCTTTGTCATACCCCAGATTAATTCTTTGGATCTGTATTGAACAATAGTGAGCTCTTCTGAAAGGTTGCTTTTTAAAAAGCACTTAGAAATACTCAGAAAAGGCACACCTATAAGAACCCCAGGCAATTGATACACTTACGTCAGAAGCACACCACTCCTGGAACATCAAAAGAATATTCTTGAGCTGCATCTGTATAGCAATAGCTGCTTCCCAGTCAGGGTCTACTTCAATGTGCTGACCAATCTGTCTTTTTATCTCCTCCATTCCCTGAAATGGAGATGCCACAAAATACGCAAGTTAAATCAGCCATCATAGGTTTAAAACAACACAAAATCCCCTAAGCAAGCGGTAAAATATAGGTTGTCAAGATAAACACAGTTAAAATTGACGAATATTACTTACATAAACATTACTTTTTCACCCACCCAAGACAGTGACTGAAAAATTTACCAACTCAATTGCATGTTTATATTCACAATATTGCTATGGACAAAAAGAGGATCAAACAAAAGCACTGTAATATCTTTATAGTAGCATATTAGAAAAATTATTTAAGTGTGTTGTACCTGCATGCAAGTTAGAATCCTTAGGAAAGAAACAAATCCTTCTAAAAACTGCTCCCTCAGACGGTCTGTCCATAATGTAGGTTTGCTGACTAAGACATACCTGTCCCCAAAGAAAACAAACATCTTTTGCTCACACTTCTCTTCTGCTAATGCTTGTATCCGAAGCATTCTTTGTATTAAAGTACTAATGCGATGATACAGTTGATATCACCCTCCCCACTTCAAACTCCTCTTAAAATTCTCACCAAACACTGAAGTTGCTTGGTGTGACTCCATCACTTGAAATTAAAAGATTTTTTTCATTCCAAGGTATTTAGGGTGGTTTGCTTTTATAATATTCAGTGTATTAGAGTAATTTGGGACCTCCACAAGTGGAAAATGCCATACAGATGAGTACTATACAGCTCTCCCAGAATGATAATAAGTAGAAGCCAAATTTCCCATAGTCTTACGGTAAACATATTTTGTTTATTAATACAATTAATATATGAAATTACAATTTTGGTATTTTAAAAGTTTGAGTTTCCACTGAAAAATAAAACATTAAAAGGTTTCATATGTGTTTTTTGAGGGGTTTGGTATGAGGTTTGTTTTTAAAGGAGTGTTAACATCAGATTCCTGAACTGAAATACCTCATCCTACTGACAATTCTCACCTTTACACTTACCTGAGATCATATATTACTGCATATACCCGATTCAGTTTGTCCTGACTGTAGCCTTGGAAGTTGAACTTGTCATTTTTGTCTAGGTACTCTGGAAGCACTTCTAGGAGTGTCTCTGTAATGGTGGTGATCACATTTTGCTCTTCAATAAGATGTCGGGCCTGCAAGAGGAAAATTAAAAATTTTTCTTCCTGTTACTGTTGATGAGACCCGACAAAATAATTTTGCCTTTAAATCCATCTTTTTTATTAGAAATTATTTTAAGCATTTGCAAAGAGTCCAAGCTACAAAAACTCCTATAGTATTCATTACGTACAAACACAATTTCTATGAACTTACTTTGTTCTTTCTGACAGCTTCAATGTAACAGACGTGTTATTTTTTCTGGGAAGATCATGTAGAAAGGACTTTTACATTAGTATTTCAGGCAAGAAACATATAACCTTTAAAAACTACAGGTATACTTATTACCCCCACAGGATTTGGACTTGATGATCTTAGAGGTCTTCCCCAAGCTTCACGATTCTACGATTCCATATTCCACAAAGATGTTCAACCATTTTTTTTGTCCCCTTTAGTTTATAAAGTTACATAAGCAGGTAAATGTGAACAGTAAATGCATACAAAGTTAATGCAGAGAACACTACCTACAACTTCTACTTATTTGAATGAATGAATTTTGACAAACTCAAGCTCCTGCTTCCATATTGACTTTACAAAATCTCAGAATCATTTATTTTCAACTCAGCAATGCATAAAGACCCTCTGCTAAGTACAGCAGTCTGCAAAGGTGGTACTGCTAGCAATTCTCAAATTTATTTCACACTTCCAGCGGAGACAGGCTGTACATACCAGAGTAGGTACAGTGAACATCTGAACTGAGAGTGCAGTCACAGACAGAACTCTGTCATGATCATCACTGATGTATTCTTTTTGTAACGTCTTGTAATACTAGGAAAAGAGAATAAAACAATTGTTAATTAAAAATGTTTACTTTGTTATTTGCAAGAACTACCTATCATGTCCTTCTTCCTTTCTAACAGAAGCAGTTCGAACAACAAAAAGGTTACGGTGTCCTCAGTGCACCAAAGCAATTAAATACATGCCCCAACACCTTCATACGGAAGATAACCATAAATTTAACTGTTCTGCCAGACTGGAACCAAAATATTTTTTCTCCTACAACTAATCTTAGCCAAGAAAAGAAATTAAATATCTGGGAAAAAAGATCAATAAAGACATTAACTTATTCTAAAAGAAGTCTTCCTCCTGCAGTGAACTGCACAGACATTAAACACACAGTTATTAAACAGACATCTGTAAAAGATGTGTACAGTGAGTAATGGAAGTTTGTTTGCTTTGTTTCAGCCCAGAGAAAACCATGAAGCGTCAGTCATCTTTATTAGGATTAAAAAGTCTCACCCTAAAACAAAAAGCACTATCTTATGTTTTGTATATTTCTTAAGCATTGTATCTAACTTTTAAAAAGACCAGTTTCAGCCACAGCTCATCTTCCAGTTCAAAAGACACAGAGAATACTAACAACTCTGCATTCAAAATGAACACATAAACCGACGTGATTATATGGAACAAGCCAATGACACTGAAATTAATACACTAAAGGCTGAGCTAGTTGTTGAAGCTCTGCTTGTTGAAAACTCATAGTTAATATTGAAACAATTTGGGGGAAATTATACAGAGCTAGTAAAAATTCATAGCATAAAAAAAACAAATAAGCATTTACCTTCACAAACTCCACAGCAAAAAGTTTTTTGTATTCCATTTCCATGAAAAAACTACTGAAGATAAGTTCATGAAGAACCTTCCTTGCCCCTGTGAAGAGCCAATGCAATGCATGTCACCTCATTGTACTAAGATATAGTTTCTTACAGAAAAGAGGAACAGATTACTAGATGATAATTAAAAATCATTACAAGCTTTGAAATGGTTACAAAGTATATGAACAAATTTATTCACTATTTCCCTATTTTTAACACTACTGGTATGTATTTAAAACATAGTGCAAGCATCAAGTCATTTGAAGTCAGGCTACATCTTGTGGAAAAATTCTTCAAAATACATCACGCAGGAAAAATTTAAGAGGTAAATATATATAACCAAAATATCAATTACCTCAGCCATAAAAATAAAGGCTGTATAAGAAACATAATATAAAAACTACAAAGAAACGTAACTCCACTTGCATCGCACTTATTGACTTTTACACATTTGTTATACTCATGAAAAATTACTTTGCCTCTTCACTTCTATAGCAACACGGACACACAAACCTTTATGAAGTTTTGCATCCCATAGCATCAATTTGCTTATGAAGCATGGCTTTTCAGATCCAGCTTCTTCTGTGAGACATATCTGACAAAAGATCTGGCGAAAGTCACCTATAGAGATAAAACTATTGATTTGCACAAGAATGCTTTGATAATGAAGTGATATGAGCCAACAAAAGCAGACTTACAGAATTCTATTCCTTAATAGAATGGAAAAAAAGAAGGCACTTAAGTATGAAAAATTTCAAACAATGTTTTTTCTGAGTGAACATGGTCCCAATACACACTCTCCTCCTTACCAATTTCTTCCTATTATTCTCACCTGCCTTATTTAACAAATCCAGTGATGCAGACGAGCATTTTAAAATCAAAATCATTTAGACAGCTTTGCAAAGCAGATCCGTAAGAGTTCCCTATATCAGCACAGAAACGCAGAGGCTAGACAACTCTGTGCTAGTCCCTGCCTTGGGCCCTGAAAAGTCAGCGTTCTGTAGAATTTCAGAACATTATTTTATATTTTCTTGCACCTATCAGTAAATACAGTACTTGCTGAAACAGTACTGTCTCACTACTGTCTCACCATCAGTCACCCATGGGTTACTAACATTCAGAAATTAGTTCTGACGTTATTAATTTCCAAACAAAAAGTGCATTGTCATGAACCAAGCTGATGATAACCTGGAAATAAACAGAATTGAATGCCTCTTCATCTATGTTCCACCACTTAAAGCAAAACTCAGAAAAGAAAGGGAACCACCAGACCATCAAAAAGTTCCAGCTGAGTACGGAACATAAGGCTCTCAAAGCATCTACATACATAACCCAGAAGAACAAGGAGGAATGGTAGACTTCAACCTCTGTGCTTGAAGACTCTCATAAAACACATTAAAGTATCAGTTAATCTATAATAATTTCCTAACGCAAAATGCTACACTCCACATGGGAGACTTCTCGAATTTTAGCTTATCTCATCAGCTAAAAAGGTAATGCTTAAACCTGGAAAGCAACGTAACCATACTGATGGATATCAGCACCTGTTCTACTGTACTATTTATTTACTAACTAGGAGGATGTCAAAGTATTTTAATAAGGGAATATCATATATAACAGTGCCAAAGATATTTTTTTAAGAGAATTAGTCATTCAAATACTGACATGGCATTTATGGGGAAAAAAAAAATAGTTATGCTTACTTGAATAGCTCATAAGTTTGTTCAGCCAAGAACCCAGGCGTAAGGCAAACTTCTGGTGAGCCATAACATCAGCATGCAGAACCTCCACATGAAGTGGTCGTTGAGATACATTTTCAGAATGCCTCTAGGAATCAGGTAGATATTAGTAAATATAAAGATAAAATGAATTTTCATTTTTGTCCTTGCATGTTAATGGCCAACCATAACAAATGAAGAAATTAGTTATATCTCTGAAAGTACCTACCTATATTTAATGTGGTGGGGTAAATCCAGTTTCAAAAGTTGGTAGACAAGTTATAAAAGCATGGAAATACTAAGTTAAAGGCTGTACAGCAGACAAATAAGTCTGCAGTATTAACAATTATGAGGTCCATTTGTTCTTTAGATGAGAAAAATATTTTGGGAAGTTACCTTGATTTCTTCTTTTGCTTCCTGACAAGAGGCATAATGTCCTGCCTTAACAGCTCTACGACCCTGTTTAAAAACATCGAGCAAGACCAAAATGTCACAAGCCCGATCCTTGCTATGTTTTTTTTTATACACAAAATAAAAACAGAGACCAATATCACTCATGGTGCTTTTAGACATCTAGAAGGAAGTGTGAGCTAACATAATTATCTTTAGAAAAAAACTATTTTAATTAAATTAACAACAAAAAGTGAAGTCTAGGTATCTTAATACTATTAGAAAAGGAAGACGTGCACACACATTAAAATGTATAGTTTCCTGCAGAATACTTTAAATACAAACTACATCAACTATCTTCCTCGCACAAAGTACACTCATCCTGAATTGCTTTCCTACTGCCTTTCCTGCTATTTCCTACTTCTGTATATAAAATAGCAAGGTACATTATAAGCATGGGTTTGACAGCTCTTTCAGGAAAGCCAAGAACAGATCCAGCAAGAACAGGACCTCAAATTTCACTAAAAGAAATCAGAGATAAGCTCTCCACACAGCAGAATTTCACATGAGGAGAGGAAGTAGCTGTATGTTGTGGAACTGTTACAATTAAAACAATATAACCCAGTCCTGTGCTACAGATGCTTTGTAAAACAAAAAGTCTGATCGACCCTGGATCTAAAATTTAGGTTTCAATCAGAAGGAGCCTTGGTAATTGAAATCTTTAAGAGTTACTCCATAAACATGCATGTATATACATATTTTACAAAATGTGGGAAAAGCCTTATAATTATGCAAGAATGACGCTACTAACTAAATACAAATAAACTTTCATTACCTGAACAAAGAGAAACACAAAAAGAAAAAACAGCTTTTACAAATTAAAAAGGATACTAATATTAGTAAAACGTTTTACACGTAACAATACAACTAATACATATAAAGCCATAGACAAAGTTTCTCTGTGTGCAAAACAAGTTTTGTACTTTTGTCAGGTAAAAACTTATGGTTGTGCTTGGGATAATTCAAAATACTGATTATGTTTTCCCTCCTTCACTCAGTGCAAAAAAAAAAATTATATTACTAGAGTAAGGTATTTATGTGGGACATTAGTTTAAAAAATGAAGTAGTAAAAAGTGACTATATAAAATCGAATATGCATACAGCTGACTCGTATATTTTTCAGACAAATACCATTAAAATAAAATATTAATCTCAACTGAGAACAACAATAAAAAGGTAAGGAAAAATATGCCAAACAGCAAAGGAGCAATTTCAGATAAATCAGCTCTTCCCTTTCTCAAGGGAAAGAAGAGTCCTGGAGAAAAAGGTTTGATACATTTTAAAACCTTTCTTAAAGCAAGTACTGATTAACAGTTACTCTGCAACATGCCTTTCTCTCTCCCGAAGCTCCAGTATCCTATAAACAAAGATTCTATGATCAAGAGACTATAGTAGCATTTCTTGATGATTAAATGTTACTTTCTCCCATACCCAGAATGCACTAACCTCTTTATCTATGGCAGTAGTATGCAACTGGGCTTCACCAAGTTCACAGCCAAGTGCCCTTTGCAGGCTATAGATGACATGATCATAAGAATGATGTTCATCATTGAAAAGGACACAGTAGTAGCTGTCTATCTTCTCCCTACTGGGAAAAAGTCAATATATCATCAAACAAATACAAATAAAATTGTAAATAGCATCCTATCCAACACAAGCAACAGCTCACTGAATAGCTTAAGAGAAATCTCAAACACAAAAAAAATTATAGAAGAAAATAAAGCATGTTTTTCACGTCAGACACAACCAAAAATTCCCTTACCATCTATACCAGAATAAGCCACAGAAACCATGTGCCAAGTACAAAAGACTTTAAATTAATTTATTGCTCCATTATCATTTCTCCCTGCTGTTTTCTGATCCCATTTGTCTTTTTTAACATGACACGTCCATTTTGACCGAGCACAGTCACACACTACTTTTTCCCATGAAGTACCAAAAGCTTTTCTTTACGTAACTGTAGACCAAAAATGCTACAGTGCTGTTTACAGGGATTTTGCTACTAATACATGTGCATGAGTTTAAGAATACCAGAGGCAAAATTATCATCAAAGTCTCTAATGGCTTGAAGAGAAAGCTGGAAATACTCTCTACCTAATTGTGAGCTCCGGAGGCAGTTCCTTCTCTTCTTCCCATACAAGCATATCTACAATGTATTTTATCACAGAAGGAAATACCCTCCTAGAGTGTTCCAAAATTTCTTCATTCAACTGCCATTCAGAGTTCTGTAAAACATAAGATTAATATAAATATGGAAAAGAAATCTAAAAAATTAAAAGAGCGTTGGCAGAATAAATCGTTACTATATTTGTTTCAGGAAATTAGCCTTATGATTTTCAAGCAAGCTAATCTCACCTAATTTCTCCTCTTCAAAATTATTTCACCTCAAGGGCTCTCAGTATTATTGCAACAATTCCAACTACCTTTTTCACACATCCAGTTTTTATCTAGGAATAGACTATGAAAGGCCTCAAACGTGTTAGGAAATTTAATTGGTTTGGTTTTATTTTTAAACTTAAGCTTTAAAAAGCTGGTGAACAGTTTTCCGTACATCTGAAGATATCAAAAGTTCGCAGTCCAGATCAAAATTATTCCCCAGCATTGTCTAGTCTTCTGTAAAGGTATTCTGTCAAACATTCATGATGCCACTTCAACAAAATCATTCAAGGAAACCTAGATCATCTCTTTTCAGAGATCCCATCCCAGATTTAGAAATCATTCAAAAAATCCGTGTCAACTGATGTATTTCCTATCCACCCAGATAAAGCTCATTAATTGACCTGTCTACATCATATAACATTATTAATCCTTTCCATAAGCATTAAGCAGGAGAGAAATTAAAGTTATAAACAAAGAAAAATCACTACCAAATCTGCACTTAAGAACGAAGCAATCAATATTCAGGTAGAAGACAGAGACAGATTGCAATGACACTGCGTGAAAAGAAAGCTGATGATCTTTCGCACACACCACCTTCCTTTCAGCATATGCATATATAAATGGCATATAAAAACAATGTTAATGCAACCAAATCCAGTAATTTCATATAAAAATATGACATAGAAAGAGAAGGCTATTTTCAAGAGTACATAAAGTTTCCTATAATTTTACAACCATCCAAAACTGCCTACAAAATCTGAATATAGATGCGTCTGCCAGACTGAGAAAATATTAGAAACAAAGAATTTTTTCCAAGAATAAAGCTTTCCATGTGTGACCTTTAATCGTAAAGTGCTAAAGGGCACCCACCTCTGCAATACACAATCTGACAGATGTTAAACATAAAGAACAGGAAGAGTGATGTGTTTAACACAGCTAAGAATTATGTTTTTGGAAAGTTCTTAAATCAACTACACAGTCATGTTTATCCATTTACTAAGCAGATAGCTTTTAAAAAAAAAAAAAGGTAAAAAATTGTAATTGTGTCCCTATAATAGAAAAGCTAAAAAGGTAGTGGAAGACAAGTAAAAATGTGTTTGCGTGACCAATTGCTTCCAAAGCTCTGAACAAGAGATTTCTGACCTCTTAGGCATTAGAGGAATAACCTGGTGTCAAACATACAATCTCAAATGTCTGCCAATGCAATCATGGTCTATCAATATCACTGTGTGTACATACTTAATTTTGGATAAGCTCGTGGTGGATCTCACATTCAGGCAAAAAGTTTTTTTATATTTCTGACAAAGTGAAAACATTAGTTTGGAATCAAGAAGGAACAGATGACTTCTAAAAGCTTTTTAAAGCTGGATTTTAAAACAAAAGACTGCTTTTCTGAGCTCCATATTATAGACGAACAAATAAGTTTTGTAAATATCTCCTCATTTTGAAACTTAAAAAAGGTTTACTCAGGTTTAATTACAATTTTTGTAAAGATACTGTATTCTACTAACGCTCACCTCATTATCTCAGAAGTGCTAAGAACTCTGGTGCTTATCTTTCATCTTGTAGACTGAAATCTGTCCTCTCTGAAGGGCTTATTTTTAAAAGGAGGTCATTCTGTAGATTGATCTCTAAATTAATCTACCTTTTAAAAATAGCAGCTAGTTCCTAAGCATATTTTTACTGTGTTCTGTACAGCAGATAAACATAGTGCAATCATACCCTTCTTCTTTGCTCCTACCTGACCAGAGTAAGTCTACTAATATCCTAGCATGATGTAGCCTCTGCACTTAAAGTAATTAAAGGAATACTGGTCAGGATCATCCAGAGAAGAATGCTTATTCTTTGACAAGCATCTGTTGAACTTCTATACTACCAGAAAATATACTGGAAAAGAAATATGCAAGATGTCAAGATGTCCATTCCAAATGAGCTTGCAACTCATTTCTCTTAACAAGCACTACATGCTGAGAAAATTCCTACATTATGCAAGTCCTTGGTTCTCAAAACAGAGAGCAAACTACGAGGTAACTCAAATATCTGTGAGCCTCTTTATCATAAAAAAAAAAAAATATTCTGACAGCAAAGAACCATTATAATAAGTAACTTTCTACTTCTTGAAATTCAAATAATTGTCTAATAATGTGTTTTCTATCATTCCTGACTCTCAGGCAGCACCCATTGTATGACTACGTTCCAGTTCATTTGACAGTAGTGGTAACAGCTGAATTTGCACAACTCCATGACAGAAGTGCACAAATTCACTGCAAACTAACGACCTTATCAGAGACTGGAAGAGAAATAATACTCAAAGAAGCATAGGAGATTTCCTGTTTCCTTATCATCACAGGTACGACTGCAGTTCTGAATAAAGTTTAAACCAAGTGATACTGCGCGGCTGCTGTCATTATTGATATGATATGTCTTTTAACCTTATGTCCTTTGGATACAAATAGCCTGAAGAACATTCTGAGCAGCTTACCTTCATCCAAACAGAAATAAACAGCCATGGACTCTGAATGCATGCAGTTTCCTCTCCAGCTTTGTTTGAATAAGGTTTTGAAAAAAGGCCCTCAAAATTTGGACCATGTGATTTAAACAAGAGCAAAACAGCTTTCTGTAAAATTTCTATAATGGTTTCAGCTGTTCTAAAGGAAATTAAGGCAAAAAGCCAAACATCACAGATGCAGTTACCAGACCTGTGAGATCGAAATCTGCACCTTGCTGAGAAAGGGGTTCCTCAGCTGAAAGTGAACATTTCCTAAACCATTTCAGGGACTCTGGTAGAAGTTGTTAGAAACAAAAATACTATTATTCTCAAAAGCAAAGTGCTGAAACAACCATTAGAAGATCTGATACAGAGACCTAAATTTTAAAGCTGGTAGATACAATCCATTTTGTTTAGAGTCTCACAGGTCCATATCCATCCAGGTATCGGTATGACTTTTTTGTGAGCCATCATAGATGAAACCCATACTGCATGTTAGCTACAGTCTATAAGACAAAACCAGACAAACAGTCACTGGAGGCATAAGTAATATCACTTACCTAGCAGCAATGAAGATGCTTCGGTTGGAAGGACTTCATTTTCAAGTGAAAGGTTTTTTTAATTTTATACTGAACTTTTTAATTTTCAGCTGGGATCTGAACATTTTGTCTTAAAACCATTGCTAACCTCTCTTGGTGATATGATAAGGACCCTTCAGTAATCAGCTAGAAACCTAATACTGAGCATCTTGTAACATAAATTTTCCATAATATCCAAAGTTGGCTTTGAAGCTGTTAGACACGCGAGTTCTCAACCTTCTCATACATTTTTATCAAAAGTACCAGAATCTAGCATTGCAAAAAAATTCCTAATTTCCTTCCAAATGCAAGGACAAAAGTGAATACCACCTAAAGAGGAACTGTGCTAGTTTCTTAGTCTGGAACGACCTGTAGATTGTGCTGGGAAAAGTACTGAACACACATTTAGTACTGGTGACAGCAGTAAAATTAACCATACCAAAGCTATTTTTGAGTATTCTAATACTGTGGAAACAATTTGGTTGTTTGGATTACAGATTTTCATAAGTAATACGTATGTATCAGCTGCACATACATATCACATGGCTCAGTACTCAGAGACAAGCACTGCACAGTAGAAGAGACTTGACTGAAGTAGAAGCAGCTGAACATTACAGTGTGAAGCTCTCAGTGGTAATCAGAGGAACCCTTCTTGGAGCTCCAACTATTTTCAGTTCTGAAATCCATTCAGAGTCATGGGTTTTTTTAAAGGATAAAAAAAAATGAAGGAAAAGTTCGTCTAATTTTTCTGTAAGTACTGCACTCTTTATTCCTTTTTCCATATGATTTGTTGCCAGATCACCAAAACCAGTACTTTCACAACAAAATCAGGAGGAATTAGGGATCTCTTTGCAATGACAAGTGCAAAGATCTTTTTTTTGTCCTGATTATCTCAGAAGAAATAATTTTGCCTGAAGCAACTGATTTGCCTCTGTTCTCTGTTTAAAAGATGGCATATTTCTCCTGAATATGCTGCTTTATGAGGTACAAAAAGCATGACACATCCTAGCACAGTCAGCTTTAAAGCATAGGGAGTTATTTTAGTCACAGCAACAGATCACACATCAGAAGTAACAGACAAAAAAAGGCGTTCAATAATGCAGTAATGTGGAAAATAGAAAATATCATTAAAATCAAATATTATATCTAAACATTTACTAACAACTTTGAAAACAGTTATTTGTAAATAAGAAATTACTGCTACACATAGAAAAGAGCAAGGGACTGCAATGTTAATTCCAAATCAAAGACAGAAATTCACAAACTAGGTAGATGGAACTGTTCTGTGGAGTTTGCCTTTTGTTTGGAGGCAAAGGATGTTGAATATGTTTGATGCCAAACACCTTGACCAAGGAAATCCTGATTCAACTCAATTGGACCTGCTACATGGATCATATCATATATGCACTTTCATATACAGAAATGCACAATTTAAAAAAAATACAATAAGTACATTTAGTAGAGAATATAGAAGTATATTTCTTCTTTCATTTTAAGCAATATAACTTACTTCTTTTGCAGAACCTGATGCTCCGGGCTCATGTTTAGTACACAGTGGTCCAGCTTTCCATGCCTCTGTATCCCCACAGTCACAAAATCCACCTCCAGTTGAGCTATGCATCTGTAAAAAACATCTATTTTAGTCACAAAATACACACATAAAAAGGAAGAAAAAAAAATAGAAGTGTGACTTTTTAAAATCAAACACAGGTATAAAAATTTACTTCCAAAATATAAGAATCGCCGCATAACCAACAAACTTATCACTAAATTTTTCTTTTTTTAGATAAAGAGTTATCAGAGGAGCAGGGGAAAAACTTAAGCTCTTTGAGCAGAAAATAAAGGAGGAAATACAGTTGCCACTGCAAAAAAAGTATGCAAGTATTAAGCAAATTTAACTACAAAGTAGGTGAAAGAGTCTATGACTGATGAATAAGCACTTCATAAACCCAGAAATTATTATTTTGCCATTTATTAGCAAAATTATAGCAGTGGTGCCTAACGTCTTCTTTACAAATTACTTGTTAAAGTTAGAAAATAATCTAAACAAGAACAGGTGTATTAAACACGTACATTAAACAGATGTTTATTAGTACCTCCATTTCTAGCCAAAGAAAAGAAGATACAATCAGCATCTAAATACATTCTTGCAACTTTAACTTCACATTACACTTTCAGAAAAGTACAAATTCTGACCCTTTCTTTTGGCAGAAGGTTCAGACAAAACTCAGGCAAAAATAATTATCCTTAGCTTACTCTAAATCCCCCAAATTATTTTAATAATTGTAAAACCACTGTGACCCAATAAAAAGACATCCAAAAAAATTTGTTATTTACTTAAAGCATTTTAAAATAACCTGATCTAATTAGACATGCCTCAAGCAGAAGGTTGGACTAGGTGACCTCCTTTGGTCCTTTCCAACCTAAATTATTCTATGAATCTATAATAGGAAAAGCATAATCTGTATTCTTTAGATTGCATCTTTAAAATGGAAATGCAAAAAATCTGCTCCCATACAACTACCAATTTCCATAGATGATCTTGTGCCTGAAGTAACTGAAAAACAGGGAAAGGACAACAGCTTCTCAACCAAGCCGTAATTCCAAATTGCTCTGTAATCATTATTGTCTTTTTGCTCCGTTTTTTGTCTTACCTCTCTATAAACTGCATGTGTGTATATAGAAATTATATCTGCATTACACAAACAGTTTTGTACATCTTTGAAACAATATTTACAATAGATTTTCAGATGAGTATACGAAGTCCCAGTTAATTTTGAGATTGCTAGGACCTTTTTCCAAACTGTCTCTCACTGCAGCATACACACTTATGGGGAATTTATAATCAATTGATAACACAAGTAAAACAAATCTCTTCAATGGATGTCATGTCAATGAGTAGAAGGAATAGCTGCAAAAAAAAAAAATCTAGTCCCCTTTTTGGTTGTGAAAGAATTAAATTGAATACATGTTTCTTTACATTTCCTTGCTTCTTGAAGCAGAGTTGGACCAGCTTTAAAAATTGCATTTAGTATACTGTTTCTCTTTTATGCTTTGAAGGCTGTTGAAGTTGGAGATTTCTCAGTAAAGAGGGCGAGTAAAAAGGGGGCCTGGGAAGGAAACAGTAGATGACAGCTAAGGAAGAAAGTTCACTAAGAATTACATAAAAAAATCCTACTTTAATTAAAGCATGGGAATCTCTCAAAGATAAGACAGATTTGGCTCAAAGTGAATCAAAACCATCAAAAAGAGATGATCCAGCTCTAGAACAATCTACTAAAGAAAAAAAAAAATGTTTAACATTTGCTTTAACTATCCTAATCCACACTAAGCACAAAGCAGTTTATAGCAAATCTATATGGAGGAACAGAGTGGAAATGCAGAGACTGCATCAGTGACATAAATGATGAAGTAATGGCCCTTGTATATGCACATTCATTCTCAATTCCCAAACTGTACTGACTGGGACTCGGGACAGGACTGTCATTTTCAGTTACAGCTTTTTGCTCTGACATACACTTTTGCAATATTGCCAAGAAGACAAGCAATGTCTGCATTCGTAAACACTCCCTTACACTTCGGTTCTTGAATTTTAAGGCTACTGTTCTTAAAAGAGGCTTTATGTAGTTAGAACATGAGAGAGATGATTAACTAATTAGTATACTCTAGATTTTCTTTTGTTTTGAATAAATATTACTAACGGTTTATATGCAGTTCATTGTATCCCCCCCAGAAAATTTTCTCTAAATCTACAAGTACTCTTTCTTAATATAAGACTTTTCTACCTTGTACCGGTGGTTCTTGTGAATGCTGTTCTGGAAGCAGTCTATACAGAGAACACAAGTTGGATCAACTGCACAGTCTCTGCAACAGAAATGGTAAATAGAAAACTTTCTAAAACAAACACATAGAATTTTGACGCACAGAAGAAAATGCTGCCCTTAGAAAAAAATAAAAAACTGAGATGAACAACAGCTTCTAATTGTAAAAACATTGGCCACTCCATACCACAGAAGGAAGATGAAAGCCAACCTTGTTAGGCTTGAACCATGCACTCAAACCTGTTATATCAGATTCTAATCAGACACATGCTTGATTTCCACATTCAAAACCTGTTGCTAACATATTTCTGGTTTTGCTAAGAATAAGCAGCTATTAAAAACCATGATGACTATGTTGTTTCCAACAACGGTAGCCAGTTTGCTATTCTTCTGCTAGGTTATTTTTCTAACTTTTAGAACTGTTAGAAGTTAAAATCTAAAGAGAATTCTTATTAAATTTATTAAATGAGCCAAAGAGTACATACTTTGCAATTCAATTTCAACAATTTCAATCATATACTCAAATACTTGAAAATACAGAACTCATGGGCAATCTAATTCCACTTTTTTTCTATGTTCCACACGCACTATTTTACATTGCTCTTTTTCTCATAAAAAAACCTGTTTCAGACTTTGAAAGGGTGAGTGCTGTACAGTGCACAGATTTTTATGCCTGTTCTTCCTCAGTTCAGGTACAGACCCCATACTCATATCCTACCATCCAATCTTTCTTACCAATGGCTTTCAGAACCTTTAGCATCCTTCCCATTTCCTTCCCCATTTCTCTGGCAGTGCTTGTTGTTCACACACAATTCTTCTCACTTTGAAGTGGTTTGAAATGTAAAGTAAATGCCACTGTCAGCTAAACAGAGACCTACCGTGACACAAGCAATGACTAGTTAGCAGTGCAATTAATTTTATTAAACCACTTTGCTGCTTTACCTTACATGGTACATTCATGATAACATACCTCCATTCTTACCTGCAAGAGTATGTTGTCTCCCCTCCTTTGAACACCTTCCCACAGAGCTGAGAGGTTCCACTCTGTTGTAGCTTCTCGAGGAACATATCTGGGTCTTCCCCAAACAAATAACATTCCAGAGGATATAATATTGCTGCCTGGACCATTTCTTCTTGTTTCTCCAGCAAAGGGTCCATTTCAGCTGAGTAAATATTTGGCACATGTTTTGCCAAGCACTTTAAAAACATAGCTTGGAAGTTGAACCTCTCATCACACCACTGCAAGAAGAAGATACCCATGGAGAAAGATAAATGAATAAATAAATTAAAAGAAAATTGGATTAAGCGCTTCTACTGTGGATCCAGACTTATTTTCCACATCAGAAGTCAGTTTGGTAAGCAACAAAACCCAAGAAAGCACGGTTTCCCAATAATTTCTCTGCTATTTTGCTTGCAGTATCCACCACAATAACCTCTATTCCCTTGAAGTTTTCTACTAAAACAATCTTGAGTTGTTAAGCGCTAGGCTGTATAGCAACCCACACACTAAGTAATTTTCAACTACATGCTTGCCAACAAGTCAGTCAATACACAAATCCTGCTGTCTGTTCAGATGCCAGCAAATGGAAACAGCAGCAGTTTCCCCATTTTAGTTGGAATTCACTCCTTAGCCTGGCAACGGTCACAAAATGTGCAGCAACTTAATGGTCTTTGAAATCAGTACCCTTTAGTAAAATCTTGTTGAAACTGGTCATCAGGGTTCAGCAGTTATTGAGGGAGACAGAAGCCTAACTGATTATATCAGCTTAATGTCCTTGGGAAACCAGACTAAAATGCAATTTCATATTTATAAGGCAATTAATAAAACTATTTATATTTTATCTTGAGGGTCTCCATTTTCCTAATTTAAGTCCCTGATTTCACTTGCAACTACTCTAGTTCCCTGAGCAGTTCTCTCCAATTGCTCTCTTTCTGTACTTCAGGTCTGAATATTCTTTCACATTACTCAGAAAAACCTTTTGTTTTCCTCCACTGCAAATCAGAGAACGGGTTTATTCATCAAGGTTCGCTTTCATACACAACCTTGACCTATGCCTCAAAATTTATTTTATGCAAGAAAACAAAGTAACTTCACAAATAGGTCTAAAGGGAATTTCCTCTACGCCAGAAAACAAGAGAATCAGCAAAGCATCCACCAAAGAGTTCAGATTGACAGAAGGCTCAAAGTAGCAAACTACTGAACTTTTTAAAAAGGATTAAAATCATAGAATCATGAAATGGTTTGAGTTGGAAGGGACCTTTAAAGACTATCCAGTTCCACTCCCTCTGCCACTGGCAAGGACACTTTCCACTGGATCAGGTTGCTCAAAGCCCCATCCAATCTGGCCTTGAACACCTCCAGGGATGGGGCATCCATGACTTCTCTGGACAACCTGTGCCAGCGCTTCACCACCCTCAAGTAAAAAGTTTCTTTCTACTATCTAATCTAAATCTACCCTCTTTCAACTTAAAATGTAGGACACCTTATGTGAAAGGCAAAAAAATCCTGACCTCTGACCTAAAATGAAGCCTACATCAATTGAATCAATGGATTGCACCCCAAAAATTGATATGAGATGGGATTACATACTAGATCTATAAGGCTACAACCCCCTAGTTTACTGTCTAGGTTAGAAGAGTTCACAACAAAAGAAATTCACCTAGAACACATGCAGTCCAAAGTGCTGCAGTCTCAGTACTCTGAAAGCCAGATCTGCAAACACCATGTAGAAATTGCGTGTTTGTTTTCTGAAAAATCCTATGTTTCTCTAATCTAGATAAATACAAAAACTGTCTACACACAAAATCTAAACAGCAGAAATAGCACAGAAATGCAATATCAGGATGAAACATCCTAGATTAACAATAATATCAAATACCCCAAACTAATCTGCTAAAGGAGGTTTGCTCCACATTGCAGTCTCTTAAACACTTACTTCACGGCTTTAAAAAGCCACATTACACTTCTCACGTTTAGTTTTAGGCTAAGGCTTCTACTGATATTTTGGCCATCAACCTTCCTTAGCCATACCCTTAGGTAGTCCATTACTTCATTTATCACTGTGATCCATAAACTCAAAGTTATTGAAGAAAACACATGGCAGACACTGATGAAAAACAGAAGCCAAGGATAATGTCATCAAGCAGGATAACAAATTTGTCCTCAAATCGTCTTAGAATACCCTCATTTCTTGAGTCACAAAGCATTTGACCCATCCTCAAATATAAGAAAATGAAGATTCATCCATGAACTGAAAGGAACCGTTTATTTAAAATCCAATTCTAATAAAAATTCTTGATCAAGAACAGATTACTTCAGCAGTGAGCATCCCTGTGATCACCATATTGGTCATAAAAACTTTAGAATACACATGCATGTAACATATGTGCACTCTGCATACTTAAACACACATGCATTCAAATATACATGTTTATTTTCACATATTCACAGTGCTAAGGAAGAAAAGGAAAAGGAAAATATTAACTGATTGTCTTATTTTAATTAATTTGCTCAAATTTTTCAACAAGCTAGCAACAACTTTTTTAGGAAAAAAATGGGGTGTAAAGATACCAAATTGTAAAAAACAATCAAAATTAAATCCAAGTTTATAAAAAACTTACATAAGCACACTTGGGAAAATGTCACAACTAGCTAGGGGTTCTCAGAATGATACTGAATTGTAAAAGGTAACTGAAAATTGAATTCCTTGATCAAGCATCTGTTTTCATATGTTTCATTTAAAATGAACAGAAGTAAACTCTTCCTATCATAACTGAACTCCACAATTCAGTGGTCCTCCTCAAACATGTGTCCTCCTGTAACTGGTTTTTGGTTTTTGTTTTAACTTATTTATACAGCACTATGGCTTTAGCCAGTTCTCTTCCCACTTTGGTTACTGTATTTGTTCAAACAGAGAAGTGGGTGACCGCTTCACATGCTCTCTTCCCAAAGCACAAGAGAATCCCAGTTTTCTGTCTCTTCTATCTTAATGAGCCATGTTCCCAAGAGATGGTTGTAAATTTAGCTTCTGTGTTGTTGGTACAGACCACAGAAGAAAACACAGGGCTAAGCTTTCCTGAAAATCTGCCAGAAGTGCAGAATAGGTTTTCACACAGCTTCACTCCCAAGTATTTCAAGCATTCCTGTGCAAAGCTTTTTTCTATTTAAATGTTGCCCAGGGAAGGGAGGACAGGAAGTAGGGAATAAGAGAGAAGAAGGGAATAGAGAACCCTTAAGCAGCCTAGCTGCCTTCTGGTAAACACACTAAATTATGTCCTCAACCTATAAATCACCCAGGCAACACCCATTATATTCACAAGAGAAACTATTACATTATTTTTCTTATTTCTAAAGGCTGCACCGGGCTAAACTTGAGAACTATCCCATACCCTTTGGGTCTCCTACAAGAATAAATCCTTGCATCAAAATCTGTTTAGTGTACTATATTCAACTCTTTAAAATTAGACAAAAAACTACAAAAAATACAGTGACTGCCAAATAAAGCACACCTTCAAGTTAAGATTGACTGTCCAATGCTAGCTTGGGCCCCTTGTGCACACGTACTGAAATTCAGATTTGTATATTTTGATTAGCACTTCGAGTAGTCCCACTTCTCCTCTGCTCACTCACTCCTTTACCTGAGCACATCATGCCTGTCAAGCGCTCAGTTGCTACAGGTATGAAAGAATTGTTAGCTTTTCGTTATTGACTGCATATTGACTGGTGAAGAGGAAATAAAATACTGCACCATCATGAATTAAGCTCTAACCATCCTATGCATGGGATGAGCTGGGAGTTTAGAGAAGCTTAAGAGCTGTGCAAGGCAGTGGCAAGCAGCAATAGGGCTTGCACTGGAGCCTTCTGCCCAGCACTGGTCCAGGCTGCTTTGAGAGGCTGTGGAGTCACCATACTTGGACATACTCAAAAGCCAACACAACATGGTCCTGGGCAACCTGCTCTAGGTCACTCTGCTGAAGCTGGGAGTTTGGCTGGGATGACCTCCAGAGGCCCCTTCCAGCTTCAACCATTCTGCAATTCAAATGCCTCCACATCAGGAGAAAATCTTTTTTTTCCTCAATTTCTATTAATTTTCCAATTTCTGCTACAAGTAAGCTGTATGGAAAAGTTGTTTTCCAAATCTGATGCCACTCAAAAATGAATTTGAAAATGTCCTGAAAGAGGCAGAGGCCACCAGAGAGCACAATTAAGATAAAATCATAACCATGTAACTAACTCTGCCTGGCCCCCCAAGTCTCACATCCGACTGAGGACCTGCAGAAGGTAACTAACAGAGGGAAGCCCAGAAGCAGCCAGGCCTGAACACACCCCACTCTAACTGACACTATTCCATTGGAAAATACTTCTGGGCTGCAAAAGTAAAATTACTGAACACAAATAAAAATCACCTGCAGATACGTTTGAAGTCATTAAGGCTTCACCTCAAATCTGAATTCTGAAATTTCTCAGCTTTTAAATATCTGGATCTGCAATCTTAGCAAAGTTCTTTTGATGGGCTTTCTGGTCACTTCCTCATTTTTAATAAAAGTCACCAGAAGAACAAGCCATGCCATCATACCGACCGTATGGAAATACACAAGACCCACAAATAAAATTGTCACGAAAAATGACCAGAACAAGCTAAAGGAATGATTGTGGCAGCACACCACCACTCTTCCTGTGAAGTGAGCAACATCTACACCACACTGGTGGGCTTTCCCAGCTATTGAAAAAAGCAGGCAAAGGTGACACTCAGGAATCTAACAGTAGTGAAGAACACGCGTCGAAAAAACACATTGCCTCCTAACTCTTCTACGTTATATTTCTAACCTTCTCCAGCCCCATCTCTTTTCCTCCTTTAAGGACACATTCCTGTCATTCTCCTTTAAGATAACAATAATTCCTAGACTGGGTGAAAAAGGGAGATAAAGGGAACCAGGAGGAGTTGCAAACCTATGTTCCTTAGGTGTAAGCAGTTTTATCAAAAAAGCACAGACAGCATTCATTTTTTCCACAATATTTGTTTGATTTGTTCTGTATAACAAAAGCAGCGATCCGTAATGGCTTTTCAGAAATGACTACAGAAGCAGTACCTCACAATACCACTTGAGAAAGAATCGCTAGGAGATACCTGTCCCCCTCTGCAGGAACAAACTACTAATATTTCTTCCCATCTGTAAACATATATAGACCTTTCCAAAGTCAATTCCAACCAAACATGCATTTTCTCTTACATCTAGAAGGACAGTTTGTTTATCTTTTCTAAACCCTCTAAAGAAGCATCATGTTAGAAAACATCAGAGGACAAACAATTATATTTGCTTACAAATACTGCTATAAAAAGAACAAAGTACCCTTGATACATCAAATACATCCATATCCAGTTTTGTCATTCACAGATGTATTCATTCATGAATACTGCAAATAATAATAGGAATGACAGCTAAGTAATTTTGATTTACATTCTAAACACAGTTCTGTTTGAATACTAAAGTCTTCTCAAATTAACAGTTTACATTAGGCAATACTACAAAAAGCAGCTCTACTTTAACTGCACTGATTGACACGCTGATCTTCTAGTGCAAAAGTGACTGCATAAATTGCAAGACAGTATTTTTAGAAATATACATAAATGTAATCAGTGAAAAGAATGAATATTAATATTTATAAACACTAAATAACAAATTACGAAGAAACAGATAATGCCAGCTGCACAGACTAGAGCCTGTACCTGGTCCAATATTCTAGTTTAAAGGAGTCGTAAAAAAGCTTAGCTTGTGCATGACACAAATCAGTCAAGCATGAGATGGTAATGCCAGCTGCCAACCAAGACAGCTAGTAACAGAATTTAAAGAGTAAATACATAAAAAGCTCAGAAGATACTGATTTCAAGCAGGTGCTGTTTAGCATATGTGCCAAATACAAAAGGCTGCTTTCCTTAAATGCATGGAAGAGTTGCTACTAGTTAAATAGAGATTAACAGGACAATGGATCCCAGAAAAATTTTATTTTGATATTGTCTACTCAGCTGAGCAACCATAAAATACATTTTAAAAGGACAAACACGCAGAAGTCCTTTGATAGGATGCAGAATACTTAAAATTTCTTCAGAAAACAAACTTCAAAAGATTCTTGAACTAACATTTAGATATAAGGTTCTGTTTTGAAAGTTTTAGTTCAATTTTTCCTTCTGTTTATTTTGGTTTAAAATTATCAGTTTTCTAACACACTGAAAATAAGATCCAACTGCAGTACGAAATGACTAGGCATTATTTTTAGTAGAAATAACAAGGAGACAAGGCAATCTATTTCAACCTCAAAGATATATATTCCCCTAAGAAGCATCTCAAAAAATAAGCACTAGAAATTAATTAGCATATTTGTTCTTTCCTGGGTTTTTAGCAGAATAAATTCTACTGTCTCAGGAGGAACACAGTTCAGGGAGCTAAAATGGAAGCTTACCCTAGTTTTTGGTCACATAAGCACTACGTTGCTGTTCATGATGCGTTTCACATTCTCCAGCAAAGCACAGCCAATGTTTTAGTAGAGAATCTACACTAAAATAATGACCATTCAGAACTCAATTACAAAACATCTCTTTTCTGACACATCATTCATACGGCTCCTTTATTTAACGCAGCTGAGAACCAGAAATGTGCCAAACTTTGGTCTGCTCAGGATATCAGTAATTACACTGAAAGAGCAGGTTTGGTTTCAGAAGTTATTTTGTATTGGCACAACATGGGTAACATTCAAAACTATCTAACATTGTCCTAACAAAACATCAACTCTGACATGAAGACATAAAAGAACTGTTTGATCTCTACATTCATTTAAATTTTGGCCCCTAAGCCAAAGCAGGGTGCCAATTAATGTTAAAAGATGCTTTAATTATGCAGGTGTTTGCCCACTGGAAAGGAGTCTTATAACAGCATATACTGTGAAAGCTTTGTCTACAGAAACTACTTTGATTCCAGTAGTCTCCAACAACTGTCAGTTTAGCTGAAACAGAGCAAATCAGTGATCAGAGAAGCAAAAGTAACCACCAACACCATGATTTACTGCTGGACAGCTAAAACTAATGTCATCTTCAGGGTAAACAACACACAGATCCAGGCTGTTCAACCTCTTTGAAACTGCTGACCAGTTGTCAGTTTTAAATAACACTCACCTCCACAACCACCAAAGTGCCTCCCCAGTTCACAGCAGTAAGCACTTGAATGCAAACAGGAGCTTAAGGGAGAAATTAAAGGTGAAACCATAGCCTGTGGTTCTCTCTGCCAGGCTGTCAACTGTACTCTACTGTACCACCTACCTACTGGACACTCTAGCCTAAATATGCTACCAGATTGGCAGGATACTACTAAGCAGGTTCACCAGGCAAAACAAAGTTTTGAATTCTCAGGTCACAAATTCTAGAATTCTCAGGTCTGTGAAACATGCAATCTGAACACCTTGCACATTCCGTTTTTCTTTTTAAGTCAAACCTGCGTTAGGTACATAGGAATATACAATCTACACATCACCTCTGGGGGAAATAGGAATTCAGTACCAGGCATTAAAACAAAAAAAAACTACACAAAATCTGTATTTGGAAAAAAAATATTATTTCTCCCTAGAAAAAAAATAAAATCATCACCTTTGCAAAGTCATTTGTAGTATTCTGTGAGACTCTGAAATAGAACTTTTTCTTTAAGTTCTGACCATTCATTTGGCAGATTCTTTTTATTTTGTTTCTAGATAAACAAATGAAAGTCTTTTGATTCTTCCTGTTTGTTCCCTAACATCCATGCTGTGGTCTCCTACCCATGAGGGAACAGAATCTCTGTCAAATGGACACAGGTAAACTGACAGATGTGATCTATCTAGACTCTGTAAAGCCTTTGACACAGTCCCCCACAACATCCTTCTCTCTAAATTGGAGAGATATGGATTTGATGGGTGGACAGTAAGGTGGATAAGAAACTGGTTGGATGGTCCTATTCAAAGAGTAGTGGTCAATGGCTCAAAGTCCAGATGGAGATCCGTTACAAGCAGTATCCCTCAAGGGTCCGTACTGGGACCAGTGCTGTTCAATATCTTTATCAATGATATTGACGAGAGATTGAGTGCACCCTCAGCAAGTTTACAGATGACACCAAGCTGAGTGGTGTAGTTGCCATACCAGAAGGATGTGATGTCATCCAGAGGGACCTGGATGGACTGGAAAAGTGCGCCTGTGAGAACCTCATGAGGTTCAACAAGGCCAAGTGTAAGGTTCTGCACCTGGGTCAGGGCAATCCCCAATTTCAGTACACGATGGGGGTGATGTGATTGAGAGCAGCCCTGCAGAGAAGGACTTCGGGGTGCTGGTTGATAAGAAGCTCGACATGAGCCAACAATGTGCACTCACAGCCCGGAAGGCCGACCATATCCTTGGCTGCATCAAAAGCAGTGTGGCCAGCAGGGCGAGGGAAGTGATTCTGCCCCTCTATTCTTCTCGTATGAGAACTGACCTGGAGTATTGTGTCCAGTTCTGGAATCCCCAACATAGGAATAATATGGAGCTGTTTGAACAAGTCCAGAAGAAGCTACAAAGATGATCAGAGGGCTGCAGCACATCCCCTATGAGGGCAGGCTGAGAGAGTTGGGCTTGTTCAGCCTGGAGAAGAGAAGGCTCAGAGGAGATCTTATTAGCAACTTTCCAGCACTTGAAGGAAGCCTACAGGAAAGCTGGAGAAGGGCTATTCATAAAGGCTTGTGGGCATAGGACCAGGGGTAATGGGTATAAACTGGAGAGGGGCAGGTTTATGCTTGACATTTGGAAGAATTTCTTCACTATGAGAGTGGTGAGGCACTGGAATAGGTTGCCCAGGGAAGCTGTGGATGCCCCATCCCTAGAAGTGTTCAAGGCCAGGCTGGATGGAGCGCCTTGGGCAGCCTGATTTAGTGGGATGTCCCTGCCTATGGCAGGGGGTTGGAACAGGATGATCTTTAAGGTGCCTTCCAACCTTAACTATTCTATTCTATGAAATAACTCAGCACCAGATTGCACTTCAAAAACAGCAGCTACAGCAGGTATTTATAAAGTAGTAATGCATTAATTTGGTATAGTTACATTTGAGGAGAAAAATATTTAGTATAAATTAAGATTTTTTTATGTATTTTAGTATCTAAACCTTGCTTGCATATTCCAGATGGCAGCCACGAAAGCAGGCAGGAGTCAAACTGGGATTTGTTTTGAATATAGATGGACAAACAACCATAGGGCTGGATCTAGCCTGCAAAGTAGACTTTTATTAGGCCACCGGTAATGCCTGCTAGCCAACTATTAGACAAGCCAAGTCCAGCCCATCAGTCAGCCAAGAAAACTGTGGATGTTGTTGGGAAACAAAAGAAAGTAAACTTAAGTTTGGTAGATGGGGTTTACTACTAGGTCAGTGCCAGTGCAGCCCTCACTCTTTCAGGGCAGCTCACCTCAGAAAGCAAAACAGCCCCTATAGAGAAGAAATGGGCAGAGACAGGACCTGACTTCAACTAACGCAGTGAAACACCAACTTCGGTACTTCCAGCTACAGTCATCCAAAGAGTTGGAGAAGAGAAGAAACCAGTGAGTTGGGCTTGATGCAGAACAGTGTATTACCTGCGTCATCACCATCCATTCCAGAATCAGGCCAGCACCTGCAGAATCATGCCGGTAATCCTGCACCATGCACCTAGCTCTCTGGTGAGGCATGCAGCCAGATGTGGTGCTGCACTGCAACCAACGGCACCCAAAGCCAGCAATGGAAAGGGAAAGCAAGAATCAGTCTGACTGGGCTGACACAAAGACAGATTTGAAAAGTTCAGTAAGGCTGAAGCTCACTCCATTCAGCCAGTTGTTTCTGCTCCACACTCCCTCAACTTCCCGATTCTTGCACCACAATGAAAGGACTTTCACACCAGCTGTGCACAGTGAAAACACAAGCCAGACAGGATACGTTAGTCCCACCTAACCGGTACCACCTTTGGTACAGCTGTAAATTGACTGTAGTGTTTCCAGGCTACAGCTGTCTCTGGCAAGCTATGCTCTTCAACTACATGAATACTGTCAAACCCAACCTAAGCCCATACCCCTAACTCCCCTTCTCCTTTAATATAATAACTTCACTCCATAATTCCTGTCAACATTCCTGCAGGTTGCTTGGATATAATGGCAGACAACACACTGCCTGGCCACTCAGCTCTCATGGAATAATGAAAATGCTGGCACAGAGACTCTCAATTGGCTGAAACTACATAAAAATTAAGACAACTTAATGGATGAGCATCTACTTTGAGCAGCTGAGGATCTCTTCAACATCCTTCCCTGTGTTTTTCACCATACCACTATTATCAGTTTTACAAATTGGCTGGCCAAACTCGGCCTCTTATGTCCTCGAAACATAAAAGGGTGATTGCGTTGCTTTGCTGCTGATTGCAACTATTGCCCTCATACCCCTCTGACTCTATACATGGCTCTCAAGCTTACTTCTCAAGAAATTGCCTGAAGCAGGCTGCATCTTCTTGATGCTATAACACAGTTAAACTGCATTTTTACTAGTTTAAAATCAAACTGCTTCTGATATTGAAGAAAATCCACACATAGGCCTGTTATGGCCACAAAAACATACATCACTTTAGCAAGGTTCTGTAACCATAAAAAGCATCCTTACGATTTGCAGATACCCTTACAATTCTGAGAGGAAAGGTACAATCAACAATGGCTGCTGGCTTAGCACTGCCACCTGTAAAAAAAGTTTCTCAAGTAAATATCTCCTTATTTATAGCTTCCCAATTTTATTAATGGTGTGTAATACCACGTAAACAGTGGTTATTCTACAGCCTTGTCAGCCCCAGTTTTAAGCAACCACAATCAAGAGTTTCAAAACCACACTATGTATTCAGGTTGTTACAAAAAAATGTAACATAAAATGTAAGGTTTCTGATACACATTCAGACTCCCTTCCTTAAACTGACGGTCTTTGGGCTTTAAACTCCATGTGCAACATTGTCACCACTTGTCAAGGCCGTGAATGTACGCTCTGAAGGCCCTTACCCACTACCTCTGCCAGACTCAACACCGGGTAGTGGTCAGGAAGGGAATATTAAACGCATACGTGACTAAAGTAATTCACTGGAAAAAAAGGGAGGATCGCTCCATTCAGCGAATAAACAACTGTCTCCACCTGCATTCTTTCTAAGCTTCACTGTTTGCTGCTCCACTGACCCTCTGCAGAACAGTAAACTGCTTCTTACCCGTTGTTTGTTCCACAGTAAAGTCATCTTTAATTCACAGAATTACAGAATCACAGAACAGTTTGGGTTGGAAGGGACCCTAAAGGTCATCCTGTTCCGACCCCCCTGCCATGGGCAGGGGCGCCTCCCACTAAATCAGGCTGCCCAAGGCCTCCATCCAGCCTGACCTTGAACACCTCTAGGGATGGAGCATCCACAGCTTCCCTGGGCAACCTCTGCCAGTGCCTCACCACTCTCATAGTGAGGAAATTCTTCCTTACGCCTAGTCCAAATCTGCCCCTCTCCAGTTTATACCCATTCCTCCTCATCCCGTCACTACAAACTTTAGTAAACAGTCCCTCCCCTGCTTTCCAGTAGCCCCCTTCAAGTACTGAGAGGTCGCTATAAGATCTCCTCGGAGTCTTTTCTGGGCCGAACAAGCTCAACTCTCTCAGCCTCTCCTCACAGGGAAGGTGCTGCAGCCCTCTGATCATCTTTGTAGCCTCTTCTGGACTTGTTCAAACAGCTCCATGTTCTTCCTATGTTGGGGATTCCAGAACTGGACACAATACTCCAGGTGAGGTCTCACACGAGAGGAATAGAGGGGCAGAATCACTTCCCTCTATCTGCTGGCCACGCTTCCTTTGATGCAGCCCAGGACACAGTTGGCCTTCCAGGCTGCGAGCGCACATTGCCGGCTCACGTCGAGCTTCTCATCGACCAGCATCCCCAAGTCCTTCTGTGCAGGGCTGCTCTCAATCACATCACCCCCATCCTGTACCGAAATCAGGGATCGACCCGACCCAGGTGTAGGACCTTGCACTTGCTCTCGTTGAACCCCATGAGGGTCTCACAGCCCCACTCCTCCAGACTGCCCAGGTCCCTCCTCATGCCACCCCATCCTTCCAGCGTGACAACTGCACCACTCAGCTCATTAAGAAAGATTAAACCAGAATAAAGATAAAGTACACACGTACAGCCTACAACACTTCAGGACGAAGGAGAGCCTTCAAAGCTTTTCAAATCTCTTTTAACCAAAGCAGAGCCAAACGGGCCGGGGAGGGGGACGCTGCGGACAAACCGCTTTCCTCACGGCAGACCCGACAGCGGCCGGGGCAGGGCCGACCCACCGCCTGCCTCACCTGGGGGTGCGCGGGGAGCCGCCCTCCCGCCGCGCCGGGGCCGCCATCCGCTCCGTCCGCCATTTTGAGAGCGAGAGGACGCGACGGCGCGACGCCGACGCCACCCGGAAGTAGCGGCCGCCGCCGGGCCGCGCCTGCGCGGGGCAGCGGTGCCCGAGCCCCGGGGAAGGCGGGAGGGGGAGGTAAAGGAGGTGGGGAGTCGTGAGTTCGGGAGCCACGGCCGCGCTTGTCTTGCTAGGCAGCAGCAGGAGCTGGGGGATGCGATCGCTGCTGTGAGAATGGAGTCGTAAATTTAGCTTCAGCCATTTTGTATAGAATCATAGAATAGTTTGGATTGGAAGGGGGTTTAAAGATCGTCTAGTTCCAACTTCCTTGCAACGGGCAGTGTTATAAACACACTCTGGAAACTAAAATTCTGAGAGTGGAATCTCTTTATTGTGGAATAAAGTCAGCAAAGCGCTGGGCGTGTGGCTGAGGTGCCCCTGGTCCACGCTCTCCTCCCCTTTTTATACATTTCATGAAAATGGTTACATTTGGGTGCGAAAGCAGTTAAAAGATAAGGCCCGTCCGCCACCAAAGAAAGAAGACATTCCAGCTGTTGACTTCCAAAACTCAGTTGCCAATACATTTAGATCACCCCCCCTCAAGTCAAAAATGCTAAATAGCCTGTTTATTACGGTAGGGACGTCCCACTAGACCAGGCTGCCCAAGGCCCCATTCAACCTGGCCTTGAACACCTCCAGGGATGGGGCAGCCACAGCTTCCCTGGGCAACCTGTGCCAGTGCCTCACCACTCTCGTGGTGAAGAAATTCCTCCGTCTAGTCTAAATCTGCCCCTCTCCAGTTTATACTCATTGCCCCTTGTCCTATCACTCCATGTCCTTGTAAAAAGTCCCTCCCTGGCTTTCTTGTAGCCTCTTCAGATGCTGGACAGTCACTATAAGATCTCCTTGGAGCCTTCTCTTCTCCAGGCTGAACAATCCCAATTCTCTCAACCTGTCCTTGTATGGGAGGTGCTCCAGCCCTTTTATCATCCTTGTAGCCCTCCTCTGGACCTGTTCCAACAGCTCCATATTCTTCCTATGATAGTGGTGAGACACTGGCACAGGTTGCCCAGGGAAGCAGTGGCTGTCCCATTCCTGGAAGTGTTCAAGGCCAGGTTGGATGGAGCCTTGGGCAGCCCTGTCTGGTGGGAGGTGTCCCTGCCCACGGCAGGGGGGTTGGAGCTGGATTGTCTTTGAGGTTCCTTCCAACCCAAAGTATTCTGTTATTCTAGGATTCTAGGATAATATTCAAATACATAATAGGTTAGCAACTTGTAAGAAGCACTTACTCACTGTTAAAAGATTGAAAAGGACAAAGTCTTTGAAGCAAAGGCTATAATATTTTTATTTAACAATTCAGCACTGAATCAGAATGAACCATCTGACAGAAGCAGTAGGTATAGATGATCTCTAAGGTCCTTTGCTACCCAAACTATTCTATGATTCTATGACTGCATATTATCTCTTGATACAAGACAGATTGATATGACAATATCAATAGTGGGACGTGTCCCTGCCCATGGCAGGGGGGTTGGAAGTAGATGATCTTTAAGGTCCCTTCCAACCCAAACTGTTCTATGATTCTATGATTATATGATCTATGATTCTATGATTCTCTGACAAGATAATTAAACACACAAACCAGCTGCAGCAAAAACTATCAATTAATTGTCATAAACTTAAAACAAATCACTTCTTTTTTCATTCCTTTTCAGTGTTTTAGCAGTAAATCCGCGTTCAGGCAGTTCCAGGCACCCCGCAGCACGGGAGGCAGCGGGCAGGCGCATCCCGTCCCGGTGCGGGGATCCAACCAGCGGGCGGCGGGGCGGGGCTCCGCTGGGCGATGCTGAAGGTGGTGGCGGCGCTGCTGGTGGCGGCGCTGCTGGTGGTGGCGGCGGCCGTGGCGCTGCTGCTCGATAGCTACGGACCCTCGGCGGCGCCGCTACTCCCGGCTGCTCAGCCCGGCCCCGGGGCGGGGGCCGGCAGCCTGCTGTGGGCTGTGCAGGTGAGAGGCACGGGGACGGGCTCGGACACCCCGCAGGAACCGCGCTGCGGGGGTTGCGGAGCTCGGTGGGAGAGCGTGGCGGGGAGCCGGTAGTTAAAACTCATGTGGTTGTTACACCACCGTCCTGTCTATGGCCTCAAGCTGCGCCAGAGGAAGTTTAGGTGAGACATTAGGAAAAAATCCTGCACGGAAAGGGTTATCGAGCACTGACTGGAACAGCTGCCCAGGGAGGTGGTAGAGTCGCCATCCCTGGAGGTGTTTAAAAGGCGAGGAGATGAAGTGCTTGGGGACATGATTGTTGAACCCAAACTATTCCATGATCCTGTGATTCTCTAATTTGATGACTGTTGATTCGATGATTATTCTATGATTATGTGATTTAGTACTGGACAGGTATGGTTGGAGTTGAAGATAGAATCATAGAATGGTTTGGGTTGGAAGGGACCTTAAAGATCATCCAGTTCCAACCCCCCTGCCGACACCTCCCACCAGACCAGGCTGCCCAAGGCCCCATCCAACCTGGCCTTGAACACCTCCAGGAATGGGACAGCCACTGCTTCCCTGGGCAACCTGTGCCAGTGCCTCACTACCTTTATGGTGAAGAAATTCCTCATGTCCAGGCTAAATCTGCCCCTCTCCAGTTTAAAGCCATTCCCCCTCGTCCTCTCACTACAAGCCTTCCTAAACAGTCCCTCCCCAGCTTTCTCGTACGCCCCCTTCAGGTACTGGAGGGTCACTGTAAGATCTCCTCGGAGCCTTCTCCAGGCCGAACGAGCCCGACTCTCTCAGCCTGTCCTCGAATGGGAGGTGCTCCAGCCCTCTGAACTCTGAGGTCTTTTCCAGCCTAACGATTCTATGATTCTATTGCATCGGTACCCCAACTCTCATTGAGAAAGGCAGGCTCTGCTTGTCCCTTTCCCCTTCAAAAGGCTGCGTGGCTTCAAGAACAGTTACACAGATTTTTAGTGATGGGGTACTGAGCGAATGCAAGAGTGAGGTGTGTTAGGTTAAATGTACACAGCTTTGTCTCCAGGTTGAGCATAAGATACAAATATACTTGGTGGGGTCTTGGAAGTAGACTGTCCTGTCTGGGGACTTCTGCGGGCTCTTTTCTGAGCTTCCCCAGAGCATTCCTGAAGCACTTATTGTATAATTAACCTCAAACTGTTCCATTTTTGCAGATAGTTGACGGCTGAGATGTCACAGGGGTTGCTGTGCTGTTCCTTCTAACAAATAGGCTGCTTTTACTATTTTGCTTTTATTCTCAAACTCAGATGCTTTGCCTAAATGTATTAGCGGCAGGTAGTGCTCTTAGTGCATAAGCCGGCATATTATTAATCCTTTAGTTCTCTCCAACTGCTATGCATTTTCAAAGCGATTTTTCTGCTAATTTTTCTTTAAGCGATTTAAGGCTTATCTTTACTGCAGAACAGATTTCAAGATGAGAGATACACTTGAATTAACATAGATGAAGCCTCTGTCTTGAGTTGCCGTCTTGAAGAAAGTCATCTACTGCAGCATATGAGTGTAGCAGCTGCAGAGCTCTGCTGATAAGCAGTATGTGCAGCTCCATATTTCCTTTTGCTGTCTTCTCTCCCTGGTTGTGTTCCTCCAAATGGAGTTCTCCCAAGGACAGGTCACAGCACAGCTAACTGGAGATTTGGCTTTACTTTCAAGTGGTTATGTTCTCTTTAAGATGTGCCTTTTAACAGCTGCTTTATCATTGACCAAACTTGGAAATTAATCAAGAGCTAAATTCAGCATTGTTCCTGATGATGTTGTGGGAAACAGGCTTCAGGCTCCCTGGTGACTCCATAGGTCCAGCCTAGGTCACTGGATAGAGCTCAAGATGAGCAGTTCCTACCTCAGCAGTCCCTGCTTTGCTTTTCCTCCCATCTACAGGACCCTCTCTTCTTAAACTGCACTAAACTGAAATCTTTGTACTATAATCTTGTGTTAATGGCCCTTTAATCTTTCTTACAGCATAACTTCCTTTCATACTCAGTGCCTAATAGGCACTCTAGTTCAATATTTGGCAAGCTTACAGTTGATTTCTCTCTTGCTTCTGTCAGCTGAATGTGCTCTACTGTTGCTATAGGCCTTGAAATACCTGCCTTTTTTGAGCCACATCTCTAGATAAGGAATGTGGATGGTGATTTTTCCTCACCCCTAAGTCTCTTTCAACCCATTTTAATGAGAGTTACTGCCTACAATGCAGGGAGAGAGGCCAAGTTTCCACATCATTCAGAGAGGGGAAAGAGAAGGAATGCAGCAGGTGGGCTTTTACCTGCGTTTTGGGAAATTAAATAAGAACTTTACAAGCTTTTCCCCTTGCCCACTGAATTCCCTTTTATTGGGATGTCTTTTGAGGTTAATTATTAAAAAATAAAAAAATGAAAAGAGAAGCTCCACTGCCAGGGTCTTCGTATTTCGTGGCTTTTAGTGATCTCAGAAACTTAGTCCCTGCTCTGAGAAGTTCTGGACCATTGTGACTCTTAGAACTTACAAGAAAAGTCTTTTGTAGTTCTTAAACTAGTATTGTTGTAGGTTAGAAAGGTGAGAAGATCTTTGTATAAAATCAGACTTATCAAGGTATTTTACTGGGCTCTTGGATTCACACTAACTTGAATCTGTCGATAAAAGTGAAGTTAAGGATATGTCTGAAAGTTTTTATGCTTCTTGGAATCCAATTCTGATCTAGGCAAAAGTTCCATATAAGCAAATAGGGAATTTTCCTGAGGGGAATTTAAGAACTGTACTCAGGCAATGTTTTCTACGTATTCAGTTGACTGAATAAGTAGAAGCTAAACCATTTTGTCTCCAAGGTATTTTATGTGTTTTGTTTTTCTTTCAAAAAGGAAAAAACTCTAAAAGAGCAAGGTTTATTAAATGGAATGTGTTAAAGTTTTTCTTTTCTTGGTTAGTGATGACATCAGATAGGTGTGAGCATGTGCTCGCTGTTTATTTGAGTGTCAAATATTGTGTCTAAACTGAGGAGGATAATTTATTAATTGATTGACTAAGGTGGAATCAAAGTGGAATTGAAAGCATTTACCCAAGATTTATTTTGGACAGCCCCAAAAGCACCAATATTAAAAAAACAACCAAAACACAAACAACTCACTTTTCTTATTCTCCCCATCCTACCTCTGATGTGAGGGCTTTGACTGTTTGGATCAGGGATGAAAGCATCTTTTACAGTTATGTACAAGTGGTATCGTCAGATTTTGGGCAATCTTTGGCCAGTGGAATGGGATCTAAACACACTCATCAGCTCCAATAAAATGCATAGGGAGACTGTTGGTAATCCTTCCACCTGGCTACTGGAAATGAAATTAGTTATTAGTATGCTGCAAGTCATAGGTAACATTAAGCAGTTCTGGAAAACAAGAATATGTTATTATTCTCTGTTGCAGCAAGATCGCTGTGTTGCACCAGAAACTCTCAGAATTTGAAAGTCAACAGGCCGCTTAGAGCCATCAAAACTTACTGTTTCCCCATGTTATTGTATTTAAGGAAATTTTTTTAATGTAAATGTGATTTTACGTGTTAGAGATGCAATACCATATGCTTGCTTTGCTTTTGTTCTCTCCTAGTTATCCACTCCTGTTTCTCCCAATAAGGGAGGTGTGAATCGCTATGCCTGCTCTTATATTGCATTCTTACGTACCTGGCTTTGCAGAACAACCTGGGCAGCAATAACCCTCCACTTGGGACAGTGTTTCATTTTTCTCTTTTGCAGGTATCGGATATTCATATCAGTAGATTTCATGAACCCAAAAGAACTTCTGACTTTGAAAAATTCTGCTCTGAAACAATTGATATAATTCGGCCAGCACTTGTTCTAGCAACAGGTGAGCAATTCAAAAGTGTGAATTTCCTGTTGAATATGCTGTCAAAGGAAGAGCAAATAAGCAAACTTCTATGATCTCAAGAGAAAGCTTGAAAGCCTTAAGGTACCTTAACCAATAGAAATAGAATTTCAGCTAAAGATAGACTGCTAGAAGCAGAAGATAATAACTTCTAAACTCAAGAGAATTAGTTTTTGTTCAATGTCTTGAGTCTGATGGTGAGTTCAGTGTGTAGTATACCTAACGAAGACATAATTATGCAATATAGCTATTGTTTTCCCGGTATTTGTCACTATACCTTAGTCCTTGGTAGCACCTACCTTTTTTGTCTATTGGTTGTCATTCTACATCATTCTTCATTTTTGAAATTACACAAGTGAGCTATATCTCTGATTAGTCATTAAGAGCAAGTTCCTCTGTTGGAACAAGTCCTGCTAGAGGTGGACTTCTCTTTCTACATTTATTTATCTGCTATTTGCTTTTTAAGTTAAGAGTTTGGAAATAGCTAGCATTTGTCTTTTAACTAGCAATGGAGGGAGGCTTTGCTGTATCAACAGAAATGAGAATGGTTCAAACTTCTACTGGAGCTTGAGGGGATACAAAAGGTGTGAAGTTAAAGCTTCTATGACTAGAATCTTCAGGTATAATGAATGCATAACAATTTTCTGTGCTTTGGTATGGTGTTAGTAAATATGCTGCAGTGACATGGTTGATAAATGTTTGAACAGGCTGCTGCATCTGCTTTAGAAGACAATTAGCTATATAGTAACCTCTTGGACAAGATGACAGGAACCTCCAGATTGCACACAGGAGACTTGTGGCCACTTACACTAGGAGGCTTGGATTGTGTGCTTGCTTTTTTACAGTATTTGTGTGAACTGCGTAGGCCTCTAGTTATATCTTACCTTTGTACACTTTCAGGTGACCTGACGGATGCCAAGACAAGAGATAAATTGGGATCTGATCAAATAGAAATAGAATGGAGAACTTACCAGTCAATCCTGAAGAGATCAAGAGTCATGGAGAAAACCAAGTGGATAGACATCAAAGGAAATCACGGTAAGAAGGAAATTAAATATCTCTCCTCTTCTCTGATTACAGAACTGATTTAGGCAAGTTAAAATATAGCAGTAAAGTGTTAGTACTTACTAGCATGTTGGTGGTGGTTATGAATCGGTAGAAGGCCTTACTATACACGTCCGCTCTGCTGAGGGCACACTTTGTTTACAGGTACTTACTGATGTTTTAGTACCAGGGAAGTAAGAGTCTTGATTTGCCTGACAAATGATAGAACGTAGCTTCAGATGTTAGTTTCCAGGTCATTAATTTATATGCTCCATCTTTTAATGGAAGGGCAAACTGTAACCTTACCCCGCTGAAGGTATGGTTTCAATTTACTTTTCACAGACCTCCTCCCCAAGGTTTAAGTTTAATGTACCACAAGCTCAGCAATCCAAGGGAATTTGGTTTCTTTTTGATAGGAAGAACTAATAGAAGTCTGTACATACCATAGTTGTGGCTGCATTCTAAGCATTCAAACACAAGCTAAGAACTTTGTCAGCCTCGTAAGGCAGCTGTTACAGGAAGGGCAAAACTAGAAAGCACTGGGGAAAAAATACTTTGTCACATACCGCCTGTATATGACATTTTACTCTAATATCCCTATCAGACTTTTGTTAACAGCCTTAATGGAGGGGTGGACCCCAACTGTAGAACAAACCTCCCCAAGTCACTGTTGTATACATGTTATTCTCTGATGCTATTGCTACTTTGTTTTGCTTGGATGAGTTAGGTCCTACTTGGGGAGAATGCACCCAATCCTAAAAGCTGCTGAAAAGCTTTATGGCCAAAGTGGAAATGCATGGTTAGCTTTTAGCCATGAAGTGACAATTTACATTCCCACACCAACTTTATCTTTGAATATTAATTTAAATGAGAAAACTATTCCCACTTTTAGGTCGATATTTAATGTCTTCTCTGCACAGTTAGATAGTCTGCTTGTCAATTATGCATATTTTAAAAAATAGCTCTTCAGTGCTTGCTGAAACTGCTTTATTTCAACATTAGGAAATAAAATACAGAGGTTACTGGTTAATTTGATCTGTAACTTTCTTAATTTCCATTTTCTCTTCCCTACAGATTCATTCAATGTTCCATACCTGGATAGCGTTCGAAATTATTACAGGTATTTTTATTTACCATGTATATGCCGTTATATTCAAGGTCCAACTAAACAATATTATGTTTTCAGTTATCATATATATACTTTTTCACTGACTTTTCTATAGTCCAGGAGCATATTTGCTATTCCCTCCATCTATTTCATTGCCAGTTAGTACAGCAAAATAGACTGAGAAAATAGAGAATTCTTTGTGCAAAATTCTTATGTCTTAGCCCACTGTCTTTTATAATTGAATATACTGTAAATGTGCCGTTGTCTAGGAAATGTTCTGTGCACTGTAGCTTGCAGATATAAAAATAGAGGTTAGGGAAAATAGTTATTCAACACCGCATTCTGGTGTTCATTATATATCAAAATTAAAGAAGGCAGTAGTTGTATTAAAATAATAGTTTTACACAAAAACATGATTTCCTGTTTTATGTCTGCAGCATGAGCAGAGAATGATTCAACAGTTACATTTACTGAAAGTGTGACTAAAGGCAGAAATCTTAGGATTACAATACTGAGCTTCCTGTTTTCTTAATGAAGTTTATGATGTTCATAAAGGTAACATTAACTGCAAGAAAATAAATGTTCTGAAAGGATCTTCATGGAATTTTCTTCCCAGCAGCTGCTGTTTTTTTATTTAGTATGAGAAATGTGTTGGTAATGCACGGGTGGTTTTAGTTGTTGCTAGGAAATGAAGGATTTTTCAATTTCCATGTTTTGCTAGTGTACAGGGCAGGACAGCTCACTCAAAGTAGTCAACAGAATATTCCATACCATAACATCATGTTCAGTATAAAAATGTGTATTAGAAGGGGGTCCAGGTAGGCAGTCTGGGGTTGACTCTATCACAGCCAAAACCAGGACAAGAAGTATTGAGTTATATCTGAAACTTGTTCTTAATATATTGGATTTTATTCTGTTCAGGTCAATATTTCTGGCAATTTTATTGTTTATTCTGATTGGTGGAGGAACAGTGATATGAACTGTTTCCTGGATGGCTGTGTTCAAACTATACTAATCATCTGAAATTAGTTATGTTTTAGCTTTCACATTTAATACAGGGAGGTTAATCAAACGAACAAACTCAAACACCCACAAAAAACCTCCTAACCCAAATGAAAACAAAAAACACTTCCCCAAACAAACCAAATAAGTTTTAGTTAATCTGAGATTTGCTCGTAATTATTTTAGTTACAGAATTTAATTCTTAATTGAGCAGTTTAATAGGTACCATTAGTTGGAATATTATCTGTTTTTGCCAGTGGAGGATATGTGCAATTCCTGTCTAGCATAAAGTATCAAAAGCACTTAAATTTTAGAAGTTAGAAAAACTGAAAATATCTGTTGTCAATGGAAGGAGAGAAGGCAATGTATATATTCATTATTGCTTGTATTTATCATAGCCAATATTGGCATAAAACCACGGGCGGGAAAAGGTGGAATTAGTTGGCATGTCTTTTATGTCCTTCCCTGCTTATAGTTCTTTCTTACAACATTTCAAGATTGAGATTTGAGAGGTGAATTATCATCAGGTAACATGGAAAAGAACAGCAATCCTTTTTGCTCTCTCCTTTTACTCTTTGAATGAAGAATTTTGGCATTCCACAGGTGACAGGAGAACTGGCAAGATTTGTTATGTCAAGAAACAAAGAAGAGTAAGAAGTAAGAGGAAATGCTGCCTTCTTTGTTATTGATAAGATTTGGTGTAGTGTAGTGTCTCTGGTTTGGATCTTCTGAAAAATAACTGAAAAGGTTCAATAATTCTTTGGTTCAAGATTATATTAGCCAACAGCTGATCATTCAACATCAGAGTAATTTAAGAAATCTCTAACAAAATAAACTTGATGTCCTGAAGAGTTCTTTCAGATACCAACAATACACACAAGACAACTTTTTTTTTAACTTTGCAGGTCTGCATTAATTAAGAATGGTGTATGATCCTGCTGTCCTGTCATCTTGACTATTTGTTTTGCATCATTTATACTGCTAGCCTATCCTTTGTCTATAAAAAATCACACTGTTGCTCAGGGAAAGCGTATTTATGCTGACATTTTTTATAAATGTTTGCCAACCTGTTGCTTGTCTTAACACATGACCCGTGTAGTGCATCTTCTTTGAAGTACAGACTTTTCAATGCCATTGATTTTTATGAACTTTGCTGCAGTAAGAAGATGGAGTTAGATCTAATGCAAGAAGATTTGCATTTACACTATGCAGGTCATTTTTTGTCATTGCTGCAAGCTTTTCTAACAGCAATATTTCCATTTTATTTTATCAGGAAATACTCTGCCTGGCGTAAAGATGGCTCTTTCCATTACATTCACACCACCTCTTTTGGGAACTATTCATTCATCTGCATGGATGCCACGCTCAGCCCAGGCCCTAAGAGACCCTATAATTTCTTTGGGATTTTAAACACGGTATTTTTATAAGTCTTGACGTTCTACTTTGGCTGTTTTACTACTATAGTGGTTTGTTTGGGGGGTTTGTTTGTTTGTTTTTGTAAAGAAGATTTGTCTAAGAGTCTTTAAATTTATAAGTTATTATGCATGTGGGACATTTATTTAGAAGAATGTGTCACTTAACATACAGAGTATCTGTGGTTTTCTCTCTTAAGAAATAATCCAGTACAAAAATGTCAAATTAGACATTTTAAAGACACTGTCCTTAGTTTCTTAGCATTTAGCTATCTTGAGTGATATATGCTGTGAAGTATAGAGAACAAACAAAACAAAAATCCAGACTTTCTAATTTCACTCCTTTGATGCTTTGTTAGAAGCTTTTTCATCAATATTACAGAAGAAACAGTTGCATTTACCAGTGGAATAATGTGAAAGATAATGTTATAAAGAAATATGTCATTTATGAAAGTGAGGTCTAATCTTGTGACATGATAAAAATTACATGGTATTGTTTTGAAAGAATTAATATCAATCCCAATGTTTAAATCGTATGTCAGCTTAGATAACATTTTGCTTCATTTTGATTTTTCTCTGTAGTTTATTGATACTGTTGTTCTTGAGATGCCCTTCTAAAGAGGGGCAGAAAGTTACTATGTTCTGGTAAACAGATGTCATATTTTGCCTGTGATAATGGCCTCAATGAAAAGTAAAATGTTCGCCCTCTAACTTTATCTAAAGGAGGCTTGATATTTAATTAAGCATTAGTAAAGTGCTTGGTGATAGTTAGATGAAAGATGACGTAGAAGTGCCAAGCATTGTTCTCATTGTTTACTGCAATCTATAGTGGATGCAGCAGGTTTGCAGACAAACTCTCAAGGAGCTAATAAATACAGTTAGATCTAGAGCTCCTGTCCTTGGCTGCAGAAAGTCAATCATCTGCTTGCTAATTACCCAGCAATAGGAGTCCAGAGAACATCAATTGCAGATTTTTGCACAAAACTGAAGGCAAAGGTAGGTACCTGTAACTTTGTTAAGAATTAAGCTTCTACCAGGAATCTGAAAAATAAATTAGATTTGTTTCAGTTATTCGATTGCATAGCTTAGCTAAAAATATTCTTAAAGCTCAAATTCCTAATGGTAAAGGAAATTTCTCTTAATAATCCCATTACATTAACCTAGAATATTATACTGCATCCATTCTTTTTTAATATACTATTATTTCTGTTTCTTTTATTCATGCTCTTTAGCTTTTTTTTTTTTTCAGGTAGGGGGAAAAAGAGTATGTTGTTCGTTCTCTGGGTTACCCTAAAAGATAATCTGCAAAATCGTGAAAGAGTGGATTTGTGTTCTTTTCTGGTTTAAAATTTCCTGCCTGCTCTGTTAGACTTTGAGATCTTACTCATATTGGGTGTCTGTGGGCAGTAAGTGGTTGATTTAATATTGGAAGTCAAACAAGTAAAGGAGAGAAATTTTACTGCCCATGGAAAGTGTTAGTTTGTTTAACTTTAACAGCAATGTCTGAGTAATATTTTCAAGATTCAGCGTCATAGCTCAGCAAGTTAAATGAGTGAAGCATACGGTGCACAGTTTCTGTGGTCTGTCAGGCCTAGAAAAGTCTGTCTAGCAACTCAAGAGATAGGAGGGATTATAATTGTAAGGTATAGATGTTTGTAAAATCAACTCAAGCATATTATCTTAGACTATATAAATGAGCAGTAGATGGATAGAAATAGCATTTACCAATAATTTTCTTTATATTGCACTTTTCCTGTGTTTGATTGCAAGGAAGGTGTTGAGTGTCCTGTTTTCACTTTCTTTTTCCAACATTAAATTTTACGGATACGTCTAGTATTATGTTTTTTCCATGTACACATAGCTGAAGCAACTAGAGTATTCTCTGTTAAAAAAAAAAGGATGAGTTGCATTCTTTTTTTACTTCATTTCTGCTTTCCTTTTGCTGTTCTTTCCAAATAGCCTGACTGTTAAACAGGTTTGTTTGTTTGTCTTCCAAACACCTGCCCCTTTCAGAATCAAATGAAAGAGTTGTCTTTGATGGCAACAGAAAGTCTGCACAGCAATCACACTATCTGGTTTGGCCATTTTACCACCTCAACAATCATCTCCCAAGACCCAGGAATACGAACATTAATGAAGTAAGATCTTTGGTTTTTCTTGCCTCTTTTCACATACTTCTCTGTCACTTTACAGATTTTCTGCAGTGGTATTTCCTTCCCTCACAAATAATCGCAATTCCTATGTTCTTAGTTCTGCCACAGCCTATTTATGTGGACATCTCCATACACTGGGTGGGCTGATGCCAGTCTTGCACAGTCAGCACCATGGTGGGACTCTAGAACTTGAACTGGGAGACTGGAAGGATAATAGGAGGTAATTAAACCCTATGAGAGCAAATTATTATATGGACCTTAGTTGGTTAAATTATGATTCCCTTTTATGCTCTTTGGAGAACTAGAAAAAAGCATCAGGTCTGCCTGACTGGTAATTACCATTAATGCTTTTGAAAAACATCTCTGTGTCTAAGTTGGGGGTTGGTTTTTTTTCCCCGTACAAACAGTAAGCTAATAAATTAAGTAATTTTTTTTATTAATTCTTGATGTTTAGAAATTAACGAGAGGACTTCTAAATGTCTATTTAGTATGTGTTTAGTATTCAAAGTAGATAAATAAATTGTAACAGAATTCAGCATCACTACTTCAAAATATACATTCTCTGCACCAGCTCTTAGAATTGTATATGTAAAAAATAGTCTACCTGAGAAATGTTACCTTAACAGCGTATAAAAGAGTATCCAGTGCTGCATGGAATGTATAACAGTATATTAGCTTTTATTCCGCAGTAATCCTAACAGAGATACTTGTATGCACATAGGAAGAGAGCACACTGGGGTCTTTGTCCCATAACTAGTGTACCTACCCAGATGCTGTAGGAATGTACGTTATATTTTAAATCTTTAACGTGATGTTCATCTATCTGATTCATGTGCAAAATTCAGTAGATCTTGACGTGTGGAATTTTGAGTTGTGCTGCAGTAATTTATAATCAAATGAACCTGATCAGAGGTAACCAGCTGTACAATTAATATGGCAGAGTTGGTTAATATAGGATCAACTACAGAAGAGAAGAAAAGGAAACTAAATCAAAGAAGTTCTGGTTAGGAACTTGGGAAGCATGAGAATGAGCTGTGCATTCAGTGGTTTGTATCAACAAGATTTTTTCCCTTTCATTATAGGTACCGGATCTTTGCGTTTGATCACGACCTCTTTAGCTTTGCAGATCTTACCTTTGAAGAATGGCCTGTAGTTCTCATCACCAACCCCAAATCCCTCCTTTACAGCAGTTCTGCTCATGAACCACTATTTAAAATTCTTCATTCCACTCATATCAGGTACCCTGCAATCTCTTGATTTCACAATATTTAACTGTATTTTAATAGCTGGTGTCTTTCTTGGTTATAATATACATCTATATGTATATGTGTGTACACAAACACATTTTTTTAAATGCAAATGTCCACTGTTCTCAGAAGTCACTTCTCTCTGGAAGATTGTTCATGAGAGCTCAATTTGTATTGTATCTGTGATAAAAGGAAATAATATAGTAATAATTAATGTTTGTTTTATTTATGCAATTTTCCTCTTTAAGTCAATTGAACTTTTTAATGTAACCGAAGCTGGTAGAGTTAGATTAACATATCGTCTGTGTTATTAATCTCACACACTCACGTTGCCTCTATTGATTGGGGGATTTTGTCCATGTATTTTTCAAAGTGTTTTCTCCGTTCTCTTTGGACTTCTTCGCCTCTTGTGTTTTCAGTTTTATATCCCTTATATATTAAAACATCTTAAGCCTCTGCCAATTTTCATATTTGTTTTAAATTTCTCTATCTTTCCATTTCTACCTTTCTTATTAAATCTTTTCATTTGTATTTCAAATGTCTATGCCCCTTCCAACGTCTTATATTTGCTGTTTGATCAATATGCCTGAAACATATGGGTATATTGCATACCCAGAATTGCAATCAAAAGAAATTCTTCATGCTTTTCTGTTAGGAAGCAGTGTCCTGTTAAGTCTACCTACTTCTAAGTCTACCTGCTTTTCAGTTTCCTATTTAGAACCTTATCTGAACATTCTTATGATTCTATTTAATATATGAACTCGTAGAATTGTTCACCCCAACTATATGAGATTCCTTCATCTGCCTGAGTCATGCTTTGGAATGCATTTTTCATTACCACAAATGAAAGAAAATCTATGCCATATATTGACTCTATATTAGTATCACTATTTCTCTGAATATAAGCACTGCCGAGTGATATTACATTTGTTGGTGTCTCAGATCTGTAATACCAGTCCTGCAGTCCACTCCCTTTTTCATAAATTCAGTTACAAAGACTGAGTTACGTTCTGACTAGCAGAAAGGCAAAAAATAAACCAGCCACAGGAAAAAAAAAGTCATCAGAAAACTGACAACAGAAGCAGAAAAAAACCAAAAAAAAAACCCAAACCCCACACCCAACAACAAAGGATTTTGGAGAAAATCGTATTTTTTAGTTAAAGACATGTACAAGTATTTGATAATGTCTCTCTGTGTGTGCAGGAGGATGCATCCCACTTCTGTTAGCAAATGTTTTGACAGTAGTAGTTCTAAGATGATTTCTACCAGGACCTGAGGATCTCTGCCACAGTCCAGTTTTCTCTCCTGGTCTTTTGCATAATACCATCCAGAACTTCTCTTTCCTACTTCTGTAGGAAAGAGCTACCATGTTATCATTAGCCTACAGATTCTTCACCATTTTAGTTTCTGTCTCTTTTGAACTCTTAAATACAGGGTAGCATAATCTCTAGGGATTTCTCTTTAGAGTGTAATGACTTTATTTTGCTGTTTATTCACTCCTTAGAATTTTGGCCTTCTCTCCTTCTGTCATTACCTCCATTGAAGTCTGTATAGACGGAGTTCACTTGGGGAATGCTCATCAGGTGTCTGGCCCTCTCTATGTACTGAAGTGGAGCCCACAAAACTACAGTGAAGGGTTCCATCACATAGAGGTAACCGTCCAGGTAAGGTACTCTTGGCATTCTTTGTACTGAATTATTATGTTGTCACTTCTGGTCCATCACTCTTCTGCATCACGTAATTAGGGACAAAATACATGATAACAGATTTCCCTTCATGTTTGTCTGATTACAAAACCCAAAGGATTTATTAAATGAAATAACTCTGACTGCCGAGCGCTAAAACATTTGTAAAGCGTCTGGAGAAAGAAAGGATTCTTATTTTTCCTGAGAAATATAATAAAACATGATAGAAGAGCAAGTAATTAGTCAAAAATAATAGGCAACAATTAACTTTTAAGGTGGTTTTGAGAAAAAAAAAAAATCAGGCTTGATCAAGGAAAACAGGAAGTAGCATCATTTTAGTCCAGAAGGGAAAAGAAATGAGACTGGAAGATTGGAATGATGTCTTTGATTGTGTTTGAAGTTCTTTTCATGATCTCTTACAGGCTGACAGTGAATATGCTTTCTATTTCCCAGAACATCAGACTTAACTGACATTAGATTACTGGGTGAAAAGAAGTTTTTCAGTGAATGCTTCTATTCTTGGTACTATATTTTATTTTTGTGCCTTCAAGTGGCCTTCAAAGAACTCAATCAGACTGTTCTAATATTCTGCACATTTGCACAACATCAATGGGAAAGTCAGCTTTGTCCTGCTTGGTGGAACCCAACTAAGCATTATTTCTCACAAGACAAAAGTGCTTTTTTTTCTAATGGCTTTTCTGTACTGCCGGCATTGTGCTTCCTTCCTTGTAACCAATTTCTGTGATGCTTCCTGTCATGCTGTAATACTTCCTTGGGAAACCTGCATTTTATAACTGGTTTGGATTTTGTATTTTTTTAAATTACGATGAAAGCATATGCACAAAACTGAGTAACTTTTGAAGAGGGTTATACAGGCCTGCATAGCAACAGTTTGCTTGCAAATGTGTGCTTATTGTCAGATAACCGAATGGGATTTTTAAAACATTAATTTCCTTTCCCCTCCAGTCATAAATCACTATTACCTCTAGTAACTGAGTAGTTTTGGGAAGACGAGAAGTTAAAAAGCTAACTCAAATTTAGGTACCTGGAGAAAATATGAATGCTCATTTTTTGTACATTGTTTCTGAGATTGTCCAAATACTGTCTCAGCTGTATTTATCACGCTAAACATACTGAATCCTTTCCTATAAATAAACCATTTATTATGTACTGGAAGATAAGGTGTCAGTGTTACGCATGCAGAAAAATCAAACTAGTGAATAAATGTAGCACCGTTATTGTTTATCAATATCAGTTTCTAGCAAATATGGCAGAAAATAAGCACAACAAAGCTTCAAAATCATTTGAGAAGGGCTATAATCCTAGAATTGAGCTTTCAGAAAACAAGTGGTGGTGGTGGTGGCCAATAAATAGTCACTGTCTTCCACAAGTCGATGAATATCTGACAGGATTTCCTTCAAATGTAGCACTTTCAGATTATGATCTTAAAATCACCTGAAGTTACAAAAATCGATAGTGAGTAATCCGTTGTAGGTAGAAATATTTAATACAGAAGCATGCTAGACATGCATGTGTCAATTGTATCTTTCCAGAAAAGCTGCAATGATAATTAGCAATTTTAGCTAAACATTTTGTGCACTACTGTTATCTAATTGCTCTCTTATTTTATGTCAATGTAGGATGCTTCAGGAAGAACTAGTGTGCGGGGTCATGTATTTGCTATGGAAGAAAATCTTTCTCTTAGATTTGGCTTTTTGCAGTCTGTTATTCTTCTCACTGACTACTATGTTCTGGTAAGTATTTTTAGCAAAACAGCTGCCACTCCATGTTGGTTTCCCCAGAGACTGCAAGAGTCATTTTCCTAATTCCTGGTAGATTCGAATGCACTTTGCTTTTACAGACATCATTCACAAATACTTCCAGTTTCCTTTCCTGAGTTGCACGTTTCAAACACGACTATGCAGCAGTGGTTCAAGTCAGCAGCTGACTTCCTGGATTTAGTTGCAGTTGTCCAGTTTTGGGCATAGGTACATGCACATTTTTTGCAAGCAACAAATGGAAAAGAAGCTACTGGAGATAAAAGAAAAAGGAACTATCAAATCAAAACTTCACTGTGATCTATTGCAGTATGCGTACTGGCAAGAATGCTGGAAAGCCTACTGACATTGTAGCTAACTCTAGCGAAGAAGGAGGCAAAATTTCCATTGACCTCAGCTCAGATCCAGAAGTGTTACAGCTCAGTACCTGCAAAGAAGTCATATCATGGTACTCCAGGTGTATTCATAGAACAATGTAGCAAAGTCCACGTGACTGTAGATAGTATCATAATTGGCTCAAACTTATATTAGTTTTCTTAATCAGTAACCAGTATTCTCCACAGTGCCTTGAAATGTAGTTTCACTCAGTACAGAGTTCAGAAAATGTTTTACACAGGAGATATATTTACACTTTTTCAATGGATGTGTTTTACAAACCCGGTTTTTGAAAGATTCAGGTCTATCAGCCAATCTGATATTGAATTCAAGTCAGTTAAGATGCAAGTCCAATAACTTAGAAACTCTTCAGTTTCTTTTTACTCTTCAGTTTGGCAACTGCATCAAACTCTGAGTGTCTTTCAGTTAGAAATCTTTGTATCATTCTGTCGATACCCATAAGACATGCTCAAAGGTAGCTACTACTCCAGAGCTGGCTTAGAGTTTAAAATGTCTTTTCAGGTTCGTGTGCTCTTTGGACTGATTGTGCTGGTTCAGATCTCCTTCCTTGTTATTTTCAGATACCTCCAAAAGCCCGCACTCAAAGGTATGAACCAATGTTTGTGGGTTTTGGAGGATCTCTTTTTCCCTAAACTGTTTTTATTTATCTGTATGCTAACAGTATATAAGTAATTGTGCTGTTAATCACCGTATGTTTTGCATCTAGTATTGCGGGGTTGGATTGGGTTTCAGAAGCTGCAATTTTGCTTATAAGAGGACACAGAAAACTTTCAATATATCAAATAAAGTAAATAGAAGAACTCAATCAGGTATCTTTGTTTAAACAAAAAATCAATTAATTGAAGTCTAAGGTTTTCATTTCAATTTTCTCATTGAAGAATCCAATACATAGGGAAAGGAACGTTTTATTTTGTGTTAGTGCTATAAGTGTGCTTGTTTCACTGTAGCTGGCCCAGAATTCTCTGTCACCTGAGTGGAGAAACAGATTTCCTTCTACAAAAGTAATTTTTCTTAAATCTTTGCAAAGGACATGAACAGGCTTGGGTCTTTCTCAAAATAATATTAAGACCAGTTCTGTCATGACTTGATATTTTATTTGTGATAGATCTGGTAAGTGAAAATTAATACACTCGTGGTGTTTATCCTTTAAACAACTGTTTGAACCACACCTTATTAATGAGATTTTTCTGGAAGCCACCTCCCTTCCTTTATACTTGTAATCACGTAGCATCCTGAGGTAACCGCAACAACTGCTTGCATAGAAAAAGAATATATTTTCAGTTGCCATTATGGAACTCAGCAGCTAAAAATGGAAAGAGCTAGCACCCTGTGATCAGCTGGGTCCCTGCAGACCATGGCAGATGTTTCACAAATTAGAGAACACAGTTGTTAGAGCTGTTGATTTCCAAAGGTTGAGCTTGGCCTTTGGAAGTTAATGCTTTGTGAGAAGGGCAGCACATAACAAGTGAAACTTTAAAAGCTAACTTTTATTTGGAAGACACTCTTGATCTCAATCTGTGAATTGTCTGCTTTGATTAGAAAATTAATATTTTTTTTTTCCTTTTGCTAATATCAGATACTGCCATTTTAATGCCTAGCCCTCCTTATGTCTGAGTTGCTATCAGATCTCACTAAGCAGATTTAATCAAAGAAAATCCAGTTAATCTAATCCACACTGACCTGCCTTTTGGGGTTTGCATAGTTATTGTTTTGAATCTCTTACTTTTCTTTTAATATGAACTTTCTCCATGTTTTCTATTCTAGCTAACTTTATTTTCTGGGTCATTCTGTTTTATTTATATGCAGTAAGTGTTCTCATTTAGAATGGCAGCTTCTTCTGCCATTCTTAACATAGATAGTTTATTTATCGGTTCCTTACTTTCAGTTATCACCATAACAGTAGAAATGCATTCCTTTGCATTTGTTCTGTAGACATACCAAATGCTATTTTTGTATTTATTTAATAGATTCAGTAAATAATGTGGAAATTTGTTTCAGAAAGACCAATATATTTTATATATAAATGTGTTGCAACCCCAATTGAGTGTATTCTTCTTAAATGCTGTCTCTCTTCAGAAAAACCAGGATTACTTACTCTGACCTCGTATTCCCTTCATGTCTTCACTAAAACAAACACCTTCTATTACTCAATTCTGGTTCTGAATTTATACACTATTCTGGGTAAGTAACCTAGAGTACTAGAGGCCATAAATTAGTATTTTTATATTACACATCAGATCCCAATGAAAAATGAGACTTTTAACATCTTGGAGAATGGGGAAAATATACTTAAGTCACGAAATCTATGTGGGACTTGAAAAGTTAATGTCCAAAAAGACTAAAGGTTTATTTGCAAAAGCCTAACTTAGAAGCCCTAGAATTAATTAAACACTTAAAATAATTAATTACTCTGAAAGCAAAGTGAGTATTTTTAAATTTAATTTGGCTCTCACTTATTTTTTGAGTAAAAGCTGGTTGTACCTTGGAGTAAAATGAGCATATGGAATGTACATTCACATGACATGTCTCTCGGACATCTTTGTTCTGATGCTAACAATTGTAGCTTATTTCTCCTCTGATAGTAGGTTACTAAAATAGCTATTTCCTTGGCAGTCAGTGTAGTGGCATAACATAGTGCAGCTTGACTGTTTTGGCTTCTAAGCTGAGCCAAGCTGGAATTGTTTATGACCATATGTCATATGTCTTACTGTAATTCTGGAAGAAGGCCAGCATTTCAAAGGATCTACCTTTCTACTTCTCACTTAAGGAAAATGTGGTGTCACAGATATGAAGCCACCTTAAAAGTATTCTCATTGCATGCCCCAGCTCATGATATTTTCACGTCAGGAACGGTCATCAAATTGCTGTTTGTTGAAGGTGAATAAAGTAGGCTTATTACTGTAGACAAGCATAGAGAATTCATTTTCCCCAGTTAACCACTTTGTGCTCAGCATTGCAAAGGTCCATGCTATACTGTATTTTCTGATGGTGCTGTATGATCGGTTTCCTCTCTTTCAGGACCATGGTTTGTAGGTGAACTGATAGATGGCCAGGTGGGGGCCTGTTTTTCCTTTGGGGTATACATTGGTGGTTCCTTCTTACAGGGTGGTCTGACGTTTGTCGTTGGGATTTTGCAGGTACGTATTTATAAAAATTAAGACTTGACAAACTTGTTTCTTCTGGGAGATTTTCCTGATTTTATTTTTTAGTAGTTTTATAAAGGAGTCTTGGAAGGGTAGAGAAGACTAGTGGCCATGCCTGACTACAATAGCTCTTTCTTACCTTTCTACAAATTTAAAGGGAAGGAAGTTGTGCATTATGTTCTCAAACTTCTCTTTTCTCCTATATGATGTTGCTTTGGACTCCCTGGATGTCGGGATTAGAGGCTATCTCTACGGATTTTGCACTGTAAATTTTAGTTTGTCCCTAGCTCAAGCACAGGTTGCAGCGATTAAACAAATAGAACTGAATGGCCAGGGCAGATTTTGCATGTTGAATAACCCCTCAGATGACTAGGTGTCATTCTCCAAGTACACGAGGCTAATTTTCCCAGAAGCCTGACCTGGCTGCTGGTCTGAAAGAGAGGGCATAGTTCTATGGCATTTAAGCCAGACCAAGTTAGTGTTTCCTCCTTCATGGTCCCTCCCTTATGCCAGTGCTAAAACTTGTCTGTCACCGCAGTGGGTGGGGTCAGACAGTTAAACTGACACGAGGACCTTCCTTTTTAACTGTGCTAGTATTTTGCCAGGTCTAGCTCCCTGAACCAGCTCCAAGGAGGGTCAGGTGCACATCAGTGCCTCCCGCTGCAAGGGGAGCGTGCAGGAATTCTTGACCTGGACTGAGGCACAGGCAACCACCACCAAGTTCTATCAGCTGCAGTCATGGAAGTGCATCCCGAGATTTAAACTCTGGGAACTGTACTCAGCCCTTAGAATGGGACAGTTTTACATGCTCTTATCTTTCTGTGCCCTCCTGTATGTTACCCGGAACTCTTGGCTTGCTCATCATCTTATTTTTCTCTGCTGTTCTTTTCAGATGTTGTTTTTCAACTTGCCGTTAATGGCATACCTGTGCTGGTGCCTGTTGCTGCGGTGCCAGGGTCACAGCTTCTGTTCTCACCTCCGTCACATCCGACGCCTTGTGGCTATGCTTGTTCACCTGACAATGGCTCTCCTCCTGGCCTGGCAAGTCTATTCCTGCTATTTCCTCCAGCGAGCCTATGGGACCTTGGCTTTCCTCCTCTCCCCAATGAGAACATGGCTGGTGGTCCTGACTTCACTTCTGATTTATAAAACCTGGACACTGAAATCATCTGAGCTCAGAACTTACATAGTAGAGATGAAAAACTGTCATAGCTCCTGAAGCACAATATAAATATTCAAAGTTCTTTGACTTAAAAGCTGTCAAGGCATAACCTGTAGTTTTGTGATGCTGGAATTCCATGCAGCCCAACCATCGGGTGCTGTGATCTGAAGCTGCACCTGTATTGCTGCTGAACTGTATTAAACAGTAAATGTATAACAATATGTAATATATACTTCTACTGTATTATACAATATACTGTATAATGCATGTTATATTATACAGTTATACATTATACGTTAATATAGTCTACAGTTGTCATGGAACCAAAAATCACTGATTATTGGAGATGGAACCACAACTAGCAATAATTTATTTTGAAAACTGGGTGTCCATGCAGTTTACGGGGTTGGATTTACAGAATGGTGAAGGTCACAAAGCAGTCATGACAATACTGCAAGCTTTCAGGGTTTCGAGCAAAGGGGAGGACCCTATAGCGTATTCACTCCCCTGTTAAAGTGAGGGCGCTCAGCCTCAAGGAAATGTCCATGATAGCCATCCCTATGACAGGGAGGACCTTGTGTCACTAATGACTTTCATCAGTTGGAGTGGTCTCCAAGGCAGCATTGGGGTGAGATTTGTGACTCAAGTCGCCTACCAGCTGCACTGTGCCTCAGTCCAACTCCCTCTCAAGGATGAGTGTGTCTGCCACAATCTGCCCTGTGACCACAGTCATGATCTGATTGGTATCCTTGAAGTGCTAGTGCAGTTACCTCTTCCCTTCAAGGTTAAAAGGGAGCACAGCTCCCAGGTGGTGTCTTTGCAATCACCACACATCCTTTTCCTCAGGGATATCCATAGGTTTCCAAGGCACATTGCGTAAAACATTCAACAGCCTCTATCTAACAGTTGAAACAGCTTTTAACATGGTTCTCTTAACACAGCTTATTATATCACTTTGTAATCACTATTACAATATCCACGGTAATGAGGGCTTGCAAAAAACTAGTGATCCATCATGTTAATAAAATTCCAAGTGGATTGAATACTTCTGGCCAGCTACTACCTAAGCCAGTGATCGCCACCTTTCTCATTTTCTAAAGTCTTTTATTTAAGGGGAACAGAAACATTTGGTATATGAACACAACATGTGGTTTGTGATAGGTTTAGGATGCCATAAACACTAGCATTTTCTAACAAAAGTAAATCTAACACTGTTCTGTTGTGGAGAGTCATGGTACTGGGGAGCTGTTGTTGTTTGTTGAGCAGTCCCACAGTGTCTGGTGGAATTGGTGAACACTCCAAGTTGGTGGCCTGAGTCTAAGATGGCCTGTCCATGGCAGACTGGTGAGATCTCGAGTCTATATAACACCAGTAACCACCAACCGGTTTACTTGGGGCCTTCTCTCCTTCCTGGTTCTTGCTTTCAGGGGACTTGGCCCCACCACTGATACGGGAAATGCCTTATATATATATGTGTGTGTGTGGGAGATAGTGTTACTGTGACCAGTGTACGGGCTAAGCTTGGTATGGATGAACAAAGACAGGAATCAAAATCATAGAATGGTTTGGGCTGGAAGAGACCTTAAAGATCATCCAGTTCCAACCCCCCTGCCATGGGCTGGGACATCCCACCAGACCAGGCTGCCCAATGCCCCATCCAACCTGGTCTTGAACACCTCCAGCGGTGGGGAAGACACAACTTCCCTGGGCAACCTGAGCCAGTGCCTCACCATCTTCATTGTGAAGAATTTCTTTCTAATATCTAATCTAAATTTTCTTCTCTCCAATTTATAGCCCTTCCCCCTTGTCCTCTCACTACATGCTTTTGTAAAGAATAAAGCGTTTAATCTGAACAGGCCCACGTGAAATCCAGGGAAGAGCACGTGAACAGAAGTGTTGCATGATTTGGCTTAGAGGTGAATGTGGGACAAAAGCTGTCTTTCCCACTACAATTTTGACAGTGAGGTCGGCTAACTCCTGTTTCTACGCCTGCATCCTTGAACTACGTCCTTTTGAATGGGCTTTTATCAACTGGAATAGAGGAGCTTCATCTACATTATCACACTGAATTTTGACTTGACATGACCAAGTTGGCAAAACTGTGGGTGGAGATGTTCTCTTGTTACCTCCTATCTAATTCAGACCATTATCATTCATTGCCCATGTACAACTGAGACGGCAGAAGCTATCTCATTCACTGTGTGGAACTGGGCAGTAATTTCCTGGTGTGTCTGGGTGTTTGATACACCAAGTAGTATTTGCGTTGAGTATATTTTAAGCAGTGATCATCCATACTCCATTTGAAATTGTGCTAACCAGTGCCCCATGGGACACTAGTGCAGGGAAAGGTACTGCTTATATCCCATGCTCCTGGGCCCTGGTTGAAATTCTTAGTTAGACTTCTCCTATACGGAATTAGCATCTAGTTTGTCCCAGCTCTATGCTATATGGATGTAATTTTGTTGGTGTAGCGCTCAGACACTGGTTATATCATGACTCATGTTTGAACTAGTTTTCCATATAATTCTGAGGGCTGTTGATACATTTTATCCCCTGGGCTAAAAGCATGAGAAGATTGCCAGTGGCTTTTGGTTGGAGTATACAAGCTGTTACCAAGGTGAGATTCATTATTTTACCAATGGATGTCCCTATGGATCACAAATGGAACTTGCACAAATGGAAATGCACAAGCTCAAGTAGGAAAGTCAGGATTTTCCTGCTAAGGTTTTATAATACTGGAAAACTGTTTAAGAAGGAGGAATTCCTAATACAGGAAGACTTTATTTACCAATCTCTTCACAAAAGTTTTTTTTAATTCTTTGCATTTCATCAGGCTGAAAGCCCTGAGAAGCGCAAACTAGGAGCTGGCCTCTAATTCAGCTGTCCTTATTATATAGGCAAGTGGTTGCCCAGGTTAACTCTAAGTAACAAAAATCACCATACAATATTTTTTCCCTGAAAATTCAAATGAAATATATTGATTTCATAAAATGCAGCTCATTTCCCAGTACACATCACTGGTTACTGAACCACTGATAACTCAATAATGATAACTGGACAAACCTCTGACAGGTCTGCAGGTATTATGACAAATCTGCAAACCACTCTATAACCAAAACTGTGTTTGCTCCTCTGTTGGCCTGTGGTGCCCAGAAGGCACAAATCAACAGAGTGGACTGAAGCAAGACATTCAAGTGATAACAGGCCCTGTGCTGTCCTGATGAATTGCCTGAGTTTGGTCCTCTTTCAAAATCAAGCTCTTCTGCCCACTGAAAGCTGCATTTGTACTGAGAAGGGAACACAACATCTAATGTGTCCTAGCATTTACATCGATCAGCATCAGTATAAGATCTCTCAGTGTTACCTGGTTTATGACGTGTTTTTCCAGTATATGGATGAATTACAGGTGAAAAGATTTTATTTATTAACTTTTTTACTCTCATATTCATCACTTATGGGATCTAGTTGTCTTTCTTTTAGAACAGTACTGCATGGGTAGTTTGGGGAAAGCCTGAGAACACAGAGGTCTTTGGAAGCCAAGAGTATCCTTCCCAAGCTGTTCACTGGGAAGACAAATAAAAGCTACGTGAAGGGAGCAAAGCAAGTGGCAGATCATGGAACGAGGCTGCTGAAGTACTTTACCTACTGCTGGCAGACATTGGTATGATCTGTGACAAATAAATTGTTCATAGTATAAATACTTCCCTTTCACAATACACTGCAGGGTTTGTTGTTTTGGTCTGGGTTTTTTTAATCTGCAAGTAGGAGCTCCTTTAAAATACTTAATTCTCATTTGAAACTACTCAAAAATGACACTTGAAATGATTATTTGGAAAGAAAAAAATTCTGACCATGTCTTTCAAGTACATTTTGCTGCCTTTTTAAGTCTCTTAGAAAAAGCACATGTAATTTTTAATGCTGCAGTTTGCTTATGAGGGAATTCTTTGTTCACTGGCAAAATACATCCAAAAAGCCATGAAATGCCTAATACAAACTAGGAAGAAAAGATTCTTTTACACATATTACCTTAGTGGTCCGAGGGCTGAGCAAAACTTGTAGAAGCAAGTTCCCTGGGGAATGCCATTGCCATGCATAATTTCCTATAACTGTCATCAGTGAAGGCCTGTCCAATTCAGTGATCCCAGAAAGGAAATCTTGGCATTCAGCATAGTGGAAAATGCAAGGATAAGTCAAGGAGAGAGGCTTTATCCATGTGCTTTTCTCACTATCTCTATGGCATACTAAAACAAACAAACAAACAAACAAACAGTTCCAAATGTTTAAAGAGAAAGAACCCCCTTCTGGAGCTGGCAGACGTGAGAGACTGCTGCCTGCAGGCACCGGAGGACACGGAACAGGCTGTTCCAGTTTGAAATACTCAGTGCTGCCCATGCAGCTTTCTAATGAGATTGTTATTCCCTAAAGCAAAATTTAGGTATTACTCTGGGGGAGTGAGACATAAAGGCAGCTCCATCCCCGGATGAAAAGCACCAGTAGACAGCATCCTGCCTCCCCTAGTTGCCCTCAGACGCAGAAGAAAGTCCAACCAGCTGACTCCTGTCCAGACTTTACCCCATCAGAACCTGGTACTTGGCCCTTTACTTTCCCTTCCCAGATTCCCCAGCCTGGGAGACAAAGGAAATCAAGTAGGGACTGAAGGGGTGAGGAAGGCTCCTTCTTGCAGAGGACTGCAGGAAGGTTTCAGAGATATGGAGAAGCTAGTCCAAGAAGAGGGTGGAGCAGAGGAGGGTAGACCAATAAAACCTTACTGCATTCTCTCACTGTTTGCCCTCAGCCAGTCGCCTATAAAATAAATTGCACCTCCCTGTTCTTGCAAAACCACTGCTTTGCTACTTCCTACTTCGTTTTCTTTCAAGGCTGCTTTCCTGTTCAGTCACCCTCTTACCACCACCCCATCCAGAGCAGAGGGCTGTAGCAAAAGTGCATTTTGCTATCTAAGGTACCTTTCTGGTTGCAAAATTCTGTGTTCCTGTGGCTAAAAACTCTAGACACATTCCTGCTTCTTCCTGTGCTACTTCAGTTGTGTCTCAGGAAATATTTTCTAGGTTTGAAGCTTATTCCAGTTGCTGTTACCCTTTCTTATTGCAGGATAATGCCATCTGTCTGTAATCATCTTTCATCCCCTGGCAGTCTATTTATGGATTGTACAAACACTTCCCACTGCGAAGAGGACCTGGTAAAGAGAAAGGCAGCATAGAGACAGAGGAGTGCAATGTTACAAACAACAGGACTAAGTAATCCTGCATCTGCTTCTTCCGTGTTCAATGCATCAAAATACAGAATAAAGAGATGAAGCTATTTGAAAGGCATCTGCCTTCACTCTCTCCACTTTTGTAACCACAGCTACTGTAAACTGCAGTAAGACACAATTTCTTTGTATCGAGAAATGTTTATAAAAATTGTATAGCTGAACTTCTTGAACCTCACTGTGTTCACACAACTCCTGCTCTGAATTCATGCTTGCCCTTGCCTAACATCTTATAACTATCACTCACCATCTCTGTAAGTTAAAGCTTCATGGGATAAACGCTGGTACTTCTGCAGCCAGTGACTACCTACTACATCCAAACCACCTTGGATTTTTGTTACCAATTATTTGTCACCCTTTGTTAAATGCACCCTCTCCTACAGTGAAAAACACATGACTGCTGAAGAGCCACACAGCAGTTGTGGCTCTTATTGTGTACACACAGTACAATAATTAAAAAATTAATACATTATGAAGAAGCAACCTCCCAGTACCTGAGGGGGCTACAAGAAAGCTGGGGAGGGACTGTTTACAAAGACTTGTGGTGATAGGATGAGAGGGAATGGCTATAAACTGGAGAGAGGCTGATTTAGACTAGACATAAGGAAGAAATTCTTCACTATGAGTGGTGAGGCACTGGCCCAGGTTGCCCAGGGAAGCTATGGACATCCCATCCCTGGAGGTGTTCAAGGCCAGGTTGGATGGGGCCTTGGGCAGCCTGATCTGGTAGGACGTGTCCCTGTCTATCACAGGGGGGTTGGAACTGGATGATCTTTAAGGTCCCTTCCAACCCTAGCTATTCTATGATTCGATGAGAAAAGAAATGTACCGATATTTTTTACAAATGTGGGCACTTGGTTTAAAGCATTTTCTCCCTTTGATTTTATTTATTCTTAAGAGGTAGCATGAGCCAGGATTCACAAGTAAAGAAATGCTGCCATGAGAATCCTAAACATTGTGGGTACCAGCATGAAGTTTACTTTTGACTGGTGTCATCTGATGAGGGAATCCAGACCCAGATACAAACAGTAACAAGATAGAAACCAAAATCAAAACACAGGTAGTAACAGGATAGCAGGAACTTGGCATACAAAAAGAGGATCTTTTTACAATGTGCAGGTGCATGAGAATCTGCACATAGTAAAGATAATCTGTCACTTTTTAATGAAGAAGGTAGTTAATCTCATGTCAGCTTAAAACAATAAAACTTGAATGAAGTCAAGAAAATTTGTATCCTTAACACACAGTAGGGCACTTAAGTACTAAAAATCATGTCTACAGGAGAAGATCTTAGATGTAAATAAAGCACCTCCTGCTAACTGGATATTTAAGTGGAAGGTAGGCATGCACATACTATGAAATCATAATAAAGCAATAAGAAAAGTGATTGCACCTTATATCTTTGTTTGAATGTGGATATACACCTTGTAATCAAAATGACCGGGTGTGCTGGCTGTGTTAAATGCTTTGCACCCTGTTCTGATCAGAACTGAATAAATACAAATATCTCAGCTCTGTTAATTGGACTTACGCACACCAGGTAAAGAACCCAGTTTTGGAGGCAACGCATCTTTATTTTTTCCTTTTTCCGCTAAAACCACGTGACTAATGCTGACAGAACCTATTTTGCTCTCCACAGTTTGCCTGACTACAGGAATGCTGTTACAATCAAGCTGCCTTTAAAAGAATCAATACCTCACTCTGGATCACCCCTCACATCATCAGCTCGTAACAGGCTTATGGCCTGTGTGGGTTATGAAGCAATTGCTGTAAAAATAACAGTGCTAGGAATTTTATAATTTATCATATTTTGTTTAAGTGGTTAAAAATAACTTCCTAGAGGACTGTCCTTCCTGGTAGGTGTGTCCATTCAGAGTGTCACAGATGAGGTCACTCTAAAGTAGCTCTTCAGCAAATATTGTCCAAAAGTACAAAATTTGTACTTTGGACAAACAAATGCAAGTCTGGAAACTGAAATCTATAAGACTGAGTGCTTTGAAGGGAAGGGAAACAAAACAACATTTTAACACCTTTTCAGTAGTGGTTAATGTTACGATTGCTTTCTTACATTCATACAAAACAAACAGTGCAGTTCACAGTTGAAGACTCCTGAAATGTACAGATATTTAATTAGCTAGCTTTTGATACTACCCTATGATGTATTTCCTTCCAAGCAGACTGGAACAAAACAGAAGAACAGTTCCCAGATTTAGAATAAAAGGCATTTTTCTCACAACAGGCTGTTGAAACTGAAATAAGATGGACAAGTAGGAGGAAGCCAAATATGGAGGAATACATGTCATAGAACATTGAAACTAGTGTGTGGGAAGAGGTTGGCCTTCAAGTGTGGAAGAAAACAGGAAAACATCATGCTGACATTGTTGTCCAAAAGTCGGATTCGTTACCTGGCATGCAAATAGACAACCTCACGCACCAAGTTCAGACATTGTTCTTATTACAGTTTTGCAAGTTTGGGTGCTCAGTGGCTTTTCCACAAACCAAGAACACCTGACAGGAGTGTCTGTGCTCAATTTATTACAAAAGCTACAGGTGATTGCATCATACAAGTTCTCTACTAGGCGTGTGCAGTGCATAGGGGGCCTGCTTCTGGGGGTGGGGGTTTTATGTTCCTCTACCAAATGGGCAATCTTGAAGACAAGGCCTGATTTAATATGTCCTGCTTTGGTCCAGATGTCCAAGACATTCCTTACATCAGATTATGAGTGTTCTGATCTTTTACTTAGTGCAAGTTCTGCTGACTGCTTATCAAGATGTTTAGAACAGTATATTCTTTTTACAACTCCATCATGGCCCAAAAAGCACCATGTAAATTTATGTACAATTAGACAGACACAAAACCCACCCAATTTCAAAAGAGGGCTTTCTCTTCCTAATTAAAACAGATGCTATTCCCTCTCAGAAGGAATGACAATACTGATACTCTCATTTGTAAAAATACTCTTGCATCAATAATTTTGAAGAGCAGTAGCAACCGAGCCCTAGTTTAAGATCAAATTTGCTGTGGGGGTGTGGAGTGTTCATGGCTGGTCATGTACATGGAGTGGGCTGTTTTCTTTTGCATTTAGATATTTGCTTTAGGAATGAATTGTAAGGATGAGAAAGTTTATTCAGAAGGATTTAATGTGTTAAAGTGCATTAAGGCTAATCTGCTGCCCGGCAGAGGCTGAATGCAGAATATGGGGTGCATAGGCTGATGGTGATGCTCTTGCAGTCTGAATGTGGGACCAGGCATATGCACATGGAAGCAGTGGGAGGGAAGAAAGAAAAGGGACAATGGACATATCAGCACAGATTCACAAGAGCAGCACTTTGGAAAGGCTGTATTCCCATCAGCTCCCTCCCTATTAAATCCCATTGACATGACAGGCCTCCAAATCTAGAGGCAGTGCTCAAGTTCATTGCATTTCCTCCTGCCTCTCATTTTAACATATATATGAATTATCAAGCCTCATAAGCCTGCATTGCTTAACTTCCGTAACTGAGCTACCATCTATTAGCAGTCAATATGCATGAATTCATAGAATTTCACTCACTTGTTGCTTTCTGTGTTCATTCACCAACTATGATCATACTGCTTTAACTGCATAGCAATTCTAGCTTCGATTCCAGTATGACACTGTCATTAAAGGTGCTTGAGCTAGTTATGCTGATGCTGGATTCACACTGTAGCTGAAAATGAGCCAGTCACTAGTTCTGTAGTTGAAAGATGCATACAGGAAGATTTCAGACTAATGCAGGTGTCTTTCTCTGTCTCAATGGTTGGGGCATCTGTCATTGTATGCTTCCCTCTTTAATGCCCAGCTTCAGCGTTAGGAAATGAAAGGACTGTTTATCATACTGCTTACAACCATATTAGGCAGGTTTGATACTTGTCATCTCACTTTCAGGGCATGTGAAACGATTTACAACACCAAACTTCTTGCACAGTGTTTCTTTCCTCGTCCTTGGATTCCATTCAGTTTGGCCTAGGTAGTGAGTCATGCAGAGCTCGATAATCCATCCTCTGGACAGTTCAGCTGAACCTGCTGTTTGGAAGTGCTTCTCTTCAAACAAATTAAAACCAAAATCAAGTCACCTATAAATTGGAATGTGTCATGAACAATCCTATTCTCTAAATAAATGTGTTGATATCTCTAAATGTACATAGTAGTAGAATTCAAATGTCTTTAAAATATTTATCTGTTCTCTTTTCTGTTCCTTGCTTTTGAAGACACAGTCTCATCGGTCTCATTTGGCTTAGGGTTCTGAGAGTCAAACTTGAACATGGTGACTTGGTTTTTAAAGTTTCCCCATTTAGATGGTAAGAGAGCATTATTAGACCAAAAATTCTGAGTCAAGACAAGTTTCTGAGGGAACAGAAGGTCCCTTGTCTGCAAAGTTACCCTCTGTCATCAGACCAGATGATTCTCTGTCTGTCAAGCTGGAGAGGTGTAAAAACGAGAAAAACAAGTGAAAGGGAGGGATCATAAAACCAAGATACAATAAATATTAGAAAAGGAAAGCTTTAAAGAAAACTTCAATTAAGTCTGGAATGCAAAGATTGAGAAGAGTAAGTAAGGCTCACCCTACACCTGAGCTTCTCTCCGATGAAAGCCTCAGATTGCATGCAGACGGAATTGTAAGTGAACTAGGTTTCAGGTGCTCTGAAAATAGGGGATATAATGACACAGTGCAAAGAAGCAGCTAAGACAGATCAGTAGAAGTATGTTCCAGATGGCAAAATGGAAATATCTTTGTTATTAGAGACCTTGCATGCCAGAAATGGAGTTTTTCATTGCAGTTCTCTGTAAAAATGAGAAGAGTTACATTCTAAAAATGATTAGCCAGACCGATTGGACTGTCACGGCTCACTTACACTAATAAATTAAAAACTCCTAGAGAAGTTCCTGGGCACTGAGACAAACTACCATGGGAATGGTGCACACCTATGCTAGTAAATTCTAATGACCAAAACTAGGTGGCTACATGGTAAGAGAGAGAGGGACAAAAACTGGAGTTCTTGTAGTCAGACCATGTTCTGAAGGGACAGCATGAAAGGTCCCTTCCAACCCAAACTATTCTATGCTTCTATGAAAAAAAAAAAGTATAAATTTTTTTTTACAACTGTGGGCACTTCGTTTAAAGCATTTTCTCCTTTGATTTTATTTATTCTGAAGAGGTAACATGAGCCAGGATTCACAAGTAAAGAAATGCTTCTGCGAGAATCCTAAACCTTGTGGATAGCAGGAAGAGGCTTACTTTTGACTGTTGTCATCTGATGAGGGAATCCAGATCCAGGTAAAAAGTACGTATTGCAAATGGTTCCTTGGATGTCCTAACTCCCAAACCACACCCATGAAATATTTGCAAGTGTGCTAGCTGGCAACTGTCAAAATCATGTCAAAGAACATATTACTCATTTCTAGCATAAATTATCGCATTCCTGTTTCCAGTTCTATTTAGTTTATTAGCATCCCAGAATCTCTGCTTTAAGTACACACAGAAAAATGTAATGGTTCATTTAAGAAAATGGAAATTAGTACAAGTAAAAACTTGCTGACTGGTAGACAGAATCCAATTATTTTTCTCAAAGCACTGATTTTTACTTAGAAATCGAGATGATCTGTTTTCCAATATTGCCACCACTCATCATGGACTGGAAAGCAGCTTCAAGGGAAATAATGAAAAAAGTTAGTGCCAAGCAAAATGTGCCAAGTAACTTTTTAAAATAAACAAACAAAAAAAATGGTAGAAGCAAATGTATGAAACAGCTCCTCAAAAAGGAGCTCATGTTTTGGACGTAAACACTTTTATCCTTAATGACATGCTAAATTAGGAAGGAAAAGTAAAAAGCTAGTCTGTAATGAACTGCTAAGGCAATTCTGTGTAATAACTGAAAAAAGTTATTTGCAAGCAACCATTTGGCCCTCTATAAGTTAATGATTACATTTGCTGCTTTTGTGATATGCCATACAAACACAACAGAAAGACAAAGCGTGACTGGAAAGCCTACAAATGCTGTGGGTTTCACAAGCCTTTGTAAAAGAAAAAAGGTTTATAAATACTCTATGTAGTACAATAAATGCAAGAAGCTGGCACAAAAGAATGTGTCTTTGAGTAAACAATACATGAAATATGACTGCTGTATTTAATCAAATTCCTTCAAAATACACATGTATGCTGGTAAGTAGCAATGACTGAAATAAATTTAAATCTGTAAGATTTGTCTATCCCTTAATTCTTCCAGTCTTGTGGGACTAAAGACTGAATGGACTATATCATACTCTTCCCTGTTATTTGAAAAGGAAGCATTCTTACAGAACATCTTGAATCACCTGGCTCTCTAGCTTTGTCTCACAGGAATCACAAGACCCCCTTAGTTTTTATATTTTCTTTGTTAATGATTTTCTGAACAGGCTACTTTGTTCCTTTAAAAGAAATTTGTTTTTCATTAGTTTGGCAACCTCTAATATGCTTTTCCTTTTACTGTGTGTACTTTTCAATTTATTTTTTGGTAGGAAATCCAATAACAAGTACTGTTAGTGGTTTTTTTAAAGTATAAGTTCAAGTTCTAAGAAATGAACCTTAAACCTCTAAAATCAGATTATCACCAGCTTTTAAGGCAGCAGTTCAACAATTAATTCTCTCTCAATTGTAAAACAAACTACTCACAATTCACATAAACACTTCTTTTGACATAAAATGATCTTCTCACAGAACATTTACCTTGTGGAAAAACCTATACATTTTACTATAATATAAAAATCATGTTTTAGATAAAATAGAAAATAGGAGTTGGCAAACGAAACAAAAGAGGTAGTTAACCTCTACTGTTATTGTCATAATCCAATTGTTATTCTTAGAAAATGATGTAAAAATCTTACCACCAATGTTTGCTAAGCCATCTACCACGGTTTCTCTGACCTGCCAATGCAAACAAGTCCTTTTAGCTTCCTTCAAACAAGGTCAACATTTCTTTGAAAGATACCACAAAACTGCCACAGAAACTACCAAATCTAAAGAATTCTCTTGCTCCAGTGGGCAGAGCTCTGTTGAGGCCAGATTCTTTCATCAAGAGAGGAATGAGTACTTTCTGATTAACATGCAGGCAATTTAACTCTTCAGTCATAACCAAAACATCCCTACGTCTGCCAACATTTCACATCTCAGGATTTTCCTCAGAAAATTTACTGATCACCTGAAGAATCAAGAACTACAGACAGTCCACAGGGAAGGGATAGGTAAAACATCTACCCCTCACAAAATAATAAATAGTGATTTTAAAGCTTGAAACAAAATTTGAGACAAGACCCCCAAAAGCATTTAGGACACCAATTAATCACATATTTTTGATGGTCTGATGCCTTCAGTAAAAAACAACTTACAGCCTATGCTAAAAGAATGAATACAGATATCAGCAGTGTGCAATTAGAAAAGTCTGTCATACTACAATCACACCATCCTCATCAGGTACCTACTAAAACAGTGCTACCTGGTAAGCTTTCAATTATATTTAAACATACTTAAAGTCTGTTTAAATCTGAAGCATGGTAAGAAAGCCAAGGACAAAGAAATTGGAGTTTCTGTAGTCAGACCATGATTTGAGGAGACAGCAAAGGCCATAGATAACTATTAAAGCTCTTACTTTCAGTTTACCCTCTTGGATCCACTGACAGAGTTGTAATACGCTCGCTTCTTGTTTATCCATATAGTTCAACACTAAGAATCTTTCTCTGTGAAAGAAAAGAATGAGCCTTCATTTAAGAAACATGGTAAGCATATTTTGAATCCTTTACAAATCTTCTCAGAAAATAGTATTATCAGAACTGAAGAGCTGTGAAGTACTAATTACAACGAGACATAGCTCAGAGCTTTGCCAGCTTGTCGAGACAGCTTCCTGCAGCGGGAGCTTGACAGTAACACTGGTCTTAGACAAGTAACTCCGTTCAAGTATCAGAGAGGAGAGTAATAAAAATCAAGTATTACTAGAATAAGCAAACATCCACAAAATAAGAGTAAGCAAATTCCTGTTCTTTTTGTTTTGTGCTATGGAGAATAACTAATAGACCTGTAACTTGATGTGGAGTACAAATTAACATTCAGCCCTCCCAAAATTTTGCATATACTGCTGTCACAGTTGTCTATAGCAATCAAGAGAAAGTGAAACTATCATCAAAAATTATAATTAGTTGTAGCAATATACTGCCTAAATTTTCCAATGCCTTCTACTACGCATGGCATATTTTAGTACTTTTATCGATTTTTTTAAAGCTGCAGAACAGTAATAGGGACAAGAAAAGAATTTTAATTAGAAGTGATCAATTTGTTTGCACAGAAATCAAAAGTTTACCCAACTTTCTGTAAGGCAATGAATGAAAAATCTCCTAAGACTTCACTCCTACTCTCTGCCTTAGCTCCAGCTGACAGAAGATTCAGCAATTCCTAGAGTCATAATAAGATGTTTCACATCTGTCACACCTACAGTCTCATTATTTAATAAAACCCCCAAACACGAAAATTGTTCATTTCATTATAATCACTGCATCAGCTGCATCTTTACTTTAAAAATATTTGATTTTCTCTCTACTTGAATGACTACATTTGGAGAAAAGGCACTCTGCGAAACATCTGAGAACAGAACCATGGCAACACCTTCCTTCACGCTGAAGAATCTGCAAGAGATTCTAAAACTAAATCAAGCAACCACAAACAAAGCATAACAACAGACAACTATGTTAATATGTAACAACATCCTTTCCCATTTTTTATGCTGATACAGACAAATGCAAGAGAAAGGATTTACTAGCATTACAATCATAGCTTCCTTTTTCATATGGCAGCAATCTGTTTTGGTTACACATGCCTATTGAAGATCTAGAGACTAACTTCCAAGCATCAGTCATGGCACCACACACAAAATCTACCTGAAACATGGTCACAAGTTCTGGAGGAGAAATGTACCTTGTGATATTCCTTTCCTTCTGTATTTTTTCTATGTCAGGAGGCAGCGGAGGAGGATAAGGCACATCTTTGTTATACTGAGAAATCTGTCCGCACAGGATGATATGGCTGTTCTGATTCATCTGTTTGAGATAGCACAAAGTAATAAAAATTACATTCCTTGCTCTCAGAAGCTACATTTCCCAGAGATGCAGTAGATATTGCAAAATTTTCACACAGGTATCCTTATTTAGAGCCACATTTCCTAGAAAAGAGTGGGAGAATTGCAGGCAGTCCCATTCAATCTATGAAAATATCCAAATAGATAAATGCATGGAAAAAGTGGAAAAATAAATGCTTTATCAGTCTACGTATTACTTAAAAAGGCATTAAACACGAAGACTACAAGAAACAGTTATCTTACTGTGTGCCATTTTAGTCAGGATAAGAGGGGTAACAAGACAAATAAGTCTGATACAGCTGTTGGATACATTTGCAATTTAGATCTCCCACAGATGGCATTACTACCAACCCCTCTCTGCCACAAGACAGCGCAGTTTCATGATAATACTGAAGAAAGCTGGTCAACAGCCTTTACAGAGGCCCAGCAGAGCTGATCTTTTGTGAAGCCAGAAAACTAAAGCTGACAAAAGACAAGATTACTATACTGACAGATAGGTTTTTAGAATATTAGCAGGTCTCCTGGTCAAAGAGTCAAGAGACAAGAAGCAGAAATTGTGTTTCTATCACTATGCCTCTAGGCTAGTCCAAATGACAGACACCAATTTTAAATATCTGATTTCTCCAGAAGACCAGGATCAGCACCTGGATTAGATTAACAAAGTGGAAAGCCTGCTCTGCTGTATTGCAGGCTGGTCTCCAGCATGAATTAATTCAAGGCTCAGTATGCAGACATTGGAGAATGACTAGAATAAACTCAACAGCTGGTATAATCACCTGACTTATAACCGTGTCACTGATGTCTCCACCAACATTGTCAAAGTAAACATCCACACCAGTGGGGCAGAGTTCACGTAGCTGCTCTGCCACGTTCCCCTTCTTGTAATTGATAGCAGCATCAAACCCCATTTCTTGGACCAAAATGGAGCACTTTTCATCTGTACCAGCAATCCCCACCACTCTAGAGCAGCCCTCCAGGCGACCAATCTGTAGATGCACAGTTGACAAATGAAAAAACCAAAACAATACATAGAACTCAGACCGTTCATCTGCAGAAAAGTATCACTGGGAGGAAGCGGGCGTTAAGGGGTGTTACAGTTATCTCCCATCCCACTAAACAGCAGGCAACAAAGTACAGCACACAGTCTCATCTTATGTGACACAATCGCCTCTTGTTACTCCCTCCTCACACCTAGAGAGGGGGCAGGTACAATCAAAATCCACCATCTTTCCAAACTCACTGACTCTAGGAGGTTTAGTCTGTGGAATCAGCAATGACTAGCAGTACCCGAGAGCCAAATATAGAATAAAATCACCATCTGCAAAGTACTGCAACAGAGCTAATAAAAGGCCAAGAAGTTTGGGCAATAATCGATTTAAATACATTCTCCATAAATTCACTTATCAATTGTTTTTCCATAGCTTCTCTTTATCAGTAAGTCATAAGCTTGCTTAATAGCTATTGTGTTTGCATGTACGTATGAAAATATTTGTAAATATGCATATACACACACAAACACACTACAACAGGTTCTGCAAAGCTGAGGAGGATAAAAGGGCTGTAAATGTCAAAAACAAAGGATGTCATGGAACACAACGCGAAGTAGGGCTTAGCAAATTTTTTTTACTGATACTTTTCTATTACAGAAAAAACCTGAAGTTGCCAGCCAACTCAAAGACTGTGTTCAAGTGGCAGACGACTATGTAAACATATAGCAAATACATGTATTTATACCATCTACTACTATATGTTAGTGACAAGCAAACACCTTAGGCTGTTTTGGACTACCACAGTTTAACGAAACTTATGTTTCACACCTAAAACCTTTCTTCATGAGAGTGTGAGCCAAACTTGTGAATGTGGCCCTTCCCATGGATTTAAACCTGCTCACATTTATAATGATTTTATCCATACATTTACTAAACTTGGTAAGAGAGTATGGTTGTATGTCTTAAGCCTACCTGGCCCGCCAAAGAGCCGCAAGCACCAGCTGCTCCACTCACCACCATTGTTTGATTTGCACCCACAGTCACATGTCCTTTCTCCCTTATACCTAACAGTGCCGTCAGTCCTGTGATGCCAGCTGCACCAAGAAAGTAGGAAAGGCGTCCATTTACAAGCTGTGGAACAAGCTACAAAACAGAAATGCATGATGGTGTTTATTTCTTTTTAAGGTGAGGTTTTGCCCTTTGCTATTTGATTGAGCATATAAGATTAAGTCAGGATATTTACCAGGCAATGTATTATAAAATTGCTAGGGATAAACCATCCATAAACTAGTTCTACTAAACTATAAAAAAAAGCTATCCATAAATTAGTTCAAGTTTATATAAAAGGAAGCAATCATTTTATTTCCAAAGTTTTTAAACAAAGTCACTCATAAAACTTAAATTATGGAAGTGTCAAACAGCACAGCTGGGAGATAAGAAGTTTCCAGCAATGTTGAACTACTCTTACGTTAGAACAAAAGAATAAATAGCACTGTTTCATCAAACACTCTGATTGCAGATCAGTGGCAAAGGGTCCTAAAGAAAGGAGTTAATTGGAAGGAGTTTATTGTAAAGTATGATTCCTAAATCACAATAATTTTCTGTGTTACATGAGGATGATGAGCACAACTTCCCTAATGCACCATTACCACTCCACTTTCAATTTAATATCAAACACCCTTTTTTTGTATGGATGTAAAATCTCAAGTAAAAGCTTTCATTAACATAAGTCAGTGAAATAAATAGAATTAAAATTTATCTAAAGCCTTTTACATCTATGACTACACTCTCATGGATCAAAAGTTCTACTAGAATTAGAACAATTACCAGAATTAGTTAACAGAAGCAGCTTCAGAGAAATTTATTAGAAATCCAACAACTGAAACAAAACTGGCACATCTGGTAACCAGAGTAATTTATATTTTTCTTTGTTACGGAAATACAGAAACTGATACAGATTCTGCCACCTGTGAGTTGATCTGCCTTTTAAGAACTGGTTGCTCCGATAACATTGGCTTATTTTTGACTAAGAATTATCATTGCTGCTATTTAAAAAAAAAAATTAAAAAAAAAGGTTTAGTAAAAGAAAATAGTGACAAACTGGGCTTTGCACTTACATTACCTTTTGTAGCAAGCTTCCATCTAGAATTGCCACTGTCTGCCAGGGCCAATTGAAGGAGACTACAAAATCTCCTTTAGCAAGGTTATCATGCTTGCTCTCCTCCACAACCCCAACGCCTCCACCATCAGCAACTTCAGACAGCTGCCACGGCAGGAGGTAATCTGAGCCAGTATCCTCATTCATTCGGCAGCGCTGAAAGACAAAACTTTAATGAAAGGCTCTGGCAGGATACAGTGTTTGTTTATGAGTTCAATTGAAGTTAGGGATGTTTAAAGCTTCAAACACATAAGGCTAATCAAAAATCTCTCAATAAGCCCCAAATATTCACCATCTTTTCTCAGTTCCCTTCTTGCCTGCTCAGTACAAAGGGAGAATTGACCATTCTGATCTCCTCCAGAAGTGTTACCAAAGCCAAGCCATTCTATAGACACTGCCCCAAAATCAGCCATGCAACCAAAGACACTTGGCTTGAGTCTGATGAGAATCCTATAAATGCCATTCCTTAACTGGATGAATCATAGAAACATAGGATTGAAAAAACATCCACAAGTCATTTAGTCCACACCTACGTATTGAAGAACAATCAAACATACGAGTATGTAGACCATCCCTGACAGAGATCCGTTTAACGAAACATGTTGAAATCTGAGGTCTTTTCTTCATATCACACCCCGTAGCCTGAGTTAGTGCTTCAGGATTCTTAAACTTTCCTTTAATTCCCAAGCTAAGCCCACTTCCCTGAAACTAAGATTGTTTCTTTTCTACTGTCTCCATTTACGCAGGGAACAAATGATCAGAATTCTCTTTATAGCAAATATTTACATACTAGCAGGCTAAGCCTGCCTGGTTCCCTCCCAACCTTCGCTTCCATTTCAACCCACAACTCGTCCAACCACAGCATTTCTACAGTTTTGCACAATTAGGTGCAAGTGCTGGTTATGGCTTCACTAATTCTCTCTGTTTCTGTTGTTTACGAAGTATTGACACATTTTTGTCCTGCCATCATTCACTTGAGGAGAAAATCTGATTTTCATTTGTAAACAAAACTGGTAATAGCTAAATAACATTTAACTTGAATGATTTATGTGTTTTGTCAAGAACTTTTTTTGCCTGATCTTGTCCCCCCCCTGCTCCATCATGAAATATCCTTCCTACTCTACCCACACTCCCCTCAACTGAAGAATATGTCCTTCAACATCAAAAAAAACCCAAACATCATTATAAATGCATTTTAAAAAGGTAAAGTTCAGAAAAAGCTCATAAAACCAAATCTGGAATGGTATACCTGGGTGCTCAGTGTCTTCCTGGTCCTATAAAATCATATCCTATGTATATCACAGGCACATTAAAGCCAAATTCCTTCCCAGTGTAACTCAATCAACAGAATTACTAAGTTTTGCTAGAGATACATTTGTCCTATAATTGGTAACTTTGGTTTTTCATAGAATCAAGAATCATAGAATGGTTTGGGTTAAAAGGGACCTTAAAGCCCCTCCACTTCCAACCCCCCTGCCATGGGCAGGGACACCTTCCAGTGGATCAGGTTGCTCAAAGCCCCATCCAACCTGGCCTTGAATACCTCCAGAGATGGGGCAGCCACAGCCTCCTGGGCAACCTGCTCCAGTGCCTCACCACACTCACAGTAAAATTTCTTCCTAATATCTAACCTAAATCTCCCCTATTTCAGCTCAAACATCATGACAGGTACAGAGCTGAAGACATTTTAAAAAATGAATTCCAGGTTAGCTTCAAGTCCATCACTTACCATGTAAGGGTCCACAGAGAGATAAAGGGTTCTAACACGCACTTGTCCTGCTTGGATCATATCTGGTATTGTACTTTGTTCCAGTCGGAAGTTTTCAGCCACTGGCACTCCATTCTTACCTAGAATTATTTTGGAATCAAACCAATAAGTGAGTCAATACAGAGCTTCCCTTGATTAACAGGAGGGCTTTTTTTTAAGGTAAACGTTTTTAAGTAAGGTTATATCTTTACTCAGATATAAAATTACCAACTAACTTTCAGATTTTGTCCTAGAGACTATGATTTAAATGTGTGCACTGCCACCACCCAAACTGAAGACCCCCTGATCTGCCAGCTTATGCTTACCTGGGCCAGTTTAGGCACTTGCACCGACTGAATTTCCACGCTGTTTGCTGCACATAATTTCTATGAACAATTAGACCAAATGAAAAAAAAAGGGGGGGGAGGAGATGAAGGCTGCTCCCATTCTCTTAAAAAAAAACTTCTATGTACCCTGCGCGCTGAAAAGCCTAACTTTACAAACAAACACATGCATTGGGCCTTCTCTCACATAACAAAACCACTGTGCATTATTTTCATAGTAGGAAATTACCAGAAATTTTAACCAGTTAAGTTTTAAACTCTCACCTTTCAGTGTCTTTTGACACAGTGAGATTGGGGGAATAAAGACCATTGCCACTGTGCATGCACAGGCAGACCTCCTGAAATTAAAGCTTCCCAGAAACACCTATAAAACATATGCCAAGAGCCCCAGAACCGGAAGCTTCATCCTCCAGTTGGTACCACATTCTCCAGTTGATCAGACTGACAACTGGAACCACAGGCACTAAAAGGAGAGAGCCAGATATCCACTTACATCTTAAATTAGAGTCGGCTACTACAGTAGGCTATTGCCGAAACATTTGATTTGCAATAGAAAAGACGTCTTTGCAGGTCACAATTGTATTACCTCCTATGACTATTTTGACATCAAGCAGCATACAATACCCCCAAAAAAACTTAATGCACGCACCTAGGCCTTCTACAACAGACAATTTATAAACTCACTATTCAAAAAATTGTGCTGACACCTGTAACAAGGCAAATGTGTAAGGATGTAAACAAATCCTCAGAAGTATAGTTAAAAAACAAACACTTTGAAATACTGGAGGAAGAAAAGATTCAATATTTACTAAAAGAAACCAAACCCAAACAAAATATTTTAACAAAAATTGTAACAAAATATTTTAATCATCTCTCAAAGTGCAAGAAGAACAAACATCAGAACTAAGAAGTAATGCTTGCTAATCTTTCTTTCAGGATTTTTCATTTATTATGCACTAAGCCTTTTTCCTCACCCAAAAGTATAGAAATCTGTATATACAGACTAAATAAACACACTTCACGACAAACTTTATTTATTGCTGCATGCAGTATTAAGACACAATGTCAGTATCTTAAGTTACTTCTAATCTCACCATTTTTGAGCATTAGTCAACCATCACACAAACACATTGCTCCTTCACAGGAGAAAAATACGTACCAGGGCGTGAATTCAGCACTACTCTCTGTATAATCATCCTTGCTTTTGCAACAACTTTGCACCGGGCTCCTACAAAAGAAACTATTGTTTGAGGTACTGAAATACAGATTGTCTTGAAAAAGAATATGAGGCAGAGGACTTTAATTTGGAAACTAGGGATGAAATACGGGCCTCACCAACTTCAGCATCCATGCCTAAGAATCATATAACAGCATCCTAGAAAAAGTACATTATCATGACTTATCTAACATCTTCATTCTTTGAACACTTAAAAATACAGAACCTTCTGTCTGCACTGTTATAGTGCTTACACTACATTCCTCACAGACCATCACTAAATATCTTTCAGCCTGGAGTGCTGAAAAATATAATTAAAAAGTTATCAGGAGAAAATGGGTATATTCCTGGCCTTTCCCCCTCCTCTAAAACCCACGACTGACTCAAACCAAAATCATCTTGTTCATAAGCCACACAAAGTTTTAACATTTGTTTTTGTTTGCTCTTGAAATGTTACTTATAAGTAAAAACTATTCAAGAGTTATTTTTTTTTCAGTATTTCTATACCTAAGGGTGCTATGAGAAAAAAACAGAAGTAAATCTCACATATTGCATAGTTAGCTTTACATTCCATGTCATTGCTAAGTGCACTTGAGTGAAAATGCTTGTATATTTAGACTAGCTTGGCTGATAACATTTGCATAGCAAAATTATATTCAAGTGGTACAGTTGAATTAGCAATTATCTTAGGATTTGTGCTAATTCAATGAGTTATTTACAAACTGTCAGATGTGCCCAGAGCAATTTAAATACACAGCCATGCTCTAGCAAACAATGTGTGCACATACAGAACTTTGCTTAAGTTTATAACCACTAACAAAACTGCTCTGGGTAGAAATTAATGAGTTAAGTATGCACTGAATATAAACCAACAACGACCTGAGAGCTCATGTGAAATCTGGGCAAATCATTCTTCTATATACTATTCATATTCAGTTCAAAACTACATATGGCATTAAGGGTTTAGAAAACATACATACAAGGTAGAATCACTGCCTTACAGAAAGGCCCACTGTCAAAATTGGTGACTCAGTTTTTGTTATCCTGAGCAAATATAAAAACCCAAACTGAACAAAAGCATTTTTATTGTGCCTAACACATACTTGAAATATCTGCTTTCCATCATAGTACAGAGAAAAAAGTTCTTTTTAAAAAAAAAAAAAAACAAGCAAAAACAAACAAACAAATTACAATATTAGAATAAAGAAAAAGCAATACAGAGTGGTTAAGAAAGCTGAGAGTGGAAGAGGTATACAATGCAAGTTTAGATTACTTATTTGAATGCCTGACATCCTGAAGAAACATAAATGCTATTGATTTCCCCGGTCATTTTCACAGCATTTGGTTGAGAAGCCTGTGTACTAACTCAATTTAAAGATCTTACAGATACCACATGTGGATAGACAGAAAGCAAGGCTAGCAATTGAATTGTCACTCATTCCATGGCAGCTGTCACAGTAAATTACAATACTGGAGATGGACATTTACTTCTAAATATGACTGCGCTTACTCTACACTGGAAGTCAGTGACACCATTATACCAGCAAATGTTTGCACTTTTATCGTAAGAAAAAAAATCAAGTTTTCTTCACGTTATAAACAATATGAAAGTGACTAAAGAAAATAAGTAGAAGCACCATCCTTTACCACCATAAGCCAAGGAAAGCTTCTGGAGAAATAGAACACAATTTTTAGAAGTGAAATAAAGTGGATTTGTATCATATACGTAATCCTTTTTAATATGTGCGTAATGTCAGCGTGAAGGACACTTTTGTCTCTTTTTTTTTTTTTTTAAGAGACCAACTGGAAGCAAAATGCATTACTGTTTTTTAGCTTTTCCAAACCAAAATAACCTGAGTTGGTTTTACTCTTTAAATCAAATGAAGTAAAAATTAATTGCAAGTTTTAAGATCATCATTCTATGCCAAGATCACCTGGCCTATCCTACAAGTAAAACACGAGAATTAAGCAGATGAGCAGTACCTTCAGAGGAAGTATGGTTTAGCCCAGTTCTATTCTTACTCTTTTTTCCTCTTGCCCTTCATTTCCCAGATTTTCAGAGAGACACAAGGCAAGTCCTTTTAAAAAATGTTAAATAAATTCCTTAGCACTAAAATGCTCCAGTTTCTTTGCCCTGGGCTTGGTTCCTAGAACTTCTTGTTTCTCAGGCTGCCCGTAAGTCACTGTTTTCATTTATATCCACTTTTCCAAAACGATCCACCCGCTTCCAAGTTGTTAAAGCCCATGCCAGGTGCAGTCTAGTTAAAAAAAAAGGAAGAGCATGTGGTTTATTCCTTCTGTTTCAGGCCCAGGCAGCATGGAGGAAGAAGGCAATCAATCTAAATGGAGGACAAGCAAGACTGGAAATCTTCTGAAATTGTGGTGTAAAAAATGGCTGGAACAAGAAAGTCAAAGAAATACATTTCAAGGAAGAATGACAAACATGCAGGAAGGAAACATGGGGAGGACTGGCAGTAGGAGTCAGTGAGAACAGAGAAACACAGCAAGAATAGCAGCTTGAAGGTCAGTAAAGCAAGGAAAAGAAATAGAATGGAGAAAGAGACCTGTAGAAACTGAGCACGATAAATGAGGAGATGGAACCAAAGAAATCGAGATAGGAAAGGCTGGGCAAGAAGAAAAAAAAAAAAGGTTACTCTAACTGGCAAGGTGAGGAGAAAGGAAATGGAAAAGCAAATGTAATGGATTAGGCACCAAAACATCCACTGCGCTCCTAAGAAGCTCTATATTTGAAGAACATTAAATTGCAAACTCAATTTCTCGGAAAGCAGAAGCCAGAAACAATGCTGACTGCCATTAATGCAGATAAACACATCCTAAAATAAATACTCTTGTGAACTTAACTAATTTATCCAGATTTCTTAATGTTTCGTGTCTTGTCAGTTCTCTAGTGTGACTGAAAGTCTTCCTATAGTGTTTTCTCCATGTGAATTCTCTGAGACACTATAAGGGCTGTGGGCAGGCTGCAGCAGTCTTTCACTCAAGAACAAAAACATGAAAAAGTTGAAAAAGGAAGACTGATGTTTGGAGCAGGATCTTCATCCAGCCACATGTTTTTGGGGTGTTTTTTTTTGAATATTCCAAGAAACTTAATAACTTTGAGGTTTTTTTATCAAACGTAACTCAATATACAGAGCAAAAGTCCCAGCAAGTATACGTACTCGTTATCTACACACGAAAGGATTGTATCAACTTTACTTTTTCAGATCTAGGTGTCAAAAAAAGCTGAAAGCTCTTAGGTACCACCTCTTGGGTGGTTTTTTTTTCTTAATAGCTGTGTTGTATCGGAGTTATTGAGAATTGTTTAAAAATACCAACACAGAAGGCCTGTTTTTTCTTACACGAATTTTAGGTCAGGAATGAAGTCAAGAACATCGGCTGCTCCCAGAAAGGGAGGAGAATCACTTCAGCAGAAGCAGCACCTGATATTTTTCTGAGAAGCCTGCCACACAACAGCAAACCCAGAGCATACTGATTATCCACTCTCCTAGGCATGACCCAAGACCAAGTTAGAAATCATTGCTGCCAAAGGTGGAAATACTACTGGAGGGAGTCTTGTGGGCAGTTCAACACCAGTTCCAGCAGCTGCAGATCAAACAACATATGGGAGAGATAAGAAGCAACATAGCAGCCCTGACATAGGGGCAGAGGAGGAATCCCAGGGGAGATGACTCCTCCATCCACCCTGGGCTACAGTTGAATCAGGGGACTCTGTAAAGCTGGATTTGCGCTCCTGTTTGGAGACCGGGCAGCCCCAGTGGCCTCTTCAACAACGGAACCTGTGCCCCTGCCTGCCCTGCCACGACAAGGCACCAGTCCCTGAGGAAACAACTCATGGGAATCATAGACTAGTTTGGGTTGGAAGGGACCTTAAAGATCATAGAATCACTAGCTTGGAAAAGACCTCATAGATCATCGAGTCCAACCATTCCTATCTGCCACTAAACCATGTCCATAAGCACCTCGTCTACCCATCTTACAAACACCTCCAGCGATGGGGACTCAACCACTACCCTGATCAGCCTGTGCCAGTGCCTGATGACCCTTTCTGTGAAAATTTTTTTCCTGATATCTAGCCTGAACCTCCCCTGGTGCATTGAGGCCATTCCCCCTTGTCCCATCACCTGTCCCTTGGGAGAAGAGGCCAGGACCCACCTCTCTACAACTTCCTTTCAGGTAGTTGTAGAGAGCAATAAGGTCTCCCCTCAGCCTCCTCTTCTCAAGGCTAAACAACTGAGGGCCCTCAGCCGCTCCTCATAAGACTTGTTCTCCAGCTCCTTTCCCAGCTTTGTTGCACTTCTGTGGACACGCTCCAGAGCCTCAACAACCTTCTTGTAGCGAGGGACCCAAGATCATCCAGTTCCAACCCCCCTGCGATGGGCAGGGGCACCTCCCACTAGATCAGGCCACCCAAGGCCCCACCCAACCTGGCCTTGAACACCTCCAGGGATGGGGTAGCCACAACTTCCGTGGACAACCTGTGCCAGTGCCTCACCACTTTCATGGTGAAGAAATTCCTCCTTATGCCTAGCCTACGCCTGCCCTTCTCTAGTTTACACCCATTGTCCCTCGTCCTGTCACTCCACGCCCTTGTACAAAGTCCGTCGCCCTTAGCAATCACAGCCGGGCGCCTCACGCTCACCTCCCGCCGCCCCGAGCGCTGCAGCACCTCCAAGATGGGGTAAAAGTACCGACCCAGCTCCTTATATAGCCCCGCCCTTTCCGTAGCCCCGCCTACTCCACGACTTCTATAGTCCCGTCCGGCCCCGCTCCTTTCCGTGCCCCCGCCCCTTCAGTTGCCCCGCCCACTCCGTGCCTTGTAGCCCCGCCCAATCCTATAGCCCCGCCCAATCTCATAGCCCCGCCCCCACCGGAGCACCGCCCACAGGCCCTCCCATAGCTCCGCCCCTTGTCCCTTAACCCTCACAGCCCCGCCCCCTATGTCATAGTGCCGCCCATTTCCGCCGCATAGCCCCGCTCCTCACGTAGTTCCGCCCCGTCGCACGTCCTGTAGGCTGTCCCTCCCCTATACGCGCCGCTCATAGCGCTTCCTCAGAGGGCGGCATTTAGAGAGGGGATGGCAGCGAGAGGGGAGGGTGGCAGAGGGGGAGGGTGTCAGTGAGAAGGAAGGGTGACGGAGGGTGACACGGAGAGTGGCAGAGAGGGAGGGTGGCACCGAGAGGTGCTCGCTCCCCGCGTTCCACCGGGTGACGCTTTGCTCGTTCACGCGACGTGAGGCTGCATTCCACAAGTTCCCGTGCAGTGGCTGTCACGCACGGTGTGATGTCGCTCTGCGTCCTTCTGCTGTGCCCGAGCGCGGCGGCAGAGGCTGCGGGGCGAGCAGTATCGATACCAGCGCTCTCCCGGGACCGGGCGCGGGCGCCGGGGCTCCCCGAGTCGCTGCCCCCACGTCCCCTCCTGCTGGAGAGGCAAACCGGGCTGGGAAGCGGCCACCGAGGCCGTGGCAAGCGTTGAGGAGCTTCAACTGGCCGCTTAAAAGACAGGAAAATCCCTTCCAGGCTAATGATTCTTTGTACCCTGCCTCTTGGTAAAGGCAGGCAAAGCCTTTCTGTTGTGGCTTTACCCATAGCACTTTGGTATAGGTCTAAAAATGATTTATTTGTGCTGTTATAATGGTACAATACATGGAATACTTCAAAGTGGAATATTTTGATTTAGACTATAGCACCGCTAAGTTTTGTCTAAGCAGTTGTTGTCTTTGAAAGTTAGACAGAATGTCGCTCTGATAGCACATTTTCTTTAAAACTACTTTTTGGACACTGTTCTTGCTTTGAAAATGATAATGTATTGTTTGAAGTATGATACGTGCTGAATAGACGTCTCTTCTTCTGTAATCACCTCTGTTTGGAATTTTCTTCTATCTTAAAGCCAAGGTCAAGCAGAGAGCTGGAGCCAGCTCCAAATTAGCGAGAGTTTTGACTCTTGCAAAGTTTCATAACATTAAAAGTAGACCTTGGAAAGTAATAGAATATGCACAAGATTTCTGGGGAAATTTATACATATGCATGTACATGGGAAATATATTCTGTAACCAACTTTTCTCTCGTTGCATATGGCCAATGGAGATCACTCCCGCATGTTGCGAGGTCTGATAAAGCATGCTTGCTTTCTAAAACTCCAAAAAGAGTCTTAGAGTTTTACTTGCCAGCATTTTTTGTATCAATAATGTACAAAACTTTCCATTTCACATTAATTGAAGTAACTTAATTGGACTGGGGGAAATCATTGGTCTGGGCAGAAAAAAAAATGAAGTGCCTCTGTAAGGAGATTTATATCTCCACATTTTTTTTCTTTCAAAGTTGAGTTGATGTAATGGAAAGCCAGCATTGTATGGGTGTAAAGTCTTCAAGGTCAGAGTCTCTATGGTTTCAAATGGAATATCTTCTGTGTAGAAGGCCTGCATTAAAATAAATGAATAGTGTCTTGCCTCATACTGATGCAAGAAAAAAGCAGCACAAATATTACAGAAATAACTATTTCAGAAACCAATATTCCCTGTCATTCTGTGAGCAAACAGGAAAATATTAAGAAGTGTATTAATGGAGAACATGACTTCTAAATGAACAGGGAGTAATAAAAATTGAGGAAAATATGTACTGTATATGGGCATATGTGCATAATTTTGTTTTCATATATTACATAATGGCAATACCGCTTTAGATATGTTATATAAGTATTGGGGGAAAACCAACCAACCAAACAAGGAAACCCACAAAAGCAACACCTTAAACAGGCTTGCAAGACCTCTGTACAAGCCCACCTTCTCCTGCCTAGCACGTGGTGGCTTTGTTTCCTCCAAAACCAAGGTCATCCTCAAAGGCAGTTACAGCAGTCGTCTGCAGTTTGCTGTTTTAACCCATATATTAATGCACACCCCCATTATCTCTTTTGTTAAGTGAAACTGTTGTGAAATAAGCTTAGGTGTGAATTTAAAATGCAGTAGCTGTTCTGTGCTGACTTGCCTTGTGGACATATGTTCTACTCTAAGAATGCCTTCTTGTGGTTTAGCGTAATCCACCTCAGACTGAGCTAAACCACACAAAGTCACCTTTCCTGTGAAATAAAACCAGGCAAGCACGCAGCAGTGGAGTAGGTGTTACATAACAGATATTAGGGGTTGTTGCCACATATTAAAAAAGGGTAAATCAGACCGAGTGTCATTGTTTTAAAGCCATTCAGAGATGGGGCAGACACTAAATGTGTGTTTATGCTGGAAGATGGTTGTGGTCATTGTCAACTAAACATTTTTGTGTACCCAGATAGGGATCACCATTCACTTGAGCTCTGGGAAATGTGTCAGCTTGGATGGAGTGCAAAAGTGAAACAGCTACCTGGTTGAGAGAGGTTAACATCTTTTTGCCATTTTGTTTTCTTTAAGATTGACTGTTTCACTGACTCCAAATCATCATTTTCTTCCTGTTAACCTCCCCTTAATATGGAAACAATGTCTTACACGTTCTGTCTATACTGTGAGGCTTAAATGTAAAGTATAAACTAAACCTGTTCATTTTCCAAGATTTACTGTGCTCATGGATCATATTGGTGAGAGTATGTAATAGCAATTCACCTTTTACACATTTGCATGTTCATAAGTAGCTCACAGTCTTTGCAGATGTGTGCCCTTTCTTTGTAATTTTTAATTAGCGTCTCTATAATAAGTAGTCTTTTAAAATCTGTATAGATGAATAATACAGATGTTGCTTACGCAATTGAAGTGCAGCTGTTTTTTGAACATCAAAATCCTCTGGGGTATCCATGAGGTCTGAATGACAACAGAACCTTTATCCTGTGTATGGAGGGAGCAAACTGATCTATGAGGTTTCTCAAGAAACATCCTTCATGGATTCTGTGGGTAGAAATGATCAGTTGTATCAGTCAAATCCAACATAACTTAAATTTTTCTTTTTCATGTAGTAGTTTTCTTAAATGATAGAGAAGTAAAGATGTTTTTGTCTGCTGTGGGGAAGCATAAGCTTACAAAAAGTTAGTGAGACATTTTTGAAAGTATCCTTCAGACGATTAAACGTTGCTGAAGAAATCTTGAGAAAAGCTAAGCCTTTTCCATTGATTGAGCAGCTTTATGAAGTACTCTGCGAATGAAGCCTCTCCGTCTAGGATAATAAAACCATTTGTCTTACAAATTCTACAGTGATGTTCAGGCTGCAGAAAGAAAAACTATTGCAAAATCATCTGTGGTAGCCTTAATGTTTCGGGTTTTCTAAACTACTGGTTTACTGCTCTTCAGGTAAGTCTCTTGATTTCATTGCTGAGCCAGGAAAACAGTGAGAAAGCTCCCTTGTTCATTCGATGCAACATAAGCTAACAGCCTAAAGTGCTGCTGAGTGCAATTTGAGCATGAAACACTTTAAAGGTTTGCAGATGATTCATTCTGCCAGCTAAGCTGTGGATGCAATAACTTCAGCAGAGACAGTAACACATTAGGTCATTACAGCCCTTTGCAGAGACTATTTGAATCAGTGTCAGTAATATATGAGCTGAATATACTATATATGAACTGAAAAATTTTAGCCTGAGACGGCTGCTGAGGTTGAACTGCACTATTCAACTGACTTTATGACAGTGACATACCATGCTGTAGAGTGCAGTTTAAAGATTATTTGTGAGCAGCTCAGTTCTCTGTTGGCTGAAAATGTTGGAAAGTGTAGACAGCTGAGGACAGTAAGTTACCATCCAACTCAAGTTATGCCATTCTGAATATGCTTCTGAATTGTCTCTGCTTTTGCAGTTTTTATTCATTGAGGTCCTGTTTTGTAAAAAGAAACAAATCCCACAATGTATCCCTGATGGACTGAGCATTTGCTTGAGGCAGAGATATTCGTGGGAAAGTTTTGCAGGTGGCCACTTAGCTGTCATATGAGACTAACGCCTTCTGATGCTAATTGCTAGCTAATCACAAAGTGGACTTTATCTATAGAGGTAAGCATACAGATGAGAAGCAATTGCTACTTTTTATGGTAACTGTTGTTTTTTTTTCTGATGTTTAATGCTTGGGAATGCTGTGACCCATCTTTCTTAGTCACTGCTTAAAAACTCTCATCTGGATTCTGACTGGCCAAAGGACATAGGTAGGATCTGGATTTCCTCTGTAGCTTACAGTTTTTCTGCTGGTAAGGAAGCTTTGCTCTCTAAGCAGACTTTAGTCAAAGCTACTGGTTTTGATCTGTGCAGAGACAGATTTTCCTGTAGTCTTTAGTTTGTTAGTGACAGTTTCTTAAGTCCAAACAAAAAGGGGTTCGGTGATGGTCTCATAATTTTCATGTTATTAAATGTAGTGAAGTTACACTTTGGTATAGCTACTTATTTCGTATTTATAAATGACCTGAGCGTACTGTAGATGGAAACTATCCTGTCACTATGCATCATCATATCAGGATCACATCTTTCATTTTTTTATGGCAGAACAGTTGGGGAATTTAGGAACTTCTGGCTTGGAACCACACCACTAGATAAGCATACATGTTTGTGCAGGAAATATCTGTATTTATTGCTCTATGTGCCATTTCCATTTAGTGGTATGTCCCAGTTATACAAATTACAAATCAAACAGGAAAGACTGAAGAATTTTTAAATTAAGAATATTGATAACCTTAGAAGTATTTCTTCTTACTGCTATTTTCTCCACTTTGTCTAAAATGTACTGCCAGATTGGAAACAAAGTTGTTAAATGTAATGATGTGGGTTTTTTTTTTCTTGTTTTACAGCTTATATGAAAGGAAATTGGTAACATTTAGTGAAAAGGAAACCAAATAACTCAGAAAGAACTGAGGTTATCATAAATTAAGCTGCATTATGTGTGTATCCATGGTATTAGACCATCCTGAAAAACAGAGGAAGGAAGAAATGTGGTCACAGAGGCCCGAATGGCTTATTCAGAACACAAAATGATCTTTGCACAATCACACTTGCAGTGTGATTGTTATGTTTCTTTGTTTTAAAATTGTTGGCAGCAAATGGTGAGGACAAGTTCTTTTGTCTGAACTGGAGACAGAAAACACATGAGCACCATTTGTTGAAAATGCTACCAATTGCTGCACCAGAGCAAGAGGTGGTACTGGTAGGCAGACTGTGATACATGGAGAAATCCTAATATTAATACAATATTGCATCATATTTCTGTTCTCTTTCATACTTGAAATTCAGAATAATTGTAAAACTTCCCTGTTTTCTTATTTATGCATCCTTCCCATATTTCTTATTTATGCAAGAAGAGCTAATGTTAATGAGTAACAGAAGCCCAAAGAGAAATGGGTCTTCTAGAATCTGGAAAAAAAAAAAAAAAAAGAGTCATATGAGGGATGTACTTGGGGCTCTGTGAAGTTATACACAGTACAGCTTCCTTGTAAGACTCCTTGATATGCTAATCCTTGATCAAATAGAATTGAAAAGTCCAGTCTCGTGGGTTTAACCTATGTGTTTGTGGAAAAACACAGTTGGGATGTAGATGAAACATGGAAGCTGACGAAAGATGAATAAAGGCAGCTGTGAACAAGAAGGAAAATGAATGAGGAGGAAGCTGCTTGAGAAGGAAATTCTCTTGTACGAGGATCCTGTTTATGCAGTGCGGTTTCTGAAAAGCGAGTACTGGTATGTGAGAGAGAACTATGTAGACTTGCAAACTATCAGGATAACCAAAGGCTTGCTTCAGAGCTGCTGGATGTCAGTGAAATGCTTCTTTTCCATTCAGCACATCGACATTCCCTTCTGGAGATTTCCAGCACTTGGTTGTTATCAGTTGATTATTAACAACTTTGATATTAGCAAAATAAGCTGTCATATTCTGCTGGCCTGGAAGTGAGAATTTGCAAAGACTTCCACCTGTTTTCTCTAAGAAAAAGAAAAGGGATTGGTAGGCACAACTGGCCTGGAAGGAATTAATGGCGTCAGTGACTATGCTAGGAGGCTGTGCTTGCCTGTATTATTATGGGTGATAAAATATTTTATTGGACATGTGAAACTTAGATGACAACTGTTTTGATTCTCAGCTAAGCAACTGCAGGGTAACAGTGAGGGCTGTCTTTTAGAGGCTAATCAACAGCTGGTAACTTGAAGGTCTGAGGCAACTACGCAAAACTTGGTACTGATTCTATTTGCATACTGTTTTTCACCCAGCCTAGCTGGTAGGCAGTAGCCAGGATGCTATCTGCTGTTTCTGAGCAATAAATGAGACTATCTAAATGACATTTTCTAAAGGCATTTTGAGGACACCATTGGTACATCTACTGAGGAAATGAGATCTTGTTTGGATGCCTTTCTTTCTTAGTTCTTTGTGCAGCTTTCTGTGGTGTGCCATGCAAGATAGTAAAAGGTGTTGGTTATTTTTTCTTTTTAAGTCATCCTACTTAAGGAAATTTGAACCTAATTTTCAGAAGGACTTGTGCCACTGTTCAGTCAATTGAGCAACATGAAACACTTGGTGTCCTATAATTGCATGTGTAGACTAGTGACACTTAGATGAGGGGGTGTGTTGTAGTTCAATACCACACGGAGTTCCTAAAATGCAGCAAAAGTATAGTATGACAGATAAATTTACATGTGAACTTGAGCATTTGGAGCTAACCAAAACTCAGCTATTGAGGGCCGCCTCTGTCTGTCCTTCAGCACACCACTTAGCTTCTCCAAATACTTTTTCTCAGTTGTAAAGAGTGAATAATGTTACCACGAACTGTTGTTTATAAAACAAATGAACAAAGAATATGAGATTTTGGGAAGAAATGATAGTAAATGCAGACAGGACTGCAATAAGGACACACAACCTAGCAAAATTAGAAAGAAAACTTCAGCAATTCTGTTTTTCGGCATGCCATATAATTCGGTACTTCATAGATCCTCCGTAGTCTTTCTTACCATGGTGTCTGAGCTTCTTTCAGTAGTGTTTACGCAATGTGAATAACATTTTTTTTCCATGTGTGGTTTCTACTCTAAACCACAGCGTTCCTCCCTTTCCCTCATGTAACAAGGTCTCATCCTGGTTCTCAGGGAGCCAGTTCATGACACTTTGTGTGTATGCGTATGTTTTTACATACATGCATTCTATCAATAAACACATGTATTTTTCCTTAAGTCTATCAAAGAAGCTTGTTCAGTTTAGTAAAGTGAATGCATTGTTTTAATTTTAAAATCAGATCTGAAGCATAAAATAAATATGCAAGGTTGGTTTTTTTTCTTTTTGCAAACTCTTAAAAAAGGCAAACCCCTTCTTTCCAATCATTCTATCTTACTGCATCAAGTTTCCCAAGAGAAGTTGTACCCTAGAATAATTAAAATAATTTAAAATGTAGCATCATGAATGTTTACTTTTAATTCTTACAAAGATGAGAGACAGACATTAATACTGGGGAAATTAAAATTTCTCTGTAGTAAGAGGTAATTTAGTATAAAAAAGAACAGAAGCACTTTCTACTGTAATATCACAGCTGAAAAATGCTGACTATGAGGGAATGCATTTCTTTGTATTTATGCTGATGGTCTTCTAAATTGACAACCACAAAACTCAAGCCCAGCCAACCTGAAACATATACAGTCACTTGGATTTCCTGAAATATTTGTAAAACTATTTTATTATCATTTAATTAATCCTCCTTGTATGTGAGGTAAGGAGATTTGCTTCTTGAATTATAGAATCACACAGGTTGGAGGGGTTTTTGGGAGGACAGCAGTTCAATCTCCTGCTCAAAGCAGAGTCCATGCTCAATTCAGACCACACTGGATGCTCAGATCTTTCTTTGTCAGGTAGTCAGGGCTTTTCTAGGTATTTGAGACATCCAGGAAAGAAAGTTCCACAGCTTCTTGTGACAACCTGTTACATTGCATCACTGTCCTCAATAGACGGTTGGAACAGCCACTGTTTGAGTTCATGACTGCTGTCTTTCTCGCACTATGCACCTCAACAAAGAGCCTGGCTTTACCTCCTCTTGTAGGTAAAGATCTAGTCTTGTAGCTACTGTAACACCAGTATTAAGGCTCTCCTACCTTTTCTTCTTTCCACACTAGATGAGGCTAGTTTCCCTCAGCCTCTCCTTGCAGGACATCTGTTCCAGCCCTTGACCATCTTGGCTTTCTACTGGTTCAAGTATATCAATATCTTTCTTATATGAGGGTGCCCAAAACTGGATGCCCCATTCCAGTTACAGACTAGCAGATGATGAGTAAAGAGGAATTATTTTCTTTGACCTAGCTGGGCTTTTCTTTACACAGCCTGGAATGCTGTTAGCCTTCACTATTGGCTGATGTTTATTTACCCCGCTGTCCACCAGGAATCCCAACTCTTATGCAGTGGTGCTGAGCAGCCTGTCAGTCCCAGCCTGTGCAATGGCAAAAGGTTAGTCCAGCCAAAGTGCAGGGCTTTGCATCAGTCTGTGTTGAATTTCATGTAGTTCCTGTCAGTCCTTTCTCTGGCTTGTCTAGAGGCGGCCCTGCCCTCAAGCACTGAATATATTTGTAGGATAAGCACTGCAGCTATTCATTACTGGTTTACGCTCTCATTCATTTTTGAGGAAAAAAATATCACATCCAATGGAAATTTTAGAGGAAATGTCAGTGTGATTATGAGATGGAAGTTTTAGGATTATTGGAATCTGAAACTTCAATTAAAAAGGGTGTAATTATTGTCTTACTAGCTATGGCGATTAAGGCCTTCATTTTAGATTTAATTTCAGGGAGAACTAATAGCTTCATAGTGTCTCCTATAATGCTGGAGCACTATTTCAATCTGTGACGGCTGGAAAGAGGATGGGGCATTAGCTCTACTCCGACTCGGTGAAAAGAGTGCCACCTACTGAGCCTACGTCCCAGTTTTGGCAACCTAAGTATGCAAAGTATAGTCTTTCTTCTGACTCAGTGCAATCCAGTTTATTAATGATATGAGTCGATGTTGTTACAGCACAAGATGTGTCTGTACAAGCCAGAGAAACATAAGATTTTATATGGCGATAATTAGGAAATCTTCCAATCTCCTTCTCCAATGTAGTAATAAAATAACGACATAACAGGCAATATATGTGTACTGCATTTTATTACTGCAAAATTGATAGAATTGCAGCCTGCATGCAGTCTCAGCATATGCTGAGAAAAGGACTGAAAAAAAAAAAAAAAGCACTATCTAAATCTAGCAGAATTTGTAGTGCTTTTTTTTTCAGTAGTAGATTTTGTAGTGCTAGGAAGAAAATTATAATGGCTTGTTCTGAAGGAGATGTAAGGACTACATAACGAGGTATAGAGAAGCACGTGAAGCGTGCATAACGGCAAAATCTTTACAAAATTCTTCATAAAACTATTTATTACTCAGTAAGATAAACAGTAGCGTACAGCTCTAGAAACTCTCCTCATGCCATGGTGTCTTTGAAGTACGCTGCTTCTGTTTCAGATCTATAAACTGGCTGGAGTACCTACAGGCTTGTCTCTTTCTGTTCTTATCCCATTTGGTATGTTTAGGAAGAAGTACCATCCTTTCCCACAGATTTTGCATCTTGCAGCATGTTTCAGCTTTGCCCTTGTGGTTACCATGTTGTCTTAGGAATCCTTCTTTACTGAGCCAATCTACCCTATGCATTATTTAGGAGGCAACTATCAAATAACAACAACATTAAAATGTCTCCCAGATGAGGGTAGGAAGCATATTCCCTGCTCTGCGCAATGTTGGCTTCTGTAGCCAGGTGATGACATTTCTGCCATTGTCTGCTGCTTTTACGTGATTATATATTGTGAAACACTAGATGCTGCTCATCATCTTGCTTCCCAAACTCCAAACAGGTGAAGTACAACATGCATTTCTTCTGGCTACACTTTGCTGTTACAACATGATTTACAGTCATAGAAGAGTGGGTTGTTGGTCTGGATTTTTTTTTCCAATGAAAGTTAAGATAAGCAACTTCAATCTTATCAATATCCGATGTGCTTCAAGGGAGGCACTGTTTGCCTAACATTTGTAACAGAGAAGGAAATAACTCCAGTTTATGGAATCTGTCTTTTCAGTTTTTATTAGGGCAAATTAAACTAACGGGTTGTATGTTTTTTTTACTTCAGTTTTAGTCATATGTGTAATCCAAGTTTGCTTTACATATTAGCTAATTTGGGAACAGCTATGAATAGTCTTCCTGTATCGAATTAAATAATTATTGATCTATTGCTCCTGTTTGTTCAGGAGTTTAGAAAAGCAAATGTATTAATGCGAGTATAGTAGGGTTTTCCTTAAATGTCCCAGTGTTGCATCAAATGACTCCTTGGGTTGTGAAAGAGAAAAAACACTTTGCCAGTAGTACCTGAGCTACTATTTTTCTCTTCCCCTCCATGTGTCTCACTGTTATTCTCTGCACCGTGACAGGAAAAGATTGGGTGTGGTAATTAGACTACTTGGGAGTCATCAGAGGAGCCTGGCTTTGCATCAGATACGTTCTGTAGTCATGGGTAAGTCGCTTCTCTGGGCTCCCATTTCCATGCATCCCGAGCTTCCCTAGTAAAAAGTTCTGCGTGGAAGGTAGGAACTATTGTGAAAGAAATGCAAAGTACAAGAAGCAGTGCAAAAATTACTCCTATGTTTCACTCTCTAAAAGCAATACGTGATAGAAGAGAATCTGCTGGCCTGAAAAGAAGCTGCACTACTGGTGTGCACGGAATGATCTAAGCCCGGACGAAGGCGAACGCGTGGCTACGCGCATGTTGGGGAAGAATGTCGGGCGTTTTCGTGTGCTTGGCATGTTTCAGTGAATGAAAGAGACCCTCATCTGTGAACGCCGTCTTAATGTTATTTTATACTCTGAAAGTTCGCCTGCTGCCAGAGCCGAGCAGGGGAGCAGGGCTGCAGGGGGAGCAATGACGAAGCAGCTTCTCGGTTTCCTGCCCTCGGAGGAGCAGCCAGCCTGCATTTTTTATTCTCAGACCAAAGCAACAGGGGAAGCCATATTCCAGCAGAAGAACCGAACAGTTTTAGAAACCTCAACAGCTTGTGTTCTTTGGGAAATTAAATTGCAGTTTTCCCGTGAAAGTAAATTGCGGGCGTTTGGTAAAACAGCCAACAGGATAGAGACGGCTTGAGGGTTTGTATTAGATGGAAAAACAGGGACAGGAGGAAGGATTTCTACTTTTTCTTCAGCAAAAGCTTCGGGAAAAAAGGGACCAAAAGAGAGAAACAGGAATTTCATAGAATCATAGATTAGTTAGGGTTGGAAGGGACCTTAAAGATCATCTAGTTCCAACCCCCTGCCATGGGCAGGAACATCCCACTAAATCAGGCTGCCGATTTAGGCTTTTTTCTCCAGTAAAAATCAGGCTTTTTCCTCCAGTAAAAGCGGTTCCTTAAAACAACAACAAAAAAAGCTTTCAGTCTGTTCGCTTTTCTTTAGGGAGAAGGGCAGGAAGGCTGAGCTCGGGGCATCCAACAGGCGCGTCCCGCCGGGTGTCGAACGGGCAGCCTTTTGCAGGGATCAGCTTCCAAATCAGAGCTGCAAACTCTCTCCCCGCCCCTTCCTCGCCGGGGGTTTCCCTCCTCGGCTGCAAACGGCGGCCGGAGCCAAGCCCAGAAGGTCAAGCGGAGGGGTGCGGGGTGCGGGTCGGTGCCAGGAATGGGCGCCGAGCGCCGGGAGCTGCGCCCGCTCGGGGAGGAGGAGGAGGAGGAGGAGTTGAGGAGCCTCCCCGCTCACTGCACTAGGAAGTGACGCTTTCCCCGAGTCCCGGAGAGAAAGAAACAAAGTTTGGGGCTTTCCCCCTCCCCCCTTTCTCCTTCTCGCCCCCGCCGGCTTTGCTGATCGCAGCTCCGCACCGCGCAGGTGAGCCAGCTGTTTCCTTCCCTCCTGCTCTCCCTGTGTTTGCTATTTATTATTATTTTATTTTATTTTTTTTTTTTCCCCGCACGATTTGCTTCCGTTTCCCTGCCATTTTGGAGAGGGGGTGTCTTTCCTGGGGCTGTTCTTTTAGGGAGTGTGCACGTATGTATGTGTGCGTGCTTCGTTTGTGTGCGCTGGGTGCAGGATGAGGAGGAAAAAATAATTCCCTTTGGAGGTGACGGGGATGCTGGGAGGGCCGGGGCTCGGCTGCTGAGCTCTTTCCTCCCTCTTTGGCCGCGGATCGTTCCGAGAGGTTGCTTTGCTGCTGCTTGGCTGCAGCAGCGCCTTGAGGATGCGCGTGTGTCCGTCTGAGCCCCCCGTGTTGCCGGGGGCTCGGGGGGCTCCGCTGGGCTTTTAGGTGGGGAGGAACGTGTTAGGTAATTTCTGACAGTCTCGTGCTCTCGAGTGTACGCTGCTCCTTCTCCGGCAGCGACTGCAAAGGGAGGGATTCTTCGCAGTTTACCAGCGTGAGCTGACACTTGCACCCACGCGCCTACGTGAGAGCCTTATATAATCCCCGCGAGTCCGTGAAGCAAGGGGTTATTTTTGGTTCGTAAAGTCTTGTGTGCTTGCAGCGTGAAAAGAAGTATTCTCTTTGCTCGGCCTTTACTGGGTATCCTCCTTCTTTTTTCTTAATACTCCCGAATAATTTGATTTCATCCCCACCGCACGTTCGGAGCGCGGCGTAGGTAAGAACGAGCGGTGAGCAGTTCAGGGAGGGGAAGAGAGAAAAAGAAATGTCCTAATGCAGAGACTGATATTAGGTTGTTTAGAGGGCGAGACTGCAGTCCCAAGCAGCAACAGCAGCAGCTTTATGACTGTGTGTAATTACAGAATGATTGCATAGGACAGCATTGTTGGAACGAATACGTATACACAGGCTATTGCGCAAGATTCCTGTACTGAACAAAACCTAGTTTAGCATTGCAAATGCTAAAAAGAGAATGTATTCTGCGTCGAACATTGCTCTTTGACTTCACCGAAGACACAGAGAGGGGAAAAGGAGAAGTGAAGCCAGGCTGACGGTAGAAGTCATGGCTCTGACCAGCTCGGCAGCCTCTGAAATCACAGAAGAAATAGAAAGCTCGTTGAATCTGTGGGTTCGTGTTTCCACAGTGATTATGCAGCAGGTTAAAAATGGGCAGGTTTGCCAACCTGCGGGTCTAGTGTAATTCTTGATCTGCTCTAATTTCTTGTGTGCGAGAAACGTCTGTGTGAAAATAAGCAACTGCAGTTCAGCTAGCTCGATTGGAAACCGAGAGAGGAGCATTGGGGAGAGTTTCTTTGTCAGGCCACAAAAATTAGAGCTTGAAAGGAGTGCTAGACTAGACATAAGTTTTGAACACGTTGTTTCAACTTCAGTTGAAGAGTTGCATCTTGCTTGGTAATCTTGTGGGCAGCATTGGCTGAGGGATCGAACAAGTCATCGAGAGGGTGTCACTGACACTGTCTTAGAAAGTCTTAACTAAGACTTTGAAAGACGCTAAAACTATGCCAAAGTTCTTTCAGATAGAACTTAAGGTACCTAAGATTTGTTGTTCAGAGATGCTGTTTACCAGTGATTTTTATTACTTTAGTTTTGGAAGTACTTGGAATTAATGAGATATCAACTCCAAAAGATTTCAGATCTGGTGCTCAGAAATCGGCCTTTTTAAGATTAGATACAATTTTCTAGAAATGTGATATTTAGCTGTCATTGCTGATGTCTTAAAAGCTGTGAAGGCTTGTAAAGTGTTTTAAGCACTGTGATGGAAAGTACTACAAACATGGAAGGCTGCTTTAAAATTCTTCAGTGTTCAACTAGAATATTATTGAACATTGTTATCCCATGGGCAGGCACATCCCACTGGGCACCCTGATCCAGTGGGATGTTCCTGCCCGTGGCAGGGGAGTTGGAACTAGATGATCTTTAAGGTCCCTTCCAACCCAAACTATTCTGTGATTCTAGGATTTTAGTTGAACACACAGAACATCTTATTACTGGGAATTTCCTCAGGGTTGTCAACCCAATGGTTCAGGCAAAATGTTTGTAATGAAAAAAATAGTGATGTGCTGAAGAAGTTTGTTGGTTTTTTAGCAAGCTGCTAATTAACCACAAAACTAGGCTTGTCACTTAAAAAACTTACTTTTGTAGTGTTACTTCTGTAAGTTTATTGGAGCATCTTATTTTAATGCAAATAAGCAAAGATACGTTAATCTACGCATTCCTATGATGTTCTATTTGTAGATTTTTCTATGAATTGCTCTTCATGTCTTGGCTGACTTGTCAGTCTATGTTATATTGGGTGTTTTAAGGTCAAAGTTACTTCTGGGGAAAACCATAAACAGTGCTTAACCTGTGTGGTGGGAGAAGGATGTTTTAGGCCAGGATTCTTTGGCTTGTATGGAAAAGAGTGGGTAACTATCCTGTCAGTGAGTTGTCCTGTGGTACTTGGTGTAGTGAGTCACAGACAGACATCGTGTGCATATTAGCAGAATGGAAGCAAGACTTTAACCCATCCAGGTGGATGGGAGTAGTGGTGATATGAAATGATGAGGGCTGTAGGACATTACAGGCCTTTTGAAAGTTTACGTGCTCGTTCCAGATGTTAATTTATGCTTTTGCATTTTTGCTGTTACTGCCACTTGTAAGTGAAAGCTGCAGCACTACAGGAGGCATTTCCTGATCCTGTTGCCAAAGTGTTTTCTATATGCTTAGCAATTTTTGAGGAGTTTTTACTCAAGCAACTTACCTACTTTTTCCTGAGCTCAGATAAGCACTTAGCAGCCACTTTTTTAACCTACTGATCAAATAATGGAATGAGGGTGTTGAAGGGACTTGTGTTAGGGAGAAGAGCTGATTTGTTTTTGTTGTTTCACCTTTTCTTAAAAAAAAAAAACCAACCCCCTTGTTTTTTTTCCTCTTCCAAGGCATTGCATACAATCTTAGTATTGGTTGCAGTAAGGTACAGTTTATAGTACAATGAGATGTGGTAAATATGCATGTTATCTCCAGTGCAGTTAGTTATATTCTAAGTGACATAAAGAGAGAAATTAGCCACTTTTCTCTGAGTGTTCATCATATGAAAGGTGAGGGGGCAGAAGCTTTAGTGGTGAGGTTTTGCAACACGTGTCCAAAAAGCTGGCAAATTCTGGCACAGTCAGGCCAAGGCTAATGAGTCAGCTTCAAATGGAAGACTTGTCACTGAGCAATTTGTAAATAGGAGGGATGTACTGCTAATTCAAGGAAATATCGTTAGGACCTCCCCTAATAATTGGGATAGTGTGGCACAGAGCTATCTGTCAGATGGGAGTTGTTCATGCTTTGAATCATATGTTCCAGTTAGTGTGATTAGAGCATTCAAACCAAGAAATCCTCGTTGTGCGATATGTCAGTCCTTGAAGGAGGTGGTTTCTCAGGTAATAATTTAAATTTTTGTAGCAGCGTACCAGCAGCTTGCATTCCACGTGGGAACTCCTTGGCAGCTGCAGCTCCCGGTGCACAAATGACATGTGTTTCCAGCATGAGGCTGCCCAATTCACAATGTTTTGCGTAACTCCTGTTTCTGAATGGTCTCCAACTGTAGCCCTTCTCGAGCGCTCTGCTGATGAGCTCTAGCAGCTGAAAAATGCACAGAATGTTAGGAGAAAAATGTCAATGTATTCATTTTGAATGCAGCCAGCATGCAGGTATTCGGGAGCAAAGGATTGAGTGGGCATGCAGAGATAAATCTTGGTAATTAATTTTTTGCTTTCCTGGCTTTGTTGATGCTTTTTGTCATATTTGGTGCAACTGACAGCCACTTGATCAGGCCCAAATTCATATAACTCATAAATGCCATTTGTATGGAAGATGTATAGATATTCTTTGAAATTTACATCTCTGAAAAATGAATGTTCTTTTTATGTACAAGTAAATTACATGAATGCCTCTTTTATGTTGACAGCTGGTGTTGATCAAGAAATTAAAAACTGGGAAAAGCTAGATTTGGAGGGAGTGGCAGTGTTCAGCAGGGTTGAATTGTTTTGTTTTTATTTTATAGACATCTTCAAAGGCCTGCAGCAAAACATGGAATAACACTTCCTTTTTAGTCTTTAGTTTTTGAAAATTAAAGTTGTTCTCTGTAGTTGAACCTAAGTATTGATAAAGATTAAACCAAGTTAAATGCTATTAATGACTGTAGTAAACTGAGAAGCAGTTCTGATATGTTTTGTACTAAATTTGTTACCGATTCATTACATGTTCAGTATTGGGCTGTAAAGAGCTGGGAATTCAAACTGAGTCAGCATTCCTATATTATTTCCTCTTTGCTGTGTATTATCTTCTCACATCAAAACTAGTTCTCAGTTGCTTGGCTTTCCCCATCATAGCTTACTGATAGGAGAGGTCATACTAAAATAATTTGTATTGGTATACCCTCTTGTCACTTGTTTTGGGAAGATGAATAAAATGTGTGTTGGTGTACTTATATGTGTATGCTATTCTGTTATAGACCCTTAAGCTTCTCATATTATAACTTGGTTTCCCTGAGAACAAATGTTTCCTTTTCTTGTGATGTTGGAGTACAGTTTGTGACGTTTCATTTACTTTTTCAAAGAACTTTTTGAAGTTTTTTTGTTTGACTATTTGTACTATTATTTCAAGCTTGAATATCATGCTAATTTTTTAGTTTTACCTGTGTTTATTGTTTTTAATAATGTTGCTTTTGGTATTTCTAGAGCTATAGTGACCAAAACATGCATGAATTGTGACTGCAGGGATTGTTCTTGTCCTTTTATATCAAGGAGTTTTAACTGAGAAGACTTTGAAATACTGGTTTGTCTTTGCAGTCTGGTTGTGGTACAGTATAATATGATTGATATCCAGCTACCAGATCAGCTGCATCCCTTCAGTGTGGGGAGAGTCAAGGCTGTTCTCTGAAGCTACAAATTGTTGGGCAGTCGTCTGTTTTCTGGTGTGCATTGTAATGCAGTTTAAAGTTGAAAATAGTTCCAGAATTTTGAATAACCTCCAAATTGCCTTGTTATTGTGTAGTTCATGGGGTAAAAGTGCATTTCTGTTTGGATCCCAGGTTAATAGAGGTTGTTGCATGATTTCAAACTTGACTTAATGATGTGTGCTTAAGTGGGGCCTTATCTGCTATGTCTGCATACACTTAGGATACCTTGGGCATCTCTTTTTGAACACCTGCATCTGTCTCTTAGTAGTTTCTCATAAATTACATTATTGTTTAGCATTTTATAGTAATGCAAGTCAACTATTCCTGCGTTTTCGTAGTGTACTTAATGGTTCACTTTATTGATCTTGAATAGTCACTTTTACACACCTTGACAAGTAAAGTAAAACGAAGTGCCATATGTTAAAAATACTCTTAGGATTTTACTGGATTGTTTGCTGTTAAACTGTCTTGTTTTTGGGGTTTATTTCTTCCTACACAATGTATTGTTCATTCTTTCAGCCACTTCCTGAAAGGAAAGTTTGCTGTGTCTGTGGGAAATTACTGCCCTGGGTGGAGAATGATTTAACAAAGTGTTGTCCTGTTTTGAATTTGGTTTTGTACCACTCAAGAACAAAATCCTAGCGCTGTCGAATTCGTGGTGAGAGGATGAGTGTGTCACAGCTGTAAGGCTTTCTGATTGCCTTAGGAGATTCCAATGATGAGAATTTAGGATGCCAAATACTTACGTATGTGAAACCAGCAGGGAAATCTGACTGCTCCTATTGTTTTTTTTCTTGATTTTATGACTTAGAAAATTCTGAGTTGAATTATTCTCTTAAATTCTTTTTTTTGCAAGCTCTAGACGTTATTCTGTACGAGACCTGCTAATTATTTGGTGTATATGTAATATAATCTTGATTCTGTTGAATTAAAATTATAAATTTATTTAGAATTTCTATTGGAAAGCTATTATATTTTTCAACTTTTTAGAAAATATGAATATTTTTTCAAGTATATATAATGAGTAAATCACCTAGTCTTTCTAAAAGAATTTGTTTAAATGAGGCTGTTTTAAGAGATATTGAGATGCCTGGAGAGATGTAAATGAATATACTATAAATGAAAGCTAGGAATAAAAAAGTACTACTGTACAGTTCGGCATTCTTAATAATGAGAGTTTAAGGTGCCCTCCTTGAATATTTGGAAAGTCTTTTGCACATAAAGGGTGTTATTGCAAGTAAATGTGCAAAATGTTGCATTTGATTATGCGCTTCATTTTTGCTGATAATAGTTTCAGTATTGAAGTGGTCTTTGTTACCACAATTTTCTAAATATGTGCAAGAATGCAAAATATATTTATTTCCTATTGAAATATGAGAACTACTTTGACTCTTTTGTTGTTGTGGTTTTGGGTTTTTTTTGGGTTTTAATGCTATTCTTTCTTTGGCAAAAGTGAAGCATTTCAGATACGGTACTAGCTGACTTACTTTGCTATTACTACTATTTCTTTCTTAGAAAATGTACTGTAACTACTTCTGTAGAAAAATTCGATCTATAATAAAATGTTCTTTTATTGTGTAAGAATATGAAAAGAAGAATGTGGACCTCCTTATAAATTAATTTTAATTTTGATTTTGAGATGCAAACAATAAACATTTGAAGCATTAAGGTATTAAAAACCTAGGAAATTTGATATACATGATATTGTGCTTAGGTTTTAATGGTGAATAATGGACTGCCTTGCAAGAAGCTGCATTGAAGTAAATGGTGATACTTTGATTTAAAAAATGAACAAAGCCTATCTGAGGTTTTTAATTTGCAGTATAAATAAACCAAGTTACCTTATCTTTACAGAGGAAATTAATATACCGAGACCTTTTTTAGCAAAATAAATAAAATGCAGATTTGAGTCCTTCATTTGTAAAGTTTTTCTCTGCAGCCAGTGGAGCTCCTAAATCATAAGAACTACTATTGAAATAAATTGCATACTGGAAGATTCAGTTTCCTCATTCAGGTAATCTCTCCTGGCGTTTTAAAATGAGCTAGCCTGCCTTTGCACACTTGTGTGTAAAAATGTAAAAAAGACTTGTTTGTCTAAGAAGGACATAAGCACCTATACTTCTAAATTGTAAAGCGTGGGAGAGAAAAGGAACTTGGGCAGACTGGTCATAAGGAAGCAAGGTATTTCTCCGACACAGAGGTGATAAAGTAAGGTTAGAGACCTTTCACTGGACTTAAGGTTGCACTGCTGCTTTTTAATGAGTTTGTGGAGTTCTCCATGAGGCAGCTCTGTCAAAGGTTTCATTAAGCCAGTATGAGACCAAACGCAGTGGCCCAGATGTTAACATCATCTGCTTGACCATGTGTATTTAGATATTTAGTTAAAGGGATAGTGTATTTGATACTTGGAGCTGATGTTAAAACAGCCGTGTTGGGAACGTGCTGCTTCTTTTGTGCTGACTGTATATTTTGTTGACATTGAATTGGCTTTTTTTAAAAAGTGGTTGGTATTTGTTTTGCGTTTCCTTCCCAGTGGTGATAAATCCAAATCAATAATCTGTTCCAATGCTGAACAGCCATAATCTGTTATTACTGTGAAGTTACTGTTGATATTTGTGGAAGAATGAGTTTCCAATGGAAGAGCAACATTTCTTGTTTTTAAAAGACAACCCCAAAACAAACAAGCGCTCCTATGCATATACAAAATATGGAATTGCCAAGGTGAGAAGGCGTTTACATTTAGACGCTTTTAATGCTTCCTTCATAAAAGGTATCCGTATTTAAACTATACTTGGATTTGGATCTCAAGTTGCAAACACTTACTTCAGTTCATCAACTACCACAGTGGCATGCTTCAAGGACTGCATCACAAAAAACCAAACACTAAAACTCAGTGTTTGAACTGGTTCACACATTACTGTGCTAAAGAGCAGAGATGACACTGTTTGCAGCCCTTTGGTGCCTAATATAGAAAGATAATTCCTTAAGAAATAAAAATGTGATTTTCTATGGTTTGTTGTCAAAAATTTGAGCAGAAATTGACCGAAGAGGGTTTGTGAGAATAATTCAAATCTGCATATTATGGTTTGTTTCTGCTCTTCTCATTGTGAGTGTTGATAAAATATTAAGACAATAATTCCCAGGCTACATGGTATACATGAGTCTACAGTTTTACTCCGTTTCTTTCATATTCTGAGCCAGTATGGTTTTACTGCAGGTTTTTACTACTTTAGTTGGAATAGTATGTATGTGGCAAAACTTAGTCCTTTAGAGGTGTCCTGTGTGTCAAAAACAAATTTGAGGGTCCCATTTACTCGTGAAGGTTGATTTACTGTGACTGGGTGTGAACCAGCAGTTCTTCTGGAGTCTGTTTCGGGAATGAAGCCTAGAAACTAGAATTTCCCCCCTAGGAGTTAGGGGGAGCTTCCTAACGTATTAGCTGGGTTAAAATGTTTAAGAAGTCACATTCATACTCTTATGAAGGAGTCAATGGCTTGTAGCCGGTAAAATCCTAAGTAAAATCTTGTTCTTGGTATCTTTTATTAGCCTGAAGTGCTTTTAGTGTTCTATACCCAATTTAACTGGTGTTAATATCCTGTGTGGGGAGAGGAAGTGTTTGTGTTTATGACTTCATTGAGCCTTTCATTCATTCATAGACACAACAAGCTGCTTACACTGGAACTAAAATGGTCAGCAAGAAGGAGCAGGTGCCTAGAGCTTAGAGGAAGCCTTGCTCTTTGGCCTGACCCAGAAGACCACTAGGTCTACCAGTCACAGAATATCCTGCATCTGATAAACGAGTCTAGCCTTACATTTACAAACTATTAGATGTCTGACTACTGGGCAGCTAAGACCAAAGACAGACAGACTTGAGAGAGAAAGCAACAAAGTCCTATTTGGGGAACAAGTGTTTTCTGGTGCCGGAGGATATACAACAAAACTGTTTCCAACTTTCTCCCTTTCTTGCAATCTCACTGCTGACATCTTAATGTACATTGTTTATGCCTTGTTATAATCTCTGCTTTAAGGTGAGGTAACTGCCCTCAACAAAGAGTCTACAAAACTGCACTCTAACCTGACAAGTAGTGTCACAACAAAAGTGGGAATGGAGACTTTTCCCCACCCAGGGGAGCCAATTGATGGTGGCTCTGGTCGGGAAGGTGTGATGTGGGAGACTATATTTGCATGTCCATGCTGAGTGAGTGTCTTGTCAGCAGGGTTTGTACAGGAGGCCGCACCTTTTCACACCAACTGTGTTTGAGGAGGAACAGGTTTTGTTGTTCGGAAGTAGTTCTTGGCACACTCTGTGGACCTCCAGCATACAGAGGCACTTAAACCTTAGGTAGCACAGCAACTTCTTTACATTCAAATTCAGTTATATGTTTGCCTGTATGATGCATCCTCTGTGGGTCATTTTGAATGTTTTTTTCTCTTGGACAACCTGATTAAAAATCTGACTTTTGATTCTCCAAGAGGTGCTTAAACTCTTCTTGTTTGTTCTAGAAATCCGAGATGTGGAACTAAGGCTTCTGGAGTGCATTCTAGAATGCAGCAATTTCTGTAAGGAGCAGATTGAGTTGAGTTTCCCTAGCCAAGTTACTCACTTGGCTTTAAATCAGGTTGCCAGTGAGCAAAATGATCATCTCCGCGTTTCTGTGCCCTTAAGTGATTTCAGTGTGGCTCTTTTACAGAATTATTTCATACTTATCTGTTTCTCAGTTGGATAACTTTGGCAGTGTCATTGAAAAGGTCAGCAATGGGAGTAGCCAAAGTGGTAGATCAACTTTCTTCCTTGCAGCATCGTTCCAGGGCATTGTTCCTGGGTGGTTGTACATCTGTCAGTTGCTGTGTTATGTTTTTTTATTGTGAAGGTGAACAGAAGTACTCATTTTCCTGTGTGCTAAAAAATATTTTAAGACGACAGTTCTTTCTGAGTGACTTGATTTATGAGAGAAGTGTATGGTTTGGAACTGGAGGGATATTCTGAATTTTGTGACAGCTCAAACTAAGTTATTGTAAGTGACAAAATTTGCTTGGGAGAGTGGTCTAGATTAAGTGTAGGATGTCTGGTTGTCTACAAGTAACCATCTGAGCCGTACAGTTTGGATGTGTGGAGGGAATGTGAAAATCTATTCACATCTTTAGTTACTCAACTAGTTTATTTTTGGGAGCTCCTGAAGTGGCAGTACACAGTGACCCTGTCTGAAGGGGAAAAGTGCAATGGCTTTGAATACAGAAAACTTAGTGAATATTTTGTCAAGTTACTTGCTACTATAATGGAGATTTTAACCCTTTGCTTTTACTTTGAACATTTTTGCATAATGTTGATATATTTTACTGAAAAGCCTTATACCAATGTGTCAGCACGAACTTGCTTAATGCATCATTCAACATATTTGAAGAATATGAGGTTTTCTTGTTTGAAAAGGGGGGGGAAATATTTGGTGGTAGATTGCAAGGGTTTGTAACCCTTGAAAATTTTAAGTTCATATGCTTCATTAGGAATAGCTGTAGCTTGGATTCAGAATGGATTCTGGGCACAAGATGCTACAGCATAGAAAAGGCATCTGTCTTCTGTCACACAGGTAATATTGGACTGCAAACAAACAAGGAGCTGAGAGAAGTTGTATTTATGTACAAAAGCACATCTGTACTTTTCATGACACCAATAGTTCTTTTGCAGGATGTGGCTACGGAGACACAGCAAACAGAATCAAAACCTGAAAGTAAGACCTACAAAATCTTGAGGAAATTGCCCTTCCTGTAGTAAGTTTTCTGCCCATGATTGATTTGCAAAAAACTACTGCCACTTAGCTTAGTGCATAAGAAAGTGAGAACAATAAAGCTTTATTGTAGCATGTTCCTTGTGGCTCCTGCAGTCCAGGTTTGGAGAGCTCATACAAGCTTGCATGGAGTAAATGGGGAGGTTATTCTGGAAGAAAGTTGGTTTTCTTTTGCCTTACAGTATTCTGTGCTCTGACACCATCAGAAGTTCACAACTACATTATCAGTTTAGTGGGGAACTACCTCATTGCTGGAAATAAGTTATTTTGAAGCATTTTACTTAATGTTACTTGCAGTTGTCCCACTGAAAAATGAAAGCTGTGTTCATTACTCTTAATCATCTCATATCCCTTTATTCAATCACACAATTCACTTGTCTCACAGCAGCACTGCAGGATTTCTTACAGCTGCTGAATTTTGAGAACAGATAAGTTACCGATCACTTTGAGGGGAAAGAAGAACTGATTTGATTTTTATGTGTTATACAAACAAACCTTAAAAAAATGCCAGCATATGAAGAAATCAAGCAAAGATAAAAACTTGGCATGATGGCATGGAGACCATTTTCCTTTAAAGGTGACTTCTCCCCAACTTTTTTTTAAACTTTTTTTTTAATAAGGAAAATCTGGAAAACTCATATGTGTGTGAAACAATGTCAACTATCAGCTTATCTGTTCAGCAACAGTCCCTTGCTATTGTTAAATACAATTGCTGGCAAAAAATTGTCTTGTGTCTCACAGTCTCACGTCTTAATTGAAGACAGGGATGTTAATTTAGTTTTTTAAGATTTTTTTTTTCTGAAGTGTATATTACATTTTGGTTTCAAACAGTATGAGTTCTTTTTTATTTTCAGTACCCTCAGTGCTAGTTTTCAACTTCATTTTAATAAATCTAGAACTTTCTTATTTGTCCAGCATTTTAGATTAGCTGTTCCTAGTTTTAAAAATAAAAGCAGTACATTGTAAAAATTAAAATATTTCCAGCTGAAAAAGCTCTCTTTTTCCCTCCTCTTTGTAGATCACCTTAAATAGAGGTGTAATGATTATAAACAGCTTGTTGCTTAAACATGAGAAAATACATTTGTACTTTCATGTTGCTTAATAGTCTGTTGATGTCTGAGAAAGTTCTCAAACAAACTTAATTTTCAGATGTGAAAAAAATCCAAAGTCCTTGATGCATCTTTTACAAGAACTTCTTGAAAGCAGAACAACTATTTTTATTTTAAAACTTAACGGAATTTTTTTTACAGTTCCTCAGTGACTGCAGAGACATTATTAATACACTAGAGCCTTTGTAATTTAATCAGATTGTGTAGTGCTTGTTTGTGGGGATAAAGCATCATTTTAAGAAAAAAAAATGTTTAAAGTACTTATGAAGAACTTCTTACATTTAGAATAGTTCTTACCTGTATGTGTATGCGTGTATACATGCAGCATAGGTATAACGTGTAGTCAAGATAGAGTACACTGGTTACTGATCACTGGTGTTGCTTATTGTGACTTCAAACAAAATGCGCTTTGCAAATAGCATTCATGTCTTCTTGCCAAATAAAATATCCAAATATAAACTGGATACTAGCATAAGGGAAAATACCATCTTTGACCAGGTTGCAAATATTTTATGGCCTTCATTTCATTGAAAGCATTTAATATCTTGTTAATGGTGGATTAAAGCATTTGAGAGAGATGCTTTGTTTTAGAGTTTTTCTTGAGGGTTCTGGATTGCAGTATATGTGGTATTTTAGTGCTCAAATAAAGAAACCTCAAACCCTGTTAGCAAAGTCTGAAGGCTGTAATGTTGCTAGGTTCTTTTTAATCTGATTTATCATTTTAGGGAGTTTTCTTTCCTTCTGATGCAGAAGTTGAAAAAGAATCTGGGAATATTCATGGCTTGTGGAAATGCAGAACAAGCAGGATAAACAACAAAAGAGGCTGTATATTTAAAATTGAAAAATTCTCATCCAAATTAAGTGAATGTGTTGCGGGATGCCTTTATGGTGGACGGGATGCAGGACCCCATGCTTGTGCTGCAAACATCAATCAGGGTCATTTCATGCCTGGCTGAGCTTGGGTAGTGCTAAATTAATGAGGGCAGGGACCTGGATGTCCCAGCAGCCACAGGTCCCGGCGTGCCAGGCTGTCTGCCAGGACTGGCGAAGGTGCCGGGTGCCTGGGTTTGAGGGCAGCCTGTGCTTCCCGACGCTGGACACCCGTGAGCTCAGCAGCAGGGTGGACACAAACCCTTTGAGAGATACTGTTTCTGCAGGCTCTCAGTTGAGTTCTTGCTCAGCAGCTGATACATTTCATTGGGAAATGCGACATCAGAAAAGCACACTTTTAGACTCCAAGTGGCTTTGGAGCAGCTGTACTGCAGCTAAATAAATATAACCCTCTGCAAGAGGAAATAACTTTTCTACCAGATATATGCACAGATGGATTGTAATCATACCGTGGCCAGTGTTTGCCTCCACAGGAGAAAAAAACTTTTTAATAGAGAGCTATAAATGGAAATTTGTGCTTACACTAGCTTCTTGCAGCAGCAATTGGAGAGCCATAACTCCTGCCTGCCTGCTGAGAGTGAGATAGATGGCTTAGGGAGTTTGGAAAACTAAAGGAGCTAGGGAGATACAGGCCATGAGCTGCAAAAGCAATGTATGTTAAAATCTATTGGACCCCAGATGCCTACAAAAGTGTCTGGGAGTAATTCTTCTGCAGTAGTATGGTGGATCTGGATAACAGAGGTGGATGTGCTAGAGGTACTATAACATACCGGTTGTCACTATATTCAGAGAGAACAGGGGAGGATAACCTTCCCCTCCCGGGGGGGAACCAATATCTTGCCACATCCAAAATAAAGATTTTGTTTGGGATAGAAAAATAAGATTTTTTTTTTTTTTAAAGATTTCAAATTTTGAAGATACTTAGTAATTACAGGTATTCTTCTTAAAAATATTTGATAATGAGTGGAGCAACGTACAGAGCTAAAATCATGCACACACAGCGCTTATGAGGGCTGCTGTTCCTTCAGGAAGGAATTACGATGCTAGAATAGTGGATTTGGTGCTAGATCATTACCTTTTTTTTTTTCTTTAATGAATGAGGGAGATCTTTAATGAATATTTTAATGAAGTGTTGTTCATGACTTCAAATACTAAGATACTTTAATGAAGAGGGAGTTGTTACTGATGGGATTTTGCTTTAAAAGGCAACTTCAAATTAAAAGCAAGCGTGTAAATTAAAACACGTTTCTGTGTCTTAAAATAAATGGATTTTATCTCCTGACAGAAGTGGTTCCATTTGCAGAGGAGACCTTAGGGCCATGTGGTGGAGTTGAATGCCTTGAAGACCAAAAAGCAACTTTACATCAAGTGCATACGTTTGCAATTTTATGTCTGCTGCTTTTTTTTTCTTTTTTAAAAAAGAAAAATATAGTTTGCTAAGCTTTAGTGTTGGTGGGAAGAGGTGGTCAGTGATTGCTTTTAAACACTTGAGTTTTCCAGAATGCCTGGGAAGGACATGGTGCTGCTTTTGTGGGGCATGTTTACAGAGTTGTGTGTGGCAGAAGAGGCTGAAGCAGATTTCTTTGTGGTCCACAGGCCAGTTTTCCACAGCCCTCAGCAAACTGGTCACCACTGATTATTATTTCCACATGTCGGTTTTGTGCATGAAGCTACTTTGGGGAATTGAAGCCAAAATTCAGGAGTTGGAAGGTTAATTATTTCCCTTGCCTTTTTGCATGTGTGTGCAAATTTTCTTGGAGGAAGAGGGGAGAGTGTGTTAACCATTTACCGGTGTACATCTCCCATTGTTCCTCCCCAGAATGACTGTGAAGGTTATTCCATGGCTGGTTTAGTGAAATAGCTAAGTCACTCTCAGTAGTAGAGACTGTTGAAGGTACACAGATTAGCCAGAAACCAATGTTGGGTGGATTTTGTTACTGAAGAGTTAGCTCTCCATAATGAACAGGAAAAGAATATGTCCATATTTGGCTGAGGAAATATTTATTATTGCAGCTAGGCAAGCAAAGTATCTTTATTGCTATGGGCTTTATTTTAAAATAAACGGTTTATTCAAAGACCACCGGAAGTGTCATTTTACTTGCTGAAGTTATAAAAAGCTTTAAAAGTTGGAGTGTGATAAGCAATTTCCTTTTTTAATATTAGAGTTGCAGATCTGCTTATTTTAGAATTTGACTTGAGAGCTGGTGAAGTGATACTGGGAGTTGAGTGAGTAACAGGTGTTTGGTATTTTACCACTGCTGCTGTTAAAAGCCTGAACCTTTTAAGTCCGGTGTCTACTGAATGTTAGGGGGAGGTATGTGTATGAAATTTTTCAATTGTTTTCTTTGAGAATTCACAGTCTTTCAAACTATAAGCAGTTCTTCCAATGATGTTGAGAAATTTGGTGCACAATAGTCTTTTCCTATCCGAAAAAAGATGTGTTAATTCATATTCACCATGCAAATACCTGTGCATAAAATTAGAAGATATATATTAACAAGTGAAATGTTTGGGAAAACTTTTTATTTCTTGAAGGAAGGGAGCTGAGTAGTGTAACTAAAATGGTAAACAACTTATTTTTATTGTTTGTAGCTTTTTAAAGTCCAAATTTGTCATATTATTTTCAGATAAGCAGAAGTAAAAAAAAATATATATAATAAATTACTAATTGTGAGAAGCTACTTAAAAAAAAAAACAACAAAAAGGCACACTAAGAAGTTGTTACAGTTGCTTAGTTGGATGGCTAGTTCAGGTATTTTGAAACAATTCATCCTGCTGTGATATCTTTGTGGAACTAAGTATTTAACTGGAAGGCATCATGTTTTAGAAAATGGACAAAATGTACTGGGAATGTAGGTGCAAGGGAAGTGCATCTGCAGGGACTGATACGCTTCTGATTTCAGAAGGGAGATACTTTCTTCTTCCTGCTAGCTTATACATCATCTCACCTTTTTCTCACGTGTTAGCTTCCCATGTATTGCAACATGAATAAAACCCAACCATTGTACGTGACCTCAATCTGAAATTGAAAGTAGTAAATTCTTCAGCCTTGGGCCTCTGAAACTGCTTCTTGAGGAAATCCCTGTCACTGCGCAGATGCTGTTGTGAAGGTTTATGCCAACACCAGGGTCACACATCTTGAAGAAGATGGGCTGAAGATACCTGAAGAATGTGGAAGCTAGACCTTTAGAAATGACTATAGTAACACAAACTTAGCCTACTATGTGCAGGAGCTATGTACGCGTAGAAGCCATTCTTTTACCTGAACTTTTCTCCTTGCTGGTCTCATGTGCAGGTAGTGATGAGTATGAATTTTCTTCTGCTTTTTTGTTAACTTTGTGGCTAACAGTACTTATGTGACTCTGATTTGGCAGATTGTATTTGCAAGGGAACCTTTTGTGCTGAGTGTTCAAGTTTTTTCATAAGTGAGAGAGAGAACAAAGGCATAAACATAAGTGATGGGATGTTTAGAAACAGAATTGACTTAACAACTTAGTCTACTGTAATAGGTGAATTTCATCATGGTAATTGTTTTTTCTAAGTAGCACTGTGACTTAACATTCCTTGTGCATAACTCTCAAGGCTTTTTTTTATTTTGGTAAGCAGTTTCTATAAATACATAGCTTTTTATGGAAAAGGGAAGAATAAGACTTGCAATTTCATTGCTAGCATTTGTGTTTAAAAACTCTGGCCCTTATTTTATTTTTTCCATGACACTTAGTTGTATTTCACAACCTAATGTGTGATGGTTCTGCCCCTCCCTTCCCCCTTAAATGATAGAAATCCAGTGTTTGGGGCTGCAGAGTGAAACCAGAGCTGAGGGTCATGGTGACCCCCCCACCTCCAGGGCTTCCGAAGGGTCGGAGGTGGCAGCAGCAGAGCTTCTTCCGCGGTTTGCTGAAAGAGTCCTTGTTTCTGCAGACCAACTGTTGTGATCTCTGCCACGTTTCTGCTAAAAAATCAGTGAGTTTTTCTCTTAACTTGGCTGGAGACAGAATGAAACAGAAGATTCAGTTTGGGGTACAAGGGGTGGAAGCTTGTCCGTGCACAGGTGGGCTCTGAACGTGTGCAACTCCACTGCATCTGTTTCTTGTGGGCCTGAAAGCTCTATCGCATTTGTAGCACCTCAAATTTGTAGCAGTTCTGGGAAAAATTCTTTTCCCTTGGAGTGGTTGTCAGGAAAGAGGTTGTAAACATGGGAATAATATACATGTCACAGTAATCACAAAAAGCACTGTATTACAGGATTTAAGAGCTCCCCTTCCTTTTTTTTTTTAAAAATCTCTGATTCCATGGTGCGCTTTTATACTTATTTGTGGTGATCATAAGTGATGTAAACAGGTGAAAAAATGCATCAAAGCTAATCTGCTTACAGCTGTAAAGTAGTATATTCATTCCTTTCTTTCTTCATTTGAATTTGTAATTGCACACAGGGAAGGAATTTGATGAGGTTGTTCAGCATTGTTACCTAATCCCCAGACAAAATTAATAATAGCATCATGTTTGCACCTGAATATGTCTGCCTAGTATTCCTGAATTCCTTTGTGTTCCCATCCAGATGCTATTGCAGCCAAGGCTAGTGTATCACTATGCCTATATGCTTTATAGGTGGCAACTCTAATAAAAGCTAGAATAATATTTTTGGATCCATGTTGAACCTTTATTGACTGCTATTCACTCATCTTGAGTTCATTGTTAAGCATGGCATGCAGTGTCATGGGCAGGCTGAAATAGGAAGAAATGTTTCAGGGAGGTTTCATTTGCACTTTAGCCATCCTTAGGATGGGATTTCAAACTGAGTAAGAGACTAAAGGTGATTGAAGGGATAGGGCACTACCTGGACCCTGAGTTGCATTCCCTGCTCTGTCGTAGACCTCTTCAGGCAAGTCACTTCATAGTCTCTCTTTCTCTGACTTAGTCCTCTTCAATAAAAAGGGAATAATAATAATTCCCTTCCTTAAAAAGGTATTGCCGGAGTAAGTGGATTAAAGAGTATGTAGTAATGTTACATGATTATGAAGCCATGCAACTGTGTAAAACAGAAAATGCTGCGGTTCAGTTTCTGTACCATAGTGCAATAAATGAAGCCATGGACAATGAGAAGACACCTCGCTAGCATTGTTATTTTCTTAAAAAAGCAAAATACAACCCTCCCAACCAATGCAGTTCATGCAAGTTAAAGAGCCCTTCTCAGCCCCTAGTTCTAGGCAGAGCTCATGGACCGTGCAGAGGCATCATAGAATGCTGCATATGTAGAGTATAGGTTAGAGATCTCTTGTGCAACGTTGCCATGTATATAATAATATTAGGGCTTTTCTACAGATATGGGTGGCTGAACTTTTATGTTCGCTAGAAGGCATTGTGATTTTTATATCAAAATAGCCTTAATGTTTACATCAGGGTGGGAGGATTTATATAGGGTATTTTAAGAAGTAATATTCCACCTGATCTAATGGGAGGTATCCCTGCCCATGGCAAGGAGGTTGGAACTAGATGATCTTCAAGGTCCCTTCCAACCCTAACTATTCCATGATTCTGTGATATCAGTTTCTGAGTTTCAGTGCATCTGTTCAAAACGAAGGTGCTTTACCTGACATCTTGCAAATGCTGTTTGTATTTGCACAGTACGAAGGACTGAACAGTGAGCAGAACGTGAGATCAAGGAATTCCAGAACAATAATCTCTTGTTGGATACTTGTTTGCTCTTTAGTGCAAAACCAGCCACTCTGTCTCTCTTTGTTTGCCTGTTGAAAATGTAGAATGTTGCGCATGAGGCATGTTGCAAGGTTGGATGAATTGGTGTTAATATATTGCTTTTACTGTTGCAAAGTATTACATAAATGTAATCAAGTTTGTTAGTGGTGAGGTTTCCGCAACAACTTTCCCAAACAAAATTTGTTTTCAGTGTAGTGACTAGCAGAATTCTGCTTTGGTTGATTTGTAGATCTCTTCCCAAATGGGGCAGAACTGTGTAACGAATGTCAGCCTGCTGATGGGAGACCGGACATTCATTCTTGTGGTTTGGAGATTTGTTGAAAATAGTGAGGTCATTGGGAACTGTGGAACATAAGTTGATCTAGTAAACTATTTGAAATAAGAGAATGCTCTCTAGCTGGTGTGGAAAAATCCTTTAGAATCCACTAGATGCCTTATGGATTGTCAAGGAGCACCAATCTCAGAATTTCTTTTTCTTTGGTGTGAGAGGATCAGGTTAATGGAACCCATACACCTGATGGGGTGATTAGTTCATTAGCCTTTCATTCTGAGAGTGAAAATTATATTATGTAAGGGATTTTTTTTTTTCTCCATAGCTTAGCAGTTTGTTTTGGAGATGGTCAAGTATTTAGCACTGATGATTTTATTGGCTTTTCTAGCAAGTTGCTCTGTGACTTTCCAATTATTTATGGCCTGTTTTTTCACAATTGGGAAGGACTTACTGTTCCCGTTAATTGCGATTATATAGTTGTATCTTTAGCAAATTCAAGGTGTAATAGGGCATTATTGACCAAAATATTATGGTTTTAATTAGAATGTATTTATATTGTTCTGGGACTTGCAGAGTGAACTATGTAAGTGCAGGAGGAAATGTGAAAAGCATGTTATATTTCTGATCTGCTTAGCGGGAACAGAATTCCATGTGCAGGTGGATTCATGCATAAACTTGTAACTTTTCCTGTAATATTGAACTTGATCATCATTACCTTAATTTTATGTTTTACTCTGAAATGAGTCTACTGCTCAGTTTGAAAGCTTTGTAAGAGCTCTCAATAGAGGGCACTTATCCTTGTGCTGTTACTGAACGACTTCTTTCCTTTCTAGTTATAAAGTGCAGGATGGGTGGTTTAGTTGGTTTCAGGTAAGATTGTTGAGCTTAAACTTTAGGAAGCTGACTTTGGTCTGACTAAGTATGAGGCTGGTGTCACTTATGTCCAATTGTAGAAATGCTTAGTAATGTTTGTAATGGCTTATTTGTATGCTTTCTGAAATGAAAAATGCTTGCTTTGTATTTGATACAACATCCATTTGATACAACCATCTGCTCTCTCCCCTACTGAAATTCCAGCGGCTAAAAGGAGGAGACTGGGCAAGTGTCTGGCAGGTAACAGGCAGGGAGCTCTGAATCCGGGGGCCTGGAGAGTGCTCCAATTCTTTAATTAATGATTAAGAAATGGGAGCACTCTCTGAGCACCTGGATTCTTAAACCCTCACTGGTTTCCACTGTGTGATAATCGTGCTTGCCCATCTCTTTCACTGTTCCTACCCCCAGTATTAACTGCTGTGCATTTCCTTAGCTGCATTGTTGTAATGCCTGACGGCCACAGTCATGGCTGAGAACTGTGCCTTGTAACAGACCAGCACAATAAAAATACCCCTTCAGATTCAACAGTGACCACAAGACATTGTTTTAGAAATGTGAACGAAAGTCTTGTCAAAGACTGACTGCTGAGTAGTTTTATAATAGATTAGCTCGGTCAATACTGGCATCTGTCTGGCTGCAAGTGTGTGGATGTGGGCAAACCAAGGCCAGCAGTGCTTCAACTTAGATAACCGCTGAAACCCAGAAAAGATATTCCTGGGTTAAGTGAGGCACAGAGGGGCATATGACATAAGAACTACTATGTTGTTATTTGTGAGCTTTTTCCTTCATTTTTTGGTCCCCTCCCTCTTCTTTAGTTATTGCTACTGTGTTGCATCATGTCTCTAACTGGACTTCTAAACCCTTTGTGGAAGAATCCCTGTCTAGCTTATTAGTGAGTACCATTAAAGATAATACAACTTCTATGACATCAAAGTACTTCATGAATATCAGTGTATTGGATTTCAGGTGTTATTCTTGTTTTATTAACTGCTCTGAAATGACTTGGCTTGAAATGGATGTCTGTAGCAGAACTGAGAATTGATCCCAGGTTCTGCCTGTGCTTTAAGTCCCCGTTCTCCAGCCTGCTTGGGTGAGTGACAGTGCCTGCTTGATGGTGCCAGGAGTGTGTCTGCTGAGAGCTATGGCCTAGATATTAAATGCATTTATGTCTCTCGTGAAGAAACCTCTGGGAATGAGAAGTATCATCTCTATGAACTTTCTCCTTTCTTTCCCCCCGTTTGTAGGCTGTTACCTCTTGCAGAGCCTTGAAGGAATCTGTGAAGTGCTCAGACTGTGGTATTCCATATGCTGGACACCTATGTATCTCTGGTTTTGTGATGGAGTACTGGAGAGGTCAAGATGGAAACAACCGAACCTGTAGCAGTCTTTCCTGTTGCAGCTCAGTGCATTCAGATGAGGTTTCTTCTTGGGGCTAAAGTACAGGGAGATTTGTTCTGTCTCTGGGCTGTATCCATGCAGTTCTACAGCTGGTGTGTTTGTTGCAGGAGAGACTTTTGGAGTGAAGGACATGTGGTCATGTCAGCTATGTGAATGTGAGGGCAGGGAGAAGCTTTTGGCCTGCTCTTTACCCATTCTGACTTCAGAGCCTGCTGTGATTCCTACATGTTGGAGTATTGGTCTCTCTGTTGCTAGGAACTGCTTTCCCTGACAGCTCCAAACAAAAAAGCTTAAAATAGCAATCTAAGTGCTTACAATTAGAAGAACCGTTAACCCATTTCCAGTGAGAAGAATAGTATGTTCATGTAACTTCACTAAGCCTGAAAGCAGTGTACTCCTTAATTGCTGTGCTCTTCCTGAACTCTGAGCCTGCTCAAGCCTCTTTAGATGGTGGTATTTATCATGATGACAGATTATAATAGCTGGTATTCCTAACTTCAGTACAGTTTATAAACATTAAATAATTTAAGAAATGTGTCTTCTGCCTATTTCGTTAAAGGGCAAAGCTGCACTGTGTTGCATAGCCATTTGTAAAGACAGGCTTTCCTTCATATTTGTTTACAGAAGTCCAGTCCACAGGACAGTACCTGTCTCTACCTCTTTGTTCTCTCTACGAATCGCTCTTGCTGTGCAAGGTGAAAAGATGATTTTCAGTACAATATTTGTACTGAGTTTACAGCTTGAATTGAGGAAGGGAACCCAAAAAAAAAGGTTATTTTTTGGAAATTCTTTGAAATTACACAACTACTCTCTCATAGGAGAGTATGGTATCTGAAGACTTCCTTTTGAGGTGCATCTGTGGTACTTCAGACCCCATAATTCAAGCTTCCAAAATCCTTCTTTATAAAATCCTATGTACTAAAACACAACTGTGTGTAGAGATGAAATGTAGAAAATTGTGGTGACAGGCTTAATAAAACCATGTCCAAGGATGTAAATAGTAGGTCGAAATGTAATCAGAATGCATGCTTAGGTGAATTTTAAGACCATTCAAACAGAAAAGAAGGCTAATCAATTTAATAGTATCTATGAGAACACATTTTCACTGCCTCTCCTTTCTTACATCCTTTACTGTAATAGACCAAAATGTTTTGCTTAAGTAGGATTTGATTTTCTCCTTGGTTTGGTTAGTGCATGAGATGTAGTTAATATTTTTGTTCTTGGGCATGTGTTTTTTCCCAAACAATGTGGTAATCTCACATATCGTGTTATTGTGTTCACTGTAGGTAGTCTATGTTGCTGAATGTCAGGAACAGTCTAGGTTGGAGCAGTAGTTTGTCACATCTGGTGGTGCACAATCTGGTGGCACATAATCCTTCCTTTAGTATGACCGTTGTCTCCCTTGCTTCACGTCACAGAGCGAATGGATTTCACTGTTGCATGTCTGGTTAGTACAGTGGTATAATGTAGCTTTATCAGGTCCTAGCCTCTGAAAATGGGAAAGTGGAAGTGGTTCTCTTGAAGCCAGTCATAGCTTCAGTCTTTCTCCGCAATGGAAAAGGGCCAATCGCAAGGGAATTTAGATAGGCCATAAACGTTTATGTGTACTGTTTATTTAAGTGTGTGTTTGCTAGCCCGGGGCAGGCACCTTTAGGCAACAATGGAAGTTCTCAAGCTTCCTGGATACTGTTTTCGCTTTTGTTGTTGTCTGTCTGTGAAGCAGCTTTCCTTTGATCTTGTTTACCCTGTTATTGGTGATGGGCACCAGTGTGATGAAAACAAGTAAGCCTTTCCCATTTCATAGAATCATAAAGTGGTTTGGGTAGGAAGGGACCTTAATGATCATCTAGTTCCAACCCCCCTGCCATGGGCAGGGACACCTCTCACTAGACCACGCTCCATCCAACTTGGCCTTGAACATGTTCTAGGAGGGGGCATCCACAACTTCCCTGGGCAACCTGTTCCAGTGTCTCTCCACTCTCATTGTAGAAGAATTTCCTCCTAGTATTTAATCTAAATCTTCCTCTTTCCAATTTAAAGGCATTTCATAAGCTTTATTGATTCTAGGATTTCTATCTGATACAGTTCTCTCCATTAGTTTCTTACTTGGGGTTGTTGGGTGGGATGATTGTTACCTACTTATGTTGTTTTGTAGTGAGCTGCTTTGAAACTGGAGACTGTAGTGTTGGTTGATTTTCCTTGTTTACTTTGGGCTTCGGTTCCTGCTCCTCTGTGGTGCTACTCTTGGAAAATACACCTTTCGCTCTAGAGGCAGACTTTCAAGGTATCTGTGGAAAATGCCCAACCATTGGGATAAGGTGACAGGGACATAAAACCCGAACCTTACCAGGGACAGAAAATCCCTGGTCCATAAACATTTATGGGTTTGGCTTTCCTGGACGGTGTCTTTCTCAGTTGCTTTGAGCTTTCCCCTCAGAAGATAGATTGCTGTCTTTGCAGTATAGCATTTGCCAACATGATCTGTTCTCTGTTTTGCTTGTTCCCTGCCTGGTGTGTAGGAAAGCTGTGCTGTTATCCTTCCTGTTTAAGGTGTGTGAAGGTGGTGAGTGGGAGGTTGCAAACAATCTGCAGGAATTTTGATGTAGCTAACTGTCTGGAATAAAATGTAACAATGCTAACTTTCAGGAGAGGCTTTTGAGGGAGAAATTGAAGCTGTTTTCATGTACAGCGGAGTAAGTGTAGGATCTGGTTAAACTATGCGATAAGCTTTACGAATCTTCTACCAAATACAAAACTTGTCCCATGTTTTCTTCACTTTCTTGGTTCTCACTTAAGACAGTTGCAATAGATCCTAGTGGTGGTTTCATAGGGGCAAATTTCTGTTAGCTGGATCAAATTCCTTGTTTGTGATGCCCTCTAAATCTTCAGTTGCTAAAAAAACAAATGACCAAAACCAGAAACAAAACCTAAACTATGTGAACTGCCTCTGTCCTGCTGTTGCACTGAACAAATTAAATTTTCTTTCTGCCCTTTCTACACATATAGCACACCTAATTTTTCTTTTACGTGTAGATGTAAACCCATATTTTCTTGCAGCATTGGAGGAGAACCGGTAGCCAGCATCCTATATTCTGTTTTTCAGTTTTGACCTGGTTTGTCGTGTGATCTTCAAAGTGAGTTAGTTCCTCTGGTTTTGTTCCTCATTAATAAAATGTATGTGATGATTCTTCACCTGTTTCATAAATGTGGGATTCAACCATAATGATTAGCAAATTAGAGAAGTAGCTTACTGTGTTTGACTTGAATGTAAAAATTGTTCTTGGAATCTGTTCATCATCATTAGAAGCTTGTTCCAGGGCAGATCAGTAAATTGAATTGCTGGCAGCCGGAGGATTTAGTGGGAGATGATTCTCATCACCCTAATTTGACAGATTTCCTGTAAGGAACTGTGACAGCATTGTTGCAGTTAAGGCTGAGAATGTACATTAGCTAGAACCCAGGAACACTTGGGGGTTTTATGTGAAAAAAATCTAAAATAGAAATGCTTAAAAGCCATGATTAAAGTCATGAAATAACAAGTGATCACAGATGATATTCTATTATTTTCTGCATCCTTAACTATGCCAAGGTTGGAGGAGAAGTCTGAGTGTTTCCTGAGTGACTTCTCCAGCATTCTGTCAGAATTGTGTGCAAATGACCTCAGAGGAGTTTGGGAATGCGCAGAATTTAAACTTGCTTATCGTGCCAGATATAGGTGATGTAGCAAATGAACTAAGCAAAGCACAGGTCAGCACACCCTCAGCAGGAGGGCTGAAGAGCAGAGTTTAAAGTTACTACGGTGTGTGAGGCCATGAACTTGAAATGTGAAAATATACAAATATGTGCATACTTAGTGAAGAAAGTAATTAAAGAAATTTAATAATGGTGGGTGTTTATTAAATATACAAATTAAAAGTTTTAAGGGGAAATAAAGATATTTTATGTTAAATGGTTGCAAAGAATTTTTTTTAATTTGTCCTATACATCAAATAACCTTTTAACTTCAATTAAAAAAAAAATTAAGAAGCTTTTATAGCAAACTCTCCAGACGAATGATAAACTGGGACAAGACTGTTGCAGTGGACAGGGATCTTGAAATGATTCTGCAGAACCTATTTTGGGCTGAGTAAAATCTACTAATGGATGCTCACCAGCTTTGTGAGTGCCCTGCACTCCTTGGATATCCCCATTTTGAAAGGACTTCATTCATTTGAGGACATTTTCCTGGATTCAGGCAGAGACTCTTACCTAGTCCTGTTGCATGCTTTAGTAAGTCCTTCAGGAGGCTTAGCCTAAATCTGGCCCGTATGGTGTTCTATATGTGTTTATGATGCTCTTGTGCAGATATACTGTAGAAATTTTAGCTCAGAATGGTAACCCTAACTTCTTTCAGTAAAGTGCCATAGGTTACTTTGTTTGTGGGTTTTTTTTTCATTATGGAAAATACTGCAAAAGTGCCCATTAGGTGTATGTATATCTGTATTGATATTCTTTTAAGGTGTAGAAGAGAAAGCCTTGCAACATGAAAAATTCCTTAGAAATCTGAAAATATTTGCAATATTAAAGGAGGTGACATAAAATTTGTATTCATCTGAAGAAAGGTGGAGAGATTTTCTTGCATGCCAGAAGTGCTCCTGAAGGTGAAAATAACTGATAATGTTGAATGCCTAGTGGGACGTGTCCCTTCCCATGGCATGGGGGTTGGAACTAGATGGTCTTTAAGGTCCCTTCCAACCCAAACTATTCTATGATTCTGTGATTCGATGCCAAATCTTAAGAGTTATTAAAACAAATCATGCCAATGCTAGTTACTGGTTTTTGCCTGTGTGGTGTAAAAGAGAGATGAGGTATTGTAACACTTCAGTATATTTGGAGGCAAGACACAGTATGTTCTGGGAATTATGGTATCAGAACTGGCTCTGTACTTTATTCAAAGGTAAGAAATGTTCTGGGGCATACTGCTCAGAAGCACACTTAAGCCTGGAAGTGTGTTGCCATTTTACTGCACTACTGCAGGCTGAGTCTTGTGCTGAAATTAAAGTAAAACAAAACAAAAAAAAACCCAAACCCCAAAGCTGGTAATTGGCTGGGATGATGATAATATGAACTCATCTCTCAGCTTCAGAGAGGGAAGCCTGCTTAGTCACAGAGCCAGCAGTGCTCGGCCAGTGAAGCTGCCAAGTGTGAACTTTCCTGGAATATAGTCATACTGCGGCTTGAACATCTATCAGTTCAGGTTAAACTATGGCTATTATTACCGTGACCTGCAAGTTCTTTCTCTGCAGTTTTTCTACATAGAAAGAAATTCTCAGAAGCTGGTTTTGTTATGTTTTTCTTTACCATCTAATACTGGATACACCATGTCCTTTTCTTTTTTCTTTTTTTTTTTTTTTTGTGATCTCTTAGTGAGGATTTATTTATTTTTGAATGCAGCTGGGGGAGCTGGGATGCTCAAAAAGCATGCCGTGTTCCAAGTACCTTGAATCTCTTTCCTCCCTGGTAATGTCATTTTCACTATCCTGGGTTTTGTGCTCTTGTAACTTCAGTTTTCTTCAATCTCTACAGTCTTCTCAAGTGACAAGGTAACTATCCTGAGAGGCATGTGATATTTTTTAAGACTCTTTTTATGGAACACACAAGGACATATTCCTTTCCCTCCTTTAGGTCATCTCTGAACTTTATTTTTGTTGTAAACTTTGCATCTTAGTACTTTTGTTACATCTCCTTTCTGGACAGATGCAATTACTGCAATGGGTCTGAGTTAGGCTTTGCAGTGCTGCTGGCTTCTTATCTAGTGATAAAAAAAAACAGAGCCGAAATCCACACAAGTGGAGATTTGGAGACCTGTACTAACGTAATCCTTTCTCACTAACCCAAGAAGCTTCTTTCTAAAGATCTTCTGGATATGTGTGTGTTTTGTAGCTGCAAATCTCAACCACCTGTATTAACAAAAGCATCAGCTGTTCGGGTTTTTTTGCTTGTGGGTTGGGTTTTTTTCTTTTCTCTCTTTTTCTTTTTTTTTTTTTTCTTTTATTTTTTTGAAGGGTTGAAAACGAGAACCCTTGAAGTTGTATGCCAGCTTTTGGACAGTTATCTTTGCATTCTTCCTGAAAGTGTAGGAAATCTACAGCAGAGCTTCTAGAGGTTATCTGGCTTAAATGTGTGGTGGTGTCTTCTGATATACCAGAAAACTTTTATTCTGTTTATCAGAATGATGTGACTGATCAATACAAAGGCATGCAGACGCATCAGTGGAAGGAAAACTGTTACGAGGTTGTCTAATATGTAAAGAAAAATAGCTTGTGATGATTTCAGAAAGTGGGATACTGTCAGAAACCACCGTTAGTAGTTTTACCTCAGATATTGCTTTAGCTGTTTGCTGTTACCTTTGTAGCAGTGCTGCAAAAAGCAAGGAGGGAGGCTAACATCGGTGCTTCTGAGAGGCATATAGCAACCTTTCTCTCTACAGTTTTGCTACCAGGGACCCACTTTCCTGCTGTAGGATGTTTTTTCTTTTCCTAATGAAGTTTTGAAATAGGCAAAACTTACTTTGAAATTTTTGTTTTGTGTGCTAGTTTTGAGTTTAGAGAGAATTTTCCATCTCACGTGTCTACAATTTCTCCTGGATTTATTTTTGTCCCGTTGAAAAAGAACTGGAAAATAAGCTAAGACGTTGTGCTTAGCAGAGGGAGGAACGCCCTGGCTCAGTGATACAGGGTGGCGGAGGTCCATGGTTTGTAGCCAGGACAAAAGGGGCGGGAGAGTGGGGGAACAGCTATGTAACAGCCTGAGGAAGTGAGTCACTTTGCTCTGAAACACAGGCCCATCGGTCCAGTTGCACTGAAGCCAAACTTGGCCTCTGAGGTGGAAGTTGCGTAAGCTGATTTAAACTCTTTGTCTTTTCGTCCTACTCATGCTCCCAACCCTGCTGTAGCCATATCTGTTTAGAGGAGACTCAGGTTGTAGACTTCAGTGTGCTGTATGCTTTTGTTTTATTATTTTTTCATTTTATTGAGAGAGATAAACAGATTGCAGATTTCAGGGGGTGTGTGTGTTAGCCTTGCCTGCTCAATTCAAGAGAGAGTTGATTTTATAGCAGAAGGGATGCAATAGGTTTCTAGAATAGGTTTCAAACAATTTAGTAAAATCTTTCTGGTAGTGAGATTTGAAGTGGAACAGAATGTATATTGAAAAGAGACAGTAATAATAGAGACTTGCACTTAATTACTTGAGCGTTAGTAGTTTAAGAATGTAATTAAATTTAAAACTAAGCTTCTTAAAGGTTTTAGATGTCCTAGTAGAAATACTAGTGTATATGTTAACATGTTAGACCTTAATCCTGCAAACTAGGCTTTTAAATACTAAGTTTGTGGACAGCTTTTTTCTGTGGAAGAGGAAGGTAGAATTGTTCTAGACTGGGTGTTCGGGATAGGTTTCTCCTATTACTGACAGACATTTGCTGGTGTCTGGGGGCAGCTGCAGCAGCTGCCTGAACTACTTTACCGTGAGTGTTACCTGAGCAGGAGCAGTTGCTTTCAGCTGTTAAAGAAAGCATCTGAGGGAGCAGCAGGTTAAGCAAGCCTCATCTCCAGGTTTTGGATGCGTGGTGGGCAGTTATTAATTGGAAAGCAACTGTAGTGACTGGGAGGAGTGTGAGTGCTGAGTTGGCACCTGATTCTTTCCTTACGAATGTTGAATGAAGCATCTTACTGCTGTTTGGCTGCAGCATTTGTATCCGTGTGTTTTAAATGTCTGGGAAATGTGGCCTGACATTATTTTTCTTCTGGAGGTTTTTTTATGTGGTTTTTGAGTTCAGATTAAAATTAGATTATTCTGCTACAGGAAGACATAGAAGTAATTGGCCAGATAAGAAAGAGTTTAAGATAAAAACTTTGAGAATGATCTTGAGTGATTAGTCAGAAGTCTGTGTGCAACTGGGAGTTGCATCATGCAGATATGGGATGATATCTCTTTTGTAAAACTAAGGTCTTTTTGGTTTGCATTCTTCTAGCAGATCAGATCTATTATTTCTTACACATATTACCCTGTTTTTAATTTCTGTGGGAAATGGGACAGACATACACGTTGCTTATTGCGTGAGGGTTTATGTCAGTTACATCTGATGATTCAATGATTGCTTCTCTATTTCAGGACCTGTAACTAAGTGGACCCTACTGACCTCTGAACCACAGAGCATAAGAGTGAAAAGAAGTGGGAGAAGCTCAGGAAGAAAAAGGAAGTGGACGCACTTTCATTTGGACTTTTTTTCCTGCCCTTTATTGCTAAAACTGAATGGAAAAAAGAGACTTCCGTGCCTTTCGTCCCCCAGCCTCAGGGATGGGTGGATTGTAAATACAGTGTGTGCAGCTGGGAGAGTAGACTGAACCATGAATCTTCACGCTCAGCAAAAGTCTTCAAGCAAAAGGACTGGGAAACGAATTGCCTATTTTAATGAGCAGGAAATAGCTGTGTCATCAAAAGAACCACAGCAGCAGCTTAAGGAAGGACAGTACTATGGTCATGGTGGGAATATACCGGTCTCCCAAACTATGGAGATTTCTCGTGCAGGAGCATTAACAAGTGCCCCCAACAATGTTGCTTTGATGAACTCTGTTTACAATCAAGATAGGGGAGAATCAATGATGATGTCCCAGACAGTAACAGCTGTCAAATGGCAGAATTCACTAATGGGAAACCGGTTGCCAGAGAGAAGTGACAGCCACTGGCAGTCTCCACCGTCGATGTGGAACCACAGTATGGTTTTTGGGGGTAACCCAAAAGGACCTCACTCCAACGCTGGAGCTCCAGGCTTCTATGGACACCCAGAAGCCCTTAAAAGAAATCAAGAGAAAGGAGTGTTTGTGTCACAGCTGGACTTGTATGGAGATGCTGTGCAGCAGATGATGTCCCAGAAGGCTCAACTGGAACAGCAAGCGCTGGTTAGACAGCAAGCTCAGATGAATTCTTTTCATCAGATGCAGAAACAGCAGCAGCAGAATCAAAGTCTGGCATTGCAGCCTTTCCAACTTGCATTTGGTCACCAAGGCCAAAAGCAGGGTCTTCCTGAATTGTTACATGTCTTTCAAGAAGCCCCGGCTTCTTCCAGTCCAGCATTTACTGCTCAACAAAAACAGCAAGCTCTTCCCCAGCTACAACTCTTTGAAAATTTCTATCCTCAACAGCAGCAGCAGCAACAGGCTGCCACGCAAGCCTTCAGTCTGCAGCAAACTACTTCCATAGCACAACCTCATGTGGCAGCTGCTGCACCTCAGCATCACATGATGGCACACCAGTTTCAGCAAACAGAGAGGAACCAGGAACTATTCAAGGCATTAACAGAGCAGAACCAACAGACTGTACTGCCTCAGACCCAGATTCCTTTTCCAAGAAGATCACGGAGACTCTCCAAAGAAGGTGTCTTGCTGACATCTGCAGGAGAAGTGTTGGCTTCCAAACAGGCAGAGGAACAACCTAGCAATTTATTTCTGCATCACTGGCAAACACATCAACAAGAGGTTCCATTACAGCAGCCACCTGAGTCACTGGCTCACAACAAAAGTAGCTATTTACAAGCCAAGAGAATGGATCTAGGGCAGAAGGATGTCCTGGCTAATAGTGAGCTGTGCCAGATGGAAACAGACAGGCAAGCCACAGCCCAGAATGGGAGAGATGGGGAGAAACAGGCAGCAGCAGCTGAGGAAAGCACTCAGAAAACTAATGATGTTCAGGGTGTTAGAGGTGGTGTAATCCAGAGTACACGACGGAGACGGCGTGTTTCTCAAGAAGCCAATTTGCTAACTTTGGCCCAAAAAGCTGTTGAGCTGGCTTCTCTTCAGAATGAAAAAGTAAGATATACATCCAAACCAATATATCATGTTTTAGACTACAAAATAGGGTTGCAATGAGAGGAATTTATGTACATGTGCAGGATAGGATGGTTTCTTGATGCAAGAATTGTTGAAGTACAGTAAGGGCATCTCTGGAGTGGTGGCATGTAAGTTCAGCTATTGTAATTCAAAGATGTGGGAGGACAGAGGTCTCATAGGGCAGTGAAACCACCTAAGGGCAGTTTTATTTCACTAATACTGAATGTACTTTAGCCTAGGGCTTCAAAGTATGGAAGTTTTCAGCTTAGGCCTCAAGCTGATCAGAGATTTAGAGAGACAAGTATAATCAGTTGACTTGGTACCTTTTCACCAATTTGACGTTCTCTTCCTTTTATGTTAAAAAGACTGTGCTTACCTGCCAGTTTTTCAGTTTTAGCAGTTACTGTTTCTACATTGCACTATCTAAAAATTACATAATGCAATTTACATGTTTAATATTTCCAAAATCCTAAAAGCCCGAGGAAGCCTCGCTTAGGTGAAGAACTTACACCAGGCATAACAACTGTCCATCTGATGCAGTATCCTGTTTCTGAGAATGGCCTGCGGTGAATGTTTAGCAATTGGTAACCCGAAGGACAAAGTCTGCCTGTAGACCTTCTGTAGGACTTGAAAGGGAGGAAATTCAGTGTTAACTGATTAGGTGGTTCCCTAGTCTTATCCTTTTGGTGTCGCAGCCTAAACTGTACAGTATGTATTCCCTATGGCAAGATGTCAGGGCTCAAAATTAAGTAGAGAAGGTAAGTGGTGAGGTTTTGAAGTCAAGTGTGGGGAGGTTTTGTGGTGTGGTTTTTTTGATCTTAGGTTTTCTTTCAGCTATGGTTTGAATAATCTTTTGTTGAGTGCCTCTTATGAGGAGTAAAAGTACACTTTTCCTTGGAAGCTTTATTGCCAGCGAGTGATGAAGTATGGGTGTTAGAGCATGAGCTACTTTTACCTACAGTTTGGCCACTTGAGTCGCTGCCCAGTCAGACAACAAAGGGAAAGGAATTTTATTCCCTCTCATTCTCATCATCCTTTTTTTCCCCTACTCTATTTGTGGTTGGTTTTCCAATCTCTTACTTAGAGGGATGTGCTGTTGGAGTGAAAGAATTGAACTAATAAGCAACAAAGCAAATATCCATAGCCTACTCCATCTCTTGCACAGTAGACAGCAACCAGTTGATGCTATCTCTGGCCCTTTTTGCTTTAACTCCAGCTGAACAACTAGAAAACTAGTAGTAGTTTGCAGCATGAGCTATTTGCTCCCACTCTCCTAGCCACTGGATATTTATATTGGAAGAGGGACCACAGTTCACATTGCAGTATGATCATAATGTGGCGGTAAGAAAAAAGCCAACAGAGCATCTAGAAGGAGACTGTGAGAGATGAAACGAGGAATTGCCTGCTTGCAGCTTTATTCATAAGGTAGAGACCAAACAGAGAAGTGTTTTGACAGATGCTCTTATTTTTTGCAGCTATGCAAGCAGGTTGTTTGCTTCTAGGATGGCACTAGTCTCTTCAGGTTTTCAGGGTGAGGTTTTCAAAGACATTAAAATTAATACCTGAGGTCTGATGGATTTTATGTCTTTAAGGGGATTGGATATTATGTGAGGGAGAAAAAGAAAACTTATTTGTGGGAGGAGAGGGGTCTGCTTCTCTTATCAGCGTCTTTCTGTTAGGAACACCTAGAAGCCTTTAGTGTAGGTCATGTGAAGAACACATAAGAAGGCCATAGGATTAAATTATTGATGAAAGAAGATACATTCATAATTTGAACCAGTTTTTTTAACATTCTTAAGTATATGTATATCTTATGCAAAAACATACATTTGGACAGCAGTATCTCTCTACATGTAGTGTCACAACTGATGCTTTGCACCATAGCTGCCCATCATACTGTGCTTGCCTTTTTGAGGTGGTTTGAGCCCATTGCTGCTTACAGGCTGCAGCAAACTCTCAACTCTTAGTTTTACAGTTTCTTTTCACATATAACTGTTATGTATGAAAAGCCTGTGTAATTTGTTTTCTTTAATAATGGAAAAAACTTTTCTCAGATCGGAAATGGTCATTGTAAGGGTGTCTGGATTTAAATATTCCTTTATGAGAGGGAAAAAGGTTTCAGTTACCTGACCTCTTTCCCTTGGCACAGGGCACCAGCCGCCACATACCCCCTCCACCCCACCAAAAAAAGGCTTTATTTGTGGAATTGAAGTTCTGGACTCACCTCCTTCATGCACAAGCTCTGACTGCTGCCTTTATTGTTAGCAAGATGATGCAGAATTATGGTAGAAAGCACTGTATGGAAAGGTGTTTCTAAAAGGCTGGTGTGGTTTCTTGTCTGGTCACGAAAGTGGCATTGGAACGGTTCTCCCAGTTATCACAATTGGGTTTTGTCTCTGAATTCTAAATCTTTTAGAAAGAACTTGAGGGATAGGCAGAATCAATGCCAAAATGACCAGGTTGCTGTGAGTGTCCTGGGGGACTCTAGATCACTAGCTCATCCCTCAATGCTTATGCAAAAGTCTAAATGGAATTACAACAAGTTGCACTTTCTGTAGTTATCAAACAGCCCTCCTGCCCTAAATTCTGCAACAGAGACGCTGAGCTAGCTGAAAATTCCATAGCAGTTCTACAAGTGAAGGTCTTGTTGGGTCACTCCCATCTGCTTACCTCTGAGCATAATCAAACAGCTGAGAAACTATTTAGGTATCTGAAACAAAGAGCTTAATTGCAAAATCAGTTGTGTCCCTTCTTAGTAAGCCTTAGGTATGTGTGATCTTTCATGACCAGAAAAGCTCTCATGTGGACCAGAGCATCTTTAAAGACTTCTCAGGTATTTGTATTAAGTTCCCAGTGGTGCCTTCTCTCTATCTCTACTACTGTTCAGGCGTCTTCCTTCCTCCTTTCTCTCAAAAGGGTCATCCTGTCATCAGCAAAAAGGGTCCTTTGCTGGTTACCTCCCATTCTTGAAAATAAAAAAGCATGGTTAACAGATAATGTAGCCAAAGGAATTATGTCATTAGCTGCCATAATTTCCTTCTTGTAGCCAGGAAATCAATTGATGTCTCTTGACCTACAGAGATCTGTGTAGCACACAAGAGGTATCTGAGGTTTTTATGTTGGTCAGAATTGGTGCTTATTCACGTATTCACGTTGCAATTCGTTGTTTGATTGCCATTCTTTTCTCAGGTACCCAGAAAGTACACTAAAGTGCTTGCACTAGTAAAGGTACATTAGGGGGGAAAAAGTAGTCTGGTTAAAACCAAGACTTATTTTGGCAGTAGTCTGAAGAATGTAGTATGAATGCACTGCTCTAAATAGTGGTGCAAAACTTACCTATTGTGGATCTCACTGCCAGAAGAAGATCCAAGAGCTATGCCAGTTGCTTAACAAGGCTTCAGTAATAAGGTGATAACAGCATGAATTTGCCTGATGGGTGGAGGCCCATGTACAGCAGCATGTAGCTATATGTGAGCAGCTGCTTCGAGTATGGGCAGGACTAGTGGAAGTAGGGAGCTGTTCCCAGTAGGTAACCTGTTTATAGGTTTAAAAAGCCACCCTTCTCTTTCCTGAAGTAGTGGAGGGTGGCTTCAAATTACAAAGAGCCCCTTACTTCCTAGAGATAGTTGTTCCTAATGACATACCTGTTAGCACTATGAATGCCCTCCAAATCCAAAATTGGTAATCTCATGGGAAAGTACAGGTGTGTATCCCCGGTGAAGGGAGGTCCTCAGAGGTCATTAGTTCCTCCTGCAGTGCAGTCTAGGGCAGCTGATGCCAATTGTGACATTTCAGTTTTGTGACATTTCAGATATCTGCAGTCTCAGTGAAGAACTTCTCTGTCAGACTTTTGAACTACAGTGTCACTTATGGGATAAAGCTTTTTGTGCACTCTTAGCCTTACTCTCATACAAGGCCTTGGAAGGAGGCAGTTCTAAATCTTCTTAATGATTGATTTTATTTCTTCAAGCTTGGCACCTACCCTTTTTTTGAAGGCCTAGCGTTTCAGAGTGGACCTACTTGCTCCTAAAAGCAACAAAAACTACCAGGACTCCTCATTTGGAGAGATGCCAGAGCACTAACTCCAGGCTCTGACTGGGGCATCTTGTGACAATACAGTTGCACTTCCCTCTATATAAATATAGTATCAAAATGGGACTTCAGTCTAGTGTCTTTCTAGCTATTGACTAGACTTCTAGCTATTGACATGGGCCAGCTGAAGCATGTTCTATTGCTCATCAGTGAGTCCAGCTTTCTTGATCTATGGCTACAGTGAAATGGCTGGGGGGTGTCTGGATCCTTATGACAGAACCTGCTTATGCTAGCTTTTTCATCAGGATTAGGTATTATTAATGGCACGCAAGAGATTCTTCTTGAGGACTTCACTAAACCTCTGCAAAGTTGTGGAAGCCCAGGTTGGACACCCCTAGTCATACCTGGGAGATAACGTGCCTTAGTTCCCTCCTACAAAATACAGCTGTTAGGTAAATTCCTCAGTAGATTGTGGCTCTCACTGAGGATGAGTTTGCGTAACTAATCCTATGCAGAGGCTTTCCAAACAGAGCTGTAAGTTAGAGAGAATTTCTGAAGTGCCGAAAGGAACATCTTCTACAGCTTCTGGATTGTAATTATCAGAGTTCAAGAAGGCCTTTTATGTCCCTGAGGAGAGGTGGTTTTGAAATGTGTACTGTACCATCTGGTTTCTAAGTGAGCTGCAACTGCTTTTGAACTGAGCATGGAATGAATATGTGGGTAGTCGTTTGAAGGACTAGAAATCACTTATCTAACAGTACCTGAAGCCTTTTACAGTTTTCCTGTCTTTATTCAGTAACTCATCCTCCATTCCCATCTCCTTGGAACTCAATTTTCTAGAATTTCTATGAGTAAAAGAAAGCAAGAGACGTGGAAGCTGCAATACCAATCAAAAAGTGCCGGCGTGCATGCCTTGTTGATTCTGCTGAGCAAAAGTCCTTCAGACTCAAGCCTGGTTAGACAACAAATGTTAAAGGCTCCAGTTATAATAGGGAAAGTTGCTTCTGTCCTGTAGATCAGAAAAATACAGCAAAAAGTTATCATCTCTGGTTTTTGTATGAGAGAATTAATTAAGATTATCATGGTTCAGTCTTTCCTGAAACAGAAGACCAATATTTGAAATTAATAGCTTGCAGCTTATAATGATTAGTAAAACTGAAGAACCTTTGTTAGAAGTTATGTGTCAGGGCACAAATTCATCTGGAAAAATAAAACATCAAACCATAGGTAGTGAAATGATACTTGATAAGGTATACAAAATTCTAGTAATTGAGGTTTCAGACAATCCTGAAGTAATTCTAAGAAATTTTAGTAACACATTTGTGAAGTAACATTTTTGCAAATCCATTTCCACTTGGAAATTGCATTGAGGAACTTGAAAGGGTGATATCATCTGATTTATTGTGTAAATATTATAGAACTTTTAAGGAATCTATTTTTATTCTCAGGAACTGGATTCTTCAGAAGAGAAAAAGAGTGTGCTGGTAGCAGCTCCAGAACCTACAGCTGCCAAAAGTGTTGTGGAATTTGCCGGTTCTTCATCAACTCCAAAAAGACCCCGGGAGGATAATAGCCTCGTGCCTCTTATCATTCCTGTGTCTGTGCCAGTGAGAAAAATCGACTTGCAGAGCCTTGGAAAGGAAAAGTCTGAGGATGGAAAGCTCCAGAGAAGCCAAACAAATGATCGAACTCCTTGTGAACGCAAGCCTTCTGTGATAGTCACGCGGAGGCGATCTAATCGTAATACTAACGTGGAAACCTCAAATCAGGTATGGATAGACTAAGAAAACAAAGGTGTGCCAAATCTGTTAGATTTAATCATGTAGGTTTTATTTTTAAGCTTTTCTATTAAAGTAGTTTGATTTCAAGGCTTGAACTTGGAATGGATATGGTCTGGGGACTGTGGATTTTTTTTCATCATAATATTGCCATATATTTGGGCATCATTGGCTTTTTTCAGCCTCACATTCACAAGCCCTGGTCCTCAAGGAGGACTTCAACCACCACGATATCTGTTGGAGGGACAGCACAGCAGGAGATAAGCAATCCAGGAGTTTCCTGAACTGTGTTGATGATAACTTCCTTCTCCAAGTGACAGAGGAGCCAGCAAGGAGAGGTGTTATGTTGGAAGTTGTTCTCATCAACAAAGAGGGGCTGGTGGGGAATGTGAAGCTTCAGGGCAGCTTTAGTGCCAGTGACTGTGAAATGGTGGAGTTCAGGATCGTTAGGGCAGTGAGGAAGGCACACAGCAAGCTCACTGCCCTGGATGTCAGGAGAGCAGACTTTGGCCTCTTTAGGGATGTGCTTGGTAGCACTGTGGGCTAAACCCCTGGAGAGGAGAGGGGCCAAGAAAGCTGGTTAATATTCAAGGATCACCTTCTCCAAGCTCAGGAACAAGACATCCCAACAAAGAGGGAGTCAGATAAAGATGCCAGGAGACCGGCATGGATGAACAAGGAGCTCCTGGATAAACTCAGACACTAAAAGGAAGCTTACAGAAAGTGGAAGCAAGGGCAGGTAGCCTGGGAGAAATACAGAGAAATTGTCTGAGCAGCCAGGGATCTGCTTAGGAAGGCTACAGCTCTCATGGAATTAAATCTGGCCAGAGACATCAACGGTAACAAGAAAAGTTTCTACAGGTGTGTTGGTGATGAAGACCAGGGAAAATGTGGGCCCCTTCTGGAAGGAAATGGGAGATCTGGTTACCTGAGGTATGGAGAAGGCTGAGGTACTCAATTGCTTTTTTGCTTCAGTCTTCACTGGCAAGGGCTCAAGCCACATCGTCTGAGGCTCAGAAGACAAAGGCAAAGACTAGGAGAATGAAGAACTGTCCATTGTAAGGGAACTGGCAAATGAAGTTGCTAAGCCACTATCCATTATATTTGAGAAGTCATGGCAGTCCAGTGAAGCTCCCAGTAAATGGAAAAAGGGAAACATAACTCCCATTTTTAGAAGGGAAAAAAGGAAGACCCAGGTAACTACAGGCCAGTCAGGCTCATCTCTGTGTCTGGCAAGATCATAGAGCAGATTCTTCTGAAAACTCTGCTGAAGCACATGAAAAATAAGGAAGTGATTGGTGATGGCCAACACGGCTTCACTAGGGACAAATTGTGCCTGACAAATTTGGTGGCCGCCTACAACGGGGCTACAGTGTTGGTGGATGAGGGAAGAGCAACTCCTTTCATCTGACTGGACTTGTGCAAAACATTTGACACTGTCCCACATGACATCCTTGTCTCTAAATTGGAGACATATGGATTTGACATATGGGTGGGCCACTCGGAGAATAAGAAATCGGCTGAATGATCACATTCAGAGGGTTGTGGTCAACAACTCAATGTCCAAGTGGAGACCAGTGCTGAGTGGTGTTTCTCATGGGTTTTTGCCGGCAACTGGACAATGGTATTGAGGGCACCCTCAGCAAGTTTACTGACAACACCAAGCTGTGTGGTGCTGGAGGGAAGGGGCGCCATGCAAAGGGATCTTGATAGGTTTGAGAGGTGGGACTGTGCAAACCTTATGAGGTTCAACAAGGCTAAGTGCAAGGTTCTGCATCTGGGTCGAGGCAATCTCAAGCACAAATACGGGCTGAGTAGAGAACAGATTGAGAGCAGCCCTGGAGAGAGGGACTTGGGGTGTTGGTGGATGAGAGGCTCATCGTGAGCTGGCAGTGTGTGCTTGTAGGCCAGAAAGCCAACCGTATTCTGGACTGCGTCAAAAGAATTGTGACCAGCAGATCAAGGCAAGTGATTCTCCTCTACTCCACTCTCATGAGATTCCATCTGCAGTACTGCATTCAGTTCTGGGGCCCTCAACATTAGAAGGATGTGGACTTGTTGGAATGAGTCCAGAGGAGGGCTACAAAGATGATCGGGGGGCTGGAGCACCTCTCCTATGAACACAGACTGAGAGAATTTGTCTTGTTCAGCCTGGACAAGAGAAGGATCAGGGGATGCCTTACAGCAATCATGCAGTACGCGGAGGGGGCCTACAGGAAAGATGGGGATGGGCTTTTTATCAGGGAGCATAGTGATAGGACAAGGGCTAATGGTTTTAAGCTGAAAGAGGGAAGATTTAGATTAGATATTAGGAAGAACTATTTTCATGTGAGGGTGTGAGTGCTGGAACAGGTTGCCCAGAGAAGTTGTGGATGCCCCCTCCCTGGAGGTGTTCAAGGCCTGGTTGGATGTGGCTTTGAGCAACCTGACCCAGTGGAAAGTGCCCCTGCCTATGGCACAGGTATCGTAATTGGATGATCTTTAAGGTCCCTTCCAACCCAAACCGTTCAGTGATTCATGACCCTACAGCTGATGTTAGTACAGCCAAGCGATGTCCCACTACTAAACAGTGAATAAACCAGATGGTTAATAAAACTAGAATAAATAAAGACAGCTTTCTCCATAAATACATAGCTAATAATAAATTGTGAGTAGTGCATAGTATATATCTCTGTGTATGAATGAAATACAAAGTGAATATTTATTTTCATGGAATTGAAATCTCTTACTGAGGTTCTGAAGTAAGAAGGTTCTCCATCAGTGTGATCCTGTTGAGTGGGGTTTGGGTGTTTTGTTTTTGTTTTGTTTTCTGTCTCTTCTATTCAGAAGTACAATAGGATGTTCTGATACCAGAGAACTGGCAGGCATCCAGGGAGATTTCTGTGCATTTAAATGCTTGACCATACAAAACAATATTTTTATATTGTCTCCTGTTCACTTGTTGCTATTTGTTGTCACCATGTATCTCTACCTGTGTTCTGCTATACTTTTATGTCCTCTTTTAAAGCTGTCTTGAGGTCATTATCTTTCCAACCAAAAGCTGCACCAGACATCTGTGTAATCCTTGTAAAACATAACTTCATAAGCACTCATATCTAGTGTTGCTACCTAATAATTCCTGTGTCCATACCATTCCCCATCTTCTTCCTCCTTTTCCTTTGGGCTAATTGTTAAGATACCCACCAATGCCCTGTCCAGATTTTGAGATGCCGTGAAAGAATGTTGCCATCTCACTTGAAGTTTTTTGAATGACCTGAGCTTTTAAGATGAAATTAAGCATGTAATTTTTCTCTTAATAGCATGAAGATGCTGTTCCAAAGGATGAAGCAGAGGGCTTTGCCCGGAAACCAAAGCAGCGGCCAAGACCTGAGCCACTCTTCATACCACCAAAAGCTGGCACCTTTATTGCACCACCTGTTTATTCTAATATTACTCCATATCAGAGCCACTTACGGTCACCTGTCCGTCTGGCAGATCATCCTTCAGATAGGAACTTTGAGCTACCTCCTTACACTCCTCCACCAATTCTTAGTCCAGTGAGAGAAGGATCTGGGCTATACTTTAACGCCATCCTCTCTTCAAGTGGTCATTCGGTTCCACCTCCAATGACTCCTAAAAGTGCTCATAGAACTCTGCTTAGATCAAGTAAGTTCCACTTTATCCTTCCTTTCTTAGCTAATTTATGATTAGGAACTGTGAAGTAATGGGAGGAAGATCATGACTTGAGGAGGTGCAGCTGTGTGGAACTGGGACTTCTTCATGATAGCCTGGGGACCTAGGATGGATGGAATGCAATGTTCCTTCTGTCTGGGCGTGCATGTTAAGATGCCTTCAGAAGTGACCTGCAACACCCTCTACTGACATTCTTAGGAATGGAAAAGTCAATTTCTCCTCTATTATATAGTAGATTCACATTATCTTGAACTGAGAGACAATGAATAGTTATTACTAACATGTAGATGATCACCAAAAGGTAAGTTCTTGGTCATCTTAAACTCCTTTAGCGCATATGGGTGCCTTTTTTGAGAGATGGATAGCGCCGATAGATTTACAAGCTGTGTGAAGAATATATCTCAAACCTGAAGATGAGCTGTTTGAGCAGTTTGTTTTCTTTTCCTTGCAGATAGTTCAGAAGTTACCCCTCCTGTTCTTACAGTAGTGGGGGAAGCCACTCCAGTCAGCATTGAACCGTAAGTACCCAGTAGGTTCTTAGCCTGATAGTAAATGTGACCTAAACCTTCAAGCTGCTCCAAGTACGGTTGACCACAGAATCGTACAGTAGTTCGGGTTGGAAGGCACCTTTAAAGGTCATCTAGTCCAGCCCCCCTGCAATGAGCAGGAATATCTTCTAAGATTACATTGCTCAGACCCCTATCCAGCCTGACCTTGAATGTTTCCAGGGACAGGACATCTACCTCTCTGGGAAACCTGCTTGATGTATCTCTTAAAAACAATGAAGCTATTCCAATCAGTGGCTCAAAATATAAATTGTCTTTATTATTTATTTACAATAAATAATGTTTGTTTGGGCAAATGCACCTTCTAATTCTGATGACGTTAACTGCTTTCTGTTACTGCTCATCCCTCTGGGCTGCAATACTATTGATTAGCTAAAGGTGAATCCATCCTGTTCTGTTGGAATCCTAGAATCACAGAATTCTTTAGGTTGCAAAATACCTTTAAGATCATAAGGTCCAAACGTAAACCTAACACTGTCAAGTTCATTACTAAACCATGTCCTTAAGCAGCACATCTACACATCTTTTAAATACCTCCAGGGATGGTGACTCCACCACTTCCCTGGTCAGCCTGTTCCAATTCTTGACAACCTTGTCTGTGAAGAAATTTTTCCTAACATTTTATCTAAACCTCCCCTGGCACAACTTGAGTTAGTTTCTTCTTGTCCTGTTGCTTATTACTTGGGAGAAGAGACCAACACCCACATCCCTACAACCTCCTTACAGGTAGTTGTAGAGAGTGATAAGGTCTCCCCTCAGCCTCCTTTTCTCCAAACTAAACAACCCCAGTTCCCTCAGCTGCTTTTCATAAGACTTGTTCTCCAGACCCTTCCCCAGCTTCATTGTCCTTCTCTGCACACGCTCCAGCACCTTGATGCCCTTCTTGTAGTGAGGGGCCCAAAACTGAACACAGGATTTGAGGTGCAACCTCACCAGTGCTGAGTACAGGGGTACGATCACCTCCCTGCTCCTGCTGGTCACACTGTTCCTGTTACAAGCCAGGATGCTACTGGCCGCCTTGGCCTCCTGAGCACACTGCTTTCTCATATTCAGCCAGCTATGGACCAACACTACCAGGTCGTCTTCTGCTGAGCAGCTTTCCAGCCACTCTTCCCCAAGCCGGTAGTGTTGCATAGGGTTGTTGTGGCCCAAGTGCAGGATCTGACGCTTAGCCTTGTTTAAACCCCATAGAGTTGGTCTTGGCCTATTGATTCAGCCTGTCCAGATCCCTCTGTTGTTGTATACAAACACTACTTTGTACGCTGTATGTTTGTTTTAGTGTGGGGAAATAATGTTCTTTGAGAGGAAGGTCAAAATGTGAGAGCTAACTACAGTTTTCCATGCTACATGGACTGGTTAAATTGCAGGTTATCCATGCAGTATTAGCTGCAGTGCAGTGTTGTCAACTACTTTGCTCCCTCCTGAGCTAGCTCAGTCTGAAAGCACTACAGCCAGTTGCATACAGCATATGTGGCCTGAGCTAATAAGCTTCATTAGCCTTTTTAGCTGGCTGTGTGCTGTAAAAGCCATATGTAGACCCAGCAGCATTAGGGAACACCGTTTGGAGATACTGAAGCTGGAGTTAGGAGCTTGGGCTTGGTGCCAGTTCTGCTATACCTGAGCAGAGCAGCAATAAAATCAGAGTAGCTAATGTCTCTCTCAACCCTAGCAAACCCTCTGGCTTAAGTTCGGTGCTGTAGAACTACAGCAAGGTAGTTCCAATTCATAATTATACCTACTCTTGCAAAAGTTTCTTATGGAGATGCATGGCATGGAAACACCCATATGGCGTAAAACACCCACACAGCTCTGCACTGCTGACTGTACAGTCAGGAATCTCTGCTCTAACTCTGCAGCATGTCCTGTGATATTTGAAATATTTAACTCGGACTCTTCCAGAATAAATACCAGGCTTCTTTTACTTTTTCTTCCAAAATGGCTTATATTTTAATAATTAACTGGAATATTGGCTGTCAATTTATTTTTTTCCTCGTCTTTTTTCCATTCTGCCTTCCTGTTTGAAGCTGACTTTTCTGCACTTTTGGCAGCAGGCTGCCCTGAGCAAATGTTACAATTGTGAATGAACTCAGATTATTGTCACCTCCGCAAATCCCTTCCAGGCTGAGCCCATTCATGGAAATAAGCACAGCTGATGTTTTCTAAAATCTGTTTTGAAAATGACTTAATTAATCTTTTTGTTGTTGATTGGTTGCACACCAGTCCAGGGAAGCCTCTTCTTGAATAGATACTTTTTTGTTTCCCCCCAGGTCTTGATCTTTGACCTCTCTATTGTACAGTTATCTTTGGTTGTTCTGTCTGTTGGTTTAAATTGCTGAAGTTAATGGCATAAAGTTAGCTGCTATTTTAGTCATGGGTGAAATTTTTCAAATTTGTTTGGAAATTTCAAACCAGAATAACTTAGTAATGCAAGTTCATTTCCTGTTGCCAAAAGGCAGTTATGCGCACAGAGTTGTCTTGCTATCATCTGAAGTCCTACTGAACAGATGCTTATGCAGGTAGATAGGTTTAACTTTTACCAAGATAAATTAATAAACTGGTGTCATCCTGTTGTCCAAATAATCAGTTTGCTGCTCTGAAACTAGTTTGTGTAGCACTGTTGTGGTCAGTTATGTAGATATATCTTCTACAAAGGAATTAATGGCAGGAAGCACTTTTGGTTTTGTTTTTAAGAAAAGAATGTTTAGTTTGATTTGTAGTCTTGATTCTGTCAGAAGTTGACTATAATTTGTGATTTCCCAATGTTGTGTTCTTCATTGCTAATGCTTCTCAAAAGGTCATGTCATTGCAGACGTTTAGAATAGGAAATGTGATAACGAAGCTTAATTCTTCTGTTTGTGAGGTACTGCAATAGGCAGCTGGTATCACAGATCCGTGTCCTGCTGTTTTTGCAGTTCAGTTCAGATCTCCAGGCCTCTAGATCTGGCAGAGCAGTCTTTCCATGGTGGTTCTTACCTATTGAATTGTACAAAATCTGATTTGCTAGTACGGACTGGAAACTCCATGAGTAGTCACTTGACTTAAAGCAAGTGGATTGCATGTTGTGAAAAATCTATCTGGTAACTCAGAATCTAGAAGTATGGAATTGTTGCTAAAATAATGGGATTTGGGTTTAATACAGAATAAGCAATACAGCTTTCATTGTCTCATATTTTTGGTTTCAGTTGTTAGAAATAGTTTCTAGAAGATACTTGCTTGTGCTGAGATCATAAAGGACTAGCCTTTGAGGCTGATTCTGCTTCGAGTGGGGAGTAGGACCAGATAGGTTCAAAAGTACTTCTGGTGACTTAAGTGATGCTATGGTTCTGCAGTTATGGCTGACAAAGTGTTCATACTAAAAAAGGCTCATCTATCTTGTAGATGAGGAGCAAGCTTGCCACAGAAGAAGTCCATGTCACAGACAGCCTCTCAGAAAGTGATGATTATTGAAAGCTAATAACTGTTCTTTGAGCAGTTGTCAAGCATTCATAATTTAAATATTATTCCAACCATTGCTGATAAAAAATGAAAACCGATAATGGACTTAAAACTTCTCACCTTTTGAGTCATGTTTATTTATGTAACATACAACACCTGAAAATTGCTCATGTTATACTCAAGAGCCTACTGCATTTTAGTTTATTCATAATTAGTGCTCTTAGCACAGACAGAGACTTTCTGGATATTGTAAAGGGGGGCTGATGGTTACTTGCTACATTTTCTGCAGGCGAATAAACGTAGGAGCTCGCTTTCAAGCAGAAATCCCATCACTCCAGGACAGATCTCTGGCAGCAGTTGATGAACATAAAGCAGAGCTGGTGTGGCAGCCTTGGGGTGACCTGGAAACCAACAAAGTCACCCAAGAGAATGGTAAGAATGTGGAAGGCTAGAAAACGGGACTTCTAGCCTTCCACACTTGGTAAGGATAACCACATATCTACTGTAGGCATAATTCAAAATCTTTCAGACCTGCCAGTCAAGTGACATGTTTGACTGGCCATAAACAGTCTTTAAGAGTAAAATTTTTTTATCAGGTTGTGTGGTGGGATGGGAGGAAGTTGATACGATTGTTTTTTTAATTGAGATAAAGTGAGACCATTCGTTACTGGTCAGGCAAAGAGCAGCCATTTGCTCAGTGAAGCTTTCTTTGCTTTCTTAACATTTGAAAGCCCGCATGCTCACAACTTCTGTGTTTTCAGGGGGTGTTCTAGACAGAATAGTATTTTGGAAGATTCAAGTTGCAGAGAGAAGTCAGAATCAGGAAGCAGTTGTGGCAGCTACATGCAGGGTTGGGGAGCTGTCTGCTGTTGGTGTGCATGGGCTGTGGCATGTATAAATCCTGAAGGGAAGAGGAAGTGGGTCGGCTTTGAAGAAATCTTTATGATGAAAGAGAAATCAGGGTATTGTGAAATGGAAATTCATATTACAGAATAGGAAGAATTCAGGAAATCTCTGAGATGAAGGGCAAGGGAAAGACATTATTGGATTTGCAAGGAACTCCCATCTGGGCATAGTCCTGCATGCAAAGTAATGTTGTGTGATTTTGCAGTGTGATGAGCTCTTGTGTCCAAATTTGACCCAGATAAATTTACAAGGATGCTCAACTTCTCTGAGTTTTACTTTCTGTTATGTCTAACTCTGCTTCAAAAGGGCTAATTAATAATGCAAATCCTGTAGGAAACTCCATTTTAATCTTATCTAAATTTGTTTGGTACCTCTGTGGAAATAGTGGAAAACCTGCTAGCTGCTGCCTCTTCAAGCATTTTTCCTGGGGGTGGAACCAACCAGGAGTTGGCGCTACATTTCTTACATGAAGCAAAAGGAAGCATTCTGGTGAGTCTTCTCAGGTTTTTACCCTTGATGTGGTCAAAGATGTTAATGAAAGCCAGGTAACCTGTCACTTATGAGAGGACAGCCTTGCAAACTCCTCCCAATGCATTTGGCTCCCACAGTTTAGTGTCCATTGGAGATGTTGCTGTCTCTAAAGTGGGTTTTGCCCAATGTACAGTGCCATGTTCACTTACTGTCTTGCATATTTCCAACTGGGACAGTGCAGACAGTCTACTAGGGCGAGTGAGCTGCGACTGCTAAATGAGTCATATGTTGTCTTTGGGAAGATGACTATGTTGGGAGGAAAAATAACAGGCTAGGGCTGAAGCTGAGACCTTTAAAAGTGTGGTATACTGCTCGTCTTACTTTTGGCAAATCCATTTAACTTTTCTGTGCATATCTACAAAAGAGCTGTGCTGCTAGTTTTGTACCGGAAATGTAAGACATCATACACTTTCACAAACGCCCTTTGACACCCCTGGGAGGCAATGTCAAAGAGCAGAGCATAGCGTATGGGACAAGGGTCATCATTCTTTTATGGTTCTAGGATTGATTTAACCTGACAGAAATCAGGCCTGTGTTCAGGAGTATCCCACACTTTTGCTGGGTTGCTTGTTTCCCATGCCTCATAGCGTGCCAGCACCAACATTTGTGAGACTCTGTATTGACCTACATTGCAAAAGAGAGCAAATAAGACGTAATCTCTTCTGTGTGTATGTGCTACGTTTCCTCTAGATGAGTTCCCAGAAACAGCCCACTGTTGTGATGGCTGTTGCTGGCATCAGTGAGGAGCAAGGGCTGGCCCTGGCAGCAAGAACCTCATGGTTAAGGTGGTTTAAAATGCTAATGGAATCATAGAATTATAGAATCACTAGGTTGGAAAAGACCTCTAGGATCATCAAGTCCAACCATTCCTATCAACGACTAAACCATGTCCCTGAGCACCTCACCTTCCCGTCTTTTAAATACCTCCAGGGATGGGGACTCAACAACCTCCCTGGGCAGCCTCTGCCAGCACCTGATGACCCTTCCTGTGAAACATTTTTTTCTGATATCCAGCCTGAACCTCCTGTGGTGCTGCTTGAGGCCATTCCCCCTTGTCCTATCACCTGATCACCTGTCACGTGAGAGAAGAGGGCAGCACCCTCCTCTCTACAAGGGTAGTTTCAGGTAGTTGTAGAGAGCAATAAAGTCTCCCCTCAGCCTCCTCTTCTCAAGGCTGAAAAGCCCCAGTTCCCTCAGCCGCTCTATTCTTAAGACCGGCATCATTTAGGACAGGGTTTTTGATTGCAAGTGTGTAACTTAGGCCTTCAGTAGATGTGAGGAAACAGCTGTGTACGGTCTGTCTATGGAGTTAACTTTCTTCTGATACCGTGGTGGTTGTATTGGAAAGTGTCAATTTGCATTCGCACAGAAATGAAGAGCTGCTGATAGCTTACCAGTCACCAGTGGTCCCCAAGACTCAGTGGACAGTGATTTTAAAGTTGTCTCTATCCCAAATGTTAAACTGTGCTATGATTCTTTTCAATTAGCTTGCCAGATGCCTAACAAGGATCTGTTAATCCTAGTTGAGGATTAACAATTGCCTCATCTTTGTTTTAAATACCCCAAACATTAAAATAATCATTTTATTTGTGTTTCTTAGGAAGCTTTGACCAAACTGCTACTGAAGACACCAGTACGATCGCCTACCCACCCTCTGGCAGATTATCACTACACAGGTTTGATAACCGTAATAACTTTGTTTTTTGTATATCATAAAGGAATTCTTCTAACTCTTTCTACTCTTTGGGGAAAATCTTTAACATTAAAATGAGATTAAAAGACCACTCTTCTCTCTGGTAAATCAGAAGATGGCTTACAAGGAATTTTGCCTTTGCAAATTTTGGTACCTATAATGTAAGAAATGCTGCATCTATTAGAATATGTGCATGGGTGTATTTGCATATATGTGTGTTCTGGTTTCCTTTATGGTGAAAAGAGAATGTAATTCCTTACATTAAGCCACAGAGAATGAGGAAAGATAGCTAGTAGGTAAAAATAAGGCTGTGGTAACCTCAGAACCACATTAATCTCTGGCATTAATTTCCAGAATGGAGTTACAAGGATGTTTTATAGGAGGAGTTTTCCAGCTTGCTGAAGTAAGCTCAGCCAACTATTGATGCCTGTCAATTTTTCTGCAAAATTTAAATGCTGTACACTGTCTTTGTAGTCTTGTAACTAATTAGAAAATAGTTGCCTATATGATATTGACTTCAGTGATCTAGCATGACCCTAGCCACCAGAAAGACCTGGATTAAGGTGGTAGAGAGACATCTAATGGCTAGTGACACAAACCATAGAAATTACATAGGCAGTCCTGCTGTAATGTTTGGAAAGTCTTACTTGAGTGATATCCATAAAGCAGAAAGAGATTCCAAAATGTGTTTACTATCAGAGGCAGGGCTGCTAGGGCAGTACGAGTATTTGAGATGCAATAAATCTTCAAGTACAGTGGATTTCTTCTGAAAGAGAAGATCCTATTCTCATACCCCACCATTTCCCTTGTGTAGAATCTAATGACTGGGCCACTAGAAAGTGTGTTTGTTCCCCTTGCTGTTTTGTTGGAAAACATCTTAGTACTTCTAATTGACTAGTTTTTGCAGGCTGAACTGCGTTAACCTGTAGTGATGAGTACTATATCTAACATAAAGCAAGTGATGAGCGGAGGGCTGAAGTGGAGCTGTAGGGCAAAGGTAACAGCAGTCTGCAGTTATGCTGGATTAGGTGTGATGTGACCCTAGCATGTGTATTGGTCTTAATTAAGCTGAAGATGAAGAAGTAGTATGTAGAAGAGTAAATATTTGAAATTCCAAGGGCTTTGGTTACAACTTCTTTTTCCTGCAGGATCAGACAAGTGGAAAGTTGCTGAAAAAAAACTTTTTAACAAAGGCATTGCAGTCTACAAGAAAGACTTTTTCTTGGTCCAAAAGCTTGTAAGTTCCTTATTTTTTTAATGGCAACAATGATACATTCTTACATACTTGAGCATTTAATAGAGGGAGTTCGATCTTGATTTTTCTGAAACCTCAGTAATAAGCATGAAGTCCTGCACTCAGAAGATTTCAGAGATCTTGTATCATCTAGTACAGCATAAAATCTTACTACATAGTAAGAACAATAGCTTTTGTTTTGCTGCTGTTGTTTACTTAACCGTTCTGCTTCCTGCATTACTCCCATGGGTTCACGCTACAGATATCACTTCTACAGGGTGTATTTATAGTGCTGGTAATATTCCAGTATGGCTTAAATGCTTGCTTATAAAACAAAATAGAAACACATCCTTGCTACTGATGAGAAGGACCAAAGAAGGATATGTGAATGATGCATCCTTTAGGATCTCTCTTCATCAGTTTTCTGTGACAATGATAGTAAAAATGATCATTCCCATTTATTTTCATGACACTTCAGTGAGGGGGGAAAATAACTGAAGGAGAGTGCAAAACCAGGAGCTGCATACATAGTTCCTGAATAAATTCCCAAAAGACATTAAAGTTGCAAAAGCCTAGAAGCTAAGAATATGTTGCAAAACTTCCTGAAAAATCACTAATGGAGCATATAAATCCAATCACAGGTCTGTGCTGATAATTGTCTGCCATCGTAAGTGTATGAAATGCATGTGGCCGAAATGGGAAAGGACTGCAAACCTTTTCCATTTTTGGATCGGTATTCTGGTCTGGTCTTCTCCTAAGCGCTGCTGGAAAATAAAGCTCCCCCATAAAACTGAAAGGCTGTTCTCAAGCCTGACAGCTCAGTTGGAACATTTTAGGGGGTAAAAGGTGCCAGGTTCTGTCACTTTTACATTGACTGGCTTTTCCTTGGAAAGTTAGTCCTGTAGTTCTCAGTGAATAACAGTGACAATAGCGACTGGCCCGTGGGATGGGGCATACAGGCAAATATGATGCGGAAAAGAAAGCTTTAACAGCAGCTGTGGAGTGGAGACCACTGGAGAAAGAAAAATACACAATGTATTTATTGCACCTTTAGTAATTATTTATAAGCCTTTTTAAAATCATGTAATCCATTGGACTTTCATGTTTTTCTGACACCAGATAAAAACCAAAACAGTGGCTCAGTGTGTGGAATTCTACTACACATACAAGAAACAGGTGAAAATTGGTCGGAATGGGACCTTAATCTTTGGAGACATTGATGTTACTAATGCGAAGTCTATGAAAGATGAAGCTGAAGTTGACATCAAGGTAACCTCCTAAATTTCTCTCACCTCTTTTGGGCTGTGGTGTGAAGTCTGATTTTTGTCTGTTGTTTCTACTTTCAGTTTTACCAACAAATGAGACAATCTGGTCAGTGTGGAGGAGTCCAGTCTCACGAATTTGTGTCCTGTGTCACATAATGACCTTTACTCGTAGACCCAAAATTAACGGTTCTTCTTTCTTCTGTTGAAGAGTTCCCATAGGTTTGCACGGGTTCTTCCTCCCAGAAGGGATGTTTACAGTGAGGAACAGGGGCGTGAGGAGGAGGAAGGAGAGGAGGAAGAAGAGGAGGCAGAGGAAGGGACGGATGACAGAAAGAACACATTTCCTCTCAAAGATGAACAGACACTACAAGATGGTATAATAGTAAGTGCCACATTGTGTGCATTGTGCTTTCTATACTGCCTTCACTCTTCAACAGGTTTAGAAAATACTAGATCGACAGTTCCAGATGTAAAAAGTTTCCACCTCTAACTTCTCCCAGAGCAAGAGACTGGGCTGAGGTAGCTTAATGTGTTACTAGCAACCATACTGTGTGCTGTGGTGGGAGAACCGGGATGATTAAGGATGGGGGGAGAAATAAAGTATAATTCTTTGTGGTTGGTGCACACATATGACCATAAAGAGAAATGTCCTGAAAATATCCTGAAGACTTTCTTGTTAAATAGAAGCTTGGTCTGGAATAAATGAAGCAGAGGAGCTCAGCCATTGTCTTCCTTCTGGTTGTGGGTTCAAGTTTCAGCTTGCCTTAACTGTTCCCCTGTCTCTAAAGGCCAATCATGCCAATATGGGGAGTCAAGAGGCAGCGGTCCCAGGCAGAATTGGAAGGAAGCCAAGGGAGACAACAGTGAAGCCACGAAAGCCTATTACTGCTCCAGTGCAGAGGAGACGGCGGAAACAGAAGATAAAATTAGATGCTACCAGTAAAACTCCAAACACAGACAACACATTTCCATGTAAAAAATGTGGCAGGTAAGAGCAACTCCACTTCCAGCAATAGTCACAGAATTGCAGTAGGGCATCTCCTGTGAAAGCTTGTTCTCAAGTGATCTTTCCTTCTGCCTGTGCAGGCCAGAGACATTGGCAATAATTTTAATGACTATTTGCAAATAATAGCTGGGTAATTAGGGTTTTTTACATATATTTCTATTAAGATACTACTGCTTGGATAATTTCCTGCTGTTGACTGGTTTTGCTTAAATGGAATGAGACACCACCTGCATTTGCAGCATTTGGCGTTAAGCTGCATTTTCAAACAGCTGCTCTATTGCCCCTCTGTAATGCCTATGTTTGTGTGACAATAATTTCTGTGTATTTGCTAGACGACATATTAAGAACATGGTATAGACTTACTTATGAACAGTCGTATAGAAATGCAAGACTCTGCCATTGTTATAGCAGCAGATATTAGGCCAGTGCACACACAGTTTATGCTGTTAAATTTGCGTCCATCATTTGTGTCTGTAAAATGTATTTCTCTTTCCTCACGCAGTTCTAGTAGTTTTTGTAGGTTTGTTGCCAATAGATTGGAGAGAGTGTTCACAAAGGCCTGTAGTGATAGGATGAGGGGGAATGGGTATAAACTGGAGAGGGGCGGGTTTAGGCTTGACATAAAGAAGAATTTCTTCCCCATGAGAGTGGTGAGACACTGGCACAGTTGCCCAGGGAAGCTGTGGCTGCCTCATCCCTGGAGTTGTTCAAGGCCAGGTTGGACGGGGCCTTGGGTAGCCTGAGCTAGTGGGATATTCCTGCCCATGGCAGGGAGGTTGGAACTGGATGATCTTTAAGGTCCCTTCCAACCCAAATTGTTCTGTGATTCTATGATTTGTAAATGTCGAGAAAAATGAGTTCCCTACATAAATGGCTCACTCTTAAAACAAGAGAGTGTCTTGTAATTCCAGTAGTTATCCCTTTATTTAAAAAAGGCACTAAGCTAGGGGATGGCTAGAAAATGCAACTCCATCTAGCTGACAGATTCCTGCTGTAGCAGTGCTTTAGGTGGCCCGGCCAAGCTGGGTCTCTGTGACCTCGGGGAGCACGTGGCACTGGAAAAAGGGCAGTGCTGTGAGAAGTCGGGCAACTGGGATTTGGTCCTGGTAACTGACAAAGGAGAAGCAGTCAAGGATTCTTAATGGTGTCTGTACCTCTCCTGTGGCATTTGGTGCCAAATCCAAATAGTTAATGGCAAATGATGGAGGAATAGATTATAGAAGTGCAAAGTTAGGAGGAAATAGCTCAAGTTTTTCTAGCTGTGCAGACAAGACTCGGGAGCGGCGTTTGGCCGTTTTTCACCACCATGTTTATTTTATTTTTGCACCATAGGGGGAATGTTAAAAAAAACGAGGCCCTTTTGTGTTAAGCATCATCATCATACTAAGAGATGAATGAGAGATGAGAGGAAATGGCTGTATTAAGAAATGAAGTGAATGGTTTGAGCGTGCTCAGGATCTCCTGCTGGCACTTCACCTGGTGCTGGCACACACCCAGTCAGAAGTGGTACTTGCTCTAGATGCTCTATTGCAATACCACTGTGAATTCCTGTGCCAAAGCTCAAAAACTTGAGGCTGGAGCTCCAGAAGCTCTTTTGGGGAATTAACAAAGGAGGCCGTATGAGACACTAATGCTAATGTACGCGTGTGCTTCCTCAGGGTGTTCTACAAGGTGAAGAGCCGCAGTGCTCACATGAAAAGCCATGCGGAGCAGGAGAAGAAGGCGGCTGCACTGAAGCAGCAAGAGAGAGAGGCAGCAGAGGCAGCAGCAGCCCACAGCCAGGCTCAGCAGGAAGAGAGCAGTGAGAGCGGGAGCAGCAGCAATGCAAGCAGCAGTGCAAGCTCAGATGAAGATGGAGAAATATAGCAGAAATAAAACAGAAATGGAGGGAGCAGTAAGGCTGGACCCAACCTCCCTCTTGGTGGTCTCACTTCCTTTGCTTGTGCTTTTCTGACCTGAACCATCGGGTCTTAGTTTCAGTGCTGCCATTTCCTCGTGCTACGTGTTCCACTTTACCTTGCCAGTGCTGACCAAGCTGGAATGATGGATGGAAAGATTTGTTTCAATATGGATTTTTTTATTAAGCAAATAAGATTTCTATTCTATTTATAATACCTGAGGTACCTAATAGAACAATGTCACCTGCAGTGGAAGTAAGTTCTCTCTCAGGTCAGTCAGACCTTTATTTTTGTGCTTGTTCAGGAATTGTGATAACAGGACTCCTGGATATAAAGGTTTCCAGACTGGAGCTGGACTATCATGACGCTCTGCTCTGAGCTAAAGTGTATCCAGTTACTGTGACACTGGTGATTTCTAGATGTTTGCCTTCTCAACAAGTTCTCCTCCCTGTTATGCTTTCCTGCCTTTCTGAACATTTATTCAGGCAGCCAACAAGTTTTGTGGAAAGATGGTATGCAGTTTTGGCCTCTGCTTCACAGAAATGAGAAGTGGGATGAGCAAGACTTTCTTCTTCCTTTGGAGAGGAAGTTTTTTCAAGAGGAAGCCCGAGGTGGTTTCTCTTTGCTATTAAGAATGCAGCAATGGATATAAAAATATCCTGTGGGATTAGAGTAGCCATGGGCCTTGCGGGTTTTCTCATCTTGGAAAACAAAATGATCTGCCTTTGATTAATTTAATGGAAAGTAATCTGGACTTCACAAGTGCAATTTGAAATGAAACTGCTGGTTTTGACTTTGCATAAATGGGAGCAAGTTTGTTATGCAAATGAACCAAGACCTACTTGTGCGCTGGATTGTGTGCACCTCAGAGATGGGAGAAATGGTCTCTCCAGCAGCGATCCCTCTGTGAAAGGATCCCTCTTACCTCTCAACACATCTATTTCTTTCGTGTGGCAGCCCTCATTTGTTCCTTGAAATCGCCATAATTAATAGCTTGTATGGTCAGGCCCTAGTTTCCCAAATACATCCTGTCAGACAGTGTGTAAGTGCAGGAGAAGTTTGTCATTTATTTCCACACCAGTGGCTGGATAGCTTTGCCTGCTGCGTTGTCGTGTTGCGAGCCTTGCCCTTTGCTGAAAGGCTCACTCTTCCTCCCGAACTGACACATGCTAATAGCCCAAAAAGTCTAGTCACCAAAAGCCTGCTGGTGAGAGAGTTAAGAAGTAGTGAAGTGGTCCAGGTGACAAAGATGTTAGATTTGCACAGGATTGTTCTGTACATCTTCATAGCCCATATTTATCATTATTTTGTAAAGATGTAACGAGTTGGATCACTTCCTTGTGCTTCACAGCCAGTCGGGTGTACCCAGATTCCCAGGTCCCTCCAGTGCTCGGAAGCAGCGCTGATCTCCCAGCTTCCTGTGTTCCGGGTACTGTGTCAGGTCACGTGTGTGCTGCTCCAGTGGTGTGATACCAAAGGAGCTGATTGCTCCTACATTCCCTATCAGGGATCCTAGGAGTGTTCCTGACTGTCCTGGTTTTTTTGTTATGTTTTTTTACGTTTGTTTTGGTTTTGTTCTTCTAAATCTTGACCCTGCAAGCTGCTAGAGAAATTCCAGGTTCACTGTGGAAGGTGGCTCTAACTCCAGCGTGACATCTGGCAATTTTTTCCTGCCCTGTGGTTTCATGCAACCATGATTGCTTCACTTTATGTCTGGGAGGCTGTGTACCATGTTTGCTTTGACATATACATGCCTTTGGATAGAATCCTTTTTCTTAATAGCAGGGACACTTACCACTCTTACAAAATGAGTAGGAGTATCGTCATTAAGGACTGCACTTTTTTCAGTGTCGACACTTTTGCTTTTAAGTGTTCAATTTTCTGCCAAGGTTGTAGCTTTCATTCTTGCCAAAGTAAGGTTTCCTTTCAGCATTTGGAAGACTGTTCCATGTCCCTACGTGCATGGGTCTTGTTGACTGACTAGGCTGTGGAAGCAGATGGCATATCATGAACTGTTAAAATCCTTCAAAAACTGCAAAGAACTTAAAGTTACTAATCTTTAAGAAGAAGCTTAAGCAGATCAGTTTTCCAATTAAGAGTTTCAATGTTGGTTGTTATTTTTTAGCTTTGGTAAATTGGAGAAAATGCTTGTCTACCACAATACTAGGGCCCTCGGAACAGAAGCTTTACCACACTGTGCCAGGGCAGACAGTAGGTGAAGCAGCTGAACCTCATTGTCCACATGTAGTACTAAGATTAATTCCAGTAAAAAGCAATGATGCAATTAAAGCTCAGAAGTTCTGGGAAGTTGCCAGTAGTTTGCAGTTCAGAGCAACAGTTCAGAAACAAGGAGGGATTGTTAAAAGTAATACAGGTATAGTTATACTGTTGTAATTGGAAGTATTTGCCTGGAATACCAGTGTTGCAGCACTAGAACAGTGTACAGTTACTTTGAACAGAGTCTGAGAGGGCCTAGAAACAAGACAAAGAAGTGGAGACTGACATGGACCTGGCATACATCGAGAAACATGGTAAAAACTAAGAGAATTTTTTGAGATTGGAGAGGACGATCTGATTAAATTTGAGAACTCAAATAAGGTTCATCAAACTGTCCTAGGAAAATGTTTTCTCTGTTTTCAGTGTAAAATCAACCAGTTTGTAATCCCTTAGGAAAAAAACCAGACTTTTCATATTGGGACATACTAAAGCCCTGTCTGGCTCCAGGTCTTGTTTCCAACAGCGATCAGGAGCAGATACTTACAAAAAAGCGAGGGACAGTATGGACTAGTGGGTATAGTTCTGGCTAGAAAACAGGATACTAAAATGGAAGAACTTCCGTGTACTCTCCAGTAAGGAAAACCTGCGGAGATGTTTGTGCTGAAATGTACTGTTCTTATGGGCAGAAAGTCAGGATTTCCTCTGCCTTTTACTCTTCTGCTCTGTAGATCCTCGCCTGCATGTGCTTTGGTATTTTTTAGTGTCTGGAAGTATGCTTGGGTAATAATGAGCAAACCTTTAGTCCTAGCCCTCAGGAATTTTCAAGCTTGAAGTAGTTTTAAATATGGCAAACTGTGGTGGTAACTGATCAGATGAAATGAAGTACAAAGATTTAGGGAGCAAATAATGGGATTGCTTTAAGTACAAATCAATCTTTCAGCTATGATCATGCTGGAATGCAAGATTATAGTCTTCCAATGAACAGATCTTTCACTATTCTCCACATTTTAGGAAATGGATATACGAGTAAGTTTTCCTCTTATCAAGGTTAAGCCATTGAGGTGCTGATGAGAACAAACTGGAGATTGCACAAAACCAGTGTTTGTATTACACACTGAATCTAGTACTGGTTGTTTCTCTCCAGCGTTCTGCTGCAGTAGAAGAGAACAGGAAGATTTGATACAGTGAGGTCTGTTACTGGAAGAAAATCTGAGGATAATCTCCAGCAGCTGTAGGTTAGCATGGCTGAACCAAATCGCGTAAATGTTTCAGTTAAGTGGCGTCAAATGGAAATGTTTCTGAGCATGTTTACTGTGTTGCTCGTAGCCACCAGAAAACCTCTTTTCTGTCATCATAATAAGTAAACATGCTTCTCTGAGTGTCCTGTTCAAAAAACAAACAAGCAAAACTAAACCAGCTGCTCACTTGCTTAGCAGTTAGGAATTGATCCTGCATCTGAGTCGGATCCTGCCTGCTAGCAGAAGTTGGCAGAGAATTGTTTTAAAAACCCAAACCAGCCAACCCCCAGTTGCTGCGGACGAAGTGCTTGAACTGATTTTGTCTAATCTGGAATGAATCCTGTTACCATTATTAGTAGGGGAAAAAAATACTCGAATGGCTTTTTAATGCAGCACAGTGTTAATTTGTTCCAATTATGATTATTTTTTTTAGAAATTGTCTGTTGTGCTGATCTGTCCATTTCAAAACCCTACGTTCATTCTTTTTCCATCATTTAAAGGCCTGTTCACTGATCCCCATTTAGTATAAGGGCTTGTTGTTAATTTAGAAAACAGGCAGTATATGCTCAGTCATTAAGTTGAGTTTGAACAAGACATCTCTTTGCTACAGCTGTCTTTTCTATGGGAAGATAGAAGGTTTATCAGCTGCAATTGTTTAAGTGGGTACTAGTGGATTTGCCTTTTACAGTGCAAGATGAGGCTTCAGGTGTTCATACACCCAGTAGTCGGGTGGCTGCATTTCAAAACCATTACTTAATGGAGTGTTGCTGTGTTAAAAGGGTGAAGAGTCTGTCATGTGGCTAAGGAAAAGGAAGGCTTCCTCTTGAGTCACAAGGTTCAGAAAGACCCCCTTGCTTTCTGTCCTCAAGGGGTTCGGGTGTGGGTAGGTCCAGTCTTAGTCCCAGACTTGATCAATCAGCAGTTTACGGCCTGAAGATTTACTGTGGTCAACTTGCTTGTCAAGAGTCCAAAAAGAGACTTTCACTGAACAGCTTCACAAAGTTGATGGGACCAACCAGACCTGTCAGAGTCTGTAAAGGACTGCCACTGAGCAGTTCTGTGAGGTTGATTGCATCAACGTTTGTCTGCCAGAGCCTGTTAAAGGACTTTCACTGAGCAAGTTCACAAAGTTGAACCAATAACTCATTTATTGAAGGGACAGGTATTAACAAGCTTGAGATTGCTGGTGATAAATTCACTGTCTACAAAAATACAAGCTCAAGATAGACATTGGGTGCTTGTGTGATTTTCCCCGGGAACTCTTACCAAGAAGGTGTACCTGCTTGGGGAGGAGAGAGATCAGATCCTGTTGATCATTCTGGCAGTTGAAGTCCTCATTCTTGCCTTCTTGTCCTCCAAATGGAGCACACTAAGTGCCAGATTTATACATTTGTGAACTGCTGGCGAGGCGGGACTTGGTTTCTCAATATTGTCCAACTAGAAAGAGAGTAGGGGGAGAGGCAGAGTGACACAGGAGTGTGGTGATTCTTCTGGAAACTTTGCCCTGTGAGGGGTGTTTCTCCAGCTCTGAGACAACGCCAGACCGTGTGACCTCCCTCACTCAGCATTTTGAGCCTTATTCCTGCCCAGATCAGACTTCTTCTCTATCTCCTGCTTGCTCGCTGTGGTTCATAAGAGGGTTTAAACAAAGTGGACAAGGCCCGTGTCCCACAAGTTTTGCTGCCAGCTTTGGGCATTGTGGAGATGCAGTGACAGATTACATTCTGTCCTGATCACGTACTTCTGCCTGTGTTGTCTGCCTTTTACAGACAGATTCAGTCTTTCAGGTTTGTGATCTGCGTGGGGTAGCATCTCGGTTTCGGAAGACTATGTATATAATTACTAGATACCTGCATGCACTTGTGATGCATATCTGATACAGCTACAGGTGCTTTGCAGTCTAGCTGCAAGAACAACTCTGCATTTTAATTTATTTGATTTTTTTTGCATTTACTGGTACAGGTAACGGTATCTGAGAGAACTCAGCTCTGTAAGCTGAAGGCCTGCAGAATTTCAGATGGCTGTGCAGGACTATGGCATGTAGATAGCTGGGGCCAGGTAGGAATACAGGGCAAAGACAGACATTCTAAAACTTGAAGGCAACTCATCTATTAACCCCATACTAGGCATGTCATGGGAAGTCCAAAATAGCTCAAAATACCCTCTAATTTATCAAACTGATGCTTTTGGTCATTTTTATCATTACAAGAAGTTTAGGTTAAAATTAATATTAAAAAAAAAGTGTTTCCTAAACGGCAAAGAGTGAGCGTCCTCGCTTAGCAATTACACACTTCTTGATTCTCATTCAGGCAGCCGAGTAGAAAGTTCCTGTATGCACGAATCCTGTTTTAAGAGGGGTAGGGAGGGCTACAGCCAGAGAAGCCTTCTCTGCTTTCACACATGGCATATATTCCAACGATTACTTCTGCCCGAAACCTTATTTTAAAACCACATTTTCCCACGCAAACTTTCTCCCTATTTTATCTTCTGACGCATGTCTAGAAGTTGATAAAGCTTTAAAGAGACAGAGAAGCAGTGTCGACAAATCGTGTTTGATTTTTGCAGGGGTGAGTTCCTATGTAAATTTGCCTCTTGGGTTCAGCTGCTTTCCTCGCCCTCTCCTGTGTTGAATGTTAGGAAGACACAAACTTTGAATCCCCAGCTTTGAATCCCCAGCTGTCGAAGGATTTTCCTTTTCAAGACTAGGATTTCACTGGCAGCTGAGCCTGAAAAAAACCCTTAACTTCTCCAGATTAGAAGACAACATATATTTTTATAGAAATGTAATTGTATATTTTAGAAAAAAAGTTTCCTGCAGCTTCTCCATATGTATTTTTCCCCTCGCAGTTCAGATTTGATATAAACTTTTTTGTGTTCATTCTTTTTATGTTTTGTTTTTAAATTTGTAGTCAAAGCTTTGGTGTACTGTACAGGAGCAGTCAGCCTTTGTAATTACTGTATAAATGCTTTATAACAAAGTATATTACTGTTATTTTAACAAGTGAGCAGACACTTCTTTTGTGTGTTTGCTGCCGAGGGCACCTTTTAAGACTGTTACATGTTTAAAATGTACATATATAAATATATTTACCTGTTGCTGTACAGTTGTGATAGACTGGACTGAATTTATTTTTTGTGTGCTTTTTTATAAAATATTAATACACTAAAGGAAATCTTGCTGATGTGATTGTAATGTACTATGTAACTTATTTACTTAATATCCTCTATATATCTAAAAGAACCTTTTATTAAATGAGGTTTAAAAAAATAGTTTCTAGCTGAGTATTCTGATGGTCTGAGGGAGTGGCTGGAGGGTTGGGGTGAGTACGGCTGTGATGAATTCGTGCAAAGGAAGTTGTTGTGAGTCCTTTTAGCCAGTCTGGTCTCATCATACCCACCTCCTTACTTTCCACAGCAATCCTCAAGGCTGTTTCTCAGTGTAAACTTCTCCCTGAAAATGCCAGCCTCCAATATCTTTTATGTCTGGTATCCAAGTAAATAACTGGCAGGTGCAGCTCCAGTTGCTTTACAGAAGCGTTGAATGTGTGTGTGTCCCCCACATCAAACTGAGCACCTTCCCAGAGTCCCAGTACCAATCTAGTGTATTAGAAATTTGTGGGAAATAATTCTAGGTCCTCTGTGCTGTCAATAAGGCCAATCAGATTCTGATGCTCCCCCAAAGAGCCACAAAGACAGCGCACAGAGCAAAGGCAGCACTGAGTGACTTAGTACCTGAGGGGTCTGTAATCTGAATTCCTGGATGGCTCTGGCTGGGACAGAAAGTAGAGACTGAAGTAAATCTAGAGCTGTTGGAGAAGAAGTTAACATTTTCCTGCTGTTTAGTAGTTCAATCTGCTGGTTGTAGGAACAACTATTCCAGCTGTAAATCATATTGTATCATATTTTTCAATGGTAGAGTTTAAACAATGTTTTAGAAGATGCTGTCTCAAAGGCACTTCTCCCTTATCTGAATCTAAGGAGGGAGGTTAAGTACATTTTGTTATGCAGCACTAATCTTATTTCCTCTGGCAGTAGCTGGATCTCTTGCTGTGGATTTTAAATACTAATATGCTTCCATCCATCCTCAAACAAAGGTTCCTTCTGTTTTTGGTAATTAACTGGGCTACCTAGTTGTTTCTCACACCTACGAGTGTGAAGCCTTTAAAAGCAAATGTTTCACTACAGAGAGCAGATAGTAGAAACGTGTATCAGTGTCTGACTCCTGCTAGATTTCAGTTAGAATCTAAGGCAGCACAACCTGTTTTCTTCTTAGTTGTCAATTTATGCTGACAAATTTTCATTTCAATATTCTCGGCAAAGCTGGCAGGAGAAAGACTCAGCCCAAGACATTAAAGCGCTGGGTTTTTTCAGCTCACTGTAGGAGCCCTTGCTTTAATTTCCTCCTGTGGATGTGGCTGCTGATTCCCAATAGCATTTGGAGAAGCAGTATTTGGCTTTGGGAGCAAGAGGCGGGGAACACCAAAGCTGTCACTTCAGGTAGCAGACCAAGACTTTAAAAGCTTAAAATAATGGCTTTGCCTTCCTGTCAAAGCCAAACGGCAAAAGCAGTAAAGATTGCGTACTTTGTACTAAAACTGTGAAGCCACGCAAACAAGCTTTGCATGATCAAAAGTCACAGGTTCTGGGTATTTTGGGTTTCATCTTTTTTTAACTGGTAGATCCAAGCCCAAGCTTCTGGGAGTTATTCCAGCTACTGCAAGAGACCTTCTAAAGCATTTTAGCAACTGGTAAACTTTGAGTTAGTGAGGAATTCTGCAGTAATTCCATATCTACTCTTTTAAACAAAAGTAATTGCAGGATGTTATTCTTGTCATTATTGAGACTGACTGCTGCGGATGGTGGGGTAGAAAGCATTTTCTTTCTATCTGGGTTTTTAAATTACACTTCAGTGACACTGTCTATTGAAGACTAAAGTTTCTGCTACAGAAGTTTATTAACCTTCTCTTGTCTCGGTTTAATGAAATTGATAGTATATCGCTGTTAACAGAACTGAAAGTTCAAAGTGAATTAGTCCTGTTGTACTGAATAAAGACTGACCATTTACTTATTTGGATTTTCCCCCCATATAGCAGTAGTAAACTTTCCTCCTAGGACCTAAGAACAAAGTCTGACAACCAATATCTTAAAAGATTGAAAAATATTTATGTATCAGATGACAACAATCACAACATATCAGCATTTTTAAAGTCCAAGTTATTTGCTATTCTAAAATATAGAGGCAATAAGGAACGGCATTTCCATACTATAAATACGTTGCTCCCTGAGCAGCTAGAAAAGTTTAACGAGAACAAACTTTAATTTCTGAACGTTCTTCCACGAGCTGAACTACATCATTACACAACAGCAAAAGACGTTTGTATAAAATAATATTATATTAATTATTTTTAAACAAGTTTCACAGAATAACATTTGTAAACATAGGCCTAAATAATTTAAACACAGCAAATTTAACAGCTTGGTCATGCTATAAAATTACTGCATCCAAAAGAAAGCCAAAGGAGATGGTAAAAGTGCTCTCTTGCTAGATTTTTCTGGATGATTCTACTTCTAGTGTAACCAGAGTCATCTGCTGGTTCTCTGATCTCACATCTTTCCATCAGTTCTCAGTCTAATCACTGCATACATCTGCTCTTTGAAGTAAGGGCAATGTGCTAACAAGCAAGTAAAAAACCTTGCTATTTCCTATCACTAATTTAATTTTAGGATATTTCTGTAGGGAATAAAGTGGATGCTAATCCTCCATAACTTCACTGGGAAAAGCAGAATTCCACATGGCTTGCAAGTTTTACATGGGTGCTTTTTTCATCCATTATTAATAATGTGCTTACTACTTTATTGGATGTGGTGTGATGAGGAAGAACAAAGAGTAATACAGAAAGATAAGCCTTGCAACATGTTACTCCGCCGTTCCCTATGGGCGTTCAGGCCAAGCTTTGCTGATAGCTTATACGTCACATGGTATAGCACCATCAATATGTAAATCAGTTGCTTTAATTCTTGTATATGTCTTCCACCACATCCAGTGCATAATTTTAAAGTGCAAATTTTAAAGTGTAAAACATTACTTATTTTGGAGAAGAAAGAAGATTGGGATAGGAGGCGTTGATTTGGTCTTGAGAGTAATCTTCATTTATCAGGCAAAGCAACATTAAGCTGAATATTCCACCCAGCTTTGAGCTGAAGCATCTTCTGATACGTGTGAGCCCCGGTTTATTGTCTTATTGTATTGGTTCACTGAGATTGGCATACAGCTTTTATCAGAAAGGGTTTAAATTACATGCAAATTTATCACAGCACCAAGGGGAAAGGTGAGGGACATCTTGTCTTGTAAGTGTCCCTTTCTGCTGTTATAACTGTGCTGAAACTGGATGCCCCATTCCTTCAATGATTTTTTTTCCCTTTTTGGTGGTATTTATAATGTACACGCATACACACACACCCCACCACAAAAAAAAAAAAAAAAAGAGACAATTTGTGCCGTTAAATCCGTGAAAAGAGCTGATGTCAGTGGGTCACACAATGCACACAGCTCTAGCAACAACTGCAGTAGTTCTTGGACTGACTCCTAGAGGTACAGCCTGTATGGGGGACTTAATAGAACCAGGAACTGCTCATATCTCTCATGTCTTGTCAATGGAGCTGCATTTCATTCCAATCAACACCATGTAGTCAGAACACTAAGTTTCTCTTCTGCTCTCAGAATGTCCCAAAATAGCCAAACTGTAAAGTATTTACTGTATCTAACATGACCTTCAGAAATGTACAGACTTACACCATATTTAGATATTAAAACATCAGCCAGCAGGATTACTTAGTATCGGACAGTGTGCTCATCACTCGGGCACTCTCTCCTCTGTCACATTTCATTTGAGAAGCTCACCCAGCCATCGTACCATTCTTGTAGACACTGTGCTAAGAGAGAGCAGCTAAAGTGGTTCAAATACTTTTTCTTTGTGGCCAGGCACTAGGGCAAGACCACTGCAGGGTCTATTCTGACAACATCTCCAAGCACATAGATTCATTTGGCATTTCCATTTGCTGGTAGTATTCAGAAGTCAAGTTTCACTCCACTCAACCTCTGGCTCATATTAACCACACTTTAATTACAGTCATCAACGGCACAGAGGGCACAAGCCAATCCCTTGCTGCCCCATCACAGCAGATGGGGTCAGTAGGGACTGTGTGCACCACAGACTATGTTCTGCCAAAGCAGATCCACTTTGCCAAAGGTGGTGGAGTGCAAGTGAGCTGAACGGCATAGTTTTAAAATAAGCCAATACGAAATGGCCATTGACTGTACACCTTCTCTCCATTGTGCTTCTTAGTCTACAGTGCCTTTACTAATGCTAAAGCTAGGAAAATAATTCTAAAAGAAACTACATATGAAAATAAAGTTGTCTGTAAGATAAATCCAGTGAACTACTTAAGTAAGAAACTGCTTTCTGGTCAAGAGAATAGCTGCCTAGAAATAATTTGTGCTAAGTGAAGAATGTCCACAGTTTCTGGCATTGCTTTCCTGACCTTATTTTAAGTAATGGATCTAAATCAAGCTCAGACCTAATAAGCAATTGCAAATTTAAGTCGGAATGCTTAAGAAGCCCTGTAACAATCAGAATAACCAGCAATATGTTGAAACTAAACTATGATTGTCTTGTAATCTTCTCCTTCACCCTGTTCACCTAGGCATTGACTAGAGAGAGAATTATCTTCTACTACAATTACACCTGGAGCTTGAGATCAATATTGCTGTTGTCTGGGCCAATTCTACCTTTTTATCTCCAACTATGACTTTCATGATTTCAGCTCCTGCCACACCTTCACAAACAAAATAATTGAGTGGTGTTCTGCCTCCATCCCTTCTATGTCTGGTCTGGAACCAGCAGGTACACTTGTTGCCATTTTTAATTTAATCAAAAACGGTACCATGAATTAGAAGAAGAGATTTTTAAGAAAAAACACAAAAACAAGCTGCAGAAAAATCTACTCAAGTGAAGAAGAAAAATAACCCAAATCACTACTGGTATCCAACAGTGCAATCGGGTCCGTCTTCATCATTGTTTAATGCTTGTCACTAAAAGTAGTTCCCTGTCATATAAAAGGGCTTTACTAAAACTGGTTACTCTGCAATACTGCACATTTACTATGTCTTCAATACTTATTTCCACAGCTCACTTTCCACGTCATCTTGCCTTCCCCACTAACTACATACACTTTCTCTCACTCCTTACATCTCTGCTTTCATAAAAAAATAGTAGCCCCAAATCCAAAGTTTCCTGCCCTCAAGCCCAGGTCTTTTGTTCACTGTTTTAATATTAGTATCAGCCTAATTAGTTACAGGAAAATTCCAGAGCTGAGGAAGCGTATGTCTGCTGGTGACCCAAACCAAAACTAGGAACCAGCTGTAGTTCTAACGTAAATTCTTAGTAAGAGACAAAAAAGCTAGCGGATATTTTATTCTTACTGAAACCATGCAAAGAATTCCTATTGCCTCTTTTAAAATAAATAAATATATAAGTTACACATGGCCTTCTAAGCAATGCAGTTGAGTTCCAATGTGAGAAGCCCAATTCAAAACTTAAGGCCAGTAAAAAAGCGATCATCAGATCAATACCTATTTTGTGCGTAGCTCCACAACTACTGGGCCTGTTTGGCATAACAGTTAAGGGGATGAAAAGGTAAACTTGCATATTTAAAATACTGAGGGATTCCCATGACAAAATTAAACACAATAAAGCCTGTAAGATGCCTCTAAACCATGACATTGTTCTTTTGGCCTCAGAGTTTCCAATGCTAATGTTGGCCAGCTGCACCTAACAAACAAGCTAATTATAAACCAGGAGACAATAACAAGCACCACTAATCAGGGATTAAAAATAGCTATACATTAGCCTAGGTAAACAGCTCTTGCTAGCCAAACAGCAGATAAACTCAGCTCCACTAGTCTCTAGAGAAGGTGTCATAAGCTTGTCAAAATTCATGTGCCCGAATTTTGGTAATGAACTCTTTGGGTGAGAGACTGTGGAGATAAGTTGGTCTTTAAAAAATTGCCCAAAGATTTTCTTAAAAATAAACCTTTTATACAAAAGTTCTATGTGCTGAGCCATCTGGAGTTACTGTAATAAATTAAATGCCCAACAAGAAAGTGTCATCAGTTTGCTCCTTCTTCCTCATCTTCTTGTTTAATAACTAGGATTCCTAAGAGGAAAAAAAAAAATAAAAGAGAGTAAAAAATTTGCAAAGATTTACAAATAGATTATGCAGAGAAAGATAAAGCTAATGCTGATATACCTGCAAGCTAATCTGGACTGTCAGAAAGAGTTGTGTTTCCTGCTGCTGCTTCTAACTGACATGAACTTCCACATACCTGAACTGCTCTTATCTAGAAAAGCTTTCAGCTGATGAGATCTTGTGTTGAATGCCTCTCCACTTTCTCAGGCAAGAGGAAATTTAACAAGGTACTAAAGCAAGACCTACAAAGATCAGCCTGACTTGGTCATTGGGTGATGCAGCATGTCAGCCAACTAACAACCAACTAGCACATCACCTTTCTCTTGTTTGGCCCATTTTGTGCTGCTATTTCCATGACAAATATGAACAAGTTAGTATGTGGTACCTCCTCAGTGATACCTAACGAGGACGTCCAGTCCATAAAATACAGAAAATACTTCTCTGATTTTTACCCACAGGCACTCAATCCTGTCATCACCATACTCAAGCTTGAGGGTATCAAAGCACTCTCTAACATAGAGGGCTACCCCACGACATCTCCTACCTTTCCTGCCCCACCTGAAGAGTCTATCCCACCAAAGCAGCACTCCAGTTATGAGTCACCCCACCATGTTTCCATGTTGGCAACTACATCGTAGTCTCCTTGCCCTGCAATAGCTTCCAGTTCCTCCTGCTTATTCTCCATGCTGCGTGCATTGGTGTAAATGCAAAGTGATGCGTTCATGAATTAAAAATAAGCTGAAATGCTAATACCCCCAGAAAGGATTTATCAAGTTATAGATTTTCATCACAGTAGCAAACGCAAATAATACAGGTAAGCTTGCAGCACACTGAAGAAACACAATGGTATAAGAACAGTAGGGATGTGAAGGTAAGGTGTATGTTTCGTTCACCTGCACTGCCACCTGGGTAACAGGAACTGGGTCACACTGATGCTTTGCTCATCTTGAGGCAGGAACTTAAACTATGGCTTTGAGGCAAGAGCCTTTTGCTTACTGTAAGACTAGGGTGCTGTGTTTCTTTTTTTTCAGAGGTAGGAAATAGAAAATAAAACCATTGGAGCCCAGTTTCTGTTGTGCTTTAGGCACCTAATTGCTGAGCATGGTTCCTGGCACAGGAACTAACAGAAAGGAGACATCTACCTGCTGAAAGAGGCCTTCAATGCTTATTTTTGCCCAGAACACCTTTGACAATTTTGAGGTCCCTATATTAGTCATCTCACACATAGTACATAAGCACAACAGGATCCTGGGACAGCATGACAGCAAGAACCTAACAGTCAGTTACAGCACTTCTGACATCTCTTCTGCTCAACATTCTAGTGTTTATGATTTCTATTCTCAAATATCATCTTCTCTTTCTACATTGCACAGGAAATAATTCAGATTTGTCCATTGCTCCAGGCCGCAGGAATGCTTTAGGAACAAAGGGTCTGACCTTACACTAACAAGGCTAGTCTTTGTCCATAAAGATATTTCTTCTATTCCATTTTCTGTTTCACTATCAAAATATTTTCTACTACAACAGCAAATGGACTACTGCAGGCCATCCTTCATAGCAGTACACTATAGCCTCTCATGAGGCTTCCACTTCCCAATAATTCTTATTACGTCAGTTGATTTGGCTTCAATTTCCCATCTATTTCTCCCTATAGTGATGCTGTCATCTTGTTGCCATCCCTACACTCCTATCTTTCCTGCCGATACTCTGACTCTTTGCTAACCAGTCCTGCCCTCCTCTTCATTCCTTTGGTAAACAAGGGATAATAGTGAACAGCTAACACCTCCATGACAGGAATTAACGTGTTTAGATTTTAGAATTGTCTCACTTTTTGTCGCTAATCAGGACATGCTTTAATAGATTCTCATATCAGTGACTTAAAAATGAGGGGACAGCTCACAAACTGGGGCTTGCTGCAGCAAAGGGATATTCAGGAATTTAGGAAACTTCTGAAAACCTGCCCCTGCACCAGAAGCAAAACAGAGCATATCTCTGTTTATCTCAGTTCCCCCATATAACCATCTTTTATAGGGAAAACTGTAAATCAAATTTGCTGGGGCAACTGTAATTCAACTTAGCAGATGAAAGCCTTGTTAATTTATTAGCTCCTAAATACTTAAGTATACAATTACATAAGTCAACATGTGAACTCCACAAAAGAACCTCCAGTATTAAATGCAGTTTATCTATACATATGCATAAGCATGTTTTAGTTCCCCATTAGTTATACGCTACAACTATTTGAATAACAAAGATAAAGCCCAACTGAGGACTGCAAGACCACATGGATTTAACACTCCAAATCCATCTGTGTCAGAAGATCCTGCAGCCAGGATCTCAGTAAGTACTTCTGAGTAACTCCAAAGAGAGGAGGGAGCAATATTAATTATGTGGGCACACAGATTAATTTCTGAGGTTATGATTGATCTTCCCATGGTTGTATTTATGTTAAGCTGTGAACTTGCACCCACTACTTCATGCCTCAAACTCACCATCCAGCTTTTTCAGCGTGGGTACCCGCTTGGTCGCTTCTTCAATCCAACTGTTCTTCTGATCAGAGGCGTATTTCTCTTGTAGCGGATTCCCTACAAACACCAGATCCTCTAGTAATGGCAGCTCTGCCAGTCTCTCAAACTCTGCTGCAAACACAAACATGAAAACACCAACCAAATTGTGGAACATGGAAAGTACATTTGCATCAAACCCTTCTTTCAAACTCAATGCAAACATAAATACATTGAGATACAACAGAATAGGGATTGCTTGGGCTTGAACTGTTATCAGGTTAAATAACAGATATGGATTTTAAAACAAGTCTGAGAAAGATAATTCAAAGAACAAATTCCATTGAGCTTAGAAGTTAAATTCAATATTCTAACTATTTTCATACTCTTGTGTGAGTAGATATTTAGGGAGACTTAAAGCCTTGTAAGACACAGAACTACTTTTCACTTGGTGACCAAACTCATCTGTTCACCATACCATAGGAGTTACAGAATAGAGAGGAGTGGCTTACCCCAGTCTTTCACCAAATTATTTGACATATAAAGAACCTTCAACTTCTTCATTACACGGATACCCATCAGTTTCTCAATGAAGTTGTATGAGATCCACAGTTCCTCTAAAGTATCTGCAACTGCTTCCTAGAAAATGACAGGACTACTCAGGTAAGCGGAAGTATATCTTCCTTATTCTTCAGATTCTCCGTTTACCCACTACAAGTCATATAATGTGAGAAAATACTAAGGTATATCAGCCCTCATTTCCTTTTAAGCAGGTCCCTAATTATGCATGACAAATAATCATAGGAATCAAGAGCAAAGGAACCAAAGTACATTTAGAAGAACAGAAATCACAACATTAGAACGAGACAAGGAAGAGGTGGCTGAAGTAGTTCTTAAGGCACATGGGCAGAGGAGACAAGTTTGACTGTTTGTACACTGTAAGCATACAAGCAGTGAATGCCATTCAACAACTACTTTAGAATGGGTTTTATACAATATGAGGGAATGATTCATTGCAGGTGCACGTATGTTTGTATCTGTCAGCCAGGAGTTGCTTTCATAATTCTCTCAAAAGAGTGGTGTTTTGAACTATTCCTTACACATTGACTCTGCATTTCACACTTTAAAGATGGCATCTCTGAAGGTGGGAATAGCTTTGAAGAGAAACAAACTGCGGGACAAATATGCAGTTTCCCTTGAGGAAGAGGAGACTTTCCACATTAAATAAACAAAAAAAGTTGATTGAAAAAAGTTCTTCTGCTCTTAATTCAAATGTAACAAAATTGATCCAACTTTTTCTTCAACAAATTTTCCCCTACCTGGTAGACTTAGTCCTGCCACCATCTTCTTCTCTAAAGCCAGACTGCTCTGGGTGCCAGTTAACATAAAAAGGACAGACTCTCATGAAGTGTGTGCTCATTGGACTGCCAATATTTGTAGTAAAGAAACACAGCCTAAGTATCTTCAGGCAGAAATTTCCTCATGCAAAAAGTCTGTAGGAATCATTTTTATGTAAAGCCAGTGGAATTTAAAGGGCTTTACAGAGACCCAGCAGTTTTCACATAAAGGTTCTGCTCATCTTTGTCAAAGACAACAAAATCTCTCTTTCTAAAATCCTTTTATGTAGTAGAAAAAATAATCTACAAATATGAAGAGTGTTTAAACAAAAAAGAGAGAAAAACTATCTGAAAATTCAGAAGCAATGTGTAAGAGCGTGAACAGATCACAGTGAAAGGAGAAAAGAAATGGTTAGGCAATAATGTAAATTCAACAAAGACTTTTATGAACATAGGGGAAATATCCCACATTCTAGACAGCATTCCATTCTTCATTTGGTTAGTAATAATTGATAGTAAGAAAAGCATACCAATCCATTCAAGTTCTTTATATTATTTCTTCCCAAAGACAGAATCCTCAGTTTTTCTGTAATAAATAAAAGAATTTCTTGTCAATAAATGTTTATTTAAAAAAATATAAGATGCTGTATGTCAGGTAAACCGCCATATTCTACTTACAAACTGCATTCTAAACAGGCTGTCTTAAGAAAGAATGACATAACAGAAAGAAAACCTCCTGACCTAAATAGATCACCAGGAATGGATGCAGTAGACAGCTCAGAAACACAGTCATGAATACAAAGCTACTCATGTGTAGGTTACCTAGTTGAAACTAAGTCCAGATAAATACTGAATAAAATGTATTATTTGACCTTGCACCTTAACTCTAACTGCTAACTTGCTAGTTTTGAGGTTACATAGTTCATATCCTTTCTTCTCCACGCAAAAGTTGTTCCAATCCTATGTCAAGGCAGCAGATTTGATTCCTATAATAGAGGCAGCATATAAAGCTGCCTTACAGAAGTCTGATGAGAGACATTTTAACTTCAGACAAAACCCCTTTCCAAGTGAGCTGTTCTTGCTGGGGTTTAGTGTAATGCTAATTTAACTCAATGCTACCAGAAAATAGCAGTCTTTTTGCATAATTAATTGTCTTTTTTTCACATAAGCTTTCTTGCAGGTAGGCAGGCTGTGTTGCACCACGTAGCTGGTTTAACTTTGGATCTATGCCTCTCATGAATGTTAACATTTCTAAACTGCAGTAAGGATTAACGACTTTATGATCTTGTTTTACTCTTGTAAACATAATGATTCAAAATCCATGGTACAATAATTAATGGTAAGACCAATGAAGGTTATGTTCAAGTAGCAACAAATGCTCCACAGACAGTACATGTAGCGACTAGAGATTGCTACAGATGAAGATTCCAGGCTGATCTAGAATAGAGTTATGTCTCAAGAAAGGCAGTGATGAAATCACACCTGATAAAACCACATTGGACATATATTCTAAAACAAAACCATTCGTTTTCATTCAAAAGTGGAGGCACAATGAGAATTCTTTTTAAACACAACAGCTGAATATATGACCATGTCAAAAACATGAAGCATCACAGTCAGTAAGTCTAAAGACTACTACAAGTAATATTTCCCAGAACACCCCCAAGGCACCCTATCCATAGGGAACAGTGCTGGGAAACAGCCTTTTGGTCTAGCCAGCCTTTGTCTCTGTAAGTCACGTTTATGAATTATGTTTGCACTAGCTTTTGAAATTTGTAAGAAATTAAAGGATACTTACAAAAACAAAAATGACAGATTACTTAAAAAGCCACACCTTAAACTGTTTATAACTGTTACTGGGTTTTATTACTCTTGTTCTGAGATATTCCATATCTTAAAGGAAGACAGGTCTCCCTCGTGGAACATTCACACTCTCTAAAACACAAAACTAACACTTGTTGCTGTCATCTAAAACATCTTCCTCAAATGTGCGGCTACAGGGGTGTGATCCTTTACACAGAATTATCTACTCCACATAACTACAATATTGGGTATATACATTAATAGTAATCTTTCCATCTGAAAAGAGTGTAGATGCATAAAAAGGTTTTTCAGCTTCCTCTCTACAATACGCAAAAGCAATATGTAATAATTAGTGGCTTGTTTTTCATAACTATAAGCACTGCTTTCTCTCTCTTTCATAGAAGCTAATAGAGATGGTGAGTTCCTCATTTTCTGTACCTTTAAGAGACAGACCATGTAGTTCTATTTTGTCTGTCTTTAGGATCAAGTATATGATAGAGAATGCATGTTTTGATTCTATGTTTTATTAATACAAATATTTAAGATGCTTTAAAAGCTTTTAATTTTTTATCCCACTAAAAGAAATCATTGATTTCATCTTCATATATAACTGCCCAATTATTTTTTGTTTCTGACAAAGTTACTCAAATTGAAATATTACACTACAGTTATTTAGAAAGGCTACTGGAATTTTTTTTTCCTGATTAGTACTTGCAAATTTGTTGAAAGTCTGAGCACATTATGAAAATAAATTTAAGCTCCTTGACAGTCCCACTGGTGTGCAGTTGGAGAGCACAGGATTCCAGTTTCCTCATCTGTCCAGCTGGTAATTTGATGGGGACAGAAAATCCTGGAAGTTCCAGCCCAAAACCTCCAGCTTTTTGCCAGCCTCATGCCACAAAGTCAAAGTCTTGAGGAGAGGCCGTTAAGACTTCTGTTAGAAAAACAGTAAGCCAATGAGTTTCAAGGTTTCGTAGACAGTTGCCCAAGAAATAAAAGTTCATTTCCACTTGTAGACAGATGGCACACTTCTTTCAAGTATGAATAAAATCAAACTCAAGTATATACAATCCTCTGCAACGTGGTATGGTATTTTTCCATACAGTTCTACAACAGTCCAACCTCACTCCAACCAATACTGCAATTACAGAGTTGTTGAACTGCAGCCTATCCCCATCATGAGCACGGAAAGTGGTCACTCAATCACTCTAGAACTCATTAGGTGTTGAATACCACAATTACGACCAAAGATGCTTTCTGAATGGATTTTCTTTTGTTAAACCTGCCCAGTGAGACAACTGCCAAGGCCAGTGCAGGGATACATGCGTTATTACTACCTACAGTAATGGGTACATCATTACTACTAAACATGCATTTTCCAGTAAGATTGTTAACTTTAATGGTAACTTGTAATCTTCGAAGAGGGCAGAATTAAAAAGGAAAAAAATAGGTATTAAGCTGGACACATATAACAAATTGCAGTATACGTCCTGCCCAAGCAACTAGAAACCAAACATAGGCTGGTCACTTACTTAAGCTGCTCAAGTTGGCGATTCTTTCAATGCAGTTTGTAGACAGCGATAGTTTCCTTTAAAAGCAAGAATAATCAGTGCACAGTTCATAAAAGGGGTCACTCTATCAGAAGAGTTCCATATCCAAACAACATTGCATTAGAAAAAAATGTCTATTCTTCTCCCATTAGATGGTGAACTAAAACTGGATGCATAAAGAGACTCAAAATACCTTCGAACCATCAAGACTTCTGCAACTTTACTTAGTTGCTGGGAAAGTACCACATGTTATTTACATAACAGATTACCTTTTTATGCCTAGCCTTATCAAATGCAGGGACATTATTTCTGAAAAGGCTCTAATATCTTTCTCAAAGTTTTGGTTCAGTTTCTGGGGGTTTTTTACATAAATTTTGGAATGGATCAAATGTTCCAGTTAGCTGACAGATTTACACATGGATCTGTAATTATAAACTGACAACAGCATACAAATTTTCTTGGGACAAATATCAAAACAGAATCTACCTTAACATCTTCTCAGTTAAGTGACAGGGATCTCTGAATCAAAAAGAAGAACCATATGTAGAAAGAATACATATAGTATTCAGCTCAGAATAAAAGAAGAGAAAGCTGCTGCTTTGAAGGCCATGCTTAAACACAGTAAACACATATTTGCACAGTGGAGAGCACAAAACCTTAAAATTAATATAAAGAGAAGAGAATATTTGATTTTCGATTTTTTTTTAACTGAACTTACTCGCAGTTAACAAGTGTGGAGAGAGATTCATCCATCCTCTGTACAGGAGGAATCTGACCATACAGTTTCACCTCCTTTGCCTCTGAAGCCTTCTGGCCATTTTTTTCTTCCTAAAGCAAAGAGAAGAAGACGCTCACTGCTACTTGCAATTACGAAAAAATTACTATAAATTAATTACTATAGAAGTAATTCCAACATACTACTAAAAGACATTCCTGAAAAGAGAAAGCATTTTCAATACTGTTTATCAAGACTCTTGATGGTGTAGCATCAGGAGCGGAAGGCTAGGTTATTTTCAAGATATCAAAAGAATTTACACATTACATGTGCTTCTTTTAAGAAGTCATGTTACACTTGAGCAATCCAATTCAGGGTCCTCTGCCATAAAGAAGTTGAGAAGAGGTGGAGGTTTAAAATTCTGAATGAAGATACTTCCACAGATACTAACACTCAGGAGCCTCAGCTAGAGCCAGTCTGTGGCAGAAGCAGATTCTTAAAAGCTCTGACAGAAAAATATCCTTCTCATTTCACCTAGAAAACTCAGAACTCACACCTAATTCACAGCACAAACTGGACACAGGGGAATGCATTTTGGAGGAGAACCTCAACAGATTCACAGAGTTAAGAACCTACAAAAAGAATAATTAGCCATTAAAAAAGAGTGGGGGAAGATATCACACTTCAGAGAATACAGCAAAACCCCAAATTTCCTATTTACAACCTAGGCTGATAATCTTGTAGATTAAATACTTCACAAAGTTCAGTGCTTTAGAATACTGGCCGTAACTTCAGTATTTGGCTTTATTAAAAAGTATAGTCTATTAAATCTTTTAAAATTCTGAAGCAATGGTAATTATTGTATAAACATTTGGAACAAGTATCTATTTCGGCAGTACCACCAGTGTTGACAGCTGCCTCCCTGACAGCATAAAGGGAGCATTTTGTCAATTCACTCAGTGTTCAGTGGGAGGACTAGAGGTCCATTAACAATGGAGAAATCTACTTGGCGCTTTCAAAACAAGGACTTTTGTTTTCTCCCCCATTTTTATGCAGCCACTGAAAAATAAGATAGCTGAGGTCTGGCCTGGTTTATATGGCTACTTTGTAACGAAATTAATTCCATACCAGAAGTCTTTTAACAATCCCACTGCACAAGATCAGGTTTGGATAACATTACTTTCTTATTTTTACTCATAATTAGCAATCTAGCAAATAAGCATGTCCGATATTTTGCTAGAATATGGTGAATGCGTTCAAACTAAGTCACTATATAATTGTAAAAGCTCAATTTTCTTTTCTAAGAATAACATTTTGCATTTGTACTCAGGTTATAATCTATCAGTTTATACCAACAAATGAAAATATAGTTTTTCTTAAAAACATGAAAGGGAGAGAGCTTCCCACACAGATTATGGCCAGCAGTGAGCACTTGCAGGAAGAAAATTAATCTGGATTGCCGTACATTTCTGGAAGAAAGGTCAGCTGAACTACCGCAATGAGCCAAAGAGAAACCACAGGTAGAACACACACTTTTTTTAAGAGTCAGCTACATATTTGCCAAGTTAAACTTACTTTGATTCAAATAATGTCACCCTGACTATAGTGCACAGGTAAACCCTTATGTCAAAAGGAAGAAAAACATCTAGAAAACAACACAAAACCTGCTCCAATTTTACAAGTCACATGGACCTGGATTAGAAGTAGTAAAAACAAGTAAAAGATCCACCCTCAATAACATGGACGGAGAAGCAAATTCAGCACCTCATGCTTAATATTAATGGAAACTCACTGACACAGGTCTATGATCTCTGAGAGACACATGACAGAGGAGCAAATGGAAAATAAATGTTTAATAGGAAATACGGAGTTGAGGATTTGGAGAGCAGAAAGAGAGCAGAAGGAAAAACAAAACTTTTTAATACTCAGTTCGCTCCTTCAGTAATGCTAATGTCCACAAGTTGTTGCATTCTAGTTCTTATTGGGGGAGCAAGAGTGAAGTTTGTGGGATATACCACCGTAACTGAAAAAAACCTAGAATACTGAAGGTACTAAACAATGATAAAATTCAAAAAGGAAGGAGTCTTCAATTACATCCTAGTACCTACAGCTGATGGTACAGATCTTCTGGTTTTCAACTGTACCAGGCCACACTGCCTCACATTCAGCTCTTTTAAAGACCAAAACATTTATACATTCTTGCTCTAGCAGCTGGTCAGAATTAGCAGGAAGGTGCATGTAAACCAAACACATCTGTGCTCTGATCTAAAATTCACTGTGTATGGAGAAAGATTCCCAGAGATTTTACTGGACTGTGAACATGACCCTAGAGCATCCTATACCATAATTTAAAATTGCATCCGCGCTCTTGCCAACAGTTTTCTAGAAGGCTCCAAGACCAGGTCAGCCACCACCTAAAATTACTGTCTGTATTAACACAGCACTTTAAGAAGAAAAACAAGTAAGAAACTCATTCTGAGTTAAGCTTTGCACAAGATGAGGCACAATATGTTAAAACGCAGAAGTTTCACTGACAAGTACAGTGAGAATTTCACACTTGTTTATTCTGTGAGAAGGACTACACTTCAGTCCTCAGAAGGACTACAAATGGAACATAATTAAAACATAAGACATCTCCTACTTTAAATCTCTTCGTAGCCTCAGGCCTTCTGCCAACACATATTCAGCAGAACAAAGCAATCTCTCAATCGCGGCAGAATACAGTCAAAACACAAGCCACAGAGCTAGATACTGTTCTAGTACTTACCCATTTGGCTAGAGCTTCTTTGATAGTTGTTGCTTTTGCCTAAAAATGAAACAGATTCAAATGAATATTCACTGCAAATTTTCAGTTGGCTTTTTCACTGCAAACCTGTCTCCTCTACCTTCTCTCTCCCTATTCCATTTGTCTACCCTCTTCTACCACTTTCCTGTATTATCTTCCTCCAGCTGAGTCTAAGAAGCTGGTATTCCTCAGTGTCTCACAATTTTATGTTGTAGGGTATTTGGCTGCATTTTCAAAAGAAATCAATTAGCTTCATGTGAAGACATTATCTTCTTGATCTCACTCTCTGCCTCATCTGCAGCGTGGATTTGGGATACTTCTTGGTTAGCTTTAATGGTGAAATTCAATTGAATTCAAAGACATCACAAGTTACTGCACTGGAAAATGTGTTTTAATGCTCTTACCCCCTCCCCAACTTGCCATTATTGTGCATTAGCAACTTCCTGTCTGAAAGCAAGTCTTTGATCAGACAGAATGATACAGAATGCCAAAGCCTCTTAAGATTCACTGAGGAAAACAACACACATCTTGCCAAAAATCAAGAGCCATCCAGATTGTTTGTATTTGTTTTTCTCTGGTTGTTTTGTGTCCAATCACATCATGCGATGTGAAAACATTTATTCATTTAGGAAAAATCTGAGAGCTCCTGTACAAGGCTTTTTAAGGACTGACCCACTGACCACCCTTCTGTCGTCACTAACTCAAAATTTTCTGCATCACATCAGAGTCTTATTAAAACCAAGTGTTGATACTCAAAAAGTATATAGAGAAACGGATATATCCAAAACATTAAACATATTCCAAGATGTCTTCCAGATTATAAAGGTTTTAGAGACCAATCTTTCACAAAAAAATATCAACAGCCTTCTTTCTACAAACATTAGGACTCTATTTTTGGGCATCTCTTGCTTTTCCATGTAGCACTATCACATGTGGATAGAAGCATCCTTTCAGGTAATCAGATATCCCCAAAAATGACTGTAGAAGTTAAAACCAACTTCCACCCAAAATCTTACAAGCAATCACCTCAGTCACAGACCTTTAGTGTTGGGTACTTTACTCTAGACCGCTGGAAACTGTAGACCCAGTGGATAACAGCTGAGGCAGCTGCACATAAAAGAATGGCTACAGTTACCAAACACCCAGCAACAGCCCAAGACCCAATACCAAGGACTCCAAGCATGTGTTTCAGATATGTATGCATTTATTTATATATGTATTTATTTAGACATATATCACTGAGCATCCTCAGAAGTTCTAACTACTCCCACCCAATGACAGGTATTCATTTTAATCCCATCTATACTCTGTGATAGTTCCTCTAGGTCCCATTGTACATGCTGGTAAACTTGTGCCACAACAGTGTCTTCGTGGTGTCTGCTGCAGACAGGTCACACACAGGTCACCTGCATGACCTCCTGTACAGAACACCATGTCTCTAGTTCCCACTCCAATAGGCTCATGAAAGCCGGTTTTAACAACTACCAGTGTGCCAGCAAGAACAGCTGGCTTCCAGTTAATCAGGTTTTTTTGACAGGAACTTCATTGCCTTTTTCATAATTAAGATAGGAAATCATTACAGCATTCAGTTACATAATCTCACTCTTCCCTTGAAGACAGAAAAGCTTTTACACGGACAGTGCCTGCTTCCACTACAAATTTATTCCTAAAACAGGACTGGACTTTAAAGCCCATGATCTACTTGAGCACAAGAAGCGGCTTCTTCCCTGACCTCTGCTGACTTGTCTCTCTCATTCTAATATCTGATTTGGTGGAAACACGAAAGTCAGCATAGTTAAAGAGAACACACACCGGCAGCACCAGGGTGGGGCCTGCCCCGGGTTCTTTGAAGAGCACTTGAAATTTCTGCAGATAAAAGAAATCATAGGTAACCTCCCTCCAAGAGCCTATTTTCAGGGTCTCTCCACCTGCATATTGAACAATCTCCTACACATATTTAGATTAAATAAAATCGTATTACTCAGAGTACTCAAAATCCCAAGTGATCAAAAGCTAAAATAGTCACCCTGAAGAGTCACCATCAAGCCTGCAGGAATGAAAACCACAATCCCTTAAGAGGCAAAAATCACAAAAAACATCCCGTGCCTAGGAAAGTTGTAACAAAAGAAATATTTCTGCCCCCCAAACACGGCTGTGGGACATGGAGCGGTCACAAAATTCAGGCCCCCACGAGAAAGTAAAACAGTGCTGCTTTGCCTTAGTTTAGATGCATCTATCTATGTTAAATAGAGCAAACAGACACGCACGGCAATGGAGACCGCTAAGCGGGGTAGAATTTGCGTGTAGAAACACGCATCGACTCGTTTTCCACACACCGCAGACCCGCAACCACGGCAGGACGGGAACTCATTTCCTCCCCTATTCGCTTCCCGTTTCCAGACACGGTAACGGGACGCAGCCCACGCAGCCCCCGCAGCCCCGGGCTCTCCCCGAGCCCCCCACCCGGCCCTGACGGGACCCACCATTGCTGTTGCTACCGTTAACACTCCGGTTGCTACGGCGCCACCGCCTCCCGCGCGTGCGCGGCGCGACCATAGAGATGCGCCGCTACAGAAAAAGTCCCATCCCGGAAGTCGCGTCGGGGGCGGCCCGCGAAGCATTGTTGGAAGAGGTGGTCTTCTCGCGGGGTGCTGGTGGGAGGACCTTCCCTTTCTCCTCTTGGCTCTGATCATACCGGGAAGAAATCCAGCCGCGGGAGCGCTGTGGGATACCTTTTAGTGAAACCAGCCCGTGACACAACTGAAAACAGTTCGCTGATTGTGTGCGGGGGTCCGGCCAGGTAAGGGAGGCAGGTGAGCACCACTAACGCGGCTTCAGCGACAGCCGTGACCAGGCGTTCAGCGTAACGGATGCCCCAAGGAACAGCTGCGGAGTTACCTGCAGAGGTCTGCAAACCATTCAGTGATTCCATGGAGAAATTTTTCATGATGAGAGTGGTGAGACACTGGCACAGGTTGCCCAGGGAAGCTGAGGATGCCCCATCCCTGGAGGTGTTCAAGGCCAGGTTGGATGGGGCCTTGGGCAGCCTGGCCTGGTGGGAGGTATCCCTGCCTACGGCAGGGGGGTTGGAACGGATGATCTTTAAGCTCCCTTCCAACCCGAACCATTTTATGATTCTACTCTATGCATCTTTGGTCTCCAAGTGGGACTGTGAACATACAAAATACTAGTGCAAAAGTTGGCTGGCTTTCTACAGATCATTTTGGGAATTACTCTGGCCAGGAACATCCTGACCTGTACAGAAAATGATCTTCATAGCAAAATCACATTCCTTTTACTTCTTCTCCCTTCTTTGTTTCAAAATACCATCCAGCTTTCCAAACAAATGAACTATTCAGAAATAAAACTATAACATCAAATTCTTTCACAGTCTTGCTTTTTAATAAAGTTTTACTTCTCTTTCAAATTGCATATATCTGACAACATTCAGTGCTTAATTATTTAAAGGCTTGTGCTTTAGAAACAAAATCTGAGGACTTTTAAGCCACCTGGTTTTATTTACAACATAACATTTACCTCTTGAACTTCCAGCTTGCACTCTTGCATAGCAGTGGATGTGCTGAGGTAGGACTGGAGTGTGAGACAGAGGTGTTGGTACTGGAGTGGTAACAGAATAAGGTTAGGGGAGACACTGCTCTACTCTGGTTGTACCAGGGGAGGCTTAGATTGGATATGAGGAGAAAGGTCCTTACCAAAAGTGTTGTCAAGCACTTGAACAGCCCGCCTAGAGAAATGATTGAGTCACCATCCCTAGAGGTATTTGAGATGGGTAGATGATGTGCTGCTTTAGGGACGTGGTTTAGTGGTGAATTTGGCCGTGCTAAGTTAATGGTTGGACTCAGTGATCTTAAACGTCGTTTCCAACCTAAATGATTCTCTGATTCTATATTGCATATTTGTCTTTAAAAGCCATTTACCAAAAAAGATTTTTGCATCGAGAGTAATTCTAACTTTCCTGATGTTGTTTAGACTAACTGTGACAGTATTATGAGACTGTTTAAAATCTGTGTGTTTTCCCCTTTTCCAGCTAGGTAGGGGAACCAAAAGATATCTTCCACAGGGATGTATGTGCCATTCTGAACAAGATGTGTCTTATCTATCCAGCCACCAAGATGTTCACTTTAATCATGGAGGGGACAAAATCCAAAAACTCAAAGCAGCGCACATATGGGAAAGAACATCATGAACTGGGCAATTGTGAAGTACTTGAAATTGCTTTGTTTTGCAAATAGCGTGATAACAGTTGATGGAATATGAAATTTGCCTATGTATAGCATTTTGTATAAAATCGGAGATGCTTAAAGGATCAGATTTTAAAGTGGTATAACCTTGTTTTTTACTTTTGGTGTCTTTCTACCTTCCAAAGATGAGCAATCTGTTGAATTGGTATCAGCATTCAGATTGAGTCTCCCTTGAGTAGGCTTGTTGCATTAGTGAAACATTAGTAGGGAGAACAGTGGCAATACTATTTTCCACATTGCTAAGGGAATTGATTAATCTGATGAAGACTTTGGAAAGAAACCACAACCTCCCTGGGCAATCTGTGCCACTGTCTCACCACGCTCATACTGAAGAAATTCTTCCTAATGTCTAGTCTAAATCTGCCCCTCTCCAGTTTATACCCGTTCCCCCTGGTCCAATCCACACAAGCCTTTATGAATAGCCCCTCTCCAGCTTTCCTGTAGCCCCTTCAGGTACTGGAAGGTCGCAATAAGGTCTCCTTGGAGCCTTCTCCAGGCTGAACAAGCCCAACTCTCTCAGCCTGTCCTTGCTGGTCAATGAGCTCGATATGAGCTGGCAATGTGCACTCGTGCTGTCCCCCCGCACTTTGATATGCACAGCAGCACAGCTTCTGTTATCAACTTTGTCATTTCACAAGTAGCTAGTGATGATATAAAAACAAGCATCCAGGCACTGGCACAGGTAAGGGAATTAAAGTAGCAAATAATCAGTGTACTAAACTGTTTGTCTGTGAGTGTGATGAGTTGCCCTGTGGTAGAGCAATCATGTTGGGTGACATGGACTCTTCAGAATCTCCCTGATGACAAAACTAAGTGCACAGGGGCCATTTGACTTGCTTTAGCAATAGAAATTCCACTTGGATGATGTAGAGTAAACTCTTAACACAGAAGCACTATGGGCAAAAAAACCTTTGGTCTGTTTTTTTTTTTTTTTGTAAACTATATGGGCTACAAGTTTTAAAAAGGTCTCACTGGCTTAACCAGCTAACTTTTAAATGTTAAGTGTTTTACGGATCCTTTCTTTTTGGATTTATGCTTGTAGCTTAAGAAGTCATTTGGTTATTCCATATTTCAAAGCTTTTCTCAGTCAGTCCCTCCAGTTCACCAGTCATTGTGGTGGCACAAGCTCAGTCCCCTGCAGTTCTGCAACATCTTGCAGGTGCTTAAATGATCATCCCAAATGCAAGTGCAGAAACTCCTGAATCTTGCCCCAGGAGTGTATCTGTGCATGGGCATGTGCTTTACTCTCTCCACCCCCCCGAACAGGCACCCCCAGCACACGATCCACAGCTGCCTGACAAAATGGAGTAGAAGGAGGATCAATTCGGTGACCTGCTCCTGGATAACTCAAGAGTTCAAAGTTTTCTTTACCATGCTGCCGTAGACGCCTGATAGCCAGCTCAGCATACAAGGGGCTCTTCCACACACGATCATCTTCCCCTACCACTAAGAGAAAGTGACCTTCTGCTTTTTCAATGGGGATCGTGCAAGGAGAATTAGCAGGATTTGTTGGGTCATCCAGAGCTTCAAAAGTGTCAAATACACCGTCATCGGAAACATTGACCTTACTCATATCAAAACGCAGCCCAGGCAGAGTCATCTCACCATAATGGAGGTCTGCAACTGTGTTTGAGCTACAGCCGGAGATACAAACAGCAGCCACTACTTCTGGCAGGAAGGTGATCATGGAGAGTGCTAATTCTGCCCCTTTCCCAGTCCCGATCACTCCAACTCCTGGTCCCTTCACCTTCAGATAAGAGAGGGGGTGGGGAAGAGAGGAAGAAATATGCATTATAGTGGGATTAGTCATTAAATGTCTTTGAAGTTGTGGTATTAAAAAAAAAGAAAAAAAGGGTTAATTATTGATGTGACCTGTTGGAAACCTGCAGCCTGAACCCCGGCTCCTCCTTCTGTTTAGTGTCTTGTTTTTCAGAGACAGTAACAGCTATCAAAAATAGTAGTCAAACTCCACAAATAATACAATGGGCACAAGACTTGGCCCTCACCTCATTTCTACTGCATATTTTGATGCAAATTTTTTGTCTTTTTCCCCAAAACAGGTATCAGGAAATTCAAGCACAATCTACTGCTATATGTGTATTTGATAAATAAAGTAGCCTCGCAAATGTTTTCTGAAGGATTAGATAAGTAATATTTAGTCTTGTACTTTCCTAGCCTGGAAAGTAAAACTGAAAGCAGCATCCCAAGTTGTCAAATCTGTTCCTTTGCTGACTACTGAGCAGTTTTGTATCATCTTTTCTTAAACTAATTGCCTACATTTAAAAGAAAAAAAAAAGCCATCTTTATCACCACTGCTGCTTCTTGGGGGATTTTTCAGTACTTCACTCTTCTAATGATCAGAAATCTTCTAATTTCCAGCATGAATTCAGTTAACAGACAGGTTGTGCTGGAAGAAGTTCACTCTCTGTAGTCATATGAATAGCTGCCTATGCAGGACCTATGCTTTTTCCATTATTTGGCCTATGGCTGCTCAGCAGAAACTGATGCTCTAAAAATAAATTTAAAAATCGCAGCTACCACTTGGGCATGGCTGCCAAATCCTCCCTTTTCCTGAGAGATCTGTCTTTACACTCACCTTCGGGTGACGCTGTAGGAATCTAGCTGCCTCCTCAAAGTACTCGAGTTTTAATTCCTTCATGACCTTAGGCAGATCTTCAAAGTCAAAATATGGCAGAGAAAGAGCAGCAAAACCATGGCTAGCCAGGAGACTGGATCTAAATTCAATCAAACCTCCTTCATCACCATACATGTCAATCACTCCAGGAAAGGGGCCATCCCCTATATTAAAAAGAAGAGATACAGTGGACAAGTTATCAAACAGGAGACTAAAAACTATCTGATGAAGAGTGAACAACAAAATATGTAAATGCTTAGGACATTTTGTATTAATACTCATTACTCCTTAGCTGTTTCAAACAAAGAATGGGTCCTTACCTTTCCGTGAAAATATGTGAACAGTTAAACTTGTTTTTTAAAAAAAAAATGTTCTAAATGTATTCTTTTCATGGTCTTAACCTCTTACTCTCAGAGCAATCATACTCTAAATCACCTATTTTCCTACAAAGAAGTCATACCTTAATTACCAAAGTGCAAGCTCATTACTAATGAGCCAAGAGCACCGAGCCCTAGAAGTAAATTCTACAAAACTTACGCAAACTCGAATAAGGTGCATCAAGAAAACCACAGCAAAGAGACACTCGCTGCTAGATGAAATCAGCTGAATTTACTAGCTCTGTCTCAACATCAGCACCATAACAACTGGCAGCAGAACTGCTACTGTAGATGTGAAGAGCCAGGGTAAAATTCGGAGCTATATGGGTGCAGCTATGTGTGCATGACTAATATTTAGATAAACTTGCATATACATGTGTACAATCAGACCCACAAAACTGCAGGAATAATCTGAACTACTATTTTAAACGAGGATGCTTTTGCAGCCACGGTCGTGTTGTGCTATTACTGTATGTCAAGCCAGCATATCTTGGGTTACAAGGCTAAGGATACTGCTTCTTGCCACTATAAAGACCCCAGACAAGCAATTTCTTCTTCTTTTTTTTTTTTTTCCCCTGGCCACCAGATGTCACCACTGATGCTCGCTGATCCAGCTCACTACAACTATCTCAGCAGAAAAAGCACCTACTTGCGCAGGACAGTATTAACTCACTGATGTAACCTACACACAATAAAGGCAAGACCTCTGGCATTTCAATGAAGTTTTGGACAAGACATGCTGGATGGTGGAAACCTAACTTAAAGCATTAGGAAGTCAGAAAAGGACTGAAACATGTTCTTTTTCTTTCAGTTCTGAAATTTTTCATATAAGTTCAATATTCTACTTAAAAGGAAAAATGCCTGCGTAAATAATCATAATTCCATGATCAACACTAACCTTTAGTTAACAACAGTCAGCCTAGACAGCTAGAAAACAAGTCATTCATTCATTCATTTATCCCTCCTACTTGGGAAGCTTTCTAGCCAAGAACATACAATCAGAACACAGTCAAGCATGAATGTGTGTGTTTCTCATGAAGACAACCCTTACTTTACACAAGGATCCTGGACTGCCTTCCTAAGTGCCTTCACATGCCCAAGTATACTGTTTCTGCACAGCTCACTATAAAGCAGGATAAAATGGGCTACACAGCTTTACTACTGCTTAAAAAAAAATAAAAAATCCCACACCTGTAACTGTTCCTCCTGAACTGAGAAATCTCTTTCATATTAGAATTACAGCCTAAGCCCACTCGTGTAATCTCATTTTTATTGAGAACAACTCACATTTAAGATTCCTGTCTTAATAATATTAACATTTTTCCATCCCTGGAGCAAAGAAAGGTATGGTGGTAATGCTGTAACTGGATCCTCCACCAAGAACAATGCTAGTATAATTTAAGCAATTATATCATTACACTATTACAACACCAGACTTTCTGAAGGGAAAACGCCGTTCCAGCTTGCAGATGTCTGAGATTTTCACTGAGCACTGCAGAAATCCAACTCATCTTCTAAGGCAGGATATATCAAAACAACCACGTCTCAGTGATGGAAAATCCAGAATGCTGACTAAACATTTGATCTGAAATTCAAAGTTCAATCTCTGTTGTTTTTTGCCTTCAGTGGACTTTGGATCCATATCTAAATGGATAAAAAAAATACTGGTGTGGAAATCATTCATTGAAAATACTTAAATCCCTAAAAATTATCGTGGTACTTACAGGATTTGCTGAACTGAGTCATAAATTTGAGATAATATGAAGGGCAGTGCTAGTGGCACAACACTCAATGAAATGCAAGAACTTTAAATCATGGCTTAAGTGTACAGACACCATCATCGGTGTAAGGTTTCATTTTCCAAGACAACTAGCAGCCCATCAGAATATCACACCTCATAAAGCACAGCCATCCCACAAGCAGAACAGGTAGAACTTGCTCAGGAATCTATTTTGCCTTTATACTATAAAACAAACAAAATAATTCAACTATTAACTTAGCTTTGGCTCTGGCATTAACAGAGGTGGAATACCTCTATTTTCTAGAATCTCTTCTGCTGCTCTACTTACTGGCATACATTTCACTGGGAGGAAAAACGCTTTTTTAGTTCTATCCTACTTAGGGTAAAATCTGTGGGAGATCTAGCACAGGCTCACACAATGAAGTGCATCAACTTCTCTAAATATTACAGATTCTGGCAATCTGGAGCAAGCATCAAACCCACTGAAAGCACATAAGCTGAGAGCAGCACACGCTGAGCTCCAGTCCCTTATCTCACATAGCTCCCACAGCTGTGATAAGGACCAAGCAGTGTGGCCACTACAAGTGGGGCCTCGTCCCGACAACCCTGTGGGAGCTTCTCTGTAAGGGTTCAGGGGAAAAAAAACCCTGCCACCTGTTCATAGGGTGATGTTCAGATCTGTAATGGAACAGGGACTGTCTGGGCCATTCCCTTTCTACGTTTTCCTCTTAAAGAATCATAGAATGGTTTGGGTTGGAAGGGACCTTAAAGATCATCCAATTCCACACCCCCTGCCAGGGGCAGGGACACGTCCCACTAGACCAGGCCGCTCAAAGCCCCATCCAACCTGGCCTTGAACACCTCCAGGGATGGGGCATCTTCCCTGGGCAACCTGTGCCAGTGCCTCACCACCCTCCTGGTGAAGAAATCCCTCATGTCTAGTTTAAATCTGCCCCTCTCCAGTTTATTGTCCCTAGTCCTATCACTACAAGCCTTTGCAAACAGTCCCCCCGCAGCTCTCCTGCAGCCCCTTCAGGTCCCGACGGTGGCTCTAATGTCCCCAGCGCCCTCTCTCTCCAGGCTGCGCACCCGGCCGGGCACTCACCCGGCGGCAGGAACAGGGACCCCCTGACGCCTCCCTCCTTCAGCCGGATCCTGCGCACGCCGGGGGCCGCGAACCACCTCTCCACCAGTGCCTTGGCCACCACCGGCCCGGGGATGGCGCGGGGCGCGCTGTGGCCCTGGTGCACCAACACCTCCACCTTCATGGGGGCGCGGGTGCTGCGGGGCACCAGGCGGCGGTACGGGCTCTCCATGGCGGCGGGGGCCAAGCTCCAGAACAGCCCCATGGGCTCCACGCCGGTGTAGTCGCCGCCGCGCGAGGGCTGCGTGCCCAGGTGGAGCCGCCCGAGCCCGTCGGCCCAGTAGTGCGCGCACGACTGGAAGAGCCGCCCGCCATCGTCGGCCGCCACCGCGCGCAGCGTCACCGCCTGCCCCGCGCCCAGCCCCGACACGCGCGTCTCCACCCGCTCGTCCGCCAGCCCGGCCGCGGGCGACACCGACACCGACGCCGCGCCCCGCCCCGGGACCAGCCACAGCGGCCGGGCCGACCGCGCCACGCGCCACATGCTGCGGAGACACGGGCGATGGCAGCGCCCGCGCGGAGACACCGCCGCCGCCCCGGCCCCGCCCACAGCCTTCCCCACACCACGGAGTGAGTTGGAAGGGACCTTAAAGAAAAAAGCCTTACAGAAAAAAAAAAAAAAAGAAAAAAGAAAAAAAGCCCTTTAAACCCCTGCCACCTGTCCACAGGGCGATGTTCAGATCCGGTATGGAGCAGGGACTGCCCGGGCCATTCCCTTTCTACGTTTTCCTCTTAAAAGGATCAAAGAAATATAGAATAGTTTGGGTTGGAAAGGATCTTAAAGCCCACCCAGTTCCAAACCCCCTGCGATGGGCAGGGACACATCGCACCAGACCAGGCTGCCCAAAGCTTCATCCAGCCTGGCCTTCAACACCTCCAGCGGTGGGGCATCCACAACTTCTCTGCACAACCTGTCCCAGTGTCTCACCACCCTCATCATGAAGAATTTCTTCCTAATATCTAATATAACGCAATCGCCCTCCAATTTATCATAGAATCACTAGGTTGGAAAAGACCTCTAAGATCATCATGTACAGCCATTCCTATCCACCACTAAACCATGTCCCTGAGCACCTCGTCTACCTGTCTTTTAAACACCTCCAGGGATGGTGACTAAACCACCTCCCTGGGCAGCCTCTGCCAGTGCCTGATGAGCCCTTCTGTGAAAAATTTCTTCCTGATATCCAGTCTGAACCTCCCCTGGCACACTGAGGCCCTTCCCCCTTGTCCTATCACCTAACACTTGGGAGAAGAGGATAGCACACTCCTCTCTACAACCTCCTTTCAGGTAGTTGTAGAGAGCAATTAGGTCTCCCCTCAGCTGCCTCTTCTCAAGGCTAAACAACCATTCCCCCTCATCCTATCACTACATGTAATTGTAAAAAGTGTCCCTCTCCAGCTTTCCTGTAGCTCTTCAGGCACTGGAGGGTCACTATAAGATCTCCTTGGAGCCTTCTCTTCTCCAGGCTGAACAACCCCAACTCTCTCAGCCTGTCCTCACATGGGAGGTGCTCCAGCCCTCTGATCATCTTTGTAGCCTCCTCTGGACCCTTTCCAACAGCTCCATATCCTTCTTATGTGGGGGATTCCAGAACTGGACACAATACTCCAGGTGAGGTGTCAGGAGAGCAGACTAGAGGGACAGAATCACATCTGGAGCAGGGGGGCCATTGGTAGAGGTTAAGTTTCATTTTAATTCATTAAAAAATAAACTGAATGCCAAATGCATAAACACACCAACAGAAGACATGATAAACACAACTCTTGACTGTATCCATTCAGCTTGCATTTGTAAGGCACTGGCATGTTAAAAACAAGTGTGCATACACAACAGTACAAAGTCACCATAACCCCAGAAACAGCGCTCAGTGCAGATCCCAGCACAGAAAGCATTTCCCATCACAGCCTCACCACTGTCCCACTGCCCCTTCCAGCCCAACTCCCCACATACTCCATGGCAGGCTGCACAGCCTCGCCTGCAGACCACTTTGTGGCAGGGCAAAGATGCCTTGAAGAGCTGCCATGCCAGCTTCACAGCCTTGCAGAACAGCAGTGGCCACATGCAGGCAGCTGTGGAGGCACTAAGACACCCTACAGGCAGGGAGGAACCACCCTCAATCAATGCTGTGGACCTATACCTATACAGCCCTGCGGAGGAAATGCCACAAGCAGTTCCAGGTGTTACTGCCAACGGGCCCAATTCTGTTGCTTCTTATGAATTTTCCAAAACTGCACAAATGTCTCACTTCTACTGCATGTGCCCACAATGTTGCATCAGGCTATGGGCTGCTGCTGTCTGTAAGTAGGAGATATGGTACCTGATGATGCAGTCATAGTATTGATGCTTTTGGTAAGTGAAATATTAGATATCAGATATTAAGCATTAAGGCAGGTGCATTTCAGTGATGTAGGAGAAGAGAAAGGAGCAATAAAGGAGAAGGAAGTGCACACAGAAAGATTACTGGAGACAGGAAGAGAGAATGGCTGCTTCCAGAAAAACTACGGCACAAAACTGGCTCTAGTAAGAGCAATGGGATACAACACATTTCCTCTGTGAAAGCCAAGGGAAATTTTCATCCCAGTTCTCAGCTTGGATAAGTTACCTTCCACTTAAAGTCACAAAGTGGACCCATCCTTACCACCACCATTTTTCCATGGCTTGTAAACCCATACTACACAACAGGAGGCCAAGACCTCTAACTGAAGCTACAGGAGGGTGTTAAAAGGACGTGGCTCTCATGCTGTCACCATCATCCTCCAAGACACCCAAGAGACACCTGATGTTCTTTGTTCAAATTCAGACCCATTTAACAAAACAAATGTGAAGCACCAGCATCTTCATCTGTAAGGTAACCTAACTCACATCACAGCTTACTGGATGTTCCAGATGGTGTACCCATAAGGTGTTTGCAGAAGAAGGCTTGAATCCGCTGCCAAGCATCTATTTGTGCCTCACAGTGCGCTTTGGGCTGCCCTCCCCACACCACAGGCTTGCCAACTAGTACGTGCATTGAGGCTGCACACATTGGGAAAAAGGGAGGTTCGATGTAGTGCCCTGCTCCAGGGTAACAGACTATCTCAGGCTTTTCCTTCCCATGAGCTTGCAAACGTTTGCTCCCCTCAATTGCAAAGAATTCACTTTTCCAGTTGTGATCATCCTGGCCAACAATGAACAAGAAGGGACACTCAGCCTTCTCCAAAGGGATAAGGCTTTTGCGGTCAGGCCCTTCTAACGGGTTGTTCAGTACATCAACAATATCAGCGATCCCAGACTCGTTGACCTTGATGCGTTTCAGATTGGCACCGAGGGGTGGAATGGTGACGTTCTTGTAGCGGAGCACTGCACCCACGTTTGCTATGGAGCCATTGATAACGGCGGTGGCAGTGATGCCCTTTAGGAAGGAGGCCATGGAGATACACAGGTCACCCCCCTTTGAGATTCCAAGCAATCCAATCCCTGGACCTTTAACCTGGAAGGAAGAGAAATCACAAGCACTGAATGACAGCATACCACTCATCTAAAATGTTGTCACATTTGCAGCTGTGTCTGTCCTTAACTCAGACCCCAGATACAGCCATCCAAGGTCCTGTGTGCAGGGCTCACGCCTGAGTGGCCCTGGGGCACTGCTTCATGCCTGATTTATGATTAAGCCCTACTGAGACTGAAGCATCCTAACAAAACTACAAGGCTCAGTGCTGAAGGACACTGCAGAAGGTACAGCTGTGCTTGCAAAGAGCATGCAGATGTGCAGCCCTAGATACACTTTGTTTATAAGGCAGTTCAGGAAAGAAGAGGGAATGGGCAGAAGAGGACTCTTCTACAAATGTTTTCTTTCAGTGCAAAATGCTCAGTCACCAATGGCTATGATACTGTCATCAGTCATGATAATATATTTCTTATATTCAACCACTATTTTCAATTTCCCTATTAGGAATCTAACATGCGGTAGCAGATTCACATCAACTGCTCTCCCATTTGCTAGTACGCTTGCTGTGTAACTCACAATGAAAATTAAGTATTACGAGGTAGCTTACTCATTGAAATGTATCTTAAAAAAATAACCTATTAAACCATTTTTCTAAGCTAATTGTACAGTTCTCTGGAGTCAGCCTAGAACAGATTACCTTCATTTCCTTTTACACAGGCAAATTAATTTGAAAAGGAAAACTAAATGATCTTACAGGGTGCTGAAATCCTCTAAGGATATTGGAAGAAGGTTAGCTAATATCATAACTGATCCAATATCCAAAGACCCGCAGGGATAAAAAGGCTCTGAGATAGCATCAAAATTTAATACCTTTTGTACTTTGTCACCAGTGTAATAGGCCCCAAACCCACTGACTGAAGCATGGAAACGGGGAAATTAAAAAATACAACTGCAACTTTGCAGCGTATTAAAAACATGGTGGGGCTATAAGTGCAGGTGTTAATGGGAGGCTGTTGTACTGCTCTCAGGAAAAAGGGGGAAAGAAGGGGGAGCTACTAAAACCCACACTCACTAATAGCCGACATTTGGAGTGACTTCAACAGCTTATACAATACACAGCAACAAATGTGTACTGGTGAACTTCCTTGAGACCTGAATCACAGACCTTATAATGTGCTCCGTAGCTGAAAAGAACATTTAGTTCTGAAGGACATCATGGAAAGCATAAACCTAAAAGCCCCACTGAACTCCAATAAGCCTCCAGGCAACAAGTAACCTAGTTATGACACTGGGTTGAATGGAGCAGAAATTACTACTGTGTCACCTGGCCAGTTCAAAAAGAAGAAATGGAATAATCATAGAATGATTTGGATCAGAAGGAACCTTAAAGATCTTCTAGTTCCAAACCCTTTGCCATGGGCAGGGACACCTTACAATAGATCAGGTTGCTCAAAGCCTCATCCAACCCGGCCTTGAACACCTCCAGGGATGGGGTATCCACAACTTCTCTGGGCAACCTGCTCCAGTGCCTCACACCCTTACAGTACAAAATGTCTTCCTAATAGCTTAAAACTGTTACTCCTCGTCTTGTCACTGCAATCTCTGAAAAAGAGCCTAGCCTCTCCCCAGCTTTTCTACAGGCCCCCTTTAAGTACTGCAAGGCTGCTGTAAGGTCTCCCTGGAACCTTCTCTTCTCCAGGCTGAAAAACCCCAACTCTCTCAGCCTGTCCTCATATAAGGGGTGCTCCAGGCCTTTGCTCCTCTTTGTAGCACTCCTCTGGACTCACTCTTGACAGATCCATGTCCTTCCTGTGCTGAGGACTCCAGAACTGAACGCAGGTCTCCAGGTGAGGTCTCATGAGAGCACAGGCCCACCTCTCAAGCCTGTCAAGGTCCCTCTGGATCACATCTCTTCCCTCCAGTGTATCAGCTGTGCCACACAGCTTGGTGTCACTGGCAAACTTGCGGAGGATGTACTCAATCCCACTGTCCATATCTCTGACAAAGATGTTAACCCTGGTCCCAATACTGAGGAATGCCACTCGTCACCAGTCTCCACTTGGACACTGAGCCATTGATCACAACTCTTTGTGACCATCCAGCCAATTTCTTATCCAATCTGCCAGGCAACCACTGTAATAGGAGTTAAAAGATATGAAACAAAATTAATTACAGCCAACTTGAACAGAGATGTTGTTTTAAGTATAGCAGCTCTGCGCCATCTGCTGTCTGACAGGACCTGACTACTGAGAGTTCCCTGTAGTGAGAGAACACCAATCAACAAACCAACCTGGGTGTGTTGTAACATGTAGTTTATGGCTTCTTCAAAATATTCTAGGTGTAATTCTTCCATCTCTTTGGGGAGATCCTCATAGCTGTAAAAAGCGAGAGCCAGCACAGCAAAGCCATAGTTGGCGAGCAGACATGCCCTGTATTCAGAGAGTCCTCCTCCAGCTCCATACAAGTCAATAACTCCCGGAAAGGGGCCATTTCCTGCAAGAGACAACATAATAAAACACATTAACCCACATTTTGCCATTTACATTCCAAGTTCATAAACCTGGGAAAGTGTTGCGTTTTTTTTTTAAAGAAAAAAACACAGAGCAGCAGAATTGGTCCTAAATTATTGTGCTAGTTTTCAGTAAATTGCTACACTGCTTCAAGATTAAACAAGACAGCACAAAATATCAGGCCAGCTAATGTCTTGGATAACATCAGGGAACACATGCCTGGAAGGGAAGAAATCCCTTGATGGTCACAACTGTTTCTTTATATCATAGAATCATAGAATCACTAGGTTGGAAGGGACCTACTGGATCATCAAGTCCAATCATTCCTAACAATCCCTAAACCATGCCCCTCAGCACCTCATCCACCCGTTCCTTAAACACCTCCAGGGAAGGCGACTCAACCACCTCCCTGAGCAGCCTCTGCCAGTGCCCAACGACCCTTTCTCTGAAAAATTTTTTCCTGATGTCCAGCCTGAACCTCCCCTGGTGCAGCTTGAGGCCATTCCCCCTTGTCCTGTCCCCTGTCACTTGGGAGAAGAGGCCAGTTCCCTCCTCTCTACAACCTCCTTTCAGGTAGTTGTAGAGAGCAATAAGGTCTCCCCTCAGCCTCCTCCAGGCTAAACAACCCCAGCTCTCTCAGACACTCCTCATAAGACTTGTTCTCCAGCCCCCTCACCAGCTTTGTTGCTCTTCTCTGGACACGCTCCAGAGCCTCAACATCCTTCTTGTGGTGAGGGGCCCAGAACTGAACACAGTACTCAAGGTGTGGTCTCACCAGTGCCAAGTACAGAGGGAGAATAACCTTCCTGGACCTGTTGGCCACGCCGTTTCTGATACAAGCCAAGATGCCATTGGCCTTCATGGCCACCTGGGCACATTGCTGGCTCATGTTCACTTGCCTGTCAACCAACATCCCCAGGTCCTTCTCCTCTAGGCAGCTTTCTAGCCAGACTTCTCCTACTCTGTAGCACTGTAAAATGATCAAGCTCTGCTTCAAAAATACTCATGAGGCTTCTGCCCAGTGTATTTCTCAGAATACTGATCCAAAAAATCTCATATTTTGATGGTTCCAGCTTCTCAGTTTCAGTGTGCACAGACTATAGCCATTTATTCTGTGATTGAGAGAAGTAACTATTTTCAACCAGCCCTGCTAACCTGGTCAGGGAAGCTTTATGTTAGGTATATCAAAGGACAGGGATTAAGTCCAGAGCAAACTGACTTTCCAAAGTATAGAAAGGCAGAGACCAAGAAGGAGATTCCCACTCCTGTTCAGAAGGGGGAGCGAGGCTTCCCTCAGGGATCTGTAGACTAACACACACATGGACCTCCAGCCGCAGCTCTACAACACAATCGGGAGTCCAGGACACTGGCTGGGACAGCATGTATGCTTTTGGCACTGTCATAGAGGAGTTATCAGGGACAGAGAAGAATGGGGAGAGTGGAAGGCACAGGATATGCAGAGATGCTCCTTAAGCACACGGGGTTCCAGAGACATGCTTGGTGAAAGCCTCTGGGTCACAGGGAGAAGGAAAAGAGGGATGTAGTGGTGGTTTGGCTGCTCTAGACAGCTCAAACAAGAGGAGACAAGAGATGAAGCTTCCTACAGACAACTAGCAGAAGTCTGGACAGCTGCTGGGAGGACAACACAGCATTTGTCAGACAATCTGAAAACCTCACAGACACCCTCTGATTATTTTCTGACAAAAATACTGTAAAAGTAAACCTGTCTAATGCTTCAAACAAACAGGGAAGAACTGAGGACAAATGTGTCAGCAAAAGACGGCCTGGGCTGCAGCAACTATGATATTAGTAAGTTCAGGATCTGCAGAGAGGCTGGAAAGGACAGGCAGTAGGCTTAGAACTCTAGACTTCTGTAGAGCAGCCTTCAACTTGCTCAAATACTTACTAGCTGAACTCTCTGGAAAATAGCCAGGTAGAGGAAGGTACCTTGAACACTGGGTGGCACCGCTTACCACAGCATTTGGAAACAAAAGGCTACTGTGATCCATGCTTTCATGTCCAATTCAGGTCAACAAACCAAACTCCTGTATTTTAGCCGAAGAAGCTGTGAGGCGTGTGGCCACAGATCAAAGCTGGTTGGGCTGATCCCATTTCCTCACATTGGAGGAGTATTGACAGTAAGAATCATAGAATAATTAGGGTTGGAAGGAACCTTAAAGATCATCTTGTTCCAACCCCCCTGTCATGGGCAGGGACATCCCATTAAATCAGGCTGCCCAAGGCCCCATCCAACCTGGCCTTGAACACCTCCAGGGAAGCATCCACAGCTTCCCTGGGCAACCTGTTCCAGTGCCTCATCACTCTCATCCCGAAGAAATTCTTCCTAATGTCCAGTCTAAATCTGCCCCTCTCCAGTTTATACCCATACCCCCTCATCCTATCACTACAAGCCTTTATGAATAGCCACTCTTCAGCTTTCCCATAGGCCCCCTTCAGGTACTGGAAGGTCACTATAAAATCTCCTCTGAGCCTTCTCTCCTTCCAGGCTGAATGAGCCCAAATCTCCCAGCCTGTCCTCATATGGAAGGTGCTCCAGCCCTCTGATCATCTTTGTAGCCCTCCTCTGGACCCATTCCAACAGCTTCATATCCTTCTTACGTTGAGGATTCCAGAACTGGACATAGCATTCCAGATGAGATCTCAAAAGAGAGGAATAGAGGGGATGAATCCTCTCCCTCGCCCTGTCTGGCCACGCTTCTTTTGATGCAGCCCAGGACACAGTTGGCCTTCTGGGCTGCGAGCGCACATTGCCAGCTCATGTCGAGCTTCTCATCAACCAGCACCCCCAAGTCCTTCTCTGCAGGGCTGCTCTCAATCATATCATCCCCCATCGTGTACTGAAATTGGGGATTGCCCTGACCCAGGTGCAGGATCTTACACTTGGCCTTGTTGAACCTCATGAGATTCTCACAGGCCCAGTTCTCCAGTCTGTCCAGGTCCCTCTGGATGACATCCTGTCCTTCTGGTGTGGCAGCTACACCACTCAGCTTGGTGTCATCTGCAAATTTGCTGAGGGTGCATTCAATCTCGCTGTCAATATCATTGATAAGGATATTAAACAGCACTGGTCCCAGTACGGACCCCTGAGGGACATCACTTGTCACCGATCTCCATCTGGACTTTGAGCCACTGACCACTACTCTTTGAATACGACCATCCAGCCAGTTTCTTATCCACCGTACTGTCCACCCATCAGATCCATATCTCTCCAGTTTAGAGAGAAGGATGTTGTGGGGGACCGTATCAAAGGCTTTACAGAAGTCTAGATAGATCACATCCATCAGTTTACCCATGTCCATTGCCGCAATTACCCCATCATAGAAAGCCACTAAGTTGGACATACAGGATTTGCCCCTGGTGAAGCCATGCTGGCTGCCATGAATCACCTTCCTGTCCTCCAGGTGCTTTAGCATAGCTTCTAGGAGGATCTGTTCCAGGAATTTCCCAGGCACAGAGGTGAGGCTGACAGGTTGGTAGTTCTCAGGGTCTTTTCTAACCTTTTTAAAAATGCGCACAACATTACCCTTCTTCCAGCCACCAGGGACTTCCCCTGATTGCCACGACTTTTCAAATATCATGGAGAGTGGCTTGGCAACCACATCTGCCAATTCCCTCAGGACTCTGGGATGCATCTCACCAGGTCTCATAGACTTATATATGTTCAGGTTCCTCAGCTGGTCACGAAGCTGATCCTCCTCTACTGTGGGAGGGGGTTTACCTCCCTGGTCACCATCTTGCTGTCCCATGACCCAGGAGGGGTGAGGAGAGTGGTTATTGGTGAAGACTGAGGCAAAAAAAAGTTAAGTACCTCAGCCTTTTCCTCATCAGTTGATACGTGACCCCCATTTCCAACCATCAGTGGAGGTATGTTCTCTTTGACCTTCCCCTTTTGATTGACATACCTGTAAAAGCCCTTCTTGTTAGTCTTTACTTCCCTTGCCAAGTTCAGTTTCAGCTGTGCCTTGGCCTTCTTGACTTCATCCCTACACAACTGGGCAGCATCTCTATATACGTCCCAGGTTACCTGTCCCTGCTTGCACTGCCTGTGCAGTTCCCTCTTTTTTAGTTTAACCATCAGGTTTCAACTTAGCCATGCTGGTCTCTTCCCTTTCCTGCCTGATTTTCTACATATGGGGACTGAGCACTCTTGCGTAAGTGCTCTTGTGCTTGCCTAAGGTCTGAAAATAGTTTTAGTTAGCTTTTGGATGGCAAGCTTTTAGCTGGAATTCCAGGTGAATTTGCAAGGCATATTTCCTGCCACGGGCACAACAGCTTCACGGTTCCACACAACTTCTGCAAACCTCTTTACCACCATGAGGTCTTTTTGGAAGCCCATTCCTAACTGAACCACTTTGTGTTGCGTGGAGATGCCATCTCTAGAGCAGAGAAACAGAAAGCAAAGGGCAGCTGTGGGAATGACGAAAGTCTCCTCAATTTTTCTGTGGAACATATCCCAGGATATCTTCCATATGTAAGAAGTACAGGGAAGATCACAATGCCAGTTGTCTGGACACGTTTTCCTCTCCAATACCAGATCCCCAGAGACAAAGCATGACATCAGAAGGTTTAATGAGGACTCTCACAAACATACACGTTATCAGTAGTCTCAAGGCTATCGTAGCTTGTGCATTTGTAGCAGTGAAGCAACACGGACTGGACACCACCTCTCAGGAATTCGATGGGAGAATCTCCTGCTTGGAGGTTGCTGATCTGCGTGTGCGTATGGGAAATTCTAACTGCTATGAAGCATTATGAAATAGAGCAATTGCCTACTTTCACTTTATCAGCAGTGTTGCGCTATGCCCCAAGAATCACAGAATCACTAGGTTGGAAAAGACCTCTTGGATCATTGAGTCCAACCATTCCTATCAACTACTAAACCACAACCCTGAGCACCTCATCCACCCGTCCCTTAAACACCTCCAGGGAAGGGGACTCAACCACATCCCTGGGCAGCCTCTGCCAGTGCCCAACGACCCTTTCTCTGAAAAATTTTTTTCTGATGTCAAGCCTGAACCTCCCCTGGCGGAGCTTGAGGCCATTCCCCCTTGTCCTGTCCCTTGTCACTTGGGAGAAGAGGCCAGCTCCCTCCTCTCTACAACCTCCTTTCAGGTAGTTGTAGAGAGCAATAAGGTCTCCCCTCAGCCTCCTCCAGGCTAAACAACCCCAGCTCTCTCAGACACTCCTCATAAGACTTGTTCTCCTGCCCCCCTCACCAGCTTTGTTGCTCTTCTCTGGACATGCTCCAGAGCCTCAACATCCTTTTTGTAGCGAGGAGCCCAGAACTGAACACAGTATTCGAGGTGCGGCCTCACCAATGCCGAGTACAGAGGGAGAATAACCTCCTGCTGGTCACACTGTTTCTGATACAAGCCAAGATGTCATTGGCCTTCTTGGCCCCCTGGGCACACTGCTGGCTCATGTTCAGTCAGCTGTCAGCCAACACTCCAAGGTCCTTCTCCTCACCATAGAATACAAATGCTCCAAATAAACACTCTAATTTAAGACACCTCAAAAATCAAGGGGATGGGGTGAACTCAGCTTTGACCCACCTGTTCTTACCTGACCGCGTACACACTAGAGAGAACGTGAATGCAATGTCTACGTCCCGTGCCGAGGCTCGAGGGGAAGCCGGGGCAGCTCCCGGTACTCACCAGGGGGCAGGAAAAGCGTCGCCCGGATCCTCCCGTCCCGCACCGGGACTCGGCGCATCCCGTCCCGCAGGAACGCCCGCTCGTGTTGCGCCCGGGCCAGCAGCCGCCCGGGCGGGTCCCCGTGTCCCTCCAACACCTCCAGCTCTAGGAGAAAAGGGGTCCGCACGTCCCGCTTCACCAGCCGACGGAAGGGCTGCTGCGGCTGCAGCGCCCAGAGCAGCCCCGTGGGCTCCAGCCCGCAGAAGCTGCCTCCGGGCAGCGCGGGGCAGCGGGCGAGGTCCAGCTCCCCGTCGTCCCCCGCCTGGTAGCGGGCGCTCGCCTGGAAGAGCTCGCCCCCCTCGTCCCGCAAGGACGCCCGCAGCGTGACCCGCTGCCGCGGGCCGAGCCCGCACACGGCGATGTGCAGCGGCTCATCGAACAGGCTGCGGGCGGCGGGCGACAACCGCACGGCGAGCGCCGTGGCGGAGACCTGGCCGGTGGACATTGCCCTCCCCCAGCACTGCGACCCAGCCCGAAGCGAAACCACCACGCGCCACATGCCTCCGCCCCCACTGGCACCCGGAGCTCCGCCCCCACTGGCACCCGGAGCTCCGCCTCCGGCCCGGGGCGTTATAACGCCCCCGGCGGACCGCGGGGAGCCTGAGCGGCGCAGCCGAGAGGTGGGAGCGGAGCGGCGCCCCGGCCGAGGCGAGGAGTAGCCGAAGCGGCCGCAGCCCGGCATTGTTTCGTGTCTCCTTGCCGCCCCTCCCGCTGTGTTTTTGCCCCTAGGCGAGTGTAGTAGATGGATGTAGTCTTCTTGGGCTTCAGTAAAGCCTTTGACACAGTTTCTCACAGCATTCTGCTTCAGAAACTGTCAGCCTCTGGCCTGGACAGGCGCACGCTCTCCTGGGTTGAAAACTGGTTGGATGGCCGGTAAATGGAGTTGTTGGTGGTAAATGGAGTTATCTCCATCTGGAGGCCAGTCACAAGCAGGGTTCCTCAGGGCTCGGTACTGGATCCAGCCCTGTTCAATGTCTTTATCAATGACCTGGATGAAGGCATTGAGTGCACCCTCAGCAAGTTTGCCAATGACACTTAAGCTGGGTGGAAGTGTGGATCTGCTGGAGGGTAGGGAGGCTCTGCAAAGGGATATGATCAGGCTGGACCACTGGGCTGAAACCAATGGCATGAGGTTTAACAAGGCCAAATGCCGGGTCCTGCACTTGGGGCACAACAACCCTATGCAGTGCTACAGACTAGGAGAAGTCTGGCTAGAAAGCTGCCTGGAGGAGAAGCACCTGGGGGCGTTGGTTGACAGCCGACTGAACATGAGCCAGCAGTGTGCCCAGGTGGCCAAGAGGGCCAATGGCATCTTGGCTTGTATCAGAAACGGCATGGCCAGCAGGTCCAGGGAGGTTATTCTCCCTCTGTACTTGGCACTGGTGAGACTGCACCTTGAGTACTGTGTTCTGTTCTGGGCCCCTCACCACAAGAAGGATGTTGAGGCTCTGGAGCGTGTCCAGAGAAGAGCAGTAAAGCTGGTGAGGGGGCTGGAGAACAAGTCTTATGAGGAGTGTCTGAGAGAGCTGGGGTTGTTTAGCCTGGAGAAGAGGAGGCTGAGAGGAGATCTTATTGCTCTCTACAACTACCTAAAAGGAGGTTGTAGAGAGGAGGGAGCTGGCCTCTTCTCCCAAGTGACAGGGGACAAGACAAGAGGGAATGGCCTCAAGCTGCACCAGGGGAGGTTCAGGCTGGACATCAGGAAAAAATTTTTTAGAGAAAGGGTCATTGGGCACTGGCAGAAGCTGCCCAGGGAGGTAGGTGGTTGAGTCACCTTCCCTGGAGGTGTTTAAGGGACAGGTGGATGAGGTGCTGAGGGGCATGGTTTAGGGATTGTTAGGAATGGTTGGACTCGATGATCCAGTGGGTCCTTTCCAACCTAGTGATTCTATGATTCTATGAATTGTGTCGCCACCGGGCTCTGCGGAATAAATCGGCAAGGATGGTCAGGGGGAGAGGCGTCTCCAGTCTTTAGGCAGCTCAGAAAACACTTGGCTCTTGCAATAATGCATTTTTTTTTTCAAAATAAGGCCATTCAGCCTGTCTAAGCCAGAGGTGAATCTTTTGCTCCAAAGGAAACTTTAACTCCTCAGGCTCCCTGACAAATTACAGAGGTGTCTCTTGCTTAGAGCTCCCCATGTCTGACTTAGTGATGTGAAACAAGTGGAAACCTCAGCATTGTCCTGTTTTGAAATAAAGCAGTCAGAAGTGCTGGGCAGATTCTCAGCAGTCTTTTTTGCTGTACAGATTGACCTGCCTCTCCTAAACAAGTGATTTACACCCTGCTCCCAGTGAAAAGTCAGGTAATTACTTCAAGGGATCCTGATCCTACTTTCTACCCATAATTCCTGTGAGAAACACTTATTCAATGGTAAAATATTGAAAAGGACAAAGTCTTTGAAGCAAAGGCAATAATATTTTTATTTTAAAATTCAGTGCTGAATTGGATGCCCTTCTAAATAAGGCATCCCACGTTACAAAAGCAGTAGGTATATATACTAGTTTTAGACAAAGAACTGTGTAAGTCCTCAAAGAATATTTATTTTTTTAGGTTACCCAACTATGTCTTGAGACTCCCTTCAGGTTATCTCTTGACCTAAGACAACTACATCCTACAAGACAAATAAGCAAATCAATAAATTCTTGCAACTCTGAGAGTATTTATTCTTTCAGGTTATTTATCCATGTCTGGAGATTGTCTGCATATTATCTCTTGATACAAGACAGATTTATATGACAAGATAATTAAACATACAAACCAGCTGCAGCAAAGCTTATCAATTAATTCTCACTTTCTGAAGCAAAACTGATACAGCATTCTTCTGAAAGAAGATTGTACTGACTGTAAATCAAGCAGAAGAGCACCAAGGCATCTTGGTTAAAAAGAAGCCCCTGGTCAGAGCACATACTTCTGAAGGGGAGATGAACCCAAGGCACAGAAGACAAATGACTCATCCAGCGAGAAGACCTGGTTTCCAGCAGCCTGAGAGCTTCCAACCAGAGCTCCTGGCATCCTGGTTATAACATCCCATATCATATCTTCCCTGCAGCTCCATGAGCTTTGAGACTTTTCCATTTACAGTGAGGCACTCAGGGGTAAACCCCCTATGCTGAAATATGCATTTCCGAGGGGGTATTTTAAAAAATGAGCTGAAGACGCTAAGCATGCAAAGAAATAAACTCTTTTTTTTTTTTTTTTTCTCTTGTTCATAGGTACAAAAACCCAGTTCTGGACAGGTCATACAGTAGTAGCACGTGATATGCTGGGAGATGTCAAGGTAGCCCTGTCAGCACCTGCAGTAGGGTGGGCTTGGCACAGCCAGTTCCCTGGCACGCCAGGAGCATCTCCAAAGGTAGCAGCTCTGCCCAGGCTGCCCACGCCCCAGGCCCACTGCTACACAGGCTGTACCTGCCCAGCCTGTCAGGCCAGCTACCATGGGGGCAGTTTCCAAATGGAAGTGCAAACACAGGGCAGGATCTTGGGAGCGATGTGCAGCCCTCTTGCCCATACCTGGACTCCTCTCACAGGCTTTTCCTTCCTCCTCCCAAGCTGCAGGCTCCCTTTGGAAAACATTGCCCCCTTGCTGCATGCAGACTTGGGGAGAAGTTCCCTCATGATCTGGGAGTGCCTCAGGATGGACTGATTCCCCTGGACAGCCCAGACAGCTCACCCAAGGGACATGGTTGCAGCTGGGCACTGCCATCATTGAGCCAGCACTGTGCTGGAGGAGAGCGGAGCTCCCACTTGTCCCTGATCGTGGGAATCAGAGCCAGATCCACATGAGACCAACTCTATGCATCAGGACACTCAGAGCAGCTTGGCAGGGTCTGTCACAGAGTAACTCTCCACTCCTCTCTGCCCCAGCTTCTTCAGAACCCCTGCTACAGTGGCCCGGTGAGGGAGCACGTTTGGGGCTTGTGTCCCACCTGTCCCCTGGAGGAAGATGTTCTGCAGAAGCTTATATGGGCTGGGAGCCCACCTCCCTCAGTGGGGACATCCCAAGAGGGCCTCGTGCCACCCTGCACTGGTGTGGGGCATTGGGACATAGCCTGGGAGTATCTCAGGGGAGTGACAGCCCTGCAGGCCTGGTGCTAGTCTCCTGGCATCTCCTGGGATTTTGCAGTCTTGCGTGTCTTGCCAAATAATGGCAGCTGGCATGGCCACAGACTCCCCTAAGGCTCTTGTTGCTCCCTCCCTCCTAGTCCATGCCCAGAGAGTGCCTTACCTACCTGCCTTACCACAAGCGTGGTCCCACAAGCTTTGACTGGGAATGTGGATTAAAAAATAGCACTGGTAGGGAAGGGCCTGGGAGTTTCATTTGCTAGTAATTCTCTTTTTCCAATTCTAATCTCTTATATAAATGTTACAATCCAAACACAAACCAGCAGGATTGCATCCTTTAGGAGAAGATTGCCAAACAGCTTCAGAGATATTTCCATTTGTGACGAGACATTAATTGTAAATGTGGTGAAATCTCTGCACCAGGAGGTGCATATGGTGGAGGTTGCTTTAAAGTACAGGCTGAAAATGGTAGACACATGGGGAGACCGCATTTATGTGGAGAGTATGGAAATGTATTTGAAGTTCATTGTCTACCAGGAAGATAAATGAGCATATTCATGGAATCATAGAATGATTTGGGTTGGAAGGGACCTTAAAGATTATTCAGCTCAAACCCCCCTGCCATGGGCAGGGACACGTCCTACTAGATCAGGCTGCCAAGGCCCCATCCAACCTGGCCTCTAACACCTCCAGGGATGGGGCATCAACAGCTTCCCTGGGCAACCTGTGCCAGTGTCTCACCACTCTCATCATGAAGAATTTCTTCCTCATATCTAATCTAAATCTTTCTCCCCTCCAATTTATAGCCATTCCCCCTAGTCCTATCACTACGTGCCCTCGTAAAAAGTCTCTCTCCGGCTTCCTTGTAGGCCCCCTTCATGTACTGGAAGGCCCCTATAACATGGCCCCAGAGCCTTCTCTTCTCCAGGCTCAACAACCCCAATTCTCTCAGCCTGTTCTCATAGCAGAGGTGCTCCAGCCCTCTGATCACCTTTGTCAAGCTTCTCACCACTCAGCACCTCCAAGTCCTTCTCTGCCGGGCTGCTCTCAATCACATCATCCTCCATCCTGTACTGAAACCGTGAATTGCCCCAACGGAGGTGTAGAACCTTGCACTTGGCCTTGTTGAACCTCATGAGGTTCACACAGGCTCACTTCTCCAGCTTGTCCAGATCCCTCTGGATGACATTTTGTTGTTCTGCACTACTCAGCTTGGTGTCATCTGTAAACCTGTTGAGAGTGCACTTGATCTCGCTGTTTATATCATTGATGAAAATATTAAACAGCACTGATCGCAGTATAGACCCCTGAGGGACACCACTTGTCACAGATCTCCATCTGGACATCTAGCTATTGACCACTACTCTCTGAATACGGCCATCCAACCAATTTCTTAGTCACTGAACAGTCCACCCATCAAACCCATATCTCTTCTCTCTAAGAAGGATGTTGTGGGAGACCATGTCAAAGGATTTACAGAAGTCCAGACAGGTGACATCCGTTGCTTTTCCTGTGTCCACTGTTGTGGTTACCCCATCATAGAAAGCCACTAGGCGGGTCAGGCAGGACTTACCCCTAGTGAAGCCATGCTGGCTGTCATATTGCATATGAACTGCTCAATTAAGATCAATTAAAGTGCTATCCCTTTGCTCAATACCTGGTCAAAAAGATCAGGGAAACTACAGAAAATGTGAACCCAATTCTACTCTCATCAAGCTATGTTATTTGGCTTATACTCATGCAAGTGTGAACAATATTAATTCAACAAACGAAAAAGCATCTGTCAACTCAGGTCCTTCAGACTGGTGTGTGCTTGCTGGTGGGGTAGAATAAAGCCTAGCTCTCTTGTCAAGCATCATCCTGGTCTTTGAATGAGTTTTCTGCTGCCTTGTCCTCCATCTTAGATGTCCAGCTGGTTCAAAATGAACTCCTTTTGCCTGGTGAAAGCTGGAAAGGGGAGCAGAATATGTCTAACATTTACTTTCTTTGAGATTGCTAACATTTTTCCTGTTCAATTAAAAAAACTCTTGCCTTTGTAGAAATTATCTATCTGCCCAGTGGTGAAGAGGAGGTGCTGGTGGACTCATACTTCTGTTGTGTGTCAAGAAAAGAGGTCTTCCTAATACTTAAAAGGTTATGTTCAAGACTCAGTCAGTCAACTAATGCGGAACTCAACACCACCCAAGGCAAATGCCAGAACAGCTTTGTAGCTCGACTGCAGCTGAAGGTTACTGGCGGGGGCATTCAAATGTGCTGAGAGGTTACACCGAGTATATTAAGGCTATGGCAGCTGCCAAGGTTTCATTAGCTCCAGGAATGCCCCCCTCCCATGTTTCATCTTCCACCCGCTCCCCTGACCCGTGCATGCAGCGTAGGCAGCATGCTACCCACATTGTTAGTGTAAGGAATGGTTCTCTCAAATCACACTGCCACTGCTGGAGTCACGGGGCAGTGCAGCTCTTACCAACAGTCAAAAGGAATTTGCGGACTGGCTCTTGCTGCTAGATGATGACCCAGATACTTGGCGGCCCACTGGAGCCATGTCATTGCTTATGATCCTGTGTTTTCTGTTGGTGATTGGGTGAGCTGCTGTATGGGCATGCTGTTGATTGCTTCACTCTAGTCCTTCAGGCACAAGTGCTTCTGGAGCAACAGGCATGTGTAGCAGGCATACCCTGGATATATGCCAGGGATATAGCCTGGACAAGCCTTGCCTTGTCTTGCCTTGCAGCATGCTGAGCATTCCCCTCTACTAGCTGTGGTGTGGCCTCTGGAGGATGAGGCAATTCCCCAGGTCCATCAGACCAGAATTGACAGAAGGCTTGTGCCAGGTGCAGCAGGTGAAGCAGCACCTGATATCTGCCCCATTGCTTGATGGGGCAGACCAGCTCTGGCTGCTTGCTGAGGCTTAGTGCTCCTCAGTGGGGAGTCCTTGAAGCAGCTGGTCCTTCCCCATAACCTCCCACACACAGTCAGGGAGATTGCAGCTGAGGGGCACTCACTGTGCTAGGAGACATCAAGGCTGCCTGGAGCCTTTCCATCTCCAAAAGCAGCAGCGCTGCCCAGACCCCAGTGCCCCTGCGCAGGCTGTACCTGCCCAACATGTCAGGCCAGCTGCCTTGGAGGCAGTTTCCAAATGGCAAGTGCAAACACAGGGCAGGTTCTTGACAAGACTCTGCTTTCAGGTCTGCTGGTTATTATCCTTGCAGGAATGGACCCAGAAGAGGTGCATCTGCAACCTCGTACCCAGGCTTCTCTCCCAAACTCCATGGAGCTGCAGGCTTCCTTCAGAAAAGGTTGCCCCTTCCCCTGAATTCATACATGAGGGGAATCAGCTACAATAGTTTGGGTGTTTAAAAAAATATACTGGAGATCACCTGTGTGTTGTGAATAGGGTAAGTCATAGAATCATAGAATCATTAGGTTGGAAAAGATCTTTGAGATTATCAACTCCAACACTTTGTATGAAATCAAAATATTAGTACTTATCATTAGGAGTACTAAGGGTTTACCCAGGTTTCTGGCACACTGATTGTTTGGTAAAGGACTGATTCTGATGTGTCAGCCAACCCTTTCCTTCTGGCAGCCTTCCTCAGGCCTTTGACCAGATTGCTGTGTGGGGTTATCATATGGGGTGAGATCCAAGATGTGGTGAGGGGCAAATTGCAGAGAGGAAGTACCCTGTGACACATAATGTGTGATGACTTAGAGAAGCAGAACTGTCTCACTCACAGAGAGTCTATAATACAAGTGTATTCTTGCACTTTTCCCATTTCCTCACACTGGACCTACCTGTTCTTACCTGACTGCATACATACTAGAAAGTGAGAGACCATGAACACGATGTCTGTGTTGTTAACTTAATGCGAATAGCTTAATAGCTTTCTTTTCTAAATTTTGCAAAAAATGCCATCTGCTTTTGGCCAAGCTAGAGTTTTCTTTTCCATTTTCTGTAAAATAAAGGTAATCATAGTTTTTTACCTTGCTTTGGGTTGCAAGTTGCAAAGTATTGATATTTAAGAAATATCGAGATTTTCAGTGCTGGAGGACATCCGAGAAGAATGAAGTATTGCTATTGCAGGTGTATTTTTACCATTGTTATGCATTCCATATTCTGTTATTATTCTTATTAATTCAAACGTGCATGGAAAATGCATTCCTGTTTTTATACAAGCCACAAAGCATGAAGAAGATAAATTGCTTTTTTTATTCTGAAACTCAAGAGATCATTTTGTCTTTAAGTCTGAAACCCTCCAGCACATTCAGGCACCTCACCATTTTTCTCAGTGGAAACCAGCGTAGTGATCCTGAAGTGAAGATCATTGCACACTGGGCAGCAAGTGACTCATGACAGAGCTAACCTGAGCACGCTCAGGCCTGTGCAGTGCCACACTGTGTATGCAGCCTGGCTTCAGGCATGTGCTGCATGCAGATCCCCTGACCACGGGGAAGAACTCAGCCAGCTCTCCCTTATGGAGGAGCCCGCAGGCAGCTCTCACCCAGTACCTGCGATCCCACCACCTGCATGGCCTTGCCTTTATTGAACAGTGCGGCAAGACGTTCTCATGCAAACGTTGTTTCTGTTTGACCATAGACATGATAAATAGAGCTCTTTCCTTATGTAAAAATCTTACAATACCCTGAAAGAACAAAAGGGGAGAATCTCTCTTATGTCTGCATGACGTGCTGCGTGTGGGTTGGAGCCCCTACATGCTACACTGCTTAGGGTTCCCAGCACTTAAAGGGATGTAAGTTTATCTATGCTATTCTCTTCTCAGAACATTAGCTTTGATAAATAGAATCACAGAATCAGAATAGTTTGGGTTGGAAGGGACCTAAAAGATCATCCAGTTCCAACCCCCTGCCATGGGCAGGGTCATGTCCCACTAGACCAGGCTGCCCGAGGCCCTGTCCAACCTGGCCTCGAACACCTCCAGGGATGGGGCAGCCACAGCTTCCCTGGGCAACCTGTGCCAGTGCCTCACCACTCTCATAGTGAAGAAATTCTTCCTTATGTCTAGTCTAAATCTGTGCCTCTCCAGTTTATACCCATTGCCCCTAGTCCTTTTACGACAAGCCTTTATGAACAGTCCCTCCCTAGCTTTCTTGTAGGCCCCTTTTGGGCACTACCATTTTTAATGATAGCTTTTGTAATGCAAGTGCCTTTCTTACTGGAATCATAAATGGACCAGCACCTCCTACTGCAAAACTTTTGGCACAGTCAGCAGGTCTCAGTGAGAATTGTCTTTATGGAGAAAGAATAAAGGAAAAAAAAAAAAGAGAAACTCCTCCTGGCTGGCCCCTCACAAATCCATAAGGGATATTTGCAAGGTGTTTACCCCAGGCATTTTCCTCACTGGGTTTAGAAACTGAGGAAGAATTATCAGAATGCCCTTTACCAGCTGAAGCATTTGCTGCCTGAGGAAACAGAGGGCAGGGAGAGAAAAAAAACTCAGGAGGTTTTGTGCCCTCTTTGGTTGTTGTTAACATACTTTCAGCCAACGCAGAAAGACCTGCATGAGCTACTGGTGCAGCTCTGTACCACAAACAGCAAGCTGCAGTGCCGGTGCCTGCCATACAACTGCCTGTGGTTCAGGCATCTCTGCTGTGGTGACCTATGCTACAAGTGCCTGTGGCACAGGCAGCCATGGTGCATGGGGCACGTGGGGCAGCCCAGGACAGGCACCACTGAGGCATGAGATTTTTTCAGGGGGATGAATGCTGGTACGAGTACCACTGATTCTCTAGTGAAGACAAGTAGACAGAAGGGTCAGAGGATGAGTGCAGCAACAGCATTCTGTTTGGTCACTAGTGATTCACAAAGCCATTCCCCCTTGTCCTATCACTACATGCTCTCATAAAAAGTCTCTCTCAATCTTTCTTGTAGTCCCCTTCAAGTACTGGAAGGTCATTATAAGGTCTCCCCAGAGTCTTCTCTGGGCTGAACAGCCCCAATTCTCTCAGCCTGTCCTCATAGCAGAGGTGCTCCACCTCTCCCATCATCTTTGTGGCCCTTTGATACTTGTTTTAATCAGAACACTTGATTTCCCTACCAATGCCAAAGCCCTTCTGCCCCTAGATGTGATACTGTGATCCTTACACATAGCTGGTGTGAGGTGAGAACACAACAAACACTTTCTAAACAAACACTTTCTAAACAAATATGTATTTATTTTTTAAAAAAAAAAATAAGAGTTACACTTCCACCAGAGGTTTCTTTGTAGTCAGAATGCCCTTCTCAAACAGGAGCGTGGTTAGAGAAATCTTGTCCTCCAAGGTTTCACATGGCAGGGTACCCACACTGACATAGTTTGGATAGGAAGAGAGGAGAAACTCAATACTGTCTGTATACTCAGGATCAATCTCAAGGAACTTGGGCTCTTCTTCGTGATACACTCTTGAATTTTCTGTTGTGTAGTACAGCATCACACCTGCTTCTTCATTACACAACCTAACAATGGCATGGCTAAGGAGACAAACTTCTGTGTCTTTTGTTATCAGTATATCGACATCACGAGGGCCTCCATCTTGCCAGCGGGCCGGGAAGCCATACATGCTCCGCGCCTTTTCACTTTCTGTAAGCACCGGGGGGAGACAGTCATGAAGAAATGACTTGGCTCTCTGATCCACGGCAGCATCAATGGGTGCATAGTCTACAAGTTTCTTTATCAGGCTCTGCACCTTCTCAATGAAGGCTGTTCGGAGAGTGTCAACTGCATCCGAGTTGGCAACCCCCATGTACCTCAGGTAGTCCATGGGAAGACCTTTCCGATACTCCACATCTTCCTCCAAGGCCATCTGCAGAGCAGCTGGGAGGAGCTTTTCCAGGAGGTCACCCCAGGTATTCCTCTGGTAGGAAGACACGGTGATGTGCAGCGAGTGTGCGTCGGGGAGACAGTCACCCTGGTGGATAAAGCCACGGGGAAAGTACAGGAGATCCCCGGGCTCCAGCACCGTCTCCAGCACAGGCTCACCAAGCTCAGCCTGTGTGAAGTTTGGGCTCGAGAACCGGGGCAGCACCTCGGCGTCTGATCGGGGGCCGTAGACACGCCAGTGCTTCTTCCCCTCCAGCTGCAGTACGAAAGCCTCGATGTCATCATAGTGCGGGGCAAAGCCCTGTGTCCCCGGCGGGGTGAGGTACACGTTGGCCCCGGCCATGCTCCCGAAATGTTCCTGCAGGATGGACAGGAGGTGCCACACGGTGGGGGAGAAGGCCTGGGGGCACAGGAGCCGCAGGGAGCACCCGTTCTGGTAGAAGTCCCAGACGACGGCGGGCAGGGCGGGGCCGCTCGGGTTGTGGGTCTCCCGCACGCCCTCGGCGTAGCTGGTCACGTCCAGGTGGGAGCCGAACCGCACCGCCCCGCTGCGCAGCGCCGCGTCCAGGTCTGCCGTGGAGAAGAGCCCCGCGTAGTACCCGGGGTCACCGCGCCGCACCAGCAGCGGCGCCTGCTCCCAGCGCCGCACCGCGAACTCCTCGGGCCGCACCGGCGCCAGCAGCCACCGGAACAGCTCGGCCGCCCGCCGTCGGCTGTCCGCCACCTGCCCTAGCCTCCGCAGCAGCGCTGCCGCGCCGCCCTCCCCCGCCGGGCCGCCGGGGCTCGCCGCGGGGCCGTGCTGCCGCTTCGCCTCAGGGCTCCCGCCCGGCGCCTTGGCCCGCGCCACGGGGCTGAGGGGCGCGGCGGCCACCGGTGGCGGGGCCACCGGCGGCGGGGCCTCCGCCTGCGCCCCGCTGCCCGCCGCGCCGCGCCTCGCTCGCGCCCTGGCCCGCTTCCCTCCTGCGGGCAGCGGCGGCCCGCGGCGGCGGCGCTCCAGCCGGCCGGCCCCAGCCTCAGCCGCTCGCCGGTACACCGAGAGCGCTGAGAGCCGCCCCGGCCGCCGCCGCTGCTCCACCACCCCGGCTGCCGCCATTGCCGCCTCCGCCGTGGCTGCTTCCGCTCCCTCGGCCGCTTCCGCTCCTGCCCGTCCCGCCCGTCCGGCTGCTTCCGCCCAGGCCTCGGGGCGCGCTGGCGCCTGGACTGAACAGCGGTGGGGTCTCCCGCAGGAGGGAGCGCTGGTGACGCGGTGTGGAGTGGAATGTGCCTCCTTGAAGGTGTTCAGTGCCAGGTTGGATGGGGTCTTGGGCAGCCTAGTCTAGTGGGATGTGACCCTTGTCATCGTTCCCGGTGATAATGTACCAGGGTACGTTATCTTTGCTTTCGCTCCGAAAGAGGAAGGGTGAGGCGGCTCCGCTAGGAACTGATGTCGGTCTGTGTGAGCCCTGGCTGGAGGGCTGGAGGCCCTGAGTGCGCTCTGAGCACGTGCAGAAACGGTTTCCCGAAGGGATACTGTAAGGCTGTGCTTTTGGATAGCGTGCAGTGACTCTGCAGCCTGATGAGGTGAGCTGAGGCAAGACTTATTGATAAGGTCTTGCTGCACAAGTAGGAGCAATCCAAGTTGGATGGAGCCTAGTTCTGGTGTGCCATACCTCCCTTTTCCTTTGCTGTTAGTGGAGATATCAGGCAGAAGGCGGTACGTCTCAGAGAATCCTAAACCCCAAAAGACTGTGTTGTTTCATGTGGTGTGCCGGTTTTTTTTTTTGCCAAATCCACTAACCACCTAGTACCTTCGCAGATGTATCTGGAATCCTCCACAAGAAGGATATGGAGCTGTTGGAACGGGTCCAGAGGAGGCTACAAAGATGAGCAGAGGGCTGGAGCACCTTCCATATGAGGACAGACTGAGAGAGTTGGGGTTGTTCAGCCTGGAGAAGAGAAGGCTCCGAGGAGACCTTATAGCGACCTTCCAGTGCCTGAAGGGGCTACAGGAAAACTGTGGAGGGGCTCTTGATCAGGGAGTGCAGTGATAGGACAAGGGGTGATGGTTTTAAGCTGAAAAAGGCGGAGATTAAGATTAGATATTTGGAAGGATTTTTTCCTGTGAAGACGGTAAGGCACTGGAACAGGTTTCCTGGGGAACTTGCAGATGCCCAGTCATTGGAGCTGTGCAAGGCTAGGTTCTATGATCTTTAAGGTCCCTTCCAATCCTAACTGTTCAATGAAACTATGAAAGCATTGTGTTTAAACATCTGAAAACCACATCTTAAAACAGAAAAGAACCTGTGATGATATCAGGTACTGGAAGGGTACGTGAAGGGGCTACAGGAGAGCTGGGGAGGGACTGTTACAAAGGCCTGTAGTGATAGGACGACAGATAATGGCTATAAACTGGAGAGGGGCAGATTTAGACTAGACAAAGGAAGAATTTCTTCACTGTGAGAGTGGTGAGGTTCTAGCACAGGTTGACCAGGGAAGCTATGGAAGCCCCATCCCTGGAGGTGTTCGAGGTCAGGTTGGACAGGGCCTTGGGCAGCCTCGTCTGTGGGACGTGTCCCTGCCCGTGCTTGGAACTAGAAGATCTTTAAGGCCCCTTCCAACCCAAATGATTCTATGATTCTGTGATCTATGATCTACCATCTATGATCTATGTTCTTTCTCCCTCTCTTTTAGGCCTGAAGCTTCCCAGAACAGTGTCAGCAGGGTTGAGGCTGCTGGGGCAGCCTGAGGGCTGCTCTTCACTCCCAGAGCTTGCTGCTTCTACCTACAAAGCTTTGCTGGAAGGTAGAGAACAGACCAGCAAGACTCAGGTCGTGACAAATGTGCAAAACTATAGGGGTTTGTATTGTCAGACTGTGTTGATGCTTTTCTGGTCAAGAACAAGCTGTAGTACAAAACATTCAGTATGTAGTACTTCTGTGAGAAAAATCTTTGCTGGACTCCAGTCATACATGGGAGTGGATTTTGCATGAGCACGTCATCTCTGGGGGCTGCTGTGAGTCTAAAGCATTGAACCGGAGCAGCTGTCCAGGTATGCTGGACACCCTCTGGCTCACAGCGGTGTCATTTGCCTCTTGCAGTGTGGTGTAATAGATTTATTAGGCCCTGTGAAAGGCAAAATAAGCTTGTTTTTTGCAAAAAAGAGGGGTTGGCAAAGGGAGCAGCTGACAACAGACAACTGAATCTGGTAAAACAGATAGATTGGGTAGTGGTCCCACATTCATATCAATGAAGTGGCACCTGGGGTAAGACAAAGGCCTCGCAGCCTGGTGTTACTTCAGATATAAATAAAGACATCCCTTTTATTTGGGGAAGAAAAAATGACCACTTTATGTGACAGATGGGTCTATGTGCCTGGACCTCTTTTCCTCCACCAAGAAGAAATGTCTCGGTAAGAATTGTGCACCTCTGACTGCATCTGATGTTCCCCTGGGAAAATAACTACTTAAGTTTTTGCTGTTACTTGCTTTATATCTAATCGTTAACCGGTTATAAGTGTTTAAGGGCTAACACAGCAGTGAATTCATCATGTCAATCCCAAATTTGTTTTAATCTGTCACTTGAATTAAACCACTGACTGCCTCCAGTGCTGGGAAATTGCTGCAATCCACACTTATTAACCCTGTGAGTACCAGTCTCTAAGGAAACTCTCACAAGTAACTGGATTCTGACTTGTGGCAAAAATGCATATAAGTACGCATATGTAACCCTTCAGTCATAAACCGTCGACCAAGTCTGAGACTAGAATTGGATCCAGCCACACCCAGTCTTCTCTTTCAGATGCTGAGAAAGCAAGAGGGTCCATCTTGAACCTCATTACTTGATGAGATGCCCTCCTTAGCAACCTGTCAGAATCTCACCTGTTTAACATGGCATGTGGCTTCACACAGCATCTTAAATGAGCAGCTGACATTCACAATTTGGGCGCAGAAATAATGAGTTAGGTTTAATGATGATGAGTTCAGCTGTAAAGTCTTAATTCCAGAACGCATGCAGGCGTCGCAGGGGGCTTGGTCCCGTCGCAGGGGGGTTGGAGCTAGATGATCTTTAAGGTCCCCTCCAACCCAAACTATTCTATGATTCTATGATCTTAGAGGTTTAAGGTTTTTGAATTGCCTTAAGAACAATGGCAATGAGCCTCGCATCCTGTCACTGCTATAAGTGGCCAAGGCCCATTTTGTACATACAAAACTATTTTAGTTTTGGAGGTGTTTTTCTGACAGGGTTCTGCCAGCACAGCCTTTGCAGCCCAAGCTGTGGGAAAGGCGACAGCAAACAGTGGTCCTCATTGTACCACGATGGTTTTGGCTCCAAGAGCCGAATTTTAGACGTGCGTGGGCAGGGCTTTGATGTCTTGCGCAGCCTCGGCTTTGCCAGCAGGGGGCAGAGCCGGTCAGTGGGAAACAGGCGTGGAAGTGGGCATCGCACTGCCCTGGCAAGGTGGCTGGCATGGGTGGGGTTTAAAACAAAGAGGGTAGGGCAAGCTGTCCGTGAACTTGACTGAAAGAGAAGGGAAGGGCGAACTCTCTTTTCAATTAATTCTTTGTTTCCCCAAGGTTAAGCCTTGCTTACCAGAATAATCTTATCTGCTGAAATGGTTTCAGTGGAAGGGGGCCCTTAACTAAACCAAGATGCAGGCACTTTGGAATATGGTAGAAGTTAGGCTACTGTGTGCTTTAATTATACGTGGCACGAATAAATAGGCTTGGGAGGCGGAAGGCCTTTGAAAAATCTGAGCATCTGGGTTGTTATTTATGTTAGTGTTTAATTTACTCAAGTAGGAAGAAGCTGGGCCGTGTACACAGAGCCTGACCCGGGTTACACCAGATGCCTCTAATGACTGCAGCAAAGCTACTCTGGATGTTTACCACTACGGCAGGTTCAAAGACTCATTCAAGGGCTCTGGTCTTTGTATGGATGCCACCTTCTACTGTTGAGAGACAGGTGATTGATGTTGAGTTTTTGGTCTTTTGGGGTGTATAACTAAAGTGTCAGAGTGAAGGACTGAGTGGGAAATAATAGTGTTGAAATCTCTATAACAATAAAATGTGTTGATAATTTAGCCTTTCTAATAGTAAATGCTTTCAAGATTAAAGAACGGTGCTATTTTTTTGCGTGACACAAAAAGGGTTTTGACCTAAGGCAAAACCAGAGAGCTTCAGTATCACTTAGGGAGTACTCAGATGGTTGTCTAGGAATAGCCACAAGGTCTACGTGCTGTTTTCATTCTTTGTCCAATATTTCAAGGGAATTTGTCGTAAAGAGAGCAGTGTCACGTACAGCTCTTTAAATAAACAAAAGGAAAGTAGCACAGATCTCTGAATGATTAGGTGGTCCCCAGCTGCTGCTCACATAGGCAGAGTAGCAACTGGAGGTTCAGTTAAATTTCTTAATTAGAATTTAGCACAAAGTTACTCAGATTTTATGAGCATACAAGCTGCATTGCCAAGAGCCACATACATTTCATTTAAGAGGACATAAAAAATGTGGTGAGAACAAATTATTAAAAAGCCACAAGTGACTTCAAAAGAAATGAGTAAACGGCACCTCAAAGAGATGTCGGATTCATTTGATATTTTAACCTTATGCCATTCCCTGTTTAAATAATGGAAATCTTGAGTTTAAAGAGCAGTTCAGATAAGTCCTGATCCTGCAAAGCCATGAACAGTCTTCACTAACAAGTGGAAAGGGCAAATTCTCTGTGTATTGGATACTTGGTTGTTCACTGCCATGCAATCTGCTCAGTACTTTGTATTCCCAGCAAACTGTTAATGTAAACCAGTCACTTTTAGAAAGCTAAACCAAATTTAATCCCTTTTCTCATTATTACTTTGCTGGCAACCTTCCTTTTGCACTGTCAGTTTTGTTCTCCTGCCAAAAACAATACCCAGTAAAGAAAAAGAACATTTCAGGCCTTCGCTAACAGGTTTTTTTAGCTGACAATCTTACTTATACAGCCTAGTGACATCGAGTGTGTCATCACTGGAAGGACACTAGGCTGGATTGTGAAGCCCGCTCCTCGTGAAAGCCATGAAGTTCACTGCCAGATAACAAGACTGAAAGCTAATTCAGGAACTGTGTCTCAAGAGCTATCCTCTGGCTCCCCTCATCCAAGTGAATACACTCACTCACTGAAGCATCTCTTGGCAGAGATTTTGGCCTCTGTCCAGCTGTTTCTCTCTTCTTCGGGATTTTCTTATTCAGTGACTGGTTGTGGTTATCTTGTACACAGAACCCCACTAAGAAAAGAAACCTTCCTTGGCCAGGAACAGTCCAATTAAAACAAATTTATAAAAACAATAATTACAAAGTCCAGTCCTCCATATGCAATTATCTTTTGCAGGGATTTGGAAGCACAAATATTTTCTTTAGGCCTGTGTGACACAAAACCACATATTTGGTAAGTTAAAACTGAATTTACATAACATATTTGAGTAGGACACTTGACTGAGCTTACCCCTTGACGAGGCATGCATACTTTGAAAGCATTTTGAAATAATTTTATGAGGGTTTTTGTACTCTTAATAGATGCCATCTAACATTTGGTAGCACTGAGCAGATACCATCTGCAATGACTAAATACAAAGCTGCAGACTCCGAGGCTCCAGTCTTGTTGCTTTTCAGCACGAGAGCAGTGAACGGCCATGAAGGCAAAATTCCCATCCTAAAATGAAAGCAAAGAGAACCTGAATGAAGCATTTGCCCCGCAGCATTAATCACATCTAGACAACTCAGGCAGAAGGTATAGTTGAGTAGTTCCTTCATGCATCATGTGTCTTGTGCTAGAGAACATTCTTTTGATGGGCACAGACCATGTCCCTTGACAAGCTGTTTTGGTGATGCTTTTCCATGGAAGAAATATTTTAAAGGATTCTTGTTATTCACATCCTTTCTGTATTAATGATGGCAACTGCATAGCTTTGTTTGTTAAATATATTTATGCCCACTATTTCAAAATGAACAGATAGCTGTGCTAATATATAGCAGCACCATTCAACGTCTGCTTCTTCTGTAAGTTTCTCATTTTCAGAAGCCTTACAAAAGACTTTATCTTTTATTTCCTAGAAAAGCAACTTATAGTGAAGTTTTTCTGAAGTACTCTGACATTGCTTGCTCACCTCTGATGCAGCACTACCAAGATGGAAATACTGTGCAAAACAGGATGTCTTGGTTTAGCAACCACATTGTACGGGTCTGCTCAGAGCATGATAGGAGAATGCCTGCATGGTACTTGCTTATTCACTTCCCGAGGCAGATTTGTATTGCTACCAGACAATGTGGCACCTTCTAGAAGTATTTTTTAATATTTTCAGTGCTCATCCACGCATAAAACCTTCTACCATTTTTCCTGTACTGTCAAAAAGATGGAATTCTTCTTGGGTCAGCGCAGTTATAGCAGCATGAAAATGCTTATGTTGTAGTATTTCTACTGGTATGGCTTGTTCCTAGAAGGGATAATACTACAATGTTATTAGAGAAGGGAGATTTAATCACTGACATTGTTTTAGATAGCCAATAGCGGAGAAGGATGTTAAGCCTCTGGGTATCTACAGTGAGGCCATGGAGTTTGCATTATCGTTAGTGTGTGTGTAATACACTCTCAAGTCCTTAGGGGATAACGTACTATCCTGCTGTCCCACTGCGATCAGAAAGGATCTTAGCTAGGAAGGCATGGCTGACAGGAGTGAGTGGGCATGACAGGAACAGACAAGTCCATTAATCCTACCTATTGCCCACAGAGTCCTGTTCTCAGTCTTCAAGAAAAGGTGGAAAGGAGGAAGTTGGGTTGGGTTTCTTGGGTATGCTATGATGTCCCTCCCAATTATTTGTTATCCTTAAGGATTAAAGCACCTCAAAGCCTTGCTTCTGGTATAAGGCCCTGGAGAATTAATGTCTCCCCTCACATGGAAACTGTGGGAAGACTGACTACACAGAACGTGGCTTGGACCCACAGTGCAGCACAGCGAATGTGCAGTTTGCTGTGTTAGACGCCCAGCTTGCCTAGCTAGGTGACCGTTAGGATCACTTTCCTTCCCTTTCCCACCATAGCCCCCTTTCCCTTTGGTCACCAATGACTATATGGGCAGGTCAAATTAGGGAGAGATACAAACTGCCGAGCAGAGAACTAATAGTGGCCACAAATCCATTTAACTATCTAATAAATATTTGTAAAAGCTATATATAGCTGAAGCATACATTAGAACTTTATTTTACAATAGCATGTCCTGGTCTTTTCCTTGCCAGTCCTCAAATACTTTTCATTTGAAATAGAGCATCTTTATAATACAGGAATTGTCCCTTACAAATTAAGATTTAGGGCATCACATTTTATAAAAATTTGTGTCAGAAATCCAGAGATTGTGAGTAGGATGAAGAGTTACTCCAGAGCTGCTGGGAAAGCAATAATTCAGGACACATGCCAGGTCAGGAGTGTTTTCATAAAACCACAAGAGAACTTGGGACTGGTAAAAAGTCTTGTCTCTTTAGTCATTTTGGAGCATGTTTAGCTCAGACATAGCAGTGTCTTACTGCTGGCTGACAGCAGCGGTTTGAAAGTAATTGAGAAGCAACTGTGAGAGTAAATGCAGCTTTCCGAGCAGAGGGATGTGCAAAAAGATGTAAGGAGGAGGGAAGGCATCTTCTTCTTAGTTTAATCTGTGAACAAGGGATGAATCGGGGGTCAGACTATCAGTCTGAAACTCAGAGTCAATGTGATACTCCTACTTCTGCCCGAGCACCTCCTTTGTGAGCTTGGTAAACGCTTTTTGCACACAATGTTCTGAAATTCCCACTGATTTCAGTTGCTTTATTTTCTGGATCTTTGCCAGTTGACATTAAGGCCCACATTCCTTGTCGCTCTGTTTCTTTGCTTGATTCAGAAACAAAGAGGAGTGAGGGGGATGGCGCACGCAGGGAGAAGATAATGATGCAGAGAAACTTCATGTAATTTTTGCATTTTGATTTCCTGAGGGTTTCTTTCTGGTTTTGGTGGTTTGTTTTTTTTTTCGTCTCAATGCTCCGGAAACCGTTCTGGCTTGCATTTTGGACGAAGTAGCTGCTTGAAAGTCTGGTGAGGGGAGGCAGCTGTTGGAAATCTGTATCCTGGATCATGCATTCAGGCCCTGTGAACGCGGTCCCACGGGTTCTGCAGGCAGAGGCTTCCCCTGGGGAGCTTCCCTTGGAAGCGCAGCCTCCCTGCTGGATCCCACACCGCTTAGAAAAGAGGGGAGCGCTCACATTTCTCGGGCTGAAGGGAGGAAACCCGGGAACATTTTGCATCCCAGAAAGTCCTAATCATGGAGGTTGAGGCACAGCAGAGAGGAGCCTTCTCGCCTTTTCCCTGCAAGCCCTGCCTCGAGCTGGCGGAGGGCCGGTCTTAGCGGCACGTTTGGCTGCAGCCTCCGGGCGGCTTTACCGGAGGCAAACCCCGGGGAACTGTGTCCTCGTGGCAGGGGCTCCCGGGGGCGGGCTGCTCCCGGGGCAGAACCGAAGCTCCGGGATCCGGGGAGGGGGGGACGCGGGTTTGTGCCCCTCGGATCCGGCTGGCACCACCGGGAGCCTATCCCGGGGCTCGTCTCCCGCCGCTCCGGCCAATCCCGGCGGGGCGGGGCGGGCGGTGCCGGGCAGCTCCCCGCGCCGGCGGCCAATGGGATCGCGGCGGGGGCGGGCGCGGGGGCCGGAGCGGGGGGAGCGGCGGCGGCGGCGGCGGCGACGGGCGGAGGCTGCGGGCGGCAGGTGAGCGCGGCCGGGCCGCCCCGCGGGGCTCGGAGCAGGGGAAAAGGGGCGCCCCCCCATCCCACCCCACGGTCCCCGCCATCGGGGGGAGCCGGCCGCCCGGCGCTCCGGGGGGAGCGACCCCCGCGGTGCCACCGAGCTCTCCCGGGTTCCCATCGCCGGTTCTACCGGGCGCGGCGCTTTTGTATCGCCGCCCGCCCTGGGAAGTTGGGGATTCCCAGGAATCCGGGGCTGGGGGCGCCGCGGAGTTGGGGAGGGAGCGGGCTCCCACCCGGGATGGCGTGGGAAGGGTCCCTTGCTGCGGGCTGCACAAAGGAGCTCGTCCCGCGGGGATCGATGAGCAACAGCGTGCGGGGCGGGGGCCGCGGGCAGCGAGGAGTTAACGCGCGGCTCTGGCTCGGAGTGCGCTCTTTTCCCTTAATTGCGCTCACCCCCCTTTTTAACGCTCCCTTCACCTCCCTTTATTGCCTGGCGGAGGCGAGCGGCCTCGGAGGAGGCGTCCCTCGGCAGAGCGGTAACGCCGCGCTGCAGCCCCGCTCCGCGGCTCCGGTAGAGCTACGTAACCCGCTCGTTAAGGGTTTGTGGAACGTTATGGGAGACGTGCGTGTTGTCAGCGTTTCTTAATTCCGGAGTGCAGGTACTAATGACTGTTAACAATGCCTATCTGCACCCTTTAAGGGCTTTGTTTCGTTTTGCTTTGTTGTTGTGTTGTATTTTTTGATGTTCCTGCCTCTCCAGGCGGGCTCCCGAATGAGGAGAGTGGGTAAAATGGAAGGCACAGTCATTCTGTTTGGCTGCGATATTAGAATCGTAGAATAGTTTGGGTTGGAAGGGACGTTAAAGATCATCCAGTTCCAACCCCCCTGTCATGGGCAGGGACATCCCACTAGACCAGGCCACCCGTACTCTAGGTATGGCTTGGAGCAAAAAGTGTAAATATTTAAATAGATTCTTGACTCATCAGTTCTATTTGACTTAATGATCTATGGTTACTGCCAAAACGGTCTTTAGGATTATGCAGAAGTTAGTAGTTACCATAGAGAAACAGTACTGTTTTTATGCTCATCAGTGTGCGTTTTCCATTTCTTCATCTCTTGGCAATTCTCTGTGGAAATGCTGCTTTTTTCCCTTGCTGAAGAAATAGAAAATATTGTGAGCCAAGTCCAAAGAAAATGGATTTGAGATGTGTTCATTCTTGCCTGTGATTCTTAAACTCTTTTGATAGCCTGAGTTATCCTACAGTAAACTCTTTTTAATCTGTAATTGAATAAGGTGTTGGTTTCAAGACTCAGTCAAAACTCTGATTTACAGAACTCTAAACATAACACATCAAAGAATTTTTTTCTTCAAGTATACATGTGAAATGCAATTCAAATCAGCCATTTAAATCCTTATTAGCAGAAAACTTAATTTTCAGCCTGGGAATTACTTTCCTGCATTTATGACATCTCTTAAATGTGTGGAAATGAAGGTGCATGTTAACAGAGCAGGCAAGTTTGTTTGCTATCTTACCCTGGTGCTCTGAAACCCTCTGATTCTGTACTAGTAGTTGACAGCATTATGCATTTAAGAAAGGAAAAAACCCACCACAGAAACAAAGCAACAAAGCCACTCTGGGCTCTTAAAACTCACAAGACTTATAAGTATGTTGTAGTTTGATATAGCTGCTTGGTGTTGCAATAATCTGTAGGTACTTTACTTTCCTACCATAATGAGCGTGGTAAGATAAAACCTTTCTGAAGTGACAGTGAAAATCCTTGCACTTTTAATCACCTCTCCAGGAATAGGGGATATCAGGAAAATATATTGTTGTAGACTTTTTATTGCGTGTTCGTAAGAGCTTGTTATAGCACCGTGCAAGGTTCTTGAATTCCGCCCATAACTGGTTTTATTCCACTAGTAATCTTGGTGGAGCTCTATAATATTAGAAATAAAAAAATTGAAGTGCCCTAACACTATAGAACAGTAAATCTTCTGCACTCTAGGAAAGATACTTTACAGAGTCTTTCAGGCAAGAGATTCTCTTGGCAGCTTGATCTGGTGTGATTGCTGATTTTGGGGTCCTGTCTTCCTTATTGCACTCATCCTACAGATATGCTAGTGTTGCTCTTTCTGGAGAGTAGGGGTCAAAGGTTATTTATATTCTTATTTATTTTGCCAGCTCATCAAGCAAGCTTGGTTTAAACTAATGTGAAATTGTGGTCTTAGTCTTGCTTTTTGGAATTTATTTTGGTAAGTGAACATAGATTAAAATTCAAGATTACGCATTCAGTCCAGTTTTAATTTTAATAAGTGACATTGGAGCATATTGCTATTCTAAAGAATACCAAGTATAAACTTGGTCAAGCTAAGACTTAGCATGTCCTTTACAGTCATGTTATGACATTACCACCAGAGCAGCTTTAATTTCTCCAGCAGTGCTTTACCAAAAGAAGCTATTTTTCCATCAGTCCTTCTTTGCTGATCCAGCTGAAAACAGTGGTACAGAAAAATGTTAAGCTTCAGTTGGATCAGCTGCCTAAACTGTCTGACTTAATGGCTATGCAAAGTTTATTGCTCACATAGGAGGAGGCTGTGACTGCTCTTTTCTGAAGCAGCTCTATTTCAGCTTTTTGCCTGAGCTTGTCAAGAATCTTGGCGGCTTAAACTGGGTCGTGGTGGTCCTGCCTCCTTCTTGACTGTGCCTCTGCCCCTGCTAGCCAGGAAAGCCTTTGTGGCTGTGAGTTAAGCAAAGTCAGGGACTTAATCAGGCTGGTAATGAATTGCTTTTTTTCTTTGTTGGATTTTGGCTGGATCATGTTTCTGAACTTGGCTGACCATTCGGGTCAGGGAGTGGGAATGGGACTTCCTGTGGAAGTGAATGAGATAGGGAGTGGGAGATGGGCCCATAGTAGCTCTGATTTAAATTTCTTTGAGCTTTTCTGGAACTGTACCTTTCCATCAGTATGACTTGGGTTAATGAAGATCTATAACAAACTATTTTAAGGTGGCTTGGCTGATACAACCTCAAATAAATTGGAGAGTGTTCTTCCATTTTTCTCTGCTGGAACGTTGTGGGTAGTAGCAGCAGTGAGTGAAGGATGAGGAGCTAGGGATGGGCTTAGTGTGGTAACCTCACACTCGCACAGCTGCGTCTGAAGAGGAGTTATTCTCATTTTAGTTGTGGGATCCATCAAATGCCCATTTTGAACCGATGTTTTTTATAGTGTACAGTTTAAGCAGATGTTGTGTCATGAAGGAGAAAACTTTCCTAACAAGCAAGATCAGGAAGACTGTTCCACTGTGCAGGATGCAGTGGTTTTTTTTGTTGTTGTTGTTTTTTGGTTTTTTTTTTTTTACTTGGCCGAGATTTATAGACTTGCAAGTACTAATAGGCTGCCGTCAGTGTAGAATTATAAATGGTATTGTGTCATGTGTAACTGCATGTTCATCTAGAATCCTTTCAAGTGCAGGATATATCTGTGAAAACCTAAATTGCATTGTTCAGCATTTGTCCTTACAGAGCAGTTCTTTGCAGAGTCCTGGTATTACGTAGTTATCATGTGTGGTGGCTTAAAGATGTTTCTAAATAGTAATCTGTGTCTTCAGTCACAACTGTATCTGCAGATACAGAAAGTGTGTCAGGACAATGATTTATCTATGAGACACTTGCTCAACAAGGAATACAGATACTAAAATGTAAAAGTGCTCTTGAGGAAAATGTGAAGCTGATTATTTCAGTTTCAGGGTTGATAACAAGCTCTTGGCTTATTTAAGGGCTGAGTTTGTAGGTTTCTTGGATATTTTGCTGGTGAGCTTTGATATTGAAGCCAGAACCAAAGTTACTAGATTTCTTCATACTGGTGCACTTGTCCAGAACTACTCTTACTATATGCTAAGTGTTTGTAATCTGAATGTGACCACTCTTATTCAGTTTATTTTTCTAGGGAGAAACCCCCAAACCTTAAGGGTCTCTCTTTCCTTCTACTTTGTGTTGTTTAAACTTGATTAGTGCAGCTCAAGCCTGTGTCAAAGCTCCATGCTCGGCAATGAACTGATTTTAGGCTGTTAAAGAAGCTGGTTTCCATAATTCACCAGGACTAGAGATACCTTGGCTTTTCCAAGGCAATGCAGTTTGCTGATGGGCACCACTGAGCATATTGCTGCCAGGCTCACCAAATTACTCAGTTTGCCTAGCAAGCCAACACTTAGTGCCTGTTAAGTGCTTGGATCTTCACTTAGCTGATGTAGTTCTGTGTTGATTTAAGATGTTGAGTTAGGAGAGTCCGCTTTCAAAGGCATTCATTCATCGACTGCTGAAGTAAAAATCTGTGGAGACATGGGAATTTGTTTCCTGTGTGGAGGAACGACACAAATAGAAACCCGGATCACAGTTCAAATAGGCCAGATCTAACTTCTGTTTAGTGACTAATAATAAAAGTGTTGGATTTGTATTTTTACTTTGTATGCACAGTGTGAGGGGAAAAACAAGCATGATCCTTCCTTCTAGATGTGTTTAAGAGGAATCTTCTAATTTCGTTTTTGGAATTTCTTCTGTAACATGGTAGCCTTGGACCGTTTTGTGTGAAGCAAATAGCCAAGTACTGTAGTGCCATGAAACTTAATTGCTGGCTTGGCTTTTTGCTCTATATTTGTTTCTTACTCAAAGCAGTAATCAAAATTCTGTGGAAAATAATTAGTGGGTACTTTTTCTCATGAAAAGACGGTACTAATTTGGTTTGTGCAGGTTGCTGTAACTGCAGGGCTGCAGAGCTCTATAGGCTGTGCTTTGGGGGTCATAGCTGGCTCACATCTTGGCAGTAGGGCAGAAGGGTTTTGCAGCTTTTGCTACTGCTTTACTAATATGCCTTTCTAAAGCATATACTTTTTTTTTTTTGGCTTTGTATTTAAAGGCTGGCTATTTTATCGTCTTAACATGATATTTCTGCTGACTGTTTTTCATTTATAAGAATGAGATCTGATGCTGTTTCCAGAAATCTTGCGAGGCTTAATCTGCTTTAAAAAGACCGAGGAAAACTTACCTGTCATTAAATGGTACTAGTCAAAGCTTAGTGCTTTGTGCTGGGCTGGGGCTCCTGCGTGGGTTCTTCCTTGTTGTCCTGATCAATGCAAAGTCTGTGTTTATGTCAAGTCATTGCCTTTCAGATTGAAACATCTGTCATCTGTGTGTCAAATTACCTAATCCAGCCTGAAAATATCATGTATGAGAATTAGTGCATGGTTTAAGGTCTTACGTAGACCAAGTTTTGTAGGATTCAGTGGTTGTGATATTGGTTTTGCTTTTTGTGTTTTAGCAGAAATTTATTGATATAGTGGGTTTTTGGGGTTTCTTTTTCCTATTAACTGGCTTTGACCATTATCAGAGGTTAATTTAATGTTAGCACTCAATTTTGCTTGTCTATAAATTTTGATATTTCTGTATAGGTTACAGTGTGTACATTAAAAATATCTTGCGTAAGGTGCTCTTTCTTTAGCTGGATTTGCACAGAGTAGCTTTTAAAGAGTGTTAGGACATGCGTGTACATATCTGTTTACACATTAGGATTGCTCACTGTTTTTTTGAACGATATGAATTTTGTTTAAAGTTTGTTTAAAGCACCTCTCAGCTGTGCTGTGTATGGGTTTTCCTACATAAAGAAAGTAGCCTGTGAAAAGCCAGTCAGTCTTTGAGCAACAGGGCAGCCCTGTGTATTTCTCTTAGCTTGGTAGCAGAAAGCCAGCCTCATGCTAGGAAATGAAGGACTGCGATTCAATCGGCCTGTATCTCTTTGCCACGATATTTATCAAAAGATTCCATAAAATAGTTGTTTTTATAGCAGCTTTTTCATAGTCAATGGTATATTTTTTAAATCTAAACTGCGCCTTAGATGAAACTGGCAAATAGAAGAGTTTCACTGAATGCTCTGTCAGACTCTCTGCATGTGTTATGGTTAGGTGCAACATACTAGTAGCAGGACAGGGATTGCTTAGAATTTCGTTTAAATGTCTGTAGTAGGATTATGTGGCATAATTTTGTTCAGGTTTTATTTTGTCTGGGCAAAGTCTTACCTGCTAGCTTAAATGTCCTAGAGATTCCTCCGCCAGACTGAGGTGAATGGGATGGTAACTAAATTATTTCTGTGCTGCCCCCAGGAATAGCACAGTAGTATATCGAGATAATTTTTAGGTTTTCTCGTTTTACTAACCTGAATATTTTGTGTCTTGGATTTTCATAAGAAATACTCAAAGTCTTTGTGTGTTAGCCTCCGGTTATGGTTGTTGTTATTTTTTCTCTCAATACTGCAATACAAATACTCATAATTGTTCAAAGGCATTAAAGGAAAGCCTGTAAGATTGGCTTGGCACAACCTTCAAATATTTGTATTTCTCTGTCTAAAGAGGTGCATGCACAGTACTGTCTGAAAGTTTTCCTCGTTCTTAAAAGTACAAAATTTGTGCGTCAGAAATGACCTTTATTGCTTAAATGCGTGGTTTTAGTTAGCTGTGGATATTGACATAGTATGGTTCCATGTCCATTACCTCACATTTCAGACATGATCCTGTACTTCAGTTTTATTTTCACTCGTAAGTCAGTTATTCTGTGTCATTAATTCTTGCTTTGGGCATCATTTACTTTGCGTGTGTGTTTGTTCTCAAGGTAGTCATATCCACATGGTGTTTGGTATCTTCCTGTGCACAGACCAGGAATGTAATTAGGGCTAGGAAAAGTCAACATGGTTTGTCTGCCTACAGTATATGTCAACTTCAAGTTAAGGACCCAATTCTGCAGACTTTGCAGATTAAACAATATTCATCACTCAAATGGGGGAAAAAAAAAAGAATTTGAATCTAGCAGATACTAATGTGATGATTGCTGAATTGCTGTTGGAGTACTGTAGATGTAATTCTTCCTTTCTTCTGAGGTGGGTAGTGCTGAGGTAGAAATACAGATGCACCAAGTACAGGGAGGTCCTATGAACTGTGGATGTTTTATTCTTGTTTTGAAAATCCTAAGGGTGATAAAGAAGTTGATAAAAATAAATTTTTTTTGAGGAAATCCAGAATGAAAATCTGAGTCTGTCTTAATTTCCTTATTCCTAAATTTCCTGTCTTAATTTCTTAATGATGTACCGCAGTGCTTTGTCATGAATAAGTGTGATCACTTGGTTGGAAAAACAGTTTTCCACAAAGCAGCTTACCTTCTCCTGTCAGGTACTGTCTGTCACCTGCATGAATTTGGTTGATTGTGTAGTTTATTACTTTTTTATCTCCTACATTTCAGAAAAAAAATATATATATTTAGAAGTAGGAAACTTCTTGGAAATGAGATGTATCCTGAAACTGTCTGACATGCTGGATCACTAATTATATCCAGCCTTGCCTGATGATGGCTAAGCTTTTTGCACTTCTGAATTGCAGTTTGCCATCCGGGCACTGTTTGATTGTATGTTCCTTTCTTGAATTGAATAAACAGTAAGAATGATTTCTTCTTTCCAGGGTTATTTTGAACAGGATGAGTTCTGGTTTCCACTTCTGCAAGTGGTAGCACTGGAGCTTTGGGTGGGGGAGAAAGCAGAGGGACTGTGCTGTTGCTAGGGGAGATGACATGGATCTGGTGCTAATGAAGCTATGAGCTGGTACCTTTTGGAAGTGGTCCTGCCTGCCTTTCTTAGCCTTCAAAGTCCCACTGGAGCTTAAAATGACGCACTCAGCAGCTCTTTCCCTGGAGTTTCTTCTATGCTTCTAGAAGAAAGTTATCTCTGCATAGGAGAGAGGCCACTGATAATGTGGCATGGCTAATGGTGGTTTTGTACTTTTTTAGTAGAGGCATCTGTAGCTCCGATTTTGTGAGCAGCCAACTGCTGTTTGTCTTGCCATGGGGCGTTGGTTTCCGGGGGTGAGGACATGTCTCAAATCCATCAGTGATGGCAGATTTCCTCTTGCCTACTACCACATTGTCTTGCTGTCTGCTTCTAGTAGATGGCAAAATGTTTTCTGAACCAACTGGATTCTGCTCGTTGTCTTAACCATTGCTCCCCATATAGTGTGTCACAATCCAGTGGCCAGACTTAGTTCTGTCCGCTCACATAACAGCCTTAGAAGTAGAGGTTTCTGCAAGTAATGGCTGTGCAGCCTTCTAACCACAAGTAATAATTGGATGGATGTCTTCTTTATTACAACATTGGGTCGAGTGGGAAATGGAAACCATTGGTGTGGGCAAAATGTAGGCAAATGTTAAAATGATTGATTGTGAAGATAGTTTATCTTGCTAATAATATTTACCTTAGGAAAAAAACCAAACCCCAAACATTGTAGTCCTACAATCTTCCTTCCTTAAGATTTTCTACAAGGAAGGGAAAATTTAATTTTGTTTGTGGAGCTCTGCTATGAGGTTGGGTATTTTGTAGATAGATTTAAAATGTACAAATATGCTTGCTCCAGTCTTCTTTAATGTGGTTTTTACATTAATGATTGCTTATTGTTTAGTGTACAGCTTTAGTATTTGGTCTGGGGAAATTCTGCATAGGCTTCCCTTTCACTTTCAAAGATGGTCTTTCGGTTTACTAATGTGCATTTTTCTGCTGCAAGACATATCACGCACGTAAAAACTGATCAGTTGCAACTATGTTTGCCTTTATGAAGTACCTAACGATTTGTTGACTCATTTATCTGAGATAGCATTACATCCGGTCTAGTTCTGATACTACATCAATCTACTGTGAATTGCTGTCCCAGTTTCTTCAGTGGAAGGGAACTGGTATCTGCCAGTTTTGCGTTGTACCACCCCCAAATCCTGAGGGCTGCTGCTTTGTGGTAAGTGGAAAATGGCTATAATCTTAGTATTTTGAGATTCAGGTTAGATTTAATTCCATCTTCCAGGAGTTGCTTTTAGATACGCTTTGTGGTGTTTGTGGATATCATCATCAGTTCATGGCAGAAACTCGAGTTTTCACACTGCATTTTCCTTGGTTTAGCATGTGGTGCAGAATTTATAAGGCATGTGTGACTGGCAGGGAGGGCTCTTAACGACAGTGGCTTAAAGCTCCCGGTCTAATTCTCGAGATGTTCTGTTTTCAGAAAGTGGGAATGGTGCCAGTACGGGAATTGCTTCTCTCAACAGCTATTTACATGGGACTGTGAATAGCCCTTCCACTCAGGACTTTATAGCTCTTAAGGTGTAAGCAAAGTAGTTTGTTGAATCCTGGTAATTCTTAGCTCTTACTCCTCTTAGGCACGTCAAAATGAATGAAGACAATGCTAGTTTGGGGGAGTAGCAAAGGTGGGTTGTTTTTCTTTTAATATTTAATTTTTTTCTCAGGAGCACTACATTAGGTGTTTTCCTCCTCGGAAAACAAATGTTGATGATGCCTGGCATGGTGATTACTAAGTACTTGTTCAGCTTCAAGGAAGTCTATTAAAAAAAATCTTGTAGTTCTAGTATGGAGTTTATGGACATCAGTCTCATGATTAGGTCCTAAAGCAAGCCACATCACTGTATTAAATGAGATATCGTATAATTCTTTGGGGACTTCATTATCTACTGCTTTAAGTTTGGAACTAGGTTGTACGAGTTCCTGGGTTTTAATGCTAATTCTTTCCTTTTGTGCAATTTAGAAGTTGTTTTTATTTTTCCTGAATACAGGGAATTCATATCCCTATACTCTCCCCACAAGTCTTTAGTCTCAATAACATTTGTAAAGGATTTAATGAAGAGAACTGTCATTAATGTATATTATTCTCTTACAGTTATGATTGCCTAATGGAGTTGGGATCATTTAAGTTCAGCCACATGGAAGATGTGTGTGATGGTTTCTATTTAGACTTTTAACATATTTTATGTGTTGCCTTGTCCAGAGCAAAATTAGGGAAGTTCTTCACATCCATTTAAAATTTTTATGACTCATCTTTCTGGGAATAGAAGTATCATGGTTTATCTGAAAGGTGATCAGGATAGTTCAATGTGCTTGAAAATCTCCTATATTTTGTATTATCTGTATTGTTTTGTAGTGGTCTTTAAGCAGAACTTTTAACTCCAACTAGTAGAGCATCTGAGTATCGGATATTTAGGTTAACAGGAAGGGGGAGAGGCAGGACAGAAGCAGATTATATAATTCTATGTTCAATTAGTGGTATAAGCATCGTGTGTAGGACTCGTTCAAAATAGAATTCTTGTGGTACAGAGAGAGTAAAGGATGTTGAAGAAAATCCATGTATTTTTTACTGACTTTGCAAACTAATATGTTCCATGGTGCAGCACAGGTTTATTCAAGAGGAAGCTGGTTGATGGATGCTCTCGCCCTGCATTTTCCTTAACTTTTTTCGCTAAAAACTTAAAGGGAAAAAGTGCAGATCTGGCTTCATTTTTTTTTTTTTTTGTTCTACTGATCTATTTGCTAATAGGCTATTTGGGGTTAAATCCAGAAGACTTCAATGTTGCAACATTAACTTGTAGATTCTTGGTATGCTAGACTCGGTAAACCCAAAATATGATTCACAGCCGTGTGGTGCATGGTGGAAAGTTAGGAATGTGAGAACCTCATTGAAAAGAAAAGGTATTTACTACTCAGGGTAGCAAATAAAACAGAGATGAGACTTGAGTCCTCTTACTTTCTAGTGTTAAGATGCCATACTCTACACTGCAAGATTCTTACGACCCTTAGGACTTATACTTGTTAGCCTATTTTGAAGTTGAAAACATTTCTGTAGATTGTGGGTAATTTCTTCTGAAATACCATGGAAGGAAGATGTGCTTCTAGGCAGTCTTATGACATTCAGAGAAACAGCCAAGGGTGTGAGTTAAAAAAAAAAAAAATCCTCTCTCTCTCAAGCAAGTCCTGTTCACCAACAAGTGTTTTTGATCCTAGCAATGACACTGCTGAAGATGTTTAAGTGTAGCCCAGGATACCTCATGAATTCTCAACCTGACTAGTGCCATTGTGAAGGAGTGGTCTCCTAGCATGTCATGTGCTTCTGCTCTCTTTTGTTTGACTCCTCCGTAAACTGTAACCATTCAATGAAACCAGCAAAAATTGAGTATTTTCTGCTGCTGTGATGAGCTGAATCGTCTCTGAATTGTCTGGCACATGCTGGTGTAAGAGAGAAAGAGGGCTAGGGAGAACAATGGGGCAGCTGGATTGGTATGGCTGTCTCCTCCACTGGTTTTCGATGTGGAGGGATGGTAATTTGGCATCAGTCCAGGTGCTTGAGTGCAGGGAATCAAGATCAGTTGCAGCTGATTAAACCCTGGTCAAATTTCCACATGGAACTGGCCAAGGGCAAGCATGACTTCAGGCCCAGTTGTCAGGGCCTTCTTTTGAAGGAGGAAAGGATGGTAGAAGTTGTGACCAACTTGAGGAGTGTGGGGCCTGTATTGCTCCCCCTTTTTCTTTTTCTTTCATGTGTATGGATGTAACGCTCTTACTTGGCATGTGTGTTTTTTTTTTTTACTCTGAAGGAGGGGTACTTGGTGATATGGCAGGTAGCTTGGTATTAGGTGGGCAAGTACCAGCTTTGAGGAGACCTGTTGGGTGCCTGAACTGTGCAGCCATGACTAGAGGGAAGGAGTGCTGGGCTTGCATGGTAACAGGTGCATTGGAGAACTTATGCAAAAACTTGAGCACTGGCAAGTTTTAGGCTGTGCGAGGAAGGAGTTTATTGCTTGTTGGTCTTTAATGTCTGTTTTCCTCTCACCTTCTTGCTTAACTGCCCTTCTCTCTGCCTCTCAGGGGAAGGAAGATGAACCTCTCGTGTGCCTAGGAGACTTTATTTCAGGAGCTGCCTCTTAGGATACAGAGCTCAGTGAGCATTGATTTTTGAGACAGATGCTATAATGGAAATAAGCATTTATATGTCAGTTTCCAAGACTTCTTTATTTAATCAGCTCTTGCTTTCAGAAAGACTGCATCAAACAGCAGAATTCGCATTTCTCCGCTTGAAACCCTGCGGCAGCAACTACAGATGCAGCCACTTGCCCTAAATGTTTGGTGAGATCTGTAGAAGTCTGTATTTCTTTTTTTAAAGATGTGGAATGATATATTTGCTGTATCTGGCCTGTTACAGGTTATAGCTGTGGCATGATTGCTCAGGTAACCGTGTTTGTGTTACTGAAGCATCAAGTCAGTAACTTAGTGTTAACTACCATTTACTTTTTTGGCAAAAGGTAGCAGCACCAGCAGGTACCGGCATCTGGACTGGTAGCATTGTAGGTGATCATCAGGCTGTTAGTCTCCAAACAATGTCTGCTAAGACTACAGAATTTCTGGGGAAAAGAAATTATTAACTTTAAACAGCCTGTGCAAGGAAGCCTAAAGTATAGCTGAACTCAGTTAAGTTTGAAAATTAATCTCGTGGACCAGTTATTAGTGAGGTAAACACTTTGTATTTATGGAAGAAATTTATCAGTGAAAGAAATGGTTTATGATTATAATCAGTAAAATTTATTCGGGTGGGAGGAAGTGTTTAATTTCAGTCTGCTCCAGCCAACTTTTCTGTAGTACTCTCTTATGCTAAATACCAAGTAGTTGCTGTTTCTGAAAGTTATTTTGAAGTGAACTTGCATCTTATGTGTAACTTAAGAAACTAAATATTAAGCATACTTTGATTTGCTTTCATGGTAAAAGTGTGTGCTGTGCTTATTCAGCTACATGTTAGTACTTTATCCTTAACATTTCTATGGAATGTTCTGGCTCTCTTAGTTTTGAGTCTTATTTTCTTTAAAGACTGGTGTTTGAGCATTGCTGTGTGCAAGTCTGAGATTAAATGAGCAATATACAGTAGAGTTTGAAATATGTGGGTCCCCAGTTTTTTCAGTTCTGTGATGAGGACAGCTAATCTAGAAGAATCTTAGTGGGATTATGTATGCTTTGATTTTTTTCTAAAAGGAGTCTGGTTTTGCCCAAAACTTTCCAGCAGAACTATTGTTGGTTCAGTTTTGTTGTGGATGCTGAATTATGTGTGCCATCGTAAAGTCCAGGTGCTTTGACCACTTAAACACTGTGATCTATTTCTGGTCTTGCTTTAAAAGCCTCTGAATTTGTCTATATTAGTAATTCACTGATAGAATGTTATTTGGGCTTGTGTTCTAGTGGGAATGGTCAATTTTGAGAAATGAGTGTGTACTTTTCTCCTACCCTCTTCATTCTGGTGTGTGGCACCAAATGAATGGCTTATTTGCTATGGCACAGCTGTGATCTGTCAGGTCTTCTGTTTTTTTAATGTTGTAAGGGAGATGCAGTAAACTGTATGTGTGCTGGATAAATCTTATTTTTATGCCTAAAGTAATGAGGGATTATTTGTATGGTAGTGTCTTCAAAAGTGGGTGTTCTCGTGTTTCTAGAAAAGTTCTACTGATTGTCCCGGTGATTTATAAATCTACATGTATAGACAGGCATTCAGATTTTTAAAGTTGGAGCCTTTATCTGTTCCAAGCAAGGCAGAATTGGATATCTTGACCCTGTTTTGGTGGAGAGTAAGATAAAAATTCTTTCTGAATTTGGCAAGCAACTCTTGCATTGTTTGGGGAAATTTTCTTTGAAATTTGTTTTTTAATTTGTTGATGCCTTCATCTTTGTGAAATAGCCTGTACATGGGCACGGGGTTGTGCTGATAGGTGTCGGAGTGGACAGCCTCAAAGTGAAGTGTGATGCTTGGGCTTAGTCCTACAGATAGACCTTAAGAAGATGGCTGTAGAGAAGTCAGCCCAAGGAAATCTAAATAATGGATGCCTTTGAGCACTACTTAACACGAAGGAGGCATTAGGCTATTGGAAACACTTGATAACCCAGGGTATTTGCTGACATCCTCCTGAAATGATTACTTGTGAAACCTCTTTAATTTTCTTAATGAATTAATTGCCTTTGAATTGCCTTCAGTCCTGCTAGGTTTATACAGCTTCCTTAGTTCTGAGAGCAGCTATTTCAGGTTCTGACTTTGCAACTGTTCTGATACAACTTCTCTCAGAGCAAGACCTTGACTATGAGCGTGAACAGGTTCGTTTAGAAGTGAAGAGTTTAACAGAGATTGAACTAGGAAGAAGGATGAGGATCCTCAAAGTGATAATGCATATTAATGGAAACATTGCATGAAGCTTTTGGAGAGCAGTTTCTGTTTGATTCTGAAATAGGCTGAATTGAGTCCACCTTTTAAAAAGTTGGCATTGCAAGTTTTTTCTCTTCTACTCATTTCATAAAACTTGATCAAAAATAGCATTAATTTTCTTCTTGTCAAACCAGGTTTCCCATTGCTCTTCAAGTAGAAAAGCTTAAAACTAGAAAACTTGAAAGAGCAGATCTTATCCTGGAAAGGCTTATTTTCATACAGGTAGATGAAACAACATTTCCTGCTTCTTTTTTAATGAGGAATGCTTGCTCAGAACAGGCAAAGCTTAAGAGGAAGCTTTTACTTGCACGTGGCTTCCAGAGCTTGGTCCTTTCCACCAGCACCCTTCCTTTCTGTCCCACAAGTGCTTTCAGGAGGGCTGGCTGCCTGCTGCTGCTGTAGGTCAGAGACCAGGGGCAGGCTTCAGAGGGATTGCTAACGTACAGGCTGTAGGACCTCTGACTAGGATGTGCAGGTGAAGATCTTCCTGTAAAGGCCCTAGAGGACTCAATGCATGGTTATTTTCCAGTGAAGTGGTTTGTTTTATTAGCACAGAGGTCATGATGTGTGCTTCAGTGAAGTGCTAACAGCACTAGCAGAGGAATGTGTCTCGCTATTCAAGGTATGTTCTGTTCTCAGGTCCCACGCTAGGTTAACATAAGGAATGATCCTAGAGGAGCCAGGTGTAAGATAAGCCTTTTCTTCCTCTCATGGACTTACTTTGTTTGATTTTTTTTCATTTTTAGGCATTAAAAAATACATTAGGTCCTGAAGATAAAAGGGTGTGTTCAAAAGACTTCAATGAGGGAAAAAAAATACAAAAGATTAAGTAATTAGCGATTGTAAGTACATGCTGAGGACCGTCTATTTAAACAAAGGTGACTTGCAAAGCTTATGTGAGGTTTGGTTGTTGGTTTTTTTTTTTTTTTTTTTTCCTTTATGGATGCTGGAGCCACAAGGTCTGCCATGATTCTTTTAAAATCAATTCTGGATATGAAAGGGAGGGAGTGATCTCACAATTATGATAAATCACAAGTCCATAATTTCATTTTAGTCCTGTCATGGCAACTGAAGCTTTTCAGGATCATAAATTTAGTAGTGTTCATGATTAATTTAACAATTAGTATTAAAATACATAAGTACCCAGAAATCCTCTGTGACCGAGGATTAAGATACATCCGCTGAAGCAGACAACATGATTCTGAAGTGCTGGGTTTGATGGAAAATAACAGTGGCTGAAAATGGATACTGTTTTTCAACTAACTGGACTTCAAACGTAAAGCCTTATCTGCAGAAATCCTTCCCTTAAAGGCAGTTTCAGCCTGGTTGCTAACACAATCTTGGGTAAGTTGAGAGCAGTAGAGATGGAAAAACGGTTATTTCCAGTTTCTCTCCTGAGCCCCAACACTACTGGGGCTGTGGTACTGCTAACCACAAGTGCCAGCAGACAATGCTCGAAGGGCATGTGGTATTTTTTTTAATTCTGACTGTAGGAGGCTGAATGCAAGCTTATAGTCCCCCAAAAAGTGTATTGGAAAGTGCATAGAAAGAATTAGCTTAGTAACAACTGATAACCTCGACTTTTAAGAAAAAAGGACTGGCTTTTTGGATAGGTAAGCTGATTTTAGAGGTCATTCAAACGTGGAGTCTCCATCTCTAGATAAGCTTTGTATTAGTCTTCTGTACTATTCTTAGTACACCTTTCAGTCGCCAAATAGAACCTAAAATAAAAACAATAGCAATAGCGAGAATATTATATATGTCTGGAAATTGGATAATGTGCTGATACTGAAACAGTTTGGTGTCTTTACAACCATTGTTGTTGGCAAAAGAAATTCTGCAAAAGGTAAATTTCTCACTAGAATTTGAGTCTAAAGCATGCAGACTTGCAGTGGAGTATCGTCTTCTTTTGTAGTAGCTGGTTCTTCGAAGAAGATAATCTGTAAAGGTAACTGAGATATGTTTCACCAGTAAGGTGTGAAAACGGATTGTAATTGTTCGTGATGTCTTCTGTTGTGCACTTAAACTTGAGGGCAGTGCAGGTTTCAAGAACAGAAAAGGCTGAATTTCTCACAAGTTTCCTTCGCTTTAAGGTGGGTATTCTTGAAAATACGTGTTTAATTGATGCAGGACTGAGATGAGGTCTAGTAATTGTTAATAATTCAATAAAAAGTACTGAGTTTCAATTACGTGTAAGTATTTGCTTAACTCCATATTAAAGTGATATTTTCTGCTTTTATTCCTTACTTATCTTAATGAAGGCAAACATCAGTTACTTTGAAACTCTCACTGTAATGGTTTAAGTCTTTCAAAGATTTGCTGTAATGGCTGGGGGAGAATGTTCCTGAAGACCAAGAGAAAAAATTGTGAAATGCAGTTTTAGTGGTTGGTGCAGTGTGTGTTAAATGTAGTCTGTGAACTCTACCTAGTAGTAAAATTACCAGTATTAGGAGAAACTGTTGGTGCTAGTACAGTTGTAAACCAGACAAGTGAAGACAGACTTAATTTAGCATTTGAATCCCAGTAGTTTATATAGGTCTACTGAAACAATTCTTAGCCTTGTGTTACTGTGCTTTAATTCTAGCTAACCATGAAGTTCCAAGTAGAACAGATTTTATCAACACGGAAAAATTGTAAAAATCAAAATGGATTTTTTAAATTTTTTTTTTTTAATTTTAAACCCTGCCAGGGATGAAGTTGGTGCAGATGGGGAAAAGCCTGAACATGCAGTTTATCCTCTGCACTTTCTGAGAAACCATAGGTTGCTGTTAGCTCAGTCCTGATATGTTGAGCTATTAGTGACTGCCACACTTTGAAGCCTGCTGGTTATATCAAAGATAGCTTGCTTTTAGCTTAGGGTCCAAATCCAGCCTATAAGACTGTTTTGTTTTGTTTCTGACCCTTTGTAACACCTCAGTATCATCTCAGTGTATTATTGCTTTTGTTTTGGGATTTTCTGTGGATTGCTGAGTAATAGATGCATAGATACAAAGTAGATTCCAATCCTGCAAGGTCTATTGGCTGATACTTATTTCTGTGCATCCAAACCAGCAGTGTTGTCAGATCACAGCTGGACTGAAGCAGCAGTACAGCGGCTGCTCTCAAGCTCCATGCAGAATTACAATTTCCCCCAACAGCTGGCTCTGTACTGAGCAGACCTCCGTGCTGCAGTGCTGCTCTGGTCCTTTGTAGCTGCTGCACAGTGGTGCTTCTGTCTCCGAGATGCTGCCTTTTGTAGAGCTGCCCTGGCTGTGTCTTTTCACTGGGCTTCCCAGTCTGCTTTTGCTTTTTTGTAGGGATGAAGGGAAGTGAGAGGGGCTGCTCAGAGAAGAGCCGGGCTGGGCCCCCACTGTCTCTGTATTCCCCAGTGGAGGGGAGTCGATGTGGGGTTGCTGCTGTCTCTGGGCGGCTCCCCCAAGGAGATTGTGAGCTAGTTCTGTAGCTTCTCTATAAGCAGTGGACTTGAGATTGATTCTATTTGGATGAGTCCCAGTCTTTGTTGAGGGGACGATACATACACTATAGCTCAGTCTGCCTTTATCCTAGATAATGAGAGAGTGTCTCTGTGTATTGATTGAGTCTGCAAATAGTGGACTGTGCAGAAGTGGGTCTCAGGGTTAGAATTGTCCACTCTTGGATGATACAGCTGCTGTAACTTTTTTTCTCCTGTCTTTTTGGAGGAAAAAAACCGAACAAACCCATCTTTGCCTTCTGGTCTCTCTTCTTCATCTTGACACTTAAAAGGAGTAGTATTTCTTAGCAGAGCATAGCATTCATTCCCATACCTCTATAAAGCTCTGTGTTGTGGAGTATGTGCTTTTCCATATCTCTAATTAAATTGATCTGTTTCTAGTATACTCTAACTAAATCTTTTAAAAAAACCCCAAACATCAAAGACAAATCCTCAGACTTTTATCGAAGTGTGTCTTAGTCTGGGGTTTGAGGCACAATCAAAACTTTGTGTAAATGAAAGTTTTGTGAGACCCAGAGTACTATCTGTAAAAATTGTGTAACTGACTCCTCCCTTATTTGATTCAGGTTAGGGTACAAGTATTGAGCTAGCTGCACGTTTGCCCTTTGCCTGTGCCAAATACATCCCAAGTGTTGGCCTTTGTGAAACTCCCTATCAAGAAGATAATAAGGTACAGAGTTCCCTCTTTGGGGTAGGGACTCTGATACCCTGTTGAATATGCAGCCTTATGCAGGAGTTTAAGTGTTTGGGTAGATGTTGTTCATCAGCTTGACCAGCAGTAGTACTGAAATTTTTGTCTCAAGAGCAGACTGCTTCTTAAGGAGTGCTTAGAGAAAAGAAGAGAATTAGACAATGTGTGTTAGCTTATTCAAAGGCTTACTCTGCCAAATGGTGAGCGTATTCAGACAAGTGGTGTTAGAGACTAGGCACCTGGTATCTCAACCTGGGTTTCTCTTTGCCACTGCCAGCCCCTCTTCTTAATGGAGAAATGTGGCAGCTTAATAATGCAACCAATCTCATCTCTGATGTACAGATATCCACTCCTGTCTCCGCATTTAATTTCTCCATGTTTAGATTTACTTTGAGTGTCTGCTTTCTTTATTTTATTTTCCTTCCTAGGGAGCACTGTTTAGAACAAAACCAATGTAGCCTAATTCCAAATATTTTACTAGGTCAGCCTATTTTTTAGTTAGAAATTTGATGCAATGCAGTTTCGTTTGATGACTGGTAAAAGCTTACACAAAGTAGACCTAAAGCAGCAAAGCCCTGTTATGTTTGAACTATAGCTTCTGTGTTAAGTCACACTTTCCATATATTTTTAAAATTTAAGCGTTGGGTTCTCCTCATGTGCCTTTGTAAATTATTCCAGTGGCTAAAAGTAAGCTACAGATATTAGTCTAGTATCAAATGCAGGAAACAAGCAAAAGATGAAAAGAACTTTTGAAATCTTTGTCATTTAGCTCATGATCTAGTTGTTGCTTAACTGACTTCTGAAATATATAACAGAAAATTAACTTGTGTATAAGAATCCAGTTTTAATGTGTATGCGTGTGTGAGGTGGTGGGATGGAGAGTTGATATTACGTATCTTCTCTGAAAATGCGGACACCTGATCTATAGGCAGTACTGTAGTGATAGATGTGAAGCATTTTGCATCTCGCAGCGTCATGTATTCAGCTAGCTCTCACTCTCTTCTTGGCATAAGTAGAATCCAAGGTAGTAATTGTGATGGATATTAGGTCTATATTCGTTTTTGTGCTTACATGGTCTTAACGTTTGATTTCTCATTGTGTGTATTGAAATAAATTCACAGAAGGAATCTGTCATCATAACTACTCCTTTATTGTTACCTCTGAATTGCTCAGTTTCTAATATATTTACAGATTTTACTGTTAAATATTATTCTTCCCAGGCCCAAGTTTAATACAGGCAGTATTAAGCCTAAAGCTGAACTCTGCTGGACATAAATAGAAGCACCTTCTTTTCCTTTCCCTGTTTGGCTCCTGTTACCTATTAATCCAATTGATCTCAAAGATAAACATTTAACCCACTTGATTTTAAGATTATGCAGCTAACTTTTATGGGGTTTATATGCTTTTATTTAGCTCTGAAATCATGATAGGAGGTAGTTTGTGGTTATGGTGATTCTTGTGACAGAAGTATGGAGCTTGTGAGAAAAGTAGTGAGATTACACTGTGTTCTTTATTTGTTAAATATTTGTATCGTGGAAGTCAGGAGACTTCTGAGCATAGACAAAAGAAAGATTTTGTTACTTCGTTATTATATGATCTGATTAATTCTCAAATTAGTTATGTAAGAAACCATGCATTACAGACTAGCTGGGAAGCTCTTCCTTTATTCATTGAATAGCTAGTGGGGCCATTGCAAGAGCTCCTGAGATGTGACCGAGAATCTGTGGTGTTCCTTTTAAAAGTGTTTTATTTTTTGAATGTGATAGGACTTACAGGAGAAAAGCAGGATTTAAAATATAAAATACCTCTACAGTGTGATTATGGCTGAATTGTACATGTAAAAAACCTGTCCTTTCCTCTCTGCCAGATACGAACTGATTTATATTTACTCCAAATAGTGCATATGCTTTAGATTGGTCTATTTTCAGTTGTTTAGACGAACTTCTCTTGAAGTGGCATTTGGAAAGATGGAGTTTAGTAGTGCATTATGCTCATTTTTCCGAAGAAGTTGAAAAACCTATTGTACTCCACTGCTTTTTTAGTTCAGAACGTTGCCCACACTTTCAGAAATAAAGCCAGAAACAGCAAACCAAAGTCTTTAAAATAATATTTCATTCCATACATCTGAAAGCAGTTTGTGAAAAATGTTGTTAGAAACCTCAGATGGCAGCCTTCACTTTAAAGGAATTGTAAGATGAGTCATTCTAAAGCGGAAAAAAGAGAGTCGATAAGTGGGTTCTGTCCAGTAATAGGAAAAGGGATTGACTCTGGATACAAAATGCTGACCTTTATTGCATTTGCATTAGGCAGAATTATTAACATTGTATTGTAGAGGCTGTGGCACATTTTTGGCAAGCTGGTACATTCCTCCCTTTCTCTGTTGCTTCCTCCCACTCAAGAGCTTTTGTCTTTCTCCATCTGCTTTTTGAAGAGACAAATGCAGTATGCATAAAGACCTCTGAAACTGTAACTTGAGTTTGGATTTGACGTAAAGCTAAATTGTTACCATAAATTCAGACTACAGAAATAAGCAAAACTTAAAATGTCTGTTTTCTTATTTAAATGAAACCAAATATAGTTAAACTGTAGAATCAGCCAGTAGGAAATTAACTGCCCAGACTTCTGTAACCAGCAGAGCTGAGAAACGTCTACTGTGTAAGTTAATCACGCCTACTCCATGTGCGTTTGTGTAGCATCTTTTCTCATTTGAGAGAGGGATATTATGAAAAATGAGTTAAATATAAGAAGTGAGTTAACATGTGATGTTTAACTCATTAACAGTGAGTTAAATATAAGAAAATAGCCCAGCGTTTTGTCACATCAACACAAGAAGTATATGATGGTATGATACGAACTGCTGGCGTGCTCTGTTTTTAGCGAATACAAATTTGGTCCATGGTTTTACTCAGAAATCAGTCTCTATTGCAAGAGTTTGTGTGGAAGAACAGCAGAACCTGTAACTTGTTTGTTAGTATGGTAAGAACTTAATGCTCCGTTGTCAAACATTTTGGATGCCCCATGTAGTGTAGCCGAAAATAGTTACGTGCCATGAGCTGATACTTTGGAGGATTCTTTTAAGCCTGACCGCTGCAGAACACTGTTGGCAAGGTTCAAAGGTGGCTCCACTCGCTGCACACACAGAAGATCTTTTGTGAGCAGCCCTGGAATGCTACATGTGTGGTTGTTTCTAAAATAAACAGTAACTCTTCCTCTCTCCTTCTGTTTGTATATAGACACAGACGAACTAAAAAGCTTGATTCATCTGCAGGCTGCTTTTTATTTATTTCATTTATTGAAATAATAATAATAAAAAGAACCTGTAAAAAGTAAAATTCTTCTTTAAATGGGTATTAAAATAGTTCAGGACTAATATTTAAGCACTCAAGTGTTTTTTTATAAAGCTAGTAATGTGTTGTTTAAAGATATTTCCATCTGATGTTTTACATCTCAAGCTGAGGAATTATGACTCCGAGATGAGGAAAGAGAAATGGAGGGAGTGGGGAAGCTGACTTCTGCTAGGCAAGAATATCTAAAAATGGGTCATAAATCATGATGCTAATATTCTGTTTTGTATCTTCTTCAAATTTTATGCAACACTAACAACAGAAAGTAGGTCTAATCCTTGTTAGGAGAAACCAGAAAATGTTCTATATGAAATTTGGAGAGGTGGCCCATTCTTTTCTGAATGTTGGAGTTTCTCAAGCTTCTGTAACAGTGTCCTGCAGGCTTGGGTTCTGCGTGTATACAGTAGCATTGAATCTTAGAAATGGTTTCAGACTCAGTAGACTAGGTGCTGGATTTCTAAAAAAAGTTGTATTAAAAGAATCTCTTATTTCTTAGATTGTATATATCTTTTTGGAGCAAGGTTTCTGGCTTTCACCGTGCTCTTAGCCATTGAAAATACTAACCTGTAGGACCTATACAGTTGTAACTACTATCCTGAGTTAAAAAATTTCTTAAACACACACACTTTTTTTTTTTTTAAGTATCTTCTCTAGTAGATTGCCATGAAAGTTCAGAGATGCTTATGAAGATGCGGGGTTCATCTTTGCTAGCGGAGTGTTGCATCTTGATGACTCTTATTTTCAGAACTGTTGGTGAGAAAAGTTTTCAAGTATCCAACTGTCTCGCAAACCTTTCAGCTGCACTAAGTTCGAATCCTTAGTGATACGCTGGCATTTTGGCTTTTCTGTGTCTTCTGAAATCTTAGTGTATGATGGCTAACTGCTGTTGCCATTTTCTGCCCTTTCTGTTCAGAAGGGGAAGCTATAGACCACTTGAAACACTTCAATCTGTACAGTCATTGGATTTTCCTCAAGAATAGGCTAAACAGCATGTTTATTTTAGTAAAGTTGAGTTAGGGAAGCATTGGTTGAGTGAGTAATACTTCACTTTTGACTATGTGGGCAAACCAGTTTTTTGCATTCAGTGGTGACCAGCACAATATAAAGTACGTGTATTTGGGTTGTAGTTTCTTCTTTTAATTCGTAATGTAGTATTTTGGGGGGATTGTTTTAAGATTTCCTGTGCTGCTTGTATTGATCTGGACATTTAAACTGCAAAACTGTAATGAAACCAGCAATATGCTTTGGGAAAGCTACCAGAAAATTCCTTGATTCAGGTCCTGAAAATCTTTTTTCTTTTCTTCCCCCCCCCCCGCTTATGGATGTGTGCTGCTGGTTGTTTTCTCTTCAGTTGTGCACAGAAGTCACAGCACACTTCTGTGCAATTTAATGCAGACAGGTGACATGGTCAGGACTTAAATTATAATATTTAGTAGCATTGTCCTGGTCATACTGGAATTGCTGAAAACAGAATGCCCTTAAGCTAGTCCTTGGAGAAATTTGGCCTAGCAGAGCTCACTATTAGTGCTCTCAGTCAGGAGCTGTGATGAGCTTTTTGCTGGCTGTCATATTGAAGACTGAGCTATGATATTCCTAGCCCTGGAGAGAAACGCATTAAAGGTATGTTTCCTCTCCTTATATGTAGTAAAATCTATAATACACAATAAGAAACTATTGCTAAGGCCTTCAGCTGTTGAGTTTGATTTTGGGATTTCATACTGTAATTAAAACCAAGTAACAGGAAAACCATTCCCTGTACTAAAAGTACTTTGATTTTCCCCACTCCCCCTCCCACAATTTTTTTCCTTCCATGTTTATGCTTCATGTAGCATAAACAGATACGTTGTACAAGAAATTTTTTTATTGGTTGCTGATTGTTAGCAGTGACCATTAAATAGGTTGAGATCTGTTAACAAACACAAATTTTCTTTGTGAGGGAAACAATACTGTGAACCGGCCCACAGCATGGAAATGATCATTTATGCTAGTTAATCTGATTTCTCGGTTCTGTAAACTAAATTCCTTTTCTTTAGAAGTGAACGTGGTATAAACTGGATAAAATCATCTGATGAGCCGCATCTGACCTGGGTTTCACCAGTAAGAACTTACTGCTTCGCTGTGCTGAAGCTTTTTCTGAATGCATGTTTTGCTAAGAAACTAAATACTGTAGCTCTGGTAGAGCTGTATATCTGCTAATTATGGAATGCTACCAGTTTTTGGAGAAAAATGTTTGGTTTGGTGTTTTTTGGTTTTTGTGTTTTTTTTTTTTTTTTAAATAAAAGTGCTTGATCATACTTTTTTGCTGGATGTGTGCAGAGAGAGCTTGTAGAAGTGCAAAGCAGCCTCTGTTTTCCATGCTGAGGTGCCACTTTGGATACAAGAAATGCTGAGTGGTGTGACTGGCAGTGGTGTTCCAAGCCAGATATTTGAATACTTGGTTGGAATTTTGTTGATGTGGACACAGCTTTGGGTGTGCTGGCCTTGAGGGAGGCTTGAAACATCATGGATCTCATTAATACATGGATTTTTCACCTTTGTATAAAGAAGCAATGCAATTTTGCTTTTTGAATGTGTGAAAGATAATGTTAAACTAGTACGTTAATGCAATTTAAATAAATGATATTTTTTGTAGAACTTTATTATTTTTTACTCAATCATTTTGGTACCTGTTCCATGGAGTTTTGAAACTGATGAACCAAAAAAAGTTTGGTGCAGATAAGATGCATTTCTGACTAGTAAAAATACTTGCTCAAGCAGAACATTTTATTTACTACCACACTTAAACAAACACAAGAAACCCTCGTTAAGTTGTTTCTGAAGCTACCACTCCCAACATTTCTTCATCTGTCATTCTGCTTTTGTTGATTTGATTATGGATATCAGAAGTAGATGAAACAGCTGCATGCTGGCTGTTTTAGTGTGGTTTGGGATAAACAAAAATAGCAGTACTTTGTTGGAAAGAGGGAGGACTGCTGAACTGATTGTACTTGTAAACGCACTGGAGTTTTACCTAGAGCCCTGAGCGAAAATGGGTGCTTGTTTTGGAATAAATTCAATTAAAGTCTTGTTCAAAGGATTTTTTGATAAACCAGTTAAATCAGTTTGGGAGCCACTGATTTGTAGGGAACTGGTTAAGGAGGTACTGCTGTTTTCTCTCCCCGCCTATCCCCCTTTTCTCCTGTTTCTACAGGTTTTCAGACTCCATGTGGCTTTGGCTTTAACAGTTGCCTTATGTCACACAGTGGAAGAGTGACTGTGATGCCTCCAGCTGGCGAGGACTGTCTGAGAGAACAGCAACAGTGTGGCATGATATATACCGTTGTATAGAAGGAAGAGGAGTGGTAGGAACAGAACATTCAGCCTGTGTTAATTTGTGAAAGCCAAGTACACACTTGTGAGTACTTGTCACTAACCATTTGTGAGCCTGAGGGAGGGAAGATGCTGGTGTGGAATCCTATAGCAGCGTTTTATTACACTGAGTGTTAGTTTCTGATACGTGACACTTCTTGTCAGCCTCTGTCAGATATACTTCCTGAAAATCCAAATACTTTTTTCATCTTTAAAGAACTCTTATAAATGTAGTTGACAAGAATTCTGATGGAGAACTAAAGTATATCTGGATTTCTACAAAACTGGGCTTAGTTTCTCCCACTTATGAGACTCAAAATAATAAATTATTATAATAAATTATTTTGAGACAGGCTAAAGTTTGGGAGGAGGTTGTTTTTTGTGAGTGTAAAGATGAGCTCACTTTCATCTGTCTTGATGACAGGCTATTAATATCAGTCATTCTATGTTTCTCTTGATCTTTCACTGCTGTTGTTTGTTCAGGATGCTTGGTTTAAACCAGTTTATCACCCTAAATTATCATTCATAACTAATTCTTAGAACTGCTTCTGGCACCCTTTAAGTGAGTACAGTATTTACTGTCCTCTGACATAGAAGCTGGCTTCAGTATGTGCAGAGTAGTAGCTCAGTCGTTTGCAGTCGTGTACAGTTAGAGCTCTTTAATGCATAATCTCTGGACCTAGTGAGTTGTTTAAATTATTTGTTCTAGCAGTTCCCTTCTTGACATATATATGATAGCCCTTTGCCCAAGAAATGCAGGGCAGGCTGTGAGGTGTGGGTGCGTGTGTAAGATGAAAGAGCAGTATGTCCTAAAACGCCAGGATACAAAACTGCAGGGATGCATCACTTTAGTTTCCTGATGCATCATTTCAGTTTCCTGAAACTAACAATTCACTTTCATCATGGTTACAAACGGGGATTTCTGCTACCATTGAGGAGATGGCGGTCTTGCTACCTAATCTTGTTCATTCCAGCACGTTGCATCTGTCGATCAGACTATTTTTGACTGCAGGAGCAAACTTAGCCATCGTTAGCACAATACTTGTGGTGTGTTGTAAGGCTAAGCAGGGTAGAGAGGCCATTTGGAGCCAATTCTAACCAGTTGGTTACGGTTTCTTTGATTTGTTTGTGTTGTGTTAAAATGGTTAAGTTAGAATACACCCAATAAAAAGTTTTTCAAGAAGTCATAACTTTTCCCGTATTTTGTATGTTTTTGAATCTCGACTGAATCTTAACTTAACCTCCTGCTTGTGTGTGCATGAGGAATGACAGTAATGGAGTGTAAAAAAGATACGATTGGGAGTGGCTTTTGACCTCAGTTTTCAGGTAGGTGTTCAGGGACATGAAGGACAACAAGAAGGGCTTCTGTGAGTGTATTGGTAGCCAAAGAAGACTAGGGACAACACAGAAAAATCTGAGGTACTTAATGCTTTTTTGGCCTTTATCTGTACCAGCAAGATTTGCGTTCTGGAGTTCCGAGCCTCAGGGATTAGTGAGAAAGCCTGTAGCAGTGAAGACTTAGCTTCGGTAGAGAAAGACTGGGTAAGGGAACACGTAAAAAAATTTGCTATAAGTCCATGACACCTGATAGAAGGCATCTATGAGTGTTAAGGGAGATGATATTGTAGCAGAGCCACTCTCAGTTATTTTTGAAAGACTGTGACAATGACTGTGAAGATGATTCCTGAGAACTGGAAGAAAGCAAATGTCACTCTTGCATCCAGGAAGGGGAGAGGGTCTGAGAATTTACACCTTGATCCCTGGGAAACTGATGGAGCAAATTCTCCTGTGAAGCTGTTTCCAGACATATAAAGGATAAGAAGGTGATTAGCAATAGTCATTGTGTATTTCTGAAGGGGATATTGTGCTTGACCAAATTGCAGATGTTCTGTGATGAAATGAATAGGTTGGTGGATGAGGAAGAGCAGGTGATATTGTTATACTTAACAGTGCTTTTGACATTTTCTCCCTTAAGGGTGGCACAAAGTGCAGCTGGTGCTCATTAGTAGTGGTGTACTCTGGGGGTTTATAGTAGGGCCTGAGCTGTTTAACAACTTTATTACTGACCTGAATGATGGGACAGTGGGCACCCACCCTCAGCAAGTTTGCAGATGGCACAAAATTGAGGCAGTTGTGCTGCCATTCAGAGGAACCCTGATTAGCTGAAGAAATGGGCTGACAGGAATCTCATGTTCAAAAAGCTTCAACAAGCAGATCTGCTAGAAGGCTGTCTGCATTCCAGCACCGTCATCCCTGTACTTCACTGTTCGTACCATTGCTGGCTGTTGCCAGACTGCTTGCGCTCAGGCTTGGGCACCATACTGCTGTTTAGTGTGGTGATTAGACTAAAAATATGCAGAACTATTTGGAGAGAGCTATCAAGGTCCTAGAGAAGAATGTGGTGATAAGACTAAAACATTTTTTGAAGGGTCCTTGAAGTGTTGAGGAGGTGATTATTGTTGAGCTCTGGACCATTATTTAAATATTTCTTGATGTTAAAGTTCATCTAAGCAAGGAATGTGAAAATGGTTTTAATCACAGCTTATGTAATGTTTTGCCTCTTGAAAACTTAGAGTGTTGCTGCTGTCTAGCCCTGTGTTGCTGAAGCCGTGGTCTGTTATGTCCTGCTGCCACAAGTTGCATGTAGTTTTGAAGTTATTTCTTCGTGAAGATGCAACAAGTCTTCAGAACTAGTGCTGCTGCTTTATTTTATTGTTTGGTTAAGCACATCTTTCATATTGTCTTGGTTTTCAGTTCTTGTTAGAAATGTTTTATCTGGAGTTAATAATTGCACAAAAAGTGGACTGTGAAGAGACAAAGCCTTTGAGTATGAAGGCTAAGAGCAGTGATAGAAACAGACTCCTTAAGTTGTCTGTGTTTATGGGTAACCAGAATAGCCTTAATGGAACTGTTCTGATGTATGTTAAGCTTATTGTATCAAATGCTTTATATGGCTACATACAAGAAGTTGGAGTCCAAAAAGAGAACTTGAAGACGATGACCTGCACTGATTGTCATACCCAAACTTGCACAGTAAGTAGCGGTTGTGTGAACTCTGGAAGGCTTTCATAAGCCTTATAAAGCAAAATTTTAACGTGACTACCTTTGCTTAGAGGAGTGAAAAGCAACACTTTTGTAGCATCAGTTCTGTATCCAATCTTAGAAGCAGGTAATAATTCACAAGCTTCACGAGAAAAACTTGGAAGTGGTGCTCTTTTCTGCTAAAAAGACCTATGTATCAATTTCTATTATTTAGGGTTTTGTACTGGTCTGTTGTAATACATCTTTAGCATTGCCTAAGACTGACATCCTTCTGTGGCTTTGTTCTTTCATAAATGGTGGTGTATGACTGAAAAAGCCATCACTTTTCAACTATATTTAGTGTACTCATCAACGAAGTTAAGCCAAAATAAAAAACATAGAGCTTGACAGTGTGATTATGCAAAGGAAAATTTTAACTTGCTGCCTCTAATTCTTGACTGAGATGTTCATCTGTACACACAACACTTTCACGGGTTTCTGTGGCAGATTTGGCACAGCTAGGAGTGGATTTTATCAGTGTATCAGTGGTAACCGTCCACATGTATTCATTTAGGTAGTGAAGTTATACAAGTATCTTGAGCTTGTATGAGAAGCCAGAAGGCAGTCTTGCTGACTGGAGGTTTAACGCACACACAGAGAAATCTCTCTTGGTATACTGAACCTAGAGATATTGTTCTATATGCTCTGTGGATCCCAAGGCACTGTTTTATAACCACTTTCAAAGGGGCGTTTGCAAAATTATTTGTAAATCTAACTTCTGAAGACTTAAATTTGCTGCAGCATTTTCTGTTGTCAAATTTACCTAAGTGTCTATGCAATACTATGCATACCGCAATCAATTGCGATCAGTTTGGCAATTGCTTAGATAATCTTTGTCAGAAAGAATATGTCAGTGGAGAGAGGTTCCTGTTTTAATCCTAATAATGCAAGCTGGAATGTGCGTTGTCTGCTGGATTGTTATTTGAAGTGGATGCCAGAAATTCATAAGATAAAATCAGTGATAATCATTATGCCAATTTAAGGAGACACCAGCTCCACCCTAGAAGTTCACAGGAAACAAAATCTGGAAAATTTTATCCAAGATGGAACTGTATGTTGGCCCTGAAGTGCCTCTCACCCTAAATATGGGTACCCAAATTCTAGAAGCTTCTGTGGCCTTAGTGAAATTGATCTTAGAATTTCCAGATGCTTTTGGCAGGGAATTGATAAGAAAAATATTTATACTGTTGCAGCTGTATTGTTCTTTCTCATGTATGTACTTGATTCCAGATGCCTAGATTCAAGCTGAAATTAAATGGGGTTGATTATTTTTTTTCATTTTTTATTTTTTTTTGTGGGATGGTAGTCTGTCGGCTCCCTGACATGTAGTGGAGTGACTGCTGTGTAGTTTGCCAAAGATCCTGATGTGCCAATGCAGTTAAGAACTATTTTAACAGAGGTGGTTTCTCATTTAAAATAGAGGTAATTATGGCACAGTAATATGTGACCCATAGCATTACAAGCAAGTAAGCAGTCCCGGAGGTTATAAAAATTCAGCCGAGGTTTTTTGATAAACTTTGCTCACTCTGAAATTGCACCTCAAAAAGCTAACTTTTGCACTTGGATCCTGCTTAGTGCAATTAAAGCTGAACCCTAAAAAATACAGTGAAAACAAAACAGTTTTGTTACAACTCTTTGAAGACATTATTTTTTTTTTTTGCTGCAAGTTTGTACAAAGCCCAAGAAGCAGCTCATAATATAGCTGCACTTTCTAAAAGGTTTTGTTTATGCATATTTTCATCTATTAAAATATTTTATCTCTATTTAAAATAGCACTTTTAAATGTAGCAATACTTCTAGTTCCTGAAGAGAGCTCCGTCTTGCTCTCCTGTATAGGAAAGGGTGTGTATCTATCATAAGGAATGTAACTGGAATCTGTGAATCTTGACATCTGGTTTACTCTCTGGATTACGTGATTTGCTTTGTCATCGTGTAAAAAGTACGATATGTAAGTGCGCTTCACTGCTTGAACTAGGATTTAATATACACAAGCTCAGATTTGACTCTCTGACTTGGCTTTGTTTTGCTGTGTGTCACTTGCACAATTCTTTTTGCTGTTTGAAAACTGATGTTCTGTCCCCCAAAAATTCTTAGCTGTTATCTTAATCTGATGCTAAAAACTGAGGTAATGTGTTTTATCTAATGTATTAAGATCTTTAACTGCAAAAATAGTTTTTTATATTTTTGAGATCTCATCTGCCAGCTTTGCCTTGCAGTTTCAAATGCAAGAAATGTGAACTAATCACTGACACTTGGTAATTGAACTAAATGTGAGAGCAAGCTCATCTAATTGTCTTACTCTGGCAAACATTTTTACAGGTTTATAGAACTAAAACAAGTCTTAATGAAGCTTTTTTGGTAGTTTTCTGTAGACGTTTTACTAAAAAAGATTGAAATAAAGCTGTGTATTTTCTCAATGCTCTCCATTTGCATAAACTACAAGAAAAATGCAGAGATCCGTGCTCTGTCTTGGGGAGAAAAGGTAATTAAGTATAAAGGTCTAATGATAAAAACACAGTAAATCCACATTTGAAGTTGTCATTCAAGTAGTCTGGGACAATCTTTCTCTACTTGAGAAGGTGAGACTGTTTGACCAGCAAAGCAGTGATTTTACTTGGGAGGGAAATCGGTAAAATATTACCAGTTTATTACCATTTAGGAGCCCTGCAGTTTATTATTGACCTAAACAGCTCCTTTTGCAAGGACTTGTTAGCAGCACTACAAAACAAGGAGAATGAGCCTGATCAAAATACTTGTTGACTTTGTTCTTTGTCATGGGCACCTCCTTGCCAGTTTGGGAATGTAGTCCTAAAGAAGGAAACACAAAAAAGCTGCAAAACCAGAAAACATCCCAGTTTTTCTAAACTAATGAATACAGTTTCCTTAGTGAACAGACCTGGACTGTATATTCTGATGAATTCCACATCTCTATATTGAAAGAAATAGCAAATAAATATTTTGTCCTGCTAAACACTTACACTCAAAACCACCTCATACACAGCTTAACAAATACATTGATCCTAGTTCCCTGCAGTTGCAAAAGTGGGCATGTTCACCAGGATTTCTGAAGTGGATGGGACTTGGTTAGGAAAACTTCAGTGTTCTTAGTAATTTTTCTGGAAGTCGCAATAAGTAACTAGCAAAGGTGTATTTATTATCCTAATCTTAAAATTTGCACTCTTGTTATGCTTTCCTGGCAGGATGTTTGGAGGACAGCGTGTCCCTCCCTTGAGGTCAAGACAGGACAGGGAACAGATCTTCATCTTTAAGAACAGGAGCTATTTTAAACCATGATGCACCTTTGATATGTGATTGTCTGCAGAGAAGAGCTATATCAGCTACAACACTTCCTCCATAGTATTGTGGACTCAAACACGTCACTGTGAAAGTTTCAAATCTTTACAAAGTCCATGTTGTAAACTGGAGTGTGTGCAAAGCTGTAATTTCTGAAAGCTCAATTTCTTGAAGACCTTTGTACTAACCACTTTAAAAACTCTACCCTTGCTTTGTAGATATAGTTTGGCAGGTTGTTTAATGCCGTGTGACACAGCTGTTTGGAATTTAGCAAGATAAATGTTGAGGGGGATTTTTTTTGTGGTCGTTTTTATTGTTTTGTTTGTTTGTGTCTTCTCCCCCCAGTCATGACTCTTAATCCCTCACAACTATGTAGACTGACTAACAAACAACTTTATAGCAGAATTAGAGGGCTGGGTGGGTTGGGATTTTTTTGGCTGGTTCTTAAAGCTATGTTTTATGCTGGAAGACTCCTTGTGAACTTTCTTCTTTGAGCACTTCCCTTCTGTCCTTACGGAGCGGTGAGGCAGTGTTCGGCAATGCTGCTTCTGGATTACTTGGATTACTACTGCTCATTGCGTAGGTTTCCTTATTTGAAGGAGTGTCACTAGTTTCATTTCAGTGGCATGGATGTAACATTTCAATAACTGCTTGACACAAGGAATGCAGGAGGTGTCATGCCAGCTAATGAAGATTGAGCTGGCCTGCGCAGTAAACTTTGAACCAGCAATTCAATGTGTTTTCCCAGGTGTAGCGCTCTGCTTATGGGGGTGCTGGTCCAGGAAAGCCATCCTGAAAGTGTTCTCCAAAAAATCTGAATCCCATTTTACTGATGGCATATCAGATGAGTGCAAAGGAGCTGTCTTTGTAAATTAAAATGAAATTATGAAGGGGCGTGTGTGTGATATGCTGTGGTGGTGAGTTTTTTATTTTCCCCGAAGATCTGAATGTAAATCTGATCTCCGATTGCAGCTAAAAGAGCTGCCAGAAGATTTAATGCAATGGTTTGATAAGTGGTTAGCTCTTTTGGGAGGGAATAAATATCAATTTTCATAAAAGGTTTGATTTTTTTCATGTTTAAAAGAAAAAAGCTGATCTATTGAGGCAGTAGACTCTGCTGACCATAATGTCGTTTGAAACAAAATAATTGTTGATACAAAGCTGCAGACTTGCTTCGAGGTAGAAGTTTTAAGTACTCATACTTGCTAGGAATTCAGGATTTCTTTAAGAAGTGCCTGCCTTGCAGAAAACCATATGCAACAATCTAAATATGTAGAATTCTAATATAAAAAATACACAGTAATTAGTAGAACCTAGACATTTCATCAGGAATTATTATTTTGGTATTTTGCGTAAACTAAACTTAATTTTTAGTGCATGGCAGCTGTAAAGCAAATATATTCCCTTTAAAGGGGAAAAATACGGGAAAAGGATAGAACAGGAAAGTATGGGAGGCAGGGTAGGTAGGCTTTGTAGATTAGATTTAATATTCACAACATAGTAGTGTGTTGGCTACTCTGATGAAAACTTTGTAATAGTAACTTCGGGGGAGAAGGGATTATAGTTGTGACTTTCTTACTGAGAGTTTTTTGATGTTGGTTTGTACAGAAATAAAGAGGACGATTGTCCACCCCTGAGCTTTCCTGAATGTAAATGTGATGTTGTCTTTCACTTAACTGGATTGGTACTGTGGGTGGTTGGTTTTTTTTAGCTGACGAGTGCTTACTTTCCTCTGCCATTTTTAATTTAATGGGAGATGGAGATGAAAAAGCATGAATTCTCCTCGAGGCCAGAGTTCGCAGAGAGGCTTTTTTCCCTGTCTGTCTTTGCATGGGTTGCTGAGGGTTGCTGTTGGTCAGGGCAGTCCACCTCGGAAGCTGTGATGAAAGGGCACAGCGGAGCCGCTCTGGGCTTGCTGAAGACCTTTGTCCTCACTGTACAAAGCACATAGAGTACTAGCCCAAGCTCTTCTTTAACCCATAGACGCAGAAGTGGTATTGATTTGGAATTTAATTCAGGAATCGTTTTTGTATGTGGATGAAGGGAGTGAAATAAGACTATGAGAGCTCAGTGTTATTCTGCAGTGAAACTTTACCATTTAAGCGAGCTGGAAGTCTGGCCTTAACTTACGTTTTGCTAATAATATTAGGACTTAATTTTATACTTTGGTTACCTGAATTCTGGTGGAAAGGTTTTTTCCCACTTGCTTGTGGGATATTTCTCTGTGAGTGAATGCATTCAAAACACAACACTTTAGTTTGTGTTTAAATAGTAATTGATGTCGGGGGTGGGTATTTCCTGATAGTTAATGATAGTTTAGAAGAGTTAGTCATCATCAGGCAGGAAATACCAACACCAGATTAGATCGAGTTCAGTTATCTAGAAGATATTTCAGTGTCCATTTGAATGTGGTACATTGTCAGAGACATTGTGTTCATAATAGCATCTTGTTTTCGTGCTTAATTATAGAATAAGTAGTGGCATGTGGGTTTTGTGTGCTATAAATGTGTTGTCTTGGAGTCACTGCCTCTGCTGCTTCAGGTTTTGAGGAGTGATTAGACGGTGTTATCTAAACTCGACTTAAATTCTGTAACCGTAAGAATTGTTTCTATATTCTCAAATACAAGAATATTTGTTCTCTCCCCCCTTTGGCAACCACAATAGCTATCTGTGTAAATTTTACAGTATGCTTCAGTTTGGGATTGAAGCTGCAGCTTTTCAGGTTGATCAGTTTCTCTTCTGCTTTTGGAATGGGAATGATGATATTATGAATCCTCATGAAGTATTTTTTCCCTGCATGAGCCTTAGAGATTGTTTATTCATCAATGATGTTTACATCAATCTATGTTTTTTGATTTACAGGTGGACTTGGTGCATGTGTGTACTTTTTCCATGTTATTGACCGAAATTTTAGGCACCGAAATTAGAGAAAAGTGGTATTTTATTTTCTCCCCTTTCCCCTCCACAACTTTATAAAAATTGAAGAAGGGGTAATAGAGACTCTTTCCTACCACAACAAAAAGCATTCGAGACTTATGTTGGATTTTTACAGCAGTTAGTTGAACTTCTTTTCAAGGTGAATTACCAGTCTTTTGATAGGGTTAAGCAGATGCCATGATAAACTTTAGACCGCGATTTAAAACATCTTGAGAGATAAAATACCAGTAGGGCTGTGTAACATTTCCGTTTTAATCCCATTCAGGCTGATTAACTCAGTTCAGATAAAGATATGCCTCCTCCTTGCAGGAAAGGGTGCAGATGTGATAAAGCCTTTTGTACCAGCCAGTAAATTGAATGAGTCAAATAAACTGTATGTGGTGTGTGGAGTAGAAGGTGCATAATGGTCTTAATGGCTTTGGTTATGTAAAACCAGAAGAAGACAACCCCAGAATTGCTGATGATCTTCTACGTAATAAATGTATCTTGTTACTGTGTAGCTTGTGCATTTTTTCCTAAGCTGTTATTTCAACATTGAGAACTGTCTCAAGGGCCTGAAATTCCATATGTAATTTATCATCTCATATAATGCTGTTTGAAAGGACTTGTCTATTTTTTTTGTTCGTGAGTATGAATTCACGATGGTGTTACTCTTCCGTGGTTAAGTAGTCAGAAATTGGAACTTTTCCTAGTTGAACAAACGAACATTTGTTGGCAGAAATTAATTGTTCAATGTTAAGATTGGACTCTGAATCTTTATCTTAAACTAAGATTCAGGTCTTTAAATTAAAGCTTCTTACAAAAGATCAGATTTTATACAATTACAGGGAAAAAATAAAATCACTTCACTGGTCATAGCTCTACCGTTCTGCTGATTTGGCGCTGCATAATGCCCCAAGTGTGCGAAGACGATTAGTAACCCAGAAAAGTGCTCTTATCAAATAATTGCATGTGCAATGGAAAAGGGATGAAATATTCTGCAGAAAATATCTAGAAAAGGAGATATAATAATGAACTTCATCATACAGCAGTGTGTTTAGTAGGAGTGGTGATGGGTCTTTAGTGGATGACAGCAGTATGTTACTTCCTACATGGCTTTATGTATACAAGGGCCGATTTAAAATATTTCAGTCTGGATGTTACCCTGCTCCTTGCAAGTTGTTCTTACAAGTTTTCTTAGGTTATTGATGAGCACAGTTGGAGCTGGCTGAGCCTTGCACATGCCTTCAAGATGCACAGGGAAATGAGGCATCTTCTGTAGAGAGCAAGGAACTGGTGGGGACCTGTCCCACCCATGCAGTTGCTCAAGCTTTGCAGAAAAGGTGTGGTGTCACTGGAGGTCTCACTTGAGTTGTACCAAAGAAGAGGAGAGTTGCCGCCTGCTAAAAACTACAGATTTCCATTCGTAGTCACAAAAGGATGAACTTTATGAGCACATTAACTGCAGAACAAAAAAGGGGTTCAGTAGATTATATTTTTAATTTTAGGTAGACAGTGCTGCTTCTCGTGGAATGTAATAAATGACAGTCATGGTGTGCTAGTTTCTAGCGCAGGATATAACTGCTGCTTCTAATAGAGATGTCCTAATGTATTAGGATTGTAGTAATCTCTAGCAAAGTGTTTGCTTGGGAGTCAGGTGCCTCCAATACTCGTGCAAACCAGGAGAGCAGAGGATGTCTTCAGTTTGTGTGTACCACAGTGTCTTACAGATCTGAGTTAGGTACCTCAGATGTAGCCTCTGTTTTGACCCAAGGCCGCGTCTAGTCTGTTTAGGTTTCCCAGAAGTGTTTCAGTGTACTTGAACCGGAATAAGACTGTCCAGTTGCATGTCGCATCTGTGTACCCAATGTGAGGGGATTTGGGCAGCAAAGAGAATTTGATGGGAGTGCCGTGGGGTGGAGTGTACAGCAAAGCCTGTGTAACAGCCACAGTCTCACCTTATGCTCTCTCTTGCAGACGTTTACTTTTTTCATGGTCTGAATTTCAGAGAATTATGTTGTCGGGATTTGTTTGTGTGTGGCGTAGCTGGCCAGGTGTATGTGGGTAGTAATCAGTGGACTTCTTAAAACAATGGACATTTCTTTTAGACGGTAAGTTAAGTACTGTGGAAACCAACAACTTAATTCTATTGGTAAAAGTGGGTGTTCTGTAGGAGGTTTTTCTTTTCAAATCCGGGTTGGACTGGATTTGTATTATTAAATGGGGTATTTATTAGCACTTCTGATTGAGTGTATGTCATCATACCTAATTCAGTCAGTTCTGCTTTCTTTGATCATTTGAGTTACGTGTTTGTTCCCTGAACTGAGCTTTATAGCTTCCCTGTCATTTCTTAAAAAACGAATATCACTTTTTTTTTTTTACCTTGAGATTTTGTGACTTTTGAAATTTGAGAGATTCTATGAAAGATTGTAAATGAATTGTGAGGCATCCTCAGGAAGTTTATTCCTTTTTCAAATATGTGTCCTAATGTTGCCGAGGACATTGTGTAGAAGAACTTTTCAAGCTCTCTGAATTAATCTCTAGCAAAACCTTTACATTTAATGAGATCTTTAAATAATGTATATAATTGTACTTATAATGGGAATCTGTAACCACTTAATAGATTCAGAAAACTAATTACTAGTTACTGGTATGTTGAAACAGTTTGATCCTTTGAAATGTATTAAATTAATGCTGGGGAGGGTTTACATTGTATTTAGTAGATAAATTTCAATATTTCTCTAGTTTGAAGGTTTGAGCCTTTTGCTTTTAAACATCATACTCAATAAGCCAACCTATAATGCTATTGATATTCAGATTTCTACTCAAAATCTGTTTCACTTTGATGCCTGTCAGTGATTAGTAACCTTAAAAGCTAGGTAAGGTCCACTTAGCAATGGCTAAGTGAAGTAATGAAGTAATTTCTTTTTACTCATATTTTAGTTCTTATTTCCTTAATTTTTCCCTCGCAGACCTATGACATAATGTATAGTCAGTAATACTGACATGCATTGCCTGCTCTCATAATCTGTGGGCAACTGTATCTTCAAAAAGCAAATTGTTTCTTTTCTTCCCTGTTCCCAAAATAATTGTCTGAAGGAGAATTAGAGCCAGAGGACTCTGTTCTGATTTTCAGACTGCCCAGGGAGGTAGTTGAGTCACCATCCGTGGAGGTGTTTAAAAGGCGGATAGATGAGGTGCTTAAGGTATGATTCAGTAGTAGAGAGGTATGGTTGAAGTTAAAGACCTCAAAGGTCTTTTCCAACCTAGTGATTCTGTGATTCGATGATTTTGCATGGGTGTGAGCTTGGATTAACTTGATGTAATGTGCATCTACCTAGTATGCCTAGGTTTTACAGAAGTGTCCAGTCATCTTGCCTGGTTTATTGCAAGTCCCTTGGTCCCTTTTGGAGTCTCCCTTCAGAGAGGAGGGGAGCTCTGTCGAGAACTTTGCATGTTGTAGCTAATTTAGTTTTACCAACATAACCGTTTTTATGTGACATGATGTTATTACCCAGCAGGAAATACAGTCTCCTGTTGTGAACCTCAGGACTATCCAATGTTTTAGGAATGCTTTCTAACCTTCTGCCCAACACTAGGGAAATCAGTCTGTCAAATATCCCAGTCCTGCATGAGCCTGCCCCCCCCCCCCCCAAAACACTTACGAAACCCCCACCTGAACTGAAGTTAAAACTAATTAAGCTGCAAATACTGAAGCAGATTAAGTGTATATTCATTTAGGAATATGATCTTAAGCGTGGACAGATTTTATGTATGTTCTGTGAAGTTAATTTACTTGGTCATTCAAATCTTTCTGGGTCTTTTGCCTTATTAGTTAACAAAGGAGGAGGGAATTGGCTTATCTGCTCTGAACTGGTGCCTGAGATTTATCGTGTGCTGTTTGAAACTTAAAGATTAATCTTATTTATTCTAGATCAGGAATTAAAGAAGTTCTCTTAAATAAAATGTGTTCAGTCTGAGTCTGTTGTCAAGTTAGTTATGATTTTTCACTGCAGAAGCAGCATAGGAATGAAGTGGAGCAACTGCAAGTGTTACAGCCCCTCTCTAAGACAGAAAACATGGAAATGCTTCTTGCTGTAGATTTAGGCCTGCAGTACAAAACTCAGACTTCGGAGGAGGCTGCTGATGCTCCTCAGCCTAGCAGTGCATCACACGCATTTGTGTTTTGTCTCCATCCTTATGTCTTGTGTTACAGGGCAATATGCTACCCATTAATGTATTTTTTTTCACACAAATTTTGTCTTACCTAGAAGAGCTAGATTTAGTAACAGGATTTATGCATCAGTATGTAATTTATGGGGGAATTTCTGTAGCCTGAGTTCTTGATGTCTTTCACAGCCTTATCTCTGTTGCTCTGTTTTCGTGAGTTCAGAATGCGCAGCCACATGCCTTAAAGTCGGCCACTTCTTGAATCTCCTCTTCCTTATTTTCTATTGCTGAAATGTTATTCAATGTGCAATTAGTATTTCAGTTTCCTACATATGGCTCCGATTTCTTCCTATATCTGTAGAACTAGATATTTATAGCAAACCCGCCTAAATGTATTATTCCAGCAGTGAGAAACTGATTCAGTGCACATTGTGATTCCTCCTGCGACTGCGTCAGTGGCCAATCTGTTGCATTCCTGGGTGTGGTTGTGGGACAATCCAAGATAGCCTTGGTAATCTTGGCTTTGTTGTAGCAGCCTGTCACAGTTTAGAGGCTCACATTAGAGCTATGAAAAGTGTTTCATTCCAGACTGTGACGTTATTTTGTCACCTTCATCTTTAGTTCTTTTTTTGTAAGATTTGAGGGGGAGTAATAAGAAAGATCTGATGTAGTTCAGACTCAATAAATTTTTAAAATATTGTGAGTCATGGAAATCAAAATTTCTGTAGTTGTGGTTGCTTTTCAGTTTTGGGGTTTAGAATCCTGGGTATGCTGAATTCCATATTAATCTTTCTGCTATAGATTCAAGGTTAAGGAGTTTTCATCTTATAACCAGTAAGTCTACTTCCAGCCAGCATTACTGTGTTGTTTAATCTTGAGCAGCTTCTAAAATGCAAATTGACTGACCAAGGCAGGACTGAGCCATGACTTAAGGTTGAACACAGAAGGACTAAGTATGGGAAAGAAAAAGAGGGCTAGGCATGGAAAAAAGAACCCCACAGTAGCTGTCAGACATTGTGCATGGGGTGTAGCCATTTCTTGTGACATGGAACTCCCAATGGGCAACGTGAATATAAGCGTACTGGAAACTGTTGTCACTTAATAGTATTGGCATTGCTCAAACTCAAGACTGAAGACTTGGAAAGGCTAAGAAAATTCTGTTGGTTTGTATAGTCAGATACTGCGTGCTTCATAGAAATACTTCTATATAATCCCTATGTAAATAGTGATGGGGGTCAAATTCCAGTGGTCATTATTTCACAATAGAGGGAGGTGGGGAAAGGAGAAACTGATTTTTGCAAATGTAACCTCTTTCTTTGTAGAGTATTTTCTCATAGAAAGTGAGGGAGTGACAACAATATAAAAATTAAGAACTCTGAACTTGTTCAAATACTGCAGCACTCCTTAACAGGAAAGATGGAGTGATTAAACTAAGTTGTACTTGAAAATTCTGATGTTACTACTTTTGCAGCTTGATAAATTTCATTGAAGAAGCCTTATTTATGTGAAATACTGAGTGTAGATAGCTGACAACATGTTATTTAATATATGATTGACCTTTTGGGGTAATATTTGTGAGTTTATGAACTTTGTCTAATCACTGGAAAAAATCAGTTTGGCATAACTCCTAAATATGCTTGGTATGAAATTTGAGGAAAGGTGGTTTGTGGCTTCCAACAGCACTTTTTGAGGGTTGTAATTCAAATGACTATAGACACTTGCACAATTTTACTGTCACGAGGCTAAGTTGGCCAGAGAAACATATGTAATAGCTACTTGATTTATTCTCTTCCTAATTTGTACAAATTCTGCATTGCTGCCCTTTCGGAGTTGGAGTCCAATGTCTCCAGTCTCGATGCTGGGAACATTTTGATAAAATGCTTGTATTTAGAAGGAAAGACTTTTGTATAAATCCTTTCAGCATCTCCGTCTACAGTGGTAAGGTAGGCTGCTGCAAATGTCAAAAGAAACCATCTCTTAGAGAGAGGAGTTCTCCAATTCTTGTCTGTGAACCCCTTCCTTTTCTGGAAAATAATACTGCTGGAGTAGAACACTGCCTTTGGTAGCAGTAGTTTGTTTCTTTTGTGCCGCTCTAGAAAGCTGCAGGTAAGATGCTGCTGTGTAGATGATCTCGGGAGGTGGAGTTTGAGCTCTGAAGAAACAGAAAAAACTATAAGCAGATTAGAAAGATGGCACTGCAATATAGGTAAGTGGCACCTTCACTTTCTTTGAAGTGAAATCTGTCCTTTAAGGAAGTGTGAGGTATTTGCACTCAGCATGCGCTAGGATATGCATGCAGAGAGACCCTACCCATTCTACCCTTTGGCTTGTTGGTGCTTTGTTGATGCATATTTGCATTGCAAGACACTAGTTGCCATCGGTTAACCAGGGCTGGAGATTGCTAAAGCTGCTGGAACAACTGTGCACTTTGAATGAGCTTTCTGAGTTCTACCATGTGCTCTAATGTTTTCTAGCCAAGTGAAACGTGGTTTTGGTAATCTCTAAGGGACATAAGTGAAGCTTGGTCCCTCAGTGTTTGTGGTCAAGATCTACTCTCGTGGAATTGACCAGCAAGAAGGGATTATGCCAGCATCTTAGGACATCTGATTTTCCTAGAGTGGAATAAGCTGATTTTCTATCTCAATTCACTACCTATGTCCTCAACTCACTGTTTGCAACCCCTGTTCCTACAAATGTAGTAAATAAGATGAAATTTAATGTATGTGAAGGAATTGTAGGTTAATTGAGGAACGTGTAATTCCTTCCCTGTGAAGGAAGTTGTCCCACATATAATTTTAATGACATTCCAAATGGTGGTATCCATATCCATATTACCAGTGTTGTGTATGCTGCCTATATGGAGTGGTTTTGCTACAGTCACCTGCCAGAATATCTGAGTTTATTCAAGGTGCTGCTTGAATCTGTGGACCCTGTGGCTAGTCGCTGGTGAGGATAGCACAGTTGTGACTTGTGTGGTTGTGTGAATCTGGCAGCACAATATCCAATATCCTTTGCATTGAGTACCTGTCATACCTGCCCTGCTGCTGGGTGCCCTTTGTAACATTGCAGGCATTTTTAGACTCTTCCTCTTCATCCTGTCTTCTGCTTCCAAGTTGCCACCCCAGGAATTAGCTGTTTTTTGTGGAAGTAAGGTGATGTTTTGCTGTCTTGGTATGGAGAACCAGGATGTAGCATTTCATTTACCAGCCTGGGCAGCAGCAGCACCACGATTTCCTACTTGCCCAGACTGTAGTGCTCATACTGCTTCTATGGCAAACTCATTCATACCAGGAGTGAAATTTGTTGCTTGCCACTGCAGTTGTCCATCAGCAGGTAATGCACAATGTGGCAGTGGTAGACTCTGAGTATGTTATTTGAAGGAAACGCCTGTGAGTGATGATTTGGTGAGTTTGACCTGCAGCTTGCTCTGTGCTCTGTCTAGTTTTGAGGAATGACTTGTAGCAGCGTCCTGTACTGCAGACATGGAAAGGCTGTCAGCGAGTATAGGATTTCAGGGTTATTGAGCGATATTTCTGTCTCTGCTGAGCTTGAAGCTTCATTGATTGCTCTCATGAATGTGAGGCCCAGTGAGAATGAAGACAATTTTCCTGGTTGTTTCCTGTTTGACTTTTCTTGTTCCTTTGCCAAGTGATTTAAAGTTAGGAAGATGACAGCTAGTGTATGATCCAAGAGGCTGCTGCAGCCGTGTGGTTTTCCGGCATGTGTCACTTGTGGGTAATGCACTTTTTGGCACACTGTGCCACCACACTCTGTGCTGTAGTAGATCATTATAGCTGCTTTACTATAGTGAACAGCTGGTTTAGAAGCCTGGGAGACATCTGTGAACTTCACAGTTTCAGCCTGGCAGGTCATTCAGGCAGACCGGGGTGCTCCCGATGGCTGTTGCCACTGTTCTCAGCAGCCCTGCCTGTGATCTGGCTTACTCATAGAATCAGAAAATTGTTTGGGTGGAAAAGACCTTTGAGATCATAGAGTCCAACCCTCCCTGTCCACTATTAAAAACTGTATCCCTGAGCACCTTATCTACCTGTCTTTTAAATGCCTTCAGGGAATGGGACTCAGTTGCCTCCCTGGACAGCCTTACCAGTGCCTGATAACCCTTTTGGTGAAGGAATTTTTCATTATGTCTAATCTAACCCTCCCCTGGTGCAACTTGAGGCCATTTCCTCTTGTCCTATCACTTGTTACTTGGGAGAAGAGACCATCACCCACCTCTCAGGTATTTTCACCTACCTTTCAGGTAGTTGTAGACAGTGATAAGGTCCCCGCTTATGGGTAGCCTGATCTCCTTCTGGGAGAACATGACCTGCTGCGTGGCTGTGGGATAGGTTTAACAATCCAAAAGAGATGGAAGCATGATTCCATGTATAATAAATGGGATCCTATTTTGCTTAAGATAATGGGAGAAGTGAGAGAGGTAATTTTTTATACCAGTAACTTAACTAATGTCATGACAGCTTTAGGGATCTATATTGTCTGTACATACTGCTGTAGTTCTGTGTGATGTTGATACTGGACTTTCTTGATGTATTTGGACAACAGTGATAAGAAAGCAAAGGGCTTGATTTGTTTGAATAATGAACATCTTTTATCTTTTTGTTCCTATCTCAGCTGGCATCTTATTTTAAATAAAGTTAATGGATGCTCAGTTGCAGTACAATATTGTAATATTTCTGTAGCTCTTACCTGGCCCTAGCTGACAAAATCTGCTTTACAAGTGTCTTGAGATATTTCTGACTTAATTCAGAACATATTGCTTGTAATTATTCTTTCATTTGAAGCTTTTGCTGAAATAAAAGGCCCTTTTTTGTGCGTTTCTGGTGCTTTTCTCAAGTTGACTATTTATTTGCAGATCAGGGCTAAAATAAACACAGCAGTTTACTATCTCTTAGGTGAGAGAACTGTTCATGAGTAATGGCAAAACAGGAGTTTTGTGAACGTGAATATTTATGGGATTTCAATTCTCTTGGATGAAGATTATAATCTCAGCTCGTTGTACAGATGAACTGGGACCCTGAAAGGCAGACCTAGCCTTTTGAGATGTGTATCTTAGCTTTGTCTTTTGAATGTGTGTTTGCTCAACTGGTAAACTGCTGTTGGTTAAACTTCATCTCACTAGTAAGTGTTCTGTGTCTTGCTGCACTAAGAGTATGGGAACACTTTTGATCTTAATTTCTAGACATTACAGACAATTTTAGTGAAGGTTGTTTATTATTACAGGAAGGTTATTTTAAACTGTTGGTATTAGAAAGCACATTGTGGCCTTTTCTTAAAATCCATTTTGAGATTTGAGTACAACTTGTGAGGAAAACACACGTGCAAGGGCTTGTTCTGGCCTTTAATGCATGTTTGTTTATAGTACTTGTCTGTATTGTAGCAGAAATTCCATGCTGATCTTGAAACAGATAATAAAACCTGTATGCTGAGCCATGGGATTCATACAGGGAAGAGAAAGCTAACAGGAAAAAGTTGAATTAAGATCCCAATATTTTATGACCAGGAAGGTGGTACAGTAAGGCTCAATCCATTATATTCTAAACCAAAGACTTGGCTTGTGTGCTAAGTTACTTTAGATTTAATTTTGACAGGAAGACGAAATGCTGATGTGACTGCCTGCAGTGCAGTTATTAGGTAAAGCAGTTTTACTAGTTTGGAACAGTCTGTCTCAGATAATGAAATGACTTTTCCCCCCCCCCCCCCCGTGCTAAAGGATGTTACGTTGGACAAACTGGTTTAAGTGTTGTCTGCAGGCTGGCATTAAGATCTTCTTGTCGTTCTGGAAAGACTGAGTATTTTGACTAGGTTGACTTGAACATATTGCTTCCATTTCTCGATTAATGTTTCTTTAAAAAAAATCATATTAGTCATGGAGGAGTTTTTTTGTAATTATTAATTTGATATTACGCAAAGAGGGTGGAAACAGTAGGTTTGGATGTCCGAGTTATTTATCTAGAGAAATATATTTTCATTATTAGGAATACTTAGATAAGTAGGTTTGTATAACTGAACTCTTTTTGCTCTCCACAGAGTCTAATGGGAGTATAAGTAACCAGTTTGAGTGTGAGCCCCTGGACTTGGAGACGTCTCGAGTTGAATGTGATGATTCTCACTGACCATGTAATTGTGGATTCACAGTATATTATTGCTGATCAGCAATAATGTGTTGCTAATTGCAGTGAGCTTAATGAAACGTGGTGGCTTCTGTGAAAGGAAATGTGTGAGAGATTACGATCAGTATTTCAAAAAATAGTGCCTGTGAGATTTTGTAGCAATAAAATTCCTATCTACTGCCTCCATAAAGACAAACATTACTGTCCTAAGCAAAAGGATTTACATGCCAAGCAATGGGAAGAGGGAGTAGGGAGGGAAGTATGCATCTGTTTATAAAAGCTAATCTGAAAAACTTGACTTGGAGTTCTTCCAAAAAAACTTCAGACCTTAAATGCACTCTGATTGATTTGTCTTTTTATACTTTACTTTTTATTTGGACCAGAAATATCCCTCACCTAGAATCCTTCCCAATTCCATTGAGATCCCGCCCCTTCCCTCCTCCCCCCATAACCCCAACCGATAATATTCAAACATTGAAATCAGTAAGATAAAAGGTTTTGGCATCACTCTGAGAAACCCTAGGTCTGTTGCCACAAACAAAGGAAGATCCAGGCAAGTTGGTAAGCTGGCACAATGGTGTAATAATTTCAGATTGTGGGGTTGTTCTTTGAGAAGCACTTGAAATAATCTAAAAATCCATTGGCTTTTGTACAGGGAGGAAAGGGTGTAAATTCTCAGATGAAACCTTTTTTAGCCCAAATTAGACTTGACTTTATTATCTCTCTGTCTTTCTTCAGCACATGGGTACATAATTTTTTATATGTCCGTGGTCTCAGGGTTATAGCTTTGAGAGGAACTTTTAAGAAAAATACTATTGCAGAACCCGAGGGAAAATAAATGTATTTCAGTAACCAAGTTAATGTTTGCTTGTTGTTGTTGTTGTATGAACATTATGTTCTGGGAACCGATTCTATGATGCTTGGGTTTGGGGAATGTTTTGCAAAAAATTATATAGATTGAAATTTTACAAAGCCAAATACTTTTAGAAGACATGATCTCTTTAGTTATGTTTCTGTATACAGTTTTCAAAATCACTGCGTAAGCGTGCCACTGAAGTTATGCTTGTGTCTTCTTAAGGCTTTGCAGTAAGCAGGCGTGGGAAACATTAGGCACAAAATGAGGTTTTATGTGCTGTGTAATCATGAGGAATACTGGTTGTGTATATACAAAATTGTACCAGAAAGCTGGAATTGTGTTAGCGCCCTGTTCATACACCTCTCATAGGGACTATGGTGACAGATTCCTTAAACTTGTTGTGCGTTCTTCTGTGAGTGATAAAACATTTGGCTTGTAGTAGATTCTAGGGAGGATGCAGAATATTTTTAAAGGTGTTCAGCTGGTGAGGGAGTTCAGAAAACATTACATCCTGTGCGCTGTAAAAGAATTTATAGTTTGTATCTGACATCATTAATCTTGCTTCTGACTTGATTGCATTTGTGTAAAGCAAACAGATCTGGGAAATAATCCTGTTAGTTCCCGGTAATGTTTTGCAAAGTGGTATTATGAGAAAAGAGTTACAGGACAACTCAAAACATGCACTGGACAGGTGTACAAATGTTAACATTAATTTCTAATATAGTAAATAAATTTTTCTTCACAGAAATATTCTTATGTTCTTACAAATCAACCACAGTTGCTATGCTGGACACCAGACTGACTCCTCTAAGAAGATTCCATCCATCTTTTATGTGAAAGTGAAGTTTTCTGTGTTGCTAGGCTTGTTGAGAGAGGATCAAATGATTTTTCTGATGTTCTGACAGCCAGAAAAAGCTATCTTTTCTCTAGCCTCATTTTTATTATCAAAACCTGCCATTTTCACAAAAGCTTGATGCAAAGCCTTCACGATTTCACTTTGAGTTTTAAAATAATATTAAAAATGCCTTTTCTGGCACTCACTGTTCTCCTTGTGTTGGCTGCAGTCAGAAGTGTGGCTGATTTAGTGTGAACAAACTGAAGAAAACACATAGATAAAAGGACCTTAATTATATTTATCTACCTGTTCGAGGGTGGTAGTGAGTATCTTACACTGCCACATAACAGCTACCAAGCAATGAATGACTGCAGTGCTTGGGCCCACTGCAGAAATCATAGAATCTTGGGTTGAAAAAGACCTCCAAGATCATCAGGTCCAATTGTGAACCCAACATTGCGAAGTCCACCACTGAACCATGTCCCTAAGCATCACATATACGAGTCTTTTAAATACCTCCAGGGACAGTGATTCCACCACTTCCCTGGGCAGCCTGTTCCAATTCTTGACAACCCTTTCAGTGAAAAAATTTTTCCTGATGTTTGATCTAAACCTCCCCTGGCGCAACTTGAGCCATTTCTGCTTGTTCTGTTGCTTATTACCTGGGAAAGAGACCAACACCCACTTCACTACGACCTCCTTTCAGGTAGTTGTAGAGGGTGATAAGGTCTCCCCTCAGCCTCCTTTTGTCCAGGCTAAACAACTCCAGTTCCCTCAGCTGCTCCCCATAGTGCTTGTACTCTGGACTCTTCCTCAGCTTTGTTGCCCTTCTCTGGGCATGCTCCAGTGCCTCAGAATCCTCCTTGTACTATAAGACCTCAAACTGCACACAGCATCATTAGTGCTGAGGAAGGGGACAATTCACTTCCTTACTGCTGCTGGCCACACCATTTCTGATAGAAGCCAGGATGTTGTTGACCTTCTTGGTCACCTGTGCATACTGCTGGCTCATGTTCAGCTGACCGCTAGCCAGTACCCCCAGGTCCTTTTCTGCCAGGCAGCTTTCCAGCCGCTCTTACGTATGCAACACTACAGGGGTTGTTGTGCCACAAGTGCAGGACCTGACACTTACCCTTGTTGAACCCCATACAGTTGACTTCAGCCCCTTGATCCAGCCTGTCCAGATCCCTCTCTAGAGCCGTTCCTTCCCTCAAGCAGATCAGCCTTGTGTGTATCTAAATGGTGTAGCAGTTTACTAGCCATTTCCTCTTGGGTTATAGGGGCTCCATTTTGCTCTGCATCCTATCTTCCAGCTAGGGGTGCTGGGTGCCTGGAGAACAGTTGGCCTTACTGTTGAAGACTGAGGCAAAGAAGGTATTCAGTAACCTCAGGCTTTTCTTCATCCTTTGTGATTGTGTTACCCCCCGCATCCACGAAAGGATGGAGATCCATCTTAGCCCTCCCTTAGCTGCTTCTGTATTTATAGAAACATTTCTTTTTGTCTTTTACTGCAATGTCCAGGTTAAATTCTAGTTAGGATTTAGCCTTTCTAATATTCTCTCTGCGTAACCTCAAAATAACAGTTGTCTGCCCTTTCTTCCAAAGGTCATAAACTCTCCTTTTTTTTTCCTGGGTTGAGGTTGTAATGGTATAACAAGGAGTCGTCTATCATCTTGTGAATATATGAGCTGCTTTTTCCTCACACATATTTCATGGCATCCTAGGCTAACTTTCATTTTCTAGTTGACACGGACTAGCGCACACCTGGCTTGTTGTCACAGTAATTCAGATTTTGTGAACTATCTGGAACGTACAAATTCATGTGCTGGTTTTCATTTAAATGGCTTGAGCTATGGAAACTTCCGCTGCTGTGGGCTTGGGAAAGGCGGGTCCGTACCGGATGTAGAGAGCAAATTCTTGCTGGTCCTGGTGTTCTGGATGCTAATAACTGTGATGCTGTGACAGCTGTAACACAGGGGTTTGGCCAGTTGAATCAGTGGTGAAATGAGACCAACTTTGAGTTGTGCTGGTTTGCAGCAAGGGCTCTGTAGCACAGCAGTTCTCTCTGATGTAGTCAGTGTTGGATGCTAGGGAAGAGTATAAGGTTAAAGCAGACAAGAAATAAGTCTTCTCAGGTGTTTAGATTGGACTGAGTGATTCCCTAAATGGGAGGCTGCACCTCCACTGTAGGTTTTAATATCCTTTGGAAATTTTGATAAAATAATTAAACTTATCTTTTTTTACCCTTTTACATTTTTTATTTGTGAAACATCCTGGGGCAAGGAATTGTGCAAGTTGATTGCGTGTCATATGAAAAATACTTTTATTTTGAAACTTGGACTGCTAGAGAGTTCCATCATTGCTCCCCCATTTCTACAATGTAAGAGTTGGGACAATCATCATTCCATGTTGATGTTCTGACACTTGTGATACCATAATTTTTGTAGCTCTCCCCACCAGCAAATTGCTTTTCTGAGATAATGACCTCTGATATATCTAATCTGTCGCTGAACAGAAGCTGTGATGTAGTCCTAATTATCCCTGTTACCCTTCTGCACCTTTTCGTTTCGTTTCAGAAAGGGTCTATTAACTACAAAAACTGTGATATTGAAGCTGAGTGCAGCCTGGCCTTATGTTGTAGCATCTTACTGGTTTTGCTCTGCTGCTTTCGTAATAATTCTTACTACTGTTTATTTATTTGATAGTTAAATTTTTAGAGGACTAAACATCTGACTTATAATCTTTCCTAAACAGTAGGAGTAGCTGAATTAATATTTATCATTATTTATATTCTCTTACCCTTCTTCCGTGTGCTTTTCTCTGCTGTTTTTATCACAGTATAATTTCTTCTTGTGGGATCCTGTTGTATCTCTACAACCAGTTTAATTTAGTCTACTCCAGAATATTTTCCATCAGTTGTAAACAGTCACTTAACTATTTGCTTTTGGGAGCATATATGAATAAAACAAAACCCACTGTTTCCAGTAGAGAACCCTGTGTAACTCCCCATTCTGCATCCAAGTATGCTTTTATTCTTGTGGATTTACCTAGTGTGATTTACTAGTTTATACCCAAATTCTACTTGCAGTCAGACCTGGCAGCACTACTATGCATTCCCACTGAAGACTTCTCATAAAGCTGATAGAAATTTACAGTTTGTTGTTCCAAATACTTCCCAAAAGTGAGCCATGCAGGATGGTGCACTTGGATGTCTAAGGTTGCTGTGTGCTGCTGGATCAATTGTCCAAAATGCTGTGGCTTTTGTTTTTGTGTTGTGTGGCGGCTGTCTGTGAGACACTGTGTGAAGCTTCAGTATGAATATGTTTTTTTAATCTTACTGAAATAGATCCTCCAAATAATCTGTTTTAAATTGCATGTTGGTCCTGAAATGTGTGCTCTGGATCCATATCTTATTTGTCTGCTGTTTCTGCTCTCACTCAAGATCTAGAACCAAAACTGCAGTGTATGTTCGTGCGTTTCTGAACTTGCACTAAGTAGGTCAATACACAAAGGTATGATTGATTGATTTATGTTTGACCTTTTCTGCTCCTAAGCAGCAGATGTTTGCTGTACTGGGTAAAATTCCTTGTCTGTTCAAACACTGATTATTTGGTTATAAAACACTCACAGGTCTTGCTGACTGAGGTAGCTCCAATGTAAAAGACCTACATTTGTGACCAATTTACCAATGAAATATGCTTATTTTATGTGCAAAAGTAATTTTATTTTAATTTTGAAAATGCATTTATTTTGAGGTTTGACATACTTCGAGCTTTGACATACTTCAAGCTTTGCTTTTTGGATTTGGGTGATAAAAGGAAATTTTTCCACTGTTTCAACCTATTCTGTATTTTCTTTTCTAAATTCAACATGTATTTGTAAGCATATCTTTTAAACCCAAGATGTTCATGTTTGAAAACTGTTGTCCAAGATTTAGCTGCCTAAATGTAAATGATTCACTTGGAAGTGGTGTGACTTGGTTAGTTAAAATTCTTCACGTGTGCAGATGAGCTGCAGAGCAGAATTGCTTGAACTGCTTTCCATAAGGTCCAGCTAGTGTTTCTTTAGAAAACTTTTGCTTATTTGGGGTTATTATAGGTAGTATAATTCAACTCGCTTTGTATCATATAGAGTGTTTAGATCTACTTTTCACTAGAGGCTGACAGTCATTACAAGGTATTTTTAGAGTGAGCTTATAAAACAAGGGAATTACTCCCTCGCACCCCTGCACTTAAACGTTTTAGCATACTGTACGGGACTGTAGAGTGTGCGGTCGCTGTGGAGTCTCATGAATTGGGACATTTGCTTTAGAATAGTTATTGATGGAGAAAATGAGGCTTTCTTTTATTTGCTGAACTTCACAGACTTTGGAGAGGCAAGCGAGGCTCTGACTGCTGGAAAGAGCATTGCACGTCTTTAGGAATAACTTCTGCCTTGCAGTGATCAAACTGGTTATTTTTCTGACGGTTTAGGAGTCTGAGTGTGGTTGCTGTGCTGGTACTTCCGTTTCATACTGTTGTGGAATACCAAATGCTGCATTCAATTGCTGCAGTCTGGGGATATTTATGTTTTAAGAGTCTGGCGTATTTTACAAAATTCTAAGCTTCAGGACAGGACTTCTGGTAGCTGAATGTTTTAGCCACGTATTTGTTAACAGTGTATTAGAGGTACAGCTCATGATTTCATTTCCTGATATTTCATAAGCTGTCTGCAATTTTTTTTTTAACTCTGGTGTTAGCCAGTAAGATGTTGCTCTCATAACAACACTTCTTCCCCCACTTCTTCCAACCTCATTCATATAGAATTTTTAAGGGCTCTGGAAACAGCAGTGGAGTGCTCACATGATCAGCTATCTTAGCTCAGGTATGAGACAGCAAGAAATGTGATGGATATGAGAGGAGATCTGGTACTTCTCATCTTATGATGACAATGCACCACAAATTCCAAGAACACTGTCAAAGAAATTTATGTTATGGTTACAGCTCTGACCTCTTTGGTCTTATAGGAAGAGTTTAGGGTTGCCATTTCTGCTGTATTTTCAAAGTATTTAAATATTATTTTCAGCTGGAAGGTGAATTTTCTACAGTCAATATGCTTGTTTCAGTAGACTATTTATTATGTATCCAACACTATTTTTCTGCAACAAGGTAAATCCCCTTAATTTCAATTCTAAGTAACAATAACAGCAGCAACAACAAAATCGCTGGACAAATGAACTCATGCTTCACGTTTATGTGTATTTTGATGTCTTAGAATGCCTACTTGTAGTATTGTATTATTGGATCTTAATTGGGTAATGAAAGGGTAAATGGGTTGGAAAGCTGTGTGGTGAATAATGCGGTTAGTCATACTGTATTGCGTAAGCAGGACGGTTAACATTTTAGCGGGCATGCTCATATGGTTACTTGCCTTCGTTTGCTTCAGTGTGACAATGCTGGATTTAATTAGATTTTATGGGATCTAAACTTACAAAAAGCCTCAGAGTTCTGCATTCAAAATCTGACACATGGAGTGACCTTTTCTTCCTTAGACGATAAGGGTACTCTGTGTTCTTGTGCTGGTGAATAATTGCAGAGAAGCTGTTGCAGGGTAATTGCAACAAGTTTTGGCTAACCTTTACAGTAGGCTTGGAGAGATAGGGCATTACATGTTTTTGTACTGTGTTAAGTGGGAGAGGAGGGGAAACAGTTTGTTCAGCAGCAATGCTTAATAAGGATTTTTCAGAGAAGTAAAACTCCATTCTGGCAGCTTCGTAATAGACAGGGACAGACTACTTACCTTGGCAGAAATTGCCTTGCTTTCCTAGCTTGCTTCTTTCTATAAGTGAAATATTCTTACTTTATCATAAATTTAGTGATGCAAATTGTGTATTATAAAGCAAGTAGACAAATGTTTTGGACCACTTTGTTTGTGCTTGTACTGCAGGTAAGCCTGCCAAAACCAAATCTTGTCCCAAGAAAATGGCTGGAAACAAGCTTATTTCCTTGCTGATGTTGTAGTGTACTGGTTATAGCGAAGATTTACAATAATGTTGAAGTGTCAACAGTGAACTGAGTTTTAGAGGAAAAAGCAACATGGAATATAGAAGTGAGGGTTGTTTGTATTTCCTGGTGTGGACACTTGTGGATATTGTAATAAATTTCAAGTTCTTGATGATGCTAAGGAGATGGCTCTTAGACGTGACTCTTTGGACAGTTGTGACCAGGTCATACTTGCTCAAGAGCTCCAAGCCACAGAGTTTTCTGAGGATAGAAATCTTCATGGCTGTGCAGAGGAATGTTTCTGGAGTATTTCCCTAGTAAGTAGGTTAGGCAGACACTTTTTTTTTTTCAATGAGATTAGGATAATTTGCATGTCCTCTTAGGTCGGAAGTATCAGATAACTTTGGCAGGAAAATGCATCTTTATTCAGAAAGCTTTGATATTGAGAAATGCCTGGTATTTCTTAGACAAAAAAAAAAACTTATTACAGATGGATGAACTTGTTGCTCTGGGTTTCGGGCTCTGTTTGGCTAGGTCCTTCTTTTATTAGCAATATTAGGTGCGTTTCTCTAGAAAAGAGCACACAGGAGCCAATAGTTGTGCAGCTGCTCCTACCTGACCTGTGTGTGGCCAGCAGGCAATAGAGGTGTGAATAAGACTTTTTTAGTGATCCCTATAACACGTTGTTCTTAAATTTAAATTTCTCTGCTGTTTGAAATGCATACTTCTAGGAATTTTACTGATGTGTTAGTTTGGTCTGCTCCTTGCGGCTCAGGCTTGCAGGAGGACTTGTTCAGTAAAGCAGGAGGGTGGCACCAGGGAATGTGTGTGGTGTGTGTTCCATTCTGTGCCCTGGCTACTCTCTATTTGTTGCAGGCTGCAGAGAGTACTTTGCCATTATTTGACTCATGACTATATTTTTTTATAACTTGGTAAAGTAAATAGTAAACAGTATTCAATTCTGAACGAAAACAGAAAGTAATCCAAAACCCTCTGAATGGCTTTAAAAAACTGCCTGAACTGAAGACTTAAAATCAGGTTTTTATCCTTTTCCATTGCAAACAAAAGAGATACCACATAATTGAATACAGGTTAAATAACCTTTTTCAAGGCTAGAGTTCAGAACGGAGGTAAAAATGAGTTTGTGCTGGTTTTTTTTGTCCTCGGTGTTGAAACTGTAAGTGGTTGCTTAGACGTGAAATTTGTAGTACCTTTAACCTAAAATCTAAGCGCTTAAATTTGTGAATACAGTTCAGGTATCAATACTGTCCTTCTGCCCCTGCAGATTCGGTAGTTTGGATCACCTTGTGCCAACAACTACTATGCAAGAAACATTTATGCAAAATGTAAATGAGCTGCTTTTCTGAAGGCATGGGTGCGTGGGTCGACTCCTGCTAAGCTCCGAATTTGCATCGTTAGCTCCCACCTGATATACATACAGTTCATGTGAAAGTTTACCCATCTCCCTCTGAAGGATAAATTGCTGGCTTGTGCTTACTGAAGGGTAAATGTGTACACATTCGTACAGCAGAGCAGCTAACAAGATATGAATTCAAATGCTAGTTTATCTTGCAGTGATTTGTTCTGCAGCCATAACCTGATGATGGCAATGAAGCCAAGAGTGCTTCAACATGCATTTTTCTCCACGACTGTGTTGTTTCTGGCCCTGTGCTGCCCCTGAGTTTTCACTGGTATGGGTTAAAATGATGCCTCTTCAGGTGGTCAAAAGAATAGTGGTGCCAAAGCTCTCCTTAGATTGGTTTTGGAGCTGCTTTTTCAAATTATCAAAAATATATCAATTTGCATAAAAATGAGTGGCAACAAAACTTTATAGACTCACTAGGTAAATAAATTCTGTGTTTTCTGTGCCTTTTGTAGGTACTTGTGTGGTACTTTGGGAACTGATCTAACGTTGTAATCTCTTAGTTTGCAGAAGTCATAGAGGTTTTCCTGTTTGTGTTGGTTTGGGTGTTTGTTGTTTTTTTTTTCTTTCCCAGTGGGCATGACCATTCAGATGTCAAGCTGTCTGTAAGTAGCCTTCTGGTAGAGATAACCTTGAAGTGACTCTGCTTCCTCATTTCTCCAGAAGATCTCAGTGCTTTCAGCCCTTGTTCTCAGTTTGTCCCTGATATAACCCTATGTTTTGTGCTTTAGTTAGATTTTGAGTTTCCCATCTTAGCTTTTCACCAGCTGTATCTTCAAATGCTGTTTTATGTTGTCCCCTCTTCAGGCCCAAGCTGGACTCGGGGTTGTAAAAGTGAAAAGGAAATAGTGTTTTGCTGGTTTGGTTTGATGTTTTTTGTTTTGTTTTGCTTTGTTTTTTGTTTTTTTTAAATTGGTTGCTAAATGTAAAAAAAAAAAAATGAAGGACAGATAACTTTCAGCCTACTTAATCCCAAAACAGATTATAAAACTTCTAGTGGATACCATCACGCTGTCAGTTTAGTAGAAAATACCCTGCCAGCTTGTTGCTGCCTAGGCTGGTGTGTGTCATCGTGTCAGCAAGTACGCTGCACTTGTTTGGAAGTATGAAGTGCACTGCAAAGAATTCAAGTGGAAGACATTCACTCATTTTTCTCTAGAGTTCCTGCATGGGGATTTTGAGGTTCAGACAAAATTAGTAGAAATTTCAGCACTTAATTGCAGGAATGCATGTGATTTTCTCATGAATCCTTAAATATGCAGCCTGTGTAAATCATTTTACTTAAACCTTTTCCATCAGATGGCAATTCTAGTTATATTGGGCTGATATGCATGTTACCAGCAAATTAGATGTTTACAGGGTAACTATTTTGCAACCTACTTGAAACAGTCTGACATCTTGGAAAATCAGAATGTGGCAATTGGAGAAAGCTCTCTGGTTGCCTGACCAGAAATGAATCTTGTAATTTGTCAGCATTTATATTAAATAGAATAAGCTATTCTTAAACCACTCGTTGACAATATGGCCTCAAAATTAGAATATGTAGGAAAATGAGTTTGGCTTCCAGTGAAACTTTTGAGGAAAAATCCATTTCAGATTCTCGTAGGAAGTATAGTTGAGGAACTCTCATTCTCATCCTCCCCTGTGGATGGAGATTCCTGGTCAGAATACATCTCTGATATGGTACCAGTCTCATGGGCAAAAGCAGTGCTTCCTAGAAGTCCAAGGAAATGCTCACGTAAAGAAATGTTATGATAAGGCAATTAGACTGATTTCACAAGAAGTACAGTGGCTGCATGCTGTTCTTGGTTCTTGTTTTGTTACTTAATGAAGCTTTTGAGATGACCTTGAAAACTCTTCCTCAAGTTGTTTTTACGTTTCTAGTTTTGAAATTTCTCCAAAGTGTTTTTTTAATCGGTTATACTCGGAATACAGGCAGATAAGCCTTCCTGTGTCTCTTTGCATCAGTTTAAGTGTCTTTTGCCCTTTTTGGCTGAAGGGAGTATCTCTGCTTGTTTCTCAGTCACTGGAGTGGGAGGCTGGGCAGGTGGGCTTTAAGCTCTGCACTGACCAGGCTCCTGAGCACCAAAGCAGCCGGAGCAGCAGTTTTGCTCATTGTGCCATGGCATCGCCAGTCTTCAGCAGGTACAAGAGTGGGTGTCTGTCCTTGTGAGCTGAGGCGCCCTGTGGAGATGTGCTTCAACAAGTATTAACATCACTACACTTAAATTTTCCTGTTCTAGTGATGATAGTGGTGTTTTCTTTATCCATGGGCATATCTTTAAATTATTACTTATTTAACTATATTGCTTTTAATAGCTTATGGAAAGATGGAAGATTCTGTAGAAATGAGCCAATGCTATGATTTGATTTACCTAATTTACAGCTCAAAGAGAAAAGTAACAGTTGTGGAAGGAGGGTTTCAGGAGTCAGTGACAAAGCTCACAACTTTGTTACTTGGAATGGCTAAAATGTGTCATGAAATGTAAAAAAAAAAAAAAAAAAAAATTAAAATTTGCTGATCAGGGTTGTTGGGCAATGATTTTCTGTAATGCCTTTAATTTCAGACTCTTGTTCACCTTTGAAATTGTTGCATTTTTAATATAGTATTCTTAACTGTGAGATACCACAAACATGATCATGTTGATTTTTCTCACCTATGTCTAATAGTTTTAACTGGAATACACTACTTCCTTTTGGGGTTTAAGGTAGTATTTAAACTGCTTTTAAAAGCTGCTTTCATTCGTAGACTGCCTATTAACACCCATTAACACCTATATTGTGTAGCTTAGTAAATAGAATGGGAAATAAACATATATAATCCAGTTAGTTTGTTGCCTTGCATTGTGCGGCATCTTTTTTTCTATCAAAATGAGACGTCATGGTTATCAGAAGACTTCTTTTTTTCAGGAAAGAGCATCAATATCTCAAGAAGTCTTTCAGCATGTTTTCCATATTCCCCATGTTGTATCCATATGATTTTACTTCTGTGGCTAAATATTGAGTCTTTTTATTAGCAGTACTTTCTCTGGTAGCTTCTTGGTTATTTGTAGTTTGAAGGTGGTAAAGGAGAACATATGTAAAGTATAGATTGGCTTGTATATAGATACCGATACAAAATCATGTATAAAAAGCATCTAATTCTAGGCTTTGGAAGTGTAATTACAAAAACTGTCTTTCCCCTTTGACAGTGTAAGACTATGTAATTGTTTAGAGATTTACCCAGGGCATGGAATTCAATTCAAGGCATTTCTCATTTAAACATAAGAACTTTTACCATTGGACTAAACAAGGGCTGGACTGTGCCCATCGGTAAAAGCATGAACCTATCACTTGTACTTAAAGAACAGCATAAGAACTTAATTTTAGCAGCAATTTTTAGGATTATGAATCCTTGCCTTGCATGAGTGCCTTGGAAGCTTGTGCTACTGGTGTTCTGCTTCATTGCTCTAGGTAGGTGTTTAAACTCAGGGAGGTGGGATTTCATGCGCATCACTTTTCAGCGCTTCTTTGTCAGCTATTTTCAGTAACCTTATGCTCAGAGTAATAGTTATTCCTGGGTCTAATGCTTCAGTTACTGTCGAGAGATACTAAACAAGTAATGTGGATTTGTGTTTTTCACTTTGAAGTGAATATTTGTCTTTCTCTGAATCTGTGTCCAAAATATTTTCCTTCTACAGGTATCTCCATTTATCTGAAGGTCAGATTTTTCACAGGGACACTTGTCATGATAGTGTTTGACCCAAAGTGGCTAAATGTGTGTTTTAGTGCCTACTAACAGTATTCTTTTCTTCTTCTAGGGTGTGAAAATCTAAGAAATGAACAAATTACGGCAAAGCTTTAGGAGAAGGAAAGATGTCTATGTCCCAGAAGCCAGTAGGCCTCATCAGTGGCAGACTGATGAAGAAGGCGTTCGTACTGGCAAGTGTAGCTTTCCTGTTAAGGTAAGAGTTTCTGCCTTTCTTTTGGATATCCATGAGGTGCTCCTGCCATGAATAATTTGGGGTTTTTTTGGCAAGCATAAGCCAGCAGCATGCTTCATTACACACTGACCTATTTTACAGTCAGCTCTTATTGCAAAGAATGTGGCTTCTTTTTTTTTAAAGCCAGATGATTCATGTAACAAATGCTTTGGAAAATCACTGTCTGAGATAATCCTACATTTTTATCTAGCTGAAATAAATCATGTAGCTAGGCAAAGGGGTAATATTATATTTGTCTTCATTTTTATGGAAGAGCAGAAATGGTAGACCTCTTGGATTGCATGGAAAGGTACTCGATTCTCTCTGTTAAAAGTATTACAGTTACGGTTACAGTTTGACTTGTCAGATAAGCAATGGGTTGTGCTTGGAAAGGACTAACTCCCTTTTGATAATTGAAAACATTGCCAAGTAATACCTGGGTTTCCTTCCAGTTCTTGAGGTTATAAGCATTTGCTGACTTCTGAGAGTGTCTTCTGCACTACAATTTTTTGTGTGTGTCCTACAGACTATTAATGGATGTGAAACTGAAACTACCTTTTTATATTCTGAGAACTCATTCCAGGTTATTGGGGTATTATAACTGATATTTTCTTTTGTATCACTATTTCTCCTTCTCTTTATTTAAGAAACAGTATTATTTTTTATATGTATAGTAATAATTAATATTAATCCTTAAGAAATACAATCATAAAAATAAATGTGAAATTTAAGGTATCTTGTTGCCTATGCTCCCCTTGTAATCAAAAGTTTTCTTCCTCGAGGCACACTAGTACTAACTCTACAATAGACAGCAGATGACACTTAAGGAAAGCTAACAGATTAAATATCTGTGCACAGGGAGAACAGTCTATGTTTCTCACATCTAAGGACCTTTTATTAGTTTTCATTTGTGTTATGCTTAAAGTAATTCTGCCTGATAAACAGGTGATGTTAGCAAGTGGAACTCCTGAGATGAGCTGTTACATGTTTTTGTAAAGCTGTGGGTATGCAGAGATATACAGTAAAGATAGCTTTCACACTAGGTTCATGACCTACTTTATCCCACAATAGTTGTTTATGTGTGTTTTTACACATACTTAAATGTATATAATGTTTGTAGCTTGTTATGGTTGTTTACTTATTTGTTTTGGTCTTGTGTTACTCTTCTGCTAGAAGGAAGGAACTGTCAGAGCTTTGAAAGTGAGTAGCTGATCTGTGGAAGCTGAAACTTAGATTAAGGTTTAACACTGTCTAGTAGAGAACAGAGCTGTTGATTGCAGATCATTATTTTTTAATAATTCCACCATTGCAAGGGTTGAAAAGCAAGATGCTCAGTTTCTAGATATGTAGTTTTACTCAAACTTTTCCAGTCCTTTACTGAACACAGAGTGTGAAGCACTTCTTGCTGTATAAAGGCTTTTTTTTTTTAACTCTTTGTCAGAACTTGCACTTACAATGACAAATGCTTCCTGTACTTAAATAAGGCATTCATCTATTCTGGGCACATGTACCCGAAGTCGAAAAAAGGTTTTGAGCTGTTCCCTGCTGAAGAGGAATAGAAATGGATGAGTCTTTGCATCCTGACATCATAATGCCCTTAATTACCCACTTTATATTGGAATTCACTGAATTAATTTAATTTTTTCTTTGGAAAAAATACTCTGAAGTAATTCATCTTTACATATGTTTGTTGGTTTGGTCATAATAGTAGACTTCACTACTTAAAGAATTTGCAATTAGATCAGAACTTAAAATTGAAACAATTTGACATTGAGGTGTTTTAGCTTATTCAACTAGAATTTATTTTTCAAAATACTGTGCATTGAGATGGGCAGCAGTGGAAATTTTTATTAGGGTTGGGATGCAAAGTGGGTGTTAACTGGTGTTTAATAGATACAGACAGGAAGTATGCCATTGTGAATGAACGAGATAAACCGGATGTAGAGTCATTGGTTTAGTAGGTGGTACTATATTTTGCTCACAAAAAGAATAGAACTTTGTGTTATTGAAAGAGAGTATCCTGTCACGTTGTTCTTGGGTATTATTTGGAAATTTATACGTTCCAGGAAAAAAATGCTTTCTCCTATGTCCTTAAATATCTGCTGAGGATGACTTTTCTCCCTGATGCTCCTCAATGGAGCAGAATAAATTGAGGTGTTGTGGGGAAAGTGTTCAATAAACAGGAAATCATTAAAATCTGAGACATGGCGAAAATATCTTAATTTTCTTGAAGGCCCTAAGTGGGAATTCCTGAGAGAGCCATTACCTGTAGTATAGCTGCTCAACCATGGTTTAATATCTTTCTCTGGTGGGAGGATTCGTCTGTCCTTATTCTTTATGGTCTGCCTTGCCTACTCTCTAAAAATCATCAGTTGTAGTTCTTCAGAGCTGAAAACATAGCTAAGGGGCAAGACTGGAGTCTGGCTTTTGCAGGGGTGACTATTTTACCTGTACAGCTTGTTAAGACACAAGGATTGTTAACAGATGTCTGTACAGATGTCTTTAAGTTTTCCTGTAGGAAAGTAAAATATGTGAAACTAATATAGTAGCAACTGTGTTGAGGGCTTTGTTTCTTCTAATGCTTGGTTTTTTATTTAGATAAGACTAACATTCTTTTATTGGAGAGAGGAGACTAGTGCAAATGCAGAGTAGGGGACGTTTACCCTTGGTTTCCCTGGTAAAAAGATCACGAAAGTTTGGCTGAAAGATATGTCACTCTCTTAAAGTAGCGTTAACTTGGTTTGTTTTTAAGTTCTTGCCTTTGGGCATTTATATTTTCCTCAGTTGGGGTGTTTGTAGAATGCTAGCACAGATTTATACTTTTTTAGATATTGCAGAACATGGAAAGCACTTTGGAAGTCGTGTTGCAAACAGGATCTCGTCCTGCTTTCAGGCTTCATTGTGTTGGCGTTGAACAGGGGTGCCAGTACCTGCTCATTCATGGCGGTACAGCTTTGAGGATGCTGTACTGCAAACAGATTTCATGTTATTGAAAATTTTCTACCTTGGCATGGTTCTTGAAGCTCTTCCAGTGCTACATCCACAGCTGATCCTTATGGTTAATTAAAGTCCATGAGCCTGCTGTTGTATTTTGAACAAATCTGATGCATCTGTGAATCGTCTTAATTCCTGTGAATATGATGATCTGTGGAAAGTATTGGCAAAATTCCTGTTACGTTGTTGCTTTAAAATTCAGAGAGGTGGATTTGATGCACAGTTGCTTCTCTCCAGTGCTGTGCTCATAAATTTGGGTGTAGTGATAACACTGGGCGTGTACTGTTACTTTTAGGCCATAACACTTTTTGTTTGTTTGTGGTGTTGTTTATTTTATTTAACAGTCTGTGCTTTGCCACTAGTTGGAATGGCTGTGTTATATTTAACCAGCTACTGATCATATTTTCTCAGTCATCCTAGTGTGTGTAGGATGTATTTACAGATAGCTCTTCATTGTGTTGGAAATCTAACCATGCTTGAGATGATCTGACACATTCAAAATAGGGCATTGGAGTGGTTACTGACTTTCCTGCAGTGGTCTTCTGTGGAAACTGCTTTAAATCCAGTGAAGTTACATTGAAAGAAGAGCCAGGAAGAAGGCTCTCCTAACTTTTGTGGTGTGAAGGCATGATACATTGCAGCTTTTATGGATGTACTCAGAGTTGCCCTGTTATTAAATGTAGGACTGTTAGAGACTATGGAAAATCTGTGCAGAACTATATTTTCAGAGGCAAATTATCTTCCACTTTCATAGCAAACTAAAAAGTAACTACCAGTAAAGTAACCACCAGTGAAGCTTCAGTAGTGATTCTTCTTTCGGAGAGAAAAGCCAGATATATGTAAAGTATAAGGGACTTAGAGACATTGTATTTAAAACTACTCAGAAGTAGATTATTCTAACAGACATTACAGCCATGGTTATCAGTGCTATGATTTATTTTTACACGATCTTTATACATCATAATTGCAAAAAATGTTCATTGACATGCACATTTTCAAACCTACTTTCTTGCTCCAGACACTACCTCACTGAGAACATGCAGCTGTTCTATGTTTTAATGACTAAAATATTTGACACTAGGGCTTCTTTTTTTCTGAAATGGCCTTTTCAAATGTCCCTCTGGGTACGTAGTTTTTGTTCATACAAATGCATTTTAGAGTAACTGGTCTGTGAAATTTATATCAGAAAAATTAGGTCATTTCCCTCTACTTAACAGAACTAAAAAATCCAAACATTTGTGAATTCTTGGCAGTTCTAAGCAACTGGATGTGTTAAACAGAATATTAACAGCTCATTCTTACTTGTTCTAGAATATGCAACAGTCGCATATATCTTTGGTTAATTCAATTAGTTTTATTCTGTTGCTTTCATGTTTTTTAGTGGTCAGCCTCTTTTGACCTGAATGAATCTAAGGCTACTTTGCCTGTAGCCTGCCAGTTTACTTGCATTTCTTATTCCATTTACTCCAACTAGAAGACTGAAGATATCAGTGAAAAAGGTTCATCTGAAAGTAACAAACCACGTTTGTATTTTTCAAGTCCAGGATTTGCTGCTGAGTGCCTGGTGTCGTGTGGCTTATCCTTTCCACTGAATCATGATTTCTGTGTTAGTATTGTCAAATAAAAATTGTATGGATACAGTTGTGCATTCACACGTAAAAGAATTGATATTTCATTGTAAATTGGCTTCAACCATTTCCTGTGTAGCCCTTGTGTTGGTGGGAGATGTGTGGAGGACACCTTATTGCTCTGTATTGAAGCAGAAACAGAAGGAAAGGGAACAACTTATCCTGAGCCCTGTAGAGTATCCTCATTGGGACCTGTGAGTGTTCGGTCTCATCCCTGCTGAAACCGCTATCAGTAGGAAATAGGCCATTTCTGTCACTTTACTTTGTGCTCTCGCACCACATGTAGCTGCCCAGTTGAACTCTTTAGCTTTGAATTGAACTTTATTGTGTAATGTCAAACTTATAAACCTCATACTAAAAATAACTTAATATTTTTAATCCGTTTATAAATACAGCTTGCATGACTTTTTATTCCTCCAGATCAGAAAAGCTGGTACCCAGCACAGGTAACTGTGGCTTTTATTTTGTATCTTAGTTTGAAATAATAGTAGCCACCGAAGAGTTTACCAGTACGTTGGTATGTTAAAGGCTGGAGTGCCTTTAAGTTAGGCATGTGATATTTTTGACTGTGAAAGCCTGAGATGCTTGAATAGTCTTTGGAAACTATGTGAAGTATTTTTAAGAAGTTAATGTGACAAATCGGCTGATTTCTGAAATGTTGCACAGCCTTATACGTGAAACGCTACAAATCCCTACCTCTTAAGTCATGAGCTGGTGTTAGCACTGAAGAATAACCATTCCTATTGAATGCTAACCCAGAAGCAAGCAAAGGGACGCTTGTAAAATCCTGCAGCATTTAAGAACACAGGAAAAACACTTGAAGACAGTTAATTATAAAAGGGTAGTAGTTATAACCAAAGGTGTGAGACTTAGCTCCAATATATTCCTGTGCATTTTTATCATGTTCAAAAGGAATATAATGCAATCCCTAATCTTGAAGCTTTTCATGGTTGTGTCCAACACTTAATTTTGTTTGAATAGCCTTGCAAATAAGTTCTAAGTGAAGCTTCTTACTCAATTTTAAAACCCTCCTGTCTTTGGCCGAGGTTAAATTATGAAATTATTTAATAAATTTCAAGTTGTTTTAAAGATCTGAATGTTGACATTCGGAGCCTTTGAAGTTGTTTGGATGTCCTTACAGAAGTATTTCTTTTAAATATAATCTAGGTATTGGAAATAGTTTTAATTAGGTTATACTTTTTAATTCTGAGTATTTTTTAAAAAAATAAAAATTAAGTGATTTTCAGTGTCATAAATGGAAACTGATTTTTTTTGCACCTATGTAGTGTGTTTATAAAAATATGCAGTATCAGCCCTTGATTTTCTTTTATTTATCTTTTTTTTAAAAGAAGAATTTACACTTATTTACTAATGCTGAATTCCTGGAAAAGTAGGAATTGCACATCAGTGTGAACAATTGAAAACCTAAGTCTAACAGTATGTGTGTGAAGTTGTAAAGGAGCTAGGAGAGATAGTGGGTTTAAGCCTCATTAAGGAAATTTAGGATAGGCATTAACAACAACAATTTGGCAAAACAGCCTCCCTTTCTAACAGTGAGGCGTGTAGCTACAGAGTGGAAGTTCTACCCTATTGATCTCCAGTTACAGATGTGTCATAATACTTCAAGGCTGACTTCTCTGATGTAGATGTGGAAGTAGTCCTGCCTTGAGCAAGTACTGTCCTACATAATATCCTGAGTTCCTTCTCTGACTTGTTTTAGGGATTTGTGAGGATAAGAAGAATATTCATAGAAGCATTGAATGGTTTGGATTGGAAGGGACCTTTAAAGATCATTTAGTTACAACCCCCCTGCCATGGGCAGGGACACCAGATTGGCCTTCTAGTCTGTAGGCACGTTTTGCCAACTCATGATGAGTTTCTCATCCATCAGCAGCCCCAAGCCCTTCTCTTCAGGGCTGCTCTCAATCCATTCTCTGCCCAGCCAGTTGTGCTTGGGATCGCCCCAACCCAGGTGCAGGACCTTGCCCTTGGTCTTGTTGAACTCCATGAGGTTCATACAGGCCAACCTCTCAAGACTGTCAAGGTCAGGCACAGAGATGAATGAGACTCACCAGCCCGTAGTTGAGATTTGCTGCTTCATCTTCAACAGGCCCACCTGGAAATGTTTGTTATTCCCTCTCAGTGTTGTTTCTGTTTGCACTGATGAATATGAGAACCAGTAAGTGAAACGCACAGTGTGGCTCTTCGGGAGGTGTGATGTGAAGAGACTTGGAGAACTACCGGTATAGGTACTGCTTTGGTTTTAGAATTTTATCCTTTTGACCCACACTACTCAGAGATGTTTAGCAGTCATAGGCTGTTACAGCTCCTATTTTGGGGGGGTTTAACAGGTTGATGAGACGTTTTCGTTTCTGTTGATATAGGAAAGTGGAAGACATTAGACCTTAAAGGCATATGAAGCGTCGTAACTAACCTGTAGCTTTGACTAAGCAAAATTGAGCTTAGTTTGTTTGTTGATCATTGATCATGGAGTTTCTATTGTCTGTGCTTCTACAGCTCTGTCTAAGCAAACATCTGTTTCAAACCAATGAATTAAAAAGCAGGAGCATGGGTGTAAGAGAGGAAAGAAATAAAGTATTGAATATTAGAATGTAAATCTTAACAGAAGTCAGTGGAAAAGTAGCTCAGCTTTGAGACGTTTCCAGGCTTTCTGGTTTTAAGCTTATGTCTAGTTGCAAGATAACATTTCAGTGTGAAACTGTGGAGCTCAGGCTTTAATTCTTGAGCAAAAACAATTCTGGAAGCATATCTACACATGCAGATGCCAAGTAGTCAGTGTTAACTGTTACAATTAATGCCCCAGTTACAGAGAATAGTACCTTCACACAGAGGAAGAAAGAGGAATGTTGCTGCCTTTAGGAAAAATACCAAGGAAATGGTGGTGTTCTTGTGACTATGGCAGCTAGTTCCTAGCACGGGACACCTTGGCTGAGACCTCCAGTGAGCTTGTTCCCTGTGTCCCTCTAGTTTCAAACATAATCTGAAGAACATAATCTGTTATTGCAAATAAAACGGCACATGTGAACGTCTGCTGATACAGAAGGGACTTGAGTGGTTTGTATAGCTGTGTCTGTTTGGAAGAGAGATTGTAATGGCATTTCACCAGGCTTGAACAAAAAACACTGGCTCCAGCGAGTTGTTCAGGTGGAAGGAATTCTGGTGAAGGATTTTTGGTTTTGTTGAACTTGGAAATTTTGAAAACTGAGTTAGCCAAGTGTTTGTGAAAGAGGTGAAAACAAAGAAGATCAAGGCAGTTATTTCTTGTTCTAGGACATGGAAGGTAGATATACTTGGTTTCTGACGTGATACTCCAGCCCTTGATGTTTTCTTAGGAGCAATTTCAATAACATATATTTGGGGGAAGGCAGTAGGACAACTTCATCAAAAGCACTTGATATAGTAACTTAAGTTGTTTGGTTTTGGATAAAATTGGAAAAAGTTTAGAATGTTGAAAAAGAATTAAGTTTCTCAAGCTTTTTTTGGGTTCTGAGGGCGTTTCGCTATGTGCCAGTTAACTTATTCCTGTGTTGATTGCTTTCTGTTTGACTTGAGACCGATACTGAACACCACCATCCTGTGAAAGAGAAGGTAAAGCCTAGAGGTGAAGAGGGAAAGTTGGGGTTTTTTTACTTGCTGTACCATCATCTCTTTTCTCCTGAAAAATGTTAATATAAGCAATACTTCTATTTAAAAATCTTTTGTGTTAAGGGGCTCTTTAACAGCCCTGAAAGTATTTTATTTGGATTACGGCTTTTATTTTATGTTACTTTGTATGTGGACTCTGCCCACAAGGGTTTTGTCTTTCTGTAAAAGCATGGGTGGTTAATTTCTGGTATAACAATTAAATCTCTACCAGAGCATCTTATGGCTGAGAATTGCTGATGTCATGACTATCATTCGTTGGTTGCTATGGAAATTAAGTAGGAATGCATTCAATAGTAATACTGCATTCTTACTACCTGCACTTTGATGATGGAAAAGTACTCGCCTTCTTCAGGAGCGCTAGCTGCAGTCATCCTTGTGACAGGGAGCGCTCTCTGCAGATATGCCCAGGGTACCCCCTTTCTCACTCCTCTGCAATCATCAGCCACTGTGGTATGGCTTATGCAGTTTACATTGACTTTATGTGCCCAGTAATTATGCATCCTCGTCCTTGAGTGTGTTTGTGGTAATGTGCCATGATGGATTTGCATGAGATTCCAGTTATATGGGGCAAGTCACTGCTCAGGCACTTCACAGTAAGTTTCTCCTTTAGTTTGAAAGGGAAGTTCCTTTCAGAGATCCTGAAAGGCTGTGTTTAGAAGTGTGGGATTCAAGTATCTGCTTTTTTAAGTGGTTTCCATTCAGTCTCATTCCTGTGGTGGGACAACAGAGCTTGGTGATGGTTTATTTTTGTTAAGTCCTGAATTCTGGTATTTAACTTCCATTTCAGACTGTAACGAGCAGACCATGTCTTAATCTAACTAGCAAATTTATTTTCTTTCTCTGTATTAAAATGTCATTCGTAAAATGCTGTTGCACTAATAAGTCGAGCTAATATTTCAAATATAAGGTTAGGTGGTGACATAATTGCAATTTAACACTAATTAAAATGTAAGGGTACTAGAAAAGGTTTTAATGTGTAGCAGAACTGTTTGCCAAGTTTCTTGAAGAAATATTTGCCGTTTTGATTACTTCCCATTAAAAGTTAGAAAACAGTTGTAGCACTGCTTAAATACAAGAGCCATGTATATCCACTCTCAGCCTGCTGAGGGGAGGGAAGGAGTTTTTGTAAACAAGCCTGCAGACTTGGAAAGGGACCTGCTGCCTAAGGGGCACTTGGCTGAAAAAAAGACTACTACAGTGTTCTGATTATACAGTTGAAAGTTATTTTTACAAGAAAGTAACTTAAAAATATATTGATATCTATAAGGCACCACTGCCCCACGCCAAGAGAAAAAAACCCAGGAATTTTGAAACTGCTTGTAAAATTTACAAGGCCAGTGATATTGACAGTGATGAGCTTCTGGCTTCTGCAAAAATGGTGCAATGGGAAGAACAAGTTGGTTGTGTGTGGGTTTTTTTTCATGAAAGGCATAAAGTGTAAGTGCAAACAAAGCACCTTTTGTCCTCAGTATCATAAAGCAGTACTGTGTGGCAGTGTAATTTCTTCTATAATTCAGAATTGATTGATGCTCAATGAGGTCTGTGGATTGTACCCTTTTGGTGTGGGTAGATGCACTTGATATGTGCAATAATGTCCCCATTCACTGGAGTGGAAGCGGTATTGAAAACTCCAGCTAAACTTGCTGTCTCTAGCAGTAGTGGCATGACTGATTGCTGAAAGTTGGAGCATAGGACTTGAATAGAGGTTTGGCAACACAGGAGGAAAATGGTTGTCTGTTTTGGATGTGACATGAGGCAATATTTACCCTGCTCTGTTTCTCCTTTTCCAAGCAAAAGGCAGGTTGCCAAGTACAGGGGTGAATGGGTTGGATGTTCGCTTAGAAACTTTTTGCCTGTACTGGGGTAAACAAGATGTGCAGATAGCTCAGGAACTCCAGAAGCTGTTCTCCATATTTTACTTAATGACTGTGCTAACTAGATGGCTCATTCCATACATGTATCTTTTTTTTCCTGTCCTCTATAAACCTTCTCTTTTTAAAGAGAAGTTGACAAACTTTAAGTTACCAAATGCAAAACTTTCCTATGACAAATATGCGCAACCACAGAATTTATGCACCTCTCAAATTTCCAGAGGAGTCGTGGCAGAACCAAAAATCCATGTATGATAGCTGTTGATATAAATATGTACTGTGGAGTTCTTCTCCAGAGGTGAGGGCTGGTTCAAGTGAAACTCTTGCAGAATTATTCCATCCAGATTTACTCTGTTTAAAAAATGCTGCATAGTGGGATTTAATGTTAAAGCCCTCCGTCACTTAAGATCTTTTAAACCTTAAGTGATTTGTAGTTTACGTAGGTAGGCAGTTTAATATGAAGGCTGGTATGTGGAGTCTCTTCTTTTGGAGCATCTTGCCTTCCATGAAAAAAACTCACATTCAAATTTCTATTAAATCTTTGAAACAGTCTGAATTTGACTACTTAGTTGAATCTGTTAAGTCATTATGAGAAGAATGCTCAATATGGTGCTAAAGAGTGAAATCTTTTTTGTCCATCTGGTTCAGTATGGTATCCTAATTAATGAAACTAAACCTGGGAGATTTCGGGTAACTCGTGACATAACTCAATATTCTCTGGTGGAGTGGGACTTCTCATTTCTCAAAACATGATTAAACCTAGGTTTGCCATTGCATTAAGTGACGCAAGTATTGATTCTGCTATTTTAAAACCATTTCTTCGCCTTCTATCTAGTCTAGAATATAAAAGCTGAATTGCATACAATTCTTACTGCGCGACATAAATTGGGATAAGTTCTACTGGCCTATATCTCTTACTACAAAACTTAAGAAAGGTTTTATTTAACAGTTTCTATGGTTTTCTTAAAGAGTAAAGTACTTTGAATTAAGGGTATGAATGTTTCTGAGAGAACATTTCCTTCCTCTAACAAAAAGAACTGTGATTAGAAAAAGTAGGGAGAAATTGGAAAACTTGAAGCTTCCCCCCCCCCAAATGTCAAATGAAATTATCCATAGTACTCCAAGCACTACGCTCTGTGTTTCTTGAAATTGCCTAGGCTAATGTTGTTATGATTCTTAATTTAAAAGCTTTGAAACTTGCAGTTTCTGTTCACGGTTGTTTGCTGTTTTATTCCTAAGTACTGCTTAATAAGTTGAATATACAGAACATTGATATTTTAAAAAACTTTTTGGGAGAATAGCGAATGCTCCAGTGTCCACATAAGAGCCAGTTGTTGTGAAGAAGATAAACATTTTTGGTTTATGATTTATAGAAAGGCGGGGGGAAGAAGGATGTGTTCTGTTTGCAACCTTGAAATGTCTTGTATTTGGACATGAATGTTGAAGTGTATTTGGGTATCTTACTTAGTATGATTCAGTTTTAGATACTAAATGTATTTTATCATTATTAAAAAGTAATTATTCAATCATTTCTGTGTTGACTTAAGTTTTTTGTGGTGTGCTAGTGACTAAAGCTCATGCTGAATAATCAGAAAAATACAATTCTACTTTTCAATTTAATTCCCCTCCTCCCCCGGTTGGGGAAAACCTGTCTTTGCTTCAAAATTTCTAGGTATATTATGCTTTTCTACTTGTGGCTGGTGCCCCATATAAATACAAAGTCAAGCCTTCGAGTACAGGTCTCAAAAGAAGGCTTGCTAAGTGCTGTTATGTCTGTCATCTCGGCTGTACTGGGGTGAATTCAGTGATTAGATTTTTAAATGCAGGGAGTTTAAGGAGCTGCTATTAAGCTTTTCTCCCCCAACTCTTTTTCCTGCAGTACCTGGGGCACGTTGAAGTGGATGAATCCAGAGGAATGCATATTTGTGAAGATGCTGTGAAGAGGCTGAAATCTGTATGTATATTTGTTTCGTGAACAAGTTGGCTTTGGGGTTGTGAGTGTTACTGGAAGAGGTCTGTTTGGCAGCAGTGCCCCAGCTAAAGGCCGAACTTTTGACCCATGCTAGGAGAATAGTTGGCCGGTTTGAGAGCACTGCTGTGGTTAGGGGGACATGCTAATCTGATGATGAGAGGGAGAGAGTTACAACTGTTCTTTCTACTTGCAGAAACTATTTGCAAAACAAATGTGTAAAAATCTGTGACCTTTGAAACTAAGTTGGTACCCACATGGGACTTCAGCCATTGTTTTTTAACAGTTCTTTCTCCCTCTCTGTTTTCCTCTCCCTCTCTCTCTCTCCCTCTGTTGCCTGCCACTTATTAGTGACTTAATTCACTGTTGTTATACAAAATATTACTTGATTTAGGCTGCTTTTTTCTAATGCACTGCAACATTGTAGTCATGCATGAAATAATCTGGCTTGCATCTGCTCAAAGTGGCCTGAAGGCTGCCTAATTCTGGTATGTCATGAAATGGGCTGCTCTTAGTTTGGCTTCTGTGAACGTTTGCTCCTGTAAATGGCACTCGTTCAAAGCTCTCTGTATTTCTGTGGCTCATTTGAAGAGGTCTTGTCATCTCTTTCCTGCAGTAGTAATATCACAAAATCCTACGGAAGTGGTGAACTCTAGAAAGGCAGTGATCAGTCTGTCAAGGAACTGAGGCTAAAACAGCATTGACGAGAACAGAAGGAGAAAGGACACTAAAATTTGAAGTCTGAATGGAGATAGGGAACTGCAATCCTTTTAATCACTTCTCTTACATGTCTTAGCAATATACATTCTTCAGCGATGCCTTTAGTTGATCCTTATAGCTCAACAAAAGTACTAAAAATACATCAAACGCTTCTACTGCACCTCAACTACTGGACGTTACTTTTTTCCTTTGCCAAATGTGGGAGCTCAAATGGCTTCCAACTAAACCTGTTCTTCCCTTCTTCCTAGCATACAACAGAGGATTGTAGGTTTTCTTCCTTCCCTTGTGCTGTAAAGTTTCTGAATTGGTTTAGTGCTCTGATTGAAATCAAGTCTTTTCATTGTTTTCTCTCTCAGCTAATGTATAGAACCTGCTAAAGCAGTGTCCCATCTATTCCCATTCAGTCTAGCAGGGATTGGTGACTGATTTCCCACAAAATATAAATGACTTCAATTGTTCTATGGATTTAGTTTGCGTAGCTAAAAGCACAGGTATTGACCATGTAATGAATCGTATCTGGTTTTGCCTCATTCTGGTTTCTGTTCTATCAGAATACTTCCATTAGCACACCAAATAACCTTGCAGTATCTACTCCGTGCTGTTTTTCTCTTCTCTGGGGAACTATGCCATGAAGTACTCGTTCTCTAGTTTTTATAAAAAAACCCAAACTTTAGGCCCACGAGCCAGTTAAGCGTAGCTAAGCTTATAAATAATGAGACACAGTAAAAACATAGCACCCTTTTCTGAAATCTGGATAATTCCAGGATTGTGATTCTTAATCACATGAATTGTTGATTCAAATGTCAGACTTGGATGTCCAGCTTCTACGGTGTATTCTCTGGAAGTAAATAATTTCATTTCCTTATTCTGTGCTGTGTTATTATTCTAAATGGTGAATGGCATGGACTTTATCCATTCTCATAGATCAAACGTTTTGCATCAGTTAGTTTGATTTCTTCTGTGGCTTGACATTTTTGATGTCTATATATAAATTGGACACAAGCACACGTCTCTTATGATTGCTCTTTGCATTGTTTGCTTTGTCAATGTTGAAAGTTGAGAAGCAGAGGTGAAATTCTCAATGGGCCCCAAAAGAAAGATTCAGATTACTGAAACTACTTTGTGCACTTTAGTTGCTAGACTACATCAGATCTGAGGTTCGTTTGAAGCTGCTCACTGCAATTCAAGCCCTACCTCCCGCCCCCTAGCATGTAGGTCTTAAACTGAGGGTCTTTCTGTAGGACCTTACTATTACTGAAAGCTCTTTTCTGTACAATATGCTCTCTTAATTAGCAAAAGCCAGACGGCTGGATGATGTTTCAGCACGCAAGGAATGTGATAAGAAAACAGTTTGCTCTTTTCGTGGTCTCTTGCCTTCACAGTATTAGGTTATATTGATCAGCTTTCTCTTGGTCTTGAAATAATTACAAGTTTGAGCTGCACAGCTCAAACTGAAAGACTAACTTAGGGGAAATTGGACTTCATTTTTCATATGGTTAAACTGCATCAAAATGTATGTGGCCTATTTTAATCTTTACTGTTTTCTTTGCAGTTAATGTGTAGGCTTTTTATAAATCCAGTCAATAAATAGTAGTTCTTTTCTCTTAGTCAGAATTGTTGAATACTTGTATCTTATAGTTTCCAAAAGTTAAGTTCTCTTTATCTTTACTTATTCTGAAAGATAAACATTTTTTTTTCTTCTAATTATTGTTCTCCAGCAGTTGGCAATTCATTTGGAGAACCGAAGTCTGTTCTTTTTTAGGGTTGACTTATGGAGTTTAAAAACTTCATGGGATTTGTCAAGACAGATATAGAACAGTGCTGATCTTTTTTTGGGAATAGCTTAATTTCTACTTTGCTTTTTGAAAGAAAAGATGCAAGCAAATCTTTATCTCTTTACTGTGGAAAATAAGCTTTCAAGTTTTTGTTTTTTAATTATTATTACATGCTTGTTTAATGTGGTGTAATTGTTTTTGAGCACAGCATCTTACAGAACTTGAAACCAGGTGATGGTGAGCATTTTATTTAGACATTGTTTTATTGACAACGCAGTAAAAAACGCCACCAAGCTAGAGAATCCCATATCCATACAGTATTCTATTGTTATAGTCTTATATCTGAAATTGCACACCAACAATACTATAATGTGCAGGTTATAATAATGTTTAAATGGATGAAGTCTTAACTTATGTCCCTATTTTCGCTCTGATGAAATGGCACCACAGTCTCATTAATAGATCAGAAACCCATGTACTCAGCTATCAGTCTCTTATTAACATGGGTTTATGTTACCAGTGGAGCTTGCATTTTCCCCTTAGTAGGATATTACCAATGTAGCTTAAATTTTTGTCTGTCTAGGGATATGTTACTAACTGTGTATACATTTCATATCTGGTAGGATTCTTGTGTTTGAACACTAAGCACTAAATGGTTTCTTCAGAACCATTTTACTTAATTTAAAGTATTTGGTACAAACTGGAAAATAACTTTGTAAGGGCCGTGTAAGTGTATTTGACTCAGGTACCAGAACATCATATAAAGACAAAAGTATGCTCTCTCATATCATGTTTTGATTTAAAGTCAGCTTTAGTGTGTAGTATTGGTTTCTAACTTGCCACTTTTTGTTTTAAATGATGCATTTGTTTTAATATATGTTCTTGTTTTAGCAGGTAAAGAGACATAATTTAATATTTAAAACATGCATTTAGTTATCTCTAAACCACATTAACTTAGTGTGTGTTTAAAACCCATTTTGCATGATGCCTTTTCCATTAACCTTTTCTAGTTTATTTAAAAAAATAATCTTGTTTAACAACCATTTCGCTGAAAACAAAATTAACCATCACCTGAAAATGAGGTAGCTTCTGGCGAATCTCTTTAGCTTTTGCTATCTTTAAAAAGCTGTTATTTAGTATAATGCAATAATTATTGCTCAACTTGGCAGCAGCATCCAACCCCTTCTCATTGTGTACACAACACTGTGATTAATCCCTTAGTTCCCCTCCTAGTGTTCAGCATATCCTGTCCAAATACATAACCGTTCCTGCCTCTAAAAACTGTTAAGGTTTTTGGCTGACTGAACTTAAAGATGTTCTTTAAACATTGTCTGAGTGGACATAAGCACGTTAGAGATACTTGGTAAAATGCTCTGTGGAAGGGCGTCAGACAGAGAGGCAAACAGCAAGAGAAGTCAGGAAATGCAAAGTCAAGATTGACACTCCCTTCTTTGTATTTCCTGGCTTTTGTTGGCTTGCGTCAGAACCATAGCTTTGTTTTAAATATAACCTTGTTTATCAATCAATTCTTGAGACACTGTCTCAGGATATTTGTAATAATATTTTTATCATAGTATTGTTATCGGTGATCAACATGTTGAAATTGTACGGTGTTAATTCAGGGTCAGAGGCTGTCACAAAGACGCTCTCTTGTCTCATCTGCAGTTTTCCACCTCTTCCCCATTACTGCTATACCATAGATTTCTAAAAAGCAAAACAATTTGGAAAGATAGCAGGAATGGCAATATGCTTCATGCCAACTTCCCTTAAACAAGGAGCAGCGTGTGGCTGGGCTTGCAGAGCACTACAACTGGTGAAGGATTCTCTTGTGAGATCTGTTCAGGTGGTGCAGTTTTCTTTTCACAGTCTGGTAACAAAATAAAGCCAGTAAACTAAACTGTATGCAAATATGCTTAAAATTGTTTACTGCCTTTTTCTTAACATGAATTGGGCAATTGGTATGATCACTTCCAGGGTGAAGAAATTTGAGAAGTTCAACTCTTGCCTAACTGTTTACCCCTGTCTGAGCTGTCTTTAAAGGGGTCTTGTTCAGCTTGTCAATTCAGAGTTGTAGAATGAATATCTGGTGTTTGTATAAATATTAAATAAAGCCTTGGAAGGCTTTAGAGAGAGTGAAAGAGGAACGAATCTCATTTGTGTTTTAATTATACCACAAGGTAAGGTGAAATTCCTTACTTTTCAGAGAGAACTGCGTAAGATGTGAAGTGTAAGAGTAGCATGTAAACCAAAACCACAAATAAACAGAATTAAATGAAACCGTTTAGCCCTGCTTAGCCATAGATGCTTCTCCAGTTTACGAATCATTTGCTCTGGGAAAGTGTGATCAATACAGAGCAAACTTGACTGTAGTTCTGGAGTTAGAATTTTGCATTTCACAAGAGCCCATACAGTATTTTAATTGTTTAACCACCATGTCTGCTGCCAAGTTTGGTTTATAACCTAACTAAAAGGAACTAAACAAGGGAGAGTGAAAATAAAATAACCACTTTGCATGGAATTGGGGCTGAAGTTCTCTTCTTTCCACCAATTTCAGGGCAGTAGCTTATTAGAATTGTGTGCGTGCCCTTTGATCTGCATTTTCATGGGATTATTTTCACATTTGCCTGTCGCACCTTCTTATGGATAACTCTAAAAAACCCTTCCTTTCCCTCCAAACCCTATTCTTGTGTGTGCTTGTTGGTTTGAAACCCTGGGACATTTTAGCTACCTACAGTAATAGCGCTCGACTTGTCCCCCCTGTTCCTCCAGGAAAGGAAGTTCTTCAAAGGCTTCTTTGGAAAAGTAAGTTTAATGCCTCATTTGTGCTTGCACTATAAGGAGTTACATCCCTGGTATAGCACTGCCATGAAATCAAGGTGTTGAGTCCCCTAATCCATTTCAGAATATTTGCTTCTAAAATAGACTTGGAAGTATGTGATCAAACAAAGAATATGGTTAAAAAACCTGAAACAGAAGCTTAAATCCAAATGGTCTGTATTGGAAATCCAGTGTTCTGAAGTGATTTGGTCTTCCTGGAAAAAAAAAAAAAAGTGAATTTTCCCTTTAAATCTTTAAACTTTTGCCAGCCTACATCACCTGGGCAAATATCTGCAGAACAGTTGGATCTGTGCCTCAAGTGCTTCATGATTGGCTGCCTAGGACCGTGGGTTCACCCCTAAATGTTAGCCTTGGGAGAAAGCAGTGTACCTACACATACCATCTCTTAAGTGATCTTATAGTGACCTTCCAGTACCTGAAGGGAGCCTACAGGAAAGCTGGAGAGGGGCTATGCGTAAAGGCTTGTGGAGATAGGACCAGGGGAACGCACTGCAGAGGGGCAGATTTAGACTAGACATTAGGAAGAATTTCTTCACTATGAGAGTGGTGAGGCACTGGCACAGGTTGCCCAGGGAAGCTGTGGATGTCTCGTCCCTGGAGGTATTCAAGGCCAGGTTGGATGGGGCCTTGGGCAGCCTGATTTCATGGGATATCCCTGCCCATGGCAGAGGGGTTGGAACTAGATGATCTGTAAGATCCCTTCCAACCCTAACTATTCTATGATTCTGTGATTAAACCTTCCTTTTTTCAGCACAGTTCTAATTCAAAGATATATGAAGATGAGACCAGATGTTTACCTACTATGTGTTCCTAATTTCAACTTGATAGTGTCACTGAAAATTTGTTGCTCTTTGTTTTCATGAGGAAAGTGTCTCAGACAAAAAGGAAAGAAACTCTTTGCCCTTATTAAGAATGTGCTGTACTGATGGCCAGGTCGTTTTATTCCTGCTGTCTACATCTCTGCCAGGCAGTGTGCGTAGACCTCTGAAAGAGATCTCTCCCTTTTTAACTCTCATCTGTTCCCTACCTCTGCATTTAAAATTCCTGTAAAACATTTTAACTTAGTGTTTTTACGGACTTAATCTAAGATACCACTTCTGAAGTATCTTACTATAAAATGAATCTTGGCTTAAATTTAAACTAACAGGTTTGTAACTTCCATAGCTACAAAAGTCTTTGGAGCAAGTTATTATCTGTTTTTGAGTGATCTTTACTGTTGTAGTGAATAGTAGTACAGATTTGGTGATCTTATGTTTTGATTCCACTGAGTTGCATGCATTTCTTGTCATGCAATGTTTTATACGGAATCTGAAATTAAATATTTTCTTTATATATACCTCAGACTCCAGATACAGCTTACAGTAAGTCCTGGGGCAGACTGAAATAGGCAGAAAGACTGCAAACAATTTAGAGGTATTGAAAAAAATGCCTTATTGGGCAACTTTAATTCTGCTTGGACATCCTTAAAATTTTATTTTCCACCTTACAGTATAGCTGCTACTTATCTCCATGTTCCTATCACTTTTAACAGTTAAATTGTCATGACCAGCACTGTTGGTTAGGAAATATGCCTTTTAGGTTATTTTTTTTTTTAATTCTGTATGCCCATCCGTAGGGCATTGCCAGATTGTCAGAGAGGTTTCCATTGTACCCAGCCCTCAGTAGTCCTGGTTTGTTTTTTTGGCCCTTGCACCTCTTAGGATGGGTGCCTCACCCACCCTTCTAGAGACCTCTGAAATTAGTCCAGATAACGAATGTTGTATTGGAGCAGATTACTGACCTAGGAAGTGCTGAGCAGCAAGGTTTCTATCGGGTCTGACTCAGCACAGACAAATCAGGTTCCTGGGAGCTGGTGCCACACGTGGCTCTCCTCCAGCAGTGCTGTCATCCGGAAGCTCTTGAATATGCAGACAAACTACTGATATGGATGTCTAGATGAGTTCCTTAGTAGCAACATTTAAGACCACACTGTTCCAGTGGATATTGGCCATTTGCTTTAAATACTTCTGTTTGGAGTCACCTGTGCCTTTCAGTGTTTGTTACACAAGCTGTGATCCTGCATTGGAGTTCACTTCTCATGCAGTATCTTGCATCTGGTCTGATCTTTGTCCAGTGTGCGCCAGGAGTGCAAATGCTCATATCTGCTTTGTAATCATGGTGTACTTGGCAGTATCCCACCCATAATGGAGGAGTACTTTGATTTATACAACCAATAAAAAGTGATTTGGAGAAGTATGTTCCTTTTACATCATTTGTAGGCATAAATAAGCTGAGAATTCAGCACATGGGAAAATTATACCTTGTCCAGCAGTAGTAACTGTGGGGTTGGGATATGGAATGTAAGGACTTAACTCTTCTGAGCACTGCATCCACCATAAATCTAGAAGAAGGAGCTGGGAGATAAGTGTGTTTTGTTTTTCTCTTAGTGTAGCAAACTGACATTTCGTTATCTTTCATGAGGAACCTTATGTTTCCAGTGGGAGAGGAGGACTCAGATGGCACTTTAGCCTTCCCATTTTGTTCTGAGAAACATGAAGTTACAGGTCTTAGCTATTTCTAAAACCTCATTTGGTAAAATAGCAGGTGAGAAGTAGCTCTGCTGAAGAACAGTACAGCTTTATGAAGTACCCAGCTCAGTTATACTTGACTTCAATACAAACTTCAGCAACTATTTGCTGTATCTGTGGAAACACGGTTTTTATTGTTTGCTAGGGAAAGATAAATATATCAGTTTCTAATGATGGTAATCTAAACTAAACAGCTACCTGCAGGCATTGTCTTCTCAATTGTTTGTATTTGCTTGAAATAAAGATGTTAAGACTATTAATGGCACATAAGAAACTAGTACTCTTTTTTAAAACACTTCAAGGAGACAGACTTCTACGAACTACTTAGGTTTGGGATTAATAGGGACTTCTAGGCTATGGAAGCTAGTTAAGCATTGAAAATAGAGACTACATTTTGTAGTAGCGTTCCAGAATCTGACAGTTTTCCTTCAGACCTTCTCTGGGGTATCCAGCAGACTGAATGGACACTTAGAAACTTGCTTCTGCAAGCACATCTTTGTAGGTTGCTTTCATGCTGTGCTTATTTTCTGTTTTCTTTTTTAAATCACTCTTCCATACGAATCAGTGCCATTCTCTTTTCTCACCAAGCCTTTTGAAAATGCTCGGGGTGTCATTGCTGCTTCCGAAATTGGGACAGATATTTCCTCCCTAAAAACAAACAGAAGTCCTGCCAGGCTTGTTTTCTTCACACTTGCTGCTTTTTCTGAGAATGAAACCAATGTGATATAATAGGAGAGTTTTCACTCCCAGATGTTTCATCCTTACGGTGTTAAAAATGGTGTTGCAGACTTGGAACATGTGGTTGCTTATGCCAGAATGTGTCCTTGCTCCATTATTTGCTGTATGAATGTAAACTATATACATCTGCAATGAACTGGTTAAAAAAAAATAAATTAATTTAATTGTCATTCTTGCATGAAACCACTAGCTGGTAGCCCCCCCCCCCATCTTTTTTTGTTGTTGCTCTGTTCACTCCCTGCAGTGGTCAGTGGTGAGCGCCATTAGACTCAGTGCTTCCAAAAATGTTATGGGAAGAACATTTTATTAGCTGGCTTAAAGTATGGGGCTTGTGAATTAGAGTAACACATTTTAAAAGAAAAAAATACTATTTTTCTCCTAGTAGTTCTCTGTTGCAAACAGTAAAATCGTGTTGGCACGTGGTACCTATTTTCTGTTCGATAAATTAGCTTCAGAAGAATATTGTGTCAAGTGTTTATACTGTTTTCTTTAACTTTCCCTTAAAAAGTAAACAGTCTAGAAAGAATCCATAGTTAGATGGCTCCTAAAGCCTTCCTGTGTTTCCCACTTTTACTTACCTTCAGCTTGTGGCAGCTGAAAGTTCCCACAGTCAGCTCTTGGATAAAAGCCAGACTACTCCTGCTGCCTCAGCCTGCCCCCATTGTTGCTTTTTCAAGATACACACCAAATGGTTAAGAAATCATATTTTCTACCTCTCTTCCAAGATATGACGTTTAGCACTTAATAAAAGAGTGAAACATATTCGGAAGATTGATCTTAGCATTAAGCTCATAACACAGTAACTGATGATTTTTGGATGCTTTTTAACACTGGTTTAAGGTGATGCCATGATTCTGCCATGCGACTGTTAGGGCAGAGGGCAGGGCTGGTGGCAATAGAAGGTAAGAGTTTTCCTACGTTTAAACTTGTGCTAAAGCAGCTACCTGTGGTGTAACTCCTTATGAATTAGTGTTTTCTGACTCTCTAGTGGAATTCTTCACCCACTTGGTCAGTCTTGAATTCTTTACTGTCAGTGGACAGACACGCTGTTTTGGCTTCCACCTGTCCTGTGCCCTCTCCCACTCCCCACGACGTGCTGTTTCTGGACTGTTAGCTTTGTCTTGGTTCTCTGAATGTTTTGCAACTTGGATTGAGTATCTGGCTTTGGGCACTCTACTGACCATGGACTTCATCTACACTTAACGTTATGGTTCTTGGAAAGGGGAGAAACGGGTGGCAGTCTGATGCTGTTGGCATAAAACTGTTTTTTTCTTTCCTTTTTTCTTTTTTTTTTTTTATGAAAGTCTGGGAAGAAGGCCATTAAAGCGGTCCTGTGGGTTTCAGCGGATGGACTCAGAGTTGTAGATGAGAAAACAAAGGTTAGATTTCCCTGGACAAAAAGTTTTAAATCTTTCTATAATAATATATGTGCTGTAACTTTAAATGGACACCAATTTTTATGTTAATGCAAATATTGGTATTTGAAAGGAAGACTGAAGCGTATAATTAGTTTAATCATTTCTTGCTTTGTAAACATATGTATGCTTGCTAATTTTTCTTCTCCAGTTTATTCCACGCTATTTTCAAGAAACGTTTCATAAGATGTGGCAGTTGGCACAGGCTTGGAATATTTTTAGTTGCATTTACTGGAAAAACATTTTTTTCCTCATAAGTTCTGTTGACATTGAACTTGGAGTCCCTCAGCTGCCATAGGAATACATGAGCAAACTTGTGTTAATCAATATGATTTTTGTAGCATCCAAATCCTAGAATGGAACTGGATGAACAAGAGCTTCCAAAAATGCAGTGAAGAGAATAAATGAAATAGAAGAGTTGTGCCTTCAGACTCAAGCTAAAAAGTAATTGAGTATGAAGTTCAATGATTTCTAATTCTAATATCTAAGCTGTAGTTCTGAAGTGGAAGGCTAATGTATTTGTGACATCCTTCTAGATTGTTCTACAAGTTTTTAATTGTGAAATAGCACAGTATGTACCACCAAGGTGCTTGTGCTCAAGTAATAGCAAACAATTTTTGGTTTTATCTATATGTAGGCAATTAGCAATGAGAACTTTAGACTTACCTCTATAATCATAGTAGTATTTTAAAAGATGGCATGGCTATTGGAACAATTTTTGCTCTCCTTAATCTGAAGTTTGTTTTATATTCCTGTCATTTAACCCTTACTTTTCAACCTGGAAGATTATAAGCCAACAACTGAGAAGCAGGTAGAGATAATTCATATCCCTCCTCCAGTATGACTGCCTGTCAAACACCTGCTCTGTGGCTTGACTTCCCCAGGGCTGCTGTTACAGTATCAGTCGTCAGCACTAAAGTTACTGTCCCTGAGGAATTCATTTTCTAATTTAAACATACTGATGTAGCTGAATTCAGTCTACTCATTGCCTCATTTAAAAGTATTAATACGTGTATTGTTTTTAGAAATATTACTGTATATATTTAATCTTTTAAAATTTAATTTTAGTAAGTTGTGCAGACCCTGGAGGAAATTAAAAGTATAGGACCTAAAATGAGAATATACTGTTGCCTCCTGGTGGTTGAATACATCGGCAGGGGTACCAAGTACAAACCACCTACCAAAAGGAAACAATTTTGAAAAAAGTAGTGAAAAAATAGTTTTTAATGAATATAGTAGTATTCAAAAACTATGCTATCTCCAGTTTAGAAACACTTCGTCCATCAGTCTATGGGGACAAATCAGAGGATTTTGATATTATCAGTGCTGCTGGTGCTTTTCCATTGCATCCCTGCTTAGCTAATTGGCAGATCAGCTTTTGCTTTTTGTGCAGCAGCTGCTAGATCTTTTCACACTCACAGGTCTCTCCCATAAGTTTCAGCTTTTTTTTTTCTAACCACAATTAAGATTTTTTGATTGCAAGACTATACTGGAGCTGCTATGATAGTTATAGCCTCATCAGGTTGTTGTCTTCGTAATGTAACTCGTGTTCTTGCAGTTAACACTGAAAATTACTTACTCAGCTGTTTCTTAATATGTCCTCACATTTCTTTTATTGTGTGTGTGTGTGTGTGTGGATTTTTCCCCTCTAGGATCTTATAGTTGATCAGACAATAGAGAAGGTTTCTTTCTGTGCACCAGACAGGAACTTTGACCGGGCGTTCTCGTACATCTGTCGAGATGGCACAACGAGGCGCTGGATATGCCACTGCTTTATGGCTGTAAAGGACACGGTAAGTTTGACATGGTGTATCCCCAACACACCGTATTTATGCTTGGAAAAATTGACTACCTAGAATACTGCAGTCCTTGAAAATTATTTTCTCTCTCATTCTCTGTATCTGAATTACTTGCTATCTCTCTGTGGCTTTGTCTTGTGGGTAGAAATGGTGCCCAGCATGTGTATAAATGGAATGCAGTCAGCCTCAGATATCTCTAGCAGAAGGGAACTACTCTTCTAAAAATAGACAGAAGATACTCTCATCTGAAAACATATACAGCCAAAAGCTGAAACAGCACTGACAGTTTTTCCAGGGCAAAATCATAGTAAATACAGACTGGTTATGAATGCAGTCTCTTGTATACGAGTGTTATCTTGAGTGGAAAGGTATCTGAATGTTAAAGGGTGGAGCTAGACTGAGTTAAATTAGCATCTTGTTTACTTCTAAGTGATAAGAGATTTTTCCAGTAGAGTGTTGGAAAGCAAGTTACCTCGATCAGTCTCTCGCTGTGTAGTCTTAAGTAAGTTACTTAACTCCCTGATCTGTTCTTTTCCTCTTTCTACTTTTTGTTGAATCCTACCTATATTATACAAAGTGCTTGAAACTTTATGCAAATTCATTGTGTGAACTCCACATAGCTGCGTTTTCAGAGCAATTGTACTTGATAACTTCTCAGTTTTATTTAAAGAGAAACAATGAAGTTGGAAATTCCTAGCAAAACTTGCATTAGAGCTGGAACATTTCCATTTTCATCTGTAAATAAGAAGTCAATTTACTTACCAATTATAACAGATGAGTTGAGCTAGTGATAGTAATAGCGCACCTCACTCAACTGTAGCCACGGTATCAGTTGGATTGCTGGTCTTCCCATGGCCTACATTGCGTTTCCTTATTACAATTATGGACAGTGGATCCTTTTGACTTAACTAGTTAACAATGGAAGTGCTGTTCAGAAGGCACTCTTAATACTAACTTGTGCATTTGGTCAGGGTAATTAAGAGGTGTAAGGAGTCACCACTGCACTTTGAATTTTCATGCTTACACGCAATGGTAGTGTCTCCCTGAGCCCTCTGTAAACTTTCTCTATCTGATAATAGCACTTCTCTGTCCTTTGGGATTTATACCTGCTTAAGGTGGCTTCACAAATGTGTCTAGAGGCAAGGAATCTGTGTAGACATATTATCTCACTGGAACGCTAGTAGCGGTTGAACTAAACAGATTATCCGACAGTCTCTTTTCATTTCTGGGTGGCCTTCCTGAACGCTGCTTGTGCAATAGTACTTGGGAGCCTTTGTATATACCAGGTTTAGTTTTAGAGCCATGCAAAAGGTGGCCAATTACAGTTGTTCTCATGAATGCCTTAATTAGATTCCTCCTGTAAACGCAGATTATCACTTCGCAATGCTTGAAACACACGCATGTTTTTGTTGCAGTTACTGTATGATGCAATGTTGTCTTGTACAGGGGGAAAGGTTGAGTCATGCCGTGGGCTGTGCATTTGCAGCCTGCCTGGAGCGCAAGCAGAAGCGAGAGAAGGAGTGTGGAGTGACTGCCACCTTTGATGCCAGCAGAACCACATTCACTAGAGAGGGGTCATTCAGGGTCACTACAGCTACTGAACAAGCAGAGAGAGAGGAAATTATGAAACAGATGCCGGATGCTAAAGGTACGGGGTGCAACTTAATTATCCATAGTGAGCAAAACCAGCACTGAGGCGAATTGGAGCCTGTGCAAGGATTGAGGCATAATGTCCTTGCGGCATTCCCTCTCTTGAACCTTATTTATGTACAAATCTTATTTCCAGACACTTGTCACTTCAAGATGAAAAATGCTTCCAGATTCACTTGTAGTGTGTTTTCCCACATCTCCTCTAGAAAAAGGACAAGTGGTTTCATATGTGAAAGCTGCTCCTGCTTTGTTTTGTCAGCCTCTTTTATGGCAGAGAGCACTGTATGTACCATAAATAAAAGACCTCATTAGGAAAACGCTACAAAAATAGAACAAGTTTGTCAGACATGAACTAATCTTTTTTTGTAGTCTAAAGCTTATGATAAATGAACAGAGAATGGTATGTGTTTTTCTTAGAAAACAATGTACTTTTATTTTGATTTTTAAGGCCGATTGCAAAGTGTATGTGTAGAGTTATATTGTGTGAGGGAAGAACCAGTCACTTGCAGTGTGCTTTCTGAGAAACTCAAACCAAAATAACAACTCCCTCCTCATAAAACACAACTGTTGTTCTGTTAATTACATTAAAAAGTAGTAACTAGCTGATTTGAGAGGAGTTAGTTTTTAATTGTTAGCCATTTGAAAGATCGTTTATACTGTTCTGAAAGTAGAACTTCTTACTGAAGTTTTATTATAAGTAGTGGAGTTCTACAGCTAACAGAAAATAAGTATTAAAAATGTTGTTCATAGCCTACTTTACAGTGGAGTCGATCTTTTGTTTTAGCGGGTTCCACAGCAAGTTCTTATGCTGCCACTTGATTGCAAAACTTTAATCTTCGTTTTCATCATCCATCTGCTTGTTCCCATACGTTAGTTTTCGAATGTGCTAAATGAAGCTTAAACACAAGTCCTTTGTTCCTTGAGGGCATGAGTCAAAGTCTTGACTCAATGAAGGTGTGTGAAACCCTTTCCAAGAAAGACTGATTAGAGAAGTTTCACTTGAACGAGCAGCTGCAACTCATGGGTACTGAAGCTTGTAAGATGACATAATTAGTTCCTCCTACCATTCCAACTCCTCAGAAATCTTCTAGCGTGACTCCTCTCTTTACCAGAATTTGTTGATGTTTTTCCTAAAATGTTTGGAAAGCAATATAGATGAAATAAGAGTTCATACCAGGATAGGGAGTTTTCCCCTTCTCCTGCTGTGTTGATGAGTCGTGTTTATTCCCCCCCAAAGCCAATTACTTATGACAAGTGAGAGTTTTCAGAGAGATGGAAAAAAAATCCCCATTGCTGTTCTAATCTCAAGTGTCATGATTTAAACTAGGCTTTAATCCTACAATTCTACTATTAGGCCTGGTTGACAGAAGCATTGTGATGCTATGCAAAACCCTGCCAAATGAAGTAGCTGATTTTAAGTTGGAGGAGCTTCCAGTGCAACTAACTAGTGATTCAGTGGTAACATTACAGCTGAATTCAGTTAAAGAAGTGACACAGAAACCCACTGTAAACGTTCCTGGTGTTAGCAAGGCCTGTCAGCTCAGAGGCTGCGTCTACCTTGCAGCGCATTTCCTCTATCTGTAATAAATTTCCTGGAGGAGCTGGGGAGCCGCAGCCTGAGCACTGAATGCAGCCTAACCTGTTAAGTGCTGCTGCTACCTTTGGCCTGCTGAAGCTTGTGCACTGCGTTTGGCTACTGCTGCTGATTCTGCAGGGCTGGGAGGGTGGATTTAAAAGAAAATCCTAGAGCTGGGTTCTGTTGCCGCCTGCTGCTGAGCTATGCCACCCTAAATCAGTTAATACAGGTTGCAGTAATATTTTGGCCATAGTTTTGCGTGAGGAGAAGTAAAGGGCTCAAACATGCAATACACTTTTCAGTCTTAATCATAAATGAATTGCAGGTATTTCTAGAGCTGAAATCTCAGGAAGAGCTAGAAAGAAATCATATAAGCCATTATTACTATGAAGTGGCTACCCTTACTAGGCTTTGCTTTGAGACTGGATATATGTAAAGTGACATGGTGAAGACAGTGAAGGTATACACAGGTGATTTTTTTGCTCTGATATTATAACTTTGTTTCCAGGAGTACTAGTTATGCAAATTCCTGCAATTTCTCTTTTCAAAACAAATGGGAGTAGGGGCAGGCAGTTGAACATTACTTTGCTTTACTCTTCTAACCTCACCCTATTTCCTCCAGCAGTTGAAACAGAAGTGAAAACAGTAGCACCAGGTGCTGCACCAAACAATACTGCCCCCTCTTCTGGCTCACCAACCTCTCCTACTGCTGAAGTTGCTGCCTCTCTGGATAAAGAAATGAGCAATCCCCACGCTATTCCACGGAGGCATGCCCCAATAGAACAGCTTGCCAGGCAAGGGTCTTTCAGGGGCTTCCCTGCCCTTAGCCAAAAGATGTCTCCTTTTAAGCGCCAGTTGTCTTTGCGAATAAATGAGCTGCCTTCAACAGTGCAAAGGAAGACCGATTTCCCCATGAAAAATTCAGGTAAAACCAAATTGTTCCAGTGGAATATTACCTTAAATTATCTCTTCATCTTTTCCTTCTCTGTGGCTTCAAATAACTCCCTTTTTAGTAAATTCTTTATCCTGCCTCATGCAGATCATTTCTCACAAACAAACATCACCACATCAGAAAACTTCTGCTTTGGGAATAGGCAAGAATTTCAAATGAGATATTCACATGCAGAAGACACAGTTCTAATAGCTGTCTGAAATACTGGAGCACTGCTTGAAGCGCTCCAGGAATGGGTGTTGGTGAATTAGAGGGTGCTGGCTCTTCCCTCTGAGTCACTGAACCAGTTCCTCCACTTAATACCAGGGCATCTTGAGAGACAAATCCCTTCAAGGCCTTAACCACTTGTCATGGGATCATGTGATGCTTTTCTGCAGTCTGTCCTTCTGCCTGTCTGAATTCTTCTTTTTGAGAGCAATGAAATGGCTTTTCACCTCAAATTAAAAGAAACTTCACTCTTTAGACAGTGCAGCTGGCTGTGTCGGTAATGCATGGTACAGTTTTTATGTGATGGTAGTGGGGTTTTTCTGGAGTCATCCCAACGTATACACCCGGAGTGCTCAGTACCTTGCCTAATGTCCTAGAATCTCCTTAGCTAGGTTATCCTGCAGGTCAGCTGTACTCTCACTTAGTGACAGAGATAGCTTTAGGGTTCTAAACTTTGAAGTAAAAATTACTGTGGCAAAGTTAAAAACAACACAAAACCCTAGTCTGACTTCTAATCCTTATTCGGTGACCTGTGCTTTAAGGCCAGCACTGAGTTTCAGTTTTACAGTAATAGTGCTGTGCTCGCTGGTGGTACTCCCTGAGCACGCTACAGTGAGTCTCACGATTCAGAACATTTCTGATGCATGTTCCTGTGTATGCCGCTGCCAGTGCTGCTTACTGTCACACCACGTGTGCTGCATTGGAATATCCTGCAAAGAATCACTTCTTGCGCATGCCATGCCCTGAATTTTAGATATGGTGCATGCTGTGTCCAGACATCTTAAGTTTTTTTATACTATTTGTGCTTAATTATGCCTGCTCGTGTCAATTCTGTGAAGGACTGAGGATCAGTACTTTTGAAAAGCAATGCAGTTAGTAATAATGAGGACATCTGGTAAGTTGTCAGTTTTACTCCAGATGTTACTTTATGCACATTATGCTGATACTTGGTTTAAAACTGAGGGTCTGTTTTATTTGAGCATTCAGCTTTTGCTTTTCGTAGTCTACCACAGGAGCTAGGGATTTCAGCAACTGCTGAACTGGAACAACCAGCATTCTAACTCTAGACTTAACTTGCCACTGTACATTGCTGTCAGCACGTTTAAACTTCATCTAGTTACTGTGGAAGTATGTTGTTGGAACACTTAAATCTATCATAAGCATTTTCATTTCACAGAGTGCCAAATCTTAGTGCCAAATCCTAGATAAGTTTAGCACTTTAATACTGGAAGATTTAGATATCTACTAAAGCTATAGAAAACCCTTTTATTTTCTGAAATGAACAGCCTCTCTTGCATTAACACAGAGAAGCAGTAATAGCAGACTTTAAATCTGGAATGCTGATCTCCTTACCCTCTTGACAGTTACAAAATGCACAAATGTTCTGTTTCAGGTCAGGTCTTCAACACTGATTGTTAAAAATGCTGTCACATAAATCAGTAGCAGGAACTATGACATAAGGGATCTACTTATATTTCAGTTTCACATTGGTATTTGTAAATTATTTCTGTATCCTTTAAACTTCCAATGTAATTAAGTTTGTTTACATTTTAGTCCCTGAGGTAGAAGGGGAAACGGACAGCATTAGTGCCCTCTGCTCTCAAATCACCACTGCTTTCAGCGCACCACCAGAAGATCCTTTCTCTTCAGCCCCCATGACAAAACCAGTGACAGCAGTCGCACCAGAGTCTCCTGCCTTTCAAGGTTTGGGATTTTTGTGTGTCGTGGTTATGCTGGATGTGATGAATGCACATGATGTTGCTTTCCAGTAACACATGGTCTTAATTTCTTGTGCAAGTCCGGTTGTCGGTATTTTGGGGAAATGCATCCTGCTTTATTCATCTTGTCTGTTTAGTATTTCTGTCGTTTTGTTTTTAACAAAAAGTTCATGTACCTACCACACGATAGTTACCTATAAAAGGACTGACTTTGACATAACGGCTGTTCTAACGTTCTGCCTCCTGAACTGCAAAAATCTTACCAACTGTGTGTCACAGGAACCAAGTCTCACAAGGGAAGAGATTTTGTGCCACCACATAATTGCTGTTTTTCACACAAACTCTTAGATAGTTGTGGAGAGATGCCAACTGTAGAACTTGTAGCAGCCTCTAATCTTCATTTCACTGACACACTTTTATACCAGTAGTGTGAAAAAAGAACCTCTCCTTGTTATATGTAGTAATTGTTACTTCGTATCTGAAATCTGTTCTTTTGAGTCTGTTTAATCATACAGTAACTTCTGGTGAGCCCTATCTCTTTTCTATTAAACCAACAAATTTAACTTCAGTCATCAGAACACAAGGTGTCTGTCAAATACGCATAAGTCTACCATCCCACAATTTTGCTAACAAGAGTTGACTTGGTGAAATGGAATTTACTGGCTTTATCAACTGTCAGTCCAATTTGGTACACAAACTGCTGTCATGTGGAAGTGTCTACAATTTTGTGTGTTGATAGATGACATGGCCCACTAATATTCCAGTCACATGCATGCCTTGCATGAATTAAATGCACTGATGTTGTCTGCTCCCATTTTAGTTAATGGCACTGCCTCTGCCTTCTGTGTGCTTGCTGCTAAACCATCCCAAGCTGCTGTAGTGTCCACAGCTATGCCAGTTCGTGAAACCAATCCTTGGGCTTATGCTCCTGCTGCTAATACTGGAGCTGCAGCCATGGTCGCTGGTAAGACTGGAAGTAGATCCAATGCATTGCTATGAGAACTTAGATCAAAACCATAATTGAGCTCTTGAGACAATTGTCAATGCCACATCGTGGCAATTGGAAGGAACACTAACAAAAGCTGGAAGTAGTAGCCTCTTGCACAAGCGGATGGAGGGAAGCGATGAACTTGCTGGTTCTGGGTCTGTCAGCTGGACTGATTCTTATTTTGGCAGCATTTTACTAAATCCAGTGCCTATAAAGGAAGTAATGAAATAGTGTTGTTCAGGGATGAAGAGGAAAGAATCTGCACGTGCATCCAAAATAATTTTTATGCATTTTTTTTCACTAATCTGTATAAGGAGAGATTAAGTTCGTTGCTTAAAGGCTTTAGAGGTTGATTTTTACTAGTTAATAAGCATAGTCTGTTCCTCCAGTCCTTGTCTACAGTTATATACAATATAAAGTGGGTTTTTACTGCACAGTGTTATAACAGTCCACCAGTCCTGAGCTGTACATTCTGAACCTGATACTCCCCAGTTAGAGGAATTAGTGGTTATGGACTAGATCATTGCTGCTAAATTATGAGTGCAGGCAGGAGCTCTTCCACATGCCCTGAAGTCTCAGATGTCAGCTATGAAGAGGAAAAAAAAAAACCAAAACCCTACGTTTTTGTGAAGAAACTCTTCTCTACCCCTTCTTGACCAATGTCTTCCAATCATAGAACAGTACAGTGGATGCATAAAGATGCTTCCAGTTTTGGTAGCAATGTTTCAGCTGTAGAGGGAAGAGGTCTTTCTGGTTTTGTGTATGTCCTCCAGCCTTTCTGACTGACAAAAGGGTAAGGAGCAGAAAATACTGACTTCCCCGCGCTTTCCTTCCCAGGCGCTGAATGGAGCAGCACCTCCTCCAGTGCGGCCTCACCAAGTCTCTTCCAAGGAAATCACAGACGTACTCCTTCAGAGGCAGACCGTTGGTTGGAGGAGGTCTCAAAGACTGTCAGAGCCCAACAGCAGCCAACCCCAACCCCAGCCCAAGCCCCACAGCCACTGCTACAGCCTCCTCCAGCAGCTTCCCAGTCGGCACCAGCCTTCCCAGTCAGCACCTTCATTGCACCTCAGCCGGTGCCGGTGGGCGTGGTACCACCCATGCAGCCAGCATTTATTCCAGCTCAGCCCTATGCTGTAGCAAATGGGATGACCTATGCAGCCCCAAGTGTACCTGTGGTTGGAATCACACCTTCCCAGATGGTAGCCAACGTCTTTGGCACTGCAAGCCACACTCCAGCAGCCCATCCGCATCAGTCACCCAGTCTTGTCAAACAGCAGACATTCCCTCAGTATGAAAGCAACAGTGCTACAACCAGCCCTTTCTTCAACCCACCTGCCCAGCACAACGGCTCTGCAGCTTTCAACGGCGTCGATGGTGGCAAATGGGCTGCCGAGGACAAGCATTCACAGCCCCTCGCAGCTGCTCCGCAAGTAGACCCGTTTGAAGCACAGTGGGCAGCACTAGAGAGCAAGGCAAAACAGCGCACTAATCCCTCTCCAACTAACCCCTTCTCAAGTGATTTACAGAAGACATTTGAGATTGAACTCTAAGCGGTCCTTTGGGGGGGGTGAGGGGTGGATAAATTGTACATTAGAATAGAGGGATAAAAGAAGCAGAGGGGACCATTTCTGATCAATTTGCTTTGATAATCCCAAAGGTCCCCTCAAACGAAAATGAGTTAGAAAGAGGGAGCAGTTATGGGGAGGGTATAAGCATACAGAGAATTTGTTGTGCAGTTCTTAAAAGGAATCCTGGAGCCACCCCAGTCTGCATTCCCTCCTCACTTGGAAAGCTGGAAGTCAAACACAGCAAATAAAAGCACCTAGTTCTGAAGAATGTTGTGCAGAACCATCCTTTATCTCACAGAAAGGAAGGCAGGCTTTGTACTTGTGTCCTTCCGATGCCCTGCAAGTCTTGGACATTCCCCCTCAGGGAAAAAATGGGTTGGGGTGGGGGTGGAAGTGGGTGGGAGGTTGTCACCTGCTTAGCAAAAGCTAGGTTTGTGGAAAAAGCTGAGCTTCCATTTTGAGTAACAAAATAAATATTATATGTAAAGAATAAAGTAAAGCCAAAATCTTTATTTTTATGCATTTAGAATATTTTAAATAGTTGGATATTAAAAGCTGTATGAGTTGTAAGTAATCTTGCCAAAGGTTAAAAAAAGGGGGTTGGATGTAAGAAATTGTACATAAGATTGATTTATCTCTGATTCTTATTGTAAGTAATATTGGGGGGGTGGAAAAAGGGGCTCTAGCTTGTTCTTGTATCTGTTCATTGTAAGTAGCATATTGCAACAACAATCACAACCAATAAGTCATTATATCGTAGTTTTAAATAAATAAAATTAAGAACAGTATTGTCATGGTTTGAAAACCATGGGGAAAATTTACTGGTTTTTATTGGATTCCAGCTACATATTATATATAGTATGGGTTCTTTCCTTTCATGTATTGCTGCAGTTTCTTTGTCTTAATCTATTGGTTCTAACACTACTGTGACAACTTACTGTAATCATATCTACATCCTGGAGCTACCTGGGAAACCATTTTATGTTTGTCTGTCAGTAGTTATTAGAGGTTTTTAACTTTGGTTTCATTTTTTTTTTTTTCCACTGATTTGTGAAACCTTGTGGTTAGGGCTGCAGCTGGTCCAGATTCTGCCTCTGGTGACTTGTGAAAACCATCTCATTTTAACTTTACTTTTAAACTTTGGCCTTACAAGCAAATGTAAGTTATATATATTTGTACTGATGATTTATAATCTGCTTTAACAGAAATAAATGTTGGTGGTAGAAGTGCTGTCTTTGAAAGCTTTATCCCCCCCCACTTCAGTTTTCAGGATTTGCCCTTCTGAGTATCTTCTGGCATCAGGTGAATGTAGGTGAGCCCTGCTTGCTGACCTAATGGTATCCTAACACCCCTCATTTTTACAGCATGTCAGGTTAACTTGAACTTTAAGACTGGACGTGCAGATATCGTTGTGACCCATAACTATTTAAAGCTCTGAAATGGAGGGGCTTTACTGAACAGATCAGATTCTGGGTTTGCATCATGGTATTTTTTAGCATCAAATATTTACATTTCCAGACAAATAGGAAGACACATTCAGAAAGCAAAACTCACTTTGGTTTTCTGTTCTCCCAATAAGTTGATACCTACCCTGTTAGTATAGCTGTTTCTTACTGTATTTTTATGCGCACCATGTAGTTTTAGACATAAGGAAAAGTCAGTCTTTGTAACCTGAAGGGGAAGAAATGCTCCTGTTGTTTGCCCTTGTTTCCAGAAGTTTCCACTTCCAGGCACGTACAGTGAGTTTCACAGTGATGTCTAGAAAACTGGGGCTTTTTTGCTTTACAGTTACCTGTTTTCAGTGTGATACCAATAGTAGTGAACAACGTTCCCTATGGTATTTGAGTTGGTGCTAATGCTTTTTTTCAGCTTTCAAACAGTAAGCAATAGTTGTAGATGTTTATAACAGAATAAGCTATGTGCGCTTTCTTTCCTATGAGTTCTGTATCTTTCACAGCAGTGCCCAAAGATCAGCCAAAAATAGCCCAGTAGAGCTACACCCTTCCCCTACCCTGGAGATAACAATAAAGGAGATATGGCCTTCCTACTATCTATTGTTTAAGGAAGAAAAACATCTTGATACCAAAAAAAAAGTAAAGAGTTCCCTTTGGCAGTGAAGTGGCACAAGAGTGAGGGGAACGCTCAGCGTGCCAGAGAGAAGAAATGCAAAAAGACCCTTTGGTTAACTGTTGTGGTGATGACGTGTATTTAAAGGAGTGAGAGGCATACCTTCAACTAGCGTCCTTACTAATGTGGTTATGCAGCTGAAAGGGGGTCGGGGTAAACACTCGACTGAAGAACCTTCAAGGTTAAAGTCCTGCTCATCAGAATAGAGGTGGCTGTTACAGCTCTCCCAAGTAAGAGCTCTCTGCCCACATCTTGTACAACCATATGGCTTAATTGAAGGCTGACTACACAGAATATTTAAACGTTCTAAAAACAGAGCCTCTGAAAGAGTAGAAAGGGATATTGTAGAACTGGCTGCTTACTCTGGGACAAAAGGGTCTGATATAACTTCTAACCATACTCTTGAACAGGTCCACAGATCTTGACGATCCTTCATGGCTGGACGTGGGAACTGGGAGGGCTTTGCTTAGACTGGAATTTACACAGTCTGTGATTAGACCCTGGTCTCAAAGGGCAAAATCATCCTGTACACTAAAATACTGATCCTGACCATACACACAAAAAATGATGCTGGTGTGAAATGCAAAATTACGTACAAACGAAATTAGGAGTTCCTAAACATCCAAACCTTACACTGTAATGCCTACCATGGATTACAGCAAAGGGTTTTCCCTAATCAAATTAGGGGAAGGCATCTTAACTGCTAAATAAGGATTTTTGTCTTTTTTAGCAAGCAGGATCTGCCACAGAGACACCACCGCCCACCCCCCAAATAGCTGCTGTCGCCTCTCTCCCCTTTACTGAATTGCTTCTAGACGCTTCAGTTGGTTCACATCTTAGCGCTGTGTGTCCCATCCTGAAGCCGTACCTCCGCTGAAGAGAGTGCAGTCATTAGGTTAGTAATTCTTATTTTTAGGTGCAGCTGAACTGATTTACTGGATTTAGAATCCAAACCAGCTTTAGGCTGTCAGACCTGGGGATTTACACCTATGCGTTGCTGCTGCCCTGAGTACTGAGCCAGAACTGAAGGAGAGCACGGTGGTGTGAGCACAGCCCTGAATTAGCTGCCGGCCCTCGAAGCCTTAAAGTAAAGTAACAGAAGTAGAAGGAAAAAAGGACAATCCTCCACCCACCTCCAACCAAAACATGAACAGCAACACTACATAGCAGTCTACTAGTTTATAGCTACATCTATACAAATAGTAAATGGGTGGTGGTACTAATTGATATGATTAACACATCCTAATCTCAGCAGGGAGTTTGGAATGGGAAAGGGGGGGGACTGTTAGGGCTGCTGCCGGGGTACAACAGCCATGGAGGCTGTAAGAAGTTCTTTTGCTCAGAAGTTGTAATTCCATTTTGAGATATTGAAGACACCCAAGAGCCTTTCCTGGTTTAACAAATCATTACATAGTCTCAGCTCCACCCCACCACCACCAATGCCTGAAAATTTCTTTTTCAGAGAGATAATTCATGCTCATTATCAACTCAGTGCTATTCTTGAAAAGAAAGATGCTTTTCAGCTTTAGCTGCTTTGCGTCTGGAAGTCCTTGTTTGTTAGCCCTTAGCGGCAGGAATCAGCCCAGGCCACATGCAGAGAGCCAGGCTTCCCTGACGTTACCTGAGTCCACAGCAGATTGTTGGGAGGTTTATTTTGCCAAGTCAAATGCCCCTACATGTATTTTTATCTGTATATTATTCACCTCCCCAAGCTGAAACCCAGTGCAACACTACTATGAGCTCAGCTTTGCAATAAATTCAACAGCACAGTTCCCGTTCAGAAAAAAAAAAAATAAAAATCATCTGCTGAGCGCTCCTGGAGTGAATGATATTTAAACTGCAGCATCACAGAACAGAGAGCAGTGTTGATGTGTTCATCTAAATTGGTCTTAGCATTCAGGAAGGGTTAAAAGCAGTCTTCCAGTTTGTCTTAAGCTTTCTGTGAAGCATCGCTTCTGCATTTCACTCCAAAGCTGATAACGGCCAAGTAGAAATCAAACTGATGCAGCTAGAAATTTGTCTGCTGGAATAAAACAGCTACAGTGATATGACATCACAGCTGCTTCCCAGCTAGTAATCTCATAGGACCCGAACACTAATTTTACAGGCCTCAAGCTGTTTCTCATGGTGAGAATCCTTTGCATTTAGACGGAAAGCACTCCCTGGGATTACAAATGTTCATTGCTCATTAGTGCTTTGGTGAAGATAGTTCAGGCCCATCTTCAAACACCTCAGAGATTTATTTTTTTTTAAGTGCCTTCTTTTGTGCTTGTATGATGAGTTGCTCTTGCCCTCTTTCATGCTGGTTATCCGCCTTCTCTAAAGTCACGGCATCCCTGTGTTCCCAGTGTCATCCTGTTCTGTGAACGATAGCAACTACCCTTAAAGTGAAGAGATGGATCAGCTACAGCAAGGCATACATAGGGGGGAAAGGAACTTTGCAATAAACCCCAGGGTGGTGGGTCTCCCACCTTTCAACAGTTACACCCACTGCTCTCAGTTCCATTCATCCTCTTGAGCTTTCCAGCAGGCAAAGCTCCCAGAACAGTTCGACGCAGTAGAAGTACAGAGTTCAGACTTCCAGTCTCATACTACGTCACCTGAACTTTTATGTGGCCGTGGAAGTGTCTACCGCCCATGGTGGCGAGGAGGGCTGGCCCGTGGCTGGTAGCGAGAGCAGCTAGCACAGCAGAAGCTGGAGTAGTAGTCATTACTGCAGAGCTGGGCCTGCAGGATTAGGTCGCAGTTGGCGAGGTGTGGCTGGTCCACACACTCCCTGCTCAGGTCCACGTGATTCACAGCAGCTGCAGCCAAGCAAAAGGTGAAGTAGCTGTAAATACGCTGCCAGGACTTACTTATCCTCAGGTTTCGTTTCCCTCCCAAAAAACACAGCACATTCCTGCTTCCTCCACCCTGCCGGTACTAAGAAGGGGATTGTTTTAAATTTTAGTCCAACATCAAGGATGCGAGAGAAAGTGACACCTTTGGTGAGATACAGGAGGAGAACACAATTTCTGGGGCTGATCTAGTGAAGAGAGAGAGACCAATCTACACCCCTTGTAAAGCCAGTTGGATGGTGTCCAGAATACGAATATGAATCTTATTTTTTGGTCAAACAACTATGCCATTTTGGCCTCAAGAAGTTAATTAGGTTCCCAGCACCTTGGTAGTGTTGGGGTGTGTTTCTACCATCCTGCTTTTCTGCCTAAGGAAAGCAGGGCTCCTCAGGTAGCACAGTCCGGGGACCCTCCTGCTCTTCATAACCAGATGTCAGCACTGAATGGACACACATGATTGGCAGACTTATAATAGGGACTAACAGGCATGCAGAGTGCTGGGAGAAGCAGGGAGGACAGATTGTACTCACTGCTAGGTTTGCTTCTCAGCACTTTCACCTCTGTGCTGGCACTGACAGAGTTGGTGCTGCTGTAGGCACTGCAGGTATAGGATCCCTCATGAGCCTCTTGAATGTTGCTTATGATCAAGCTTCCATCCTGGGACAGGTGGATGTGGTGATCATCTGCCCGCATGGGGACTCCATTCCTGTGGCGACAAATAGTTTATACCACTATTCCCACCCATGGGGACTGAAAGAGATCTCTGTACTCTTTGGGAACCATGAAAGAATGAGTTATTACAAATTCAGCAGGAAGGAAGAAGAAATCTTTTGCCATGACCTGACTCTACAACCGGGTAGTAGCATAAGCCCGAGTGAGTCTGCATCCGTTAGCTCACTGTCTGTGTGGGAGGTAGCTAGCTGTGTGCTCTGCATAAAGAAATTGCCCTTTCTGCTGGTATACATTTTCGAGGTTTGAGGCAGTGAGAGAAAATCCGGGGTGCCTTTCCCTCTCTCCAGGTTGTGGTCTGGTAGCGCTTGTTTGGCTGGCATTGATAGCAGGACATATTGCTTGAGGAACATATGGAGTTGTGGGTAATGCACCCTCTTTCCTCTCCCTTAAGAATTTCTTTAAAAAACTGTTTAAAATACCAGCAAGACTCTGTTTGTTTGGTTCATCCTGGAATATTCTGTGCCCAGTATGAAAACTGCCTGAATTATGAAATCCCAGTTATCAAAGAAATGAAATGTTTCAGTGAAAAGCATTTCATTTAGACTCTGAAACTTGCATCATTTTTTAAACTCAAATATCAAATTTACTCATGGAAGAAAAGCTCTCTTTCAGAGATGGCCTACTTCTTCATCCCCTCGGAGAACAGGGATTTAAACAATTACCAATCCAGCTCTCTGGATCCTTTGCAAGAAGGCTCCAAAACAGAACGGATTATTTTCAAGTAGGAAGAAAAAGGCCCACCAGACTCCTGCACAAATTCATAGACACCACTGTAAACTACCAAGAGAAGAGGACACAGCTTTTCCTTTACCTTTATTAAAACATTTCAAATTTGTTCCCGCTTGACAGTAAAGAGAAAGAGTGGTCACAGTAGGACACTGGGCGAAGAGTTGTTATTGTAGGTGCTAAATTGTTGGCAGAAAGAGCGGTATAAAGGTCTTCCTCTGGTTGCTCATTTTTAGTATTTGCTGTTGTAATATCATTAGCATGGAGTCCTTCTGAACTAAATGAAATCTTAGCTTAAAGTTTGCTTTCCTCTTTGTGGCTGGAACACAAACTTGGTGACCTCAACAACCTGCAGGGTTCTTGCCCAGGATTCTTAGGGTAATAGGCAAGTTACCCGATAAGGAAAGGCTAGGTGATTTGAGCTGGGGCTGAGAACCATGGATCTCTCTCTTACCTGGAAGGCATCCTGCCTTATTATTTGGAGGGTAAGTTATGAGGTTTGGGAAGAGAAGGAAAGGGAAATTCTGTCTTATTTTGCTCACCTTGACCACCTTATATTCACATTGTTGCCTGTCACTGTACAATGAAGCTGAGCAGTCCCTCCCTCAGGTACCGTGATGCTTGGCAGAAGACCAGTGATCCTCAGCTCCCCTAGACCAGAGGGAAATCATCACTAGCATGAAAACAATGCCATGCTGCCACCGTTAGTACGAGTGTTCCCTCATGACAAAAGTACACTATGATAAGTTACAAGCCCCAGGCCTTTAAAGACCATGTTTGGAGCAATGATGCTGTTGCTATGGGGATTTCCTAGGGGCTTTGGTTCAAGCAAAGGCAAGTAGCAGAGACCTCAAAGATGTTTTTCCTCCAGCTGGACACAAGCACATCACATGTGCAGAAGAACCATCTCTTTAGTTCCTCTTGCTCCTATACCCATTGCACACCAGGATCCCAGAATCAAGGCCCTCAGAGTCACTCTTACTGTGCTATTAGTTCCTCTTCCCAGCTGCCTGAAGCACCACGATCTGCTAAACACATGCAGATTACTATTGGGTAAAACAGCTCATTCTTCCCTTGCCCTCAAGCCACCTGTGAAAGATTGGGTATGAAGCCAAGTGGCACGGCCAGGCAAGAAACCCACTCTGCCCGGCCCTAGCTGTTTCCCACTTCTACGTGCACACACTTGCCTCGCATGCCTCCACCCACCCAGTACCTAGAGGTCGGAACAGGACCTGGCGCTGGTCCTGGTCACGTCCATTCGAGGCAATACAGGTAAAGAAGCCAACATCTTCAGAGCTGACCCGGCTGATCACCAGGGCCCCGTCTGACTGCTGCCTGTGTCTGGGAAGCAAAACCAGAAAGACTCTCAGCCTGTGCTTGGGTCAGGATGGGACTCCAGCCACCAGAGCTGAAACTGAGCCTCGTGTACAACTTTGTAGTTACACTGAGAGAAGGTTTAGCAGCAGCTCAGTTCAACCTGGTCCTCAAATCCCAGCACTAATGCTGTAGATTCTGGAAAAGCTTGCTGCTAGAGCAGGCTTCTGGGAACAGAAGGGGAGGGGAGCTGCAGGCAAGCAGCAGCAGTAGCTGCCGAACTTCACTGCAGGTACCCTGATCTCTCTCTTTGCTGTCAACCTCTGCCCTGGCTCACAGAACAGCTGTTTTTTGACAAATTTCCTTGCCATGTGTCCTCTTTCTGCTAATCTTGTACATGAACAAATTTCAGCTTTGGCTCACTTGTAGACTCTGTATCACAGCTGTTCACTCGCAGGTGCAATATTCAGACTTTGGTCTGTGAGTGATACAGCCAGGCAGTACAGTCTGCCCAGAATGCAGGGTGGGCCCTGGCTCCATGACCAGCAGCTCCATTCTCTCAGGGATGAGAGAGGGAGGCTCTCCTCAACATGAACCTGCCTGTGGGTATGGTGGACCAGCCTGGGAGCTCACCTTGGAGACGAGAGGGGCCGCCCGTCTTTCTGCCACTCAATGCTGAGAGCCGGCGATGCTTCCACTCTGCAGGGCAGTCTGACTCTCTCCCCAACACTGGCCTCCACTACTGAAGGCTCGCTCTTATCCATTCTCAATCTGAAAAGTTCACAAACACAGCAAAAAATGCAGAAACTTCCTCATTAAAAATCTCACCTTGAGCACAAGACTTTTAATCACAAGCCTTATTTTTTACCTCCAAAGGGTGGTCTCTGTACTCCCATCAGAGCTCTGATACTTGCCATTATCAACATTCACTCACAACATTCAGAAAAGAGCAGCCTACATCAAATCCTGCTCCAGCTCAGCATAGCTTGGTGTAGCACTCTTGCCAGCTGGCTTAACCCTCTAAAGACAGCAACCCTGTTTCTTACAGCAGCCCTCTGGATAACAGCCTAGGAAGTGTTAACAACATGAACATGTGGCAAATGGCACAAAGTCCTGAACGGGGCTCCAAGCAAGTTTCCCGCAAGGTTCTTGTCTGGCACACAAAAATGAGCAGATGTTTTTTGGAGTGTGAAGAGCTCATTGCAATCACCCGGCCGCATGCAAGACCCAGGAGCTGGCCATCCACTTCGTGTAGTAGAGAGGTCGGCCTCTCACACCACTTGTCTCTTTGTGCTCTTTGCTCTCTCGCAACTACAGCTAAACATCATTTTAGAAGCAAAATACACCGTGATGTTCCCAGAGTCGAATAAAATACCATCTCCCTTAATCCAATTCTCTGACCTGAATTCCAGATCTCAAAACAAAACAAAACCAAAGAGCCTTACTTCAGTGCTCTTGATTTGATGAATAACTTCTTCCTGCTTTTTTTTTAGGTAAAGGTGGTTAAGGATGTTGGTGGGGAATTCAGCAAACTGGCTGGGTTTTAGATTGTAAACTCCAAAGAAGTGAGGGGTCAGATCATGGTCCCATTTAATGTGGAGCCCCAATGTGCTGCATTTAAGGCAAAAATAATTTGTACCCCTTTATTTCTTTGGTGCCTGTCCTAGAAGCATGGAAGAAATATGTGAGAAGCTATAAAATACACCACCCACTATGTGAGGAGATAGTTTGAGGAGATAGTTTTAAGTCAAACTGGTTTGTTCACAAAATATTTAAAATAAATGGGTGGAGGCTAAAGTAATCAGAGCTTTTTTTCTAATATAAATGTGTATTTTGTGCTAGTTAAGCAGTTCCTGCTTGCTTTGCTTTTTTCTTTTTTTTTTTTTTCCAGAGTGGGTTTTTCTTTCTGCCTACACTAACTTGAACAGCTATGGATGCTGCCCCTGATATTTCTACTTTTATTTGAACTTAACTCCTTTGCTGTCAGCTGCTCTGCACATCTTTGCTCAGAATATGCTTCTTTCAAGACACCCTCAGGGAGGACAGAAGACAGCTTGCGACTGGGATTTTTGCCTATTCCTGTTGTCAGCAGTTCAGTACTGCTTGCTTCCCAACTGTGCCCCAGAACAGCTGACCCAGGACCTTTCCAATCTTCAGCTTTTCTACATGAAGAGATGCCATATGGTTCATCAGCTCGGCGTGGTGGACAAACTGTTGCTGCATGCGAACTTACCTGTATGTGAATTGTTGATGCACAGAGGAACCGGCTGCCTGTTCAGCCTTCCTGCCTCTGGATCGCCCTCGATGCTGCTGATTTTCCTTGTGAAGGACCCGACCTCTCTCACCCTCTGCACGAAGAGAGGTCTGATGCTCTATTCACAATAAAATGCCATATGTGAATAAAAGGACCCTTCTTACTGTGACCTCTTGTATAGGCTTTCTATGAGCTTGGGCGAGCTTGCTGAACCGGAGCCAAAGAGCCCTTCAGCCATCTGTTATCTGGCTGACGAGTGCAGTAAGCCTGCACTGTCTACTAATGAGAGTCACAGACCTGCAGGCAAGCAATTTTAGACTCCTTTCTCTCCTCTATCAGTGAACATGTTGCAGCATCCCTTAGGCCACAGTGCCTTCTGCCCCACGTACCATGGCTGTGACAAAGTACGCTTCAGAGTTTGAAGGCTACAGGGTGCCTTGCTGACCCACCTTTTGAGACTACTCTTTCATATTTTTTTATTTTTGTTTCTTAAATAAAGCACATTTTTCAGAACAGCGAATCTATTACCCAGCAGGACCTGTTTGGGCAAAACACATAGCGTAGACAGCTATGGCAGATGGGTCACATTATAGTGAGAGATGGAGGGCCCAGGAAACTGCAGAAAACCTCTCTTCTGGAACCTCCTTTCAGGGATCAGGAAGCAGTGGACAACTCTTGGGGATGAAGATATGCTCAGTTGTGCTGGAAATGGGGCGGGTTACAGGCAAACCACAACTAGAGTGATGGGGTGGTGCTGCAGGGGAGGAAGTGCTTTAGGGAGAAGGCTTTGTCATGTGGCAACACCAAAAGAAGCCCTGCTGCCTCCACAGTCCTGCTTGGCACTCATTGGAGGAGACTGGCTGTCTCGAGCAGCTCTTGGGACACCACAGCTACAGAGTGAAGGCAGTGCTGCTAGCATGGTGTGGGAGCGGAGGGAGCTTGCTCTTGTAGCTGGCTCTGCTGCTCCTGTTGTCAGTAACTGCGAGGAGCCCTGAGCTACTGCCTCTTTGGTTTTGAGTGGAAGTTACCTGTGATCTGTAATTGAATCTGTCGGCTCTCTGTCCTCCCATCAGAGATGAGGCACGTGTAAGTCCCGGCATCCTCCGGCTTGACATGGCTGATCACTAAGGAGCTGTCAGACTGGTAGGTGTGCCTGCAACAGGAATAAGAATTAACTGCCTTTGCCTGGCCACAGACAGCAACTGGCCAAGGCAGAGTAGCTTTCATGCTGGTCTGACATAAACCATTGCCATGTAGTGCCCTCCCTGGCTGAGGAAAAACAAACCTCTGTTGAACACAGTGGGGTCACAGGCAGGGGAAATAACTGCGGCAGAAAGGAGGTCAGGAACAGAGAGGAAACTGAAATGGGAAAACAGGGAACTGCTTTCAGCAAACCTCTCCCATGAAGCGGCAAACTGCCCTCCCAGGCAGGAGTTTGAGCCCCAGCAGTCATCCGCAAAGAGAAAAGCAGAACTGAGCCTTTCTTAACTGTGATATTCATAACACAAAGTTAATGTCTGGCTCCAAAATGTTGCTGGAAAGATTTTCCAGGAAAAACAGGCTTTAAAAGTAGCTTAAAAAAAATTTATATCTTATATGGGAGTGCCAGCAGCTTCCAGCCAGAGGAACACCAAGTTATCTGGCTACAAGCTCCACCCTGGACTACTGACTTAGTGCTGCCCCAAGATGAATCCAACAGAGACAACTTCTTCAGTATCACTACCAACGTGTCAGCTTCCACCAGTGCTTTGTTATGGGACAGAACCTGTTCTGCCACATAACAGTAGCCAATGCCTCAATACTACCGCAGACAGTATCTGTTTCTGCTGCACACAATTTATGCTCTTAGGTCAATACATGTGCTTGTTTATTTATTCATCCTTTTGCTTTTATTTATTTTTTTTTAAGAACATAACAGTAAGGTTACAAAGAAAGCAGGCAAGCCTATTTGACACTGCCGAGCAAGGAGTCTATCTGCTCTGCAATGAAGGGAGCTGAGCTCACCTATCAGAGGAGACTGGACGGCCATCCTTTGCCCACTCCACTCTGGAGGAGAGGGACATGCCTGCCTTGCAGACCAGCTGGATGTTTTGTCCCATGACTGCTGTGACAAGAGAGGGCTTGTCTTCCTCTAGGATAGCTCTGAAAGAGAAAATTATTCCATTTGCTCCTCTGCTGCTATCTTCTCCTCTGGGTCATCTAATGTGTCTTCGAATGAGTCAAAACCACAGGGCAAAGCAGGATCAGCTGCCCATTGAGCTCTGAGCAGATGCACTAGGCAACGTGTGGGGAGCCCTCTCCTACATGGCAAAGGCTGCTCTGGACAGAATGAAAGCTACAAAATCCCCAGGAAGAGAGAGTTCCACAACCCCTCTCTTCTGAAGGAATTAGGTTAATCTCAGTAGGCAGACACAGATTCGGTGCAGACACATTTAGATCCATCCCTACGGACTCCTGATTTTCAGGGTAGCATTGTTTGGATCCTGACCCAAACTGTGTCTTAGAAGTCTTCCCTAGAGCAACCCACTGCTGTTCATGCAGTGCTGAGATAAAGGCTCTGAAGTTAGAGAGGCAGATTAATTTTTTGTTCAGAACAAGAAAAAACACCTATAGATCCTCATTTAGAGCATAAGAATGCCTCCCAGAGAAAGGTCCTAGGATCCTGCAGTCTTTTCATACACTATACTTCCAGTGCTGCCAGAGAACTGGGAATGTGCAAGGAAAGAAACAGCAGATAACTCTCAGGCTGGAATAACACCATTTACCAAAGGGCAGTATTCCCAGTTAGCTTGTTCTAGCTAGGGCAACACTTTTAATCCAGAGGAAGCTGCACTGATGCTTCACAAGGCAGAACAGGAGAAAAAAAAGTAAAAATCATCACCTGTGCAGAGCCCGTGCTGGGAATGAGTCTGCAGGCACCTGATGCCCAAATCCCTCTGTCATAGAAACATCTGCTCTGAAAGCCTTATGCCATGGCTTGCCTTCACGGGGCAGCACCTGCTGGCCGCTTCTGTTCTGTGTCTGTGAGGGCCTGGGCACTGCTGTTTGCCGCAAGTGCAGCTGGCTCGGGCTGTCCAATCTGCTTTGCTGGGTGCCCCAGCGCTGGCTCTCCAACACACTGGTTCTTGGCAAAGGCTCTGGCAGCACCTCACTTCTCCAGCTGTCCTGTCTGTGGCTGTCTTGCATGGGGTGTGAAGCCCCATAGGCTCTTTCTTCTTGGCTGTGGCTTGCAGACTCTCTTGGTTGACTCCGAGCATCCCCTGTATGAGAGTGGGAGGCACCGTGCTGGCGTTGCAAGGCTCCTGTGCCAGAAGAGGACTGGTGCTCTGGAAGACTGACTCCCACAGAGTTGTGACATACCCTCATGCAATCCTCCTCAGAGGCAAAGCTGTTTTTGTTGCCGTGACAGCCGCCATACCAAAACCGGTTGCACTTGCCAACAACAGTCACAAAGTACCAGCGAGTGGTCCAGTTTGTGCAGGGGCCGTGGGCACTGGGCAGCAGGCATATGACAGGATACGCTACCAAAAAGAGCAGAACAGAGGGAGATGCGAGGCTTGAAAAGCACAAAGGTCTGCGTGCCTCAAGCCACCCACATAGACGATCTGACGGTCTTTGTGGTCAGACAGCAGGAGGGAAAGCACAACATCTGAGTCTTGCACACAGCTCTGCTTTGAAACTGGGCACCTGCTCATGTTTCTTTCTGCTCCAGTTTTGCCACTTGTGGGAGAAGAAACATCTTCAGAGGCTTTTCTGAATCTAGATACTAGATGGATACTTTATGGCCTTTCTCGGGGAATTGTGCAGCTGCAAGGTTGGCTCTGGCGCTTCTTCTGTATGGGGTATGTGACTGCCATTTGCACCTTTCCAGCCCACAAAGCAAGTGGATTAGATACAGTTGGGAAGCCTTGTGCATTACAGAATACCCCTCCACATGCTGGTATAGAGAGGAGCACAGCCCAATGTGTCTACAAAGCGAGCCCTGTGCTCCGAGTCACAGGTATCACAGCCAGATGCTGACACACACTGCCTGTAGGGCTCTGGCTGAGAGGTCCTTTGCCAAGCTGTGGTTGAGCAGGGAGGATCCAGGGAGTTTTCCCTTTTCCCAAGCTGACCACCAAGCAACCTCTGCGCTATGGCAAAAGGGTAAGGCAATGCAGCGGCAATCTGCCTACAAGAGGATACAGCTGGGAACTAAAGAAGCAGAGATGCTTTTGCCCAGCAGCCCTAGTGCCCTCATGGTACAGTAGGCACTGTATTCAACTCTGCTGGCTGAAGCATCCATGCAGCCCTGAGCAACACCACCATGCTTAGGTGTAGTTCTATTTTCACCCCTCTCCACGGGCTGTCTGAAGACTGAGCATGGATGGCCCTGATTCCTCAGAGAGGCCTTAGTTCTCAACCCAGGTAACTAATTCGGAGCGCTTCATACTGCATCAGGGTGTCTTCTCTGCACTTCCCTGGAAGTCCTACAGGTTGACAGAGATCACACAAACACAGTTCTGTCCAGCTGTCAGCAGAGGACAACAAGAATTTCTGCAGTAGCTGACAGAACAGAACAATCTGGATGCTTTCCTACACTACCTCCAAGCTTCCCTAGACTCAACCACCAGGCAGAGTTTCTTTTCAAAGAGATATATCACATTTTACAGAGAGTAGATCCTCTACACAAGAAGCTTCCATATGCTACTGGATTCTGTAGGACTCTTCCAATATTTCTCAACCAAGAAGCCAAAGCATCACTTACGGTAGCTGGGCCTATTGAGACATCCTTCTCCTTGAGGACCTGAAGCTGAAGCAACATTGTCAAAACAACAGCCATAGATGGAACTGCGGCACTCGACTGAGGGTTGCTGCTGGGACAACTCTTGACTTGCCTTAGAGACAGGAATTGAAAACCAAAAGTTATCATGCATACATGAGGACAGTAGCACATGCAAGGCACCGTGTCCAAGCTGTCGTCTGCAGAAGGCCAGCTGTCAGGGGAACCTCTATTCATCTGTCTGCCTCTCAGAGGCTTTCATGCTGGCAAGGGGCAGGAAACTTGGCTGTTAGCCATGGAACCAGGGCTGCACTTCTATATCAGACAGACCTAACCAGCCCTTTGGCAGGCCAGTTTTTTCAGCTAACCCCACCAAACACCCCAAGCTATGAGAGGAATTACCTTCCTGTCTACTTGGCCCTCAGTTAGTCAGCAGGGCGGACAAAAAAAAGAAATTAACAGTGGTAACATTTTTACTGTTTTTTTCTCCTAGAAACTGGATGGAAGATTTCTGACAGACAGGAATTTGATTACAAAGGATTATTCAACCAGTCCTACATAAGATTATCTCCTACTTCTCGGACATCTCCCAGATGCTTACAGACAATCACAAGTGGATGCCCCAGACTGAAGAGGAGCAAAGTGGGCCAAAAGGATGGATGCCATGCATGAATATTGGTCTCCATCACTACTGGCAGACATGCAGCACAACAGAAGCCCACAGTCTGAGAGTCACTATGGTCAAATCTGAGTGTTTGTATCTGATGGACTCCTAAAATGCAAAGATCTTTCGTACTTACTGCTGGAGTGGCCACAGTGGCCTGATTTCTGCTCACTTGACCATCACGGTTATATTGTGGACATCCCATGTTGTTTGGACCCTGGGCAGCTGATGCTCCATCAGGACAGCATCCATACCTACAGGCAGAAGGCAGAAGGGCTGCAGCCATACCTGACCTGCCTGGCTAAACAGGCACGGGTTGTAAATTTCTGTAAGCCCCTAGGAAAAGCAATGCCTTCCTGCTCAGACCTATCTTCTTCCAGCTACCTGTTTTGGTGACAAGCGCTGAAGGGGCAACCTCTACCCAAAGGGCCTGAAGCTGGAGTGTGCCCATCTGGACAGCAGCCATGTGGGCTTCGATGACAGTCTGGAAAGCCAGTTCCTCCAGTGGGGTCCTGAAAGAAGCTCAGCTGATGCGAACTTGACGAGTGTGACTGGGATTCCCAGCGAACAGGCAACAAGTTGATGCCATGGTCGTTGGTGGATGGGTTGTGGTAATTCTCAGAGGTCCTATGAACCGTGGAGCTCCCAGGAGGCATCCTTTCATCACCAGAATCTGGGGAGAGAACTCCTTAAAGCATGTGAGTAAACACAAAAATCTGGTGAGTTTTCCTCATCTCTGCTCTCTTTCACCTCCCCAAGGCTACAGGGCAGGGTTTTCTGAATCAAGATTTCACCTGAATATGTGTCTTCTGGCCTACTCTTCTGGATTCAGTTGCCCTGAGATTCTTTTGTGCACTGCCCTGACCATTCTTCCTCTTGTCCCATGAGAACCCACCTGCCACAGTGCTGTGGTCCCCTTACATGATCCTTTCTTCTTCTTTCTGTGATCTGCTCTGGGCAGCATTTCTCTCAGCTGGCACTTAAGTCATGCTGCCAGAGCCTGGGATTGATATACTGTAGTCTCTTCTGTACGGACAGGTACTGCTTACTGTTGTGTAAAAGAATCTACATTTTGTCCCTAGCTCCACAGAGTTCTAGACACCCATGAAATGAATAAGAGAAATGAAGAAAAGAAGGAACCTTACCACACCCTGTTTCAAGTCCACTGTCACTAAAACCCATAATAATAAAATTCTTCCAAACCTGTGGCAGGGCTGTTTGGGTTGTAACGTGTCAGCAAGGACTGGCGAGTGACGTCGTATCCCATAGTGTCTTGCATACTGGGGACCTCTGCAAAGAGAGACATATGCAGAATAAGTGCAGTTAGCCCTGCCTTATGTTTAATAATTGCAAATGCATCCAGGAGCCAACAGGAGACTAAAGCTGATGAAAATATTTCTCTTCTTCTGGAACAGCTGCTGAGCAGCAATTGGATTTGATTGGATTGTCAGGACAGTGACCTGCAATGAGCAGGGAGACAAAAGTCAGCATTTCTGTTCTGGCACGAAGACTAGACAGACAGCAAGCAAAATCTTCTGAGCAGTTGTGCCTCCTTTATAGCTGGTCCACAGAGGGATAAGAGTTTGCGATAGTTTTTAGCTGCTGAGCTTGCCCACGTTGCCATCCTTCTTGACTGGGAGTCATGGGGTCGGTCCGCAGCACACACTGGGACAGAGCCATCACAGAATAGCGAATTCAAAATGGATACACATCGATGTCATCCCCAAGCCTGTTACATACATTTCAAACAGCACAAGTACTGGAACTCTGAAGATGTCATGGTTATGTGCACAAAACTTATCTGCACAGGATGGAGACAGGTGGGCAAGAAGCTGAGAACATATGCTGGTGCAGCCCTGGGAGTTTCTACTCCTAAACAAAAGCATCTTAGGAAAAGCTAGGTGTGCAGCAATACCACTCACGCTGAGGCAGGTAGCAGGGCTGCGTGTTGCAGCTACCCAGGGTGGCTGGTTTCTGTGGCTGGATGGCTTTGCATGTCTCAGGACTGTAGAATTTGGAGTCACCATCAGCGCAGATGACTTGACGTGTCCGGATGCCTGAATTGCAGCTCTTCGAACACTTGGACACAGAGACAAGGCATGTGAGCAGGCAGCAGAGGCTGAATGCAGAAACCTCACAGACCAGAAGCGTGGAACAGATGCACAATTAACTATAGGCTAAGCACAGCTTCCTCAATCAGGACAAAGCAAACAATACTAGATTCATCTGAACAAATAGAAAACCATATTTTGAAGCATTTTACCAAACTTTCCACCCAGCCCAGAAGCCTCTGAGCCTTGCTCAGCCTGTAACATCCAGATGAGATGCTGCTATCCGCAGCAGTGTGGCAAGGAGCTGCAGTGAATTGTTTCAGCCTGGCCTGAAGGCATCTCAATACTATGGGGATCCACCAGCTGCGAGAGGATCAGTATTTGAACTATGCATTCAAGAACAATGGTTTACAATGGGAAAGCAAACTGTTGACTTTCTTTCAAGAAGCTAACTGGAGTTCCTGTCACTGGAAGCTGTGGATGGAGAGGGAGCAATCAGCAGCAGCTCAGGGGAGGGAAGAGGATGAGGTATCTGCATGACCCACCTGCCCATGCAAGATTTACAAACTTTGGGAGAGTATTTCTGTCTTACTCAGATGCAGGTAGGAGCCCTTCCGATATTGGAAAGCAAGGGGGACAGGAAAGATCATATTACGATATGCGACTCCTTTAGCTGTTACTAAAACTTGGCCCACATCTCATGAAGAACCATATCTAACATGTTTCAACTCAGAACAAGCTGGTCTGGCTATCACAAAAGGGAAAAAGTGTGTTTGGAAGTCACCTCATGCATTGTATCTACCCCTATCTCCTCCTCCCGGCACTTTTCCCAGGCTGTGCTCCCTCCACAAAGACAAGACTAATCCAGCTGAAGCACAGTTTATCTGAACAATTAGAAAAATGTACTTTAAACCATATCACCAAATGGAATGACCAGCCCTGGAGCCTGGAGCTCTAAACTACACTCAACCAGAGAGTTGTTCTGCTATTCCCAGTGATGAAGTGAAGAATTGGGAATAAGCAGCAAGAGTGGATTGTTTCAGCTTATTGGCTGCATTTCGCCACTGTCACTAAAACTATAATCCCCCACTCAGAAGGATTTATTTCTGTAGCAGCTGCATACAAAGCAGGCAGCAGATTAACTGGAGCGGTACTATTGCCAGTTACAACGCAACTGTGAGCCAAGGGACTGGTAATGAAGCAGTATGTGTTCCCAGCCTCAGCCAAGAAGCAGACTGCATGGATCAAAGCTTGTTTGCGAGGAGCACAGCAATAGAATCAGTTATTTCCGAACCATGAAAGTGCAATGCTCACCAGGCCCCAATCTCCAACATGCCAGCCAATTTCCTGGATGCAGTTCTCCTTATGGCAGGGCTGTGTGGCTGATGGCTTTGGCTCCATTAGACAAGCAAAGTCCTGAGCCTGAGAGCCCTGCTGTGTTCTGCAGGTGACAGTCCGAGTCTGGACACCTTCCCCACAGCTGGCGGAGCACTGCAGAAAGAGGTCAAACAATTACAAGGAAGCACCTGGTTTCCACTTTTTCCAGGCTGTACTCCCTAACATGAGGGCAGAGCACCATTCTGAGATTGCCTAAAACAACCAAGCGTCATGAAAATAATTTTCTGGGATGGGAGTTGGCAGAGTAGTTGTTTATGCTGTAGAAGACACAATAAGGCATGATGGATACAGTTTGGCAGATCTGGACCTTGCGGGATGATTTTGGCCAAGTCATTTCTCTTGATCTCTACCAAGGAAGACGTGGAGAATGATTTTGGAAAAATATCAGTACTTCAGAATACATTGAGAACACTAAATGGCAGGAAATACATGGAACTTCATGTTATTTACTCCTGATTAAAATCAACTCAAGGTAAAGATTTCAAGAGAAGATAAAAAGATTAGGTTCTTGTATTGCTCATATCTTCCCCCTGAAGACCTTGTGCTCCATTTTTTGGAGCTGTGACACAATTTCTATACTAGTAACTGGTTTGTGACATTTTCAATGCCACCTTAAATTCACAGTGGTGTTTCCTAGAATCAAGCCTGCTTCTTCATGAATTACCAGGGTCCCTTATAGAGACTATTATCTTGGGGAAAATCTAAAGTCTAAAGTCTAAATTACTTCAGATGAGCTTCTCATCTGAATTTTAGCCACACATATGCAAGAGTGACCTTTTATCTCTGAGAGTATATGAAACACAGACACACAGGAGAACATCATAAGGAATCACTTAGGAGTCAGTTTGTAAGAACATGACACTTGGTGCCTTCCCCAAACAGTGCTCTTACTCCGCCACCCTGAAGTCATCTCACTATTCATACGACACATCTCACAAGGGGGGGGGAAGAAAAGACTTTAAAGTCCAGGTTATCATGCCTCAAAGTTGCATTTTATGCTGCTGCACTGCTCAATGTATCACCGCCATATCATAAGTCAAATATTGCACGCATGCCTGTACTTCTTTTAAAAGAGGGAAATTTACTTGTGCCTTAGGGACTGAGCAGACACTACCTTTACTTTCTAAGCCCTTGGAACATAAGATGGCTTCTAAATGCCTGGCTGGCTGCACTGAGCATGTACAGTTGGAACAGTTTCCTCTCCTGAAGGTAAAAATGCACACAGACATAAAAAATGTACCACACAGCTGTGTTCAGAGGAGCCCTGCACTGACACATGGCAAACAGCAGGTCACCAGTGTTTGAGGACTATCTTGCTTATGGATTGGTGTGATTTTAGTACTGCTGTCCAGGGCCAGTAACGTTGAAGCAGAAATATGCATGGAAATAAACAGCACAGGCGGGAGCCATGAGCTCCTCTTTTAAAGGAAAGAGTGTTACTGCACATCGTCAGCTGAAGGACAGCAGCTCTGCCTCCCACCCTCTGTCTTCACCAGGCCCGACTCAGAAACTCAGCCAGTGCCAGGTCTGGTGGGTCTGATAAAAATACAGGAGTGGGAAAGGAACTGAGAAATCAGAGAAGAGAGAACACGCAATGAGAGGAACAGGGGTGCAGGGGCACACAAGGTGTTGAGGAACACGGATCTGTTTATTTGGAGTGCATAGCTGCTAGCTAGCTGGAGAACTTGTTTGGAGGGTTGCAGGGACAAGTCCTGTGCTTCTGCAGGCCACCTGTCCCAGGACACACTCCTTTCACAGTCCCAGAACAGGAGGCTGCCTCTTTATCCCCAGCCTTTGGCAGATCCTCCTGCAATACGTACCAAGAGGCAATTGCCTCCCGCATGCAAACTCACCTCTGACCAGGGCCCTGTGCTCCAGGTTGCACACTGTCGCAGGTTGCAGGGCTGACTGCTGCGAGGCTGCTGCGCAAAGGCCATGCACTCAGCGTCATCCACCACCCCTTGGGAGCTCTGACCATCGAATGCCACACAGTAAACGGAGCGAGTCTGGGTGCCCCCACCACAGGTAGCTGAGCAGGACCCCCACTCCCCCGTTTTCCACCTGCGGGTCACAGAATTAAGCAAATAAATGTAAGCTGACCTAAACTGTGCAGAGACACAAGGGAGGTCAATGTTGTGTCCCTGTTGTAATCAGACAGGCAAAATGTCCCTTTGCAGAGTAGAGTCAGAGGTGAGTTCCCACTTGACCAAGTGCTGCCCAGCTTAATTGACAGTGCAGAGCATGAATCCCACTCCATAGAGAAATTCCCAACTACAAAACACTTGTTTTTCTGCAAGTGCAGAGAAGCACAGAGGTCTCCCAGAGGGGCAAGATTTTTCTGCATGGCTTTTGGTCTCTTGATGTCTGCAAAAATGTCATGCCTTAACGGAACACCAAAGAAAAAGAAAAAAAGAAAAAGAGAAAGAAAAAGAGAAAGAAAAAGAAAAAGAAAAAGAAAAAGAAAAAGAAAAAGAAAAAGAAAAAGAAAAAGAAAAAGAAAAAGAAAAAGAAAAAGAAAAAGAAAAAGAAAAAGAAAAAGAAAAAGAAAAAGAAAAAGAAAAACAAGAAAGGAAAACAATCCAGATCAGCTAAAAGAAAAGCAACCCACTCCAGCCATTGTCAGAAACAGTTAAACCAAGCCAAAATTGCCTGCAAACCATGTCAGATACTCTCAGAAGTACTTGTGAACTTTTTTGCTAACAATCAGTAGAAAACTTGTTTATTTCTGCCATTGGCAAAATTCTCTAACAGCAGCACACAGGAAAAAAGCCCCCAAAACTTTAAAAATATTTATTCCTGTGTTTGGTAGCAGAAGCTTTCACAGAAATTATATACCCTCGCTAACAAGAGGGGGAATGTCCACAAAATAATCTGACTGTTTGGTTGCTGAAGTCCCTGCCCTTGTCCACTCCTCTATCTCAGAGCTGCCCAGGTGGCCATGAGCAAAGCTTACATGGCCTGGCTTCAGGGACAGCATGATGTTTCATTCCCAACTCCAGTGTGCTTCATAGTCTAAAGGCATAGCTGGTGCAGTGGGAGCATCATGATGATCTGCTTGCCAGCTGCTAGCTCCCCTTGCAGTCCGGTAGGCCCCAGCCAGGGCATGAAGGCAGTTTTTCCCTTAGCCTTCCAGCTGTTCCCGTCTTCTGCGCTCACCACCCCTAAAGTGAGTTTCACCAAGCCAGTTCACATTCACATCCTACAAGAAACTCCACAGCAGACTCAGCCAAGAGAAGACAGGTTCATCTCCTTAAGATGCCCTGCTTTACTGTTTAAGGTGCAAATATCAGCCCAAAATTGAATGGCTTTTGCTATAAAATAAGATATCCATTGGGAAAGGGAACAACTACAGCAAGAAGAAGTCACTTAGAGTGATGTGGTTTCAGGACTCAAAGCAAATTCGCTGATCAAGATTTTTCAGAAATTCCAGTGGGGACAAAAATAACCCCAAACTGTATTCTGCCTGGTGCAAAGCTAATGTACAGTTTTAGAAAGGATGTATCAGCTGGGGGACATCAGCTACAGCTTCTTTCAATTACAAGTCAAGGCACCTTGTCTGACACTTGCTTCATTTCTTTTGCAAGACAATGTCAACCATAAGGCTACGACCCTCATCAGAAGGCAAAGCACTGCAAGTCCTGGGCTATCAGCTGTTTACTAAAGGACAACTGTTTTGGTTTTGATCTTTTTTACTTCTTGTATCTCAGTGTACATCATGTCTTGTCCTTGTACTCATCAGAGTATATAAGCACTTTTCTGCCTGCTGTCAGGTCCATGCCAAAGAAAGATCTTTTGAGGAACTCTGAGACTTTTGCTATGGCACTGTGGCCAATATGTCCATTACACAGTCCATCATGCTCTCTTTTCCTTTCTGTTCTTTACCTTGATAAACCAAACAAAAATTTTCTGGAACATCCCTTCAAGTCTACTGTGGTTCCAGAGAAAAAAACAGTTATCAGAATAAGCAGTCAAAAGCTATGAAAAAACCTGTCCCCTTCTAAGTCCTGTAAGAGCCAAGCTACCAGGAGCACGTGCAACAACCTCAGCAAAGTTGCCAGCCAGCACCCTCCACCATCATTTTCATTGCCAAGAATCAAAAGCAAAGCACCACTCACTGCTACCATCAGTGCAGAAAAGGAAAGCTCCCACATTCCCACAGACTAGAGTGGGCAACTAGACGGAGAGCAGAAGAGAGCAGCTGCTTTCCTCTGCTTTCTGTAATGTCTTTCTCCTTGTTACCTTTTCATCTGAGAGCTCCGTGCTCCACTGTGACTCCAGGCTTGTGGCAGATAGATGTAAGAAGTCCTTTATACACAGAACAAAGCATTTAAAGAACTTAAAGCAAATAGCAACAGGCTACCATGTATTCAGAAGTGCTCTCATGTTTCCAAGTGCCTTCTCACCCCCAACTGCACTCTCACAGGCCTCCAGCAGATATACAGTGAGATACACAGTTAAAGCTCTATTATTACAGGTCTGGATGCCCCCATAAGAGCCACATGAAGGTTACTGCAAAGCTATATCAGCAAGGGACAAGTTAGAAATAGCTGGATAAAGGGGTTTGAAAATCCTGGACAAAAAAAGATTCAGGATTCAGGCCTGTCTAAGAGTGGGGACACTGGGAATGCAGAAATGACATAAAATGACACCAGCTCTGACCTACTCCTCTGTTTTTGCTCTCTCCAGCTGAAAATAACAAAACTCAAAGAATCTGTTTCCTACCTCCTACATGGGCTAGAAGACTATCTTCCACAATCACATGCTGGAGAGTAAATTTAATTGGTCTATAAAATGAACGTAGGACATATCATGCCTTGTGCATGCAAGAAACATTTCCTTGAAGAGAACCATACTGGCAGACAGGAGTAGTGAGAATGTCATTCTTTTTTCCAAAAGCACCTAAGGAAGAAGTCAGAGCCTAGAAGAGAAAAGGAAATCTTACCGTTTCGTATGGGGACAATTCTGATGGCCACAAGTCCGGTTATTGTCTGGTTGTGGTTTATTCCTGCACATATAATCCGGATAAATTTCATTGTCTATGGTACAAAACACCGAGCGGGATTGGAAACCTAAAGGAGAAGCAAGAGAGTGTCTTGGTCAATACAAGCCATCCAGGACTAGGCTACTGAAATGACCATTAGTATAGAAGCCTAGAAGACACTGACAGAAAATTTACATGCTTTCAGCTAGAGGGTTTTGTTTGCTTGTTTGATAGGGAGTTTTTGTTTTGGTTTTTGTTTTCAGCTGAAAAACCATAACTTTGCTCATGGAAGAATTTGTAAACCAAATATGATGTTACACCCCAGGAGATAGGATAGTCCCCCTGCAGAGAGGGAATCTTCCAGGCAGTGGTAGAGGGGAATGATGCAACTCAGCTATATAGGCCAAGTCAGCTTGGAGAGGACCTCTCAAGTGGTTGAAAATACCTGAGAAGGACACAAAGAACAGAAACAGAACAACATAAACCAAACGCTATCTGTGAAGAGCCTCAACAGATTCTAGTAACAAGTCTGAGGATTAGGACATGGAAAATAAGACAAGTCATGGGACACAGTCCTGTTGTGACTCCATGTGTGACCCTCTCTTGACAAAACTTTAGCTGCCTCCTGCAGATACTTGTGCTGTCTTCCAGCAGCCTGCTAGGAAGAAGCTGCAGAGGGCACCACATAGTCACATTGTCTTCAGGGTGTGGATATAAACCCCACATCAGCCCAGAGACCAGGTCCTGTCCCCTTACCTCCTCCACACTCCACGCTACACTCACTCCAGGAACTGTAGCTCCAGCTGTAATCTGAGGTCTGTCCTTGCACAGGCAGGTAGTACTCATACTGTACCCCTGGGTTTGGCTCCTGGCTAATGAGCTGTGAAAGCATATGATAAAGTCAGGGAAATAACAACAGCAGCAACTTTTCCCCTTCACAGCATTTCCCCACCATGTCTAAGGGTTCAAGCTGACTTGCTTCCCTCCTATTCAAAGAGCACTCATTCTCTACACTGCATTTTCTCCTCACCTTCTATGCTACGCTAGAGAGCATTATTTTACAGAGAAGGGTGCATTTATTCCTCACAGAGACAGAAGATCCAACTGTTCCTGTAACAATAAGTACCCACGCTTGGCCTGCAGCACACTATAACAAGCAGCACCCTAGAGCCCGTCCTTGGCCCAACACCTTTCAGTGCTGGCTTAACTTTCCCTTAAAGTCAGAGCCCAAGAAAATAGGCAGGAATCTAACATCAAGCCTTGCCCTGCTCCTTTCTGTACAGCCCCTTGGAGGTCCTGTCGCTTCTGCAGTGTTTCCCATGTGGTCCCCACCAACGCATTCCGCTGTGCGAAGTAAGAGCTGCTACACAAAGTGAGAGAGCAAGAGCAGCTGGCACAGCCACTTACCTCAATAATGAGGGGTTCTGTGGTGGGGCCCCGGGCATGGAGGAGCTCTGGGGCCAGATCACCCTCTGAACCACGGTCATAGTGCATTACCGTACTAGCTACGTTCAGCGCTCGGCTGAAGTCAATTGTCCAATGTCCATTCAGATAGTACTCCCCTCGCACGTTCTTGACAGCTGGACAAACCCACACACCAGAGAAGAAAAGACAGTAAATTAACACACCTATAACCTGACACCTGGCTCCAGATGCTTTAGCTCGACCATTTGAATCCCAGCTCCTTTACATTGGTATCGTAATCCTTTAAGCGTGGGAACAGTCTAACACGGCAGCATCTACCAACACAGCATTAATTCACACATTGAAAGAGAATCATAAGAACTCAACGGGTATGTTCCTCTTTCCACTCACCATTGCATCACTGGTGTGGCACAAAAATGAGACCATCATTCCCCAACAGTGCTGTCTCCCTGTAATACTCTCTTGCCAGAAGCTGCTCCACATTCAGACAGTGGTTCTTGCCAGCTTTGCTGCAGACCAAGATTTTTTTTTTGCTGCACAACCAAATGGCTCCAGTATATCCCCCCCCGGCTCTGCATTCCTCACCATCAGTGACTAAGGCAAAGCCTATGTTCCGCTAGCCATTAAGATGTAGGATTCACACCCCACTGCCTCTACACCACTACCTGGTTCATCAGACATTCTATTCAGAAGACAAAGACTTTGGTGCTGCATTCCCTTTTCTACAAAAGAAAACCACCAGACTGATTAGTCCAAAGCATTAGGCAACAGAAGAGTCAGCAAGCAGAAGAGTATTTTCTTTCTCCACTGGACTTTGCTCCACCCTGACCAGAAAACTGGATGAGGACATTTCCCCCTCCTGCCCTCTGCAGCACAACCAGAGTTTGAGGTTGTACAGGTGAACACTCAAAAGATATCTATACTCAAAAGAAGCCCATCCCAAACTTGTGGGTGGCAGGAGGAGTTAGAGTTTACCTTCATTAAACAGCAGAACTCAGAAAATTTTACTATATCGACTAGACTCCATGTAAGCTCCAGGCAGGAAGTCTGAACATGGTTTGTGTCTTTTTATTCCCCATCCAACAGCAAGGTCACCACAGGAGAGGAAAGAAGGTAACCTAAAGGCTAGAGGTGAGTATCACTAACACTAAAAATACTCAATATTCAGATCCTGATTTTCAGAGAGTTTTTCCCTTTGCCATATCAAGCCCTCAAGGTAAACATCCGAAAGCCTAGCATACCTCAAAAACAAATTTTAACACAATGGCTGGAATCCAAATGGTGACTGGATCATGGATTCTGACATCAGACTTACCCAGAAAATTCCTGCTGGGCATCACCTCCTTAATTTGGATGCTTGTGGCTCCCACAGGGATAATGAAGATTTGATTGTACCCTGAAAAAAAGGAAGGGGATTATTCAGTATCTGTCTGTGAATGCCACAGAATCACTCTTCTGTGCCAAAGACGCTTCTGGTTGTATTTGTGCCTGAAAAACTGGATGAGCTTTTTGATGGTATCTTGAAGCATTTCAGCTGTTGTTTTACTTGAATTCTGAATAGCTTCACCCAAAACTATCTACAGGTCAGTCCACATGTAAAAAGTTCCAACTACACCTCAGAAAAGTAAGCATGGGGGAAGTGCAATGTCTATTTTTTAGATTTTTAAATCTTTGGAATTTGAGCAAATATCATACCAGAGCTCAATACAGAGAGATTTAACCATCAGTGCAGCTGTTATCTTGAAATGACTCTATACCGGCCAAATGCAAAAGATTCAGTCCCATTTCTAGTCTTGCACCAGTCCTGGTGAGGCTGTCCAGACAGTGGATAGGGGGACAATCTTGTGAAGGACGTATATTCATAAGGTACATTTAGAGCACCGGCTGGAGAGATTGAGCAGGGAAAGACAGCAACTGCATGGCAAGTACCTCCATCTGTAAGGGGTGATCTGACTAAAGAAATGATTCCCAGGATAAAGCCATCAATACATTTTCTGATGCTAAAGCAGCCAAAGAGCCACATGCCATACAGACATTTCAAGTGAACATCTAAGCCTGCCTACAGCAACCACTTGAGCAGACGTCTTCACCAGCCCTTGCAGGAGCTCGAGTTTAGGTTTAACTCTCCCTTTCTCACCTGCCCAAACTACATAGATGATTTGTACCTTTAGGAAGGCTGGGTGCATCAAAAGTGCCCTTCACACCATAGCAGGTTCTGCCATCTCCTCCACACTGCAGGCATTTGTCCTCCTTCTTGGTCGATTCCAGCATGTTATCACAGCCAATGGCCTGTCAGGGAACAGTGGCATTGACGTGAGAAAACAGTAATAACAGAGGAAAGAAAGAAAAAATTGCCAAATGTTGGACTGATCTAATGAGAAAGCTTGAATCTAGGGAATCTGGGAAGTCAGGATAGGGCAGGGAAGGAGTTGTTGGAGAAAGGACAGCATTAGAATCTTCTATTTTACATCAGAGACAGATAGATAAATGCTGTCCACATGCTCCTTGGCACCTTGGAAACTCAGTGATTCTCATTTTCTGGTGCTATTATTACAGGTAAAGTAGAACAAAGAGAAACAACAGAAAGACTGACTATCCCAATGGTAAATGAGGGAAGCAACAAGATGACGAACCTGACAAACTCCCTCTACACAGATGTCCCGCTTGCCAGGTTCACAGGTAGTTCCATCTACCACTGCTTCCTTGTGCCTATAGTAGAAGTTTTCTCCCTTGGGAATACAGTTTAACTCACACTTATTAGGTGCTGGTAGGAGAGAAAAAGCAGATGTTATACAGCATGGCAAATAGCTTGATAATGCATCAGGAGCCAGGTTTTAGATCACAGGAGCGTAAAGAGAGGGGTGGACTCATATTAAGTGCCAGATACTAAAGAAATTTCTGGGTCACAAATTGTTAGGGGCCAAAAAAAAAAACCCTGGTAAAGCCTCACTGTATGCAACCATTTTCTCAGGCACCTTGGCTGGCCAGTGGTGGAGTGGGGACATGTTGGGCCAGGTAGACATTTGATTATTCCTTAGTAGGACTGTTCTTATGCTCCCTTGGAGTACAAGGCTTTCTAGAATGAGAACAATTGCTGGTACATAACACAAGGGATATGTCGTCTTCATAGCCAACAAACAAAACTTTAAGTCCACCTTGAAATCCCTCTTAATTTGTTAAACCCCTGTGAATGATAACATATCAAAGCCAGGAGCAAGGACCTCTGGTTCCTACACCTGCATTCTGGGCTAGTTCCTCAGGAAAGCATGGGCCAATTGACAAATATGTCTTTTTTTTTTTGAGCATTCATTAATTATACGCATTTATTTCTCATGTGCCCTGATAATATTCTTTTGCCAGTACTGAAAATTACAACAGAGATTTTGCTTCTCTGACACTTTAGGATCTCGCTGCAACCAGTTCCGGCTCTCTTGGGCAATGTTTATGAAAGAATGGCTGTTTCAAGAGGCAGGTTTGTATTGCTGCAATGGGAGCCGTCTCTTGGCTCACGCATTCAGAGCTTTTGTGAGAGCAATGCTTTGCTGCTGGCAAAAAGATCTATCACATGCCACGCCCTGCCTCCAACTCCAGCTAAGGAAGTACCCTACAAGGATATACTACAGTCAAAAACATTACAACCTCTTCAAAATGTGATGATAGCTAGGGATGAAGTGTAACCCTAAATTCTTATCATTACCTCCATAATATGGAAGCCACTTGTATCTCTTTCCTTGGAATTCTGTCCCATCGAACTCTGCACATTGCTCTGCCCGGAAATCCTGGGAGCCTTCTGGACAGCTCTGTTTGGAGGAGAAAATGTTTGTATTGGGCCATTATAAAAATAAAGAAAATTAATTGTGCCCCAAAAAATTGTGTTTTGTTTGTTAGTGCTCCCATATAAAATCAGGGGCATAAATTCAACGTGGTTTTGAAGAGAGACTCTTGATGAACCGCGTTCATCAGTGACATCAGAGAAAGAGAAACTAATAATGACATATTACTTCTGAACAGGAATGCTGTTTGTCTGGGGAAAAGGAGCAACAGGCAAGCAAAAACCCACAAGCAGAGCACTATACCTGAATGTTGCATGACCGATAGCTTCGAGTTGGCCCAACACAACTGGAAGTATTTTCTGTCCTGAAAGGCAGACAAGCAACATGAAGCTCTCTGAAGGATACATACATAAAATATCATCTCATGGCAGACATTACAAAGCACCTTCATATTGAGTATACCATCCTCACATGGTTTCCTGAAACAGCAAAACAACTAAAAAGCACTTCTTTTCCACTAAAGCAATCTGGCAGATTCTAGTGCCATTTTCCGCTATGGTTTGCATTCTGACATGAATGAGACACACACCGTGAAGAGAAGCTTCTGTGAAGAAAGCGCAATTCAAAACAGCAGTGATGAGACTGAAGCTGAGGATCATCTTAACACAGATTCAGGTGATTTATTCCCCTAGAATCAAATGCCTTATTGGTTTTTGTTCTGGATGTATATTGGGACATAAATGTATAGGCTCAGTAACAGAAGACCATCCTTAAAGAAAGAAAAAGGTGGTTAGCCCTCACCTTTGGGAATAGCAACGGCGTTGCCGAAAGCTGACTCCACCGCCACAGCTCCGACTGCACTTGCCCCATTCACCCCAGCTCCCCCAGCCATCAATCTGCCTTTTCATCCGGTGGCCCTATAAATAAAAATTCCCACAGACATACATCAAATGGATATGGTAACACAGGAACAAAACAATGAAAATGAAGCAAAGGTCCTATGTGTTCTCTTGCGAAAGATACTGTCTTGTGGGGTTGTACTCCTAGTAAGAAAACTGGCAGAGAATAGCACATCAGAAATATCAAGCCTCTAATATCTATAAGTATTAGTTTCCTGAAGCCATACAGCACATCCAGCTTTATACTCTCCCTTGAACTGTTACTGCTTGCCTATTCACAGAATCTCAGCACTTTTGAATAACAATCTGAAAGAGGATAACATCTCCTTCTCAGCAAGGCAGCAAAGGCAAATTGTTAATTCAGGGACTATGAGTGCTGTCGCTCCACACCAGATCAACTGAGCCACTTAATTCCAATTCCTTGGCTCCAAACAAGATACTTAAGAGAAATAAAGTAAGGAACCCTCTGGAACACACTTTTACTGCAATAAAATTCCATACAGGGACTTTTTTTCCCCCTTACCCAGCTGTGTCCAGTGATAAGGTCAAGGTCTGGGCCACAATTATCTCCAGCCTTCATTAATTTTGTGTTTATAAAGTCTGAATGGATACTGACATTAAGAGAAATAAGCAAGTTAATATAGACAAGAAGTAACAAGAGCAATGGAACCAAACATAATACATTGTCTTAGAAACACACGAAATTAGAAACACATGAAATTAGAAACACATGAAACACATATTTTTGGGAAAAAAAGGCCTACTGCAGTTGATCGGATCCACATACAGCAGGAAATGGGACTTCAGCAGAAAGAATAGCAATATCCTGAGAAAAAAGAATAATTGCAAGATGCAACACGATTAATTCAGCTTGGGAATAGATGGCAAATGCATGGTTACAAAGGATGTAACACTAAAGAGTTTGCTGTGCAGCTGCACCTGTAGGGCATTTTACGTCTATATTATACAACTGAGATGGTAATTTATGGCATTTGAGTACTTAGACATTTGGGGTAGTGAAGAGTGGGCAGGCAGAGCAACAAAAGGTAAAAAAATTTTTGAGATGTAGTCTAATTTCCTTCACATAGTATCCCACCCAATCTATATAATCCTTAGGTATAAGTCATAATTTATCTTCTAGTTCCACACAGCCCCTTTTGACTTCAAGACATCCTCTAGGTTTCCCATCTTGTGCTCCTTTTCCATTCCTTCTTGTTGTCCCTCCTGCATCCTCACGTAAGCTACTCCCTGATGATCACCCAGCCAGAAAGTGCCATTGTAAGGGGTTTCTGCTGGAGTGGAGGAACAGTCTAGAAATGGAGAATTTCACCATAGCAGTGCTCACCAGACACTTTCCACCCACCCAGGTCACTTTCCAAGGTCTACAGAGAAGGCACAATCTCTTCACTTTCAAAGCATAATTTTCACTTCAATTAACTGACAACTGTTTTTACATAAGACACCCGGGTCACTGCTAAAATACCCTATAAATTATCCAGTGAACCCAAGTCAGGCAAGATGCATGGATTAAGTCTTGTAATTTAAACAGTTTTTGTGATTTTCTACACATACTACCTGCCTGACCATATGTCCCTGAGTTATGGTCTTCTTTCTCTCTTTCAACCTCTGTTAAGGAATAATTCTGGCAGAGCAACAGTCAGGGACACTAGCTGATCATATTTATTCACTTATTACCAAATTGCCCACAACTATCTAGTGGCAGAATCACCCCAAATTCTTCCTGCCTATTGCCTATACTGTTCTAATCTGAAACACTTTCTTCCTTACCCGTGCTATTTGATTTCCTTCACACAAGTTTCGCACATTCTTTCTAATACCTCTGCAAAAAAAAATCCTTCAGGACAAGTTTTCTGGTTCAGACTCACTGTTTGCCTTCACCGTGCTCACTCAATGGCATCACCCAGGTTACAGCCCCTTTCACATACCTTCTCTCTGCCAAGTCAACATCTCCCTGACCCGTTGCCAAAACCTTCTCTCATTCTTCTATTCCAGATATTGAGCTCAGTGTTTGTCTTCTGCTTTCTCATTTGGCTTTCTGGAAGTAGTCCCATCAATAGAGTTTTAGCTTTCAGCAAGGCATCTTACTTTCCCAAGTTTTCCTTTCAGTCACATAATTCCTCCTGCTGTAATCTTTCCTCCCTGAGCCTCAAAAGAATGAAACATGCTACCATCCTGTTTCTCTGCAGTCTTATGCCTCTATATCAACTCACTGATTTAGGAGGAGTATTAGCTCACCCTGGCAACAAGAGACCTTTCAGTCAGCATGAGGGAGAAGAAAACATGTAGATAAAAATCCAAAGGAAGAGCATTTGAAAGTCAGATTACCAGAAGGCAATTAGGATAGAAAGCCCTTCCCTGACACACACCCTAACCTGATAAATATGCCAATATCCCTCCCACAGAAGTAGCATTCTTTATTCCTTCTATAGAGAGTAAAATCGCAGGGACTCTTTGTTGCAAGGCTTATACAGCTGCAGAGGGCAGGAACAATCATTTTCTCAGTATCACTATTCATACACACCCCAAAAGGAGCGTCAGCCCGAAGAATCCTCCCAAAGCTGTGAAGTGTTAGAGAAACATTTTACACACACAGAGCTTTAGTCCATTGAGCTGCAACTGAAGCATCTTTTTGGACACTGAAAAGTTGTTACTGTGACATCTTGAGCTGCATCACACAGTTACTAGACTCCATTCCGATGCGATACAAATCCCAGTGCCAACACTGAGAACATGGTGGGAAATCCTTCAGGTTAGAAGTTGACTACAAGGCCCTTCACAATTGTTACCTACTGAAAACAGATGTTGCTGTGAATGATAATGTGATGTTACTGTTATTTTATGCAGCATTTCCATGCCTTACAAGCACAGTCAAAATGCTTTTTTAGCATTTCTGAAATAACTACATCCTTTTATTTAATAAACATCTGCTTTCTGAGGTTTCTAGTTTTCAAAATAAGGTCAATGTTTATTTTGATGCACCTCTTCACTGTAGCTCCACTGATGAAACATGTATGAAAGAACTGTGAAAACTGAATGCTTTACAAAAGGAAGTTATCAACACAGTCATTTATTCCATAATGGTTTCACTGCCAAAGTCTTGGGAAGTAAGAAGTCTTTAGTGAAAAATGCAGCTTTGCTAAGTTTGAATAATAATTGCTTAGAGAAAAGTTAATAACAGAATGGGAAATAAAGAGAAAACTGTCAATGTGTCCTGCTGGCTGTCTCTTCCCTGCGTGCTGGGAAGGGGGCTCTCCCGGGGCAGCAGGGCAAGCCAGGGAGCAGCACAAGGCAGAGTACAGCCTCAGCCCTGGGAACAGGCACCTCTAGCCAAAGCCAGACTGAGACACGGGACTGCAGGTGAGCCTGGCTCATCGGGGCCCATGGCTGGGAGAGGCAAAGCTCATAGAATCATAGAATGTCCTGAGTTGGAAGGGACCCATGAGGGTCATTGAGTCCAACTCCAGTCCCTGCGCAAGACAACCCAAAAATTCATACCATGTGTCTGAGGGCATTGTCCAAATGCTTCTTGAATATTGTCAGGATTGACACAATGAGTACTTCCCTGGGGAGCCTGTTCCAGAGCTCCACCACCCTCTGAGTGAAAAAACTGTGCAGACCCTTGCTGCAGCATCACTAGGGCAGGAGCTGACAGCCCTGGGGTCTGCAGTGGAGTCCTGGGCTGTGGGCAGGATGTAGGGAGCCCAGTCAGGGTCAGTAAAGACTAATACTGCCCTTGTGGCCCTGAGAAAAACAACCTGGAGTGTATCCTTAGACCATGTGTTTCTCAGAATGCGAATCATTTCCTTCTCCTTTCTGCATCTAGAAGACCTACCCAGTACTACAACGATGACCACCTATAATACTTCCATACAGCTAAGCCTTGCAAGACATGTGGTATTTAATACATATTCAATTGAAAGGGAGCTAAAAATATTCAGTATATCTCGCATTTATAATGTAGACATATGCTACTATTTCAAGAGAGGCATTTTCAAGATAAACCCATCTGTGACCAGTTATGCTACTAGACAAAAATGCAACAAAAAATAAGTGAACTAATCAGAATGACATCAGCAAAGCATTTTGTCTAATTCTGTCTTAACCAATGATCTTGGCTCAGACACAGCAGGCTTGCAAAGAGCTTTGAAGATGAAGAATGCCAAGTACTATTTTTATGAATAATGAATAAGCAATCAAAGAATTGGATTTGAGCAAAACTGGGAAAACAAGAATGAACGTGAACAAGCTGGTGACAGCAAGAAGCGAAATACAAAATGGTACAGGAGAAGAGATAGAGTATCTTATTAAAACAAACTGCTTCTGAAAAAGGAGAAAATAATCCAAGTCTTCATTAATTTCTGGTTTACACTCACTGTGTATATTTCCTTTAATCACCCTCTACCCCCCAACCCATGGCTTGTCAGTATATCCCCTCTAACAAAGCCACTAAAATCCATCAGTTCCTCTACATCTTAACTCCACAAAGAGGGAGACTGAGCGAAAATTTCACAATGCCAAACTTATTTGGAAAAGTGAACAAAACACATAGTATGAAGTCACCAGTTGTTCATCCAAGGGGCCTAACAGCAACTCAAGGTTGGAATGGATAAACTGTTACATACTAGCCCACAACCCTCTCAGCTTTTCCTAGACGTGTTTGTGAAATAGCTGGAGATAGGATATAGGGCAAAATGAACTGGTTCTATATAGTACAATTATTCTTGTGCACTTTTCCTCCCTTTCCTTCAATAAGAACATTAACAGTGTTTAAACAGTAACAGTGTTCATTTCCTTAGAAGAAATTTAAAACAGCTTTTTAAGCTAGAAATGGAGACACATAGAAAGCAATACCATCCAGATAAGATGTATCTGTGTGAATTTCAGCCAAGCCTCAGACTAGCCTTTACTTTAAGCACACCTGCAGTATAATCTAGGAGCAAATATAAGAATGAGACATGATCTAACTATAATCTAATACCTATAATCACAACAAATTAGATAAAACTCTTCTCCTGGTAAGTAGATTTTCCTTGAAATAGTCCCATGGTACAGGCAGATAAGATATTACAATCTGGAAAGAAAGAATTCCAGATTTCCAACATGAAATCACGCTTGTAAAAAAGAAATTGAGGCAAAGAGAGATTGGATAAGTGTGTTTACTTAACATAAAGCAACCCCACAGCATACAATACACACAATCATGCCAAATAGATGCACACAACAATGATAGAAGAGTTATTCACGTGGAGAACTTTCAGAACTTATTTTTTCCAAATTACCAGAAGCACCATTCTATCAGCAGTAGCATTAATGGACAGGGCTCAGGCAGTTTTACATCATTTCATCCTTCTCTGAAAACGCAGGAGGAATCTCAATGAAAACACTTGGACCCGGCATTTCCAATTACTGCCACTGTTCACAATCTTCCTAGAAGCAACGACAGGATGGCCTGAAATTGCACTAGACTCTTCTGTGTCAGTTCTGCACTAACAGCTAGGGTGTAAGGTGGAAAGACATCCATAGATAAGATGGAGAAATACATATTTTTTTCTGTTTGTATAGCTCCTAAACACAACTCCACCTGACCATCCAGCTGTACTTTCTAGTACTATCACAGTGCAAACAACAGAAGAATCACAGAATCACAGAATCACAGAATCACAAGGTTGGAAAGGACCCATTGGATCATCAAGTCCAACCATTCCTAACACTCCCTAAACCATGTCCCTCAGCACTTCATCCACCCGTAATAAATTACTTGTAGAGCTACAAGTAATAAACGATCTCTTTTTCCACCTTCTTCAAAGCCTGGTCAAAAGGGACAGACATCATAGGTGCTGTATAGTAAGTTCCTCTCCATATTATAGCAGGAAAGAAAGGAAGAAAAGTCTAGTGAGTCCCACCAAGAGTGGAGCACTGGGCAGGAGGCTCTCAGCAGCCAATGGATTTGAGAAGCAGGAGATTCCCTCTGCTCCTTAATGCTGCCTACCATGTCTGGCAGATAAATCATCCACTCTCAGACTGTGAGCAAAGATAAAATGTAGGCAATAGCCTCAGCTGCTCTTAAGATCTCAGAACTGTCAACATTTCTGCCTTTATTTTGCTTGCTGCTTTCCCTAGCCTAAGAATCAATAGAGTAAAAACAAGTTCAGCTACTCCACTCCCAAAGTAGGAGAAGATATGAAAAAAAGGCATCAATCTGCACCCTTCAATCACAAGAAGACATAGACCCCTACAGACTCATCTTTTCCATCCTTGTGTAAGCTTACCGTTCACTTGTTTCTAGCTGTACTCCGATTTTAGCACTGTAAGCCTCTGTGTTTGCAGTTTCATGCTTTCCTGCTTCTGGGACAAAAAAACCTCCAAGAAGTAATCATTGTTTGTATTGGTGGACATGCTGGATCTAAGAGGTAAGCATTTCATTCTGGAATAAAACTGACACAGGCTAGTCTGTTCCTTTTCTGCTGTTTTTGGTTCTACTGTAACCATCTTCTTCTTCCTGGGGTGTACACTATTCACTGTATAGCTGGAGGTGACCCACCTTTCTACCATGTGCTGCTACACTGTCTGATCATTTGATGCCAAAATCAAAACAATTGCTGCCGTCTCAGCTGCAAAGTTGCTCTGGATTTAATATTTAGCACAGTTAAAGTGACAGAGCTTCAATTTCTTGGAGATATGCTACTACACATTAAATGAAGCATTTCTCCTTCAGTGTGGGGAAAACTACCAGGCCACCTCATGATCTCTTATACCTCTGGCACCGGAAATTAAAAAGGACAGAACAGCGAAGGGACCTTTTCAATGGTATGTGACATGGATTAAAATTATTTTCCCATAAGCCATCCCAGGTGAAGCCTTAAAGGAATGCAGAATGGTGCAAAAAAGCAAGCGATTCTCAAATTTATTTCCCCACAACACAGTATCCCCTGTCTCAGTTTTTAGTCTCACTATCTCCATCTCTTCCTTTCTCCCATCACATAAGTACAGAATTTATATTTATAGGAGCAGGGCTATCACTCCTCTTCCGCAGCAGTGAAAGAGAGGCATACAGGCACTGCTTTTTCAGAGTGGTCCCCTCTGTGGGAGTTCAGGCAGCTTCACTGCTCTCTTGTTGCATAGCCTGGTCTAGCATATACTTGAGTTGCCATTGCTATGATTAGTCCTGCGAGTTCCAGCTCTCCCAAGCTAACCATCTCTTGCTATGGTTCAGCCTACCTGCATCAGCATCTGATAAAAAATGGCCCATATGAAACCAAAAGCATTTCTCCCTTCCCTCCCAGAAAAAGTGGAGAATTGCCACAGCAGAGTGCCTCAGCACTGCTGCATCTTCCCGCTTCCTCATGCTTTGGACAGATCCAGCATATTAGGGAAGCTGAATCTAAGTGGTAGTCAAGCAAAACCTTCTCCCTTCATTCAGGATGCTTACTTGAGGATCTACTGATTGCATGCAGGGAACAGAATCTAATGCTACAGAGAAGCATCAGTCTCCAAAGTTGTAGGGTGTTTCAGTCATTTCGCTTCCATAAAGTCACCAGGTTGGCGATAGGCAGGAGAACAGATGAACTGAATATAGTATATGCGGTTTCTGGTTCTTTTAATATAAAGCACTATCATCTATTAGATGCGAGACAGCAAGATCTCATTTAAGAGTTATTTGCATCTGTTAGATAGGAAATCTATGACAACTAACAAACTGCTTAATTTCTGGGCTCTCATCCTTGATCTTCAAAGAAGGCCTAGAAAGCATTTGCAAATGCTGAATCTGGGAACACAAACTCATAATCATACTAGAGATTAAAAGTTATGAACTCATTAATTTTAATGGTATGTTTATAATTCCTCACTACTCCTACAAAGCACTTACTCCAGGTGATAATTACCTCTTTTTTCCCCCTCTCTGTTCCTGTACACCTAACAAAAATATCACTTCTTTCTTTGCTAAGACTTCCACTCTACTCAGCAGGTCACCTTTTACCTCAGGTGTCCAACTCATTAACATATTGAAGTTGAACTCAGAGAAACTGTTTTCAAGGTGCATTTACTTCAGAAAGTACCCCTACTTCTCTCAGGAAAGAAGAGGAATTTCAGTTCCTAGTAGCTGTGTTCTTTTTCTAACACAATAGCAAATTGGCTTAACATAAAGTTTACCTCCCCCAGTAAAGCTAAACCATATGGCTTAGACCTCTACCATAAGAAAAGAGAAAAAAAAAGCTAACCAAAGATTCATTCTTTTCACTTCAAATAATAACTATCTGTAGCTTCAAAGCAGGAGGTGGCAATCACTGCTTGGCAGATAACACCCGTAAAATCCAAAGGCACTACCAGAATTTTGTTATTTAATTGCTGTGTTGGACTTTTCATAAAGCACCACAGTAGACCTGATGGCTTGAACCCATTAGCTCTTTGAGGAATACTTTACTTGAGTTGCAGAAGCTGAGAGTCCTTGAGAGAAGTATATTTCATTTATTGTAATAGTGTTCAGAAGAGCTTTTACTTACTGAAAACGAGGAAGGTGGCACGATTACTAGCGAGAGAAGTAGGAACAAGTTCTTCATCTTTGCCTGTGGGAACAGAAAGACTATGGATCAGAATTGCTTGCCTCTTTGCTGCTTGTATGGCAGAAAAAGCTAAGATACCGCATGGTAAAAATGGAGGTGAAACTAAAATCAAGGTGAGAGAAGAAAAACGGTTTAATCTCTAGACTCCTTGGAAAGATGAAGGCAACTGTGAAGATTGAAATTACCCTGCACAGAAAGCCAAAACGTAACCACTGACTGCAAATATTTCCTTGAACTTTCCTCTGGTATTATGAGAACATCATCCCTGGGCACAGGAGAAGTTACATGCTGTTGCATGTCTGCCCTCCCACTCTTTTACATAGACACATGATAAAACACCAGAAGATTGCAATGACTTCAACTAAATCAAAGTAAGAAATTCCACAGTTAATATTTCTGTACCCTATATTCATCCTGTGTGGCTTGGTGAACTTCATGTGTGTCTTTGTGTGATCTTGCTTGTTTAAAGGCCTACAGTTCATCATGGACAGATGTATTTAGATTCAACCACCAGTAGCTGTATCACTTCTGCAGAGCTAGAAAGGAGATCAGGCCACACAAACTGGTATGGCACCATACCATAGGATTTAACAATGGGGCATTATGCACATTTGGGGCCACAATACTTCATTGGTACATTGCCTGTTGTTACTTTATCCTTTATCTTTTGAGTTAGAGCAACCAAGCCCACAGCAACCACCACTCACCAACCTTTACAGCTGTGAGCATGGACAATACAGCCACTCGAAACTGCCTATTTCTCATGACCGTTTTCTCATGACCTCATAACCAGATGACTGAGCCCAGAAAGAGGAGATTGACTAGAGATTCCTAGCATTGTTTTATCTAGTCTAAGCTTCTTTCTGAATTGGGAAAGGAAAGGGTAAAGGAAAGAGAGAGAAATCTTCCTTTCACATGAAAGCGTCAAGGAAGAAACATTTATCTCATCAGTCATTGTAGATCTGTGTCACAACCTTATCCAACTGCCAAATCACTTTCACAGTGGAAGGACAGCCAGAAGAGACCCTTTTGCTACGAGTTCATATGCACACAAACAGCAAAGATTTTTGCAAGATTTTGGAGCAAGCAATATACAATGTCCTCAAAACACTAGCAAAAGGGCACTGTAAGAACAGCACCTTCCTTGAATGCTGTTGGTGTAAAATAGAGATAAATCTTCACGATTAATCAGCTCCTCTTTCTACTGCCCAGAGAAAAAAAATCTCTTCCCAGCATTCCTCTCTCATGTCTTCCATTCCAGACACCTGTCAGGTTCATGAAATGGCTGTGGAAATCACATCCTTTGCTCCAGCAGCTTTGCTCTGTTACTCATGGTCTGTCCACTCAGTTCCTTCTGGTGTCTGAGCTAAGAGGTGGACAGGGGAGCTGGGCCCAAACCACGTGAGGCTCCAGAAGCAGAGGCCAGAGAAACCGCTCACCAGGAACAGTAGTTGTCCCAGTCTCCAAGTGGTTCGTATTTCAGAGATTTTTACCAAGACAGTATAAAAAGACTCTGTGAGAAGACAACTAGAGATAGCAGCCAGTGCTTGGGACAATCCCCTGCATCAAAAAAGCAAAAGTTAACAGCTTTGGTGCTTGCTTGTATTTTTATGCCATTGCACTTCCATGGGAATTGCTGTCATATGTCTAACACCTGGCTCAAATTTCACGTTAAAAAGCTTAGACTCTCTACACCTATTAGACTAGTCAGCAGATTCCAGGAAGGATGGTAAGAAGGAAGAACAGAACCTGTATCCTATTAAACCCCTCACTGCAAAACAAATCTTGTGACTGATTCTCTGAACTTCAATAAATTTGTTATTGTAAAAGCCTCCTCAGATGCAGTATTCAGCACTGATCCCTGTTCCCTGACTTTCAATCAGGAACAACACAGATGGGATTGGGGAATCTGCCTGATACCTTGGGGGAAAAAAGGGCCAGTTCTGCTTCCAGATTTAATGGCTCTTTCACTCCCTGAAGGACTCGGAATACAGCAGCATATCTTTATTCTCCTTGTTTGCCAGTCTTGTCACCGAAGCATGGGTATGCAGGGGAAGGAATGAAAAGTGTTTTGCGGTGCTTTCACTTGTAATAACAGCAGTTGTTACTCTCTGTGCCTCTTGCCCACCCTCAATCCTTTTCAGTCCTCCCCAGCTCCCTTTTCTCACTGTGTGCTAGAACAGCATCTCTGCTCTCCTCTATCCAAAACCAGTCACAAGGCCTGAAGGGAAATGGTGACTTTATGCTCAAGACATGGAACAGCTGCTGGAAAGCTTGCATGGAGGATTTCCTGCCATGCTGCTAAAATATGAAGTTATCTCATCAAGAGGGATTATGAGAGTCAGTTCTCAATAAGTACGGAACAACCAGAGTTTTCATCCAGAACTAAAAGTGAGCTTGACTGAAACCTCCAATCCATTACACAAGAAGAGAATCAAATTGCCTAGCTGACCATATCTGGCCTTAACCGCTCAGGTTAGATGAATAAAAGCATTGAAGTGGTGACTGGTTTTAGCTATTCACAGCTTGGTCCAAAATAGTCATTCCAGACCTGAACTCTGAAGCTGTTTTCTCTAAGAGATGCTGACCCAAGCACCTCTGAATGATGGAGAAGTTCAAACTTGAATCTGACTTTAGGAGCTCAGGACCCTTACTTCTATTCCAAAACAGATTGGATCAAATAATATTTTGTGGAATTTCAGAAACTTCTGAAAGGATGTTCTGATGCCCTTTCTTTCAGAAGAACATTCCCCACAGCACATACTTCTCCCTGGTGCTGTGGACAGGAGGGTCAGAGTGCCACAAAGGAGATGGCTGGAATTTCATAACTCTGGACAGAACAAAAGGACTCCAGTAGAACTGGAAATTGGGATAAACATCTTTATTTCAAGGCTTAACACTGAACCCACTCAGGAAAGAAGCTGTTGCCTTAACAAATAGAAGGTCTGGAAAAGATGGACGGTCTTGGAGATTTTTCTATAGAGGAGGCAGCTGTGAACTGCTGTAAAAATATTTTATTGAGTTACAAACTCTCATCCAGGGCCAGGCAGACTTAGCAAGATCAGTCAAATTGTCATTAAAATCAGGAGTATGTTTCAGAATCAAAGATAGATTTAATGACTCCTATACCAGTTTATGCACACAAATCTTTCCTTCCAATGCACAAATAAGGTTCAAGATTGCTTACTTAAACTTAGCCTCTTTTCCAAATAACCTCTCAACATCCATATCCCTAGGGAAACAAGACCTATATTGCATGTATATATGTGTAAAAATAACTTTGAATCAGCTGTCGAATTCAGGGTTTCAAAAGCATAAAGCTAATTTTCTTTTGAGGGAAAATATACTGGGCTGGGATGAAGAGACATATCAGACTTCTAACCTCTTTAGGTGAGGATGTTTTCTTTTCAACAGGAGGGAATCCAAACTCAAAAGGGATGTTATGAGTAACAGCCTTGCGTAAAGAAGAGCTTAAGCTGTTTAGATGCTAGAGAATCAGATGACCAAATCAGAAGAAAGCAGACTTAATGAGTGTCATTGTTCAGAGATTTATCAGTCAGTCTGGGTTTTTCTCTATTCTTTTTGAAAGCAATTGGATAGCCAGTGCTACACGGTTCTTCTGTTTGGCACATAAGATAGATCATTCTTCTTTTGCCTGTGAATTACGTTTCTAAATAACTCTTCGGCCAAAAGACAAAGACCATGTAGATGGGTCAGGGACTGTTCTGGGAGTGGTTCATAGGCAAAAGATAAAAAGACCCCTTTGGGTTCCCAGTTTTCTGTTGTCAGATAAGATTTAGAGGGGCATGCAGGTAAATGGCAAAGCCACCCAGCCATCCTAACTTCAGCAGTTCCTTACAGCTCATTTTGTCTCGCAGCTGGGGATTTGATTTTCCCAATGTGGACCTATTATTCCCATCTGAGCTAGCCCTGACTCAGAAGCTGCCTTTGTACGGCTTGTGAGCCACAGGTTGGCCACTCTAGCAATAAATATTTGCCTGTTGCAATATAGATAGAAAATGCTTATTGTAAAGTTTAGCACATCCAGCACTAAAGCAGAAGTTGCCACTGTGATTCTGCTATTTGCACCTTTTCAGTATTTCCTTCCTTTCCCTCCAACTCCACCTCCTTTAACACATCATATCTCACTCAGTTGTTGTATTTTTAGAAGTTTGGTTGAAGGAGGTGAGAAGTCAGGAAGGATGATGATATGTTGTCCAATTACCCACTGGCATAAAGTTTTTAGCCATTGACTCAGATCAAAGTCTTTTAACTTTTAGTTTCATTACGTTTTCCAAAGACATGATGATTTTTGCTTTGCTCTCAAAACCTCTCATCTACTGAGAAGTACCTTTTAAGTCTTTGGTGTAAGAGTTAAAAAGGGAAAATATGTACATACAGCAAAAGATAAGATGAAGGCGAGGAGAGAAAGGGGCTCCGTGGAGCAGGGATTGAGGGTAGGGAAAACCTTTCTTTTACTTAGGCTGGGTGCTGATTTGGGAGAGCATGAGCACTACATCACACAGCACAGGTGAACCAAGAAACAAATCATCCCTTTAGGCAGACGATATCACATTCTGAATACACCCATTTTCTTCCCCAGCTGTAGTAAACCAGCTTTTGTTTGACATTTTTCTAAAGAAAACCCTGGGCATGATGTCCTTTGTGCTAAGGTGGATAAGTCAATTACTGTGCATATGCCTGTTGAAGTAAGAAGACGCTGAATTTCCTTTGCCTGGACCATGCAACGTACCACAGTCATAAAGAGCTTTTTATATACAAATCAACAGATAAATGTTTATAAAGATGTTTAAATACAAGACTGGTTGAAAGGGCTTAGTGGGAAAAGAGGGAGAATAAAGAAAAACAAGTTGTCTGAGTAAAACTTTATGGGAGATATCTTTTCCATTGGTGTCATTGGTGTCCAGATGTATTAATTCACTCTAAATACATGCTACAAGTTGAAGAATCCTCATCAAGAAAGTAACCTTGCTGAGATACACTTTCATCTGTATTATGTATATTATGAAAGAGAAAATGTCAGCTAGAATAATTTTAAAATTCATCTTATTAAAAACACACAAAAAAAGCAAAGTGACAGCTGTCTAAGGAGGACTAAGTAGCAGTAACACACAAGCATCTTTAAGACTGCTTTATCAGTACGCTTTGATCTCAGCCTTTGGCCTGATCCCTAACAGGCAGATAAATCTGCACGGGGCCACTGCTTAGTGTGGGTGACTCAGATTGACAGTGTTTTTACAAAGTAATTCTGCAGCAATGCCGAGTTACTGCCAACACCTGGGGAAGCTACAGCAGCCTCTGTCATAGAGTTTTAATCTGAATACCGACATCACACAAAACTGTAGCTGAAAATTCATCAGGTGCCAGAGTAAGATCAGGCTGTGAAACACAGCGAAGCTCTGGTAAGGCCTCACCTCATACCCTATAAGGGGGTAGGGAGGTGGTAGAGCTGCTTCTTTCCTGGTGTCCAAAATCCACAATGAAGTCTCTAAGGTTAAAGTCAGTGAAGCAGCATCTTCCAAGTAAATGTGGTCGCTATGACGGTCCTTTAAAAGAGCTAATACAGTATTTCATGAGGATAATTTTCTGTCTATCTATTAAAATCAACTGAGATTAAATTTTCTGCAACTAGCTTTCCACTGTTAGGTTTTCAGCTAGACCTGTATTATAAGGAGTAAAGATAGGATTCTGCCTTCTATTTTGGTAGTCTTACTGTGCTTAGCTGTTAATTAAATCTGGGAGCACACAGGGATAATGACAAGTGCACACAGACTAAGACATTGCAACAAGAAGCCACACACTACCTATGGAAAATACATGACAAGGATATAATATCCTAAATGCTAACATAACTGAAAAGGAATGCCTGACAACCTTTTACATTTATTACTGTCCTGTCACAGCTCAGGCTTCATTTACATGAGTTATTTAGCCTGATCTGAAACAGTACCCAATAACGAGCTATGCTGCTGTTTACAAACCTGTTAGCCAGCTGAGACTAATCCTTTCCTATTCAAATTTTGGAGAATTCTTTAAGACAGTAAAGGATTTCAATGCTGGAAAATGACTTCCAATTTTATTTAACTTTGTTCCATCCTAAATATAAATGTGGCAATCTTCTGCAACAAGGGGTTAAAAATAAAACCAAACAGAAGTAAAAAATGAGGGTTATCTCAAAAGGAGGATTTAAAACAATCTAAAAAAAATATTCTTGCAAGATCTACATCTCTGTTCATTGAGTAGTACTACACTCAACAGTATGCTTGTAGTGCACATAGGGAACACCTATAAAATAACGTATAAAACCATCTTTAAATAAATTTGCCTGGGGACTAACAACATAGACAGGAAAACATGAGAACATTCAACCTGAACATCATGTGGTTTTGATTGCTGTTGCCTCTACATTGTTTCTGGAGCCTAAGATAACCTTTTTTTTTAAGCTAACTCAGTTTTAAAGTAGCTATATCTGTAAACATGCCCAGTAAACCACATTTGTATAGCAACATCTCTTCCCTAAGGAACCACCCTTACCAACTGTAATGCAGACACACCTTCAGTGGGATGAAGGAGGAATTCCCCCAGAGAAGTCAGTAGGCTTACTTACAGTACTTTGCAAGGGAAAGATGTTGAGAACTCACTAAAAAATGAAAACAAACAAACAAAAACAGAACAACCCAGAACGTTTGACTAACAAACTTCGGAGGCAGAATGTGTGCTAGTGAAATTAGGGCTGCAGTCTCTAAGGATACCAGACGCAGCATCTTTCATCTGTCACTAAAAATTAACTTCATAAAAAATGATCTTAGGAGGGTGTGATCGCGCTGCAGTGCCTGGAGAGATCTCAAAGGAAGCACATGCTCAGCTGTGTGATCACAGCAAAATGACAACTGTGTGATCTAAAAATAAATTGTTTCTTTGCTCTGAAGCTGGTTTCTCCCACAGATACCCAGACCAGAGCCTCCAGTTACCGCTTTAAGGGTTAGGCAGAGAAATACACAATCCGAGGATGCCACTTGTTTTCTGCACATCATGTCTGCATGTCAAGAAGGTGAGCCTGTTACTGTGTGAGAAAGCACAAACAAGCAGTTTGTACATGGACTGTGGATATAAGTACCTGCCCAAATCCGTTAATACAAAAGTCCCTTCTCAAACACCTACTAATCATTATTATTCATTGTCCAAGACAAGACTGGACCACAACAAATCATGTTTCAGATCCAAGTATGTTAAAAAAATTGAGATAGTGAAACTGTATCCAGCAGAGTATCATTTCCAGCGAAATAAATTATTTTGACAAGTCCATCATACCATGGGCATAACTGAAAATGACTGTACTGGATCAGAGCAATCGCCCATTCCAGTCTAGGCTCAGTAACTATGCTAGGTGCACCGAAGGGCTTATCATCAGTTTTGTAAAATCCTTCCTACAGAGCTAAGAGTAAAGCAATTTATTTTCTCTGGAGTTCACTGAGCATCAATATGTCACTAAGAGAACATTTTCCCCTTCCTTCAGCTGATGATGAGCCTGTACCACGAATCATGAGGACTACTGTAACTGCATCCTATGTATTCTAGGTGTTGTTCTTATACAACAAAACAGCTCTCATCCTCATATAAAAAAGCTATTTTTTTTTGTGGGGTATTGATGAGTCACAAGATACATACATGAACTAATAAAATATTAACCATTTTAGTATCATTTAAAGCCCTCCTCTGAAAAAAGAGAAAGCATTCTGGCAGCCTCAGGCACAGCCTCTTCTGAGGCACAGAACAGTATTTTACCTTATTTACACTGCATTCAGAAGAAGGTCCCTCAATCAAGATTGGAGTATTATTCTGTAGATTCTCTATTTTAACAGAATTTCAGTGTTACTTTAGAATAAAATTTGCTCTTCAAGCTCCAACTCAAGAACTACCAACAAAACCAGTTGTTGCATCAACGTAACTCACCTTCCTGTTTCCTAAACCCTTTTGGCAAGTCAGGGCAGAGCCATTTACACAGACTGCAACTGAAACTTGGTGCCTAATTTGTGAGGCAAGTAATCCCTGAAGCAACTAAATTACCAGACTTCTCCTTTACCAAGCCAGTAAGCAGCTGGATCTGAGAAAGAACTCATCCCAAACGCAGATATATTATCTGCGTCAGAGCTTACTACATTCATTGAACAGCAATTTGAGACCATCCATGCTCTAACTTCTCTACAGCATAAGTGCTGTTTACCTTTAAAATTAAGTCAATTTAGTTTTATATTTAATGTTCTTCTAAATATATATACATAGATAGACCAACAAAGAAAACCCTACATCCTAGCTTGAAAATCTCCTAAATTCATTCATAACACACCTTTTCTCAAATGCTACATTCAGAGTAGAATGTTTACTAGTGAACAGATTTGGAATATGCAAGTACTACAAAGAAACTAACCCAACCCGTAGTGTTTCTGTGAAACCATCAACCATTTACACCCATAGAATCATAGAATAGAATCACTAGGTTGGAAAGGACCTATTGGATCATAGAGCCCAACCATTCCTATCAATCCCTAAACCATGCCCCTCAGCACCTCATCCACTCGTCCCTTAAACACCTCCAGGGAAGGTGACTCAACCACCTCCCTGGGCAGCCTCTGCCAGTGCCCAATGACCCTTTCCATGGAAAATTTTTTCCTGATATGAAGCAAAATATGTTAAAACCAAACATCTCTGAGGTGTCGGGATGCTCCAAAGTGTGTGAGAACCTGCAAATATCCTTGAAAAAGAAGTCTCGATTATCTCACATGGGACAGGAAAACATGCTAAAAGCAAAAGTGCCAGAGTTTCCCCAGTCTATATGCCTGCTACATTCGTCCTGCTTTCTGTGTTCTTTCTGGCAGAGCACCTATGTCTGATCCCAGCGGGCTCATCTAACATCCTACCACCAGTGATACTTTCCCTTCCCACTCCCCTGCTCCCCCCAACTACAATGTCAGGAACAGCGGTTTTGATTAGATTAAGTCTCAGTGTAATTAGCTGCAAGTGAAAGAGATTCAAGTTCACCAAATACTTAAAACATCTACTTTCCTCCATTCTAGAAAACAAAATTTTGCAGTCATAAGCACTACGGTCTCTCCTCTCCGCTGTACTCTTTTAAACTGAAGGAAAAGAATGGTTGTAAATAAAAAGTAGTTTAAAAAGCAAACAACACTGAAAAGACCAATAGAAAGTAGATAGGTAGAAGGCTCAGGAGACAGCCCGGAACACAAAGGCAAATCTTACCTTCTGCATGTACCTGCGAAAGGTGAGTGCAAAAGCTGGGAGCTGGGGACACTTACACCACTCTGCAGCCAGGCTCCAAAAACCACTTTCCACTATCCTTCTGGTTCAAACAGTGGCTCTTAAGCACTCTTCTCTCCAGCTTCTGTTGGGTTACTAATCCTTACTGCACAGGAAAAGGAGAGTTGTATTTCATTTAACCCCTTCAGCCTCTAAGTTTCTTCACAAGAGTTTTCATTTTTGCTCAGGAAAGCCAGAGACATAAGCACGCACACACACATGCATGTTTTGAAAGTTTCTAGTGCCTGCAGTTCGTGTGCGAGTACACACATTAACTCTAAACTGTGCCTTAAGTTATTGCAGGGGTGGGGCCCTTTGTAACCAGTTTTATTTTAGCTGTAGGCAGCATATCAAAAGAGGGAGAGTTATCCACAAATCCCTTCAGTATTCATTTTCAGCAAGTTCTTCGCTTTGAAAACAACTGTTTAACTTGACATCCACTTTAAAACTAAAGCCTCAATGACAGTTCACAAATATGCATTTAACCAAAGGAAGTTTAAACTTAAATAAAATTCACAGCTAGGTTTGGCTCTGGGCAGTGTTAAGCAGATCACCAAGGTCTGGAAATACTGGCACTGTGGATATAGATCTGAGTTTAACCAAAGACAATGGCAGCTCAGGTTTCTGTGTTTTTTCTTCTAACAAAGGCCGTGCAATTCAGAAACTCTCTGAAAAATCCCATGAGAGAACAATTTAGCAATAGAAAAATCGTTAAGGGAAAAGGAATCTAGTTGGATGCATTACAAGGAAAAACTTATGCTGTTAATCATGTTTATACTAGAGAAATCATTGCATAACAACTTACATGTTGCTGTTGGTTTATCTTGAAAATAGATAACACACTCTGCCTCCCCCTTGATTTTGTTCTCTGCTTAGTATAAAACAAATAAATATTGAAATACAGAGACCACAGACCTATGAAAATAGACTCTGGTCCAGCAGTTATAATACCTACCAGCATTTCAGCCCTACTTAATATTATGACCGAGGTCTCCGAGACTATGAGAGTAGCTTTGAAGTCTTAAGTTTGGGTTGTTTTTTTTGTTTGCCTTCCAAATTTAGAGTTCTTTTTCATCAGGAGCTCATTCGAAACCATGAGGAACAGTCTTGCTTTCAAAAGGAAAGATGAAGCCTCTGCCTTCAGGTATAGTAACTTCACATGCTGGATCTTCCAAGGAAGACATCGAGATATGCAATGAAATCTCCGGAACTGGTACCATTGCTCTCTTCTGGGCTACACGACTGTTTTGGATGATAAAAAGAGACAATATCCTTAGCAACTGGGGACAAGCCTAGACACGCACAGCTGCAAAAGGAAAAGAGAGTTTCTAGCAGCCTCACGAATGTGCCAGGTGACACAAAAGAAATTTTATGCTAGTGCTATAACTCTTTTCATCCCTGCTGGTCAATCCCTTTTTGGTAACTATCCAGGAAAGTACACAGTGCTCAAATCCTACCTTTACACATCCCACAAGGGACAGAGTTCAAATAGAAGTTACATCTTTTCCACACGCAAAAGCAATCCTGTACTTTCCTGTCCAAGCTAACTTCGCCAAAATAAGCAAGGACAAACCCTAAGAGAAAAATGAACACAAAATGGCAACATCTCCACCAAGAAGCACAGGAAACCAAGAAGTTTGAAAGATACAACACACTCCAGAATAATGTCTAATGGTGGTGCTGACGCATGGCTTCCATTGTTATTGGAGACAACAACTGGACATCATTGATGCCTAATTAAGAATACGGAAATTATTGTCTTGCCCCGTAGATTCAAATTTTTCATCAAGAAAATATATTCAGGCATTGGACTAAGCTGTGGGCCCTCCTTTTCCATCAGGAAGAAGTTAAATCCTCGCATGCTTTTTCTTTATCCACCTGTACTCTCAACTGGTTGTTGGCTACTGCCGTCCTGGTAGTTGTCACAGCTTCGTGATAGTTGATAAACCAAAACCTCAACCCTTGGCCTTATATGGATAAACCATACTTTTAGATTGGTTTAAAGCTTTTAGCCTGTATCATTGGTGAGAAAAGGCTCCAAATCCAATTCCAAAGGTTCAAAAGCTAGTAGGCAAAAAGTACGTAACGCCAGAGGAATTTATAAATACCTGATTCTTAAAATGCCTTCTCACAGCAGCAGGACTCTCGATGAATGTCTCTTGGAAATACCAAGCTTAATAATGTTCTTGTGGTTCTTGTGTTCTTGTTGATAGTTAAAACTACAAGAGAGTTCAGACACAAGGAAAATGTGACTGTTGATGTTGGAGTCTAGCCAGAATACATCCAAAGCCAGCTGTGCCTACTGCATTAAAGCAGATACTGTGTAAACACATCTGGATTCATTTTTAACCCCAGAAAGACTTAATAGATAACATCCTGAGATGCTGAAATAAAACTAGAAGTGACCAGACTTTTACCATAACTAAGCAGTATGAAACATTGATGAAACTTCATTTATTAATGAAAGAAAAGAAATATCTGTGCATACTTCCTGGTTCCAGTAGAGACATGACAAGATTAGAAGCTATGAATGTGTTTTTGAACTCAAGGACAGTTCTCACCAGGAAAAAGACAATGCAAATGTGAAGTAAGCCTTTGCCCTGTAGTTCCACAGAATGTTTTGTGTGTGTACCTTTTCTCTAGGAGAAAGGACATAATCCCTGTGTTTAAATTGTTTTTAACACCTACCACTTGGTGAAAGTAAGATAATCCACAGATTCAAGACCATTCTTGTCTCTTGATAAGATGCTCACAGTTCACTATGGAGTGAATAAAGTCAGAACGACAAGGATTTGCCTCTCGCCACTAGATCTATCCCGTGCCTAGCCTAGAGGCAACAGCATATGGGTGTCAAAGACATAATCGCCAAGAAGAAACAGCTGAGGTGAATGTATAGGAGAGGGATGCTGCTGAAAAATATAGCCCTTCTAAACTCATCAGTGAAATGCTTTTGGCAAGAAACAACCTCTACAGGTGCTGTGATACAGGGATTTCAAGTTACACAATAAGAGATCAGTAGGAAGACTTCTGCTTTCTCTTTTGTTATACTCCAGAAGGACCTTTCATGGAAACAAGTGACCAGGATTCCATAGTACCAGAGGCTGTTTTCAAGGACTATCTAAAGGTTTGCCCGCTTTACTGAACACAGCTCCGATCTAACTAGTCATGGCTGTCTAACACTTACAGCATTGTGGTGTGTTGACCTTGTCTGGTTGCCACATGCTCACCAAGTTGTTCTATCACTCCTTATCCTCAACAGGACAAAGGAAGAAAATGTGATGAAAAAGCTCACCAATCGTGATAAAGACGAGGAGACCACTCACCAGCAACTGTCACTGGCAAAACAGACTTCATTTTTGGGAAATTAATTAGCGAGAACAAGAAAAACACTAAAGACAGCTTCTCCCTACCTCTTCTCCTTTCCAAGGAGGAGCTTCACTCCTAACTCTTCTACCTCCTCTCCCCTCCCCCTGAGCAGCATCCAAGAAATTCAGACAAAACTCACAAAGCCTCCAGAAGAGAAGCTGGTCTCAATGGCTTGAGCATTCACTCAAGGAATGAAGGATCTGTGTTCACTTTGTTTAGGAGATCTGAAAGTCCCAGGAGATTATTGTGATCAGGAAACCATGGTAAAGAGATGCATTATAAGTTGGTGTTCTTGATCACTCCCTAATCATTTAGCCAAATAACAAGGATCTGTGATTATACAGTTACAGTTGGGTCACATGCTTAAAAATAGAATGTCAGATTAATACCCAGTTTCTTAGATAAGTGCAGTAGCCTAATCAAGAGAAATGAACAGCCACTCACATACCTTAGCTTACTGCTTGGGGCACTTTATTCAGGGAACATGTTCAAATTCTTCTGAGCACAGGATACTGTTGAACAGTAATCTAACATCCCAGGTAAGTGTGCTGATGTCTGAATGACAAGGTAAAGAAACAAGGGTCTCTAGGATGTCAAACAAAGTCCATTGCTACTGCGAACACTAAAACATATCGCTCCTGCAGAAGGGTCTGAAAAAAAGAGGCTTAAGCTCACTCTGAAAAGAAAACATCTTGTGACACACTGATTTTTTTTCTTATTATTTTTTTAGAGAAAAGGTAGAAAAGTAAAATTTTATTCAATCAAAACTGAGCTTTTTTCAGACTTGAGTAGTGCACCACTAACTCCATTTTTCCCAGACCGTCACTCACTATCACGGTATCGGCATGTCATTTAGACCTATGAATCATAGCCTCTCAATATATAGATTGAAACCTTGCCAGTCCCTTCAGGAAAATCTCAATTTCATGTTCAGCAGATGTTGCGAAATCCTTACAGGGAAGGTGGAAAGCATATTACACACTGATGAGCTCTGATGTACATCTTAACTGCATCAAAGCTTGTTATCCTCTTGCAGTAACTCTTGTACTGGTCTATATCTGCTCCAGAGACCTGGCCACCCATGAACTCTTTGAATTGCTGAGGACTGTTACAGAGGAGTTGACTCTGTACAACATTTTTACAGATCCTGCAACTAGAAGAGACAATTCTATTGTATTTTCCCAGTACAAAGCCACTGAAGTCCGCAATGCAAGAGGGCAAACTAGAGTAAGGTATATGGACAATAGACTCCTGTATTGAGTATTAAAGAGAGGTATCAGCTTCATTCCTGTCCAGCCTCCCTTCTTACATGCTTCCATATAATGCAGCCCAGAACACGGAAAACCAATGCAATCATCAGGATTTTGCTATAATCTGCTCTAGGAGTAGACCAATTCGCAGGCATTTGTTCTGACTGGGTCCAATTCTCTTAGTCCCTTCTTGACAACTGAGCCAATTCTTTCACTGTGGTCTCCAAGAGAGCCTTCAAATAAATTGGATTTTTGTATTCAAAGAATTAGATACCACTCTTCATCCCTTTCCAAGAAGAGGGAAACGGTAAGCCTGTAACTTCATATTTATTTTGATTCTTGCACAAATCAGATGAAACTTTTGTTCAGGCCAACTTTCAGAAACAAGTTCATGACACCACACACATTTCAGCTCTTCATCTTTAAGTCATTTAAAGAACAGCAGCACACACTGATAATGTCAGTGTTCCAAAAGCAAAAACAACTTCAAAGTGCTGTGACTAATTCCATGCAAACTTTTCTGTGAATGATACTGCAATACACTGAATGTCAGGATATAAGAGAAGGCACTAATCCATTGCTAAGATTATACTTGGATACCCAAAGATTTGCATATAAAAGGTGGTGGACCTACATGTAATAGAATGTACACTGATTTTAAACCAGCTCAACTACTCCCAGGTTTAACCCCATATAAGCAAAACCAGGACACAATTGAGTCTATTGGAAGGGGGAGGGTGTTGCATTATTTTTTTCTAGCAGTGGATAATGCATCCAGTTTTTCAAATGTCCCACCCAAATCTTAGGACATTTACAGGAAATCATTCCCACAGCTTTCCTCAAAATTAGACACTTTGAATCCTGATAATTATTAAGAAGCTGATCCTAAGGCCACTGCAATCCCATTTTCTTTTTCTGTATCATGGATTTAAATATTGCGTAGGGTAAACTTGGCAGCCATTCCGAGAAGCTCATTTAGAGAGATTAACCTGGGAACACAGAGGGATCCAGAGGGTCTTCATTAGTCCGTTCCTTGCTGCACAGGATTTGAACAGGAACAAGTATATTTAGCAAGCATACATACACAGACTCAAAAAATAACACATACATGCTTTAAATGTGGCAATGTCTTATCCAGAACAGCCGCTCCCTCAGCTGTTTGTTTTACTTTTATTATTGGTTTTACATTTTAGTGATATATAAAAAGTAGAAGAAATCACAGGTAGCAAGCAGATTTAAGCTAGAAAATTAATTTAAAGAGAAAATATTTTTATTTCTTATACAAACAAGTATAGAGATCAATGTTAATTTCTTGTGCTCCCCAAGCTGTTACTGGCGAGCAAGGAGCCAAGAGTCAAGGCTGGTCATTTGTATTTAGATTACATTTGAAAACATAAAAGATAGTCTATGATCTCCCAAATGTTTTCCAGATATTACAATCTGCTCCACCCCAAACAGCAAAAAATAAAACTCTAGATCACAAAAATGTAACAAAGCATGCTGTCACAACTCCCACTCACAGAAAAAGCTGGTCCCCATGGATGTCCCAGTGCTTTGTTTGCCACGTAAACAGCAGCCTTCTGCTGGACCAGAGCTCAATAAAATTAATGGGAAAATTTCAATTTCCAAAGACTTTGGATCAGGCCTAAACTGATGTGGCAGAGGGGAGGGCAGAGAAGGAACAATAACGAGCTAATTCTAGGCCTGACCTCTGTATTTTATAACCAATAACAAAACTACAATTATTTTCACCAGCGCTGGACTGAGTTCTATGGTCTTCTTAGCTGTTCTGCCTCTGCCCAAATCTCTATGGGGAATCCGAAGCAGCCAGATTTCCCTTCCCCCAGGCTGGCTCCCTGTTCTCAGTGGCATTAGTCCCCTCCACTCTGCAGTGTGCTTCTGCTCCTGATACCATCGAGACCCTGCACCCCTCGGGGGTGGAAACAGCTTCTCTGCTTCTCCCAAATGTCAGCCCTCAGTGCAGAGGATCTTGCCAGGCAGAGATAACAACAGAGCAAAGCTTCGGAGGGAAGAAGGAAGGTCATCACAGCCAACATGAAGCAAGATCTTCCTGGAACTATTCCAGCTATTCTCCATTTAAACATTCAGGCTTTTTCTCTGTTTAAACATTCAGGCTTTTTCTCTCAGCACGCTCTCTGCACTCCCCTCAGACATCTCCAGCTATTCATTGTGGAGTCAGAAGTCACCTGCTCTTAGCTGGGCTTGGCTACACTGACTACCTGCACTGATTACCTCAAATGCTGCTTAGGAGAGACAGGAGAAGACAGAAAAGTTGAAAGCAAAACCTCTGACAAGAAATTCTCACCCCCACGCCCCACATATATTTATCCCTCCTAATTCCCAGTCCATTTATATATGTTACTTCTACTTAAGAAAAGTAAATCCAGTGCCGAAACAGAGCTCTTTGGTTTAAAAAGTGTTATATTCAGCAAAGGTTTAAACTCTAGCATACTAAACATGGAGTCATTAGGACTTAAAGCTATTGAAATGGAAATTGAGACAGAAACCTTTCCACTTCTTATAGTTCACTTTGGAATTGAAGGAGGACAACACCAACTGTAACAGCATTAAAAAATCCTCTGGACCCACACGGCCTTATAGCAAGTACTTGGAAGCACGAGGCACAACATAAGCTCTTGCTGATGTCTTCCAGCATCAGGCAGCAAGGAAGCTGACACCCCAGCAAGGACAGCATCACAGCCTTGCTGTGCAACAGAGAAAAGTTAGCAACAAAACAGAGCAACAGGGGCTGTCAAGACGATGCCCTTCTCTCCATGTCAGCAGACACTCGCAGCACAGCTCTCTCCAGTGGCTCGAGGCAGAGACAGTTCTTTTCCCAGGCTCTATCCTTATGCAACTCGCTGGGGCATGAGAAGGTGCCCAGATCCTGGCAGCTGTTGCTGTATGCCTATGGCTCAGATCTCTGACAAGGGATTCTGGAATGAGATTTCCCTTCCAGCATAATGAAGTATTTAGTCATTTAACAAAGGAGACTTCTGGGGCAGAATTCCAGCTGCGCCCGAGATCTTGGCTGCACAAAGAGATGGGTTTTTCCAGCACACAGGTTTAGTCTGAGGAGGAGGGGAATGGGTTGCTTTAAAATACCAATCCAGGGATTTTCTGTTGCAGCAGTTGAAGGTTTCTGTTTACTCTTGGATCAGGTTAGAAAATCTCTCGCTTCTCTTTCCTCCTGCTTCACAGCTGTCGGTTGAGCTTCTGTGCCTGCCGCTCCTTTGCCTCAAAGGCAAACTTGGTGTCCTGCAGCTGGGCAATAGCCTCCTTGGCCTCCTTCAGGTCCTGACAGATGTGTTCATACTTCTCTGTCAGCTCCCTGTTCTCTCGGCGCAGTTCCTGTACCACCTGGTTCACCTCCTCCGTCTGCTTGGTGCAGTGGATCTTTAGCTGCTCTACCTCAGAGAGCATGATCTCCATGTTCTTGACCAGTGATTCCAGTTTCTCTTTGGACATGGCGTCAGGGTTGGTTCTATTCAGTCTGCCTAACCCAAACCCAAAAGGGACAAAGAAAGCCACCCTGTGTAACATGCACTGGGAAGCCTGGCACACACAGTCTTGTGGTTTCTTTTTATACTCCCTCCTGCTCATCCTCCTCCCTTCCCTTCCCTTCCCTTCCCCAAAGTGCCTCTAATCGTCTTTGCTTGGTTAATCTACTTATTTTCTATTGCACTGTAGAAACCTACTGAAGGGCTGAAAAACCCACAGTAACATATGTGCTGTGCAGCAAAAGCCAAAGCAATAATGAGACTCAATGCAGCCTACCTACAGAAAAAAAACACCTTTCATCTGAAGAATTCTCTTAGGAACCCCTTGCAGTGCCCATTAAAGTACAAAGAAACCTCTTCATGCCAGACACCTACTGCAGTCTTGCACATCCAGTCCTAAGAGCGCAGCCTGACTTTCATCTTACATATATTGAGGTAAGCAAGCCGACAGTAATATAAGCCAAGTATATAGAAGAGAATTAGCCTCAATTTCTCTTCCTCTCTCCTAATCTTATGTTTGGGCAAGACGGAAGGGACAAAACAAATGTCCTTTTCTTTTTTTTCAGGAGAAGCTGTACCAAACAACTAACTCCATAACAGCTTGTACCCCATCTTCTGTTGAAGGAGTTCACAATGATTATCACAATCAGCAGTAAGCACAGTTACTGGGCCATGTACCACTTGAAAGTGGAGTATGTTCTGTTAGTGAATGCCCGCTAGTTATTTAAACCCTGGTCCCATTCCCCACGTGAAGTATCTTCAGCTTTATCAATAACACTGGCCACAGAAGCTATATGCTGAAAGACCTACCAAAGGGGTTCCAAAGCTGCTTCCAAGCCATTGTCAAGTGCTGCCTGAACACACAAAAACACACATGCTATCCCACAACAGAGTCTAGAACTGCTGTTGAACGCTGCCGTGAACCCATGAGAATCAGCACTGAGACATGCCAGTCTGACAATACACTGATTACTCAGGTCATACCAGGCAGTCGGATCATCCCAGAAGCCACAAGGGATTGAGAGGCTCTGGCCGACTTTCTGAAGTTTGACCCAGACTTTCTTATGTATCCAGTTAATTAATGCACTTGCCTAGACAATAAGAATCATTAATTAGCCAGGGATCTGATCTAACAATATCAGCCTCGAGAAACTAATTCAGCTGAAAAGAAGGTGTTATTGTATGCGGCTCTCCAGGAGAAAACCCATGCAACTTAGCACTGATTGTCTGGTCAGAGGGCATAGACCACAGCAGAGACAAGAATATAGGCTTGCCCTTGAATAACCTGCAAAATAAGGACAGAAAATGGTGTCTCTCTCCTTCGTCCTCACATCAGTTCCTCCAGGCTGAGTCTGCACCTTTTCAAAAGCCCTCAGCCTGTTTCACAGGCTCACAGAAATGTACTGTCTCACTTGCTGTATCGCACCTACAGACATGGATCTGTTGCCACGGTAGGCAGCTCACAGAAATTACATTCCAGGGCACAGTATTGTGTAATGGCCTTTATTCTTGCACACCAATTCCTGTTCCCTTAAAATGACTCCTGGGTAAGATCATACAGTCCCATCATACACAGTCAATACTAGGCTGAGAGAGAATACATGTTCACACGCATATCTCCCACAAATACATTTTTCCTCCATTTTCTTCCACAAAACATTGGGGTTTTTACAGCTATGGAGAGTTTCAGATTCTTCATCCCACAACTCATTCCCCCTCTTTTCCTTACCGGGCTCACAGATACAAAGCTTTTTCTTCCAGGGAATTTTACAATTCCTCCAGCACTGGATGAAAACAGGACTGGACAGTGGCCAAGCTCTGACAGTGTTCAAAGACCTGGGACTTTCCACAGCTGGAGTTTAAAAAGTCACTCACAAAGCCAGCCATCCTACTGCCTCTCGCACAGATGCACCAGTGGGCCTCTCTCATGATGGCAGATGGAGCACTTTGCGCCGCACTTTGAAATGAGCAGAGAGTGACATCCTTCAGATGAAAAGAGAGTGGGAGAATCTAAACATAATTAGAATATGTCCTAAAGTCCTTGAAGAAACATTTGCACTGGCTGTCAGCCCAGACCCCACGTGATCCACATGACACTGGAATAGGTTGGAACATGTTGCAGCATTATAAAACAGCAGGTCTTCATTAGTGAGGAATCTTCCCTGTCTCCACAACTGTACACACTACACCCAAACATTTTACATCAAGCAGAATCACAATGATGCGTGAAGGGAGTGCCACAGAGGTAATTTACTTGGATATTAGTGATTGATACATCACCTCTCGCTATCTTATTCTCAAAATTATTTAAGTTGCCTTGGATACAGATAGAATCCTGGCAACAGAAACTAGGTAAGAGACACTACCAAAATAACAATGTAACATGAAAACAAGGAGTAGCATGAGAAGGATTTCTAACAAAGAAAGATGAGGATCATTACTAGACTTGGTTTGATTCAAAATATTCTTTGATGAAGTAAGAAGCAGGAACTGAAAACATGCTCATGCAAACTGCAGTGGCAAAATTATGCAAAAAAACACTAGAGCTAGAGAAATACAACAAGGAGACTCTAATGCGAACTGTAGTTTGTTACCTTTAGTCAATGCTGGACTCTACTGCTGCAGAAGAACTGGAGGCAAAGGCAAATACCGATGAGTAAATTCATCTCGGAAAACTGCAGAACAGCATACCTGAGAAAAACAATTCAAACCACAAGAATTCAGTGTACAAAGACACACAGCACACAGCAGTGTTAGGAGCTCTGGGGAAATAGCATGTTAGACAGAAATTGGTGACACAACATAGCAGGGGAAAATAATAAAGCATTGCTAGGCTCTATTACATACAAGCATTGCACCATAGGAGGATGAAGTACCTTCAGCTTCTCCCTCTTTCCATGCCACTGGAGGTAAAATGTAATGTTTCATTCTAGATATCTTGTTATAAGAGGACCAAAAAAAGTTTGAAATTTAGACAAATGTCTAAAGAAGGTGCTGATTTAAAAATATGTGGACTTGAGAAACCCTGTTTATGAAGAAGGATTGAAAACTGCACAGCAAGGTGTTTCTAAGACTGCTTTGCAGTCATGCCCAGGTCCTCCGCACATTCTAGGGAAGCCAACTCCGCTGGAAGAATGCTTCTGTATTTATTAAGGGCTCAACTGTTCCATCAGCATTCTGAAAATACCAGTGATTTCTATGCACTCAGCTGAATGGTGCCTGTCTGGTCATTTCATAGCCATATCAAATCAGGAAAATGGGGTTTTAAACCTCTCATTACAGCACACACTATGCTGAGAGACATCATTGCTAAAGCTATCAGCCTTCTCCTGCATGTTCTTTCTCTATTCCACCTTTCTGTCATGCACATGGATTTGAGATATATGAAAGCAGGTAAGACTGATTGAGAACAAAACAGGGGAGAAACCAGTGGGAACACTCACTCCCGCTTTTGTATAAGGCAGGAAAATTGTAGAAAGTGGCACAGGTGGAAGCGAAACTTCTGGTGCTTTCCCATAATGGCTGGGAGCTACCACATCTGACCGCAACACCACACTCAGCTGTGCTGCTTTTAGTACTAGAAGCAAATAAGGCTGCCAAGCTGAGGATGGTTCATGTGAGACACTTATGCTTTCTTCACAAGTCTCTGAGCCAAAGAGAATCAACCATTTCTCTCACCCAGAGGCACACACAAGCCAAGAAAGGCAGGTTTCCTAGTATGTGCGTACCTCTGAAAGCCAAAGAAGGAGATGCAAAAATCACGCCCTTTAAGTATCCATTTGAAAGCAGACCACAGGAATTCCGGTTTCTAGCTTATTTCAAAGGGGCCTTGGGAACATTTTTGGAATAAATCAGTAAGCTATCTCAGTCTCTCTCTGGGTATTTCTCAGCAGCATAAGAGGGACAATGCACTATGCTAGGTTTTTAAATGGGAAGAAAAAACTGCAATCCTCAACAAGAATGGGTTTTAAAATAACTGTTCAGGCTGATGAAACAAACTACTTGGTATGAACTCTGTGGAATAAAAAGTAAGGCTACAAACCGCATACCTTATCTTCTCAGGCACGTACTTACATTGTTGTATCTATTTCTAGTTTTATCAGCCACAGACATGAATGCCCAAGGAAATATTCACGGAACTGCAGTGGGAGAGAGCACTTCACTGTATCAGAGTAGCTGCTTCAAGGTTATCATCCACAGTTAGCAATGGTCACTGTTTTAATGAATAATTATTTTTTTTAAAATACATTCAGTGTGTCTCTAGCTCCAGTGGCAGTGCTGGAGCTCTTCACACTGTTTATTCTTGCAGCCTTTTCATCCCTGGTTTATCCCCAGTGGCATGTCCAGCAGCCAGTGCAGCATGCGCAAACTCTGCTTCACCATCTAGGAAGTCCACTTGGGTAAATGCATTACGCAAATGAACTCATTACAAGATTAAGCATAAAGAGCTCTCATCTCTATAATTATAGTAAAACCATTGGGAAAAAAAAAAAAACAGTAAAAGAACAAGCAGCACCTGGAGGCACTGACCATTCCGGTAACTAATAGTGGGAGACATTTGCACCCAGCTGTTCGATTTGTTCCTAATAAAACAAAAAAACCATTACTATGTGTGTCAAAATACTCAGCACTCTGTAAGATATTGATATAATGATGATCTCACCCTGCAAACCTTAAAAGACTACTGATAAAATCTGCTTCCTTATTCAAACATAAAACTTAATTTTAGCAACTATTGTAAGTATTAATCATACCTTGGGCAATTTGGCAGAACCTGAGTTGAGCTGGATATAAAACTACATGATTTACAAGTTTTCATCTAAAATACTGCACCAAAAAGATATTCACCCAAAATTATGTTCCAAATCGTTGACAAAAAATAAAATAATATGCTTCAATATCGTAAGCATCTACAAAGATATCAGTAAATACAGAGGTACTTTTTCCATTCAGCCTCCATCTACTCACTAGTCAGATCAAAATATTTAAGAATTAATTTAGCATAATACAGCAGAGTAAAGAAAAATTGATACCTTTAACAGAGTTATCCCAGAGCTTTCTTGCTAAGAAACCAGCTGGGACCAGCTGGGTGGTATAAATACGAAAGAGATAGGTTGCTTATATAAACAGAAAAAAAATATCCCACTAGCATTTTTACCACCTAAGAAGAAAAAGAAATTGTTGCCTCATACCATAAAATTATTGAAGGCGTGTGGTTAAAAAAACTTCCAAAGTCGGGCAAAGGTTGAAACCTTCAGATAAATTAAACCAGTGAAAAATCAGAACTACTATTTTTAAGTGCTAAGAATGTTTCAAAACAGAAGCTGTTTTAAAATAAAAACTTTGCTTCATTTAGAGTGTCAAATTGGAAATTTCCAAAGCCCCTCCAAACAGTAATACAAACAGTTCTGCTGGGAAGACATCCTCCATCCCACCTAACCAGTCTTCTTGTAAGGACATTATATAGGAGATCTCTTGGGTATGAACATGGGGGTGTCCCAAGGGATTTCTCCCCCACATCAGGTTTCTTGTCTTGTGCCCCATCTGGAGGCCTTCAGTGCTCCATCACCACATTGCCTGAAGCCAACACTGTGAAAGGGGAGGGTAAAGAGGAAGGAACCACCTTCCCTCATCCCTCAGTGCAGGTGGGGGCCAGCCAGCATCTGCAAAGCCTGCAAAGGCAGATCAAATGTACAGAAGTTAAATGTAACTCAGTGAGCAGCGTGCTCTGACGTATAATTAGGTCTGACCAAAAGGTTTAGTGGTAGCACCAGGCATCAAACAAACTTCACCAAAGGGGCAGTGAGTTATTCAAAGCTGCCAAAACTGCTATGGAATTCCAGTCAAGAGAGGGTTGCTGAATTTGTGCAGTAACTGGCCAGCCTCCCTCTAATACCAAGATCTCATCCACAGATAGAGGGAAAGGAATAACAGTCAATGGTTTGTCTAGCTTGTCTTCCCATGCCATGTAGAACCGGGCTGCTGGAAAGGAAGGGAAGGGGCAAAAAATGATTACCAATGATCAAAACTTTTTAGAGGGGCAATCAAATACATATTTTACTTTTTAATTTGCAACTAACTAGCTTAACTAACCTTGTAGATATTCTTTTAATTGCTATGGTGTGATTTGTCCTAAAGACCAAGTTTCCATCTAGCCAGAATATGCAGACTTCAGGAAAACAAACAAATGAAAATCCCAATACAGTTGGTACTATTCATTAAGTATGAATCAAAATACTGGTTCAAGAAAAGATGCGTATTGCTTTTTACCAGGATGTGAGCTTGTGTAATCTAGTGCTGTAGCCAGAACACACCAAAAAAACTGGCAATAGCACAGATCTCAGTAATCACTAAGAAGACTGATCTGGCGAGAAGGAAAGTGGTTTTTAGTTCTAGATACACATAAACAAATGTTCACAGCTCTTTTGGTTCAGGAATCCAAAGTCTATTACAATGATTATTTTGACATAACATCTAAAATTGTCCCTACCTAGCTAAACTGATCTCTGAAAAACAGTCAATTTTCTGCAGTTTCTCTTGACTATCCATTGTATATTTAAGAATATCACCCTGCAATATCCAAATACTTAAAGGAATTTTAAATTTTCTTAACTTTTCATGGACTACAGACTTTACAGCAATATATTAATATGACCCAATGCTGTCTGGGAAGACTCAGAGTCTCTAATATGGAAACACTGAAAGTGAAAGCACTTCCTCAAAAAGGATGCTTTTAAATTGTGGGAGATCCACGATAGAGGCAAGCTCTTGTCCAGAACTACCTAGAAGCAGTTTAATTTAAATTGTGATATAAATGAAGACTAGCTTCCCAGATGACTGTCCTCCTACTAGTTTGTAATGAGATTTGTCCCTTAGCAAATCCTAAACAAACACAAAAGCACTAAACTTTCCCAGGGCAACAAGCAGCATCTTCTCAGAGTTTTCTCTCTCATTCCCTGTCACATAAACAGCCTTGACTATCTTTAAGCAGATTAAGTACACACCAGCTTCATCTCCACAGGAAGTGGGATTAAAAGGTTTATTGCTACTATGACAACAGCCAGATTCTGCTGTTCTTAAAATAGTTTCGAAACCTTAGCAGTGACTGGAAGCGCGTACATGCTTCTCCTACAGGATTCATCATGTACTAAATACAGTCCTTCAAAAGGAAATCATATTTTGTAACAGCCTACTTTTTTTTAAGTGTATATTTTTATCATGTTCCTTAATCCCTTGTTACGAGCACTAAGAATAGAAAACAGTAAAAAAGGCACAGTGCTGCCATGTGGCCGTGATTACAGCTTTAGAAGTGATTATTGCTGGGAGCTGGCTGCAGACACCAGGACAGGCACTGCTCTCTCATTTCTGCTCCAAGGCAGAGTTTGTTTCTCGCCCCCAGACAGTAATCGATCCTCCTGCTGAAGCAGAGCACACCGGGGACTCACCAGCCCCTCTAGCTGCTCCATGCTGCCAGGCACCAGCCACTTCTGGTCTTACAAATCTCCCCCTTGACACCCACACGTGTTCTGCTACATCTAAGCCTGAGTTCCTTCCACATAGGTAACAACTGGAAATGGAATTTGTCACACAGTTTGCTACCAAACACTTAAATTTGCGCTCAGGGTGTAAGTCTGCCAATAAGTAGATAGTAACAAGATATTCTTCATTTAAGTATGCTACTGTATCAGTTGTTAGCATTTTATTGCTGACGATGACTAAATAAACTATTGGTTCAATTGGATATGCAGTTTTTAACATTTGATGAACATCCAGCTGTGATCCTAGGCATTCTCAAAGGTATGTAGTGATAGGACTAGGGGCAACGGCTATAAACTGGAGAGAGGCAGATTTAGACTAGACATAAGGAGGAATTTCTTCACTATGAGAGTGGTGAGGCACTGGCACAGGTTGTCCACGGAAGCTGTGGACGTCCCATTCCTGGAGGTGTTGAAGGCCAGGCTGGATGGGGCCTTGGGCAGCCTGATCTGGTGGGATGTGTCCCTGCCCATGGCAGGGGGATTGGAACAAGATGATCTGTAAGGTCCCTTCCAACCCAAACTATTCGATGATTCTCCAAGAATGTTCACTCTGACTTGCACAATAAAAACAGTAAGAAGCACGATGCTTAGTTCTGCAAGCAGCAGCACCCAGATCAAAGCAGGTTATCCTTATCTGAAACTACTGAAACCAGAAAATTAATATGAACACAGGAGTCTATTTGTTACTCTAGTCAGTTTAGATTAAAAGCATATTTCAAAACAAAGAAAAAAGCAAATCTAATCCAATGACATTGGTACTATCTGTCAGTGCCTCTTGATGCCAAACTAAAATCACCTTCCTGCAGAAACTGGGGCTTTAAGAAGAGAATCAAATTTACATTGTAAAACTCAGAAATGACCAGTGGCTTCCTTATGCAAAACCCAGTTCTGTTAGCTCCTCTTGATGAAAGTTGGTTCTTTTCTGTACAGAGTTCACAAATTCATGATATTTACAGATCGGAATTTGGTCTTAAACATACTTCTAATTGCAATTTCTCAGTAATTTAAAAGTACCTCGCAGCAACTGCTACAAACCAAACTGAATTTTCTATGAAAGCGTATGCCATCAATAAAAGAAACTTATTTAGTGATCCTCAAAAGATTAAATAAAAATGAAGTAAAAACAAAAAGGTAATTAATTAAGGCCAGGTTGGATGGGGCCTTGGGCAGCCTGATTTAGTCGGATGTCCCTGCCCATGGCAGGGGGGTTGGAACTAGATGATCTTTAAGGTCCCTTCCAACCCAAACTATTCTATGAATTAAGAATCATATTTCCAAGCTCAGTATTTAACCTCAGTAAGATGAACTACTACTAAGATGGAAGCTCAAATTCTGTCCAAAGTCTCATTTAGAGGAGATTTTAGCTACTAGTTCCAAAAATTATTTATATTCTGAGAATATTTCATCATATCACACCTCAGAACTAGATTCGAATTAAGAAATCTACGCATTCTCACACAGATTTGTGGCCCTGCTCTGGACTCACTCCAGGACGCCCAGTCTTCTTTGTTCTGGGAGGCCTACAACTAGACACAGGACTTCAGATGTAACCTAACTAGTGCTAAGCAGAGAGGAAGAATCATCAACTTTGACCTGCTGGCAACACTCCTGACGCAGTCCAGGATGCTGCTGGCCTTCTTTGCTGTAAGGCTTCATTGCTGGTTCATTGTCAGCTTGGTGTTCACTAGAACCCCAAGGTCCTTCTCTGCAAAGCTGTTTTCCAGCTGGTCAGACCCCAATATGTACCGATGCTTGGGGTTACTCCTCCCCAGATGCCAGACTTTGCATTTCCCCTGTTGAACACCATGAGATTCCCTTTCTGCTTGGTTCTCTAGCATGTTGAGATTCCTCTAAATGGCAGAATAACCATCTGTCTACCAGCCACTTCTTCCATCTTCTGTTATCGTCAGACTTGCTGAGGGTGCACTCCATTTTGTCATCCAGATCATTAAGCAAGATTTTGAACAGCATTGACCCAGTGCTGTTTTTTGGGGAACATCACTAGTGACTTGTCTCCAACTGGATTTTGTGGTGCTGATCACAATCCTCTCAGCCTCAGCAGTGTGCCCATTTTCAGTCCAACTCACTATCCGCTTACCTAACCCATACTTTGCCTGCTTGTCTACGATGATGTTATGGGAGACAGTGCCAAAAGCTTCACAAAAGTTGAAGTAAACATCACCACCTGTCTTCCTCTCATCCAACAAAATGGTCACCACATTGTAAAAGGCAGTGAGGTTGCTGAAGTATGATTTCTTTTCTGTAGATCCATGTTAACTACTCTCTATGATACTCCTGTATGTCATATGTTTGGAAGCGTTTTCCAGGATTATTTTCTCTGACAGGTTCCCAGGGAAGAGGGCGAGGCTTGACTCCCAGCTGCCACAACCATTCCAAGACAACTGAGAGTGGCCTCACAATGACATCAGCCAGGTCCCTCAGCACGAGTACCTGTCAGGCCTCAAGACTTAAGTACATCCAATTTGTTTACAATGCTCCCTAGACTGGCCTCTTCCACTGAGGGCAAGTCCACCTGGTTTCAAACTTTCCCTCTGGTCTCAGGGGTACAGGACTCCTCAAGGCCAGTCTTACCGATAGAGGCTGAGGCAAGTAAAACATCAAGTACTAGAGCCTTCTCCATGTCATTGTCGTAAATTCCCAGACCCCATTCAGCAGGCAGGTGCATCTTTTTTCCCTAGTTTCCCTTTTGCTGTTATATAGTTGAAGAAACCTTTCTTCCTGCCCTTCACATCCCTTTCCAAATTAAACTCCAGAGCAGCTTTGGCTTTCCTAACTGTATCCCTGCAAGATCAGAAAGCAACTCTATACTCCTTTTGGGTCATCTGCCCCTGCCTCCACCTCTTCTACACTTCCTGTGAGTTCAGTCAGGAGCTCCTTGATAATCCATGCAGGCTTCCTACCATCTGCGCTTGCCTTTCTACTTGTCAGGATGGACCTTTCTTTAGGTCTTCTATGCAGACAAGTAAATTCCCCAAAGAAACATCTTCAATAGTAGCCAGTCAACTCAGACAAATTTTAACATTGCAGTGAATACTTCTCCAGAACCACAACAAAAAATGCTGCTAAGAAAAAGCTCTTTTTCAACTGTATTGATATGAAATCAACACCAACATGACAATACGCATTACTGTACATGAATTGTTTTCTTTCTGAGCATCCTACACATTCTTCCTCAGTAACACAGATCTTCATTGTGCCAGTTGGCAGTCTGGAGTATTGTCTCATATCAGTTTTTCACGCCTTAATTATACCCCATGTGAGCTTTTGCAACAGGCTTTGACAAACTCTTTAGAAGAAAGTATTTCTACAGAAATCACTTTGAAGCCATTCCTCTGGGAAATAAAGCAGCTACTTAAGTGTCTTAAGACAGGAATCTTACTCATTAAATGTTGAATAAAAATAGCTACAGTGTTTAGGCCTCCAACAGCTTTAAGTGATGGCTTGAAAATAATATAGTAAAGGCAAGTCAAATCAGGATCCATGCAATTTTTATTTTAACAGTTAGACAAATACAAGAAAATTTGCAATAATCTATAAAAAAATGTATCTTATCAAGAACTGGAAAGGTGTTTAAAAAACATTCACATTCAATTCAGACTACGTACAAGCCAGTGTTTGTAAAAAAGAAAACAGCAAATGCTTTGAGTGTAAAAGGATTCCATTCTAGTTCATGTTTCAGCTTTCCCAATGACCAAGTTACCACTGAGATGCAATCACAGCGCAAATGTTCCAGTCTATTAAACTCATTTCAACAGCATCGCCATAAGTATTTTTTTTTAAATAAAGCATTTTGAGAAGTTTCTTCATACAGTACCGTCCACCAAAAATGTACTCCTGCATGTTTAACCCCTGACTACACTAGCGGCAGAACAGTTGCCATCTACAGGCCCAGAGTGCATATAATACATATCTACATCTCTATAGGTACATATATATATATCTATCTATCTCTCTATATATATATCCAAGAAGCACCAGTCTCCTATGCCTGAAACAGTCAAGGCCTGCTTTGCACATTGAGAACAGCCATTTTTAGGCGAGTACAGCCCTTGATTATTTGACTCAAAGAAGTCATCATGTGCCCAGTCACAATTATTCTGAATGTGTTGCAATAACAATTTGATATCTCTAAGACCCAGATCACACAGATGACATTTGAATTTGACTACTACCATAATAACCATACATAGATACGACAGTGTCATACAACTTTGCTATAAGAACTCTTTTTGCTCTGGGTAAATCCCTCAGCCTTAAAAAAAATGGAAGTGGTTGGTTTCTATGCAAGTCTGTAACTCAGCATTATGTTTTCTCATTAGTTTATTCGAAGCTTAGCCAAAGGAGGAGACTGATGATTGATGTAAACTGAAAGGGAGGAGAAAGCTATCCCAACACTCTGTTTCGAAGTATGACTACTGAAACAGTCAAACAAAAGTTGCCGGTCTGCTTGGGCACAAAGACATGAATCTAGCTACCAGGGTTACACAACAGTTCTTTCAGAGTTACAGTCTAACGTGCTGCCATTAACATACTAATTTAATAACGCTGAAAACTCTCTCAAAAATGCAGAGTATTGTAGTCTTTCAGTTATACCAAGCTAACCAAGCTGAAATAGTTCATGAACTCAAATTAGATCGGTGGTTTAGAACAAAGGAGAGAAAAGTGACACAACCTTCACAAGTACATAGTAAAAGGTCAAATGCAAGCAAAACTACTCTCAACTGAACCTTATGGACCCAAGTACTGAGATGATCTTTAGATGCAAGATCTCTTGGAACTTAAGTTACCATGACACGATATCAGAGGTCCAATTCAGAAAATGCCATCCTGGCTTTTGAAGGCGTATGTAAAGCTTAGTAACAAAGCAGTGTATTTTAACGTACATTGGCCTGGGCTTGAAAAGCAGATATGCCTTTCAAATTTATCTTGACATTCAAATACATAAACTTGAAAATTTCCTGTGAATATAAATTTTATAGTCTTCACCACTGTAACTCCACACTAGTTCATAAATTAAAACCTCAGGATATCAGAAGCAGCTCTAGAGAGTGGAAGACTGGCTAGTTAGTGTTTGAAGATTCTGAGCTCTTTCTTTCGTTGTACACCTAACACCCATTCAAGTAAGTGGAAAGGTTTTTGTGTATTTCTGCAGATTCTAAAGCAACTCTTCATGGAGCTAGTGCTCCCATGGTGCATATTTAAACAACAACAACAAAAAAAACCCCAATAAAGATGATGACTGCGTTTAAGTAACAACTCAAGTGAGAGTTTGCTCAGACCTGCAAACAGATCTGAATTTCAGGTTGAATTTCTTAGGAAACCTGTTCTAGACAATGGAACAGCAGTTAGGATGCCCAATAAAACACACAAGGGAATTTTTTTCAGATACAATGCTCAGGAAAGGGACAAGTTACAATAGTGTAAGACCAACTATAAGTCTTGTAAAAAAGCCCCCTCTTTAAGTCAAGCTTCACTGCAGCAAAATACAGAACAGTGACTTAAGCCAGAAAAATATAAGCAAGTTTGACTTGAGAAGTCAGTATAAGCAGTTTTGATATGATTACTTTATTAACGCTATCTGCAACAAATCAGCACATAAATGAGATGAATAAAAGTACTTTAGGGAAGACAAGACAACATATTTTATGCAAATGTAAACGCTAACATTACAGTTAGCAAGTCATACCAGAACAGAGACAGACACTTCCAAGGATAATTAAAGTAAGCCTTTCTTGGTTTTAAAGCTGATTGATATATCACAGCCTTTCTTCCCTTACTTGGGCAATGGTTGGTGAGCATCTGCGATGTCTCAGTCCTTTGAATCTATAGGCACTGAAACAAAACCCCAGAAAAAGGGTAACAGGAGTTAGAATCAGCATTTTGACAGTTCTACTTGGCAAGGACTCCAGTATCAAGATGAACATAAAATGGAATGCCCATTAGTAGTATCCACTCCCTCACATAAAAAAGACTTTGTACAGAGTAAGAGCCTATGGCAAAAATAACTTAAGCTCACACAAGACTCATTTCCAAGTAATTATTCATAAACAAGTTCTTTCAAATGAACAAGAAAACAGAGTTTAGAAGTTTTAAGGTTAGAATTCTTTTTCTTGTGGGAAGCTCAAAATCTTGCATCTTCTTTTCAGTGCTTTGAGTCATCTGTCATTTTTCCAGTCTTCTGTTCCTCACAGGAGAGGCAATTAAAGTGAGGAAGGCCATAAATTTTGCTCCTTGGTAATATTAATTAATGTCTCACCTACCTAAAGTATCCTCACCAATAAAGATACTGCAAATAAAAAAAAAAATCCCTGCCCAACCTGAGGTGTTAAGACAATTGACTGACCAATACTTCAGGCTAACAGAATGGTAGAAGACATTTTTGAAGAGAAAAATTTCAGTGATGCATTAAAGTGACACCAATAGCACTTTTACCTCCAGATCTGGCAAGCTAAACTCCATCTGGGATTGTTGCAAATGTCTACTTGTTTCTTAAGAATTTCAATAAAAGGAACATATACGAACGATGCAGTCCATGCTGTTAGTGACTATTCTCAAACACAGGGTTAGAAATGGTGTTCTAGCAAAATGATTTGCAAGAGCACAAAGAGTAAGTCCTGAAATTGCTTTTTAATGTAGTTTATTAACCTTTTAGAATCTAAGATCCAAATAAGGGCCTTATGATCCATTAAGGCCAAATAATTCAGTCTAAGTAGCTACATAAACTGGAGCAGGTGTACAGAATGTGCACTCCATGCTTGAGGATACAAAGTACTGAAACTAAGAGGAGGCTCTAGTTCCAGTGTGGGAAAATAACAACAATGAAAAAAAGCTTTTAAATTTACTACACCAAGCACACTGAGGCACAGAGGCTATGAAGTTATGGAGCACTCTTAGAGTGCCAATACCTTCTCCCTTTGTCGAATTGCTACAAAGTCCTTTCTTCTTACAAAGCAGAGTCAGGACTCCACTGTCAAAAAATCACTGCTGAAGAAGTCTGAATTGCGTTTTCTCTCTTCGTGCAGCTATGTGGGCAAGTTCCGTGTGATTTGTCAGCTTCCTCTGTTAACATCAAGGAAGTCCTGAGCACCCTTAATGCTGTGAAAATAATCAACCCGTGGTAAGAGATCACATTGCTGGTGGAAGCATTAGCGATTTTCACACAGGTGGGTCCTTACCAGAGGTATGTATATCAGATTACCTCTGATATAAACAGCACCCGGTTTAGACTGGCCACCAGGAAGAAGCCACTTTTACACAGCAAATTCATATGGTGCCCATTGCAGCAGTTGTCTCAGGACAAAAATAACCCCAAAACACCGGAGGAAGTTGAAATGATTCAAGCTTGGAATCTTGAGTATTAAAGTTCAGTCTCACTTGAGAACTGAGGGGAAATAACATTTTTCCTCCTCCCAGATTTGCTACAAATATCCGTAGATTAACGGCATCAAGCGTGCTAGATGTAAAACTGATGGAATGCTAGCTGGTCCATAAAAGGTTGCACCAAGTTGTCTGTAGCAAAGTAAAAAACTAGCCCAAAGGTTATGGAGATTGGAAGCGCTGGTAAGGCCTTCTTAAAGATGGCAAGAAGCAGAAGTGTAAGGCACAGACCCTGAGGGGAAGAAAAAAAACAAACAAAACTATAGGGAGAAATTAGGGAACTCTGACAAGCAAAAGATTATATTATATGTATAAACACTAAACCCACAGAAATACAGGATACAGTTAATGCATTCCAAAACTAAAGGCACAAGTGATGGCTGTATAGCCAATGAAAATCACAGCTGAATCCCTCATCACTTTTCAGTCAGTCCACCAAATAAATAATTCCAAAGAAAAAAAATGTAGCAGTTATGACTTTGTCCCTGATGAACAACAGAAACTATTTCTGTTATTATATTAGATTATACTCACAATTAATATGGCTACAAAACATGCTAACGTTGTATTCCAGTCCCCACTTGCTGTTGCCGAGGCTTTACCAACAAGGACACTGTAGAAAATGAAGTCTCCCAAACCTAACTTTACTCCTCCTGCAAAAGGGAATATATGGGCAGCATTAAGAATCAGGCAGTACTAATATTACGTATCAGCAACTGTCAGAAAATAATACAGATTTACATTAAGTATTAACAAGACTTGCTAACAATAACATTTTATTTTCAGAACTAATACCACTCCCAAATCAAGCAATGAAGAAAAACTCTTGTAAAACAAGATGGCTCAGAAAATTACAGCACTCAATTAATTCATCCTATAATTACAATTTTTATGTATTCCTAGACTCCTGTACATATGTGCTGGTTTTGGCAGGGATAGAATTAATTCTCTTCCTAGGAGCTAGTATGGTGCTATGTTTTGGATTTGTGCTGAAAATAGTATTGATAACAAATGGCTGTTTCAGTTACTGCACTGAAGTGCGTACATGAAGTCATGGCCTTTTCTGTTTCGCACACTGCCCTGCAGCGAGGAGGCTGGGGGTGCACAAGAAGTTGGGAGGGAGCACAACTTTATCAGATGACCCCAAATGACCAAAGGGATACTCCATACCACACAATGCCATGCTTAGTAATAACAGCTCAGAGAAAAAGAGAGACATTGAGTGATGGTATTTGCCTTCCCAAGTTACCGTTAGCGTGATGGAGCCCCACTTTCCTGGAGATGGCTGAACCCCTCTCTGCTGACTGAATTCCTTGTTTTGCTTTGATTGTGTGCGTGGCTTTTGCTTTACCAATTTAACTGTCTTTATTTCAACCCATGAGTTTCCCCTCACTCTTAACCTTCTGATTCACTCTTCCATCCTAATGCAGGAGGAGTAAGCAAGCAAGCAAGCAGCTGTGTGGTGCCTAGTTGCTGACTGGGGTTAAACCACAACACAAATACAGTACATACAAACTCAGATATTTACAATTATATTTCTTGGAAGCATCTCCACTTTTGACACTTGTGTTATATTTGACAAAATACTGAAGTACAGTACCTGGCCAAAGGTGAGGAGGAAGCAAGTCACTTGCAGATGATGTTTTATTTGCCAGTTAAAAACATACAGCCAGCAAAATATTCCACTGCCTTCCCAATTTTCCTACTGAATTCTTACTAAGGTAGTTCTAAAAAGCACATGTGTGGCATTACAGAACATATCACAGAGGCACCCAACATATTTAGTCCAAGATGCTAGGAAAACACGAGTTAATGTCTTGTTCTTTTAAATAGGAATTACCACCACAGCAACAACTCTGGGAGCATAATATTCAATATTGCAAACAAAATAATGAAGACTTGCCGAATGTCAGTTCAGTTTCTGAGCATTTAGTCCAAGATATTAAGCCAGAGAGGCCAACAACAAGCCAACAGATGTTTTCATTTGGCTTGTTGTTTACTTTGGCACCTGATGACAGTCCAGCCCCAAACTCACTATAGAGTTCTAAGAGGAACTCAGAGCATCAAAACAGAGGTGTTTTGCCTGGTTGACCACTGGAGGAGAAAAATGGAGGAAAAAAAATTAAAAAAGAAGAAAAAAATTAAAAGACAACCATAATCTCTTTCAGCAGACTTCTAATATATGGTAGAGCAGGGCATTCATGAAAAGCTCTTAAGCATTGTAACACCCTTTAACTGCTGAAACAAAACTTTGAAGCTCGCTTCCAGCATGACAGGAAAGTAAGCAAAGGCAACTGCTAGACAACTTTTTCCACACAAGTGAACTCTCCATATTTCTGAAAAGCCACTCCAAACTTCTAGTAAGCTAATGCTGGCTGACAAGTCTGACTGGATCACTGCACATCTGTCATTACTATTCACTGCAGGAATACAGGAAAGAGAAAATTATTTGGCTGGTCAGATAAGAGCTTAGTTAACCAGCTAACTAACTAAAATAGCCCAATTCCTACAATTTTTGCATCTTAATGTTATTTTTCTACGCTCTAGGAATGAAAATGGATTTGAAAGATGGTCTGAATTTGGAATTTTGGTGACAAAGTAAATTCTAAAATTGTTCTTAAAGTAGAATTTCCTGCATTTTTAAACAGAGGAGCACCTGAGAATCAGAGAAAGCAGTTGCACCTGCTAAACATGGCAGCATCACATGGGAAGAGTAGTTTATTAGATTGGCAGACCCTAATTTATTTAGAGCTTTGCAAATCCAATTCTAGCTTAAACTCCAACTGGAAACCACGAGTCTGCTAACAGAGATATGCGAGTACTGATGTCATGTGCTCTCCACAGATCTTGTACCTACAAAAGATGCTGAACTAAAAAAAAAAGCCCACAGCAATCTGCATTCATTCCAGTCTCCAATTAGGTTTTAAACATTGCTTTGTGCAGAGTGGATTACAATAGTTTACTCTTAAGGCAAAAAAGTTAATGATTGCATTTACAGGCCCTAAAATTCAAAAGAGAAGACAAAGCAGAACACTACATGAAAAAGACAGAAGCTAACGCAACCAACTGTATAGTGGTCTGAAAGCAGCTTGTGCTATTAAAGTTTTGAGTATGTGTGTATCAAACTGAAGATCAGTTTGGTCAATATTACTCACCCCTGTAACAAAACCAAGAACTACCAAAAAGCAGCCTCATCTATTTCTATGGGGATTCAGTATCGATCATGAGCAACAGCAGCTCTTCAGCTTGCTACTAGCTCACAGCACGCGGTATCTGTGCACCCAGGATGACTAAGACCAGATAGATTTGGATTTACTAAATCTTTCAGACACAGTATTCCATACTCACGTTCTTCAGGGTCTTCACTGGATTGAGAGTTACTGGGTAGAGCCTGAACAGCAGCACGTGATTCAGGCGTTGATTCAATGGGTCCTATTCTATTGTCCCTTTGTTGCTGCCATTCCTGACTAAAGCCACCATCATCTGCTTCAGGATCTTCATTCTGAGTCTGGTTTGCTGGAGCTCAAAGGAAGAAAGGCATTTAAGATCTACTTAAAAAATGTGCCTTCTAAAACGTGACTATCTCTCTGCATGTAAGATCATAGAAGAATGAGGAAAGATGAGCTATTCCATAATATTTATCAACATCTAACATTGGTATACATCATTATAAGACACTCTCACTTTGGATTTTAATACTTATTTGAAAAATCAGGACTCAATGTGCATTCATCAGTCATAGCACCTACATCCTGCACTCAAGTCCTCGTATTCAGGGGTACTTCAATATAATGATGTAGAAGTTCTGTGGTGATCTAATTTAAAGATCACAGTTCAAGGAATAAACTCTTCCAATATTTCAATAGCTTCTTTAGTCAATATTGTCAGCTTATTTTTCCAGTAAAACAGAAAACTTTACTGAAAGTTACATATACATACTTCTCTTCAAGCACAATAAATTCAGAAACTCTGCTCTGCTTTAATAATACCTGTAAACAAATACCAGGTTTTTAAACACGAGCTGCATATGGCTAGACATATTTCTGTTTAATACAAACAGAAATGAGTTAGCATCATATTATATCATCCCAATTTGACAAGCAAATGAGCTTGGTCAATAGTTGTCTAGCGAGAGTCAATTCACCAACAACAACCCAGATGCCAGAAAAACGAATGCAGTAATATTAACTGCACAATAAGTGAGCAGTTTCTGAAGTCTTGACAAATTCATCATTCCTAATAAGACCTCCATGCTTTCACTTTACAGTAACCAGAAAACTTAAAACCAATTCTCTATAAACATGTATTCCAATAAAATGACAACTATAAAGGCGTGTCAAATCAAAACTCACCTTGTTTATCGTAAGTGGAATTTTTGGAAGCTTTCCGCTGGGCTTCTGGATCTTCCTCAGCCATGTTCACTAGCCATATCATTGTTGCTATTAAAAAAAAAAAACCAAAACAGCATAGCTAATCACAACCTCAGGTGTATGCATTTCTGAGATAGTGTTGGCATCAATCCATTTCTTTTGCTACAGTTATCTTTTGCTACAGGGAATTTTGCTCTCATTAAAGCACAGTAATTTCTAGAACACAGCCATTACCAACTACAACACACATTTACAAAATTTGCTGAACAGAAGTTTTATTCTCACTAGATGTTAAAAAATCTGCAACAGCTGTTGCCAGAGAGATTACTTCTATATATGAGACCTACTCTGAAAATCTGAATCAACAATTTCTTTACTTTTTTCCATTAATCAGTTCTTTTATCTGCAAGTAAAAAGGTCTATTAAGAGTAGTACTGAGGTAACTTCAATTCAGATGCAGAATGTGCATTAAAGCTAATTGTTCTTTGCCCCCACCATCACAAAGAATTCTCCAATCTGGAGGTAATGAAATGCTGTTATACTCAAATGCTGTGTTTTAATTCAAGTTTATGGTTTCCCAGTGTTAATCTCTCCTCACACAGAACAGAACAACAGTCAAACTACAAGTAGTACCAGTAAAACACAGCAAGAGTGACACATAAAGGAACCTCCTCCAGTGTAAACTTGTCCCTGAAGCAGCCAGTCAATCTTGTAACACACTTCCTGCTTTACAGGCATAACGATTTATGATTAACCTTTTTCACTGCCTATCCATATGACTACGACTGGCAACATGAAACTTCAGAAACGGTGGAATTATCTACGAATTGAGACACAGATCATGACAGAAATTTGCATTCAGTAGGTTATTTTTCACAACTGCAGGGAGAAACAACAAATCAAAAAAGATAAGCCCTGGAGGAGACAGTCTGTAAATAAATCTCTTCCTGGAAATTTCCCCCTTTCCTTCCAATAACACACACGCTATTTAAGCACTGAAAGCTGATAAATATTTTCTAAGAACAAATACTCCCTTTGACCAGGCTTGATTCACAGCCTAATGACACACTATTTTGGCTAAAACAAGGTGTATTACCATTCTTCCTGCTCATATTTTGTAACAAAACATGCTGAGTTTTATCTTGAAAAATCTTAGCCAGATGATGTTCCACATTTTTGAGTCAACAATGAAAGGAAAGCTGTGGCCCATGTAAACAGGCTAAGATTTCCAGCTGACAAGAATCACATTAAAACAGAGAAAAATGAGAATAATCACTTCATCTGAGTGAAGGATTGTAAGTAATGACTATAAGTATGTAATGAAATACACTTACATGAGTAAATAAGTGCTGGGAAGAGAGTTTCATTTCTCTCCTGAGCTGTTTCAACTAGCATACGAAGAGGACCTTTAGGACATAGGACAGCAACCAAATCTGGAAGGAAGAGCAAATAGATTTTGCATCACTGCAGACACACTTTTAAGAAGGTTTCTCTATAACACTTGCAGAGACTGGTAATAAGATAAAATGCTATCCTGAACATTGCCTTCTCAGAGTGCCACTGGCCACAAATCAGTATCCTACAGGAATACTCTCTAATATTCTCAGTTGCGTAACCTATTTTACCTATTACTGTAATATGTACACAAATTTAGAAAACTATGATGTTCCTCGCTTAAGATATTATGCAACTCCAAATGCATCTGTATCTGCATGTCAATTTGCAAACTGAAAGCAAATAATTCACAAAAGCTACTATCTTGGAAATATCCAAGCTTGCTTTCTATGATCAAAGCTTTTCTTAACCCAAGTTTAATGCTAAAACAAATTTTAAAATGACAGGTAAGTAAGCCTTACATAACTTTTATGAAGTAGGCATGACTGCCAATTTATTCTCACTTAGAGAGAAAAAAAGTGAACACGCAGAAGAAGAGAAAAAAACCCAGGTTTATTAAGCATTTTGGAAAAATGCTGTGTTTGCATAGACTTGAGAGGCATTCAAAGCACATTCAGCATAAGAAAAAAACAGCAGCTTTTTGTTGCTTCCCTTAATGCTTGTTCATGGGACAGTATATGAAACTGGGTGAACAAGTAAAAATTAACTGAAAAGCAATCATTTACAAAATAGGATGACTCTACAACTTAATCATGCAAATCAAAGCATAGCATTAAGAAAAACTATCCATTAAATGCTCCATTTGCTTTCTTAGCTGAATGCTGGTTTGTTAATGAAATTTGCAACTCCACAATCAACCTCAGCTACTTTTCCCTTGTCTTGCATATTTGGACAGAAAGCCATAACATTTACAACGTTAACTTTGCTACTATCATTTGCAGTTGTTCACTCACTGTATGTCTTTAAATTCACTTGAAACAAAATCTGACACAGAAAGGATCAGCTTACTTGTCAGGAGCTGTATGTTGCACAGAGTGGTCCTCCTGCACCTAAGCTAACTGTCCTAGCACCACTGCAGTCTCATTCAAGTAAAGAATTCTTAGTGTGGGGTCCCAGGCTTTGAAACTTACCTCCTTTATGGTCTTGGAGGATGATCTGAAAAGTAATTTTGTTTTGTAGTCACTGAATGAAGACTGAATGTTTCGAATATTCAGATTTGTTCCAGTAATATGAGAAGTGGAAGTGGGGAGGGCATGATTTTCTTAAGATCTATGAGCACACACCCGAGGGACATTTTCCCTCCATCCAAACGAAGAGGACACCTAAAGAGTGTCACACCTTAATCACACCTTATTAACCCCTGCACTTCTACAACTGGACAGATTGTCAGTCTTTATCATTATCAGTGACTTTCAGAGTACACATTTATCACACCTTTACGCTTCCAAAAAAAAAAATTCGAGTTATGACCACATCTTCACGGATACTCTTAGCTGTAATGTTTTTATTATGTCTAAGTAAATGGATTTTAGTCTTGCCTGTGACGTAGACCAGTATCTGAGATAGAGTGATCTTACCAAAAGTGCCGAGTGCCCTCTAAAGCTTTATGAAAAAACTACATCTAGGTATCTGAATCATCATTATGAAGAAGCATACCATGCAATAATTCAAATGAATTTTCTTTTTATTTAAAAAAAAACCCGAGGAAATAGATCTCACAACTACATCCTTCTCAATGTAAAATGATTTTGAGTAGTGAAAACCATCTTTAATCCTTCCTTGCTTCCTTCTGATTGTACAACTAGAAACAACACCCTGATCTATGCCTACGTCCACAAATCTGAGCAACTCGTAGGTTAGGCAGACTGCATCCAAACAAGTTGGGACTGCATTCAAACAAAAAGCTCCTAAATTCTAAATGTATAAGAGTTTCTAAAGACTCTTGGGGAAAATGAAAAACCAAAAGCTCCCCACCTTCACAGAAGATATCTAAATGGCAACACAGACCTCTTATCTCTTCCTCTCTTGAATTACTTCAATTTTCCTCCCCAAAGAGTCTAGAAAGTCCAGAAAACATGAAGGAAGATGGCACCACCGCAGTCACACAAAGCCCTTAACTGCAGGGAAGTGATCTCTGTTTAGATCGTAATCTTATCTCTGAAGTCTGTAATCATCTTATCTGCTACTTTGGATGATACCTCCCCCCCCAGCCCCACACTTTCTTTCTTTAAGGTCTAGCCAGACAAATGGAAAAGAAGAAGTCAAGGAACAGCAGAAATTGCCACCAGAATCACGCTTTGCCCCAGACCTTACCATATACTGAAATGACAGCCAGGATAAGCCATGCAGTCCACTCAGGAAGGTATTTAATGAAGACCAAGGCCATGAGAGCACTTATCATAATGAGATACGCCTGCTGGAGCCGAAGAGGACCCTTCCAATGAATACAAATCATTCCCACAACACCGAAGTTCCAGATGATGAGTGCCACCGTAATGTAGTCCATAGCAACATTATATGTCTTAAAAACCTCACTATAAAAAAATACAGAAAAAATGGTCTGCATTTGCTTAAAACAATGGAAAAAAGTTACAGGTGAAAGCTTCAAAATTTTTATTTTTTTAATTTTCAGTGTAATGGCACCAATGTAAAATTCTATCTCCAATAAGTACTTAACTGTTTTTCACAAAGGGGATAATTTTACCAGCGTTTGTCTCACACCAACTTTCACTTTCCGAAAATTTTCACTGATGTTCTATTTCCTCCCCCATCAATGCAGAAATTGACAGAAAAAGACATCACTGCAAAGCCAGTCATTTTAATTAGGCTCATAATTTTTTTAAAATCAGAAGAATAAAAACTTTTGAGGTTATAATGGATCTTCAAAGGCATGCAAACAGGTCTCTTTCTACTTAACCTGTGATCCATGAAATGGAAACACTCTGCTAAGTTCCAAGTAAGATATACATGGTTATTCTATTCTTCACTACAAACACTAAAATAAAAAGCTTTCTTTTTAGATGAACCACACCACTCTGTCACATCAAATATTATAAAATAATTAAGATCTTCAATAACTAGTACACTAAAAGAGACAAATACATTGCCATCAAGTCACAGGTGATTTCCACTAACCTAGGGAAGAAACAGTGGTAACAGCTTTTTGCACATTCTCCTGCTACCAAGCCACTGTGAACTTTATAATATGCATAATGCTTTCCTCCAGGAAATTTGTCTTCCCTAGTTGTCGGCTGGCCTGTAGAGTGTTGACAGGATGCCCCTTGCTGCCATCACTTATAACTGGCCTAAATGGCTTTCTCACTTGCTGGACCTCTGCAAAAGGAAGTCAGCACTCCCGTGAGGCAGCAGGGACAGGTGAAGGAAAGCAGAGTGTTCAGAAAGCCTTCAGTCCCTCTGCTCATGCATGTTCACAGAAGAGTGCCAGCTCCAACCCAAACCCAAAGGAAGCGAGCCTAGCAACTTGCTTCCAACCAGCCTGTACTGAATTTGTGCAGCACACATTGCCCTATATTTCAAGAATCATTATTAAGGTTAGAGAAAATACTGACCAAAAAAGGCACCACAGACACTAATTTAGCAAAAATTAGTGACTGAAGAAACACTATTTTCTTCCCCTAGAGACCAAATTAAATAAGCTTCTTCAAAGAGAAGTGTATCTGTCATCAAGTGGTACAAAAATAATACACACTATAGTAATTTCATGGCCTATCTCTAGCTACAAACCCTGGTCAGGTTGCTTGTTTTAAAGAATACTGTGTATTATGTACAACTTTTCTTGATGTTGGGATAAAGGCATGCTTCTGAATTAGAAAAGAAAAACACCAAACATATTCTGGTGAGACAGTAGATTCTTCTCAACTGGTTCTTTTCCGCCACTCCCACGCAACCAGCTTTTGCATATACAGCCCACCACCGAGGCCATGATGTAAACAACTGCCCTCGAGTCATATGCCTATGAAACAGTAAGTTGTCAGAAGTTAGACTAACAGAATAAGCTACCTCGTGGAAGATAGCTTATTCTGCTAATGCATACATGAGGGACAGGTCCTGTACAATATCAGATTCACTAAACACCCATAAATCTCTCTCTTTTATGTCTACTCTATGAACCTACATAAACCCCAAAATTTCATTGCAATAGCTTACTCACTATCATTCTTGGTTAAGATTCAAGGCCTACTTCTAAAATAAATACACAAATGATAAACAAACCCCAGCATATTAATGCTTTAGTTCACTTACCCCAAATAGATGAATGAGAAAAAGAAAAGCAGCAAAAGAGAAGAAATTATAAGCCAACCATGGATCACCTGGAAAAGAAGATATCAATGCAGATTATTTGTTTTAGATTTAATATTTTAAAGTTAATATCTACTTGAAAATGCTTTCAAGGTTATTTTCCTTTTTGATTAAAACAAGAAAATGATACTCAGATATTTCTCTACTGTTACTGCCTAATTCATATTTAGTCTATACATATTATTGTATTTTACACCAAAGAATTTTAAGTGCTTTGTGGTCTTTCAATAGAGAGTCTATGCAATGAACACTATTGTTCATGTATTTTTAGGCCATTTTGATAAGAGTGGCATTCTAATGTAGCAGAAGTATCCAGCATTGAGGCAGATGGAAAACATGATTCATTTTTCCCCAATTAAAAAGCCTGCTCCAATTCGAAACAATTTTCAGAATACCGTTACAGCATTAAGTGCTGGAACACAGAAAAACCCTCACCGCTTGTCTGCTGGAATTCAGAATAATTCAGGTAATCGATGAACAACTATGTAAGGATTTCTATATTCTCTATCAATAATTTATATATGCAATCCCTAATTTTGACATGAGAGCAGATATACACCCTCGATAATTTAATAAAAAACAATGCAGGGTTATACTCAGCAGGGGGACACAGATTAAACTTGGAAATCACAGGGGCTTAGACTTTGCACTAATGAAAGCGTACACCACTCTTGTAAATTACTGTGGAAAAATTAAAGCATGAAGAGGCCTGTAAATTTGGTAATCCTTGAACTGAGAATAAAACATATTTGACCAATTCCCAGCACAGACTCTTGCATATAAAACTGGACCCAACATTGCAAGTAGATAACCAGTCAGCAGCAATAGGCCAGAAATTCAAATTGCATAAGAAATCCTGCTTTGACTAGACATGCTTAATGAAAATTTAACTGGTTAAATTAGCTCTATATGTACACCAGATCAAAGTACTCGGAAGCTGTTTAGAAATTGTTATTTATTTTTGTTCTTCTGAAAGATGTTTAGTAGAATGCATCTTAGGTCATAGTTTTTTTTAAAAATATTTTGTAAAAGTGAATTTAAAAGTTAAGTCCATATGCACACAGACTAAAAGAAACATGTTTATGTGAGGCAACCTGAGTAAATTAAGAATCTAGTTTTTACTGTTAGTAATTTAGTACATTTAGTGTAATCCTAAATTTTTCATAAGCACTTCTAAAATTATCAATTTTGTCATTCTCCTCTTTCACACTGTCTTCCAAAACAGGTTCAAATTTAACCTTGAACCTAATAAAAACTGTAATTTTACTTGTTAATCTAACAGAACGGCTTTCCATATTTGCTAGTGCATTCTCAAAAAGACTTAAGACCTTCCCGCATGTAGTAAGCACAGTGCCTGTAAAGATGCCGCAGAAAAACCGTCAAAGTATCTGTCTCAGTCTATCAAAGTGTCATCATTCATAGCAAGTTGGGAAAAAAAAAACCCCACACATGCAAAAGCTAAGACTGACAGGTATCTGAAACGAAACCTAACGTTCAAATAACTTGTAAATCTACCTATATATCTAAGCAGTGACTTAAAGTAATTTTATTTCTCTGTAAAACCAGTTGAAAGCATATTAAGAAAATAGCAAAGCAAGCCATGTCATTTCTTTTAATAATAACTTGACTTCTATCTGTAGCTCTTCTGTTTCTAGTAGAAGCTCTTAAACTTTCTCATCAGTTAAGAAAATAATGTGAATGCTAAATGCTTCATTCCTGTACAGAGTAAAATGCTAACAGTGTCAAACACCAATGCCACGGTCCAGCACACTATGCACAACTACTGTCAACACTAAAGGAGGTAGTTTCAACAGCTGACCTAAGTTCGCATTTTACACAGATGTTTTATTCCCAGTATGCATCTCATTTCCTATATTATTTTCCAGATCACCAGCCTCTTTTCATACAAGTGATTCTTCCAAAGTATTTCTTGTAAGTTTTACGCAGCATTTTCCTAGCAGCATACCACGACAGGTTTGTGCCTTCTAATTAAAATTTCATTCTTCATTTGACAACAGCTCCAACACTAATTGATTGCTGGTACAGAGTCGGCTTTGCTGCTACAGCTTGAATAAAGCCTAACAACTGCTGAATGCAGAGAACTAAAATGAGCTACAGCAGCCAGACTTTAGTTAGGCAGACTAAACCAATGCAGAATAAAGTATATTAATAAGAAAAGCTAGTCAAAGAGTCACCTTTGAAGATGCAATTTCTGGTTAGAGTTAGGAGCTAGAATCAGGACCACACAACTTATTACATAGAGCAAAAACACATGAAACCTACAGGAGTAAAGCTGAAATAGTATTTCCTTTCTTCAAAAGTTTTCACATAAAAATGTGCAAAGAGAAATTATCACTACCATTTGGAGGCCTAACATTTTTTCATCATAAGCTCCATTCCTCAGAATCTAGACTACATTCTACATACAGAACTGCACATAAAATAGAATTCAATGGACAGGTAACTATGTTTTGCAGCATTCTGGTATAGCAGCATAGAAATACCTGTGAGCAATTCTAAAAATAAGTTAATTATTTGTTTTAATTAGCATAAAATATAAACTACAGGACATTTTTGTTGTCTAATAATTCTATTTTTTTAGTACAACAATTATTTTTGTAAGAACATGCAGTGCTTTGTAAGGTCAAGAGGGAAGCCAGAAAAGTGAAAAAACTTAGTAAAAACTAGCTGATGCCTTCAGCAACTGAGGAGAACTGATTAGCTGCCAAGGAATCTAGCTGAAATACGTCAGTTATTTGACTTCATTAGAATGAACAGCATTAGCAGTTTAAAAAGAAAACTGTCAGTTCAGATGTAACACCACTCTGTAATAAAAAAGAAGGTCCGTACTTTTAAAAAAAAACCACTATTCCAAGCTGTATGCAGACTCAAAGAATAATAATTTCCCAGACATTTCACAGACATTTTATAAAGGAGTTTCACGCAGAGCTACAAACATCAAAAACATTTTCCCCTCCTGAAAAAAAAAATAAAGTGGAGCTAAGTTTTGTGTCAGTGCGTGTAACCCACTGTATGCCTTATAACTTACAAAACTGATTCAGGGTTCTGGCTGCACACTGGTAAGTTTTATTACACCAAGCCTTGTCAAATAGGTCACTAAGACCAAAAGACAACCAGGAATTTTCATGATTTTCACAACTCCTCCCAGGCAGGTGACATGGCAATTGTTCATGCTAAGCCTAGACTTGCCTAGATTACTTCGTTACATGATTGAAGTCTTTCATAAAAGAGCCTCAGAGTCTCTGTGCTTGCTATAAGAACATTGCTTGGCATGAACAGCCATGCGTACATCACGCTGGTGGCAGACTTCTGTACTGGGAGTGGATAGGGAGAGGGGAGCCCTTGAAATGCGCCTGAACTCATGAATAGATTTCAAATTGTAGGACCAGGTCTGTACTTTGTAGTTCTTGGCCACAAGAAGATTCCAGTACATGGTGCATTTCACAGGAAGAGGAAGCAATGCCCCTCGAATTCTAACTGACAAAAGTGTTAGCCGCAGCGTTAGCACTGGGCCTTTGCCACCCCACGGTGTCAAAGTAACACAAGCCACAAAATTGAAATACTGAAATGAATCATCAAGTCTACTACTTTCGCTCACTTATCATCGATAACTCTTAATTTTGTTCCAGTCTCTATAACCTGTACTAATGAATAATTGTGCTAGTCTTATTTAAGTCAATTATATCTATACTCACCTTGTAGCACCTGTATTTGTAAAGCACAACCAGGAGTATGGTCATGACAATGATAACGCTGATCATGATAGCGGCATTGAGAATTGAATTCAGGGCTCTCTGTCCTACTGTCTCTGTCTCTTCTGTGAAAGGAGTGTAGATGCTACAACAACAAAGATTGAGCTGAAATGCCACTGAAAGCACAGATCTTTCTGATATGTGAGGCCAACATGAAAATGAAATTGCAGTAATCGTTCCATTCAGAGCTATAAAAGCCATAGCTATTTTCTACTTGAGCAAAATAGGAAGGATGGCATAGTATTACACTAGGCAAATCTTACTTAAAAAAATTTCCTTAGAAGACTCGCTTCTCTTACATTCTTAGATCATTATTATTTTCTACTGTGTGAAACAAACAAAACCCAGAACTCCACCCTGATACAATATCTTGCATGCTATAAATCATCAGACTACTACTGCAGCTAGACCTTTATCAGCACACCATCTAGTGGATTTACTATGACAGGTCTCCCAGTAATTCCACCAAAACAAGGTATGGGCTCAACTCTCATTTTCTTAAAGAAATGAAATTAGCTGCGGGGAAAAAAACCCATTTAATTATGGGAAAGAGAGGAGAAAACACAATATAAATAAAATCTCAAAGAAATAATTCTTTGATAAACAACTTTGATCATGGAAAAATAACTTGTGTTTTATTGAAACATTTTATAACATGCTTATACAAATATTTCAAAGCCAAACACACTTTGATCAGCATTCACTGAAATTGCTTTTTTTTGGCCACATTAATATTTTGCAAAAAAAAAAAATTCGATACAGGAAATCTGCCAGAAAAGTTTCTGTAACTGTACCATAAGTAAACCTCATAAAGCTGTCTTCCTCTTGTATTTGAATTTCTTTAGCAAACAGTATAAGCAAACCAGAACTTGGCATTTACGTTACTTCATTTCAATGAGTAGGGTTTTTTTCCTTTTCCAAAATCTTTGTGTTCTAGCAGAGTACAACTAAAATGGCTTTAGCTCAGTACTGAGTTTATGCTAAGAACACCACAGGGCATGACAAAATATTAAAATGAGGACTAGGGTTTGAATCAAGCACTCATCACCAAGATACTATCCCAACTGGTCACCAGACAAAAAAAAGACAGTACCAATCAATAGTACCACAAATATAGAGTCTGGTTTCTGGAAGGAATAAAACCGCTGGTTCTTTGGGCTGGTAGAAGGGAAAAGGGAAAAGGGAGGCAAGACGGAGTTCACTGCTTGAATTAGAATCCTGAAGAATTGGCTATTAAAGAAAATTATCTGAGTCCACTGAAAAGACAGGAGAGAAAATTGATACATACAGCTGTCCATCCTTGCGTGTATAAAAGCTGACGGACTTGATGGTTGCAACAACGACCACCATGCAAAGCGTGACAGGTACAAACAACATAATCACATGTTTTGCCCCATATTTCAGTGTCAGCTCCTCATCTTCTTCTTCATCTTGTTCCACCACTTGCTGAATGTTGTTTTGTGGCTGCCCATTAGTCTCAGAATCGGGATTGTCATTTCTTCTGCGCTCACTATTTTCATGGCGACGTCTTTCGCTAGTGTCATTCTGCAATACAGAAAAACCAGTTTCCTCATCAACTATCCATAATCGTATTCTTGTACACTAAGCTGAAGATGATCCTGAGGGTGAAACATGTAAAGGTAATATTTACAGTAAAGAACACCAGCTGCAGCAAGGACTTAAACAGTAGAAATTGATTGCAACACAAGTTATCAAAAGAACAGGAGCACAGGATCATGTTAGAAGCATTTATATTAAAAAACAGCAGCACTTGAAGGTAGGCTGGTTGCACCTAACAACGTATGTTGCTTTTCCTTTACACAGTATTGAAAAAGCTGAATAAAGAGACAGCGTTTTCCCTTAGTCCAAACTACAGTTGATAGAAGAGTGCATGACAGTACATTCCTCATAGCTTGACAAGAATTAACTGTATCTGTTCCTAGAAATAATGCCAAACAGACACTTACAGTACACTAACTAGAATATATGATAAAATGAAGTTTTATGAGGTATTGTGTTCTCATATTTTTAGCAAGAATGAGAGAGAAACAGTTACCAAACTAAGCTAAGTGTGCATATTCCGTCTTTCCTCTTCCAAGGACACTACTGTCACATCCTTTCACTAACGTTGAAGAGATTCTACCACTCTTGTCCTAGCCTTCCTGATACTGCTAAATGAAACATCACTGGTGCAATTCAAACGAAAAGACAGAGCTATATTTTCAATGGAATTAAGATTAATCACAAGCAAAACCACAAACTAGAACACTACCTACAAGTAAATGATCAGGCGGGCACACCACCCTGTCACAAACCTTTTGCACCCTCTCCAAGCAGCCACATCAGCAGGGGACATTCAACCTTTTATATGTCCTGTACACATACAGAGAACACAACAGGAGAGAGAGAGGGTTTCACCTGTTCTGAACTACAAAGAAACAAAACCATTTTATGGTTATCAATCACTCTAAATAAGCACTAAGGTTCAACAGTTTATATAAACGACCTTTTTTTTCACTGCATTACCTCCACTCAAGAGGTTTAACATAAGAGATATAACACAAAGATTTTTTATTACAAAATTTAACTTGTTTCTTCAGAATGACTTCATTTACAAACAGTTCAGTTTGAGCAAGTGCACTAAAGCAGCTTTAGATTAAAAAGTACAACAAACTGAAGGAAGATACCTTTTCTGAAAGCCTAATGAATTTCTGCTTAAGTACTCTTTGGCAGGTAATTTTTTCTTTAATATGCAATCTTAAAGTCTCATAACTTGTTTTTAATACTATTTCCAAACATAAGTGCTGACTGGCATCTCCAACTCACTGCAGTGCTTTGATAAATCAATAGTAGTTTTGGAGGTTCTTTATACCGAATTATCCCAGCCCCACCCTCAAAAATGCCAAGATGTTAAGTACATACCCAGGAGCCCAAAAGCACCTAAGTGACTAAGGTGTACAAGTCCCCGGACTTTGACCAGCAAACACTGACACTGCTAAAATCTTGGTTGAAGCTTTACAACTGCCTCAACGCATGAAAATTTTTTTTTTTTTACAAAACGTTACAAAGTAACAATAAATATCAAATAGTTTGCCTATTTACTCCTTTTTCCTGGTATGGTCAGGATCAATCTCAGCAGGGTTTCAAGAACTGTCCTCTAAGAAAATTTGCTTTATTTTTCAAAAAACAAACTGAATACGGGGGGAGTGGGAATCTAGATGTGTCCTAATTAAGCAATTAAAACTAGCAGGCAGCAAAATTTTTAGCCTTAAGGGTTTTAACGTTCATTTGCATTTAGTATCATTAACTCAAAGCGTGTCCTGAAATTATCTTAGTTTTTATATTATTTCTTATTAAATGAAAGATTCATCATAAACTATGAGGCATTTTGCATAAAATCCTCACATACAACTACTTAAAATCAGATAGAAAACAGGAATATGGAAGAACACAAATAGATGCTTAATTATTCTGAAATGTTGGTTGCGAACTGAATCCTTCTGTACAAATTATAGCTTAAATGGAGTATTTTCCCCATCAAAGTGAAAAACATTACATTCCTCTCAGTCTACAACAAGACAACAAAAAGCCCACCTGTCTAAATAACCCGCCAAAGATGATCATAAGTTACACTACACAAAGCAGATCTAATATTTAGGTTTCTGCACACTTCCCATGCTGTAATAGCAGTTCTGCACGGGGGAGCACTTATACTACCGTAGGCATTTAAATATAAAAAGTAAAATAAAAATTAACAGCTTTGCAAAGCAAATACAAAAACAGCCAAAGGAAAAGTCCAATTAGCTAGCACACCACTACAAAACTTGCAAAATTAAACATAAAGAGAAAAACTGAAGAAATCACACCAATATGTACCACCAAGTTCCCTTCACTAGATAGGACCAAAGACACAACCGCAAAACGCCTTTATATATTAAAACACAGTGCATGACAAACAAGTCATAATCAAAAGAGTTGAGAATTATTCTCTCATTCACTGTTAAAACTAGAAAAAAAAGTTGTCCTTTCAGGCTGCTGTAGATAAACGTGAAACGTGCGTGCCCCACTGCTTAAAAGAACAAAGTGCACTCATATCCTACCTGATCAGTATTAAACAGAGCAGAGGCCATGGACTCTTGCTGAAGTGGAAGCAAAGGAACAGACTCTTCACTTTCCTCAGACATAGTTAAAAGTGAAAACTCTGAAGCTAAAAAGTAACACCTGTTGTAATACCGTAAGCAAACGTAAGTTATGAACTACGCTCTTTCAGGTGAATAAACAATATCAAAAGCAAGTGATAGTGTTTTCCTATCAGGAAAATAGTTAATAGCAAACCTACAGCAATGTCCCTGAACTAAGAGATAAAAAGCTAGCATATTTGATAAAAACTTTTTATTAAACCAGATTTATACATTAGGAGCAGACCCCCTTGCCTGACAGCGTACACAAATATCATTAGTTCTCACATTTACATTTAAAGGTTATTATACAGTGACAGATATTGATGACTGGGCTGAACTTTTAGTGTATGACTGGAAGAAGAGATAGCAAATTACAGTACTTAATGATCACAATGTGGCTAGCAAACTGACTGTTAGCCACAGAGGCTAGATATACTTAAGCAGGAAAGGATTTTTGTAGGTATATACATAGAGAAAGCAATGTGTGGAGAAAAATGGTTACAACTAAGTACTGAAACTACACCTAGAGTTAAACATAGAAAGAAAAAGCACAAGTAGTAGTTATTCATCAGTAGCATCCATCCATTAGTGGAGTAGTCAGGTAGTAAATGGAACCATCCCTCCCTCATTACTAAGACAAAGCATCAAGAAGTTATCCATAAGGATGGTGAGCTCACAGCTTATCACTGAGCTCTGCCTTTTTAATCCGGCAGAACTGTTCAATAAAAGTTAATCTCTCACCTGTCCAAGATGAAAAGAAACCTTTTCACTCCCTCTGAAGTAAAAGCACAAAGGACACAGTAGGGAAGTTTCCACTTTTCTGTTTTTATTTAGAGTTTCCACAATCAGTAAGGGCAGACTGACTTCTTCAATTAAAAATAAGTTTTTGAACCTTTTATATTTTTACTGATACAGAAGGATGTTGATCTGAGATAGACAAGGATTTTCAAAATTCTTCTCAAACCACTGTATGGAAGAGTTAGAGCAGGAAACAAAACATTCTCTTTAATTGCCGCCATAAACATGGCTACAAGTGGCCCAGCCCTCCTTACAAGATCATTTCCATGTCACAAGGAAACCTGAAATTCAAGAGCTGTGGCAGGAACAAAGAACTGAGCACAATAAATCCAAGACCATGAGCACCACACCCAAACAGATCATCTAAACACAAGTAGTACAATGAGTACAGTTCTAGCAACAACTATCCACTTGGGTCTTTCAAAGCAATCATGTAAAACCTTATGGTTTGAGTTTCCCTTTCCCCTCAGACCTCAAGAATTCTGAAAGCACCTTGACAATTATTCACAAGTAAGACAAGACAGTGCTGCTCTTCCTTCACAGGACTAGTCCACCAGCAACACGAACCACAAAACCCAGACTTCAGGCTCTGCCTACACTAAAATTAGCTCTGTGACTGAGAAGCCTGTGAATCAAGCAGACCACTGACAGGCTAGATGAAGAGAGATCACTAAATCCTCTAAAGGTTTGACATGGGAGCATCCCACCCCATTTGCTTATTTTTCTTGAGGGCTTAGTCACTCCAACTCCACTTTAAACGGGGAAAAGTCTTATCCGTATGTAAAAATTAGTTTAGAACATAAGATATTTCAGAGACTATTTCTTTTGGCACCACTTAACACCAGAACAGTCCAGGCAGAAAACTACTTCCAAGAAACAGATTTCTGAACTGTGTTCTCAACTGTGTTCTGAACTGTGTTCTCATCCACGCTCATTATTCATCTTGATTTAAATGCTGACAGGTAATACAATTATTACATACGGTGTTGCTGAGGTGGTTGTCAGGGAAGTTTTCTGTCAGCTGCCCATGCTGAAACTGGGGTAAATGTGCAGACAGTTCTGTCATTGGCGCTGTCCTCTGGAAATCACTTACTTCTACACAAAACAGATCTCTTCTCTTGAAACACTGAAAGGAAAGAGATATGTAAACAGCCTGTGTTCTTACATGATCAAGTTCTCCATCCCCTCCATACCCCAATTTTCAGAGCTTACACAAGCCAAAGATAACCATTTTGTACCTACACCATGATACCAAACTGTACCACATCTTTACGAAGACGCCATCACAGGGATTTTCCAGCATAAGAGCGTCTAGGCGTTATCAAATTAGTTCATCAGCCACGGAAGTAAGCAAAGTAATAATTCAAAACAGTTCACCATTCCTTCTTGTGCAATAAATGAGAAGTACTGTACGCTTGCTCAGAGCACTGCTTGTATGTATTTATCTCAGAAGGGTATAATTGCTCCAAGTTGTTCAGTTTTGGTTTGCTAGATAAGCTCACGGGGAAGCTCCAAGCAATGACTGAATTACAGTTAGCTGTTTAAAATATGGATATATCTTTAATACTGCAATGCCCCAAGAGTGATCCAGAGCTACAAAAACCGGTATTTCAGCTGAGCCTCAAGAACTACTGTGCATTAATTTCCCGAGTGGTAGGTTTTATTTATCAGCTAAGTGTATATAAACATCTCATGAGCTTCTAATAGCTTTATAGATTCTTCCATAAAAAAGTCACATGCTAACATTTTCCTATGCAAACATTAATAAAGTATGTGCTCCATAACAAAGGAAGATAAAGCAATATAGCGGGAAGAGGAAGAAGGGTGACGTTAACTCTTTAAGTTTCAGAAAAAACATTACTTTAAGAAACAACAAGTAGGCCAAGATAAATCACTGGTTTGGTTACACAAAACATAGGGAAGTGAATAAACTACTGCCTAAAGGATGGGGTGCCAGTCCACACTTCCATCCCAAGTGGCTCCTTCTCCTGCTTTGTGCCAACTCCAGCACTTATCAGTCCTCTTTATAGTAGATTTCAATCGCTCAAATGGAAGAAAACAATTCCAGGAAAAGAAAACAAGACTGTTCTGTTGTTTTAGTATAATTAACTAATACATGGATGGATCTGGAAAAATTTATACAAGGGAAGACAGCACAAAGCAAGGTTTCTCACTTTCGGCAGGAACAATCCACAAGTGCTGCAAGACAGCATCGCACTTAAAGACAGGGTTAAG